>NC_136428.1:199083321-203883321 GCF_052849685.1 Lactuca virosa
ATACACATAGCATACAAGACCCTCCGGTCTACACATAAATACCACTCTAGGTAATGTATAGTGAGAAGACTCACCTCGGGTATCTCGGATGATCTCTCACACGAATATACTGATCTAGCCCCCGCCTAATCACATACACAATATCCTCAAATAAATAATGGCTCTCAAAGGCTAGATTAAATCCCCTTCTACAATCCCTCAGAAGGGTAAAAGACCATTTTACCCCTCTTTGACCCAAAAGTCCAAATGTTGACCAAAACCCTAAAAGTCAACGAAAGTCAACGGTCAAACTTTGACCCGACTCGTCGAGTGCACACGGGCGACTCGTCGAGTGCACACGGGCGACTCGGCGAGTTCATGCGGGTTCTCTGACTCCTTCTGGCTTCTCTTGGCTCGTGGAGTCATCCTTCCACTTGACGGGTTCCTCCTGTCACGAATCGCGGGGCAACCCCGACTCGACTCGTCGAGCCCCCTTATGGACTCGGCGAGTTGCTCCCATAACATCTCTCAAATGACCTTCTGAGGTCAGATCTGCTTTTCTAAACTATAGATCTGACCTCCCCAAGACCAATAACCACGTAAAGGTCGAAACTTGACCCACATGCAAGGCACCCAATGCTTCTTTTGGTGAAATAACTACTAAAATGGCTTCCTAGGCTCATCACTCCAAAGGGGTGGCATAAAGCATAATGATAGGGACTCTCTGGACCCCTTAAGGTCCAGATCTAATAACCATTTCACCTTGGGACCTCACACTTTCCAGATTTAAGCTAGATAAGGCATAAAGAAACCCTAGGTTCAACCAAATCAACAAAAATACGAGAATAAGCATAGATTGATACCTCCAACAGCTTCCTCTGATCAAATGGAAGTAGATTCAAGCTCTCCAACTCGCCTAGGTTGACCTTCCTCTTTCCTTCTTGCTAAAATCCACAAGAATTGGTGAACAATGGCCTCCTTTCTCACTCACAAGGCTCACAGATGCTCTGGTACTCTCTGTTGGATTAGTGTCTAAGTCCATAACTATAATTGGTATGTACTTGACCCGACTCGACATGGTCCATTTGGGTTGCATGACATCAGAACATTTGGATAGACCGTTTATGAGGAAAAGACATTTTGTGACATATTAATCTATTATAAGTTCTAATATATTAATATGAAATCATGTTATTTAATTAGTATTGATCAAGAATTAATTTGGACTTAATTTAGTGATCAAAAAGAGACTAATTAAATATATGGGGATTGATTGTGTAAATCATTCATTCTTATATATGTGGGCTTATGATCCAAGATTCCTTTATGTTGGGTTTAACCCATGTGGTGATTCATGGATACTCCATGGAGGTTAAAACTCATGGAGCATAAGGAATGGGTAAAGTCATGAGTTACATGGTGTAACCCTAATAGCCACACTATATAAGAACCCCTTTAGTTCAAGAAATGGGCACTAGTGATACATATAAGAACCCCTTTACTTGGACTGCGCACTGATCCAGTGTTTTCAGTAATACGGGCCTTATACTACCGTCCACACCGCATCAGTATTCACTCCAAGTCCTCCTCCTTGGATCCCAGATCTCAAGTACTCTACATCTCGCTAGCATAGGCTACCCTTCGGTAGACCCCTCATCAGCTCCTCGCTGCTACCTACTCACTCTCAAGCATCTCATAGTAGCAGTAATCTCCTAGGCTAAGGCATCACAGATCAGGCCACTCTAGTCCTAATATGAATACCTAGCCTATTCTAGCTTGCATAACATATCATATCATATCTCATAACACATAATGTAAGGGTATTTTGGGAAATCACCGTTCAGGCGCTGGCTGACCGTACACACTGCTCTGTTCTGCTAGTCTCAAAACCTTTTACTCTTTTTAGAAAAGTGGTTTTATTGCGAAAAATTCCTCAAATCCTCAGTTTGAGTTCAGATACGCCCGAAGGTGCGTCTGAATCCCTCAAACCAAGGCTCTGATACCAACTTGTAACAACGTAAATTTCCAAAACAATTTTTCATTTTTAAATCGTACTTTTAATCATAAAACAACATCAAAACGTAATGTATCCAATGTCATCATCACAAAACAATTCCCAGAATCTCAACATAATCTCTATGAGTGTGTACTGATCATGGCGGCGCCTTCCCGCGATCCTCACTGGTACCTGAAACACATAACACACAACACGGTAAGCATAAATGCTTAGTGAGTTCCCCAAAATACCACATACAACACATACGCCACTCGAGGCTACAGTACGACCCTCCGGTCGATGTGTCTCAGCGGAACCCTCTAGTCCCGTAGCTCGTTGGACCCTTCGGCCCGGTCTGTATCGTTGGACCCTTCGGTCCGGTCTGTATCGTTGGACCCTTCGGTCCGGTCTATATCGTTGGACCCTCTGGTCCGGTCTATACAACACTTAGCATACATATAACACAATGCACATAATCTCATATATACACATAGCATACAAGACCCTCCGGTCTACGCATAAATACCACTCTAGGTAATGTATAGTGAGAAGACTCACCTCGGGTATCTCGGATGATCTCTCACACGAATATACTGATCTAGCCCCCGCCTAATCACATACACAATATCCTCAAATAGATAATGGCTCTCAAAGGCTAGATTAAATCCCCTTCTACAATCCCTCAGAAGGGTAAAAGACCATTTTACCCCTCTTTGACCCAAAAGTCCAAATGTTGACCAAAACCCTAAAAGTCAACGAAAGTTAACGGTCAAACTTTGACCCGACTCGTCGAGTGCACACGGGCGACTCGGCGAGTTCATGCGGGTTCTCTGACTCCTTCTGGCTTCTCTTGGCTCGTGGAGTCATCCTTCCACTTGACGGGTTCCTCCTGTCACGAATTGCGGGGCAACCCCGACTCGACTCGTCGAGCCCCCTTATGGACTCGGCGAGTTGCTCCCATAACATCTCTCAAATGACCTTCTGAGGTCAGATCTGCTTTTCTAAACTATAGATCTGACCTCCCCAAGACCAATAACCACGTAAAGGTCGAAACTTGACCCACATGCAAGGCACCCAATGCTTCTTTTGGTGAAATAACTACTAAAATGGCTTCCTAGGCTCATCACTCCAAAGGGGTGGCATAAAGCATAATGATAGGGACTCTCTGGACCCCTTAAGGTCCAGATCTAATAACCATTTCACCTTGGGACCTCACACTTTCCAGATTTAAGCTAGATAAGGCATAAAGAAACCCTAGGTTCAACCAAATCAACAAAAATACGAGAATAAGCATAGATTGATACCTCCAACAGCTTCCTCTGATCAAATGGAAGTAGATTCAAGCTCTCCAACTCGCCTAGGTTGACCTTCCTCTTTCCTTCTTGCTAAAATCCACAAGAATTGGTGAACAATGGCCTCCTTTCTCACTCACAAGGCTCACAGATGCTCTGGTACTCTCTATTGGATTAGTGTCTAAGTCCATAACTATAATTGGTATGTACTTGACCCGACTCGACATGGTTCATTTGGGTTGCATGGCATCAGAACATTTGGATAGACCGTTTATGAGGAAAAGACATTTTGTGACATATTAATATATTATAAGTTCTAATATATTAATATGAAATCATGTTATTTAATTAGTATTGATCAAGAATTAATTTGGACTTAATTTAGTGATCAAAAAGAGACTAATTAAATATATGGGGATTGATTGTGTAAATCATTCATTCTTATATATGTGGGCTTATGATCCAAGATTCCTTTATGTTGGGTTTAACCCATGTGGTGATTCATGGATACTCCATGGAGGTTAAAACCCATGGAGCATAAGGAATGGGTAAAGTCATGAGTTACATGGTGTAACCCTAATAGCCACACTATATAAGAACCCCTTTAGTTCAAGAAATGGGCACTAATGATACATATTTTGAGGGGTAGCCGATTTGAACATGTATGTCTTCTTCTCATGGTTATTCCATGAGTTCATGATGTTGTGTGAACCATTTGAGGTGTCACACTTGGGGCACTAGGCTCTCAAGCTTCATGGAGTCAAGCAACAACAACAAGGTATGTATTCTATCTATTTTATTATCCTAGTATCAATGTTTGGTATGCTAGTTAGGATAATACCTTGGATAATCATATTTGCATGTATAATAGAGAAAACATAGATCCAAGGTATTTAGGGTTGCATGTACACTTAGGAGTGTTAGAATGCTCAAAACCCAACAGTGGTATCAGAGCCTAGGCTTGTTTTCAATTATACTTGATGCAAATTGCTGAAAAATGCTGAAAAAGTCGAATTTCGGGCATTCTGGGCACTGGACTCGCTGAGTCCACTGATGAACTCGCCGAGTCCATGAAGAAAATCATCCTACTCGGCGAGTAGGTTGATACACTCGACGAGTAGGAGCCCTTGACAGCATATTTTCGAGTTTTTTGGCTAGAAATGGACTAGAAACATTACCCTAAGATGTTTTTGAACTTATAAACTTGTTTTTGATGTGGTAATGTTCATACTAATCCAATTTCAAAGATAATTGTCAATAGATTCATGTTTTGTATTAGTTTAGTGATTAGGCTAATTACATGAAAAAGTTTGATTTGAATTATCTTGTTCTTATGAGTTGCTTAGATTAATAGAAAAGTTAATTGATTATGTGTTTTCAATCCATTTTAATCTAAGAGTTGATTCTAAAATGTGTTTTTGTAACTTGTCCTCAAGTTATATGAAAAGTCACATTTAAGTTTCATAAAACTCATAAAAGTTGGTAATGGTTACAAAAATGAAGAGTCTTGTCCTCAAGTTATGGAGGTTCAAGAGTCACTTCATTAAGTAATAAAATGTGTAACCTTAATTAATTCCATAAATTACAAAATAAAGAAAAGTTACATTCTTTTATTAGTTTAAAGTCTTCCATAACTTGTCCTCAAGTTATGGAACTTGAAGAGTTTTTTAATTAAAACTAATTTAAACACATAAGTTATGGAATTAATTAGTTTTGAATAGTTTCAAAACTTGCCCTCAAGTTTTGGAATTTGAAAAGTTTTCTCTTATGAATACTTTAATTCCAAGTTAGCCCTTAGAATTTTAAAAGTTAAAATTCAAACCGTTATACTATTATTATAGTTTTAATTATATAGATATGTATAAGATAAAGTCAATCTTACCGTTAGTAGGCCTCATTCATGAAGCCGGTCTATAAGGGGGGTATAAGGTTACTGCCTATAAAATGGCAGTTTAATGGGTGTCCACTCTCACCCACCGCTTCCTTGACTGGTGGAGGGTCGTTAGCCGAACGGGTAGGAAAGGACTATAATTCTCCCTTCATTAAAAGTATTAATGATAAATACTAAGTAACTAAACACTTGTACATTCCCAATCTTAGTTACTTAGGAAAATGTGAAAAGGTGCTAACCCATGAAATTACACTTTGTACCTTACCAAGTCATTAGTGGAGTGTGTGTGGTTAACCGGCACACTAATAAGGACTAGTAAGAGTGGCAAAGGGTAACTTGACTCTATTATAGATCGGTGGAGCGTGTGTGGTTAACCGGCACATCGATTAGGTGATAAAGTTAAGGGTACCAAGTCAATTTGCATGGTTATTCACACCTTGTTTGTGATCCTCGGCATCCCAGTCACAAACTTGAGAGGGCACAATCGAGATTCAAACATGCCATTGAAAGTTCAATGTATCTCAAAAGATCTAGGAGTTTCAAATCCAATTAAAACTTAATTATATTTCGTTTTTCATGGTGGAAATTGGTAAATCGTCATTTACCTACCTTCAACTATTTTATAACTTGGATTACGGCATCTCTCTTCCAGTTATAAATAGGTTGTTGGGTCCTAGCCTTAATATTTCATATTGGGTGTTATATTAAGGACTTTAAATCAACTCTCTTGAATATCTCCCAAAAGATGATCTTCCCAAATCTCTTGAAACAAGCTTTCCTAAATGAAGATGATGTCCCATGGAAATCATACTTCTTTCACCTCCTCCACTTATTCTCCCTAACCCACAAGTTCCTGAAAAGTTTAAGGTCACTCAAGCAAAGCTCTATATGTGATCACATCTTGGAGATGTAGTCAGATATTGACAAGTCGGGAGAGTTGGGTGTCAAAGTCTTGAGAACGTTGGTGACTCAACTATTTTCTAAGTCACATAGTGAGTTCCTTTGGGACTCCTATGAAACAGACTATGACAAGACCCTTAATGATCTTATCTATTTGCTAAGATCAACTTCCTAAAACTTTATGGACATTGACAATGATGACATTGGATATCCAGTAAAACTCTCTCTTCCCAATGGAAAAGGATCGGCCATAGTCAACTCGGTTGACCAAATGGTAAAGAGAACGGCTAAGTCTGAGATAGTCCCATTATCAAGGGTCTATTGCCAAAGAAAGGGGCATTGGTTGCGAAGCTGCCAACTTTACCTAAGGATATTAAAGTCAATAAGTTTGACTCTACTTCGGGTAAAGTCCACTATCTAACTCTGCTAAGTTTCTATTCTGAGATTCTTGATACATGATGTGACTGGTTCACATGTTGATGTTTTAAGAATCAAAGAAAAAGTGAAGAAACTTAAAGAAAGAATATGCTGAATCTGATGGCATAAATGGATTTCTATCGCATAGTTTGAAGATCGGATTCTTGAGCTACTTCTTAAGAGTTATGATATATTGCTTAGGAATAAATAACAACAAAGTTTTCATGTGCTTTTGCATTGTAAGGATAGTTTTTCCGCAAAGTTTTAAAATAAAAGAAATTTTTTTTTTGATTTTATTTATTTTAAAATATCCTTACAATGGCATTTGTGAAAACTTTTGTTGCTTATAAGATTCCATTAAGAGCAAGAGTGGAAATATGAATTTGATTCTTTCATTTGTGGTAGTGTCTAAATTTACCAAATAAGGAAAGATTCTCATCACCTAAGTTTCAGTTGGATAGAAACTTGGAATCATGCAAGTTGTATAGCATGATGAATAAGAACTTTCAAGCATTGGAAAAATTAAGACTAACTACTTGTTCACATGGATGTGTGAGTCAAGTAAAGGATCGAGTACACATTCTTGTGCACTGATCAAGCCCACCACAAATAATCGTTAAGACTATTCGTCATTATTTACTAAAATTCAGTAAATATGGTTATACTTACAAGCTTAAGTGTAATTCTGAGACATTGGAAAAGGTTTCAATGTATGGCAGAGCGAATAAGAAGAATCAACTTAGGCAGAAAGATAAAAGTTTCTCAAATCTGAAAAGATGGGAGAGTACTTTAGTATCATGTTATATAATCATCTTAATGATTAAGAGACCTTATCACAATTCATCCTCTAAGTGCATTCTGGTAGCTAAGAAGAGGAGCTATGAATTGTTGAAGTGGTTAAATCAAGAAGATGATTTATACTTCGTTCCAAAAACAATTCTTAGAGTTATACTCTAAGATTGTAACTTGAGTGACATGTCTTAAAGAAGGTTTAAAACACTTGTCAAATGTAAGAGTAAAAGTTTTCTACTCTTGTACATTTGAAATTGGTAAGTTGTGATGTTTTGGATAAAACAAAGACCAACTAAGGCCAATTGTGTGAAGTGTTTGTCTTGATTAGAATCCACACTATCTCTTGAATATCTGACAAGAAAGTCTTATATGTCAAGAGGACAGTGGGAGTCTTAAAGGTCTTGAAAGTCTCAAGAACTAATCAAGAATAAAACCTGAAGTTCTTCACTAGCACACGACTTGAGGTTTATAACCTATCGTGTCGACATGTCTGTGCCTATTCAAGTTGGCTTTGCATAGGAGTTCTGAGAGTTCTCAATTGGTTGCACAGCTACTTGGAAGCAATGGCAGGCCCTTGAGATGCCAAATGGCAAGAATTTAAGATTGCACAAGTTTAATCCATATAAGTGTGGATTTGTCAGTAACCTTGTCTTGTGATTATGGTTTTGACAAAATTCATATGGATAGGAACTCATACACCATAAAATCTAAGTGTCATAAGGTTTCTCTCCGATTCATGAAAATGATGGTGAGGAAACACTTTCACTAAGTAGATTTTAGCTAGATAGCAATTGTGATATTTGCATTCTCAAAGTCGTTAGTGGAGCGTGTGTGGTTAACCAGCACACTAACATGGACTTGTGAGAAGTGGTAAAGGTCTAAACAATCGAGACTATGATTACGACATCCCTTTTCATAGTTCTTAAAATTGTTTAGACACCTGTGAGCTATCTAAGATAAGGTGTATGATATTGATAAAGTTTTATCAAAGCAATCTAGTATCAGAAATCTGAACTTTGGTAAGAAAGTCAATAAAGTATTGATTTCTAGAAGTCCAGCTGATTTTTGATTACATGTCAAAGCTAGTGGGAGCATAAGTGTTATGCTAATAATCATCATGTTAGTGGGAGCATGATAATTATGATAAAGGTTGCAAGTTAGCAATGTTAATTATAGAAAACAAAAGTTTCAATTCGTGAGGCTGCAGGGGTTGAAAAAGTTGTTTTGCTATAATTAAGGGAGAGAAAATTATACTTCATTTCAATTCTAAAAGCTTAGATTGAGGTTTTAAGTCGTATTTAGTCAAGGATATATATATATATATATATATATATATATATATATATATATATATATATATATATATATATATATATGAATTTCATGTTGGAATGACTCAACATAAGGAAATTCTATATATGGGTCCATTATTTGCGTTCTAAAATTCGATTATGATTACGGCATCCCTTTTCATAATCTGAATTATGAGAACTTGGCAAATAGAAATGGAAATGTTATAGCAAAAGACTGGTTTAGTCTTTATGTGAGACATCATGACTTGAGTCCCATATGCTTCGGATATAGGATCGATTACATGTGCTATATTTATCCTTTCTAAAATTTTCCAAATGCCTGGGGCATTAAGAAGGGAAAAGGTCTAGAACTGGATATGACTAAAATGATTAAGCAATTGTCGAGGACAATATAAGGTTTACCAAAGATTGGTTGCTCAAGGACAGTTGGAAGTATAGTGATAATTCTGGAAGGACCATATTGACATAATCTGTAAGGAGGCAACTCTTGTTCAGAAGTGATAGTCAAAATGGAATATGGAAATGTTTCAAAGTTGGAAATTATTCAATCTGTGTAAGATTAGGAAACTTAATGCAAGAAGGATGTTTCCAAGGAGTTGATCTCCTTGGAATGCTCTGTAATGGTTGTTGTCAAGTCTTTCTAACTCTGTGCATAATCATTACAGGAGGATCAATGCATATAAGTTTAGAATCTAACAGATTTCAGTAAATGGCATGAATTTGGAATTCTTGCATTTGCAGTAAGGATTTGGGACTGTGAAAGAGGATCATTGGAGTTATGTTCAATTGATCTAATTCACAAAGTGAAGATCATAGACAAACATAGTATGCATACTTGGTGTATGGCATGACTAGTGTTTAGAAAACATAGTGTACATGCTTGGAGCATGGGACAACTATTGTTTTAAATTCAAGAATAAAGTTGATAGCTGAAACAGTATACAATGAATAATGTGTAATCATATGGTGATAAATAAAAGGTGTTTTATTTATGTTCATAGGTTTTGATACCATATTAGATTCTATTATTATTGTGTTTCATTTTGCATGTTTTGACTTCCAGAATAACTAGGTCGTTCTTCCTGATTGACTAAGTTATTCAAACTATCTACAGTCGGTCATATGTTGGAAGTAGATATGAATCAAGACTGTCATGGGTTGGCTTGTAGAGGTCTAAGATGTTGGACAAGGGGCTACAACACTCATGAGTGCTCATAAGTTCTGAGTATTGGATTCAACCCGCGCTCATTGGAATCACTTCATGGATTTTATCACGAGTGATCATGAGACAATAATATCTTATATTCTTCAAACCTAGAGATATGAGTTGTTACTATGAGTTGGTTGTACATTGATTGCACGAAAACGCATTCGGTAACTCGGTGTTATAAAACGTGCCTTTGTGTATGATTCAACAAGTAGTAGAACAAGCCATATGAGTCGAAGTTTATCCATTCCTTTTACCTTCGGGATAAAAGCGATATCTGTGGGCCCCTCGACGATTTGATGATGACAAATGGAAGTGCTCGGCCGAGCCAGGACTGATTTGATTTGTTCAATTAGTCAGTCGTCATAAATCGGAAATCGGGAAACAACAAATGGACAGAGAGAATGATTATAATCCATGTCTCAGTCCATATGATATCTAGAATGGAGGAATATATGATCCCTTATCTAATGGACAAGTCATTGACAAAGGTCAGAGTTCATCTACAAGATCAGAGTTCGACAGCGGCTTTTGTGATCAAAAAGAGACTAATTAAATATATGGGGATTGATTGTGTAAATCATTCATTCTTATATATATGGGCTTATGATCCAAGATTCCTTTATGTTGGGTTTAACCCATGTGGTGATCCATGGATACTCCATGGAGGTTAAAACCCATGGAGCATAAGGAATGGGTAAAGTCATGAGTTACATGGTGTAACCCTAATAGCCACACTATATAAGAACCCCTTTAGTTCAAGAAATGGGCACTAGTGATACATATTTTGAGGGCTAGCCGATTTGAACATGTATGTCTTCTTCTCATGGTTATTCCAAGAGTTCATGATGTTGTGTGAACCATTTGAGGTGTCACACTTGGGGCACTAGGCTCTCAAGCTTCATGGAGTCAAGCAACAACAACAAGGTATGTATTCTATCTATTTTATTATCCTAGTATCAATGTTTGGTATGCTAGTTAGGATAATACCGTGGATAATCATATTTGCATGTATAATAGAGAAAACATAGATCCAAGGTATTTAGGGTTGCATGTACACTTAGGAGTGTTAGAATGCTCAAAACCCAACAGAAGGACAAAGGTAGCCGCAATTAAGGGCCATAAGGTCCTTTAAATAGGGCACAGGCTTGGGGATTTAGGTTTTCAACCCACAACGCGGACTCGTCGAGTCCACCCTTTCCAACTCGTCGAGTCCGTTCATTAATCCAGTCAACAATCGCGGTCCTACTCGACGAGTCCACGCCTTAACTCGTCGAGTCCCTCTCTTTTTCTCAAAATAAATGATCAAACATAATACCTAGAAATCCGGATGTTACACTAAACCACCACGCCGCAGTTGAAAGTTTTTCCCCAAAACCTTATTCCTCAAAACTCCAAATTCCTAAGCTGATCAATCCAGAAAATAGGTGTTACAATTTTGCCCCACTTAACTGGATTTTGTCCTCAAAATCAGCCTTAGCTATAATGCAGGAACATACCCTAAAGGCAAATCCTTTTTGCTTTTCTCAAAACTATTCACTAAAGAGACGAATCATCAAAAAGGAAATATCATGCGACCGCTCGAAACCCAACCGATGCCAACAAACACCCTAATCGCTTGAAAACACTCAACTACAACAAATACCTCTCTCTCCCTAACTGAAGACCAAACTCACAGCTCAAACCGCTCAAACCGGGAAACTGTTGAAACTACAACTACAAACCAACTCCATCAATATACTTGACAATATCGAGAACCCATCAGTTTAAACTCCATAAACCATATCTAAAAACTGGTGATCTTCCATTCATCATTCCTACCCCTAGTCTCTGACTAAGAGCACTACCAACCATGCATAACTAATCCTCAAAACATCCCGATCGTGAATTTCAACCAATCCCAAGTCCTGAAATTATGCCAAAGACCTCAAGTACACATTTAACTTTATGACAATTATCAATAACCAACCACTCCCACGAGCGTAACTTAACTCACACGATATGAAAAATCATCAAAGAGACCTACAAAGAATTTAATCACTGGTAACTTAACTCACACAAGACCATTCTCGCAAAACAAATAAAGATCCACTAAGAAGAAACCCAACCTAGAACTACTGATATGCAACCATGACTTTTCCAACATGTCAACATTTTACAAATGTCCGACCAAAACTTGCCTGCTACTGAGCCACCATTAGTGTCTCCATACTGCTCAAACACCCGACTATGCGAAAAGAGTAACGAACCAAGCACACGAGTCACCACTACACAACTGGCAGGTCTAATTCACATAATACATATCCATGATGGTTCATGATATATCGTGACACCACCAATCATGGAATGAGAAGCGCATGGTTCTACACCACTCTTGTCATCATCTAATCATGAACATGAAGACTCATGACCAGCACCTCAGTGGGCCTATAGGCACAAGACCATCATCCCACCGACCTGCAGGAACCCAGTCGATAAACCTCTTGCACCTTCCATACAAAAATCAATCAATATATTTTTATAACACACAAACCCCACCGCAGTCTAGACTGCTACCGACGCAACACCAGATAACAACATCATTGCACGCAAGCAGAAAAATAAGATAGACAGTTAAATGATCATTTCAACCCAAAAGCAATAAATCAGAAGAGAACCATGCCAAAATTCATACCAAGTGTGCTCAAGATATCTTATTCAGTCCACTTGAAATCCTCATAACAATATTTGTTGAACTACTACAATACACACCCCTAAAGAGAACACACAACTAACCCCTGATCTACTGCATTTCTTCTTTATTACAACCTTACCCAAAAGGTGAAGTACCATTGGATCTAACGAAATGACAAACCTCAACTGCTAACCAAAACATTATCCTAAATAACCAAAACCAGATCCCAAAACTAAAACAAAACTCAACAAGCTCCATTAATGTGCAACTAACCTGATTTCAGAGGAAAATCTAAAATCATCCAGAAATGTTGTTAGAACCACGATCAGATCAATGCTAAGTAATAACTCTGTAGACATAACATCCTAAACTGAATTATGTGTAAACTCGAGGTCACACCTGGAAAATTGAAAAACGTTGCTCTAACATCCGAACTTCCAATAACCAAGGAAAACTACCAAACTTGAGCCTGTTAGGAACAATAATTCTCCAACCAAACAATTGAGGGTACACATATCCAGAAACCAAGATGTACACCTTTTAAAAACTTAACAAAATGTTAATGCACCAACTGCATCATCAACTAGAACAACTCGAAATCTTCGAACAACCTCATTTGTTGGTGATGAACGGAATAACCATCGCAGGGGTCGACAAACTAAATCCCAAGATTTCGTAAAGTGCTGAATGAATCCCATACGGAAGTACACATACCGAACTCTGAATCTGGTCAACATATCAACCACTAACCATCTTGACCAAAGATAACTAATTTATACCGCCAGCTAACCAAGTTCTCTATATTCGATCCATAACCTGAGCGGCCCAAACATGTAACAACCCAAAAAAGTGATATTTTTTTGTGTTTAAAAACCATTAGAACCATACATCAAATGTCTCAAAGCCAACCACAAATAGAAAATGTCAAAAACATCAGAGTACAAAAAGCCACAAGTGCAACCATGAGGGGGATGACGTGTCATCATGTCGGGCCCTACCCTTTCATACCAGAAGTACCTGAAATCATAAACATAAACTATAAGCACAAGTACCACATACCAAACATACAACTGGGCCTAGCCCTGGGGTATATTCCAACCCAACATATAATCATGGGCCTAACCCTGGGGTTTCTTTCAACCCATCATATACTCATGGGCCTAGCCCTGGGGTTTATTTCAACCCAATCATACATTAATGAGCCCAGCCCTAGGGTTTATTTCAACCCAATCATACAATAATGCAGGAATCACAAAAACAACTAGCATCCTACATACACAATCTAGTGGGCTGACATTGGTGCCTTCGACCCACAAGTACAGTGAAAAGACTCACTTAGCACAGAAGCATGATAAATCTCACACCTAAACTGCCTACACTAGACTCCTCCTATTAATCACATCAAATAACCCTAATTAACAATTAAGGTAAATATACCAACTCAACTAGTCCAAATACCAAACAAATCCTCAATTGGGCAAAAGACCATTTTGCCCCTTCCAAGTCCAACCCTCACAGTTAACTAAATGTCAAAAAGTCAAAAGTCAAACCCTTGTTGACTTACGCATGGCGTACCACAGATCTACGTATGGCATATATCACCATGCTGATTACGGGCTCAGAACAGGCTAAGTTGGGCGTAACCTAAGTTACACACAGTATAACCAATAGTTCTTCAAAATCCGACTCTAAGGTCTTAACTCATTAAGACCTTGCATCCCAGCCTCAAATCTGATCTAAAAAGGCACTCTAATCCATAAGTTCTCCAACGTTATGCCTTTTCAAGGCAAAAGAGAGAACAAATCTAAAACCCTAACTTATATTACCATCTAAAACCCCATAACTCTTGCATGGATGAATACGAAGGACCAAGCTTGCATTTTTATGTCACCAAACACTCAAAAACGTTTGAAAGGATAACTCAAATGGTATGGAGTAGACCATACTCATTAGACCAAGGTTTTGGGGATAAAAAGGTCATAAACATGAAATTTAACAAGATCAAGGAAAGCATGCCTCAAGATTTGAACTTTATACCTACTGTAGATGAACAATGATGTATAGATTTTGGATCCAAGAGCTTGAGTGCACCACCACTTCCACAATGATCTTCCTTCATCACCAAGGACACCAAGACAACACTTAAAAGATTCAAAACTCACCTTCAAGGATTAGGGTTTGGAGATTGGGGCTAAGAAGGATAGAGGTTGGTTATAAGAAGATCCAAGAGGAGTTAATGTCCTTAAATAGGGTTCACAACCCCTGATTTTAGGGTTTTGGGACTAGCACGAGTACGCCTGACACACTCCATGTGTATGTCCTACGTACTCCGCGAAACTCGCGATCCCTTTTATGACTTACGCCTGGAATACACTCCATATACGCCCAACATAAACACCTGTTTTGCAAGAAATATAATTTTTGGGTTGAATATAACTGGAAACGGGTGTTACAACTCTCCCCCACTTGAATTAGACTTCATTATTGAAGTCCGTTGTTGCAAATAACTCTGGGTAGTGCTCCTTCGTCTCATCTTCAGGTTCCCCCGTCCACTCAGAGCCGTTCCAGTGGTGTCATTGCACATTCACCAGGTTCACCACCTTGTTACGCAGAGTCTTAGTCTTCTTTTCGAGGATGACAACTGGTCTCTCCACATAGTTCAGACACTCATCCACTTGAATTTCGTCCAAATTAATCATCGTAGAATCATCGGCTAAACACTTCCGCAAATGAGAGACATGGAAAGTGATGTGGATCTGGCTGAGCTTATCAGGAAAATCCAGTCGATATGCAACCTTTCCCACCCGGGCGGTAATCCTGAAAGGACAGTCTGCATAACTCTTCTGCCATCTTTGCGCGACTCGCAACCTGTCACGCATTTGTTGTTGTTCGGTTTTTGTATACTACAACATCCTATGGTGCACATACAACCCTAAATGCCTTGGATCTATCTTTTCTCTAATTATACATGTAATGGTGTTTCCAAAGCATTAAGCCTATAACTAGCATGCAATTGACATAAATAATATGAAATACTAGTTAGGATGACATACCTCTTATGTAGCTTGAAACCTTGTTGTATTTGGCCTTAAGAGCTTAGCACCAAAAGTATGAATGTCTCAAATGGCTCACAACTCACCTAGGATAAAGGTGGCTCTTGAAAGAGAATTCCTTCTACACCAAAATCAACTCCATGAGCTCCAAGAACTACCAATACGATTTTGGCTATGGAGAGATGTATTTATATGCAGGATTCCAAGAGTCATGGGTATAACCCAAGCCCATACCCATGGGTTTTATGATCCATGGTTCATGTGGCCCAACTCTTTATGTGTCCATACTTAAACTTGGTCCAACATGGATCATAAGCCCAACACATATAAATATAACTAATTATCATAATTAGTCCCGATAGATTTAATTAGTGTCTTTTGATCACTAAATTAATTCCAAATTAATTCGTGATCAATATTAAAACATATGATTTCATATTAATATATTAGAACTTATAATATATTAATAAATCATATATAACCTTCTCTCAAGAGTCCATCCTAACAAATTGTCCCGGTGTTATGCAACTCAAATGAACCATGCTACTCTCGGGTCGAGTACATACCAATAATAGTTATGGGCTTAGACATCTAATCCAACAGTCTCCCACTTGGATAAGTCTAAAACTATTATTGCAAATATGACTCCAAAATCCCGACTAGCAATCGTAGCTCTTAAAAGTCGCTGTCGAACTCTGATGTAGTAAATGACGTGTCCATTAGATAAGGGATCATATATTCCTCCATTCTAGATATCATATGGACTGAGACATGGATTATAATCATTCTCTTTGTCCATCTGTTGTTTCCCGATTTCTGATTTATGACGAACGACTAATTGAACAAATCAAATCAGTCCTGGCCTGGCCGAGCACTTAGGGTTGTCATCACTAAATCATCGAGGGGCCCACAAATATCGCTTTTATCCACATGGGGTAAAAGGAACGGATAAACATCTACCCAAATGCTCGCTTGTACTCACTCATCAAATTACACATAACGATATGTTTTTGTTGGATTAGGTGTCTAAGCCCATAACTATTTAGGTATGTACTTGACCCGATTACGAGCATGGTCCTTTTGGGTTGCCTTCACCATAGCAACTGATAGGATGAATTAAGGAGAAAAAGGATTAATTATGATTTATTAATATCTTATATGAATAATATATTAAGAGATAAATCATATTGTTTAATTAATATTAGTCAAGAATTAATAACAATTAATTATGTGGCTAAAAGACATTAATTAAATAAAGGGGACTAGAACTGTCAATTGTGTGATAGTTGAATATTGGGCTAATGGACTCCATAGAAGTTGGAGTGGACGGAATCTATGGGGAAACCCATTAGAATTCGTCCAAGGCTTCTAAGGAGGGAGTCCATGGGCTGCTTAGGGCCTAAGCAGTCAGATTAGGTTTTCCTGGTTGAAAACCCTAATAGCCTAAGTATAAAAGGAACCCTTAGGCCTCCAAAAACATGTCCAACTCATTTGAGAGAACCCTAGAACGTTTTTGTGCCTCCTCCTTCTCCTTCTTCTTCATTTTGTTGCTCATGGTGTTTGTAACTCCATTAGAGGTGCAACATTTGAGGCACTAGGCTTTCAGAAGTCAATTACACGAAGGATTCAGATTGTTATTGCTACATAACAATCAAGGTAAAGATCTAAACCCTTTTATTATGGTATATCGATTATTATATGTTAGATCTAGGGTTTATGAGCTTTGGATGATTATTGCATGTTCATTAGACAAACTAGATCCAAAGCTTTAGGGTTTGCATGTACACCATAGGATTGATGTAATGCTCATAACCCATCAGTTTTATAACATCCAAGTTACTGGTGCGTTTACGTATGTCAATGTGCAACCGACTCGCAACTACAACTCACACGTCTCCGTTTGAAGAATATAAGATATTATCGTCTCATGATCACTCGTGATAAAATCCATGAAGTGATTCAAATGAGCGTGGGTTTAATCCAATACTCGAATCTTATTCCAGGAGCACTCATGAATACTGCAGCTATGTCTAAAACACCTAGACATACTACAGACCCATTCGTGACAGTCTTGCCTCAATACCTACTTCCAAAGTATGATCGACTGTGGAAGGTTTGAATAACCTAGTTATTCGGGAAGTCAAAACATGCAAAGTGAAACACATGAATAATACTAATCCTAAATGGCCCCAATACTTGTGAGAGTAAATAAAACACCTTTTATTTAATCACCATATTGATTACTCATTATTCATTGTATAATGTTTCAAATAATCAACTTTATACTTGAATCAAAACAATAGTTGTCCCATGCTCCAAGCATGCACACTATGTTTACCTATGGTCCTTTGTTTGTGGAATAGATCAATTGACAACATTTCAAATGATACTCATTTCACAATTCCAAATCCTTATCGCAAATGTAAGAATACAAGATTCTTTGCCATTTACTGAAATCTATTAGATTCTAAACTTATATGCATTGATCCTTTTGTGATGACTATGCATAAAAGTCACAAAGACTCGGCAACAGACATTACAAAGTATTCCAATGGAAAGCAATTCCATGGAAACGAAGTCTCACATTCAAAGTACATTCCTTTGAACATCCTTCTTGCATTAAGTTTTCTAATCTTACACATATTTAATGAATAACTTCCACGTACGGAAACATTTCCATATTCCCATTTTGACTATAACTTCTGAACAAGAGTTGCCTCTTTTCAGAATATGTCAATATGGTCCTTCCAAAATTTACACCATACTTCCAACTGTCCATGAGCAACCAATCTTTGGTAAACCTCAAATTGTCCTCGACAATTGCTTAATCATTTTTGTCATATCCAGTTCTATTCCTTTTTCCCTCTTAATGCCCTAGGCATTTGGGAAAATTAGAACGGATGAATATTATAGCACATGTAACCGATCCTATATCCAATGCATATGGGACACCATTCATGATGTCTCACATAAAGACATGATACTAGACCAGTCTTTTGCTATAATATTTCTATTTCTATTTGCCTTGTTCTCATAATTCGAATTATGAAAAGGGATGCCATAATCATAATCGAATTTTAGAACGCAAATAATGTAATCATGACTAAATTTGATTAAAGACTCACAATCTAAGCTTTTAGAATTGGAAAAGTATAATTTCCTCTCCCTTAATTGTAGCAAAACAACTTTCCAAACCCTGCAACTTTGCAAATTGACACTTTTGTTTTCTATAATTAACATTGCTAACTCACAACACCTAACATAATAATCATGCTCCCACTAACATGATAATTATTAGCATAACACTTATTCTCCCACTACCTTTGACATGTATCAAGAAATCAGTTGGACTTCTAGAAATCAATACTTATTGACTTTCTTACCAAAGTTCAGATTTCTGATACGAGATGCTTTGATAAGACTTTATCAAAATCATACACCTTTCCGTAGATAGCTCACATGTGTGTCTAAACAATTATGAAGAGGGATGTCGTAATCATAATGTTTAGACCTTTTGTCAATCTCACTAGTCCATGTTAGTGTGTCGGTTAACCACACACGCTCCACTAATGACTTTGAGAATGCAAATATCACAATTGCTATCTACTTAAAATCTACTTAGTGAGAGTGTTTCCTCACCATCATTTTCATGAATCGGAGAGAAACCTTATGACACTAAGATTTTTATAGTGTATGTGTTCCTATCCATGTAAATTTTTCATAACCATAATCACAAGACAAGGTTAGTGACAAATCCAAACTCATATGGACTGAACTTGTTTAATCTTAGTTTTCTTGCCACCCGGCAGCACAAGGGCCTACCATTGCTTCCAGGTTGTTACACAAACAATTGAGAACTCATAGAACCCATATGCATAGTCAACTTTAACTGGAATGGGCACAGAAACAATAATATGTCAACACGATAGGTTACAAACCTCAAGTCGCCTGCTAGTGATAAACAACAGGTTTAATTCTTGATTAGTTCTTGAAACTTTTCAAGATCTTTAAGACTCCCACTGGCCTCTTGACATATAAGATTCTCTTGTCAAGAACCATTCGTTGACAAAGCAAATATTCAAGAGTTAGTGCGGATTCTTATCAAGACAAACACTTCACACAATTGGCCTTAGTTGGTCTTTGTTTTATCCAAAACATCACAACTTTCCAATTTCAAATGTACAAGAGTAGAAAATATTTTACTCTACATTTGACATGTGTTTTAAACCTTTCTTAAGATTATGTCACTCGAGTTACAATCTTGGAGTATTACTCTAAGACTCAATTTTGGAACGAAGTATGATTCATCTTTTGATTTAACCATTTCAACAATTCACGGTTTCTCTTCTTAGTCAAACAATTGCACTAAGATGTCCTTAGAGGATCAATTATGATATGGTTTTTCCTAATCATTAAGATGATCATAAACATGATATTGAAGCGCTCTCCCATCTTTTCAGATTGAAGAAACTTTTATCTTTCTGCCTAATTTGATTCTTCTCATTCATCCTGCCTTACATTGAAACTTTTCCAATGTTTCAGAAATATACTTAAACTTGTAAACACAACCATATTTACTAAACTTTAGTAAATCATGGCGAATAGCCTTATCGTTATTTGTGGTGGACCTGATCAGCTCACAACCAACTGTACCCGATCTCCTACTCCTTCACTTGACTCACATATACATGTGAACAAGGAATTAGTCTTAATTTACCAAAGATGAAAATTCTCATTCATCATAAAATACAAGTTGCATGATTCCAAGTTTCTATCCAACTGAAACTTGGGTGATGAAAATCTTTCCTTATTTGGTAAATTATGACACTACCACAAACGAAAGAATCAAATCCATTTTCCAATATTGCTATCAATGGAATCATATAAACAACAATGTTCACAAATCCCATTGTAAGGATACTTAAAATAAATAAAATCAAAAATTTTCCTTTTATTTTAAAATTGCGGAAAAACTTATCCTTACAATGCAAATACATATGAAAACTATGTTGTTATCTATTCCTAAGCAATCTATCATAACTCTTAAGCAGCAGCTCAAAATTATGATCTTTGAAGCATGCGATCAAAATCCATATTCGCGATCAGATTCAGCATACTCTTCTTCTAAGCTTCCTCTCCTTTTTTCGATTCTACAAAACATCAAAATACGACCTAGTCACATCATGTAATAAGAATCTCCAAATAGGAAATTAATAGAGTTAGATAGTGGACTTTACCTGAAGCATAGCCAAATTTATTGACTTTTACCATCCTAGTGAACTTTCAGGTAAATAGGGCAGCTTCGCAACCAATGCCCCTTCCTTTTGGCAATAAAACATATGGACTCTTTAGTAATGGTACATGGGACTATCTCATACTTAGCCTTTCTCTTTACCATTTGGTCAACCGGGTTGACTATGGCCAATCCCTTTCCATTGGGAAGAGAAGACTTTTCTGGACTTCCAATGTTTCCATTGTCAATGTCCATGAAAGTTTGGGAAGTAGATCTTCCAATCAAATTTGCTTTACGAGTGCTCCAAATCATTTCTGATTCAGTAGCAACAAGCAAATAGGTAAGATCAATAAGGGTCATGTCGTGGTCTGTCACATAGTAGTCCTTCAAAGAACCCGCTATATGACTTAGGAAGTGACTGAAGAACCCAGTCAACAGCCAACTTCCTTGAGACTTCGACACCCAACTCTCCCAACTTGTCAATATGTGACTTCATCTCCAAGATGTGAGCACATATAGACATTGCTTTCCAATAGGGATTGAGTGACCTTGTACTTTTCAAGAACTTGTGGGTTAGGGAGAATAATTGGAGGAGGTGGAGGAAGTGAAGTATGATTTCCAGTCCCATTAACGCACAACAAAAGGATTAATCTTTCACCTTGATCGCCATTTGGGATATCATCTTCATTAGGAAAGCTTTATCCAAAAGGATATGGAAGACCATAGTTGTCATAACTAGACATCTATGAGGGAGAAATTCAAGTTTAGTTGATTTAAGTCCTTAATATAACACCCAATATGAAATATTAAGGTAGGACCCAACACAATATTTTATAACTTGGAAGAGGGATGCCATAATCCAAGCTACAAAATATTTGAAGGTAGGTAAATAACGATTTACCAATTTCCACCATGAAAAACGAAATTTAACATTAGGTTTTGAATGAATTGAAACTCCTAGATCTTTTGAGATTCATTGAACTATTCAATGGAATGTTTAAATCTCGATTGTGCCCTTCACGTTTGTGACTGGGATGCCGAGGATCACAAACAAGGAGTGAATAACCATGCAAATTAACTTGGTACACTTAACGTTACAACCACCTAATCAATGTGCCGGTTAACCACACACGCTCCATTGATCCATGATTAACATCAAGCTACCCTTTGCTACACATTGTAAGTCCCAGATTAGTGTGCCGGTTAACCACACACGCTCCACTAACGACTTAGCAAGGTGAAAAGTGCAATTTCATGGGTTAGCACCAAATTCACATTTTCCTAAGTAACTAAGATTGGGAATTTTTAAGTGTTTAGTTACTTAGTATTTATCATTATACTTTTAATGAAAGGAGAATTAATGTCATGTCCTACCCGTTCAGCTAACGACCCTCCACCAGTCAAGGAAGTGGTGGGTGAGAGTGGACACCCATTAAACTGCCATTTTATAGGCAGTAACCTTATACCTCCCTTATAGACCGGCTTCGTGAATGAGGCCTACTAACGGTAAGTCCGACTTACTCTTATGCATATATATAAATATTAAACCTATAATATTATAAACTTTTAAAATTCTAAGGGTTGGAATTAAAGTATACACCGGGGGGGGGGGGGGGAACTTTAAAAATTCCAAAACTTGAGAGCAACTTTTGAACAATTCAAAAAAACTTTTGGTTTCCATAACTTATGAGTTTAAAGTAGTTTAATGAAAAAAGTCTTCAAGTTCCATAACTTGAGGACAAGTTATGGAAGACTTTAAAAACATTTAAAAATGAGACTCTTCATTTTCATAACTTATGGAAAATTTATGAGTTTTAAAATTCATATATGAGACCTTTCATATAACTTGAGGACAAGTTACAAAAATCATATTATGAACAACTTTTAGATCAATTTGAATCGAAAACCAATTATCACATAAATTTTCTATTAAACTAAACTAACTCATAAGAACAAGATAATTCATATCATCAATCTTCAAGAAATTAGCATAAACATATAAACTAATACAAATCTTGAAATTATGACAATTATCTTTTAATTGGATGAGAATCATCATTACCATAACAATAAAAACAAATTTATGAACAAAAACACTTTGTGGTAATAATTCTAATCCAAAACAGGCCAAAAAACTCGAATATATGCTGTCAGGGGCTCCAACTCGCCGAGTGCATGAACCAACTCGACGAGTTGGATGAGTTTACACATGGACTCGTCGAGTCCCTCAATGGACTCGTCGAGTTTTTGCTGTCCAGACAGCAAAAAATTCGATTTTTTCAGCTTTTTCAGCGAGTAGCATCAAATATAATTTGAAAACAACCTGATGCGTGCAAATAGCTACACCTAATTTTAAATTTATAACCTAAGGACCTTAACTAACTAATTGCACCTAGGCAGCGTACCTAGTCAGACTATAGTATAGCTTGGGGTAAGCCGGGTGTCGATCACATGGAACGGTATTGACTAATTGATCTACTTACTATTAAATTAACCTAATTGTTAACAAGGGAATGGGTTTTATCTAATTTTGCAAGTTTAGATGAACTTAATTATTAATACAAAATTCAATCAATTACTAAAACACTTCTGTTAGTTTGAATCCACTTTCCCTCAATGGTTTATAATTTAGCTATGACAATTACTGTTGGTACCAATTAAGACAGTATTAGTAATTTAGTTCTAAATCTACTAACATTAATTAATTCATGTAAGTCTATGTATGGTAAAACAATAGTTAACACAGAATCAATTATTGAATAAGATTGGAGCCATGTAAGATTGATTTGATAAACACAATTATGGTCATAATATGAGTTCTCTAGCACAGCCTAATTCAATGATCCAATTACTTATCTAAGATTGGTTTAATCTTAGGTCTAATAAACTAGTGTTCACTGAATTATTAGGTATTCATATTCATGCAGCTTCATATTCACTAACTACACATAACAAGAATTTAAAGCAACCAAATACTAAATCAAACATGCTAGGTTCAATCAATCTAACACAAGCATAATACCAACAAGTAAAGTCAAATCTAACGTATTAAAACCATTAGTTCTAGCTTCATCTAGCTAAAATAAGCAGCTAGATTTAGTTGGACATACTAGCAATTAAACAAACACAAGTCATATTAAAAATCATACTAAATGTACCAAACTATAAGTCTACTTATGAACTTCTCTTCTTCTTTTGTGTTGATACCCTATTCCAGAACTTATTTTCTTCTGCAAATTGTCTTTTGGAACCCTCCAAGGCAGCCAAAAAATCCCCCAAGTCGTAATGGACAAGGGTTTATATAATTTCCGATTTTTCCAATCTCACGTCGTGAGCCAATAAGCCTCACGTCGTGAGTGCGAGATTAACGTATTCCACAATGACTCTTCTTTCATCTGGTGCATATCTTCTAGAATACTCCACTCACGTCGTGAGTCTTCTATTACTCACGTCGTGAGTACGTGTTTTGCTGAGTGTTTTCATTCTTCTTTCCTTCAAACCTCCAAAGTTCCATGTTTTGTCAACTTTAGTCCCTCTCTTCGAAAATGCTTCTATTTGGCTGCACAATATAATTTAAGCTTATAAGCACCAATATTCCATGCAAATAATCAAATTATTAATAAAAATGTAAATAAATATTGCCTAAAAATATGTATAAATATGGCAATATCAAAATACCCCACACTTATACTTTGCTTGCCCTCAAGCAAATCTAATTATTTTTCAAATTAAACCTTTATCACCAACATCACAAAGAACGATCCAACTCAAACTCAGCCATTATGCCAAGACCTCAACGCGTGCATTTGTGTCTAAAATTTTTCCTAAGTAACCCCCCTCAATTCTAAATACTCACAATCCTCATAAACACGTGCCCACTTCTTTTGAACAATGCTCATTTTATGCATCCCTCCGAATCCATCCTCAGGAATCTTTTTAACCTCAAGGTATTTTTGTAAAGCTACCCAAGCATACATAATCTAGAGAATTACAACTTTTAGATACCACATTATGGAGCTCTTGAATTCTTCATTTCTTTGATATTTGATATTTGATTTCTTCGAATTCACCACCTTCTTGTGTAATTATTGGTATCTTCAACTTTTATATTTCTTCAGAATTTTTGATCTTTGATATTTGATCTTTAAACTTTGATACTTCTATAGCTCCAAAAATTCTTCAACTTTTCACTTTTTGGTAATTTCTCTCTCTCTCTTTTTTTACATGTACTCACTTTTTTTTCACTCAAAACCCTACATGCTTAAGCAGGGGCGCTTAACTTCAACCCTTATTGGTTAGAGATATTAGTTTTCCTGGATACATTTCAAGTACAGGCTGCTAAACATATTACATTTCTCAAACTAAGCGAGGTTGTGTTTTTGTCTCATGATTTCACTAGAATAAATGAGGCCACAAATGCACTATAACGTATATTGGCTCAACTAAACATTTGAGCTCTCATCGGATCATCCCACACAACGCTAGCAACTTAAGTTTAAATTATCATTATTACTAGAATTTTTTTTTAGATTATTGTTTCAAATCTATTTCTAAAATTTTTAAATTTACTAATTTTTAGCAATTTACTTTTTCGACCCCCTACCCCACACTTATTACATACAATGCCCTCATTGTATGCATAGAAGAAATTAAAAACAAGAAAAGGGAGAAAAGGGAACAGACTCCCCTAGGATAGTAGTGGCGAGATCGAACTCCTGACGTATGGTTGAAATGTGCATCTCGAATATGGAACTTCTTCAAAATAGGAACTTGCATCTCGATCTTGTTAGATATGTAAAGCACCAATAACGAATCAAAACTTCAATCTTCAACAAATTAGGCGTAAATATCCAAAACGTGAAGAATAATGTGGGAAAGCATACGCCACATTCTATAGTGGAGGAAACGAGCCAGAATAATCTTCAAAATAACTCCAAAGAGAATGGTGGTGAAGCATGTAGAAAAGGTGAATGAAAAGGCTGCATGTTTGTGAGAATATACGACTCACAACGTGAGTTAAAGTGTTCACGACGTGAGGTCGTTAAATATAAATTCAGAATGCCTTCGTAACCCAGCTCACGACGTGAGGAATAAGGCCTCACGATGTGAGAACTGGGCAAACAGAAACTGAAACAACCCATCTTTTTTGTAAATGAATGAACTCCAACCAATGTCTTAATGAATTAAGACCCTTCTAAATGCATTATTTGATGACTCTTCTAACTCTATCCTCTCTCTCGACTCATCCCACACTTATTTCCAATTATAGGTATCGACTCTCGACTTTAGACACTAAACGACACTTGTCTAGACGTATACGCTCTCAACTCAACTTTCCTTCCCGAGACTCCTTTAGCAATCTGAAATTCAACCACCAAAAGGAAATAAAAGTAACATAATAATTTAATATGTCTTACAAACCAAACAAGTTCTCAAACCAAACAAATTAAAAACAAACAAACTAAAGACTAAAAAAAACTAAATATGGAAATGATCAATCATCTTCCTCATCATCTTGGGCTCCACTCGTTCCTGCTTCGTCTCCCCTTGAATGTTGATAAGAGCTCCATGTTGGGCAAATGGGGTATTGACTCCCCAAATGTGGTGGTTGCTCAATACCGAAATGTCGGACCTTGTTTTCAATTGTACCCCGATCCAAATAGTACTCAATGATAATTGATTAAAATATCCCGCCATATCTCCTCCAAAAGGTGCTCCTACAAAGGGTGCGTGTTGATGCACCGGATGCCCTCTCTCTCCTCTACCTCTAACATTCCTACGTCGAGGCTGTGGTTGTGGTGCTGGTTGGTCTTGGTTCTCCACATCATCATCCCTTGGGATACTCCAATGTGATCCCTCATTAGTTACCACATGCATGGACTCTAAGTATCCCATAGTGAGATCATCCCCAAGTTTGTGTGTCAAAGTCCGGGTCAAACGTGGGACAAGAAGACCATAGGAACTCGCAAGGCGCGTAACAAAATGACCCCCATTAATGGGGCTACCAGCTCGTGAAATCACAGCCTTCCTGCCCAAATAATTCGCCAAATGGTACGGGATGTTGCAGAAAACTCCCGGTGTAACAATGCTCCATAAAAAAATAGGTTAAGGCTAGTAACCTTATCCCCATGTCGCTTGTGATTGATGGAAAAACCGATCAAGCGATGGAGCAAACGGTGAATAGGGGAGCGAATCTGACTCTCTTGTAATACCCCAGAATGAAATACCCCATTGGCAATTGTCGACCAAAAATCCGGTCCCGATGCGCCCGGTAAATACTCCCGTGCTGTCGTTCTCATAAAAAGCTCAAAAGCAGGTAGTTGAGTTTCCTGTTGCTCATAAATTCCCATTCTCCAGGCAAACTTGCTCATGCTACATTCCCTATACTCGCACCCAAGACGGAATACGAGTGCCCTTGGATAAAAGGGATCAACTGTGGCAGCTTCAAAAGAAATAGAAGCGAAAAACTCCACACAAAGTTCCTGATATACAGGCTCACTGATTGCAAACAAATTTCTCCACCCATTACAAGTGAAAGAAAAGTTATCCACAAAATAATGTTGTTTCAAAAATGGAGCCATCCTCTCCATTAATCCAACCTCCTCAAATCTAGCCCAATGAATTCTTGGAGAAACTGCAAACTCCCTGTTGTGCAGCCATCCTAATTTGTTTGTGAAGTTGGTTAAAACTTGAGTTGGCATGTCAACGGGAAGGCGGTATAACATGTGGCGAGATGACACATGCCCTTGAAATTGTTCATTGGATCCTCTTGAAGCCATTTCCTGCAAAAACAAATAAACCAGGAAAAACAAAACAAAAACTCCACAAGTTAAACAATTAACAGCAAGCAGAAACCAAAGTGCCCAGGTCTCACCTCGTGAGCAATAAGGCTCACGTCGTGAGTTCGTCACTAGCAGCGGAAATCGGTCAAGTCAGTTCATAAATCGGGACAATTACTATATTGGGGATTCATTCCAATGGGATTTCGAGTAAATTTAACTCACGTGCAGTCAAGATTTCACCTATTAGGATATTGATTTTGTCATTCAAATAACTACAAACCCTAACCCCTAAACTAACCACACACGTCAAAATTAAAACATTAAAAGTAGGATTAATGTACCTTTTCTTGATGTTAACGTAAGCAAAAGAATGGAATATAGAAAATTTTAGATGAAAACGATCTTGAGTGGGGGACCAAGAGCTGTCGGCGATGAAGGAATAAGAAGTGGTAGGTCAAAAGTGAATCTCATTTCTTTATTCAAGTGGTCCTGCGTCTGTCGTCTCACGTCGTGAGGATAAGGACCTCACGTCATGAGCTATTTGTGGGCTAAAACAATTGGGCTGGTTAACCAAGCGGAAATGAACTAATACACTTATTGGATTATTCTAAATGAGCTGATCAACTATGGTGGGCTGATCATTAAAGTATTCCAGTTCATATATCAGTCTAGACTCACGTCGTGAGCCTTTAACTCTCACGTCGTGAGCTCGCTTCTGGTTTGAAAAATTAATTTCATTTTTATTAAACACTTTAAATTTTGAAAACTATTTAATTCTAAGAACCCCCACACTCGATTTTTTCCATTCAGAGGATTATTAGATGATGAGACAATTGATATTCCTAAAAACTAAAAATTCAAAAACTAAAATGAAAAGAAGAGAAAATGCAAACAGAGCTCGGGTTGCCTCCCGAGAAGCGCTTCTTTTTGATGCAGTCGTGAGCTGGACTCCGTGCCTCCTATGCTGAGCTATCAGAGGAGTCCATCACCACCTGAATTTTCTGTTCTTTCTATCGCCTCTTGTAAGCTTGGACACGTCGAATGTACGTCTTCTTTGAATTCTCCTTTTTAGCTTTGGTTTCGTCTCCATCGAGCTTGCATTTGATCCCTTTAGTCTCCAATTTTTCTTCACTTTTATTAAGTTCCCTAGGAATCTTTTCTTCCTTCACCAATGGACTCGTTTCCTTGGAAGTAGCCTCGTCTTCATCACTCGACAATTCATCGCTTTCCTCACTCATCAAAGTTGTTGGTTTTGTGTAGGTAATGACTTCAACGAAGAACGGGACGGATGCTCTCGGTTTGGTGCGTTTGAATTGATGAATTGTCTTGATTTCTTCCTCCATGGGCTTCTCCAATTCTTCAAGATCATTATCTTCATCCATATTGAACACCTCACATTTTACATCTTCTCCTTGAAAACCATCTTGTATTCTAAAAGTCTCCTCATCATCACCAACCCTCAATGCAAGCTTGGATTCACGAGCATCAACTAAAGCTCTAGCAGTATTAAGTAGAGGGCGACCAAGAATAATTGGGACATTAACATCCTCCTTCATATCCATAATCACAAAGTCAACTGGGAAAACAAATTTCCCAATTTTAACAAGGATGTCTTCTATAATTCCCCTCTGGTGAGTCACCGAACGATTGGGCATGTGGATGGTCATATTTGTAGCCTTAATTTTATGAATATTCAGCTTTTGATAGAATGAATTTCACATCAAATTTATGCTGGCCCCAGAATCGGCTAAAGCATAAGTCTTCAAGTTGTTTCCAAACTCACATGGAAGAGTGAGGCGTCCAGGATCTCCCATCTTCTTAGGTATCTCTCCCAATACAACTCTTGAACTTTGTTCACTAAGAATTACTTTAGAGTTCTTCTTTAATTGTTGACACTTCTTCTTTAATTGTTGACGAGTGTCTATAAGATCTTGTAGGAACTTCGCGTATTCTGGAATTTTTGAAAGTGAATAAAAAAAAGGGGTATTAATAGGAATACTCTTTTATTTGCTGAATAAACTCTAGATGTTCCCTTTCCAGTGGACTGAGATGTGCTTGAGACGGAAACGGCAAGGGCGGTCGGTAAGCCGGAACGGATTTTGAATTTTTCTGTTCAGACCGAGCCCACGTCGTGAGCATGGAGGGCTCACGACGTGAGTCTGGTGTTTCAGCAACAATTTTGTTTTCGAGCTTCGACTTCTTCGGCTTAGGTCCAGATGGCTTTGGCTCCTCCTCTAGTGCTTCTAAGAACTCAGAGATGGCCTCTTCTTCAGTATCAATCATCATAACATGGGATTGAGCATTCTTTTCGGGAAATTGTGAGGATAATTTGTTGCTCACCAAAGTAGTTAGTTGACAAACTTGGACTTCTAGATTATGAATCGATGCTTGATGATTTCTTAATGAGGCTTGCTGGTCAATCATCATTATGTGCTGTTCTTTCATCATTTTCATGTGTTCCTTTAGCACTGCATCAGTATCATCATGCCTTTTCTCGGAGGCCTCCATAAATCGGTTCAAACTATTTTCCAAGTCTACTTTCTTCTCGGTTGGTGGTTGCTCTTTTTGGTAGAAGCCTCGGCCTGTCTGCTTGAATTTCTCCTCTTTCTGCTTCTTGTATTCATCATAAGGCAGCCACTCCTTCTTTGGTTTCTTCCAGTCTTCATCATAATTGTCCCCACTCGAGTAGCAAACTTGAGCCTTCTTGTTCCCATATTCATCCAAATGGCAATCCTTAGTCAAGTGTGGCCCACTGTATCTCTCACATCCAACTCTTATTGCATGAATTGATTGGTCCATTTGGGTCAATCTCTGGTCCATAGTATTGAGCATTGCCATCATAGCAGCCATCTCTTTAGAATATGCACCCCCACTGCCTTTTGCTCCATCTTGTCTTGGGTTGTGGTACTCACGAGAGTGTTTTGCGAATTCTTCAACTAACTCCTTGACCTCCCTTGGATTTTTATTTGTCAGTGGCCCTTGAGAATCAAGGAGTTGCCTTGTCATAACATTGACCCCATCATAGAAAATAGACATCTCTTGTTGAACATTAAGATCATGTTGAGGACAATTCCTTAACAATCCTTTGTAATGCTCCCATGCCTTGTATAGTGACTCCCCCGGTTGTTGCTCAAAGTTGGCTATTGCCTTCTTGAGTTTAGCTATCTTTGATGGTGGGCAAAATTGGTCCAAAAATTATTCGCGCATCTGAGCCCAAGTAGTGATTATACCAGGTGGAAGTGCTTTTAACCAATCTTTAGCAGCTCCCTTAAAAGTAACGGGAAGCATCCTTAGCAAGATGGTATCTCTATTAACATTCGAGACATTGAAATAATCCTCAATGTTATTGACCTCATCTAGATGCTTAAAAGCATCCTCATGATCCTTTCCATAAAATGGAACATCCTTAAGTGCAGTAAGGATGTGTCCCTTTAGCTCGAATGTGGCAGTGGCAGGAATCGCGGGTTGTACTAACCCAGGGCCAACATCGTCTCGAATTCGCTTCTTGTAAGCTACCATTGACATATCTTCAATGTTCGCCATTTCGTTGCTTGGCTCGTCTTCAGGTTCGCTCGTATATAGTCCAAACTCGTTCTCGGAATCGTATTCATATTCGTTTGGGATAGGTATTTGATCTAAGCTTTCAATCTTGCTCTTGTCCCTTGAAGATGAACTCGATTCTCCCATTTTCTTCCCCGACTTCTTTGAGAACACTGACTTGAACTCTTGTAAAGGTGTCTTCTTTGGTGTTTGATCGTCTTTCACATTCTTATCCTTCTTTTTGTGAAGGGCTGACTCTGGATCTTCAAGTGGTGGTATCAAAGGTGTGTTGGAACCTTTGGTCATGAACTCCTGCAAAATAAACAAAATAAAAACGTAAAAACGAACAAAAACTAAATAAAAATTGCCTACTGACTGTCCACCACGACGTGGTAAAGGCTACCACCTCGTGTTGTCGCAGAAAAACAAACAGAAAAGGAAAACGAAAAAAAACGAGAAAATACTGAACTCACGTCGTGAGCTTAAAGCTCACGTCGTGAGTTAGGTACTGGAACAAAAATAAGCTGAAAAAGTAACTTTTTGCAGGTTTTACTCCACAAAAAGGATCGATTAATCTAAAGCAAATAAATAAACTATCAAATAAGCCGTTCCCCGGCAACGGCGCCAAAAACTTGATGCGTGCAAATAGCTACACCTAATTTTAAATTTATAACCTAACTACCTTAACTATCAAATAAGCCGTTCCCCGGCAGTGTACCTAGTCAGACTATAGTATAGCTTAGGGTAAGTCGGGTGTTGATCACAGGGAACGGTATTGACTAACTGATCTACTTACTATTAAATTAACCTAATTATTAACAAGGGAATGGGTTTTATCTAATTTTGCAAGTTTAGATGAACTTAATTCTTAATACAAATTTCAATCAATTACTAAAAAACTTATGTTAGTTTGAATCCACTTTCCCTCAATGATTTATAATTTAGCTATGACAATTACTGTTGGTACCAATTAAGACAGTATTAGTAATTTAGTTCTAAATCTACTAACATTAGTTAATTCATGTAAGTCTATGTATGGTCACACAATAGTTAACACAGAATCAATTATTGAATAAGACTGGAGACATGTAAGATTGATTTGATAAACACAATTATGGTCATAATATGAGTTCTCTAGCATAGCCTAATTCAATGATCCAATTACTTATCTAAGATTGGTTTGATCTTAGGTCTAATAAACTAGTGTTCACTGAATTATTAGGTATTCATATTCATGCAGCTTCATATTCACTAACTACACAGAACAAGAATTTAAAGCAACCAAATACTAAATCAAACATGCTAGGTTCAATCAATCTAGCACAAGCATAATACCAACAAGTAAAGTCATATCTAATGTATTAAAACCATGAGTTCCAGCTTCATCTAGCTAACAGAAGCAGCTAGATTTAGCTGGACATACTAGCAATTAAACAAACACAAGTCATATTAAAAAGCATACTAAATGTACCAAACTATAAGTCTACTTATGAACTTCTCTTCTTCGTTTGTGTTGATACCCTATTCCAGAACTTCTTTTCTTCTGCAAATCGTCTTTTGGAACCCTCCAAGGCAGCCAAAAAATCCCCCAAGTCGTAATGGACAAGGGTTTATATAATTTCCGATTTTTCCAATCTCACGTCGTGAGCCAATAAGCCTCACGTCGTGAGTGCGAGATTAACGTATTCGACAAGGACTATTCTTTCATCCGGTGCATATCTTCTAGAATACTCCACTCACGTCGTGAGTCTTCTATTACTCACGTCGTGAGTACGTGTTTTGCTGAGTTTTTTCATTCTTCTTTCCTTCAAGCCTCCAAAGTTCCATGTTTTGTCAACTTTAGTCCCTCTCTTCGAAAATGCTTCTATTTGGCTGCACAATATAATTTAAGCTTATAAGCACCAATATTCCATGCAAATAACCAAGTTATTAATAAAAATGTAAATAAATATTGCCTAAAAATATGTATAAATATGGCGATATCACAACCCATGGCTCTGATACCACTGTTGGGTTGTTGTATACTGCAACATCCTATGGGGCACATACAACCCTAAATGCCTTTGATCTATGTTTTTATCTAATTATACATGTAATGGTGTTTCCAAAGCAGTAAGCCTATAACTAGCGTGCAATTGACATAAATAATATGAAATACTAGTTAGGATGACATACCTCTTATGTAGCTTGAAACCTTGTTGTATTTGGCCTTAAGAGCTTACACCAAAAGTATGAATGCCTCAAATGGCTCACAAGTCACCTAAGACAAAGGTGGCTCTTGAGAGAGAATTCCTTCCACACCAAAATCAACTCCATGAGCTCCATGAACTACCAGTACGATTTTGGCCATGGAGAGATGTATTTATATGTAGGATTCCAAGAGTCATGGGTATAACCCAAGTCCATACCCATGGGTTTTATGATCCATGGTTCATGTGGCCCAACTCTTTATGTGTCCATACATAAACTTGGTCCAACATGGATCATAAGCCCAACACATATAAATATAACTAATTATCATAATTAGTCCCCATAGATTTAATTAGTCTCTTTTGATCACTAAATTAATTCCAAATTAATTCTTGATCAATACTAATTAAAACATATGATTTCATATTAATATATTAGAACTTATAATATATTAATAAATCATATATAACCTTCTCTCAATAGTCCATCCTAACAAATTGTCCTGGTGTTATGCAACCCAAATGGACCATGCTACTCTTGGGTCGAGTACATACCAATAATAGTTATGGGCTTAGACATCTAATCCAACAGTTGTATCAACTCAGTCGTCTTAATCACTACCTCAGTACTCCCCATGACCCGATTCCCGACGTCGCCCCAACAAACTTAGGTCCTACACCTCCTTCCATACAACATCTCAAAAGGCGGTCGATCAATACTAGCATGATAATTGTTGTTGTAGGAGAACTCGGGAAGTGGAAGGTAAGTATCCTAACTCCCGCCAAAATCTAGCACGCGCGCCCGAAGCATATCTTCGAGCACTCTGTCCATCAGTCTGGGTGGTATGTTGTCCTAAAATGCAGCTGAGCACCCAACTCCTCATGAAACTTCCCCCAAAACCTGGAGGTGAAACGAACATCTTGGTCCGAAACCACCGAAACTTGAACCATGTGCCGAACCACCATATCCCGAATGTAAATGTCAGCTAACATCTCAACAGATATACTCTTGGCAATTGGTATGAAGTGAGCACTCTTGGTCAATCTATCAGCAATGACCCAGATAGAATCAACTCCATGTGCTGTCCTTGGCAAGTTCATGATAAAATCCATGGGGATCTCTTCCGATTTCCACATGGGAATGGGTAACGACTGTATCTTACCATGGATTCTCTGATGTTCGGCCTTGACTTTTCGGCAAGTCAAGTACCGCTCTACAAACCATGCTATCTCCCTTTTCATACAGGGCCACTAATAGCTCAACTTCAAATCCCTATACATCTTCGTGGCCCCTGGGTGGATCAAAAACTCTGACAAATAAACCTCTTCTAGCATTGTCTACCTCACCCAACCAGAAGTTGGAACCCAAACTCTACCACACTGAGTCAACAAGCCCCGACCATCTCTAACGAATAAAGGAATCTGCCCCCTGATCCGCTCTGCCTTCCAATTTTCCTTTTTGAATCCTTCCACCCGAGCCTTCTTGATCATATCCAATAGAGGAGAAATAATAACCATCCCCATACATATTTCCCCAATAGGTGCACTCATTGCCTTACGGCTCAGGGCATCGACCATAACATCGGCCTTTCCAGGACGGTACAGGATCTCACAATCATAATTCTCATACAACCTCTCTCTCCTCAGTGTCTCCAATACCTCACACAAATGATCCTCGTGTTACTGCTTGGTCTTGGAGTAGACCAGAATATCATCAATAAACACAATCAATGACCAATCCGGCATCGATCTGCATACCCGATTTCTGAGATCCATGAACGTTGCTGGTGCATTTGTGAGCCCGAATGGCATCACCACGAACTTGTAATGACCACAACGAGTCATGAAGGCCTTCTTCTACACATCCTCGTCCCTGACCCTCATCTGATGGTAACCTAATCGTAAATCAATCTTGGATAACCAATATACACCTTGAAGCTGGTCAAATAAGTCGTCCATCCTTAAAAGTGGGTAACGATTGTTCACCGTTAGCTTATTCAACTCCCGATAGTCAATACACATCCTGTGTGAGTCGTCCTTCATTTTCACGAACAAGATCAATGCTCCCCATGGTGAACTCCTCGGTCTAATAAATATATTGTCTAGAAGCTCCTAAAGCTGCGTAGACAACTCTTGCATCTCCGGTAGTGCCAAACGATACGGTGCCTTGGCTATCAGGGCTGCACCAGGAAATAAATCAATCCATAACTCAACCTGCCTCTCAGAAGACACTCATGGCAAATTCTCGGGAAACACATCAAGGAACTACTGAACAATCATCACCTCACTCAACGTCGTTGTGCCCCAACCCGAGTATCCTCCAAGTAAGCCAAAAACTCGGAACAACCTTGCTGAAGATATCTCATGGCCCTTGCAGCTAAACAGAGAGTCTGCCCATATAAAGCTCCCTCGCCAGGAATTACCAGTTCTCCCCCACTTGGGGTTCGAACTCTCACTAGCTGGTGCTAACAGTCAAGCATAACCCTATTGGGACCCAACCAATCCATCCTTATGATAAACTTCGACCTTTACATAGGAATCGCTACCAAGTCAATAGAATATCTCTCGTTGAACAGGTTTAGGACACTCCCACGATGAACCCTCGAAGCACTCACAGAATAATCATCAACAATCTCTACCTCCAACAGATAATGCAGAATCCTGGGAGCATCACTAAACTTCTTGTTAAGTGCAAGAGATATAAAGGATCGGGTAGCGCCTGAATCAAACAGAACATGATCAGTCATACCATTGAGTAAGAAAGTCCATATACAAGATCAGATATAACATAAGCATTAATAAAGAGAGCAATAAAAGATATAATAAAATCACATACCGGTAACCACATCTGGCGTTGCTCGAGCCTCATCGGTAGTCAACTTAAATGTCATGTTCTTCACGACAGGTGTCTCTGCCTTTCCCTGACGGCCATCGGTAATCCTCAAGGTGGTTGGTGCAGGCGCCACCACTACCCATCCTGACAGTCTTGGACAATCAGCCTTTTTATGGTCGGTCTGATTGCAATGAAAGCAAATCAGTGCACCCCTAGGGCAGTCCCTACTCATATGACCAGTCTGACCACATCTGAAACAACCTAAACCCGCTGCTCGACATGTCACACCGTGCGGCTTACCGCACTTGCTGAAACGGCTCCAGCCCTGCTGGCCTCTGGTGTGTGAATTAGAATTCTTGGGCTTATTAGCCCGACCCACCATTGTCTGCATCTGCTCTGGCTTGCACTTCGTTCGAAGCTCTTACTCAATTTCCCATTCTCGGGCCCTCGCAATCATATCATTCAGGGTCTTGCACCCTGAATAGCTCACAAACTCCCTGATCTCATCCTTCAGCATGTCTTGATATCTCGTCTTCTTCATCTCCTCATCCGCATCATACTGCGGAACCAACAGTGCCATTTCTCGGAACTTGGCGGTGATCTCTACCACAGTCTCCGTAGTCTAATGAAGGCCATGAAACTCACTCACCAGATGCTGCACCTCAAATGCTGGTGCAAAATCCTCGTGAAATCTTGTAACAAACTCCCCCAATGACATGGCCACCACTTCATCAGTCCCCAATGCACGACCGACATCGTCCCACCAGTCTTGGGTGTGGTCTCTCTGAAGGCAGGAGGCAAATCCCACCTTTGCTCCCTCAGGGAAAAAGCCCGTTCGCTGAGCAGTCTCTATGTCAGCAATCCATCAGTGGTTGGCAATGAGGTCATTAGCCCCAAAGATATCTGGAGCTCCATAGGCATTCTCTATTGTCCAAAATTTTGTTTCTGGATTTCCCAATTTGTGACGACTGAATTCAGACTACTAATTTAACACATCAATTTAGTTCGGGCTCAACCAAGCACTTCAGATGTTGATAACACATCATCAATGGGCCCAAAGATATCGCTTTTCCCGATAGGGAATAAGGAATGAATAAACTTTGACTTATATGCTTGTATCCTTTAATTACCAAATCATGCATGACACTATGTTTTATAACATCACGTTACTAATGCATTTACGTAACACCAATGCACAACCGACTTGTAAATTACAACTCATATATCTTCATTTCAAGAATATAAGATATTATCGTCTCATAGTTACTCGTGATAAAATCCATGAAGTAATTCTCTGAGCATGGGTTTATCCAATACTCAAAATCTCAATTTCTAAGTACTCATTAATATTGTAGCAACACAATTTGCTATGTCTAATCTCCTTAGACAATCTACAATCCAATTCATGACGGTCTTCATTCATTACTTACTTCATAATATATGAGCGACTGTGGAGTTTTGAATGATCAAATCATCCAGGAAGTAAAACACGCAAAATGAAACACACTAATCAACTATGGTCTCAAAACTATTGAATATAAATAATCTCTATTATTTAATCACCATTACGACTTTATTCATTAGATAATGTTTCGAGTAATCAGCTAACCACTTGAATTAAATAATATCAATTATACCATTTTATGAACATGCATACTATGCCTCTCTATGATCCTTCATTTGTGAACATATCAACTAGACATGATTCTAATGATGCTCATTTCACAATTCTAAATTCTTGTCACTATAAAAAATATATTGGAATTCCAACTTTACATGCATTGACCTTCTGTGATGTCGAGGCTTCTAAGTCAGAAAGACTGAGCCATTAATTGAGCCTAATCCAATAGACATAGGGACTAGGAAACCTACTTGGATTGACATATTGTATGGGTAAGATTATATCTTTCCATGTTAATTAACCTTAATTATGTCCATATAGTTAATTTGGAATCAAGTGGAAGATAAATGTGATAACTCCTATCATGTAAACAACCAAACAAAAAATGATCTTCATTGCTCTTAGTAATTAAATCCTGTAGTATTCTTTGCGATTACAAATATTTCAACTTCTTTTTTTTTTTTTTAAATTAACTTAAAGTAATTTCGTGACATATTTGCAATCATAGTTTTGGTTATTTTTTTTATTTGAAACGCATATTTGAAACGCATAGTCTAACCACAAATTCCATGTGCATTCGAAGCAATTTAATCTACTACCTACGATTTTATTTATTTATTTTTTTTTTTTGTACGTATTGACGATTGTCGATAATAAGTTCAAGCGAGAACTAAACAAAAGGTTGAGGTTTTGTGAGAACAATTCCGAGCCATATATTTTTTTGACCTAAGTTTTTATTGTTACAATGTGGTTAATTTATAACTATATATAAGTTAAAGTGTCGTTAAAAAAATTTAAAATTCGTATGAGAATTTTGGTCTTCTATTTCTAAAGGTCAATAAATACGTTTTGTTTGATTTCCTATTGTATCTTCAATTTAGTTCAATTATTTCTCTTCAACATCAATATATTTGGTTCTAGTTCGAAATAAATGTTGCTTTGATTTGTGTTCGATAAATTCAATCAAAACGATCTATCCAGTTTATCTAAATTATTCTAATCGATACATGATATATTAACATGTGAATATATTTTTTGTATGTTATTCCCATGTTAATAATATATAATTATGTATAGTTTTTCTGTGCTTCTAATATATATATATATATATATATATATATATATATATATATATATATATATATATATATATATATATATGTGTGTGTGTGTGTTATAAAAGCTATAAAATTATTGAGTTGGACATAGCATGTGGATGGACATTTTTCACCCTTCAAATAGTTTCCTTTAATAATTTAGTTACTATTTTGATGATGTAATTGTAACACCACAAATACCAAAGCAAAATTTTCATTTTATATTTCACCAAACATTATTCATAAATCCAAGTCATCACGAAATTATACATTTTTATTATAACAATATCAGAGTATCCCAAAATCCACAAGACATCGTAAGCCGACAAATGTGTACAATCATGCCTCCGCCTTCCCAAAATCTCGAAAGTACCTGAAATACATTTAAATCAACACGGTAAGCACGAAGCTTAATGAGCTCCTCAAAATACCACATACACAAATAATTAGCCTCTTATAGCTAAATCTCGATAAGGACCCTCCGGTCATGTGTCTCAGTGAAGACCCTCCGGTCTCACGTCTCGGTATGGACCCTCCGGTCATAACTCAATATATATACAGAATCATATGACATCATAAGTCACAAAGACAGGATGCATAACAATATATATCTGAGTATAAGAAAATAAGACCTACTGGTCAATAATGTAATAAGACCCTCTTGTCACGAATCGGGGTTCTAGAATTTTCGAGGCTGATCAAGAAGATGGTAGAATAAGTAATAATCTATCATAAGTCCCTAGAACGACCTAGAATTCTATAGGACACCAAAGTATAGAATAGAATTGTGTAGAACTTTGTATATAGATAAGGATCTTGTTAGAACGATCTCGAATACTCAGGAATATTTGAAACCTAGAAACTTCCCATTGAGGAGGTGTAGGATGCCTATAAATAGGGGGAGGGCTCATTTGTCCAAACCATCGAAGAAGTTCCCTTGTAAGAAGTTAAGTTGTATAAAGAAGCTCTTTTCTTAGAAGTGTTCCTTGTCGTTCCTCTTGCTTCCTTTAATCGTTAATACACCTGAGCCATCGAAGTTAGCCTGAATTAGTCGGAGAAAACACTAAGAGGCACACGGTGATTGAAGCATCCCGTGACACGTGGTATCAGAGCCAGAGTTCGTACAAGCAAGAGATCATGGCTACAGAAGGAGGAAGTAGTGAAGTAGCAAACGTGCCTCCTGTCGTCGAGGAGAAAGGCAGAAAGTCCAGGAAGAGGGACCAATCGATAGATGCCTTGGCAAGCTTAGAGAACAAGCTTACAAGGACAGAGATTAACGTCGGTGAGATCCTTTAATGGAAGGATACCGTCGATCAGTTCGTTGTCGAGATAAGTGACACGAGCGATGGATTGAAGGAGACCATCGGTGTCATCAAGGGAGAAGTCCTTGGACTTATTAACACCCTGCGGAATGAGTTTCGTGAGAAGGTAGCTACTCTAGAAGCCGAAGTAAATTTATGCAAAGCCGCAATTGCTGGAGGAGCAAGTACAAAGACGACGCCACATGCCGATGCACCTAAACCCCTGAAGTACGGAGGTAAGCGTGACCCTAAACTTCTTGAAGAATTTTTCTGGTCCGTAGAATGTTATTTAAATGCAATCGGGGTAAAGGGAGATAAGCCTAAAATAGACACGGCTGTCCTATACCAATGTGAGAACGCCGCCCTATGGTGGAGGCGGAAGCATAACGACATAGAAAAAGGGCTATACACCATAGAGACCTAGGATGAGTTCAAAAGGCAACTCAAGAAGCAGTTTTGTCCCCATAACGCCGAAGATGTAGCGATGAAGAAGCTTCGGGGACTGAAACACATTGGGTCGATTAAAGATTATGTGGCAGAATTTACTGCTTTAATGCTTGAGTTGCCTGAATTACAGGAAAAAAACAAGTTATTTTATTTCCAAGATGGACTATAGTCTTGGGCTTATAACGAGCTCAAGCGAAGGAATGTCCAAGACGTTGACGAAGTTATTGCTGTAGCGGAAGACCTTATGGACTTCCGAAGAGATGCCCCGATTAGGAGGACCAGTGGGGGAGATAAAGTCGCACCAAGGCCGTCACCAAGGGAAGATAGTGTTGGATAAGGTGTCTAAGTCCATAACTTATTTGGTATATACTTGACCCGACCCGGCATGGTCCATTTGGGTTGCACTTCACCCGAACTAGTTATGGATAATTTTATGAGAATTGTATACTTACGATTTATTAATATATTATAAGTTATAATATATTAATATAAAGTCATGTTATTTAATTAGTTTTAATCTTGAATTAATTATGAATTGATTTAGTGATTAAAAGGAAGACTAATTAAATCATGGGCTATTGTATTTATATGGTGTGGGCTAATGCTCATTTGTTAATGGGCTAAGCTTATATGGAAGTCCATGGATGATCCATGGAGCTTTTAACCCATGGATCCTTGGAAGAGGAAAAGACATGGGTTATTAGGGTTTCACCCTAACCATGCACACTATATAAACAAGCTTATGTTGCATGAAAAACACACTAATGTGTGTGTAAGTGTGGTGGCCAAAATCAAGAGTTAGTATACTCTCTCATACATTTTCCAAGTTTGTGGTGATTTGTGATTTCCATTTGAGGCATTCACATTATTGGTGCTTGGCTCTCAAACTCCAAGGAATCAACAATCAACAAAAGGTATGTAATTCATCTAGTACTTTTATGGTTAAAAGTACCCCATGCCATGCTAGATAGGTTATAAACCTTGGAAAATAATATTTTGCATGTATCTTAGACAAACATAGATCCAAGGTTTAATAGGGTTGCATGTACACTTAGGAAGTGTTAGAATGCTCAAAACCCAACAGTGGTATCAGAGACTAGGCTTGTTTGTTTGATACTTGATGCAAAATGGTGATAAAAAGTCGATTTTTTGCTGTCTGACTGATGAACTCGCCGAGTCCATGGGGGGACTCGCCGAGTTCATGTGTAAACTCATCCTACTCGCCGAGTAGGTTCGTGCACTCGGCGAGTAGGAGCCTCAGAATGCAGATTTTCGACTTTTGCTGCTGGAAATGGACTAGAAACATTACCCTAAACTGTTTTGGTGTTTTAAAACTTGTTTTAGTTGGTGTAATGGTAGTTCTAATCCATTTACAATAGCTTATATCAAAATTTCATGCTTTGTATGTGTTCATATAATTCTTGAAACTTTGATGATCATGTTCATGTTCTTATGAATTTAGAAGATGATAGGAATTATTTGCTGAATTGTTTAGGATTAATTCTTGATCATTTATGTGTTTTAATGGAGTCCATAATTTGTCCTCAAGTTATGGATATCCAAAGGTCACTTCTTTTAAACACACACTTAAACACATAAGTTACATAAAAATGAAGAGTCTTCATTTTTATGAACCTTTAATTCATAAGTTATGAAATGAAAAGTTTTGGATAGTTACAAAACTTGTCCTCAAGTTTTGGAATTTGTAAAGTTTCACACACTTTAATAAACTTTAATTCCAAACCCTTAGAGTTTTAAAAGTTAAAATTCAACCCTTATACTATTTATAACATTAATGGTTAATTATTATATATATGTATAAGATCAAGTCGTTTTACCGTTAGTAGGCCTCATTCACGAAGCCGGTCTATAAGGGGGGTATAAGGTTGTTGCCTATAAAATGGCAACTTAATGGGTGTCCATTCTCGCCCACCGCTTCCTTGATCGGTGGAGGGTCGTTAGCCGAACGGGTAGGACAATGACTTTAAATTCTCATTAAAAGTATAATGAATATTATAAAGTAACTAAACCTTTTATAAATTCCCAATCTTAGTTACTTTAGGAAAATGTGAATATGGTGCTAACCCATGAAATTCACACTTTGTACCTTAACAAGTCGTTGGTGGAGCGTGTGTGGTTAACCGGCACACTAACTTGGACTAGTAAGGATCACGAAGGGTGACTTAATGTTTATCATAGATCGGTGGAGCGTGTGTGGTTAACCGGCACATCGATTAGGTGATAATATTAAGGGTACCTAGTGAGTTTGCATGGTTATTCACACCTTGTTTTGTGATCCTCGGCATCCCAGTCACAAAACTTGAGAGGGCACAATCGAGATTGAAACATGCCATTGAAAAGTTCAATGAATCTCAAAAGATCTAGGAGTTTCAAATCCAATTAAAACCTAATAAATTATTTCGTTTTTCATGGTGGAAATTGGTGAATCGTCATTCGCCTACCTTCAAATATTTTATAGCTTGGATTACGGCATCCCTCTTCCAAGTTATAAAATATTGTGTTGGGTCCTAGCCTTAATATTTCATATTGGGTGTTATATTAAGGACTTGAATCAACTAACTTGATTTTCTCCCATTGTAGATGTCTGGTTCAGACAACTATGATCTTCCCAAATCGCTTGGAACAAGCTTTCCTCTTGAAGATGATGTCCCTCAACATCATGCTTCACTCCCTCCACCTCCTCCATTTATTCTCCCTGACCCACAAGCCCGAAGACTTGAAAGGTTCAAGGTCACTCAAGCTCTACTAGAAATGAAACATAAAGATGGAAGACCTGTGTGCACTCATGTCTTAGGAATGAAGTCACACATAGACAGGTTGAGAATGTTGGGTGCTGTTATTTCAAGGAAGTTCGCTGTTGACTGGGTTCTTCAGTCACTTCCTGAGTCATATAGTGAGTTTATTAAAGACTACCACATGACAGATCCCGACATAACCCTAATAGATCTTTCTTATTTGCTTGTTGCTGCTGAATCAGTAATGATTTGGCGCAATGGTCAAGCAAATATTGATGGAAAATCTATTTCTCAAACTTCCATGGACATGGACAATGGTAACATTGGAAGTCCAGAAAAGCTTTCTCTTCCCAATGAAAAGGGATCGGCCTTGGTCAACCCGGTTGACCAAAAGGTAAAGGGAAAGGCTAAGTCTGTGATTGTCTCATGTACCATTCCCAAAGAGTCTATATGTTTTTATTGTCATGAGAAGGGACATTGGAAGCGAAGCTGCCCTGAATACCTGAAATGTTTGAAAGCAAGTAGAGACAAAATGTTTGACTCGGCTTCAGGTAAGTCCACTATCTAACTTTGTTAAAATTCCTAATTGTTGATTCTTATTACATGATGTGACTAGGTTGCATCTTGATGTTTAGCAGGATCGAGCAAAAGGAAGGTTAAAATAAGAGTGTGCTGAATCTGATCACGAAGATGGATTTCTATCGCATGGTTCGAGGATCGGATTTTTGAGCTACTACTTAAAAGTTATGATAGATTGCTAGGAAATATGTAATACCATAGTTTCATTTGAAGATGCATTGTAAGGAATATTTTTCCGCATTTTATAAAGAAGTAAAAGTTTTGTTTAGTTTATTTTATATTATATCCCCTTACAATGGCATTTATGGAAAATTGATGTATGTATGTTTCTAGCAATAATGGAAATATGAGTTTGATTCTCTCATTTGTGGTAGTGTCTGAATTTACCAAATGAGGAAAGGTTCTCATCACCCAAGCTTCAGTTAGACAGAAACTTGGAATCATACAAGTTGTATTGTATGATGAATGAGAATTTTCATCTTTGTAAAATTGAGACTAATTCATTGATCACATGCATATGTGAGTCAATTGAAGGACTAAGGAATTAGGTACACTGGGTGTGTGCTGGTCAAGGTCCACCACAAAGATCAATTCGTCATGATTTACTAGAGATTAGTAAATATGGTTATACTTATAAGGTTAAGTATAATTCTGTAACATTGGAAAAGTTTCAATGTATGGCAGAACGGATGAGATGAATCAAATTTGGCAGAAAGATAAAATTTTCTCAAATCTGAAAAGATGGGAGAGTACTTTAGTATCATGTTTTTATGATCATCTTAATGATTATGAAACCATATCACAAATTCATACTCTAAAGACATCTTAGTGCATTGTTATGACTAAGATGAGGGGTCATGAATTGTTGGAATGGTTAAAATCAAAAGATGGATCATACATGTTTTTATGATCATCTTAATGATTATGAAACCATATCACAAATTCATACTCTAAGGACATCTTAGTGCATTGTTATGACTAAGATGAGGGGTCATGAATTGTTGGAATGGTTAAAATCAAGAAGATGGATCATACTTCGTTCCAAAACAACTCTCAGAGTCATAATCCAAGATTGTAACATTGAGTGACATAAAGTAAGGTTTAAAACACTTATCAAATGTAGTGTAAAATGTTTTCTACTCCTGTACATTTGAAATTGGTAAGTTGTGATGTCTTGGATAAGACAAAGACCAACTAAGACCAATTGTGTGAAGTGTTTATCTTGATAAGAATCTGCACTATCCCTTGAATATTTGTTTTGTCAAGGAATGGTTCTTGACTAGGGAAACTTATATGTCAAGAGGACAGTGGGAGTCTTAAAGATCCTGAAAGGATTTCAAGATTTAATCAAGAGTAAAACCTGAGTTTTATCACTAGCACACGACTTAAGGTTTGAAACCTATTAAGTTGACATAATTCTTGTTTCTGTGTCTGTTCCTATTAAGTTGACTATGCATATGAGTTCTGTTAGTTCTAAACTGTGTGCATAACAGCTTGGAAGCATTGGTGGGCCTTGTGCTACCAGATGACAAGAAATTAAGATTGAACAAGTTCAATCCATGTAAGGCTGAATTTGTTACTAACCTAGTCTTGTGATTATGGTTTTGACAAATTCACATGGATAGGAACTCATACACCATAAAATCTAAGTGTCATAAGGTTTCTCTCCGATTCATGAAAATGATGGTGAGGAAATGCTTTCACTAAGAAGATTTTAAGTAGATAGCAATTGTGATGTTTGCATTCTCAAAGTCGTTAGTGGAGCGTGTGTGGTTAACCGGCACACTAACATGGACTTGTGACAAATGGAAAAGGTCTAAACAATTAAGACTATGATTACGGCATCCCTTTCATAGTTCTGGAAATTGTTTAGACACACATGTGAGCTATCTAAGAAAGGGTGTACGAATCTAAATTTCAAAAGTCCAGCTGATTTCTGGAAATATGTCAGAGCTAGTGGGAGCATAAGTGTTATGCTGATAATCATCATGTTAGTGGGAGCATGATTATTATGTTTAGTGTTGCAAGTTAGCAATGTTAATTATAGAAAAACAAAAGTTTCAATTCGTAAAGTTGTAGGGGTTGAAAAAGTTGTTTTGCTATAATTAAGGGAGAGGAGATTACACTTCATTTCAATCCTAAAAAGTATAGATTGAGATTTTAATCATCATTAGTCAAGGACATATATATGAGTTTTATGTTGGAATGCTTCAACATAAGGAAATTCTATATATATTGCTTTCTCAAATTCGATTATGATTACGACATCCCTCTTCATAGTCGATTTTTGAAAACATGGCAAATAAAAAATATTGTAGCAAAAGATTGATCTAGTATCAGGTCTTTATGTGAGACATCATGAATCGTGTCCCATATGCTTCGGATATAGGATCGGTCACATGTGCTATAATATTTATCCGTTCTAAATTTTTCAAAATGCTTAGAGCATTAAGAGGGAAAAAGGAATAGAACCGGATATGACTAAAATGATTAAGCAATTGTCGAGGACTATCTAAGGCTCACCAAAGATTGGTTGCTCAGGGACAGTTGGAAGTATAGTGTTAAATTTTGGAAGGACCATATGTATATATTCTGAAAAGAGGTAGCTCTTGTTCAGATATGATAATCAAAATAGGAATATGGAAATTTTCCATATTGGGAGTTGGATATTAAGAATGTATGAGAAAGTTAGAAACTTTTATGCAAGAAGGATGTTCAAAGCAATGTACTTTGAATATGAGAGTTCGTTTCCATAGAGTTGATCTCCTTTGGAATCCTCTGTAATGACTGATGACAAGGTTTTGGTGACCTTGTGCATAATCATTACGAGAGGATCAGTGCATATAATCTAACAGTTTTTTGGTAAATGGTAGGAATTAGGAATTCTTACATTTACAATAAGGATTTGGGATTGTGAAATGAGCATCATTGGAATCATGTTCAATTGATCTATTTCACAAAGTAAAGATCATAGACAAACATAGTGTGCATACTTGGAGTATGGCATAACTATTGTTTAGAAAAACAAAGTGTACATGCTAGGAGCATGGGACGACTGTTGTTTTTGTTCAAGTATTAAGTTGATTATTTGAAACATTATACAATGAATAATGTGTAATCAATATGGTGATAAATAAAAGGTGGTTTTATTTATATTCAAAAGGGTTCTGAGACCATATTGGATTCGATTATTATTATGTTTCACTTTGCATGTTTTGACTTCCATAATAACTAGGTTATTCTTTCCGAATGATTAAGTTATTCAAACCATCCACAGTCGGTCATATGTTGGAAGTAGATATGAATCAAGACTGTCATGAGTTGGTTGTAGAGGTCTAAGATGTTGGACATGGCTACAACACTCATGAGTGCTCATAAGTTATGAGTATTGGATTCAACCCACGCTCACTTGCATCACTTCATGGAATTTATCTCGAGTGATCGTGAGACGGTAATATCATATACGTCTTCAAACCTAGAGATATGAGTTGTTACCTATGAGTTGGTTGTGCATTGATTGCACGTAAACGCATCAGTAACTTGATGTTATAAAACGTGCCTTTGTGTATAATTCAACAAGTAGTAGAAACAAGTATATGAGTCGAAGTTTATCTGTTCCTTCTAGTCCTTGGAGGATTAGAAGCGATATCTGGGCCCCTCGATGATTTTGTTTTGACCTATGTACCGGGCCCGGTCAGAACCTAATTGATGTGTTCAATTTAGTTCTTTGTCAAACAAATCGGAAATCGGGAAACAAACTGCTAGACAATAAGTACGACGTTGTTCCATGTATTTGTCCGGCTGATATCATGAGAACAGAGGATTATATGATCACTTATCTAAAATGGCGCTTCATTGTTCAACAGAGTTTTCGAGAGCTACGATTGCTGGTTGGTTCCTGAAGTAATATAGGCAAATACAGTTATTAGACTTATCCAAGTGGGAGTCTGTTGGATAAGGTGTCTAAGTCCATAACTTATTTGGTATATACTTGACCCAACCCGGCATGGTCCATTTGGGTTGCACTTCACCCGAACTAGTTATGGATAATTTTATGAGAATTGTATACTTACGATTTATTAATATATTATAAGTTATAATATATTAATATAAAGTCATGTTATTTAATTAGTTTTAATCTTGAATTAATTATGAATTGATTTAGTGATTAAAAGGAAGACTAATTAAATCATGGGCTATTGTATTTATATGGTGTGGGCTAATGCTCATTTGTTAATGGGCTAAGCTTATATGGAAGTCCATGGATGATCCATGGAGCTTTTAACCCATGGATCCTTGGAAGAGGAAAAGACATGGGTTATTAGGGTTTCACCCTAACCATGCACACTATATAAACAAGCTTATGTTGCATGAAAAACACACTAATGTGTGTGTAAGTGTGGTGGCCAAAATCAAGAGTTAGTATACTCTCTCATACATTTTCCAAGTTTGTGGTGATTTGTGATTTCCATTTGAGGCCTTCACATTATTGGTGCTCTGCTCTCAAACTCCAAGGAATCAACAATCAACAAAAGGTATGTAATTCATCTAGTACTTTTATGGTTAAAAGTACCCCATGCCATGCTAGATAGGTTATAAACCTTGGAAAATAATATTTTGCATGTATCTTAGACAAACATAGATCCAAGGTTTAATAGGGTTGCATGTACACTTAGGAAGTGTTAGAATGCTCAAAACCCAACAGATAGACCCTCTGTCAAACCCTCAAATTTCAAAGGAAAGGCGATCGAAGGAGGGACTCGTAAGGAGGTGAAGTGTTATTTATGTGACGGTCCCCATCTAATAAGAGATTGTCCCAAGAAGAAAAGTTTCAACGCCATGATCTTTGAAGATGAAAATGAAGGAAGGGACGAAGCGCAACTAAGCTCGATGCGTCTTCTCAACTCGGTGGCTAAGGAAGAGACAAAACCAAAGAAGGGAGGAGGCCTCATGTTCGTAACAACAAAAGTAAACGGAGAAACCACAAGAGCCCTAGTTGATACAGGTGCGTCTCACAACTTTCTTGCTGAGGACGAAGCAAAGAAAATGAATATTCAATATACGAAAGAGAAAGGATGGTTGAAAACAGTAAACTCCCCATCCGAGCCAATCCTTGGAGTTGCTCATAGCGTGCCCATCGAGATAGGAGGATGGAAAGGCACCATAGAATTAACAGTAGTCCATATGGACGATTATCGTATGGTGCTAGGGATGGAGTTTCTAGACGAAGTACGCCCATTTTCCTTTGAAGAACCAACCACGCGTCTCACCAAGGACTCTACGATTCACATCGTACCCTTGGAAAGAAGTAAGACGGAATCTCAAATTATCTCTGCCATGCAATTAAATAAAGGACTCCGAAAGGGCGAAACAACGTTCTAAGCCACATTAAAAGAAGAAGTTGAACTCTCCAAGTCGAAAGTTCCAAAAGAAAATCAAGAAGGTACTAGAAGAGTTCAAAGACGTAATGTCATCAGAGTTGCCAAAGAAGTTACCACCGAGAAGGGAGGTTGACCACGAAATAGAACTTGAACCCGGAGCCAAGCCACCAGCGATATGTCCTTACAAAATGGCTCCACCAGAGTTAGAAGAACTAAGGTGGCAGTTAAAAGAGTTACTAGACGTTGGGTTCATTAGACCTTCCAAAGCCCCGTTTGGTGCGCCGGTGTTATTCCAGAAGAAGCATGACGGTAGCTTGAGAATGTGCATCGACTATCGAGCACTAAATAAGGTCACTGTGAAAAACAAATACCCCATGCCTTTGGTAGCCGATCTATTTGATCGACTAGTAAGGGCACGTTGGTTTTCAAAGTTAGATCTGCGATCAGGATATTGGCAAGTGTGTATAGCAGCTGGAGACGAACCGAAGACGACGTGCGTGACAAGGTACGGATCATTCGAGTTCTTAGTAATTCCCTTCGGTTTAACTAACGCACCTGCCACATTTTGCACCTTGATGAATAAGATATTCCACCCATTCTTGGACAAATTTGTGGTGGTGTACTTAGACGACATCGTAGTGTACTCCGAGTCGCTAAAGGAGCACGTCGAACACCTACGCTTGGTTTTCAATGTACTCAAGGAAAACCAACTATATGTAAAAGCAGAGAAGTGTTCCTTCGCCTAACCTGAGGTATCCTTTTTAGGGCATAAGATTACGGATGGGAAGATCCATATGGACAAAGACAAAGTACGTGCTATCAAAGAATGGGAAGCACCAAAGAACGTGTATGAACTACGATCGTTCTTAGGGCTAATTAATTATTACCGAAGGTTCATATCTAGCTACTCTGCTAGAGCAACACCGTTGACAGAGCTCCTAAAGAAAAAAAAAACGACTTGGCAGTGGACGGAAAAGTGCCAAAAGACTTTTGAAGACCTGAAGAAAGTTGTCATGGAAGAACCAATCTTGAAGCTACCAGATTATTCCAAACAATTCCAAGTACAAACTGATGCTTCTGACTTCGAAAACTAAATGAGACGGAACGAAGATATCCAGTCCATGACAAGGAGATGACAGCCATTATTCATTGCATTCGTATATGGAGACATTACTTACTTAGAAGCCGATGTGTAATCCAAACAGACAATGTTGCCACGAGTTACTTTCAGAATCAGAAGAAGCTTAGTCCCAAACAAGCTAGATGGCAAGATTTCCTGGCTGAATTCGACTATGTTATGGAGTACATGCCAGGGAAGACAAACGTGATCGTAGATACACTAAGTCGCAAAGCGGAGTTTGCAAACATCACCAGAATAACCTGTGATCTTTCTGACCGAATTAGAGAAGGATTAAACGACGATCCACTAACCAAGAGTTTGATGGAAATGGCTACGCAAGGGAAAACCACGAAGTTCTGGGTTGAAGACGGACTTCTACTCACAGTCGGAAATCGTATGTATGTTCCTAGGTGGAAAAGCTTAAGGAGGGAAGTCTTAAAAGAATGTCACGACTCAAAGTGGGCAGGGCATCCAGGGACACACCGAACCAAGGCCATCATAGAAAAAAGTTACTACTGGCCAAGAATGCGAGATGATGTTAAAGCTTATGTACGAACTTGTCTTAAATGTCAGCAAGACAAGCTTGAGCAAAGCAAGCCAGCCGGCTTGTTAGAACCACTACCGATCGCCGAACATCCTTGGGAAAGTATCACCATGGATTTCATCTCGGCTCTACCCACATCAGAAGGATGTGGCTCGATAATGGTGGTTGTAGATTGCTTCTCAAAGTACGGGACTTTCATTGCCGCTCCACGAGATTGCACCGCCGAAGAAGCCGGTCGATTATTTTTCAAGCATGTAGTAATGTATTGGGGACTTCCTCGTAGCATTATCAGTGATCGAGACCCGAGATTCACAGGGAAATTCTGGAAGGAGTTATTCAAACTCATGGGATCGGAGCTCCACTTCTCAACAAGCTTTCACCCACAAACGGATGGCCAAACGGAAAGGGTGAACCATCTTATAGAAATTTACCTTCGACACTTTGTTAGTGCTAATAAGAAGAATTGGGTGAAGTTACTAGACGTCGCCAAATTTTCGTATAACTTCCAGCAAAGCGAGGCTACAGAGCAAAGTCCCTTCCAAATCATAATGGGACAGCAACCATTGACACCTCAAGAGTTGGATAAAGCTTATAAAGGGTCTAGCCCACCCGCATATAAATTTACGAAAGGATGGAACGAAGAACGTGATATAGCAAGATCATACTTAACAAAGGCAGCTAAACGTATGAAGAAATGGGCAGATACAAAAATATAGCCACGAGAATTCATAGTGGTGACGAGGTAATGGTCAAATTCCCACAAAGAATGTTTAAATCCACCCGACAAGTGCACAAGGGTTTAACACGAAGATATGAAGGACCATATCAGTTGATACAAAAGGTCGGGACTAGATCATATAAGCTAAACTTACCACATACTTGAAGGTCCACCCTGTATTCCATGTAAGTCTCCTTAAACCTTACAATAGAGATGAAGAGGACCCTTCTAGGAGTGAATCCCATCGGGCTCCAGTTGCAAACGTGATCTCCTTTGATAAAGAATTAGAAGAAATTCTATCCGATAGAGTAATCCGCAAAAGAGGATCACCAAACTGGACTGAGTACTATGTTTGATGGAAGGGACAACCTGATACTGAATCCAGTTTGGAAAAGACCAGGATTTGTGGTAGTTTAAAGACAAGATTGAAGCATACAAGTCCCAGGCTTGACGAGGACGTCAAGGATTTAAGTGGGGGAGGGTGTCACGAATCGGGGTTCTAGAATTTTCCAGGCTAATCAAGAAGATGGTAGAATAAGTAATAATCTCTCATAAGTCCCTAGAACGACCTAGAATTCTCTAGGACACCAAAGTATAGAATAGAATTGTGTAGAACTTTGTATATAGATAAGGATCTTGTTAGAACGATCTAGAATACTCAGGAATATTCGAAACCTAGAAACTTCCCTTTGATGAGGTGTAGGATGCCTATAAATAGGGGGAGGACTCATTTGTCCAAACCATCGAAGAAGTTCCCTTGTAAGAAGTTAAGTTGTATAAAGAAGCTCTTTTCTTAGAAGTGTTCCTTGTCGTTCCTCTTGCTTCCTTTAATCGTTAATACATCTGAGCCATCGAAGTTAGCCTGGCTTAGTCGGAGAAAACACTAAGAGGCACACGGTGATTGAAGCATCCCGTGACACTCCGGTCAATAATGTAAATAAGACCCTCCGGTCAATAATGTAAATAAGACCCTTTGGTGAATAATGTAAATAAGACCCTCCGATCAAAAATACGAAATAAGACCCTCCGGTCACACATAAATTACCACGCATGTAAGTATAGTGAGAAGACTCACCTCGAATGTTGAAGCTCACTGAGAGAAATCCCTAGCTGTTGTCCTGACGGCTTCCCGAGCTAACCACACAAAATAACACCCAATTAGCAATTGGGTTCCATTCTAAGGCCCACAATTCAAACTTGAGGTAAAATGATCATTTTACCCCTGACCCAATATGAACCAAAACCGAGGCCCAATCTCAAGACCAAAAGGGCCCAAACCAATAGATCCACAACGGCCCACTAATGGCCCAATTTTCCAAATTGGGCCCAACCCCATATGGACCTTATCCTAAAGCCCAATAATTCCTTAGTCCCAAAAAGTTGATCTTAGATGGCCCAAAAGGCCTACAGCCACAAGGTGGCCCAAAGATGCGAAGCCCATATATCACAAGCCCAAGCCCAGCTGAACGTCGTACGCTGGGGGTACGTTCAGCTACGCTGGGCGTACTCGGCGAACCAGATCGTGACCCAAACACGGTGCGCCAGGCTTACCATCACTTATGCGGGGCGTAACTCAACTTAATCCAAAACTGATATCCTGACTTAACCACTTAAGCACTTTGCACCTACACTTCAGGGAACCTCAAAATAAAGCTCTTAATGCATAAAGTCGGCACCTTTATGCATTTTCATGACTCAATGGGACCCAACAATCATCTTAGTCCATTAAGACCCATTCTAATCCAACTAAAACATGCATGAACCATTCTTAACCATCAAACAGGCACTTTTAGGAACTAAGAACATTAGAAGAGGGATGATTTATCACTCCAAGCTCCTAGAGTGGCTCAAACTCACAAGGAGGACTTAATACACCATAAAACTCTTAATCTTGCCCTAAACTCAAACTAGCATAATAAGAGGTCAAGGTAAGAAGTTTTTACCTCCTGAAGTTTCCTAAGAGAGTGAAGATTATGGATCTAAAAGCCCAAGGCTACACCATGCTTGATCACCAAGATACACCTTCTTGAAATAACACGAAGGACCTTCAAAATCACCTCCAAGCTCAAGAAGGCACCACCAAAGGATATTAAGGTTTGAAATGAGGCTCAAAGACAAAGGAGGTTGGAAAAGGAAAGAGCCTTGAGCTCATAAGGATGTTTAATAGTGCCCAAACCCTAAAACTTAGGGTTTGGAACTTTGCTCGTTACGTTGGTGTACCCCCAGCTTACGTTGGGTGTACTCACCCCAGGCACGTGTCATCCTCCATGCACGCATGGGACTTAACTTGCAACCCTTTTTCCATTAAGGGCCAAATCTGACAAATATTTCAAATTGGCATAACTTCTTCATCTTAGGTCCATTTCCAATGAACCTTATATCCATGGAAAGGTGGCGAGAAGCCCTACGCTTCTAACGACACACCATAACCTTAAAACTTCCCTAACAAAACCTAAAATCCTTAAAAGACCGAGCCAATGCCCTTACCAATACCGTGGGCTCTAAAGCACAACCCGAACTCTTTTATGACACAACCTACCTTATCCATATCCAAAAGGGCCTAAACCTTTCTTCTTTATAGCCTCAAAACCTTCTCATACCCAGATCACGCCCCCAAGCCTAAAATCACAAAATGATCTGAAACAGGATGTTACAATTCTCCCCCACTTAAATTAGATTTCGCCCTCGAAATCGCTCCTTACTAACACCCAGATCATTCCAATAACCCGAGAAGCGCAACCGAAAAATTCAGAGCATAAAACGATCTCCCCAAGACAACCGGACCCAAACATAAACCTCCATCCCGAAGAAGCATGAACCTAACGCTGCTGCAAAACCACTTCTGCCTCTCCAAAACCTGAAATCTATACTGGTCTGAATCCATGACAGACCGCCCATGCTGAAACATCACCATGACAAACCCTTATCGAACAACAGGCCCGAAAAAACACTTCCAACACTGATTATCTTGATGAGACCGATGAAAACAAACTCGTCGACCAAAAACAGCTGTAGAACACTTATGCTCAACATACCAGTCGATCTTGACTGAAACCCAAAAGAAATGGAGGGGTCACCTCGCACCGAAGGCCAACCACCGAAACTGCTATCAACACCCATCTGAAGATTGAACCTTAATACTCTTCCTTCAGTCATCCAAAGAATAACCTGCCAATTCACCTGGGGGCTGAACACTACACTGTGACTGATCCCCCAACAGGCAGAACCATGCCAATACCAAAATGATGACCATGCCCGACCCAAACTATCCACTGTTATCCTCAAACATAAGCCCCAACTACTTTCCAATTATTAACACCAACTCTGAATGCAAGACCGACTCCCGAATCAAAAGTTGAACCAATAAAGGCCGCTCTAGCCCATCCATCAAAACGACTCCAGCAGTTGATCAGTCCACTGGAGTTATCTCAACCAATCCCATTGCACGCATAATCACTAAATTCGCCTCACTCCAGGCGGATACTACAAGCCGATCTGAAGTCACACGCCACCTCCGGCCCATGATCTATCCAATAACAAAATCTTTGTGGCTCTTTCACAACTCAAGACTCATTTCTACGATGGTCCAAACCATCATAACCATGCAGTCTCACAACACTTCGACACTGACTAGTAAATGCTACGATACCTCGCAGTCTTACGACACTCTCACACCGACTAATGAATGCTACGACACCCTACAGTCTTACAACACTCTCACATTGACTAGTGAATGCTACCACACCCTACAGTCTTACGGCACTCTCACACTTGCCAGGGGCTCGTCCCATGGTCTTTCCATGACAACCACAATGTTGCATGTAGCCGGGGGTCAGATAGACGGTCGAACAGATGATCCACCCGAGAGCGAACATTCATACAAGAACGTCACAACATACATTAGACCAAGAGTTCTCAAGCTATCCATCTTTGTCTACGAGAGATCCCGAATCGCAATCCCCATGGACCTGATCAACCGGCAAAGGCCCTGCTGGCCTAACTGAAACTTGCTCCATACTCACAACCATACTTATCTTGGATCCTTTCCGACCGCAAGGAACTCAGGCGTTCCCTCCAAATATACTGATTTAAATTCCGACATGGGTACAAACCCTAAAATGGCTCACACTTGGAGCTATCCCCCGACAGTCCCAAGTGATTACCCCTACTTAAATCACTCATTATCCTACAACCTTGTCCGAAGACAAAGAACCGATAGGCCCACAATTGGGATAGGTAAATAGTCGATCTGTTGCCCCACTTACTACCAAAAAAACCCGAGTCTTACAAAAATTTTAAAATCCCGCAAATTAGGCAACATACTCGGAAGCCAAAATACACCATCACAGAACCTCACGATAGCTTGCCACGACCAATGATCTTCAACTTATACAGCTCGAAACCTTAAAATATCCCAACTCATAAATGGAGAACGGAAAATCATCAATGATTGAGAATGCGTCGACGACCACCCAAAACCCCGATATTTACTGAACAAAATCCAAGCGAAACCACACATACCAACTCTGAAGTTGATTGACGGATCAATCGCTGCTCTTCCCGAAGCATAGATAGCAATCTATACGTCGAACTGAAAAATCCATCGACAACCAAAGCTTGACCCACACGACACAACCGTCTCATAACCTGAACATTGGCGAACCCGAAAGAACATTGACCGAAACGAGCTTCCTGACCAACGAATACCTGCCATGAAGACACCCATTCATTCATGAGCACATACAACATGCATCATCTCGCTCTGCACCTTGCCTTGACCACGCCTAGTCCCAAGTCTCATACACCCGGACCGCGGATCCCTATAACCCAATCTTCTGAAGCTGCAACTCGAACACGTCGATGACACTTCCAACAGAACACCAAATTCTCCTCCACTTAGGGTTCGAACTACCGCTACTAACTGGTACCCCATGGGGTCTACCTTCCAGATTCTGAAATCAGAAGCTCGCTCTCTCTTCCTTCCAACATGGAAAACTGAAATAATATAATTCTCTTCATAGAAAAATGACATCATAAACCATCGGCCAATCACTCAACTCAGACTGCAAATCCTCAAACATCTCATCACATCCACTTCCTTTTTGAGTCCTACGACTCAAACGGGCACCTCACCGATCAAATCCTTCGAGACCCAAACTCAACTCTCTTGCAAGGTCTACTCCATTCAGACCCGACCGACATGGCCCTCGGGCCCAACAATCACCAGGCCCATTCTCAGCCTTAACCCCCGCAGCCGAAAAATAACCCGCAAGGACGGAAACACATTCTGCAATGAATCATGGCACCCAAACCATGTTATCCACCCTCAACCTGCTACTTAGAACCCCTGGAATTCTCCTTAATTCGAGTTTGGATCCTTTGCTTTCAGTAGTATGGGCCCAATACTACCTTCCACATCTACCCATACTTTCCTCGAGAATCGTTCCATATTTTTTAAGTATCTACTCAACTCCACTATCGACCATTCCTAATTCCACATACCCTCCCTCCAGCGAATACCCACCGCTAAACAGTGCACTCATCGGACTGAAAATACTCCCTAGGCTCTCCTAGGATCCCCTTTACTCCTCTATCCGCCATCAGCTGCAAAAGGAACTTCCTTAATACCTACTAACTACTTCTCGAATACAATTACATGCTACATGCACTAGATAATTCTTCGACTTCAAGATCCCACCCTACAACGGTTGCTCCAACGACTCCCCGGCTATCAATTTCATAATAACACTTAATCAAAAGTCTGATAACTCTTCTTAGGGTAAAATGACCATTTTACCCGTGGTCAAAGTCAACGTCCTGGTCAAAGTCAAAGTCAAGGTCAACTCCCAGTCAACCCAACTCGTCGAGTTACCTCCTAACTCGGCGAGTTCCTGTACTACTCAGACTCGTGGTCAGCCGAGTAAACTCGTCGAGTCCCTTTGCAGTCTCGTCGAGTTCTACCTGGCATACAATCAAGACATCTCGTCTTCAACTCATAGAGTCCCTTACTGGACTCGCCGATTTCCCTTGTCTGTTTGGCTATCTTAATGGATTAAGCCAATACACTTCAGATCCAAGCTTCATACTTCACATAAACCCTGAAAATGTCCTTTTAAGGGTAAAGTTTCTGACTTTACCCCTTAATACCACTTCTTAAAGGGTTTAGGTCAAACCCTAATTCCTTGGGACCTAGAACTTGGTCCTTAAGCCTTCCATACACCTAACTCAAGCTTACTGTTGGGTTTTGAGCATTCTAACACTCCTAAGTGTACATGCAACCCTAAATACCTTGGATCTATGTTTTCTCTATTATACATCCAAATATGATTATTCCAAGGTATTACCCTATCTAGCATACAATCTTTGATACTTGGGTAATAAAAACAATTTAGAAGACATACCTTTTTATGTAGCTTGATTCCTTGATGCTTAAGAGCCGAGTGCCCCAAGTGTGACACCTCAAATGGTTCACACAACATCAAATGCACTTGGAATAACTTAGAGAGAAATGAACACTTCATGAAATCGGCTAGCCCTCACCATTTCTTCATAGTCTCACATGGTTGCCTCATGGTGGCCAATTTTGACAAGAATAAAATGCTTATATAGTTTGTCACAATTAGGGTTACACTATGTAAACCCTAATTGTCATGGCCTTTCATTTCCATGATCCATGGGTACAAAAAAACCATGGAGCATCCATGGAGCATCCTATGGGTTTTAGCCCAACTTGATAATCCATGGAGCATTAGCCCACTATATAAGTATCGATGATTTACACAATCAACCCATATATTTAATTAGTCTCCTTTTGATCACTTAATTAATTCCAAATTAATTCTTGATCAATACTAATTAAATAATCTTATTAATATATTAGAACTTATAATATATTACCAAACCTTAAGTGTTATTTCTCTCATTTCAGTCTATCCAAATGCATGATGCCATGCAACCCAAATGGACCATGCCAACCGGGTCAAGTACATACCAAATATAGTTATGGACTTAGACACTAATCCAACAGTCGCCCACTTGGATAAGTCTAAAACTATTATTGAGTATGACTTCAAGAACCGACTGGCAATCGTAGCTCTTTAAGCCGCTGTCGAACTCTGACGTTGTAACTAAACTCTGATCTCGTCAATGACTTGTCCATTAGATAAGGGATCATATATTCCTCCATTCTAGATATCATATGGACTGAGACATGGATTATAAATCATTCTCTCTGTCTATTTGTTGTTTCCCGATTTCCGATTTATGACGACTGACTAATTGAACAAATCAAATCAGTTCAGGCCCGTCCGAGCACTTACATTTGTCATCACTCAATCATCGAGGGGCCCACAAATTTCGCTTTTATCCCGAAGGTAAAAGGAATGGATAAACTTCGACTCATATGGCTTGTTCTACTACTTGTTGAATCATACACAAAGGCACGTTTTATAACATCGAGTTACCAATGCGGTTTCGCGCAATCAATGTATAACCAACTCATAGTAACAACTCATATCTCTAGGTTTGAAGAATATAAGATATTATCGTCTCATGATCACTCGTGATAAAATCCATGAAGTGATTCAAATGAGCGCGGGTTGAATCCAATACTTAGAACTTATGAGCACTCATGAGTGTTGTAGCACCTCTTTGCTATGTCCAACATCTTAGACATCTACAAGCCAACTCATGACAGTCTTGATTCATATCCACTTCCAACATATGACCGACTGTGGATGGTTTGAATAACTTAGTCATTCGGGAAGAGTGACCTAGTTTATTCTGGAAGTCAAAACATGCAAAATGAAACACAAGAATAATTGAATCTAGTATGGTATCAAAACCTATGAATATAAATAGAACACTTTTTATTTATCACCATACTGATTACTCATTATTCATTGTTGCGGTTTTTATCAACTTTATACTTGAATTAAAAACACTGGTTGTCCCATGCTCCAAGCATGTACACAATGTTCTTTTTCTAAACAATAGCTTTGCCATATACCAAGTAAGCACTCTATGTTTGTCTATGATCTTTACTTTGTGGACTAGATCGATTGAACATAATTTTCAATGATTCTCTTTTCATACTCCCAAATCCTTATCGAAAATATAAGAATTCCAAATTCCTATCATTTACCGAAATCTGTTAGATTTTAAACTTATATGCATTGATCCTCTTGTAATGATTATGCAGAAAGTCAGAAAGACTTGTCAACAGACATTACAGAGTATTCCAATGGAGATCAACTCCATGGAAATATCCTTCTTGCATTTAGTTTTTCTAATCTTACACATATTGAATAACTTCCAACTATGAAACATTTCCATATTCTCATTTTGACTGTCACTTATGAACAAGAGTTGCCTCCTTTCAAAGTATGTCAATATGGTCCTTCCAAAATTTAACACTATACTTCCAACTGTCCCTGAGCAACCATACTTTGGTAAACTTTAGATTGTTCTCGACAATTGCTTAATCATTTTAGTCATATCCAATTCTAGATTTTTTTCCCCTTAATGCCCAGAGCATTTTGAAAATTTAGAAAGGATGAATATTATAGCACATGCAATCGATCCTATATCCGAAGCATATGGGACACGATTCATGATGTCTCATATAAAGACATGACACTAGACTAGTCTTTTTGCTATAATATTTCTATGTCTATTTGCCAAGTTCTAATAATTCAGATTATGAAAATGGATGTCGTAATCATAATCGAATTTTAGAACGCAAATAATTGACCCATATATAGAATTTCCTTATGTTGAGCCATTCCAACACAAAATTCATATATATCCTTGACTAAAGATGATTAAAACCTCAATCTAAGCTTTTAGAATTGAAATGAAGTATAATTTCCTCTCCCTTAATTATAGCAAAACAACTCTTTCCCAATTGAAACTTTTGTTTTTTATAATTAACATTGCTAACTTGCAATACTTGTCATAATTATCATGCTCCCACTAACATGATGATTATCAGCATAACACTTATGCTCCCACTAGCTTTGACATGTACTCAGAAATCAGCTGGACTTCTAGAAATCAATACTGTATTAAGTTTCTTACCAAAGTTGAAATTTTTGATACGAGATGCTTTGATAAGACTTTATCAAAAACATACACCTTATCTTAGATAGCTCACAGGTGTGTCTAAACAATTTTAGAACTATGAAAAGGGATGTCGTAATCATAGTCTCGATTGTTTAGACTTTTGCCATTTCTCATAAGTCCATGTTAGTGTGCCGGTTAACCACGCATGCTCCACTAACGACTTTGAGATTGCAAAGATCACAATTGCTATCTTACTTAAAAACTACTTGGTGGAAGTGTTTCCTCATCATCATTTTCATGAATCGGAGAGAAACCTTATGACCCTTAGATTTTATGGTGTATGTGTTCTTATCCACGTGAATTTGTCAAAACCATAATCACAAGACTAGGTTAGTGACAAATCCAAACTCATATCGATTGAACTTGTGCAATCTTAACTTCTCGCCACCTGGCAGTACAGGGCCTGCCATTGCTTCCAAGTAGTTATGCAAACAATTGAGAACATGTAGAACTCAAATGTATAGCCAACTTTACTGGATTGGGCACAGAAATGTCAACACAATAGGTTATAAACCTCTAGTCATGTGCTAGTGATGAAATATAGGTTTTTATTCTTGATTAGTTCTTGAAATACCTTCAGAATCTTTTAGACTCCCATTGTCCTCTTGACATATAAAACTATCTTGCTAAATATTCAAGAGATAGTGCGGATTCTTTATCAAGACAAACACTTCACACAATTGGCCTTAGTTGGTCTTTGTTTTATCCAATACATCACAACTTACCAATTTCAAATGTACAAGAGTAGGACACTTTTACTCTTACATTTGACAAGTGTTTTAAACCTTTCTTTAAGATATGTCACTCAACTTACAGTCTTGGAGTATGACTCTAAGACTTGTTTTGGACGAAGTATGACTCATCTTCTTGATTTAACCATTTCAGCAATTCTTGATTCCCCTTCTTAGCCATAGGAATGCACCAAGATTTCCTTAGAGGACTAATTGTGATATGATTTCTAAATCATTAAGATGATCACAAAACCTGATACTAAAGTACTCTCTCATCTTTTTAGATTTGAGAAACTTTTATCTTTCTGCCTAATTTGATTCTTCTCATTCGTTCTGCCATACATCAAAACTTTTCCAATGCTATAGAATTATACTTAAACTTGTAAGTATAACCATATTTACTAAACTTTAGTAAATCATGATGAATAGTCTTATCGATCTTTTGTGGTGGACTTGATCAGTGCACCAGAATGTGTACTTGATCCCTTAGTCCTTCACTTGACTCACATATACATGTGAACAAAGAATTAGTCTTAATTTTCCAAAGATGAAAATTCTCATTCATCATACTATACAACTTGCATGATTTCCAAATTTCTATCCAACTGAAACCTTGGGTGATGAGAATCTTTCCTTATTTGGTAAATTTAGACACTACCACAAATGAAAGAAACAAATCCATTTTCCATTATTGCTATCAATGGAATCATATAAGCAACAATTTTTTCATAAATGCCATTGTAAGGATACTTAGAATAAATAAAATCAAAAATTTCCTTTAATTCTAAAACTTTGCGGAAAAACTTATCCTTACTGTGCAAAAGCATATGAAAAACTTGTTGTTATCTATTCCTAAGCAATATATCACAACTCCTAAGCAACAGCTCAAAATTCTGATCACTGAACCAGCAATTGAGATCCATCTTCGTGATCAGAATCAGCATACACTTCCTTTAAGTTTCTTCACTTTTCTTTGATTCTTAAAACATCAACATGTGACCCAGTCACATCATGTAACAAGAATCTCAGAATAGAAACTTAACAGAGTTAGATAGTGGACTTTACCTGAAGTAGAGTCAAACTTCTTGACTTGATCAACCTTATGATCTTTCAGGTAAATAGGCAGCTTCGCAATCAATGCCCCTTCCTTTGGCAATAGACACATTTGGACCCTTTGGTAGGACTATCTCAGACTTAGCCATTCTCTTTACCATTTGGTCAACCGAGTTGACTATGGCCGATCCCTTTCCATTGGGAAGAGAAAGCTTTTACTGGGTATCCAAAGTTACCATTGTCAATGTCCATTGAAGGTTTGGGAAGTTGATCTTCTAATCAAATTTGCTCTATCAATGCTCCAAATCATTGTTGATTCAGTAGCATAAAGCAAATATATAAGATCATTAAGGGTCATGTCATAGTCTGTTTCATAGTAGTCCCAAAGGAACTAACTATGTGAATTAGAAAGTGATTGAACATCTGACTTTCTTAAGACTTTGACACCCAACTCTCCCGGCTTGTCAATATGTGACTTCATCTCCAAGATGCGATCACACATAGACCTTGCTTGCCAATAGGGATTGAGTGACCTTGAACTTGTGGGTTAGGGAGAAAAGTTGGAGGAGGTGGAGGAAGTAAAGTTCCAAGAGATTTGGGAAGATCATAGATGTCTGAGCTAGACATGTTTTGGGAGATATTCAAGATAGTTGATTTAAAATCCTTAATATAACACCCAATATGAAATATTAAGGCTAGGACCCAACACAATATTTTATAACTTGGAAGAGGGATGTCGTAATCCAAGCTATAGAATATTTGAAGGTAGGTGAATGACGATTCACCAATTTCCACCATGAAAACGAAATCATTTATTAGGTTTTAATTGGTTTTTGAAATTCCTAGATCTTTTGAGATTCATTGAACTTTTCAATGGCATGTTTCAATCTCGAGTGTGCCCTTCAGATTTTGTGACTGGGATGTCGAGGATCACAAAACAAGGTGTGAAGTAACCATGCAAATTACTTGGTACTCTTAAATGTTTATCACCCAACCGATGTGCCGGTTAACCACACATGCTCCACCGGCCTATGATAAACTTTAAGAAACCCTTTGCCTACCTTGTTAAATCAAGCTAGTGTGCCGGTTAACCACATGCGCTCCACTAACCGACTTAAGCAAAGTGCAAAGTGTAATTTCTTGGGTTAGCACCTTATTCACATTTTCCTAAGTAACTATGATTGGGTATTAATAAGAGTTTAGTTACTTAGTATTTATCATTAATACTTTTAATGAAGGGAGAATTATAGTCCTTGTCCTACCCGTTTGGCTAACGACCCTCCACCAGTCAAGGGAGCGGTGGGTGAGACTGGACACCCATTAAACTGCCATTTTATAGGCAATAACCTTATACCCCGCTTATAGACCGACTTCATGAATGAGGCCTACTAATGGTAAGACGACTTGCTCTTATACATATATATAAATATTATTAAATTATAATATTATAAAGTATAAGGGTTGAATTTTAACTTTTAAAATTCTAAGGGCTTAACTTGGAATTAAAGTATTCATAAGGGAAAACTTTTTCAAATTCCAAAACTTGAGGGCAAGTTTTGAAACTATTCAAAACTATTCAATTCCATAACTTATGTATTTAAAGTAGTTTTAATTCAAAAAACTCTTCAAGTTCCATAACTTGAGGACAAGTTATGGAAGATTTTAAACCATTAAAGAATGTGACTCTTCCTTATTCATAACTTATGGAAATCTTTATGAGTTTTATGAATCTTAAATGTGACTTTTCATATAACTTGAGGACAAGTTACAAAAACACATTTTAGAATCAACTCTTAGATTAATTTGGATTGAAAACAAATTGTCACATGACTTTTTCTATTAATCTAAGCAACTCATAAGAACAAGATAATATAAATCATTTTTTTTCATGTAATTAGCCTAATCCTTAAACTAACACAAAACATGAATCTATTGACAATTATCTTTGAAATTGGATTAGAATGAACATTACCACATCAAAAACAGCTTTATAGGTTCAAAAACAGCTTAGAGTAATGATTCTAGTCCAATTTCAGCCTTAAAAGCCGAAAATATGTTGTCAGGGGGTCCTACTCGTCGAGTGTACGAACCTACTCGGCAAGTAGGATGAGTTTCCTCATGGATTCGGCGAGTCCATCAGTGGACTCGGCGAGTCCATCAGTGGACTCGGCGAGTCCAGTGCCCAGACAGCCCGAAAATCGATTTTTTTCAGCATTTTTCAGCACTTTGCATCAAGTATAATTGAAAACAAGCCTTGTCTCTGATACAACTGTTGGGTTTTGAGCATTCTAACACTCCTAAGTGTACATGCAACCCTAAATACCTTGGATCTATGTTTTCTCTATTATACATCCAAATATGATTATTCCAAGGTATTACCCTATCTAGCATACAATCTTTGATACTTGGGTAATAAAAACAATTTAGAAGACATACCTTTTTATGTAGCTTGATTCCTTGATGCTTAAGAGCCGAGTGCCCCAAGTGTGACACCTCAAATGGTTCACACAACATCAAATGCACTTGGAATAACTTAGAGAGAAATGAACACTTCATGAAATCGGCTAGCCCTCACCATTTCTTCATAGTCTCACATGGTTGCCTCATGGTGGCCAATTTTGACAAGAATAAAATGCTTATATAGTTTGTCACAATTAGAGTTACACTATGTAAACCCTAATTGTCATGGCCTTTCATTTCCATGATCCATGGGTACAAAAAAACCATGGAGCATCCTATGGGTTTTAGCCCAACTTAATAATCCATGGAGCATTAGCCCACTATATAAGTATTGATGATTTACACAATCAACCCATATATTTAATTAGTCTCCTTTTGATCACTTAATTAATTCCAAATTAAATCTTGATCAATACTAATTAAATAATCTTATTAATATATTAGAACTTATAATATATCACCAAACCATAAGTGTTATTTCTCTCATTTCAGTCTATCCAAATGCATGATGCCATGCAACCCAAATGGACCATGCCAACCGGGTCAAGTACATACCAAATATAGTTATGGACTTAGACATTAATCCAACACTTACAACCTCAGATCTAAACCCCTAACACTATTTGGACACGTAAAGTTCCCACCTTTCCCACATGCATGGCCTTTTGGGGCTAAAAAGGCCAATATGACTCTCTAAAGCTTGCATGGGGGATCCATTGGCATAAAGTTTGCACCTTTATGTCATAACAGCCCCTCAAGGTTCTAGATCTGGAAGAATACCCTCTTGGGTCGATCATTTCCCAAAATCTACCAATCTTGGACCAAAAACCCACATAAATAGGACATAAAGAGATCTAATGAACTAAAAGCCAAGATAGAAACTTGATTACCAGAAAATGTAGCAAATGGAGTATAGCTTTTGGATCTACTCTTTCCTTCTTGAGCCCTCTATCTTCTTCCTCTTCGACAAGATTCACAAGCACACAAAGATCACTCAAAATGGCTCACACTCTTAAAGAAAGCTCTAGGGTTTCATGGATTAGGGTTTGGGACAAGGAGGCTGGAAATGAGGCTAAGGGGTGGGGGTTAAGGAGCTTAAATAAGGTACAAAACCCCGAAATTAGGGTTTCACTATGGCCAATCTACTCGTCGAGTCGAGGGCTCTTGACTCGTCGAGTATGTAGCTTAAACCCCACACATATTCTGCCCTCCACTCGACGAGTTAGGGCCACCAACTCGTCGAGTTACCCTTCTAAAATAAATAAATAAATAAATGAGTTAAAAGCATACCAGGAACCAGGCGTTACAAAACCACACTAGCATACAACCCCAACTGCTCTAACCACAGTACAAAATGCATCATCGAACTCAGGAAATCCTACCTCACAACTCACTAATCATAAGCATGCAACACTACCATCTCAAATAACATGCATAAAGACATCTCTCCTAAGCAGGCACACTAGCATGCAATACTGAGTAGATCCCTAGCCCTAAACTAGCATGCAATTCTAGTAGCTCATAATAACAACTCATCACAGCACATAATCAAATAAGGGCATTTTGGGAAATCACCGCTCGGGCTCTGGCTTATTGTACACACCGCTTCGGATCTGCTTTCAAAACTCTTTAATTTCCTTGGAAAATCGTGTGATGGAAAAATCATTTCTTTTGAAAAGTTATCAACTCCTCAGTTTGAGTCCAGACATACCCGAGGGTGTGCCCGAATCCCTCAAACCAAGGCTCCGATACCAAATTGTAAACCCTCAAATACCAAAGCAAAATTTTCATTTTATATTTCACCAAACATTATTCATAAATCCAAGTCACCACGAAATTATACATTTTTATTAAAGCAATATTAGAGTATCCCAAAATCCACAAGACATCGTAAGCCGGCGAATGTGTACAATCATGCCTCCGCCTTCCCGGAATCTACAAAGTACCTGAAACACATTTAAATCAACACATTAAGCACGAAGCTTAGTGAGTTCCCCGAAATACCACATACACAAATAATTAGCCTCTCATGGATAAATCTCGATAAGGACCCTCCGGTCATGTGTCTCAGTGAAGACCCTCCGGTCTCACGTCTCGGTATGGAGTATGAACCCTCCGGTCATAACTCAATATATATACAGAATCATATGACAGCACAAGTCACAAAGACAGGATGCATAACAATACATATCTCGTATAAGCAACTAATACCCTCTGGTCAATAATGTAATAAGATCCTCCGGTCAATAATGTAAATTAGACCCTCCGGTAAATAATGTAAATAAGACACTCCGGTCAATAACACAAAATAAGACCCTTCGGTCACACATAAATTATGACACAGGTAAGTAAAGTGAGAAGACTCACCTCGAATGCTGAAGCTCATTGAGAGAAATCCCTATATGTTGTCCCGACGGCTTCCCGAGCTAACCGCACAAAATAACACCCAATTAGCAATTGGGTTCCATTCTAAGGCCCACAATCCAAACTTGGGGTACAATGACCATTTTACCCCTAACCAAATATGAAGCAAAACTGAGACCCAAGCTCAAGGCCAAAAAGACCCAAACCAAGAGATCCACAACGGCCCACTAATGGCCTAATTTTCCAAATTGGGTCCAGCCCTATATGGACCTTATCCCAAAGCCCAATAATTCGTTAGTCCTAAAAAGTTGATCTCAGATGGCCCAAAAGGCCCAAAGCCACAAGGTGGCCCAATGATGCGAAACCCAAATATCACAAGCCCAAGCCCAGCTGAACGTCGTACGTTGGGCGTACGTTCAACTACGGTGGGCGTACTCGGCGAACCAGATCGCGACCCAAACACGGTATGTTGGGCGTACCATCACTTATGCGGGGCGTAACTCAACTTAATCCAAAACTGATTTCCTGACTTAACCACTTAAGCACTTTGCACCCAAACTTCAGGGAACCTCAAAATAAAGCTCTTAATGCATAAAGTCAGCACCTTTATGCATTTTCATGACTCAATAGGATCCAACAATCATCTTAGTCCATTAAGACCCATTCTAATCCAACTAGAACATGCATGGACCATTCTTAACCATCAAGCAAGCATTTTTAGGAACTAAGAACATCAGAAGAGGGAAGATCTATCAATCCAAGCTCCTGGAGTTGCTCAAACTCACAAGGAGGACTTAATACACCATAAAACTCTTAATCTTGCCCTAAACTCAAACTAGCATAATAATAGGTCAAGGTAATAACCTTTTACCTCCCGAAGCTTCCCAAGAGAGTGGAGATTATGGATCTAAAACCCCAAGGCTACACCAAGCTTGATCACCAAGATACACCTTCTTGAAATAACACTAAGGACCTTCAAAATCACCTCCAAGCTTAAGAAAGCACCACCAAAGGATATTAAGGTTCGAAATGAGGCTCAAAGACAAAGGAGGCTGGAAAATGATAGAGCCTTGAGTTCATAAGGATGTTTAAATAGTGCCCAAACCCTAAAAATTAGGGTTTGGTACTCTGATCGTTACGCTGGGCGTACTCACCCCAGGCACGTGCCATCCTCCATGCACGCATGCGACTTAACTTGCAACCCTTTTTCCATTAAGGGCCAAATCTGACAAATATTTCAAATTGCCATAACTTCCTCATCTTAGGTCCGTTTCCAACGAACCTTATATCTACGGAAAGGTGGCGAGAAGCCCTACGCTTCTACTGACACACCATATCCTTAAAACTTCCCGAACAAAATCCAAAATCCTTAATAGACCGAGCCAACGCCCTTACCAATACCCTTGGGCTCTAAAGCTCTAATCAAGGTTATTAAACAAGTGGAAATCACATCTATCTTAATCAATGTATGTATTACTTAGTAAAAACATTATTAATTATAAAAACCTCTATCATATTATAAAAAAATACTACTGAAGTAATGAAACTTATTCATTATGGACTACTAACGGTTTTTATTTCTTATACTAACATTTACTTTATGCAACTAACTTTTATTTATGAATACTAACATTTACTTTATGCAACTAACTTTTATTTAGGCATACTAACATTTAAGTTATGCAACTAATTTTTATTTATGTATACTAACATTTATATATACATGTCAATGTTTATTTATTTTTATTTTAGATATTCTTCATAATTTTATTTAAACATTTACTAATATTTATTTATGTTTCTAATTAGTAAAATTATACCAAGTAAAATTATGTACTAATTAAAGGTCTTATTGAATGAGTTATAAAATACATATACATATATGTAATATATATATACACAACGACTATATATATATATATATATATATATATATATATATATATATATATATATATATATATATATATATATATATATATAACGGTTATAAACAGCAAAAACAACGACTATTTTTCTACTATAAATAACATCACTACCATATTTATTTCTACCACAAAAAGGAGTAAATTCTCTCACTTTTCAAGGTTATCGAGATCAAAATGATTCATCCGGTTGTGATTCTCGCAACTATAATGACTATAGCTCTTAGCTTCCTATTTTTCAATCTCATACCGGGTGTATTTTATCATGGTTTATTTTATCCTTTCTTAGGCTTGTATGGGATGATTCTTCTCCCGCTTCTGTTTTGTGCAATACATATTGAAATAAATGGATTTTAATTTTCATCTTGTTATTGTGTTTAAATTTAAAGTTACAATATGTCCAACATTGCAAAGCTCAAGATTGCAGCACTTGAAGTTAATCGGAAAAACTATGTGCCATGGATGATAGATGTAAAAATGCATCTTGAGTCCATGGGAATCTCAAATGATATATATGAGTTTAATAATTGTTTGGCACGAGACAAGTCGAAAGCACAAGTTTTCCTTCGTAAGCATATTGATGAAATGTTGAGATTTGAATATCTTGATATTACTGATCCAAGTATTCTCTGGAATCTCTTGAAAGAAAGATTCGATCATCAAAAGGAAGTTATACTTCCAAATGCTAGAGGTGAATGGAGAACAATGAGGTTTCAAGACTTCAAGAAAGTAAATGAATACAACTCAGGTTTGTTCAGAATATGTTCACAACTCAAGTATTGTGGACAAGAAGTTACTGATGAAGATATGTTGAAGAAAACTTACTCCATATTTCATGCAACAAACATTACATTAATGCAATAATATCGGTTGCAAAAGTTCACAAAATATTCTGAACTGAATGCATGCCTGCTTGTTGCAGAGCAAAACAATGAGCTCTTGATGAAAAACCATGAATCTCGTCCAAAGGTATCAGTAGCACTTCCTAAAGCAAATGATACAAATACTTATGGTTATCAAAACAATACACGCGGACGAGGGCATGGCCGTAGTCGAGGACGAGGCCGTGGCTATTTCAATCAAAACCAAATCTATAATCAGAACCATAATTTTGGTAGTGGACAAGGTAATAATCATGGTCGTGGCCAGAAAAGGAATAATTACAAATCTTTACAAAGAAACAATATCCATACACAAGAAAAGGCTAGAGTGGCAAGGCATGATGTTGCGACATCACAAAAATCTGATGGTTCATGTTATTAATGTGGTAGCATAGGCCATTGGTCAAGGACCTGTCGCACACATGCACGTCTTTGTCAACTTTATCAAGAGTCCATTAAAGGAAAAGGAAAAGAAGCAAACCTCATTAATAATGTTGAATGCACTCCTGTAACTATTGCTGATTTCTACAATGACATGGAATACATAAACTAAAAATTTATGTTATTTTTCTTGTAAACCTGTTTTTTGTTCCTTTGTTTTTCATGTAATGTCTTTCGTACAATAAATGAACTTTCTTTATAATAATTATTGTGATTATGTTTATTGGCTTATTATTTCTTTCATATGTGAAGTTTAATATGAGTCCAACTGGAGCACAACAGCAAGACAAGGTTCGAGATCTTTGTATAGCAAATAGTGGTAGTACGCATACTATTTTGAAATCAAAGAGATATTTTTCAAAATTAGTACCAACAAAAACAGTCATACATACAATATCAGGTCATGCAGACTTGATAGAGGGAACTGGGAAAGCCCAATTTATATTACCAAATGGTACGAGCTTTTGTATATAAAATTCCCTATTTTCTCCAAAGTCTAATAGAAACTTACTAAGTTTCAATGACATATATTTCAAAGGATATGACAAAAAAACTGTGACCGTTGAAAATAAGAAATATATGTATATTATAGACAAAAATCATGTTCTTGAAAAACTACCAACACTTGATTATGATTTACATTATACATATATACATATGATTGAATCAAATATGGTTGTCAAAGAAAAACATTGTGATCCTGGGACATTCAGTTTATGGCATGATAGGTTGGATTACCCATGATTAACAATGATGTGAAGCATAATTGAGAATACACATGGGCACCCATTGAAGGACCAGAAGTTCCCTCAATCCAGTAGTATAAGACCATGTACATCTTATTCCCTTGGAAAGTTAATTATAAAATATTCTCCAATGAAAGTTGAAAGGGAGTCATGGGATTTCTAGAAATAATTCAAGGTGATATATGTGGACCAATTCATCCACCATCTGGACCATTCAGATACTTTATGGTCCTAATAGATGCATCCAACAAATGGTCTCATGTTTGCCTATTATCAACTCGTAATGTGGCATTTGCAAAGTTTCTTGCTGAAATTATTAAATTAAGGGCACATTTCCTTGATTATACTATCAAGAGAATGAGACTTGATAATGCTGGTGAATTTAATTCACAATCATTTAATGACTATTGTATGTCTATAGGAATTGTTGTTGAACATCCAGTTTCTCATGTACACACACAAAATGGTTTAGCTAAATCACTGATTAAACGTCACCAACTAATAGTTAGACCATTGATAATGAGAACCAAACTTCGTGTTTTTGTTCGGAGCCATGCAATCTTACATGCTGGATCATTGATATGCATGATACCAAGTTCATATCATGTATATTCTCCCCTAAAACTTGCTTTTGGTCAAGAGCTAAATATATCTCATTCGAGAATTTTTGGGTGTGCAGTATATGTCCCCATTGCACCACCACAAAGGACAAAAATAGGTCCTCAAAGAAGTTTGGGAATATATGTTGGTTGTGAGTCAGTTTTTATTATAAGATATCTTGAACCTTTAACATGTGATGTTTTACAGCACATCTAGCTGATTGCCAATTTGACGAGGAAAATTTCCCATCATTAGGGGGAGAAAAGAAGATTATAGAAAAGGATGTTTCATGACATGAGCCTTCTTTATCATATCTTGACCCTCGCACAAAGCAATGTGAAATGGAAGTTCAAAAGATAATGCATTTCCAAGAAATGGCAAATCAATTGCATGATGCATTTACTGACACGAAAAGGGTGACTAAATCATATATACTAGCTGTCAATATTCCAGCTTGAATTGAAATTCCATATGGAAAATCTAATGATAAAGTCACTCAAGTGTCTAAAACACGCCTGAAGCATGGAAGACCATTTGGTTCTAAGGATAAAAACCCACGAAAAAAAAGAGGAGTAGAAAATGAACTAGATCATGAGGAAAGTGATTATGGAGAAACACGAAATTCAAAATTCCCCCAAGAAAGGAAGATGTTGCACTAAATTATGGTCAAACAAATCGAATATGTGAATAAAATGAAACTGATAATATAAGTGCAATATTTTCTTATTCAGTTGCATCTGATATTACGAATGATGATCCTGAACCATAATCTGTCATTGAATGTCAAAGAAGAAATGATTGGGCTAAATAGAAGGAGGCTATGCAAGTTGAATTGAACTCTCTTAACAAGAGAAAGGTTTTTGGGGCTATTATCCTCACACTTGGAGTTGTGAAACCATTAAGGTATAGATGGATCTTCGTACGAAAAAGACATAAGAAAGACGAAATTGTAAGATACAAGGCTAGGCTTGTGGCTCAAGGTTTCTCTCAAAGACCTGAAATTGATTATGAGGAAACTTATTCACCAATAATGGATGCAAGCACTTTTAGGTATTTAATCAGCTTGACAGTCTCTGAAAATTTAGAGATGCGCCTTATGGATGTTGTTGCAACTTACTATCACCTGATAGTGATATCTATATGAAAATCCCTAAAGGATTTGAAATGCCTAAAGCATTAAGTGAAAAACCCAAAGAAATGTATTCTATAAAATTGCAAAGATCTTTGTATGTGTTAAAGCAATCTGGACGCATGTGGTACAATTGTTTAAGCGATTATTTGACAAGTAAAGCTTATAAAAATAACACTATTTGTCCATGCGTATTTATTACGAAAACAACATCTGGGTATGTGATTATAGCGGCCTACGTTGATGATCTAAACATCATTGGAACGAATAATGAAATCCTTGAAGTGACTGAACTTTTAAAGAAGGAATTTGAAATGAAATATCTTGGTAAAACCAAATATTGTCTTGGTTTGCAGATTGCGCATATGGCTAACAGAATACTTGTGCATCAATTAAACTATATAGAAAGAGTGAAACATTTCAATATGTCCAATGCCAATCCTTTAAGCACCCACTGGTTGTTAGATCATTAAATATTGACAAATATCCATTTCGTCCTCGCGAAGAAAATAAAGAAGTTCTTGGTCCAGAAGTACCACATCTAAATGCAATTGGGGTTCTAATGTATCTTACCAATTGTACTAGACCTGGCATTTCTTTCACTATAAAATTGCTAGCAACGTTCAGTTCATCCCCAACAAAAAGACATTGGAAAGGGATTAAGCAGATTTTGTGATATCTTCGAGGAACTACTGATTTAGGGTTATTTTATCCTAATGATTCAAAACAAGCGGTTTGATTGGTTGTGTTGATGCAGGCTATTTATCTGATCCTCGTAAAGCTAGATCTCAATTTGGATACGTATTCATGAAAGGAGGCACCGTAATTTCCTGCCGCTCTCAAAAGCAAACACTTGTCGCCACATCCTCAAATCATGCTGAAGTAATTGCACTAAATGAAGCTAGTAGAGAATGCAAATGGTTAAGCTCGATGAGACAACTTGTTTTGTGTAACACCCCATCTCTCAAGTAACTTCAAATTCATCCCTTGGATTTTAATTATGTCATTTTTGGCCCTTGGTTTGGAAAGAAGTGTCAAAAGGAGGCCCTAGTGGCAAAATGGTGATTTTGGGAGTTTGAGTAGTACGCAGGGCGTACATGTGAGTAGGCTAAGCGTACTAGGGCATGCCCTAGTACGCTGGGCATACACAGATGTACAATGTGCGTATGAGTGCTAGAGTGAAACCCTAACTTTAGGGTTTGGATGGTATTTAAGCACCATTATGGATCTTTTTTGCTTCACTCTTTCAGCCTCCAAGTCTTTGAACCGATCTTAGCAAACCCAAGCCCATGAGAGAGAGTTTTAGAGCCTGAAGTGTGTTGTTGGTGTGGTTGAATGATAAGAAAGAGCATCAAAGGAGTCAAGGAAGGAATCAAGCTCGTAGATTTGGGGTTTTCATCTTCCGGGGAAGCTTTAAAAGGTATAAAGCTTCTAACTTTATGTTTAGATAGCTTAGATCTCATTTGGGTTGCTTCTTAGTATCTTTCTTGTCCCAAGAATGTCATTTGGTGCATGCTTTGTTTTGGTCGATTTGGGCTGTCCTTTCAGACCCTAGGATGGGTCCTAAGGCATAAAAATGAGGCCCCTTGAGCTAGTTGGTCCTTTATCCCTTGTAGAAGGTCTTAATGGATTAAGACCATGCATTAAGCCCTTTTTGGTCGAACAATGTCTTAAAGTTTGAGACTTTATGGTTCTAGAGCACATTTGAGTAGTGGATCTGAAGTTTGAGCTCAAGTGCTTAATCTATTAAGAACTTATGGAAGTTTTAAGGCTTGTGAGGGTACGCCCCGCGTAAGGTTGCATACGCCCCGCGTTCGGAGTCAACCACCCCGTAAGCGGTCAATGCGAGGCGAGGTATGCCCAACATACCGAAGGGGTACGCCCCGTGTACGTCCTCTGTTTGGAATTCGGACTTTGGGCTTTGGGTATTGGGTCATCTGTTGGGCTTTGACACTTGGGCCCTAATTGACCAACTGGATAAGTGTGTTTTGTACCAATTAGAGGATCATACCTTTGGATAATGCCCAATAAGGAGTTGGGCCCAATTTGGAAAATTAGGCCAAGTGTGGGCTTGAAGTGATTTGGGCCTTTTGGATCAAGATTTGGGTTTGGCTTGCATTGGGTTGTTTTTCCTTTTATTTAATCCCAAAAAGAAATTAAATGAAAATGAAAAATGACAGATAATTCAACTAAAAAGACAACTTATGACATTTCAGATTCTAGAGGACATTTGACAGTTTTCATATAGGGTGCACTTGTGTTCTCCAGGTTAAAATTTTTTGCCAACTCAAGAAAAAGGAGCATTTTGCCCCTTGATTAAAATTAACTTATATTTGGAGATATGTATAATTGATACTAATACCCTTAACAAATGTTCTGATAAACACACGACAGACAAATACAAGGGTATGGTCGTAACTTGAGTTAGAAACAAATTTATTTACAGAATTCTTGAAAAAACATTTATGTTATTTGCTAATGTCCAATGATCGTCAACACCAGTCTTTGGTAACTTCATTACCTTAGAAAGTTAAACAATAACATCAGGAGAGGAGTGTAAACATGTATGTCTAGAACTAAGAAAATCAATGGATGCAATAAAAAATGCAAAAGATCTTGAAGGAATAATTATTTTTGAAAAGTTATTTTTTTTAAATAACCTGTTGCATTGAGTCAAATGTAATTCTCACAAGTGTTTAAGGACCCTCCTATACCAATCATATTATTATTATTATTATTATTATTATTATTATTATTATTATTATTACAAAACAATAATAAATCATTAACTCGAAGAAAATATAAAACGTAATTTTTTAGAAAAAAAACATGAACTTACTAGAAGATTATTTACAAATCGACTGATAACACTACAAGCTCCACCTGTAGCACTAATTTGTATTGTATTCATTGATGCATCAACAAGAAAGAAAAAAGACAACTGACATTAGTTTCCGAACCTAAGAGGAGTATAAATTAAAAAGATATAGTCTTAAAGGTACTCATATGTGATAAGGAAGGTAGTCCAACTAATAAAACAAAAAACGTTGTTTACAAAGAGATCCTTCATCGATTATAGATATTCAAACATTTCATTGTCTTTTTCAATGTTACCAATAACGCTAATTCTATTTCTGTTACTTTTTTTCAATTATTGTGCAAATTTTTTATACTTTTATATGTTCGCCGCGTTTTACGCGGGTCATAATCTAGTTAGAAAACAAAGTAAAAAATCAAACAAAATGATTAATTATGTCATTTTACATTATTTCGATTCTATTTCATGTTGACCAAACAAATATGAAATTGTATTCCAATTCGGTTTCCAACCAATCAATCATAAAATTAGATTACAATTCATAACAGATTCGTATTATTTGATAGATTTCAATTCCTTTATAAATATTTTGCAAACCAACCACCAAATAAATTTTGTAACATACCTATATAACCGTTCCTTCGAACTCGTTGCTCTTTGACAATCGATCCCTCTACTTCTATGGCTCTTGTTCAATACTATGGATAAAAAGATGGACCTTGAACCAAATTAAAAGAAAAAGGACCAACAAAGAGACCAAATTTGTAATTTAATCAATAAAACATATTTCTTTTCTACAAAAAGCCCATTTGAATTTTCATTGATTACCAAAAGCACAAAAATGGCTTCAAAGACATTTGACCAAATTATAGCAATCTTGCATGAAAACTAATAAAACCATAAGCTTAAATCCAACTTCACATTCTTTCCTCTCTCTCTCTCTCTCTCTCTCTCTCTCTCTCTCTCTCTCTCCGTATCCAATTTCCTTCAAAACATCCCCACACACCCCACAAACGACACACTCACACACACACATACAACACACACATGCATGCCATTTATAGATCTTGATCATCTTCTTGTTGTGTTAATTTGTGTTATGTCTAGTTGTTATGGATACTCTGTTTAGGCTTGTAAGCCTCCAAAAACAACCCTCTCATCATCATCATCATCATCTCCACCAACACCAACAACAACATCATTCTATCAACTCCACCAGTAGAACTTCAAGCAGTTCTAGATCTTCCACCCAACCTCCATATCACTTTAATTACCAACAAGGAGAAGATCAAGAAGAATGCTTCAACTTTTTCATGGATGAAGAAGATTTCTCATCTTCTTCCTCAAGGCACCCCCACCAAAATCAGTACTACTCTTCTCAACAACCACAGACCTTCCACCACCAGTCTTCCGGTACGCCGACGCCCACAACCAGCACCACCAACACCAACACCCCTCCTCCGCCGTCGTTGTCCTACTATGGCTTCTCTTCTTCCGAACATCAACAGTCATCTGATCCCAACATTAACTACTCTTACTCTCCAGCCCGTGATGTCACCGCGGAGTTCTCTAATTCCTTCTCCGGCAACACCTGGTCTGCCGATGTTCTGCTAGACGCCGCCCGTGCGGTGGCGGATAAAAACAGCGGTCGATTACAGCAACTGATGTGGATGCTTAACGAGCTTAGTTCTCCATATGGAGACACTGATCAAAAGCTATCGTCTTATTTCCTTCAAGCGCTTTTCAGCCGTATGACGGATTCCGGCGACCGATCTTACCGGACTTTGACGTCGGCGTCGGATAAAATGTGTTCCTTTGAGTCAACAAGAAAACTGGTGCTGAAATTTCAAGAAGTCAGCCCTTGGACGACGTTTGGACATGTAGCTTGTAATGGAGCGATCATGGAGGCGTTCGACGGCGAGAGCAAATTGCATATAATTGATGTAAGCAACACCTACTGTACCCAATGGCCGACTTTACTTGAAGCCATTGCAACTCGCACCGATGAAACACCACATCTCCGTCTTACCACGGTAATCGCAACCAAATCCGGTGGTGGCGCTGCGGATTCCGGCACCGGAGTACAAAAGGTTATGAGAGAGATCGGAAATCGGATGGAAAAATTCGCTAGATTAATGGGTGTCCCTTTCAAATTCCACGTAATACACCATACTGGAGACTTATCCGAACTGAATTTGAGTCAACTGGGAATACAAGACGATGAAGCTCTTGCTATTAACTTAAACGGCACGTTACGTTCTGTCAACAATCATCGTCGAGATTACTTGATATCAACATTTAGAGGATTAAATCCTAAAATCATCACCATTGTTGATGAAGAAGCTGATTTGGATGTGGGTACAGATGGGTTTGAATTCGTGAGAGGTTTTCAAGAATGTTTAAGATGGTTTAGGGTTTACTTCGAAGCTCTCGACGAGAGTTTTCAGAAAACGAGTAACGAGAGGCTGATGCTGGAGCGGGCGGCGGGACGGGCGGTGATGGATTTGATAGCATGCACGCCGGCGGAGTCCATGGAGCGGAGGGAGACGGCGGCTCGGTGGTCCAGCAGGCTACATGCAAGTGGGTTTAGTCCTGTTTCATATAGCGATGAAGTGTGCGATGATGTCAGGGCACTTCTGAGGAGGTATAGGGAGGGGTGGTCCATGATTCCGTCGGAAGCGGCGGCCGGAGTATTCTTGACGTGGAAAGAAACACCGGTGGTGTGGGCAAGTGCATGGAAGCCGATATGATTGTGACTTCCACTAAAAAAGAAAAAAAAAAAAAAAGAAAAAGCAAAAGCTGATGATGGCACGTGCATGGGAGGGTGTGAGTGGGTTTTTATGACTTTTTACTTTTTGGGAAGAAATGAAAAAATTGGGATTTTTGTTTATTATTATTATTATTATTTTTTAGATTTGTAGAGGTTGAAGAATGGGGTTTGACTTTGATTGAAGGTAACATATTTTCGTTAATATTCGTTTTCGAAATTGTCTTTTTTTTTTTTTTTTTTTTTTTTTTTTTTTTTTTTTTTTTTTTTCTTAATATGAATTAAGATGGTTGTGGATTTAATTTTTAGATTAAACCACTCCCTCCCAACCCCTTCTTTTTGTAATCCTAATTTATGAATTATATATAGATAATTATGGAATCGTGAATTTGGATATGCATTTATTTAATTATGGTTTTGTATTTATTTAACTACATTTTTAAATACAAGAATCTGTTAGTTATACACTTCCACAATCATGTCAATAATATTATATATCTGTCCATTTTTTAATCAAAATATTTAGAAGAATATAGCAATAGAAACAATAATTTAACAAAAAAATGTACCTGTCTCGGTCATTGTTGATTATTTATTTAGATTTTTCGAGGATATTAAAATATGAAGTAATTGATATGGTTAGTTATCTCTAGAATTACTTCATAAAACCTATTTAGCTTCTTTTAATGCCAAACATAATAGAAATGGATTAAAGATAAGCTAGGAGACTACAATGGATCTGATTTATCATTGTAAAGCAATACCTAAACGGTACAGCAAGATACAACCTCAAACTAAAAAAGAGCACACATGATCAGTATATTTTATTATTCACTATTCTAAGGTGTTGTGTATTTTCTCAAAACAAAAATGTCTAAAGTATGCAGAGCATATCAAAAGAGGTGTTGTTTATTTTTAAAGTCTGGTTGTTGTAATAGATTGAAATTCACTATACAATATTTAAAAATAATTCTAAATCAAAAAATTATTTAGTTTAATAATATACATATCAAATATAAAGATCATTATGATGATACGAATTTTAAAAACTTTTATGTAAAATAATTAAACATAATATTTGCTGAATAGCAATAAATAAAATTGTTAATTTAAAAAAGACAAAACTGCAAAAATGGTCTATGTGGTATGCAGTTTTTGGGGTTTTAGTCCAAACCACAACTTTTTTCGATTGGTGGTCCTTTTGATCTAGTTTCTTTGTGTTTTTGGTCCTTTAGTAAACTGAAAAGACTATTATGCCCTGATATGTTTTTTTTATGCTTTTTCTATTTAATTTAAATAAAAAATAAAATAATTAACTAATTTGGGGTCCACATCTCTCTCTCCAATAGATCCCGACGACTCATCCTCTTCACCTTCCACCAAATTTCGGCGACTTCCAATGCTCATTTACAATCCTTGACCAAGTGTACACAAACACAGTAACTAACCCAAGAATCATATGTATGATTTAAATCTTTTTTGCTTCAATTTTTTTTTCCAGCAACGAATCAAAAAATTTAAACACAGTCAAACGCCACACGTTGGTTTCTTCTTCTTGTTCGCATCATAATTTCTAGATCTCTGATTCTTTTCTAAAATCAAAATGTTCTCTTCTTCTCTTTTTCTGTTTAATGGAATCTCAATCGACATCAAACATATTTCGCAAACCAAAACTTTTCTATTGTTGTGATCTGAGTTTGAACATTCGTGAGACTTGTACGATCGATGTTCAACACAAAAAAACCTACAATAGAAAATCGAAATTGATAGATTACAATTGAGATTCCATGAACATAATAAAGAGAATCGATTGAAGATTTCATGAGTTGTTCTTTCTGTGAAGGCTTCTAGGTAATAAGACGTCTGCTTGAACACACATATCAATTTCAAAAAACGAAAACCACACAAACATACAAATCAATTTCATATTCTTATTTTGGGGTTTTTTTGTTCAAAAAACAAAATTCGAAAACAAAACTGAAAACTCTATTGGTCAAACTCTATATAAAAAGAAATTAGAACCAGAGCCCAAATACATTCAGAAATTGAGACTTAAGTTTATCTACTTAAACTAACTGGGATGCATTGGTGAAATCAAAACCCAAATACGATGGTCTTTCTCATGATTATTCCAGTCGACATCATCCCCTGCTTACTCCTTCCTTCTTCCACCGTGAACCGCCGCAAATAAGGATGTTTAAAAGATCAAGTGGTAGAGGCCAGAAAGGGAACTACCTCACCAAAAGCTTACTTCTACTTCTAAAATCTCCAAAAGCACCAAGCATGAGCTCACAAGTTCAATGGAGCCTAGGGTTAGGGTTTCTAAGGTGAAAGGAGATTTGGAGGCTGAGGATGAACCCTAAAATGGGTTCAGAGAGGTTTAAATATGAAGGGAACCCTAAAATAATCATGGGCTTGGGCCTGATCAGCTGCCACGTCGTGGGACCTACACCATGTTGTGGTTGTCCAAAAGTCACGCGACCAAATTTGACCTCGCCACATTGTGGTGGTTCCTCCACCACGTCGTTGCCACAACCAAAAATAACGAATCCGCAAGAGAAATGTATCTCGAGAATCCGGGTGTTACAACTCTCCCCCACTTAAATTCGATTTCGTCTTCGAAATCGCTCTTAACTTCCTTCCAGGTACTCTAGACAACCTGGACAATACTCCCACAACCTTGATACGGACTGAGAAGTTGACGCAGACATACAATGGCCTTCCAAAACTATAACCGAACCTAATCTTAGCAAGGATCTCATACCCTGACGACGAATGGAGCCTTACCCCACTAGCATTAACCACAGAAGAGTATCCATCGCTACTCTGCCCGAAATCCAAATCCTAAAACCTTGTGTGACTGCCCGACATACATACCCTTCAGAATCACTGCCAAATCGAATCCACTTCGTAACCTAAATTGAGCATAAACCCTTCCAACCCTCGACTATCTTGTTGTCTCTACTGGGAGACAGAATCCCTGACCATTAATTGCTACCGAAAACTATTCACTTGATAGCAAGGCGACTCCTAACACGATTCTCAATCATGGGTACCCTCTCAGACTCACCACCATACTACCTGACAACCTAGTGAATGCTACGACCATTCTCGCAGTATTACAACACTTCTATACCGCCTGCCAACCTAGTGAATGCTATTGCCACCCGTGCAGTCTTACAACACTTTTATGCCAACCTAGCTATAGCCACCCCCACAATCTTACAACACTTCTATCACCCTCTGCCAACCTAGTAAATATTATGGCCACCCCGTAGTCTTTCAACACTTCTGTATTGCTATGGTCCCAACCCATGGTCTTACCGCTCATCTGCCATACCAACCATAATTATCATGAGTCAAAAACGCATCCGACTATACCCCAACCAAGTGTTTGGGTTATGCTTCGAATCCCAAAGCCTTAATCAGACAAGAATAGGCAGAGAGTCCGTAACACAACCCTTAACCTGTTCCCGATCACATACCCAACATGTGTCACTACAAATGCGCAAGGTAACCTAAATAACCATTCCTGTTCAACCTTTAGTCCAAACAATTCTTCCCCACTTGGACTCGACCGCGCTCTTCCAATCCACAAAAATTGATGGATTTCCAATCCGTCTCATAACCTTACAATTTAAACTATCGACAACATGAGTTTACAAGAACTAGAATTCCATTACTAGCCAATCTTAGTGTTCACATACATTCCAAAACCAAACGAATACTTCTCGAAATCTCAACGAGCTCACAATCCCAAGTACTTCCCATTGACTCCACCACAAGTCCTCAGCGACTTATCGGATGACAAAGAACAACATCTCAAATATCGAAACAGGTACCCAACCTATTCCACGACCTACTTGCACTTAGAGCAAATCTCATGTGAACCTATAACTGACCACAATACGAAGGTATGAACTTGAAAATTGCCGATCTTACACCCACGATCAAACCAATTCCTCATTTCCTCGAAACCATAAAGAGCCCTATATATCCTGCATCCAAACTGGGCATGCCCACCTTGCGGGTTTTTTTAGTTCCTGGTGATACCACCAGAGATCAAATCGACTACTGATCTTTTCTCACTTTAAGCTTGTTTCGATGATGATTCATGCCTCCTACATCTAAATCCAAAACTAGCTCACCCAAAATCCCCTAGACACGACCCTCGATATGCAAAATGGCATATGAAGATTCTCAAGATAAATTGTTTAGACCATAAAGATGAAAACTTTAATTTCTAGGTGGAGACTTAGATAAACCACACATAGCGTCTCAAACACAAACATAAATTCATAAACACAATTAATAAGAGCATGAAGGAAGTGAATACAACACGTACCTGCGACATCCACTGATGGAAATCAGATTTCAAGACCATACAAGTTAGGGTACTTACACCCCACACCAGCTTCAATGCTTCACTACCAAAGTACTTACCTTGACACAATTCCAAATCCTTGAGCCACTTAAGTTGGTGACAAAGAACTATAATCCCTCGATTGAAATGGACGGATCACTAATTCACCTACCCACTTGCTGAAAAAGAAACCGATGCACTCAGAAATTTTTTAGCAAAGTCCATTTAAATCCTCTTGACAACTTCAACATCTAAACAAGCCCATACGATCAATTCATCACCTACACTCTGGATTGATGGTTCACTACTAATCTTTCCATACCAGCAGAAACAACCGGTTCGAAGCCTGTCAATAAGCAACTGACATCCAACCTGAACGACACAAGTGTTCCTGAATCCTGACTTTGTTGTCTCAGAAGGGAAACATCCGGCTTCCAAGAGATCTTTTTCTAAAAGCTTTTGATGCGAGGTCCACACTCATAATTCTGAAAACATGAATTTGGAAGTTACTCATCCTGCACTCGTGTTCTGAACAATCCATTACACCTATTAATGGTGACAGATCTTCAATAGCTCAAATTACAATAATCTCATGAACTTCCTCTACAACTCCTTCCGACCCATGGTGCTAAGACCAACACAATGAATCCAGATGTTGATCCTCCAAGAGAAGCACTCATCTCATTCTCACTTAAGGGTCACACTAACGATACTTGTCACCTTTTGAGTCGACGCATACAACAGGCTCATCCAACTACCTTTCAACATGGTTCTAACAATCTTACTACACAAAAAGATTTCTAATCCGACGATACTATGCTGGCCAATAACATACTTATTCTAGATAGAAATATCATTACGTAAACGGGGATCAAAAGACATAGCGGTTATTTCTTGCGGCTCGATCTTGACCTCCTGCGGGACGATGGGTGTTGGGGCCTGCACCCCCTCTGCCATCCATGTTGGATAGCTGGATTTGAAATGACACGGCTGGTGACAATAAAAACATATATAATCCTTCTTACAATCGTAGTGCACATGCCCTCTTTCTCCACACTTGAAACACCTGAACTTGTGACAAGCAAACCGTTGAGTTACCCCATACTTGCCACATATCTCATAGTTCCCCTGCCTTCCAGTACCCATGTCAGATGTATCGAACTCTCCACCTCCTCTAATCGTCCTGAATCATGTGTCCACCTTTTCTTTCCTTGTCGTGCCTCCACATCAATATTTTCTTCTCTAGCAGCCCCATCAACTTATCTTGCAACATGCAAGATTATGGTTCGCTCCTTGAACTTGACAACTAGTATGTCAGTGATCTGACCAATGATACTGGGCAACTCTTCCAATAAGATCTGTGAAACCTCAGTGGTAATCCAGTCATGAAATCTTGGGTTGTCCGTACCCATCTCAGAGGAATCTGCTTCCTATCTAGACATCGATATCCTGTACAACAAGACCAAATTGCCATCTCATAACCAAAATGTTATCAACAATCCATCACACTTTAACCACTAATCAGAATTTATGCACATCAAACCTATACCGGCTTCTTAGATTCCTCGTGACGTTCCCTGATTCGAGTACGAATCTTGTGCTTTCAGTAGTATGGTCCCAATACTACCTTCCATACATATCCATTATTCCTCAAGAATCATCCTAAATCCTCTAAGTTACCTTCTCAAACTGGTACCCTAAATACTTGCTAAACAGCACAATTAACCTACCAAGCACTTCCTAGGATCTCCTAGGTTCCCGACCTCACCTTGCCATCAGCTGTTGAAGAACTCCCAATAATGTCAGTTAACTACTTCATGAATACAATCGCATGTAACAAAGCTTAGATAATCCTTCGAGTATAAGACTCAACGCTACAACGGTTGGACTCAGACAAGAGTTGAGCAATAGCGTCAAATCCATCACTCCGAGATTATTTAACTTTTACAGCGTGTGACTTAATGCAGTCACTTAGTAGTTAACTCGCATCACTAAGGGTTCCACAAAGCACTAAGCAAGCAACATTCGTGCGGTAACACTCCAAGCCACAGAACAAACAGAGGACATCCCAAGCTGTAACATCCCCAAATTCACGGTCATTTTAAAAATTTTATTTATGGTTATTTAAATATCAGAGCATGCCTTTTGAAAAGTAGTATTATGGAATTTGTTCCCAGAAAAACATGATAATAATGTTATCAAATCATTTCCGAAGAAATGTATTTTATTTATATTAGAACATTGGGATGTCATCGTTAATATAGAAACATAAGCATAAATAGACCTTACATTAATTTACACTAACGATTTACATCTCCTTTAATCTTTCAGTGTAATGTGTCTTCGTATCGATACCTGTGATTCTAATAAATTGAGTGGGTCAGGTTGGGAAACCTGGTGAGTACATAGGGATTTCAATCCCACAATGTTATATCGTATATATATGTTTTAGAAATCACAATATATATAATTTCACCTCATATAATCACTTTTACCCCAACCCGTCGATCCTCACAATGACACGATCTATACTCTCAGATCTAAAATTAACATCTTTACCTAATCCATACTCCCGGATCAGGTATGTCTAATCCATGCTCTCGGATCAATAACTATGCCCATTCCATACTCTCGGGACTGGGGACAATTGACTATGTCTAATCCATGCTCCCGGATTAATGACAAATAACTATGTCCTTTTCATACTCTTGGACTAAGGACCAATGACTATGTCTAATCCATGCTCTCAGATCAGTGACAAATCTTAAAGTTCGACCCTCTGTGTATATCTCACCCATACTCATAAGGAGATACTACTCGATATCCATCTAAATTAATTTAGGTTTGTTCTGTATCCTAAATCATCATATATTATCAGATATGCTCTTAACATGTATTTCAGGCAATAATAAATATGTCACACACAAACATATATTTAATACTTCAATCAATACTTGTATTAAAATCATGTTCATGAAAGGGACTATGCACTCACTTGTTAAAGTGATGACTGGCATTCGGACAGCGCTTCGCTTCTAACAATCATCTTTTTCCTTCGACGAAACCTAGTATCATTATCACTAGATTTTAGTCTAATATATATTTCGACTGATTATTAGTCTAGATTTACGAGCGATATCGTTTTATAAGAGTTAAAAATACTTTTCAACTACTATGTACAATTAGGGGCCAGAAATGGAACACCGGAGGGCAGGACCATTTTGGCATTAAAGCTGTTCTAAAATCAGACAATCCTATGCGGCCCTTCAAACCAGATTCCCGATACCGCGAGTAGTTAAAAGATATTATAATAACACTTTATATTTTATAATACTTATCACTTATATTGTTTATAGGTTCATAATAACGATAATGAACTTAAACATAAGCTATACTTAAAGTAGGATAAGTATAACTTACTTATAAGGGAGTTTAGCGAAGAACCGGGCTCTGCAGGGGCAGAACTTCCGAGCTGAAAGCTCTTCTTCTTGGAGCCTTCTAGCGCTCCGGGACTCGCCTATTAGAACTTGGGAAGTACTAGGGATTGGGAGGGGTTTAGAGAGATGTTTGAGAGAGAAAGAACGACTTAGATGTGAAAAATATGGGAGAACCTCGCACCTATTTATAGGAGGTTGGATGCGAGTGCGTGGGGCGTACCTTCGGTGTATGATGGGCGTACTCAGTGCGTGGGGCATCTTAAGTGCTACGCTGCGCGTACGAGAGCCAGCTGTTGAGATCCGAATGTGAGACCGTGGGGAGAAAGCATGGGCCGAGATTAAGCCACATGTCCCCCTTCGGCCTTCACATCAGCCTATTCTCGACTTCTAAATTCCATAACTTTTGCATATGAGCTCCATTTTATATGTTCTTTATATCCACGCATAGTTGGTGACATAATCTACAACTTTTGTTTAGACTCCGTTGGCTAATTTTGAATTTATTTTTAAAGTTATATTTTAACAGACTTAGACAGTTAAAATCCGTTAAAAATTCATAACTTTGTCATCTGACGTTCGTTTTTTTCTGTCTTTATATCATTGAGCTCCTATTATTCACTTCTCGTTTAGATTATGTCGGCTAAAAATCGATCGATCTAAAATTCGAATTCTAGGCTTGCATGCTGCTATGTCAAATCTTAGAAAAATCATAACTTTCTCATACGAAGTCAGATTTAGACGTTCTTTTTATGCACGCTCTCAGCTTAACGTATACTATGACTTTCATTTAGATCGCTAAGTCTACTAAGTAATTTATCAAAAAATCACTTTTTATGTTACGTGGTGTCGTGCCGGTTTAGCGGTAAAACTTCAACGGGTCATAACTTCTTCGTTATAACTCGGATTTCAACGTTCTTTATATGTACGAAACCCTTGTGACATATACTATAACTTAGTTAACATTATTTATTCTAAATAACCTTTTATCAAAAAGTCATTTTTTTACGCTTATTGTCTTTAAATTGACTAACCCAAATCTGCGGGTGTTACACAAGCTCACTTACTATAACCCTTGCTAGGAACTTCCACTCTCACTGTCGGTTACCTTATGCATGAAAATTATACAAAATACAAGATCAGACACTCTAGGGCTGAATGATCCTAATCATATATAATTTTTAAAGCATACACTTAGTAATTACTTTTACCAGTACAAATCTCAAATCTAGCATAGTGCTCGATCTTCCTAGGCTATGAGGCATCACATATCTGGCCAATCCATCCAATCATCTGAAATCTATACTAGCATGAAATTCCAAAAGCTCAAACAATCAGGTATATAAAGGCATCTCTCCTAGCATGAAATCCTGAGCATATCGTTAGCCCTAATCTAGCATGCAATTCTCATAACATATAACATAACAAACATGTATGGGTATTCTGTGAATCACTTACATCAGCCCGGCCAAATGCACGCATCACACCCCTTCTTCTTTAAAATATTTTTAGAAAATTCATTTTCTTTCAAAAATATTATCAATTCCTCAGATTGAGTTCAGACATACCCAGAACAGTGCCCAAATCCTTTAAACCAAGGCTCTTATAGCAACTTGTAACGTCCCAAAAATACCGAGTAAAAATTTCATTTTAAATAAGTTAAATCTATTCATTCATTGTTCCAAAATACGTTTAGAGTCAAAGTATTCTAAAAAACATCAGAGTAATTTGGAAACATTCAGTGCGGAATAAAATTCTAGGGGATGCAATGCGATCATGTCGGGCCCTTCCTTTGGAAAATGGAAGTACATAAAATCATAAACATAAACTGTAAGCACAAAGCTTAGTGAGTTCCCCAAAGTACCACATACAATACACATATGCATATAACAATACGTGGATGTGTCGGGTCCATATCAACCCCATATGACAGCATGTAGCTGTGTCGGGTCCGTATAATCCATATGACAGCAAGTAGCTATGTCGGGTTCGTATCAACCCCCGAGTCCATAATGTCACCGAGCCGAGATTGTCTCTATGTATATAACTTACAATCATACTAGTAATAGTTACAAAGACAGCAAGAACATACAAGCATATCAGTAAGTGTCACAAAGACAACAACTATCCTACAACATAATCTAGCGGGCCGGTATTGGTGCCTTTGACCCACAAGTACAGTGAGGAGAGTCACCTCACAGTTAGACAAAACAGCTGCAACCACATACTGCTCCAAATACCAACTCTACCGATCACCTTTACAATAAATAATGACCAAAACTCAGACATCGGCTCGAAATATTACCCTTTGGTCAAAATCTAGGTCAAATTCAAAAGTAAAAAGTCAACCCAACAAGTCGCCACGTCGTGGTCTCCTTGGTCACGTCGTGGCAGCAACCTGACAAAACAAGCGGGTCTTGACCGAGTCACCACGGCGTGGAGACCTTAACCATGTCGTGGTTATGCATCTGTACAACTTAAACCATTAAGTCCTTCCTTTCCAACTACAACAACTCCAAGTTTCAGATCTATACCGTTTCCATGGTCTTGATGGATAAAGTTTCCAACTTTATCCCTCAAATCCTTCCATAAGCCAAACTCCCAAACCTAATCACTAATGGTGACTTAATGCATCAAGATTCTCAATAAGCACCAAATCCTTAGAGTTGCACCTCCAAAACATCCATTTTCCATTTTATGGCAAAAATAGGGTTTAATGACTAAAATGTCATGCATGACATCATAACTTGATTATAATCCAGATCCAAGGCACTACTTGCTCATTATGACCTGGAGATTCATAAAGTTGCAAAATTTATGAGATCCCATCACTTAAGTCCGTCTAACTCATGGAAAAAGGGGACAAAAACAAGAGATCTAGCAACATGGTAAGAAAGGGTTGAGTTTTGGGCACTCACCAAGGTCCAAGAGATAAACTTAGTAGAAGAAATGATGCGTTCAATGAAACCACCTCACCAAAAACTTCCTTCTCCTTCTAAAATCACCAAAAAGCACCAAGCATGAGCTCACAACTTCAATGGAGGATAGGGTTAGGGTTTCTGAGGTGAAAGGAGATTTAGAGCCTGAGGATGAACCCTAAAATGGTTTTAAAGTGGTTTAAATACAAAGGGAACCATAAAATAATCATGAGCTTAGGCCTGATCAGCTGCCATGTCGTGGTGACCTACACCACCTTGTGGTGGTCCAAAAGTCATGCGGCCAAATTTTACATCGCTACGTCGTGGTGGTTCCTCCACCACATCGTGACCACCACCAAAAATCGCAAATCTACAAGAGAAATGTATCTCGAGAATCCGAGTGTTACAGAGGCTCTGTCACGACGTTGACAATGGATACTAAAAATAGAAAAGGATTGGCCAAGGTCAAACTGTTTGAATGTATGGTAAATGGAAAGGCTCGTTTTAAGATCATTCCACATATTAACCCCAATGAGTCCATTTGTTTCTCTTGCCAATTGAAGGGACATTAGAAATGAAGCTCCCCAACATACATGAAGGATCTTGAATATGGTAAAGTCAATTCGTATGAACCTACTTCAGGTACATCCATTATCTAATTGTATGAGTTCCTATTCTTAGACTCTTAATACATGATGTGATGATCACATTTTGATGGTATTGTAGGATCTAAAAGAAAGAATAAAGCTTATGCAAAGTGAGCTAAATCTGATCGTGAAAGATGGACTGTTGTCACATTGATCGATGGTCAGAATTTGGAGCTACTACTAAGGAGTCAGGATAATCTAATAGATTGCTATTACTCTTCGGTGATGTTTAGAAATATAGTTTTTCGTTTTATGAATTGTAAGGACAAGTTCTAATTTTCATTTTATTACAATAAAAGCGAAGTTTTGGTTTACGTAGTTGCCTTATCTTATTTCCTTGCAATGATATTAATGAAAGTATTGGTTATGTTTCTAATAATATCACTATTAATTATGGATTTGATTCTTATGATATAACTTGTGGTACTATCATAATTGAACAAGTGAAAAGAAATCCCATCGCCAACTAGACAGATAATTGGAGTCGTACAATTCGATTTGAATAATATATGAGAATCTTGTTCATTGGAAAATTATGATTAAATAATTGTTCATATGTTTATGTGAGGCAAGTGAAGGACTAGTGGGTCTAGTACATGTTGATATGGACTCCTCAGATCCACCACAAGGGGCAATAACTCTATTCGTCTTGATTTACTAATGCTTTAGTAAATATAATTTTGTTTACAAGATTATACAGAGTTCTAATACTTTTGAAAAGTTCATGAGTAGCAGAACAAATAAAAGAATCTATTAGGCAGAAAGCTAAAAGATTCTCTAATCTGAAAAGAAAGGAGAGTGCTTTACTATCATGTTTTATGATCATCTTAGTAGTTATGGAATTGTATCACAATTAATCCTCCATGAACATCTTAGTGCAATTTTATGACTAAGAAGAGGAATCAAACATTGATGGAAACCGTTCGATCATAATATGAGTCAGACTTTGTTCCAATCAAGTTTTAGAGCCATGCTCTATTAACAGTAAATCGTATCTTGAAAATTAATTTTAAACTAGTAAGTTCGATAACACCTCATAATATGTGGAGTAGTGATGATTTCTTACTCTAGAACATTTAGAGTTGAAATTTTGATTTTTTGTTAATCGAGAAACGAAAGATAAATTAAGTCCTATTCTATGTAGTGTTTTCTTGTCGGAAATCTGCACGGACTTTTGAATATTTATTTTAGATCATCAAGGAATGTTCCTTGAGAGAAAACTCATATGTCAAGGAGTCAGTGGGAGTCATGTTGATCTTGAGTTGCCACAGTCAACCGACAATAAACCTTTTAGTTATCACTAGCTCACGACCTGAGGTTGAAAACTTGTGTTTATTGACACATTCTTATTTATGTGCACTTGATGTTGAGGTGGAAATGCTTATGAGTTTTATGTTCCTCATTTAACTGCAAAAAGCTAAGCATGTTGGTCAGTGAAAGTACAATGATCAATATGGGTGAGATGCTAACAACATGGAAGCAATGGTGGGCTCTTATGATGCCAGAAGGCAAGCAATTTAATAGCGAAGTTCAGTCCATGAAGGAAACCTAAATGTGATTTTGGTTTGTTATAAACCTTGTCTTATAACTGTAGGCTGAAAATGAAAGTTGAACATGGATGGGGACATATGCACATTCGAATCTAGGTGGCAAGAGGTTTCGCTCTAATTCAAGAAAATGGTTATGAGGAAATATTTTTGCTGATAGATTTTGAAGATCTAATAAAGATCAATATGGATATTGGTTGTGTTAATTGCATTCTCAAATTCACAATATGATTATGACATCCCTCTCATATTTTTAATTGTGAATAATGGTAAGGAATTTTTTAAACTTTTAGGAGATATGTGTATCACGTCTTGAAAGGGTTTAAACACACACATTTACTATCCAACTAAGGTGTGTAAGCTTAAGAAGCCTCATTGGAGACTTGTCGAAGCATCGCGTAATAGAAATCTTCGCTTTTGTAAGAAATTCAAAGGGTATTGATTTCTACATGTCCATTTGATTTCTAAATACATGTCAAAGCTAGTAGGAGCATAATTGTTATGTTGGTATTGCATGTTGACAATACTATTCATAAGGAACAATGTATCTTATTTTCAAGTTGCAAAAGTTGGGAGCTGTTTCACTATAGTTGACTTAAGGGAGAGTGATAGTTGCTGTTGTGAAACATAACCACGTCAAAATATCCCCCATTCCCTTTAACCACCTCAAGTCAAAGCATTTTACTCAGAAGAACTTGAGAGACTATGTAGAAACCTACAACTGCCAACAAACAATAACTTGAAATTACTCAATTGCGCGACTCGCTTTCTCCCTTCAACTGAAGACCCAACTTCTAGTGAGAACCCAACAACTGGAAATTCTCGAACTACTAGCTCCATCAATATACTTCCCAGAATCGGGAACCCATCAGTCCTAAACTTCAGAAACCGCACTCTAATACTGGTGATCATCCGATTTGTGTACCCACCCCTAGTCCCTGACTAGGAACACCATCAAAACACGTGGAAAGAATACTCAACATAAAAATGCACTGACGAGACCTGAACATAAGTTAATCGGTCGCATACCAGATTAACCCAAGCACTCATTTGGCTCAACAACCCTATCATCCGCTGACCACACTCGAGCTTACCCTCGATCCGCCTAACCAATAACTACACTCGGGATTACCCCGATCTGATATCTAATAACTATAATCGGGCTTACCACGATCTGATAACCAATAACTGCACTTGGGCTTACCATGATCTGATAACCAATAACTACAATCGGGCTTAACCTGATCTGATACCCAAAACTGCACTCGAGCTTACCACCGATCTGATAACCAAAAACTACACTTGCCATCATATAGATGAAACCCACCAGGGTACGTGACACGTCATGACACCATCCAATCATTAGAATGGGAAGCTCATGGTTCCTCACCATTCTATCCAGATTCTCACAACCATTCTTGGTATGACCTAACTCATCCCAAAGAATGTTATGGCCAAATCATAGACTTACTATACTTCTATGCCCGACTACCACTTAGGGAACGTTATGATTAACCAATAGTCTCACATCATTTCCACAATTTCCATGGGCCCATCCCATGGTTTTGTTATCCATCAACAAGGATACTTAATCGAAGTCAATACGATACGGATCCTCTGACCGAGATAATCCAAACCCTTAGCCTCTGATTTTCCTGATTATGATCAAAACCAGCTACTCCCTTGTCCTTAGATACAAATTCCAAGATAATCCACATTTGAAATTATTACCGATATTTCCAAGTGGTTCCCCCCACTTGGAATTAGTCATTCTCTAACGATTACAAGACTCTTACTACTCAGTTACAAACCTAGCATCCGGATCCTAAGATTTTCAGATGGATCTGCATCCATAAAACCTCCTCAAATAAATTTTCTAGCTTAAATAACCGAACCGATCCTACAATTGATCAACTGACTGAACCTAAAATTTTAAAGGCCATCGAAACCAAGGTTGAATTGAATCCTTTCCAACCCTACCACCCTCAATTGATATCCAGCATGAGCAATACACACTCCTCTTAACTCTATTTCGTTGTCCTAGAAGGTACAACCGACTGCGACAAGATCTTGTTTAGAAGCTTCCGACACAAGAATTGTGTGCACAACCCCGAGAGCAGGAATTTATGACAGCTCACCATGCACTTGCTTTGGATCAATCTCTTAATCATTATTATCATAAAAGATTTCAACAGTCTCGAATAGCGAAATCCAACGAACTTACACCATAAATTCCTTCGACTCATCGTGTGGAATCCATCAAAAATCAATCTGGCTGTTAATCCTTCGAACTTGTGGCATCTGATCCTCCAAGTAGAATGCTCAGTCCTCCCCTACTTAGGGCTTTCTCCCTCAATAGCCTACATTCTCCACATCACATCTAAAAGAAACAATTCGTCTAGATGCTCTCTAAACACAACTCTCGGTATACAAACCGGCATATGACAATTCCTAGTAACCAACAATCGCGAGAAAATCCCAAACCCTAAATGGGTATGTCAGAAGCCTTCCCAACATTAGCTTCCAACCCTTCACGAATGGTCCTCCTACTTTATGATTCACAAAGCACCCCGGAAGCCGAATCCCTGACCCGTTATGGCTTATAGATGCTATCATATTAGTTCTAACAAGATACTACATGAATGACTATCCATTCAAAATTAAACCGAGGATCAAAATTTCATACCTATGATTTCTTATGTTCCAACCTTGACCTCCTAACGGACAGTGGACATATGGGCTTGCACCCGATCCTTCTTGCAATTGCAAAAAACATGCCCTCTCTCTCTAAACTTATATCATTTGAACATGTGACAAGCAAACACGTGGGTTCCCCCACACTTCCCACATATATCATAGCTCCCTTGAATTCCAATACCCAAGTTAGCATCCTTGAACTCTTTGTCCATTGCTAAATGAGCCCTCCTTCTCTTTCCGAGTCACATTCCCACATCAATATCTCCCCCAGTAGTTATCTCGGCAGTCCTTCTCACAGTCTGCAAAGTTGTAGTTCGCTTCTCGAGCTTGGCAACTAGCCCACCAGTGATCCGATCCGCGATACCAGACAATTCTTCCTGTAATATCTGTGAAACCTCGACGATAATCACCTCCCGTATATGATTAACAGTCAACCACGACCTATCCTGGTCATCAGCTCCAGATCCTGAACCAGATCCCCTCGTGAACTCCATACTGAAAACGAACCAAAAAGTGCATCAGGAATGCCGCAATACATATTGCTACAACCACATGATGGGACTACCCCTCGGGTTTGTGACTTCCTTTCTATGCGTACGGGTCATGTGCTTCCAGTAGTACGGGCCCATACAACCTTCCACACCTACCCGTATTTGTCTCAAGGATCATTACAACCACCCACAATAATTACAACAACTAGGATATACATACATCCTGTCCTCACTCTCTCAAGGAGGCTAAACATTCCAAAACTAGCATGCTACATCCATACTAACTCATAATGATACTCCAAACACTTGCTAAAAAGCACATGATGAGCACTACATACTCCCTAAGCTATCCTAGGGTCCACACCTTACCCTGCCATCAATTTTCAAACGACCCCCATTGGTTCTAGTTAACTACATGAATACAATCACATGCAACATAGCTTAAATAATCTTAGGTTAAACGATTCCACCCTATAACGGTTGGAATCAGACAAGAGTTGCACAATAGGACCAAATCCTCCAGTCTAAAATTATTTAACTCATGCAGCATGTGACTTAACATATTCAATTAATAGTTAATTCACACCCGAAAGCGTCCTACAAACAAATAAGCAAGAAAACTATATAGGAATAAGACATCATACATCATGCAATTCCTGAAGATCCCTACCCTACAACTAGCATGTTGTTCTACCATAAACATCATATCGAATGACAATATGGATAACTTTGTTGGATTAGATGTCTAAGCCCATAACTATTATTGGTATGTACTCGACTTGAGAGTAGCATGGTCCATTTGGGTTGCATATCATCAGGAAAATTTATTAGGATAGACTCTTGAGAGAAGGTTATATATGATTTTTTAATATATTATAAGTTCTAATATATTAATATGAAATCATATGTTTTTGTTAGTATTGATCAAGAATTAATTTGGAATTAATTTAGTGATCAAAGGAGACTAATTAAATCTATGAGGACTAATTATGGTAACTAGTTATATTTATATGTGTTGGGCTTATGATCCATGTTGGACCAAGTTTATGTATGGATACATAAAGAGTTGGGCCACATGAACCATGGATCATAACACCCATGGGTATGGATTTGGGTTATACCCATGACCCTTGGAATCCTACATATAAATATGTTCATTCATAGCAAAAAACGCTAGAGACTTGTTCTTGGAGTTCATACGGATGGTTTTTGGTGTATGAAGATTCTCTCTCAAATGTCTACCTTTGTCCATGATGTGTTGTGACTTCATTTGATGCTTCCACACTATTGGGGCTAAGCTCTTAAGGCCAAATACATCAAGACTTCAAGCTACATAAAAGTGAAAACATAGATCCAGGGTATTTAGGGTTGTATGTGCACCATAGGATGTTGTAGTATAAAAAACCCATCAAACTTGGGGTATAATTTCTTGCTCCGGCTGATCATACACATCACATCCTTCCTTGGTTACATTTGAAAACTATTTTAAAATTTTGTAGATCCTTAGTTTAAGACTAGATTCACACAAATGTTCATCCAATTCTTTCAAACCAAGACTCTAATACCAACCTGTAACATCCCAAAAATCACAATAAATTTTATCTTTTCAAAACAACCCATTTCATCCATAAAGTGTTTACAAAACCATTGTTTCAAAACTCTTATTCAAAATCAGAGTATCCTAAGATCCAATGTCATAAAAATAGGAAGATGTGCACAATCACGCCTTTGCTTTCCCATGATCCTCTAAGGTACCTGAAACAATAAACTGAAAACGTAAGCCAAATCTTAGTGAGTTCCCCCAAAGTACCATCACACAAAATAACAAACAATAACATGCAAATATGAGACTTCAGCCTGACTGGACCGCCTCGTAGGACCTACAACCTATTTGGACCGCTCTACAGGCCATCGACATGACATGACCGCCTCGCAGGGCCTACATCTTATCCAGACTGCCTCGGGTGTCTTCTCCTTCAGCACAAAGCATGGATGCCTCAACCCAAACACAATATGTCGACATATGTAATAGACAAACATAAAACACATATCCATCAAACACAGATAATCATACAGATCTACAAATCAATTATCTAACTTGCATAACACCATCCTATAAACCAGGATACGTAACCAAGTGGGCCCACATTAGTGCCTTCGACCCACAAGTACACTGAGGAAAACTCACATCTCAGTCCAAAAGATAACCGAATAAATCTCTGCTCCGAATATTGATGGGTTTTGAGCATAACAAACAAAAACCTATGTGTGCATGCAACCCTACTTTCCCGATCTATGTTTTCTCTAATTGAACATACAACATTTGAACATCAATTTGGAAACCCTAGGAATCCTATAATATTTTTGAAATTTACATATAGGGGTAGAAAACATACCTTTGATTATTATTGATGAATAACAAGACACCCTTGTGTTATTGAAGCTTAGAGAGCAAGCACCACAAATGTCATGCCTCTAATGGTTCACACCCAATACTAGCAAGAGGATGAGAGAGGAAAGAAGAGAGAAGGGAAATTCGGTTTTCTCTTAAGTAAGGGATAGCCGAAAATAAGAGGGATTAGGTTCTTTATATAGGTGAGGTAGCTTAGAGCCACAGCTAAGGTTTTAAGGAGGAAACCATAATTCCTTAACTTAAGGACCAAGCAGCCCACGAATCTCCACCCAAGAGCCCTTGGATGAAAATTCTAGGGCCTTCCTAGAAGTTTTCGTCCAACCTCGTCTAGGAAGGTTCAAGAGCCTCCTTCCTCAACTATCAATAAATTGTCAAACAACCCCTACACTTTTAATTAATTCAATTAATCCCAAAATTAATTCCAATTAATTTTTGATTAATTATTAATTAAATAATATGATTTCTAATTAATATATTATCCTTGTAATATATTAACAAGTCATTTATTTCAATTTATTAATGAAATAAATTCAAACTCTCTCTCCAAAAGTCATCTTGTCCAGTTGCTAGTTTTGAGGGCAACTCGAAATGACTGTGCTACTATTAATTGAAGTATATACCTATTATGGTTATGGGCTTAGAGACCTAATCTAACAAATACCGGATCAAACGGTAACCTATTCATCAAATAATGACTAGTATCAATTACCACTTAAAATACCCAAAATACCCTTAGGTCAAAACAGGTTAAAGTCAAAGTCAAACTTGGTCAACACAGTTGAGTATGCCCAACGTACTCAACTTGTATGCTTGGCGTACACGAGTTGACCAGAAAACATGATGGTTGACCACGAACGCCTAACGTTCCTGGGGAACGCCCAACGTCCACGACTAAGTCTTTTTCCTTTTCATTAAGAGCTTAATCCTTAAGCTCTTTTGTCCATAATCCATATCCAACCCTAAAATAACATCCTTAACCATAAAGTTTCCAAATTTATGGTCTTTCATGGCCATTAAGTTCCCAAACACAAAAACCCTAACCACTTAACCCATTAAGACATTCAAAATAATGCATGGAAGGGAAATAATGATCAAGACCACATTTTTATGCTTCTAAGCTCTGCAAAATATATGAAATGCCAACTTAAATGGATTGGAGTAGCTCATACTTAAAATACCAAACTAATGGGACCAAAAGAACACAAATGACTAAACTAGATCTAAGCATAGCTTCATCAAGTTCAAAGATTTTTACCTCGAAATGATGCCAAATGATGTTGTTATTCTGGATCCAAAGAGTCCCACTCCTCCAATATGATCATCTCTTCTTCTTTTCTCCTTTAAGGTTACCAATACACCTAAACAATTCTCAAGAATGCTCTAAAATGGATTAGGGTTTGCTTGGGGACGAAGGTGGGTTCGAGGCTGATGAAAGAAGGTAGGTTTGGGACTTAAGGATGCTTAAATAGGGTCCAAAACCTAAAAATTAGGGTTTACACTCTTGCCACTTACGCCCAGCGTTCCTAAGGAATGCCTAGCGTTTGTGCCAAGCTCCCAAAAATTACGAAAATGCCATTTGGGTCCAGTTTAGCTATTAATTCACACCCAAGGTTTAAAATGAAATAAATTCTCATACTTAGGGTTTAAAATGAAAATACCTTATCAGGAAAAGCAATATTTATAGGCTCCCTTAGTGATTTGAGTGGATCTATGAAAACCAGGCTCCTGGGCCAGACTAAATTGATGTGTTAAATTTTGTAGTCTAAGTTGATCACAAATCGGGAAATCAGGAAACATAATAAATGACCATGAGGTTGATCATTTAATCATTGACTCTCTTCATACGATATCTTGTAGAGCGAAGGAATAGTCGATCAATTACCTTAGGGCCAACGTTTGATTTGAATCAGAGTTCGGCAGTGGCTTTGGAAAGCACGATTTGCTGTTTAGTTCAAGGTTATACTTGAAATTGTAGTTATATACTTGTCCAAGTGGAGAATGTTGGATTAAGGTGTCTAAGCTCATAACTAAAGTGATATTAACTTGAACATAGAAGCAAAGTCCTTTTTGGGATCCCCTCATAATTAGACCTTTATTAAAATAACATTTGTAGAGAGATGATGATTTATTAGATTATTATATGAATAATAAAGTAATTGGAAATTATGATGAAATGATTTGTTAATATATTATATGATTATTATATTAATTGGAACTAGATATTTGATTTTTTAATTTATTAATTTATTAATAAATTAATATGACATCATTAGTTAAACAATTGATTTGTTAATTTATATGATTAATAAATTAATGTGAAATGAATTAGAATTGATTAATTATTAATTAGAATTAATTTGGGATTAATTGGAATTAATTAAAGGTGCAAATGGTGAATTATAATTGTTCAATAACTAAACAAAAAAGGCAATTCTAGAACCATCCAAGGGTGGGTGGTTTTAGGACCCTTCTAGGGTTTCCAGAAGTCTCCTAGATGTTTAGAAGGAAATGATGTGAATTGGTATGAAATCCATTATTTAATTAATTCAAATATGGCTCTGCCTACAAGTTATCTAAACTATAAATAGGACCCATTGACATTAAATTTGGTGGTTACTCTTTCCACTGAGTATATGAACAAAATTTATACCTCTCCTCCTCTCTTCTCAATTGTCTTCTAGTTCTAGGGTTTGGGTGTGAGCCATTAGAGGCATCATCATTTTGGTGCCAGCTTTCCAAGCTCTTCAAAGGAAGGAGTGAAGTGATTTGTTTGCTATAACAAATCAAAGGTATGTAAACCCTTAACCTTGATTTCCGAATTTCAAAATTGCTAAGGTTTATGTTAGTTTTTGTTATTCAAAGTATGTTGCCTTCAATGTGAAAGACAGAGATCTTTTTAGGTTTAATGTGTCATCTTCTTAATTGTTAAGTGATTTTCCGTATTTATAATTTTGTTGTGACATAATAAACCCATCACAATGTTGTGTCATGTCGCACACGCGCAGCCGTTTTTAAGTTGTAAGTCTTCTAAAAAACAAACATCTGCGAAAGGCCAAATGTTATGTGTGTATTGCATGACATAACCATAAGTGTTTTTTCTTAAAAAAATAAACAACCCTAAGAGTATCTTCAATCACATTTTATTGTTACATCTTATTTATAAAATGTATAATTGAGTTTAAAATTATTCATCTCCAACGCAACTCTAAACTTTATTTTACACTCTTAAAATAGAATATTTGAATATTGTACAATTAACACTTGTATAACTACTTATTTATTTATTTATTTATATAGTGTAAAATAAATTTGGATTGAAGGTTTTACTTTTATTTACACTCTACAAGTAAACTGTAACATCCCAAAAATACTAGGTAATTTTTTTTTAAATCAACCAAAATCATCAAAAATTCATTTTAAATACCCAAAGTATGTCAAAATAGAAAATAGTTATTAGAGTACCATTCCAAAATCACAAAATGTTGGACACAGGTGGATGTGCTATGATCAGGTCGGACCCTTCCCTTTCAAACCTAAAGTACCTGAAACATAAACTTAAACTGTAAGCACAAAGCTTAGTGAATTCCCTAACATATCAAATACCATACAAGTAACGGGCCCCGCCCAAATGAGTATAATAGGCCTCACCCTAACTCGCATAACGGGCCCCACCTAATTAGTATATCGACCCCGCCTAATTAGTATAACGAGCCTCGCCCTAACTCGCATAACATGGCCCACCCAATGAGTATAACGGCCCTCGCCCTAACTCGCATAATGGGCCCCACCCAACATACAAAACATGCAAGTATTACACAGACAACTAGCATCCTTCAAATATAATCGAGTGGGCCAACATTAGTGCCTTCGACCCACAAGTATAGTGAAGAAGCTCACCTCAAAATGAAGATAATAAATCCCACGCCTGAAATACTGCTAACAAAATCTCCTCACACTCTACATATCCAAAATAACCCTAATTAATAATTAAGGAGATAATAATCCAAGGTCAACGGTCTAATACGGACTTCCACTCCCTAGGGTAACAAGACCATTTACCCTTCCATGTCTTAACCCATCCAAACATACGCTAAAGTCTCAAAGTTGACCAAAGTTGACTTTTGGGTCTCCCAATGCGTACCTTCCTCTAGGCCATGCGTAGAGGAGCAAATCAGAAAACGGGGTGACTAATCAGTACGCGCTGCATACTCCAACCTTACGCAAGGCGTACTCCTTAATTTACCAAACTTCATTTTTAAGAATTCATCTATTAAGAACAAACATCTAACTCACAAAAATGAACGTAAGGAACGTCTTAAATCATAAATTTGACAACTTGATGCCTTTGCATGGCTCAAAGAAGTGCAAAACCAAACTCTAACCTCCTAACTTCATATTGAACCAAAGCCATCAAGATATGATTTTTATTTACTAGGGACCTCAGAAAAATCAAGAAATGCTAACCTAAGCTTCTGGAGTATCCTTTACTCATAAGAATTAACCCATGGGACCAAAATATATCAAAACCCTAATCTAAACGAGATCTAAGCAACAAATCATAAAGGTTGAGACTTTATACCTTCTGGAAGATGATGAAGAAGAGTAGAATCTGGATCTACAAGCTCCAAGCCAACCAACACTTCTCCAATGAGCTCCTTCTTCTTCAATATGCACCAAAAACACACAAAATCACTCAAAGGGCTCAAGAATCTCACAAAATGGTGCTAGGGTTTCGAGGGGACTGCTTTAGAGGATGGAGGCTGAAGATAAGGCCAACCTCAAGGGAGATAATGAGGTTTTATAGGGTCCAAACCCTAAAAACTTAGGGTTTACACCCTGTATAAGTACGCCCTGCGTACTATAGGTGTGTGCTACATACTGAATAAGATATCGCGTCCAAATTAATGAATTACGCCCAACGTACTTCCCTAGTTACGCCCCGGATAACGGCTAAAATGCAAAACTTTAATAACTAAAATTTAAAATATTTTTACCTGGGAACCGCGTGTTACAATTCTCCCCCACTTGAATCAGACTTAGTCCTTGAAGTCCGCAGCTGCAAATAACTCTAGGTAGTGCTCCCTCATATCCTCCTCAGGCTCCCACGTCCACTATGAACCCTTCTAGTGCTGTCATTGCACCTTCACTAGACCCACAACCTTGTTCTACAAAGTCTTCGTCATATTGTCTAGAATCACAATATGTCTCTCTATATAATTCAGTCGCTCATCCACTTGGATATCCTCTAATGGTACCATTGCGTATCCATCAATCAAACACTTCCATAGTTGGGAGACGTGAAAGTGATGTGAATCTGAATGAGCTCCTCGGGTAGCTCCAAACGATATGTTACTCTGCCCACTCGGTTGATAACGTAAAAGGACCAATGTATCTGGGGCCCAACTTGCCTCTCTTACTGAACTGGATGACACCTGTCGAAAGTGACACCTTCAGGAGTACCATATACCCAACCTGGAAATCCAAGTCTGATTGTCATCTATTAGCATAACTCTTCTATCAGATCTGCGTGGTCTGCAATCTCCTGCGTACCTGTTGGATCAACTCGGTAGTTTGGTGCACCACCTTCGTGCTAACCATAACTCGTTGACTGACCTCACCACAACAAATCGGGATCCGAAACTTTTTCCCGTAGAGTATCTAAAAAGGAGTTCGATTAATACTGGTGTGGTAGCTGTTGTTGTAAGAAAACTCAGTCAATGGGGGACAAGTATCCCAACTACTGCCAAAATCCAACACACATGCCCGAAGCATAACGTCTAAGGTCTGGATAGTCCGCTCACTCTGACTATTAGTCTGTATATGAAAAGTCATGCTGAAGTGCGGTCGTGTACCCAACTCCTTATAAAATCTCTTCCAAAATCTGAAAGTGAACCGAATATCCCGATCAGAAACTATTGAGACTGGGACCCCATGTCGTGCCACAACCTCCCGGACGTAGACATCCGCTAACTTCACCGCAGAGATGCTCTTTGAATAGGAATGAAATGCACACTCTTGGTCAATCGATCCATGATGACCCAAATCTATTATATGCCTCGTGAGGTCCACGGTAGCTTTGTGATAAAATCCATCGTAATCTCTTCCCGTTTCGAAACAGGAACACCCAACGACTCCATCTTGCCGTGAGGTTGTTGATGCTCGGCCTTAACTTTCTTGCAAGTCAAGCACCTCTCCACATACCAAACCACATCCCGCTTCATGCAGGGATACCAATAATCAAGTCGGAGGTCTCCATACATTTTTGTTGCACCCGGATGAATAGAGAACCTCGACTTGTGCCCCTCGTCCATCGAAATCTGTTGCTTACCCCTAAAATATGGAAGCCAAACTCTCCGATGAAGGGTCAATAATCCCTGAATATCTTAATCAAAAGAGGACACCTGACCCACTATACACTCACTCTTCCGGTACTCCTCTTTCATAACCTCCACCTAAGCCTCACAAATCTGCTCTAATAGTGGGGTAATCATTGTCATCCTCAAACATACATCCCTGATAGAATGTACCATCCGTCTTGCGGCTAAGAGCATCGACCACTACATTGGCCTTCCTCGGTGATAAGGGATCTCATAATCATAATCTTTCATCACATCGATCCATCTACGCTACCTCATATTCATATTCGATTGATCCATAAAATCCCTCAGACTTTTGTGATTTGCGTAGATAGTACAATGGACCCCATACAGATAATGTTGCCAAATATTGAGGGTGAAAACGACAACCCCAACTCCAGATCCTAGCAATGACTTATAATTATAGTTATAAATACACGGAGGCAAAGTAAGCGTAGGTCACTTACAAAGTACTATAGATGAGAACCGAGATCTAATCGGGTAGAACACCGACTCAGGATGTCCTAATCAAAGGCTATTACTCAGATGAGTACTCAGGGGTGTCGCAGGGCTTCTCCGCAAGCTAAAAACGAAGGAGAAAAGGGATAAAACGGGGTAGAACTCAAGAGAAACGGCTGAAGGGGTGAGGCAATAGAGGGAGGGACTGATTGTTATTTATAGGATTAATTAGGGATAGGCGCAACGTGCACCATAGAGTCATGTTGTGCTCTTAGTCGAAACATAGTGACGTGGCAAAATGTTGGCCTGCCACATGACGAAAAAATTGGTGGGGCTGCATGGTCTTGTCAGGCGTGTCACGCTTTTGACGCGCGTGCGTACCGCTTCTCAGATTTTAAAAAGTACATATCTTCTTCATAGGAACTCCATTTTTGACGTTCTTTATATCCCCGAAAAGTTCTCGACGAGATCTACAACTTTCAGTTAGACTCCGGCGGCTAATTTTGAATTTATATTTTTCACACAGGCTTAGAATCTTAAAGCCCATATAAAATATATAACTCTCTCATCCGGTACCTGTTTTCGACAAACTTTATATCTTTGGACTCCTACTAACGAGATCTTCAACTCTCGTTTAAATTGATTTGGCTAAAAATCGACCGATCTAAAATTCAATTTATGAGTTGTATATTGCTATACTGAATCTTAGAAAAAATAAAAAATTCCTCTCACGAAGTCATATTTAGACGTTCTCTATATGCATGCTCTCATTTTAATGATTACTACGGCTTTTGTTTAGATTACCTAGGCTAAAAAGTAATTTATCAAAATTTACTTTTTACGATATGTAGAGTCATGCCGGTTTAATCGCGAAACTTTGAAGAAGCATAACTTCTACATATGAAGTCTGATTTGAACGCTCCTTATATATTTAGAATCCTTATAATGTATACTACAACTAGGTTAATCTTATTTGTCCTAAGTAATCTTTTATCTTCGACGTGTATTTTAATTTTATTTATTATATTATTAAATACTTATACAATTTGCATAAAGTATTGTATAAAACATATAAGTACATAAATATATGAATAATCCTTTGTTATTCATTCAAATAAAGATTACATTAGTTACCAAAGTGATTGCAGATTATGACTAATCTAGCAGAAAATACGGGTGTTACATTTTTTGGTCTCTCACTCACTCACTCACTTTCTCTATCTCTCTCTCTCTCTCTCTCTCTCTCTCTCTCCCTCTCTCTCTCTCTCTCTCTCTCTATATATATATATATATATATATATATATATATATATAATACTAATTTAAGAAATAAGAATTATATTATACATATGTAAACCTAATTTTGAAAAAAATAAAAAAGTTAATTTCTTAGTATATAATATAATCCAAACTCAAATGAAACTTCTTGTTTTATAATTAATTTATTTATAATTTTTAATTTACTTGAAATTTTTCAAAAAACTTTATTTTTATCAAACAAATTGCAAAAATTATCTCGGTGGTTTGGTAACTCGTTTTTTTATTGTCGTCTAGTGGGTTTCAAAATTATCGTTTTGGTATTTTGGCCTATTTTGGTTCCTGTATCTTATCTTCCAAAATTTTCATTTTCATCTATTCTTTGTATTAATGGTGATTGTCATCATATAAAAAGAAAGGAAAACTTTAATATAAAAAAAAATACAACCTAATTTTATTCGTTTGCCTCTAAATATACTATCATATCTATATCTATTTATTTCTCACATTATGTATATAACAAACAATATTAAACGGATAATTAACAATTGTTCCTTGGTAGTTGGATTTGTTAGTTAATTAACAACTATAATTCGTAAATAAAACTAACAATTTCTAATATATAAAATTAATAATAGTTTATGCAAACTTATTAAGGAATTATAGAACAAAATAGAATAAAAGTATGGACTATAAAATTTTTGAACCAACATATATTATATTCATTGAACTTACAATTTCATTAAAGTAGACCATACGAAGAATAAGGAAACATATCCACAAATATGTTAACTTATACAAATTAACATCTTTGAATATCATGGTTACCTTTTTCTCATTTTATACAAAAACATGCATCCCAAAATGAATGTTTGTATATTCTTATTCGTCTTTTTCTCCATATTATTCTACAAATTCTAGAAATATGATCTACATAAGAACTATATATAACAAGGACTATTGACTACCATAAATAAATTTTTTTTTGATTTGTAGTAACTAGTTAGTTGAAAGTTAATATATATAGACACACATTTGATTCGGTTTTCGGTTTGTGCAATATCCAAATGTCGGTTTTGGTCCACATAGGTTTCTGTCCGGTTCTAGACGACACTCACACCTAGAAGGACCGGGTTGCGAAGAATAGATATTATTTATTTTTTAAAATACTTTTGTCCTTTTGTCTTATTTGTTAACAAGTTAGTTTTGTTTACCATTAAAAATAGTCTTAATCTCGTTGACAATGATCAGCTAAAGATTATCTGACACATCAAACGATACATAAAAATCAGACCCGAAATGGAATTCGATGTGTCAAATTTCTGAATAAGTACTCAATCGACACTTAATAATCAAACACAATTTAGCTGAAAGACATAAACTATGAGTTGCCCAACATGATGTGGACCAACCTGTATGATACATGATCATGTGGACCATTCTGCATGTACTATCTATATATGTACATGTATTGCCCAAACACATGATATATGCATGCACTTCATATATTAAAAAAAAACATAACCTTTATACTTTTCTTTTGAAAAAAAGTAGAGATCACTACAATTGATATTCATAAAATACATATTCTTAATATTAAGAAATAAAAGATTGAATAAGTCCAAGATGGGGGGTGAGGGATATTAGAACTAAAATGGAGTTGTTATGTCTATGATATCATCCAATAGAGACCGTTTCAAGACTTAGCAAACCCACTAATTAGCTAATAAACTTGTTCAACTTATAAAACACATTATCATTTTTATAAACTTTAGTTAAAATTAAAATAATAATGTTTAGGTAGCCATGGAATCTTGACATAAAGTTGTTTGTTCATTTGTAGCATTCATCCCTTAGGTACTTTTTATTTTCTATGATGGTACAAATCCAGCCATAGGTTCCAAAAAAAATGGAGACCCCATTGAGCCCATACGCCAGGGGCTGCCTGTTCGTTTTGATGTCGTGGTCATTACATATTTATGATGTCATCATTGTTTTCTTTTATTTTATTTACCTGCCAATTTTTTTTTATTTAGTTATATACTTATGTTTTATTTTTAATTGAATTAATGACTAAATAAATGAAAAAGGTCTATGATTGTTGAATTAGATATTTACTAGTTTCTTATACATTGATCATTTTAAAAGTTATTTTTTTTAGTGTTTGGTTGAAATAAAAAAAAAAGTTATTAACTTAAATAATTGGTTATTATTGATGGGTTGTTTCTTTCTAAGTGATTTGAAAATGTTTTGTTACAGATGATAACGAATTCTTTTTTATCAATATCTTAATCTTTTTTCCCCTATAATGTGAGTATAGCATAAAGGAGGTATAAGGTTCTAACACATGATACACTTAAAATATTGTTAGTGTTTTGGTGATTTCTGTTTTGATAGATGACGCGACAAATTCAACATGGGCCCCAAGGTGTGGTTAAACTTTGTTTTTTGTTCTAACTCTAAAATACCATACGCAAATGTAACTAGTTGTTTATTTTGTCATTGACACGTATATTGATTATCATTTCACCCATGTCTTTTTAGGTAATTTGATATGTATAAGTGGAATATTCCAAACATTAAAAACTAGTTTGTTAACTTATTGTGTTAACTAGTGAGTATAAAGAAAATCAAACCATTGAATTATATATATAACAAAACCATTACTGAAATCCGTGGAGTGATTTTTTATTTCCATTAACAGAATGCAAATGGTTTTGTTTCGTTTTTATTACCGCCCCATTCATGACAGAACGAAAAAACCATATATATATATATATATATATATATATATATATATATATATATATATATATATATATATATATATTGTCACACCCTCGAACTGGAACGGCGTAAACGTCCGAGGTGGATGACGTCATTTCACAGTATCATAACAATTGAATATAAATGAATCATAGCAACCCAAAACATCATACATTGAGATTACAAGTTTACATTGTTTACAAACGCTGTTTGTTCAAAAGTCAAATACATGTAACTGAAAAGTAAAATTCATGATGCAGCAATGTCTGCCCTCAAAATGGTTTGAATACCTGTTTACTGGTTTCCTGAGAATACAAGTGATTTTGAAAAGTGTCAACAATTAAGTTGGTGAGTTCATAAGCATTTTGTATGAGAAGGATTTGTAACGGTTTCGTGTAAAATGATTTTTGTATACTTCTAGAAAATCTGATATTTTCTTTAAAGACGAGCTGTAAGTTTCATACTCAAGACTAGAATGTATGTATTTCCTTTGTATATCTTTCTTGTAAAATGATAATGTATTTTCCAGAAAATCCAATAGTTTCTTAAATGTGAACTGTAGTCTTAAACCCTAAGACCAAAAATGTAAGAAATGTTGTACTGAAAAATAGTATGTAGTTTTATCTTCTTATAAAACGAGTGAAGTGTAAGTTCCCCCGTAAACCGAGTAGTTTCGTTAATCCCTATGTGAGTTATTATCACCATGCTAATATGATAGATATGCATGAACGACGTTCTTCAGGCGTCGGAGCTGGTAGAAATTTGTCATCCTAGACTTGTCGGTCTAACTGTAGCTAACAGCTGAGGTGTGGGGTTAACAATCCCGTATAGATCTATACACAACTATCTCGCTCTCCCTCAAGGAGACTCTGGTTATAATGCAGGACTTAAGGTGTACACTAGGTAGGTACGGTGAAGAGAATGTCTCACAAGAGCATCAACTGATTTACACGAACTATGACTCCTTTTTCTTGTAAAATGAAATAATTATACATTTGAATAATTATATGGTTCTTCTGAAATGAAAGTGTGGTTTTTAACTCCTAAACTATACCAGTTATAGTTTATCTTATATGTTTGTTGAGACTATCTATATAAATCTTTTATATAAATATAAAGTTGTAATCTTGCCTAGTGTCAAAATATGTAGTCAAAATATAATGTCTTTGGGTTGTAACCCACCAAAATAGTAAATAACTATATTGTAACCATTTTTGCTAGAAAGGCTATCTTTTAGTTAAAGTTGCCAAAACCTTGTAGTTTTCCAAATCATGCTTTTCTTATGACTTTTGTAGTATATAATAAGCTATGTTTTTGTTAACTTTGCATATCAAAACTAATATATCATGAATATTGTATAAAAGTAGTGATAATCATACCTTATGCAAATAATATCTTATTTTTAACATAGAGATGCAAACATGTAAGTATTTGTGTGATAACAAAGTTGTATTCCCCCTCCCACCCCCCCCCCCCCCGTAAAAACATGAAAAAGCTTGAAAATATGTGGGTATGAACTCACCTTGAGTGGTTTTGTGGGTTGCTTGAGGTGATGATGAAAAGATTTCCAAGCCTAAACTCTTGGATGGTGTGGATGAACTTCTTGGAAATGTTATTATCCTAAGTGTTTAACACATATTAATGTGTGTAAAAATGATGATACTAACATAAAAAGGTATAAGAATACTAGGGTATCATGAAAATTACTTACCAAAAGTCTAAGGATCACTTGAAGGATTTTTGAACTTGTAAGCTTGGAATTTGCTCTTGAGAGGAAATGAAGTTTACTGGAAGTTTAAATTGGAAATGGGGAAGGTCCTAAGTGGTGATCTCGTCCTTAATAAAAGAAGGGGAATGATAGGATATTTACTTGGTAATCTGGTGCTTAATACATGGATATTTGATGGGTAATACGTGGGATACTGTTATCTTATTGGAATTGGGTGAGATATCAAGTCATAAAGTCAATTAACCTTATTTTTTATTTCTCTAAATTGAAATCCCTTTGAAATTCCCTTAATATGGCCGAAATCCCAAGTGATTTCGGCCTAGACTTGTTTGATTTCGGCCTAGGTGTGTCCTAAGCTTGTGATTTTGGTTCTAGCCTCTTTTTAGCTTGTGATTTCGGTTTTGAGTCCTCCCTAACTTGTGTTTTCGGTTCATGTATCACCCACTAGGGTGATTTCGGTCCTAATGGTTTGGATTCCTTGGGTGATTTCGGCCTTAGTGGGGTTCTAGGCCTAAGACTATGAAGTAAAGTATTAATCTATGATTTATGTTCCAACGATTACGTTGATCCTCAACTGTTTATTTACGAACATGATTATCAAAGTGTGCATATATACATATATACAATGCCCCTTTAGCTTTCAAAATTTTATTGCAACAAAGTTACATATATATATATATATATATATATATATATATATATATATATATATACACGTTGTGGGTGCCCTTATACACAAGACCCCTTAGACTTTGTTTGACCCAAAATTTTCTAGTTGTCACATCATACCCCTGTTAGAGGGAATTTCGTCCCGAAATTGGAATCTTGGACGAGTTCTCGCAACTATCAGAAAAGTTGTGGGTACTTCTGTTTCATTTGATCTTGGTGCTCCCAAGTGAACTCGGGTCCCCGTTTGCCATTCCAACAGACCTTCACTATAAGTATTCGACTCTGGTTTGTCCTCTAGACCTCCCTGTCCATTATTTCTACTGGCTCCTCGACGAAGTGGATATTCTCGTTTGCTTTAATCTCCTCGAGGGGGATGACAAGGGTTTCATCCGACAGGCATTTGTTCAAATTGGACATGTGGAAAGTAGGATGTATGTTGCTGAGTTCTTGTGGTAACCGAAGTCTGTAGGCCACCAGACCGATCCTGGCGAGGATCTGGAATGGTCGAATGTACCTCGAATTCAATTTTCCACGCTTCCCAAAGCGTCTCATCCCTTTCCAGGGCGAGACCTTTAACATCACATGGTTGCCGACTTGGAATTCCAAGGGTTTCCGTCGTTTATCCGCATAGCTCTTTTTTCGGTCTCTGGATGCCTTTAGTCATTCCCGAATTTGGACGATCTTCTCGGTGGTCTCTCTGATGATCTCGGGACCGGTGAGAGTGATGTCGGGAACTTTCCCTCTTGCTAACTGTATGTTACCCACCTCGGCACAGCACAGAGGTGATCTGCATTTGCGTCCATATAGAGGTTCAAATGGTGCGACCTTGATACTAGTGTGATAACTATTGTTGTATGAGAACTCAACGAGTGGCAAATGGGTATCCCATGCCTAGCCAAAGTCTATCACACAATCTCTTAGCATGTCTTCTAGTGTCTAAATGGTCCTCTCACTTTGCCCGTCAGTTTGAGGATGGTAAGCTGTACTCATATCGAGTTTGGTTCCCAAGGACTTTTGCAGCGACTGCCAAAACTGTGAGGTAAATCTACTATCTCTGTCGGAGATAATAGATATTGGCACGCCATGTAATCGTATAATTTCCTTTATGTACGTCCTGGTTAGCTTCTCCATCTTGTCGGTCTCCTTTATTGGCAGGAAGTGGGCGTATTTGGTTAACCGGTCAACGATCACCCAGATGGTGTCAAATCCGCCCATTGTCTTGGGTAACTTAGTTATGAAGTCCATGGTTATCCACTCCCACTTCCACTCGGGTATGTTTGGTGGTTGTAGCAATCCCGAGGGCTTCTGATACTATATCCTTGACTTTGGCACAAGTCAGACACTTTCCCACATAGGTAGCGATCTCGGCCTTCATATTTGACTACCAATAAATTTTCTTGAGGTCCAGGTACATCTTGTCCGAACCTGGATGGACGGAGTACTTTGTATTGTGGGCTTAGTTCATGACAACGTCTCTGTACCCACCGAACTTTAGTGTCCAGATTCGATCCATGAGGTAGTAGGCTCTGTCGTCTTTGACTGTAAGGTTCTTATCCATCCCTCGCAAGGCTTCGTTCATGACATTCTTGGGTTTCAAGGCTTCTAACTGAGCCTCTCTGATCTGCGAAGACAGGTGGGAATGGATAGTCAAGGTTAGTGACTTTACTCGGCGACCCGAGTTTTCTTTTCGGCTCAGGGCATCTGCTACTACATTGGCCTTGCCCGGATGATATCGAATCTCGCATTCGTAGTCATTCAGTAGCTCTACCCATCGCCGTTGTCTCATGTTGAGCTCCTTCTGATTGAGAATGTGTTGAAGGATCTTGTGATCCATGAAAATGGTGCACTTCATACCATAAAGGTAGTGCCTCCAGATCTTTAGAGCAAACACTACTGCTCCCAGCTCGAGGTCGTGTTTAGGGTAGTTGACATCGTGGGTCTTTAGGTGTCTTGATGCGTAGGCTATGACCTTTCCTCGCTGCATGAGCACGCAACGTAATCCCTGTTTGGACGCGTCACAATAGACCACGAAATCTTCCGTCCCTTCTGGAAGGGACAAGATCGGGGCGCTTCATAGAGCTTGTTTCAAGGTTTGGAAGGAAGCCTCTTGCTTCTCTTCCCAGTTGAAGGTTACACCCTTCTGGGTTAGGGAAGTGAGTGGCTTAGAGATCTTGGAGAAATTTTGTATGAATCTCATTTTGTAACCGGCGAGGCCTAGGAATTGTCTGATCTCCGTTGGGGTTCTTGGGGTTACCTAGCCTTCGATTGCCTTGATTTTGGAAGGGTCCACATGTATCCCTTCCTTGCTTACAACGTGACCTATGAATTCCACTCCTCGGATCCAGAATTCGCATTTGGAGAACTTTGCATACAACTTATCCGCCCTTAATGTTTCCAGGACCTATCATAGGTGTTGATTGTGTTCTTCCTTACTTCGTGAGTAGACGAGCATGTCATCGATGAATACAATCATGAATTTGTCTAAGTAAGGTCGATACATACGGTTCATTAGGTCTATGAATGTCGTAGGCGCATTTGTTAGACCGAAGGGCATTACTATGAATTCATAGTGACTGTAGCGAGTTTAGAATGCGGTCTTGGGGATATCTTCCTCCTGGACCCACAGCTGGTGGTACCCGGATCTTAGATCTATCTTCGAGAAGTAACTCGATCTTTGTAGCTATTCGAATAGATCGTCGATTCGAGGAAGAGGGTATTGGTTTTTGACGGTGAGTTTGTTTAGTTCTCGGTAATCAATGAACATGCAGAACGATCTGTATCCTTCTTCTTTACGAATAAGATCGGAGCTCCCCAAGGTGAGAAGCTTGGCCTGATGAACCCCTTGTTTAACAGTTCACTCAGTTGACTGGAAAGTTCTTGCATCTCTGCAGGAGCTAAGCGGTATGGCGACTTGGCGATTGGTGTGGCTCCGGGTATCAAGTCGATTCTAAATTCGACTTGCTGTTCGGGAGGTAAGATCTTCGGGAAATACGTCGGGGAAGTTGCAGATCTCCGGGATGTCCTTAATGTCTCTTTCTCCTTTCTTCTTATCGACAATGTGAGCTAAAAAGGCATGGTTCTTCTTGTGTAAGCATTTTTAGGCCTTGATACACGAGATGATTCGGAGGTTCGTACTGGGTTTGTCACCGTATATGACCAAGGTTTCGTTACCTGGTAGGTGAAGGAGAACGGCCTTCTCGTAACACATAATATCGGCACGGTGAAGACTTAGCCAGTCCATGCCGATGATAACAACAAAACTCCTTATGGTAACTGACATTTATTCGATTTGGAAGGAGTGGTTGTTCAAAGTTAGCGTGCATCCTATGCATACATCATTTGTTGTTTCAGTTTTTCCGTTGGCCATTTCTACGGTGAATGTTTCGTTTAATGTTTGAGGGTTTTGTTTGAGTAGATGTTTAAACTTATGACTCACAAAGCTTCTCTCCGCACCATTATCAAATAGTATGCATGCATAAATGTTATTAAGGAGGAACGTACCGGTGACCACTGCAAGGTCCTTCATCACCTCCTCGTGTCCTATTGCTAGGACGTTTCTCGTTCCCCCAGTATTTCTGTTGTTGGCCTTCGGACAGTTCCTCTTGTAGTGCCCCGTTTCCCCACATCCATAGCACGCATGGCTCACCCCAGCATTTGAGGGTTGGGTGGCCTGTTGTGTGGATGTTCTACAGTATCGGGCAGTGTGCCCCTTCCTGTTGCAGTTTGTACAATGCATTTCCCGGCAGGTTCCGTTGTGGTGAAAATTGAACTTGTCACACTTTGGGAGGGTACCGACATATGGTTTGGTAGGTGCTGGTGCGACAGGGGCGGTAGCGACATGAACCGCCACGATCTGTTGTTCTTTGTGGGCTCCTGGGTTGGTTGACCCTTCTTCTTGTTTCTGAACTTCCTCTTTTTATCACTCCCCTTTTTCTGTTCGGGGACGGGAGTCATTATGCCTTATTGTACTCCATGATCAATGAGTCTTTGAGCGAGGCGCTTGGCGTTGTCGAAAGTTGTTAGGTTAGCCGCAATTACATTCCCCTGAATCTAGGGAGATAACCCCCAGACGAAACGTTCCAATTTCTTGCTCTCCGGAGTGATCATTCCAGGGCATAGGATTGCCAGGTCACTGAATCTGGCGGTGTAGGCTTCGATGTCAGAGCCGTTCATAGTGAGATTCCAAAGATCCTGTTCTAGCTTCTGTACCTCACCCTTTGGGCAGTACTCTTCGATCATCATGATTTTTAACATCCTCCCAGCTCATCGAGTTTTCTACCGGGAGTGTTAGGGCTTTGACGTGGCCATTCCACCATGAAAGGGCCCTATCAGAAAAAGTGCAAGCTGCAAACTTGACTTTGCTCTCCTCTGGGCAGGCACAAATTTCAAATACTGATTCCGTCTTCTCGAACCATCATGCCAGAGCAACGACGCCACCGCTTCCATTGAAGGGCTTGGGCTTGCAGTTTGCAAAGTCTTTATAAGTGCACTCCCTTCGGTGCCCTTGGTTTTCACTTTGGTTGGAACTGTTTGTCCCATTTCCGCCTCCGTTGCTGCTAATGTTCATTTAGGCAACGACAGCAGCCACAGCAGCTATCACTGTAGAGTCCATTTGTGGGAGAGGTGGCGGTGGTGGGGCTATTGATGTGTTGTTCTTGCGCCTGTTTGACTTCCTTGGTGGCATAATCTGCCATAAAGTTTAAACGGGGAATGACAATAAGTTTCCGAGAAAAATTATGAATCGGGCATTTCCATAATGAAATGCCTTGTTTATGTATGTGTGGTCAATTCTAGTTAGTGTTGAAATTCACAAGCAATTCACAAATGAAATTTACTATAACAAGTAAACAATTGCATAAACAAATAGTGACATCCAATGAAATAAAAATGCATAACTATTTCATTGATAATATGGTTCTAGTACATAGTTTTAGTGAGAATTGACCTTTAAGAAGGTCTACATGGAAGAGTATCATTAATGCTTACTCATAAATAAAAAACAAGATATGAGTAGTAGATGCTCTACTCATGGTGGGTAGTCTCTCGTGGGCTGGAGGATGAGGTCGAGGCGCCCTGTAACTCTGCTATCCGACGCTCAGTTGCAATCACTCGTTCCTCAAGAGTCGTATGCCTCTCCTGATACACTCGCACTTCCGCTCGAGCGGTGGTAATGTCCTCGTAGAGGCTGTCAATGAGATGACATATCCGAGGGTAGTCCCTCTCCATAAGTCGAGTCTGTGCGTCAGTGGGAGATGCGCTGTATCATGACATGAAGAGCCCTATCTGCCGGTCCTCCATTGCTGAGTTTATAGAAACCTCGTTGCATGTCGTAGGGCGGGTGCTGGTGTTGTTGCCGGCTCCACCTCTCCAAGTCTTCCGCCCAACGGGGCGTGGGTCCATTATAGCCTACACGGTGTGCGGGGACTCAGGCGACGTAAGGAGGATTTTCGACTTCGGACTCTGCATCCGATTCCTCCTCTTCCTCTTCCTCTTCTTCTTCTTCCTCTTCCTCCACCTCTCGATCCTCTTCGGGATCCTCCTCGGGTTCCTCCTCCATTAGTTCCTCAGGATCCTCTTCGGGATCCTCGTCGATCCATCCACCATTTCCCTGGTTGGGAAAGTAGGGGTGTCCAGGTAGGTGAAATCCTGCCATGATGTCTGTGCGAGAATGGAGATGTGAGAAATGCATGAAGAGTTTTAGTGTATGTATCCTAAAATACTCCTATAGTATTTTAATTGTTTATGTTTGATTCTAAAGTTCTTGATATTTGGTAAGGTTAGACTCGTTGTTCACCACGACCATTCCCCAGCATATGTTAGGCACACCTTGGATAAATATAGTTGATCATGCTATATTTATTCAAGGTCTAATTACATATCCCAAGGCCTACCCATAGTTTTCAACTCATCATACTACTTTTATTATGCTTTCGTTATGACACTGCCCTAATTTGTGTGTACTTATACTTTACTTAAAATATTATTATATTTTTAAAGGCATATTTGTAGTTAGAGTGTTTTAGCCCCGTTGTATTTATAGTTGTATATATTTGTATGGTTTGATATACTAGTTCACTATAAACAATGCTCTGATACCAATCTGTCACACCCCCGAACCGGAAAAGGCGGAAACGTCCGAGGGTGGATGACGTCATTTCACAGTATCATAACAATTGAATATAAATGAATCATAGCAACCCAAAACATCATACATTGAGATTACAAGTTTACATTGTTTACAAACGCTGTTTGTTCAAAACTCAAATACATGTAACTGAAAAGTAGAATTCATGATGCAGCAATGTCTGCCCTCAAAATGGTTTGAATAACTGTTTACTGGTTTTCCTAAGAATACAAGTGATTTTGAAAAGTGTCAACAATTAAGTTGGTGAGTTCATAAACATTTTGTATGAGAAGGATTTGTAACAGTTTCGTGTAAAATGATTTTTGTATACTTCTAGAAAATCTGATATTTTCTTTAAAGACGAGCTGTAAGTTTCATACTCAAGACTAGAATGTATGTATTTCCTTTGTATCTCTTTCTTGTAAAATGATAATGTAAGTTTCCAGAAAATCCAATAGTTTCTTAAATGTGAATTGTAGTCTTAAACCCTAAGACCAAAAATGTAAGAAATGTTGTACTGAAAAATAGTATGTAGTTTTATTTTCTTATAAAACGAGTGAAGTGTAAGTTACCCCGTAAACTGAGTAGTTTCGTTAATCCCTATGTGGGTTATTATCACCATGCTAATATGATAGATATGCATGAACGACGTTCTTCAGGCGTCGGAACTGGTAGACATTTGTCACCCTAGACTTGCCGGTCTAACTGTAGCTAACACCTGAGGTGTGGGGTTAACACTCCCGTATAGATCTATACACAGCTATCTCGCTCTCCCTCAAGGAGACTCTGGTTATAATGCAGGACTTAAGGTATACACTAGGTAGGTACACAGAAGAGAATGTCTCACAAGAGCATCAACTGAGTTACGTGAACTATGACTCCATTTTCTTGTAAAATGAAATAATTATACATTTGAATAATTATATGGTTCTTTTGAAATGAAAGTGTGGTTTTATGACTCCCAAACTATACCAGTTATAGTTTATCTTATATGTTTGTTGAGACTATCTATATAAATCTTTTATATAAATATAAAGTTGTAATCTTGCCTAGTGTCAAAATATGTAGTCAAAAAATAATGTCTTTGGGTTGTAACCCACCAAAATAGTAAATAACTATATTATAACCATTTTTGCTAGAAAAACTATCTTTTAGTTAAAGTTGCCAAAACCTTGTAGTTTTCCAAATCATGCTTTTCTTATGACATTTGTAGTATATAATGAGCTATATTTTAGTTAACTTTGCATATCAAAACTAATATATCATGAATGTTGTATAAAAGTAGTGATAATCATACCTTATGCAAATAATATCTTATTTTTAACATAGAGATGCAAACATGTAAGTATTTGTGTGATAACAAAGTTTTACTTGTATCCCCCCTCCCTAAACACATGAAAAAGCTTGAAAATATGGGGGTATGAACTCACGTTGAGTGGTTTTATGGGTTGCTTGAGGTGATGATGAGAAAATTTCCAAGCCTAAACTCTTGGATGGTGTGGATGAACTTCTTGGAAATGTTATTATCCTAAGTGTTTAACACATATTAATGTGTATAAAAATGATGATACTAACATAAAAGGTATAAGAATACTAGGGTATCATGAAAATTACTTACCAAAAGTCTAAGGATCACTTGAAGGATTTTTGAACTTGTAAGCTTGGAATTTGCTCTTGAGAGGAAATGAAGTTTACTGGAAGTTTAAATTGGAAATGGGGAAGGTCCTAAGTGGTGATCTCGTCATTAATAAAAGAAGGGGATTGATAGGATGTTTACTTGGTAATCTGGGGGTTAGTACATGGATATTTGATGGGTAATACGTGGGATACTGTTATCTTATTGGAATTGGGTGAGATATCAAGTCATAAAGTCAATTAACCTTATCTTTTACTTCTCTTAAACCGAAATCCCTTTGAAATTCCCATAATATGGCCGAAATCCCAAGTGATTTCGGCCTAGACTTGTTTGATTTCGGCTTAGGTGTGTCCTAGGCTTTTGATTTCGGTTCTAGCCCCTTTTTAGTTTGTGATTTCAATTTTGAATCCTCCCTAGCTTGTGTTTTCGGTTCATGTATCACCCACTAGGGTGATTTCGGTCCTAATGGTTTGGATTCCTTAGGTGATTTTGACCTTAGTGGGGTTCTAGGCCTAAGACTATGAAGTAAAGTTATAATCTATGATTATGTTCCAACGATTTAGCTTGACCCTCAACTGTTTATTTACGAACATGATTATCAAAGTGTGCATATATATATATATATATATATATATATATATATATATATATATATATACATTGTGGGTGCCCTTATACACAAGACCCCTTAGACTTTGTTTGGCCAAAAATTTTCTAGTTGTGACACACACACACACACACACACACACACACATATATATATATATATATATATATATATATATATATAATAGGTAATTATATTAATTAAATAAGGAATTAAAATGGAAGATAATAGGATAATAATATATATAATAGTCAAACACACGCAAACCAGCAAAGCATTATGTCCAACTAGGTGAGTGACCCCGCGTTGCGGGGTCAGATGTGAACTATTTGTTTATACTTTGAACACGACATTAGGTTAAAGAGGGTGTTATTGTTTGAGCTTCGTTCTTGAAGGAGATTTTTGATGAGAACATTCAACTTGTTAGTACTTCAGTTGCAAGATCGACGAACACATCAGTTAGCACATACATACATCACACATCACACAACAAACAAACAACAGACAAATAAAAAATACCAATGTACTTGGGATATTATAAATGAGGTGCGGCGGTTTGCAGTTTTGAGTATACACTCATATATAGCACTCTACTTTCATTTTTCTATACTTGACAAAATAGAAAATGAAAGTATTATGTTATATTTGACAAAAAAATGAAATTACATTCGTATTGGTAAAATAGGAAATAAAAGTAGGTTGCTATTTATTTACATAAAAAGGTCAATAAAAATTCAACCTGCACAATATGCGATTTTAGATTAGTAAAAAAACCCAATGAAAGTGTGATGGTATATAAAAAAACAGAAGTACACTGCGATTAATGAAATTGTAAGTACATTGTTGTTATGACTTATGAGTTACATTGCTATTACCTCTAAAAAGAAACTGTATTTACCTTTTTACCCATAATAGCAACATACTTACATTTCTTTACAAATAATAGCAATGTAGTTTATTTTTTACCTATAATGGCAATGTATAAAAATATAGTATGTTGCTATTAGCCTATTACAATTACAAATCCTGTAATTTTCCTATCATATGTTGGGAAAATGTAAGTAAATATATTAGTATAAAGGGTAATAAAGTAAATTGATATATTTGTACTTACTAATGAGATATGCTGCTATGTTCATTCACATTATTTGATCCTACAACTCTTGCACTACTTCCAGCTTGTAATACATTCCAAGCTTCTTTTATGTTCTCAACTTTAGCTTCTACTAAACCAATAACATTGTGAAACCCTTCAGATGCTTGTTTTATTTCCAGTGTATATTTTCAAGAAAATTTTGTATTATTGCATTTGTATACATTTAAGTTAACTGATGTAATGAAATAAAATAGTATTTTTACTTTTTGGAGGTTGAGGATGGTGTTGCAAGTAGATCTCTTATTTGTTCATTATAAACTTCCAACACACTAACTGTAATGTCATAAGTAAAAGTATCAATTCTTTCTTTTGCAATTTTGAATAATTCCTCTAGTGTTTTGTAACTAATCCCTCGATTTCCGTCAATACCCTCCATGGTAAATGTCTTTCCTATCTCTGTTTGACCATATGCAAATATGCACACGTCATATCCATCGAAAACTGAAGTCGCCAATGGTGAAGCAGGTGCAAAAACATCAACTGTTTAATATATATATATATATATATATATATATATATATATATATATATATATATATATATATATATATATATAAGGGCATTATTTGTATAGTAAGTTTGTCAAACCTTGATTGACATTTGGTGTGAAGACTATAGAGAATGTAAATGTCTTTTTAGTGGAACCACTATTAAGAACACCAAGTTCTCCGTTTGAAGATGAATCAAAGTCAACCATGGTTAACCATACGGTCAAAGTTTCGTGTTTGCTTGGTGGACGTCATCTGCAAAACACCTGTGTGTTCCCTGAAATTATAAAAAGAATTAGTATTTATAGAAAGTTAGAAAAGTTTATATGTTTGTTAAAAAAAAGAAAAAGAAAAAGAAAAAGTTTGCACACCTTTTGTATCATCAAGTTGATTATGAAGCTTTCTTCTCTTGATTTGTTGTTCGTTGTATTTGACTTTAAGATCCTCACATTGTGCAAGTAAAAGTAATGATAGAAAATGTTAAAACTTCCAAGAGGGTGAAAATTTAATCATGAATTTACTAATTTACCCGCCCAATGCTTGAACTACAGAAACCATGTTATTGAGATCAGGAACTGAATTAGCACAGTGGTGTGCTTGAAGAGAGAGCTGAGAGTGGTCTGGTTTCAATACCTAATTCATGAATAAGGTTAAAAAATATATATATTTTGATTATACTATGTAATATTTGTGTTAATTAGTTAGTAATTAATTAATTAATTACCGTTATTCTGTGTGATAGTTCCTTGACTGCAGCCACCCAAACTTTCTTGTCATGTTCATATCTACTTGATATGTCCCTCAATTGTTCAGATTGTTTCTCCATTTTTTGGTTTAAAAATAAACAAAATTAAGAATTTCTAACATCTATAACAAAATTATAACACAAAAATGGAAAAAATTGTATTCCTTTTGGGAAAAATCTTACCAAGAGAAGATGAATGGATCAATCTTTTGTCAAATTCCATGTGGACCTTTTCCAGTTGCTTAGTTGTTGCAGTTAGACTGGTCGAAGAGAAGCAAAATGAAATCGATTGCAGAGTGTCATACCTAAAACAGACGTATGGTGAGCATTGTCGTTGGAGGCAGAGTCGCATGTGTTTATATGTTGTTTTAATTGGGCTTTGGAATAAAGCTTCTGTTCACAGATAAATACCTGATGCATTCCATATGTAGATAAAGCAATCACATCAGACAACTAAGATATAAACATAAACTCCAAAGGGTAAAGAAACGACTTAAATAAATAAAGGATCAAGAAACCAAACATGCATCAAGTAACATAAATCTTAATATGCATTAAAGAATTACCAAAATATCTTATTTAGTCTTTTTCATAAGACCAGTTATAACACATAACCAAGCTTGGGAATCATGCTCCATGTAACCATGTTGCATCTGTCATAAATAGTTAGCATTTGAAGTTAAGTGGAATTGCTGGGAAAATTAAAAATCACATTAACAAACGGATTCAAGAAATCCGTCGCATATGGGAGGAACAACGGGAGAAGAAGTGATATAGAAGCAGACCTTGAAGAAAATTTGTACGTGAAATAGCCGATACGCAAAAGCCTTTACGTCAGCGGCGACAGGAATCAGTCTTCGACACGACCAGACGCCGACTACTTTGCCGATTCCTTAGTTTTCCTCTCCGATTTGTTATTGCTGCACCCATTTAGAGATGGTAATGGGTAGAGTGAGAATAGAAAAGAGAAGATGGAACACACATAGGAAGTAAGCGGTGGAGGCGGTGACCATGGTAGACAGTAACCCGATGAACACCCGGGTGGGTAACAAAAGCGGTGGAGCAGCTGATTGAGAGTGAGGGGCGATGAGCATAACATGGACGCAGAGGCGGTGGGGGTTTTCTCAAAGAAGCAGAGCAGTGAGAACTATCGGGCTGAGGAGCAGGCAAGTGTTACGTATGTGGATTAAAGCCATTGGAGGGCAAAGGTGGTGGAAGATACGTGTCTAGGAAACGCATAGACCCATACACCTAAAGAATTGACAAAATGACATAAAACGCCCAAAGAAAAACCGGCAGTAACAAAGCCAAAATATCCATAAACAAAGGACCAGTTTTGACAACTCCTTAGGAACTTTACTGTTCCTAAAGATTGTCCCCTTTTAATATATATATATATATATATATATATATATATATATATATGAATTTTCGGATTTCTTGCACACAACAGAATAATATACGTAGTTGATTAAATGATTCTCAATTTTTTTTCGGATTTTTGTCACTTTAATTACAATGATGTATCTTAATCAGTCTCATATCATATTCCTAAGGAGTAAACAATGAAAATCAAGCTGACGAGCAAGAAACAATTATTGAAGAATGGAGACCATGTATAAAATTGTCTCATATCATTTTGAATTGTTGATACTTGCACACTTGCATCGGTAGTAGTTATCCTCAAATTAAATGTTTTCACTTGTAATTTCATTACACCTCGAATAAAAATATTTGCATTTGTTTATATCTTTCATCCTAATTTAACATCTTATTTTGTATTATCTACTTTTTCTTTATACATAGTCTCATTTATAATACTTTGGGCTTATTTTTTCCCATTATGTGATGCAAAAGAGTTTTTAGCATGTTTGATAAAAAAATCACTTAACTCTAAGGTAGATTTTTACTCTCTCTGTCTCAAAATTATTGTCCACATTTGACTTTTTAAGTCTCTTTGTTCAACTTTGACCTTAAGTAATTTACTTTTTGTTATATATTTTTTTATGCTAGATACATGAATAGATTTTTTTAATGTATTTTCATTGTTATAAGTTTCATCAAAAATTATATAACACAAATAAAGTTATTTATAGTCAAAGTTGACATAGAAAGACTTCAAAAGTCAAACGTAGACAATAATTATGGGACGGAGGGAGTATTATTTTTATAGTATAATGTTGTTAATTTTTTCCATTTTTAAGCAATACATATATATATATATATATATATACACATATATATATATATATATATATATATATATATATATATATATATATATATATATATATATATATATATATATATATATATATATGTTATAATGTGCATGTCTGATTGAGTGCATTTTTATAGTAGACTTTTGTTATTTTTTATAGTTTAAATTTTCATTTCTCACATCAACATTGAGCAATGTATAACTTTGCAAGTATGACAACAATAGCTCAAACAACAACTTAACCACATAAATGTAAGTTTGATATATTGGTGATTCGTGATTCAACAATGGTAATTTAGTTGCAAGTCAGTTGCTTTTTTAAATTGAATAACACCCGATCTTTTACACATTAAAATATTATAGTTTATAAAACATTTATTGTCAATGGGTCTCATTTATAAAATATAGTCCTAAAATTTTCTCATTTCATTTACAAATACATTTGTAAAAATATTCTTTCGGGCATTACAACCAATACAAATAAACCAGAGTAAAGCTACAAGGTTTCTTACATCACAGAAGCTATGCTCACTTTCTATCCATTTGCTTTGTGCTATCTGTCTCAACACAAGTCTCTAGGATGCTTCTAAATACCTGGAATAAATGACATTTAACAAATATGTAAGACAATCATTATCTCATGAGCTACATGGGTTTAGACACAAAATTATTATCAAAATCATTTGATCAAACTATAATTTGGCATACACTTATAAATATAATGCAAAGCATGTTACCCATGTTTTCACTCAATGCAATTCTTCTCGGGCCTTCTCGAGTCTCAGCTATCTGTTGGATCTTATGTCCATAAGGACCACCCCAAATTTGGCTAGTCACATAAAGTGACTCAGAACACTGACCATTATCGAAATATATTGAACAAGGCCCGATAAATACACCCCAAATGGACTAGTCATATAAGTGACTCAGAACGCTGAGCTTTATTGGAGAACAGGTCATCCAGGCAAGGCCCCGTAACTAGTCTCCATGCGGACCCCTAGGTATAGGCGGTACTTTCTCGGAACTATGTAATTCGTTCATATGATGCGTAATCAACTCTATTCTTTTACTGACTCAATCACGCACAAATGATTAATGCTATGGTCATGCACTTTCATTAATAACATTGCATAGTAAAATATTCAAACATAATTTAACTGTAAATATAGTTCTTTAATCCTTTTCAATAATTCATGTAACAAATCGTAGCTAGCTAACTATTTCTCATTAAAGAGCTTCTTTGTTCAAAAATATTTTCCTTTCAAAACATTTAGCTTACCCTTTAGAAAAAGAGTTCATTTAATTTCTAGCTAGGATAGATTACCTTTTCAACAACAACAAAAATTTCTAAATCACTTTCAAGCTTTTCACATAAAACTTTACTAATATGCTATGTATCCCAAATAGAAAAATCCACATGTACTCACTAGGTCAGTTAGTGAAGACTAACTTTTGATCTGGCTTCTAGCCTCACACTATCTCTTAGTTCAAACATTTGTCTAACCTATATAGACAAAAATACCAAGTTCCTTAGAACTTGTCCCAATACACTTAGGAGCTTATTTATCATATCTATTACATTGACTTTTTCCTGATCACTAAAACAACTAGGTAACCATTTGTTACCAAATCACTAAGCTCCTCAAAACCATTACCAAATGTCTTAACTCCCTAAGTCAATAGTCTAATCTTGCTGTCGAATAATCATGTAAACTAGGGTTTACAACCCTCGTTATCTAATCAAGATTTCTACAACGAAAACTCTTTATCTATTTCTTTGTCGGCCAGCTCATAACAACACTGTGTTAAGAGTTTCAAATACTACATCGGGTTTATCAACCATTCACAACTCATTACTTACGCAAATAAAAATACATATTAAAAATCGAAAGGATACCTTAGCCCAACAACAGTCATACCCTTGCTACATTTTAGATAAAATTTATATCCATGAAATCGACTGGGAGTGAACTGTTGGATTAGGTGTCTAAGCCCATAACTATAATTGGTATGTACTTGATCCAAGAGTAGCATGGTGCATTTGGGTTGCATATCACCAGGACAATTTGATAGGATGGACTTTTGAGAAGAGGTTATTTATGATTTGATAATATATTATAAGTTCTAATATATTAATATGAAATCATATGATTTAATTAGTATTGATCAATAATTAATTTGGAATTAATTTTGTGATCAAAAGAGACTAATTAAATATATGGGGGTTGATTTGGTAAATCATTCATTCTGATGGTGTGGGCCAATGATCCATGATTCTTTAGGTTGGGCTAAACCAATGTTACAACCCATGGATGATCCATGGGGGTTTAAACCCATGAAGTCTAAGGAATATGGAAGGTCATACACATTAGGGTTTACATGGTTTAACCCTAATCTTGCCACACTATATAAGAAGCCCCTTAGCATCCAAAATATGCTACTAGACACACTAGTGTTCTTGGAGATCATTAAGCCGATTTTTGGTGTTAGGATATTCTCTCAAAAGTCATCCTTTGTCCAAAGGTGTGTTGTGATTCCATTTGAGGTGCAACACTTGGGGCACTAAGTTCTTAAAGGCCAAACTCAAGAAGTTCTACAAGATACAACAAAGAGGTAATTCTATGACTTAATTCCACGTTGTTTATATCAATTGTATGCTAGTTTTAGGCTTAATGCTTTGGAAACAATATTCCATGTATAATTAGAGAAAACATCGATCCAAAGCATTTAAGGTTGTATGTGCACCATAGGATGTTGTAGTATAGCAAAACCCATCAGTGGTATCAGAGCCTATTATTGTTTTCCATTATACTTGATGCAATGTGTTATTTTTCAAAGTTGAAATGTTGTCTGACTGCCCTACTCCACGAGTCCATGCTTGGACTCGACGAGTAGGTTGAGTTTTGCCTTGGACTCGTCGAGTCCAGTATGGGGCTCGACGAGTTGCCTGTCCAGACATAAGTTTTTCGAGTTTTTTGGCATTTTTGGATTAGAATCATTACCATAAAATGTTTTAGTTCATAAAATCTGATTTTGTTGATATGGTAATGATGATTCTCATCCAAATAAAAGATAATTGTCAAAGTTTCATGATTTGTAATAGTTTATATGATTAGGCTAATTTCTTGAAACTTGTTTGATATGAATTATCTTAACATATGAGTTTAACTAGATCATAGGCAAATTGTTTGATTTTGTTAGTTGGAATTTTTTGATCTAATTGTTTTTGATGAAATCCATAACTTGTCCTCACGTTATGGAAAGTGAAAAGTCTCATTTTCAAATGTCATCTTAAATGGTTTTAAGTCTTCCATAACTTGTCCTCAAGTTATGGAACTTTAAGAGTCTTTTACATAAATGTTTTATGAACTCAATAACTTGTCCTCAAGTTATGGAATGTCAAGAGTCTTTTCATAAAACCTATATTAAACTCATAAGTTATGGATACCTAAAGCTTTTGAATAGTTCAAAACTTTACCTCAAGTTTTGGAATTTGTAAATACAAAGTCTCACTTTGAAACATTTAGTTCCAAACCCTAGAATTTTAGAAGTTTAAAATTCAACCCTTATACTATTATAAGATTATAGGTTTAATATTTATATATATGTATAAGAGTAAATTCAGTCTTACCGTTAGTAGGCCTCATTCACGAAGCCGGTCTATAAGGGGGGTATAAGGTTACTACCTATAAAATGGCAGTTTCATGGGTGTCCACTCTCACCCACCACTTCCTTGACTGGTGGAGGGTCGTTAGCCAAACGGGTTTGTTAGGACATTTAAATTCTCATTAAAAGTATAATGAAATACTAAGTAACTAAACACTTATAAATTCCCAATCTTAGTTACTTAGGAAAATATGAATTTGGTGCTAACCCATGAAATTGCACTTTGCACCTTGTCAAGTCGTTAGTGGAGCGTGTGTGGTTAACCGACACACTAATCTGGGATTGACAGTGTGTGGAAAAGGGTAGCTTGATGTTAATCATAGATCAATGGAGCGTGTGTGGTTAACCGACACATTAATTAGGTGGTTGTAACATTGAGTATATCAAGCTAATTTGCATGGTTATTCACACCTTGTTTGTAATCCTCGGCATCCCAGTCACAAACTTGAAGGGCACAATCGAGATTTAAACATGCCATTGAAAAGTTCAATGAATCTCAAAGGATCTAGGAGTTTCAGTTCACTTAAAACCTAAAATTGTTTTTCGTTTTTCGTGGTGGAAATCGGTAAATCGTCATTTACCTACCTTCAAATATTTTGCATTCGGATTACGGCATCCCTCTTCCGAATTGTAAAATATTGTGTTGGGTCCTATCCTTAATACTTCATTTGGGTGTTATACTAAGGACTTAAATCAACTAACTTGAATTTCTCCCATTGTAGATGTCTAGTTCAGACAACTATGGTCTTCGCAAATCTTTTGGAACAAGCTTTCCACATGAAGATGATGTTCCACAATATCATGCTTCAATTCCTCCACCTCCTCTAATTATTCTCCCTAACCCACAAGTTCAAAGACTTGAAAAGTTCAAGATCACTCAAGCCCTATTGGATAGCAAACACAAGGATGGAAAGTTTGTGTGTGCACATGTCTTGGATATGAAGTCACACATTGACAGGCTGAGAATGTTGGGTGTCGTGTTCCCAAGGAAGTTGGCTATTGACTAGGTTCTTCAGTCACTTCCCGAGTCATATAGTGAGTTTGTTAAAGACTACTATGTGACAGATCACGGCATGACCCTTATTGATCTTACTAATTTGCTGATTGCTGCTGAATCAGCAATGATTTGGCGCAATGGTCAAGCAAATTTGACTGGAAGATCTACATCTCAAGCTGACATGGGAAATGACATGGATATCCCGGAAATTATTCCTTCTCCTAAAGGAAAGGAATTGGCCATGATCAAAAGTTTTGATCATAAGGAAAGGCCAAATCTGAGATTGTTCCATATGCCATTCCCAATGAGCCTGTTTGTTTCTATTGCCAAGGAAAGGGTCATAGGAATCGAAGCTGTCTTGACTACCTGAGAACTTAAGTCAGATTGTATGGTTCTACTTCAGGTAAGTCCACTATCTAACTCTATTAATTTCCTAATTGTTGATTCGTAATACATGATGTGAAAAGGTTGCATCTTGATGTTTTGTAGGATCATGCAAAAGGAAGGAAGCTTAAAGGAAGTGTATGCTGAATCTGGTCGCGAAGATGGATTTTAATCGTATGGTTCGATGATCGAATTTTTGAGCTGCTGCTTAAGAGTTATGATAGATTGCTTAGAAATATGTAGTAACATAGTTTTCATATGTAATTGCATTGTAAGGAAACGTTTTTCCGCATTTTTTTAAATAAATAAAATTTTGTTTTTTATTTTATTATATCTCCTTACAATGGCATTTGTGAAAATTGATTTTGTATGTTTCTATTGTTAGCAATATGGATTTGATTCTTTCGTTTGTGGTAGTGTCAAAATTTGCCAAATAAGGAAAGATTCTCATCGACCAAGTTTCAATTGGATAGAAACTTGGAATCATGCAACTTGTATTGTGTGATGAATGAGAACCTTCATCTTTGGGAAATTAAGACTAATTCCGTGTTCGCATGAATATGTGAGTCAAGTAAAGGACTAGGGGATCGGGTACACTTGGTGTGCGCAGGTCAGGTCCACCGCAAAGAACGATAAGACTATTCGTCATGATTTACTAAAGTTTACTAATATGGTTATGCTTACAAGTTTAAGTATAATTCTGAACATTGGAAAAGTTTCAATGTATGGCAGGACGAATAAGAAGAATCAAATTAGGCAGAAAGATAAAAGTTTCTCCAATCTGAAAAAAGATGGGAGAGTACTTTAATATCGTGTTTTATGATCATCTTAATGATTATGGAAAACCATATCACAATTGATCCTCTAAGGACATCTTAGTGCATTTCTATGGCTAAGAAGATGAATCGTGAATTGTTGGAATGGTTAAATAAAAAAGGTGAATCATACTTCGTTCCAAAATCGAGTCTTAGAGTCATACTCCAAGATTGTAACTTGAGTGACCTAATCTTAAGAAAGGTTTATAACACTTGTCAAATTTAGAGTAAAATGTTTCTCACTCTTGTACATTTGAAATTGGTAAGTTGTGATGTTTTCGATAAAACAAAGACCAACTAAGACCAATTGTGTGAAGTGTTAGTCTTGATCAGAATCCACACTAACTCTTGAAGATCTTGAAAGTTTCAAGAACTAATCAAGAGTAAACCTATTGTTAAACACTAGCACACGACTTGAGGTTTGCAACCTATCGTGTTGACATATTCATGTTTTTATGCCCATTCCAGTTAAGTTGACTATGCATGTGAGTTCTATGAGTTCTCAGTTGTTTGCATAACAACATAGGAAGCAACGGTAGGCCCTTGTGCTGCCAGGTGGCAAGAAATTAAAGTTCAGTCCATATGAGTCTGGATTTGTCACTAACCTTGTCTTGTGATTATGGTTATGACAAATTCACATGGATAGGAACACATACACCATAAAACCTAAGTGTCATAAGGTTTCCTTCCAAATCATGAAAATGATTGTGAGGAAACGCTTTCACTAAGTAGATTTTAAGGAGATAGAATTGTGATATTTGCATTCTCCAATTCAATTATGATTACGACATCCCTCTTCATAATTTTAATTGAGAGAAATGGCATGTCACACCTCCAAACCGAAATGGCGGAAACGTTTGGGGGTGGAGGACGTCATGTATAGTATCACAGCAATTGCATCATAGTAATCAAAGTAAACACAACCATTATAATATAATATGAATATTTACATCTGTTTGTCTCATTGTTTTTATACATCAAAAGTATAATCAAAAGAAAAAGACGTGACTCTATACGCTTCGTCTTCTCAAAACTCCAGGAGGTACCTGTCTACTGATTTCCTGAGAATACAAGCAGTTTTGAAAGAGTATCAGCATAAAGCTGGTGAGTTCATAAGCATGTTTTGTAATAAAAACCTGTTAATGAATCTGAAAAATGTATGCATGTTTCCCAAGAAAATCCAATATTTTCTAACATGTTGTTCGTTACTATATGTATAGTATGTTCTGTTTGAAAACCCTGGCTACCACCAGTATGTAGTGTATGTTCTGTTTGAAAACCATGGCTACCACCAGTATGCATAGTAGTTTTATTACTTAAAATAAAACTATGTATTGTATCCCTGGAAATCCTCCAGTGTCATGTGTAGTAGTTCTATTATTTAAAATAAAACTAGTGAAGAATGAAATCCCGTAGACAAAGGTTAGTTTATACTATTGTGAGTTCGTATAACCATGCTTGATATGACCGATGACCTCAACGACGTTTCTTCAGGCGTCGTATGGTATGATATTTGTCACCCCAGACATGCCTGCCTAACTGTAGCTAGCAGTTTAGGTGTGGGATTGTCAGTCCCGAATAGATCTATTCACAAATATCACGCTCTCCCTCCAGGAGACTCTGGCTATACTAAATGTTGAGGATTTAACCAGTACCCCGAAGGGTACAAATTAGACCTGGCAAAACATGACACGACACGAAAACCCGACACGAACTCGACACAAAATTAGCGGGTTAGGGTCAGAGATTTCGACACGTTTATGTAAACGGGTTGACACGACACGACACGATAATTAAACGGGTAGGGTTAGGGTCAAGACTTTCAACTCGAAGATGACTCGAATATGACCCGTTTAATTATATATTATTTATTATAAATTTCTTATTTTTATAAATATATTATATGTTATAGACTTATAGTGGGCAAACTCAAGAATTATAAGTAATATTCAAAATTTCAAAGTTACTTAATTTTAGTCATCCTCACCACCTATCCCTTTGCTCCCCAACTTTAACTCTTTTCATTTTTCCTTCTAAATTTACTATAAATTTTGTCATTCCATCTCATAACTCCCGTATTTCACTTTTTCCTTTTTGCCTCCACAACTCCTACTTTCCAACCTTTAAAATATTTCAACCCAACATGACACAACATATTTACAAGGTCTAAACCTTAACCCGAAACCCGACACGAAACAGACACGAAAATAAACGGGTTGGCACGACACGACACAATAATTAAACGGATCGGGTTAGGGTCAAGTCCTTTCAACCCGTTTAATGTCTTGACACGACACGAACCCGACACGACACGACACGTTTTCCAGGTCTAGTACAAATGAAGAGATGTCTCACAATCCTATATTAACTAGTTTACATGTTGTTCTGTATCGTGTTCTCATGTATGAAGTCGTTTGTATACTTGGTAAAGTATAAATAATTATACGTAAAACAATTATTTAGTGTTATACTCTTGTTATCTGAACGTAGTAATGACTATCGTAAACTAAATCTGTCATAGTTTATATAATTGACCAAGTAAGTAGTTTGTATCGGTAAAAATGGTAATGTATTCCCCAAACTATACCTATTATAGTTTGTCTGAAAAGTTATGTTCTTAGTTCGTGATTTGTTCTGAAAATTATGCAATTATGATTTGAAAGTGTCCCTTATGCTCCGCATAATACAAAAGGGAATAAAAATATGTATATTTTATGAAAATCGTTGGACTGAATCAATTGCATAAGTTTTAAATTGGTTGAAAACCTTTTTGTTTCCGTTCACAAAATCATTTGTGTTTGGCTTGTATTCCCCCTGAAAACGTATAAAAACCATAAAAGCGTAGGGGTATGAACTCACCGTTTGTTGTCTGAAAACGTCGAACTGGAAACGAAGATCCTCGAGTTGTTGTATGTGGCACTTAACGGAATCCTAATATCAAATAAATACATATATGTATCTAAATTAGCGGTTTCGATAGATAAAGTGTTAGAAAAACACTTGCTTTTGGTTAAGGAATGTTACCGGGACTTGGTTGAATCGAGGAAATGAGTTTTTCACCGCTAAAGAGGTGTGTACGGCCGTGAACAGGGTTTACGGCCATGAAGTGTCTTTCGAAGGGTTTACGGCCTTTAAAGATTTGAAGGGTGTACGGCCGTAAACGCAAGAACAAGGGTGTTTTATTTCGAAGAAAATGCGTTCCAGATGCTCCAAATCGACCCCAAATGACGATTTTTGATGATTTTCGGGAGAAAAGAGGTGTTTGTGGGAGTTTACGGTCAAGAGTTTAGAGAGAGAAGGAGAGAGTTTCCGGCCAAAAAAGTCTAAATGAAGGGTAGGGACTCGTATTTATAGGGGATTTTCATGGTCGGTGGTGGGGTCCACCTAGCACCAACCGTAAACGGGTTTACGGCCGTAAACTCATTCTGGCCGCAAACATGTTGTTTTTCGAGAAAAATTCAAGTTTTCGCGTGATTTCTGGTTTCGACTCGTATATAAATTTAATTATATAAAACTAGTTGATTTTCTAACCAAGAAGTTTGACGGAAGCTCAATAAAATTCAAATTTTATTAACGGAGTTTGGTTCAAGATAACGGGAAAAGTTTCGGGTTGTCACATCATCCCCCCGTTAGAGGGAATTTCGTCCCAAAATTCAAACATAGAATACAAATCATGGACTTGGAAAGAGATGCAGATATTTCTGTTTCATCTGATCTTCACGCTCCCAAGTGAATTCAGGTCCCCGCTTGGCATTCCAGCGAACCTTCACTATTGGTATGCGACTTTGTTTCGTTCGTTTGATCTCTCGATCCATGATTTCGACTGGTTCCTCCATGAAGTTAAGGTTTTTGTTGATCTCGATCTCCTCAAGAGGGATCACAAGGGTTTCTTCGGATAAACACTTTTTAAGATTTGAGACGTGGAAGACAGGATGAATATTGTTGAGCTCTTGCGGTAAACGAAGTTTGTATGCTACGGGACCGATCCTAGCAAGGATCTCGAATGGTCCTATGTACCTCGGATTCAGCTTTCCACGTTTTCCAAAGCGTATCATGCCTTTCTAGGGCGAGACCTTCAATACAACACGGTCACCCCCTGGAACTCCAAGGGTTTTCGTCTCTTATCGTCGTAGCTCTTTTGTCTGTCTCTCGAAGCCTTTAGTCGTTCCCGAATTTGTACGATCTTTTCTATGGTTTCACGGATGATTTCTGGGCCTATGAGAGTGCTGTCGGGGACTTTCCCCTTGACTAGCTGCGTGTCGCCCACCTCAACCCATCACAGAGGGGATCTGCACTTACGGCCATACAAGGCTTCAAACGGCGCAACCTTGATACTGGTGTGATAACTGTTGTTGTAGGATAATTCAACCAAGGGCAAATGAGTGTCCCATGACTTACCAAAATCTATGACACATGCTCTCAACATGTCTTCCAAGGTCTGAATGGTCCTCTCACTCTGCCCGTCTCTTTGTGGATGGTAAGTTGTGCTCATATCCAGCTTAGTTCCAAGAGCTTTCTGCAGTGACTGCCAAAATCTTGAGGTGAATCTGCTATCCCGATCGAAGATAATGGACACAGGCACACCGTGCAGACGAACTATCTCTTGGATGTAGATTCGTGTAAGTCTTTCCATCTTGAAAGTCTCTTTGATTGGCAGGAAGTGGGCAGATTTGGTCAATCGGTCGACAACTACCCATATGGTATCGTACCCACTCGGAGATTTGGGCAATTTAGTGATAAAATCCATAGTAATCCTCTCCCACTTCCACTCAGGTATTTCCAGCTGCTGAAGCAAACCTGAGGGATTTTGATATTCGACCTTCACCTAGGCGCAAGTCAGACACTTGCCCATGAAAGTAGCGATCTCTGCTTTCATGTTTGGCCACCAATATAACTTCTTGAGATCCAGATATATCTTATCCGAACCTGGGTGAACGAAGTATTTAGTCTTGTGAGCTTCGTTCATGACGACCTTCCTATAACCACCGAACTTTGGGGTCCAGATCTGGTTCATGAAATAATAGACTCCGTCTCCCTTGATCTCTAAGTTCTTTTCCATTCCCCTCAGGGCTTCATCCGACATGTTCTCTGGTTTTAAGGCTTCTAACTGAGCTTCTCTGATTTGAGCTGACAAATGGGAATGGATGGTCATTGTCAGTGCCTTCACTCTACGACCTGAGTACTCTTTCCAGCTGAGGGCATCTGCTACCACTTGGCCTTGCCGGGATGGTAGCGTATTTTGCACTCATAATCACTGAGTAGTTCTACCCATCGCCGTTGCCTCATGTTCAACTCTCTCTGGTCGAAAATGTGTTGTAGGCTTTTATGGTCTGTGAAGATGGTGCACTTGGTTCCGTAAAGATAATGTCTCCATATCTTTAATGCGAAGATCACTGCTCCCAACTCCAAATCGTGAGTTGTATAATTGACTTCATGTGCTTTCAGCTGCCTTGAGGCATAAACAATGACCTTTCCTCGCTGCATGAGCACACAACCTAGGCCCTGATTGGATGCATCACAGTAGACCACAAAGTCCTCCGCCCCTTCAGGCAGAGACAAGATAGGTGCGTTGCACAGGGCATGCTTCAATGTTTGGAACGCAACGTCTTGCTTTTCACCCCAACTAAAGGGTACACCTTTCTGAGAGGCTTAGCAATCCTGGAGAAATTCTGGATAAACCTACGATAGTAGCCAGCGAGGCCCAAGAATTGATGGATTTCTGTGGGCGTCTTCGGTGCTAACCAATTCGCAATAGCTTTGATCTTGGAGGGGTTCACATGTATGCCCTCCTCGGTTACCACGTGACCAAGGAAAGTTACTTTTCGGATCCAGAATTCGCACTAAGAGAATTTCGCATACAACTTCTCCGCCCTTAGAGTTTCTAGCACTAGTCTCAAGTGATGTCTATGATTTTCCTCGCTTCGGGAATAGACAAGTATATCATCAATGAACACTATCACAAACTTGTCTAGGAAAGGGCGGCACACCCGATTCATCAGATCTATGAATACCGCCGGTGCGTTGGTTAGACCAAAGGGCATTACTACAAACTCGTAGTGACCATACCGAGTCCGAAATGCTGTCTTAGGAACATCACTTTCATGGACTCGTAGCTGATGGTACCCTGATCTTAGGTCTATTTTCGAGAAGTAGCTGACTCCTTGTAGTTGATCGAAGAGGTCGTCGATTTGAGGAAGAGGATAACAGTTTTAAACGGTAAGCTTGTTCAACTCGCGATAATCGATGCACATCCGAAATGATACATCCTTCTTTTTCACGAATAAGATCGGAGCTCCCCAGGGTGAGGAACTCGGTCTGATGAATCCTTTGCTGAGTAGCTCATTGAGCTGGCTGGATAACACTTGCATTTCTGCTGGCGCTAGGCGGTATGGGGATTTTGCTATGGGGGTAGCACCGAGGATTAATTCGATTCGGAACTCGACTTGGCGCTCGGGAGGGATTCCCGGAAGCTCTTCGGGAAAGACATCAGGAAAGTTGCAGACTTCGGGGATGCTCTCGAGGTCTTTAACTTCCCGTTTCTCATTAACTACATGGGCTAAGAACGCATGGCATTCCTTTCTCAGATATTTTTGAGCTTTGATGCACGAAATGATACGGAGGTTTGAGCTAAGTTTATCACCATAGATCATGAGGGCTTCGCCAGATGGCAGATTGAGGCGAATGGCTTTTTCATAGCTAAGGATATCAGCACGATTGGGGCTTAACCAATCCATGCTAATGATGGCATCGAAACTCTTTATGGACACTGGCATAAGATCTATTGGAAAGGAATGGTCATTTAGGGTAAGGGTACAGCCGATGAATACGTCGTTAGTGCTCTCTTTCTTACCGTTAGCCATCTCAATGGTGAATGTTTCGGTTAAGAGTTGGGGTTTATGTTTGAGAAGATGCTTGAATGCATGACTAACAAAACTTCTCTCCGCACCAGAATCGAAAAGAATGCATGCATAAGAGTTGTCAAGGAGGAACGTACCCGTCACAACAGTGGGATCATCAACTGCCTCCTCCTGGCCCATTGCTAGCACTCTCCCGTTGTTGCCAGCTGTTGTTGCCTTGGGGAAATTTCTCTTGTAGTGCCCGACCTCCCCACAGCCATAACAGGCTTGACCAACACCTGCTCCAGTAGCCTGATTGGTTGGTTGGACTGGTGTCTTGCAAAAACGAGCTGTGTGCCCCTTCTTGCCACAACTGTTGCACAACATTTCACGGCATGGCCCGTGATTATGATGATAGTTACACTTGTCGCACCGAGGAAGGGTACCAGCATATCCACTGGTAGGTGCTTGAGCTACAGGAACAGCGGCAGGGGTGGTAGCAGCATGAACTGCCACTACTTGCTGTTTCTTGGAGGGCTCCTGCGAAGACTGGCCCTTACGCTTGTTCCAGAACTTTCTCTTCCCACCACTTGCCTTTGGTGGTTCGGGAGTGGCTGTCACTTCATCAAGATTAACCCCGTGATCTATCAGGGTCTGCGCCAGGCACTTGGCACTGTCAAAAGTGGAAAGCTTAGCAGCCAAGACATTTCCTTGAGTTGAGGGCATCAATCCCCAAATGTACCTCTCAATTTTCTTGCTTTCCGGGGTAACCCTTCCCGGACAGAGGAGAGCTAGATCACAGAATCTAGCTGTATAGGAGGCAATTTCAGAACCCTTCATCCTCAGGTTCCAAAGCTCGTGCTCCAACTTCTGCATCTCGCCCCTTGGGCAGTACTCTGCGAGCATGAGTTCCTTTAAACTTTCCCAACTCATGGCGTTTGCCACTGGTAGGGTTAGGGACTTGACTCGACCATTCCACCAGGTCAAAGCTCTATCAGTGAAGGTGCAGACGGCAAACTTCACCTTGTTTGCTTCGGAGCACGCACAGATCTCGAAGACCGATTCTATCTTCTCAATCCAGCGGGTTAGGGCAATAACACCTCCATTGCCGTCGAAGGATTTGGGCTTTGCGTTCATGGAGTGTTTGTAGGAACACTCCGTCTGGTGTCCCTGGCTTCCATCAAGGTTGAGAGGATGGGTACCAGTTCCTGACCCACTGGAGCCGTCAGAATTTATCTGCGACATCGCGGCAGCCACAGCGGCCGTGACTGCTACCTGGAACATGGCAGAATCGAACTGAGGAGGTGGTGGCGCCGGATCTGTTGGGGGATTGTTGTTCTTCCTGTTGGGTCTTTTCTTTAGAGGCATCTTGTTCTAAAAATAATCAGGAAGAAGAGGATGGTAAGTACCCCAGATTTTTGAATCCAGATATATGAAACAAGATATATCTCAGCCTGATAGAATAAGTGTTCTACTAAGCGATAAACAAGGAATGTTACTAATATAAGTAAACTATCGCTAAGAAGGAATGAGTAGCAACACTTGAAATGAATCTCCATACTGCATTCGGCTCTAGCTAAAATACTTCTATAGTATTTTGAGTTGTATGCTTTGTTCTATTGATATCTTGTTGTATGTACTTGGTAAGTTTTAGGCCTGTTGCAACACCACAGTCACTCCCAAACACATGTTGGTCATGTCTCGAATAAATATAGTTGATCAGGCTATATTGACTCTAGACATGATTACATAACTGGCCAGGTTTAATTGCAGTTCCAACATCCAAATACTTTTGTTTGGTTCTACTTGTGATACTATTTCTGGTACGTATGTATACTTGTATACTTCTTATAAAATACTTATATTTTAAAAGTATACTTTTAGTTCAGAGCACTTCAGCCCCTTAGTGTTTATAGTTGTATACCTTGTAAGGTTCGGTATACTAAGTTCACTATAAACAATAGCTCTGATATCAATCTGTCACACCCCCAAACTGAAACGGCGGAAACGTTCGGGGGTGGAGGACGTCATGTATAGTATCACAACAATTGCATCATAGTAATCAAAGTAAACACAACGATTACAATACAATATGAATATTTACATCTGTTTGTCTCATTGTTTTTATACATCAAAAGTATAATCAAAAGAAAAAGACGTGACTTTATACGCTTCGTCTTCTGAAAAATCCAGGAGGTACCTGTCTACTGATTTCCTGAGAATACAAGTAGTTTTGAAAGAGTATCAGCATAAAGCTGGTGAGTTCATAAGCATGTTTTGTAATGAAAACATGTTAATGAATCTGAAAAATGTATGCATGTTTCCCAAGAAAATCCAATATTTTCTAACATGTTGTTCGTTACTATATGTATAGTATGTTCTGTTTGAAAACCCTGGCTACCACCAGTATGTAGTGTATGTTCTGTTTGAAAACCATGGCTACCACCAGTATGCATAGTAGTTTTATTACTTAAAATAAAACTATGTATTGTATCCCTGGAAATCCTCCAGTGTCATGTGTAGTAGTTCTATTATTTAAAATAAAACTAGTGAAGAATGAAATCCCGTAGACAAAGGTTAGTTTATACTATTGTGAGTTCGTATAACCATGCTTGATATGACCGATGACCTCAACGACGTTTCTTCAGGCGTCGTATGGTATGATATTTGTCACCCCAGACATGCCTGCCTAACTGTAGCTAGCAGTTTAGGTGTGGGATTGTCAGTCCCGAATAGATCTATTCACAAATATCACGCTCTCCCTCCAGGAGACATGCCTGCCTAACTGTAGCTAGCAGTTTAGGTGTGGGATTGTCAGTCCCGAATAGATCTATTCACAAATATCACGCTCTCCCTCCAGGAGACTCTGGCTATACTAAATGTTGAGGATTTAACCAGTACCCCGAAGGGTACAAATGAAGAGATGTCTCACAATCCTGTATTAACTAGTTTACATGTTGTTCTGTATCATGTTCTCATGTATGAAGTCGTTTGTATACTTGGTAGAGTATAAATAATTATACGTAAAACAATTATTTAGTGTTATACTCTTGTTATCCTAACGTTGTAATGAATATCGTAAGCTAAATCTGTCATAGTTTATATAATTGACCAAGTAAGTAGTTCGTATCGGTAAAACTGGTAATGTATTCCCCAAACTATACCTATTATAGTTTGTCTGAAACGTTATGTTCTTAGTTCGTGATTTGTTCTGAAAATTATGCAATTATGATTTGAAAGTGTCCCTTATGCTCCGCATAATACAAAAGGGAATAAAGTATCTGTATATTTTATGAAAATCGTTGCACTGAATCAATTGCATAAGTTTTAAACTAGTTGAAAACCTTTTTGTTTCCGTTCGCAAAGTCATTTGTGTTTGGCTTGTATTCCCCCTGAAAACGTATAAAAACCATAAAAGCGTAGGGGTATGAACTCACCGTTTGTTGTGTGAAAACGTCGAACTGAAAATGAAGATCCTCGAGTTGTTGTATGTGGCACTTAACGGAATCCTAATATCAAATAAATACATATATGTATCTAAATTAGCGGTTTCGATAGATAAAGTGTTAGAAAAACACTTGCTTTTGGTTAAGGAATGTTACCGGGACTTGGTTGAATCGAGGAAATGAGTTTTTCACCGCTAAAGAGGTGTGTACGGTCGTGAATGGGGGTTTACGGTCGTGAACTGTCTTTCGAAGTTTTTACGGCCTTTGAAGATTTAAAGGGTTTACAGCCGTAAACTCAAGAACAAGGGTGTTTGATTTCAAAGAAAATGCGTTCCAGATACTCCAAATCGACCCCAAATGACGATTTTTGATGATTTTCGGGAGAAAAGAGGTGTTTTTGGGAGTTTACGGTCAAGAGTTTAGATAGAGAAGGAGAGAGTTTCCGGCCAGAAAAGTCTAAATGAAGGGTAGGGATTCGTATTTATAGGGGATTTTCATGGTCGGTGGTGGGGTCCACCTAGCACCAACCGTAAACGGGTTTACGACCGTAAACTCGTTCTGGCCGCAAACATGTTGTTTTTCGAGAAGAATTCGAGTTTTCGCGTGATTTCTGGTTTCGACTCGTATATAAATTTAATTATATAAAACTAGTTGATTTTCTAACCAAGAAGTTTGACGGAAGCTCAATAAAATACATATTTTATTAACAGAGTTTGGTTCAAGATAACGGGAACAGTTTCGGGTTGTCACATGGCAAAGGTCTAAAAATTTGAGACTTATTGCTGTAAGTTCTAAAATTGTTTAGACACACATGTGAGATATCTAAGGAAATGTGTATGAATTTGAGAAGCCTAGATAAAGTCTTATCGAAGCATCTCGTATCAGAAATCTGAAGTTTGGTAAGAAGGTCAATAAGAATTGATTTCTAGAAGTCCAGGTGATTTCTGAATACATGTCAAAGCTAGTGGGAGCATAAGTGTTATGCTAATAAGATAATAATTATTATGCTAGTGGGAGCATAATTATTATGGAAAATGTTGCAAGTTAGCAATGTTAATTATAGAAAAACAAAAACGTTTCAAATCGCAAAGTTACAAGGTTTGAAAAGTCGTTTTGCTATAATTAAGGGAGAGGAAATTATACTTCATTTTAAAATCTAAAAGCTAGATTGAGATTTTTTAATCAAATTTAGTCAAATACATATGAATGTTATGTTGGAATGGTTCAACATAAGGAAATTCTATATATGGAAATGTTAACTGCGTTCTCAAAATTTGATTATGATTACGACATCCCTCTTCATAATTCGAATTGTGAGAACATGGCAAATAGAAATATTATAGCAAAAGACTGATCAAGTATCATGTCTTTATGTTAGACATTATGAATCGTATCCCATATGCTTCGGGTATAGGATCGATTGCATATGCTATAATATTCTCGTGTTCTAATTTTCCAAATGCCTAGGGCATTAAGAGGGAAAAAGGAATAAAACCAGATATGACTAAAGTGGTTAAACAACTGTTAAGGACAATCTAAGGTTCGCCAAGGATTGGTCGCTTAAGGACAGTTGGAAGTATAGTAATGGATGAACCATATTGACATTATTATGAATAGACAAGAGTCTATTAATAATGAGTTGTCGTATGGCAAGTATGGAATGTTTCCATATTGGGAGTTGAAGAATAGATGAGAAAGTTAGAAACTTTTATGCAAGAAGGATGTTCAAAGGAATGTACTTTGAATTTGAGACTTCATTTCCATGGAATTGTCTTGTAACAATCTCCAAAGGAATATTTTGTAATATCGTTGGTCAAGTCTCTGTGACTTTTGGTACCTAGACATTATAAAAGAATCATTGCATGATAGTTTAGAATCTAACACTTTCTAGCAGTGACAAGAATTTGGAATTCTTACACTTGCAATAAGGATTTAGATTTGTGAAATGAGCATCATTGAAATGCTTTCAATTGATCTATTTCACAAAGAAAGGACCATAGGCAAACATAGTGTGCATGCTTGGAGCATGGGACAACTATTGTTTTAATTCAAGTATTAAGTTGATTATACGAAACATTATACAATGAATAATGAGTAATCAATATGGCACTCAAAAGTTTTGGGGCCATATAGGATTAGTATTATTCTTGTGTTTCACTTTGCATGTTTTGACTTCCCGAATAACTGAGTTATTCAAACCATCCACAGTCGATCATACTTTGGAAGTAGGTTTTGAGGTAAGACTGTCATGAATGGGTCTGTAGTTTTTCTAGGTGTTTTTAGACATAGCTGCAGTGTTCATGAGTACTCCTGAAATGAGATTCGAGTATTGGATTCAACCCACGCTCATATGAATCACTTCATGGATTTTATCACGAGTGATTGTGAGATGATAATATCTTATATTCTTGAAACGGAGACATGTGAGTTGTAGTTGCAAGTCGGTTGCACATTGACATATGTAAACACACCAGTAACTTGGTGTTATAAAACATATCATTGTGTGTAATTTGATGAGTAAGTACAAGCAAGCATTTGAGTCGAAGTTTATCCGTTCCTTTTACCCCCATGTGGTTAAAAGCGATATCTGTGGGCCCCTCGATGATTTAGTGATGACACCCCCAAAGTGCCTTGCCAACCCTGGACTGATTTGATTTGTTCAATTAGTCGGTCGTCATAAATCGGAAATATGGAAACAACAGATGGACAGAGAGAATGATTATAATCCATGTCTCAGTCTATATGATATCTAGAATGGAGGAATATATGATCCCTTATCTAATGGACGCGTCATTGACTAGGTCAGAGTTCGACAATGACTTTTAAGAGCAACGATTGCTAGTCGGGTTGTGGAGTCATACTTGCAATAATAGTTATTAGACTTATCCAAGTGGGAGACTGTTGGATTAGGTGTCTAAGCCCATAACTATAGTTGGTATGTACTTGACTCGAGAGTAGCATGGACCATTTGGGTTGCATATCACCAAGACAATTTGATAGGATGGACTTTTGAGAAGAGGTTATTTATGATTTGTTAATATATTATAAGCTCTAATATATTAATATGAAATCATATGATTTAATTAGTATTGATCAAGAATAAATTTGGAATTAATTTTGTGATCAAAAGAGACTAATTAAATATATGGGGATTGATTTGGTAAATCATTCATTCTTATGGTGTGGGCCAATGATCCATGATTCTTTAGGTTGGGCTAAACCATTGTTACAACCCATGGATGATCCATGGGGGTTTAAACCCATGGAGCCTAAGGAATATGGAAGGTCATACACATTAGGGTTTACATGGTGTAACCGTAATCTTGCCACACTATATAAGAAGCCTATTAGCATCCGAAATTGGCTACTAGACACACTAGTGTTCTTGGAGATCATTGAGCCGATTTTTGGTGTTAGGATATTCTCTCAAAAGTCATCCTTTGTCCAAAGGTGTGTTGTGATTTCATTTGAGGTGCAACACTTGGGGAACTAAGTTCTTAAAGGCCAAACTCAAGAAGTTCTACAAGTTACAACAAAGAGGTAAATCTATAACTCAATTCCATGTTGTTTATATCAATTGTATGCTATTTGTAGGCTTAATGCTTTGGAAACAATATTGCATGTATAATTAGAGAAAAGATAGATCCAAAGCATTTAGGGTTGTATGTGCACCATAGGATGTTGTAGTATACCAAAACCGATCATGAACTACCAGTTTCTTATAATTACTCCTACATAAAGTAAATTGATTTTCAAATTTTCAGTTCGTTACAATCTCTACCCCTTAAGAGGCTTCCCTCCTTAAAATCTTTCTGGAACACGTATCATTACTTCCCGATCCATAGTTGGTTTACACTTTATAACATACTACTTTATTTTCTTGTATCAACATCGGGTACCATGTTTTGTTATCGAACTATTCATAATGGGTTTCATACATCCATGATACCAATGGTGTCATCACCATTTACTCGATGTGTCTATCTTACAATTATTATGATTATTATGGGATTCTACTCTCTTATTGATACATCTTGTACCATTATTTACGCACAATATTCACTTTCTCTTTATCGCAGAAATGATCATTTTGTCACTAACTTGATGACATACTCCTCATAAGGATTTATCCTCTCTATTCGTATATTATGTATTACTACATGTATTTAATTACCTCTTACCAGGATCATATCATGAATTTATCGATTCATGATTTTTACCTTTAACGAGAATGCTCACCTTGAGAGCTTCGAACGTATTTATCAACATTTAATCCTAGCTTAACGACCATTCTGCAAATGAATAGCATATCTATTACTATCTACAATTAATAGGATTCCTAAAAGGAACCTTGAAAATAGTCTTTATCAATTAATACTTAGGTTAACCATAACCTATAAATTCATCATACACCACAGGGTGAAACCACCAATGGAGATCCAACACAGATCCCTTATCGTTCATACTATTCTTGTTAAATATCTCTTATGTAAATGCCATTTATCTCAACTTTCGACTTATAAGGTATCACATAAGTACTCAACCAGAGTGCATATTATCTTCCCATTTATGGCCTTCTTTTTAATCATGTCTTTAAATTGACATCCTCGTCCCAACATTACTCACTTCATCATACCCTCACTTTATGGTAGGGCTTATTGGTACTAAATCTACAAGGTTGGTACCTATAGATCATTTCCTTACTCATGCAAGGTACTTCCACATGCTTTATTCTCTTGTGGAGTTATTTACTCCATAATTCCCCTTATATGGGTTCTATCATCTGCTATTCTAGTTTTTGTTATTGCGATTGTCCTATAAAAGAACTTGATAAATATGGAAACGTAAGTGAACTATATACCTTTCAATCAACTATATACTTCATCGACCCGATGAAAATTTCCAATTCAACTTATAATCATCATGTCTAAAGCATGTTTTATCAGATCATAGCGTGAGACTAAAATTATCACCCTCTTACAAATGATGTATAGTAAGTAATCCTCCCTCTTGGTCCTTATGACTAATATGCTAACACGTGATGGAAACAATCATTCCTTTTGAGTCACCTTACATAAGGTAGACCCTTACTCCTGCAATCTTTCATCAAGAAGTAACATTCTTCCTAACATGTACTTACTGTTTATTGGGTTCTATATCCTTGACATTTTACCACTACAATCTATTTAAAACTTTATTTATCACTTCGGAAAACTACCCAATTTACCGTCATTGGTCATATTTTTGTCCCTCTTTTCTATTAAAATTAGAGGAAATTACCTTTCCTCTTACACTGTCATTTCTCAGTTATATCATAATAACTTTTATTCTAATTATTCCATTCCACCACAACAGTGTGGATAATCTGACTAAGCATCACTTGGACACTTATTTCTTTAAGCAAAGTTATTTCTTGAACCCAACTATACTACAATTATTTCCTAATCACTAAAAGTCATACATCTTAGTACCATAATACTATCATCATGACTTCACTCTTACATGTTCTCCCTGCCTACCACCATCAAACTTTTTTAATGGACACGTATTAGGATTTATTCCTCACTTTCACCATTGAATCCAACTTGACATCCAATCTTAATATTTCAAAGAAATCAATTCACATTTATTTTCCCGCTCAAAACATTCTTTCCTATAGAAAACTCTGTCTTGGTAAAATATTTTCATCCATTCTAGGATTACTCGCTTACATTCTCTTTATTTCCTCTAGCATTCTATGCTTAAAATAACATTCTCTAATCACAAAAATTTGTCCCCATCAAACTTATGAACATTATACAATTACTTTCTAGTGGGTTATAGACCCATTGCGTTACTCTGATTCCATAGGTGGCTATACCACCATTTTCTAAGTCTCTTTCTACACTATTTTATGAAGTATTAAACACAATCATCTCACCTTCAACCAAGACTATTGCGTCTAAATACGACTCTTTACTCAATAATCACATAATGTTCATACACCAAACATTATATATACATATATATATATATATATATATATATATATATATATATATATATATAGAGAGAGAGAGAGAGAGAGACATATATATATATATATATATATATATATATATATATATATATTCCAACATAACATGCTAGAATTTTCTCACCCAAATCAATTCTCGGGTAATTTTATGAGTTCATTGAGTCACAAGGAGTACTATGTGTATGTAGTGATACATGCGTCATAGCACTGAATGCATACTATACTCATCTAATCCTAACCTTACCATTCCATTCCCTTCTTCATAATTTTTACTAATCTCTTTTTCTCTCTCAACTATATTCTCTTCATGAGAATTTGGAAGTCCATTCCTTCTAGTCTCAACTGATTACCAATCAGCTTTTCGATTTATGTTTTCACTTTCGAAATCCATAAATGATACATCGAAAAATGTATTTTAATACATATACAAATATCTCATATTGGGAGTGTTGGATTAGGTGTCTAAGCCCATAACTATAATTGGTATGTACTTGAATTGATAGTGGCATGGTCCTTTTGGGTTGTCTTCACACTTGCAACTAGACAGAATGATTAATTGAGGAAGATGAAGAATTTATTACTTTGATTAATAAATTGGAATAAATGATTTATTAATATGTTATGGAAATAATATATTAATTAGTAATCATATTATTAATTAATATTTAATCAGAAATTAATTTGGAATTAATTTTTAGATTAAAGGAATTTATTGAAAGTGTAGGGACTAAAAGTGCAATTGTTCAATAGTTCAGCAAAAAGGTCCAGAACATTCCTAGGGAACGTGGTGGATGAAATCATGTGTATGTATAAGATTATTCTAGAGTTTATAGAATATATTATCATATATGGATAATCAAAGGAGGTGGATAATTACCATATTTGAGATTAGGGTTATCCATAGCATCCTTGGTGCACTATATAAATGGTTCTAAACCCTTGGAATTTTGGTTACTCTCTTTCTTAGAAGAAGAAACCGAAAATTTTGATACCTTCCTCCTCTCTCATATCATTCTCTTGCATTCACTTGTGACAGTAAGTTCTCAAGCTTCAAGATCTACAAGGGAATCATTGTTATTACAATATAACAATCAAGGTATGTAACCAAACCCTAGTTTTATATAGATTTCGAAAATTGTGGTTGCATCCTAGGGTTTCCCCTTTTGTGTTCAAGTTTTCATGTTCAATTAGAGAAAACTTAGATCCAAAGCATTAGGATTGCATGCACACATAGGAATTGTTGTTATGCTCAAAACCCATCAGTGGTATCAGAGCCTAGGATTAGTTTTGTATTTAATATGATGTAATTGTGAATTGTTCGAAGGATAAGGGGACATAATCGTCATTTTGTTCATCGAACTCGTTGAGTTGATCTTTGAACTTGACGATTTGGCATATAACTCGACGTGGGAATTGCCCAACACGACGAGTTGCACTGTCAGATCCTATTTATTTGGTTTTGATAATTGTCTCATGGATTGATTAGGATAATTACCTTAAATTCGTTTTAATTGTTTAAAATTGGATATTTTAATCATTAAAAAAAAGATAAAATTAATTTGTTAATTTAATTATTAAAAAAAATTAACCTAGCATTTTTTAAAAGTTTTAAAAATACATCCTTGGTTTTAAAATTTTAAATTAGAAATTAAATAGTTTAATTTTGAATTTTTTAAATTTAAGAACCCTAGTATTTTAAATGTTTAAAATACACCCTTATATATATATATATATATATATATATATATATATATATATATATATATATATATATATATTGTAAAATTAAAAGTTAATATTTATATATATGTATAAGAAAAGTCAGTCTTACCATTAGTAGGCCTCATTCACGAAATTGGTCTATAAATGTAGTTCAAAGAAGCGGATTATAAAGTCACCGTCATTGGGTATCCACTCTTACCCACCGCTCTCTTGACTAGTGGAGGGTCGCAAGTCGAACGGGTTTGATAGGACACTAAACTCTCATTAATAAGTATAATAATATATAAAGTAACTAAATGTCTTTTATGAAATCCCACTCTTAGTTACTTTAGGAAAAATGTGAATTTGATGCTAATGTGGGACTAATATTGTTGGCAATGGGTGTCTCGTAAATTATCATTGATTAATGGTACGTGTGTAGTTAACTGGCACATTAATTAGATGATAAATGACATCGAGAATACCAAGCTAATTTGCATGGTTATTCACATCTCGTTTGTGATCCTTGGCATCTCAGTCACAAAGTGAGAGCATAATCGAGATTAAACATGCCATTGAATAGTTAAATGAATCTCAAAAGATCTAGGAGTTTCATAAGATTGAAATTGGTAAATGTTTTGGCTACCTAAAATAGATTCGAATTAGATTATGGCATCCCTCTTCAGAATTCGAATCGAAAATATGGATCCTAGCCTTAATTTAAATTTTTTCGGTTGATAATTAAGGATTAAAACTCAACTAACTAGAATTCTCTTTTCTCCCTTTATAGATGTTGAGTCAAGACAATAATGGTCTTCATCATTCTTCTGGAAATGTTTTTCCTTCTGAAGGTTATCTTCTACATGTTGATCAAGGTGAAAGAATGTTCCCTTTTTCAAGCAATGGTGGAACTAGAAATCATGCTTCTCCAACTCTTCCTCCACCTCCTCCAGTTATTCTCCCCGAGCCATGTTTTCTTCAAGCTGAAAAATACGAAGTCACTCAAGCCCTATTGGCAAGCAAACATCAAGATGGAAAGTTTGTGTGTGCACATGTTCTCATTATGAAATCGCACATTGACAGATTGGGAATGTTGGGTGTTGTTTTCCAAAGGGAGCTGGCCATTGATTTGATTCTATTTTCGCTTCCTGACTCATATAGTCAGTTTATTAAAGACTTCTATGAGAGGGACCACGATGTGACCCTAATCGATCTGACATATATGTTGATTGTTGCTGAAGTAGAAATGCTTAAGAGCACAAATCAAGCAAATATGTTTGAAGGATCTGTCTCCCAAGTTTCCATGGACGTTAAAAATGGCAACACTGGTAGTCCGGAAAAGATTTCTCTTCCCAATGGAAAGGGATCGTCCAAGGTCAAACTGTTTCCATATGGTAAAGAGAAAGGCTAATCCCGAGATAATCCCATATGCTATTCCTGAAAAGTCCATATGTTTCAATTGCCAATTGAAGGGGAATTGGATACGAAGTGGCCCAGAATACCTGAAGGATCTCAGAGATGTTAAAGTCAAGTTGTATGACTTTACTTATGTACATCCACTATCTAACTCTATTTTACTATGTTCCTATTCATAGATTTTTAACATATGATGTGATAGTCACATTTTGATGTTTTTGCAGGATCAAAGAGAAAGAAGGAAGCTTGAGAAGAGTAAGTTGAATCTGATCATGAGAGATGAATTTCGGTCGCATGGTTCAATGATCAGATTTTGGAAGCTGCTGCATAAGAGTTATGATAGATTAATAGATTGCTTAGGATTATCTAGAAACATAGTTTTCATATTTTTACATTGTAAGGACAAAGTTTTCCGCATATTATCAATAAAGTGAATTTTGATTTATTTACTTTGTATTTCCTTGCAATGGCATTTATGAGAATTGGTGGTTATATTTCTTTTATTAGCAATGTTAAATATGGATTTGATTCTTAATTATGTCGTTTGTGGAAATGTCATAATCAACCAAGTGAAAAGGAATTCTCATCACCCAAGTTTCAATTGGATAGAAACTTGGAGTCATACAGTTCGTATTCTGTGATGTATGAGAATCTTGATCATTGGAAGATCATGACTAATTCGTTGATCACATGTTTATGTGAGTCAAGTGAAGGACTAAAGGATCTAGTACACATTGATGTGGACTATTTAGATCCGCCACAAAGAACGATAACTCTATTCGTCATGGTTTACTGATGTTTAAGTGAACTTGGTTGTGTTTATAAGATTAAGCAGAATTCTAACACTTTGAAAAGTTTTCAAAGTATAATAGAACGAATTGATACTCGAAGAACATCTGAGTAGACATTGATGTAGACTATTTATAGTACTTTAGTATCATGTTTTATGATCATCTTAATGATTATGGAACCATGTCACAAATTGATCCTCGAAGAACATCTTAATACAATCGTTTGACTAAGAAGAGGAATCAAATATTCTTGAAATGGTTCAATCGAGAGATGAGTCATACTTTGTTTCTAATCGAGTCTTAAAATCATACTCTAGTAACTCCAAATCGTATCTTGAAGCTTATTTCAAACTAAGTAGGTTTATAACACCTCATGAAATGTGGATTAGAAATGTTTTCTTACTCTGGCACATTTGGAATTGGTAGTTGTGATGTTTTGGTTAAAAACAAAGGATGAACTAAGACCAATTCAATGAAGTATTTCTTGTCAAGAATCCATACTAACTTTTGAATATTTGTTTTACTCGTCAAAGAATGTTCCTTGAAGAGATAATCCCTTATATGTCAAGAAGTCAGTGGGATCCTTATTGATCTTGAAGATTTTCAGGAGTCAGTCAAGAATAAACCTTTTAGTCATCACTAGCACACGACTTAAGGTTGATAACCTATCGTATTAAGTTGAGACATTCTTGTTTTTGTGCATCTTCCTGTTGTATTGGCAATGCTTATGAGTTCTAATGTTCTCATGTGAGTGCAAAAGGCAGAGCACGTTGGTCAGTAATGGGACATTGGCTAATGGAAGTGAATTGCTTAACAACATGGAAGCACTGGTAGGCCCTCGTGCTACCAGAGGGCAAGAAATTAAGAACAAACAAGTTTAGTCCATGAAAGGAAAAACCTAAAATTGAGTTTTGTTTTGTCCTCTACCTTATCTTATAATTGTAGGTTGGAATTGATAAATTCATATGGATAGGAACACATACACCATAAAATCTAAGTGACAAAAGGTTTCGCTCTAATTCATGAAAATGATTATGAGGAAGTACTTTAGCTAGTAGATTTTAGAGATTTAATAGATATCATTAAGCTTAGCAGTTGTGATAATTGCGTTCTCAAATTCGCAATATGATTACGGCATCCCTTTTCATAGTTCAAATTATGAGAAATGGAAAAGAATATTTTAAACGTTCAGGAATTATAGCTATAAGTTTTGAAAAGATTTAAACACACACATATGATATCTAATGAAGGTGTATGAGCTTGAGAAGTCTCGTTGAAGACTTATCGAAGCATTACGTATCAGAAATCTGCACTTTAGTAAGAAAGTCAAAAAGTATTGATTTCTAGAAGTCCAGTTGATTTCTGGGTACATGTCAAAGCTAGTGGGAGAATAATTGTTATGCAGATAGAAGCATAAGTGTTATGCTAGTAGAAGCGTAATTTTGATGCTAAGTGTTGCAAGTTGGCAATACTATTTATAGGAAACAAGGTTTTCAAGTTGCAAGTTGCATAGTTTGGAAGTTGTTTCATTATAATTAAGGCTTAAGGGAGAGGACACTCATACTTCATTTCAAAACTAAAAGTTTAGATTGAAGGATTTTAATGGAACTTAATCGTGAACATATATGAATGTCGTGTTGAAGTGATTCAACATAGGAAATTCGATATATGGAAATGTTATAGCAAGAGACTGATCAAGTATCATGTCTTTATGTAAGACATTATGTATCGAATCCCATATGCTTCAGATGTTGGATTGATTACATATACTATAATATTCACTTGTTCTGATTTTCTAAATGCCTAGGGCATTGAGAGGGAAAAAGGACTTGAACAAGATGCGACTAAAGTTGTTAAACAACTGTCAAGAACAGTCTGAGATTTACCAAAAGATTGGTTGCTTATGGACAGTTGGAAGTATAGTACTTGGACGGAGCATATTGACATAATTCTAAGTGGAGGTGATTCTTGTTCGGAATTGATTGTCATATGGGAATACGGAAATGTTTCCATAATAGGGTTGGTTATTGAAATCTACATGTGATTTAGAAACCTTAACGCAAGGAAAGTGTTCAAGGAGTTACCTTGAATTTGATACTTCATTACCATGAAATTATTTTAAGTAAGAGAGTTTCAATGAAACATTCTGTAACATCGTTGGCTAAGTCTTGGTGACTTTGACGCCATGTCATCACAAAAGGATATTGCATGCAAGGTTAGACTCTAGCACATTTAGTGATGACAAGAATTTGGAATTCTTACATTTGTAATAAGGATTTGGAATTATGATATGAACATCATTGGAATTATGTCCAATTGATTTGTTCACAAAGGAAGGACCATAGAGAGACATAGTATGCATGTTTATTGCATGGCATGACTGATGTTTACTTCAAGTATTTAGTTGATTAATCGAAACATTATACAATTAATAAAGTCTAATTAGTATGGTGACTAAATAATAAGTGTTTTATTTATATTCAATAGTTTTCAGACCATGGTGAATTAGGTTATTATTGTGTTTCAATTTGCATGTTTTACTTCTCGAATAATTGGATTTTCAAACATCCACAGTCGATCATACTTTTGGAAGTAAGTAGTGAATTAATATTGTCATGAATCAGACTGTAGATTGTCTAAGGGGGTTAGACATAGCAATGGTTTGCTGCAGTATTCATGAGTACTTTTGAAATGTGGATTTAAGTATTGGATTAACCCACGCTCAAAGAATTACTTCATGGATTTTATCACAAGTAATTTTGAGATGATAATATCTTATATTCTTGAAACGAAGATATATGAGTTGTTGTTTACGAGTCAGTTGTGCATTGATAATACGTATCAATAACTTGATGTTAGAAACTGTATTGTTGTGCGTGATTTGATGAGTGAATAATGCAAGCATATAAGTTGAATTTTATCCGTTCCTTTTTCCCTAATGGGAAAAGCGATATATGTGGGCCCCTCAATGATTTGATGATGACATCTCAAGCGCTTGGCCAAGCCTGGACTAAATTGATGTGTTCAATTAGTAGTCTGATATCAGTGGTCATAAATCAAAAATCCGGAAACAAATTTAGACAATGAGATTGATTATAATTCATGTCTCATGTCCATATGATATCTTGTAGAATAGAGGAGTATTTGATCACTTATCTTAGGACACACAACAGACTAGGTCAGAGTTCGACAAAAGCTTTGAGAGCTACGATTGCTTGTCCGTTTTTGAAGTCATACTTGCAACTATAGTTATGAGATTTATCCAAGTGGGAGACTGTTGGATTAGGCGTCTAAGCCCATAACTATAATTGGTATGTACTTGAATTGATAGTGGCATGGTCCTTTTGGGTTGCCTTCACACTTGCAACTAGACAGGATGATTAATTAAGGAAGAGGAAGAATTTATTAATTTGATTAATAAATTGGAATAAATGATTTATTAATGTGTTATGGAAATAATATATTAATTTTAATCATATTATTAATTAATATTTAATCAAAAACTAATTTGGAATTAAATTTGGGATTAAAGGAATTAATTGAAAGTGCAGGGACTAAAAGTGCAATTGTTCAAAAGATGAGCAAAAGAGTCCAAACCCTTCCTGGGGAAGGTGGTGGACGAAATCATGTGTTGTATAAGATTATTCTATAGTTTCTAGAATATCTTATCATATATGGATAATCAAAGGAGGTGGATAATTACCATATTTGAGATTAGGGTTATCCATAGCATCCTTGGTGCACTATATAAAGGGTTCTAAACTCTTGGAATTTCGGCTACTCTATTTCTAAGAAGAAGAAACCGAAAATTTGATATCTTCTTCCTCTCTCATATCATTCTCTTGCATTGTGTGTTTGTGAGCCATTAAATGTGTTACACTTGTGACACTAAGTTCTCAAGCTTCAAGGTCTACAAGGGAATCATTGTAGTTGCATCCTTGGGTTTCTTATTTTGTGTTCAATTTTGCATGTTCAATTAGAGAAAACTTCGATCCAAAGCATTAGGGTTACATGCACACATAGATGTTGTTATGCTCAAAACCCATCAGGGAGGTCATACATGTTGGATCTATATGCTCAAAAATCATTATTGAATGATATTGATAGTAGCATATGATCCTATAAGGTCACACATTTATCAAGTTTGCACAATTAATATATTTATTACTAATATTATTATTAATAAATAATATTAACTTTTATATTTAATTAGGGAACAGTTATTGTTTTTGTAAAAATGATAATTAAAGAGAGAAAAATTGGTCATTATATCATAAAGTATGATTTAATAAGTCATGTACAAAGTTTTGGACACTTTTGTTAACTTAGACATAACTAGTTGATTACCTTTATGTAATTAGAGAAACTAAACAAATCATTTTGTCTATTCTTTCACTATTTTTGAAAGTATAAAGGAGACATGGGAGGTTGCTTGTCAACCTCCCTCCTTTGTCCCCCATGCCCTTAAAGTGAAGTCAATACTTTAAATTATAATATGGGATTACTTTTAACTTCCATGGAAGTATTTAAAGAAGTGTAAGGGCTTGCAAAAGTTGCTAGTTTTTTAATTCTTCTTCTTTTTCTTCCTTATGGCCGAAAATCTCTCATCCTCCCCCCCTCTTCTTGTCTTTTGAAGTGTATTGAAGATTTGGTGCTTAGATGTGATTCTCCTTTAGTGATTATTTGATATAAGAACTTTAAAGCTTAAGGGGTACTTCATATAAGATGGTAACTAGCATTCCAATTTCCTTACTCTTGATGGTTGATACATCGTAGAAAAATTCTATTCTTGAATTTTTTTCTATCTTCTTCAACTCCCAAATTCCAAATGGGATCAAAGGCTTCAAAGGTTATGTCTTATACATCCTATGATTGTTATTATCGTCCTAGTTCATGTATTTGGATCATCTTGGTGTTTTTGTTATGATCTAAAAATAAGCTAGTTATCTTTAAAAGTCTTTTATTTGCCACTAAAGTTGTTTTTTATAAAAAAAAAATATTGTTTTGGTTATCAAAACCCATTAGCGGTATCAGATCCTCTTATACATGTTTAGAAATATTTATTAAATGTTTGATAACCTTTGGTTTTGGAAAATATACATGGTATTTTTTTTGCCAAAGAAATCACCAAACATATTTTCTATAACAACTTCTTGTTTTTTAGAATTGTTATTGTTATGCAACCAATTTTCATGCTTTTTGGTTGTATAAATTTGTCTTAAAAACAAAGTGTTTGTTATTATATTTGACATGTTGTGTATAAACAAGTCATTAGGACCTTTGTGTTATTGTTGGTTGTAATTTATTTATTCATAAGATGTAATAGATAAATACATATTTTTCATTTGTTTATTTTATGTAGTAAATTAGTTACACTAGTTGTATTTTTATTTAAATGTAGCAAGATGAAGAAATGTCCACCGTGAAGATGACTTAACCACTTGAGACTATAATCACAACCATGAGCTTCTACTCTTGGTTTTCGGCTTAATTATAATCTTAATGGTTTAAGTGTTACAACATTTACAACATATGAAGATTTGAAGTTCTTTTTGCAAGCAAGAGTTGTCTTGGAAAGTGGGAGCTTGAAAACTTTTTGAAGTGTCCCTGAAGTCTATAGGAAAGACTTAATAATTCTTGTGTTGGCACACAAAAATTATTACTAGTTTATGACTTGGTTTATACACATTTTAATGAATGCTTGAGATGGTTATTTTATGGTTGTTGTATGTTGTGTTTAATGTATGAAAATGGTTTTTACATGTTAAATAAGAGTTTATCATGAAATACTATCACTTGAGTTTAAAAAAAATATTTAAAAGTTAACATAAGATGTTTATAAATGACCATTTATTAAAACGTTTTAACCGGTTAACGGTTAAAATTGATTTTTGTTAAAAATAGTTTTAGTAAAACTTTTAAACAATCAACTTTAAAATATTATAAAATAGCTTAAAAAGTGTTTAAAATTTACATAAACTCCACGTCTTTCATAATAAATTAGAGTTTTATTAAAAATATTAAAAACTTGTTTATATTGTTATAACGGCAGATAATAATACTAGTAATTATTTTTTACGTCGAAACTTAACATATGATATTACTTTTTGAAACTTAATGCAACATATTGATATTATGTTTTATGCATGCCAAATGAGGTTAAAACATAATTATCATCACTACGTTTTGGTTTCTCAAAATATGAACATTTATCATAAGATGTGTAAAGTGAGTTTATTAAATAAAATGAGTTTTATTCTACAAATTCATAAAGTAATAAGATTTTGATTATTAAAAGGAGATTTAAAATCGTCATTTTAGAACTCATCCAAAACTCTAAGTCTTAAGTATAAAATAAAATTTTATAAAAAGACTTTAACCGGTTCTTAAAGCGCTCTAGGACTAAATTTTAAATATCATATTTTAGTTTATAATTAATCGCAGTTAATGGCAAATAAATTGAAGTTTTATTTGGTACCTAAAGAACCTTATAACAAGTGATATCATTTTCACAAAAAAGGTACATGAATTGTTGGATGCATGCAATATTCATGAGCCCATGTTTTTATAACTATATTTGTAAAACAGATATAAAACTTTTTTTCTTAAAAATACAAGTCATTGCCTTCCCTTTTAGAGAACACTCGCTCGTCATTTGTGCGGTCTTAGTGGTCGAAGGACCACCTAACCGCTAGGATTGACTAATGATCTTGAGGTGGTTTTCGGATTTGATAATGGGCAATGGGTCACCTAACCACAAATAGAATGTTGTTACCACAAGTTGTTTCAAGAAAGATGACTTGATCGGAATCTTGCGTGATAAATGTTACCTAATCATAAAGAGGTTTGGGGTATAGAAGTGATCAAACATTCCAAACTGAAAAAAAGTTGTTTAGGATCCCATTATCTAGGAATTACATATTTTATGTAATTGGTAATCGCTACCTACCGAGTTGGATTAAGTAGATGGGATAAAAGTTACCTAATTACAGACGAATGGTATTTTATACTGTATGTGACACAAATAATTAATATTATGTGTTGATGTTTTGGAAGAAATAATCAACTGATTACAGACGAATGGTATTTCGTGTTGAAGATATAACAAGTGATGTTATAGTTTTTGGAAAATTGATGTTTGTACCTATTATTATAGGAACATGTAATAGTTGAAATTTATGTAATAGTTCTAAAAGTAACACCTACAAAATCAAAAGATATTTGATTCAAACTTATCTATGGCATAATCATCATGACTATATAAATATGAAACACATATACCAATTTCAAAAGGATGGAATTTTTTAAGGCAAATGAGCTTGATTCATTTGATACATGTGAATCTTATTTATATAGGAAGATGATTTTCAAGTGTCTTTATCTATTAGTATTTAAATAAAAAAAAGTTTGACAGAGAATTATACATTGTGATGTATGTACTCTTTTCAATCCATGAGTAGATTTGGTGATAGGTACTTAATCAATTTCACTGACGACTTTTATTTGTTATTGTTGAAACCTTTGATTTGCTCAAATTGTTTCATAGTGAAGATTAAAATACAACTTAATGAGACCGTCATTAAACTTTCGTTGTGATAAAGAAAATGAGTTTTATAAACCAATTCTTCTTGGAAAATCTTAAGAGTTGTGAATCAATTCACAACTTATTTTTCTTTCAAAACCTTCACTCTTCATACACATAGTTCGTGTGGAACAGGATCACATGGTCGCTTGGATTTGTCATATGATGTTTGAGGTAGCTTTCATATTCTCTAGTGGGATAAGGTCACCTGACCACTGGCTAAATGTCGACAGTACAAGTTTTTGAAGAGGTTAAATCAGACCTTGGAGTTTTCTATATGATGTTTTTAAAGAACAATTTCCTGTATAATAATTTTGGAGTTATGCTCACTGCGACAAATATATAGTGAATATATATATATATATATATATATATATATATATATATATATATATATATATATATATATATATATATATATCCAACCAAACAAGTAGATTAAATACTTTCATTCGACTAAGGATGAAATGTTTTATCCTTATCTAAAAGGTATAAGGTTATAAAGCATAAGTTAGACAATAAACTTAACTCACTCTAGCATCTACAAATTGTATTTATGTAGACTATCCTATGGAACTTTAAGAGCTAAAGAACCATAAACTAAATGCATCATAGTTTGGAACTAGTAAGTTTTTAACACTTTTTGAACCTGTTCAATAGTTGATTAAAAACTAATAGAACACATAGAGATGCATTCATGTATTATTATCAAGTATGAGCTTGATTAATCTCCCTCAATATATTATGAATATAAAGAGTAAGTGAGTTTTCAAAGGAGAAAACATACATGAATGAAAATATTTTCATATTTAAGCTAACATCTCAAAGTAATAATCTTCTTTCTTATAAGATAATTACATAGTGTGATAAATCAAGATGACTCTTGTGTTTTCTATAAAGCTAGTAGGAGCGCAGTAACATTCCTAGTCTTATATGTGATTGAAATACTAATTCTTGGAATATAGATTTATATAGATAGATCATTGCAACTTAAACGATTAAGTAAAATTGCATTAATTGTCAAGGATCTTAAGATCTTAAGATAAAAGACTCTGGGAGAGTTATCTTGTCAAATACCACATGACATGCTTTTGAGCACTCCTCAAAATCCTAGTACAATGTTTTGAACAAGATAATATGATTGTACTCCATATACTACTACAATTGGATTAATCATATATGTCATGATTATCCATGAAGGCCAAATATATCGTATGCTAAGAGCATACCGAATAAATACCAATATAATCAGAGAATAAGTCATGGTATGACTTATAGGAACATTCTAAAGTACTTGCAAGAACTAGAGAAATATTCCAAATATGTAGAGTATTTGAAAGAAAGTTGTGTTTAAGTTGTTAAACATATGATAAACTTCCAAATAGATTGAGATGATTCTTAATCACAATCGGGTGTCTCCTCATTTCAAATATAGGAGAAAGCTACATGGATAGTGGTTCCATATAGATTTTAATTATAGTTACACATCCGAGTTAGAATACATTGTTGTTCGGGGAACCACATATGAAGATACTTAAATGTTAGTTGATTATGATCGTGAGTAATCCCATTATGCAAGTACTGGTATCTAATTCATATTTAAGTATGTAATACATTCTCAATAGTTTTCTCTATATACGAGTTATATATATAAAACTGTAAATGTTGGTATTCGCAGAGTTTATACACCTCAAGTTTGTCGATTCTACTTAACTAAGTTCCTTCATTAGCTAAAACAAGAAAATCAAGCTGGTGCTATAGGACCTTGTTGTTATAAGTAACTGGAAATGTTAGAAACTTAGTATTTGGATATTGGAACAATATAAGCAACATATATTGTAATGATTTGATATATTAGATATAGTATTTCATTAAATAATTGTTGTGTTCTATATTAGTATGTTTAATCCTTGAATAACTTGGTTAATCTAAATATTCATAATCGTCACAGTTGTGGGGGCGTCTATGAGGTAAGACTAATAAGAATGGATTGGTTGATTTTCATAGATATGAAAATAGCAAGAGCTGCTACCAAATTCCTAGGTACTTGATTGCAGAATAAGTATTGGAACTGACTTGCATCAAAATCACTTTTTGGATCATAGTCACAAGTGATGCTTGATAAAAGGTTGTATCTTTGTATTCTTCGAATTGAGATACATATTTGGGACTTGAGTGTAGGAATTTGTGTGCTTTGACATGGTTTAACATTGTTCCATAAAAGGCAGTTATAAGGGTCATCGTTGGGTATGACATGAACTACATGATGGGCTTATGCAGTCAAGATGGGATTTGTTTCTCTTATTCGTTGAGAGTTAGACATCTAAACCCTTACTAAAAATTGAACACTAAATGAGACTGATCGCGATCCATATCTCATATTCAACATGATGTATGAGATAGAGGAATAACGGATACCACACCTATAGTAACAATTATAGCCCTGAGCTCCTGGAATTGGCTGTTGATGAGATGACACCCTTCGTATGTTGTTCGGGCTAGTAGCCCATTGCTAAAGTCAGATATTGTCTATGTCAATTTATAATGAATCATGTGCAAGTGGGAGATTTTTGGATCTATATGCTCAAGAATCATTATTAAATGATATTGCTAATAACATATGATCCTATAATGTCACACCTTTATCAAGTTGGCACATTTTGTATATTTATTATTAATAAATAATATAAACTCTTGTATTTAATTAGGGAATAATTATTGTTTTTATGAAAATAATAATTAAAGAGAGAAAAACTAGTCATTATATCATAAAGTATAATTTAATAAGTCATGTACAAAGTTTTGGACACTTTGGTTAACTTTGACATAACTAGTTGGTTACCTTTATGTAATTAGAGAAATTTCACAAATCATTTTGTCTATTCTTTGATTATTATCGAAACTATAAAGGATGGATGGGAGGTTGCTTGTCAACCTCCCTCCTTTGCCCCTCGTGACCTTATAGTGAAGTCATTACTTTAAATTATAATATGGGATTACTTTCAACTTGCATGGAAGTATTTAAAGGAGTGTAAGGGCTTGCAAAAGTTACTAGTTTTTTATGCATCTTCTTTTTCTTCCTTATGGCCAAAAATCTCGCATCGTCCCTCTTGTTCTTGTCTTTTGAAGTCTATTGAAGATTTGGTGCTTATAAATGCTTCTTTTTAGCGCTTATTTGAGATAAGCACTTAAAGGCTTAAGAAGTACTTCATACATGATGAGAACTAGCATTCCAAGTGTCTTACTCTTGATGTGGATACATTGTAGATAAATTCTATTCTTGAATTTTTTCTATCTTCATCAACTTCCCAATACCAAGTGGGATCAAAGGCTTCAAAGGTTGTCTCTTATACATCATATGGTTGATATTATCTTTCTAGTTCATGTATTTGGATCCTCCTGGTGGTTTTATTAAAACAATCTAAAAATGAACTAGTTATTTTTAAAAGTTTTTCCGTTTTCCACTAAAATTGATTTTATAAAAATATCATTTTATGTTATCTAAACCCATCATTATATTCCGAATGTTTCAAAATCCTTATTTGTATACGACATTGTGTCATCAAATTTTCTAGCAGAGCTCTGTCTGTCCGTAGACTCTTAGCAAGAGTACACTAAATTTTCATGAATCTATGAGACTCCACAATCTCTCTTTAATTCATCCTTATCACACATAAGGTTCAATATTATAAGAGCCTAAAATTTAGAGTAAGTTGATTTGTAGTCAAATATTGATCAAAAGGGTAAAATGGTTAATTATGAGAAAGAGATGAGATTATGAGGTTGTAACTACATAATAATGGACAATAAGAGTTTAAGTCACTAAGAAAATGTTATTTAGTAAGATTAAGATAAAGAATACATGAGAAGATGCATTTTGGATAAAAGGGTAAATTGGTATTTTTATGATTTTAGGGCCAAGTTTGTGACTTAATAGGTTAAGATACGTGTTAAGTCGATGAGATGTGACTTAAACGATTTGTAGAGTATGTTCCCACCTTTGTGTGGATATAAAGAACATAAAAACGGGTAAGAAAAGAAGAAGATATGAAAGTTAGACATTGGGATAAAAATGTCCTAAAGCCGAAATGGAATCAACCAAGGGATTGTTGTCAAGCAGTTACCGCGATGTGGTAACTAGATGGCTACAACGTGACAAGCGGTAGAAGGTTTTAGATATATCCTTATTCTTAATAGAGAAAGGGCAATGTACTTTGCTCTAAGGAGCAATGTATGGGAACCACGGCGCGATGGCCAAAGTAGAATGCATGGAGAAAGAATACCATGGCGTGGAAAGAAGCATGCTACAACATGGCAACCGTTTACATGTCAAAATGAATAAGGTCAAATGGTCGCTACGACGCGGTGTATAGACATCCTTGGCACGATTTTGAGAGTTTAAGTCATGTTTCAAACCTGTAAGAGCATATTTCGATGGTTCCAAAGGGGAGATCAATTGGGAGCTCAAACTGGGCAATTATGCTGCCCAAATGGTGCCAAGTGTAACAGCCCCAATTTCACGGCTAGAAAATACTGATTTGTTTATGCTTTATTTAAAAAATCAGAGTATCCTTTTGAAGAATAACATGCGGAGTTTGTTCCCGAAATCTGATAAAGATATTGTCAAAGCATTTCTGAAGAAATGTATTTTAATTATATTAAAAACGTTGGGATGTCATCGTCAATACAGTACATAAGCATAAACGGAAATAACATAGGCCTTACAAGCATCTATTATTCTATTAGCCTATAATCCATAAATCTCTCGTCTGATCACAACACCTATGCTCTTGTGCCAATACCTGTAATACAAGAAACTAGGTAGGTCAGGCTTGGGAGCCTGGTGAGCACGTAGGGTTTTCAACCCACAATAATTAAATTCTTTATTTTCATCAAATCATTCAACCCGATTACCCGTTCCCGTTATCCATACTTTCTGTCCCTAAAGCATCTAATTCAAGGGACCTATACTAAGGATTATCTTCAGGATAGACAATAATGCATAGGGGATTCCTTAGCAATATATGTCAGTAAGTCAACCATGGGGGATGGAGTACACCTCGTGAACACTTAGTTCAAAAACACCTACAGGTTGCGAGTCTGCCAACATTCCACTAGATTGTCTAGAATAGTATGTGGTTGTCATCTATACTTGGCTAGATGACTGGTTCATATTTAAAGTCAAGGCCTCTCATCATCTATTTCACATTTCATCTCTCATCATCTATATCATCTTTTATTTACCCATCTCTACCTTATATATTCATTGGTATAAAAATACATACACAGTTTAAATCAAGTAAAACATGTATAAGTCGTTCATCTAGCATAGATATCAGGAAAACATATAAAAGGCACATATAGCATGTAATTTATCTTAAATATTTCATACCTATGTGTAATAAGAAAGTAACTATACACTCAATTGTTAAAGTGGTGACTCGAAATTCGGACAATGCTTCACTTCCAGCAACTGTCTTTTCCTTTGACGTAACCTAGTATCATTATATATAAGTCTTAGTCTAATATTTATTGCGACTAATTATTAGTCTAGATTCATCATTAATTTAAAGTCTACTGATCTATAGTTGATAAGGGACAGCCAGGTAGGATCATATCAGAGGTAGGGTCCGTTAGGTATACAAAGTATATACTGTTTGGAAATCCCACTTTAAACACCTCACTGAATCCAACCTTATCTTCATCCCCGTAAGTAGATCAATCAGTATAATGACTTAGAATCACTGAAAAATCTTGTTTATAGGTTCATAATAACGATAATGAATTTAAACATAAGTTACACTTAAAGCGTAACAGGTGTAGCTCTAGCGAAAACTTAGAGCTCCGCGGTCAGAACTTCGTCGTTAAATCTTTCTTCTAAAAAGAATCTTGTAGCGCTTCAACGCTCACCTTACTATACTAAAACTACAGAAAGAGAAGTTGAATCATGAGGGACCGAAATGCTCGAGGATAAGAAGAGAAAGACTCTTGAATCAAGAGAATAATGAAAGAAATATGAGAGCCTAGAGCCTCATATTTATAGTAATTGAATTTTCAAAAACTACCATTTATTGTTCCTTAAACGACTTTACAATTATTTAAACGACCAAACGCCCCTTTATAATACTATTTTAAATTCATTTAAGAATATTTTTACTAAACTAATGTCGAAGGTATTCAATATTATTCATATAACGAGCGTATCATCGATACCTTTCTAATGATATATATATATATATATATATATATATATATATATATATATATATATATATATATATATAGAGAGAGAGAGAGAGAGAGAGAGAGAGAGAAAAGAATTACACTAATGGTCCCTATGGTTTGGGGTAATTTGCACGTTTGGTCCCTAACTGATTTTTTTTAACTCGAAAGGTCCCTACTGTTTGTTTTTGTTGCGCGTTTGGTCCCAATCTTACCTAAAAAGACTATTTTGCCCTTGATATTTTAATTAATTTAAATAAGCACACATTCAACCCCACTTTCACCTCTCCTTACGTTACCCAACATACCCCACTTTATTAAAACAAATTAAAAAATCAAGGGCAAAATAGTATTTTTTTAGGTAAAACATGGACCAAGCGCGCAACAAAAACAAACTGTAAAGACCTTCTGAGTTAAAAAAAATAAGTTAGAGACCAAACGTACAAATTATCTCAAACCATAAGGACCATTCGTGTAATTTACTCATATATATATATATATATATATATATATATATATATATATATATATATATATATATATATATATATATATATATATATATATATATATATATATGGTCCGGTTCCGATGAGGAAACCTTAAAAAAATTGAAAAAAATATAAAAAAATACAAATCATAAAATCGATCATATTAACATATAGGAGAGAAAAAAATTGGAAATTTTTTTTGGATCATTAAAATTGAATCATGGATTATAAAAAGTGAATCATGGATCATAAAAATGATCCATGCTTCAATTTTAATGATCCAAAAAAAAAATTTCCAACTTTTTTTTCTCTCCGATATAGTATTATGCTCGATTTTATGATGTGTATTTTTTTTAATTTTTTTAAGGTCTCCTCACCCGATCCTCTCTCTATATATATATATATATATATATATATATATATATATATATATATATATATATATATATATATATATATATATATATATATATATATATATGTATGATTTATACTTTATTTTAATATGTAAATATGCTATTATATGTTACAACTTGTTCATACGAAATCTAGTTTTGACGTTCTTTATTTCCATGCGTAACTATCGACAAGATCTACAAATTTTGTTTAGACTTTATCGGCTAATTTTGACTTTATTTTTAATGTTATATTTTAACAGACTTAGACTGTTAAAATCCGTTAAAAATTCATAACATTATCATCCAACGTCCGTTTTTTATTGTCTGTGTATCGTAGAGCTCGTATTAACGAGATCTTCAATTCTCATTTAGATTGTTTCGGCTAAAAATCGACCGATCTAAAATTCGATTTATGACTTGTATACCGTTATGCTGAATATTAGGAAAATCATAACTTCCTCTAACGAAGCCAGATGTAGACGTTCTTTATATGCACGCTCTCGCTTTGAAGACTATACGACTTTCATTTAGATCACTAAGACTAAAAAGTATTTTATCAAAAATTTACTTTTTAAGTTATGCAGTGTCGTGCCGGTTTAGTCGTGAAACTTCAAGGAGTCATAACTTTTTCGTTATAAGTCGGGGTTCAGCGTTACTTATATCTCCGGAATCCTTGTTACATATACTATAATTTTTGTTAAGATTATTTTTCCTAAATAATCTTCTATCAAAAAGTCATTTTTAATGTTTATTGTCTCTAAATTGACTAGCCCGAATCTGCGGATATTACACTAAGAGAAGTTAGAGATGGTTGGTTGTTAGGATTGTTATCCTCTCCACGTCAAGGTAAAATTTCTCCATTTTTGGTGAAATGTTTATTAGAGTAGATTGGTTGAATTGATCAACCTGTAGCTTGATTATGATGTTATTCATAGTGTCTAGAAGCTTTAACCAAACTTAGAAAGTGATTTCGTTGGTGTAATCAATATATAAGAAGTTAGGGTTTCAAACCCTAACTAATGTGGTTATGAGTTGCTGCATTACAGTAGATTATGGTGAATTAGGCATTATGGGATGCTTAATTCATCTATTAGATTAGATTAAGAGATAGAGAATAAAAAGATAGAAATTTGATCCATTAAATGGTCATTTTGACCTTAAAAGGCATTAAACTCTTAATAGGCTAAGACATGTATTAAGATGCTTGTATGTATATATGAATAGGCCTAAGAGCAAAGAAGATGGATCAAGATGCATCAATAACATAGTCGAGGAAGATGGGACAGTTAGTCACCACTAACTGATAAGGTTAGTTATTACTCTCACTCTCTCTCTTTAGATACATGTCATATGTATGTATGTATGTATGTATGTATGTATGTATGTACGTATGTATGTATGTATGTATATATGTACGTTTGTATGTATGTATGTATGTATGTATGTATGTATGTATGTATGTATGTATGTATGCATACATGCATGTATTTATGTATGTATGTAAGTATGTATGTATGTATGTATGTATGTATGTATGTATGTATGTATGTATGTATGCATGTATGTATGTATGCATGTATGTATGCATGTATGTATGCATGTATATATGCATGTATGTATGTATGTATGTATGTATGTATGTATGAATGTATGTATGTATGTATGTATGTATGTATGTTGGAGCTTGGGGCACTAAGTGAATGTCCCCAACTAATGAAATGATGACATATGAAGAATATGTGTGTACGAGCATGTATCAGAGCATGTACACATATTAAGAGTATGTAAGAAGTATACGTAAGATGCATGTAGTAGAGCATGTATGTATACAAAGAATATGTAGGTTTAGATGAGAAGGGTATTTGCTAATACCCAAGAGATAGAAGAAAGAGTTAGAAGATGATTATATGCAATATAATAATAAGAGTATATAAGTATGTCTAGATATCATTAGTATTGTGTAGAATGCTATATGATACTTGACATAGATAAAGAATAAGTGCTTAGGGAGTTAAGCACCAGTAGAGAAAGATTAGATGGTCTCTTGATGAGACATAGAGATAGAAGATTCCTTCGAGAATAAGAGTAAGGTTCCCACGAGGACAAAATGTAGAAGATTACTTTAGAAATAAAAGTAAGGTTCCTACGGGGGCAAAAGATAGAAGATTCCTTCAAGAATAAGAGTAAGATTCCTACGGGGACAAATTATAGAAGATCCCTTTGGGAATAAGAGCAAGGTTCCTACGGGGACAAAAGATGGAAGATTCATTTGGGAATAAGAGTAAGGTTCCTATGGGGAAAAAAGATAGATGATTCCTTCAGCAATAAGAGTAAGGTTCATATACGGACAAAAGAATGAAGGTTCCTTCGGGAAAAAAAGTATGGTTCCTACGGGAACAAGAGTAAGATTCCTTCAGGAACAAGAGTATGGTTCCTACGCGGACAAGAATAGAGATTCCTTATCGGGAACTTGAGTATGGTTCCTATCGGAACAAGAGTATGGTTCATATCCGAACAAGAGGTAGAAGGTTCCTTCGAGGACAATAGTATGGTTCCTTCGGGGACAAAAGATAAAGTATGGTTCCTATAGGAATAGAGTATAGGTTCCTAAGGGTACAAGAAGTTTGATTCCTTTGGGAATAAGATTATGCCCCTAAGGGGAAAGAGATAGATGGTCCCATTTTGGGATATGGACAGATGATTCTCATAAGAATCCATATTGTATTTGGTTAGAAAAGATAACGAAAGGTTATTTGAAAGGAACAAGGTAAGAGAGTTCTTTGTAAGAACTTAGATGTAACCCATGAATGTTGTGATGGGTTTTGATACTAAAAATAATAAAGTTTTTCATAAAAACCGCAATAGAATCTTTAAAAAAGTCACTAGTAATTTTCGGGTTTATTTCAAGACAAGACCACCAAGGATACTTTTAAATAGGTTAGAATGATATTAAAACAAACCATATGGTGTTTTATAATGACAACCTTTGGAGTCTTTGAACCCACTTGGTTTTGGGGTGTTGATAAAGATGGCAAGAACAAGGAGCTTGAACTTCTCTACAAGTAATCCACCACTAAGAGTAAGGTACAAAGAAATGCTAGTTTATTTCTTGTATGTTTTCTTCTTTAAGCATTGAAGTTCTTAACAAAATAAGAACTAAAGGAAGAGACAAACGAAGCACAAAAATCCAAGTTTCAAACTTCAAGAGAGAGAGAGAGAGAGGGAGAGAGATTATGGGGTAGAAAACTCACAGCTTTTAGGAGGATTATAGGGCAAATAAAAACTAGCAACTTTTCATGAAAAGAGTCTATTATATGCCATGCAAGGTAAGGTCAAAGCCTATACAATAATGTAAAGTAATACTCTAGATTACAATCATGGGAGACAAGAGATGGAGGTTGACAAGCAACCTCCATACTCTTAAAAAGTTGCAGCACTATGGTCTCCAAAAGAGACAAAAATGATAAGTTAGTTTCTTCAACTAAAATACTAAATAACTAGTAAGTCCATGGCTAAACAATGTGTCCAAAACATTTGTACATGACTTATTAATCATACCACATGATATAATAACTAGTTTGATCTTTCTTTTATTATTATTTTCTCAAAACAATAATTTTTCTCCAAATAAATACAATAGTTGAATTTATATATTAATAATCAAATACTTAATAAATATTCAATAAATACCAACTTGAATAAGGAATGAACCTATAAAATCATATGTTATTATCAATATCACTCTATAATGATTCTACAACATATAGATCCAACAATCTCCCACTTGCACAAGATTCATTATAGACTAACATATACAGTAGTTCGCGTTTAGCAACGACTACTACCCCAAACAACACATGAAGGGGTGCCATCAATCAACATCCACATCAGGAGTTCAAAAGTTGCAATTGAATTATGAGGTAAGCATATCAATATTCTCTTTGTTTCAGACATCATGTTGGATATGAGACATGGAATGTAATCATTCTTATTCATCGAACTTTAAGTAATCCACCTTAGATGTCTAACTCCCAGCACATAATAGCAAAAAATCTCATCTTGTCTACATAAACACTCTCATATAGTTAATGTTATCACCAACAAAAGCTTTTATGACTATACGATTACAAACAACTTTTAACCATATCAAAGTATAACAATTCCCATACTTGAGTTCTCCAATATGTATCTTAGGTTGAAAGACATATAGATATTTACCAGTGTCCAAGATTCACCTATGATAACTGTAAGGTTAAACCTTATAATCTGATGATGTAAAATAGTCACGTTGAATCAATCAGCTCAGTTAAATGTGACTCGAGCATTTGGAGCATTATCATGGAGCATTTGGATCACTTGGGGTTCATGGAGCATGTGACAAAGGAACAGATCATCTGAGAAGGGAATGGATCATCTGACAAAGGAATGGATCAAGGGCCAAAGGAACGGATCATATAAAAGAGGGTTTTGAGCACCTGGAAGAGGTTTAGAGCACTTGGGAGTGATATGGAGCAACAAGGGAATCTTGTTGCACCATATGATGAAGTGTTGGGCCAAGAAGGATGTTATTACGCCAAGGGCATTCCTTCTTGCACCAAGCATATCCCTCTTGCGCCATGAAGAAGCCTTGTTGCACCAAGTTGGTTCTTGTTGCACCAATATGGTGATGTTGCTCCAACCTACAAGTTCTTGCGCCACTATTGATTCCTATTGAGCCATCCCTGCACATGTTGCGCCATCATGGTGCGAGATGGGCCATTTTGTTCCTTGATCAGCCATGGTATCCCTGGTGAGCCAAGTATGCTTTGAACTCCTATATGATGCTCAAGATCGTTCAAGGATGCTTAGGAGTTGGTATTGCTCAGGTATTACACCATTTTGTGCCACCATGATGGATGTTAGGCCATTAGTGTTCATGATGCGCCACTTGCACATTATGATGCTCTGCTATGGCACAAGCTGCTTCATCATGTGTGTTGTTGATGCTCATGGGTTGTATGACATTGAAGAATGTTCTAGAAGATCTTGCATAGTGGAATATGATTGGTTGTCACCATTCATGGGTCTATCGGCCAATGGGATTGGCCTATTAGGGTTTTAGGTCTGATATCTCAAGTATAAATTGGGATGCATGAAGAGTCATTCGAAGTGTCTTGTGTCTTCTATCTTGAATTCTATATTGATAGGCAAATCTATGTGTAATTGTACTTGTAACCTCTGTTTGAGAGATCTGAAATAAAGAATACTCCCCTCCTACCCGTGGATGTCGGTCACCTTCACCGAACCACGTAAATAATGTCTCTTGTGTGCTTATAATTTTGTTGGTTATCCGTTTTACTTCCTAACAAATGGTATCAGAGCTGCGGTTTGTATTCCTTATATTGAAGATCTCTACTCACAAGTTTGACTTGGAGAAATTCAATGGTTCAAATCACTTCACATTGTGGAAGGTGAAGATGAAGGCGCTTCTGGTTCAACAAGGACGTGCAATGGAACTGGAAGGAGATGCAACACTGCCTAAAGACATGGCGGCTGAAAGGTAGGTAGATATTCTTGAAAGAGCACATAGTGCTATTCTTTTGAGTTTGACAGACGAAGTATTGAGAGAGGTCGTGGATTTAACATCTGCTTTTGGGATCTAGGATAAACTTTGTGAAAAGTATCAGAACAGTTCTATGACGAACAGGCTATAGCAAAAGCAACGTTTGTATACTCTTAGGATGTTGGAAAGAACTCAAGTGAAGTATCATGTGGACAACTTCAATAGGATCATCTTGGACTTACAAGGTGTGAATGTAAAGATTGAAGATGAAGATCAAGTACTTATCATTTTATGTTCATTGCGAATTCTTATGAGAATTTCGTTGATACCATGTTGTATGGTAGGACAAAGATCACCGTGAATGATGTGAAGGATTCTTTGATGTCCAAGGAACTGAAAAGAAAAGTTTCAGTTGGAGAAGAAGTTTCCATTTCCGGTTTGTTCGCAAGCAAAGGAAGAACATCAGAGAGAGGTGGAGGTAACAAAGGGAAGTCAAGTCCCAAATTAAAGGCCAACATTAGATGTTATAACTGCAAGGAAAAGGTGCACTTCATAAGAGATTGTCCATTGCTGAAGAAAGGGAGTAACGGTGTTGGACCAAGCAACAACAATGCTGTTGTGGTTCAAGGAAATTTTGATGAAGGGGATGATGGTGAAGTTTTGATAGTATGTACATCTAGTTTTGTTGATACTTGGGTCTTTCACTCTAGAGCATCCTATCATATGCATGCAATCGTGACTGGTTCGAATCCTTCAAAAAGTGGAATGACACAGTCAAGATGGGTGATGATTGGGTGAGCAGTATCATGGGTAGTGGCACAATGCAGATCAAGATGCATAATGGTATGCTTAGGAAACTGGATTGCTGGTTCGTCCCCGGAGCTTCGAAAGAATTTGATTTCTCTTGGCACTTTGGCGAAGGATGGATTGAATTATTCTGGAGAGGGTGACTGGTTAAGAGTATCCAAGGTTGCTCTTGTAGTTATGAATGGACTGATGAATCCTCATGAGATTTATATTCTGGATGGCTATACGATTGGGGGAACGGTGATAGTATCCCAATCCTTGGATCAGTATGATGATGAAAGGAAGTTGTGGCATCATAATTTGGGGCATGTAAATGAGAATAGGTTGTTTAGTGAAGATGCAATTGGAAATTCTAAACATGGTGAAGCTTGTGCTCAAGAGATATAACGCAGAGTGAAGTTCAGTTTAGTTCAACACTCAAGAAGGAGAACCTATAGTGTGTTCATTCAGGTCTATGGGGTCCCTATCCTGTGTAGTCTCGTGGTGGATATCAATACTTTGTGACTTTTATCGATGGTTACTTAAGGAAGACCTAAGTGTATTTTCTAAATACAAAGGACCAAGATGAAGTGTTTGGGCGGTTCAAGGAGTGGAAGATGATGGTTGAGAAACAAACCGGGAACCATGTCAGGCCTCTCAGAACTGAAAATGGGTTGGAGTTCTGCAAGGCATCCTTTGACAACTTCTGCAAAATAGAAGTTACAGTGAGGCATTGCACTATACGAATAACACCACAACAAAGCAGAGTGGTAGAACTGATGAACCAAATACTAGTGAAGCATGATCAGTGCTTGCAATTATCTGCTGATTTATCGAAGAAATTCTGGGCGGAAGGATTCAATACTGCTTACTATCTGGCGAATAGATCTTCATCAACTGCAATTGCCTGTAAGACTCCTCAAGAGGTGTGGTCTGGAAAACCCTCTAAAAATTTTGGTTTACGAATGTTTGGATGCCCTGCTTACACTCGTGTGAATGACGGTAAACTGGAGCGGAGGGAAATGGAGTGCATATTTCTAAGGTATTCATCTGGAGGGAAAGTTCATCGTCCGTGGTGTACAGAACAAGGAAATACTCCAAAATTCGTTATTAGCAGAGATGTGCCATTTGAATCTGCTATGTGTAACCAAAGAGGAGGTGGTACAAGTGTTGCGGGGAATGATCAGGATACTAGCCAGAAGGCGGAGTTTGATACATAAACCCCACGTAGTTTTGTGATAAAGGAGGAACAGCAGCGTGGAATGGAAGAACATGAACGTGAGGAATCCCTTGTTCAATCCATGGAAAAAGTGTCTGGTGATGCTAATGTCGGGAAAGACAACTTGAAAAAGCTTATGGAGAATGAGTTTGGGATGAACGATTTTGGAGCTAAAAAGAAGATAGCAAGGATGGAGATTTGGAGTTATAGAATAGCATGATGGTTATAAATTTCTCATTACTTTGAGAAAGTATTACGGTCATTCTATTGTGATCAGTCCAAACTTGTTGGTACTTCTTTGGTGGTTCGAGGCAATCGGGGAAAATATCATTGGGAAGTGGTCAAGTGGATCTTGCGACACTTGAATGGAACGCTTGATGTTTTTTTGGTGTATGGTGCAAATGCACGACATATGGACTTCTTTGGTACTTCTTTGTTGGTACTTCTTTGGTGGTTCGAGGCAATCGGAGAAAATATCATTGGGAAGTGGTCAAGTGGATCTTGCGACACTTGAATGGAACGCTTGATGTTTTTTTTTGGTGTATGCTGCAAATGCACGACATATGGACTTGGTTGGATTGATAGACTTTGACCATGAAAGTGATCCGGAGATAAGAAGATCATTGGCGGTTGGTCTTGTTCAGAGCCTACTTTCAAAGGTGGAGAAACCTATCATGTTATATGACAGGTTATGCATTCAAAAGTATGGTTCCGAGGAGAATCCAGAAGACATGGTGAAAAGGACATTGCCTAAAGAAAATTTCAAGCTTTTCTTGCACTTGGTGGATGTTTGTATGAGGTAAAACCCTCCGGGGTTTGATGGAAGAAAGGGAAAGGAAGTTCCTATTTGAGGTGGAGTTCATAGGATGCTCAATTCAAGGTGGAGATTGTTAAATGTGACTCGAGCATTTGGAGCATTCTCGTAGAGCATTAGGATCATGCTCATGGAGCATTTGGAGCACCTGGAACTCAATGGAGCACTTGGGGTTCATGGAGCATGTGACAAAGGAATGGATCATCTGAGAAGTGAATTGATCGTCTGACAAAGGAACGGATCAAGTACCAAAGGAACAGATCATAAAAAAGGGGGTTTGGAGCACCTAGAAGATGTTTGGAGTACTTGGGAGTGATATGGAGCAACAAAGAGATCTTTTTGAACCATATGATGAACTGTTGGGCCAAGAAGTATGTTGTTGCGCCAAGTTTATTCCTGCGCCAAGCATATCCCTCTTGCGCCATGGAGAGTCCCTCTTGTGCTATGAAGAAGCCTTGTTGCGCCAAGTAGGTTCTTGTTGTGCCAAGCATGTCCTTGTTGCTCCAAGATGGTCCTTGTTGCGCCAAGATGGTGATGTTGCTCCAACCTAGAAGTTCTTGAACCACTCTTGATGCCTGTTGCGCTATCCTTGCATATGTTGTGCCATCATGGTGCAAGATGGGCCATTTTGGTTCCTTGATCATCCATGGTATCCCTGACGAGCCAAGTATGCTATGAAGTCCTCTATGATGCTCAAGATCATTCAAGGATGCTCAGAAGTTGGTACTATTCAAGGATTACACCATGATGGATGTTAGGCCATTAGTGTTCATGATGCGCCACTCATACATTATGATGCTCCGCTATGGCACAAGGTGCTCCATCATGTGTGTTATTGATTCTCATGGGTTGTATGACATGGAAGAATGTTCTAGAAGATGATTCATGGTGAAATATGATTGCTTGTCACCATCCATGGGTCTATGGGCCAAAAGGATTGACCAATTAGGGTTTTAGGTCTGATCTCTCAAGTACAAATTAGGATGCATGAAGAGTCATTGGAAGTGTCTTGTGTCTTCTATCTTGAATTCTAGATTGATAGGCGAATCTATGTGTAATTGTACTTGTAACCTCTGTTTGAGAAATCTGAAATAAAGAATACTCCCCTCCTACCCGTGGATGTCGGTCACCTACACCATACCATATAAATAATGTCTCTTATGTGCTTATAGTTTTGTTGGTTATCCACTTTACTACCTAACAAGTGGTATTAGATTGCGGTTTGTATTCCTTATATTGAAGATTTCTACTCACAAGTTTGACTTGGAGAAATTCAATGGTTCAAATCACTTCACATTGTGGAAGGTGAAGATGAAGGCTCTTCTGGTTCAACAAGGATGTGCAGCGGAACTGGAAGGAGATGCAACACTGCCTAAAGACATGGGGGCTGAAAGGAAGGTGGATATTCTTTTGAGTTTGACAGACGAAGTATTGAGAGAGGTAGTGGATCAAACATCTGCTTCTGGGCTCTAGGATAAACTTTATGACAAGTATCAGAATAGTTCTATGACGAACAGGCTATAGCAAAAGCAACATTTGTATACTCTTAGGATGTTGGTGTTGGATTAGGTGTCTAAGTTCATAACTATTTCTGGGATGTACTTGACCCGGTTGGCATGGTCCATTTGGGTTGCATGGCATTGCAACACTTGGATAGACTAAATGAGAGAAAGGACACTTAAGGTTTATTAATATATTATAAGTTCTAATATATTAATAATATTATTTAATTAGTATTGCTCAAGAATTAGTTTAGAATTAATTTGGTGATCAAAAGGAGACTAATTAAATATATGGGGTTGGTTGTGTAAATCATCCATTCTTTTATAGTGGGCTAATGATCCATGGTTTATTGAATTGGGCTAAAACCCATAAGGTGATCCATGGATAGTCCATGAAGGTTATAAACCCATAGATCATGGAATATGAAAAGCCATGTCAAATAGGGTTTACATGTTGTGACCCTACTTGTGACACAACTATAAAAGGACCACATGGGCTACCAAAATCGGCACTATGTGTAGAACAAGAGGGCTAGCCGATTTTGAGTGATAGTGAACTTCTCTCAAGGTTATTCCAAGAGTTGTGGTGTTGTGTGAAACATTTGAGGCATCACACTTGAGGTGCTAGGGTCACAAAGTTCTCAAGGAATCCAAGCAACAAAAAGGTATGTTCTTCTACTAGCTTTTATGTTTTAAAGTTCCCCATGCCATGCTAGTTAGGTTAAGAACCTTGGAAAATCAAATTTGCATGTATCTTAGTAAAACATAGATCCAAGGTTTCTAGGGTTGCATGTACACCTTAGGAGTGTTAGAATGCTCAAAACCCTTCAGTGGCATCAGAGCCTAGGCTTGTTTTCTTGATACTTGATGCAAATTGTTGAAAAAACTCAAGATTTCTGGATTCTGCTGAGTGAACTCGTCGAGTCCATGGGGGGACTCGACGAGGCCATGTGTTAATTCATCCTACTCGTCGAGTAGGTTCTTGCACTCGACGAGTAGGAGGCCCTGAATGCAGATTTTTGAGTTTTGCTGCTGGAAATGAACTAGAAACATTACCCTAAACTGTTTTGGTCATATAAAACTTGTTTTAGATGGTGTAATGGTTATGCTAATCCATTTACAATGGCTATTATCAAAATTTCAAGTCTTATATGTGTTTTTATGATTCTTGAAATTGTTGATATGGATGTTCATGAACTTATGAGTTCGGTAGATCATAGGAATTATTTTGCTAGTTTAATTCTTGATCTTGATGTGTTTTAATGGAATCCATAATTTGTCCTCAAGTTATGGATTACCAAAAGTCTTTCTTTTAAAGTCCATTAATAAACACATAGGTTACATAAAATGAAGAGTCTCTCATTTTAATAAACCATTAACTCATAAGTTATGAAAGATGAAAAGTTTTGAAAGTTACAAAACTTGCCCTCAAGTTTTGGAACATGTAAAGTCACCTTAAAAACTTTAGTTCCAACCCCTAGAATTTTAAAAGTTAAAATTCAACCCTTATACTTTATAATATTATAAATTAATAATTTATATATATATATATATATATATATATATATATATATATATATGTATGTATAAGAACAAGTCGTTTTACCGTTAGTAGGCCTCATTCATGAAGCCGGTCTATAAGGGGGGTATAAGGTTGTTGCTTATAAAATGGAAGCTTAATGGGTGTCCACTCTCACCCACCGCTTCCTTGACTGGTGCAGGGTCGTTAGCCGAACGGGTAGGACAATGACTTTAATCCTCATTAAAAGTATGATGGTTATAAAGTAACTAAATGTTTTTATAAATTCCCAATCTTAGTTACTTTAGGAAAATGTGAATATGGTGCTAACCCATGAAATTACACTTTGCACGTTGCTTAAGTCGTTAGTGGAGCATGTGTGGTTAACCGGCACACTAACCTGGACTTAACAAGGTAGGCAAAGGGTGGTTTAAGGTTTATCATAGATCGGTGGAGCGCGTGTGGTTAACCGGCACATCGGTTAGGTGATAAACATTAAGAGTACCAAGTAATTTGCATGGTTAATTCACACCTTGTTTTGTGATCCTCGGCATCCCAGTCACAAAACTTGAAGGGCACATTCGAGATTGAATCATGCCATTGAAAAGTTCAATGAATCTCAAAAGAATCTAGGAGTTTCAAAACCAATTAAAAACCTAATAATTTATTTCGTTTTTCATGGTGGAAATTGGTGAATCGTCATTCACCTACCTTCAAATATTGTATAGCTTGGATTACGGCATCCCTCTTCTAAGTTATAAAATATTGTGTTGGGTCCTAGCCTTAATATTACATTTGGGTGTCTTATTAAGTACTATCTTTATATCTAATCTAAACGTGTCCTTCTTTCTTTTCAGATGTCTTCCAACAATGCTGCTTCTGGCTCAAACCCTACCGGCTCCTTCTCTCTCATGAACCTTTGTGGGAGAGTTATCTTCGATGGATCCAAATTTATGGATTGGATCAGGAACATCAGGATGGTCACTCGGTATGAGGACAAGGAATATGTCCTCGACAAGGAGCTTAAGGAACTTGATGAGTCTTCTGCTACTCCTGAGGAGATCGGTGAATTCCGGACTCATGAGAGAGATGCCACCAAAGTGGCATGTATCATGTTGGCCACGATGACAGCCGAGCTCCAAAAGTCCTATGAGGACTATTACCCTTTTGTGATGCACCAGGACTTGATGGACCGCTACCATCAAAGTGCTCGTCAAGAGAGGTATGAAATCATCTCCTCCATGATAACAACCCGAATGAAGGATGGTGAACCCATCACAGGCCACATGCAGAAAATGCAAAGATTCGTGGACCGTTTGCTGAAATTAAATGTGAACTTCCCCGAGGAGTTGGCAATTGACATCATTTTTCACTCCTTACCTTCGTGTTATGATCAATTCCGAATGACATACCACATGAACAAGGAGGAAGTCACACTCAGCAAACTTCAAGGACTTTTAAAGACTGCCGAAAGTGGTCTTAAAAGTAAATCGGTTGTTACTACTCCTACTCCTACCGCCGCTCCTGTTCTGGCTATATGGCAAGGTAAAGGGAAGAAGAGGAAGAGCCCTTCGAAGGGTACCAAGGGAAAGTCCCTTGATGGCTCCTCTTCAAGTAGAACTAAAAAAGGTTCTGTCACTCCTTCTGTCAACCCTAAAGAGGCTGAATGCTTCTATTGCCATGAAAAGGCGCACTGGAAACGAAATTGCCCAAAGTACCTGCAAGATATTATGGATGGGAAAGTAAAACCCAACCATGCAGGTATATACAGTATATTGTCTAATAACTCACCCCATTCTAATTCTTGGGTCCTTGATACTGGTTGTGGTATTCACATATGTTCTGATTTGCAGGGACTCAGAAGAAGTGAAATGTGGAGCATGGGAATATAAGCTTCATCATGGGGAATAGGAAAGCTTCACCTGTCACCAAGATTGGAGTTTATTCTTTGTTGCTAAGTAGTGGGTTAACATTAGATTTGAATAAATGTTGTTACTCATCTGAAATTGCAAGAAATATTATTTCCTTTCATGGTTTGTACAAACAAGGGTTTACCTTTTCGTTTGATAATGAATGTGGTGGTATTAATGCTTTCTTTAATAATGTTCTTTATTTTAAAGCATTACCTTGTGATGGTGTACATGAAACTGTGTCGGTTGTTGATAACCTAGGAAATAATGTGTTGTGTATTGATTCTTCCACTAACTTGGATAAAGCATCATTATGGCATTGTCGTCTTGGACATGTAAGCAAGAAACGCATAGGGCAACTCCAAAAGGATGGAGTCTTGGAGTCATTTGACCTAAATTCGTATGATAGTTGTGAATCTTGTTTACTTGGGGAAATGACAAAGTCACCCTTTACTGGTACTTGTGCTAGGGGTGAGGGTTTGTTGGACCTCATACATACTGATGTGTGTGGACCCTTCAGAACCGCCACAAGGGATGATAACCGCTTCTATGTGACTTTTACTGATGATTATAGTAGATATGGATATGTCTACTTAATCAAGCATAAGTCAGAAACCTTTAAAAAATTCAAAGAGTTTAAACAGGAAGTGGAGAATCAGTTGGGTAGGAACATTAAGATGCTTCGATCCGATCGAGGTGGTGAGTATCTTAGTACAGAGTTCCTTGACTATCTTAAGGAATGTGGGATTGTCTCACAATTGACACCTCCCAGAACACCACAGCTTAATGGTGTGGCTGAGAGGCGCAATCGAACCTTGTTGGATATGGTTCGTTCCATTATGAGCCGAGCTTCGCTACCAATCACATTTTGGGGGTATGCCTTTGAGACTGCCGCCCATATCCTTAATCTAGTCCCTACCAAAAAGGTTTCCAAAACACCTCACGAGATGTGGACTGGAAAAGTTCCCAATCTGGACCACATCAAGATTTAGGGTTGCGAGGCTTTTGTGAGGCGCGAGACTAACGACAAGATCGAACCTCGAAGTGAGAGGTGTATTTTCATCGGCTACCCATAGAATCCTTTGGTTACCTCTTCTACAGACCTAGTGATAATGTGGTCTTTGTAGCAAGGAGAGGAGTCTTTCGAGAGAGAGAGTTTATAAGCCAAGGAAACAGTGGGAGGCAAATTGACCTTGAAGAAATTCAAGAGTCAAGTGGTGAAGGAACCTCAAACCCTAGCAATCAACCTGAGGAGGAAACTTCTGTTGATCCGACTGACGAGTCCATACTTCTGAGGTGTTCCACGAGAGTTAGGAATGCACCTGAGCATTACTATGGTTTCCATATTACTACAGAAGGTGATACACTTATCAGTGATAGCACACTGGTAAATCTGGATGAACCTAATAGCTACACGGAAGCCATAGCAGGCCTTGAGGCTTCTAATTGGAAAGAGGCTATGGACAGTGAGATACAGTCCATGTATGACAATCAAGTTTGGAACTTGGTTGACAATGTACCAGGTCGTAAGACAGTCGGGTGCAAATGGATCTTCAAGAAGAAGACCGACGTGGATGGTAATGTATACACTTATAAAGCACGACTGGTTGCAAAGGGTTGTTCTCAAACTCTGGGAGTTGATTATGACGAGACCTTTTCGCCAGTAGCGAAGATTAAGTCTATTAGGGTTATGTTAGCCATTGCTGCATTTCATGATTATGAAATATGGCAAATGGATGTCAAAACCGCTTTCCTTAATGGAAGGTTGGTTGAGGATGTTTACATGAGTCAGCCAGAGCGTTTATCAGTACAGAGTACCCTAATAGAGTGTGTAAGCTTGAGAAATCCATCTATGGATTGAAACAAGCACCTCGCAGATGGAATCTTTGTTTCGATGAGAAAATCAAAGAGTTTGGTTTTTCGAGGAGCGAAGATGAATCTTGTGTATATGTCAAGGCTAGTGGGAGTATAGTTAGTTTTTTGGTATTGTATGTGGATGACATACTACTCATAGGAAATGACATCCCAACTCTGCAGGAATTGAAGTCCTGGCTTGGGAAGTGTTTCGCTATGAAGGACCTTGGTGAAGCGGCCTATATCCTAGGGATAAGGATTTTGAGAGACAGTATTAAGAGACTAATTGGACTTAGTCAGAGTACCTACTTGGATATGGTGCTGAATAGGTTCAGCATGCAGAATTCCAAGAAAGGAGAATTACCGATCCAGAGTAACACCATATTGTGTAAGACTCAAAGCCCGAGTACAGAGGCTGAGATAGCTGAGATGAGTCGAGTACCGTATGCTTCCGATGTAGGCTCGATCATGTATGCTATGACTTGTACTCGTCCTGATGTGGCCTTTGCGTTGAGCATGGTCAGCAGATATCAGAGGAACCCTGGCAAGGCTCACTGGACTGAGGTAAAGAATATTCTCAAGTACCTACGGAGGACTAAGGACTGGGTCCTTACCCTCCGTGGGAGTGATGATTTGAGAGTAGTAGGGTATAGTGATGCTAGCTTCCAGACTGATAGGGATAATTTCCGCTCTCAGTTAGGCTGGGTCTTTACCTTAAACGGAGGAGCAATTACTTGGAAAAGTTCCAAGCAGGAGACAAGAGCTGATTCAACTTGCGAATCAGAGCATATATAGCAGCGAGCGAGGCAACAAAGGAGGCTATATGGCTAGAGAACTTCATTGGAGACTTTGGATTTGTACCAGCTATAAAGGAGCCTATGGAGATTTTCTGTGATAGTGAAAGTGCAATTGCCTTAGCCAAGGAACCAAGGGATCGCGGAAGATCCAGACACATCGACAGAAAATACCATTTCATCAGACATCGAATAGAAGAAGGACTCCTCGTGGGAAAGAGGGTATCATCATATGAGAACCCAGCAGATCCCCTCACGGAGGGACTGGGTAGGGTTAAGCATCTTCAGCATGCGAGGCACATAGGGCTAAAGGATGATATTAGTTTTAGAAATTAGATAGCTTTGAAATTTGTAAAGTGTAATTGACATTTGATGATAAATAAACGTTGTTGTTTATTTATAAGTAAAGTGTTGCTATCTTCTGTCAATCGTTTACTATCATTTCATTTTGCATGTTTTGACTTCCAGAATAATTATATTAAGGTATATATTATGATTCAAATTATCCACAGTCGGTCATATGTTGGAAGTAGATATGAATCAAGACTGTCATGAGTTGGCTTGTAGATGTCTAAGGTGGTGGACATAGCAAGAGTTTCTACAACACTCATGAGTGCTCATAAGTTCTAAGTATTGGATTCAACCCACGTTCACTTGTATCACTTCATGGAATTTATCTCGAGTGATCGTGAGACGTTAATATTATATAAGTATTCAAACTTAGGGATATGAGTTGTTGACTATGAGTTGGTTATACATTGATTGTACGAAAACGCATTGGTAACTCGATGTTATAAAACGTGCATTTGTGTATGATTCAACAAGTAGTAGAACAAGCATATGAGTCAAATTTTATCTGTTCCTTCTTGGATTAAAAGTGATATCTGGGACCCTCGATGATTTTGTGTTGACCTATGTACCGGGCCCGATCAGAACTAAATTGATGTGTTCGATTAAGTTCGATGTCAAACAAATCGGAAATCGGGAAACACACTGCTGGACAATAAGTACGACATTGTTCCATGTATTTGTCTGGCTGATATCTAGAACAGAGGATTATATGATCACTTATCTTAAATGGTGTATCATCATCATCTCAGTTTCGCGAGACTTTGAAAGAGCTATGATTGCTGATCAGTTCCTAAAGTTATTCTGGCAGTTATAGTTATTAGACTTATCCAAGTGGGAGACTGTTGGATTAAGTGTCTAAGTTCATAACTATTTCTAGGATGTACTGGACCCAGTTGGCATGGTCCATTTGGGTTGCATGGCATTGCAACACTTGGATAGACTAAATGAGATAAAGGACACTTAAGGTTTATTAATATATTATCAGTTCTAATATATTAATAATATTATTTAATTAGTATTGATCAAGAATTAATTTAGAATTAATTTGGTGATCAAAAGGAGACTAATTAAATATATGGGGTTGATTGTGTAAATCATCCATTCTTTTATAGTGGACTAATGATCCATGGTTTATTGAATTGGGCTAGAACCCATAAGGTGATCCATGGATAGTCCATGGAGGTTATAAACCCATGGATCATGGAATATGAAAAGCCATGTCAAATAGGGTTTACATGTTGTAACCCTACTTGTGACACAACTATAAAAGGACCCCATGGGCTACCAAAATCGGCACTATGTGTAGAACAAGAGGGCTAGCCGATTTTGAGTGATAGTGAACTTCTCTTAAGGTTGTTCCAAGAGTTGTGGTGTTGTGTGAAACATTTGAGGCATCATACTTGAGGTGCTAGGGTCACAAAGTTCTCAAGGAATCCAAGCAACAAAAAGGTATGTTCTTCTACTAGCTTTTATGTTTCAAAGTTCCCCATGCCATGCTAGTTAGGTTAAGAACCTTGGAAAATCAAATTTGCATGTATCTTAGTAAAAAATAGATCCAAGGTTTCTAGGGTTGCATGTACACCTTAGGAGTGTTAGAATGCTCAAAACCCTTCAGTTGGAAAGAACTCAAGTGAAGGATCATGTGGACAACTTCAATAGGATCATCTTGGACTTACAACGTGTGAATGTAAAGATTGAAGATGAAGATCAAGCACTTATCCTTTTATGTTCACTGCCGAATTCTTATGAGAATTTTGTTGATACCATGTATTATGGTAGGACAAAGAACACCGTGAATGATGTGAAGGATTCTTTGATGTCCAAGGAACTAAAAATAAAAGTTTCAGTTGGAGAAGAAGTTTCCATTTCCGGTTTGTTCGCAGGCAAAGGAAGAACATCAGAGAGAGGTGGAGGTAACAAAGGGAAGTCAAGTCCCAAATTGAAGGCCAACATTAGATGTTATAACTGCAAGGAAAAGGTGCACTTCATAAGAGATTGTCCATTGCTGAAGAAAGGGAGTAACGGTGTTGGACCAAGCAACAACAATGATGTTGTGGTTCAAGGAAATTTTGATGAAGGGGATGATGGTGAAGTTTTGACAGTATGTACATCTAGTTTTGTTGATGCTTGGGTCTTTCACTCTAGAGCATCCTATCATATGGCATGCAATCGTGACTGGTTCGACTCCTTCAAAGAGTGGAATGGAACAGTCAGGATGGATGATGATTGGGTGAGTAGTATCAAGGGTAGTGGCACAATGCAGATCAAGATGCATAATGGTATGGTTAGGAAACTGGATTGCTGGTTTCGTCCCCGGAGCTTCCAAAGAATTTGATTTCTCTTGGCACTTTGGCGAAGGATGGATTGAAGTATTTTGGAGAGGGTAACTGGTTAAGAGTCTCCAAGGTTGATCTTGTAGTTATGAAGGGAATGATGAATCCTCATGAGATTTATATTCTAGATGGCTATACGGTTGTTGGAACGGTGACAGTATCCCAATCCTTGGATCAATATGATGATGAAAGGAAGTTGTGGCATCATAAGTTGGGTTGTATGACATGGAAGAATGTACTAGAAGATGTTGCATGGTGGAATATGATTGGTTTTAACCATTCATGGGCCTATGGGCCAATGGGCTTGTCCCATTAGGGTTTTAGGTCTGATCCCTCAAGTATAAATAGGGATGCATGCAGATTCATTTGAAGTGTCTTGTGTCTTGTATCTTGAATTCTAGAGTGATTGGCTAATCTCTAGGTAATTGTACTTGTAACCTCTATTTTAGAGCTCTGAAATAAAGAATACTCCCCTCCTTCCCGCGGTCCTAGGTCACCTTGACCGAACCATGTAAATATTGTGTCTTGTGTGCTTATATTTTTGCTAGTTATCCGCTTTACTTCCTAACAAGTGATATCAGAGTTGCGGTTCGTATTCCTGAGATTGAAGATGTCTACTCACAGGTTTGATTTGGAAAAATTCAATGGTCAAACGGCTTCACATTATGGAAGGTGAAGATGAAGGCTCTTCAGGTTCAACAAGGATGTGCAACGACACTGGAAGGAGATGAAACAATGCCTAAATTCATGGCGGCTGAACGAAAGGTGGATATTCTTGAAAGAGCGCATTGATAAAACAGATTAAAACTGAACAAAACTTTCCTTCCTCTCATGATCTCAAAGAAGACTTTAAGTCTAGGTTCGTTAGTCACTCATTCATAAATCAATTTCTCATTGATAAGCACGGCACGACTAACCCTGATGGTGTCACTGTTTGCACTACTCGTCTAACTGCTTTAGATCCTATTATTAGAGATTCTACCTTTGACGTTCCTACCCTAACCACTAAAATGTATCTCAAGTTTCCCATTTATATTGACGAATTTCACTCCACGCATGAGATAGTTAGTGACTTCCTAGAATGTATTGTTAACTGTTATGACACTGATAATTCTCATTCCTCTGACACTGATGAATCTTTGTGTACATCAATGTCTCAGGCCCACTCCACCACCTGTCACACAGACAAATCCTATTTTTCTAGGACCTGTTAAAAAATTTAGGAAAAAGTTACAACTCTCTGGAAACCTAAATTTTTGAAAAGTGTAAACAAAAATAAAAAGACATGGATTAAGGGTATGTTATCATTGTGGAGATCCTTCTCATAAGATCTGTGAGTGTAGCTTTAGTGAGGAAACTACGAGAGTTGAAAATCTTCGCTTAAGAAATGAGAAATGGATCAAAAAGGATAACTCACTAAACTATCTCCCCACTATTTGTTATGATCTTTTTTCTTTAATGAAAAGACCTATTGAAAAATGGGTCAATGTGCCCTAATTTGTTTCTTAGCAGTACATGGTAAGAAGAAATTTTGGTATCTTGATAGTGGATGCTCCAGACATATGACAGGTTGTAAGTCTTTCCTGAGTGATTATGTTGAGAAAGATGGCCATGTAGTGATGTTTGGAGACAACAACAAAGGAAGAAATAAGGGGTTTGGATCGATTCAGTGTATGACTATGGAATTGAAGGATGTTTCTTATGTCAAAGGTCTGAGACATAATCTCATCTATATCAGTCAACTTTGTGATGCTACCTACAAGGTGTACTTCAGCGAGAAGGAGGGATACATCACTGACTCAAAGAATTCAATCTTGCTCACCGCTCTCAAGAAAAATGACATTTATGTGCTTGATGTGTTTGTTGCTTCATAGACATTACTGCTTTGTATTTTTAGTACTTTATTGTGTTGATTTCAATACTACAAAAAAATCTTTCGCTTTAAAAACTAAAAACTAAAAATTCAAGATTTCCTTTTCTTTTACCAAAGGAGTATATGCATATATATTTCTCTTATTAATCACTAGTGATTTCTTTTCTCTCAATCCTTAAGTCTCAAGATCATCCATCTTCAGAATTTGATGTTGACCTACATTCTTCCTCTTCAAAGAAAAGACCAGCTCGCCTAACCCTACATACCAATTGTTGCAAGATCTCATCATCAAGATTGGTCTCATAAAGCATTCTCAGTAGCTCTGCATCTTTTCTTCTGTCCCTACATCCTTTAGTATGAAGCTGATGGTTAGGGTGATAGGAACTGAGCGTTTTATTTTCGACACAAGATAAGAAAGAATTGTGTCTAGACAGAATGTTCTGAATGCTCTTCTTTACCTCTCTTGGACCCTTAAGTCATTGAGACATAGTAAGATGAAAGTAATAAGCATGGCAAATCTAATTTCCATAGACGCTCTCACTGCTACACCAACCCCCATATAAGATCCAAGGAAGTAATTTCCAAAACAATGATTCTTGTCTCTCATTATGAAATTCATAATTCTTTGTTCCTTTGAGTCTTCTACTGTTGACTTTCATAACTCGAAGGTTACAAAGATTATAACCTTTTAACTCATTGATTACAAATACCATGTTACTTTAGATCTCCTCTCTCTTTGATTAATATGAAGCTTGGAATCCAACATAATAATCTCATCTTCGAAGGATAAGAACATTTCTTTCTCTATATTGGTGTTTCAAATCTTTGTATCTTGATATGTGTTAAAATGTGAAATAAGTGCTAGTTTGTCTCTCTTTTATTGACATGAGCTAGTGTGGTAGGTTTCTTGAAAAAGGTAAGGACTTTATGAACATTCAATTCAAAAGATACACCATATCGGGTCTTTATGATCTTCTTGAAAAAGCTACACATTTTCTTTTTTTACTCTTTTCTTTTTACTGTTTCTTTTTGTCTTTATTTATTCTCTTAATTCTATATTGTATCATATCAAAAGGAAGTTCTGGTGAATCGTTGATTCTAGACTGAAACTATAAACATAACTCTATGATGCTAGGAGTTAAACCACTCCCTATTGATGAGTTATGCATTGTCTATAATTCACACTAATTACACTTCAATGTAACAGAGACATCTTGTTCTCTCACAATAAGTCTTCTATCACAAAACTTGATGATTCACTGTACGATACCATACAATGATAAAAGTTTGAAAATATGTATCAATGATTAGGTTATGTATTGTAGTTTATCACATGCACCAACCCCTTCTTGCCCAATTTTTCTTCTTTAAAGTTTTATGATTCAACGTATGATACTAGACGCTGATGAGGACTTGAAAATTTTGTGTCGATGGTTAAGCTATGTACCATAGTATATTACACACACCTACCCATTCATTCCTACAAAGCTTCTAACAAATAGTTTTTATGATTCACTATAAAAGCCATACACTGATAAAAATTAGACATTCTATTTCAATGGGTGCATTTCGTACCAAAATGTATTACACGCATTATACCATTCTCTCCCAAATTATTCTTCTACTAAAAGTGGTAAATGATTCAGCATACAGAACCATACATCAATGACACCTCGCAACACTGTGTAAAAGATCATCTATTTCTACTACATGTCTAATACATTGATGCCGACTCTATTGTTTTGTCGCTGATGACTGTTGTTCACCGAATGCTAATATTGGGTCAATTTACCATGTCGCAGAAGCTTGTTCAAAACGGTAACTTTTTAAATTTGGTGATATGCGTCATTCCTAGATAACTGCGAGATTTGGGGTGAATTCTTCTCTCTCTCTCTCTCTTATTATTACTTCTCAATGGTACGCTCTGAGATATAAAAGGGTACTTGTATCATCATAATCATCACATTATGCTTCCATTGTTATTGAAAGCCCTCGTCTGTTTTCAATCGCAAGAACCCTAATCACAATGGCTCCTCCATCTGTTCTTAACATATATGCTCCCACACCAAATGTCATCAAAGCTGCTGGAACTCATGATACTCCTATCGTCATCATGTCCCACAATGTCGCATTTGTTGGATTAGGTGTCTAAGCCCATAACTATAATTGGTATGTACTTGATTTGATAGTAGCATGGTCCTTTTGGGTTTCCTTCACACTGGCAACTAGACAGGATGACTATTGGAGAGAGAGAGAGGCTGATTCTATTATTTAGAATAATAAATTGATACATAAATATGATTTATTAATATATTATAAGAATAATATATTAATTAGAAATCATATTGTTAATAAGTATTTAATCGGAAGTAAATTTCGAATTAATTTTGGGATTAAAGGAACGGGCTGAAAATGTAGGGGCTGTTTTGTAAATATTTGATAGTTGAGGTTTTGGGCCATTGGATCACCCTTATTAGGGAGGGCCGAAAATCCCTAGAAGGTTCTAGATATTTTCGTCCAAGCCCTAAGGAAGGGGTCCATGGACTTGCTTAGGCCATAAGCTAAGGAATTAGGGTTTCCACCCTAAAACCCTAGCTAGCCTCAAGTATAAATAGAGCCCCTTGGCTCTTGAATTCGGCCACCCCTTTGGAAACCCTAGAAGAGATGAATTTTTGAGCAAGTCACTCCTCTCTCCTCTCTCTCTCTCTCATATTTGTTCTCTTTCCCTAGTGTGTTTATGAGCCATTAGAGGTACTGCACTTGTGGTACTTGTTACCAAGAGAAAAGGATCTTCAAGAACTGGTTGTTATTACTATATAGCAACAAAGGTATGTGATCTAATCTTTTCAGTTTCGAACTATGAGATTCATATTAGGGTTTTCCTTTTTGTGTTCAATGCTTGTATGTCTAATAGAGAAAACATCGATCCAATCTAGGGTTGCATGCACACATAGGATTGTTTGTATAAAATCCATCAGCATTCTCTCCTGAAATCCTTAAAAAAATACAAAAACAAGGGATTTGAAGATTTCTTGGCCTATCTTACATCATTTCCACTTCGTTATGCTCTTTTCGATGTTGTTGATCCCTTTCTTGCGCAACATGTATGTAAGTTCTACTATACTTCTACTTGCAATGATGTGGAAGTAATTGTTGGCACTATCGATGATGGAAATTATACAATTTCAATGACTACAAAGGATATTCGAAGACCTTTATGACTTCTAATTCATGATGAATATTTTCCTTATTTTACTATGGCTTAATGTCATGTTGTTCTAGAAAAGTTGGGTTATAATTTTAAGAAGCAAAGGAACCATAATGTTCCTCGACAATATCTTCCCACTACTTGGAAATTTCTCACTGATGTTCTTGGCAAAGGGTATGCAAAATTGGATCAATGGTGATGATCAAGTTGTTGATTGGATTCATTCTTTCAACTTCCAAGTTGTTCAATCAAGACCCTAATGTTGATTAGATCATTACAAAGGGTCTGCAAAAGTGGATCAATGCTTCTTACGATTGCGAGAAAATGTCATATGTTGCACCTGATGTGCTCTCAGAGGATGAAATAATGGAGGATAAGACCCAATCAATGGTAAACCAACATACTATAGAATATTCACAAGCAGACACTTACACTCATTCTCATTCTGATGAAGACGGTGACACTGCAAATGAAAATTTTGATGCTGGCAATAATTTCGAGTACAATAGTCAATGTATGGAAATGGTTCATGTTTATCAAGTTTACGCAAATCAAGTGAACTTACAGGATTTCAATGAAGCCGAATCAACTTGTCCAAACAAACACATTTGGTTTGAGTCTTCTCCATCATTTGAAGAAGAAGAAGAAGAAGAAGAATAGCTCATTACTGAAATCCCTCCAACTCAGCAAGGTAATGACGCTGACACTGATTATATCTCCAATAATCCTCCACATGATCAAGGTAATGCATCTCCTGCTCGTACACCCTCTCCTGATCGTGTTCGAACTTCTCTATTTCGCACTCCAGAAGGGAAAATATGCTAAGGAATTGAGGCTTATTCTAGAGAGACGCATCACAAAGGTTAAGGATCTTGACTTAGTTCCTTAGACCTCAAATAAACATTCCTCATCCTCAGCATCTACTTCATTGTCTCTGAAGAAAACTTTTAAAGGATTCATATTTCTACTTCCTTATGGCACCAAGGTTATTGACAACTCTTTTCCAGTAGGTGGTCATCCAGTTCAAAAAAATGTTCATTCTTCAACCAGAGCATTGCATCTTCTACATGGATGAATCCAAGTGTATATGCTTCCAGCATTCAAACGATCTTGTCAAAGCACCCATTGAGTACTTGGTTCATCTCAGAATTGTATGGTCAATGGAATTAAACAATAGAAAAGAAAGATCTTGATATCTCAGACTATTTTTAGATCATGCCAGAAGCTGAAAAAGATGTCAATGAGTTCAACCGTCATTCTGAAGAAGAAGACTTTGGGTTTTGACATCATCAAATTGGGGGAGATTGTAAGGTCAAGCCATTTGGATCTAATGATTTAAAATAGTCACACTTGACTCAATCAGCGTCGGCGTCTCTCAAACGCCAACATGAAGTTATGTTTGTAAGGTTGTGTCATCGTGATATGTATATCTTATGTAATCTTTTGCATTTATAGAATATACGTAGATAGTTAGTAGATAAAATATCTTAGTGATATCGGATATACTATATTATTATCACATATTAGGTGATATCCTTGGTTTGTAGGGATTCACATCGTATTTACTTTTCTTTATATACTAAGGTTGTGATCATTGGTTGATCATCGAATGCTAGAGCTTTGTGCTTGTTCTCTTGGTGACAATATATTCTTAGTGAAAACCTTTGTGTTAATTCTTATGTGTTCTTTTGTTTATAATTATTGTTAATTGATATCGATCAAGGAACCTACAATAACGATCCAAGAAATGACTCTTGATGCGGGTCATATCCAATAATTGTTCTATAAAATGTACATATGAATTTGGATGCAACACTTTGCTATTTCACCACTTGAAATCAACCAATCTGATTCATATTAGTCTTAATTCACAGTTGCTCCCACAACAGTGACTGAATATGGATAGTTTTGAATAATGTCATTTTCCAAGGATTAAATAACATGCTAACATAGAACACAATAATATTTAACACAAAATAGATATCTCATATATCAAAAGAGATTACATATCATTGCAACATATTTCAGAATATCTAGATATTACAGAAGTACAAATTTAAATCCAATCACTACCTAATCGAAGACCGATTCCTTTTGCATGGCTCTCAAACTTGTTTTGAGAAAGAGGCTTTGTGAATGGATCTGCTAGATTATCATTATTATGAACCTTCTCAATGTGTATGTTTCCTAACTCCAATTATTGACGAATGAAATTGAATTTCCGTTGAATGTGTCTAGTCTTGTTGGCAACCATCGGGTCTCTTGCGATAGTGATAGCACCAATGGTGTCACAAAGCATCTCAATGACATTTTTGAAGCTTGGAACAACATTCATATCACGGATGAATTTCTTCATCCAATCAAATTCTTAAGTTGCCTCAGACGCAGCTATATACTCATATTGTATTGTAGAAAGTGCGACCATTTCTTTCTTTGAACTTTTCCAACTAATAGCTCCTCCATTAAGTGTGAACACATATCCTGACTATGATCGTGAGTTATCTCGATCAATGTTGAAGCTAGCATCAATGTAACATCTTACAACAAGCTCTTCCTTAACTCCTCCAAAAACTAGGAACATGTCTTTAGTCCTTCTTAAGTACTTAAGTATGTTCTTTACAACCATCCAACTTTTTTCGCCATGATTAGCTTGATACCTACTAGTTAGACTAATACCATAAGCTACATCCGGCCTTGTACATCTCATAACATACATAACTGAACCTACTGTTGAGGCATACAGTATGCGACTCATTCTTTTGATCTCATCGTCAGTACTAGGGCAGTCTGCCATAGAAAGAATGTAACAACCCAAAAACAATGATACTTTTTTTTCATTCAAAGACTATCAATTTCATGCATTAATTGTTCCAAAAATCATCATCAAATATAATATTCAAAACATTAGAGTACAATTATTCATAATGCGGAAATCATGAGGGGAGGATGTTGTGCCATCACATCGGGGCCCTTCCCTTTTGAACTGGAAGTACCTAAAACCATAAACATAAATTGTAATCACAAAGCTTAGTGAGTTCCCCAAAGTACCACATACCAAACATACAACTAAGCTTAACCCTGAGGTATAACCAACCCGATATACATATATGGGCCCCGCCCTCGGGTGTATTTTAACCCGAGCCCCACCTTGGAGCCTCGACCTAGAGTATCTTTCAACCCAATCATACAACAGTGGCCCCACCATGGGGTCTATTTCAACCCAAACATACGATAGTAGGCCCCATACTAGAGTATATTTCAACCCATCATACAAACCCACATCAGTAACATAGCAGCTATCATCCTAAATAAACAATAATGGGACGACATTGGTGCCTTCGACCCATGTATACAGTGAGAAAACTCACCTCATAGACAGATGAGAAACCTGAATAGCATGCTGCTCCAATATCAACTCTACCAGTCACCTTTATTAATTCAGTGACACAATCTCAGAATTTAGATCAAAATACCCAAAATATCCTTAGGTTAACTTTGGTCAAAATCCAGGTCAAAGTCAACCGGGTCAATTCAGTGAGTACGTTGAGCGTACTCAACACGTACGCGGGGCGTAGTACATGCTTTACCAAAGTTGAGAAGCTGACCACGTACACACAGCGTACCCTTTGGTACACCCAACGTACACTCTTGCCACTCATCCACTCCATTAAGAGCTTAATCCTTGAGCTCTTTTCTCCAAACTTCAGATCTAGCCTTAAACAGGCATCCTTAATCATAAAGTTTCCAAATTCATGATCTTGCATGGCTATTAAGTGCCCAACACCAAAAACTTTAACTTCTTACCTCATTAAGACAACCTAGATCATGCATGGAGAGAAACTAATTCCCAAGTTCATATTTTTATGGCTTAACACACCCTAAAACATCTGAAAGGACAACTCAAACGTCTTGGAGTACTCCATACTCACAAGGATCAAGATTGGGACAAAAAGGTGCCAACTTTAAGCTAAAACTAGATCTAAAGGAAATACTCAGTAAGGTTGGAGCTTTATACATCCAAAAGGTGAACAAGGGAGTGTAGATGTTGGATCCAAGGCCTTGAGTGAAACACTAGAACTTCAAAGTTCTTCCTTCACCCTCCAAAAGCTCCAAAACGGCACCAAAAGACTCTCCAAGCTTTAAAATGCACTCACACACTTTAGGGTTTTGAAATGAGGAAGGAGGTTGGAGTTAAGAGAGTGTATAAGGATATAACGATGTTTAAATAGGGTCCAAACCCTAAAAATTAGGGTTTGCACCCTGGCTACATACGCCTTGCATACTCAGCGTACGCCCAGCGTACACATACCTGGCCAATAATTACAAAAATTGCATTAGGGACCAACTTTGGAATACAATTACCAATTAAGGGTCAAAAAGGAAATACATTGAAATCAAGATGTTACAACTCTCCCCCACTTGAACTAGACTTCGTCCTTCAAGTCTGTTATTGCGGACAAATTATAACATTCATAAAATTCTTAAAAATTTTAGACTTTTAAATAAACCAACTAACCTTCATTGTTACAAATTGTTTTCAAAATAAGTTCAACATCATAGAAATCCCAAAATCATAAAGTAAAACTTGAAGAGGTGCACGATCACGCCTTCTCCTTCCCGCGATCCTCTGAGGTACATGAAACACAATCCAAAACTGTAAGCCCAAAGCTTAGTGGGTTCCCCCAAAGTACCGATACACAACAAATAGTACAAATATAATCACAACATGCAATGGGTCCATAGCTAACACACTGGATTACCCCTGAGCCCACATCATAAGTCTGGCTTGCCCCATGGGCCTACAGCTTATGTCTGGTTTGCTCCCCAATCTGATCAGTCCTTGGACTAGATACCACTAAGCCCTTAGTACGAGTCTGGCATGCCCTTCTTGGCCCTCATCTCGTATCTGGAATACTCCTGAGCCCTCAGTATGAGTCTGGCATTCCCTCCCTGGCCCTCAGCTCATATCTGGTATGCTCCAGGGTTTGTTGGCTACAACACAGAGCAGTACAACCTCAACCTAACCCGCATAATATGTCGACATATAACAGATAATAACATATTTAGATAAACAGACAGTATCACAGGTAATCCTACAGATCTACCACACTAGCATATCAAGACTAGCATAACACAACTAGCATGCATATCAATTCCATATTCAGCATATCAACAATATCAGGTTATCAAACAAAGGGTCGGCCATGGTGCATTCGACCCGAAAGTAAAGTGAAGAAACTCACCTCACAATGTCGAACCACACTGAAAACCTTCGGCCGGTAACTCACGAAAAATCCCGAACTATCACAACAAAACAAACATCCAATTAACAATTGGATTACCATCCTTGACGAACGACCCATACTTAGGGTAAATATCCACTTTACCCTTTTTCCCAATTGGGCCAAGGCCCAATGTCCAATTTTGATCCAAAAGGCCCAATTTACTTCAAGACCCATAATTTGCCCAATTTTCCAAATTGGGCGCAACCCCTTATTAGGCCTAATCCTAAGGTCCAACTCCCCAAATGGCCCAAGAAGCTCATACTCAGAAATTCTAATAAGGGCCCAAGCATCCAAGCCCAAAAGGTGGCCCAAAACTCGAAGCCCAAACTCAAAAATCCAACAAACGACGTACGCGAGCCTCGCCTTGACCACCATCGGGGTGGCTGACCGAGTATGCGGGGCTTACTCCTCCCTACACGGGGCGTACCCTCGCGGTTCCCAAAAGTCCATTAAGTGCTAAATTGGTTAAGAACTTAAGCCCATATTACAGATCCATGATCTAAATGCACCTTAGAGTCATAAAGTCTCCAAATTTACGACTTTACACGTCCATAAGTTCTTAATGCAAGGTCTTAATCCATTAAGACCCTTTTTCCAAATGTATGAGACACTTCTGGCCATTGGGAACTCATTTTTATGACGAAGGACCCTTCCTAGAGTCTAGAAGGACAGATCAAAACGTCCAAACTCAAACATGCACAACAATGGGACTTTTAGGGACAAAAGAACATCATAAAACTACCAAGATGAAATCTAAGCAAACCAAACATAAATGTAGCAACTTTTTACCTTCTGGATCTTCCAAAGGAGATGATGATCCAAGATCTACAAGCTTCCTTTCCTTCCTTGACTCCTTTAAGCACACAAATAACACACTTTAAGCTTAAAACACTTACTTATGGGATTAGGGTTTGCTAAGAACGGCTCAAGGACTTGGAGGCTGAAAGAGTGAAGCTGTAACAACGTAAATTTTCAAACCAAAATTTTCAAATTTTAAAACACATTTTTCTCAATTCAAACATCTCAAAAGTGTTATAGTATCAAATCATCCAACACATATCTGAAAACTAAATATATAACAAATCCAGGACCCTCTCATAACATAACTCAAATCTCTGACGTGTTTACAATCAAGTCGGCGCCTTCCCGTGATCCTGAGAAGTACGTGAAACACATAACACATAATACGATAAGCATAAAGCTTAGTGAGTTCCCCAAAATACCACACATATCTCATTAGCCTGTCATGGCTATACTCAGATAAGACCCTCCGGTCAATGTGTCTCAGTGGAACCCTCTGGTCCCACAACTCAGTTGGACCCTCCGGTCCCTCAACTCGGCAACTCAATATAACACACATCATTAAAATCATAAGGACAACTAGCAGGATATATCAATACACAATATATGCACATAAGACCCTCCGGTCACACATGGATTACCACTCAAGGTAAGTATAGTGAGAAGACTCATCTCGTAGAACTCGGATGATCTCGAACTCGAATAACCGGTCTAGCCTCCGCCTAACACAACGATAATAATCTCTAATTAATAAGGCTCTCACTGAAGCTAAACTAACCCTTCTACAAACTCACAGAAGGGAAAAAGACCATTTTACCCCTCTATGGCCTTATAATGCACAAATTGACCAAACCCAAAAAGTCAACCGAAAGTCAACGGCAGGGAGTATGCTGCGCGTACCAACCCTCTACGTTGGGCGTACTCGGCTGGCATGCAGACATCGGGGATGCTCGACCCCTACGCTGCACGTACTGAGATTACGCCCAACGTACGTCCCAGTTTCACTCTCCTCACATTTTTGGTCTTAAACAGTTAAGACATTGACACATATCACTGATTTGGACTCTCTAACATCTCTTAATCCATAAAGTCAGTGACTTTAGGCCTTTGCATGGCTGATTAGGTCACAAACACTCAAAATATCCATCCTCTTTCCTCATGAAGCTCATATCTCATGCATGGCTTACTTCTAACGTCCAAGATTGGATTTTTATGACTCTACTCCACAAAATACACTAAAAGGGGATAGATCAAGGTCTCTGGAGCTTATTATCTCATAAAGTCTCCATCTTTTGGGACAAAACCCTAAAATACTCCATATAATTGCACAAACCAAAAGAATGAGAAAGCATGAAGCTTTATACCTCTAAGTGAAGCTTTCCACACAGCTAAGCTCAGATCCAAAAGCCTGGACTCTCCTCCTTCTTCTCCAAAGTTTCTTCTCCACTTCAAGAACACAAGATTCTGTTGGATATAGTGTCTAAGTCCATAACTTTATTTGGTATGTACTTGACCCGACCCGGCATGGTCCATTTGGGTTGCATGGCATTGCAATACTTGGATAGACTAGATGAGAGAATAAGGCACTTATGATTATTAATATATTATAAGTTCTAATATATTAATAATAGTATTATTTAATTAGTATTGATCAAGTATTAATCTAGTATTAATTTGGTGATCAAAGTGAGACTAATTAAATATATAGGGTTGATTATGACAATCATCAATTCTTTTATGGTGGATTAATGATCCATGGTTTATGGGTTTGGTTATAACCATATGGAGCTCCATGGATAGTCCATGGGAGTTACAAACCCATGGGTCATGAGAAATCAAGAGTCATGACAATTAAGGGCATTCATGTGTAAACCCTAATTGTGACAACACTATAAAAGGAACCCTATGGCTAGCAAAATCGTGACCTAGTTTTTCTAGTGAGGGCATAACCGATTTTGAGTGCTAGAAGTATTCTCTCAAGTTATTCCAAGTCTTGTGGTGTTGTGTGAAGCATTTGAGGCACAACATTTGGGGTGCTAGACTCACAAAGTCTTGAAGGAATCCAAGCAACAACAAGGTATGTGTTTCTACTAGTTTTATGTTCTATGTAATCCCCATGTCATGCTAGTTAGGAAATAACCTTGAAAAGAAATTTGCACGTATATAGAGAAAACATAGATTCAAGGTTATTAGGGTTGCATGTACACTTAGGAAGTGTTAGAATGCTCAAAAACCCATCAGTGGTATCAGAGCCTAAGATTGTTTTCTGTATACTTGATGCAAAAGTGCTTAAAAATCGAAAATTCTGCACTCTGACGACTGAACTCGCCGAGTCCATGGGGAGGACTCGCCGAGTCCATGAACAAATTCATTCTACTCGCCGAGGAGAATAATGCACTCGGCGAGTAGGAGCGTGCTGGGCAGTTTTTTCGAGTTTTGTTGCTGGAAATGGATTAAGATCATTATCCCAATCTGTTTTGGACTTGTAAAATCTGTTTTTCAAAATGATAATGATTATGTTAACCCATTTTACATGACTTTTATCAATTTTCAAGTATTGTATATGTTTATATGATTCTCTTGAAATTGCTTGACATGAATTTGTGTTCATATGAGTTTAGAAGATCATAGGAATTATATGTAACCTCCATGTATGTTTAATTCATGATCTTAATGGCAATGATGGTGTCCATAACTTGTCCTCAAGTTATGGATAACCAAAAGTCACTTCTTTAAATTGTGATTAAAGAACTAAAGAAGTTTCATAAAATGAAGAGTCTTCATTTTATGAACCATTAAAACTCATAAGTTACAAATTGAAGAGACTTGGAATAGTTTCAAATCTTGCCCTCAAGTTTTGGAATTTGAAAAGTCTTACACTTTAATACTTTAATTCCAAATTAAACCTTAGTTTTTTTAAAAAAGTTTAAAAATCGACACTTATACTATTATTATAATTTTATTATATAGATATGTATAAGAATATGTCATTCTTAATTAGTAGGCCTCACTCACGAAGCCGGTCTATAAGGGGGGTATAAGGTTGTTGCCTATAAAATGGTGACTTAATGGGTGTCCACTCTCACCCACCGCTTCCTTGATCGGTGGAGGGTCGTTAGCCGAACGGGTAGGATACGACTTTATATACTCGTTAAAAGTATAATGAATTATAAAGTAACTATACATTATAAATTCCCAATCTTAGTTACTTTAGGAAAATGTGAAATTGGTGCTAGCCCATAAAAATTACACTGTGTACCTTACCAAGTCGTTAGTGGAGCGTGTGTGGTTAACCAGCACACTAACATGGACTAGTAAGAGTGGCAAAGGGTAACTTGACCTTATTATAGATCGGTGGAGCGTGTGTGGTTAACCGGCACATCGATTAGGTAATATTGTTGAGGGTACCAAGTCAATTTGTATGGTTATTCACACCTTGTTTGTGATCCTCGGCATCCCAGTCACAAACTTGAGAGGGCACAATCGAGATTCAAACATGCCATTGAAAAGTTCAATGTATCTCAAAAGATCTAGGAGTTTCAAAACCAATAAAACCTAATAATAAAATATTTCGTTCTTATGGTGGAAATTGGTAAATCGTCATTTACCTACCTTCAAATATTTTATAGTATGGATTACGGCATCCCTCTTCCAACTATAAATAGTTTGTTGGATCCTAGCCTTAATATTTCATTTGGGTGAATTATTAAGGATTCCTAATCTAATGAAACTTGTCTTTCTTTCCTTTCAGATGTCTTCCAACAATGCTTCTGGCTCAAACCCAACAGGCTCCTTTTCCCTTATGAACTTGTGTGGTAAGGTCATCTTTGATGGATCCAATTTCAATGAGTGGATCAGAAACATCACAATGATTACCCGCTATGAGGACAAAGAATATGTCCTCGATAGGGAGCTTAAGGTTGTGAGTGAAGCCACTGCTACTCCTGAAGAGTTTGCGGAGTTTGTTGCACATGAAAAGGATGCTACTAAAGTAGCATGCATCATGATGGCCACCATGACTCCTGAACTTCAAAAATCCTATGAAGATTTCTACCCCTATGAGATGCACCTGGATCTGATGGAAAGGTACCATCAGAGCGCGCGTCAGGAGAGGTATGAAATCATCTCCTCCATGATAACCGCAAGGATGAAGGATGGTGAACCCATCACCGGTTACTTGCAGAAGATGCAAAGGTTCGTTGACCGGTTGCTGAAGCTAAATGTTGAATTTCTTGAGGAAATGGCGATTGACATCATTCTCCATTCCTTACCTCCAAGTTATGATCAGTTTCGTATGACTTATCATATGAACAAGGAGGAAGTCACACTTAGCAAACTTCAAGGACTCTTAAGGACAGCTGAAAATGGCCTTAAGGGTAAAGCGGTTGCTACTTCTACTCCTTCAACAGCCCCTGTTCTGGCTATTGGGCAGGGAAAGGGTAAGAAGAGGAAAAACCCTTCGAAGGGTACCAAGGGTAAGACTCTTGATGGTTCCTCTTCAAGTGGGACAAAGAAAGGTCCCATTACTCCTTCTTCAAACCCAAAGGAAGCACAGTGCTTCTATTGCCAGGATAAGGGACACTTCAAGCGAAGCTGCCCTAAATATCTGTAAGATGTAAAGGATGGGAAGGTTAAACCCACCCATGCAGGTATTTACACAATATTGTCTAATAACTCATCTAATGCTAATTCTTGGGTGCTTGATACAGGTTGTGGTATTCACATCTGTACTGATTTGCAGGCACTAAGAAGAAGTGAGCAAGTGGAGCACGGGAAGATAAACTTAGTCATGGGCAACAGGAAAGCATCACCTGTTACCAAGATAGGAGTTTATTCTTTATTGCTTAATAATGGGTTAATGTTAGATTTGAATAAGTGTTGTTACTCGCCCGAAATGGCGTGAAATATTATTTCTTTTCATGGCTTGTACAAACAAGGTTTTTCATTTTCATTTGATAATAAAAATGGTGCTATTAATGTTTATTACAATGATGTATTTTACTTTAAAGCATTACCTTGTGATGGTGTATATGAAGCCGTGAATGTTGTAGACAATCTAGGAAATAATGTGTTGTATATTGATTCTTCAGATAGCTTGGATAAAGCATCCTTGTGGCACTGTCGTCTTGGACATGTTAACAAGAAGCGCATAGGCCAACTCCAAAAGGCTGGAGTCTTGGAATCATTTGACCTCAAGTCAGATGATAGTTGCGAGTCTTGTTTACTTGGAAAAATGACAAAGTCACCCTTCACAGGTACTTGTGATAGGGGTGAAGGTTTGTTGGACCTTGTACACACGGATGTGTGTGGGCCCTTCAGAGTTGCTACAAGGGATGCTAATCGCTATTATGTGACTTTTACTGATGATTACAGTAGATATGGATATATTTACTTAATCAAGCATAAGTCAGAAACCTTTGAAAAGTTCAAAGAGTTTAAGCAGGAAGTGGAGAATCAATTGGGCAGGAACATCAAGATGCTCCGATCCGATCGGGGAGGAGAGTATCTTAGCATTGAGTTCCTTGACTATCTTAAGGAATGTGGGATTGTCTCACAATTGACACCTCCCAGAACACCACAGTTGAATGGTGTAGCTGAGAAGCGCAATCGAACCTTGTTGGATATGGTTCGTTCCATGATGAGTCGAGCTTCGTTACCAATCTCTTTCTGGGGGTATGCCTTAGAGACTGCCGCCCATATCCTTAATCTAGTCCCTACTAAAAGGTTGCCAAAACACCTCACGAGATGTGGACTGGGAAAGTTCCCAATTTGGACCACATCAAGATTTGGGGTTGTGAAGCTTTCGTGAGGCGTGAGACTCATGATAAGCTTGAACCTCGAAGTGAGAGGTGTATTTTCATCGGCTACCCACAGAGATCCTTTGGTTACCTCTTCTACAGACCCAGTGATAATGTGGTCTTTGTAGCAAGAAGAGGAGTCTTTCGTGAGAGAGAATTCATAAGCCAAGGGGACAGTGGGAGGCAAATTGACCTTGAAGAGCTTCAAGAGTCAAGTGGTGAAGGAACCTCAAATGCCACTAGGGTGAGGAACACACCTGTTTTTTATTATGGTTATCACATCACCACTGAAGGTGATACATTTATTAGTGATAGTACACTAATAGATTTGGATGAACCTAATAATTACAGGGAAGCCATGGCAGGCCCTGAGTCTGCTAAATGGAAGGAGGCTATGGACAGCGAGATTCAGTCGATGGATGACAATCAAGTTTGGAACTTGGTTGACAATGTACCAGGTCGTAAGACAATTGGGTGCAAATGGATCTTCAAGAAGAAGACCGACATGGATGGGAAGGTACATACTTACAAAGCGCGACTGGTTGCGAAGGGCTTTACTCAAACTCCGGGAGTTGACTATGATGAGACCTTCTCACCAGTAGCTAAGATTAAGTCTATTAGAGTATTGTTAGCCATAGCTGCATTTCATGATTATGAAATATGGCAAATGGATGTCAAAACCGCTTTCCTTAATGGAAAGTTGGCTGAGGATGTTTACATGGCTCAACCAGAGGGTTTTGTCGATACAAGATACCCTAATAGAGTGTGTAAGCTTGATAAATCCATTTATGGATTGAAACAAGCATCTCGCAGATGGAATCTTTGCTTTGATGAGAAAGTCAAAGAGTTTGGCTTTTCTAGGAGTGAGGATGAGTCTTGTGTGTATGTCAGGGCTAGTGGGAGCATAGTTAGCTTCTTGGTGTTGTATGTGGATGACATACTTCTCATAGGAAACGACGTCCCAACCTTGCAGGAGGTTAAGTCCTGGCTTGGGAAGTGTTTCACTATGAAGGACCTTGGGGAAGCTGCCTATATCCTAGGGATAAGGATATTGAGAGATAGGAGTAAGAGACTAATTGGACTTAGTCAGAGTACTTATGTGGATAAGGTACTGAAGAGGTTCAGTATGCAAGATTCCAAGAAAGGAGAATTACCAATCCAGAGTAATGCCAAGCTAAGTAAGACTCAGAGTCCGAATACAGAGGCTGAGATAGCTGAGATGAGTCATATACCATATGCTTCCGATGTGGGTTCGATCATGTATGCTATGACTTGTACTCGCCCTGATGTGGCTTTTGCTTTGAGCATGGTCAGTAGATATCAAGGGAACCCTGGCAAGGCACACTGGACAGCGGTAAAGAACATTCTCAAGTATCTGCGGAGGACTAAGGATTGGGTCCTTACCCTCGGAGGCAGTGATGACTTGAGAGTGGAAGGATATAGCGATGCTAGCTTCCAGACTGATAGGGATAATTTCCGCTCTCAGTCAGGCTGGGTCTTTATCCTAAATGGAGGGGCAATTACTTGGAAAAGTTCCAAGCAGGAGACAGTAGCTGATTCTACTTGTGAATCAGAGTACATAGCAGCAAGTGAAGCAGCTAAGGAGGCGATATGGCTAAAGAACTTCATCGGAGACCTTGGAGTTGTACCAGCTATAAAAGAGCCAATGGAAATTTTCTGTGACAGGGAAAGTGCGGTTGCTTTGGCTAAGGAACCGAGAGATCACGGGAGATCTAGGCACATTGACAGAAAATACCATTTCATCAGACATCGAATAGAAGAAGGACTCCTCGTGGCTAAGAGGGTATGATCATATGAGAACCCGGCAGATCCCCTCACGAAGGGACTGAGCAGGGTTAAGCATTTACAGCATGCGAGGCGCATTGGGCTGAAGGATGATATTAGTTTCAATAATTAGATTCCTGAAACTTGTAAAATGTAATTGACATTTGATGATAAATAAAAGTTGTTATTTGTTTATGAGTAAGGTGTTACTATCTTGTGTTGATTGTTTACTATGTTTCAATTTTGCATGTTTTTACTTCCAGAATAATTATGTTATTATTCAAACCATCCACAGTCAGTCAAACTTTGGAAGTAAGTATTGATTTAAGACTGTCATGAATTTGGCTTGTATGATTTGTCTGAAAGTGCTTTGGACAATGCAATGGTTGCTACAACATTCATGAGTACTCATAAGGGCTGAGTATTGGATCCAACCCACGCTCACTTGCATCACTTCATGGAATTTATCTCGAGTGATCGTGAGACGGTAATATCATATAAATCTTCAAACCTAGAGATATGAGTTGTTGACTATGAGTTGGTTATTCATTGATTGCACGAAAACGCATTGGTAACTCGATGTCATAAAACGTGCCTTTGTGAATAATTCAACAAGTAGTTAGTACAAGCATATCAGTCGAAGTTTATCTGTTCCTTCTAGAAATAGAAGCGATATCTGGGCCCCTCGATGATTTGGTTTTGACTTATGTACCGGGCCCGGTCAGAACCTAATTGATGTGTTCAATTTAGTTCTATGTCGAAAGAAATCAGAGATCGAGAAACAAATGCTGGACAATAAGTAAGACCATGTTCCATGTGTTTGTCCGGCTGATATCATGAGAACAGAGGATTATATGATCACTTATCTTAAATGGCGTATCATCATCATCTCAGTTCCGAGAGACTTTGAAAGAGCTACGATTGCTAATCAGATTTTGAAGTCATATTTGCAAATATAGTTATTAGACTTATCCAAGTGGGAGACTGTTGGATATAGTGTCTAAGTCCATAACTTTATTTGGTATGTACTTGACCCGACCCGGCATGGTCCATTTGGGTTGCATGGCATTGCAATACTTGGATAGACTAGATGAGAGAATAAGGCACTTATGATTATTAATATATTATAAGTTCTAATATATTAATAATAGTATTATTTAATTAGTATTGATCAAGTATTAATCTAGTATTAATTTGGTGATCAAAGTGAGACTAATTAAATATATAGGGTTGATTATGACAATCATCAATTCTTTTATGGTGGATTAATGATCCATGGTTTATGGGTTTGGTTATAACCATATGGAGCTCCATGGATAGTCCATGGGAGTTACAAACCCATGGGTCATGAGAAATCAAGAGTCATGACAATTAAGGGCATTCATGTGTAAACCCTAATTGTGACAACACTATAAAAGGAACCCTATGGCTAGCAAAATCGTGACCTAGTTTTTCTAGTGAGGGCATAACCGATTTTGAGTGCTAGAAGTATTCTCTCAAGTTATTCCAAGTCTTGTGGTGTTGTGTGAAGCATTTGAGGCACAACATTTGGGGTGCTAGGCTCACAAAGTCTTGAAGGGATCCAAGCAACAACAAGGTATGTGTTTCTACTAGTTTTATGTTCTATGTAATCCCCATGTCATGCTAGTTAGGAAATAACCTTGAAAAGAAATTTGCATGTATATAGAGAAAACATAGATTCAAGGTTATTAGGGTTGCATGTACACTTAGGAAGTGTTAGAATGCTCAAAAACCCATCAGATTCTTCTCATAAGCTCTCCAATGCACTCACAAGCTATAAGAACGAAGATTTAGGGTTAGGAGGGTTTGGTGTCTGGAAATGGTGGCCAGGAATGAGGCCATCATATCCTTTATATAGGGTCACAACCCAAATTAGGGTTTCTACTCTTGGCCTAGTACGTCCAGCGTACTAGGTGGCCTTCGCGTCAAATGCACGCATATGAGTACGCTGAGCGTACACTCTAGTACTCAATAGCCAAATGCACGCGTACTCATTTACCACCATTTCTCTACAAAGGGCCAAAATGGACAAATGCTCAATAGATCAAGGTTTACAAGGTATTCCTGGACTTGGGATGTTACAATTCTCCCCCACTAGGATCAAACTTCGCCCTCGAAGTCATGCTCCACAAATAACTCTGGATGCTGCTCCCGCATCTCCGACTCCGGGTCCCAAGTCGACTCGGACCCCTTCCAATGCTGCCACTGGACCTGAACCAGGGGCACTTCCTTGTTCCTCAGAACCTTCACCTTCCGCCCCAAAATTGCATTCGGTCTCTCAATATAATTCAGGCTCGCATCCACCTGAATGTGCTCTAATGGCACCACTGACATCTCGTCGGCTACACACTTCCTCAACCGGGACACGTGGAAGGTGTTATGAATCTGACTCAACTCTGCAGGTAACTCCAACCGGTAGGCTACTCTGCCTACCCTGGCGGTCACTCTAAAAGGACCGATGTATCGGGGCCCCAGCTTGCCCCGCTTCCTAAATCGGATCACCCCTTTCCATGGGGATACCTTCAGGAGGACAAAATCTCCGACCTGGAATTCCATATCGGATCGTCGCCTGTCCGCATAACTTTTCTAGCGGCTCTGGGCCGTCAGCAATCTCTGTCTAACCTGCTGAATCTGCTCAGTCGTCCTTAGCACTATCTCAGTGCCACCCATCACTCTCTTCCCACCTCCCTCCCAACAAATAGGAGTCTGACACCTCCTCCCATATAAAAGCTCAAAGGGAGGCATACCAATACTCGAATGGTGGTTGTTGTTGTCGGAAAACTCAGCCAGGGGTAAGTATGTGTCCCAACTTCCTCCGAAGTCCATGACGCAGGCACGCAGCATGTCCTCAAGTGTCTGAATCGTCAGCGCGCTCTGCCCGTCCGTCTGCGGGTGGTACACAGTACTAAAATGCAGGCGCGTGCCCAACTCCTCATGAAATTTCTTCCAGAATCTGGAAGTAAAGCGCACGTCTCGATCCGACACTATCGAGATCAGCACCCCATGCCGAGATACCACCTCCCTCACATAAATCTCGGCCAATCTCTCTGCAGAAGAGCTCTCACTAATAGCAAGGAAGTGAGCACTCTTCATCAGTCGATTCACAATCACCCAAATCGCGTCAACTCCACGCGCCGTCTTCGGCAATTTCGTGATAAAGTCCATAGAGATCTGTTCCCACTTCCACTGGAGAATCTCCAGAGGCTGCAATGGACCATGTGGGCGCTAGTGCTCTGCCTTGACCTGACGATAGGTCAAGCACCTCTCAACTACCCAAGCAACATCCCGCTTCATACAGGGCCACCAGTAAGCTCTCTTCAGGTCCAAATACATCTTAGTAGCCCTGGGATGGATCGAGAATCTCGGTCTATGCGCCTCCTCCATAAATATACGCCGAGCTCCGCCCGAAAAGGGCACCCAAATCCGCCCTCGGAAAGTCAGAAGCCCACGACTATCCGTAACAAACTCAGAAACCTGCCCAAACATACGCTCTCTCTTGCGGTTCTCCGGTTTCACAGCCTCCACCTGAGCCTCTTGGATGGCATCTAATACTGGAGTCATCACCGTCATCCTCATACATACAACCCGGCTCGGAGCGCTCTCGGCTTAAGGCGTCGGCTACCACATTAACCTTGCCTGAGTGATATAAGATCTAGTAATCGTAGTCCTTCACTACATCCAGCCATCTCCTCTGCCGCATGTTCAGGTTGGGCTGATCCATCAAATACTTCAGACTCTTATGGTCCGTGTATATGGTACACTGGACTCCGTACAAATAGTGGCGCCAAATCTTGAGGGCGAACACCACCGCCCCCAGCTCCAGATCGTGGGTGGGATATCTCGTCTCAGGAGGCTTCAACTGCCTCGATGCTTATGCTATCACGTGACCTCTCTGCATCAACACCGCACCCAACCCGGATATAGATGCATCACAGAAAACCACAAAGTCTTCCACTCCCTCGGGAAGGGCTAACATCGGGGCTTCGCATAATCTTTGGCGAAGAGTCGCAAATGAGATCTGCTGCTCGGGACCCCGAGTAAAACTAACGCCCTTCCGGGTCAACCTGGTGAGGGGGACGACAATCTTGGAGAAAGCTCTGATAAACCTCCGATAATAGCCGACCAATCCCAGAAAGCTCCTGATCTCGGATGGGGATCTCGACACCTCCCATCGCATAACTGCTTCAATCTTGGCCGGGTTGACCAATATCCCATTCTGATTAACGAGATGCCCTAGGAACTGGACCTCTCGTAACCAGAAATCACACTTGGAGAACTTGTCAAATAGCCTCTTCAATCTCAAAACTCCCAAAACCTCTCTAAGATGCTCCTCGTGTTGTTCCCTGGTCCTCGAGTACACAAGAATATCGTCGATGAACACGATCACCGATCGATCCAACATGGGCCTACACATCCGGTTCATGAGGTCCATGAACGCCGTCGGTGCGTTGGTGAGCCCGAAGGGCATCACCACAAACTCATAGTGCCCATAACGAGTCCTAAAGGCCGTCTTCGGAATATCCTCCTCACAAACTCTCATATGATGATATCCGGACCTCAGATCAATCTTGGAGAACCAAGATGCCCCTTGCAACTGATCGAACAAATCGTCGATCTTCGAGAGTGGATAACGGTTCTTGACCGTCAATTTGTTCAACTCCCGGTAATCAATGCACATCCGGTGCGAACCATCCTTTTTCTTGACAAAAAGCATTGGAGCTCCCCACGGTGAGATACTCGGTCTAATGAACCCTTTCCCCAGCAGCTCCTGGAGCTGAGAGGATAATTCTTGCATCTCTGGTGGCGCAAGGCGATAGGGTGCCTTGGCAATAGGCGCCGCACCCGGAATCAAATCAATCCGGAACTCCACCTGCCTCTCGGCGGCACACCCGGCAACTCCTCGGGGAAAACATCTGCAAACTCACACACTATCGGAACCTCGGAGATAGAGCTCGGTCTCCCAGTAGCAACCTGCGTATCCATCAAGTATTCCAGAAAACCCATACAACCCGGCTGTAAACTCTGTCTCGCTCGGGCAGCAGAGCAGAAAGCTGATCCAGACCTAGTACCCTCTCCGTACACCGTAAGTACCCCCCACTAGGATCTCGTATCGTCACTAACTGACGCTCGCAGTCTATCACTGCTCCAAGTCGACTCAACCAGTCCATGCCCACTATGACACAGACATCACCCATAGCGATTGGCACCAGGTCCATCGGAAACTCAACACCAAAAATCTCCAAAGTACAATAACGGATCACATCAGTAGCAAAAACCGCATGCTCGTCGGCTACAGAAACCCTCAGAGGTCGACTCAATGCCTCACGTCGGATACTGATGTGACGACTAAAAGCTACGGACATAAAAGATCGACTCGCACCCGAGTCAAATAACACCAAGGCAGGTACATAATTCACAAGAAAAGTACCTACACACAACACTATATAAGCACAAAATAATTCAAAAGAGTAATAACAAGAATACATACCGGCCACAACGTCAGGTGCTGCGCGGACCTCTTCCGCTGTCAGCTGAAAGGCTCTCCCACGAACCTTCGGTGTCTCGGCCTTCATTGGCCGACTCTCAGTAGCACGCAAAGAAGCAGATGCAGATCCATGTGCTGACCCCTGCACGAGCTGAGGGCACTCGGCCTTCCGATGGTCGGTCTAGTTGCAATGGAAGCAAACCGAGAACCCCTTAGGGAAATCCTTCGCCATGTGCCCCTCCTTGCCACATTTGTAGCAAATCTCAACATAACACGATGTCACACCCCAAAACTGGAACGACGGAAACGTTCTGGGGTGGAGGACGTCATGTTTAGTATCACAAGACATGGATCATAGTAATCAAAGTAATAAACAACCATTTCATTAGAAAGAAAGTGTTTACAAGGTGTGTTCACAAAACTTAGAATACATAAGCAAATAACAATCAATACGTGAAGCTATATTGGTCCATCTTCGAAGTTCCCATCACGAGTACCTGTCTACTAGGCTCCTGAGAATACAAGTTATTTGAAAGAGTTGATCAACAATTAAGCTGGTGAATTCATAAGATTTTAGTGATGTAAATAAATCGTAAATTCTTTTTAGAAAGGTTCGCCAGTTCCTCTTAGAAAATCATATATTTTCTACTTTGGTGAAAGATACGTAAAAATGATTCTACAATCCTTTCTATGAGTACTAAATGGATACCAGTGATATACAACTCAGAGTGAACAAACAATCGATTGAGTGCATCTGCTCTAAGGCGGAAAGCACACATCCCATTGTTTGTTTGATCATTGTGGTATATAACCCCGGTGTATTCACTTGTTACTCATGGAGTTAATTGTAATGGTTCCTTTATATTTAATGAAAAGATTCTTCAAGGAAAACTCTTATTTCTTAGAATAAAATGGTGACCACGGTGACTACTCCTATAATCACTTAGTTTATAATAGCTATATATGATCTAATATCGAATAGAGAGTTAATTGGGTGAATCTGCCCTAAGCCCACAACCAAACAAGGAACAGGAAGTAAGGCGGAAAGCACACATCCAACTACCTATTGGGTATTAATGATATATATATCCGTGATGTATAAACTAAATTATTATAGAGTTATTCACCTAAGGTCCTTTAAGTTTATACTAGTTTAATAAAATGGATTAAACCCTTAACTGGTAAGTTTCTAGTTTTTCATACCCAAAGTTCTGATTTGGAGAGTGTATTCTGTACTAGAAAATTGTGCATCGACTCTGTGTCCTATGACTTCACCCATACCTGGTATCCTCATGATGACTCAATGTATACTGGACATATATATCTAGAATCGGATAGATAGTAGACTGGGTGAATCTGTTCCAAACCCACAACCAAACAAGGAACAAGAAATGAAGCGAAAAGCACACATCCTATTACCTATCTGATCCTATTGATATATATGTATCCTTTGATGTATACATTAGGGAATCATAAGGTTAGCATTATCGTCCTTCCTACTAAACGTAGCCTTCTACCAAGGCATCAAATGTTATGGGTGTTCATTCCTTGTATTAGTAAGTATCTTCCCAAATGAGACTATCTTTTAACTAAATATAGTTTATACATTAATGAATATGTGAGAAGAATCCAAGTAATGTAGTAGGGAAAATAATGTTTTATCTCAGCAATGACACTGCTGTTTATAAAGTAGAAAAATACAGACTCCAAGTAGTATTAAATGAACAATACACCTCGGGGAGTCTAAAGCAGTAAAATACAGACTCCACGTAGTATTAAATATACAATACACCTCGGGGAGTCTAAAGTAGCCTTTAGTCCTAAGTCGGTTAATTAAAGGTTTAAATGTGAACTAGTATGTAACTAGGAAGATATATTATGATAGTTTTATCACCTCGTGCCTACTAATCCTGGGACGTGAAATCGTACCAGTGTCAATGCAAACGCGACAAGATATATTACTAGGTTTATCACCTCGTGCCTGCTAGTCCTGGTACGTGAAATCGTACCAGTGTCAATGCAAGCCCGGCAAGATATATTATTAGTTTTATCACCTCGTGCCTGCTAGTCCTGGTATGTGAAATCGTACCAGTGTCAATGCAAACCCGGCAAGATATATTATTAGTTTTATCACCTCGTGCCTGCTAGTCCTGGTACGTGAAATCGTACCAGTGTCAATGCAAACTCGGCAAGATATATGAACGTGATTTTTTTCCCGGTAATTAGTATGGTGTATTCCTCCCTGTTTCTCTTTATAGTGGGTTCTCTTTATATTATCGTGTATTATATTTAGTATGAACTGGATTTCTAAACTATACCTATTATAGTTTACTAATGTTTTCCTTGAACTGATATTGAAAAGACTCTTTTATCTATCAAGTTATGCCAGTACTTTAAAAATGGAGTTTTGTGAAACTATAAAGTAACATAACTTTAAAAGAGTTTTTGAAATGTTTTGACGACTTATAAATGGAATACGTAATCCTTTTGAAATATTTATAACAAACAATTACACAATTAGAATTGTGTTCAACTTGTATCCCCCCCCCCCTTAAAACATTTCAAGCAGTTAAAAGATTCATTACGGGGTATGAACTCACCTGATGTGGGTGATTCAATGAATACGCGCGTAAGGATGAGAAGTTCGACGAATGAAGTCCCGAGACTTAACGAGTCCTAAATGACATATAATGGCATGTATTGACATAAATATAGTGCTTGGAAGAAACTAAATGCAAGGAAACACCTCACGGGACTAGGAAACACTTTGGTCAAGTGTTGGAATCACATGTGATTCACTAAATGGGAGTGTACGGCCATATTGATGGGTGTGCGGCCAGGGGAGTGTGAAACCGCACACTCATGGTAAAGAGTGCACAAAACGTTTTCCAAATGGTGGGGAGGCTTGTAGGACTGATGCTCATCAAGTGTTGAAACTAAAAAGGCACTTTGGAAGCCCTAAAGCACCAAACAAAGGGGTGTACGACCACATGGAGTGTGTGCGGCCGCACACTCCTTGATGAAAATGTTTTGGATGTTTTCTAAGGCTCTTATCTAGTAAATAACAAGCTTGGGGAATGGTATTTACAATATACAAGCCTTTAAGGGTGTTTTGATGGTGTTTGGGGGATGTTTGAGGGGTGTACGACCACATGAGTGTGTGCGGCCGCACACTCATTTGTTCTTGAGTTATGGGCAGTTTCAAGGCCTTAATCTCGTGTTCTTAACAAGTTCTAAGCTTATGGGAAGAGTACTTACGATCTGGAAGCTCGAGGAGGCCCAAAACCGCCAAGAACAAGTGTGTGTTCTTGGTGTTCTTGGTGAAATGGATGAAGATTTGAAGAATCTAGTCAAAACACGATTTCAAATGGATGAAATCAAAGGTTGTAACTAGTTTATGAATATTAACAACATACCAAAGGAAAAACACTTACATTCTTGAAGATTTAGGCTGAAAATCGGATGGTAGTTGAGAGAGAAATCGAGTTCTAAGCCTTGGAGAGTGAAAAGGGATGAAAGAAAGCTAAGTCCCAACCTTATACACGTGAGTGTGCTGCCAGGAGTGGGGTGTGCGGCCGCACACCCATGTGTGCGGCCGTACACTCCTTGTGTTGGAGTGTAAGGCCCGGTTTTGATGCTAGAAGTGTACGCGATCGATTCCTATGCTCAATGCTTGAATGTACTGACCTCTGGACCTTTAAACGGACTCCAAACGAGGATAAATGATAGCAAAAATGACTCTGACACTCAACTGAGCTGACTGGTTGAGCTTTAAAAGCAAAAAAATTTCAGGTTGTCACATCATCCCACCGTTAGAGGGAATTTCGTCCCGAAATTTACTTTCTTCGTAGTACTACTGGGGTTGCGCTCCTCTGATTTGTAGAATACCTACTTGTAGACCTGGCAACTTTGCCCTACTATTCATGATAGGTTTCATACTCAGTCCATCTATTGTTATCTCATGTATACGAGTCGTATATAATTAAAATTAGTTAGACGGTCGGATGTGTGACTCTGCCCCAGGTCCACAACCAGACAAGGAACACGAGATAGGGCGGAAACACGCATACTAGATCTGCGTAATCATAATCATATACCACTCTCGCGTATACACTGAATAGTGATAGGTGGGTTGTATTCGTCCTTAGCCTCTGGGCTTGAACTTGGTCTGCTGGACGAGTGGTATTTCGTGACGGTCTGCGGACATCTGACGATAAGGTTTCAGAGGACAAAGTACTCTTCGCATGAGTACTTCTAGGTTTTTAGAATACGAAAGATAAAACTGGGGTTTATGTCGGACCGTTGATATGAATAACGGAAGTTTCGAGAACTTGACGGTCGAGGAGATAGAAACACATGAACTTAGTATGGTGAGGATCACGCCAACTCATGACGAATGATAGAAATGGACTCTTTACTGAACAAAGTTTTGGCCGATTTAAAAGAAACGTATGTTATACGATGATGTATCCCTACTGTGCTCGAAAATGTACTCTTAGTAAATGTTCTAGTGCTTCCTGTTTTCCCCTTGGTGTTAACACTTCTACGTATCGTACTGCGATGAGCGCGTACATACTGTGAAAGTGTTTTGATAACTAGTATTGATACTTTAAACTACGATCCTCCTTGGTACCACTACGATCGGTTGGAATATACAAGTTGCGAATATTTAAGATGAATTGGACGGCCAACTGAGTAACTCTGCCTCAAATCCACAACCAAACAAGGAACAGGAATTAAGGCGGAATCACTCACTCTAAGTCTGCAAAATCTTAGCTATGCACAACCCTTAATGTACATACTGGCCATCATAGCTTCTAAAAAACGGACCTCTTATTTCTTTTGAATGTTGTGACTCATTTCAAAAAGTGAGTTATTATAATTACTTTTAGGTGTTATCCCCAAGTGTTAATCTTATATAAATATAAATTTATTTTCAAAGCAATTGCTAGGTCGAAAATGTACCGCTGCTCGTCGACGACTCCGGGGTTAATTCTCTTGCGGTGATCATTAGAATTCTTCCATCCGCGCCTGAGTTCTTGGTTATCGGGCAGTCCTCCTGGTAGTGTCCAGTCTCACCACAGCGATAGCAGGCTTGGTTTTCTTCAACTCCAGGGACTTGGGAGATCGGTTGAGCCGGTGCCCTGCAGAAACGGACTGTGTGTCCCATTCTGTGGCAGTTCAGACACTGCATTTTCCAGCATCTTCCGGTGTGGTGATATTTGCACCTCCCACACTTCGGAAGGGTTCCACCATATCGACTGGCAGGTGCTGGAGTAGTGGGTGTTGTGGCGGTGCACATAGTAATCGTTTGCTCCTCCTTCCTCTTGTTCCCCTACTTCTGTCCATAGTCCCCTTCCCTCGATGGTTCGGGAACCGGGACTTCTACGCCTCGGTGGACTTCATAGTCGATGAGTTGCCGAGCCAGGTGTTTTGCACTGTCGAATGTGGCCGGGTTAGAAGACAACATGTTTCCTCGGGTCGGGGCAGTCAGACCCCAGATGTATCTTTCTATTTTCTTGCTCTTCGGGGAAACCATCCTGGGGCATAGTGCTGCTAAGTCGCTAAACCTGTCAGTGTAGGCTACTATGTCTGAGCCAACCATCCTGAGCTCCCATAGCTCTTGTTCCAGCTTTTATACTTCACCCCTTGAGCAGTACTCTCTCATCATCATTTCCTTCAAGTTTTCCCAGCCCATAGAGTTTGCCACTGTTAGAGTCAGTGACTTAACATGGCCATTCCACCATGTTAGGGCTCTTCCGAAGAAGGTGCGGGCAGCAAACTTCACTTTGCTCCCTTCGGGGCACGAACAGATCTCGAAAATCGACTATGTTCTCTCGAACCAATGCATCAGAGAGATGATTCCACCATTTCCATCAAAGGAATTGGGTTTGCATTTCATGAAGTCTTTATATGAACACTCCCTTACATGTTCGTGGGTATCTTCGTGGTCGGTTCGGTGAGCACCGCTACCAGATCCACTGATACCACTTACGCGAATTTGGGTTAGGGCGGCTGTCCTGGCTGCTGTTACCGCTACCTGAAAAGCAGCTAGGTCGAACTGTGGCGGGGGTAGTGGCGGTTGAGTTGTAGTTATCGGGACAGTGCGTATGTTCGATTTGCGAGGAGGCATCTTTGTTAAAAGAATACAAAGATGAGATGGAATAAGTCTATAGCAGTGGACACAAACCAAAAGCTGAAAAGACAAGGTTATCCCAGTTCTGAGTGTATCGAGTCGTGACTTCCACAGGGTTCTAGAAACAATTCATAAAAGAGTCTATGCCTAATAAACTCGATGAATTTGAAATGACTATCCTTGAATGAATATTTGTTACTTGAATAATTGATACTAGTTGCATGTAAGAAAATAATCCTAACACATAATGTGAGCAGTGTTTCCACTCGCTCATTAAGTTAACAAGATTATTATTTATTAGTGTGACGCATGAGACGTTTTGGTTACTTCGGTTGATCCTTCTTTGAAAACTTCTCCTGAACTTGCTCTTGTTCCTCTTGGACTCTTCTGTTGTCTACTATGAGGAAGTGGTTACATCTATCTAGGCTCGTCGTGCGAGAATGGAAGTGACTAAAGAATCTATGAGATTTAAGGTAACTTTATGGGGTGATCCTCACAGAGTCCTCCTATAATTGCACAATGTATACAAGTTGTATATAACTTAAGATCAAATAGATCTTCGAATAAGTGATCCTACTCCAAAACCACAACCAAACAAGGAACAGGTAGTGGAGCGTAGATCACAAATTCTAAGTCTATAAATTCTCAATATATATAACCTTGGAAGTATACATTGCATGATTATAGACCTATCCGTAAGGGTCTTTTAAGTTATCACAGAAGTTATTTGTATAGTGCCCAAAATACTCCTATAGTATTTTAATGTAATCTTCCTGGTATGTTTCAAACTTGTTATCGCGTTATAGTATCATAGAATACTCCTATAGTATTCTAACTCTAATGTACTTGTTCTAGTATTCTCTTGACTTAGTATTCGGTAAGTTTTAAGACTGTTGCAACACCACATCACTCCCAAACACATGTCAGTCACATCTCGAATAAATATAGTTGATCATGCTATATTGATCCTAGCTATGATTACATAACTGTTCAGGTTTGACGACAATGTTCAACCTTTAAATACTTTTAGTTCTGTTCTTCTTGTGATACTTGGCCTAGTATGTATACATGTATAAGCAGGTAGGTATATTTTATAACTTATTGTTATACTCTTAAAATATACCATTATCCAGAGCACTTAAGCCCCATTGTATTTATAGTTGTATATCTTTTATTGGTTGATATACTTAGTTCACAATAAACAATGCTCTGATACCAATCTGTCACACCCCAAAAATGGAACAGCGGAAACGTTCTGGGGTGGAGGACGTCATGTTTAGTATCACAAGACATGCATCATAGTAATCAAAGTAATAAACAACCATTTCATTAGAAAGAAAGTGTTTACAAGGTGTGTTCACAAAACTTAGAATACATAAGCAAATAACAATCAATACGTGAAGCTATATTGCTCCATCTTCGGAGTTCCCAGCACGAGTACCTGACTACTAGGCTCCTGAGAATACAAGTTATTTGAAAGAGTTGATTAGCAATTAAGCTGGTTAGTTCATAAGATTTTAGTGATATAAATAAATCGTAAATTCTTTTTAGAAAGGTTCGCCAGTTCCTCTTAGAAAATCCTATATTTTCTACTTTGGTGAAAGATACGTAAAAATGATTCTACAATCCTTTCTATGAGTACTAAATGGATACCAGTGATATACAACTCAGAGTGAACAAACAATCGATTGAGCGCATCTGCTCTAAGGCGGAAAGCACACATCCCATTGTTTGTTTGATCATTGTGGTATATAACCCCGGTGTATTCACTTGTTACTCATGGAGTTAATTGTAATGGTTCCTTTATATTTAATAAAAAGATTTTTTAAGAAAAACTCTTATTTCTTAGAATAAAATGGTGACCACGGTGACTACTCCTATAATCACTTAGTTTATAATAGCTATATATGATCTAATATCGAATAGAGATTTAATTGGGTGAATCTGCCCTAAGCCCACAACCAAACAAGGAACAGGAAGTAAGGCGGAAAGCACACATCCAACTACCTATTGGGTATTAATGATATATATATCCGTGATGTATAAACTAAATTATTATAGAGTTATTCACCTAAGGTCCTTTAAGTTTATACTAGTTTAATAAAATGGATTAAACCCTTAACTGGTAAGTTTCTAGTTTTTCATACCCAAAGTTCTGATTTGGAGAGTGTATTATGTACTAGAAAACTGTGCATCGACTCTGTGTCCTATGACTTGACCCATACCTGGTATCCTCATGATGACTCAATGTATGGTGGACATATATATCTAGAATCGGATAGATAGTAGACTGGGTGAATCTGTTCCAAGCCCACAACCAAACAAGGAACAAGAAATGAAGCGAAAAGCACACATCCTATTACCTATCTGATCCTATTGATATATATGTATCCTTTGATGTATACATTAGGGAATCATAAGGTTAGCATTATCGTCCTTCCTACTAAACGTAGCCTTCTACCAAGGCATCAAATGTTATGGGCGTTCATTCCTTGTATTAGTAAGTATCTTCCCAAATGAGACTATCTTTTAACTAAATATAGTTAATACATTAATGAATATGTGAGAAGAATCCAAGTAATGTAGTAGGGAAAATAATGTTTTATCTCAGCAATGACACTGCTGTTTATAAAGTAGAAAAATACAGACTCCAGGTAGTATTAAATGAACAATACACCTCGGGGAGTCTAAAGCAGTAAAATACAGACTCCAGGTAGTATTAAATGTACAATACACCTCGGGGAGGCTAAAGTAGCCTTTAGTCCTAAGTCGGTTAATTAAAGGTTTAAATGTGAACTAGTATGTAACTAGGAAGATATATTATGATAGTTTTATCACCTCGTGCCTGCTAATCCTGGGACGTGAAATCGTACCAGTGTCAATGTAAACACGACAAGATATATTACTAGGTTTATCACCTTGTGCCTGCTAGTCCTGGTACGTGAAATCGTACCAGTGTCAATGCAAGCCCGTCAAGATATATTATTAGTTTTATCACCTCGTGCCTGCTAGTCCTGGTACGTGAAATCGTACCAGTGTCAATGCAAACTCGGCAAGATATATTATTAGTTTTATCACCTCGTGCCTGCTAGTCCTGGTACGTGAAATCGTACCAGTGTCAATGCAAACTCGGCAAGATATATGAACGTGATTTTTTTCCCGGTACTTAGTATGGTGTATTCCTCCCTGTTTCTCTTTATAGTGGGTTCTCTTTATATTATCGTGTATTATATTTAGTATGAACTGGATTTCTAAACTATACCTATTATAGTTTACTAATGTTTTCCTTGAACTGATATTGAAAAGACTCTTTTATCTACCAAGTTATGCCAGTACTTTAAAAACGGGGTTTTGTGAAACTATAAAGTAACATAACTTTAAAAGAGTTTTTGAAATGTTTTGACGACTTATAAATGGCATAAGTAATCCTTTTGAAATATTTATAACAAACAATTACACAATTAGCATTGTGTTCAACTCGTATTCCCCCCCCCCCTTAAAACATTTAAAACAGTTAAAAGATTCATTACGGGGTATGAACTCACCTGATGTGGGTGATTCAACGAATACGCGCGTAAGGATGAGAAGTTCCACGAATGAAGTCCTGAGACTTAACGAGTCCTAAATGACATATAATGGAATGTATTGACACAAATATAGTGCTTGGAAGCAACTAAATGCAAGGAAACACCTCACGGGACTAGGAAACACTTTGGTCAAGTGTTGGAATCACATGTGATTCACTAAATGGGAGTGGACGACCATATTGATGGGTGTGCGACCAGGGGAGTGTGCAGCCGCACACTCATGGTAAAGAGTGCACAAAACGTTTTCCAAATGGTGGGGAGGCTTGTAGGACTGATGCTCATCAAGTGTTGAAGCTAAAAAGGCACTTTGGAAGCCCTAAAGCACCAAACAAAGGGGTGTACGGCCACATGGAGTGTGTGCGGCCACACACTCCTTGATGAACATATTTTGGACGTTTTCTAAGGCTCTTATCTAGTAAATAACAAGCTTGGGGAATGGTATTTACAATATACAAGCCTTTAGGGGTGTTTTGATGGTGTTTGGGGGATGTTTGAGGGGTGTATGGCCACATGAGTGTGTGCGGCCGCACACGCATATGTTCTTGAGTTCTGGGCAGTTTCAAGGCCTTAATCTCGTGTTCTTAACAAGTTCTAAGCTTATAGGAAGAGTACTTACGATCCGGAAGCTCGAGGAGGCCCAAAACCGCCAAGAACAAGTGTGTGTTCTTCGTGTTCTTGGTGAAATGGATGAAGATTTGAAGAATCTAGTCAAAACACGATTTCAAATGGATGAAATCAAAGGTTGTAACTAGTTTATGAAGATTAACAACATACCAAAGGAAAAACACTTACATTCTTGAAGATTTAGGCTGAAAATCGGATGGTAGTTGAGAGAGAAATCGAGTTCGAAGCCTTGGAGAGTGAAAAGGGATGAAAGAAAGCTAAGTCCCAAACTTATACACGTGAGTGTGCTGCCAGGAGTGGGGTGTGCGGCCGCACACCCATGTGTGCGGCCGTACACTCCTTGTGTTGGAGTGTAAGGCCCGGTTTTGATGCTAGAAGTGTACGCGATCGATTCCTATGCTCAATGCTTGAATGTACTGACCTTTGGACCTTTAAACGGACTCCAAACGAGGCTAAATGATAGCAGAAACGACCCTGACACTCAACTGAGCTGACTGGTTGAGCTTTAAAAGCAAAAAAATTTCAGGTTGTCACACACGAACCCTCATGGCTCTTGCCGCACTTGCCACAAGTGTAGCCCTTCTGGCCCCCAGCTCTGGTATCAGCGGGCTTAGCCCGCTTCGTCGCCGACTGCGACTGTACCGGTCTCCTGTCCCTACCCCGGGACTCCTCCGCCTCCTCCCTGGACTGCAGCTCAAACTTAATCTCCCTCCTCCTGGCATTGGCCTGCAGCTCGGCCAATGTCCTGTACGACGAGTTCGCCACGAACTCTCGTATATCCCTCCTCAGTATGCTCAAATATCGGCTCACACGTTCCGGCTCAGTGGACACGTGCTCAGGGCAAAACATCTCCCTCTCGTGAAACATCCTCGAAATCTCAATCACTGACTCTGGTGTTTTCAGTAGTACGGGCCCAATACTACCTTCCACATCGGGCATGTAGTCACCCAAGTCCTCCTCCTAGGATTCTAATTCCCAAGTACTCTATCTCTCTCATATCAAACTACTCTCATCTCAGAACTCTCTCTCTCTCTCTCTCTAAGTGCTCCTGCTCACCACTCTCTATAGCACTTACTCAAAGCACATAACAGGTAATTGTGACTCCTAAGCTAAGGCATCACAAATCAGGCAACCCAAGCCCTAAGATATGAAATACCTAGCTTGTTCTCTAGCATGCAACACTACCATTTCATAATTATCTCATAACACACTAAGTAATGGTATTTTGGGAAATCACCGTTCGGGCTCTGGCTGATTGTACACACTGCTCCATCTCAGTTTCTCTTAAAACTCTTTCTCTTTTTAGAAAAATTCATTATTTTTGAAAAAAAATTTCTCAAATCCTCAGTTTGAGTCCAGACATGCCCGAAGGTGCATCCGAATCCCTCAAACCAAGGCTCTGATACCAACTTGTAACAACGTAAATTTTCAAACCAAAATTTTCAATTTTTAAACCACATTTTTCTCAATTCAAACATCTCAAAAGTGTTATAGTATCAAATCATCCAACACATATCCGAAAACTGAATACATAACAAATCCAGGACCTTCTCATAACATGACTCAAATCTCTGACGTGTGTACAATCAAACCGGCGCCTTCCCGTGATCCTGAAAAGTACCTGAAACACATAACACATAACACGATAAGCATAAATCTTAGTGAGTTCCCCAAAATACCACACATATCTCATTAGCCTCTCATGGCTATACTCAGATAAGACCCTCCGGTCAATGTGTCTCAGTGGAACCCTCTGGTCCCACAACTCAGTTGGACCCTCCGGTCCCTCAACTCTGCAACTCAATATAAAACACAGCATATAAATCACAAGGACAGCTAGCAGGATATATCAATACACAGTATATGCACATAAGACCCTCCGGTCACACATGGATTACCACTCAAGGTAAGTATAGTGAGAAGACTCACCTCGTAGAACTCGGATAATCTCGAACTCGAATCACCGGTCTAGCCTCCGCCTAACACAACGATAATAATCTCTAATTAATAAGGCTCTCACTGAAGCTAAACTAACCCTTCTACAAACTCACAGAAGGGAAAAAGACCATTTTACCCCTCTATGGCCTTATAGTCCACAAATTGACCGAACCCTAAAAGTCAACCGAAAGTCAACGGCAAGGAGTACGCTGCGCGTACCAACCCTCTACGATGGGCGTACTCGGCTACCATGCAGACATCGGGGATGATCAACCCCTACGCTGCGCGTACTGGGATTACACCCAGCGTACGTCCCAGTTTCACTCTCCTCACATTTTTTTGTCTTAATCAGTTAAGACATTGACTCATATCACAGATCTGGACTCTCTAACATCTCTTAATCCATAAAGTCAGTGACTTTAGGCCTTTGCATGGTTGATTAGGTCACAAACACTCAAAACATCCATCCTCTTTCCTCATGAATCTCATATCTCATGCATGGCTTACTTCTAACGTCCAAGATTGGATTTTTATGATTCTACTCCACAAAATACACTAAAAGGGGATAGATCAAGGTCTCTGGAGCTTATTATCTCATAAAGTCTCCATCTTTTGGGACAAAACCCTAAAATACTCCATATAATTGCACAAACCAAAAGAATGAGAAAGCATGAAGCTTTATACCTCTAAGTGAAGCTTTCCACACAGCTAAGCTCAGATCCAAAAGCCTGGACTCTCCTCCTTCTTCTCCAAAGTTTCTTCTCCACTTCAAGAACACAAGATTCTTCTCACAAGCTCTCCAATGCACTCACAAGCTATAAGAACGAAGATTTAGGGTTATGAGGGTTTGGTGTCTGGAAATGGTGGCCAGGAATGAGGCCATCATATCCTTTATATAGGGTCACACCCCAAATTAGGGTTTCTACTCTGGGCCTAGTAGGCCCAGCGTACCCTCCGGTACGCCCAGCGTACTAGGTGGCCTCCGCGTCAAATGCACGCATATGAGTACTCTGAGCGTACACTCTAGTACGCCCCGCGTACTCATTTACCACCTTTTCTCTACAAAGGGCCAAATTGGACAAATGCTCAATAGATCAAGGTTTACAAGGTATACCTGGACTTGGGATGTTACAGAAGCAAAATGATCCATAAAGGTGCTTAAAAACTCTTCAAACCCTAAAAATTAGGGTTTCACTCGACATTAGTACGCCCAGCGTACATATGTATATGCCCAGCGTACTCACATATATGCCCAGCGTACTACTCATGCTTCCAAAAATCACCATTTTACCACTAGGGCTTCTTAAGGCTACATATTTATACTCCAAGGACCCAAAATGACATATTTAAATACTAAAGGAAGGATTTGAAAATACCTGAAAGCCCGGGATGTTACACAAATCAGGGTAGTGCTCTCGCATCTCCATCTCGGGCTCCCACGTCCATTTAGAACCCTTACGATGTTGCCACTGGACCTTGACCAAAGACACTTCTTTGTTGCACAAGGCCTTCGTCTTCCTATCCAAGATCGCCACTGGTCTCTCCACATAATTCAGGCGATCATCGACCTACATGTCATCCAAAGGAAGAACTACGGACTCATTAGCCACATACATCCAAAGTTGAGAAACATGGAAGTTGTTGTGGATCTGGCTAAGCTCGTTAGGAAAATCCAGTCGGTATGCAACCTTTCCCACCCAGGTGGAAATCCTAAAAGGACCAATGAATCTAGGGCCCAGCTTTCCCCACTTCCGAAATTAGATGATAGCTTTCCAAAGTGACACCTTCAAAAGCATCAAATCCCCCACCTAAAACTCGAGGTTTGAATGTCACTGATCTGCATAACTCTTCTGTCGGCTTTGTGTGACTTGCAACCTGTCTTGCACCTGTTGAATCAAATCAGTGGTCTTGAGTACCTCCTCAGTACTCCTCATGACCCGATGCCCAACCTCCCCCCCCCCCCAGCAAACCGGGGTCCAGCACCTCCTTCCATATAACAACTTAAAAGGCGGTCGGTCAATACTGGCATGATAATTGTTGTTATAGGAGAACTCGATCAGTAGAAGGTAAGTATCCCAACTCCCTCCAGAATCCAATACACAAGCCCGAAGCATATCTTCGAGCGTCTGAATCATCCACTAGCTCTGGCCGTTAGTCTGGGGGTGGTATGTTGTACTAAAATGCAGCTGAGTACCCAACTCCTCATGAAACTTCCTCCAAAACCTGGAGGTAAACCAACATCCTAATCCTAAACCACCAAAACTGGCACCCCATACCGAACCACCACCTCCCGAATATAGATGTCAGCTAACTTCTTAGAAGATATACTCTCGGAAATCGGTATGAAATGTACACTCTTTGTCCATCTATCAATAACGACCCAGATAGAATCAACTACACGTTCCATCCTTTCCAGCTTTGTGACGAAATCCATGGCAATCTCTTCCAACTTCCACATGGGAATGGGTAATAGATGCATCTTGTTGTGGGGTCTCTGATGTTCAGCTTTGACTTTCCTACAATTCAGGCACCACTCAACAAACCAATCTATTTCCCTTTTCATGCAAGACCACCAATAACTTAGCTTCAGATCCCTATACATCTTTGTGGGCCCCGGATGGATCGAAGACTTTGATTTATGTTCTTCCTCCAGAACTTTATGCTTCACACCACCAGTTGTCATAACACAAACTCTACCACATTGAGTCAACAACCCTCAATTGTCTTTGACAAATAAGGGAATATGCCCTCTGATTCGCTCAGCCTTCCAATTCTCCTTTTTCAATCCCTCCACCTGGGCCTTTTTGATCAAATCCAACAAAGGCAAAGTAACACCATCCTAAAACAAGTATCCCTGATAGGAGAACTCATGGCCTTACGGCTCAAAGCATCAGCCACCACATTAGCCTTCCTAGGGTGGTATAGGATCTCGCAATCATAATCCTTTACCAAATCTAACCATCATTGTTGTCGTATATTCAAATTCGGTTGATCCATCAAGTACCTCAAACTCTTATGGTTAGTGTAAATAGTACACCTAACCCATACAAATAGTGTCTCCAAATCTTGAGGGCAAAAACCACCGCCCCCAACTCCAAATGGTGTGTAGGGTAATTCGCCTCATGAGGCTTCAACTGCCTCGAAGCGTAAGCAATCACATGACCCCTTTACATAAGGACAGCTCCCAAACCAGAAATAGAGGCGTCACAATCTCTGCCTCAGAGTCTTAAAAGCCAACTGCTGACTAGACCCCCATCGAAAAGTCACATTCTTCTTCGTCAAGCGAGTCAAAGGCACTATAATCTCGGAGAAATCATCGATAAATCTCTGATAATACCCTGCGAGACCTAGGAATCTCCGAATCATAGATGGGGTCCTCGGGATCTCCCATCGCATCACGGAATCGATCTTGGCTGGGTCGACCAATATACCCCTATGGTTGACGATGTGCCCCAAGAACTGCACCTCTCGTAACCAGAACTCACATTTGGAGAATTTGGCATAAAGCCACTCCTTCCTAAGGGTCTCCACCACCTCGCACAAATGCTCTTCATGCTGCTCCTTGGTCTAGGAGTTGACCAGCATATCATCTATAAATACTATCACTGACCGATCTACCATCGACCTGCAAACCCAGTTCATAAGATCCATGAAAGTTGTTAGTGCATTGGTAAGCCTGAAAGGCATCACCACGAACTCGTAATGACCATAGCGGGTCCTAAAGGTTGTCTTCTGCACATCATCATTTCTGACCCTCATTTGGTGGTAACCTGATCGTAAATTAATCTTGGAAAACCAAGATGCACCCTGAGGCTGATCAAATAAATCATCAATCCTCGAGAGTGGGTAATGGTTCTTCACCGTTAACTTATTCAAATCATGGTAGTTAATACACATCCTGTGTGAACCGTCCTTCTACTTCAAAAATGGGGTCGGTGCTATCCAAGAAGAGCTACTCAACCGAATAAATCCCTTGTCTAGCAGCTCCTAAAGTTGCGTAGACAACTCCCGCATCTCTGTTGGTGCCAAGCGATACTGTGCCATGGCTAACGGAGCCGCACCAGGAACCAGATCAATTTGAAACTCAACCTGCCTCTCGGGAGGCACTCCTGGAAAATCCTCTGGAAATACATCAGGGAAATCCCGTACAATGGGCACCCCACTCAACTTCGTCTTTCCCTCAACTCGAGTGTCTACAACATAAGATAGGAACCTAGAACAACCCTACTGAAGATATCTCCTGGCCCTCACAACTAAACAGAGAGTCGGCCCATGCGAAGCTCTCTCACCAGGAATAACCAGTTCTCCCCCACTTGGGGTTCGAACTCTCACTAGTTGACGCTCGCAGTCAATCATGGCCCCATTGGGGCCCAACCAATCCATCCCGATTATAACCTTCAATCTTCTCAAAGGAATCGACAAAAAATTAATAGAGTATCTCTCACTAAACAGATTCAGGACACACCCACGATGAACCCTCAAAGCACTCACGGTACGGTCATCTGCAATCTCAACCTCCAACGGGTAATCCAGAGTCCCGGGAGCATCACAAAACTTCTTGCTAAGAGCAAGAGATACAAAGGATCGGGTAGCACCCGAATCAAACAGAACATGTGCAGACATACCATTGACCATAAAGGTCTTTATACAAGATCACATATAATCATCAGCATAAATAAGGAAAGCAATAAAAGATAAAGATAAATCACATACCAGTAACGACATCCGGTGCTGCACGAGCCTCATCGGTGGTCAGCTGAAATACCTTACTCTTCACCACAGGTACCTCCGTCTTACCCTAGCGGCCAGCAGTAATCCTCAAGGTGGCTGGCACAAGCGCCACCACTGATCCTCTGGATAATCTTGGACAATCGGCCTTTTCATGACCGATGTAATTGCAATGAAAGCAAATCAGAGCAATCATGGGGCAGTCCCTACTCATGTGGCTCGCCTGACCACAACCAAAACATACTAAACCTGACACTCGACACACCCCACCTTGCGGCTTGGCATACTTACCGCAATGACTCTGGCCCTGCGGACATCTGACACGTGAATTAGAAGTCTTGGGTGTCTTAGCCTGGCCCGCTGCTATTTGCTCCTGCTTCGGCTTCCTCTTCGTCTGCAGCTCCAACTCAATGACCTACTCACAGGCCTTCTCAATCATAGCATTCAGGTTCTTACACCCCGTAAAGCTCACAAACTCCCTGATGTCCTCCCTTAACATGTCATGGTATCTTGTCTTCCTTATCTCCTCATTAGCAAGGTCCAGGAACTCCCTCGCCAGCAGTTGCACCTCAATAGTTGGTGGAAACTCCCTCTGAAACCTCGAAACAAAATCCTCCTAGATCATGACTGCCACTGCCGCTAACCCTACAGCTTGGCTAACCTCCTCCCACTAGTCTCGTGCTCGATCCCTCAACAGGTAGGATGCAAATCCCACCTTTGCCCCCGCAGGGCAAAAACTCATCGGATGAGCATTCTCCATGTCAGCGATCCAGCGTCGGGTAGAGATGAGGTTCTTAGCCCAAAAGAACTCAGGAGCTCCACAGGCATTGAACTCCCAGAATGAGGGAGTTCAGGCTCATATTTAACCCACAGCAATCTCAGATCGAAAAGACCCGAGCCTCTCATCTATCAGCTCCATAATCCCCTCATTGATGGTACCAAAAATCATAGGAGTAGCATCCAATATATCGCGAGTAACCTCAGCCGAAATGAACTTGTGCAGCTTCTCATCCATCACATATGCGCTTGAGCCAGAACCTGAACCAGAACCAGAGCCAGAACCTTCTTGAGCAATCATCACCATCCTCAAACTGAAACACAAGATATAAACAATAACAATATGACTCGAGGGGGTTCCCACTACATAGGCCTCCTTAGAGTTTCCAAGTGTTCTTGTCTCAGGTACAGATCCTATGCTTCCAGTAGTACGGGCCCAATACTACCTTTCACACCTACCTGTACCTTCCTCAGGATCAATCATGATTCCTCTAAGTTACCACACTAAAACCATATACCAATCATATGCTAAACAGCATGCATATCCTAGGCTCTCCTAGGAAGTCTCAACTCCCACCACTCACAATACCAAGAACCGCAATCAACATTGTTGTTTGCCTTATGCATGCAAGTTATACACAAAATAGGATCACATAGACTGTCAAATTATGATTCTACCCTAAGTCCACAACCAAACCAGTAACAGGAAATGAGGCTAAATCGATCATTATAGGGCTATACAATCCTAATCGTATACAACTTTGAAAGCATATACTTAGCAACTAACTGAGCCGATATCAAATCCAAGTAATACATAGCATCAAATTCCCCAAGGCTATAATGCATCACAAAAATCAAGAAAATTTATCATATAATTCCTGAAGGTATCCTTAGCCCTAATCTAGCATGCAATTCTCATATCCACCATTCTACTCATAATACATAGGTATGGGTAACCTTGGGAACCACTTACTTGAGCTCGACTGATTGCATGCATCGCACCCCTTTTTCTTAGTAAAAAAATCTTTTTAGAAGTTTAATTTCATTTTTCTTTAAAAAGATTATCATTTTCTCAATTTAAGTTCTGACACACCCGAAAGTGTCCTCGAATCCCTCAAACCAAGGCTCTGATACCGACTTGTAACAACCCAAAAACAATGATACATTTTTTCATTCAAAGACTATCAATTTCATGCATTATTGTTCCAAAAACTATCATCAAATATAATATTCAAAACATCAGAGTACAATTATTCAAAATGCGAAAATCATGAGGGGAGGATATTGTGTCATCACGTCGGTCCCTTCCTTTTTGAACTAGAAGTACCTGAAACCATAAACATAAACTTTAAACACAAAGCTTAGTGAGTTCCCCAAAGTACCACATACCAAGCATACAATTGGGGTTAACCTTGGGTATAACCAACCCTATATACATATATGGGCCCCATCTCTTGGGCCTCTCCTTGGGGTGTATTTCAACCCGATCAAAATATACGGTCCCTGCCTTGGGGTATCTTTCAACCCAATCATACAATAGTGGGCCCCGACCTGGGGTCTATTTGAACCCGAACATACGATTGTGGTCCCCGCCCTAGGGTATATTTCAACCCATCATACAAACACACATCAGTCACATAACAGCTATCATCCTAAATACACAATAATTAGCCGGCATTAGTGCCTTCGACCCATGGATACAGTGAGAAAACTCACCTCACAGATAGATGAGAAAACTGAATAGCATGCTGCTACGAAATCAACTCTACTGATCACCTTTAAAAATTCAGTGACACAATCTCAAAATACCCAAAATAACCCTAGGTCAACTTTGGTCAAAATCCAGGTGAAAGTCAACCAAGTCAACCGGGTCAACTTAGTGAGTACGCTGGGCGTACTACGTGCTTGACCAAATTCGAGGAGTTGACCATGTACGCGCAACGTATCATTTGGTACACCCAGCGTATACGGCTGCGACTCATCCACTCCATTAAGAGCTTAATCCTTAAGCTCTTTTGTCCAAACTTCAAATCTAGCCCTAAACAGACGTCCTTAATCATAAAGTTTCCAACTTTATGATCTTGCAAGGCTATTAAGTGCCCAACACCAAAAACCCTAACTTCTTAAATTATTAAGACAACCTAGATCATGCATGGAGAGAAACTAATGCCCAAGTTCATATTTTTATGGCTTAACACACCCTATAACATCTGAAAGGACAATTCAAACATCTTGGAATACTCCATACTCACAAGGATCAAGATTGGGACAAAAAGGTACCAACTTTAATCTTAAACTAGATCTAAATGAAATACTCATCAAGGTTGGAGCTTTATACCTCCAAAAGGTGCAAAAGGAAATGTAGATGTTGGATCCAAGGACTTGAGTGAAACACTACAACTTCAAAGCTCTTCTTTCACCTCCAAAAGCTCCAAAATGGAACCAAAAGAGTCTCTAAGATTTAAAATGCACTCACAGACTTTAGGGTTTTGAAATGAGGAAGGAGGTTGGAGTTAAGAGAGTGTATGAGGCCATAAAGATGTTTAAATATGGTCCAAACCCTAAATATTAGGGTTTGCACCCTGGCTACGTACGCCTTGCGTACTCAACGTACGCCCAGCGTACATGTGCATGACTAATAATTTTGAAAATGCCATTAGGGACCAACTTATAATTACCAATCAAGGTTCAAAAAGGAACTACCTGGAAGTCAAGATGTTACAAAGAATGGTGTCAGGCAGTATTGGTACAGTTCCTCATTTTGAGTTATCCATTGAAAAGCATTTTAAGACTTTGTCAATGTATGTACTCTAACTTAAACCAATGAGCATTTGGGATCTATCTCTATAGATCCTAATACCGAGTATGTATGCAGCATCCCGTAGATCTTTCATTTGAAAGGACTTGCTAAGGTAAGCCTTAGTCTCTTTCAATGTTGTGATATCTTTCCCGATGAGTAATATGTCATCGACATATAGAATTAGAAAAACAATTTGGCTTCCACTTGCTTTGATGTATACACATGGTTCATCGACACTTTCTGAGAAACCAAACTTTTTATGTAATTTTTCTTGTTGTTCTTTTATGTATGTAAGATTTTATTGTAAGCCTGTGATTTGTCTTGGGAAGTAAAGTGTTTTAAATAAAGTAGATTTCTACATCGTATGTAAAACTCTGATATTTCCCATTGAATAGATGTATAGATATTCGGGTCGTTACAAATATTATCCTTTCTCTCACAGTTCAACATAAGAGAACCGTTATTCTATTAATCTTTATAATCTCATGGGTCCAAACAATTTCTCATTCTAGGAGTCACAACTCCATTTCTATTTCATTACACATGTTCACAATTTTCTTTTATGAACACATTACCAAATTATGTCTACCTAAATGCATTAACTAATTACATTGATTATGATTTAATTTTGACATACAATCTCGAACAAAATCGCCTCATATACCCATATACCTATAGTGTTTAGATACCGTAAAACCTAAGCCAAACATTTATTTTTTAAACTTTACTTTGAAACAACATAAATTACAAATAAATAAACATAATTTGCTTTAAACAAAAAATACCAAACACCCTATAGATTAAATAGTATAAAAGTCGTCTAATAAATTAGTAGTGTTTATAAAGTAAGCGGTAATTTTAATAACAAATTTATAATTATACTAAGAGAATCCCCACGCGTTGAACAGGAAAACGGTTACGTGGTTAAAATATGTTAGAATTTATATTTTATCTATGTTTTTTTCTTGGAATTTTTCCATATCATTATCAATAACTTTTATGAATATGTTTTTGACAATAAAACCAAGCAAACAACAGTTATACGATATTTTGTGATGCCTTCGATCGTAAATGACGATAGATGTGCTATATTAATACTACGGTGAAGATTTGATATCTTTTATAAAGAACATGTACAAAAAGTTACTTTATAATGAAGTAAAGAAAATGATATTGTAAGATCCAAACTTGTTGAATATGTTGTTTGTTTATGTCATATTGCAATAAAAGTTTATATTTAAAGGTTGATTAAAACGAAACAGTCTTAGCGATATTCCAATATACCAAACTTTATATATTGAAAGTTATGATATAAAAATAAATTATGTTTACTTATCTTAACATATGTCATTTCAATTTTGAAAGCGACAAAATTGTATGAAAATACAAACTTTCAAATTTCAACTAAATGTTATTTAAAATTAAATTACTAAAACTAAATGTCTTTTTATTTATATAATTACTTATAAGAATTAATTAAACAGTAAGTACTGAAATATTTAAATTGTGTTTAGTCAATTAAATGAATAATATGATTATCTAATGTGTACATTGAAATTGTACAAAAACCTCCGAATCTATTATTAAAAATTTAATTATGAGTGTCTAATATTTTATGTGTATTATTCATATAAGATCGATTGTATAACACTCTTAGTTATTATATAAATTGTGATTATTTTATCTTATTATTGGTAAGAATTATATATATATATATATATATATATATATATATATATATATATATATATATATATATATATATATAGCCACATTAATGTAATAAAAATTTGTTATTTTTATTGAAGTGTCATTTTAATATTACAACTCTCCAAATTATAATTAAATGTTATTTATAATTAAATCAAAGAGGTTTGACATTCATTGTATTTAACTAGTATATATAAAACTTAATAAGATTAAAATATTAAAATTATGTTTACTTAATTAAATGAATAACATAGTTCAAATATTGTACTAAAATCCTTCAAACCAATTATTAAAAATTTAATTATGTGTCTCTATTATTTTATGTGTATTTATTAATATATTAGTGTATGTTATTTTTATCTACGAACATATTAATCAAATATATAACACAAAGTTATATATTTGAGACAACAATTTCTTAACTACATTACAACTTAAGGTTGTAGAATTCTAGTTTGCAACACTCATATAAATACATAATGTAATTGCAACATATTATAAAATTAAGTATATTATATCAGTAACACAAAAACTGTGACATTAAAATGATAATATTTTTATATAAAACAACATATTTAAATTAATAAATTAACTATGTTATCTTAAAGTTTAAATAGTTAACTTTAAAATTAGAATATTAAAGAAGTTTAATATATTAAAAACTCAAATTAATGTGGTTGAAGATAAAAAAAAAATACAATAACACAATAAAACAAAGGATCAAACTCCTATTTATTTACATTCAACATCTTCATCATATCATTTGCATATAACAAAAAGAATATATAATAGCTTTTACGGAAATCTACAATAAAGTTTTTAAATATTGGTCTCATAATTGATTTAGTAATTATATATTTTTTTATTCAATTAAGTCCTTGGTAATCATATTCAATTTAACTCTTTTACCCGGTCAAAAGGTCATCCAACTTTCAAAAGTTACACTTTTGGCCCAGATTTCAAAATTTATTACAAATTTGGTCCAAAATTTACACTTTTGGCCTAGAGTTTAAATTTTATTACAAATTTGGTCCAAAATTTACCCTTTTGGCCCAAATTTTAGAATTTTTTTATGAATTCATCCTAACTTTAGTGTTTTATACAACTTTTTTTTTCTGAAAATTTTGTTTCGAAAATGTTTTTTCTTTATAAAATCATATTTATACAAAAAAAAACATATGTTCACATAAAAAATCTTATATTTACAATATAAAAACTTTTTTTTTAAAAAACATTGTATATGAAATAACTATTTATAAAAATAGCTATTTATGAAGTAAATAAATATATACAAATCCGTTTTCATAAAAAAAATGTATATATACATGTATTTTATAAATAAAATGTATACAAACACATATTTCATAGTAAACATATACATTTCTTTTGTGAGTATATATATATATATATATATATATATATATATATATATATATATATATATATATATATATATATAGGGGTTAGTGAATATGAGGTTGTTATATATCTAAACTTAGGTGTGGAACAATCAAAACGACGTAGTTTTACTTAAATATTATAAAATATTTTCCTTTTGTATAACCCATTTCCAAATATATATACGTCTATGCCTTCCAATGTATTTCCATCAACAAAATAGGAGCTTTATTCAACATTATTGTTAAGAAAACAATTTCGCAACAGAAGGCAATGGTTCAATCGGATTGTTTGTGGTTTTTTTCCATTTAAATTGGGGTATTCATGATTTAAATTCAGAATAAACAATTCATCATTTAAAGGGTGATAATGGTGTAAACCAAAATACTATAAGAATATAAAGATTTATGTCCTACATATAATAAGAAAACAATTCATCTTTTTTTTTTCTATTAACAAAGTAATCGACGGTGTCTTCCAAAAGAAATCAATGACCCATTTCTTAAATTAATTAATCAAAATTAACAGTCGGATTGTAAACATTGAAGCCGACGATATAATAAAATTTGGGTAAAAGTACTCTAAGTCTAAACCTAAAATCAAGGAGAAAATCAAGGTTTTGGAAGAATTAGAGATTAGTAGTTATATTTTAGTTCAAAACGACGTAGTTTTGAATGGTTCCACACCTAATGTTAGGTACATAACAACCTCATATTCAATTTTCCCATATATATATATATATATATATATATATATATATATATATATATATATATATATATATATATATATATATATATATATATATATATATACAGAGAGAGAGAGAGAGAGAGATAGATAGATATATAATATATATATATATATATATATATATATATAGAGAGAGAGAGAGAGAGATAGATAGATATATAATAACCAATTATGTATTATAAGTTAAAAAACTTTTGAGTTGTATTATCATTCAAGTGACATAAGTTGAAGAGTTTGTGAGTTTCAAATGAATATGATTCAAGATGGCTTATCTTGAACAATATTTATTTGAATGACATTCTTTATAAGAGATAGATAAATATATAGATAGATTTAATATGTTTTTTTGTCAACTTAGTATAATGTGAGTAATGAATTTTAAAAGCAACGATGAAAAATATTATTAAGACTATGTTTTGGCATGTAATTAGTTTATTTTTAAATTTGTTTAGGTTGTTATATTTAGCAAACAAAAATATAGTTTATAATTTAATTAAAAAAAACTTTTCACACTGATGTTTCATCGAGTTTATTGAGTCTTTTGTTTAATTCTTTCAAATAAGTAATTTAGTAATTATAAATAAATAAATAAAAACTCAATCTTTTATATATTTTTATGTCATTTAAACATTTAAACTATTTTATTATCTAGTTTTACTAAATGTTATTTTCTATCAACAAAGTTTTAAGCTAGCAGCTAACTTCTAACTATCATTTACATTTCCAACTAAACTTTTCAACTAGTTTGTCAAAAAATAAATATAAATTCGATCCTACTCTGTAAAATTACAGTAATCCAAATAATCTTCTTACATTGTAAATGGTTGGCTAAAATGACACAATACTTTACCATATAGACATCATTTTTAGTTTCTGAAGTATTTTTATTTGTTCAAATTACATTGTTTTCCGAAAAAAAAAACTAATTATAAGTAATTAATTATAACTTGATTTTCGATAAATATGTCAATATAATGTCTAAAGATGTCAATTTAACACGACTCCTTTTATTCCTACCCTTTTCTACTTAAACATACCCCTAATGGTTGTATTTTATTTTTTTCTTTAAATAACTTATAATTACATAATAATTTTATAGTTTTTAGACAAAATTAACTCATGATTACATAATAATTTACCTTTTTATATATAATTAAGTTAATTATAAAATAATGATGGATAGATTTTTTATAATATATAAATCGTTATTATAGTTTAAATCACATTTTATTAAAACTATGTTTTTTAAAATATTATAAAATATTTATAATATTTTCTTTTTGATGTTTTATTCGTTTATTTTTTTAACGTTTTGTTCGGATAACTTCTTTTTATATTTTTTAACGTTTTGTTTAAATATATATTTTTTATTTCTTTTACGTTTTGTTTGTCTATACATATTTCAAGATTCTAGTATTAATTTCGTTTAAAATCTTTTTTTTTAATTCGAATTCTAATAAAATAAATAGTTATTAAAATCTTTAAAAAATCGGATTAAGACTTTTGAGAAAAAATTCAGTTTTAATCGGATTAATATCTTGATTTTTTAAAACTTATTCTTGTTTGTGATATGTGTAACTCCAAAACGAATAAAATGTTATTAAGTAACGGATTTGAACAAAAGGTTATTTATTTATCTTTGTTTGTATAATTAGTTTTTTTTAAGAGTGTATTATTTAAAAAAAATATATTTTAAATTTTGTTTAAATATATTGTTTATAAGGTTTTTTTTTTGTTCGAATATATATATATATATATATATATATATATATATATATATATATATATATATATATATATATATATTCGAGCAAAACGTTAACAAATTAAAATAAATATCCGAATTCATAAAGAAAAATATAACGATACTTAAATTTAAATAACATATCACGACAAATTAAGGTTTTTAAATAAAACATTAATATCGTTATTTAAAATAACATATTTTTACAATCTAATATATTTAAATAAAACATTAAAATTTTTGTTTAAAAGAAATCTTCAACAAATATATATATATATATATATATATATATATATATATATATATATATATATATATATATAATTAAAAGGTATCGTTAGATTGAGAGAGTAATTCTTTATATATATATATATATATATATATATATATATATATATATATATATATATATATATTAAACAAGGACCATTGTTAGGAATAGCGAACATCCATCATTTTTGGCAAAACTGGTCCTTTGATTATGGGTGAGGTTGCAAATCTATGTCCTTTTTTATAGGTCATATTTTGCCATTTTGTATATTGTTGGTGGGTATGTGTTCTTCTGTGATTGGTTGAATTTTTTTTGTTTCTTTGTTTGCCTATTATTAGTGTGTGGATTAATGTCTTGTGTACGTGTTGTATTGCTGTCATCATCTGTTCTCACCGCCTCTCTAAGCCAATAACCGACTTCCACCAACATGTGACTTATCCTGTTCTTCGTTTCAAAGAATTTGAAAGGGCTTTGTTTTCCAGTTGTTGTTTCGCGTCTTCACTCCGCTCCATTGCCGCCAACATCTACCAATTTTGGCTTCTGTGATTTACCAATTTAGGATTTTTTTTTCCTGTTTCCAAATGTTGAAAGTGTTGGCGTCGAGACGCCCCCAACGCATACGAGACACCGTTAACGCGGTACCACCGACCTCCGTTCACCGCCACGTGCCACCATCGTCGTCGAAGCCGGACGATCACAGCAATCGATCTTCGACCGCCGCATTCTTTCTTCCTTCACAACTCCCGAAATAGCCCTAAAGTGATGTCTACGTGTTATATTCGTTCTTGATCAGGTTTCTTTTTAGGGATTAATTGATCCGCTGCTTTTATTTTATCCTAATGTTCATACGATTTTCGGTTGTTGATTGTTTTTTATACAGCAAAGGTTGAAGTGGTCCACTGGTGCTCCGATTCATTGACCGCACCTTTAGGTGCTTCTCCAACCTAATTTTTATCAAATTAAAGCCATAGAGGTAGAATTTTTCTTTTTCTGTTTAATTTTCATATGACAATCATAGTTGTTTGGATTCCTTGCTTCTCTGTCGACTTGATTGTACGATTACTTACTACCAGTTAAAGGTTGACTAATTGAAGATCTGGAATCAGTCAATGTAAAGGACTTGAACCCAATTTTCATGTTCACCTGACTTCCTCTGTCTTTCTCTCCTATGTCTATGAAAGATAGCATGTCGCGTTAAGTTTTGGCAACAATACGTGTGCCTACGCTTTCTCTCACGACTTCTGTGGTCGAATCAGGAAATCGAAGATAGAAGGGCTCTCAGATGGCGACGAATCTACCAACAAAAATCATTGGTAGAGGTTTTAGTTAGGAACAATTTTATTTATCAAAATTATAATGATTATAAGTTATGATTGTTGAAAATAATTCTCTAAGACCGGAGGGAGTGGGCTGTGGCTCCTGCCGCACTTGAGTGCCACATCAGCAGGAACACCGCCCCCTGGGGTGCGGTAAAGGTGCGATAGGGGGTGCAGTGTGGCATTCCAAGGGAACACTCCTTCAAACAATGTGATTAGTTCTTTTTTCTTACTTCCCTTTGATTGGTCCCTTTTATTTATTAAAAAAATATAAAAAACTCATTGGATGTAGTATGAAACCATACTTTTATGGTAAATAGTAAGGTTGCGTCTACGTGACAGTGAAGGGAGTGCAACTTTTGTAATACCACTCCCTGCAGCCTAACCAACACCCATTGTAAAGGGAAATTTTATAAGTACTCTGTCTCCCCAATTGTTTTGTGTATCCTTCTATATGAGTATAATAATCCTTGTATATGACGACAGTGACGGTTTTAAGGGGTTCCCGGTGTGGCACCGACAACCCCTAACTTTTCTGGCCGCAGTGGAAATTTTTTTGATTTTTCGATTCTTTTTACTTATTTTTCATATATCGGCAACACCTGCTATGTATTTCTGCGTACGTCCCTGTATGACGATTTATATGCACAGGAATATAGATATAATAATATCACCCATTGTAAACATGATACAGCCATATTAATTATACAATCATAATTATTTGTCGGATACAATCATAATTATTTGTCGGATATCATTTTCATTTGTTGACGTAGCATGAGTGTAATGATGATGTAAATAACATGGTGTCCCTTTTAAGTAAAAGAAAACCGAACAAAAGAAATATAAAACTATTTGTTAGTGGGAACTTCTTTTTATGGTATAAAAAGGGCATATGCACAAACAAGTACCTACACTCTGTCCCCATGTCTGTTTTTCCCACTTGAACTTTCACTTAATTCACACAATTGAACTTTATTTTACTATACAAAAAATCTATTTCTAACGACCTCCTTCAAACTTTTCCTTAGGAAAGAAGGTTATTAATGATTTATCTTGTCACATAGCGGCCAAAAAGATCTCTAAGTCTATACAATACTTATATCCTTATCAAATCCAAAAGAAACCATGACAACTATAAGCATGTTTGTATTCTTGAGTTTGTAAAAATTTGTGAAATTATCAAGCTATAAACAACAATCCTTTTTTAAAAACGGTAAATATAATCTAGTAATCTACTTTTAATTTCATTTATGTCTGAAAGATAACTAGAACTCTTAACCTTAAAGAATAAAGACAATATCTGATATCGTTGGGTTTGAAGTCATTTGGTATAAACCATAGTTAATATACAGAAAAAATCAATTAATATTTGAAAGTTGTTTTTTTAATAAGAAGTTTAATACATTATTTTTTAGAACAAAAAAGACACACCCCTACACTACTTTTAAACTACACATTTTGTCTTACAGCGAGACTTGATCACTCAACGTATGACCAAGGGATATCCTTCCACCAAAAACTGTTATCGGTAAAATACAAGCTCTTTGACGGTTGATATGCAAATAAACATATATAAAGAAGAAATAAGATTAATAAGATTAATATTCTTGATTGTTTTATATTAGCCATTGAAAATATCTTTGTGATTGTTTACTTAATGTGTTTATTAGTTTATTCCAATTTAAACCTTTAAGTATTTGAATTAAATAAAATAAAAAACATTTATTGACTCAAATAAATAGGTTTTGATAAATTGTTTCATTACAACTCGTCTTAAAGTATTTATTATACATATAAATCAATTTTATCATTTTACTCGTGTTTGTAGCCCTAAAAATCATATTGATCCAAACTTGTTTTTCTTTTCTCATAGTCGGATATATGCATATAAATTTACCTTTTTAGACCTATCGTTTAAAGTCAAATACATATAAATGTATAAAAGAATTTGCAAAATATTTAAAAGACAAATTATCACATTTTATTACGCCTTATTATTGTTTTAACCACTCTAAAGACTTCTTCCTAATTTGTCATGATATTGCATGAAGTATTTTAAATAAACAATCTCAAACATAGGCCGGTGGCTTTCTCTCATTGTAAGTTCAAGGACAATAATGTACATATGTCCAAAGTCTAAGGACCCATTTGTACAAGAAAAAATGTAATCCATACTTTTGACTAGTTGGGGGCCACCGGGACCCCCCTCGACTTCAAAAGTACCCCACTTTAACCCCCCTCTTTTTCACATCTTTTCAATTGCTTCTGGCTTACTCTGCATGTGTTGGCCCATACACTTTTGCTTTTTTATCATTTGAATCCTTTTCTAAAACTTTCTTTGAAGTGGACCCCTATTGTCCCTCGTGGCCCATATTTGTATATTCATTAAAATTTCTATAAATTTCAACAAATGGCACTGATATTAAGAAAAAGAATGCGCTTTTCATTTTAACTGTATTCTTGAATTTGTTTTCTTATGATGGAGAAGCATTGTACAGTATGTACAGCCAAATAATCCACTATGTCGTTATTTTCGGCCTTTTTATTTTGGCTGCTATTAGAAATATTTTATAGTTCAGTTTGGTGTCGGCCATTTAGATGTGATCCTTATTCTTGAAAAGACTCTACTAGCAAACTAATAAATGTATAATTATTTGATGAAGAAATTGGCACTGCTGAGTAAATTATTTCTTTTAATGTGTTTGTTTCAGAAGTGATGTTTAATCGTAAAATGAAAAGAACAAATAATATTGAGGAGTACATTGGCACGACTGACTTTCTAACGGTTCTAACAAAATGCCTCTTTTACTTCAAATTTGGATGTTATTGACTTACTGTTACCCCCAAAAAACGGGAGATATGGAGGATAACAAAAGTTTCCTACTTACATTTGTGGTAAAATTTATTAGGCTACTACATATTTACTAGTAAAGTGCATGACATATCATCCAAATATCCACTCCACCACATCTCTATTAGCTTTGGGGTGATGTTCACTAATGAACATCTAGTGAACAAGAGAGAAAAAGATAGTAAGAGATAGAGAAAAGTCAATGAGAGCCTCTAGATTTTGCTCGGCCAATAAGAGTCTTCGTGATCCTCCGTGATCCATGTCAATTCACATCACAACCACTAGCCTTTGGGGTGTTCACTAATGAATATGTATGCCACATCATCTTTTTATGGGTGGGAATCCTACCATACCCAAGGCCTTAGGTATATTCCACATATCAGTTTTACTACATTCTTATTAACTTTAGAAAATACCCACCACTCCACATCATCTATATACTTCAATTTTTTTATTTGTTTTAAATACATTATTTTAATAAAACACAACATTTTCTATAACAAAAATAAAATTTTCATTAATAAACCAAATAAAAATTATATTACTAAAACTGAAAATAAAAAATTACATTAAAAACCTAAAAAACATAAAGCAACATAAATTCAAAAACATAAAGTTAAAAAATAATACTCTAAAAATAAAAATTACATTAAAAACTAAAGATTATAATCTCTTATATTTTTCTAGCTTATTAAAAAGACCGAGTTGATCCGGATGGGACGACGTGTTTATAACTTGAAATTCGTTTAAGCATTAATTGCTCCTCTCGATTTGAAATTTCAAGTAAATATTTTTTTTGAAGAAACATAAGATGATCGTCAAGTTTTGTGAAAGGACTTGCACGACTTCCATTTCGGCAATGTTTTTTTTCCGTTGTTTGTCGACGATGATGTTGTCCTTTTTGCTTTGTCTCTTCCCACCGAGCATCAAAGGGTGACTTACGGCGGCTCCTCGTCCTCATTTTATTGAGATTGAATCCAAAACCCACTCCCGACTCCGAAGTTCTCCCCCCTTTGTTGGATTCGGTGGATTGTTGACTAACTAAGCAAGCTCGGATCAAGGACCCACTTTGGACCATCTCGCATATGCTTTTTGATGGCCAAAGGTTTTACCACCATGGGTGGTCTTGTATTGTTTAAGAACAGTGCTTAAAATGTCGAAATCATTAGTCCCACTTCGATGCATGTTCGTGAGGTTGATGTAGATTTCGTTAAATTTTGTGTAGTTGGCTCTTAGCTCGCGTCATTTTCCTTTTACACCGTCGTAAGTTTGGTATTCACCCTTTCCCATACGCAAGTGGAAGTGTGCTAGAACGCAGGGCATTTGACTAAAGAAGGTTTAAATGCTTGTTTAATGGTGGCCTTAAGAGATTGTAGGCACCTAGACTTTGGAGACTCACTGTTACGCCCGAATCGCCAGGTAAAACTTTTGCAATTATTTTTATTATTCATGAACTAGACCGGAGTACGTTGGTCGTACATAAAGGTACGCACCACGTACTCCCATGCATGCACGAAGCGGGGGTGTCCCGTGCGTACGCTGGTAAGTAGGGAGAACGCAAGCTAGGGGCAAACCTTAATTTTTAGGGTTTGCACCCTATTTAAGCTCATTAAGTCCCTCAAGCCCTTCACCTTATCAGCCCCCATTGCCTTTTTGAGCTAATCTCGAAACCCTAGCCATCTTGAGAGCATTCTTGAGCTTACAAAGAGTTTTTGGGTGTTCTTTTGTGATCTTGAAGAAGAAGGAGGCTTGAGGAGAAGCATTGGACAAGAAGGAGCTAGTAGATCCAGAGGTTCTTCATCATTTCTAGCTCATTGGAGGTATAAAGTCTGAAACTTGTTCATTTTAAGTCAAGATCTAGGTTTGGGGAAGAACTTAGCATCTTTTGGTCCCATAACTTGGTCTCATGGAGTATAGACTACTCCAGACCATTTCAGCTGTCCTTTTGGGCTCTTAGGGATGCATGAAGTCATAAAAATCGAATCTTGGAGGTTAGAACTCAACCATGCATGAGTTGGTGACCACTTAACTGAGATAAAAGGCTTAATTCATGGTTTGAGTCGCATTAAGTCATGCAAAAGCATAAAGTTTGCAGCTTTATGGCTTAAAACACTTTAATAACCATGGATCTGAATTTAGACGTCAAAAGATTAATGGGTTAAGAGACTTCGAGAAGGTTGCTTGTCCGACCAGTACATCGGGCGTACTCATGAGTACGTTGCGCGTACTGGGCCAACGCTCCGATTCCGTATCAGCGATAGCGACGTACGCTGGGCATACGAGCCAGATACGCCACGCGTACGTCCGTCTGTGAGCCTTGGGAGTTTTGGATTCGGAATTAGATGGGCTTTTTGTCTTGATTGGGTTTGGGCCTTAGGTTTAATTGAGGTATCAGGTCATTAGTGGGCTTAAGGCCACCAGGGAGCTCTTGGGCCCAAGTTGGGCCTTAGGGTCCTTTTTAGTTGGACTTAGAATGCCTTTTAGGCTAGTTTGGATTTGGGCCTTGGTGGGTTAGGCCCAATAAGGCAAGGGTTAAGCAGCCTTTTTAGGGTTTGGACTCTCAGGTGGGTTATTGACCTAATTTCTAATTAGGGTTTTATTACTTGTGATTTAGAGTGAGAGGATTTCGCGAGTCAGAAGCTCGAGTGTGATTTGATATCTTCAGTCTGAGGTGAGTTTCCTTCACTGTAGTCGTAGGTCGAAGACACCAATGCTAGCCTACTAGATTATGTTTGTAGTATGATGATTGTCTTCGTGACAATTACATGTTGTCTTTGTATATGCTTGATGTCTTTGCGACTCTTATTGTTATGATTATATGTGTAGTGGTAGGGGTGAAATAGACCCGATATCGGTTAAAAGATACCGAAGGGGGTGAAATAGACCCAATACCGGTTGAAAGATATCGAATGGGGTGAAATAGACCCAGTACCAGTTGAAAGATACCGAAGGGTTGAAATAGACCCAATATCGGTTGAAAGATACCGATGGGGATGAAATATACCCAATATGTTTTTGATTGTTATATATATGTATGGTATGGGGTATTTTGGGGGAACTCACTAACCTTTGTGCTTACGGTTTTCAGTTTATGTTTCAGGTACTTCCAGCTCGAATGGAAAGGGCTCGGCCTGATCGCACTGCATCCACCTATGTTTTTCCACATCATGTGATTTTGGGATTTTGTACTTTGATAATATTTTACTATGATATACTATTGACTGTTTTGACATGATTACCGTATAATTGGAATGAATTTAAAAATGAAAATTTTCTCTGAATTTTTGGGATGTTACAAGTTGGTATCAGAGCATTGATTTGAGGGATTCAGACATACTCTCGGGTTCGCCTGAACTCAAATCGAGGAATTGGTAGATTTTCCATAAAAAGAAACATTTTAACTAAGGAATTTTAATAAAAGAAAGAGGTGCGATGGATGCAATCAGCCGAGCTTAAGTAAGTCTTCCCAAAATACCCATACATGTTATATGTTTTATGCTATGATATGAGAATCACATGCTAGATTAGGACTAAGTATCTACTCAGGATTGCATGATAGTATGCTAGGAGAGATGCCTTTAAGTGCCTATTGTATGAGCTTATAGATATGCATACTAGTATGAGATCAATTATCTGAGAAGATGACATGTTTAGGTTATGTTGTGACGTGAATTGCTTGATGCTCGAATGTTGCGTGCTTTGTGCTTTTAGGAAATTTTATTAGTACCAGCTGACTTGTGGGTGAATGCGTTTGGTTAAATATTATTGAGATTAGATCATTTTAGAAGGATAGGTTTAACTTTATTGTGCAGCTCTTATTTGAGTCCAACCGTTGTAGCGTGGGCCCTTTCATTCAAAGAATTATCTAGTACTGGTAGTATGTAATTGTATTCATGTGGTAGTTAGATGGTATTAGTGGGAGTTCCTTCTGTAGTTGATAGAAGAGATTGGTGAGGAAAGGAACCCAAGGAAGTCCCTATAATATTTATTGGCGCGTAGGACGCCTTATAGTATGAGGAGAGTATTAATGGGAAGGAGTGACTTGGAGGAGTCGAGGTAGTCCTTGAGGAGGGTATAAATAGGTGTGGAAGGTAGTATTGGGCCCCTACTACTGGAATCACAAGATTTATACCTGAGACCAAGAAGACCACGATGAATCTAGGAAGCTCGAGAGTGTGGACCTTTTTGTATGTTTACTGATTGTTTATCTGGTTGTGTTTCAGTATGGTGGTGACACGTAATGGAGCAGGGGGATCAGGATCTGGATCTGGTTCGGGTACGGGCACCGAACCAATTGATGAGGGATTACACGAGTTTAGTACGTCAGATATTACTAGAGGCATCCTTGGTGCGACCCCGGTGATGTTTGGGTCGATCAAGGAGGGTATTATGGAGCTAATGGAGGATCGCCTTCGTATATTTAGAGCTGATTTGGCCGCTAGCCAGTCTGGGGCCTTCACTCTATCCTTCAAGGATTTCAGGGGATGTGGGGTACCAGAATTATTTGGGGTGAAGGACCCTATTGCCGCTATGCGTTAGCTAGCAGACTGTTGGATTAGGTGTCTAAGCCCATATCTATTTTTGGTATGTACTTGATTTGATTATGAGCATGGTCCTTTTGGGTTGCCTTCACTCATGCAACTTGATAGGATGACAAGAGGAGATAGAGTAGAATTTATTATATGAATAATAAATTGGTACTCGAAAATGTTTTATTAATCTATTATAAGATTAATATATTATTTGGAAATCATATTATTTAATTAGTATTGATCAGAAATTAATTTGGAATTAATTTAATGGTCAAAAGAGACTGATTAAATAATTGGGGGACTGTTATGCAAATCATTGATAGTTGCATAATTGGGCTGATGGACTCCATAGAGTGGAGTGGCCGAAATTTATGGGGAAGCCCATAAGATTTCGTCTATGGGCTCTAAGTAAGGAGTTCATGGGCTGCTTGTTGCCTAAGTTGGATATTAGGGTTTCCACCTAAAAACCCTAGCAGCCACAACTATATATAGGACCCCATACAAGAGGATTTTCGGCTAAGCATTCAAGAAAGAAACCCTAGTCGAAATCCTTCTCTCCTAAGTCATCCTCCTTGTATTGGGTGTTTGTGACTCCATTAGAGGTGCAACACTTGGGGCACTAGGCTTTCAGAAATCGAGATCAAGAAGGATTAAACTTGTTATTGCTACATAACAAGAGAGGTAAAGATTCTAACCCTAATCATATGTGATTTTCGATATATGTATGCTAGTCATAGGGTTATTGCTTTGGTATTCATAGTTGTATGTTCAAATTAGAAAAACCTAGATCCAAAGAAATTAGGATTGCATGTACACCATAGGATTGATGTTCTGCTCAAAACCCAACAGTGGTATCAAAACCTAGGTCGTTTTTCTACTGAATAGATGCAAAAGTGAACTGCCAAAAGATCAAAAAGTCGAAAATTTTGTTGTCTGACAGGTCTACTCGACGAGTCCATGTATGGACTCGACGAGTTGCATGAACTCGACGAGTTCCATAGTGGACTCGACGAGTCTAGAGTTCTGGAACCGAGATTTTCGATTTTTTGACCAGTTTTTGATTTGGATAATTACCAAAACTTGTTTTCTTGCCTAAAATCGATTTTTCTGTTTAGTATAAGATATCATTATCAAAATTGGTGGATTTGGTTAAATATAGATAATATAGGATTATTATGATTCAAATATTTGAACTAGTAATTTTGAAAAAGTTTTAAATTACACCCTTTAGGTTTTATAGTTTAAATTTGAAATTAAAAGTTTTAGTTTTTGACATTTAAATTGTTAAACCCTAATATTTTGAAAGGTTTCAAAATTTGTCCTCAAGTTTTGGAATTTAAAATTTAATTAAAAAGGTCTTAATTTTGAAATATTAAATTATAAAACCCTAGTGTTTTGAAAAGTTCAAATTACACCCTTATGGATTTTATTAAATTAACAAAGAGTTTAATTAAAAGAGAGAATTAATAAATCCATAATTATATGGTTTAGGTTTAATTAAAGTTAAAGGTCTAATTTATTAATAGATTAAACCACTTGGTATTTTAAATGTATAAAATACACCCTTATACTATATAAAATTAAAAGTTTAATATATTATATGTATAAGTAAAAGGTCAGTCTTACCGTTAGTAGGCCTCATTCACGAAGCTGGTCTATAAAGGGTGTTTAAGGAAGCAGCCTGTAAAATGGCCGTCATTGGGTATCCACTCTTACCCACCGCACCATTGACTAATGGAGGGTTGTTAGCCGAACAGGTAGGATAGGATACACCCTTCCATTATAAGTACAATGAAATACGAAGTAACTAAACACTTTTATAAATTCCCAAATCTTAGTTACTTTAAGAAAATGTGAATTTGGTGCTAATCCATGAAATTACACATTGCACCTTGTTGGTCGTTAGTGGAGCGTGTGTGATTAACTGGCACACTAATATGGGACTAATGAAGGATGGCAATGGGTAGCTCGTAGATTATCATAGATCAATGGAGCGTGTGTGGTTAACCGGCACATTGATTAGGTGATATACGTCTTCGACAGTACCAAGCTAATTTGCATGGTTATTCACACCTTGTTGGTGATCCTCGGTATCACAGTCATAAACTTGAAGGGCATAATCGAGATTAAACATGCCATTGAAAAGTTCAATGAATCTCAAAAGATCTAGAAATTTCAATTCATTTAAAACCTAATTTTCTTTTTCGTTTTTCATGGTGGAAATTGGTAAATAGTCATTTACCTACCTTCAAATATTTTGCAACTGGATTACGGCATCCCTCTTCCGAGTTGTAGAATATTGTGTTGGATCCTAGCCTTAATATTTCATTTGGGTGTTATATTAAGGAATTAAATCAACTAACTTGAATTTCTCCCTTTTGTAGATGTCAAATTCTAACAACTATGGTCTTCCTGAATCCTTTGGAAAAAGCTTTCCACATGAAGATGATGTTCCACGATTGGATCGTGGAAATGGAAATCATGCTTCACTTCCTCCACCTCCTCCAATAATTTTCCCTGACCCACATGTTCGAAGACTTGAAAAGTTCAAGGTCACTCAAGCCATGTTGGCAAGCAAACATTAAGATGAAAGGTCTGTGTGTGCACACGTCTTGGAGATGAAGTCACACATTGACAAATTGGGAATGGTGGGTGTCGATGTCTCAAGGAAGCTGGCTGTTGACTTGGTTTTTCAATCACTTCCCGAATCATATAGTGAGTTCATTAAAGATTACTATATGATAGACCACGACGTGACCTGTAGCACCCGATTCCTGGTACGTATTTAATTTCATTGAAATGTTACAATTTACTCTGGGACTCAGCGAGTTGGAGGCCCAACTCGTCGAGTAGACTCGACTGTTGGATCGGGGGTTTAAGTGACCTACTCGACGAGTAGGAGTTGTCTGGACAAAACCCTAATATTTAGGGTTTGCACCCTATTTAAACACTTTATCTCGTCCCAAACCAGCCTCCATCACCCTCCCAACTCAGAGAAACCCTAGATTGAAACCCTAAACCATTTTTGAGTGATTTGAGCTCTTTTGGTGCCTTTTGTTTGTGTGTTTGAAGTTGAAGGAGAAGAAGAGAGCTTAGGAGATCAAGAGGAAGCTAGTAGATCCCAAGGTTTTGCTTCATTCTCAGTCTTGTCATGGTAAAAAGCTTGAACCTTGACCATCTATTTCCTAGATCTTGTTTTGGGGCTATTTCTCCACCTTTTCTAAGCTTTTAAGAAGCTATGTTCATTTTTGCTTTTATATGTGGGTTGTGCTTCAGATCTGGAACCATTGAGGGTTCCCATGGCATAAAGGTGCCAACTTTATGGCCATGGGAGACCCATGCGTCATATAAACCCCATTTTATAGCCTTTTGAGCCAAAAACCCCATGCATAGACATCAAGTTCGTAGCTTTACGTATAAAAGGGACCCTAGGAGGTCAGATCTATGATTAGGATGCATTAAGTCCCACTGAAATCGACTGTATAGTTTTGGACAAAGAGGGACTCGGCGAGTCACTTAGGTGACTCAGCGAGTCGGGACGCTTTTTCCCCCAAAGTGTCTCCTGGAAATGGTTTTGGTTGAGTGGAAGGAACACTCAGCCTGATAGCAGTTTGTTTTGGACCTGGAACTCATGGGACTCGACGAGTGTATGAACAGACTCGGCGAGTCCAAGGCAATCTCCCAACTTATGAAGACGGACTCGGCGAGTTCAGGAGGAACTCGGCGAGTCATAGACTGAACATCTTATTATGAATGAAAATGAACTCGGCGAGTTCAAGAACGAACTCGGCGAGTCGTTTGAAGATTGTCCGATGTGTTGTTGAAGGAGAACTCGTCGAGTTCTTGCTAGAGTCAACGGGTAGGAGTGGGTTTATAACATTTTGTGGTTATGGGGACTCGACGAGTTGGCGGACCAACTCGGCGAGTCGAGTCAACCGGATGTTGAGTTTGACCAAAGTTGACTTTGACCATGGATTTGACTTGGACATTGATTGGGTTTGGGTTGACCCTTGTAAGGTTTGCGAGTATGAGTATGAGTTGATAACTTGGAAGAGTTGTCGTGTAGGGATTGAGGAGTCGGGGAGAGTCGATTTCCACATCGAGATCAGTGCAGACACTACGCGACATCGAGGTGAGTTACCATCCAGTAGCGGTGGGTCTACGGCCACAATGCCGGCCCACCAGTAGGAATTGTATGTTAGATGATTGTCTTTGTGATATTCATCTAGGTTTGCTACTACCTGATATGTTTATGTGCTAGCATGGTATGTTATATTTGATAGTGGTAGTAGGGGGAGAATAGTCCCCAAGTTTGGTCGTTAGGACCGAAGGGTAGGTCGGGCACCCCAGAATTGTCTGACAGTATGTTATGATATTATGTGGTAGTAGTAGGAGTTGAAATAGTCCTCGGGTGTCGGTCGTAAGGACCGACGGGTAAGTCAAGCACCCCAGAACGGCTTGATCTGGGTAGTCAGGCACCCCATAATTGCCTGGAAGTATATGTGTTATATTATTACGTGGTAGCGGTAGGGGGTGAAATAGTCCCGGTAGTCGGGAGAAATCGACCGACGGGTAAGTCAAGCACCCCAGAATGGCTTGACCTGGGTAAGTCAAGCACCCCAGAATGGCTTGACCTGGGTAGTCAGGCACCCCAGAATTGCCTGACAGTATGTTATTGTATGGTATGTGGTATGATGGGGGAACTCACTAAGCTTTGTGCTTACAGTTTTTAGTTTTGTTTCAGGTACCTCTTCAGTGAAGGGGAAGGAGCCGGCGCGATAGCGGCACATCACACTCACGCATGATTTCCGCATTGAGTTTCTGGGATTGTACTCTGATTATTATTATTATCCGATGATATGTTTTTGAGACACGACGTAACGGTTTTATGAATTAATATAATATTTGTAATGTTTGATAAATGATTTTACATGATTACTTAATTAAAAATGAAATTTTTGGTCTCGAAATTTGGGATGTTACATGACCCTCATTGATCTTACCTATTTGCTAATTGCTGCTGAATCAGCAATGATTTGGCGCACTGGTCAAGCAAATTCGTCTGGTAGATCAACCTCCCAAACTTCCATGGATATTGAAGATGGCAACATTGGAAGTCCAGAGAATTCTTCTCTTCCCAATGGAAAGGGATTGGCCATGGTCAAATCGTTTGACCGGATGGTAAAGAGAAAGGCTGAATCTGAGATTGTCCCATGTGCTATCCCAAAAGAGTCTGTTTGCTTCTACTGCCAAGAGAAGGGGCATTCGTTGCGAAGCTGTCGTACTTACCTGAAAGATCACAAGGATGAGAGAGTCAAGATGTATGACTCTACTTCAGGTAAAATCCACTATCTAACTCTATTAAGCTCCTATTTGTAGATTCTTAATGCATGATGTGATAAGATTGCATTTTGATGTTTTTTAGGATCGAAGAAAAGAAATGAAGCTTAAAGGAAAAGTATGTTGAGTCTGATCGCGAAGAGATGGATTTCGATCGCATGGTTCAATGATCGGATTTTTGAGCTACTGCATAGGAGTTATGATAGATTGCATAGGAATATTTAGTAACATGGTTTTCATTTGTAATTGCTGTGACATCCCCAAATTTACGGCCAGAAAAGACCGGTTTAATTTATGCTTTTGAAATAATTTCAGAGTAATCATTTGATTAAAAGTGTTGCGGAATTTGTTTCCAGAAAAACATAATAAATATGTTATCAAATCATTTCCGAAGAAATGCATTTTATTCATTTAAACCATTGGGATGTCATTGTCAATACAAAAACATAAGCATAAACAAAACTTACATTCATTTACACTAATGATCTACTTCTCTTTTAATCTCTTAGTGTAAAGCAACTTCGTATCGATACCTGTGATACAATTAAACTGAGTGGGTCAGGCTTGGGAGCCTGGTGAGCATATAGGGTTTTCAACCCACAATAAATAATTTATTATGCTTAAACATCAAACAATCAACCCAATTACCCAATCCCCATTGTCTTATTTATTTCTTAAGGATTTACCCTAAGAATCAACTATCACTCATTCCTAAGGATTCATCCTAAGGAATAGGCATGAAGTCCATCGTTGCCCAAGGCTTATACTACAAGCACTAACAACGTCGATCCCCACATACTAATCCTATACAATGATCTTACTAGATCTAGCCTAAAGGATCGATATGAACAACCAACTAACGAAACTGCTTCGGAAATCCCCTAGCAGCAAACAAGGATCGATAAAGATATCGAATGAATGAAATACGTTTAACCACGAACCTTTGTTCGTAAAAGAAAGAACCACAAGACAATTAAGTCAGGGGTAGATATCAATGCATAGGCTGTGGTCTGAATATCGTGGGGTATGTAGCCCCCAGACGCACCCTATCCTGCATCGAACTTTGCCTAGGCTGTGGTCTGAATATCGTGAGGTATATAACCCCCAGACGCACCCTATCCGGCAATGGAAACGCTGACTAATGCCTAGGCTGTGGTCTGAACCCCCAGACTCACCCCAATCCAGCATTGGAAATAGAAACACTGACTAATGCCTAGGCTGTGGTCTGAACCCCCAGACTCACCCCTATCCAGCATTGGCAATGAAAACACTGACTAATGCCTAGGCTGTGGTCTGAACCCCCAGACTCACCCCTATCCAGCATTGGAAATGAAAACACTGACTAATGCCTAGGCTGTGGTCTGAACGCCCAGACTCTCCCCTATCCAGCATTGGAAATGAAAACACTGACTAATGCCTAGGATGTGGTCTGAACCCCCAGACTCACCCCTATCTAGCATTGGAAATGAAAACATTGACTATAGGTTGTGGTCTGAATATCGTGAGGTATATAACCTCCAGACGTGTCCTATCCGGCATCGAAAACGCTGACTCATGAAGCTCATCCGATCACTTCATAGAAGAAACAAAGACTCCAAAGCTCTTCAAAATAAGAGTATAGGGAAAATACTAATAAAGTACTCCCGTACTTTCCCGTACCTCGACACATAATAGTGTCAAAAAGAAGAACTATCAGATTAACACATAGTTCAAAAACACCTAATGAACATATAGTTCGAGAACACCTTATGAACATATAGTTCAAACATACTTACCGATTACAAGTCTGCTAACGTTCCACTGGACTATCTAAAATAGTCTGTGGCTGTTGTCTATACTCTGCTAGATGACTAGATCATCTTAAACATCGGTACCTCTCATCACTTTTATTTCATCACACATCATCTAATTCATCTACCCATGTTTTACCCAACATATTTGTAGACAAAAATACATATACAGTTTAAAACTTGTATAAAACATCAATTCAACAGTCACCTCAAATAAACAATTAATATATTTACAGATAACACGTATTTCAAGGTAAATACTTCATATATATGTGTAAGGTGAAAGTAACTATACACTCACCTGATTTAATGAAAATCGGGCAGCAATTCGTTTCCTAAAACGATCGTTTCTAATAAAACCGAGAGTTTTATTGAGAAATCGGGCTCTGCGAGGGTCGGGCTTCGAAACCGAAAAAATAAATTTCCCGGGCTTCTCGGGCACTTCGGGGCGTATTCAGGGGGTTATAATTGATATTGGGGCTTCTGGAGAAGTGGAAATGGCTAAAATATTGAAAAAGGGGGTGAAAAGGGGCAAATTCTCAAAATTACCCGAGAAATCTCGCAACCCTTCTATTTATAGGGGAGATCCGAAGGTCGGCCGAGAAGGGGAGTCAGCAGCGAGGGACACACGGCAGCAGGAGGCGAAGGCGCGCAGGTGCTCGCACGTGGGCTGCGCATGCGAGGGCCTCGCTGGAGGCTTCTGATTGGACCACTTCGGACGGCTCTCCGGGTTCCGACACGCTCCTGATGACACACCGAGATCGGACACGGGGCAGCCTCCTATTGGACCGAACCTCGGAGTCGAGAAGAACGTGACACGCCTCGCCAGGTGGCTTCGGTGACTCAGCAGATTTCGGACACGCGTCGGGTGCGAAGCGAGGACACGTGGCCGAAGTCCACGTGTGCGAAATTCCTCGGTTTTGGGGATTTTTCTCGATTTTCGCGCCAAATCTTATAAAATCCATAACTTTCGCATACGAGCTCCGTTTTTGACGTTCTTTATATGCACGCGTAGGTAAAATTACGCTCTACAACTTTTGTTTAGACTTCGTTGGCTAATTTTGACTTTAATTTTTATATTATTATTTTTAACAGACCGGGACAGGAAATCCGTTAAAAATTCATAACTTCTTCATCCGACGTCCGTTTTCGTCAGACTTTTTACCGTTGTGCTACTATTTATGAGACCTTCGATTATCGTTTAGGTCGGGTCGGCTAAAAATCGCTCGATCTAAAATTCGAGTTTTTAGCTGTCTACTGCTAAGCTGAAACTTCGAAAAATCATAACTTCCTCATACGTAGTCAGATTTGGGCGTTCTTTTTATACCTACTCTCGGTTTAACGAACACTACGAGTTTCGTTTAGATCACTAAGGCTAAAAAGTAGTTTATCAAAAACTCACTTTTTACGACATTCGGCACCGTGCCGGATTATCGTGAAACTTCGACATGTCATAACTTCTTCGTTATAACGCGGATTTCGGCATTCTTTATATATCCGTAATCCTTGTCACGCCCACTACAAGTTTCTTAATAGATATCGGCTTTATCTAATATTTAATTTTGACGCTAAGTTTTATTCTTAATTAATTAAACCCTAATAATTAAGCATAAAACAAATAATTCACATAAAATTCACATAATTCCTTTTCATTTCTTCTAAATGAGTTACAAAGGTTAACCTAGACCATTATGTCAATGTTAATGCTTAGCCTAGAAACACGGACGTTACAACTCTCTCCCCCTTAGAATGATTCCGTCCCCGGAATCACACATCAGCAAACAAATACGGGTAGCGACTCCTCATGTCACTCTCCGTTTTTCCCAGGTGAGATTTGGCCCATTCGTATGTTTCCAACGCACAAGCACTAAATCGACCATTTTTACATCACAACTTCTTAGTCTTACGGTCAACGATTGCCTCAGGTTCTTCAATCAACCTCTTGTTTTCATCCAACCTTAATTTAGAAATGGGAATTATGTCGGGCACATCTCCTGTAAATTTTCTTAAATAACACACACGAAAGGTGTTATGAATACCCTCTAGTTCTTCCGGTAATTCTAGCTTGTAAGCTTGATTCCCGATTCTCAGAAGAACTTTAAATGGTCCAATAAACCTTGGACTCAACTTTCCCCTTCTACCAAATCTTATAAGTCCCTTCCACGACGAGACTTTAAGTAAAACCGAATCTCCAACTTCAAATGATATCGGTTGTCTTTTCTTGTCAACATAGCTCTTTTGAGCAGCTAACCTCCTTTCCCTAATCACTTTCAACTTTTCAGTAGTTTGATGGACTATTTCAAGAGCTTCCAGCCAACATGACAGCATTCGAAACTTTTCCCCATACAAAGCGTGATAAGGTGCCATCTTGATGCTTGAGTGGAAACTATTACTATAGGAAAATTCTATTAGAGGTAAGTGTTTACCCCAGCTACCTTGGAATTCCAGGGTACATGCTCTCAGCATATCCTTCAACGTTTGAATCGTTTATTCGCTCTGACCATCGGTTTGTGGATGGTAAGTTGTATTCAAACACAACTTGGTACCCAATTCCTCTTATAGACTCCTCCAAAACCTTGAGGTAAAACGGCTGTCACGATCGGATACAATCGTTAACGAAACACCGTGAAGTCTCACAATTTCCTTCACGTAAGAATTTGCAAGTTTATCCATAGACCATTTCCCGTTGGCTGCTATGAAATGTGCACTCTTAGTGAAGCGATCAACGACCACCCAATCATGTCGTGACCGTTCCTTGTTCTGGGTAGTTTAGTCACGAAATCCATGGTAATGTCCTGCCATTTACCTATGGGTATAAGTAAAGGTTCTAAACTCCCATACGGCTTCTGATGTTGTGCCTTAACCCTAGCACAAGTTACACACTCGGCTACATACTTAATAACATCGAGCTTCATTGTCGGCCACTAGTAATAGGGTTTTAGATACCTATACATTATTGTACTGCCGGGATGAATCAAGTACATGGTTTTGTGAGCTTCTTCCATCAGACGACCTCTTACTCCTCCCGTCTTAGATACCCAAATCCTATCTTTGAATACCTTCACTCCTTGACCGTTTGTATCAAACACCAACGTTTTTCCCAAACGTTCCTCCTTTCGGTCATTTTTCTCTAAAGCTTCCTCCTGAGCATTCTTTATGCTTTCCACAATGGTAGAGACAACTTCAATTCTCAACGCTCTTGGCCTCTTCCTTTCAAGATTCACCTTCCGACTGAGAGCATTAGCAACAACACTTGCTTTACCAGGGTGGTAAAGTATCTCACAGTCGTAGTCCTTGAGTAACTCTAGCCAGCGTCGTTGCCTCATGTTCAATTTCTTCTGATTAAAGAGACATTGAAGACTCTTATAATCAGCGAAAAGTTTGCATTTAGTACCATAAAGATAGTGCCTCCCTATCTTCAAGGCGAATTCTACCACTGCTAACTCCAGATTATGAGTGGGGTAGTTCTTTTCATGCTCCTTCAATTGCCTCAATGCATACGCTATCACTTTATCCCTTTGGGTCAGAACACAAACTAACCCAACTTCTTTAACAACGAACGCGATACTTCTATTGATCGCTTTGATCAGCCTTTACTTCAATTCGGCTTAAGTCAACTGCTACATCGAACTTGGTTCTCTGAACCACATAACAAACTCATTGTAGTCGGACTCAATTTGATATGACCACTAGGGTCGGAATAACAATCATCTTCTTAGTCATTACCGAAACGATGGTAACGACAGACTAGAATAAGACGGAATCAATTATGAGTTCCTTGGTAACCTTGTGACTTTTCCTGATCCAAGTGTGAGTCCTGTGCTTCCAGTAGTATAGATCTCTACTACTATTCACACCTACTCATACTCGTCCCAAGTACTGTCTCGCAGTCCCCAAATCCTAAAATCACAAAACAATTTAACACATACGAATGTGTCCAATTAATCATAAAATTTTCCTAGATTCTACTAGGACTTCTTCCATGCGTATCTGCAGTCATCAATTCTGCTTCAACTTGGTTGGTGATGGAAATTCCAGACGATGGAACAACTTCAGGAATTACACCAATCGTTCCATCATCCTGCCAATCGAAGGTGTACTTTAGACGTACCATACTCCTCTAAACGTTTCATTATTTTATCAAACATCTTCTAAGACAAAATACCACTCTTACGATATCTTCTGATAGGTATCATTCACTATCATAAGCTTTTCATTTCCTCAATCTACTCAATTCTCTACGAGTCTTCAACATAACGTTTTGTACACCCAAGCAGGCGTTCGGTGTACCAGGCGAGAATTTAAGATATGAAAGCTTTATTTACGATAAACGTATAAATCTCCTTATCACTTCGAAACGTTTACATGTTAGTTCTAATCTCGTAGTCATACGCTTAAAATCCTACACACATAAGGTTTCCAGATCCGGTCGGCAACAGACCATAGATCCGAACAAATAATAGCATATAAGGCATCCTTATAGCTCTAACATAAAATATTTAACACATAAAAGATTTTAGGCATCTTTCCTAAAATAAACTTGTGCTCGTGTCTAAAATATAGCAGACACTCATCTCATAATCATCACTTAGCATTCTAAGTTTAAGTCTAGAAATCCTACAAATTCCTAGTTCGCTTAAACTAATGCTCTGATACCAACTGTGACATCCCCAAATTCACGGCCAGAAAAGACCGGTTTAATTTATGCTTTTGAAATAATTTCAGAGTAATCATTTGATTAAAAGTGTTGCGGAATTTGTTCCCAGAAAAACATAATAAATATGTTATCAAATCATTTCCGAAGAAATGTATTTTATTCATTTAAACCATTGGGATGTCATTGTCAATACAAAAACATAAGCATAAACAAAACTTACATTCATTTACATTAGTGATCTACTTCTCTTTTAATCTCTCAGTGTAAAGCAACTTCGTATCGATACCTGTGATACAATTAAACTGAGTGGGTCAGGCTTGGGAGCCTGGTGAGCATATAGGGTTTTCAACCGACAATAAATAATTTATTATGCTTAAACATCAAACAATCAACCCAATTACCCAATCCCCATTGTCTTATTTATTTCTTAAGGATTTACCCTAAGAATCAACTATCACTCATTCCTAAGGATTCATCCTAAGGAATAGGCACGAAGTCCATCGTTGCCCAAGGCTTATACTACAAGCACTAACAACGTCGATCCCCACATACTGATCCTATACAATGACCTTACTAGATCTAGCCTAAAGGATCGATATGAACAACCAACTAACGAAACTGCTTCGGAAATCCCCTAGCAGCAAACAAGGATCGATAAAGATATCGAATGAATGAAATACGTTTAACCACGAATCTTTGTTCGTAAAAGAAAGAACCACAAGACAATTAAGTCAGGGGTAGATATCAATGCATAGGCTGTGGTCTGAATATCGTGGGGTATGTAGCCCCCAGACGCACCCTATCCAGCATCGAACTTTGCCTAAGATGTGGTCTGAATATCGTGAGGTATATAACCTCCAGACGCACCCTATCCGGCAATGGAAACGCTGACTAATGCCTAGGCTGTGGTCTGAACCCCCAGACTCACCCCAATCCAGCATTGGAAATGGAAACACTGACTAATGCCTAGGCTGTGGTCTGAACCCCCAGACTCACCCCTATCCAACATTGGAAATGAAAACACTGACTAATGCCTAGGCTGTGGTCTGAACCCCCGGACTCACCCCTATCCAGCACTGGAAATGAAAACACTGACTAATGCCTAGGCTGTGGTCTGAATCCCCAGACTCACCCCTATCCAGCATTGGAAATGAAAACACTGACTAATGCCTAGGCTGTGGTCTGAACCCCCAGACTCACCCCTATCCAGCATTGGAAATGAAAACAATGACTAATGCCTAGGCTGTGGTCTGAATATCGTGAGGTATATAACCTCCAGACGCGTCCTATCCGGCATCGGAAACGCTGACTCATGAAGCTCATCCGATCACTTCATAGAAGAAACTAAGACTCCAAAGCTCTTCAAAATAAGAGTATAGGGAAAATACTAATAAAGCACTCACGTACGTTCCCGTACCTCAACACATAATAGTGTCAAAAAGAAGAACTATCGGATTAACACATAGTTCAAAAACACCTAATGAACATATAGTTCGAGAACACCTTATGAACATATAGTTCAAACATACTTACCGATTACAAGTCTGTTAACGTTCCACTGGACTATCTAAAATAGTTTGTGGCTGTTGTCTATACTCTGCTAGATGACTAGATCATCTTAAACATCGGTACCTCTCATCACTTTTATTTCATCACACATCATCTAATTCATCTACCCATGTTTTACACAACATATTTGTAGATAAAAATACATATACAGTTTAAAACTTGTATAAAACATCAATTCAACAGTCACCTCAAATAAACAATTAATATATTTACACATAGCACGTATTTCAAGGTAAATACTTCATATCTATGTGTAAGGTGAAAGTAACTATACACTCACCTGATTTAATGAAAATCGGGCAGCAATTCGTTTCCTAAAACGATCGTTTCTAATAAAACCGAGAGTTTTATTGAGAAATCGGGCTCTGCGAGGGTCGGGCTTCGAAACCGAAAAAATAAATTTCCCGGGCTTCTCGGGCACTTCGGGGCGTATTCAGGGGGTTCTAATTGATATTGGGGCTTCTGGAGAAGTGGAAATGGCTAAAATATTGAAAAAGGGGGTGAAAAGGGGCAAATTCTCAAAATTACCCGAGAAATCTCGCAACCCTTCTATTTATAGGGGAGATCCGAAGGTCGGCCGAGAAGGGGAGTCAGCAGCGAGGGACACACGGCAGCAGGAGGCAAAGGCGCGCAGGTGCTCGCACGTGGGCTGCGCATGCGAGGGCCTCACTAGAGGCTTCTGATTGGACCACATCGGACGGCTCTCCGGGTTCCGACACGCTCCTGATGACACACCGAGATAGGACACGGGGCAGCCTCCTATTGGACCGAACCTCGGACTCGAGAAGAACGTGACACGCCTCGCCAGGTGGCTTCGGTGACTCAGCAGATTTCGGACACGCGTCGGATGTGAAGCGAGGACACGTGGCCGAAGTCCACGTGTGCGAAATTCCTCGGTTTTGGGGATTTTTCTTGATTTTCACGCCAAATCTTATAAAATCCATAACTTTCGCATACGAGCTCCATTTTTGACGTTCTTTATATGCACGCGTAGATAAAATTACGCTCTACAACGTTCGTTTAGACTTCGTCGGCTAATTTTGACTTTAATTTTTATATTATTATTTTTAACAGACCGGGACAGGAAATCCGTTAAAAATTCATAACTTCTTCATCCGACGTCCGTTTTCGTCAGACTTTTTATCGTTGTGCTACTATTTACGAGACCTTCGATTCTCGTTTAGGTCGGGTCGGCTAAAAATCGCTCGATCTAAAATTCGAGTTTTTAGCTGTCTACTGCTAAGCTGAAACTTCAAAAAATCATAACTTCCTCATACGTAGTCAGATTTGGGCGTTCTTTTTATACCTACTCTCGGTTTAACGAACACTACGAGTTTCGTTTAGATCACTAAGGCTAAAAAGTAGTTTATCAAAAACTCACTTTTTACGACATTCGGCACCGTGCCGGATTATCGTGAAACTTCGACATGTCATAACTTCTTCGTTATAACTCGGATTTCGGCATTCTTTATATATCCGTAATCCTTGTCACGCCCACTACAAGTTTCTTAATAGATATCGGCTTTATCTAATATTTAATTTTGACGCTAAGTTTTATTCTTAATTAATTAAACCCTAATAATTAAGCATAAAACGAATAATTCACATAAAATTCACATAATTCCTTTTCATTTCTTCTAAATGAGTTACAAAGGTTAACCTAGACCATTATGTCAATATTAATGCCTAGCCTAGAAACACGGGCGTTACAATTGCGTTGTAAGGACAAGTTTTTCCGCGTTTTTATAAATAAAATAAAATTTGATTTTTTGTCTTATTTATATATATCTTTGCAATGACTTTTGTGAAAATTGATGTTTGTATGTTTCTATTGTTAGCAATATTGAAAAATGGATGTGATTCTTAGTTATGTTATTTGTGGTAGTGTCGAAAATTTAACAAATAAAGGAAGATTCTCATCACCCAAGTTTCAGTTGGACAGAAACTTGGAATCATGCGACTTGTATTGTATGATGAATGAGAACCTTCGTATTTGGTAAATTAAGACTAATTCCTTGTTCATATAAGTATGTGAGTCATGTGAAGGACTAAAGGATCTAGTACGCATTGTTGTGCACTGATCAAGTCCACTACAAAGAACGATAAGGATATTCGTCATGATTTGCTAAAAGTTTAGTAAATATGGTTATGCTTACAAGATTAAGTGTAATTCTGAATCGTTGAAAAGGTTTCAATGAATAGCAGAACGAATAAGAAGAATCAATTAGGCAGAAAGATAAAAGCTTCTCCAATCTGAAAAGAAGGGAGAGTACTTGAGTATCATGTTTTATGATCATCTTAATGATTATGAAACCATATCACAATTCATCCTCTAAGGACACCTTAGTGCACTAGTATGGCTAAGAAGAGGAATCGAAAATTGTTGAAATAGTTAAATCAAAAGGTGAATCATACTTCGTTCCAAGATCGAGTCTTAGAGTTAAACTCCAAGATTGTGACTTGAGTGACACATCTTAAGAAGGTTTGTAACACTCATCAAATGTGGAGCACAAATGTTTCTTACTGTTGCACATTTGAAATTGGTAAGTTGTGATGTCTTGGACAAGACAAAGACCAACCATGACCAATTGTGTGAAGTGTTTGTCTTGATAAGAATCCGCACTAACTCTTGAATATTTGTTTGTCGAGGAATGTTTCTTAAAATGGGAATCTTATATGTCAAGAGGTCAGTGGGAGTCTAAATGATCTTGAAAAGTTTCAAGAACTAATCAAGAGTAAACCTATTGTTAATCACTAGCACATGAGTTGAGGTTTATAACCTATCGTGTTGACATATTCTTTTTCTTGTGCCATTCCAGTTGAGTTGACTATGCATGTCAGTTCTGTGAGTCCTCACTTGACTGCATAAAGGCAAAGCATCTTGATCAATGAAAGTACATTGATCTGTATGAATGAGCTGCTGAACAACTTGGAAGCAATGGTAGGCCCTTGTGCTACTATATGGCAAGAAATTAAGATTAAACAAGTTCTGTCCATATGAGTTGGATTTGTCACAAACCTTGTCTTATGATTATGGTTATGACAAATTCACATGGATAGGAACACATACACCATAAAATCTAAGTGACAAGGTTTCTCTCCATTTCATGAAAATGATTGTGAGGAAACGTTTTCACTAGGAATATTTTAAGGAGATGGTGATTGTTTAAATTGCATTCTCAAATTCGATTATGATTACGGAATCCCTCTTCATAGTTCGAATTGTGAGATTTGGCAATTAGTCTGAACATTTGGGACTTATTGATATAAGTTCTGAAATAGTTTGGACACACATATGAGCTTTCTAATAAAAGGTGTATGAGCTTAGATAAAGTCTTATCGAAGCATCACATATCATAAATATGAATTTGGTAAGAAAGTCAATAAGTATTGATTTCTAGAAGTCCAACTATTTTCTGAGTACATGTCAAAGCTAGTGGGAGCATAAGTGTTATGTTGGTAAAGATATAATTATCATGTTAGTGGGAGCATGATTATTATGTTAAGTGTTGCAAGTTAGCAATATTAATTATAGAAAACAAAAGTTTCAATTCGCAAAGTTACAGAGGTTGAAGAGTTGTTTTCTATAATTGAGGGAGAGAAATTTATACTTCATTTCAAATCTAAAAGCTTAGATCAAGAAATTTTAATCAAATTTAGTAAAAGGACATATATGAATATTATGTTGAAAAAGGTTTAACATAAGGAAATTTTATATATGGAAATATTATAGCAGGAGACTAGTAAAGTATCATGTTTTTATGTAAGACATTATGTATCGTATCCCATACGCTTCGGGTATAGGATCAATTACATATGCTATAATATTCGATCGTTCTGTCTATTCCAAATGTCTTAGGGCGTTAAGAGGGAAAATGACTATAACTGGATATGACTAAAGCAAGCTTAACAACTGTCAAGTACAATCTAAGGTTCGCCAAGGATTGGTCGCTTGTGGGCAGTTGGAAGTAAAGTATTGAATGGAACATGTTGACATTATTATGAATAGATAGGATTCTATTAAGAATGAGTTGTAATATGGCAGATATGGAAATGTTTCCATAATGAGAGTTGGATATTAAGAATCTATGTAGATTAGAAAATTTATGCAATAAGGATGTTCAAAGGAATTTACTTTGAATGCGAGACTTCATATTTATGGAGTTGTCTTGTAACAATATCCAATAGAGCGCTTTGTAATATCATTGGCAAAGTTTTTGTGACTTTGGTGCTATGACATTACAAAAGGATCATTGCGTAAAATGTTAGAGTCTAATATATTCTAACAGTGGCAAGAATTTGGTATTCTTACACTTATAATAAGGATTAGGAATTGTGAAATGTGTGTCATTGGAAGTGTGTTCAATTGATCTATTTCACAAAGTAAGGACCATAGGTAAACATAGTATGCATGCTTGGAGCATGGGATAGCTATTGTTTCAATTCAAGTATTAAGTTGATTACTCGAAACATTATACAATGAATAATGTGTAATCAATATGGTGATTAAATAATAAGTGTTTTATTTATACTCAAAAGTTTTGAGACCATATTGGATTCGATTATTCTTGTGTTTCACTTCGCATGTTTTGACTTCCCGAATAATAAGATTATTCAAACATTCACAGTCAATCATACTTTGGAAATAGGTAATAAGGTAAGACTGTCATGAATCCGACTGTAGATTGTCTAAAGTGTTTAGACATAGCAAAAGTCTGCTGCAGTGTTCATGAGTGGCCTGAAATAAGATTTGAGTATTGGATTAAACCCATGCTCACGTGAATCACTTCATGGATTTTATCACGAGTGATTGTGAGACGATAATATCTTATATTCTTGAAACAGAGAGATATGAGTTGTTGTTTACGAGTCGGTTGCGCATTGATAATACGTAAACACATCAGTAACTTGATGTTATAAAACGTATTGTTGTGTGTGATTTGATAAGTAAATAGTGAAAGCATATGAGTCGAAGTTTATCCGTTCCTTTTACCCAAAGTGGGATAAAAGCGATATTTGTGGGCCCCTCGATGATTTAGTGATGACACCTAAGCGCTTGGCTAACCCTGGACTAGGTTGATGTGTTCAGTTGAAGTCTATTGTCAGTCGTCTTAAATCGGAAATCGGGAAACAACACATAAACAGAGAGAATGATTATAATCTATGTCTCATGTCTATATGATATCTTGAGAATGGAGGAATATATGATCCCTTATCTAAAGGGCGCGTTGCTGATAATATCAGAGTTTGACAGCGGCTTTTGAAAGCTACGATTGCTAATCAGATTCTGAAGTCGTATGCAATAATAGTTATTAGACTTATCCAAGTGGGAGACTGTTGGATTAGGTGTCTAAGCCCATAACTATTTTTGGTATGTACTTGATTTGATTATGATCATGGTCCTTTTGGGTTGCCTTCACTCATGCAACTTGATAGGATGACAAGAGGAGAGAGAGTAGAATTTATTATATGAATAATAAATTGGTACTCGAAAATGTTTTATTAATATATTATAAGATTAATATATTATTTGGAAATCATATTATTTAATTAGTATTGATCAGAAATTAATCTGGAATTAATTTAGTGATCAAAAGATACTGATTAAATAATTGGGGGACTGTTATGAAAATGAAAGAACCCCTTTCTATACTTTCATATTTCTGAAAGATCCAAACTTTCATACTTGACAATATAGTTACTCCAAAATATTCTACATGCATATTCATAAAATAATATTTTTACATTGATAAAGTCATTACAAAAGATTGGATACAAACCGACTACGTTTTAAGATTTTACATGACTACCCAGGATATTGTAAATCTATACAAACCTAAACCAAAATACAAAAAATAATATTACAACTATTCTAAGTCTTCCAACTATACTGAGTGCTTATTGCCTGCATTATGTCAATATTAATGCCTAGCCTAGAAACACGGGCGTTACAATTGCGTTGTAAGGACAAGTTTTTCCGCGTTTTTATAAATAAAATAAATTTTGATTTTTTGTCTTATTTATATATATCTTTGCAATGACTTTTGTGAAAATTGATGTTTGTATGTTTCTATTGTTAGCAATATTGAAAAATGGATGTGATTCTTAGTTATGTTATTTGTGGTAGTGTCGAAAATTTAACAAATAAAGGAAGATTCTCATCACCCAAGTTTCAATTGGACAGAAACTTGGAATCATGCGACTTGTATTGTATGATGAATGAGAACCTTCGTATTTGGTAAATTAAGACTAATTCCTTGTTCATATAAGTATGTGAGTCATGTGAAGGACTAAAGGATCTAGTACGCATTGTTGTGCACTGATCAAGTCCACTACAAAGAACGATAAGGATATTCGTCATGATTTGCTAAAAGTTTAGTAAATATGGTTATGCTTACAAGATTAAGTGTAATTCTGAATCGTTGAAAAGGTTTCAATGAATAGCAGAACGAATAAGAAGAATCAATTAGGCAGAAAGATAAAAGCTTCTCCAATCTGAAAAGAAGGGAGAGTACTTGAGTATCATGTTTTATGATCATCTTAATGATTATGAAACCATATCACAATTCATCCTCTAAGGACACCTTAGTGCACTAGTATGGCTAAGAAGAGGAATCGAAAATTGTTGAAATAGTTAAATCAAAAGGTGAATCATACTTCGTTCCAAGATCGAGTCTTAGAGTTAAACTCCAAGATTGTGACTTGAGTGACACATCTTAAGAAGGTTTATAACACTCATCAAATGTGGAGCACAAATGTTTCTTACTGTTGCACATTTGAAATTGGTAAGTTGTGATGTCTTGGACAAGACAAAGACCAACCATGACCAATTGTGTGAAGTGTTTGTCTTGATAAGAATCCGCACTAACTCTTGAATATTTGTTTGTCGAGGAATGTTTCTTAAAATGGGAATCTTATATGTCAAGAGGTCAGTGGGAGTCTAAATGATCTTGAAAAGTTTCAAGAACTAATCAAGAGTAAACCTATTGTTAATCACTAGCACATGAGTTGAGGTTTATAACCTATCGTGTTGACATATTCTTTTTCTTGTGCCATTCCAGTTGAGTTGACTATGCATGTCAGTTCTGTGAGTCCTCACTTGACTGCATAAAGGCAAAGCATCTTGATCAATGAAAGTACATTGATCTGTATGAATGAGCTGCTGAACAACTTGGAAGCAATGGTAGGCCCTTGTGCTACTATATGGCAAGAAATTAAGATTAAACAAGTTCTGTCCATATGAGTTGGATTTGTCACAAACCTTGTCTTATGATTATGGTTATGACAAATTCACATGGATAGGAACACATACACCATAAAATCTAAGTGACAAGGTTTCTCTCCATTTCATGAAAATGATTGTGAGGAAACCTTTTCACTAGGAATATTTTAAGGAGATGGTGATTGTTTAAATTGCATTCTCAAATTCGATTATGATTACGGAATCCCTCTTCATAGTTCGAATTGTGAGATTTGGCAATTAGTCTGAACATTTGGGACTTATTGATATAAGTTCTGAAATAGTTTGGACACACATATGAGCTTTCTAATAAAAGGTGTATGAGCTTAGATAAAGTCTTATCGAAGCATCACATATCAGAAATATGAATTTGGTAAGAAAGTCAATAAGTATTGATTTCTAGAAGTCCAACTATTTTCTGAGTACATGTCAAAGCTAGTGGGAGCATAAGTGTTATGTTGGTAAAGATATAATTATCATGTTAGTGGGAGCATGATTATTATGTTAAGTGTTGCAAGTTAGCAATATTAATTATAGAAAACAAAAGTTTCAATTCGCAAAGTTACAGAGGTTGAAGAGTTGTTTTCTATAATTGAGGGAGAGAAATTTATACTTCATTTCAAATCTAAAAGCTTAGATCAAGAAATTTTAATCAAATTTAGTAAAAGGACATATATGAATATTATGTTGAAAAAGGTTTAACATAAGGAAATTTTATATATGGAAATATTATAGCAGGAGACTAGTAAAGTATCATGTTTTTATGTAAGACATTATGTATCGTATCCCATACGCTTCGGGTATAGGATCAATTACATATGCTATAATATTCGATCGTTCTGTCTATTCCAAATGTCTTAGGGCGTTAAGAGGGAAAATGACTATAACTGGATATGACTAAAGCAAGCTTAACAACTGTCAAGTACAATCTAAGGTTCGCCAAGGATTGGTCGCTTGTGGGCAGTTGGAAGTAAAGTATTGAATGGAACATGTTGACATTATTATGAATAGATAGGATTCTATTAAGAATGAGTTGTAATATGGCAGATATGGAAATGTTTCCATAATGAGAGTTGGATATTAAGAATCTATGTAGATTAGAAAATTTATGCAATAAGGATGTTCAAAGGAATTTACTTTGAATGCGAGACTTCATATTTATGGAGTTGTCTTGTAACAATATCCAATAGAGCGCTTTGTAATATCATTGGCAAAGTTTTTGTGACTTTGGTGCTATGACATTACAAAAGGATCATTGCGTAAAATGTTAGAGTCTAATATATTCTAACAGTGGCAAGAATTTGGTATTCTTACACTTATAATAAGGATTAGGAATTGTGAAATGTGTGTCATTGGAAGTGTGTTCAATTGATCTATTTCACAAAGTAAGGACCATAGGTAAACATAGTATGCATGCTTGGAGCATGGGATAGCTATTGTTTCAATTCAAGTATTAAGTTGATTACTCGAAACATTATACAATGAATAATGTGTAATCAATATGGTGATTAAATAATAAGTGTTTTATTTATACTCAAAAGTTTTGAGACCATATTGGATTCGATTATTCTTGTGTTTCACTTCGCATGTTTTGACTTCCCGAATAATAAGATTATTCAAACATTCACAGTCAATCATACTTTGGAAATAGGTAATAAGGTAAGACTGTCATGAATCCGACTGTAGATTGTCTAAAGTGTTTAGACATAGCAAAAGTCTGCTGCAGTGTTCATGAGTGGCCTGAAATAAGATTTGAGTATTGGATTAAACCCATGCTCACGTGAATCACTTCATGGATTTTATCACGAGTGATTGTGAGACGATAATATCTTATATTCTTGAAACAGAGAGATATGAGTTGTTGTTTACGAGTCGGTTGCGCATTGATAATACGTAAACACATCAGTAACTTGATGTTATAAAACGTATTGTTGTGTGTGATTTGATAAGTAAATAGTGAAAGCATATGAGTCGAAGTTTATCCGTTCCTTTTACCCAAAGTGGGATAAAAGCGATATTTGTGGGCCCCTCGATGATTTAGTGATGACACCTAAGCGCTTGGCTAACCCTGGACTAGGTTGATGTGTTCAGTTGAAGTCTATTGTCAGTCGTCTTAAATCGGAAATCGGGAAACAACACATAAACAGAGAGAATGATTATAATCTATGTCTCATGTCTATATGATATCTTGAGAATGGAGGAATATATGATCCCTTATCTAAAGGGCGCGTTGCTGATAATATCAGAGTTTGACAGCGGCTTTTGAAAGCTACGATTGCTAATCAGATTCTGAAGTCGTATGCAATAATAGTTATTAGACTTATCCAAGTGGGAGACTGTTGGATTAGGTGTCTAAGCCCATAACTATTTTTGGTATGTACTTGATTTGATTATGATCATGGTCCTTTTGGGTTGCCTTCACTCATGCAACTTGATAGGATGACAAGAGGAGAGAGAGTAGAATTTATTATATGAATAATAAATTGGTACTCGAAAATGTTTTATTAATATATTATAAGATTAATATATTATTTGGAAATCATATTATTTAATTAGTATTGATCAGAAATTAATTTGGAATTAATTTAGTGATCAAAAGATACTGATTAAATAATTGGGGGACTGTTATGAAAATGAAAGAACCCCTTTCTATACTTTCATATTTCTGAAAGATCCAAACTTTCATACTTGACAATATAGTTACTCCAAAATATTCTACATGCATATTCATAAAATAATATTTTTACATTGATAAAGTCATTACAAAAGATTGGATACAAACCGACTACGTTTTAAGATTTTACATGACTACCCAGGATATTGTAAATCTATACAAACCTAAACCAAAATACAAAAAATAATATTACAACTATTCTAAGTCTTCCAACTATACTGGGTGCTTATTGCCTGCATTATGTCAATATTAATGCCTAGCCTAGAAACACGGGCGTTACAATTGCGTTGTAAGGACAAGTTTTTCCGCGTTTTTATAAATAAAATAAATTTTGATTTTTTGTCTTATTTATATATATCTTTGCAATGACTTTTGTGAAAATTGATGTTTGTATGTTTCTATTGTTAGCAATATTGAAAAATGGATGTGATTCTTAGTTATGTTATTTATGGTAGTGTCGAAAATTTAACAAATAAAGGAAGATTCTCATCACCCAAGTTTCAATTGGACAGAAACTTGGAATCATGCGACTTGTATTGTATGATGAATGAGAACCTTCGTATTTGGTAAATTAAGACTAATTCCTTGTTCATATAAGTATGTGAGTCATGTGAAGGACTAAAGGATCTAGTACGCATTGTTGTGCACTGATCAAGTCCACTACAAAGAACGATAAGGATATTCGTCATGATTTGCTAAAAGTTTAGTAAATATGGTTATGCTTACAAGATTAAGTGTAATTCTGAATCGTTGAAAAGGTTTCAATGAATAGCAGAACGAATAAGAAGAATCAATTAGGCAGAAAGATAAAAGCTTCTCCAATCTGAAAAGAAGGGAGAGTACTTGAGTATCATGTTTTATGATCATCTTAATGATTATGAAACCATATCACAATTCATCCTCTAAGGACACCTTAGTGCACTAGTATGCCTAAGAAGAGGAATCGAAAATTGTTGAAATAGTTAAATCAAAAGGTGAATCATACTTCGTTCCAAGATCGAGTCTTAGAGTTAAACTCCAAGATTGTGACTTGAGTGACACATCTTAAGAAGGTTTATAACACTCATCAAATGTGGAGCACAAATGTTTCTTACTGTTGCACATTTGAAATTGGTAAGTTGTGATGTCTTGGACAAGACAAAGACCAACCATGACCAATTGTGTGAAGTGTTTGTCTTGATAAGAATCCGCACTAACTCTTGAATATATGTTTGTCGAGGAATGTTTCTTAAAATGGGAATCTTATATGTCAAGAGGTCAGTGGGAGTCTAAATGATCTTGAAAAGTTTCAAGAACTAATCAAGAGTAAACCTATTGTTAATCACTAGCACACGAGTTGAGGTTTATAACCTATCGTGTTGACATATTCTTTTTCTTGTGCCATTCCAGTTGAGTTGACTATGCATGTCAGTTCTGTGAGTCCTCACTTGACTGCATAAAGGCAAAGCATCTTGATCAATGAAAGTACATTGATCTGTATGAATGAGTTGCTGAACAACTTGGAAGCAATGGTAGGCCCTTGTGCTACTATATGGCAAGAAATTAAGATTAAACAAGTTCTGTCCATATGAGTTGGATTTGTCACAAACCTTGTCTTATGATTATGGTTATGACAAATTCACATGGATAGGAACACATACACCATAAAATCTAAGTGACAAGGTTTCTCTCCATTTCATGAAAATGATTGTGAGGAAACGTTTTCACTAGGAATATTTTAAGGAGATGGTGATTGTTTAAATTGCATTCTCAAATTCGATTATGATTACGGAATCCCTCTTCATAGTTCGAATTGTGAGATTTGGCAATTAGTCTGAACATTTGGGACTTATTGATATAAGTTCTGAAATAGTTTGGACACACATATGAGCTTTCTAATAAAAGGTGTATGAGCTTAGATAAAGTCTTATCGAAGCATCACATATCAGAAATATGAATTTGGTAAGAAAGTCAATAAGTATTGATTTCTATAAGTCCAACTATTTTCTGAGTACATGTCAAAGCTAGTGGGAGCATAAGTGTTATGTTGGTAAAGATATAATTATCATGTTAGTGGGAGCATGATTATTATGTTAAGTGTTGCAAGTTAGCAATATTAATTATAGAAAACAAAAGTTTCAATTCGTAAAGTTACAGAGGTTGAAGAGTTGTTTTCTATAATTGAGGGAGAGAAATTTATACTTCATTTCAAATCTAAAAGCTTAGATCAAGAAATTTTAATCAAATTTAGTAAAAGGACATATATGAATATTATGTTGAAAAAGGTTTAACATAAGGAAATTTTATATATGGAAATATTATAGCAGGAGACTAGTAAAGTATCATGTTTTTATGTAAGACATTATGTATCGTATCCCATACGCTTCGGGTATAGGATCAATTACATATGCTATAATATTCGATCGTTCTGTCTATTCCAAATGTCTTAGGGCGTTAAGAGGGAAAATGACTATAACTGGATATGACTAAAGCAAGCTTAACAACTGTCAAGTACAATCTAAGGTTCGCCAAGGATTGGTCGCTTGTGGGCAGTTGGAAGTAAAGTATTGAATGGAACATGTTGACATTATTATGAATAGATAGGATTCTATTAAGAATGAGTTGTAATATGGCAGATATGGAAATGTTTCCATAATGAGAGTTGGATATTAAGAATCTATGTAGATTAGAAAATTTATGCAATAAGGATGTTCAAAGGAATTTACTTTGAATGCGAGACTTCATATTTATGGAGTTGTCTTGTAACAATATCCAATAGAGCGCTTTGTAATATCATTGGCAAAGTTTTTGTGACTTTGGTGCTATGACATTACAAAAGGATCATTGCGTAAAATGTTAGAGTCTAATATATTCTAACAGTGGCAAGAATTTGGTATTCTTACACTTATAATAAGGATTAGGAATTGTGAAATGTGTGTCATTGGAAGTGTGTTCAATTGATCTATTTCACAAAGTAAGGACCATAGGTAAACATAGTATGCATGCTTGGAGCATGGGATAGCTATTGTTTCAATTCAAGTATTAAGTTGATTACTCGAAACATTATACAATGAATAATGTGTAATCAATATGGTGATTAAATAATAAGTGTTTTATTTATACTCAAAAGTTTTGAGACCATATTGGATTCGATTATTCTTGTGTTTCACTTCGCATGTTTTGACTTCCCGAATAATAAGATTATTCAAACATTCACAGTCAATCATACTTTGGAAATAGGTAATAAGGTAAGACTGTCATGAATCCGACTGTAGATTGTCTAAAGTGTTTAGACATAGCAAAAGTCTGCTGCAGTGTTCATGAGTGGCCTGAAATAAGATTTGAGTATTGGATTAAACCCATGCTCACGTGAATCACTTCATGGATTTTATCACGAGTGATTGTGAGACGATAATATCTTATATTCTTGAAACAGAGAGATATGAGTTGTTGTTTACGAGTCGGTTGCGCATTGATAATACGTAAACACATCAGTAACTTGATGTTATAAAACGTATTGTTGTGTGTGATTTGATAAGTAAATAGTGAAAGCATATGAGTCGAAGTTTATCCGTTCCTTTTACCCAAAGTGGGATAAAAGCGATATTTGTGGGCCCCTCGATGATTTAGTGATGACACCTAAGCGCTTGGCTAACCCTGGACTAGGTTGATGTGTTCAGTTGAAGTCTATTGTCAGTCGTCTTAAATCGGAAATCGGGAAACAACACATAAACAGAGAGAATGATTATAATCTATGTCTCATGTCTATATGATATCTTGAGAATGGAGGAATATATGATCCCTTATCTAAAGGGCGCGTTGCTGATAATATCAGAGTTTGACAGCGGCTTTTGAAAGCTACGATTGCTAATCAGATTCTGAAGTTGTATGCAATAATAGTTATTAGACTTATCCAAGTGGGAGACTGTTGGATTAGGTGTCTAAGCCCATAACTATTTTTGGTATGTACTTGATTTGATTATGATCATGGTCCTTTTGGGTTGCCTTCACTCATGCAACTTGATAGGATGACAAGAGGAGAGAGAGTAGAATTTATTATATGAATAATAAATTGGTACTCGAAAATGTTTTATTAATATATTATAAGATTAATATATTATTTGGAAATCATATTATTTAATTAGTATTGATCAGAAATTAATCTGGAATTAATTTAGTGATCAAAAGATACTGATTAAATAATTGGGGGACTGTTATGAAAATGAAAGAACCCCTTTCTATACTTTCATATTTCTGAAAGATCCAAACTTTCATACTTGACAATATAGTTACTCCAAAATATTCTACATGCATATTCATAAAATAATATTTTTACATTGATAAAGTCATTACAAAAGATTGGATACAAACCGACTACGTTTTAAGATTTTACATGACTACCCAGGATATTGTAAATCTATACAAACCTAAACCAAAATACAAAAAATAATATTACAACTATTCTAAGTCTTCCAACTATACTGGGTGCTTATTGCCTGCATTATGTCAATATTAATGCCTAGCCTAGAAACACGGGCGTTACAATTGCGTTGTAAGGACAAGTTTTTCCGCGTTTTTATAAATAAAATAAATTTTGATTTTTTGTCTTATTTATATATATCTTTGCAATGACTTTTGTGAAAATTGATGTTTGTATGTTTCTATTGTTAGCAATATTGAAAAATGGATGTGATTCTTAGTTATGTTATTTGTGGTAGTGTCGAAAATTTAACAAATAAAGGAAGATTCTCATCACCCAAGTTTCAATTGGACAGAAACTTGGAATCATGCGACTTGTATTGTATGATGAATGAGAACCTTCGTATTTGGTAAATTAAGACTAATTCCTTGTTCATATAAGTATGTGAGTCATGTGAAGGACTAAAGGATCTAGTACGCATTGTTGTGCACTGATCAAGTCCACTACAAAGAACGATAAGGATATTCGTCATGATTTGCTAAAAGTTTAGTAAATATGGTTATGCTTACAAGATTAAGTGTAATTCTGAATCGTTGAAAAGGTTTCAATGAATAGCAGAACGAATAAGAAGAATCAATTAGGCAGAAAGATAAAAGCTTCTCCAATCTGAAAAGAAGGGAGAGTACTTGAGTATCATGTTTTATGATCATCTTAATGATTATGAAACCATATCACAATTCATCCTCTAAGGACACCTTAGTGCACTAGTATGGCTAAGAAGAGGAATCGAAAATTGTTGAAATAGTTAAATCAAAAGGTGAATCATACTTCGTTCCAAGATCGAGTCTTAGAGTTAAACTCCAAGATTGTGACTTGAGTGACACATCTTAAGAAGGTTTATAACACTCATCAAATGTGGAGCACAAATGTTTCTTACTGTTGCACATTTGAAATTGGTAAGTTGTGATGTCTTGGACAAGACAAAGACCAACCATGACCAATTGTGTGAAGTGTTTGTCTTGATAAGAATCCGCACTAACTCTTGAATATTTGTTTGTCGAGGAATGTTTCTTAAAATGGGAATCTTATATGTCAAGAGGTCAGTGGGAGTCTAAATGATCTTGAAAAGTTTCAAGAACTAATCAAGAGTAAACCTATTGTTAATCACTAGCACATGAGTTGAGGTTTATAACCTATCGTGTTGACATATTCTTTTTCTTGTGCCATTCCAGTTGAGTTGACTATGCATGTCAGTTCTGTGAGTCCTCACTTGACTGCATAAAGGCAAAGCATCTTGATCAATGAAAGTACATTGATCTGTATGAATGAGCTGCTGAACAACTTGGAAGCAATGGTAGGCCCTTGTGCTACTATATGGCAAGAAATTAAGATTAAACAAGTTCTGTCCATATGAGTTGGATTTGTCACAAACCTTGTCTTATGATTATGGTTATGACAAATTCACATGGATAGGAACACATACACCATAAAATCTAAGTGACAAGGTTTCTCTCCATTTCATGAAAATGATTGTGAGGAAACCTTTTCACTAGGAATATTTTAAGGAGATGGTGATTGTTTAAATTGCATTCTCAAATTCGATTATGATTACGGAATCCCTCTTCATAGTTCGAATTGTGAGATTTGGCAATTAGTCTGAACATTTGGGACTTATTGATATAAGTTCTGAAATAGTTTGGACACACATATGAGCTTTCTAATAAAAGGTGTATGAGCTTAGATAAAGTCTTATCGAAGCATCACATATCAGAAATATGAATTTGGTAAGAAAGTCAATAAGTATTGATTTCTAGAAGTCCAACTATTTTCTGAGTACATGTCAAAGCTAGTGGGAGCATAAGTGTTATGTTGGTAAAGATATAATTATCATGTTAGTGGGAGCATGATTATTATGTTAAGTGTTGCAAGTTAGCAATATTAATTATAGAAAACAAAAGTTTCAATTCGCAAAGTTACAGAGGTTGAAGAGTTGTTTTCTATAATTGAGGGAGAGAAATTTATACTTCATTTCAAATCTAAAAGCTTAGATCAAGAAATTTTAATCAAATTTAGTAAAAGGACATATATGAATATTATGTTGAAAAAGGTTTAACATAAGGAAATTTTATATATGGAAATATTATAGCAGGAGACTAGTAAAGTATCATGTTTTTATGTAAGACATTATGTATCGTATCCCATACGCTTCGGGTATAGGATCAATTACATATGCTATAATATTCGATCGTTCTGTCTATTCCAAATGTCTTAGGGCGTTAAGAGGGAAAATGACTATAACTGGATATGACTAAAGCAAGCTTAACAACTGTCAAGTACAATCTAAGGTTCGCCAAGGATTGGTCGCTTGTGGGTAGTTGGAAGTAAAGTATTGAATGGAACATGTTGACATTATTATGAATAGATAGGATTCTATTAAGAATGAGTTGTAATATGGCAGATATGGAAATGTTTCCATAATGAGAGTTGGATATTAAGAATCTATGTAGATTAGAAAATTTATGCAATAAGGATGTTCAAAGGAATTTACTTTGAATGCGAGACTTCATATTTATGGAGTTGTCTTGTAACAATATCCAATAGAGCGCTTTGTAATATCATTGGCAAAGTTTTTGTGACTTTGGTGCTATGACATTACAAAAGGATCATTGCGTAAAATGTTAGAGTCTAATATATTCTAACAGTGGCAAGAATTTGGTATTCTTACACTTATAATAAGGATTAGGAATTGTGAAATGTGTGTCATTGGAAGTGTGTTCAATTGATCTATTTCACAAAGTAAGGACCATAGGTAAACATAGTATACATGCTTGGAGCATGGGATAGCTATTGTTTCAATTCAAGTATTAAGTTGATTACTCGAAACATTATACAATGAATAATGTGTAATCAATATGGTGATTAAATAATAAGTGTTTTATTTATACTCAAAAGTTTTGAGACCATATTGGATTCGATTATTCTTGTGTTTCACTTCGCATGTTTTGACTTCCCGAATAATAAGATTATTCAAACATTCACAGTCAATCATACTTTGGAAATAGGTAATAAGGTAAGACTGTCATGAATCCGACTGTAGATTGTCTAAAGTGTTTAGACATAGCAAAAGTCTGCTGCAGTGTTCATGAGTGGCCTGAAATAAGATTTGAGTATTGGATTAAACCCATGCTCACGTGAATCACTTCATGGATTTTATCACGAGTGATTGTGAGACGATAATATCTTATATTCTTGAAACAGAGAGATATGAGTTGTTGTTTACGAGTCGGTTGCGCATTGATAATACGTAAACACATCAGTAACTTGATGTTATAAAACGTATTGTTGTGTGTGATTTGATAAGTAAATAGTGAAAGCATATGAGTCGAAGTTTATCCGTTCCTTTTACCCAAAGTGGGATAAAAGCGATATTTGTGGGCCCCTCGATGATTTAGTGATGACACCTAAGCGCTTGGCTAACCCTGGACTAGGTTGATGTGTTCAGTTGAAGTCTATTGTCAGTCGTCTTAAATCGGAAATCGGGAAACAACACATAAACAGAGAGAATGATTATAATCTATGTCTCATGTCTATATGATATCTTGAGAATGGAGGAATATATGATCCCTTATCTAAAGGGCGCGTTGCTGATAATATCAGAGTTTGACAGCGGCTTTTGAAAGCTACGATTGCTAATCAGATTCTGAAGTCGTATGCAATAATAGTTATTAGACTTATCCAAGTGGGAGACTGTTGGATTAGGTGTCTAAGCCCATAACTATTTTTGGTATGTACTTGATTTGATTATGATCATGGTCCTTTTGGGTTGCCTTCACTCATGCAACTTGATAGGATGACAAGAGGAGAGAGAGTAGAATTTATTATATGAATAATAAATTGGTACTCGAAAATGTTTTATTAATATATTATAAGATTAATATATTATTTGGAAATCATATTATTTAATTAGTATTGATCAGAAATTAATCTGGAATTAATTTAGTGATCAAAAGATACTGATTAAATAATTGGGGGACTGTTATGAAAATGAAAGAACCCCTTTCTATACTTTCATATTTCTGAAAGATCCAAACTTTCATACTTGACAATATAGTTACTCCAAAATATTCTACATGCATATTCATAAAATAATATTTTTACATTGATAAAGTCATTACAAAAGATTGGATACAAACCGACTACGTTTTAAGATTTTACATGACTACCCAGGATATTGTAAATCTATACAAACCTAAACCAAAATACAAAAAATAATATTACAACTATTCTAAGTCTTCCAACTATACTGGGTGCTTATTGCCTGCATTATGTCAATATTAATGCCTAGCCTAGAAACACGGGCGTTACAATTGCGTTGTAAGGACAAGTTTTTCCGCGTTTTTATAAATAAAATAAATTTTGATTTTTTGTCTTATTTATATATATCTTTGCAATGACTTTTGTGAAAATTGATGTTTGTATGTTTCTATTGTTAGCAATATTGAAAAATGGATGTGATTCTTAGTTATGTTATTTGTGGTAGTGTCGAAAATTTAACAAATAAAGGAAGATTCTCATCACCCAAGTTTCAATTGGACAGAAACTTGGAATCATGCGACTTGTATTGTATGATGAATGAGAACCTTCGTATTTGGTAAATTAAGACTAATTCCTTGTTCATATAAGTATGTGAGTCATGTGAAGGACTAAAGGATCTAGTACGCATTGTTGTGCACTGATCAAGTCCACTACAAAGAACGATAAGGATATTCGTCATGATTTGCTAAAAGTTTAGTAAATATGGTTATGCTTACAAGATTAAGTGTAATTCTGAATCGTTGAAAAGGTTTCAATGAATAGCAGAACGAATAAGAAGAATCAATTAGGCAGAAAGATAAAAGCTTCTCCAATCTGAAAAGAAGGGAGAGTACTTGAGTATCATGTTTTATGATCATCTTAATGATTATGAAACCATATCACAATTCATCCTCTAAGGACACCTTAGTGCACTAGTATGGCTAAGAAGAGGAATCGAAAATTGTTGAAATAGTTAAATCAAAAGGTGAATCATACTTCGTTCCAAGATCGAGTCTTAGAGTTAAACTCCAAGATTGTGACTTGAGTGACACATCTTAAGAAGGTTTATAACACTCATCAAATGTGGAGCACAAATGTTTCTTACTGTTGCACATTTGAAATTGGTAAGTTGTGATGTCTTGGACAAGACAAAGACCAACCATGACCAATTGTGTGAAGTGTTTGTCTTGATAAGAATCCGCACTAACTCTTGAATATTTGTTTGTCGAGGAATGTTTCTTAAAATGGGAATCTTATATGTCAAGAGGTCAGTGGGAGTCTAAATGATCTTGAAAAGTTTCAAGAACTAATCAAGAGTAAACCTATTGTTAATCACTAGCACATGAGTTGAGGTTTATAACCTATCGTGTTGACATATTCTTTTTCTTGTGCCATTCCAGTTGAGTTGACTATGCATGTCAGTTCTGTGAGTCCTCACTTGACTGCATAAAGGCAAAGCATCTTGATCAATGAAAGTACATTGATCTGTATGAATGAGCTGCTGAACAACTTGGAAGCAATGGTAGGCCCTTGTGCTACTATATGGCAAGAAATTAAGATTAAACAAGTTCTGTCCATATGAGTTGGATTTGTCACAAACCTTGTCTTATGATTATGGTTATGACAAATTCACATGGATAGGAACACATACACCATAAAATCTAAGTGACAAGGTTTCTCTCCATTTCATGAAAATGATTGTGAGGAAACGTTTTCACTAGGAATATTTTAAGGAGATGGTGATTGTTTAAATTGCATTCTCAAATTCGATTATGATTACGGAATCCCTCTTCATAGTTCGAATTGTGAGATTTGGCAATTAGTCTGAACATTTGGGACTTATTGATATAAGTTCTGAAATAGTTTGGACACACATATGAGCTTTCTAATAAAAGGTGTATGAGCTTAGATAAAGTCTTATCGAAGCATCACATATCAGAAATATGAATTTGGTAAGAAAGTCAATAAGTATTGATTTCTAGAAGTCCAACTATTTTCTGAGTACATGTCAAAGCTAGTGGGAGCATAAGTGTTATGTTGGTAAAGATATAATTATCATGTTAGTGGGAGCATGATTATTATGTTAAGTGTTGCAAGTTAGCAATATTAATTATAGAAAACAAAAGTTTCAATTCGTAAAGTTACAGAGGTTGAAGAGTTGTTTTCTATAATTGAGGGAGAGAAATTTATACTTCATTTCAAATCTAAAAGCTTAGATCAAGAAATTTTAATCAAATTTAGTAAAAGGACATATATGAATATTATGTTGAAAAAGGTTTAACATAAGGAAATTTTATATATGGAAATATTATAGCAGGAGACTAGTAAAGTATCATGTTTTTATGTAAGACATTATGTATCGTATCCCATACGCTTCGGGTATAGGATCAATTACATATGCTATAATATTCGATCGTTCTGTCTATTCCAAATGTCTTAGGGCGTTAAGAGGGAAAATGACTATAACTGGATATGACTAAAGCAAGCTTAACAACTGTCAAGTACAATCTAAGGTTCGCCAAGGATTGGTCGCTTGTGGGCAGTTGGAAGTAAAGTATTGAATGGAACATGTTGACATTATTATGAATAGATAGGATTCTATTAAGAATGAGTTGTAATATGGCAGATATGGAAATGTTTCCATAATGAGAGTTGGATATTAAGAATCTATGTAGATTAGAAAATTTATGCAATAAGGATGTTCAAAGGAATTTACTTTGAATGCGAGACTTCATATTTATGGAGTTGTCTTGTAACAATATCCAATAGAGCGCTTTGTAATATCATTGGCAAAGTTTTTGTGACTTTGGTGCTATGACATTACAAAAGGATCATTGCGTAAAATGTTAGAGTCTAATATATTCTAACAGTGGCAAGAATTTGGTATTCTTACACTTATAATAAGGATTAGGAATTGTGAAATGTGTGTCATTGGAAGTGTGTTCAATTGATCTATTTCACAAAGTAAGGACCATAGGTAAACATAGTATGCATGCTTGGAGCATGGGATAGCTATTGTTTCAATTCAAGTATTAAGTTGATTACTCGAAACATTATACAATGAATAATGTGTAATCAATATGGTGATTAAATAATAAGTGTTTTATTTATACTCAAAAGTTTTGAGACCATATTGGATTCGATTATTCTTGTGTTTCACTTCGCATGTTTTGACTTCCCGAATAATAAGATTATTCAAACATTCACAGTCAATCATACTTTGGAAATAGGTAATAAGGTAAGACTGTCATGAATCCGACTGTAGATTGTCTAAAGTGTTTAGACATAGCAAAAGTCTGCTGCAGTGTTCATGAGTGGCCTGAAATAAGATTTGAGTATTGGATTAAACCCATGCTCACGTGAATCACTTCATGGATTTTATCACGAGTGATTGTGAGACGATAATATCTTATATTCTTGAAACAGAGAGATATGAGTTGTTGTTTACGAGTCGGTTGCGCATTGATAATACGTAAACACATCAGTAACTTGATGTTATAAAACGTATTGTTGTGTGTGATTTGATAAGTAAATAGTGAAAGCATATGAGTCGAAGTTTATCCGTTCCTTTTACCCAAAGTGGGATAAAAGCGATATTTGTGGGCCCCTCGATGATTTAGTGATGACACCTAAGCGCTTGGCTAACCCTGGACTAGGTTGATGTGTTCAGTTGAAGTCTATTGTCAGTCGTCTTAAATCGGAAATCGGGAAACAACACATAAACAGAGAGAATGATTATAATCTATGTCTCATGTCTATATGATATCTTGAGAATGGAGGAATATATGATCCCTTATCTAAAGGGCGCGTTGCTGATAATATCAGAGTTTGACAGTGGCTTTTGAAAGCTACGATTGCTAATCAGATTCTGAAGTCGTATGCAATAATAGTTATTAGACTTATCCAAGTGGGAGACTGTTGGATTAGGTGTCTAAGCCCATAACTATTTTTGGTATGTACTTGATTTGATTATGATCATGGTCCTTTTGGGTTGCCTTCACTCATGCAACTTGATAGGATGACAAGAGGAGAGAGAGTAGAATTTATTATATGAATAATAAATTGGTACTCGAAAATGTTTTATTAATATATTATAAGATTAATATATTATTTGGAAATCATATTATTTAATTAGTATTGATCAGAAATTAATCTGGAATTAATTTAGTGATCAAAAGATACTGATTAAATAATTGGGGGACTGTTATGAAAATGAAAGAACCCCTTTCTATACTTTCATATTTCTGAAAGACCCAAACTTTCATACTTGACAATATAGTTACTCCAAAATATTCTACATGCATATTCATAAAATAATATTTTTACATTGATAAAGTCATTACAAAAGATTGGATACAAACCGACTACGTTTTAAGATTTTACATGACTACCCAGGATATTGTAAATCTATACAAACCTAAACCAAAATACAAAAAATAATATTACAACTATTCTAAGTCGTTGAAAACCGGGAGTTTTCTTGAAAACCGGGCCCTGCGATGGTAGAGCTTCGAAACCGAAAAGATAAATTTTCGGGCTTCTCGGGAATCTCGGAGCGTGTTTCGGGCATTGGAATTAATCCCGGGGCTTCGGGGGAAGTCAAAATATTAAAAATATGGAATAATGGGTGAGAAATGGCAAAATTCTCAAAATACCCGGCTAATCTCGCAAGGCCACTATTTATAAGGGAGGAGATCCGGAGCTTCGGATCCGAGGCTAGGAGGGTCAGCAGCTGCGAAGGGCACGCGGCTGCCGGAGCTCGGTTCGGAGGCCAGAAGTCGCGCATGCGAGGCGGCCAGGTGCGAGGCTCGGAAGGGTGACAAGGGGCGAGCTTGCGAGCCACCAGCTCCTCAGACGCGTCATCGACTTCGGACAGATGGAAGCCTCTTAGTGGACCGGACTTCGGTCCAATGGGGAAAGGGGTGACGACTTCGGACCAATCAGAGGGTGCCACGCGAGGCTGCGGTCCAATCAGAAGATGCCACGTGGATCAACACTATTCATGCGAAAATTAAATGAAAATGTGCCTAATCTTGTAAAATCCATAACTTTCTCATACGGGCTCTGTTTTTTACGTTCTTTATATGCATGCGTAGAGAAAATTATGCTCTACAACTTTCGTTTAGACTTCGTCGGAAAATTTTGACTTTATTTTTATATTATTATGTTTAACAGACCGGGACTGGTAAATCCGTTAAAAATTCATAACTTCTTCATCTGACGTCCGTTTTCGTTAGACTTTTTACCGTTGTACTACTAATGACGAGACCTTTGATTCTCGTTTAGGTTGTGTCAGCTAAAAATCACTCGATCTAAAATTCGAGTTTTTAGCTGTCTACTGCTAAGCTGAAACTTGTAAAAATCATAACTTCCTCATACGAAGTCATATTTTGGCGTTCTTTTTATCAAAATTCTCGGTTTAACGATTACTACGACTTTCATTTAGATCACTAAGGCTAAAAAGTAGTTTATCAAAAACTCACTTTTTACGTCATTCGGCACCGTGCCAGTTTTATCGCAGATCTTTGATTGGTCATAACTTCTTCGTTGTAACTCGGATTTCGATGAGGTTTTAGCCTACATGTTTCTAACGAGATTATCTACAACTTTCAATAATAAAATTTTACTTATTTCAAATTTTATATTTTCGCTAAATTTCACTAATTGGCTTTTAATTGGAATCTCATAAGACTTCCAATATTTTATGAGTGATTCTAAACATAGTTTTACTTCATTTCTAGTAAAAACTATCTGTTAGAACTCAACACTCAATTTCACATAATATTTCATAATATTTTTAACTTTTCAAATTACATAACACGATTTCAAAATGTGAACGTTACAATTACCTCCTCCTTTTGAGGATTTCGTCCTCGAAATCACAACGATTTGGACAAATGAGGATATTTCGCTCTTATCTCATTCTTATTTTCCCTAAGTATAAATTTATTATCCCGTTTCACCTTGGATAATGGAACTGTTTCATCATACATGCTCAAGCATTTACGTAGATATCTTACATGAAATACATCATGAATACCTGCCAAATCTTCAGGCAATTTCCAAGCGATATGCTTGTTGCTAATTCTCTATATAATTTTGAAAAGTCTAACAAATCTAGGACTCAATCTCCTTTTCTTCTCAAATTTCATAATACCTTTCCACGGGGTTACCTTCAGTATCACCCACTTGGAATTTTATGGATCGTCTCCTCCATTTCTACACATGTCTTTTGTCGATCCTGGGCTACTTTCATTTATTCTCGTATGATTTGAATCTTATCAGTGGTGTCTTGAATCAATTCAGTACCACCAAGGATTTTCTGTCCTACATTATGCCAACATAATGGTGTTCACAGTTACTACCGAACCCTAAGACACATGCACGAAGCATATCTTCTACTGTTTGGATTGTTCTCTCCGTCTAATCATCCGTCTGGGGATGATAAGCTGTGCTGAGAGCAGCTCGAGATCCCAATTCATGTTTCATATTCGCCCAAAAGTGAGAAGTAAAGCGAGTATCACGATCGGGAATAATATTTTAGTGGCACACCATGTCTCACGATGATTTCGTCTAAGTAAACTTATGTGTGTTTCTCCAATGGAGCCGTTTCACGTGTGGCGAGAATATATGCACTCTTCATCAGCCAGTCGAAAATTATCCAAATGTTATCATTCACAGTTTTCTTCTCCTCTTTCAAGGTATTAACTGTATAAGCCGGATAAGTAGAATATCCCTTCGATATAAATTTATGAGTTTTTAAGAAAGAAATTTATTATTTTCACCGTAGACATAAATAGAATCTTCCCTTTCGATAGGGATGCATATCATTTCTTCGTAGCACAAGAGATCTACGTAGTTCTTTGACAATCGATTCATGTCGAGAATAGTATCAAAGTTGGGAAAGAAGATAGGAATTAGGTTAGCAGGAAGATTATAACTTCCAATTCCTATGACACTATCTCTATAGCAAGTAATGATATATTTCCTATGTTATCTATATGAAATGATTGGACAATTGCGTAACAAGCAATTTGAAAAGAATGTGCGAATTTATAAGGCACGAAAGAATTTGAGGCATCATAATCAAATAAGATGTGAGAAGATCTAAAGTTTACGAGAAAATTACTCGTCACAACATTCGATTCCTATCTTACTTCCTCTGTGGTAATCTAAAATGTATGATATTTATCTTTTGGTTTGCCAAACGATTGTCAAACTCTTCAAAATTCTTAATTACTATCAGTGCTCAAACCTGCACCAACTCATCATTCTCTATTGGGCCTTCGATCCTAATCTTTGAGTTAAAACTCAATTCTCATTGCAGACTCCTGCTCCTTCTTTGTTTATAGACTAAACCCAAGATAAGGCCTTTACTTTTGCTATAACAACAACTCGTATGGTCTTATTCTAATGACCTTTGATTTTATAACGCACAAGACACGTAACGAACCAAACTCTTGTATTAGAATCAGATCGAATAAATCAAGCTGATGGAATAAGGAAAACAAAAAGAGTTTGAACAACACGTGGATGCTTCAGAATAGAAAGAATAGCACCACATATCCCTAATTCGTGCTTTCGGACGTATACATCTTTTAGCTTTCGGCACCTCCTCCTTTTTAGTTGGAGTACTCTTTGATTGTTGAACGGAAACTTGACTCCCCATCATTTGACTAGTAAGAGTAGGGCGGAAACATTTCTTGTGGCCAGTAACACCACATCGCCAGTCACATCTCTGGCTAATGATTGCTCAATCCTTTAATGAATATCGTTATATTTCTATCGACTACCTCGACCATTTACTTCTTCAGTATTCCTACTAAAGTTTCGTCACTATATAAGACATGGTTCTCTAAACCAATCAACTCCTTTCGCGGATTTATACTAATCGGACCTGATTCTTTATGACATTAAGATTTGAACGATAATTATCTTCTTAGTCATTACCGAAACGAAGGTAACGACACACATGAATAAAACGGAATCATTTACTAGCTTCTTGGTAACCTTGTGACTTTGCCTGATCCAAGTGTGAGTCCTGTGCTTCCAGTAGTATAGGCCTCTACTACTATTCACACCTACTCATACTCGTTCCCAAGTCACCATTCAAAAGTTTTCACAAAGCAAATTTTCACACCTAAGTGCGTTCAAACAAGTACATACAATAATTTCTCCTAGACTCAACTAGGGTTTTTGCGTTTCTATCAAACATATATTGGATTACCTATACTCGCCCTCTAGGATTCTTCTCATGCATATGCTCGATTTAATATATCCTAATACTTTTCCATAGGTCGATAGAAATTTTACTTCCATTTCTTCTTATAAATTCTTTCTCGGGTAGTGTCTACTTTGCAAGACATACTACACCCAAAATTTCCTCTAGCAGTGTAAAGACAATTAGTCTCCAACTACTTACATCATCATCTAACTCATGAAAACCATCATGCATATTTGTTGGTTTCATTATCCTTTCATGACATCGTCATTCCTGTATCTGAGTAAGTCTTCTTCTCATGGTTGTATCTTTTAAGTCTGCTTCATAGGAGTCTATCCTAAGAAGTCTGCATTATAGCTGCATCTCAGCAAGCTTTACTAGCTTCAACTTGATTCTCTGTTATTTCTAACTACAACATTTCTTCTCATACAATAATATGAGTGTATATCTTCTTCAACTAAATACTCTATCTTACTCTAACAAGTAAGCCACTCAGCCTTTTCACAACCAAATAACCTATTTCACTATCCCAATCTTGTATGTTAAAGTCGGCTTAACACACAATGGAACTTCCATAAGGATGTGATAGAAGTCAATCATCACTCAGTATTATTAAATACTAAGTTTGAGCATCCGGTATAGGGTTACTACTCGAACTACATACTTCATCACAAAGTCTTGGCTTAATAAGTCTAAAAGCTTCATTAGCCTTTCCTTTGATCTTCATTTAATTCTTCTAAATCTTGTACTATATTAATTTCAATACTGTTAAAGTATTTATCACCACCATCGGTTCTTCCGACTCTATAAACAATCACTGCTTTAATCTGGACAGCGGTGGAACAACTTCATCGGTTATGCCAAAACATTTATCTTATCCAAATGTATTTCAAACGCACATCTTTCTTCCAAAGATGTTATTATATTATCTTACATATTTTAAATGCATAATACCACTCTGTTGGTATTAATACACTATTTACGATTACACTTCATATTTATTATTTCACGATATCCTTCGATCGTTTATCAATAAACTTATCAATATCAATTATCATAAGTATCTTTATTACTTCGAAAAATTTCATGTAAATTCTATTACGAAAATTCTTAGAATTCTAAACATAAAATTTTCTAAACCAAGGTCGGCAACAGACCTTAAACTTTCTCAAATAATATTAATATAGGTATGAAACCTAAAGCATGCTATATTTACTTATCATTTAGCATTTAATAGAATATAAAGCATATCTCCTCTTAATATTCTAGTGCTTACCCCATTAGGTATTCAACCTAAAATATACCAGATACATGTTGTATCATCTTCACTTAACAATTCATGTTTAAATCTAGAAATTCTCAAAATTCCTAGTTCATATATACTAATTCTCTAAAATTTTTGAAGTAACTTAATATCTTAGAATACTAGGGTTTATCACTACCCAATACCCCACTTAAGTATTTCCTATGGTTTGTATCCATATATTTACAATGATTCATTCATATATTGAACTTCCAATAGTTTAAGTCTAAATACTAATCCATGGAATTTAGTTCACTTAAACCACTGCTCTGATACCATGATTGAAAGAACCCCTTTCTATACTTTCATATTTCTGAAAGACCCAAACTTTCATACTTGACAATATAGTTACTCCAAAACATGCTACATGCATATTCATAAAATAATATTTTTACATTGATAAAGTCATTACAAAAGATTGGATACAAACCGACTATGTTTTAAGATTTTACATGACTACCCAAAATATTGTAAATCTATACAAACCTAAACCAAAATACAAAAAATAATATTACAACTATTCTAAGTCTTCCAACTATACTGGGTGCTTATTGCCTGCATTATGTTAAAACATTGGGAGGGGTAAGCGATAACGCTTAGTGAGTTCAATAATAGATACAATATAATGTTATGCCATATATATACCAATATGGCAGAAGCAAATAGGAGCAAGGAACAACGAAGGCATAATGTGATAAGCTTTCCCTAACAATTACTAATTTGATTCAAAGATATACAATCATTGAGACATAACAATTTCCATACTTAATATACATCAATAACGCTTTGGCCCAAATGGCACAGAAGACATACAACTTCGGATTAACATTTCGGTAGATTTCAGGTTTTCACGTCCTGTCTAACCATCTGCCAATGCCATAGAATAGAGTCATTCACTTACTGGGGGACATGCTCTACATGTCCAGAGACTACATACCAGTACCACTGTGAATCTGAGTTCTTAAACTGATCACATGGTCAAAGGTATAGCTTTGCTATCATAAATAGCAGAAATAAAAATAACACGGGAAAATACTCAGGAATATTATTCTACCGAAGCCAAAGTGATGCCTATGTCATACACTTCATGGTCAACGGTTCATACCAATACCCAAGTGATGCCTATGTCATACACTTCAAGTCAGAGGTACAGCCTTGCTATAAAAATAGCGGATACAACAACTCGAGATGATAACATGGAAAAGCACATAGCACATATAACACATAACATACAATTGTTTCTACATATTAAACTCACCTTAAAACAACCGGGGGTCAAAATAATAATTTGGGCAGCACTTCGGCTCTAAATATGACTTTCGTCGTTGAAAACCGGGAGTTTTCTTGAAAACCGGGACTTTCGGAGCGTGTTTCGGGCATTGGAATTAATCCCGGGGATTCGGGGGAAGTCAAAATATTAAAAATATGGAATAATGGGTGAGAAATGGCAAAATTCTCAAAATACCCGGCTAATCTCGCAAGGCCACTATTTATAGGGGAGAAGATCCGGAGCTTCGGATCCGAGGCTAGGAGGGTCAGCAGCTGCGAAGGCCACGCGGCAGCCGGAGCTCGGTTCGGAGGCTAGAAGTCGCGCATGCGAGGCGGCCAGGTGCGAGGCTCGGAAGGGTGACACGGGGCGAGCTTGCGAGCCACCAGCTCCTCAGACGCGTCATCGACTTCGGACAGATGGAAGCCTCTTAGGGGACCGGACTTCGGTCAAATGGGGAAAGGGGTGACGACTTTGGACCAATCAGAGGGTGCCACGCGAGGCTGCGGTCCAATCAGAAGATGTCACATGGATCAACACTATTCATGCAAAAATTAAATGAAAATGTGCCCAATCTTGTAAAATCCATAACTTTCTTATACGGGCTCTGTTTTTGACGTTCTTTATATGCATGCGTAGAGAAAATTATGCTCTACAACTTTCGTTTAGACTTCGTCGGAAAATTTTGACTTTATTTTTATATTATTATTTTTAACAGACCGGGACTGGTAAATCCGTTAAAAATTCATAACTTCTTCATCCGACGTCCGTTTTCGTCAGACTTTTTACCGTTGTACTACTAATGACGAGACCTTTGATTCTCGTTTAGGTTGTGTCGGCTAAAAATCACTCGATCTAAAATTCGAGTTTTTAGCTGTCTACTGCTAAGCTGAAACTTGTAAAAATCATAACTTCCTCATACGAAGTCAGATTTTGGCGTTCTTTTTATCAAAATTCTCGGTTTAACGATTACTACGACTTTCATTTAGATCACTAAGGCTAAAAAGTAGTTTATCAAAAACTCACTTTTTACGTCATTCGGCACCGTGCCGGTTTTATCGCAGATCTTTGATTGGTCATAACTTCTTCGTTATAACTCGGATTTCGATGAGGTTTTCGCCTACATGTTTCTAACGAGATTATCTACAACTTTCCATAATAAAATTTTACTTATTTCAAATTTTATATTTTTGCTAAATTTCACTAATTGGCTTTTAATTGGAATCTCATAAGACTTCCAATATTTTATGAGTGATTCTAAACATAGTTTTACTTCATTTCTAGTAAAAACTATCTGTTAGAACTCAACACTCAATTTCACATAATATTTCATAATATTTTTAACTTTTCAAATTACATAACACGATTTCAAAACGTGTATGTTATAGAAAATCATTGATAGTTGCATAATTGGGCTGATGGACTCCATAGAGTGGAGTGGCCGAAATTTATGGGGAAGCCCATAAGATTTCGTCTATGGACTCTAAGTAAGGAGTTCATGGGCTGCTTGTTGCCTAAGTTAGGTATTAGGGTTTCCACCTAAAAACCCTAGCAACCACAGCTATATATAGGACCCCATACAAGAGGATTTTCGGCTAAGCATTCAAGAAAGAAACCCTAGTCGAAATCCTTCTCTCCTAAGTCATCGTCCTTGCATTGGGTGTTTGTGACTCCATTAGAGGTGCAACAGTTGGGGCACTAGGCTTTCAGAAGTCAAGATCAAGAAGGATTAAACTTGTTATTGCTACATAACAAGAGAGGTAAAGATTCTAACCCTAATCATATGTGATTTTCGATATATGTATGCTAGCCATAGGGTTATTGCTTTGGTATTCATATTTGTATGTTCAAATTAGAAAAACCTAGATCCAAAGCAATTAGGGTTGCATGTACACCATAGGAATGATGTTCTGCTCAAAACCCAACACAGACATCGAGTGTTCCCAGATGACGAGCTTCTGCCCCGAGGGGTCGAAAGCGAGGTTCGTTGCAGGATGTCTGAGGGAGAGAGCTCGGGATCGGTGGGAGGAGGTTGGCTATACTTTAGGATCCCCAGCCATTGAGGCCATGACTTGGCTGGATTTTGTGACCCGGTTCTGAGCGAAGTTTGGACCAACTGTCGAGGTGAACAACTAGCTAGGGAGTTTCTGGATATGAGACTGACGACTGAGACCGTGGCGGAGATCACCGCCAAGTTTAGAGAGAGAGCCCTATTGGTACCCCAGTATGCCACAGACGAGGAGATACCATGACATGTTGAGACCTGATATTAGGGAGTTTGTTAGTTTTTCCGCCTTCCCGACTCTGGACGACATGATATCCAGGGCCTGGGAGCAGGATATTGATTTAGAGTACATATGTAAGAGGAGGGCAGAGCATGGGCAGACAACTAAGGTTTCAGGGAAGTAACCCAAATGATTTGATTCTACATCGAAGGGCCAGCAGGGTCGGAGCCGCTGTGGCAAGTGCGGCAGGGCACATGATGGAGTTTGCAGAGCGGGTGGGTCGGGCAGCTACAAGTGCAGCAAGACAGGGCATTTCAGCATGGATTGCACTGCTACTACCACCACCACCCAGACATCAGATCTAATTTGCTTCCATTGCAATAAGAGGGGCCACAAGAAGGCCAACTGCCCGATTTTAGCATCAAGAGGAGCAGTAGCAGCACCTGCTCCAGTGACTCTGAGGATCACTAATGGATGCCAGGACAAGGTGAAGGCACCATTTGTTCGGAGCAGGGAATTTCAGTTGATAACCGAGGAGGCTCGTGCAGCACCCGATGTGGTCACTGGTATGTATCTTCTCCTTACCTTCTTATTTATGTTATTTGTTATGCTTATATGATTGTATTGCAGGTTAGGGCCGTTCCTTGTGAACGATATTTGTGCATTGGTCTTATTCGATTGGGGGGCTACTCATTCTTTTGTATCTCTTGCACTTAGCAAGAGGTTTGACGAAGCTCTGGGAGAGTTGGATTATCCACTAGAGGTTGAGATTGTTGATAATCGTCCGATGCAAGAGTCGAGGGTTCATCGGGGATGCAATTTGGAGTTATTCAGTGAGCAGTATCCGATTGATTTGGTTCAGATTCCTCTGTGCGAGAGCAAGGTCATTGTGTGGATGGATTGATTGAGCCCCAATGGGGAGATTATTGATTGTGGGCTTCATTTGGTACGTGTTCGGACCCCAAGTGGGGGAGAGTTGGTGATCCACAGTGAGGGTGCTCAGCGTGGGCCGGCTCACTGTTCGTCAGCCAGGGCCAACCATTATCTTCAGCGGGGATTATGGGTTTGTGGCCTATGTGATGGATGCCTCGGAGAAGGGTGAGGTGATCATTAATGATGTACCAATTGTTCGGGAATACCCGGATGTGTTCCCGGAGGATTTGTCGGGAGTGCCTCCGGAGAGGCAGGTGGAGTTTCGGATTGATTTGGTTCCAGGTGCGGCTCCGATAGCCAAAACACCTTATCGGCTAGCACCTCCACAGATGCAGGAGTTGTCTACGCAGCTGCAGGAGCTGCTAGACAAGGGATTTATTCGGCCGAGTAGTTCACCGTGGGGAGCCTCGATCTTATTTGTAAAGAAAAAGGATGGGACGCATCGGATGTGTATTAACTACTGGGAGCTGGATTCGGGTTATCTTCAGATGAAAGTCAGGGAGGAGGATATGCAGAAGACGGCCTTTCTAACTCGTTATGGTCATTACGAGTTCGTGGTGATGCCTTTCGGGCTCACCAATGCTCCAGCCGCATTCATGGATGTCATGAATCGCGTATGCAGACCCATGTTGGATCGGTCTGTGATTGTGTTTATTGATGATATCCTGGTCTATTCCAAGACCCATGAGCAACATGAGGAGCACATGAGGGAGGTATTGAAGATCTGAGGAGGGAAAGATTATACGCAAAGTTCTCCAAGTATGAGTTCTGGTTGCGCGAGGTGCAGTTTCTGGCGCACCTTGTCAACCAGAACGATATTCTGGTCGATCCGGCCAAGATTGAGGAAGTGATGAGGTGGGAGGTTCCGAGGTCTCTATGTGAGATTCGGAGTTTCCTTTGATTGGAAGGTTACTATCGGAGATTCATTCAAGATTTCTCCAAGATAGCGGTTCCTTTGACCAGGCTGACAAAGAAGATTGTCACATTTTGTTGGGGGCCTGGGCAGCAGTCAGCTTTTGAGACCTTGAGACAGAAATTGTGTGAGGCACCGATTCTGACCCTGCCAGAGGGTGTTGAGGACTTTGTGGTATATTGTGATACTTCGATTATGGGTTTAGGTGCAATATTGATGTTGCGGGGTCATATGATTGCGTACGCGTCGAGGCAGCTGAAGCCACATGAGGCGAATTACCCTACACACGATTGGTAGTTGGGAGCAGTGGTGTTTTCCCTCAAGATTTTGCGACATTACCTCTATGGGGTCTGATGTACTATCTACACGGATCATAAGAGCCTGAGGTATTTGATGGATCAGCCAAATCTGAACGTAAGGCAGCATAGATGGTTGGATGTGGTGAAGGATTATGATTGTGAGATCCTTTATCCCCCGGGGAAGGCCAACGTGGTGGCCGATGCTCTCAGCCACAAGGCAGTCACGGCTCTGATCAGGGATTTATGTTTGAGGATGACAGTGATTACCCCATTATTAGAGCAGATTCGAGAAGCTCAGATTGAGGCTATGAAGGAAGAGCACCGGAAGTGTGAGCGCATTGTGGGACAGGTGTCTTCCTTCGATTATGATAGTCAGGGGTTATTGAACCTTCATCGGAGGGTGTGGGTTCTGTACTGTGGTGGTGCGCGGCAGATTTTGATGGAAGAGGTGCACAAGTCAAGATTCTCTATTCATCTCGGAGCGATAAAGATGTATAGAGATCTCCAGCCTGATTATTGGTGGCCATGTATGAAGCGAGATGTGGCATGGTATGTGGAGAGGTGGTTGACTTGTAGGAAAGTCAAGGCCGAGCATCAACAACCCCACGACAAAATGGAGTCGTTTGATATTCCCGTTTGGAAGTGGGAAGAGATTACGATGGATTTTATCACTAAATTGCCTCGGACGGCGTGCAAAGTGGATTCGATATGGGTCATCGTGGATCGATTGACTAAGAGCGTGCATTTTATCCCGATCCAATATAGTATCTCTGTAGAGAAGTTGGCAGACATCTACATTCGGTAGGTTGTGGCACATCATGGGGTGTCGGTTTATGTGGTCTCGGATAGGATGTTCGGTTTACTTTCAGGTTTTCGTAGAGGTTCCACGAGGAGTTGGGTACTCGTCTGCACTTCAGCACGACTTTTCACCCGAAAACGGATGGTCAGAGTGACTGGGCCATCCAGACATTGGAGGATATGCTGCGGGCATGCGTTCTGGATTTCAGTTGTAGTTGGGATACGAATCTCCCGTTAGCGGAATTTTTGTATAACAACAGTTATCATGCCAGCATCGATCGACCTCCTTTTGAGATGCTCTATGGGATGAAGTGTAGGACCCCGATATGTTGGGGTAAGGTCGGTCAGCAGGTTATGGGGAGTACCGAGGTGGTACTCAAGACAACCGAGATGATTCAGCAGGTTTGCTGATATGTGCATATTTAGCTATATATTTCGTTTATAATTTTATTACTTTTTGGCTAATTTTTTGCAATTTATGGACAAAAGGTACTTAATTATGTTTAAATTGTATTTTCAGTCTAAAAGATGTGCTCGGAAGCAAAAGGAAGCGGGAAATGCAATCGGGAACTTGGGATTTGAAGAAAGAAGGAAAAGAGTCAAAATCCTGAACGACTCGGCGAGTTGGACGTCTACTCGACGAGTCCACACGAATGTTCGCAAATCAAATACAAAGTCCTTGACGTACACGAATTCTACAAATGGGACTCGGCGAGTCGGTTATCTACTCGGCGAGTAGCCCCTGTTTTCTGAAGCCTATAAATAGAAGCCAATTGCCGAGACCAAAGGGCTCTCTGGAATTCTTGGGGATTATTTTGTGACTAAAGGTGCTGCTGAAGCTTTGGAGTTCGTGGAGAAAACCCTAACCTTCAATTTTAAGGAGATTAAAGGCAAATTTAGTTTACTCTTCACTTTATCTCTTATTTGAACCATGTTTGAATTATTAGATCTTGTTTGTGAGTTACTATTTGCTGTAATAATGAGCTAAACCTTATACCTTCTGTTTAGGGTAGATAAATTTATAACTATGGATTGATCTGTGGTTGGATTAATTGTTTATTGGTGAATTTTGTTTTATTAAGCTTGTTAAAGATCCTTATGCATTAACCACAACTATTTTCTGTTAATTAACAAGTAATTAAGCTGCATGAACATCTCTTAATTGCTTATCTCATATGATTTATGTGAAAACATTGTTATGTGCCTAGGAATAGCGAATGTGAAACTAGGGTTAACTAGAAAATGGGTAAATTAATGTGTGAGCTTGTGTGATAAACCATCAACAAGAGGTTAATTGAATTAGTAATTTGATTAGCTAATTTCAAGTCTTATTTAACCCGAATAAATAAACTAGGAAATTCATTAGTTTAATCACTTGATCAGTGCTTAAATTAATCTGTTTTCTAAGGATTGGTAATGACGAATGTGAACCTAATCACTTTAATTGGTAGCCAATAACAAGTAATCCATTGCACTTGCCATAAAGTCAACCATAGGAGTAAATGAATCGAACCTAAATAGAAGTTTCCTTATTATTGAATTTAGTTGGTTTTTACTTGCTTTAGCTGTTAGTTACTTAATTTGCGTGTTAGTTAATTTGTTAAGTTTCTAGTCTTGCAAAACTAGAGAAAACCTTTTACTTTTATTACTTGTTTTAGTTAATTCTAGTCATTAGTTTAATTACCGTTCACTGTATTCGATACCCTGCTTATTCAACTATACCACCAATTGACAGGTCCACTGCCTTTGTGTGTCTATATTATATCTTAAAAGTAGGACTAAAACTAGTGCATTTACATACACATCAAGTTTTTGGCGCCGTTGCCGGGGAACGGTTCAAATTTTAATTCTAATGGCTAGTGTTATCGATCCTTTGTGTGAGATCTATCTTGCACAAAGTTATTGCTTTAGTAATTTAGTTATTAGGTTTAAGTATTAAGTTTTTCTGTTTTTAGATTTTTGTTAAAAAAAAATTCTGTCTTAACCTTAAACTCGCCGAGTGCAGACGAAGCTACTCGACGAGTCCAAGGCAATTTTTCAGTTTCGTTTTTTATTCCATTTTTGTTCTTTTTACGCGTGTTTCTTGTTTTCTTTCAGGTATTTTATGACCCGAGGATCAGGCATACCCTTGATCCCACCACTCGCAAACCCATAATCAACTCTTAGGAAGGACAAGAACAAACCCGTATAATCATCTTCAACACCAAAGAAGTCACCATTTAAAAGCCTCAAATCAGCTTTTAGCAAGAAAAAGGGCCAGAAAGTTGGAGAATCTAGCAACATGAAGGAAGACACCGAGTACGAAACCGAAAGGGAAGAAAGCGGATCTGACATAGAAGGAAGCGACATAGAAGGCGAACTAGCTGACACCATGGCTAACGTCGATGAAGTTCCCATGGGTGAATGGAAGAAAATGATGCGTGACGATACCGGCCCAGGACTCGTGCAACCCGCGATTCCCGTAACTGCCACCTTTGAACTTAAGGGCCACATACTTGCTCAACTAAAGGAAATCCCACTCTTCGGGAAGGATCACGAAGACGCATACAAGCATCTTGATGAGGTCAACGACATAGCCGACTACTTCAATGTTCCAAACGTGACTCGTGATACTGTTTTGCTTCGTACGTTACCGGTCACATTTAAGGGAGCCGCGAAAGATTGGTTGAAATCACTCCCTCTAGTATCGATTACTACTTGGACTAAAATGCGTGAGGAATTTATCGATCAATTTTGCCCTCCCTCAAAAATAGCAAAATTGAAGAAGGCCATAGCCAATTTTGAACAACAAGCTGGAGAGTCACTTTATGAGGCATGGGAAAGATACAAAGGCCTACTAAGGAACTGCCCACACCATGATCTAAACAGTCAACAAGAAGTCTCCATTTTCTATGATGGACTGAATGTAACAACTAGGCAGCTCCTTGATTCGCAAGGACCACTCACAAAGAAGCCACACCCGGTGATAAAAGCACTAATTGAAGAATTATCTAAACACTCTAGAGAATATCATAACCCAAGAAATGACTCAACTAGAGGGATGGTGAATGCTAATTCGGATGACATGGCGACAATGATGGTGATATTTGCATATTTAGCCATATATTTAGTATAGATTTTTATCAATTATTAGCTAATTATTTGCATATTATGGACAAAAGGTACTTAATATTGTTCAAATTATATTTTCAGTCCAAAAAAGAAGCTCGGAAGCAAAAGGAAGCAGGAGACATGAACGAAAGCTCGGGAACGAAAGAAAGAAGAAAAAGGGTTAATTCTGAAGCTACTCGGCGAGTACGGTCGTCTACTCGACGAGTAGACACGAAGGTTCGCGAAGAAATACGAGAAGTCCTTGCTGCATACGGATTCAACAAAGGGACTCGTCGAGTCAGTTATCTACTCGACGAGTAGCCCCTGTTTTGATAAAACTATAAATAGACTTCACAAAACCGAATTGAGGACTCTCTGGATTTTTGGTGGAAACACTTGGCGATCAAGGAAGCCCTTGGAGCTCTGGAAAACATTGAAGAACCCTAATCCTTCATTCTTAAGAGATTAAGGCACTTTAGGTTTAATTTTCCACTTTACCTTTGAGTAGAATTATGTTAGGTTTATTTGAATTCGTTTTTAAGCTTTCATACACTGAAATCATGAACTAATTTTGCTAATTTAGGTTTAATTTTGCTCCTATGGTTTAATTTACTCTTTTGATTAATTGTTAGTTGGTGATATTGTTAAATTAAGCTTGTTAAAGACCCTTATGCATTAACCATAACTATTTTCTATTAATTACTAAGTGATTAAGCTGCATGAACATCTCTTAATTGTTTATCTCATATAATTTATGTGAACACAATACTATATGCCTAGGAATAATGAACATGAAACTAGGATTGATTAGAGAATGGGTAAATTAATGTGTGAGCTTGTGTGATACACCATCAAGAAGAGGTTAATTGAATCACCAAATTTAATTAGCTAGCTACAAGTCGTATTTAACCCGAATAATTAACCTAGGAAATCTGTTAGTTTAATCAACTGGCCATTGCTTGAATTGGTATGTTTTCTAAGGATTAGTAATAGCGAATGCGAATCTAATCACCAGAGTCGGTAACCAATAACAATTAATCTATTATATTATCATAAAAATTAACCATAGGAGTAAATAAGTTGAACCTAAACAGAAACCCTCTTTGATCATTGAATTTAGTTTCTTTTTACGTGTTTTCAGCTTTTAATTGAGTAGTTAAGTTTTAGTTAAGTTTCTAGTCTTGCAAAACTAGAGAAACCCCTATTTTATATTACTTGTTTTTAGTTAATTCTAGTTTTTAGTTTTAATTTTCCGTTCCCTGAGTTCGATACCCTATTTATTTAACTACACCACAATTGATAGGTCCATTGCCTTTGTGTGTCAATTTTATAATTAAAAGTAGGATTAAAACTAGTTGAGTTTACACACAACCCACTAATTTTAATATTTATAACCTAACAAACTTAGACTAACTATGCACTTATAGGCAGTGTACCTAGTCAGATTACAGTATAGCTTGGGTAATTCGGGTGTCGATCACAGGGAACGGTGTTATTAATTAATCTATTTACTACTAAATTAATCTAGTTATTAACAAGTTAAAAAGGGTTTTTATCTGATTTTGCAAGATCAGATAAAAACCCTTTTTAGCTTGTTAATAATTAGATTAATTTAGTAGTAAATAGATTAATTAATAACACCGTTCCCTATGATCGACACCCGACTTACCCAAGCTATACTGTAATCTGACTAGGTACACTGCCTATAAGTGCATAGTTAGTCTAAGTTTGTTAGGTTATAAATATTAAAATTAGTGGGTACTTCTGTGCACATCAAGTTTTTGATCCTTATGAACATGTTTTCTTATTTGAGTTGTGTTTATGTGTTAGTTGCTACTACGAGCAGCTGAATCTAGCTACTCTTATCTAGCTAGATGAAGCTTCTAACTTATGAATAGCATAATTTTATATGGATTTATTTAGTTGGTGAATTGCTTGTGTTTGATTTATTGTTACCTAGCATGTTTATGTTGTTGCTTTAGTTGTTTAAATTCATGTTATGTGTAGTTTAGTGACCATTAACTGCATGAACTTGATAACCTAGTAATTTAGTGAACATTGAATTACTAGAGCTAGGATCAACCAAAATATTAGTTAGTAATTAAAGTAATTAACTTTGCTGTGCTAGAGAACATAGATTATGACTATAATTGTGTTTACATGATAAATCTTACATAGCATATTCTTAAACATAATTGGTTCTGTGTTTAATTGTGTGTGACCACAGCAATTAAAGGAGAATTCTAAGGTGATTCTAAGTGAGCAAAGCTCAAAAGCTGTATTGGGAGAAATACCTAAGAAGACGGGGGATCCTGGACGACTTACTCTCCCATGTGAGTTTGGGAATAATATGAAGGTTTATGCTTTAGCCGATTCTGGGGCTAGCATAAATTTGATGCCTTATTCGTTTTATCAAAAATTAAATATTCAGAAGTTGAAGGCTACAAAGATGACTATTCACATGGCAAACCGTTCAGTGACACAGCCCCGGGGCATTGTGGAAGATATTCTCGTGAAAATTGGAAAATTCGTTTTTCCAATAGACTTTGTGGTTTTAGATATGAAAGAAGATCCCAATGTCCCAATTATTCTTGGTCGCCCGTTACTTAACACTGCTGGAACTCTGGTTGATATACGCGAATCCAAGCTCACCTTGAGAGTTGGGGATGAGAAGGAAATTTTTGGAATAGAAGATGGTTTCCAAGGGAATCATGCTCGAGAAGAAGTTTTCAACATTGATGAAGAAAATGAACTTGAAGAATTAGAGAAGCTCATGGAAGAAGAAATCAAAACAATTCAACAAGTTAAAAGAACAAAACCGAGAGCATCTGTTCCATTTTTAGTTGAAGTCATTGCCTACACGAATCCAACTTCTTGGGTGAGCAAGGAAGATGATGAGATGACGAGTGATGAAGAGGAGGTTACATCAAACATAACAAGTCCAGTGGTAAAGGAAGAAAAGGATACTATGGAGTGTAAGTATGAAGACAAGATAGAGACTAAAGGGACCAAACGCAAGCTTGATGGAGACGAGGTCAAAGCTAAAAAGGAAAATTCGAAAAAGGCGTATAAAAGACGTGTTCAAGCTTACAAGAGGCGTTTCAAGGAGCAAAAGATCCTGGTGGTGAACTCTTCAGATGATTCAACGTAGGAGGCACGGAGTCCAGCTCAAGACTCCTCAAAAAGAAGCGCTTCTCGGGAGGCAACCCGAGTTTGGTTTGCATTTTCTTTCTTTTTCTTTTTAGTTTTTAGCATGTTTTTAGTTCTTAAGAAGTCGATCATGTCATCCGAATTATTATCTGCATAAGGAGTCATTAAAATTAAGTGGTAACACTTATTGAATATCTTACAAACTTAAATTTGGAGAAATTAATAAATTTCATGATCAGAAAGGACTCACGACGTGAACCATTTCGGATTCACGACGTGAATTCAGATGGAATACGGGCATAAATATTTTATGATAACTATTTTTTATGCCTTAGCCCACTTCCTACTTAAATGGCCCAATTCTAGAGTCCAGACAAAACTCACGACGTGAACCATTATGGATTCACGACGTGAGTTGTAAATTATTCGGGACCACAGATTAAAGGATAAGGAATCAGTTTGACCTACCACTTTGTTTATTCCTCACGAAGTGAAAGCGGCAGCTGGTCCCCTCCGTTCGATATTGGCCGAAAACAACTCTATTTTCCTTTTTGCTTACGTAATACTTCAATCTAAGAAATGGGTCCTAGAAGGGAGGCACCTCTTGGAGTTGCGGGTTTACACCCGTTTTACAATTTTCCCACAACGATGTCCCGAGACATCTTGACCATATGGAACAACAAATTAGGGTGGCTCTACAACCGAGAGATTGTTGTTGCTCCTACAATCAATTGGACGCGGTTGAGGGAAGTCGGGCTCGTGGAAAGGCTGTCCCCGTTTTTGACAAAAATATTTATTGGAGATGGGTATTCATTCACTTGCTCGGGTTGGCTCAACTTATTTCAAATCCAAGAGCGGGTGTATAAGGAATTTTGTGTTGAGTTTTTATCAACAGTGACATTCCAGGAGACTGTCCTAGACCCACATTGGCCGCAAGCTTTGGTATTCCGGTTAGGGGGGTGAGTATCGGGAGTGCAGCCTCGTTGAATTCGCTTGGAGGGTTGGAATATATGATCGACAAGAGGCAATGACTCCCGAATTTGGTATGTTCTTGAGCGACGCAGCTAGAGGATACACGGAGGGTGTCACTGGATATGCTTTCTGGCATAATATTGCATCCGAGATTTTTAATTCCGGAGTGTCTCCCGAGAGTAGTATTCGGTCCCCTATCCATTGCTTACTCCACCGTTTCATCACATTCTTCATCAATCATAGGAGGCATGGAGACAAAGTAACAAAGCAAAATCTATTCTTCTTATGGTGTATCCTGCAGCCCGAAGTGTGTTGCAACATTCCGTATTTTTTGGCACATTTTCTGGCCGGGTCTGCAGGTAGTTCTTGCCCGGGGAGCCCTATTTGTGGAGGGCAATTTATTACGCGTTTGGCCCGCTCATATCATTTGCTTGTCCCATGACTTGTGTGGATGAGCATGAGTTTGGCATGGGGTATTTGGAGACCATGCGGGTTGTCAGAAACTTTGGGTCGCATTGGGGAATGGTACCTTCAGATGATGAGGGTAATGAGGGTGATGAGCAGCCTGATACACAACCAGAACAACAACCACAGCCACGACCTAGGAGAAGAAACGTGAGAGGAAGAGGAGAGAGAGGACAGCCAATGCATCCACCCGCACCCATGGTAGGAGCACCTTTTGGGAATGATATGGCTGGGTATTTTGACCAGTTATCATTGAGCGTCAACTGGATTGGGGGTACCATGGAGAACGTGGTTCGACACCTTGGGGTGGAGCAGCCGTCTCATTTGGGGTATCATTACCCAATTTGCCCGAGGTGGACGGAGTATCGAGGAGATGGAGGAGATGGGGCGGGCACTAGTGGAGCAAACGAGGAGGATGAAGATGATTGATCAATTAGTTTTATTTTGTTTGGTTTGTTTTTATTTTGTTTTTAAATTTGTTTGGATTGTAAGACTTTTAGATATTATGTTACTTTGCTCTTCTTTGGTTGTTAACTTTCAGTTTGCTAAGGAGTCTTGGGGAAGGAGTAAGGTCAAGTCAAGAGTCGTGTTCGTTTAAGCGAGTGTCGTTCAAGTTTAGAAGTTGAAAGTCGAAACCCACAATTGGAAATAAGTGTGGGCTGAGTCGAGAGAGAGGTTATAGTTAGAAGAGTCGTCAAAATACACTGAATTTAGAAGGGTCTTAATTCGTTAAGATGTTGAGTGGAGTATATGCATTTACAAGGAAGAAGGCAGTTTTCATTCTGGTTTACCCAGAATTCACGTCGTGGCCCTTTATTTCTCACGTCGTGAACAAAGTTCCAAGGAAATTCAGAATGCGTGATTCAGTGACTTCACGTCGTGAGCCTGTACTGATTCACGTCGTGAGTTGTGAATTTCCACCATATTCATTTTGTTCCGTTCTTCTTCATTACACGGAATTACTACCATTCCTTATGACACTTTTGTGACGATTTGATGGGCTGTTTTCTCTAATATACAATGTGGCGTATGCTTTCCCACATTGTCTACATGATTTGGAGGCTTGCACCATTCTTTTTGAAGATTGAAGTTTTGATTGATGGCTGGTTTCGCAAGTTCAAGTCCGAGTTCTTATTTTAAAGAGGTCCATATTCGAGATGCACGTTTTTCCACACTTTTGGAGTTTTGATCACGCCACTATCCCAGGGGAGTCTGTTCCTTTTTCTCCATTCTCTTAATTTTTATATTATTTTAAGCATACAATGAGGGCATTGTATGAAATAAGTGTGGGGTAGGGGTAGAAGTAGAAAAAGTAAATTGCTAGATAATTTGGTACATTTTAAAAATTTTATTAATTGGATCTAGTAGTAATAATTTGAACTGTACTTGCTAGTGGAATGATCCGATAAGAGCTCAAATGTTTAGTTGAGCCGATATACGTTATAATGCATTTGTGGCCTCCCTTATTTTAGTGAAATCATGGAACAAAAACATAACCCTGCTTAGTTTGAGGAATGCAACATGTTTAGCAGCCTAAACCTGAAATGTATCTAGGAAAGATATGTCTTAACCAATAAAGGTTGAAGTTAAGCGCCCCTGCTTAAGCATGTAGGGTTTTGAAAAAAAAAAAGAAAAAAAAAGTGAGTTATACATGTAAAAAAAAGAGAGAGAAATTACCGAAAAGTAAAAATTCTTGAAGAATTTTGGAGCTATCAAAGTTGAAGATCAGAAGATCAAAGTTCTAAAGAATCAAAAGTTAAAGATGCCAAAAATCATGAAAGAAGTGAATTCAATGAAGTGAAAGATCAAACATTAAAGAAAAGAAGAATTCAAGAGCTCCAAGTTGTGGTATCTTCTAAAAAGTTGTAATTCTCTAGTTTATGTATGCTTGGGTAGCTTTACAAAAATATCTTGAGGTTAGAAAGCTCTCTGAGGATGGATTCGGAGGGTTGCATAAAATGAGCATTGTTCGAAAGAAGTGGGTAATTGTTTATGAAGATTGTGAGTATTTAAAGTATGGGAGGGTCATTTAGGAAAAAATTTAGACACAAATGCATGCGTTGAGGTCTTGGCATAATGGCTGAGCTGGAATTGGATTGTTCTATGTAATGCTAGTGATGAAGGTTTAAGTTTAAATAAGTAGATTTGCTTGAAGGCAAGCAAAGCCTATGTGTGGGGTATTTTGATATTGTCATATTTATACATAGTTTTAGGCAATATTGATCTACATTTTATTAAATATTTTGGTTATTTGCACATAATTATGGTTACTTATAAGGATAAATTGTTGTGTGCAGCCAAATAGAAGTATTTTCAAAGAAAGGGACCAGAAGTAACAATACTTGGAACTTTGGGGGGCTTGAAGAAAAGAAGAATGAAAAAACACCCAAAAGACGTACTCACGACGTGAACAGTTCATGGTTCACGACGTGAGTAGAGAGTTTTAGAAGATAAGCATCCGGGTGAAGGAATCCTTGCCGAACACGATTATCTCGAAGTTCACGACGTGAGTCTTAAATTCTCACGACGTGAACAGGAAATTTAAAGATATTATAAATACCTTTGTCCATTACGATTTGGGAGACTTTTGGCTGAAGGAAGAGGTTCCAGGAGACGATTTACAGCAGAAGTAAGGCTCTGGAAAAAGGGTTTTCAACACCAAAATAGTAAAAGTTCATAATTAAGTTATTTGTTTGATCCTTATGAACATGTTTTCTTATTTGAGTTGTGTTTATGTGTTAGTTGCTACTATGAGCAGCTGAATCTAGCTACTCTTATCTAGCTAGATGAAGCTTCTAACTTATGAATAGCATAATTTTATATGGATTTATTTAGTTGGTGAATTGCTTGTGTTTGATTTATTGTTACCTAGCATGCTTATTTTGATATTGTCATATTTATACATAGTTTTAGGCAATATTGATCTACAATTTATTAAATATTTTGGTTATTTGCACAGAATTATGGTACTTATAAGGATAAATTGTTATGTGCAGCCAAATAGAAGTATTTTCAAAGAAAGGGACCAGAAGTAACAATACTTGGAACTTTGGGGGGCTTGAAGAAAAGAAGAACGAAAAAACACCCAAAAGACGTACTCACGACGTGAACAGTTCATGGTTCACGACGTGAGTAGAGAGTTTTAGAAGATAAGCATCCGGGTGAAAGAATCATTGCCGAACACGATTATCTCGAAGTTCACGACGTGAGTCTTAAATTCTCACGACGTGAACAGGAAATTTAAAGATATTATAAATACCTTTGTCCATTACGATTTGTGAGACTTTTGGCTGAAGGAAGAGGTTCCGGGAGACGATTTACAACAGAAGTAAGGCTCTGGAAAAAGGGTTTTCAACACCAAAAGAGTAAAAGTTCATAATTAAGTTATTTGTTTGATCCTTATGAACATGTTTTCTTATTTGAGTTGTGTTTATGTGTTAGTTGCTACTATGAGCAGTTGAATCTAGCTACTCTTATCTAGCTAGATGAAGCTTCTAACTTATGAATAACATAATTTTATATGGATTTATTTAGTTGGTGAATTGCTTGTGTTTGATTTATTGTTACCTAGCATGCTTATGTTGTTGCTTTAGTTGTTTAAATTCATGTTATGTGTAGTTTAGTGACCATTAACTGCATGAACTTGATAACCTAGTAATTTAGTGAACATTGAATTACTAGAGCTAGGATCAACCAAAATCTTAGTTAGTAATTAAAGTAATTAACTTTGCTGTGCTAGAGAACATAGATTATGACTATAATTGTGTTTACATGATAAATCTTACATAGCATATTCTTAAACATAATTGGTTCTGTGTTTAATTGTGTGTGACCATACATAGTTTTACATGAATTAATTAACTATTGGTAAATTTAGACCTAAATTACTAATATAATAACAACCAACTTAATAATCCATAATTATTAGCTAGTCATAAGAACGAAGTGGATTCGAACTGGATAAGAGTGTGTTTTTAATTATTGATTGAATTTGATTTAAGTTAGTCTGATCTTGCAAAATCAGATAAAAACCCTTTTTAGCTTGTTAATAATTAGATTAATTTAGTAGTAAATAGATTAATTAATAACACCGTTCCCTGTGATCGACACCCAACTTACCCAAGCTATACTATAATCTGACTAGGTACACTGCCTATAAGTGCATAGTTAGTCTAAGTTTGTTAGGTTATAAATATTAAAATTAGTGGGTACTTCCGTGCACATCAAGTTTTTGGCGCCGTTGCCGGGGAACGGTTCAAAAATTAGCACTAATTTCTAGTTTTATCGATCCTTTGTGTGAGATTTATGTTGCACAAAGTTATTTTTAGGTAGTTTAGTTATTAGGATTAGTTTTCATAGTTTTTTGTTTTAGAAATTTAATTAGAATTTTTTCTGTTTCTGCCTTGAACTCGCCGAGTGCAGTCGACGCTACTCGGCGAGCGCAGCGCTGTTTCACAGTTTTTATTTTTATTTTCTTTTTGTTCTTTTTACGCGTTTTTCTTACTTTGGTTGTAGTTGTTACATGACCCGAGGATCCAATACGTCTTTGGTTCCTCCACTTGAAGACCCGGAGTCCGCTCTAAAGAAGAACAAAGGAAAAGCCGTTGGAGAATTTGCTTCTTCAAAGAACTCACCTTTGAAGAATCTCAAATCCGTTTTTAGCAAGAAAAAGAGCAGCAAATCAGGAGCATCCAAAACCTCTTCCTTGGCAAACGAAGACCCAATCAAGGAAGACATCGTGAACGAGTCCGAAAGAGAAGAAAGCGAATTTGAAGAAGGTAGCGATCTAGAAGGTGACTTTGACAACACCATGGCGAACATCGATGAAGTTCCCATGGGTGAATGGAAGAAGAGGATACGGGATGATACCGGCCCGGGAATTGTGCAACCCGTAATTCCCGCGACTGCCACTTTTGAGCTTAAGGGTCACACTCTTGCTCAACTCAAGCAGATCCCCTTCTACGGAAAAGACCACGAAGATGCCTATAAACACTTGGATGAAGTCAATGATGTAGCTAATTATTTTAATGTTCCAAATGTGCCTCGCGAAACCCAGCTGCATCGTATGCTTCCAGTTACATTCAAAGGTGCTGCAAAGGATTGGCTCAAGTCACTCCCTCCCGGATCCATCACTACATGGGCTAAGATGAAGGAAGAATTTATTGACCAGTTTTGCCCACCTTCGAAAATAGCCAAGTTGAAGAAAGTTATTGCCAACTTTGAACAACAAGCTGGAGAGTCCCTTTATGAGGCATGGGAGAGATACAAAAGCCTACTAAGGAATTTCCCACATCATGATCTTAATAGCCAACAAGAAGTCTCCATTTTCTATGATGGAGTCAATGTAACAACTAGGCAGCTCCTTGACTCGCAAGGACCCCTCACAAAGAAGGCACCCCCGGTGATCAAAGAACTAATTGAAGAATTCTCTAAGCACTCTAGAGAATACCATAACCCAAGGAATGACTTGACTTGAGGGGCGGTGAATTCCATTACCGATGACATGGCAGCAATGATGGCAAAGTTAGAAAGCATGGACCGAAGAATGACTAAGATGGACCAATCCATCCATGCTATTAGGGTAGGATGTGAAAACTGTAGAGGGCCTCACCTTACAAAAGATTGTGATCTTGATGAGAATGGGAACCGGAAGGTACAAGTGTGCTATTCAAGTGGTGATAGGCTTGATGATAATTGGTGAAAACCAAGGAAAGAATGGCTACCATATGAAGAGTACAAAAAGACAAGGGAAGAAAAGTATAAGCAAAAAGATAGAGGCTTCTACCAAAAGGAGGAACCGGTACATGAAAAGAAATCAGAATTGGAAGACATGCTTACAAGATTCGTAGCCGCATCCGAGAAACGACACAATGATACCGATGCTACACTTAAAGATCAACAAAATATGATGAGAGAACACCAACTTATGATGAAAGATCAACAAGCTTTGATTAGGAATCAGCAAGCATCTATACTCAACATAGAAAAGCAGTTGGGGCAACTTGCACAACAAGTGAATGAGAGAAGACCGGGTGGACTTCCGAGCAATACCGAAAGTAACCCGAAAGGCGCACATATAAACATTGTCACAACTAGGAGTGGGAAGATTATAACCCCTCTGAATCCTATTCAACATGAAGATCCTACACTGATACAAGAGGATAAGGAAGAACATGCAGAAACACAGATTCCCGACTTGACTCGCCGAGTCGACAGTATGGACTCGACGAGTCCACCAGCTGAACAGAAAATCCAGCCTCCGGTCAAGCCATATCAGCCTCCACTTCCCTTTCCGGCTCGATCCAGACAAGAAAAAAATGAAGTAGACTACCAGAAGTTTCTGGAACACATAAAGGCTCTTCAGATCAATATGCCATTCATAGAAGCGGTTGCACAAATGCCAAAATATGCAAAATTGCTCAAAGACCTGCTAACCAATAGGAAAAAGATGGAAGAAGTAAAGAAGGTGGTCCTGAATGAAAACTGTTCAGCTGCTATGCTGAACAAACTTCCTAAGAAGAAAGGTGATCCAGGAAGCTTAACATTGCCCTGCCAATTTGGAAACTTAGCTACCATTTACGCATTGGCTGATTCAGGGGCAAGTGTAAATCTCATGCCTTACTCGTTTTTCAAAAAGTTAGATCTTCCAGAGCCAAGGCCCATTCGTATGGCAATTCATCTAGCAAACAAGACGGTTACATTCCCTAGGGGAATATGTGAAGATCTCTTGGTGAAAGTGGACAAGTTCGTATTCCCCACGGACTTTATAGTTTTAGACATGGAAGCGGATCCCCAAGTCCCGATCATACTCGGAAGACCTTTTCTTAATACGACAAGTGATATCGTCGACATGCGAGATTCTAAACTTACCCTTCGGGTAGGAGATGAATCAGTCACATTTGGAGTTGATCAAGCCATGAAGCATGCAAAGAGTAGTGACGACACGACATTTTCAATTGACATGTTGGAAGAATTATTGGAAGATTGGAATGACGATGAGCCAAACAAGTCCACCGTCACATTTGAAGAAGAGTTTGATGCTGAAAGGGACCTGCTGGAATTAGAAAGACTGCTCGAGGAAGCTGATTATAACGATCTGATCAGAAGTGCAGAAAGCTCGACTCGTCGAGTAGCCTCGAACGACTCGACGAGTCCATTCAAAGAACCCCGAACAGTCGCGGATATTACACCGGACTCGACGAGTCCCCTTACTGGACTCGACGTGTTCAACATTCAGAACACAAAAACTGAGCTCAAGGCACTACCAGATCACTTGGAGTACGCATTTCTTGAAGATGGCCAGCAAAAACCTGTAATTATAGCTGTTGATTTGGCCGAACATGAGAAGGAGAGCCTTGTGGGTGTACTAAAGAAGAGGCAAGGTGCTATAGCATGGAAGATAACTGACATAAAGGGAATTAGTCCGGCCTATTGTTCCCACAAAATCAACTTAGAAGATGGATCAAAAGCTGTAGTATAACGCCAAAGAAGACTCAACCCGAACATGCAAGAAGTTGTGAAAATGGAGGTGGTGAAACTATTAGATGCCGGAATCATTTATTCGATCTCCGATAGCCCATGGGTGAGTCTGGTCCAAGTGGTTCCAAAGAAGGGAAGCATGACGGTTGTGGCTAATGAAAATAACGAATTAATTCCAACAAGGACGGTAACCGGGTGGCGTGTTTGCATCGACTATAGAAAGCTAAATGAAGCCACATGCAAGGATCACTTTCCATTGCCATTCATCAACCAAATGCTCGAGAGGCTTTCCGGTCATCTATATTGTTGTTCTCTCGATGGGTTTTCGGGGTACTTCCAAATTCCAATCGACCCACAAGACCAAGAGAATACCACTTTTACATGCCCGAGTGGAACATTTGCATATAGACGCATGCCTTTTGGGTTATGCAATGCACCAGCTACTTTCCAAAGGTGCATGATGGCTATCTTTCATGATATGATCGAAAAGTTTATGGAGGTTTTTATGGATGACTTCTCGGTTTTCGGGTCCTCTTTTGAAGATTGCTTGTCCAACTTGGATCTAATGCTAGGAAGATGTGAGAAGACCAACCTTGTTCTCAATTGGGAGAAGTGTCATTTTATGGTGAAGGAAGGCATTGTGTTGGGTCACAAGATCTCTAAGAAGGGGATAGAGGTGGATAGAGCAAAGGTTGATACGATAGCCAATTTACCACCTCCAACAAATGTCAAGGGGGTAAGAAGCTTTCTAGGCCATGTGGGATTTTATCGCCGATTTATTAAAGATTTTTCAAGGATTGCTAGGCCCTTGACTCAATTACTCTTGAAGGATGCCCCATTTGATTTTTCCAAGGAGTGTCATGAGGCAATTCATTTGCTAAAGGAAAAATTAACCACTACTCCTATCATGATAGCACCAAATTGGAATTTTCCTTTCGAGCTAATGTGTGATGCTAGTGATTATACTGTGGGTGCTATTTTAGGGCAAAGGGTTGATAAACATTTTCAACCAATCTACTACGCAAGCAAGACATTGAATCCTACCCAAAAGAACTACACTACTACCGAGAAGGAGCTGTTAGCAGTGGTATACGCTTTTGACAAGTTCCGGCCATACTTAGTCTTATCCAAGACAATCGTTTTTACCAATCACTCCGCGTTGAAGTATCTATTTGCCAAGCAAGATGCGAAGCCCATATTGATACGTTGAGTCCTACTTCTACAAGAGTTTGATATCGAAATACGCGATAAAAAGGGGATGGAAAACGTAGCTGCCGATCACTTATCAAGACTAGAGAACCCACTTTTGGAGAAGTTAGAAGAAGATAAAATTGGGGATGATTTTCCCACAGAGTATATCTTGGTAGTAGCGGGAGAAGTGCCATGGTTTGCGGATATAGCAAATTATTTAGCAACCAATTACATCCCAAAAGATTTGACTCGTCAACAAAAGAAGAAATTCTTTTCGGAAGTTAAATACTACTTTTGGGACGAGCCATACCTTTTCCGAAGCTGCGCGGATGGAATGATAAGAAGAAGTGTATTCGGGAAGGAAAGTCAAGAAATTTTGGCACACTGCCATAGTGGACCCGCCGGAGGACATCATGGAGCACATTACACCGCGAAGAAGATTTTTGACATTGGATTCTATTGGCCTACAATTTTTAAGGATGCTGCTCAATATGTCAAGGAATGTGACTCATGCCAAAGAGCGGGGAATATATCATCCCAAAATGAAATGCCCCAACATAGCATCCAAGTGTGTGAAAAATTTGATGTGTGGGGGATTGACTTCATGGGACCCTTTCCCATGTCTAAAGGAAATAAATATATCTTGGTGGCGGTTGATTACGTGTCTAAGTGGGCGGAGGTACAAGCATTACCCACTAATGATGCTCGGGTGGTGGTACGATTTTTAAAGAAATTATTCTCAAGATTTGGAGTTCCTAAAGCTCTCATTAGTGACCGGGGCACTCATTTTGCAAATGATCAATTGGCCAAAGTATTGAAAAGATATGGGGTGCAACATAGGTTCTCAACATCATATCATCCACAAACAAGTGGCCAAACCGAAGTAACAAATAGGGCGTTAAAAAGAATTTTAGAGAGATCAGTTGGAGGTAATCGGAAGGAATGGTCGGAAAAATTAGATGATGCACTTTGGGCTTTCCGAACGGCTTTTAAGACACCTATTGGTACTACACCATATAGGCTAGTCTATGGAAAAAATTGTCACTTACCGGTTGAAATAGAGCACAAGGCTTATTGGGCATTAAAGGTGTGCAATTTTGATTTGGTTGAACTTAGAACTAACCGGTTAATGCAAATGAATGCCTTGGAAGAGCTTAGGAATGAAGCTTACACTAGTTCCTTAATTTACAAAGAAAAGACCAAGAGTTGGCATGATAGAAGATTGAAAGGTAATAAAGACTTTAAAGAGGGACAAAAGGTGTTACTCTTCAATTCAAGGCTCAAACTATTTCCGGGCAAGCTTAAGACACGATGGGATAGTCCATTTATAGTAAAGAAAATATTTCCACATGGAGCTATTGAGCTAATATCAAGAGATGGAACTCCTTTCAAGGTCAATGGTCATAGGGTGAAAAGATATGAAGAAGGAATTCCGAGGAATGAAGAACTTGAAGAAGGGCTGCTGATGGAAGGGATTACAGAAACGTAAGCGGGAAGGAGTCCAGCTAATGACTCCTTAAAAAGAAGCGCTTCCGGGAGGCAACCCGCGTTTAGAGTTTGCTTTCTTTTTCTTCTCTTTTTCGTTTTTTTATTTTCATTTTGCTTTGGATTTGTTTTTATCAATCTTCTTCTGTGTTTAAAATGATTGCTTGAGGGCAAGCAACGCTCAAGTGTGGGGTGGCATACATTTTATTTTGCAAAGTCAAATTTTTCACAGAATGAAAAACTCGACGAGTCCATTTCAAAAATCCGGAAAAATCGCTGACTCAAGCATTTACTCGCCGAGTAGGTCTGCCTACTCAACGAGTCCATATATTACCCGAAAAAAAAATTATTTTACATTCTGTAAAAGAGGGGTTTTTACCCTAATTTGCAAACACTTTCAGCCATTCATACGAGCCGCCACCCCCATACTCGACGTGCACTCTCTCAAGCCTTCATCTTGAATCTTCTCTTCTTTTGCGAATTCAACCAACAAGGTAACAACTTTAGTTCTTAATCCTTTACAAGTTTCGATCTTTGGTGAAATATCACCCTTAATTTCTGGAAAATCCCGATTTTGGGAAGACTTGGATTTTAGGGTTTTGATTTTTGACAAATTAGGACGTTTTAGACGTAATTTTTTACAATCATATGCTCCTGGAACATTCTGAAGCAAACCCCTGCAATAATTTATGGATTCGGCTGGTTAATTTCATCAGAACAGATTTTGACTCCCGCAGCTCGTCCTACTCGCCGAGCAGTTCGTGGACTCGGCGAGTCCATGCTGCTGATGCCCAATATTCTGCCATTTTTAATATTTTCGGTATTTTGCTTGTGGTTTTCTTGTTTCTCTGCTGTGCAGGAACCATGTCTAGGAGAGGTCAAAGCTTACGAGGAGGCGGTTATGGGGACATCCCATGGTTGACTTTTCCAAGCATCACCAACAAGTCTTCACTCACACGAACAAAAAGCAAGCTGGAGGCTTTGAAGCGGAAGGAAATATATGTTCCTAATGAGTTGGACTGGTCCTGGATAGGGAAAACTGGGTTGGAAGAAGCGCTGAACCAATATTTGGTCAAGTCTTGTGAAGTTAATGGGGTACAAATAATCTGTGACGGGTGGAGTCGGTTGTTCAAGCTTCAAGAACCCGTGTATCAAGAGCTTTGCTGGGAGTTCTTTGCCACCATCTCTTTCCGGGGTGGTGATGACTACTATAATCCGAATATTATTTCATTCTGCCTTGGAGGAGAGTTTTGCTAGTGCAGCATTGCAGAGCTGGCATGGAGGCTTGGTATTTATGATCAGAATGAGATCATGTCTGAGGCTTTTGAGTCATTTTTGGAGCAGTGCCACAAAGACCTGCCCGAGGATGTGGTTGCCTCTACTTGGTGGACCACCATTGCCAACCGGGTTTACATTCCTTCATCCGCCCAAGAGGGGAGCATCCGTTCCCCGATTCATCGCTTAATACATCGTCTGATCGCGAGCTCTATAAACATGTGAAAGGATGACGATAAAGTCCCCACTCTCGACATCTTTTACATGTGGAGTATTTTCACTCCTAATGTATTTTGCAATTTGCCATATTGCATGGCAAAATACTTGGCAGAGGGGGCAGTGAAAGAGCGAGTGATTTCAAAAATCAATGGTGGCATGTTTGTTACAAGGCTCGCGAGAACTTATGGTATTTTGGACCGACAAGAGGCACGGGCATTGACTATGATTCCTAGTCCTCCCTTCAGCACAACATTATTCAGGAGGACTATGATCATTGAGGATTATGGAGGGGGGCATGTTAGTATTCCAAATGATGATGAACCGTTAGTGCCGAAAGAACCGGGAAGGAGGGTAAGGCAAAGGAGAGAGCGGGTGCCACAAGACTCACCGGTTATTCCGATGGATGAGGAGCTACCTATGGATTGGTATAATGTTGAGCTGCGAAGATACCAAGACGACCTCGGGCGGGGCGTGAACTATGTCAATGAGTCATTTGCTTATTTATTTGAGCAAATGCATTTTGCGCCAAGGCCCGGATTCCCGTATGTGTACAGTTGGGATGAAAGGGTGCAAGCGAGAAGAAACCAAGCGGGCGGAAGTGGAGCCAGAGGAGATGAAGACGAGGAGGAGGATTGATGCTTTATTTTATTGTGTTTTTGATGTTTAAGACTATTTACTTTTCTTTGTTTTGGGTGTTGAACTTGTAGGATGTTTAAGTAGGAATTTGTTTTCTTTTATCAGTTGTGGTTGTTTTCTTTTCATATTGAAGGATTGGATGCATGCAAGAGTCTCAATTGTCAAGGTTAGAGTGAGGATCGGGTCTAGATGAGAATGTGCATGAGTTTAGGGTCGAGTTCGTTCTCAAGGAAGGTGTTAGAGTGTTATTTGTTGAAGAAAAATGAAGAAAACACACTGAGTTATCATACCCAGCCATATCAGAAACGGAACCCAAAAGCAGAATATGTACATTTCTCACTCAGCGATGGACTCGCCGATTGCACATTATCTACTCGATGAGTCCGAGTTCAATTCCACGATTTTTCTGCTTGATACGTTGCTGCTCGTCGAGTTTCCGTATAGACTCGACGAGTTTATCACTTTTCGTTCTCAAGGCTTATATTCTGCTCATATTCACTACGGGTCTTGCTCATATGCCTTAGAGTTTGATTCCTGAAGATTTCCGAGTATCTTTCGTGCATTTTTGGAGCTTTCCCACACAAGATATGACCCCAAGGCATGGATGAGCTGTTCCCATGTCTAAAGTCAGTTGAAGATGGAGCTAAATTGAAGAATATCAACCTCACGACTACTATCCCAGGGGAGTTTGTTCAAATTCCTTCTTTATTTTATTGTTCTTTATCATGCATAATATGCATTGGGGACATTGCATAAATTAAGTGTGGGGTAGGGGGTTGGTTATATTAGTTAAATTAGTAAGATTAGAATCCTAATTCTAGGTATAATTTTAAAATTGCTAGGGGTTAATTTAGAAATATTTGGTAAAAACAATTAGGATTCCATGCTAGTGTTATGTTTGATGATTCTATGAGGACCCAAATGCTAAGTTGAGCCTATATACGTATAATGCATTTGTCGCCCCCTTTATTCTAGTGAAATCATGGAACAAAAACACAACCTCACTTAGTTTGAGGGATGCAATATGTTTAGCATCGTGTACCAGAAATGTATCCAGGAAATTTTTTATCTTTAATCAATAAAGGTTGAAGTTGAGCGCCCTTGCTTAAGCATGTAGGAATTGAGTGAAAAAAAGTGAGATACATGTAAAAAAAGAGAGAATTACAAGAAAAGTTGTAAGAATTTTGGAGTAGTTAAAGTGAAGATCAAAAGATCAAAGTTCTAAAGAAATTCAAAAAGTTGAAGATACCAAAAATCAAAAAGGTGGCAAATTTGAAGAATTCAAAGAAATCAAAGTTCAAATTATCAAGAAAGTGAAGAATTCCAAAAAGCTCCATAGTGGTATCGAAGAATTGTAATTTTTAGATTATGTATGCTTGGGTTGCTCAACCAAAAACACCTTGAGACTAGGAGGTTTTCTGCGGATGGATTCGGAGGGATGCATAAAATGAGCATTGTTCAAAAGAAGTGGGCGAGTGTTTATGAGGATTGTGAGTATTTAGGATGAGGGGGATCGTTTAGGAAAAATTTAGACACAAATGCATGCGTTGCGGTCTTGGTATAATGGTTGGGTTTGATTGGGATTGTCTTATGTGGTATTAGTGTGCTAAGATTCAGTTTTGCTTGAGGGCAAGCAAAAGTCAAGTGTGGGGTATTTTGATATTTGCATATTTAGCCATATATTTAGTATAGATTTTTATCAATTGTTAGCTAATTATTTGCATATTATGGACAAAAGGTACTTAATATTGTTCAAATTATATTTTCAGTCCAAAAAAGAAGCTCGGAAGCAAAAGGAAGCAGGAGACATGAACGAAAGCTCGGGAACGAAAGAAAGAAGAAAAAGGCTTAATTCTGAAGCTACTCGGCGAGTACGGTCGTCTACTCGACGAGTAGACATGAAGGTTTGCGAAGAAATACGAGAAGTCCTTGCCGCATACGGATTCAACAAAGGTACTCGTCGAGTCAGTTATCTACTCGACGAGTAGCCCCTGTTTTGAGAAAACTATAAATAGACTTCACAAACCCGAAGTGAGGACTCTCTGGATTTTTGGTGGAAACACTTGGCGATCAAGGAAGCCCTTGGAGCTCTGGAAAACGTTGAAGAACCCCAATCCTTCATTCTTAAGAGATTAAGGCACTTTAGGTTTAATTTTCCACTTTACCTTTGAGTAGAATTATGTTAGGTTTATTTGAATTCGTTTTTAAGCTTTCATACACTGAAATCATGAACTAATTTCGTTAGTTTCTGTTTGGGGAAGACAATTTTGCTCCTATGTTTTAATTTACTCTTTTGATTAATTGTTAGTTGGTGATATTGTTAAATTAAGCTTGTTAAAGACTCTTATGCATTAACCATAACTATTTTCTGTTAATTGCTAAGTGATTAAGCTGCATGAACATCTCTTAATTGCTTATCTCATATAATTTATGTGAACACAATACTATATGCCTAGGAATAATGAACATGAAACTAGGATTAATTAGAGAATGGGTAAATTAATGTGTGAGCTTGTGTGATACACCATCAACAAGAGGTTAATTGAATCACCAAATTTAATTAGCTAGCTACAAGTCTTATTTAACCCGAATAATTAACCTAGGAAATCTATTAGTTTAATCAACTGGCCATTGCTTGAATTGGTATGTTTTAATGATTAGTAATAGCGAATGCGAATCTAATCACCAGAGTCGGTAACCAATAACAATTAATCTATTATATTATCATAAAAATTAACCATAGGAGTAAATAAGTTGAACCTAAACAGAAACCCTCTTTGATCATTGAATTTAGTTTCTTTTTACGTGTTTTCAGCTTTTAATTGAGTAGTTAAGTTTTAGTTAAGTTTCTAGTCTTGCAAAACTAAAGAAACCCCTATTTTCTATTACTTCTTTTTAGTTAATTCTAGTTTTTAGTTTTAATTTTCCGTTCCCTGAGTTCGATACCCTATTTATTTAACTACACCACAATTGATAGCTCCACTGTCTTTGTGTGTCAATTTTATAATTAAAAGTAGGATTAAAACTAGTTGAGTTTACACACATCAGATGGCAAAATTGGAAAGCATGGATAGAAGAATGACTAAGATGGACCAATCCATCCATGCCATTAGAGTGGGATGTGAAAACTGTAGAGGGCCCCACCTTACTAAAGATTGTGACCTTGACGAGAACGGGAACCGAAAGGCTCAAGTGTGTTATTCAAGTGGCGATAGATATGATGATGATTGGTGCAAACCCAAGAAAGAATGGCTACCTTATGATGAGTACAAGAAGGAAAATGAGGAAAAGTATAAGCAAAAAGGAAGAGGTTTTTATCAAAAAGTGGAACCGGTGCAAGAAAAGAAGTCAGACGTTGAAGATATGCTTACGAGATTTGCAGCCGCATCCGAGAAAAGGCACAACGATACCGATGTTGCAATTAAGGAGCAACAAAACTTAATGAAAGAGCACCAAATCATGATGAAAGACCAAGCAACCTTTCTTAGGAACCAGCAAGCGTCCATTCTTAATATTGAAAAACAGCTGGGTCAACTTGCATTACAAATTAATGAGAGACGACCGGGTGGACTTCCTAGTAATATCAAAAATAATCCGAAAGGCGCGCATATAAACATCGTGACAACTAGGAGTGGGAAGATTATAACTCCTATGGCCCCTATTTAGAATGAAGATCCTAAGTTGGTGCAAGAGGAAGAAGCAGAAACTGAAAAATCACAAATTTCCGATCCGACTCGCCGAGTCCCAGATATGGACTCGACGAGTCCCCCACCTGAACAAAAAAACAAAAATCCTGTTAATCCATATCAGCCTCCACTGCCATTTCCAGCTCGATCCAGACAAGAAAAGCATGATGTTGATTACCAACAGTTCCTGGAACACATAAAGGCCCTTCAAATCAATATGCCATTCATCGAGGCGGTTGCACAAATGCCTAAATATGCCAAATTCCTAAAGGAGCTTATAACTAATAGAAAGAAGATGGAAGAGGTGAAGAAAGTGGTCTTAAATGAAAATTGTTCAGCTGCCATGTTGAACAAATTACCTAAGAAGAAGGGTGATCCGAGAAGTTTGACATTACCTTGTCAATTCGGAAATCTAGCAACTATACATGCATTGGCTGATTCGGGCGCAAGTGTTAATCTCATGCCACATTCATTCTTCAAGAAATTAAATCTTCCGGAGCCAATGCCAATTTGAATGGCAATTCACTTAGCAAATAAAACGGTCACATTTCCAAGGGGAATATGCGAAGATCTATTGATGAAAGTTGACAAGTTTGTGTTCCCCGCGGACTTCATAGTACTAGACATGGAAGCGGACCCTCAAGTCCCGATCATACTTGGAAGACCCTTCCTCAACACTGCGAGTGCTATAGTAGACATGAGAGATTCTAAACTTACCCTCCGGGTGGGAAACGATTTAGTTACATTTGGAGTTGATCAAGCATGAAATGCAAGGTATAGTGATGACACGACATTCTCGGTTGATATGTTGGAAGAATTAATGGAAGAATGGAAAGAAGACAAGCCAAACAAGTCCACTGTTACCTTTGAAGATGAATTTGATGCTAAAAGAGACCTGATGGAGATAGAGAGATTGTGTGAGGAAGCTGAATATAATGAATTAATCAGAAGTGCTGAAAACCCGACTCGCCGAGCAGCATCCACCGACTCGACGGGTCCATTCGAAAAAACCCGATCAGTCACGAATTTAGCTGGGGACTCGACGAATCCCTTCACTTGACTCGACGTATTCAGCATACAGAACACGAAATCTAAACTAAAAATTCTACCTGATCACCTGGAATATGCATTTCTTGAAGATGGCCAACAAAAACTAGTAATTATAGCTTCTGATCTAGCTAAACATGAGAAAGAAAGCCTTGTAGGAATACTAAAGAAAAGACAAGGAGCCATGGCATGGAAGATAATCGATATCAAAGGGATAAGTCCAGCCTATTGTTCTCATAAGATTAACCTAGAAGATGGAGCTAAACCTGTAGTTCAACACCAAAGAAGACTTAACCCAAACATGCAAGAAGTGGTGTAAAAGGAGGTGGTTAAACTATTAGATGCTGGTATCATTTACTCAATCTCTGATAGCCCATGGGTAAGTCCGGTGCAAGTGGTACCGAAGAAAGGAGGAATGACGGTGGTTATCAATGAAGATAACGAGTTAATTCCAACAACAACAGTAACTGGATGACAGGTTTGCATTAACTACAGAAAGCTTAATGATGATACATGCAAGGATCACTTCTCGTTGCCATTTATTGATCAAATGTTAGAAAGGCTTTCCGGTCATCTATATTATTGTTTTCTCGATGGTTTTTTGGGGTATTTTCAAATTCCAATCGACCCACAAGACCAAGAGAAGACCACTTTTACATGCCCAAGTGGGACTTTTGCATATCGACGCATGCCTTTTGGGTTATGTAATGCACCTGCTACATTCCAAAGGTGCATGATGGCTATCTTCCATGACATGATCGAGAAATTTATGGAGGTTTTCATCGATGAGTTCTCGGTTTTCGGATCCTCTTTTGAAGATTTCTTATCCAACTTAGATCTAATGTTAGCAAGATGCGAGAAGACAAACCTAGTACGTAATTGGGAAAAGTGCCACTTCATGGTAAAGGAAGGGATTGTCTTATGACACAAGGTTTCAAGGATGGGGATCGAGGTAGATAGAGCAAAAGTTGACACAATAGCTAAGTTACCACCTCCAACAAATGTAAAAGGGGTAAGGAGTTTTCTTGGCCATGCAGGATTTTATCGTCGCTTTATTAAAGACTTCTCAAAGATCACTAGGCCTTTGACTCAACTACTCTTGAAGGACGCTCCATTCAAGTTCTCTAAAGATTGTCATGTAGCATTTCAATTATTAAAAAAAAGGTTGACTACTACTCCTATAATAATAGCCCCAAATTGGAATCTTCCTTTCGAGCTAATGTGTGATGCAAGTGACTACGCGATATGAGCCGTTTTGGGACAAAGAATTGACAAACATTTTCAGCCAATATATTATGCAAGTAAAACTTTGAACCCAACTCAAGAAAACTATACTACTACCGAGAAAGAGTTGCTAGCAATGGTATATGCTTTTGATAAATTCTGACCCTATTTAGTCTTGTCCAAAACAATTGTTTTCGCCGACCATTCTGCCCTAAAGTATCTATTTGCTAAACAAGATGCAAAGCCAAGATTGATACGTTGGGTCTTACTTCTACAAGAATTTGATATTGAAATAAGAGATAAAAAGGGAATGGAGAACGTGGCTTCCGATCATTTATCAAGATTAGAGAACCCGCATTTGGAAGAATTAGAGGAAAACGAGATTGGAGATAATTTCCCCGAAGTATATCTTTTGGTGATAGCAGGAGAGGTACCATGGTTTGCGGATATAGCTAATTACTTATCAACTGAATACATTCCAAAAGACTTAACCAGACAACAAAAGAAGAAATTCTTTTCAGAAATCAAGTATTACTTTTGGGATGAGCCGTACCTTTTCCGAAGCTGCGCGGACGGGTTGATACGAAGATGTGTGTTCGGGAAAGAGAGTCGAGAAATCTTGGAACATTGCCATAGCGGGCCCACGGGAGGACATCATGGACCAGAATATACGGCTAAAAAGATTTTTGATATTGGTTTCTATTGGCCTTCAATTTTCAAAGATGCGGCTCAATATGTCAAAGAATGTGATTCGTGCCAACGAACGGGGAACATATCATCCCGAAACGAGATGCTCCAAAATAATATTCAAGTTTGTGAGATATTTGATATTTGGGGGATTGACTTTATGGGACCTTTCCCAATGTCAAAAGGGAATAAATATATCCTAGTGGCAGTCGATGACGTATCTAAATGGGCGGAAGCACAAGATTTACCTACTAATGATGCTCGGGTGGTGGTGCGTTTTCTTAAAAAGTTATTCTCAAGGTTTGGAGTTCCTAAAGCTATTATTAGTGATCGGGGCACTCACTTTGCAAATGATCAATTAGCTAAGGTGTTAAAAAGATATGGTGTACACCATAGGTTTTCGACATCCTATCATCCACAAACGAGTGGACAAACTGAAGTGACAAATCGGGCATTAAAACGAATTTTGGAGAGATCGGTTGGAGGAAATAGAAAGGAGTGGTCGGATAAGCTTGATGATGCACTTTGGGCTTTTCGAACAGCTTTCAAAACACCTATTGGTACTACACCATATAGGTTAGTTTATGGAAAAAATTGTCACTTGCCGGTTGAAATAGAGCATAAAGCATTTTGGGCGTTTAAGATGTGTAATTTTGAGTTGGCTGAACTTCGTACCAACCGGTTGATGCAAATGAATGCCCTTGTAGAACTTAGAAATGAAGCATATATACAAATTCATTAATATACAAAGAGACGACTAAGAAATGGCATGACATGAGACTAAAGGGTAATAAGGACTTTCATGAAGGACAAAAGGTGCTACTCTTCAATTCAAGGTTAAAGCTTTTTCCGGGCAAGCTAAAAACAAGGTGGGATGAGCCTTTTGTGGTTAAACAAGTTTTCCCACATGGAGCTATCAAGCATATATCAAAAGATGGAACCCCTTTCAAGGTTAATGGGCATCGGGTGAAGAAATATGAAGGAATTCCAAAAGACGAAGGACTTGAAGAAGGGCTGGATTTGGAGGAAACCACTGAAACGTAGCGCGGGAAGGAGTCTAGCTAACGACTCCTCAAAAAGAAGCGCTTCCGGGAGGCAAACCGATTTTAGAGTTTGCTTTCTTTTTACCTTTCTTTTTCATTTTATTTTCGTTTTTTTTATGATTTGTCTTTTTCATTCTTCTTCTTTGCATAAAATTATTGCTTGAGGGCAAGAAAAGCTCAAGTGTGGGGTATAGTGGCATAAAATTGAAGAACTCAAAACAAAATTCAAACAGAATGAAAAACTCGTCGGGTCCATTTAACTGCTCGGCGAGTCCATTTGAAAAATCGTGATATTTTGCAGATTCATGTATCTACTCGGCGAGTCCACGTATTAACTCGAAAAAAATATATATATATTTTTACTATTCTGTAAATTAGGGTTTTAACCCTCATTGGTAAAACACATTCACAATTGCAGCCACCAGCCGCATGACGAGTGACTTCCCTCTCAAACACTCATTCTTCAATTTTCTTTTGTTTCCCTCACAATCTCACCAAAAAGGTAACAATTTTCTGTTTAATCTTGTTAAAGTTTCAACCTTTGGTACATTAATGATCATAATTTGTGCAAAATTGGATTTTGGAGTTTACTCCAATTCTAGGGTTTAGATTTTTGGTCAAATTAGGTTGTTATAGACGAAATTTTGGATTAATGCTTAATAGACCTACCTAGACAAACCCCTGGACTAATTTATGGATTTGGATGGCTGATTTTGCCCGATTCAGAGGATCAACTCGCACGGGTTAATGAGGATTTTGCAGAGAAATGTCAAGGAGAGGCCAGAGCTCAAGAGGAAGAAACCATGGGGACATCCTATGGTTAAACTTCCCACAAATTACTTCAAAATCCTCATTAACCCGTGCTAAGAACAAACTGGAAACACTTAGGAGAAAGGAAATCTATGTGCCTAATGAGATCAATTGGCATTGGATTGGCCAGGCGGGATTGGAGGAGGAATTGACCCCGTACTTGGTCAAGACCTTTGTGTACGATGGGGTGACAATTACTTGTGATGGATGGAGTCGGCTGTTTAGAATCCAAGAACCAGTTTATCAAGAATTGTGCTGGAAATTTTTCTCTACCATCTCCTTCCGAGGTGGTAGTGATTACTACAATCCGGGTATCATTACTTTCTGTCTTGGAGAGGAATTACGCCAGTGTAGTATAGCCGAGCTCGCATGGAGAATAGGGATCTTTGACCAACACATAATCATGTCTGAAAATTTCGAGTCCTTCCTTGGACACTGCCACAAAGACCTACCCGAGGAAGTGGTTGCTGCTACCTAGTGGAACACTGTCGCCAACCGGGTTTATATTCCTTCTTCTGCTCAAGAGGGAAGCATCCGTTCTCCCATTCACCGTTTCATCCACCGTCTTATCGCGAGCACCATCAATATGCGAAAGGACGATGACAAAGTCCCGACCCTCGACATTTTCTACTTGTGGAGTATCATTACTCCCGACACGTTTTGCAATTTGCCTTATTGTTTGGCATAATACTTGGCGGAAGGGGCAGTCAAAGAGAGGATCACCTCTAAAATTAATGGAGGGATGTTCGTGATCAAATTGGCTAGGACATATGGGATCTTGGAACAAGGGGCGGCGAATGTGTTGACAATGATTCCTACACCACCTTTTAGAATCACACTATATAGGAGGGCAAGAATCATAGAAGACTATGGTGGGGGACACATTGGTATTCCCAATGATGATGCAGTTTTAGCGTCCGAGGAACCGGGTTGGTGAGTCCGGCCAAGGCACGAGCCAGTACGAGAAGACCCACCGGTAATTCCGGTGGATGACGAGCTGCCTATGGACTGGTACAATATGGAGTTGAGGAGGTACCAGGATGATCTTGGTCGGAGCATGAACTACCATCATGGGTCATTTGTCCATTTGTTTGAACAAATGAATCTTGCACCAAGACCCGGGCCTGAATATCCTTATGTGCAAAGTTGGGAAGAGAGGGTGAGTCAAAGGAGAAATCAAACCGGAGGTAGCGGAGTTGGAGGGGATGAAGATGAAAATGAAGATTGATATCTTTTGATTTCTATTTATTTGGTTTTGTTAAAGACAATTGTTTTTATTTGTGTTTGGTTGATGTTTAAACTTTAAGTAGTTAGGATTAAGTAGGAATTTTCATTGTTTTCCTTTCCTATCATTTTTGTGTTGTTTTTTGATCTTTTCAATTAAGGTTAATGGATGCATGCAAGGGTCTAGAGTCAAGGCTAACCAAGTGAGAAATCGAGTCTAGGCGAGAGAAAACGAAGTTTGGAGTCAAGTTTTGAGTCCGGTTGATTGAGGAGTTATTCGGAGCTTATTTACTAAAGCAAAATGAGGGAAAATATTAGTCTAATATTCCCCACATACATCAGAATTGGACCTGGGCAGAATTCATATTTTTTTCCACTCAGCGGTCTACTCGCCGAGTGCACTTTATGGACTCGACGAGTCCAAGTTAAAATCCACGACTTTTCTATCATTTACACTACAACTAGGCGAGTTCCCATACCTGCTCGACGAGTTTCTCATTCTTTTACTATCAAGCTGGTGATTTGATGACATTTGACACGGCCATTGGTTATATTCTTTGAAGATCATTTTCCGAGCATTTTCCGAGACTTTTCCTTCATAATTGGAGCTATACCACACAAGACGAATGACACCCAAGGCATGGATGAGTTGTTCCCATGTCTAAAGTCAATTGAAGATGGAGCTTCAAATAAAGAACATCAACCTCGCGACTACTATCCCAGGGGAGTTTGTTCCAATTCCCTCTTTACTTTGTCATTTTCTATATCATGCATAATATGCAATGGGGACATTGCATAAATTAAGTGTGGGGTAGGGGGTTGATCATATTAGTTACATTAGAATCCTAATTTAGGTATAATTTTGAAATTTTTGCATTAAAATTGCTAGGATTAATTTAGAAAATTTTGGTAAAGCAATTAGGATTCCATGCTAGTGTTATGTTTGATGATTGCATGAAGACCCGAATGTTTAGTTGAGCCTCTACACGTTCTAGTGCATTTGTGACCCCTTTATTCTAGTGAAATCATAGGACAAAAACACAACCTCGCTTAGTTTGAGGTACGCAATATGTTTAGCATCGTGTATTTGAAATGTATCCAGGAAAACTAATACTTTAACCAATAAAGGTTGAAGTTGAGTGCCCTTGCTTAAGCATGTAGGTTTTGAGTGAAAAAAAAAGTGAGTTACATGTGAAAAAAGAGAGAATTACAAGAAAAGTTGTAAGAATTTTGGAGCAATCAAAGTGAAGATCAAAAGATCAAAGGTCTGAAGAAATTCAAAAAGTTGAAGATACCAAAAATCAAACAACAAGGTGGTGAATTCAAAGAAATCAAAGATCAAATTATCAAAGAAATGAAGAATTCTAAAGAGCTCCATAGTGGTATCGAAATTTGTAATTGTCTAGATTATGTATGCTTGGGTTGCTCAACCAAAAATACCTTCAAGTTAAGAAGTTTTCTGCGGATGGATTCGGAGGCATGCATAAAATGAGCATTGTTCAAAAGAAGTAGGCGAGTGTTTATGAGGATTGTTAGTATTTAGAATTTAGGGGGGTCCTTAGGAAAAATTTTAGACACAAATGCATGCGTTGCGGTCTTGGCATAATGGCTGGTTTGGATTGGGATTGTTTTATGTGATGCTAGTATGTTTAAAATTCAGTTTTGCTTGGGGGCAAGCGAAAGTCAAGTGTGGGGTATTTTGGTATGTGCATATTTAGCTATATATTTCGTTTATAATTTTATTATTTTTTGGCTAATTTATTGCAATTTATGGACAAAAAGGTACTTAATTATGTTTAAATTGTATTTTCAGTCTAAAAGATGTGATCGGAAGCAAAAGGAAGCGGGAAATGCAATCGGGAACTCAAGAATTGAAGAAAGAAGGAAAAGAGTCAAAATCTTGAACGACTCGGCGAGTTGGGCGTCTACTCGACGGACGAGTCCACACGAATGTTCGCGAAGCAAATACAAAGTCCTTGCCGTACACGGATTCTACAAAGGGGACTCAGCGAGTCGGTTATCTACTCTGCGAGTAGCCCCTGTTTTTTGAAGCCTATAAATAGAAGCCAATTGTCGAGACAAAAGGGCTCTCTGGAATCCTTGGGGATTATTTTGCGACTAAAGGTGCTGCTGAAGCTTTGGAGTTCGTGGATAAAACCCTAACCTTCAATTTTAAGGAGATTAAAGGCAAATTTAGTTTACTCTTCACTTTATCTCTTATTTGAACCATGTTTGAATTATTAGATCTTGTTTGTGAGTTACTATCTGCTGTAATTATGAGCTAAACCTTATACCTTCTGTTTAGGGTAGATAAATTTATAACTATGGATTGATCTGTGGTTGGATTAATTGTTTATTGGTGAATTTTGTTTTATTAAGCTTGTTAAAGAACCTTATGCATTAACCACAACTATTTTCTGTTAATTAACAAGTAATTAAGCTGCATGAACATCTCTTAATTGCTTATCTCATATGATTTATGTGAAAACATTGTTATGTGCCTAGGAATAGCGAATGTGAAACTAGGGTTAACTAGAAAATGGGTAAATTAATGTGTGAGCTTGTGTGATAAACCATCAACAAGAGGTTAATTGAATTAGTAATTTGATTAGTTAATTACAAGTCTTATTTAACCCGAATAAATAAACTAGGAAATTCATTAGTTTAATCACTTGATCACTGCTTAAATTAATCTGTTTTCTAAGGATTGGTAATAGCGAATGTGAACCTAATCACTTTAATCGGTAGCCAATAACAATTAATCCATTGCACTTGCCATAAAATCAACCATAGGAGTAAATGAATCGAACCTAAACAGAAGCTTCCTTATTATTGAATTTAGTTGGTTTTTACTTGCTTTAGCTGTTAATTACTTAATTTGCGTGTTAGTTAATTTGTTAAGTTTCTAGTCTTGCAAAACTAGAGAAAACCTTTTACTTTTATTACTTGTTTTAGTTAATTCTAGTCATTAGTTTAATTACCGTTCCCTGTGTTCAATACCCTGCTTATTCAACTATACCACCAATTGACAGGTCCACTGCCTTTCTGTGTCTAAATTATATCTTAAAAGTAGGACTAAAACTAGTGCATTTATATACACATCATTCGAGGTAGACTTCAAACAACGTAGAGTCGGCAGAAGAGCTACGCAGACAGATGCCGGTCATACTTGGAGTTCCAGGTTGGGGATATGATACTCCTGAAGGTGTCACCTTGGAAAGATGTCATCCGGTTCAGGAAGCGAGGTAATATGGGCCCCAGGTATATCGGTCCTTTCAAGGTTGTAGCCCGGGTGAGCAGAGTAGTGTATCTATTAGATATTCCGGAGGAGCTCAGTCAGATTTACAATACTTTTCATGTCTCTTGGATGTGGAAGTGTTTGGTTGATAATTCCGCAATAGTTCCATTGGAGGATATTCAGGTGGATGACCGCCTGAACTACATTGAGAGACCGGTGGCGGTCCTTGACCGGAAGACGAAAACCTTGAGGAACAAGGTTGTAGGATTGGTGAAGGTGCAGTGGCAGCACCAGAAGGGTTCCGAGTTGACGTGGGAGCCTGAAGAAGAGATGAGGGAGCATTACCCAGGGTTTTTTGCGACAGCATACTTCGAGGACGAAGACTGATTCAAGTGGGGAAGAATTGTAACGCCTGAATCGCCAAGTAAAACTTTTGCAATTATTTTTATTATTCATGAACTATATCGGAGTACGTTGGGCGTACACAAAGTACGCATCGTGTACTCCCATGCATGAGCAAAGCAGGGGTGTCCCATGCGTACGCAAGCCAGGGGCAAACCCTAATTTTTAGGGTTTGCGTCTTATTTAAGCTCATTATGTAACGACGAGAATTTCCAAAACAATTTTTCATTTTTAAAACATACTTTTATTCATAAGGTAATATCAAAACATAATTTATCCAATGTTATCATAACAAAACATATCCCAGAATCTCAAGACATAAACTCCATGAGTGTGTACGGATCATGCCGGCGCCTTCCCGCGATCCTCGCTAGTACCTGAAACACATAACACAACAACTGTAAGCATAAATGCTTAGTGAGTTCCCCAAAATACCACATACGCACATACGCCACTCAAGGCTATAAGAACTTCCGGTCACTGTGTCTCAGAGGACTTCCGTCCCACAAACCTGGTAGACCTTCCGGTCCTACCCGTAATGACCTTACGGTCCATATCATCATGACCTTCCAGTCCACATCATAATGACCTTCCGGTCCTTCTCATTCATAACATACATAACACATACATATCATATAACAACATACAGCACATACATCTCATAGCATATAAGACCTTCCCGTCACACATAGGTACCATCCTAGGTACAGTATAGTGAGAAGACTCACCTCGTACGAAGTCGGATAAACTCTCATGCTTGATGTCCCGACCTAGCCTCCTCCTATCATCCGAATAACATTCCTGATAAATACCCTCTCATAGTCTCATATCTAAAGATTGGGTAGAAGGCCATTCTACCCCTCCCTGAACTCTCCTGAATCAGCTTGACCAAAACCCCAAGGTCAACTGAAGTCAACGGTCAAACTTTGACCCGACTCGTCGAGTGCACATGGGCGACTCGGCGAGTCCTTGCGGGTCCTCTGAATCCTTCTAGCCTCACTTGGCACGTCGAGTCATCCCTTCACTCGACGGGTTACTCCTGTCACGAATCGCGGGGCAACCCCGACTCGACTCGTCGAGTCCACTTATGAACTCGGCGAGTAGCGTCCATGGCAACACTCAAATGACCTTCTGAGGTTAGATCCGCTTCTCTAACCTATAGATCTGACCTTTCCATACCCACTAATCACGTAAAGGTGGAACCTTTACACTCATGCAACACATATATGGTTCCTTTTGAAGAAATAGCCTCAAAAATGGCAACCTAAGTTCATTCCTTCCATAACACTTCATAAAGCAAGATGGATAATGCTCTCTGGACCTCTATGGGTCCAGATCTGAAGTCTAACACATAAAGGGACCATAAACTCATCAATTCAAGACATAAAAAGGGTATAGAAAACCCTAGATTCATAGATCTTAACCAAAACAGAAGGAAAGTTCGATTTGCTACCTCAATACTATAGATCCAAGCTTGAAAACCGCGGATTAGCAATCCTCTTGACCTCCTCTAGCTGGAAACACCTTCTTCTTTGCAAATGAACCAAAAAGGATTAAAATGGCTTGCTCTCACACACAACTCGCCCAAGCTCTCTAGGGTTTCTCTCTCTGGACTGGTAGCCGCAAATGAGGGCTATAAGGACCTTTAAATAGGTCCCAAACCCGGACAATTAGGGTTTTCCTTAACAGCGCTGACTCGGCGAGTCAGATACCCGACTCGTCGAGTCCCTTCATTAAACTGGTCACCAAGTCACGTTTCTACTCGACGAGTTGAGGCGTCAAGTCGTCGAGTCACTCCTCATAACTCAAGAAGAAATACTCAAATTGTCATGCCTGGAAATCCGGATGTTACAATTCTCCCCCACTTGGAATAGATTTCGCCCTCGAAATCGCTCCTCAAACCACATAGATAGAAACCAAACACTCGAAAAGCACCACTGAGAGGTTCTTACACCAAAACGATATCTTCCTCCATGAATACCTGGATCCGACCAGGAATTTCAAATTTGGGACAAAACTGGCCCCTCTGTCGCTAAAATACCCCTTTCTGACCTTCCCAGAACCGAGAAACTCTAGTGGCCTGGCCTGCCGCCAGACCGCCCACTCACGCTATTACCATGATATTCGCTCCTCGAACATCAAACCCTGATAATTCACTGCTCCTCTGATTCTCACAAGACAAAATCCGACAATCGGCTACCGATTACTCATACCAACGTACCAAAACAGTCCGAATCACGCCCCAAGGAACGAAAGGGTTCACATCCCACTAGGGCTCATCAACTGAACTACTATCAGAATCCATCCGAACAATAAACTTTCAACATCCTGTTTTCTGACACAAGAAAATCATGCTCGCTCAGAAGTCCTCAGACATCTAAAATCATAAGCCTCAGTTGCATCCCTCGTATCCCTTTTTAACACTGAGTACCAGGTCTGATCTCGACCCAACAGTTGAACCTCCAGGGTCATCCGTTGCATTATCCCAACCGTCTCCATGGTTTCCTTCTTACTATAACCACATCGGCCCAATGTGACACACAAGTAACGAAGTTCGCTTAACCCTAAGTGAATGCTACCTTCCCAACTGGAGATTGACTCAACCCCGACCTCTGTCACCTGTTACTCATCGTTCCATGCAACTTGCGGTACCTCTCGTACCCGAGTACTGACCCACACAGGTCTAAGACATCAGATGACAAACAATACTCCTCAACATGGAACCCTCCTGAGAATCCAGTGTTGAATCATGAAAAGTGACCCTCTTGAACTTCAGCTATCGCAGCCCACAAGCACCCGCAGTCAAGCTCCCATCAGCATCCTCATCCGAAGTCATCTAGCCATCCGCAGTCTTTTTACTTTACTTAGTTTATTTATCTTTCTGTAATACTCTCTATTGTCTAGTATGCCTTGCATGGCTACTCTTAGAGAGTGAATCAAATGTAACTCTTTGAGTCTCTATAAATAGAGGTCATTCTCACTTATTCTGATATATATCTCTAAAGCTATCTTTCTATCTCTCTATCTGATTACGCATCTCTTCTTACTCTCAAACCTTACTAGAATATAACTGATTACAATCTCTCTTCGGAGCAAGTCTCTTGTGACTTAATCGCTAAGTTTGATCTCACTTATTAACTTGGCTTGAATGCATTCCTCGTTATGAATCAACTTATGTGTATTCTTGATATAACAATTGTTGTCATTTCCATTTCTTTACTTTTCCGCAACTAACTCTCTAACTATCTAACTCTAACTTATTAATATTATTGTTGAGCTTTTAGATCCTTCAAGATTAACTATTCCGCAATATACTTGTTCTAACGTTTGTTCAAGTGTGTCTCAAAGTTTTTCTCTCAACAATTGGTATCAGAGCCATAGTGGTTGCTTTTTGAAAAACGGAACTCTGACTTTCAAAGGGCCTTCTATACCACTGAAGCTCGTTTCTTAAAACAAAAAAAAAACAAGGAAGAATGGCACAATCGTTATCTCTAAATGTCTCCAACAGTGTTGGTGGTTCTAATCGAGCCCCAATATTGGTGGCAAATGAATATCATCATTGGTCTCAGAGAATGGAAAGATACTTAAGGAGACTTGGTAGAGATGTATGGCGATCCGTAGAAGAAGGACCACATGTCCCAGTTCTTACACCAGTCCAAACTGACGGCGCTACAACCAGACTAGGAGGAGGTCAACCAGTCATGAACCGTCCCACCAAGGATGATCTTGATAAAATGGAAAATGATGTTGTTGCTTTTTATGAAATCTCTTGTGGAGTTGCTCCTGACAACTTCGATATTATCATAAATTGCAAATCAGCAAAAGAGATCTGGGAAGTTCTCAAGAATTTGTATGAAGGCTCAGAACAAGCACAAGACAAGAAGCTTACGACCGCACTCAATGAGTTCAACAATTTCAAAGCTCACACTGGCGAAAGCTTAGAAGACTCCTTCAAAAGGTTCAACCTAATAGTCACTAAGTTATCCAATGCGAGCACCATCCGCAGTAACCATGAAATAAATCTTCAGTTTCTTAATGGTTTGGGAATACATTGGACTACGGCCAAGATGATAGTACAAGGAGATAGAAAGATTCACTCATTGTCTCTCTACAAGCTCTACGGAGAATTGCAAGCACAAGAATCCACCGTACTCAAAGACTGTGCTGACTTCGGAGGACCACTTACTCTCATAATACAAGCTCCACATAATCAATCCTACTCTCCCTCGTATGACACTGCACCGCAGTCATACGAAGCTGATTCAGAGTATGATGATAAAGAAGAATTTCAGAAGGCTATTGCTCTGGTTAGCCAACAGTTCAACCGTCTACCACCTCCTTCCTTCTGCAAGAATCAACAGTTCAACAAACCTCCATTCAACCGTAACTTCAACCCACAAAATAATCATTCTCGTTACCCCAAAAGTTCTCATCCACCACCACAATCTCAAAATACTCAACCAAAGGAGGCACCGCAGTCTACTCAAACCACTGACTCCGGTACTCCCTCAAAAGACAAGACTGATGTTGTGATTTGTCACAAATGCAACAAAGAGAATCACTTTGCAAGAGATTGTAAGGCCAATATAGTAAAAGACAGAGCATTCTACCTTAGAATGGCTCAAGAGTTGGAAGATAAGGAAAAGGCAAGGGCATACGTAGCCCATGTCAAAAGAGACCATCAAGTTTGGTCATCCAGAGATGAAGATGAAGCCATCAGCAGTATCAAAGGAAAAGGGAAAATCTGCATGCTGGCAACTGCGGATGATGATGAGTCTACAAAGCTGGAAAAGAATTACTGGTACATGGCTAAGGATGGAACTCTAAGCATCGTCGAACAAGTAACACTCATGATCCAAACTCTAAACTATAGCATGCATGACTGTCAACCCTTCATAGATGATCTTAATGACACTTGTGCTGCCATCCTTACAGACTATAACAAAGCCTTAGATGAGAAGAACATTGCGTCCCAAGAGATGTTCCATGTGAGAGGACGACTGGATAACAAAAGAATCAAAATGGATATGTTAGAAAAGGACTTAGAGTTAGAAAAAGATGCAAGAATGTTGAGTGAAACACAATTAAAGATAGCTTTGAACCAGAGATTTAGCTCAGATTGAAATTGTACGCTTAAATCTTTTAATCGAAAAATTGTTCAATGAAAGTGAAGCTATTGAAAATTTGGTAAATAATGGAACCGTAGACAATACATATAATTGGGGTTGGTCAAATGGATATCCTACCGCAATGGATTCCTCACCTCGGTTCAACAAAGACAGACTGTATGTCCCTCCAGACCAAGAATTTCATTTCCCAGTCAATGACAAGACCTTTCCCGAAGACATCAAAACACACTTCGGTAGACTTCATAATCTAAGCAATAATTGTGTCATTGAGGAAATTATGCCTGAGGTTTCCGGTCACACAAGTGATCTGACTCCTATATGTGGCACAATCCATTCAAATTCTCAGACCTCATCCATAGTTGATGAAGAAATTGTTATTGAGGGCCCCGAAGTCTCGAAAGACTTCCCATCTCTGCCCTCAGATCGCAGTGTGTCACACTGTAGTCAGAAGTCCCACAAAAGTCCCACTGAAGTCCCAACTCAAACTTACTCTGCGATAGTTAAATCATCTCTACCGCAGTCCTCATCAAAAGGAACTGTGACTCTTCAGCCAATTCATCATGAATTACCCATAGAGAACTTTGAAGTGGGTCAATGCTCTCAAATCCCTGAATCCTCAAGTTCGGATGACTCAAGCCCTCATTTTCATAAATTTTCAAAGGATTCCAGGAAACCGCAGTTGAACATCAAAGATTGCGGTTCCCCAAAAACTTTAGCTAAAAAGGCTTTCAAAGAGGAAATTCGATCCCGAGGCACAAATAGACAAACTTTTTCGAAAAACAAGAAGCAAGTTAGATTTCCAAAGTCCAAGAGTCCAGAAAAATTTGTTTTCTCACACTATTTTTAGAAAAACTCTCCCATCAAGAAAACATACAAAAAGGAATGTACAGTTTCAACAGTCATTCCTAATTCATCTGACACTACCCAAAAGAGTGTAAAGTCTTTTCGAAACAATGGTTTTCAAATCTATTCCTCAGATGATTCGAAATGGAAGGGTATCTTACCCACTCCAGCACTTTTAAAGTCACATCAAAATTTTAACAAGTGGAAGGGTATTCTACCAAGTCCGACAAAAAGGTCTCAAAGATCTACACGTGCTAAACCTCTTTCGAAACAAACTTTTTCAAAACCCAACAACACTCATGTCAGATATTACCAACCTCGGACCGGTCACAAGCCCACCTCATCCTTTAGACCGCTGACCAAACGTGGTGTCAGAACAAAAGACAAAATCTCAACCTGTAAATGTCAGTGTATTTGCCAAAAAGATTCATCCTATGTCAAATCTAGTTGGAGTCAGAAACCTCGTGAGTTTTCAAAAAAACACAACACTCCAAAACTGCACAAACACCCAGGACTAGGATTAAAAGTTGACAAGAAACCAGTCCCTGCAACCTCGGTCCATGCATCATTCAGAAACTCATCTGTTGTCCCAGGCTCCAAACTAGTTTGGATGCCTAAACTAACCGTGTAATTCTCAGGCTTTGTGCAAGGAGGAACAAGAAGAAGAATGGTTAATCGACAGTGCCTGCTCCTTGCACATGACCGGAAGGTTAGAATACCTTCGGGATTTCAGGCCAATTTACAGCGGTGGAAATGTCACATTCGGCAACAAAGCGAATGGGGTCATCCGAGGTTATGGTGTTCTTACTACGGGGAACTTCTCTATTCAAAAGGTTGCTTATGTAGAAAGCCTTAAACACAATCTCATCAGTGTTGGCCAACTATGTAAAGCAGGCCATCGAGTTGAATTTGATGATCAATTTTGCTATGTAATGACAAGTGATAGGAACACATGTCTGATCAAATCCCGATCCGAAGGTATTATGTATCCTCTGGATGTCTCTCTGATCATAGGCAAACCGCAGTTATGTTTCCTATGCAAAGCCGTATCCGAAGTCAGCTGGCTATGGCACCGCAAGCTAGCTCATCTCAACTTCAGGTACATCAACAATTTGGTCACCGGAGAACTAGTCAGAGGACTCCCTATTCTCAAGTTCAGCAATGATACTCTCTGTCCTGCATGTGAATGTGGAAAGCAATCCAAAGCAAGTCACCCCATGGTGATTGACTCTTCAATTTCTGAACCACTGGAGCTCTTGCACATTGATCTCTGCGGTCCATCCACCGTAGCCAGTCTCCATCACAAGAAATACATACTGGTTATAGTAGATGACTTCACACGCTTCACATGGGTTTTCTTCCTTAGACTCAAGTCAGAAAAACCGCAGATTCTCATCAACTTCATCAAGGAAATAGAACTTCAGATCAAGCTGTCAGTACGACGTATCCGCAGTGATAATGGAATCGAGTTTACTAATCATCTCCACAACAGTTTCTTGGTTTCCAAGGGCATCACTCACCACTTCTCAGCTCCCTACACACCGCAACAAAATGGGGTAGTAGAGAGAAGGAACCGCACTCTAGTAGAAGCAGCCAGATCCATGCTCAACTTCGCACACCTTCCTCTCTACTTCTGGGTTGAAGCAGTAGCCACCGCATGCTTTGTACAGAACCGAAGCATTCTGTGCAAACGTCTCAATAAAACGCCGTATGAGGGCCTTAACAACCGCAAGCCAAATGTCCGCTTCTTTCATATCTTTGGGTGTAGATGTTTTGTGATCAACAACAGAGATCATCTTAACAAGTTTGCACCAAAGTCTGATGAAGGCATCTTCCTTGGCTATTCTACGAACAAAGTTGCTTACAGGGTTCTCATTAGACGCACAAGGCTAATCATTGAAAGCCGATGTGAAATTTGATGACTATCACATCCGCAACACCCCTCCATCCACTGAAACCACAGCAATCCTGGAAAGTGATATTCCTGCCTCTTCGGGTACATTAAACCTAGTTGAAGTCAACTATGACGATATCTTCGACCCTGTAGAAACAGCCAAATTATCCGAAGTTCTTGTGTCTCAGGAAGCTCAACAGCAGCATGTTGATGTATCTGTTCCATCACTATCTGAAGTAGCATCTCTCAATACTTCCACCTCGCCGGTTGAAGGGGAAAGCTCTACTCCGGATCAAGCAACAACCATCGAGGTTCCAGTACTTGATGTAGCTCAAGCTCCCATCCACAGAGAATCATTACCATCAAACGTCTCTTTGGACTCGGATGATGAAAACATAGAAAACATTGACACAAGAACAGACTCTAGGATTATCACTCTCCCATCCGCAGTCCAGGGGGAACCTTCTCAGGTTCCAGAGGAACTCCCATCAGCAATCCAGGGGGAACCTCTTCCAACTGCTCAAGAAAATTCCATTCTCGCTCCAACAATCCAAGATGATTCCGCAGGATGTTCTCAAATCCAGGGGAACTGCCATCTCCAACCGCAGAGTCTTCTGATATCGAAGACATTCCCTCTACCGCAGCTGCTGATCATCTGCAGCCTCGTCTACATGTATGGACTAAGGACCACCCACCAGGTCAAATAATTGGAAACCCATCCGCAGGTATCCAGACTCGATCTTCCAAGGACTTATCTGATCATTGTCACTACGCAGCATTTATGTCCTCGGTTGAGCCCCGGACGATTAAAGAAGCATTACTAGAACCTGATTGGATATCCGCAATGCAAGAAGAGCTAGAAGAATTCAAAAGAAACAAAGTATGGCATCTCGTCCCGAAGCCGCATGGTCACACCATTGTTGGTACTAGATGGGTGTTCAAAAACAAGCCGGATGAATCTGGTGCGGTAGTCAGAAACAAGGCAAGGTTAGTTGCTAAGGGCTATAGTCAACTTGAAGGTATTGACTATGATGAAATGTATGCTTCGGTGGCACGAATGGAAGCCATCCGAATCTTCTTAGCATACGCAGCCCACAAAAACATCAAGGTACACCAAATGGATGTAAAGAGTGCCTTTCTCAATGGGGAATTAAAAGAAGAGGTTTATCTTCAGCAACCTCCAGGCTTTGAAAGTATTGAATTCCCAGACCACTGCTACAAACTTGAAAAAGCAGTCTACGGTCTGAAGCAAGCCCCAAGAGCGTGGTACGAGACTCTCTCTGAATTTCTTGTCTCGTCCGGATACAAAAGAGGAGTGATTGATCCCACTTTATTTAGAAAAGCAAATGGTGATCACCTTATGCTTGTACAAATATATGTGGATGATATCATCTTCGGATCTACTGATCAAGGAATGGTGAATGAATTTGCTAAGCTCATGACCAACAAGTTCCAAATGAGCATGAATAGAGAGATCAACTTCTTTCTAGGACTTCAAGTGAAACAAGTTCCACAAGGGATATTCATTCATCAGGAGAAATACACCACTGAACTGTTAAAGAAATATTCTATGGACAACTGTTCTTCGGCTAAGGTCCCCATGGCCTTCGGATATAAGATCTCTGTTGATCCCTCAGGCGAATCAGTGGATCACAAGACTTATATAGGTATCATTGGTTCATTAATGTACCTCACCGCAAGCCGACCAGATATTGCCTTTGCAACCGGTGTATGCGCAAGGTATTAGGCTGACCCAAAAGTGTCACACATGACCGCAGCGAAACAAATTCTATGATACCTGAAGGGAAGCAAGTCTCATGGATTATGGTACCCCGCAGGCAATGACTTCAGCCTTCAAGCATTCACAGATGCGGATCACACCGGATGCAGACTAGATCGAAAAAGCACCTCAGGTGGATGTCAATTTCTGGGTGGAAGACTCGTCAGTTGGTCATCAAGAAAACAAAGTTGTGTATCTCTGTCTACCGCAGAAGCAGAATATGTGGCCGCAGCCAGCTGTTGTTCACAAGTACTATGGATGAAGACACAACTTATGGACTACGGATACAGAATGTTGCGGATACCAATCTACTGTGACTCTGAAAGTGCTATAACTATTTCACACAATCCAATTCAGCACTCCAAGACAAAGCATATTGAACTACGGTATCACTTCATCAAAGACCACATCCTGAAAGGTAACATTGAACTCATCTTTGTCCATACTCATGAAGAGATTGCTGATGTGTTCACAAAGGCACTTGACTCTACAAAGCTCAACAGTTTCTTACAAATGTTAGGAATGATGAATCCGGACCCACAATTCTTCTTGAATTGATAGGTACCGCAGACCATCCTTGGTCTTTGTTGCGGTCCTAACTGAAGTTACTTATGATAGATGGTTTTGGTATATCCTGTGTACCGCAGTCTATGTACCACAACCATATATCATATTTATCCTACACTGGTCCTTATTGTTTGTTGTTACTAACTTCCTGTACAAGTGCTCTCCTCAGTTCTTCTACCGCAGTCATACATCCGTCCATCCGCAATAACAAAGGATTCATCCGCAATGAAGTTTCAATCCGCAACCACATTGATAGTTTCTCAACTGTTTCATTAATTCTTGATTCATGGTGTGCTATTTAATGATCCTTCATTAAATAAGAAAAACATTAAATAAAAAACATTCCTTGAGAAACTGTCCCATCTCCTTTTTGAATAAACCTTGTGTCAGACCTATTTTAGGTATGATGACAAAAAGAACGTTTTTCATGAATAAACTCTCTTAATCTGTCCCCTCCTCATACCCAACATGTCTAATCCGTTACAACTTCCCTTTACCCAACGGATTAACTGCACCCTCATCACACGATCACCAGACGTGATGATGTACGTCTGACATTTCATTAAATTCAAACCCTTTTTGGTAAATCTCAAAAAATGATTTAAACCCTTTCATAATCTGTGGCTGAGATTTCACCTCCCAAATCAAAAGAACCCCCAAACGTCCTTTTTACCTTTTTCTTTTCACTTAGGGTAAAATTAAATTACTGTTCAAATCCATCCCCATAAAACCTTTCCTTCTTCCCTAAGAACAGTTTACGCTTTCTGAACTTTGAATCCTTTCTCCATTTTCGCACTCTGTTTTCTGCAACCTTTCTCAAACACTCGACAATGGTGAAATCAGGAATCTCTAAGAAAATCTCCAAAGCTTCTGCCTCTGCAAACCCAACTGGGTCTGATTCTGAAACAAGAAATCAAATGCCTTCAATTGCCTCAAGCAATTTCAGAGCTGTGTTCGAAGATCATTCATCCTACAATGCTCCGATCAAGCTAATGATCAAGTTCTTCACCAATCACCCTCTGTTTGGCCCCTTCGATTCATTCACAGACGTTGTTCCTATTTCAACCCTATTCAAGTGTGCCTTTTCAGCGTATCGACCACTCGAAAATCTACAAGAAGTGCATCTTAACCTTGTTAACGATTCTTTGGTCATTCTGTCTAAAGAAAAGTTTCTCTCTGCCATTAACCTTCTTGTTCATCCCTCAATCAAGATTTTTACTCCATCCATGGCGGACATCACTTCTGCGCTTTACCAGATGGGATATCAAAAGAAAATCAAAGGCATTGGGGAATTCAAGAAAAACCAACTGCCTGCGGTTTGGCAATTCGTTTGCCATTTTGTCATCCCCAGTCTATCCGGCAGAACCGGAGGCACGGATAACATGGGACTCAAACTCTTAGAGTTAGTATGGAGCATTTTTACTGGCCATGATGTCAACTACGGTCAGATACTATGGGACGATTTTCTACAATACATTCCCAAGGAGAGCCCAAGGGAGAACCCTACCGAACTTACATTTGCAAGGTTCTGGTCCCTCTGCATTTCAGACCTCCATGCGGATGCAGGAATTAGCATGGGCAACGACATCAACTTCTTTATCACCAAGGATCTCAAAAGGTACAATCCCTCGTCTGATCAGTCTGTTTTTGGACCTATTAGAAGACTACCAACCCACATTCTCTCCTCTCTTAGTCTTGAGACTGCTGATGTCTCAGATCATATTGAGGCTACGGAAGGTATTGCCCCATACCTTCCTACCCCGCCTCTTCAAACCCCATCCGCAATCATTGCTCCTGGAAGTACCGCAGTCCCATCTTCCACCACTCTTTCCTCTCAAAGATGCAAACAATTAGTCTCCCGCAACGTCTCCAAGAAACAAAGAACCCCAAAGAAAGATGTGCCCAAACCAACCGCACCCTCAAAGGAACGTAAAATCACCCAAACCGCACCATCAAATGATAGTGATTACGATGAGGATGCACAACCCATATCTATCCTCAAGAAGAAGAAAACCAATCCCACTAGCCAAATGCGTGACCGGACTGATACCTCAGCATCTCAAAAGGCTCCGATAGTCCTTGGGGTGGCCGCAGACCCATTCAACACCACCATCGAATTCCACTCAGACTCAGAAAGTGAGTCTGTTTCACCGCATCGTGGAGACTCCCCTCCAGTTCAATCCCAAGAGGATAACACTGGTTCTCGCCCTAAGATCTCCAGGGCTTCCCGACTGCATTTCTTTTCTCCTGAGGAGTTGAACTCCATCCTCTTGAATGTAACCCAAACACTTCAAACACCTTCCCAACCGCAGGGCACTTCTTCCACCCTAGCCGGAACTGAGCCGAGGCCAGACTTGACTACGGGTCAAGGAGACCGAGGAAGCTTAGGAAATCCTACTCTGCTTACATCTGTAACAGGTGGTTTAGGCACGGTGAGCACAAATGTGCAAGGATCCGTGAACCCGAAGGACACTTCGGTGCGATACCAAGGATTTGACGGTGAAGAATCAAATGACTCATGGTTACACTACACTCCGGTGTCTAAGGCCGATATCAAAAAGTATGCCGCTTTCCGTAAGGCATTCCAATCAAGAAAAGATCAGCAAATCAAGCAACAGCAGCAAAAGGAACAGGAAATTCAATATGTGGCAAAGTATTGGGCAGACGCAATCAATAATGCCAATACCGTAACCACCATCCTGAAAGCTTAAGATTGGATGACTGAAATGGCTGAGACGATCCACAAGGCTCAGTCCATTCATGACGGTGCAGGTGCTTCCAAAGTCCCTCCAACTCCAACTGTTCAAGAATCACAAGAAAAAGGAACTGCACTCAAAGTCAGCTCTGCTCCCACCTTCGGTTTTGATGATGTTGATCTTCAGGAGGTGAATCAACCCAGTCCTTCGGATGATGACCTCATGATGTTTGATGAAGAAGAAGAATCTAGTGGCTCTCACCATTCAAACTCTAAGCCCAAAGAGAAGAAGAAGAAAAAGAAGAATGCGGTGACAAGAAAAGAATTTTTGAGCCTGCAAGCAAAGGTCGATCAGATTCTCGTTGCGGTCAAGCCAACACAACCGCAACCAGAAGACATACCCGGACTACAGTCCTTGATCGAAAGGATAGAAAGATTGGAAACTCATGAGAGATTGGCTGCTGAGCGCATCTCTCTCAAGGTAGAAATGGGAATTCGGTCCCTTGATAACAATCGTCAAGCAGATCACAAGGAATTCATGGCTGCTGCGGAACGCCTCATCTCTGAGGTGACCGAAATCAAAAAGGACTTACAAGCAGCCATTGCAGACCAATCCACCCAATCTCAAAAGCTGATAGCTGAGACTCACACTGCATATGAGTGCACTATCTTAGTCCTTCAAGCTACTATCAACCGATTGCAACGATCTTTATCATCCAACTTCCATGGTCCCGAAATTCTTCAACTCACTAAGGAAAGTCACAGGCTGCTCTTCAACCCCGCCATCCCCAACAATCAACAACTGGCGGATGGTCTTAAAGCCCAGTTTCAGGAAGTTTATGCCAAAGTTGATGGTCTCAGACAATGGCTTGAGGATGCTCCTGCGTTGCATTCCTCAAGAGGGGGAAGTGAAGAAGAAGACCATCACTCCAATCATTCCAAAAGCATCTCACACCATCAAAGTCCCCCCATCATTACAGAAAGAATTCCTTCACCGCAACCTTCACCGCAAAAGGAGACCACTCCTGAGAAACCAGAGACCCCCCCCCCTCACTTGAAGAATCTGGTGGATCACATGTCCTCTCCAAGCTCAAATGACTCCCCTGTCACCACACAGAAGAAAAAAGACTGAAAAGCAGCTAAACTTGCTGAGCTCATATGGAGAGAATGCGGTTTCGACACTGTTTTGCACGAATCCTTGATAAACTCTTGGATCAATCCCCACCGCAGACTGTTGGATGATGACTACAAACCATATCTTACCTATGCGGAACCTCCCTCTGATGGTTATTGGGATGTTCCAATCTCTCCCAATGCCAAGTACTTCACTGTATTTGAGCCCTTTGACCGCAACTTGCCCGACCACAAGAGGTTGCCTATGGAATTCTAAAGACTGAATCGGTTCTATGCCAAACATGTGTCTTCCATAGAGAAAATCTGGTCTAACGATAGACCATCCGCAGTCAAAAACTACAAGCCCCGGAAATTCATGAAAGCTGACTTCATTCAATACATACTCACAAGAAGGAATCAGGACTATGTCCGCACCCAAGCTGACTTCCCCTGTATGAACCCAGAAGAAGTTTTTCTTATAGCAAAGGTGTTCCAAAACAAGTGTGAAAAGCATCCGAAGATGAAGATAGCGCTTGAAAGGGCTAGCATGTTTTTCAAGGAAACTGTCTGTCATTTTGCTAAAATCGACGCAGACATCTACCCCACAATTGCCAAAAAGCTCGATCTACCACCGCTTGATCCTGCACCAATTCCTACCGAAGGTTATCAAGAAAGATCCTTAGGTGCAACTAACTTCCCTGAACTCGGAGTCATTTTCAAAAGGAAGGCCGATAAAATCAAATACTTCATTCCTATGACTGCCATGAATCGCCTCACCAGGAAGCAACTTGAAATCTGTCGAACCGCAGTTGAAAGATCAAAGCACACAACTGCCGAAGTCAAGTTCGAGATTTTGAGAAGGATCACCTGGTTAGATAACATCAAGAAATTTTGGTGGATACTGATCAAGTTTCTAAAACTTGACAACTGAAGAGAAGTTAAAGAGGTCACTTAGGGGGAAATTGTTGAATCATGAAAAGTGACCCTCTTGAACTTCAGCTACCGCAACCCACAAGCACCCGCAGTCAAGCTCCCATCAGCATCCTCATCCGAAGTCATCTAGCCATCCGCAGTCTTCTTACTTTACTTAGTTTATTTATCTTTCTGTAATACTCTCTATTGTCCAGTATGCCTTGCATGGCTACTCTTAGAGAGTGAATCAAATGTAACTCTTTGAGTCTCTATAAATAGAGCTCATTCTCACTTATTCTGATATATATCTCTGAAGCTATCTTTTCTATCTCTCTATCTGATTACGCATCTCTTCTTACTCTCAAACCTTACTAGAATATAACTGATTACAATCTCTCTTCGGAGCAAGTCTCTTGTGACTTAATCACTAAGTTTGATCTCACTTATTAACTTGGCTTGAATGCATTCCTCTTTACAAATCAACTTATGTGTATTCTTGATATAACAATTGTTGTCATTTCCATTTCTTTACTTTTCCGCAACTAACTCTCTTACTATCTAACTCTAACTTATTAATATTATTGTTGAGCTTTTAGATCCTTCGAGATTAACTATTCCGCAATATACTTGTTCTAACGTTTGTTCAAGTGTGTCTCAAAGTTTTTCTTTCAACATCCAGAATCTCATCTCGCCTATCCAACGCACCACCAGAACCAAACTCAAACTCGAGAGTTTGGTCCGACCCAGAGTTGGAACCACTCGTCCCAACGAAGCACTCAACTCAGAACTCATTTCCCGCAACCCGTGCGTACCTCACTTATCCCATTCTTTTGGATTGCGATGACCACACCTTACTCAGAACATAATGACTCCCTATCATTGAGGAGACCCCGGTCTCGCCCCTGGTCAGACCACCAGGTTCCCAAAACTCAGAAATTAGGGCCACCCCATGCCTAAAACTCTTCTCTGCCCTGCTCTGATGAAAGAGTACTTTACCATAACAACTTCTCACTGACTAGTGTGTGCTACGTCTTCCCGTAGCACCACATCAACCTCTCACTGATTGGTGAGTACTATGGCTTCCCGCAGTATCACCACAACCTCTCACTGACTGGTGAGTACTACGGCTTCCTGCAATATCACCACACCTCTGACTAGTGAGTACTACGGCTTCCCGTAGCATCACAACAATCCTCTGACTAGTGAGTACTACGAATTCCCGTAGCATCACAACAACCTCTGACTAGTGAGTACTACGGCTTCCCATAGCATCACAACAACCTCTGACTAGTGAGTACTACGGCTTCTCGTAGCATCACAACAACCTCTGACTAGTGAGTACTATGGCTTCCCGTAGCATCACAACAACCTCTCACTAGTGAGTACTACGGCTTCCCGTAGCATCACAACAACCTCTCACTAGTGAGTACTACGGCTTCCCGTAGCATCACAACAACCTCTGACTAGTTCACAATCCGCGGATCAATCATAGATAGGTGCATGCACCTACCCAAATTATACATCCCTATATCTGGCGGCAAACGTCATAACAAAACACCCTTCCCTACTACGATCCATATTCTTGGACAATCTCACTTGCTGTCATTAACCGAAAGGGCTCCCACTGGAATCATCGATGCTTGACCCACCACTTGCCGTCTCCACTCAAGACTCAAAATTATCTGAAATCCAATGCATTAAATTCGGATACCTCGATACACCACATAGGGCCTCACGACGTCTCGTCTCATCCACTAATCTTCCTGTTCCACGACCTGAAACTGGTTGTCTAATCAACTTCTGCCCTTTCCAAGCTGAATAACAGCCCCATCATTGAACCAGAATTTCTCATCCGCCGAACTCACCCTACAAGCCAACCATCTCGAATTCACCATTACGACCTTGAAGAATTCCCGTTCACCCCAAGGTCTCCGATCAACGGCCACTTGTCGTGGAGGAAATCATCCTTTTCAAACATAACACATGCGTTATCTCGCTCTGCACCTCGTCTCAATCACCAACAACCTTGGGCTCAATGAATTCGCATCGCCGGTCTCTATATCCAGATCTCTAACCATTCTCGATCGAATCTCTGATCTCCTCAATACAATACCCGGCTCTCCCCCACTTAGGGTTCGAACCATCCCCAATCGGCGCACCAGCAATCATCACACCTACTCTTGGAAGGTGCTACACAACGCTCGATGACCTCCCGACAGAGATCGAGCAACTCCAAATGCCCTGAAACTCAGATGAAATCCTCAGAACTTCCCACCATGACTGCCTCTAGTCATTCAGGATCTCACACCATTCCATCACGTAACTTATCATAAGAGCAGAAACCATATTTCCACTCTTATTATCCATCAAAGTCAATAAGGGCCACCGCCCTGATATACTCCTCTTGATCGTCCGACACTGCAGCTACCACATGCCCTACTATACTCAATTAGGGTGTATCCTGGTCCTTGACCATCTCAGTCCCCACTGACGACCTGTTCAAGCTATATATGTACCTCGCGGCAGACCTACTGCCATATACTCTGGTTGAAGATCACCATCCGTGCAATCCCACAGGGCTCACCCCCAAACTCAAAAACCAAAATCTCTACACCTCTTATGTCTCCCACAGGAAACGGAAATGGCACCACTCGGGTCACAGAAAGTGACATCTCCACAATCGGCCGGTTGCCCAGCCCAGAACGTATTCTCCCATAACGCACCACCCCTACTCATCCTTGAGTCTTGCGACTCCAACTGGCATATCACCCACAATCCCTCGGAGCTCACTCGATTTCCCTTTTCAAGGGATGCTCCACTAAAAATTGTTCATCATGGCCTTCTAGCCCCATACTCATTCACCTCTGATGTCAGTCTAGACAATCCCTACGGAATAACCAGAAACACTAACCGCCACATGTCAGGATACTCAAACCGTGTGGCCACCTCTCGATCTGCTATGGATCATGGTACCTGAACCATGTTATCTCCTCTTAATCTTCTACGAATCATGGTACTCGAACCATGTTCCCTCTTCTCAATCTACCTCACATCATGGCACTCAAACCATGACATCACCTCTCGACCTGCTACAACTCATGGTACTCGAACCATGACGTCACTTCTCAATCCGCTACTTATCATGGTACTCGAACCATGAAATCACTTTTCAATCTGCTACTTATCATGGTACTCGAACCATGACATCACTTCTCAATCTGCTACTTATCATGGTACTCGAACCATGACATCACTTCTCAATCTGCTACTTATCATGGTACTCGAACCATGACATCACTTCTCAATCTGCTACTTATCATGATACTCGAACCATGACATCACTTCTCAATCCACTACCAATCATGGTACTCGTACCATGATATCGCCTCTTGCGGCTATCGGATCCTGTCCCATCAAACCCTGGTGACTTCGTGTTGCTGAGCTCCCGGTACAGCAACAAGTCACCCCCTCGTGGCCTAGCAGTTGTGACAGCTTCGGTGGCTGCAGCAGCAGCAGCTTCCGAAACAGCAGCGTATCGCTCATCGAACGTCTCAATCAACGTGGTCTCGATAGACTCAAGTATCTCGTGTATGACCTCACGTATGGTCGCGGCCACCTCATCACAAATTATCCTGCGAATCTCGTCAACGCTAACTCCGCTGCTCTCTGGTGTGTGACGTGTACCCACCATGATGTCTCTGAAACACAACACAAAGATACCAGAGATTCGATCGAGTATACTCGCACTCGATCACCCAACCCTACTTGTTCCCTGGTACCCTAAGGATTCTTACTTGGACTGCTCACTGATCCGGTGTTTCCAGTAATACGGGCCCTATACTACCTTTCACACTGCATCAGTATTCATCCCAAGTCCTCCTCCTAGGATCCCAGATCACAAGTACTCTATACCTTGCTAAGCATAGGCTACCCTTCGGTAAACCTCTCATAAGCTCCTCACTGCTACCTACTCACTCTCGAAGCATCACATAGCAGCAGTAATCCCCTAGGCTAAGGCATCACAAATCAGGCCACTCTAGTCCTAATATGAATACCTAGCCTACCCTAGCATGCATAACATATCATATCATATCTCATAACACATAATGTAAGGGTATTTTGCGAAATCACCGTCCGGGCGCTGGCTGATCGTACATACTGCTTCTTTCCGCTTTCCTCAATTTCCTTTACTTTTTAGAAAAATTGTTCTTTTTATGAAAAACTTTCTTAAATCCTTAGTTTGAGTTCAAATACACCCGAAGGTGCATCCGAATCCCTCAAACCAAGGCTCTGATACCAACTTGTAACGACGAGAATTTCCAAAACAATTTTTCATTTTTAAAACATACTTTTATTCATAAGGTAATATCAAAACATAATGTATCCAATGCTATCATAACCAAACATATCCCAGAATCTCAAGACATAAACTCCATGAGTGTGTACGGATCATGTCGTGCCTTCCCGCGATCCTCGCTAGTACCTGAAACACATAACACAACAACTGTAAGCATAAATGCTTAGTGAGTTCCCAAAATACCACATACGCACATACGCCACTCAAGGCTATAAGAACTTCCGGTCACTGTGTCTCAGAGGACTTCCGTCCCACAACCCTGGTAGACCTTCCGGTCCTACCCGTAATGACCTTCCGGTCCATATCATCATGACCTTCCGGTCCACATCATAATGACCTTCCGGTCCTTCTCATTCATAACATACATAACACATACATATCATATAACAACATACAACACATACCTCTCATAGCATATAAGACCTTCCGGTCACACATAGGTACCATCCTAGGTACAGTATAGTGAGAAGACTCACCTCGTACGAAGTCGGATAAACTCTCGTGCTTGACGTCCCGACCTAGCCTCCTCCTATCATCCGAATAACATTCCTGATCAATACCCTCTCATAGTCTCATCTCTAAAGATTGGGTAGAAGGCCATTCTACCCCTCCCTGAACTCTCCTGAATCAGCTTGACCAAAACCCTAAGGTCAACTGAAGTCAACGGTCAAACTTTAACCCGACTCGTCGAGTGCACATGGGCGACTCGGCGAGTCCATGCGGGTCCTCTGAATCCTTCTAGCCTCACTTGGCACGTCAAGTCATCCCTTCACTCGACGGGTTACTCCTGTCACGAATCGCGGGGCAACCCCGACTCGACTCGTCGAGTCCACTTATGAACTCGGCGAGTAGCGTCCATGGCAACACTCAAATGACCTTCTGAGGTCAGATCCGCTTCTCTAACCTATAGATCTGACCTTTCCATATCCACTAATCACGTAAAGGTGGAACCTTTACACTCATGCAACACATATATGGTTCCTTTTGAAGAAATAGCCTCAAAAATGGCAACCTAAGTTCATTCCTTCCATAACATTTCATAAAGCAAGATGGATAATGCTCTCTGGACCTCTATGGGTCCAGATCTGAAGTCTAACACATAAAGGGACCATAAACTCATCAATTCAAGCCATAAAAAGGGTATAGAAAACCCTAGATTCATAGATCTTAAACAAAACAGAAGGAAAGTTCGATTTGCTACCTCAATACTGCAGATCCAAGCTTGAAAACCGCGGATTAGCAATCCTCTTGACCTCCTCTAGCTGGAAACACCTTTTTCTTTGCAAATGAACCAAAAAGGATTAAAATGGCTTGCTCTCACACACAACTCGCCCAAGCTCTCTAGGGTTTCTCTCTCTGGACTGGTAGCCGCAAATGAGGGCTATAAGGACCTTTAAATAGGTCCCAAACCCGGACAATTAGGGTTTTCCTTAACAGCGCTGACTCGGCGAGTCAGATACCCGACTCGTCGAGTCCCTTCATTAAGCTGGTCACCGAGTCACGTTTCTACTCGACGAGTTGAGGCGTCAACTCGTCGAGTCACTCCTCATAACTCAAGAAGAAATACTCAAATTGTCATGCCTGGAAATTCGGATGTTACACATTAAGTCCCTCAAGCCCTTCACCTTATCAGCCCCCATTGCCTCTTTGAGCTAATCTCGAAACCCTAGCATCTTGAGAGCATTCTTGAGCTTACAAAAAGTTTTTGGGTGTTCTGTTTTGATCTTGAAGAAGAAGGAGGCTTGAAGAGAAGTATTGGACAAGAAGGAGCTTGTAGATCCCGAGCTTGTTCATCATTTCTAGCTCATTGGACATATAAAGTCTGAAACTTGCTCATTCTAAGTCTAGATCTAGGTTTGGGGAAGAACTTAGCATCTTTTGATCCCATAACTTGGTCTCATGGAGTATGGACTACTCCAAACCATTTGAGCTGTCCTTTTGGGCTCTTAGGGATGCATGAAGTCATAAAAATCGAATCTTGGAGGTTAGAACTCAACCATGCATAACTTGGTGACCACTTAAGGGAGATCGAAGGCTTAATTCATGGTTTGAGTCCCATTTAGTCATGCAAAAGTATAAAGTTTGAAACGTTATGGATTAATACACTTTAATGACCTTGGATCTGAATTTGAAAGTCAAAAGATTAATGGGTTAAGACAATTCGAGAAGGTTGGCTACCTGGCCAGTACGTCGGGTGTACTCATAAGTATGTTGCGTGTACTGGGCTAGTGCCCCGATTCCGGATTAGCGATAGCGACTTACGTCAGACGTACGAGCCAGGTACACCGCACGTACGTCCGTCTGTGAGCCTTGAGAGTTTTGGGATCAGAATTAGATGGGCTTTTTGTCTTGATTGAGTTTGGGCATTAGGTTTAATTGAGGTATCAGGTCATTAGTGGGCTCTTGGGCCTATGTTGGGCCTTAGGGTCCTTTTTACTTGGACTTAGAATGCCTTTTGGGCTAGTTTGAATTTAGGCATTGGTGGGTTAGGCCCAATAAGGCAATGGTTAAACAACCTTTTTAGGGTTTGGACTCTCGGGTGGGTTATTGACCTAATTTTTAATTAGGGTTTTATTACTTGTGATTTAGAGTGAGAGGATTTCGCGAGTCAGAAGCTCGAGTGTGATTTGATATCTTCAGTCTGAGGTAAGTTTCCTTCACTGTAGCCGTGGGTCGAAGACAACAATACCGACCCACTAGATTATGTTTGTAGTATGATGATTGTCTTCGTGACAATTACCTGTTGTGCGTATATCTACTTGATATATTTTGTGACTCTTATTGTTATGATTATATGTATAGTGGTAGGGGTGAAATAGACCCGATACCGGTTGAAAGATATCGAAGGGGGTGAAATAGACCCAGTATGTTTTTTATTGTTATATATATATATATATATATATATATATATATATATATATATGTGTGTGTGTGTGTGTGTGTGTGTGTGTATGGTATGGGTTATTTTGGGGGAACTCACTAAACTTTATGCTTACGGTTTTCAGTTTATGTTTCAGGTACTTCCAGCTCGACCGGAAAGGGTGATATGTGCATATTTACATATATATTTTACATCATATCTTAATACTTTTAGCCATTTTTATGCTCATTATTGAACAAAAGATACTTAATATATTATATGTTGTGTTGTAGAGGTAAAAGACATGCTCGGGAGAAAAAAGGAAGTAGGAAGCTGGAAGCTAAGAACTTAGATCAAGGCAAAAACGAAGAAAATTCTCCTTACCACGTCGTGGTGGCAATACCATGATGTGGCATTTTGAATTTTCCCAATGAAGCTCGAAGACTTTCGGATTACGTGATAAACCCGAAGACCACGTCATGGTGGACTGACTTCGAGAAAAATATAAATAGAAGGCACATTCCTCCGGAAAACTAACTTTTGTTGGAGCTTTAGTCGACTTTTGGAGGCCAGGAACGTACTTGGAAGCTTGGAGTTGCAGAAGATCGATTAGAAGCTTGAATTTGAGAGATTTGAAGCAAAACTTCTTATATTTACTTATTCTTCTTGTATTTGATCATGGATTACAATTTGAATTTCGTTTTTACCTGTTTATTTGCTGAAGTTATGGGCTAAATACCCTAACTTTCATTTAGACTAGATTGTTTGCTTATTTATGAGTAGATTTATGGATTGGATTATGCTAAGTTTGTTATTTGTTATTTTAGCTTATTAAAGAACCTCTCTATGCTTATGAGAACTACTTTTATGTTTATTGTAGAGTTTAATTAAGTTTTCATGACCTTACATTCATGATTAACTTGAATCTTATGATCTTGTGAATTGCAAAATTGTAGGACTAGTGTTTTGACCAAAACCTAGGGTTAAATAGAAAATTGGGTAAGTAAATGTAGGAGCTAATATAGGAGGATCAATCATATATTGAATTGATTTAATTAACCAAATTGATCAATCCATTATAAGTCTAATATAACTCGAACCAAACACTAGTAAATTTGTTACTTTATCCGCCTGGTCATCGTATGAACGAACTTATTTGCTAAAGGATTAGGTTAGTGAACATTAACCTGGTCATCTTAGGAATTGGTAACCAACAAAGCCTTAATCCATTGCATTTCCATTAAATCAACCATAATAGCAAGTATATCGAATCTAAACGAAAGTCTCTCATTTATCTTGATTAAAATCATCTTTTGTGTTTCTTGATTTTAGTTTTGATTTTGTTTCCTTAGTTGATAAAACTAGAGAAAAACATCTTTCTTTTATTAAATAGTAATTTAGATAACTAGTAGATATAATTAGCTTATCATTATGTTCCATGTGTTCGATACCCGACTATTTGTGTTATTCTATACTAGGTACACTGCCTTACGAGTAATAATTAGTTAAAATTAGTTGGTTAAAACTAGTGCATAATTATTTCACATCAAAGGGCCCGGCCTGATCGCACTGCATCCACCTATGTTTTTCCACATCACGTGATTTTGGGATTTTGTACTCTGATAATATTTTACTATGATATACTCTCGACTTTTTTGACATGATTACCGTATGATTGGAATGAATTTAAAAATGAAAATTTTCTCTGAATTTTTGGGATGTTACACTCAATGTCAGAACTTGTAGAAACAAGCCTTTGCAATGGTCCAGTTTATTTTAAATGTTTTCCAAATTTTCCTGTTTCGTTAACAGATCCTTATATATTAAAAACTCTAACCTTAAACATACAAATTAGAAATAGTAAGCATGTTATCAATAGTAATAGATTTTATTACAAAGTTATGAATACATTTAACCCAAAGAATATAAGATTTGATAGAGAATGGTCACTTGTGAAATGATTATTAGTTGCTAGCAAGTTTTTATTCAAATGGTGGCCAAAGCGAGAAAATGAAAACGTGAGGGTTTAAGAGAGATTAGTAAGAAGTAATTACATGGTTTCTTCCCTCATAATTCATTTTCGCTCAAAAATCGATTCAGTGAGAGATCAACGAGGAAATGGAAAATTTTCATGAATTGTTGTGGGTTGAAGCTCTTTTGATGTTCCTTTGAAGATTGAGTTCAGATCTCATTATCTCTACTGCTTGGAAGGTCTAATCACTCTCTAAAAACTTTGTAGTACTCTTATATAGTGTTTAAGGTTGAGATCAAATCCAGTTTTCAGGATAATTTAGTGAGTCATTGGAGTTTTAGTTGTTATTCCTTCTTTAAAACATCACTTCATCCACAACTCTCTCTATAATTGTTTGGTTTAATCTTTGAATGAGATTTTAGGGATTTTCCAACCCTAGCTTTTGTGAACTCAAACCAGATAAGTGATTAATGATTTGAATAAGTTTTAATGCTAAGAGTATGCTCTAGATCATCAAGGTTATAACATTTTTCCATTGAAATGGTTAATTTCATCTACAATAGTGGAATTAAGAGACTTGGAAAACCTAACTTGATGGAGAGTTCTACCATTAGCTTGAATGAGTTGTACATTAGTTTGTAGATGTTGATTTGAATCCAAATCCATGAAGTTCAAGATGTTTAACTGAGTTATAATTCCACATGTTAGTTGTTATGATGATTTCAAGGTTTTTATTGATGTTTGTGAGGGTAATTGGTGATTTCATTGGTAAATCACTGAGTATAATGAAAATGGTTTTAAGTCAAGATTAATCTTCAAAACTCTTGGCAAAAATATAAAAGGGAGTAAAATGGTGTAAATAAAGATATGTTGAAGGTTTTGAAAGTGATTTAAAGGATTTAAATGATATCACAGTCACTATGTATGGAATTGGAACTTTGCAATCTATAGTGTACTTGGAATCATGTTTGGATGATTGGAATCATGGTTTAAGGATAGAGTTAGGTTTGCTTTAATGTTTGAAACATGGTTGAGAGAATAATTTATGATTATTATGCTATAAAAAAGTAACTAGGATCATCGGAAATTGTTTGGAAATTAGAATTAAGCATAAAACCTTACATTTTCATGAAGAGATTGCATCATCTTATTTGTACAGTTGTACACACCTTTTTGTATGCTTGTATGTGTACTGTGCACATTGTTGGATGTATAATTTTTTCCTTGCACAACTTGAAATATCTATATGCCCAAGAATCATTAAAGAATGACATTTGTTAATGACATATGATCCTATGCGTCGAACCTTATAGCAAGTTACTACTTATTGATTATTTATAAGGAGTTGATTACTAATAAATATTATAAATACTTGTATTTAATTGGGATATTATTATTTATGGAAATAATATTTTTTTAGAGAAAAACAACTAGTAAATCATAAGGTATGTATTTATAAGTTATGTACATCATTTTGGGCCTATTGAAGTCCATTTATATAAAGCTAGTTTATTTAAATGAAAGATGCACATGCTAGTATTAAGTTAGAGTAAAAGACATTCCAAAGTCTTTTCTCTTTGTACCAAAACCGTAAGGACCATAAGGGTATGGGGATTGCTTGTTTAACTTGCATCTTACACATCATACTTCTTACAAAGAGACATACTTTCATTTATTAGAAGTATGGTCCATAATACTTGCATGAGACTATATTAGGAGAAGAATATCTAATGAAATAGTTGCTTCTTTTTCTTCCTCCTTTCCTCTCAAAAGTCGTGGGTTTTTCATAGCATCCCTCCCTCTCTTGCATTTTATAGTGTAGAGTTAAGGTGTTCTAAGCTGTTTCTCTTTTAAGGCTTATTTGGTATAAGTTCTTTAAGGCTTAATAAGTTCTTAATACAAGTGAAGAATATCATCTTGAAGTGGTTTATCCTTGCTTGGTGGATACTTGAAGAGAGCCTCTACTTTGAGTCTTTTGTCTTACCTCATCAACTTCCAACCTCCTGAGAGGAATCAAAGTTTTCAAAAGTTGTAGTTCTTTTTCCTTTTATGGTTGTTTTAATGTTTCCATGATTGCAAAATGATCCTTGGTGGGTATAAAATGGTTATATAATTATTTAAGTTTTAATGCTTCCGTTTCCATTCTTAGCGTTTTTGGAAAAACGATTTTGAATAAAACCCAACACAACTTTGCAGAATAGGTGTAACCCTGTACACTTGGGGCATACATCTATGCACTTAATTTGTGAGGATATCTATTTATGTTGGGGTTTCTGTTTAAAAATGTAAAGTTGTACGCAATAAGTGAACACATTTACACCTAAATAGAAAAGTCTTTCTTCTCTTTGATGTGGCAAAAAACCAAACCCTAGAGAGGGTGTGTATGAAAGTAGAGAGCAAGAGGGGATAGGAGGGAGAGACGTATATGATTCTTACTTCTGGAACAACTAGGGTTAGGATATGATACTTATCCTCCTTTTTGTTGATATATAGATCCCTAATATTATGGGATAAATACTTACCGATTTGAATTAAAGATATTTACACCTAAAACCTTTAAATCCTTTTAGTTTCTAATTAATTCACCATCTAATGTTGAATTAACAAACCAATCCCTCTAGCTTCTCTTTTGCCATATTATTGCTAAATCATATCTTATGTGTAACCCAAAAGAACCTTGATATTTATAGAATTATCACTAACCTGTTGTGACCATGGGAATACTTCCAACAAGGAAAAGATTTGAGTGTCCAATAAAATTCATGGCAAATGACAAAACTAAAGACGGAATATGAAGGACCATTGCCCAAAATGATGATTTTCTAGACATGTCTCTGTTGTATGTGAGACTAACTGCCTCATGTAAGGTACTTTATGATTATAACACACTTGTACCTTAAAGATTAAAAGACTAAAAGACTAGAGGAGAAATATATAGGGTGTTATATGCTAACTATTACACACTAGGTATTCCTAATGTCTAAACTACATATTTTAACATGTATTCAGGTGAGAGTAGTGACTAGAGATATTAAAGGAGTGCATGGACATTTAGAAGGCCACGTTTGTTGTAGTGGTTCCTTAGTTCAACTTCTAATGACCTGTGATTATTATCTAGCATTTAAATACTTGTTTTAAACACTAACTAACATCTTAATATTAATCGTTATTCAAATGAGTCATTTCCTAGCTGTAGATCTATTGGGACATGAAAGCTTGATTTGACATGCAGAATAATAAGAACGCGTCCCAGACTCTTTCTCTCAAGTCATAACCTAAAAACTCACATTTCTAATTGGGTCTTCCAAGCCTCCTTTAGCCATCATCCATGAAGAAATTTACATCCCAACAAGATCAAATGATTTATAGTTTCAAAACTTTGATTAATTCCATTAAGGGTCACATTAGCTTCAAAGTAAGAAATTGGCTTCAAATGAAGATTTAATATCATTATTCATGATAAGAATGGACGATTTAAACTAGTTTTAATATATAACTAGAAAATGGCACGCAGATCTGCCGCTTTTGGACCAATGTGACAAAAGTTTTTTTTTACATTGTAATGTGTGTGTTGAAACCTGTGATGATGAGCGATTACGACGTCACACCGATGAGCGATTACGGTGTCTGCGATGTTGAATGAGGAGAAGGGATTTGGACGCAGCAACAAAAGGAAGTCGGTGGTTTCGGAGGTCGAGAAGAAGTCAGAAGCAAATGGAAGGCAGTGTGGGGATATTTCAAAACAATCAAAGGCGGTGGACTAAATTGCAAATCCTTCAAAGTATTGTGGCCAACAATGAAATCCAAAAACTTTGGTGGCCAATTTCTTATACCTCAAACTTCACTGTTGATAAGTCCCTTGGGATTTAATTATATATATAATTTGAAGTTTTAATAGATTAAAACCAAATCCTATCAAATTTAAAGCTGGAACTCCATTGAAGTTCGTTTGCAAGCTTGTAAGTCTAGAATCAACCAATTGCAAAGCTTATAAGTCTAAAATCAATCAAAAATGCAGTTTATATCTTCATAAATTGAACTAACAACTTGAATGAAAAGTTCTAACTATAATTCAAAGCATAACCATCAATCACCATCATATTCCAATTGTTAAACACGTCATTACATTTTGACACATTTGGTCCCGTAATTTTTAGTTTCATTCATTTGGCCCCAAATTAACCATAACTTCACAACTAGCTTTTTTATTCTACAATATCAACCCTATATAAGGCTTATATTAACACTTTAGTCCTATAATAGTTAAATAGTTTACATTGAAGTCGCACATTGTTTAAACCCACAAAAGTCAAGTCAACTTCTGAACTTCCAATACACACAAAATTTGCAACTCTAATATATGATTATCTTCTTATTTTTCTCTATGAACATTATACGAGTATGTAGAAGATAAATGATCTTAGTCATAGCTAATAAATAATTATTTATTTAATTAAGGTTTATTAGAATTTATAACCTTGCTTGATAATACTTGTGTACGTGATCATTGGTCATTTTTTAAGGAACTTTTTGGAGGATTAGCTTTTACACTTGAGGATGGTACATGACCATATGAACACATGTCATCTAAAATGACAATGTACTTTGAAGTTTTCCTTGTGTGAAATATTATACATACATAATCATTAGCTATTATATGTATAATGTGTTGTATTCATGTTATATCATGTTTTAAGAAGAATCTTTAAAAAATAGGTATGTCTTTCAAATTTTCAGATAATGTTACTACGACACTTATGAATTTTAAATCATACATCCATACATATTGAGTGCGTTTAGACACTTTGGAAAATTGGATATCCAGATTACAAGCATAAGACCTTGTGCGTGCATGCACAGAAGCTTGTAAGTACAAGCGTAAAAGCTTGTGAGTGTGATAAATAAACACTCCCCCTTCCCCTCCTCGATTAAATGAAAATGAGTCGATTTACATTCCATTTATTTGTGGCAAATAAACAAAATTCTTTTCATTCTGTTATAACTTTCCATTTTGATTCTTTTTTGATGATTACATACCAAACACTATCTAAAGTTGGATGTATCTTATAAGAGTTAAACGCGTGTAAAGCAAACGGAATTCGGTTAATTTACAGTTTAAAAAATATATATACACATCTCTAAACTTGATGTTTTCAAACCTATAATCAAATTAAATACTCCATCACCTAAAAGACAATTTAGTCATCATCCAATAATCTAATCTAGTAGAAGGCCAACGACAAGGCATAAAGTGGTTTTGCTTTCGAATTTTAAATTCGGTGGGGGGGTTTTTTTTTCTACCTCTAACCACCAAATTATTTATCAAAAAAGATTATGAAGTCGGCACTATTATATATATATATATATATATATATATATATATATATATATATATATATATATATATATATAGGTTCAGGTTCATTTGAGATCATACTAATTTTGTGAGACCGTGAGACCAAATCTAAAAATAATTTTAAAATGTAAAATAAAAGGAAAAATCCGAAAATTCTTTTTTTAATTATTATTTTCGTCAGTTTAATTACCTAAAAAAATAAAAATAATAATAAATAATAAATGAAAAAAATTACCATTTTTTTTAAAATACGTGAAATATTCTAATAGAATATTACACTGTAAATATTCTAATATGATTTTTAGAATGTTAGAATATTCTACTAGATTTGCCAGATATGTAAAATATTCTAATATTCTACTAGAATATGTAAAAAAAAGTATTTTTTTTTTTTTTTGGTATTTTTTTTTTTTTTGGAAAATATAAACGGCGAAAATAATATTTGAAAAAAAATTTCGAAAATTTTTAATTATTTTGTATTTTAAAAATGTTTTTTTTATCTACAAAATAAGTGGCTAGGATTGCGTCTCACGGTCTCACAAAATTAGGTCGTCTCACTCTCACATGAACCTAACCCTATATATATATATATATATATATATATATATATATATATATATATATATATATATATATATATATATATTGAAAGCTGTTCATTTGTTTTATTTTTCCGATTTTAATTACTACTTTCACTTTATATTATACAAGAGTACAACATGTAAATAAAGATTTTGTATATAAGCATAGTAAATTTTTACATTTATATTTTCCTTTCATTTCATTGTTAGTTTTTATCCCTTATTAATTTTATTGGTATTTTATAAGTTACTATTAAGATCCCTTTATTATATTTTAAAGTTACATTGTCCTTTATATAATTTCTTTTATAGTTTTCATTTTCATTAATTTTCTTAAGATACAATTTCAAGTCTTTATTTTCATCTGCCTTCTTCATATATATTTTTTTGATCAAAACTTTATTTTCTTACTTTTATGGCCCATTTGATAATTGATATTGTATAATCATAATCGTGATATATGTGGATTCTTGATAATTTTGAATCGTATTCTATAAATGAATTGCAAAAGAGTTATCACCGCACATTAAGGTTATGTTTTCGTCCTTACCTAATTTCTTTTTACAGTTTTTGTTTTTATTAATTTTTTAAGATGTACATTTAAGCTTTATTTTCGTTTGTCTCTTTCATACATAATTGTTTGTGGTGACTTTGTAAGACATGTGGAATATATGATGGATAACCTATTGACCCATGTTCAAATCCTGGCACCATTCAGCCCTTGTGGCCATGGAGGTTCGCCTGCAGTGACTCCAGGGCATGAGGTAAAGCCTCATGTTTGCAGCGGGGATTAATCGGTGCGCGAAAGTTGGCTCGGAAACCCTCGTTAGGGAAGTTCCCTTTCCAAAAAAAATCATAACTTTATTTTCAAACTTTTTTGGTCGACTTGATATGGTTTAATTGTCGTCATGCTATATATGAACTGTTGATATTTATAAATCACATTTCATATACGAATTACAAATGAGTTACCTCATCAAAGTGGCGTTTCGGTCCCTTACACAATTTTTTTTTATAGTTTTCGGTTTTACTAACTGCAAACGAGTTCTCTACCGCAACACGCAGGATGAATTAAATACTAGTTTATCATATATTTTCAATAAAATTAATCTTGATACATTACCTAAGTTCTAACAAAGGTCAAGACTCGTTCAGTTGAATTTCACCACACCATAACACCATTCAAAACACTCTAAGGGTCGTTTGATAGTTACCAATTGAGTTAGAACTGAATGGGTTAGAAGCTGATTGGGTTGAAAGTTCTGACTGAGTTAACTTCCTACTGAAATTTGTTGTTTGATTTTTCATCTAACTGACCGACCAAAATGACTATATTACTCTCAAAAAACATTTTTTAAAATAAAAACATTCAACTTACAGTAAAGAAAAATAAAAAAATTAAAGATTTATAACCTTTGTTTGGAAAAAAAAACCACTCAAACAACATTTTTTATGAAAACATTGCACTCTATTTGTTTCTCCAAAGGTTAAACATATCTTTTAAAACATAACAAAGCATACAAACATTTATACATACAAACCATTCATCTGTTTTCATGTGGAAATATCAAATATTTTTTTTTTGTTTTTACACAAATATACACACGTTTTTCGCATAAACACAAATATATAGCCTAATTCAATGAAATTCGTCTTCATTATCACCAATCCAAGCTGGAATTTCACCTATTATCCAACAATCAGCAAGAACAAAAATCAAGAAAACAACCACACAAATAATGGTTAAACAAAAATCAAAATTTTCAGCAAGAATCTATTGTGAGTCAGAATCGTTTTGCAGAGATAGATGAGATCAGAACCTAACAGGGAAGGGGGCGACGCAGGAAAAAAGGACAACAACAATAACAGTAAAAAATCGGGGAAAAAAAAGCAAATAACATCACATTAAGCACAAATCGAGCAAAGCAAATGCACATCAACAACAAAAGGAACAAAAGAAGGACAGCGAAGTAGGAAATCACAGAAAAAAAAAAATTTCAGCAAGAATCAAGCAACAAAAAATGAGAAAAAGGCAAGGAAAACTAACCTGGTCAGCAGGCGTCTCCAGTTGAGTGGTCGGAGGAAGAAAGCAGTCGGTGAGCAGCGGGGTTGGGAGGAACAAACTTGCTGCTTTTTCTGTGGAGATTGTCACAAAGTGTAGGGCGAAATCGGAAAGGCAAGGCAACGAACGTTTTTGTCCCAGTCCATCAATTGAAAGTGAAGGACCGAATCAATCCTTTTTCTTGGACCGAGTCCACAACATGGACCGAGTCCTTGATTTTAAAACGAAATCAAACATCCCGATTGATCTTTTTTGGACCGGGTCCTCTGTTGGAACCGGTTAGAAGCAATATCAAACGAGCCCTAATTTCGCAAACTTGGCTATCTATGGAATCTCACTAACTTCTTTACTTACTTCTCTTCTTAAATCGTCGGATACATTTATATTGTCGTCTACAATGGTTAAAGTATTTTTGTTATATTTCATATTCCATACTCTTGATTCTTCAACTTTTTCGTATATACAAAAATTGCATCTAGTCATGAATAGTCACCACTGTTGTCAAAGTAACACCCACAAAACAAAATCCAAAAATTTAGCAGCATTACAACCTACGTGACATGTCGTGGGTCGAACGAAAGCACGACGAAAGTAATATGTTAAATTCTTTAACAAAACCGAATATACAACAAAATAATTTTTTTTTTCACAAAGATTTTTTCTGTCATGTAATAACTAATCACCACGTCATCAACCCAAAAAGTATTTATATATATTTTTCTATTGCTTTTTTTTTTTAAATAACTTGTCGACTTATTATTATTAATTGAAATTGAATATACACAATGATAGAAAAAGCTCGTTATTTAACAATCTTTTTTGAAAAAGCTCCCACAATAAGGAGTGTTTTTTAGAATGAAAAAGCACCTATTTAAATGCATTTAACTGTACATAAAATATTTTGGATTAGACAAAATCTAATGTTTCATAATATTTCACACTTTTATCACAATTTTTTAAAATCTTTTACCAACCAGAAAAATCTTTAAAATCTTGCTTTGACACACCCAATTTCCTTTTCTTTCCCACACCATTCGATTGTCCACCACCACCATCACTGGCGGTGGCGGTGGCGGTGTCGGTGGTCTTGGCTTTCAGGTATTTACCAACACCGCCACCAGAGTCATCTACCTCTACTCCTGTTCCAGGATTACTATACCAGGATCCAATCTTTTCCTGAAAAACAAATTTATAAAAGAAAAATTAATACAAAATAAATATAACCACCATATCAAAAATAAATAAATAAATAAATAAAAACTAACATTTTCTTCATCATCAACAGTTTTCTCCTCTTCGTTCTTTTTTTCTTCTTCTTCTTCTTCATCTGGTTCAGAGTAAGGATTAACAAACACGGATACACTAATTATCTTGATCTCTTCCTACACAATCACAAAAATAATAATCATTAATAATAATAAAAATAAATATTAAAAAAAATAAAAAAAAAACTGACCAGAGGTCGATCATTATCATCAACAGGAACCTTCTCCATAACTGACAAAGTAGTTAACCCACCAACAACTCCCCCAAAAACCGTATGTTTAAAATTCAAATGATTCGCCGATTTATAAAGTATAAAAAACTGGGACCCATTCGTGTGGGCCCCAGTATTCGCCATACTCACAACCCCTCTCCCAGAATGAAGCAATTTCGAATTCACTTCATCATTAAACGCCTTTCCCCATATCGACTCCCCTCCTTTCCCACTCCCACTTGGATCCCCTCCTTGTATCATAAAATTCCTACAACAAAAAAAATAATAATAATTTGAAAAAGAAAAAGGAAAAAGGAAAAAGGAAAAAGGAAAATACCTTATGTTTCTGTGAAAGGCAACACCATTGTAGTAGCCACGCTCACAAAGAGTGATGAAATTTTCGCATGCTCTTGGAGCTATGTCACAATGTAATTCGATGTTTAAATCACCATGTGTTGTGTGTAATTGAACATAACCTTTTTTGTTTGGATTTTTTTCAACTTTTATGTATTCGAATTCGTTCGTTGTGATTGGGTCGTATGATGTGGATGTGAAGGATCTTGATGTGGCCCCACTTGTGTAACGGCTCTTTACCTAAAATGGTAACCTACTTTTTTAGCCTTAATAAATTCATACATCTTTTTATGTGATTTACAAAAGGAAAAATTGTTAACCTTATCCACACCAATATCTTTAGCAAGAATAGCAATGTACTTTAGTTTTTATTTATAATAGCTATTATGAGTAAAGAAGGGTTAATTTCATAAAAGACCCTTGTATTTTGTGTTTTTTTCGGATTAAACCTCAACTTTTTTTTTTCATAAGACCTTGAATTTTTTTTTTTTTTTTTTATATCTAAGCCCTTTTAGTCATTTTTTTCTGAAAGGGTTAATCTCGTAAAAAAACTTATATTTTGTGTTTTTTTTTCAGATTAAACCTCAAGTTTATTTTTTTTTATGAAAAAGACTTTGGATTTTTTTCATTTTTTCCGATTTGACCTTTTAGTCATTTTTCTCTATAAAAGTTGTAAAATGCGAGGGTTTTTTCATGAAAAACTAAAAAAGTTGAGGATTTATTTGGAAATATTTAGAAGGTTGATGGTTTTATTCCCAAGAAAAAAAAAAGTAAATTACACGAATGGTCCCTACGGTTTAGGGTAATTTGCGCGTTTGGTCCCTAACTTATTTTTTTAACTCGGAAGGTCCCTAGTATTTGTTTTTGTTAGGAACCTTCCGAGTTTAAAAAATAAGTTAGGGACCAAACGCGCAAATTACCCTAAACCATAGGGACCATTCGTGTAATTTACTCAAAAAAAAAAAAAGACAAAGTTGAGGGTTTTTTTTTTGGAAAAAACTGAAAAAAATATAAGGTCTTTTTATGAAAAAAAATAAAGATGAGGTTTAATCCGGAAAGAAAAACACAAAATATAAAATCTTTTATGAGATTAACCATTTTGGAAAAAAAAAACTTGTAAAATGTGAGGGTATTTTAGGAAATTTACCATTTTGGCATTTACAGGTGTTCTATCACCAGACATATGCATGGCAATTCTTGCAGCTGTTTTGTCACTTGAAGAATCTTTAGCAGCAGCAGCACTTCTTCCATGAACAGAAGCAGATGCAGCATCAACAACACTGAAACCTGGTTGACTTTTTTTGACTTCAATCCGTTCTCTGGCGGCTAAAATGGCGGTGAGGGCGGCGGCTCTTTCGTTTTGGGCCTTGTCTCCACCACCACCATGCAGTGCAAGTTCCCGACCCTTTTCTGTTTTTAGCTCCTTTAGCATTTGCTTTATGTCACCTCTTACATTTATGTTGTAGCTTGGATCTGATTCCATTTTCTTGATTTCTAACAGGTAATTTCAAGAATCAATATTTGCATATTAAAAATTAAAAATTAAAAATTAAGGATGAAAAAGGGAAAATGATTAATTAAATACCTTCATCGTCAAGTTTTAGGCTTTTTTTGACATGGTCGAAATCCACCAGGGCTTTGTTGTCGAGTGTGTTTGGATTCTACAAAGACATGTATGAAATTACGAATTTGCCCTTTGTGTAGGGAATTAAAAGTCATGTTATGTTACCTGAATTGTGATGATGTCTTGCCTTGTGAAGGGTTCATCGGTTAGAAGCTCTTTCCAGTTTTTGGTTTTAAGGTTTAATTCTTTGATTGCCTGTAGAGTTATATGGAAAGGGGTGTTTTTAATTTATAAAGAAATATGTATTATTAATGATTAAAATAGGAAGAAAAAAAATAATAAACCTCGTAGGAGAAGACATTTCCGGTTGTCTTTATGGCAACAATGTGTGTGAACTCTGTGAAAACTTTGTTTAATACAGGGCAATGATACTCTCCTAGAATATAGAAAAAAGGGTTTTTTTAGGAAGATGAGGAATATCAAGAATATTATTATAAAGAAAGAATATGTATAGTATAATGGAATGATACCTTCAGAGTTTTTGTGAAATGTAAGTGGGATGAGATCTTCTTGTTTGAGAGGAATTCCAGAAACAGGATGCTTTCCATATTTCCTTATGTAGGGGACTATGTGCCTACATCACCAAATTTCATAATTGAGTTTAAAAACTAGAGATTTGTGAAAAATAGAGAACAAACAACAACCATATTTTAACCGAATTCATGGATAAAACCAAATTACATAGCAGCAAATCAGCAATGAATGATCACTTCAAGGATTTGAAGCAAAAAGGTGATCCTTTCCTTGCATGAGAAAAAATAATTAGATATTGTCTTCCCAATCCATAGATTGGAACAATACCTAATAGAGAAACAGTTTTGATTTCAAGTTAAATGATTTCAAGTTAAAGAAAGCTCTATACTTCTATTTGAGTTTTGATGTGATTCTATATTACTAAGTGGTTCCATTTGGAGTTATGGCTCTTTGAAGCTCCTCCAACTATTCATACTTGGTGGGATTTTCCTATAACACTACCATTCAGCGACGAAAAAGTAAATGTTTTAGGAGTTGCACCAAACAAAATCCAAAGTTTACAACTCCAAATTCCTTCAGAAGACTGGTCATATACACTTTAACAATAAAATGAACCCCAAATCCTCGAAGACAATTACTAAACCACTGAAATAATAATAATAAACACTCACATGATATCGAAAACGCTGCCATCCTCAGTGCACACTGCGTCCTCGAATGGAGTAAATGTGAGGCTGCGAATTTCATGAAAGTGATGTAGTCAATCTTCAACTCGCATATGAAAAGGAAGCATACACACAGATAGAATTTCAGAAATTTGAATTAAAAGACAAAGATGAAGAAAGTGAGTACGCGCAGCAATAGAAGGGAAGACGTTTAAAAGGTGTGCGGAGTTCTTTCGACTTAGCACCACCCCACTCGGTGGCCCACTCCGTCTTCGTAAGGTACATCCGGTCTTTGCTGTGTTGTTTCTTCCCCATCTTTCTTCAAAATTTCTGAACTTGGAGCAAATTAGGGTTTACAGGAGAGTTCGCCGAGAATAATAAGTGTATTTGTGCAAATAGATCCCTCTATTCTCTTTCTTTCTTATCCCCGCCAATGGAGAAACGATGTCGGAAATCGGAGCTCCTGGATCTGATACGGTGGTCGCTAATAAGTCCGCCGAGCCGGCTTAATTCTGCGGTGGTGATCTGAAGTCTGAACCACAGAGCTAATTTTAAGAATTTGCAAAAATATTGTTTGCTATGGGCCGGATTCTGATATTAACCCATACATTAAGGCCCACTAATTGTGAAAAGTAAAAGATTTGATTAATTAAAATTTTATTACACATGAAATTTGAGATAATATGGTTTATTTGGTATCATGGAATGGAATGTCATAAGAGAAATAAAGGAATGAATAATGATCTAAGCTGGATAAAAGATTTGATCATTATGCTTTATTGTAATTGTGATGGTTGGTTGGATCGAATGAAAGAAATAAATTATTAGAACATATTATTTGTTATTTATAAGTAGAAAACAAATAGTAAGTTATAAATCATTCATATAGTTTGGGGTGAATAAAAAATGATTATTATACCTTTTCTGGTTTTGTTCAGCTTTTTTTTTTATTTTGTTTTAATTTTTTAATAATATTAATTGAAATGGTTTTGTTTAATTTTTTTGTATTTTTTTTTAATTTTTTAATGATACTAATTAAAATGGAGCTCACCCAACGACCTGAAAATAATTACTTCCTATTTGAAAAATTAAGGAAAATAGTGTGCATGAATGCAATAATGGAGAACTAGAAAGTACAATGCCATTTTGAGAAAGTCAAACACAAAGGCATGGTCCGTGTACCTAATGGTGTGGCGCGTTTTCTAGTCCGGGTGGCAGGACACATGTAGCAAGGAGCTTGACATGTGGCGAGACACAAAGCGGTCTTTAGGCTAGACACGTGGATGCGACGCGTCCATTTTCCTGATGCGGTGTGTCGGCACGTGATTCGGCCTAGTATAAATAACTTGAGGTGTTCTTTCGTTGCACCTTTTTTTTCTGACGAGAACTCCAAGTATTTAAGCAATGACGTGTAATTTATGGGAGTACATACTAACGTCGGTATACAAGGTGTCGATTACGAAGCGAGATAAGGTATTCTCGTGTCTCATTATTATGTAGATATAATTATGTAACGTCGTTACAGTAAGGTTGTTAGAACCCAAGTTGGTTTGGAGAGTCTGTGATACGATGTTATTATGAACTCGAAGGATAAGTTGGAGGAATGAATTCCCGGTTGAATTCTTAGTTGGTTAATGAGGATTATAAACTGTAAGCTACATAGCGATTTAAAGTGAGTAATCAGACGGACGGTCTACGGGGTTAAACAGTGTAGTAGTTATAGTATAGGACTTGGTGAGTTTGGCAACAAATGGTTACCGGGTTCGATTAATGGTTGAATAAATGACCATTGTGGTAGAAGTGATGATAAGTTTGTACAAAGTTCTAAGGAACTTGGTAACTATTTGAATAGGTTTGGACAAGGTGAAAGGTGGAAAGCAACACAAGGCTTCAGGTTGCGACGATAATTAGTCTTTACTAACTAGTCATGTGAGTACATATGGATTTTTTGGGTACATAGTAAAGTAATTAGTTTTATGTGAAAAGTATGAATACAAACTAGGTGTGACTATGCTTATCATGTGAAAAAAGGTTTTACTATTAAAACTTTAAGAATATAAATCCTTGTCTTCCTTGGTTAAGGAAAAAGGGCATTGCAAACTGTTTAATGAAATTATCGGATTGTATGTATATATTTGGGCGGTGAGACTTGAGAGCTTTAGGTAAGCTTAGCACCATGTAGTTGGTTATTTGATGAGTTTGGCAAGAGCCAATACATGAATTGTTATTGTGAGCTCTATAGAGAGCTGTTTGGGCAAAAAGCCTATACGTGCATGTGTGTTGAAAGCTTTAAGGAAAGCTATTTATGGAAAGAGGCATGAAATGCATATACGATTGAAGATAAAATAAAGTAAGATATTGGAAAGTTTAAAGCTATATAGAGAACTTAAAGTGAAAGGGAGTTTAAAAAGTATTGAAAATGTTTTGTTGTAAGTTTGAGTTATGGCCAACAAGGTTTTGTTGCATGTAGGGCGATGTAGGAAATTGAATTTGCGATGAGATGAGATTAAAATAACTTCATTGGTTGTGGGTTTGTGGGTGGTGGATGGGTGTTTGAGTTTTGCTCCATAATTTGGTTAAAAAGGGAATTGATTTTTGTAAATATTGATAGAAAGAAAAGAATGGTGTAGGTAAAACGTTGTGTAAATTATGTATTTATACGTAAATGTATTAAGTAAAAAAAATCTTTTTTTTAAACTGACTGTTCATCAACGGTCAAAAATTTTTTGAACTGACAAATATAAATATATAATCTACTCCTAAACTAACACCTAATTTCACATATGTCCACCACGAGACTTGAACCCTCGACCTCAAAAAGAGCGGACACCACCTAATATCGTTGGGCTAGAAGCCATTTGGTTCATCAACGGTCAATTGACCATTCAAACGGAAAATTCTCGTGTTTCAACCCGTTGCGACGATAACGCCTCATCCCATAACATGAGGTTGAGACGGTATTCCAGCCGTTACCACGACGTTATGGGCTATCCACATCGACGATAATGGGCAATAATGTCTCATACCCGATACTCTAAGTTACAAAAACGTGTAGAAAAAATATAATCACAAGGGGGTGTTTGTGATTGCTTTTCAAAACAGCTTATTGGTTTTTTGAAAAACTAATAATTAAAAAAAAAATGTTTGGCAAACTCAAAAACACTTTTCAGAATAGTTTTCCCATAAGTTTCAAAAAAATATTTTTTAAAAAGCATATAAACTTGGTTTTTGAAACTGTTTTTGCCTTCTTAACCAAAATAATTTCAAAAAACATCTTTTAAACCAAACATTTATTGACTTTTTTACCATAAAACTAATCAAAACACTTTTTAAAAAACTCATTTCCCAGAAACAGAATAAATCAATAAACACTTTTAAAGTTAAAAAAACACTCCCAATTCACAAACATCCCTAATTTGTAAACCTGTAGGTTGTGTTGTTGACATCAATTAATTAAACGCGAAAACCTTTGCTCCGCCAAAATGGGTAGTGACATTAGAAACGACTCCAGTAGCAGCGGGGAGGAAGACGGCGACGCTGAGTGGAGAGCCGCCATAAACTCCGTCTCGACAACCACTCCTTCCACCGGCTCCGCCGCTGTCAATGGAACAGCCACAACTTCTACCGCTTCTCCCACTCGCGAAAATCAAGCCAACTTCAAGAGCATCAAACTCTACCACATCAAGGTATTTCTTCGTCAATTAGGCCTCCGATTGAAAATTTACCATCAATTCATTACAATTAAAAGATTCACATATCACATTATCGCCTTGTTAATTTCCTTAAACATTTACACCCTATCACCAATCGATTCATGGATCTAGCTACTTAGGGTTTCTAAAAGTTTCAAAATAATCTCTCGTCAGTTCTTCATTCATTGATTTCATCACCGATTTTGAATCTAAAACCACAGGCACAGAAGCTATTGGATGACATATTGGAAAAGACGATAGAAGTAGTGAAACATCAGCCAACGAAAGTTGCAGAAAACCATTCTGATGTAAACGGAGGAGGTGTTAGATTGTTTCGAGATGCTCCAGTTGGAATATTATTCGATCAAACTGGTAAATAAATCGATTGAATGAATACACACATGTTCTTCTAGTTTTGTTGATATGAAGAAGTTTCTAACTTTGAATATCTGTTCACCAGATGAACTTCAAGGGCCATTAAAGCGACCAAGAATCATCCCTAATGTAGAGGTTGATGAGAAATCAAAAAAGGTATGACTTCAGAATTCAGAATCGACTTGACTTGTTGCATTAATCATTGTGGTGAGTAAGAATCTGGGTTTTGCAGTTTAGAAAGCAAATAAAATCGGTTGTTGTTGAAGGAGATGAAATACTGGTGTCAGCTAAAGAAGGTAGAGAAAAGTGTTTAGCGAAGCTTGAAGCCATGGATGCAGCTGCAAAAGCAAAAGCTAGAAGAGAAGAAGAGAGAGTTGCAGACGTGAAAAAGATTAGAGGGGAAAGATGGTTGCCTGCTATTGCTAGAGAAATGAGATCCAAGTAAACATTTTTAATTTTTTTTTTTTTTTAATTTGCACTATTTTTGCATGTACATTGAAATTGATCACAATGTGCATTTTTGAAAGAATTTTTGTTGTAGTGCAAATGTCAATGAGCATAGTGGTGTTTGAAGGGTAAGATTATCAAGTAGTTTTTTTTTTCTTTGTATAACTTTAAGGTTTAAGTTCCAATTTTATTTTTGAATATTTCTTATTGGGTTATTAGAAAAACGCCAATAGAAAGACAACAATGTTTTCATGTAGTAATAAAAAAAAAAGGTGATATTGTTAAATACATTACATTTTCCAATTTTTTGTTTAAAACTCTGAATTTTTTTTTTTTTCAGAAAAAACTTCATATTTTTTCATATTCTTTTTGTTTTAGCAAGTTTACCAATAATTGACAAAAAAATTTCCTTAAAAAACCTAACTTTTTTTTATTAATCATAGAAACCTTTATATTTGACAGATTTATGTTTTGGCTCATAATTTTTATTTTGATGTTTGTTCTTTGTGGTTTTCAAGATTTAAATTTAAAAGAAATATTATATTGTTTTTGGAACAAGGATAAAAGTTGCTTTTGTAGTGTGATTCTGGTTCTTGTTGAATATGCATATCAATATCAAAATCAAAAGACAACTTTGACAACTGCAAATTCCAATCTATGTTTGGAATTCTAGTTTCAATCTATGTTTGGAATTCTAGTTTCATATGATTTGATCCATAATAATCTAATTAGATTTTAGATTTGTATTTTTTTCATCAATAGCCATATCAATAGATAATAGGATAGTCAACAAATTCTTGTGGCATTGTTGCTATTCAACTGCAAACTCCTAATTTTTCTTTTGATTTGAAAAATTTTGGAAAGAAATGAGAAAATATTTATTTTCCTTTCATTTTCTCCAAGTCGAGAACATAAAATACAATTTTTTCTTTCCCTTAGTTTTCTTGGATTTTTTTTTTTTTTTTGCTAAAACTCATAAACAAGGTGTTACAATGTAATTAAAATGGTATTTGGTTGTTCGTCTGAAAATGACTTTTTAAATTATTTACTTCTTGAAAAGTCAATAAATTAAAAATATATTTAGGTATAGAAAAAAGCCTTTTAAAACAACTTTTTGTTTAGTCTTTAAAAAAAAATTCAAGAAATCACAATTTCAACTTCTTAAAACAACTTATGACTTATTAGATTTACAAAATAGATAAAAGACAAAATTAAACCAAACTCTTTTAACTTATTGACTTTTGCAACTATAAAAGCTAATACAAACACTTTTTAAAAGCTCTTTTTCTCACCTTCATAAATCAGTAAGTCCTTCTCGATAAAAGTCATATTTAACTTCAAAATCAAAATCCCAAAACACCCTCTAAACCGTTAACATGTAAATTACATATATACCCTTACTTTTAGGTCTAACAATAACACATAGAATCCATAATGAGGATTGAGGCCATTGGCATATAAATATATACATAAAAACATAAAACCATATTATTCTTCAATCAACATAAATTCTCAATTATCATAATACACATATAACTTATAACATTACCAAACCCTAATCCATATTTTCACCTATTCATTTCTATCTTAATCACTATAAAGTATAAATACACAACAATCATTCACATAAAAACCCTAAATTCACCAAATTCCCTAAACCAACATATATCATATATTTGCAACAATTAACAAATTAATTAAAAAGAAAAAAGAACCAGGAAACGAGTAATTTCCTGGAAATGACTTAATTTATTCATAAATATAATTTCAAATATTATTAATATTATTATGCCCTCAAATACCCTTTTGCATCCAGATAACAAATCACTTTATCAGCCATAACCTCAGGTGAAGGACACACATCTCCTTCATATTCCAACACTATCTGCAAATTCAATATATAATTTTTGTTTACATATTAAAAAAAAAAAAAAAAAAAAAAAAAAGATTAAATTTGTTAACACTTAATATACCTCTGAATTTAGTGGTGGCTCATATGGATCATCAACCCCAGTAAACCCTAACACATCAAATTGAATTTAATAAAAATATAATCTTTTTGTAATTCATTGTAAAAAAAAAATTACCTTTAATCTTTCCAGCTCTTGCAAGCTTGTATAAACCCTTTGGATCTCTAGCCTCACAAATCCGTAAAGGCATATCCATGAAAACCTGTTTGAAAACACAAAATGAATCATTAGAAGAAAAGAAAAAGCCAAATTTATAGGTATAGATGATAGAATCATAGAAGCAACCTCAATGAAATCGCCATCTGGGAGTAATGATCGAATAGCATCACGATCTTTCCTGTAGGGAGATATGACACTCGCTATGCAGATGATTCCAGCATCAGAGAAGAGTTTTGCAACTTCTCCTAATAATCCAATCCATGAATCAAGATGTAATGTAATTAGAGGATAAGAAGAATAGAAGAGGTTTGATTAAGATGAAGAGATGTGAAGGAATTGAAAACCAACCAATTCTTCGAATATTCTCAGCACGATCTTCGGGTTTGAAAGTAAGATCACGATTAAGACCATGCCTGACATTATCACCATCAAGGACGTATGTCAGCTTCCCTTGTGAATGCAAAGCTCGTGTTAATGCACAAGCCAAGGTGCTTTTTCCTGAATTCGTGTTCATAAACTAAGTTGAAAATGAAATACGATCTAAAAAAACATTTTCAGATCTGAAAAGGACTTGATTACTCTCTGTAATTAGATCAGAAAGCTTGAAAAGATGAAGGTTTTGTTTGTTAATTGTTTATGTACTAATACTACTAACCTGAACCACTGAGGCCAGTAATCCAAATGACGCAACCTTTTTGCTGAAGCAACTCCTGTCTATCGATTTTCTCTACAGAACATTTATGCCAAACGATATTCGTGGATCGCTTTCCCTTCGTTGAGATTTCATGACGAATCATACCTACTTTTCATGAATTAGTTACAGAATATTCGAGATAATCAACTTTATAATTCGCATCTGTTACGATTTAGTACCATTCGAATCATCCGAATTGTTGATGATACCACTTTCATTCGATTTGACTTCAATACCGGATTTTAACGAAGACATTCGAGGAGACTCCTTTGCTTTGATTTGCGACAAGTTCGTCGACGTTGACGTCAAGTTCCGACGGCAATTTAGCGACGTTGACGGAAAGTTCACGAACCCTACCTTCGTCGATTGGGCTTCGATGAGATTATGCCTCAGGGGAAAATTGAAAATCAGTGAGTGATTTTTTACCTGAATCATCGCATTGGTTTACAGCGTGAAACAGTACACACAGCATCAAATTTGAATCTGTACAAGTTCGTGAAAGAAATAAATAGAATCAAACCTATATCAAATCCAATCGTATAGTTACTGAAATTCATATGAATGAGAAGATCTTACACTTACTGTATCAAATAGGAGACGCGAAAGGTGAGAAGTGATTAATCAAAGAAGTAGGTGGTTCAAAAAAAGGGGAGGATCTCCATTGTTCTCCGATCTTCAATCAGAGCTTCTTGTCGCAGCTCATATGGCTGCCACCACTGCCTTAAATTTAAAAATGAATATTAAATATTAAATATTAAATATAATAAAATGAAGTGTTGCTAACTTGATATCCTCATATCATATAACATTCGAAATACAAAACATATCATATATTTTTGAATTTAGTATTAAAGTTGATATTGGTAATTAAATTACTCTCTAAGTATTTATTTAATGGATTTTTATTTTTATTTTTATTCTTCGGTTTTTTTAAGTTTTAAATTTGTTTCTGACTTTTGTTTGCGTATATTTATTACTATCACTAGTTTATTTATAATGTGTGGAAATCACGTTTAAAAAACTAATTAAAATTTGATAGTTAAAACTTAAAATTATTAGTTAATTATTTTAATTAAATTTTTATTAATTAAAAGATATTTTTTTAATTATATAAAATTATAATCGTTGATTCAAATAAATATATGAAATTATATCATCTTATAATATGTATTAATTTTATTTTATTTTTTATTCTAATGTTATTAATTTAATATAATTAGAGTGAAATTTTAAAATTTAAAATTTAAAATAGAAAATCAATAGGTTGACAAATGGCATGACATTAATTAGGAGGCCTAATAGGGTGATACATGAAAAAAAAAAAAAAAATCTTTTATTAGTATAGAGAGATTTGGTATTGTGTTTATGTCTTTAGTGTGAGGATGATGTGGAAGCATCACATTAGAGTGAACACCTCTCCTTTTATAGTTGTATGTGACTGTGAAGTCATGAAGTCTCCTATGATTGGCCATGAGGACTCTCTCTCTCATATAGTTAGGTTGACAAATCAAACAGTCATTTTGTGTTTTACCGACACGAAAAGACATCAAGTTTTATATAACACAACATCATGTGTTGTTTTATTAACACGAAAACACGATAAAAACAACCAAACGACAAAAAACGAAAAAGTTTAAATAATATAAGCTTTTAATTTATTTAATTCATAATTAATCATACAAAACACAACAAAAATGAAAAATACAATAAACCCATGTTAATATCGTGTGAATTTTGTGTTGAATTCTGAACATGAACACAACACAACATTGTGTTTTTTACACCTGACACAATCACGAAATATACACGAACTAAAAATTTAATTCGTCCCAGTTTCGTTTCGTTTAATGTATTTTTATTATGCCGTATCATTAATTGTCACTCGTGGATGTAGTCAAGTTACCCGACTTTTTCTTTTAGCATTTTAAGATCCTTTATCTTGTTTCGTTTGTGTCCATTATATCCATATGATTTGTCACAACTTTATTTTTATATATTATTTCCAAAATTCATTTTAACATGAATATTGCGGATCATTAGCGATAGCTTTTACGAGTCTTATAGGTAACCGATTAGACGTAATACTAACTTTGCAAATAGTAAATTTTGCTCACGAGATAGTTTCGAAAATTTACTTGGTAAAGGTGTATTCGTTAGTTAACGAACCTTTGTTTCATGGAGATTATGGTTATTAAGTGAGATTTTGATAGTTACCTAAAAATATAATCCAATATATTTGTGAATTTGTTTTTGCCTTTTCGAATTTCTCTATAAATACAAATAGACGATGGGTATTGTGCACGTAAGCCTAGCAAGGAATTTTACTTTTTATATACATTAAGTTGCGTTTATATCTTCGCAACTAGATTAACTAATAATAAATGAACAACTCTCAAAAAATATAAGTACTTGATTAATTATAAACGAACAACTATCCGAAAATACAAGTACTTAATTAGTTATTAATGAAACAACTATCGAAGTTGTTTCCTTGTCATCCTCACAACGTGTTCATAGAATTAAAAAATATTTATAAAAGTAAACAATATTTAAGACTATAAAACATTACACCGAGCTTACCCTTTCAAGATTTGTCTATAACTGATATACTCTTATCTTCAACGGATGGTATTGAAAGGAAAGATATGACTTATTTATAAAAATACCTTAATACAAATATATTTTAATATCCTAATTTAAAACATGTTGAGCGAGGTGCCGTTTGTTTTTTCGTAGCGAAAATATGTAAAAAGTGCGGACCATCTCTGCAATCCTCTGTAGTAGAAGACGGACCAAACGGCTGCAACATGTAATAAAAAATATGTTTGTTTTTTAATATCTGCAGACTGTTGCAATAAGTTAAAGTAAGGTGTGAAGAGGTTTGAAGCAGAGGGTCAAGTGTTGCGCTACGCTACACATGCACAACAGTTTTTAAGTCCGAAGTCTTCTGAAAAACAACTAGCTACAAATGGCCAAGTATTGTGCGTGTGTAATAGATAAAACAAAGGTATACGTTAATAAAACTAACACCTAATTAAATTTAGAGAAATAAAATATTCTCCTACATTTTCTTCATACTTATCTTCCTACCCATGTAAAATGGTGACATGTGTCCTATTTGGATAGATTGTCATTAATTTAATACACTTGTCGTCATTTCAAATGGATAGAATGATATGTAAGAAGAAAAGTAAGAAGATATTTAATTTCTCTTAAATTTATCAAGAGAAATCAAAAGTATACGCCAATAAAACTCGACACATGGTAGTTAAATATATTTCTTACGAGCAATATAAAAATATTATTGTTGGACCCACGACACATTGTAGCCTTCATGAGTTGGAAATGGAACTACTAATATGGTTATATGGTAGCCACGTACGCCGTCATATATAGAAGGAGCATTATCATTATAAAACTATAATATTCTGGATTTTAATCACATGATACAAGTATTGCCAAAGTTTATTTGTGGACTCACGTAATATATTTGATTTGGCAAGAAACAAACCGACAAGATTAATTTATATTTCGTTATTAATTTCCAATAGAATGGTTCAATCATATAGAAATAAATAAATATGGCTAGCTCATCCTCTCTTTATTCACAATTTCACACCGTGTTATTGTTTCTTACAACGATCCCATAAGAGACTTTGTATTTACAACACTTCATATACCTCCTCCACACTTTTTTCTCACTCCTTTTGGGACCATTTTAAGCTGCGTGTAACAAGGTTCTTCAAGAATAAAAGAAGACCCTATAAAATTATGGTCAAGATTATTATTGATGATGTCGCTCGAGACTCTTGAGTCTTACTCTCAAACTCTCTCCAAATGTTATGTTGGTGATTTTATATCATTAATATTATTTAAGTGTAATAGGGTTAATTTGTTGATCAATGTCACTTGACAATTATTATTGAACAAATTGGTATGATGCGGAGTGTATATTTGTTTAACTTTGGTTTTGTTGAACGTATGGTTGGTTTTGATTTGTATTGGGATTTAGATAATGTTCTTTACACTTTTAGTTTGTTTTTTGATTAGTTAGATTGTTCTATTCCATGGACCTGTCCCAAAAACCTTTTTTATTTTCCGAGTCTCAAACCTTATCCATAAGTTACACATAAATAACGGCCGTGAAATTTAAATAATCTCGCTAACATCTCGCGAACACATAAAAGGGATTTTTCTTGTTTAATCACATACTAGGCAATTCTAAGTTGTTTTGGGTTCAATATTGTTGGTCTTCTTTTGCAACAAATGATGGATTAATCCTTAATGGTGCTTGATAGCTTCATATTGTACATTATTTATCATTTTTGTCCTTTTTAATTCTTAAGATCATTATAAGTTGCATGTTTGTCTTCTTATTTGTTGTATTTATCTTACAAATATAGAGTAATAGCAACAAAGGTACTGGGCATGTCGACTTGGAAAGGACATATTAATATGTTACAAAGAAACACAATCAAATATAAATCATAATAAATGACCAATGGGTTAAAGGACGATAAAAAATCACTTTGTAGATATCATATAAGTATGTTATTGCTTTCCCAACAAATCATCATTCTTTCATCCTATTTGGAACCTTTTTGCTTGTTAAAAATAATTCATAGGAATATTTCTATCTTTTTATACGACCAATAGGAGGGATGGGGATGCAAGATTTTGTTAGGATGGTGGTTTTCAAGGGAGACGATATACATGTTAACATGTTGATATATATTGTAAGATATTGATTCAATGATGATAACATTGTCATATGATTATAATAAATAGAAATTACAAGGGTTCTCAATGGAAAGTATAAAGACTACAAAGAATAAAGGTGCATATAAATACTAGCTACACAAAACCCTAATGGGCTAAAGACTAAATGTGAACAGCATGGGCAATAACAAACTGATTGACAACATAAACAACATGAGCAATATCTGGACGAGTAACTGTGAGATAGACCAAACTTCCCACAACAGTGCGATAAATGTTAGATCGGACAAAGGAACACCATCAGTAGGAGAGTATCGTGCATTGGTTTCAAGAGGAGTATCAACAGTCCGATTGTGAGAGAGGCCCGCCCGTGTAAACAAGTCAGATATATATTTAGTCTGAGAAAGAAGATACCCTTTCTTAGACTGAGCTACCTCAATACCCAAGAAATAATGTCGCAAGCCCAAATCCTTCATAGCAAATCGATGAGCTAGATCATGATTCAAAGACTCAATACCACCATGGTCATCACCCGTAATAATCATGTCATCCACATATAAGGACAGAAGAATCTGTCATGCACTCGAGCATCTAACAAACAAAGCAGAATCGTGATTACTCTGGCCAAATCCAAGATAGGTAATCACTGTGGAGAATTTCTCAAACCAAGCACGAGGGGCTTGCTTGAGACCATACAAAGCTTTGCGAAGCCGACAAACCAAACCCGGCCGGTGCTGAATTCCTGGGGGAGGAGTCATATAAACCTCTTCATGGAGGTCACCATTCAAAAAAGCATTCTTGACATCCATTTGAAAGATATTCCACTGTCGAATGGATGCAACTGCAATCATAGTACGGACTGTCGTCATCTTTGCAACTGGGGCAAATGTCTCCTCGTAGTCAAAACCATACTGTTGGAAATACCCTTTTACTATAAGTCTGGCCTTGTACCGCTCAACTGACCCATCAGCTTTTGTTTTTATCTTGTATACCCAACGAAAACCTATCGTATGTTTCCCAGGAGGAAGGGAAACCAAATCCCATGTATGGGTCTGATGAAGAGCAGTGAGTTCCTCAGCTATAGCATTTTTCCAAAGAGGATCTAAAACAGCTTCTCTATATGATTCAGGTTCAGACAGATGATGGATACTTGCTATAAATGAAGCAAATGGTCCTGAATATGTAGAGTAAGTAAAATATGGAAGCTTGGTGGACTTGACAGGACGAGTAGATCTCCTGAGGGGTGGTGGTGGAGGTGAATCCTCAATTTCAACAATCGGAGGAGCAGGCTCAGGAACAGGGGGAGTCGAGGAACTCTCTGAAAAAGTGGGTGTGTCATGAGCTGAAGAATCAGGTGGCGTAGATGGGTCTCGAGCCTCTATCTTTTCATTAAAAGGATCAATATGTAGAAGATCAGACTTCGTTACATTGTGGGCTGTAGCAGGAATCGAGTAGAAAGGAATATGTTCCAAAAAAGTGACATGACAGGAAACATATAACTTCTGACTCACAGGATCATCGCAACGGTATCCTTTCTGTCCTATACCATACCCCAAAAATACACAAATAACATATTTCGGCCCCAACTTGTTCCTCTCAACATGAGGACGAAGAACAATAAGTACATCCAAAAACTCGTAAGGAAGAGTAGTCTGGTAGATGGCCATATAGCTTCTCAAAAGGAGACATTCCTGAATTCAATGAAGTAGGGATACGATTAATCACATACACAGCAGTTAGGACTGCTTCTCCCCAAAATGCACTAGGGACCTGCGCAGACAGGAGCAATGAGCGGGCAGTCTCAACAATATGACAGTGTTTTCGTTCTGCCACACCGTTTTGCTGAGGTGTGTTAGTACACGAGGACTGGTGTATAGTACCATCAGAAGCGAGTAACTGAGTAAAATCATTAGAGGTATATTCACCCCCTAAGTCATACCTGAAGCACTTAATCACAGCCAAAACCGGAACGGCGGAATCGTTCAGGGGTGGAGGACGTCATGTTTAGTATCACGAGATATGTACATGGTAAGCAAGTAATGAACAACCATTTCATTTCGAAAGAAAGTGTTTACAATGTGTGTGTTCATAAAACATAGAATTCATATACAAATAACAAAACAAGACTTGAAGCTATAATGCTTCATCTTCTGAATCCCCAACACGAGCACCTGTCTAATAGTCTCCTGAGAATACAAGTTATTTGAAAGAGTTGATCAGCAATTAAACTGGTGAGTTCATAAGAGTTTAGTGATGTAAGTAAGTTGTAAAGTGTTGTTAAAAATGTAGATGTAAAATGGTGTTGAAAATGTAGTTGTAACATGTAGTTGTAAAATGTCGTAAGTTGTAAGTCCTGTTTTGAAAAGTTCGCCTATTCCTCTAGAAAATCATATATTTCCTATTTTGATGGAAGTTTAAGTAAAATCACACTACAACCCATTCTATGGGTACTAAGTGGGTACAAGTTATATAAGACTCAGAGTAAACAAACAATCGATTGTGCGCATCTGCCCTAAGCTCACAACCAAACAAGGAACAGGAATTAAGGCGGATAGCACACATTCCATTGGTTGTTAGATCATCGTCATGTATAACTCTGGTGTAATCACTTGTTACTCATGGAGTTAATTGTAATGTTTCCTTTATATCTAATGAAGAAGTTCTTTAAGAAAACCCTTATTTCTTATAATAAAATAGTGACCACGGTGACTACTTTTATAATAGCTTAGTTTATACTGCTATATATAATCTAATATCGGATAGAAAGTTAATTGAGCGAATCTGCCCTAATTCCAGAACCAAACGAGGAACAGAAATTAAGGCGGAAAGCACACATCCAACTACCTATTGGGTATTAGTTTTAGACATAAACATGGTGTATAAACTAAGGTATTATAGAGTTACTCACCTAAGGTCTTTTAAATTGTACTGGTTTAAATAAAATGGATTAAACCCTTTACCGGGAAGTTTCTAGTTTTGTATACCAAAAGTACTGAAAGTATGTTTTGTACTAGAAAAACTGTGCTTTGACTCTGTGTCCTATAACCTAACCCATACCTGGTACCCTTATGATGACTTAATGTATACTAAGCATACATATATATAGAATCGGGTAGAAAATAGATTGGGTGAATTCGTTCCAAGCCCACAACCAAACAAGGAACAAGAAATGAAGCGGAGAGCACACATCCTATTACCTCTCGGACCCTATTGGTATATATATATTCTGTTATGTATACATTAAGGAATCATAAGACTAGCATTATGGTCCTATCTTTTACTCGTATCCTTCTACCAAGGCATCTTCTGTTATGTGCTAGACTCGACTGTTCCGTTTGTCGTTTGTAAGAATGTATATTTTCCCTAGTTTATAACTATCTTGACTCGAAAATAGTTTGGGTTGGACTTTCAAGTGGTACCGTCACTTTATGAAAGAAAGGGAAGTGTAAGTACACAGTTGTCGTTTATAATGACATGCGGATGTACTAATAACCTAAAAACATATTTGTTTTATTACGGTTATAATGTGAAGGCTAGAACCCTTACTATACGCTCTCCCTGTCAGGAGATTAGGGGAACTAAACACGACCTCTGCAAATTCTTGCAAGCCATGTAATTCACATTAAAGTATATGATCATGTATACCCAATATAACTATCACCTTTTGTTTAAAACAACGAGTTAGTGATTCATTGGTATAATTAGATCCTGTATGTGTGTTCTCATGCTATAGCAACCTAACTTGTTTGTTTTGTACTGTATCTTGTACGTTCTGTTTGTTTCTAGTAATTGTGTGTTCTCTCTGTATGGTATTGTTTGATTCTCTTCACTATCTGTTATGTATGGTATTGACTCTTTGTGTGCTTCATTGTACTAGAAGTAATGAATATCATTCTCCTAAACTATACCTATTATAGCTTACTAATGTTCTACTTGGACTGTTACTGGAAAGACTCGTTTATCTACTAAGTTATGTTTGTACTTTAAAAACAAAGTGTTGTATAACTAGAAAGTAACATAACTTTAAAAGAGTTTTGAAATGTTTTGACGACTTATAAATGACATAAGTAACATTTTGAAAGATGTTTATAACAAACATTTACACAATTATCATTGTGTTCAACTTGTATTCCCCCCCCCCCCATAAAATAGTTAAAACAGTTAAAAGATTCATTATGGGGTATGAACTCACCTGTAGTGAGTGGTTTGGATGAACGGATGGTATAGGATGCTAAGTGTCAAGTGAAGACTTGAACACACACAAGGATCCTAGTTAACATATAATAACACATATATGTATCCAATTAGTCATTTAACAACAAATTAATCAAGTTAAGACACCCTAGGTCATGAAAAACACCTTGATTCAAGTGTTATAAGTACTAAGGATTGCATCTATGGGGTGTAGGGCCTTGCATTTGAGTTTAAAGTCCAAGGGTAAACTCTTTTGGAGTTTACGGTTTTGGGACCAACTCTCATGGAGTTTACGGTCGTAAACCCATGAGTTTACGGCCGTAAACCCATGGTACTTTTGCCATTTTGTGTTTTGAAGTTTCATAAGTCATAAAGAAGCATCCTACTTCAAGTCTAAGCCTTAGGAAGTGATTGTGGCATCATTTCACCCCTTTATGGAGTTTACGGCCCATGGACCATTTCTCCATGTGTTTACGGCCGTAAACTCTAATGGTTCATGGTCTTTTTGATGTTTAAGGTCCTAAGCACTTCAAGGATGGGATCTAGACTAGTATCCAAGGCTTGGTAAGGGACTAGGGCACACAATGGCCCTTTCATTAGGGTTTACGGTCCAAGAACATGTTTGGACCGTAAACACCTTTGATCTTTTGTTTCTTTGTGTTTTCTAGATGATTAAGAAGTGTAACAAGCCTTATAACAAGCCAAGGTAAGAGTACTTACTATATAGAAGCTTGTAAGGGTGTTAAAAGTCCAAGAACACTAGTGTGTGTTCTTGGTGTTCTTGGTGAAACTAAGAACACTTGAAGATCTACACAAATGGAATGATTTCACGGATGGAATCATGTAAGATCACTAGATTAAGTAAGATATCAACTTATTAGGGCAAGAAACACTTACACAGTTGAAGATCAAGAAGGAAAATCGGATGATACTTGAGAGGATCTTGAGTTCTAGTCTTGAAAAGGTGAAAAAGTGATAAAAATGACTAAGTGTCATATTTATACTCCTTAGAGTTTACGGCCGTAAACACCATGTTTAGGCCGAAAACTCCAAACTCTTGGAGTTTTGGGACTTTATTGTTGCACAATAAACCCTAGGGCATCCTCTCCCCAGTTGTCTCTTGAAGTACTAACTTTAAAACACTAAAACTGATTCCAAAAAGCTTGAAAGTTAGCAAAAACAGTTCTGACTTCTATTGAAGTGAATGGTTGTACATAATAGAAATTTCGGGTTGTCACATCATCCCCCCGTTAGAAGGAATTTCGTCCCGAAATTAGCTTTCTTAGCATTACTACTGGGGTTGCGCTCTTCTGATTGGCAGAATACCCACTCGTAGACTTGGCAACTTTGCCCTTCTGTTCATGATAGGATTCGTACTTGGTCCATCTATCATTACCTCGTGTATACAAGTCGTATATAATTAGGGTTAGTAAGACGGTCGGATGTGTGACTCTGCCCCAGGTCCACAACCAAACAAGGAACAGGAGATAGGGCGGAAACACACATACTAAATCTGCGTAATCATAATCATATACCACCCTAGCGTATACACTGAATAGTAATAGGTGGGTTGTATTCGTCCTTAGCCTCTGTGCTTGAACTTGGCCTGCTGGACGAGCGGTATTTCGTGACGGTCTGCGGATATCTGACGATAAGGCTTCGGAGGACAAAGTACTCTTCGCATGAGTACTTCGGTGTTTAGAATACGAAAGATAAAATCGAGGTTTCGGTCGGACTTTCGATACGAAGGACGAAAGTTTCGAGAACTTGCCGATCGAGGCGATAGAAACATATGAACTCAGTATGGTGAGGACCACGCCAACTCATGACGAATGAAAGCAACAGACTCTTTACTGAACAAAGTTTTGGTCAAATGAAAGAAACGTCTGATATACGACGATGTATCCCTTGTATGCTCGATACTGTACTCCTAGTATGTTCGACAATGTACTCTTTGTAAATGTTCCCGTGTTTCCTGTTTTCTCTTTGATGTTAACACTCCTACGTATCATACCTCCATGTACGCATACGTACAAACGAAAGTGCTCTAATAACTGGTGGGGATACTTTATATCATAATCCTCCTTGGTACCACTACCATCGCCTGCCATATACAAGTTATGGATATTTAAGATGAACCGGGCAGTCGACTGAGTAACTCTGCCTCAAATCCTCAACCAATTAAGGAATGGGGACCTAAGCGGAGTCACTCACTCTAAGTCTGCAACATCTTAGTTGCGCACAACTCTGATGTATATGGTAAGCCATAATAGTTTCTCTAAGGGATCTTTTAGTTCTCTTGAATATTGTGACCTATTTCAACATGTGAGTTGTTATAGTTACTTTTAAGTGTTGTCCCCAAATTTTAATCTTATCTGAATATAAATTAATTTTAAAAGTAATTACTATTTCGAATACGTACCACTACTCGTCGACGACTCCGGGGTGGATTCTCCTGCGGTGATCATCAGAATGCGTCCATCCGCGCCTGAGTTCCTTTGTATCGGGCAGTCCCTCTGAAAATGTCCAGCCTCACCACAGCCATAGCAGGCTTGGTTTTCTTCAGCTCTGAGGACTTGGGAGATCGGTTGAGCCGATGCTTTGCAGAAACGGACTGTGTGTCCCTTTCTGTGGCAGTTCAGACACTGCATTTCCCGGCATACTCCGGTGTGATGAAAGTTGCACTTTCCACACTTCGAAAGGTTTCCAGCATATCGACTGGCAGGTGCTGAAGCAGTAGGCGTCGTAGCGGCGTACATAGTACTCGCTCGTTGCTCTTGCGGGGTGTCTTGTGTTGTTCGCTTCTTCTTCCTCTTGTTCCCCGACTTCTGATTTTACTCCTCGTCCCTCGATGGCTCGGGAATAGGGACTTTTACACCATGGCGGACTCCATGGTCGATGAGTCGCTGTGCCAGGCGTTTAGCACTATCGAACGTGGTTGGGTTAGAAGACAACACATTTCCTTGGGTCGGAGCAGTCAGACCCCAAATGTATCTTTCTATCTTCTTGCTCTCCTAGGTAATCATCCCAGGGCATAGAGCTGCTAGTTCGCTGAACCGGTCAGTGTAGGTCACTATGTATGAGCCGACCATAGTGAGATCCCACAGCTCTTGTTCCAGTTTTTGAATTTCGCCTAACGGGCAGTATTCCTCCCGCATCAACTCTTTTAGGTTTTCCCAGCCTATTGAATTAGTCACTGATAGGGTCAGTGACTTAACATGGCTGTTTCACCATGTTAGGGCCTTGCCAGAGAAGGTGCAGGCAGCAAACTTCACCTGGCTTCCTTATGGGCATAAACAAATTTCGAATATCGACTCTGTTTTCTCGAACCATTGCATGAGGGCAATGACTCCTTCAGTCCCATTAAAGGACAATGGCTGGCATTTGGTGAAGTCCTTGTAGGAGAACTCTCTCGAGCGCACGAGGACCTCACCTCGAGTAGAATCAGTAGGCGTTCCACCTCCACTGGTACTGATGGAGTGTTATTGAGCCATGGTTGTTGCCACAGCCGCAGCCACTGCAGCGTTTATAGCTGCCATATCGATTTGCGAAGGAGGCATCTTTGCTAAAAGAACACAAAGATGAGACAGAATAAGTCTAAAGCAATGGACACAAGCCGAAAGCTGAAAAGACAAGGTTATCCTAGTTCTGGATGTATCGGGTCCTGACTTCCACAGGGTTCTAGAAACAATCCATAAAAGAGTCTATTCCCAATAAACTCTATGAATTTGAAATAACTATCCTCGAATGAATATCTGTTTCCTGAATAACTGTTACCAGCTGCATGTAAGAAAATAATCTTAACAAATAATGTGAGCAGTGTTTCCACTCGCTCATTAAATTAACCAGATTATTATTTATTAGTGTGACGTGTAAGACGTTTTGGTTATTTCGGTTGATCCCTCTTTGAAAACTTCTCATGAACTTGTTCTTGTTCCTCCTGGACTCTTCTGTTGTCTACTATGAGGAAGTGGTTACATCTATCTGGGTTTGTTGTGCGAGAATGAAAGTGACTAAAGAATCTATGATCTTTAAGGTAACTTTATGGGGTGATCCTTACGGAGTCCTCCTATAATTGTATATGGTACACAAGTTTTTATATAATTGAAGATTAAATAGACCTTCGAATAAGTGATCCTACTCCAAAGCTACACCCTTAAGAGGAATGGATAGCGAAGCGTAGACCACAGATTCTAAGTCTATAAGATCTTGATTATATATAAAACTTTAGGAATATACCTTGCAATATTATAGACCTATCCGTAAGGGTCTTTTAAGTTCTCACATAAGTTATTTATATGGACTAAAAATACTCCTATAGTATTCTAACTCTGAATGTACTTGTTCTGGTGTTCTCTTGATTGGTGTTCAGGTAAGTTTTAACACTGTTGCAACACCACATTATTCCCAAACACATGTCGGTCACATCTCGAATGAATATAGTTGATCAGGCTATATTGATCCTAGCTATGATTACACAACTGTTCAGGTTGACGACAGTGCCCAACCTTTAAATACTTTAGTTCTGTTCTCCTCATGACACTAGTTCTATTATGTACATGTATAAGCAAGTAGGTATATTTTTATAACCTATAGTTATATTCTAAAAATATATCATTATCCAGAGCACTTAAGCCCCATTGTATATATAGTTGTATATCTTTTATTGGCTGATATACTTAGTTCACTATAAACAATGCTCTGATACCAATCTGTCACACCCCAAAACCAGAACGGCGGAATCGTTCAGGGGTGGAGGACGTCATGTTTAGTATCACGAGATATGTATATGGTAAGCAAGTAATGAACAACCATTTCATTTCGAAAGAAAGTGTTTACAATGTGTGTGTTCACAAAACATAGAATTCATACACAAATAACAAAACAAGACTTGAAGCTATAATGCTTCATCTTCTGAATCCCCAGCACGAGCACCTGTCTAATAGTCTCCTGAGAATACAAGTTATTTGAAAGAGTTAATCAACAATTAAGCTGGTGAGTTCATAAGAGTTTAGTGATGTAAGTAAGTTGTAAAGTGTTGTTAAAAATGTAGATGTAAAATGGTGTTGAAAATGTATTTGTAACATGTAGTTGTAAAATGTCGTAAGTTGTAAGTCCTGTTTTGAAAAGTTCGCCTGTTCCTCTAGAAAATCATATATTTCCTACTTTGATGGAAGTTTAAGTAAAATGACACTACAACCCATTCTATGGGTACTAAGTGGGTACAAGTTATATAAGACTCAGAGTAAACAAACAATCGATTGTGCGCATCTGCCCTAAGCTCACAACCAAACAAGGAACATGAATTAAGGCGGATAGCACACATTCCATTGGTTGTTAGATCATCGTCATGTATAACTCTGGTGTAATCACTTGTTACTCATGGAGTTAATTGTAATGTTTCCTTTATATCTAATGAAGAAGTTCTTTAAGAAAACCCTTATTTCTTATAATAAAATAGTGACCACAGTGACTACTTTTATAATAGCTTAGTTTATACTGCTATATATAATCTAATATCGGATAGAAAGTTAATTGAGCGAATCTGCCCTAATTCCAGAACCAAACGAGGAACAGAAATTAAGGCGGAAAGCACACATCCAACTACCTATTGGGTATTAGTTTTATACATAAACATGGTGTATAAACTAAGGTATTATAGAGTTACTCACCTAAGGTCTTTTAAATTGTACTGGTTTAAATAAAATGGATTAAACCCTTTACCGGGAAGTTTCTAGTTTTGTATACCAAAAGTACTGAAAGTATGTTTTGTACTAGAAAAACTGTGCTTTGACTCTGTGTCCTATAACCTAACCCATACCTGGTACCCTTATGATGACTTAATGTATACTAAGCATACATATATATAGAATCGGGTAGAAAATAGATTGGGTGAATTCGTTCCAAGCCCACAACCAAACAAGGAACAGGAAATGAAGCGGAGAGCACACATCCTATTACCTGTCGGACCCTATTGGTATATATATATATATATCCTGTTATGTATACATTAAGGAATCATAAGACTAGCATTATGGTCCTATCTTTTACTCGTATCCTTCTACCAAGGCATCTTCTGTTATGTGCTAGACTCGACTGTTCCGTTTGTCGTTTGTAAGAATGTATATTTTCCCTAGTTTATAACTATCTTGACTCGAAAATAGTTTGGGTTGGACTTTCAAGTGGTACCGTCACTTTATGAAAGAAAGGGAAGTGTAAGTACACAGTTGTCGTTTATAATGACATGCGGATGTACTAATAACGTAAAAACATATTTGTTTTATTACGGTTATAATGTGAAGGCTAGAACCCTTACTATACGCTCTCCCTGTCAGGAGATTAGGGGAACTAAACACGACCTCTGCAAATTCTTGCAAGCCATATAATTCACATTAAAGTATATGATCATGTATACCCAATATAACTATCACCTTTTGTTTAAAACAATGAGTTAGTGATTCATTGGTATAATTAGATCCTGTATGTGTGTTCTCATGCTATAGCAACCTAACTTGTTTGTTTTGTACTGTATCTTGTACGTTCTGTTTGTTTCTAGTAATTGTGTGTTCTCTCTGTATGGTATTGTTTGATTCTCTTCACTATCTGTTATGTATGGTATTGACTCTTTGTGTGCTTTATTGTACTAGAAGTAATGAATATCATTCTCCTAAACTATACCTATTATAGCTTACTAATGTTCTACTTGGACTGTTACTGGAAAGACTCGTTTATCTACTAAGTTATGTTTGTACTTTAAAAACAAAGTGTTGTATAACTAGAAAGTAACATAACTTTAAAAGAGTTTTGAAATGTTTTGACGACTTATAAATGACATAAGTAACATTTTGAAAGATGTTTATAACAAACATTTACACAATTATCATTGTGTTCAACTTGTATTCCTCCCCCCCCCCCATAAAACAGTTAAAACAGTTAAAAGATTCATTATGGGGTATGAACTCACCTGTAGTGAGTGGTTTGGATGAACGGATGGTATAGGATGCTAAGTGTCAAGTGAAGACTTGAACACACACAAGGATCCTAGTTAACATATAATAACACATATATGTATCCAATTAGTCATTTAACAACAAATTAATCAAGTTAAGACACCCTAGGTCATGAAAAACACCTTGATTCAAGTGTTATAAGTACTAAGGATTGCATCTATGGGGTGTAGGGCCTTGCATTTGAGTTTAAAGTCCAAGGGTAAACTCTTTTGGAGTTTACGGTTTTGGGACCAACTCTCATGGAGTTTACGGTCATAGACCCATGAGTTTACGACCGTAAACCCATGGTACTTCTACCATTTTGTGTTTTGAAGTTTCATAAGTCATAAAGAAGCATCCTACTTCAAGTCTAAGCCTTAGGAAGTGATTGTGGCATCATTTCACCCCTTTATGGAGTTTACGGCCCATGGACCATTTCTCCATGTGTTTACGGCTGTAAACTCTAATGGTTCATGGTCTTTTTGATGTTTAAGGTCCTAAGCACTTCAATGATGGGATCTAGACTAGTATCCAAGGCTTGGTAAGGGACTAGGGCACACAATGGCCCTTTCATTAGGGTTTACGGTCCAAGAACATGTTTAGACCGTAAACACCTTTGATCGTTTGTTTCTTTGTGTTTTCTAGATGATTAAGAAGTGTAACAAGCCTTATAACAAGCCAAGGTAAGAGTACTTACTATATAGAAGCTTGTAAGGGTGTTAAAAGTCCAAGAACACTAGTGTGTGTTTTTGGTGAAATTAAGATCACTTGAAGATCTACACAAATGGAATGATTTCACAGATGGAATCACGTAAGATCACTAGATTAAGTAAGATATCAACTTATTAGGGCAAGAAACACTTACACAGTTGAAGATCAAGAAGGAAAATCGGATGATACTTGAGAGGATCTTGAGTTCTAGTCTTGAAAAGGTGAAAAAGTGATAAAAATGACTAAGTGTCATATTTATACTCCTTAGAGTTTACGGCCGTAAACACCATGTTTAGGCCGAAAACTCCAAACTCTTGGAGTTTTGGGACTTTATTGTTGCACAATAAACCCTAGGGCATCCTCTCTCCAGTTATCTCTTGAAGTACTAACTTTAAAACACTCAAACTGATTCCAAAAAGCTTGAAAGTTAGCAGAAACAGTTCTGACTTCTATTGAAGTGAATGGTTGTACAGAATAGAAATTTTGGGTTGTCACAAGAATGAATAATCTCAAAAGGAGCAGTAGAAGAAGACATACTTTTATTGAAAGGTAAAGCAGAGAATTTTTCCAGTTTACAACCACTACAATAAAAAATATCACATGTGTCTAAATGACCCAAAACACCACTAGATGCTAAAAAAACTCAAACGTGATACAGACACATGTCCCAAACAAGAATGCCAAAGATAAAACTCAGACAATAAAGGACTCAAACGGAAAGAAGATAAATCAATGTTGGAGGCAGCAACAACAGATACTTTGAGAACCTCCAAGACATACAATTCCCCCACCCTACGGCTGATCCCAATCACCTTCTGGGTGTGTTGATCCTATATAACACAGACATAATCAGAAAAGAACACCCAGATACCAGACTTACATAACTGAGTTACTGAGGCAAGATTCAAAGTGAGTTTGGGAATGTAATAAACATCAGGGGGAGTGATATGAGAAATAGAGAGACCCAACACCCTCAACTAGCATAGATGTATCACTAGCAGACTTAACAGAAATAGATGACACTCGCGACAAAGAAGTAAATGATGACAAATGAGGAGTCATATGACGGGTTGCTCCATAATCTAAAATCCACAAAGATGAGGGAATACTTGATGTACCAGATGAGGTAGGACCAGAGTTAGACATAGATGCAGACATAGCAGTGGGATTAGAGGCCAAATATTGTCTGAAACTCTCAAACACCTTGGGATCCAATGCAGATGGTGGCATGTTTCCAATAGAATCTGTATCAACTGGTGGTATAGCAGCAGCAACAAACTGTAGAGGACGAGGGGTCCATGAAGGAGTACCAGAGGAACGTGGCTGAAACTTCTGTTGACCAGACCTATTTTGTTGTCCCGACTAAGGTTGACTAGATTTACCCTTGTTGACTAACAATGGACACTGAGCTTTCCAATGATTTTTCTGTTTGCAGAATGTACACTCATCATAAGCAACCCTTGAAGTTTGTCGAGACTGATTAGAGGAAACAACAAGCACAGCAGGAGCGGGAGTAGAAATAGAGGTTGCTTTAAACCCTTTATCCGCATGAGACTTGATACAAGTCTCTTCTGCAATTAACTCATGGACAACAGAATCAACTGAGGGAAGAGGAGAGCAATGAAGAATTGTTCCACGTAGACCTTCAAAATCAGAACACAAGGCCATCAAGAACTGGACCAAGCGTTGTTCTTCCCTTCTCGGAAAGTAAGGCTCAAAATCTTTTAACTCTTTAGATTCAGTAAGAGCCAATTGATCCCATAGATCAGACATAGCAGCATAAAAATCTTGAATACTCTGGTTATTTTGTTGAAGGGCACGAAGATCATATTCTAACTGGTATTGTTTAGCAAAGTTGGACTAAGTCTACAGTCTCTCCAAGTGATTCCAAACTTCATTTTATGTGTCATACTTAGCCAACTGCATACTAATGGACTGAGTAACAGAGTTATTATTCCAAGTAATGACCTCGGAGTTATCAGTCTCCCAAGCATCAAGCAACAAATCAAAATTATCAGTTTGAGGCACTGAGGGTTTGGCTTTAATCCCAGTGACATAGCCCCCTATATTCTTCCCACGAAGGAAGTTCTTCGTAACGTAACTCCAATACGTATAATTCTTTCCATCTAGACGAGTACTGATTGACTGAAGAGAATCATCCTTTCCAGTCATGTTGAAAATGAATAAATAACCTCAATAGCAATATAGCAATCTGAGAATGAAAGGAGTAACAAACCAGCGGAAGCAATCAACCGGACAACAAATCAACAGCGACAACGAATCAACAGCAACAATGAATCAACAGCAACAACGAATGAACGGCAACAACGAATCAACACATCAACAACGAATACCAGCTACAACAACAACGAATCGACTGCTACAGTAACCCTAGAAAATTTCGATCGGGGCTCCGCCCTATCAAACTGCAATAGCGATCTGCACACCACAGATGACTGCTACAAGGACTTCTAACAACGTATCAAACCTCAACTCTGATACCCATGATAACATTGCCACATGATTATAATAAATAGAAATTACAAGGGTTCTCAATGGAAAGCATAAAGACTACAAAGAATAAAGCGGCATATAAATACTAGCTAGACAAAACCCTAATGGGCTAAAGACTAAAGGGACCATAAACAAGTGGGCTAATAATATATAGGCTAACAAATGACATAGTAAGTAGTCGTTGCTTGGTAATTTCTCTTTATATTTTTAAAATTTTTATACTTTTAAAATCAAACCACAATTCATCCTTGTTTACAAAATCAATTTTCAAACATGTTTATTATCAGAGTGTTCCTAAAATCATAAAATAGATCACGAGGAGGTGCACGATCACGCCTTTGTCTTCCCGCGGTCATCTGAGGTACCTGAAACATAACCCAAAACTGTAAGCCAAAAGCTTAGCGAGTTTCCTCTAAAATACCAACAAATCACATAATCATAACAACCATAATAACAACATGCATACAGAGCCCACAGTCTGACTGGAATACCCCACCGGCCTAGTCTATCTGGTCACTCACAGAACCTTCAGCATGACTGGTACGCCACACCGGGCCTACAACCTATATGAACCGTTCATCGGGCCTTCGGCTTGATTGGTATGCCCTACTGACATGTAACGCCTGGTTCCTGGTACGCATTTAATTATAATTTATTCACTTTTGTAGAGCAAATCGACGAGTTGGGAGCCCCAAAATCGTCGAGTAGAAACCAGGATTGACGCGGGATTTTAAGTCACCTACTCGACGAGTTGAGAGCCCCAACTCGACGAGTAGGGCTGCCAAGATGAAACCCTAATTTCGGAGTTTTGCACCCCATTTAAGCATCATAATCCCCACTTGCTGGTTTTATTCCAGCCTCCAAGTCCCAAGCCCTAGATTCAGAAACCCTCAAGCCATTGTGAGCTTGTGAGCCATTTTTTAGTGAAACATTGTGTGTGTTGAAGCTTGTGAAGGAACGAGAAGCTTGAGGACTCAAGAAGGAGATACTAGATCCAACAACTTCGTTTCTTCCTCATCATTTTCTGGTAAACAAGTCTCAAACTTGCTTAGTAACTATTTAGATCTCTTTATCATATTTTTATTGGGTTTTTGGTCCAAGAAGCTTGATCTTTGGGATATGGACGTCCCAAGTGAGTGAACCATCAGATCTGGAATCAAAGAGGGATTTCATGGCATAAAGGTGCAAACTTTATGACCATTGAAGCCCCATGCAAGTCATAGGATGTTATTTTGGCCTTTTAAGCTCCAAAATAAAAGATCTAGTACGCTCAATGATTCCTTGAAATAAATATTTTCCTTGAAATAAATATTTTTCCAATTATTATAAGAGTTTATGAATATTTATTAAAATCAATTTCTAATAAATAATCATTTGTTACCACTTCTTCCTTTTATGGTTGTGTTTTAAATATTTCCTTTACTTGCAAGATGATCCTTGGTGGGTGATAAAATGTTTATGTTATTTTATAAAACTCAAGTCTTCCGTTTGCCATTATTTGTAGTTTTTGAAACTAGTTTTTAAATAAAACCCAACAATTTGTATCAGAGCCACCTTGCAAGTTTGGTTAGATTTTTGATTTATGGAAATCTTAGTTTTTGAAGAATATGGATAACTTGTTTTTGTATAAGAACAAGTTCATACATATTTTCTTTGACAACTTTATTATTGTTATTTTATGTGACAAAACTTACATGCATTTTTGTCACTAAAAGTTGTCTTAGAAAAACAAAGGTTTTTTTATGTTTAAATGTGTTTTAGAGTGCATAAACAAGCCTTGGACCATTTGTGTTGTTGTTTGTGTGATTTGGTTGAAAATGGTTTGTAATATTCTTTTATTCATAAAGTATGTAATAAAAGTAACTAGTTTTATTCTTGTTATTTTTATGTAATAGATTAGTTTTAAACTAGTTTTATTCTATGAAAAAATGTAACAAGATGTAATAGATTAGTTTTAAACTAGATTTATTCTATGAAAAATGTAACAAAGTGAAGTTGAAAATCAACTCGACAAAACAATCAAAATCCTTCATTCGGATAGAGGAGGCGAGTACTTGAGCCAAGAGTTCCAAGACCATCTAAGGAGTTGTGGGATCATCTCACAACTCACTCCACCTAGAACACCACAGCTTAATGGTGTTTTTGAGAGGAGAAATCGGACCTTACTTGATATGGTTTGATTTATGATTAGTCGAAGTACCCTTCCTTTATATTTTTGGAGTTATGCTTTACTCACCGCATCCCGTATCTTAAATATGGCACCAACTAAGAAGGTAGAGAAAACACCTTATGAGATGTGGTATGGAATACCTCCATCCTTATCTTATATGAAAGTTTAAGGATGCGAATCTTATGTTAGACAAGAGACTTCCAGCAAACTTGATCCTAGATCTACCAAATGCATCTTTGTAGGATATCCTAAAGATTGTTTAGGATATTACTTCTACATCCCTAGTGAGAATAAGATCTTTATTTCACGAAATGATGAATTCTTAGAAAACAAGTTTCTAATGGATGAGGCAAGTGGGAGGCATGTGGAACTTGAAGAAGATCAAGAACCTCAACCTGATGCATCTTTAGTTGGCACTAGTACTGAACAAGAGGTTGTTAAAGATAAAGAGAACACTATCCTTCAACCTACTGAAACACAAGGTGTTCGCAGATCTGGTAGAATTTGTCATGAACCTGAGAGATATGGATTTCTCATTGACGAGTGCTTCGTAATGACGAATGCTGATGAGCCGGTCAGCTACCAGTATGCAATGACAGATCCTGAATCTACCAAATGGCTTGGAGCCATGAACGCTGAGATGCAATCCATGAGAGAAGATCAAGTCTGGGACTTGGTTGATCTTCCTCCCAATAGCAAGACTGTTGGAAATAAGTGGGTCTTCAAGAAGAAGATTGACATGGATGGCAACTTACACACATTCAAAGCAAGATTGGTTGCTAAAGGATTCACTCAAACTCATGGGGTAGATTATGATCAAACCTTTTCACCAGTCGCTATGATTAAATCAATTAGGATACTATTTGCCATAGTTACATATTATGACTATGAGATATGGCAAATGGATGTCAAAACCGCTTTTCTGAATGGACACTTAGAAGAAGATGTCTATATGGATCAGCCCGAAGGTTTTGTTGACAAAAAGCATCCTAATAAAGTGTGTAAGCTCAAGAGATGCATTTATGGGTTAAAGCAAGCATCTCGTAACAGGAATCATCGTTTCGATGATGAAATCACAAAGTATGGTTTTATTGAAATGAAGATGAATCTTGTGTTTACATAAAAACTAGTGGGAGCTCGGTGACATTCTTGATCCTATATGTGGACGACATATTTGTTGGATAAGGTGTCTAAGTCCATAACTATTTCTGGTATGTACTTGACCCGGTTGGCATGGTCCATTTGGGTTGCATGGCATCATGATGATTGGATAGACAAAATGAGAAGAAATCTTATGATTTGTTAATATATTATAAGTTATAATATATTAATATGAAATCATATTATTTAATTAGTATTGATCAAGAATTAATTTGGAATTAATTTTGTGATAAAAAAAGACTAATTAAATATATGGGGATTGATTGTGTAAATCATCCATTCTTATATAGTGGGCTAATGATCCATGGTTTATTGGATTGGGCTAAAACCCATAGGGTGCTCCATGGAGGTTAAAACCCATGCATGGAGGAAATGAAAAGCCATGTCAATTAGGGTTTACATGGTGTAACCCTACTTGTGACACACTATATAAAGACCCCATAGGATAGCAAAATTGGCACATAGTTAAGAACAAGGAGGGCTAGCCGATTTTGAGTGATAGTGTACTTCTCTCAAAGTTATTCCAAGAGTTGTGGTGTTGTGTGAAACATTTGAGGCATCACATTTGGGGTGCTAGGCTCACAAATTTCTTAAGGAATCAAAGCAACTACAAAGGTATGTAATTCAACTAGCTTTTATGTTTGAAGTTCCCCATGTCATGCTAGTTACGTTATGAACCTTGGAAAAAATCAAATTTGCATGTATCTTAGTAAAACAAAGATCCAAGGTTTCTAGGGTTGCATGTACACCATAGGAGTGTTAGAATGCTCAAAACCTATCAGTGGTATCAGAGTCTAGGCTTGTTTACTTGATACTTGATGCAAATTGTTGAAGAAAATCGAAAAATATGCATTCTGCTGAGTGAACTCGCCGAGTCCATGGGGGGACTCGACGAGTCCAAGTGAAAATGCATCCTATTCGTCGAGTAGGTTCTTGCACTCGGTGAGTAGGAGCCCATGTGTGCAAAATTTCGAGTTTTGCTATTGGAAATGGACTAGAATCATTACCCTAAACTGTTTTTAACTTGTAATACATGTTTTTGGTGTGGTAATGATTATGCTAATCCATTTTCAATGGTTATTATCAAAATTTCAAGTTTTATATATGTTTATATGATTCTTGAAATTCTTGATATGAATGTTCATACACTTATGAGTTTGGTAGATCATAGGAATTATTTGCAAATTGTTTGTTAGTCTAATTCTTTATCTAGATGTTTTAATGGAGTCCATAATTTGTCCTCAAGTTATGGATTACCAAAAGTCTTTTCTTTTAAAGTCCATTAAAGAACACATATGTTACATAAAATGAAGAGTCTTCATTTTAATAAACCATTAACTCATAAGTTATGAAGTTGAAAAGTTTTGAATTGTTACAAAACTTGCCCTCAAGTTTTGGAACATGTAAAGTCACTTTAGAAAACTTTAGTTCAACTGTAACATCCGGATTCCCAAGTATATTATTTTAATTACTATTTTTTAAAGGATTATTGACCTACTCGACGAGTTGGCGCTATGACTCGCCGAGTTGAAGCGGGTAGGACACGTGAGTTTAATGATCTACTCGACGAGTCCAAGAGTAGACTCGTCGAGTAGGCGCTGGAATGAGAAACCCTAAATCCCCGAGTTTGGGACCTATTTAAAGGCACTTATGGCCTCCTATTGCGGCCACACCTTCCAGAAAGCAACCCTAAAGAGCCTTGAGCGTGTAAAGTGAGAGAGAAAGCTATCTTGAGCAAGTTGCTATGATTTTGTAAGAAAGAAGAAGGTGCAAGCTAAAGGGGGGGCCATAGAAGATTGTAGATCTGTGTTATTCAAGCAAGGAGCTTCAGTTGGAGGTATCAATTCGAAACCTTTCTTCCTTATTGTGTAGATCTCATCTCTTGAGGATTAGGGCTTGAATTACCTTCTTGATGAGGTTTTGAGTGCATCAAACCCATTTTGTGAGCTTGTATTATAGATCTGGACCTTGTTAGGTCCAGAGAGTCCGAAAGTGTGAAGCCATAGTTGTGCAACCATAGAGATTTGAAGCTAGGAAGCATTAATGGAGTTTTAATGGTATATAAAGCAATATACACCATGCATGGACACCATGATCGGAGATTTACGTGACTTTTGGATATTAGGAGGCTAGATCTATGAGCTAGAGTTACAGATCTGACCTTACATCATCAAATGAGAAATCCAATTGGGTCAACTCGCCGAGTCTATGAGACGACTCGACGAGCCAGAGCGATTTCGACCCAGTACTCGTGACCCAGTGATAACCTGTCGAGTTAGGGGGGTTAACTCGACGAGATGTGTGAGATCCGTGAAAGAATTCAGAGGATACAAGTGGACTCGGCGAGTCACATGAGTGCACTCGGCGAGTCTGGTCAAAATTGGACTGTTGACTAGAGTTGACCTATGTTAACCTTAGGGTTTTGTCAAAATGAGTAAGAGAGGCCAGGTAGGGGTAGAATGGTCTTTTACCCATTCACTAGGAATAAGAGTGTATTAATTAGAAGTATTACCCTTATGACAGACGGAGGCTAGATCGAGGATTTCGAGCACGAGATTTTACTAGCTAACTTACGAGGTGAGTCTTATCACTATACCTTACCTATAGTGGTAATTATGTGTGACCGAAAGGTCTTATGTGCTTATAAGGGTTATGTGATATATGTTTTTATGTGATATGTATATGTTATATACTGAGTTTGCAAGGTTGGGACCGGAAGGTCAACAGAGTAGGACCGGAAGGTCTACAGATTTAGGACCGGAAGGTCATCATGGGTAGGACCGGAAGGTCTACCAGAGTTGTGGGACCGGAAGGCTCCACTGAGACACATTGACTGGAAGGTCTCGTAGAGTTATAGCCTCGAGTGGCTAATTACGTGTACGTGGTATTTTGGGGAACTCACTAAGCATGCGTGCTTACCGTGTTATGTGATATGTGTTTCAGGTACTTCAGAGGATCGTGGGAAGGCACCAGCATGATTGTACACACTGGCGAGAGATTGTTATATGATTATGGGATTTGATTTTATATGTGTGGAATTGTTTACATCTGAGATACTTATGATTTTGAGAATATAAAACTGAGTTTTATTGTGTTTGAAAATGAAAAATTTGTTTGAAAAATTACGTCGTTACAAGTTGGTATCAGAGCCTTGGTTTGAGGGATTCAGATACACCTTCGGGCATATCTGGACTCAAACTGAGGATTTGAGAAAAGTTTTCAAAAAGAAGCGATTTTCTAAAACGAGTGAGAGATTTCAAGAGAAAGCGGAAAAGAGCAGTGTGTACAATCAGCCAGCGCCCGAACGATGATTTCCCAAAATACCCTTACGTTATGTGTTATGAGATATTATGAGATATGTTATGCATGCTAGAAAGTGGGATAGGTATTTCATAATTAGGACTAGAGTGGCCTGATTCGTAATGCCTTAGCCTAGGAGTTACTGCTACTGTGAATTACTTCGAGTGTGAGTAGGCAGCAGAGAGGAGTTTATGAGAGGTCTACTAGAGAGTAGTCCATGTTCTGAGAGGCATAGAGTACTTGCGATCTGGGATCCTAGGAGGAGGACATGGGGTGAGTACGGATGCGGTGTGGAAGGTAGTATTGGGCCCGTACTACTGGAAACATCGGATCAGTGAGCAGCCCAAGTAAGAATCCTTAGGGTGCTAGGGGGCGAGTAGGAGCAAGTGATCGAGTGTGAGTAATCTCGGTCGAGTCTCTGATTATTTGTGTTGTGTTTCAGAGACATCATGGTGGGTACGCGCCACAACGCTGGAGGCAGTAGTACCAGTGGTACTAGTGACGAGGAGATTCGCAGGATGATCTACGAGGAGATGGCCGCAACCATTTGGGCAGAGATACCGGAGATGTTTGGGTCTATTAAGACCACCCTGATTGAGATGTTTTATGAGAGATATGTTGCACTTACCAAGGCAGCTGCTGCTGCAGCCACTGTAGCCGTCGCTGCTGCCAGACCATAGGGAGGTGACTCGTTGCTGTACCGGGAGTTTAGCAACACGAAGCCACCAGATTTTGATGGGACTCGGGATCCGATTGCTGCGATGAGATGGATCTCTGATATCGAGGGATGTTTCTACACTTCTTCCTGTCCGGAACATTTGAGGGTACAGTTCGCGTTGAACCAGCTTCGCTTGGGGGCGAAGGACTGGTGGAAGTTTGTGACAGCTAGTTTCACTCTTGCAGAGCATACTGCAGTGACATGGGAGAGATTTACCACGATGTTTCGAGAGGAGTATGTTCCCCCGGTAGAGAGGGAACGTTTGACCCAGGAGTTCTTGTCCCTCAAGAAGGGGACTGAGTCTGTGACGATGATTACGAGGATGTTTCATGAGAGGGCGTTGTTTTGCCCTGAGCACGTGTCTACCGAGTAGGCACGTATGAGTCGTTATTTGATCATACTCAGGAGAGATATTCGTGAGTTCGTGGTGAACTCGACATACCGGACATTTGCTGAACTTCAGGCAAATGACCGGAAGAGGGAGATTGAGCTAGAGACTTAGGCCAGGGAGGAGGTGGAGTCTCAGAGGAGGGATAGGCGGACGGCATAGTCTCAGCCGACAGCCAAGCGGGCAAAGCCCGCTGATTCGAGATCTGGAGGCCAGAAGGGCCGCACATGTGGGAAGTGCGGCAAGGGACATGAGGGGACCTGTCGAGCAAGCGTTTTCTACAAATGTGGCAAAGAGGGGCACATAGCCAAGGATTGCCCCAAGGGGTTCATGGTCTGTTTTCACTGAAACCAGACTGGCCACCGAAAGGCCGAGTGCCCGCAGCTATTATAGGGATCAGCACAGGGATCTGCCCCTGCTGCTGCACGAGCTATTGAGAGTCGGCCAACAAAGACCGATGCAACGAGGGTTCACAGGAGAGCTTTCCAGCTGACAGCAGAAGAGGTCCGCGCAGCACCCGATGTTGTGGCTGGTATGTATTCTCTTGTTTATTCTGTGGCTGAGATATATTGTGCTTATATTGTGATATGCATAGGTACTTTTCTTGTGAATTCTGTACCTGCTTTGGTGTTATTTGAATCGGGTGCGAGTCGATCTTTCTTTTCATTAGCATTTAGCCGTCATATCAGCATCCGAAAGGAGGCGTTGAGTCGACCTCTGCGAGTTTCCATAGCCGACGAGCGCCCATTTTTTGCTACTGATGTGATTCGGGGGTGTGTACTCGAGATTTTCGGTGTTGAGTTTCCGATAGATCTTGTTCTAATTGCGATGGGGGATGTCTGTGTCATTGTGGGCATGGACTGGTTGAGTCGATTCGGAGCTGTTATAGACTGCGAGCGTCAGTTGGTGACTATACAAGACCCTAGTGGGGGAGTGCTTACAGTATATGGCGAGGGTACTCAATCTGGATCAGCATTTTGCTCGGCTGCCAGAGCGAGACGGAGCCTACAACAGGGATGTAAGGGTTTCATAGTGTATGTGATGGATACACGAGTTGCTGCTGAGAGACCGAGTTTTGTTGCTGATGTTCTGGTAGTGAGGGAGTTCCCGGATGTTTTCCCCGAAGAGTTTTCGGGTGTGCCTCCGGAGAGGCAGGTGGAGTTCCGTATTGATTTGATTACGGGGGCGGCGCCTATCGCCAAGGCACCCTATCGCCTTGCGCCACCAGAGATGCAGGAGCTATCCTCGTAGATTCAGGAGCTGTTGGGGAAGGGATTCATCCGACCGAGTAGCTCGCTGTAGGGAGCACCGATCCTTTTTGTCAAGAAAAAGGATGGTTCACACCGGATGTTCATTGATTACCGGGAGTTGAACAAGTTGACGGTCAAGAACCATTATCCACTACCGAGGATCGATGATCTGTTCGATCAGTTGCAGGGTGCGTCTTGGTTTTCCAAGATTGACTTGAGATCTGGGTATCATCAGATGAGGGTGCGTGAGGAAGATATTCAGAAGACAGCATTTAGGACTCGTTATGGGCATTACGAGTTCGTGGTGATGCCTTTTGGGCTCACCAATGCACCAGCAGCGTTCATGGATCTCATGAACCGGGTATGCAGGCCTATGTTGGATCGATCAGTGATCGTGTTCATCGATGATGTCTTGGTGTATTCGAGATCCAGAGAGCAACATGAGGAGCATTTGAGAGATATCCTTGGAGTATTGAGATTGGAGAGGCTTTACGCCAAATTCTCCAAGTGTGATTTCTGGTTACGAGAGGTCAAGTTCTTGGGCACCTCGTTAATCAGAATGGGATATTGGTTGATCCGGCCAAGATTGAGGCTGTTATGAGTTGGGAGGTGCCGAGATCCCCCACCGAGATCAGGAGTTTTCTGGAATTGGCCGGCTACTATCGGAGATTTATCAGAGATTTCTCCAAGATTGATGTTCCTCTCACCAGATTGACCCGGAAGGGCGTTACTTTTACTTGGGGTCCCGAGCAGCAGACCTCATTCGAGAATCTTCGCCAGAGATTGTGCGAAGCCCCGGTGTTAGCCCTTCCTGAGGGGATGGAGGACTTTGTGGTTTACTGCGATGCGTCTATATCTGGGTTGGGTGCGGTGCTTATGCAGAGAGGGCACGTGATAACATATGCATCGAGGCAGTTGAAGCCTCATGAGGCGAGGTATCCCACCGACGATCTAGAGCTGGGGGCGGTAGTGTTCGCTCTCAAGATCTGGCGCCACTATTTATACGGGGTTCGGTGTACCATATACACGGACCACAAGAGCTTGAAGTACCTGATGGATCAGCCCAACCTGAACATGCGTCAGAGGAGATGGTTGGATGTAGTAAAAGATTGCGACTGTGAGATCCTGTATCACCCGGGCAAGGCTAACGTGGTAGCCGATGCCCTGAGCCGCAGGGCGGAGAGTGCCCCGATTCGGGATGTGTGCATGAGGACGACAGTGATGACTCCGGTGTTGGATACCATTCGAGAGGCCCAGGCGGAGGCCGTGAGACCGGAGAACTGCAAGAAGGAGTGGGTGATTAGACAGGTATCCGAGTTTGTAACGGATAGCCGAGGGTTTATGACCTTTCATGGACGGATTTGGGTGCCTTATACGGGCGGAGCTCGTAGCACACTGATGGAAGAGGCGCATAGATCGAGATTCTTGATCCATCCCGGGGCCACTAAGATGTATTTGGACCTGAAGAGAGACTACTGGTGGCCTTGTATGAAGAGGGATGTTGCGTGGGTAGTCGAAAGGTGCTTGACCTGTCGTAGAGTCAAGGCCGAGCACCAGCGTCCACATGGTCCTTTGTAGCCTCTGGAAATTCCCCAGTGGAAGTGGGAACAGGTCTCGATGGACTTCATTACTAAGTTAACGAGGACTGCACGTGGAGTTGATGCAATATGGGTGATTGTAGACCGACTGATGAAGAGCGCTCATTTCCTTGCTATTAGTGAGAGCTCTTCTACGGAGAGATTGGCTGATATCTATGTGAGGGAGGTGGTAGCACGACATGGGGTGCCGATTTCGATAGTGTTGGATCGAGACGTGCGTTTTACTTCCAGGTTCTGGAAGAAATTTCACGAGGAGTTGGGAACGCGCTTACATTTCAGTACAGCCTACCACCCACAAACCGATGGGCAGAGTGAGCGGACGATCCAGGCGCTCGAGGACATGCTTCGAGCATGTGTTATGGACTTCGGTGGGAGTTGGGACACATATCTGCCCTTAGCTGAGTTTTCTTAGAACAACAGCCACCATTCGAGTATTGGTATGCCTCCCTTTGAGCTTTTATACAGGAGGAGGTGTCGGACTCCTATTTGTTGGGGAGAGGTGGGGAACAGAGTGATGGGTATCACTGAGATAGTGCTTAAGACGACCGAGTAGATTCAACAGGTTAGGCAGAGGTTACTGACAGCCCAGAGTTGCCAGAAGAGTTATGCGGATAGGCGACGATGTGAGCTCGAGTTCCAGGTCGGAGACTTTGTGCTTCTGAAGGTATCCCCATGGAAAGGGGTTATCCGTTTCCGGATGCGTGGTAAGTTGGGACCCCGATACATTGGTCCTTTCAGAGTGACCGCCAGAGTGGGTAGGGTAGCATACCAGTTGGAGCTACCTGTGGAGTTGAGTTAGATACATAACACCTTCCACGTGTCCCAGTTGAGGAAGTGTGTAGCCGATGAGACGGTGGTGGTACAACTAGAGGATATTCAGGTTGATGCGAGCCTGAATTATATTAAGAAGCCAATCGTGATCTTGGATCGAAAGGTGAAGGTTCTGAGGAACAAGGAGGTGCCCTTAGTTCAGGGCCAATGGCAGCATCGAAGGGGATCCGAGTTGACTTGGGAGCCAGAGTCAGAAATGCGGGAGCAGCATCCAGAGTTGTTTGCGGAGCAAGACTTCGAGGGCGAAGTCTGATTCTAGTGGAGGAGAATTGTAACATCCGGATTCCCAGGTATATTATTTTAATTACTATTTTTTAAGGATTATTGACCTACTCGACGAGTTGGCGCTATGACTCATCGAGTAGAAGCGGGTAGGACACGTGAGTTTAATGATATACTCGACGAGTCCAAGAGTAGACTCGCCGAGTAGGCGCTGGAATGAGAAACTCAAAATCCCCGAGTTTGGGACCTATTTAAAGGCACTTATGGCCTCCTATTGCGGCCACACCTTCCAGAGAGCAACCCTGAAGAGCCTTGAGCGTGTAAAGTGAGAGAGAAAGCTATCTTGAGCAAGTTGCTGTGATTTTGCAAGAAAGAAGAAGGTGCAAGCTAAAGGGGGGCCATAGAAGATTGTAGATCTGTGTTATTCAAGCAAGGAGCTTCAGTTGGAGGTATCAATTCGAAACCTTTCTTCCTTATTGTGTAGATCTCATCTCTTGAGGATTAGGGCTTGAATTACCTTCTTGATGGGGTTTTGAGTGCATCAAAACCATTTTGTGAGCTTGTATTATAGATCTGGACCTTGTTAGGTCCAGAGAGTCTGAAAGTGTGAAGCCATAGTTGTGCAACCATAGAGCTTTGAAGCTAGGAAGCATTAATGGAGTTTTAATGGTATATAAAGCAATATACACCATGCATGGACACCATGATCAGAGATTTACGTGACTTTTGGATATTAGGAGGCTAGATCTATGAGCTAGAGTTACAGATCTGACCTCAGACGATCAAATGAGAAATCCAATTGGGTCAACTTGCCGAGTCTATGAGACGACTCGACGAGCCGGAGCGAGTTCGACCCAGTACTCGTGACCCAGTGATAACCTGTCGAGTTAGGGGGGTTAACTCGACGAGCTGTGTGAGACCCGTGAAAGAATTCAAAGGATACAAGTGGACTCGGTGAGTCACACGAGTGCACACGGCGAGTCTGGTCAAAATTGGACTGTTGACTAGAGTTGACCTCTGTTGACCTTAGGGTTTGGTCAAAATGAGTAAGAGAGGTCAGGGAGGGGTAGAATGGTCTGTTAACCATTCACTAGGAATAAGAGTGTAAGGAGTGTATTAATTAGAAGTATTACCCTTGTGACAGACGGATGCTAGATCGAGGATTTCGAGCACGAGATTTTACTAGCTAACTTACGAGGTGAGTCTTCTCACTATACCTTACCTAGAGTGGTAATTATGTGTGACCGGAAGGTCTTATGTGCTTATAAGGGTTATGTGATATATGTTTTTATGTGATATGTATATGTTATATCCTGAGTTTGCAAGGTTGGGACCGGAAGGTCAACAAAGTTTGGACCGGAAGGTCAACAGAGTAGGACCGGAAGGTCTACAGATTTAGGACCGGAAGGTCATCATGGGTAGGACCGGAAGGTCTACCAGAGTTGTGGGACCGGAAGACTCCACTAAGACACATTGACCGGAAGGTCTCGTAGAGTTATAGTCTCGAGTGGCTAATTATGTGTATGTGGTATTTTGGGGAACTCACTAAGCATGCGTGCTTACCGTGCTATGTGATATGTGTTTGAGGTACTTCAGAGGATCGCGGGAAGGCACCGGCATGATTGTACACACTGGCGAGAGATTGTTATATGATTATGGGATTTGATTTTATATGTGTGGAATTGTTTACATATGAGATTCTTATGATTTTGAGAATATAAAACTGAGTTTTATTTTGTTTGAAAATGAAAATTTTCTTTGAAAAATTACGTCGTTACATCAAGTCCGTAGAATTTTAAAAGTTAAAATTCAAACCTTATACTTATACTATTATAAGTTAATATATATATATATATATATATATATATATATATATATATATATATATATATATATATATAAGATCAAGTCGGTTTACCGTTAGTAGGCCTCATTCACGAAGCTGGTCTATAAGGGGGGTATAAGGTTGTTGCCTATAAAATGGCAGCTTAATGGGTTTCCACTCTCACCCACTGCTTCCTTGACGGGTGGAGGGTCGTTAGCCGAACGGGTAGGACAATGACTTTAATTCTCATTAAAAGTATAATGATTATTATAAAGTAACTAAATGTTTTATAAATTCCCAATCTTAATTACTTTAGGAAAATGTGAATTTGGTGCTAACCCATGAAATTACACTTTGCACCTTTCTTAAGTCGTTGATGGAGCGTGTGTGGTTAACCGACACACTAACTTGGATTTAACAAGGTTGGCAAAGGGTGGCTTAAGGTTTATCATAGATTGGTGGAGCGCGTGTAGTTAACCGGCACATCAATTAGGTGATAAACATTAAGAGTACCAAGTTAATTTGCATGGTTATTCACACCTTGTTTTGTGATCCTCGACATCCCAGTCACAAAACTTGAAGGGAACAATCGAGATTGAAACATGCCATTGAAAAGTTCAGTGAATCTCAAAAGAATCTAGGAGTTTCAAAACCAATTAAAACCTAATAATAAATTTCGTTTTCACGGTGGATATTGGTGAATCGTCATTCACCTACCTTAAAATATTTTATAGCTTGGATTACGACATCCCTCTTCTAAGTTATAAAATATTGTGTTGGGTCCTAGCCTTAATATTACATTTGGGTGTCTTATTAAGGACTGTCTTTATATCTAATCTAAACTTGTCTTTCTTCCTTTTCAAATGTCTTCCAACAATGCTGCTTCTGGCTCAAACCCTACCGACTCATTCTCTCTCATGAACCTTTGTGAGCTACATGCAGAAAATGCAAAGGTTTGTGGACCGTCTGATGAAGTTGAATGTGAACTTCCCCGAGGAGTTGGCAATTGACATCATATTGCACTCCTTACCTTCTTGTTATGATCAATTCTTAATGACCTATCATATGAACAAGGCGGAGGTCACACTAACTTCAAGGACTTCTGAAGACCACCGAAAGTGGTCTTAAAGGTAAATCGGTTGTTACTACTTCTACTCCTACCACCGCCCATGTTCTGGCTATCGGGCAAGGTAAAGGGAAGAAGAGGAAGAGCCCTTCAAAGGGTACCAAGGGAAAGTCTCTCGATGACTCCTCTTCAAGTAGAACCAAAAGTGATTCTGTCACTCCTTCTGCCAACCCTAAAGAGGCTGAATGCTTCTATTGCCATGAAAAGGTGCACTAGAAGCGAAACTGCCCAAAGTACATGCAAGATGTTAAGTATGGGAAAGTGAAACCAAACCATGCAGGTATTTACACTATATTGTCTAATAACTCACCATATTCTAATTCTGGGGTCCTTGATACAGGTTGTGGTATTCACATATGTTCTGATTTGCAGGGACTAAGAAGAAATGAGAATGTGGAGCATGGCAAGATAAACTTGATTATGGGGAATAGGAAAGCTTCACCTGTCACCAAGATTGGAGTTTATTCTTTGTTGCTAAATAGTGGGTTAAGATTAGATTTGAATAAATGTTGTTACTCGTCTGAAATGGCGAGAAATATTATTTCCTTTCACGGTTCGTACAAACAAGGGTTTACTTTTTCATTTGATAATGAATGTGGTGGTATTAATGCTTTCTATAATAATGTTCTTTATTTTAAAGCATTACCTTGTGATGGTGTATATGAAACTGTGTCGGTTGTAGATAACTTAGGAAATAATGTGTTGTGTATTGATTCTTCCACTAGCTTAGATAAAGCATCATTATGGCATTGTCGTCTTGGACATGTTAGCAAGAAACACATAGGCCAACTCCAAAAGGATGGAGTCTTGGAGTCATTTGACCTAAAGTCAGATGATAGTTGTGAATATTGTTTACTTGGAAAAATGACAAAGTCACCCTTCACTGGTACTTGTGCTAGGGGTGAAGGTTTGTTGGATCTTGTACACACAGATGTGTGTGGACCCTTCAGAACTGCCACAAGGGATGCTAACCGGTTCTATGTGACTTTTACTGATGATTACAGTAGATATGGTTATGTCTACTTAATCAAGCATAAGTCATAAACCTTTGAAAAGTTCAAAGAGTTTAATCAGGAAGTGGAGAATCAGCTGGGCAGGAACATTAAGATGCTTCGATCCGATCGAGGTAGTGAGTATCTTAGTACAGAGTTCCTTGACTATCTTAAGGAATGTGGGATTGTCTCACAATTCACACATCCCAGAACACCACAGCTTAATGGTGTGGCTGAGAGGTGTAATCGAACCTTGTTGGACATGGTTCGTTCCATGATGAGTCGAGTTTCGCTACCAATCTCATTCTGGGGGTATGCCTTAGAGACTTCCGCCCATATCCTTAATCTAGTCCCTACCAAAAAGGTTGCCAAAACACATCACGAGATGTGGACTGGGAAAGTTCCCAATTTGGACCACATCAAGATTTGGGGTTGTGAGGCTTTCGTGAGGCGCGAGACTCATGATAAGCTCAAACCTCGGAGTGAGCGGTGTATTTTCATCGGTTACCCACAAAAAAATCCTTTGGTTACCTCTTCTATAGACCCAGTGATAATGTGGTCTTTGTGGCAAGGAGAGGAGTCTTTCGCGAGAGAGAGTTCATAAGCTAAGGAGACAGTGGGAGGCAAATTGACCTTGAAGAAATTCAAGAGTCAAGTGGTGAAGGAACCTCAAACCCTAGAAATCAACCTGAGGAGGAAACTCCTGTTGATCCAGCTGACGAGTCTGTACGTATGAGGCGTTCCACGAGAGTTAGGAATGCACCTGAGCATTACTATGGTTTCCATATTACAGCGGAAGGTGATACACTTATCAGTGATAGTACACTGGTAAGTTTGGATGAACCTAATAGCTATACGGAAGTCATGTCAGACCCCAAGTCTGCTAAATGGAAAGAGGCTATGGACAACGAGATACAGTCCATGTATGATAATAAAGTTTGGAACTTGGTTGACAATGTACCAGGTCGTAAGACAGTCGGGTGCAAATGGATCTTCAATAAGAAGACCGACATGGATGGGAATGTACACACTTATAAGGCGCGACTGGTTGCAAAGGGCTTTTCTCAAACTCCGGGAGTTGACTATGATGAGACATTTTTACCAGTAGCAAAGATTAAGTCTATTAGGGTTATGCTAGCCATTTCTGCATTTCATGACTATGAAATATAGCAAATGGATGTCAAAACCGCTTTCCTTAATGGAAAGTTGGCTGAGGATGTTTACATGAGTCAGCCAGAGGGTTTTGTCAGTACAGAGTACCCTAATAGAGTGTGTAAGCTTGAGAAATCCATCTATGGATTGAAGCAAGCACCTCGCAGATGGAATCTTTGTTTCGATAAGAAAGTCAAAGCGTTTGGCTTTTCCAGGAGAGAAGACGAGTCATGTGTATATGTCAAGGCTAGTGGGAGTATAGTTAGCTTTTTGGTATTATATGTGGATGACATACTACTCATAGGAAATGACATCCCAACTCTGCAGGAAGTAAAGTCCTGGCTTGGGAAGTGTTTCGCTATGAAGGACCTTGGAGAAGATGCCTATATTCTAGGGATAAGGATTTTGAGAGACAGAGTAAGAGACTAATGGGACTTAGTCAAAGTACCTACTTGGATAAGATGCTGAATAGGTTCAGCATGCAGGATTCCAAGAAAGGAGAGTTACCGATCCAGAGTAATGCCAGACTGAGTAAGACTCAGAGCCCGAGTACAGAGGCTGAGATAGCTGAGATGAGTCAAGTACCGTATGCTTCCGTCGTAGGCTCGATCATGTATGCTATGACTTGTACTCGTCCTGATGTGGCCTTTGCTTTGAGCATGGTCAGCAGATATCAGGGGAACCCTGGCAAGGCTCACTGGACTGCGATAAAGAACATTCTCAAGTACCTGCGAAGGACTAAGGATTGGTCCTTACCCTCGGTGGGAGTGATGACTTGAGAGTAGTGGGGTATAGTGATGCTAGCTTCCAGACTGATAGGGATAATTTTTGCTCTTATTCAGGTTGGGTCTTTACCTTAAATGGAGGAGCAATTACTTGGAAAAGTTCCAAGCAGGAGATAGTGGCTGATTCAACTTGCGAATCAGAGTACATAGCAGTAAGCGAGGCAGCAAAGGAGGCGATATGGCTGAAGAACTTCATTGGAGACCTTGGAGTAGTACCAGCTATAAAGAAGTCTATGGATATTTTCTATGATGGTGAAAGTGCAGTTGCCTTAGCGAAGGAACCAAGGGATCACGGGAGATCCAGACACATCGACAGAAAATATCATTTCATTAGACATCGAATAGAAGGAATCCTTGTGGAAAAGAGGGTATCATCGGATGAGAACCCATCAGATCCCCTCACGAAGGGACTGAGTAGGGTTAGGCATTTTCAGCATGCGAGGCGCATAGGGCTAAAGGATGATATTAGTTTTAGAAATTAGATAGCTTTTGAAATTTGTAAAGTGTAATTGACATTTGATGATAAATAAAAGTTGTTGTTTGTTTATAAGTAAAGTGTTACTATCTTCTGTCAATCGTTTACTATCATTTCAATTTTGCATGTTTTGACTTCCAAAATAATTATGTTATGTTATTCAAACCATCCACATTCAATCATACTTTGGAAGTAGGTAATGAGGCAAGACTGTCATGAAGGGTCTGTAGTTTGTCTGGGACAAAGGGACTGCAGTGTTCATGAGTACTCCTGGAATGGGGATTCGAGTAATGGATTCAACCCACGCTCACTTGTATCACTTCATGGAATTTATCTCGAGTGATTGTGAGACGGTAATATCATATAATTCTTCAAATGTATAGATATGAGTTGTTGACTATGAGTTGGTTATACATTGATTGTACGAAAACGCATTGGTAACTTGATGTTATAAAACGTACCTTTGTGTATAATTCAACAAGTAGTTAGTACAAGCATATGAGTTGAAGTGTATCTGTTCCTTTTAGTCCTTGGAGGATTAAAAGTGATATCTAGGCCCCTCGATGATTTTGTTTTGACCTATATACCGGGCCCGGTCAGAACCAAATTGATGTGTTCAGTTTAGTTCTATGTCAAACAAATCGAAAATCGGGAAACAAACTGCTGGACAATAAGTACGACATTGTTCCATGTATTTGTACGGCTGATAGCTTGAGAGCAGAGGATTATATGATCACTTATCTTAAATGGAAGGTCATCTTAGTTCCGTGAGACTTTGAAAGAGCTACGATTGCTGATCGGTCCCTAAAGTCATACTTGCAGTCATAGTTATTAGACTTATCCAAGTGGGAGATTGTTGAATAAGGTGTCTAAGTCCATAACTATTTATGGTATGTACTTGACCCGGTTGGCATGGTCCATTTGGGTTGCATGGCATCATGATGATTGGATAGAAAAAATGAGAAGATGCACACTTATGATTTGTTAATATAGTATAAGTTATAATATATTAATATGAAATCATATTATTTAATTAGTATTGATCAAGAATTAATTTGGAATTAATTTTGTGATAAAAAAAGAGACTAATTAAATATATGGGGATTGATTGTGTAAATCATCCATTCTTATATAGTGGGCTAATGATCCATGGTTTATTCGATTGGGCTAAAACCCATAGGGTGCTCCATGGATGCTCCATGGAGGTTAAAACCCATGGATCATGGAGGAAATGAAAATCCATGTCAATTAGGGTTTACATGGTGTAACCCTACTTGTGACACACTATATAAAGACCCCATAGGTCAGCAAAATCGGCACATAGTTAAGAACAAGGAGGGCTAGCCGATTATGATTGATAGTGTACTTCTCTCAAAGTTATTCCAAGAGTTGTGGTGTTGTGTGAAACATTTGAGGCATCACATTTGGGGTGCTAGGCTCACAAAGTTCTTAAGGAATCAAAGCAACTACAAAGATATGTAATTCAACTAGCTTTTATGTTTGAAGTTCCCCATGCCATGCTAGTTAGGTTATGAACCTTGGAAAAAATCAAATTGGCATGTATCTTAGTAAAACATAGATCCAAGGTTTCTAGGGTTGCATGTACACCATAGGAGTGTTAGAATGCTAAAAACCTATCAATATTGATCATGGGAAATCACATTCCAACTTTACAAGGTGCAAAGACTTGGCTTGGAAAGTTTTTCTCAATGAAGGACCTAGGTGAGACACAATACATTCTTGGAATCAAAATCTACAGAGATAGATCAAAATGATTAATAGGTCTAAGCCAAGGTACATATATTGAGAACGTATTGAAGTGGTTCAATATGGAAAACTCTAAGAGAGGATTTGTACCCATGGCACATGGCAATGTACTAAGTTCATCTCAATGTCCTAGCACAAAGGCAGAGCTAGACAAGATGAAAGATACTCCCTATGCTTCTGCAATTGGATCCATCATGTATGTTTTGAATTATACAAGACCTGATCTTGCTTATGCTATGAGCATGGTAAGAAAGTTCCAACAAAATCCAGGGGAGAGCCATTGGAGAGCTGTGAAGAACATCCTAAAGTATTTACGAAGAACTAAAGATTTGTTCCTCGTCTATGGATGCGTGGAAGAAAGCTTAAGTGTAAAGTGCTACACTGATGCTTCATTCACAACTGATCGAGATGATTGCAAATCACAATCAGGATATGTGTTCATTATCAATGGGGGTGCGGTATCTTGGAAAAGCTCCAAGCAATGTGTTGTTGCAAAATCCACTACAGAGTCATAATACATTCCTACTTCCAAAGCTACACAAGAGGCTGCCTGGATGAAGAAATTCATTGGGGATCTAGGGGTAGTCCCTACCATTCAGGACCTCCTAGAAGTTTTCTGTGATAATGAGGGTGCTATTGATTTGGCAAAAGAACCCCGAGCACACAAGAAGACCATGCATATTAGCTGTAGATTCAACTTCATCCGGTATAAAGTTGAAGAAGGAGAAATTAGTATTCGCAAAGTTCACACTGATCAAAATTTGGTGGACCCTTTCACAAAGCCTCTTTGTCAAGAAAAGTTTGAGGGACATGCTCGAGGAATAGGACTTCGCTATTCTAGTGATTGGATTTGATCTATGTATTAGTATTGAATATTGGAACATTATATAACATCATCTATTGTAATGACTATGATATATATCGCATATGATCTTTTCATTAAATATTTGTTGTGTTCTTTATTAACATGTTTAATCCTTGAGTGAATTTATTCACTCTAAAACTCCATAGTTAGTTGTTATCGTGGGAGCAATAATGAAATAAGACTAATATGAAATAGGATGGTTGACAAAGCGTTGTAACCACTTTCATAGATACTTACTAGAGAGTAAGTATTGGAGTGACCCGTTCAAAATCACTTCATGGATCGCTGTCATGAATGGTACTTGATAAAAGGTAATATCTGTATATCCTTAACACCTAAGATACATATTTGGGACTTGAGTATGGGAACATTATGCTTTGATGTAGTCAAAAGTTGTTCTTTTGTTAGGCAGTTATAAAAGTTATCATCAGGCGTGATGTAAACCATGCAAGAGGCGTATGTAGTCAAGATAGGATTTGGTCCTCTTATTCGTTGAGAGTTAGACATCTAAGGCCTGATTTAAAGTTGAAAACCTATATGAGATTGACTGCGATCTATATCTCATGATTCAACATTATGTCTGTAGCAAAGGGATAACCGATAAACTTACCTTACTCACCAATTGTAGCCTTGGGGATTTTGGGGAATTGGGCGTTGGTGGAATGGTACTATATTATATGTTGTTGGGGGCAGTGAAATGTTGCTACACGTTCACCACTGTCTATATCAGTTTGATATGAGTCTTGCGCAATTGGGAGATTGAAAGATCTTGTATGCTCAAGAGTCATATTAAAATGACATTGCTAAATAACATATAATCCTAAGGGTCATACTAACAACAACTTGATAAAAATAATTATTTATTAGAAATTGATTTTAATAAATATTCATAAACTCTTATAATAATTGGGAAAATATTTATTTCAAGGAAATATTTATTTTACAATACAAGTAACAAATTATTTCATATGGTATGAATATAATATGTCATGTACATCTTTTTGGACCTAATAAACCTTTTGTCTTTTAGCAAAAAGACAAAATTTATATATTAATAAACTTTGAGTTTATAAAATATAAACTCTTGACTTGTCTTTTCTTCTTGGAGACATGAGATGAAAAGAAAAGACATTTGCATTGGTATAATGGAAAATAATCAAACCTAAGAAGATGTGTTCATGACATAGGGGACAAAGTTGTCTAATGGTTAATAGCTATTGGACCACAATTCCGTTATAAATAAGAGGCAAGTGCTCTCATTTTTATTCACTCCACTCTCCTTGGCCGATAGCTTTTTCTTCTTCCCCATCTTCTCTCTAAAGTCTTGAAATTTGAAGATTTTTGTTGCTTGCATTCTCTCTTTAAGTCATAATCTTCTTTTGGCTTAAAAGCTTAAGAGTTGTAACTAGCATTACATTAAGTTGGCACATTGTTGGTGTCTCAAGGGTTCCTCCTAACTCCATCAACCTCCAAGCCTCCCCTAAAAGACTCAAAGTGCTTCAAAGGTTGTTACCACTTCTTTCTTCTATGGTTGTGTTTTAAAATTTTCCTTTACTTGCAAGATGATCCTTGGTGGGTAATAAAATGTTTATGTTATTTTATAAAACTCATGTCTTCTATGGTTGTGTTTTAAATTTTCGCTTTGACTCCGTCGGCTAATTTTGACTTTATTTTTAAAGTTATATTTTTAACGGGTCGGGACATGAAAAGTCCGTTAAAATTTCATAACTTCTTCATCTGACATCTGTTTTCGTCTGTCTTTTTACCGTTGTGCTACTATTAACGAGATCTTCGATTCTCGTTTAAGTCGTATCGGCTAAAAATCACTCGATCTTTTATTTCGAGTTTTTAGCTGTCTACTGCTATACCAGATTTTGGAAAAATCATAACTTCCTCATACGAAGTCAGATTTGGACGTTCTTTTTATGAAAATTCTCGGTTTAACGAATGCTACGACTTTCATTTAGATTATAAGGGCTAAAAAGTAGTTTACCGAAAACTCACTTTTTACGTCATACGATGTCGTGCCGGTTCTGTCGCGAAACTTCAAATAGTCATAACTTCTTCGTTATAACTCGGATTTCGATGATGTTTTCACCTAAATGTTTCTAACGAGATTCTTTACAACTTTCAATAATAAAATTTTACTTATTTCAATTTTATATTTTCGTTAAATTTCAATATTTGACATTATATTGAAATCTCATAAGACTTCCAATATTTTCTGAGTGATTCTAAACATAGTTTTACTTCATTTCTAGTAATAACTATCTATTAGAACTCAATACTCAAAACCATATAATATTTCATTATATTATTCACTTTTTAAAATTACATAACACGATAACTGAACGCGTATGTTACAAATACCTCCTTCTTTTGAGGATTTCGTCCCCAAAATCACAACGATTTAAACAAATGAGGATATTTCGCTCTTATCTCATTCTTATTTTATTATCCAGTTTCACCTAGGATAACGGGTTCGTTTCATCATATATGCTTTAACATTTACGTAGATAACTCACATGAAACACATCATGAATACCTGCCAAATCTTCAGGCAATTCCAAGCGATATGCTTGCTTACCAATTCTTTGGATGATTTTGAAAGGTCCAACAAATCTGGGACTCAACTTTCCTTTCTTCCCAAATCGCATAATGCCTTTCCATGGGGATACCTTCATCATTACGAAATCTCCCAACTGGGATTCTATGGGTCGTCTCCTCTTTTCTGCATAGGACCTCTGTCGATCATGGGCCGCTTTCATTCTTTCTCGTATAATATGAATCTTATCACTGGTGTCTTGAATCATTTCAGGACCACCAAGGATATTATGTCCTACATCATGCCAACATAATGGAGTATGACATTTATGCCCATACAGTGCTTCATATACCTTCAATATATTTTCTACTGTTTGGATTGTTCTCTTCTTCTGACCATCTGTGATCGGAAATAATCTTTAGCGGTACGCCATGTCTCGCAACAGTTTCATCCAAGTATACTTGTGCGTATTTCTCCATAGGATCTGTTTCACGCATGGCGAGAAAATGTGCACGCTTAGTCAATCGGTCGACTATTACCCAAATGCTATCATTCTGCATAGCAGTCGTTGGCAATTGGATCAACACTAGACATAGAGGAATTTCAAAATTCTATTTGCCTATCAGGGGTAGTCCAGGCAAATCATTGGAGAAAATATCAGGATATTTATTATTAACAGGAACGTCATTTACAATTTTCTTCTCCTCTTTTGAGATATCAACTGTATAGGATAGATATGCAGAATACCCCTTCGATATAAGTTTACGAGTTTTTAGGAAATAGATTATTTTTAAGATTTTAAGTCTTTGTTACCGAAGACATAAATAGGATTCTTCTCTTCGATGGGGATACGTACCATCTTTTCGTAACACAAGAGCTCTTTGCGGTTCTTCGACAACCAATTCATGCCGAGAATAATTTCAAAGTTGGGCAAAGAGATAGGAAATCAGGTTAGCAAGAAAACTATAACCTTCAATTTCTATGAAAAAATCTCTATAGACTTTATCAGCAAGTAATGATATACTTCCCACGATATCAGTCACAACATTCGGGTCCTCACGTGCCTCCTCGCGATAATCTGGTATGCATGGTCTTTAGCTTTTGACACCTCCTCCTTCTTATTTGAAGTACTCATCGGTTGTTGAACGGAAGCTTGACTTCCCACCATCTAGCTAAAAAGAGTAGGGCAGAAACGCTTTCTGTGGCCAGTTTCACCACAAGCATAGCATGTAACATTCTTCCTCGGGCAAACGGGCTTCACGTGACCCTTTTCTCCGCATCCATAGCAAATCACTGGTCCTTTTGTGTTCTTCATTGACCCTGGTGATTATTTCCATTTTTTTGACATGATGGTGACTGAAAAGAAAAAGATTGTGACCTACCGCGGTCACGAAAGGTATTATGAGATTGTACTTGTCTGCTAGAATCAGATCGAGCTGATGGAATAAAGAAAACAAAGATAGTTTAATCAACATGTGGATGCTTAGGAACAGAAAGAGTGGCACCACACATTTCTAAGTCATGATCACGCTTTCGTGCATACTCAACAACTTTGTCGAACGATAGAATATTTCGATTAATTACGAATTCATGGATTTCATACCGTAATTCTTCCATGAATAACTAAAATTTTATCGTCTCCATAACAGGTAGCATCTCTGGCTAATGGTTGCTCAATCCTTTAATGAAGACCGTTATATTTCTATCGACTACCTTGACCATCTCCTTCTTTAATTCTCCGACTAAAATTTCGTCACTACACGAGACATGGTTCTCTGAACCAATCAATTCACTTCGCAGATCTATATTAGTCGGACTCGATTCTTTACGACCATTAAGGTCTGAACGAAAATCATCTTCTTAGTCATCACCGAAACGAAGGTAATGACATACTCGAACAAAAATGGAATCAATTTCTAGTTTCTTGGTAACCTTGTGACTTTTCCTGATCCAAGTGTGAGTCCTGTGCTTCCGGTAGTATAGGCCTCTACTACCATTCACACCTACTCATACTCGTTCCAAGAATTGTCTCGCAGTCCCCAAGTCAACATACCAAGAATTTTACAAAGGAACATATCACACATGAATGTGTTCAAACAAATACATACAATAATTTCTTCTAGACTCTTAAGGATTTCGGGTTTCTATCAAACATATCTTGGATTTCCTATACTCATCTTCTAGGATTCTTCTCATGCATATGCTCGATCTAGCATATTCTAATACTTTTTCATAGGTTTATAGAAATTTTTATTTCCAATTCTTCATATAAATTCTTTCTCGGGTAGTGTCTACTCTACAAGACACACTATACCAGAATTTACTCTAGCAGCATGTAGACAAACGATCTCCAACTACCTGCATCATCTTCTAACTCATGCAAAACATCATGCACATTTGTTCGTTTCATTATCCTTTCATGACATCGTCATTCCTGTATATGAATAAGTTTTCTTCTCATGGTTTTATCTTTTAAGTCAATTTCATAGGAGCCTATCCTAATAAGTCTGCATTATAGTTGCATCTCAACATGTTCTACTAGCTTCGACTCGGTTCTCTGTCATTTCTAACAACAACATCTCTTCTCATGCAATACTATGGGTGTATATCTTCTTCTTTTAATTCTTATGCATCTTACACAACATCAATTTCGATACTGTCGAAATATTTATCACCATCTTCGGTTCTTCCGACTCTATAAGCAATCACTACTTCAATCTGGAAAACGGTGGAACAACTATTGGATTAATGTCTAAGTCCATAACTATATTTGGTATGTACTTGACCCGACCCGGCATGGTCCATTTGGGTTGCACTTCACCGGCACAATTTATATGGATAGTCTTTTGAGAATAGTATATTTATGATTTATATTAATATATTATAAGTTCTAATATATTAATATGGAATCATATTATTTAATTAGTATTGATCAAGAATTAATTTAGAATCAATTAAGTGATCAAAAAGAACTAATTAAATATGGACTCTTATATATATGGAATGGGCCAAGTTCATTTAGGTTGGGCTAAGCTTTCATGGATGGTCCATGGAGCTTTCAACCCATGGATCCTATGTAAATGAAAGGTCATGGGTATTAGGGTTTACATGGATGTAACTCTAATCCTCCATAATATATAAAGGGGTCCTTGGCTAACAAAATTGGCACAAGTGTGTGAAAATAAGAGTGGGCCGATTTTAGTGTGCATACATATTCTCTCAAGTTCTTCCAATGTGTTTTGGTGATTTGTAATTCCATTTGAGGCTTCCACACTATTGGGGCTAAGCTCTTAAAGCTTAAAGACATCAAGCTACATCAAAAGGTATGTCATATAACTAGAATTTTGTAGTATAGGTGCTTCATAATATGCTAGTTAGGATGAAACCTTGGAATAGTTAATATTTGCATGTATAATAGAGAAAGCATAGATCCAAGGTTTATAGGGTTGCATCTACACCATAGGAGTGTTAGAATGCTCAAAACCCAACAGTGGTATCAGAGCCATGGGTTGTTTTCTGTTATATTGATGCAAATGTTTTATTTTCAAGTTGAAAAAAAAAGGAAAAAAAAACATGACGTTTGTCAAATTTTAAGATAATTACTTGTTTTTGTGAAAAACTAATTATTTGTAAAATTTGAATCATTTGCTATATGAGTTGAATTAGGTCAAATTTAGTAAAAGATAAAATGATATGATTATTTTATTAGTTTTAAAAGTTTGATCTAAAGAGTTTTTTGAAACCTCCATAAGTTATGGATATGAAAATGTTTTTAAAAAAATTGATTCAAAGTTTTTTATGGAGTTACAAAACTTGGTCTTAATGTTTTAAAGAATTCCATAACTTGTTCTTAAGTTATGGAACATGAAAAGTTTCATCATAAAACAAGTATTTAACTCCATAAGTTATGGAATCCAAAAGTTTTCAAGAGTTACAAAACTTGCCCTCAAGTTTTGGAATTTGGAAAAAGTTTTTTATGATAAAAAAAAAAAGAATTGAATTCTAAAACTCTTGGGTTCATAACTTAAACAATTAATTAAATGGTTTTAATTTTGAATTTAATAATTGGAATTATGATGTTTTTATTGAATAATTCAATTAACTCTTATGGACTTTATTAATAGATAATTAAAGTGTTTAATTAAAAGAGAATTAATAATTCCATAATGACATGGTTTAAATTTAATTAAATTAAGAGTATAGTTTAATTAATAGATTAAACCACCAAGTATTTTAAATGTCTAAAATACACCCTTATACTATTATAATATTAAAAGTTTAATATATTATATGTATAAGAGCAAGTCGTCTTACCATTAGTAGGCCTCATTCACGAAGCCGGTCTATAAGGGGGGTATAAGGTTGCTGCCTATAAAATGGCAGTTTAATGGGTATCCACTCTCACTCACCGCTTCCTTGACCGGTGGAGGGTCGTTAGCCGAACAGGTAGGACAAGGACTATAATTCTCCCTTCATTATAAGTATAATGATAAATACTAAGTAACTAAACACTTATAAATTCCCAATCTTAGTTACTTAGGAAAATGTGAATAAGGTGCTAATCCATGAAATTACACTTTGCACTTTGTTTAAGCTGTTAGTGGAGCGTGTGTGGTTAACCGGCACACTAACCTGGACTTAACAAGGTAGGCAAAGGGTAACTTAATGTTTATCATAGTATCGTTGGAGCGTGTGTGGTTAACCGGCACATCGATTGAGGGGTAAATATTAAGGGTACCAAGTATATTTGCATGGTCCATTTGGGTTGCACTTCACCGGCACAATTTATATGGATAGTCTTTTGAGAATAGTATATTTATGATTTATATTAATATATTATAAGTTCTAATATATTAATATGGAATCATATTATTTAATTAGTATTGATCAAGAATTAATTTAGAATTAATTAAGTGATCAAAAAGAACAAATTAAATATGGACTCTTATATATATGGAATGGGCCAAGTTCATTTAGGTTGGGCTAAGCTTTCATGGATGGTCCATGGAGCTTTTAACCCATGGATCCTATGTAAATGAAAGGTCATGGGTATTAGGGTTTACATGGATGTAACCCTAATCCTCCATAATATATAAAGTGGTCCTTGGCTCACAAAATTGGCACAAGTGTGTGAAAATAAGAGTGGGCCGATTTTAGTGTGCATACATATTCTCTCAAGTTCTTCCAAGGTGTTTTGGTGATTTGTGATTCCATTTGAGGCTTCCACACTATTGGGGCTAAGCTCTTAAAGCTTGAAGACATCAAGCTACATCAAAAGGTATGTCATCTAACTAAAAGGTACATCAAAAGGTATGTCATCTAGTTAGGATGAAACCTTGGAATAGTTAATATTTGCATGTATAATAGAGAAAACATAGATCCAAGGTTTATAGGGTTGCATTTACACCATAGGAGTGTTAGAATGCTCAAAACCCAACAGTGGTATCAGAGCCATGGGTTGTTTTCTGTTATATTGATGCAAATGTTTTATTTTCAAAGTTGGAAAAAAAAGGAAAAAAAAACATGACGTTTGTCAAATTTTAAGATAATTACTTGTTTTTGTGAAAAACTAATTATTTGTAAAATTTGAATCATTTGCTATATGAGTTGAATTATGTCAAATTTAGTAAAAGATAAAATGATATGATTATTTTATTAGTTTTAAAAGTTTGATCTAAAGAGTTTTTTGAAACCTCCATAATTTATGGATATGAAAAGGTTTTTAAAAAAAAATTGATTCAAAGTTTTTTATGGAGTTACAAAACTTGGTCTTAATGTTTTAAAGAATTCCATAAGTTGTTCTTAAGTTATGGAACATGAAAAGTTTCATCATAAAACAAGTATTTAACTCCATAAGTTATGGAATCCAAAAGTTTTCAAGAGTTACAAAACTTGCCCTCAAGTTTTGGAATTTGGAAAAAGTTTTTTTTATGATAAAAATGAAAAAAAAAGAATTGAATTCTAAAACTCTTGGGGTTCATAACTTAAACAATTAATTAAATGGTTTTAATTTTGAGTTTAATAATTGGAATTATGATGTTTTGTTGAATAGTTCAAATTAACTCTTATGGACTTTATTAATAGTTAATTAAAGCGTTTAATTAAAAGAGTATTATTAATCCATAAATATATGGTTTGAGTTTAATTAAATTAAAAGTCTAGTTTAATTAATAGATTAAACCACAAAGTATTTTTAAATGTCTAAAATACACCCTTATACTATTATAATATTAAAAGTTTAATATATTATATGTATAAGAGCAAGTCGTCTTACCATTAGTAGGCCTCATTCACGAAGCCGGTCTATAAGGGGGGTATAAGGTTGCTGCCTATAAAATGGCAGTTTAATGGGTGTCCACTCTCACTCACCGCTTCCTTGACCGGTGGAGGGTCGTTAGCCGAACACGTAGGACAAGGACTATAATTCTCCCTTCATTATAAGTATAATGATAAATACTAAGTAACTAAACACTTATAAATTCCCAATCTTAGTTACTTAGGAAAATGTGAATAAGGTGCTAATCCATGAAATTACACTTTGCACTTTGTTTAAGCTGTTAGTGGAGCGTGTGTGGTTAACCGGCACACTAACCTGGACTTAACAAGGTAGGCAAAGGGTAACTTAATGTTTATCATAGTATCGTTGGAGCGTGTGTGGTTAACCGGCACATCGATTGAGGGGTAAATATTAAGGGTACCAAGTATATTTGCATGGTTACTTCACACCTTGTTTTGTGATCCTCGGCATCCCAGTCACAAAACCTGAAGGGCACACTCGAGATTGAAACATGCCATTGAAAAGTTCAATGAATCTCAAAAGAATCTAGGAGTTTCAAAACCAATTAAAACCTAATAATACATTTCGTTTATCTGGGTGGAAATTGGTGAATCGTCATTCACCTACCTTCAAATATTTTATAGCTTGGATTACGGCATCCCTCTTCCAAGTTATAAAATAGTTTGTTGGGTCCTAGCCTTAATATATCATATTGGGTGTTATATTAAGGACTTAAATCAACTTTACGTGAATTTCTCCCATTGTTGATGTCTGGTTTAGACAACAATGATCTTCCCAAACCAAGCTTTCCTAATGAATATGACTTCCCGAGTTTGGCTCATGGAAGTCATACTTCTCTTCCTCCACCTCCTCCAATTATTCTCCCTAACCCACAAGTTCAAGGTCACTCAAGCCCTAATGGCAAGCAAGGTCTATGTGTGATCACATCTTAGAGATGAAGTCACATATTGACAAGCCGGGAGAGTTGGGTGTCAAAGTCTTGAGAAAGTTGGATGTTCAATCACTTTCTAAGTCACATAGTGAGTTCCTTTGGGACTACTATGAAACAGACTATGACATGAACCTTAATGATCATATCTATTTGCTTGGTGCTGCTGAATCAGCAATGATTTGGAACGATTGTAAAGCAAATTTGATTAGAAGATCAACTTCCCAAAAACTTTATGGACAGTGACAATGGTGACACTGGAAATCCAGAAAAAGCATTCTCTTCCCAATGGAAAGGGATTAGCCATAGTCAACCCGGTTGACCAAATGGTAAAGAGAAAGGCTAAGTCTGAGATAGTCTCATTACCAAAGGGTCCATATGTTTATTTTGCCAAAGGAAGGGGCGTTGATTGCAAAGTTGCCAAATTTACCTAAGGATGTTAAAGTCAATAAGTTTGACTCTACATCAGGTAGAGCCCATTATCTAACTCTGTTAAGTTCTATTTTGAGATCCTCATTACATGATGTGACTGAGTCACATGTTGATGTTTTAAGAATCAAAGAATAGAGAGAAATCTTAAAGGAAGTATATGCTGATTCTGATCGCGAATGTGGATTTCGATCGCATCAGAATTTTGAGCAGTTGCTTAAGAAGTTATGATATATTGCTAAGGAATAGATAACAACAATTTTCCATGTGGATTGTAAGGATAAGTTTTTCCGCAAAGTTTTAAAATAAAAGAAAATTGTTTAATTTTATTTATTTGAAGTATCCTTACAATGGCATTTGTGAAAAATTGTTGCTTATATGATTCCACTGACAGCAATATTGGAAAATGGATTTGATTCTTTCATTTGTGGTAGTGTCTAAATTTACCAAATCAGGAAAGTTCCTCATCACCCAAGTTTCAATTGGACCGAAACTTGGAATCATGTAAGTTGAATAGTATGATGAATGAGAACTTTCAAGCATCGGAAAATCAAGACTAATTACTTGTTCACATGGATGTGTGAGTCAAGTGAAGGACTAAAGGGATCGAGTACACATTCTTGTGCACTGGTCATGTCCACCACAAAGCTTGTTAAGACTATTTGATTTACTAAAGTTTAGTAAATATGGTTATACTTACAAGTTTAAGTATAATTCTGAAACATTGGAAAAGTCTCAATGTATGGCAGAACGAATGGGAAGAATCAAATTAGGCAGAAAGATAAAAGTTTCTCAAATCTGAAAAGATGGGAGAGTACTTTAGTATCATGTTTGTGATCATCTTAATGATTTAGAAATCATATCACAATTAGTCCTCTAAAGGTCATCTTAGTGCATTCTTATGACTAAGAAGAGGAGTCATGAATTGTTGAAATGGTTAGATCAGGAAGATGAGTCATACTTCGTTCCAAAACAATTCTTAGAGTCATACTCCAAGATTGTAACTTGAGTGACATATCTTAAAGAAAGGTTTAAAACACTTGTCAAATGTAAGAGTAAAAGTGTCCTACTCTTGTACATTTGAAATTGGTAAGTTGTGATGTTTTGGATAAAACAAAGACCAACTAAGGCCAATTGTGTGAAGTGTTTGTCTTGATAAAGAATCCGCACTATCTCTTGAATATTTGGCAAGATAGTCTTATATGTCAAGAGGATAGTGGGAGTCTTAAAGATCCTAAAAAGAATTTCAAGAACTAATCAAGAATAAAACCTGAGGTTCTCCACCAGCACACGACTTGAGGTTTATAACCTATCGTGTTGACATATTCTGTGCCCATTCCAATTAAAGTTGGCTTTGCATAGGAGTTTTGAAAGTTCTCAATTGGTTGCATAACAACTTGGAAGCAATGGCAGGCCCTGTACTGCCAGATGGCAAGAAGTTAAGATTGCATAAGTTCAGTCCATATGAGTTTGGATTTGTCATTATCCTTGTCTTGTGACTATGGTTTTGACGATTCACATGGATAAGAACACATACACCATAAAATCTAAGGGTCATAAGGTTTCTCTCCGATTCATGAAAATGATGGTGAGGAAACACTTCCACCAAGTAGATTTGAAGCAGATGGCAAACGGTCTAAACAATTAAGACTATGATTACGGCATCCCTTTTCATAGTTCTGAAATTGTTTAGACACACATGCATGCTATCTAAGGAAAGGTGTATGATTTTGATAAAGTTTTATCAAAGCATCTCGTATCAGAAATCTGAACTTTGGTAAGAAAGTCAATAAAGTATTGATTTCTAGAGGTCCAGCTGATTTCTGAGTACATGTCAAAGCTAGTGGGAGCATAAGTGTTATGCTAATAATCATCATGTTAGTGGGAGCATGATAATTATTGTTAGTGTTGCAAGTTAGCAATGTTAATTATAGAAAACAAAAGTTTCAATTCGTGAGGCTGTAGGGATTGAAAAAGTTGTTTTGCTATAATTAAGGGAGAGGATATACTTCATTTCAGTTCTAAAGGTTTAGATTGAGACCTTAATAATCTTTAGTCAAGAATATATATATAAATTTCATGTTGGATTGGTTCAACTTAAGGAAATTCTATATATTGCGTTCTCAAAATTCGATTATGATTACGGCATCCTTCTTCATAGTCAAATTTTGAAAACATGGCAAATAAAAATATTGTAGCAAAAGACTGGTCTAGAATCATGTCTTTATGTGAGACATCATGAATCGTGTACCATTTGCTTTGGGTACATGATCGATTGCATGTGCTATAATATTTGTCATTTCTAAATTTTTCCAAATGTCCAGAGGCATTAAGAAGAGAAAAGGTCTAGAATTGGATATGACTAAAATGATTAAGCAATTGTCGAGGACAATCTGAGGTTTACCAAAGATTGGTTGCTCAGGGACAGTTGGAAGTATAGTGCTAATTTTGGAAGGACCATATTGACATATTCTGAAAAGAGGCATCTCTTATTCAGAAGTGATAGTCAAAATGAGAATATGGAGTTGTCTCCATAGGGGGAAGTTATCTGTGTAAAATTAGAAAACTTAATGCAAGAAGCATGTCCAAAGCAATGTACTTTGAATATGAGACTTAGTTTCCATGGAGTTGATCTCCATTGGAATACCTTATAATGACTGTTGACAAGTCTTTGTGACTTTGTACATATTCATTACAGGAGGGTCAGTGCATATAAGTTTAAAATCTAAACAGATTTCGATAAATGATAGGAATTTGAAATTCTCACATTTTTCGATAAGGATTTGGGAGTGTGAAATTAGAATCATTGAAATTATGTTTAATTGGTTTATTTCACAAAGTAAGGATCATAGACAAACATAGAGTGCATACTTGGTGTATGGCAAAGCTATTGTTTAAGAAAAACATAGTGTACATGCTTGGAGCATGGGACAACTAGTGTTTTTAATTCAAGTATAAAGTTGATAAAACCGAAACAATGAATAATGAGTAATCAGTATGGTGATAAATAAAAGTGTTTATTTATATTCATAGGGTTTGATACCATATTTGATTCATTTATTCTTGTGTTTCACTTTGCATGTTTTGACTTCCAGAATAACTAAGGCGCTCTTCCTGAATGATTAAGTTATTCAAACCATCCACAGTCGGTCATATGTTGGAAGTAGATATGAATCAAGACTGTCATGGGTTGGTTTGTAGAGGTCCAAGTTGGTGGACAAAGTGGTGCTACAACACTCATGAGTGCTCATAAGTTCTGAGTATTGGATTCAACCCACGCTCATTTGAATCACTTCATGGATTTTATCACGAGTGATCATGAGACGATAATATCTTATATTCTTAAAACCTAGAGATATGAGTTGTTACTATGAGTTGGTTATACATTGATTGCATGAAAACGCATTGGTAACTCGATGTTATAAAACGTGCCTTTGTGTATGATTCAACAAGTAGTAGAACAAGCCATATGAGTCGAAGTTTATCCATTCCTTTTACCTTCGGGATAAAAGCGATATATGTGGGCCCCTCGATGATTTAGCGATGACACATGTGAGTGCTTGGCCAAGCCAAGACTGATTTGATTTGTTCAATCAGTCAGTCATCATAAATCGAATATCGGGAAACAACAAATGGACAGAGAGAATGATTATAATCCATGTCTCAGTCCATATGATATCTAGAATGGAGGAATATATGATCCCTTATCTAATGGACAAGTCATTGACAAGGTCAGAGTTCGACAGCGGCTTTAAGAGCTACGATTGCCAGTTAGGTTTTGAAGTCATACTCAATAATAGTTTTAGACTTATCCAAGTGGGAGATTGTTGGATTAATGTCTAAGTCCATAACTATATTTGGTATGTACTTGACCCGACCCGGCATGGTCCATTTGGGTTGCACTTCACCGGCACAATTTATATGGATAGTCTTTTGAGAATAGTATATTTATGATTTATATTAATATATTATAAGTTCTAATATATTAATATGGAATCATATTATTTAATTAGTATTGATCAAGAATTAATTTAGAATTAATTAAGTGATCAAAAAGAACTAATTAAATATGGACTCTTATATATATGGAATGAGCCAAGTTCTTTTAGGTTGGGCTAAGCTTTCATGGATGGTCCATGGAGCTTTTAACCCATGGATCCTATGTAAATGAAAGGTCATGGGTATTAGGGTTTACATGGATGTAACCCTAATCCTCCATAATATATAAAGGGGTCCTTGGCTCACAAAATTGGCACAAGTGTGTGAAAATAAGAGTGGGCCGATTTTAGTGTGCATACATATTATCTCAAGTTCTTCCAAGGTGTTTTGGTGATTTGTGATTCCATTTGAGGCTTCCACACTATTGGGGCTAAGCTCTTAAAGCTTGAAGACATCAAGCTACATCAAAAGGTATGTCATCTAACTAGAACTTTGTAGTATAGGTGCTTCATAATATGCTAGTTAGGATGAAACCTTGGAATAGTTAATATTTGCATGTATAATAGAGAAAGCATAGATCCAAGGTTTATAGGGTTGCATGTACACCATAGGAGTGTTAGAATGCTCAAAACCCAACAACAACTTCATAGATTGCACCAACACATTTATATCGCCCAAATGTGTTTCAAACGCACATCATTCTTCCAAAGATGTTATTATTTCATTAAACATACTTTAAATATACAATACCACTCTATGGGTATTAATACACTATTTACGATATCTCTCGATCGTTTATCTATAAAATTATCGATGTCGACTATCATAAGTCTTTTTATCACTTCGGAAGGTTTCATATCAGTTCTAATATATAAATTTTTAAATATAAAATTTCCTCTTCCATACTGTGGTCGACAACAGACCTTAAACTTTCTCAAGTAATAGCAATATAGGTAAGCGACCTAAGGCATGCTATATTTATTTATCATTTAGCACATATAAGAATATAAGGCATATCTCCTCTAAGATTCTAGTGCTTGTCCATTTAGGTATTCAACCTAAAATATACTAGATACACATCGTATCATCATCCCTTAGCGATCCATGTTTAAGTCTAGAAATTCTCAAAATTCCTAGTTCACTTAAACTAATTCTATTAAAATTTTGAAGTAACTTAATATTTTATAATACTAGGGTTTATCACTACCCAATACCCCACTTAAATCTTTCCTATGGTTTGTATCCATATACTTACAAATGACTCCGTTCATATATTGAACGTTAGATAATTTAAATCTAAATATCAATCCGTGATATTTAGTTCACTTAAACTATTGCTCTGATACCATGATTGAAAGACCCCTAACTTTCATACTAAAGACATTGTTACTTCAAGTTACTCCAAAACATGCTACGTGCATATTCAAAAATAATATTTTACATTGATAATTTGATTACAAAAGACTGGATACAAACCGACTAAGTTTTAGTATATTACATAACTACCCAGGATATTAAAGCTTTTACACAAACGTAAACCCAAATACAAAAGTAATAGTATAAACTATTTTAATTCTTCCAACAGTATATGACTAAACTGGATGCTTATTACCTGCAATTGTTAAACACTGAGAGGGGTAAGCGGTGACACTTAATGAGTTCAATAATAGATACAATATAACGCTATGTCATATATATATATATATATATATATATATATATATATATATATATATATATATATATATATATATATATATCAATATGACAGAAGCAAAGGGGTACAAAGAACAACAAAGGCAGATGAGTATCATATAACATGCTTTCCATATCAACGAATAATCTGATTCAAAGATATACAATCAATGAGACATAACAATTTCAATACTTGATATACATCAATAAGACTTTTGCCCATATGACATGGAAAAATAACCAATTTCTGAATAAACATTTTGGCTAGCAAATTATAGGTTTTCAGCCCTGCCTAGCCTTCTGCCAATGTCATAATGGTAGAAGTCATTCTCTTACGAGACATGATCTACACGGCCAGATGCTACATACCTGTACCCAAGTGATGCTTATGTCATACACTTCGTGGTCTAAGGTATAACTCATTATCATAATAACACGGGAAAGCATATTGAACATATAACACATAACATACAATTGTTCCTATATATTGAACTCACCGTGAAATAACCGGGGATTAAATGATAATTTGGGCAGCACTTCGGCTCTAAATATGACTTTGTGACGAAACCGGGGATTTTGGTTGAAAACCGGCCTTACTCGGGCAGAGTTTCGACTTGTAAATATGATTTTCTCGGTAACTTCGGAGCGTCGGGTAATTATGATTTTCGTTTTGACTCCGTCAGCTAATTTTGACTTTATTTTTAAAGTTATATTTTTAACGGGCCGGGATATGAAAAGTCCGTTAAAAATTCATAACTTCTTCATCTGACATCCGTTTTCGTCCGTCTTTTTACTGTTGTGCTACTATTAACGAGATCTTCGATTCTCGTTTAAGTCGTATCGGCTAAAAATCACTCGATCTTTATTTCGAGTTTTTAGCTGTCTACTGCTATACCGAATCTTGGAAAAATCATAACTTCCTCATACGAAGTCAGATTTGGACGTTCTTTTTATGAAAATTCTCGATTTAACGAATGCTACGACTTTCATTTAGATCATAAGGGCTAAAAAGTAGTTTATCGAAAACTCACTTTTTACGTCATTCGTCGTCGTGTCGGTTCTGTCGCGAAACTTCAAATAGTCATAACTTCTTCGTTATAACTCGGATTTCGATGAGGTTTTCGCCTAAATGTTTCTAACGAGATTCTTTACAACTTTCAATAATAAAATTTTACTTATTTTATATTTTATATTTTCGTTAAATTTCAATATTTGACATTAGATTGGAATCTCATAAGACTTCCAATATTTTCCGAGTGATTCTAAACATAGTTTTACTTCATTTCTAGTAAAAACTATCTGTTAGAACTCAATACTCAAAACCATATAATATTTCATTATATTATTGACTTTTTAAAATTACATAACACGATAACTGAACGTGTATGTTACACTGCAGATCCGCTGAAATCCACCCGCTAACAAATGCCAAAATGACAACCCATTAATAACTAGCTCGTGACTCACCCTATGAGTATAAATTAGGGTAAAAGACCTTTTTACCCTTCCTCTAACTTGGCCCAAAGCCAAGGCCCAAACCACATGACCAAAATCCCAAAATCAAAAATAAGCATCTAAGGCCCAGTTATGGCCCAATTTTCCAAATTGGGCCCAATTCCTTTCATGAGACTTCACCCAAGAAAGTCCAGTAAGGTCACAAAAGTCCAACCACAAAATCCAGATAGGCCAACGTGGCCTAAGACAACCAAGCCCAAAACCGAAACCCAAAATGAAGAAGTCCAAGTCTGCTGAGTACACGAGGCGTACTCAGCCTGTACGCTCAACGTACAACATGAAATACTTGTACGCACAACGTATAAACTTGTACGCCCAACATACTCACCATCCATGGCCAACTTCCCAAAAATCAGCTCTTAATCCATTAAGATTTTGATCCAAACTCAGATGTGACTTCCCCAAAGTGGTTAATCACATAAAGTTGCCAACTTTATGTACATTCATAGCTAAATGGGACTCTAGAACTCAAAGAGGCTTAATACTTGACTTAATACATGCATGGGACCAAAACTACCATAAATTTTGCACCTTTATGCCCAATGAACCCATAAAATATCTAGATCTACAAGGAGTCACGGACAAGCTCTGAAAACGACCTTAACTCCCATTCACCAACCAAAAGAACCAAAATGGCCAAAAATGAGCTAAGAAGAAGATCCATGAAATGAAATGGCAAGGTTTGAACTTTATACCTTTCAAGCCACCAAAAGGAGTTGCTAATGCTGGATCTCAAAGCCTTCCCTCAAGTAACAAGTCTTCAAGATTCTTCCTCTTCTTCTAGATCCACAAAACCCTCCTTAAAAACTTCACAAGAGCTCAAAATCACCAAATATGTGCTAAGACAAATTAGGGTTTTTAGGGTATGGAGGCTGACTTAGAAATGATCAAAAGAGGCTAACATAAAGCTTATATAGTGTACATCATGAAAATTAGGGTTTTCTTAACTCACCCTCGTACGTCCAGCGTACTCCTCATACGCCCAGCGTACGAGGCTTCACACTCCTGCTCCACCTTTCACAGTATACTAAGCGTACACCACCTTACGCCAAGCGTACTAACCTCTGCAGAAGTACACCCCGCGTACTACCTAGGTACGCCCTGCGTACTAGGGCTCCCTCTTAAACCCTAAAACACTCCGAAGGTCCTAACTTCTTCGTTATAAACCCGATTTCGACTATCCTTATATCCATGAAAAGGTAACGAGAAGATTTACACTTTAATCAACTCATACTTGCCATAAAATTTCCCGAACAAAAACCTAATTTCCATAAAACCGCGCTGCCATTTTCCCAAAATACCCCTTGGCTCCAAAACTAAATCAGAACGCCTGAATCATCTACATTACATCTCCCACACCCAATTGGGTAACGATTCAGAACAGGGCGCTACACATCATCTACTCATACATAGCATTATGTTACATATAATCTTAATTTCTCTTTAACTACTCTTACATGTATTACTCATAATACATTTATCCTTCTTTTACCTACCCATACATACTTTGGTTATATATACATGCTCAGATACATGGCCTTACATGTATAACTATATTTACACATTCTTACATTGGATTATAACCTATATAATACTATCCTCTCTTCCTCTATATCATGCTCTAGTACATGACTCTTACATACCAACATATATATATATATATATATATATATATATATATAATTAAATACATAACATAATCTAGAGAGAGAGAGAGAGAGAATGTGTGTGTGTGTGTGAGTGAGTGGGAGTAATAACTCACCTTATTAGTTAGTGGAGACTAACTACCCTTTTTGTCTCTTTTCTTTAAATGACGCATTCTTGATCCATATTCTTGCTCATAGGCCTATTCATACATATATATACAAGTTCATAATAGATGTCTTATGTCACACCCCCGAACCAGACGACGGAAATGTTCGGGGGCTTGAGCGTGACTCCATTGTTGTAGTATCATCACAGAGTATATAATTGAAACATAACATCATCATCATCATGCATGTAATATAACAACATTCATTGTTTACATAGAGTATTGTATTTTAATATTACATGCCAAAATAATTAAAGTCTGATGAAATAGAAATATAACAAAACATCCATTAGTTTGTTCGTCCCAACTTGCTTCAACGTTTTCCTGAGAATACAAGTTAATTTAAAAAGGTCAACATAAAAATGTTGGTGAGTTCATAAGCATGTTTGAGAAAATGATTAGTATAACTTTGTAATCACAAGAACATCCTGTATTTTGTTAAAATAGTTTAGTATGTTTGTGTCCGATCTGGTACCAATGCATGTGTGTTATTGATTAATAGAATCCCAAAAGTGAATGAAGAGAATGTAAATAGAATGCCCCCAGACAACCCGATGTTGCCTGTAAAAGAAGAAAAGAGAAAGCTGCAGTACCAACCCCGAGGTTGAGTACCAGTGTGAGTAAGTTTCCGAGTAATCCAAGAGAAAAGAGAATGGTCTTCCGCAAACTTCATAACGTTAATTCCTCTAAGTGAGCCGTCATAACCATACTAAATAATGCCAATTTCGCCTGTCTTGGCGTTTGTGAACGCCGAAGGAAAAATAGAATAAGGTCTTCGTCACCCTAGACTGATTTAGTCTAACTGTAGCGAACATCTCATGTGTAGGGTGTCATCCCCGTATAGATCTATACACAAAACCCCGCTCTCTCTCCAAGAGATACTGATTATAACTACAGGCTACGATCGTACACTCAGTAGGTGTCAACCGACAAGTCTCGCTAGATCCTTAATCGAATTTTACGCGAAGAGAAACATATAAACTCATTTCGGTCCCAATGAACCATGTCTGCGGACCACTGAGTCTCACTGAACACGTAAGTCATTTTCAGGCCCGGAAGAAATGAGATTATATAATATGGGCCCAAAATATATGTAAAAGGACAACTAAGGCCCATTTCACATGTAAAGTATTTATAGACCCAAATAGCACGCAAATAGTATCCAAGGTCCGTCGCGCATGTTCATGGGTCAGTGAGGCCCAATAAACAAATAAAGAGTATTCAGGACCTATGAAGCATATTAATAGGCCACTAAGGCCCAATATTATACGAATGACAAAATTAATCCGTTTGTTATTTGATTTCTAGTATTAGCCAAATTATTTACCAAAATAGCATAAAAAGCCAAGTTTTTGTAAAAATGACATTCTTGGCCCAATAAGCCAAAAATTTACAATTAAGGTCCAATCTTAGTAAAAATAACACTTTTGTCCCCATTTTGTTCAAAACTTGTATTTATGGCTAGTTTCTGGTAATAATAACATTTTTAACCCATTTCGGTTAAAAATATCATTTTTGGCTTGATTTTTGTGAAAATACACATTTTTCCGGTTTTTTTGATTTTTGTGACCCGGTTGTTGGAAAATTTGTAGAAACATCATCGTGAGTCGAAATTTGGATCCGTAAACTCTGGAAGTTTGGAAATTTTGTCTACATTGTTCACAATGTTTCTCATAATTTTTAATGGCCTCTATCCAGCGTGAAATTGCTCACCTTCACAGGCTGGTCTGAGATTATTTCAAATATGATAGGCAGTTTTGTATAATTCGCCGAAAATTATAGAAAAATCGTATGAAAACGTGAGAGTAGTCATTTTAAAGGTATAAACCTGAACTATTTGTAAAACAGTTTTGAAAAATATTACCATTAAGGTGGTCAAAACAGTTCGAGATTGGACCAAAACTTTTCTGTCAAAGGCTGATTTTTGAGTATAAGTTATCCACGTTTGTACATAACACTTGTTTTTGCTATTTTAAGTGCATAATCCCATATCTAAGAGTTTACATGTATTATATGTGATAACACATACTTTTCACAAGGTTTTTATGTAGATCAAAGTGATAAACTTCATATTCTTAACATATTTTTATATTTATGATGTAAACAACACATAATCACCAAATAAATCATGAAAACACACATAGTCATGCATATACACATAGATATACACAAAACAACTTGTATTCTCCACCAAAACAAAGTAAAAACATAAAATAGGGGGTATGAACTTACTTTGGGGTTTGGATTCGATTTGATGAAGAGATTGAAGAAGATCTCGACTTTAGCAAGCCTCTTGAAGAGGTTTTCGAACTTGGATGGTTCTAAGAAACATGATCCACAAAAATATGGGTGTAAGAGGAGTGATTTAAGTGTAAATATGTGGTAATTCTACTTAGGTTTGTAAGATCTTATCTAGGATGATGATCTTGATGAAAAACCCTCTTGAAGACACCCACAAACTTGCGAAAATATGGAGGAGAGGGAGGAGTTCTTAGAGAGAGTTTGAAGTAGTTTGAAATAAGAAATGGAGGTGGGGTGGTGGGAGTCTTGGCCGAGAGCAATAAGAGAAGAGAGAAGAAGATAGTTTGAGGTGATGTTTGCATGGATACCCACCATGCAAACATGAGGTGTCTTATGCACATAAATCCTCATTTCGTTTTTGTCTAACAAGCACATTGGGTCGAGAATTTGGGCTAGGAAGATAAAAATGATTTGGTTTGGGTCCATTCTTGGTCTTGTTCGAATTTATGAAGCCCAAAAATTATTTTTCGGCCCATTGGGCCCTTATGAGGGTCTACGGCCTAATAGAAGTTCAATAGGTAATTTACGGTCCATTAGGACTAATGGAAACATTTATGGCCCAACAAGGTCCATTTGGGATAAGAGAGCCCTTTTAGGTCCACATGGCCCAAAATGCTAAAGTTTTATGAATGTGGTCCATTTAGAGCCCAATTAGGGTTCCTAGGCCCAAGATAGTGAAGTTGCAGGTTTATTGGTCCATTAGACCCAATAAGAGAATCTTAGTTCATATAGAAGTGGAACCGGGATTTCTAGGGTTTCCAACCCTTAATTGAACATATGAGATGTATTTGAATGAGCATAGAGTATGGTATTCATTTGGAGTAAAAGTCATTACACTAGATGAATGTTTACATGAGAATAGAATTTCCTAGCTAAAATGCTAGTTGTGACATCATCCCCCTGTTAGAGGGAATTTTGTCCCGAAATTCTTTTGAAAGATGGACTCACGAGCAAGAGAATAAATGAGGGTACTTCTGCTTCATCTGATCTTCGCGTTCCCATGTGAATTCCGATCCACGCTTAGCGTTCCATCGAACCTTCACAATCGGAATGCGGCTCTGCTTCGACTGGTTCTTCGACGAAAAGGAGATTCTTGTTTATTTCGATCTCTTCTAAAGGAATGACAAGAGTTTCATCTGATAAGCACTTTTTCAAATTTGAGACGTGGAATACAGGGTGTACGTTGCTGAGCTCTGCAGGTAGCTGCAGCTTATAAGCCATTGGACCTGTTCGAGCAAGAATCTCGAATGGTCCAATGTATCGTGGGTTCATTTTTCCCCATTTCCCAAAACGGATCATCCCTTTCCAGGGAGAGACTTTCAATAGCACCCGATCTCCGTCTTGGAATTCCAAAGGCTTTCGCCGTTTGTCAGTATAACTCTTTTGTTGGTCTCGCGATGCTTAAAGTCGGGCTCCGATTTGGATTATCTTCTCTGTCGTTTCTCAAATAATTTCTGGTCCTATAAGAGTGCTGTCTGGGGATTACCCTTTCGCTAGCTGGGTGTCACCTACCTCAGCCCATCATAGAGGCGATATGCATTTGTGACTATAAAAAGCCTCAAAAGGAGCAACCTTGATGCTCGTGTTGTAACATCCTGAAATTCAGGTACAACTATTTAGCCCTTCTTTTATTCAAAGTGTCAAGTTAAGCCCTTAAGAGGAATTGGTAGCAAATGAGTACGCTGGGCGTACTCAAGAGTACGCTGCGCGTACTCATGCGCTTATTTTGGACGCGGACTCGCCTGAGTACGCTGGGCGTACTCAGGGTTACGCTGGGCGTAATGTGTCCAGGTGCAAACCCTAATTTCTGACTTGTGCCCTATATATTGGATGCTAAGGCTCATTTCTCAGCCTCCATAGCAGTGAGTAAAACCCTAAGAGAGAACTTTTCATCGTTCTTAGTGAGTGTGTGTGATTTTGGAGCTAAAAGTGCCTTGGTGTGCTAGTGAAGAAGAAGGAGAGGAGTTTGTGGAGACTAGAGTTTGAAGTGCAAGTTTGGATCTGAGATCTACAGAGGAAGGAGCTGCATTTGGAGGTATAAAGTTCAAAACTTTCCTCTTCATTTGGTTTGTTGCTTCATGGACCATTTTAGGGTTAAAAGTCCCAAAGGTGGAGACTTTATGAGCGTAATGTGCTCCATGGACCTAGATCTGTCCCATTTCAGTGGTATTTGTGTTGTAGATCCATAAAGTTCCCATCTTGGTCGTGGATATGAGATCATGCTTGAGTATTGGGCTTTCTAGTGTTAGGAAATGGTATATTTTGGGTGTTAGTGACTTGTTCAGCCATGCAAAGGCTTAAAGTCATCGACTTTATGGATTAAGAGGCTTAAAAATGGTTAGATCTAAAAGCTGGACGTGAGTCTTAACTGTTTAAGACCTCAAGAGCTAAGGGACTGAAACTGGGATTTACGCCGGGCGTAATCCCAATACGCGTGGCGTACGGGGTGGCGTTCCCCGATTCTGAGAGACTGCCGGGTACGCCCAGCGTACACATCTGGTACGCGCAGCGTAACCCGGAGGGTTGACTTTTAGGGTTTGGTCTATAGTGGGGCCTTTGAGTTATGAGAGGGGTAAAATGGTCTTTTACCCTTCTGAGAGTACTAAGAGGAGGAATAGTCTAGCCTTGAGAGATGTATTGATTGAGAGTATTTATTTTACATGATTAGGCGGAGGCTAGACCTGATTTTACAGAGTTCGAGCTTTACCGAGTTACCCGAGGTGAGTCTTCTCACTATACTTTACCTAGAGTGGTAATTAGAGCTATGAGACAGAGTATGCTGTATGCTTTTGCATGATGTGATTTCTATGTGTTATACGCTATGTATGTTACAGAGTTTTCAGAGTTAGGACCGGAAGGTCCACAGAGTTAGGGCCAGAGGGTCCACAGAGTTAGGGCCAGAGGGCCCACAGAGTTAGGGCTAGAGGGCCCACAGAGTTATGGGACTGGAGGGTCCCACAGAGACACCTTGACCAGAGGGTCATCAGAGTTATAGCCTCGAGTGGCTAATATGTGTTGTGTGTGGTATTTTGGGGAACTCACTAAGCATTTATGCTTACAGTGTTGTGTTATGTGTCTCAGGTACCAGCGAGGATCGCGGGAAGGCGCCGGCTTGATCAGTACACACACGGGGAGATTTTTATTATGATCTTGGGATATGATGTTATGATTGACTATGTGATACAATGGTGTTTTTATAACGATTATGAATGAAAATGTGTTTTATAAAATGTGAAAAATTGTTTTAAAAATTTGGGTGTTACACGTGTGATAACTGTTGTTGTATGAGAATTTAATCAAAGGCAAGTGGGCATCCCATGGCTTGCCAAAATTGATCACACAGGCTCGAAGCATGTCTTCAAGTGCTGGGATGGTCCGTCCGCTCTGGCCATCAGTTTGAGGGTGGTAAGCAGTGCTCATGTCTAGCTGTGTTCCCATAGCTTTCCGGAGCGACTGTCAAAATCTTGAAGTAAGTCCACTATCCCGATCCGAGATAATAGATACTGATACCCCATGAAGTCTCACGATCTCTTTTATATAGGTTCGAGTTAATCTTTCCGTCTTGTATGATTCCTTTATTGGCATGAAATGGGTAGATTTGGTTGACCTAATGGCAATCATCCGGTTAGCGCCTAATCCAACTTTTGTAATGATATGCTTCGCCTTTTTGACTTCGAGATTTTTATCCATTCGACGAGTGCTTCCTTCATGGTATTCTCCGGCTTCGATGTCTCCCAAGCCGATTGTAGGTGTTGATTGTGTTTGTTCTTGTTTCGAGAGTAGACGAGTATATTATCGATGAAAATAATTAAAAGGTTGATTAGGAATGGGTGGAAAACTTGGTTTGTGGGGTCCATGAATACTGCGGGGCATTCATTTGTCCAAAGGACATCACAACGAATTTGCAATGACCGCATCGAGTTCCAAAAGCAGTTTTTGGAATGTCCTCTTCCCGGACTCGGAGTTGATGATATCCGGATCTCAGATCTATTTTGGAGAAGTAACTAGCTCCTTGAAGCTAGTCAAATAGGTTGTCAATCCGAGGAAGTGGGTATCGGTTTTTGACAGTGAGCTTATTCAATTCCCTAAAATCGATCCACATTCTGAAGGATCTGTCTTCTTGACGAACAAGACTGGAGCTCCCCAGGGTGAGAATCTTGGTCTGATGAATCCTTTGCTCAACCATTTTCTTAATTGACTGGATAACTCCTGAATTGCGGAGGGAGCTAACCTGTAGGGTGAATTGGCAATTGATGTGGCTCTTGGTATGAGGTCGATTCGAAATCCAACCTGTCTTTCTGGGGGTATTCCCGGAAGGTCTTCAGGAAATACATCCGGAAAGTCGCATGCCACTTGGATGTCTTAAATGTTGATTTTCTTCTTTGGATTTATCTACAACATGAGCGAGGAGCGCATAGTTCTTCTTGTGAAGGCACTTATGTGCCTTGATGCACGAAATGAGACGAAGATTGATGCTAGGTTTATCACCATAGATTATTAGGGTTTCGTGATTGGGGAGGTGAAGGCGAACGGCCTTCTCGTGACACATAATATCAGCATGGTGGGGGCTTAACCAATCCATGTCGATTATCACATCAAAACTCCTAATATTTACTGGCATCAAATCTATTTGAAATGAATGGTTGTTTAGTGTTAAGGTGCACCCTACATAAATATCTTTGGTTGATTTGGTTTTCCCATTAGCCATCTCCACCGTAAAGGCTTCGTTTAGCTTCTGGGGTTGTTGTTTTAGTAAGTGTCTGAATTTGTTACTAACGAAGCTTCGCTCGGCTCCACTATCGAATAAGATGCAAGTGAAAGTGTTGTTAAGTGGGAATGTACCAGTAACAACCGTCGAGTCTTGAATTGTCTCACCTTGACCCAAAGTCAAGATTCTTCATGATCCTCCTGCCCCCTGGTTGTTGGCTTTGGGGCAGTTGCGTCTGAAATGACCCGTTCCTCCACATCTGTAACAAGTGTAACTAACCCCAACGTTATTGTCGTTGTTATTGTTGTTGTGGTTGTTGTTGATGTTCTAGTTTGACTGTTGATTATGTTGTGGTTGAGATCTGCAGTATCGGGTGGTGTGTCCTCTCTTGTTGCATCTATTACAATACGGCTTCCGGTAGGCTCCTTTATGATGGAAATTGCACTTGTTGTATCTTGGAAGACTTCCTGCATATGGTCTTGCTGGTGTTGATGTGGTAGGTGTCATGGTCGCATGGACAACAACAACATGTTGTTTCTTCGAGGACCCTTGAGTTGGCTGTCCCTTCCTCTTACTCTTAGACTCTCGTTTCCTGCTCTTAAGCTTGGGTTTTGGAGTGCCTTGCTAAGCTGTCACCCGTTGGGTTCCGCGGTCGTTACTTCGGCTGGAGTTGTCGACGTTATCTCCATCTCTGTTGGTGTTATTTGCGTTGAGTTGTGCCATAGCAGCGGTTACGGCAGCTGTTATAGCAGCTTGGAATGTAGCAGAGTCCATCTGCAGGATTGGTGTCTTACATGTGTGCCTGTTATTTCTGTGGGATGACATTTTCTGCTGCATGATGATAAGCAAGATCGTAAGTAACGATGGTCATTTCTGGTTGTACTCTATAAACTTCGCGTTTTGTCGTATGGTTCACAATGTTTCAATCTACATCCCTATGATGTATTTATGGTAGTAGGTAATCGTAGTTTTGGCACGAATATTAAGTCTGTCCATAGAGTATATAGGTTGTTTTGGTTTTGATATCTTTGAGTATCTAGTGGTTTCGGGGGTTCGGTTGTGCATATAAGTGGACTCATGCAATAACACAAAATAAGAAGAACAAATAGTTGTTTCATTAGTGAGTACCATCCTAGTACACGAAAGAGTGTCATATCGGATAGTAGTGGGGGGGGGGGGAAAGCTGATCCTAATTGTGGCGGAAAGTGTCTGGTGGTGGTGCTGATGAAGTGGATGCACCCTGGAGATGAGCTACTTGTTGCTCGGTGTCTCGTAGTCGTGCCTCCCAAACTGACTATCTCGCTTGGAAGTCCCTGATCATTCCTTGTGTTTGTCTCTCATCTCTCTCAACAGCAGCCTACATTTGGTCCGTTTGATTTGGGGTGTCCTGAGCTTGGTTGCGAATGTCCTGGGTGCACCGGACCATGTCCGAGAGGGCTCGGTCAGCTGGTCCCCCATGACTAAGGTCGAAAAGACCTCGGTTCATACCGTAGGGCGGTCGTATCCCCTGCTGGCGACTCCATCTCCTAATATTGTGTGCCCACGGGATGTGGCGCCATCGGGGGCCATACGATAAGCCGGTACTCTGGCCATGCGTGGAGGATTGATGACCTTGGACTCGGTATCCGAGTCATCATCGTCATTTCCCTTGAGCTCTTTCTCTTCGAGGTCCACTACTGGCTCGGAGGGTCCATCCGCAAGTTCTACTTCATGTTCCCCCTCTGGTTCTTCCTCTGAGTCAAGCCACCCTGCATTCCCCTGACTAGGGAGATAGGGGTCTATTGGCTAATGATACCCGGCCATAGAGTCTGCACGAAAGTGTATAAATACTATAAACAAATAGCACACCAAATACTCCTATAGTATTTTTAATTTTGTTTATGTTTGAGTTCCTTAAAATCTTTTTGGATACGAGGTAAGTTTCTAGATTCATTTCCCAACATGATCACTCCCAGCCACATGTTGGTCGTATTTTGAATAAATATAGTTGATCAGGCTATATTTATCCCCAATACAACTACATAACTATCCGAGTTTAATCATGGTGCTCAATTTCCTCCAGAGACTTTTAGTGTTATAGTTTTAATGTACACCTAGGTATGTATTTTACTCAGAGTGTTTTAGTCTCATTGTATTTATAGTTGCATATCCTGTATGATTAGATATGCCATTTCACTATAAACAATGCTCTGATACCAATTTGTCACACCCCCGAACCAGACGACGGAAACGTCCGGGGGCTTGAGCGTGACTCCATTGTTGTAGTATCATCACAGAGTATATAATTGAAACATAACATCATCATCATCACACATGTCATATAACAACATTCATTGTTTATATCGAGTATTGTATTTGAATATTACATGCCAAAATAATTAAAGTATGATGAAATAGAAATATAACAAAAATCCATTAGTTTGTTCGTCCCAACTTGTTTCAACGGTTTACTGATAATACAAGTTAATTTAAAAAGGCCAACATAAAAATGTTGGTGAGTTCATAAGCATGTTTGAGAAAATGATTAGTATAACTTTGTAATCACAAGAAAATCCTGTATTTTCTTAAAATAGTTTAGTATGTTTGTGTCCGATCTGGTATCAATTCATGTGTGTTATCGATTAATAGAATCCCACAAGTGAATGAAGAGAATGTAAATAGAATGCCCCCAGACAACCCGATGTTGCCTGTAAAAGAAGAAAAGAGAAAGCTGTCGTACCAACCCCGAGGTTGAGTACCAGTGTGAGTAAGTTTCCGAGTAATCCAAGAGAAAAGAGAATGGTCTTCCGCAAACTTCATAACGTTAATTCCTCTAAGTGAGCCGTCATAACCATACTAAATAATGTCAATTTCGCCCGTCTTGGCGTTTGTGAACACCGACGGAAAAATAGAATAAGGTCTTCGTCACCCTAGACTGATTTAGTCTAACTGTAGCAAACAACTCAGGTGTGGGGTGTCATCCCCGTATAGATCTATACACAAAACCCCGCTCTCTCTCCAAGAGATTCTGATTATAACTACAGGCTACGATCGTACACTCAATAGGTGTCAACCGACAAGTCTCACTAGATCCTTAATCGAATTTTACGCGAAGAGAAACATATAAACTCATTTCGGTCCCAATGAACCATGTCTGCGGACCACTGAGTCTCACTGAACACGTAAGTCATTTTCAGGCCCAAAAGAAATGAGATTATATAACATGGGCCCAAAACATATGTAAAATGACACCTAAGGCCCATTTCACATGTAAATTATTTATAGTCCCAAATAGCATGCAAATAGTATCCAAGGTCCGCCGCGCATGTTCATGGGTCAGTGAGGCCCAATAAACAAATAAAGAGTATTCAGGACCTATGAAGCATATTAATAGGCCACTAAGGCCCAATATTATACGAATGACAAAATTAATCTGTTTGTTATTTGATTTCTAGTATTAGCCAAATTATTTACCAAAATAGCATAAAAAGCCAAGTTTTTGTAAAAATGACATTCTTGGCCCAATAAGCCAAAAATTTACAATTAAGGTCCAATCTTAGTAAAAATAACACTTTTGTCCCCATTTTGTTCAAAACTTGTATTTATGGCTAGTTTTTGGTAATAATAACATTTTTAACCCATTTTTGTCAAAAATATCATTTTTGGCTTGATTTTTGTGAAAATACACATTTTTCCGGTTTTTTTTATTTTTCTGACCCGTTTGTTGGAAAATTTGTAGAAAAATCATCGTGAGTCGAAATTTGGATCCGTAAACTCTGGAAGTTTGGAAATTTTGTCTACATTGTTCACAATTTTTCTCATAATTTTTAATGGCCTCTATATCCAGCGTGAAATTGCTCACCTTCACAGGCTGGTCCGAGATTATTTCAAATATGATAGGCAGTTTTGTATAATTCGCCGAAAATTGTAGAAAAATCGTATGAAAACGTGAGAGTAGTCATTTTAAAGGTATAAACCTGAACTATTTGAATGTAAAACAGTTTTGAAAAATATTACCATTAAGGTGGTCAAAACAGTTCGAGATTGGACCAAAACTTTTCTGTCAAAGGCTGATTTTTGAGTATAAGTTATCCACGTTTGTACACAACACTTGTTTTTGCTATTTTAAGTGTATAAATCCCAGATCTACAAGTTTACATGTATTATATGTGATAACAGATACTTTTCTCAAGGTTTTTATGTAGATCCAAGTGATAAACTTCATATTCTTAACATATTTTTAGATTTATGAAGTAAACAACACATAATCACCAAATAAATCATGAAAACACACATAGTCATGCATATACACATAGATCTACACAAAACAACTTGTATTCTCCCCCAAAACAAAGTAAAAATAGAAAATAGGGGGTATGAACTCACTTTGGGGTTTGGATTCGATTTGATGAAGAGATTGAAGAATATCTTGACTTTAGCAAGCCTCTTGAAGAGGTTTTCGAACTTGGATGGTTCTAAGAAACATGATCCACAAAAATATGGGTGTAAGAGGAGTGATTTAAGTGTAAAGATGTGGTAATTCAACTTAGGTTTGTAAGATCTTACCTAGGATGATGATCTTGATGAAAAACCCTCTTGAAGTGTGGCAACCCGAAATTTCTCTTTTGTATAAACCATTCAATTCAATCAAAGTCAGACTCGTTTTTGTATCTTTTAGCACTGTTTAAGGGTTCGTTTAAGTGTTCTAAGCTTAAGTACAATCAAGGTTGAAATTAGGGATGAGTTAGCAAAGTCGTAAAGTAGCATTTCGGGCCATACACTCCTCCAGGAGGAGTGTACGGTCGTACACATGGGTGTACGGCCGTACACCCCCTCATGGCCGCACACTCAAGGTGGTGGGTCACCCACCTATATATATATATATATATATATATATATATATATATATATATATATATATATATATATATATATATATATATATATATATATATATATATGAGTAGACCTCACTTCCTTCATTTCTTTCTTCCCTTGGCTGCACACCACTCCATTTTTCTCTCAAGCTTCTTCAACCGCGAACCCTTCAAGGCTTCAAAAACGTAAGTATTCCATCCTTTAGCTTATTATACTTGAAAGACCTCTTGATTTAAGCCTTGATTCTTCAAGTTTCAACATGTTCTTCATCCTGTGAAGGATTACGGCCGTACACCTTCATAAGGTTGGCCATACACACCTTAAAGGCCCTCCAAACTGAGAGTTTAGCCCCTATCATCTAGTTGGACATGCTAACCTTTGATTCTAGCCTTGATTCACCTTAAAATCGACCAATATAGCATGAACATGAAGGGTGTACAACCGCACACCCCTTGTACGGCCGTACACACCCCATAGGGCCGTAAACCCACTTTGATGATCACTTATGGCCTTAAACTTCCAATAAAGCTAAGCGTGGGACAAAGAACACTTCCTTAATGCTTCTTAGGGCCTTAAAACACCTCAACATGCACACTTCTTCATGAGTGTACGGCCGTACACTCATGGGCCGTACACCCATGGCCGTACACACCCTTAGTGTGGCCGCACACCTTCCCCATTCAATCACACATGATTTTAACACTTAGTTCAAGTGTTTCCAGGTCCCTAGAGTGGTTTCCTGTCATGTCTAGTAGTGAAATACCCTAATTTGATTCATATACGTGTAATTACATGCTAAATAGGATCCATTTGTGTTCGAGACTTCACTTGACACCCAGCATCTCATATCGATCTTTCATACAAACCACTCACTCGAGGTGAGTTCATACCCCTCGCTTTTACGATTTTTAAACGTTTTCAGGGAGGGGGGGAATACAAGCCAAACACAAATGATTTTGTGAACTACGAACTATTACAAAAGGACTTTTAACAAGTATAAAACTTATGTAATTGATACAGACAAAAGATTACCGTATTTGTATAAAATATTTAGGTATTTTATCCCTTTTGTACCATGTTGAGCATAAGGGATGCTTTCAACTTACGACCAAAATTGCATAGTTTTTCAGATTCAATATTCACATCAACTACACTATATACATGCAAACTATAATCGGTATAGTTTGGGGTTATCAATACACAACTTTTACGAATTCAGAGTTATTCATTATTAAACATATAAACTATGGCAGATTTAGTTTATGATATACATTACTACGAGAGTACCACCTTTAATAATTATTTAAGCATAATTATTGCCTCATACAGTATACAAACGGGTTTCAATACAGTATATCACTACAAGAACTACACGTAAACTAGTCAATACATAATTGTGAGACTCTACTTCAAAACTGCACCCTTTGGTGTACGGAACTAAATCCTATCATAGTATAACCAAAGTTTCCTGGAGGGAGAGCGTGATATTTGTGAATAGATCTATTCAGGATTGACAATCCCACACCTGAACTGCTAGCTACAGTTAGGCAGGCATGCTTGGGGTGACAAATGTCATTTAACCAACACTTGAAGAACGTTGTAAAGGTCACTAGGTCATATCAAGCATGGTTATACGACTCACAATAGTATAAACTAACCTTATTGTTTACGGGATTTCATTCTTCTTTAGTTTTAGTTTCATTAATAAAACTAGTTCATAATACAACTGGAGGATTCCAGAGATTTCAACTCATAGTTTTATTTTAAGAAATGAAACTACTATACATCACTGGTATTAACCAGGGTTTTCGAACAGAACATTCTATACATTACTGGTGATAGCCAGGGTTTTCATACAAAGGGATTTTCATTCAAAACAACGATATATAATACATCTGATGGTAATCAGACGTGCAAACTAATACATTTTAGACTACTACAGTACACAGTATCAAACACATGTGTTAGAAAATATCGGATTTTCTTGGAAAGCATACAAACATTTTACAGATTCAAAGACAAGTTTTCTCTACAAAAAACATCGCTTATGAACTCAGGGAATCAGTAGACAGGTACCTCCTGGAGTTTTGAGAAGACGGAGTGCATAGAGTCACGTCTTTCTATTTTTGATTTTACTTTTGACGTATACAAACTATGTTTCAAACAGATGTAAACCTTTTTCATATATGTATTCGATGTTTGGTTGCGTTTACTATGATTGCTATGATATAATTGTTGTGATACTATACATGACGTCATCCACCCCCGAACATTTCCGCCGTTCCGGTTTGGGAGTGTGACATGAAGACACCCACAAACTTGCGGAAATATGGAGGAGAGGGAGGAGTTCTTAGAGAGAGTTTGAAGTAGTTTGAAATGAGAAATGGAGGTGGGGTGGTGGGAGTCTTGACCGAGCGCAATAAGAGAAGAGAGAAGAAGATAGTTTGAGGTGATGTTTGCATGGATACCCACCATGCAAACATGAGGTGTCTTATGCACATAAATCCTCATTTCTTTTTTTTGTCTAACAAGCACATTGGGCCGAGAATTTGGGTTAGGAAGATAAAAATGATTTGGTTTGGTCTCATTCTTGGTCTTGTTCGAATTTATGAAGCCCAACAATTATTTTTCGGCCCATTGGGTCCTTATGAGGGTCTACGGCCCAATAGAAGTCCAATAGGTAATTTACGGTCCATTAGGACTAATGGAAACATTTATGGCCCAACAAGGCCCATTTAGGATAAGAGAGCCCTTTTAGGTCCACATGGCCCAAAATGCTAAAGTTTTATGAATGTGGCCCATTTAGAGCCCAATTAGGGTTCCTAGGCCCAAGATAGTGAAGTTGGAGGTTTATTGGTCCATTAGACCCAATAAGAGAATCTTAGTTCATATAGAACTGGAACCGGGATTTCTGGGGTTTCCAGCCCTTAATTGAACATATGAGATGTATTTGAATGAGCATAGAGTATGATATTCATTTGGAGTACAAGTCATTACACTAGATGAATGTTTACATGAGAATAGAATTTCCTAGCTAAAATGCTAGTTGTGACATCTTAGCCTATTAAGAGCATAATAACTCTCTTGGTCAAAATGATCACTTAATGGATCATATTTCTAACATTTAATTTCCTGGTTCTAAATTCAACCCAATTATTGAGTTAAGCACCCCATAATACCTAATTCATTATCATCAAATCTCTAATGTATCAATTTAACATAATCACTACTTAGGGTTTCAAACCCTAAGTTCACATATATATAGATTTCACCATGGAAAAAACATACAAAGCTTACTCAAAGCTTCTAGACACTCTCAATAGCATCAATAACATGCTTTAGCTTGATTAATTCAAACATTTTAACCAAACTAGCAAATTTCACCATTTAAAGCTTAAAGCTAATCAAAGGGGAATCTTTACCTCAACAGTATAAGGATGTTAATCCTTATCACGCCCCTTCTCTAGCTAGTCCAACCCTTTTCTTAGCCTCAAAATAGCCTCCTTGCAGCTCTTCCCCAATTTGGGGCTTTTTTGGGTTGAAATGAGGCTCTAACAGGTTTAAAACCTTTGTTCTGCTTGCGTAACCGCTCTGCGGTGGGTTCTTTATCGTGCCGTGGTGGCCATTTGACTTCGGTCAATGGTAACTCACTTACGCCACCGCGTCATGGCAAGCTATGTACCGCGCCGCGGTACCTGGAGATCAGCAAAGTGAATTGTTGATTCCATTCCAGCTTTGTGGACATTTTTGTCCCAACTTCTAGCGTGCATAACTTCTTCGTTTCTAACCCATTTTCTATGAACTTTGTATCCACATTTTTGTCCCAACTTCTAGCGTGCATAACTTCTTCGTTTCTAACCCATTTTCTATGAACTTTGTATCCACATTTTTGTCCCAATCAAGACACTTATAATGAATAATAATTTCGATTTTCACAATGCTCCATTTGAAAACTTCTGCAACGAAGAAGGTATAGTGAGACAGTGCACTATACAACACACACCACATCAAAATGGAGTAGCGGAATAAATGAACCAAACACTGATGCAACGTGTAAGATGCATGTGATTATTTGTTAATTTATCAAAGCAATTTTGCATGACCAACACACTTTTCCTTCATCATCGACATGGTTCTTATCAATCTCTATAAAGTTCTTAAGACTTTTCAAGAACTCTGGAGACCTCCGATTTGGCAATGTAATCCAACTCTTATGAATTGTCCTAGCTGTTTTATTTATAAGAATTAGATTGTATTGGTAGTAAACAGACAACTAATTTGTTTGTATTTAGTTATTTAAAATTGGACTTTATTTGGGATTTGAAATCCAGATTATGTGCCGTTTTATAGGATTAATGGCTCATGCTGATGGGATGTATGCATAGTATGAACCCTACTTTTATATATAAAGGTGACCATCTAAGGAAGAAATTTGTACCGGTTTTCTTTAAGTACCCAATCTGATAATTCGCCTTCACATCCTAAATAGACAAAATATTTAAAAGTAGTCCTTAAAAGGGGATTGTACGAAATGAATTTCTAAATTCATTTCTAAGGATATACAACTAAGGTTTATGCAATATATGTTTTTTTAATCTAAATTGATTATTACTTCATTTATTTTTATTTTAAGATTTATTGTATTTATTTTTGGAAAAGGGAACATGTTTTAAATATAACTATTGTTTATTTATTATAACATTTTATTTTCACTTTTATATATTATAGCATCCTACTTATATTAATTTATTTTTGTAGCATTTTATTTTCATTTCCAGTGAAGAAAGCATTTCATATATTATTTTATTTCAAGTAATAGTAATATATTTTTATTGGTTTGTTTATTCTGTATTGTAGTTTCTTTACTTTCAATCATGTGATGTTTTCCAAATATAGATGGAGATTGCTATCATATCCAAACACTCCCTAGTCCTCAATTTTATTTTTTTACTATCATAAGATCCTAGTTATATGGATTTGGTTTTTATCGCTTTCATCTTTTATTTCAAGTGACAAAAACAATTTAGGCTTTTACTTCGTTTACTTCAAGTTATAGCATCATATTTTTATTAGTTTGTTTATTATAACATTCTATTTTCATTTTTTCTATTATTAGTTAGCTTATCTTCCTCTTTGTTATTAAATGTCCTATCATTTGAAAAATAAATACAATACGAAACCATACAAACAAAATAGGGACGAAGACATTCCAGTTCCAGTTTCATACCGATCCATACAACTTCAGACAGGTTCATAGTGATTCATACAGATTAGACAAGAAGGGACAAAAGCATTCAAATTCCAGTTTCATGCATATTCATACAAATTCAGACTATTAATTAACCATAGAGCAAAAAAAATTACTAACAACCTACACAATTCATGTTCAGACAATTAATCATAGAGCACGAAATTACTAACCTTGCTTCTTGGATAGTTGTTTTCAGTATAAATCTCATCATTGAATTCCATTCTTACCATAGGAACCGGTTATGTTATAAGAAAATGAATGGAAATTGAGTGGAAGCTTGAAATCATAAAAAATCAGTAAAAAATTATGTACCACAAGTATCATACTCTAGACTCACCCACATAAAAAAATCCACCCCACAAGTATAATACATGAAGCTTAACATCATATAGAATCAGTGAAAAATCATACAAATTCAGAATGCTAGCTTAAATCATACACGAAGCTTAAAACAATTAAACATATTACCAAAAGTATCGTACAACAACAGTAAAACATTTTACGTCAACTTACATTGCCCTTATCATATTTATTATGTCTTTATGTTGAGGAGAACATATTACGCAACTTGTTGTTCTAAATGAATAGTTTATTTTATTTGATATAATAATTAACTAGGTATGACACCCATGTATTAATTACATGAGTTTATTTAAAAAAAAACTAAATAAAAAAATTCTAAACATTTGAAAATTATGAATTTATAAGAAAAAGTGAGAAAATTATGAATTATAAAAATTAAAGTGTTTTTTTTTCTTTTAAATTTAAACAAATAATTTAGATAAATAAATAAAGAAAATTAATGAATCTTTAATTTGGTGATTTTGAAATTAGAAGGAAATTCATTAATTAATTTTATATGCATTTATTATTGAATATAAATATAAATACTATCTACAATTTAATAAAATAAAAAAATAATCATAAAATGACATTAGGAATAAAAATTAATTTAAAATAACCACAAAATGTGACAACATAAATGAGAATGTAACGTGTGACAAAAAGATCTTTATTTATTAGGGAGGATAAAATATGATTAATTGATTATAAAATTGTAATTATAACATCTTATTATGTTTTTATTTTACAATACAACTAAATATATAATTGAAATGAAACAAAAATAATATAACTAACATGAACATATTATTATTGATTTGGATAAAATATAAATAAATATTCCTGAATTGGTTGGTTGTTGCAGGCTCCATTTTTTTTTCTGAGTAAAGACTAGTCAGCATTTGAAATACGATTCCACTTTTTTTTTTTTTTTTTTTTTTTTGGATAAATGCAGTGCTGAACTCTAATGTAAAGCTGTTGCAGAAAACATGAAAAGGGTAATATGATTAAGTGCTGTATTTATTTGAGAAGGTACAGCTCTGCAATTGAAAATGTACATTTCAATACGACAAACAATTAAAGCTTAAAAGGATAAATGTTCACTGAACTCGCGATAATAAGGTTTTTTTTCCCATATTTAAATATGAGTTTCATGCATTTTGAATTTTTGATCGAAAAATCTTAGGCATCTACTCTTGTATCTTGTTGTGCAGCTTGCCACTCTTCTATCCACATGACATATTGACATGCATGTGTGATGTTCCACTTCCCCTACAATTTTATTGCTTTTACTGATGGAATCGGTGGTCTCGAAATTATAATTCAAGAAGAAGTCAAGGAAAAAGGGAGCTATAAGGTAAAATCTGATTCAGTTAATATTTTTTTTAACTTATTTACAACTTCTTATTATTATTTTATTTTACAAAAATCAAACTAGTATTCAAAGAATTCATGACATATTATTATCAAAACACAAAGTTTCATTATTTTATCTTTAACGTTTGCATGTAAATATTTAGAAGAGGTTCACATCATAATTTTCACCTCGACTATAACATTATATACTCTTGTAATAAAATTAAATTGTTAGTTTGTGAGCAATTGCTTTTATAACAGACATGTATACTATACATTTACTCTAGAATTTATCATGAAGTAACAATTTAATTTTACTACACTTACAACATATAAATTGTATGTTGTGTTTTTGGTGTGACAAAAACTCTGGGTTTTTGGTAGGTGATAGCCGGCCCAAAACACAAAACATTGTCTCTTTCTTGTAAGATGATCAGGTATGGTTTACTATTTTCTTATAACATGTGTTTATATATTTCAATTATAAAATAATCTAACATAACTTGCAAATTTTAGTTATTAACTAAAAGACTAAATAGATAATTATTCAAAAAATTGTTGAAAAATTCGAAACAAAGAGAAGCTATGTTTTTAGTTGAATCGGTCTGATGACCGGTTCCGGTTTGACCACTGGTTCAACATGGTTTCTATAATTTTTATGTATTTTCTATATATATATATATATATATATATATATATATATATATATATATATATATATATATATATATATATATATATATATATAGGGAGAGAGAGAGAGAAAGAGAGGGAGAGAGAGAGAGAGAGTTCAATTGAGAAAAAAAAGGTTGAGAATGGGGGAACCATTCTCAGCCAATCATTTAATGCGTTTAAAAAACATAAAAACGCGATGACAAACTTGTAAATAATCCAAAACATTAAACCTTCCGAGGCACTTCTGTAATTTTATCGCACATCAAATCTCTACAGCAAAACCATCATTTCCCTCTTCAAACACTACATTGTTTCCCCATAACACGAAAACCATTTGAAGAAGAACAAATCGAAGAAAAATGTCTTCCGACGAAAACCTAAATGAAACCATTTCGTCACTGTTGACTATGATATGTAATCATCGGCGTTTTTTTCTTTGATTTTTAACGATTTGTAATTATTTCTAAACTTATCACTTGATTACTTCAAATTTTTCGTAATCGTCGTTCATTATGGTATAAAAATTTTGTATTCACACTGTTCATTCTTCCAACTAGGTTGTTTACTTCAAATTTTGTAATCGTCGTTCATTTTCCTGATCCTCCTTCATTATTAGTTAATTTACTTGAAATTTTTGTAATAATCGTCCATTGTTAGTTGATATATAAATGATTTTACATATTCTCTTCATTTTTCATACTTATTCACAACTTTTCTTTTAAAATATAAATGTTGCTTCACATTTCGCTTATGTTCTCCTAATATTAACTACTTAACCTTACAGAAACAACACCAAGAGCCAAACATATATATATATATATATATATATATATATATATATATATATATATATATAAACGAAAAACAAAGACAAATGAAAAAGGTAAATACAATTGGTATTCTATTTAGATCTGATTAACTTTATTCATATGTGGTTGTCAATATTTAGATCCGATTTTACTTAATAATACAATAGAAAATGAAGATACTGAAGATAATTTTGTTTTGAAATGTTTTGTTTACTTCTGAACACAAACAAAACTAAGTTATATATGTTATATTCACATATGAATAGAACATAATTTGGTGTGATATACATTATTCATATATGAATAGAACAAAAATGAGTTATATATGTTCTATTCGCATAAGAATATAACATATATATATATATATATATATATATATATATATATATATATATATATATATATATATATTCATATGTGAATAGAAAATATGAATATATGTGTTCTATTCAATTATTCATTTTGATAGGTCACAACTTAGTGGTTTGGGCTAGGAAAATATTTGTATAGGTCTTAATAGGGTCTTGGTCTTGTAATGTGTGTTTTGGTGATTGTTTGCGGTTGTGAAGGTGTTCACGACCGTGAACGGGTGTACGGCCGTGAACACGTGTTCGGCCGTGAACCCTGTTCACGACTAGTTTGTTCCTATAAATAGTGTCAGAGTCTGTCAGAGTGGGGGTGACGTATCAGAGTGTTCACGGTCAATGTGTGTGTGCTCAAGGTGTACCAGTGAGTTTAAGCTAATAAACGTGTGCATTGCTTGATAAATCTCTTTCTCTACTCCATACTTGTTCGTATTGATTGATTATTGTTTTGATCACTGATTTGGTTCCTAGATTTGGGACTCTACAATTGGTATCAGAGCCAATCCGCTGTCAAACTCGCTTTTAGTGTTTACGGCTTCATTTTTCTCTTCAAATTCGTGGTTGATTCGTGTTTGGGTACTGGATATCTGCTTTTGATCAACATTCAAGGCTATTGGTATGAGAATCTGCTTGAAAACTGCTGTTTTTCGTGTTTACGGTTCAAACTTGTTGAAGTGTGTACGGCCGTGATTAAGTGTACGGCCGTAAACCATTCAAAACCTTTGACCAAGAACTGCATCTTGACCGTGTTCCATTCTTTGATTATGAAAACTTCATTTTTGATCGTGTACGACCGTGAACTGTTGTATACGACCGAGAAGAGTGTACGGCCGTGAACCCCATATGACCGTAAACCCCCTTTGGTCATTGAACAATTTCCATTTTGTACTTTCCTGTTTTGTTTTGTTTATTAATTCAACTTAAAAAAACCAAAAACAAAGAAAAACCAAAAACAAAAAATTGGATTCACAAAACTCTACAATTCACCAAGAACTTGATTCAGTTATGGGCACAACTACGCGCATCCCATGTTTTCTATCTGCTGAGGGTTTCCCAGAATGGACATATCGTATAGAAAAATATATCAAAATGAAAGATTTCAAGATTTGGAGATGCATCTTAAAAGGACCTATCAGAATCGCCACAACACTCCCGGATGGAACGATCGTTGACAAGGATGTCGAAGAGTATACCGATGAAGAATTTGATAAAGTTGAACAGCAAGAGAAAGCACTTGCCACACTCACTATGGCTCTATCACCAGAGATTGCTCAGGGTATCTGAGAATTTACTTTTGCAAAAACTCTATGGGAGACACTGATCGAGGTTTATGAAGGAAACGAGGACATGAAACAGAGTCACCAGGATATGCTGAGACAAAATTTTAATATGTTCAATCATATTTTGGGAGAATCTCTAGACGCTCAACTGCATAGGTTCATCACTCTCACAACCGAGATGAGCTCTGCAGGTATCTTGGTCACCAGGTCTGAAATAAACAAGAAGTTGCTCAATTCACTGCCAAAGTCATGGGACATGAATGTGTCTGTGATTAAGAAGACAAAGGATCTTAACCGTCTGAGTCTGGCTGAAACCATGGCAATTATTAAAGCTTGTGATCTGGATGACAAGCAGAGGGAGATCAATCACGTCAATTCATACTCCACTGCTAACTTCAGGATTCAATCCAACAATGCCTTCTCATCTTTCACTAGCCCTCAAGTTCAACCTTTTGTTGTTCCTCAACCATCATCATATACCACTCCATCCATGCAAAGTGTTCAACCTTCAGTATCTTATCCACAAGTTGCTTCCTCTTCAAAAGAACCCGCTCCAGCTCTTGCTCCCCATGAAAATGATGAAAACTTGGCTCTTGCTACCGGTCTTGTAAACTGCTACAATGCCTTCGTGGCTGGCGAGCTACCTCCTCAACTATCTTTTGCTGATTTGGATCAAATTCATCCCGAAGATGTTGAGGAAATGGACATCACATGGCAAATTGCTATGGCGGTATTCACGGCCAAACAGTTATCCAAGAAGACAGGAAAAAACAATTGGGGAATGAATGCTGAAAAGAAGGCGGGCTTCAACAAAGGCAAACTTCGATGCTTCAACTGCCATGAGTCTGGCCATTTTGCCAGAGACTGCCCGAAGCCTGACAGGAGGGAGAACGGTGAAAGAACAATGGTGCCAGTGGGTAGCAGCAGGGGAGCTACCGCCAACAACCAGACCGCGAATCTTGTTGTGGTGGCTCAGTCGTTTGACTGGGACGACCAAATTCAGGCCCTGAACATCTCGGGACCTGAAAATGCGCATATTGCCCAGATCAACGACATCGCAGAAGGAGAAGTTGAGGTGGACCCAGAGGCGGAGATGATGGAACTACAATTTGCGTTCATGGTTCAAAATACCCCAGAGCTTGCAAAGCCAGAGGTCAGTGAAATCACTTGCTCTCAATCTTGTATTAACAATATCAAATTTTTACGTGAATAGGCTGATTTGATGCGTAGAGAGATAGAGGAACTAAAATATGAGGGGTACCAACTTAGGAAAGGCCAGAAACCATTGAAATATCAATTAGAGGCCAAGACTAATGACTATAGGAAATTACAGGCAGAGTACAGTGATAAGTGTGTTCATTATAAATATCTTAAGAAAGATTTTGATGTTGTAACCGCTGAACTTGACACATTGAAGACCCGTTTTGAAAATGCCGATTTTAATTTCAAGAAATTTGATGTGTCAAGTGAAAGAGTTGCAACAATAATTGAACACCAAATGAAATGGAAGGACCAGAAGCAAGTAGGAATAGGTTATGAGAGTGTCCCTCCCCCATTCAATCTGTGACAACTCGAAAATTCTATCTTGTACAACCATTCACTTCAATAGAAGTCAGACTTGTTTCTGCTAACTTTTAGCACTGTTTAGAGTCTGTTTGAGTGTTCTAAAGCCTAGTACCTTCAAGAGGTAATGATAGGAAGTATACTCTAGAGTTTAATATGCAACATTTAAGTCTCAAAACTCCAAGAGTTTGGAGTTTACGGCCATAAAATGGAGTTTACGGCCGTAAACTCTAAAAGTATAAATATGACACTTAGTCATTTTTAGTCATTTTCACCATTTTCAAGCCTAGAACTCATTCTCTCTCAAGTACCATCCGATTTTTCACTAAGATCTTCAACTTTGTAAGTGATTCTTTCCTTGATTAGTTGATATCCTTCAATATCTAGTGATTGTACATGATTTCATCCATGAAATCTCTTCATTTTGATAGATCTTCAAGTCTTCTTCATTTCACCAAGAACACACACTAGTGTTCTTGGACCTTAAACACCCTTACAAGCTTCTATAATTGTAAGTACTTTTGCCTTAGCTTGTTATATGCTTGAATCACTTAGTTTACACCTAGAAAACATCAAGAAATCAAGATCAAAAGGTGTTTACGGCCAAGGCAATCTCCTTGGGCCGTAAACCCTAATTAAGGGGGGAAAATGAGCCCTAATCCCTTCCAAAGCCTTGGAACCAAGTATAGAATACTTCCAAGAAGAGTATAGGACCTTAAACATCAAAAGAACCAAGAACAAATGGTGTTTACGGCCAAGGCAATCACCTTGGGCCGTAAACACTAGTTAGTGGTGCATATGTGCCACCATTCCTTCCTAAGGCTTAGACTTGAACATAAGAACACTTCCAAATGACTTATAAGACCTTATATCACCACTTGGTACAAAATACCATGAGTTTACGGCCGTAAAATCATGGGGAAATTACCCCTGGGCCGTAAACTCATGTGATGCATCCATGTTGGCCATAAACTCCAATGAGAGGCCATACTTCCCTTAGATGCAACCCTTTGGTACTTGTAGCACTTGAATCAAAGTGTTATCCATGTCTTATGGTGTCTTTACTTGCTTAATTAGTTGTTAATTGACTAATTAGATACACATATGTGTCATTATATGTTAAATAGTGTGACATCCCCAAATTTTACGGCCAGAAAAGACCGATTTGTTTATGCTTTGTTTTAAAATCAGAGTAATCGTTTAAAGAAAACGGTTGCGGAATTTGTTCCCAAACCAGATATGATAAAACTTTATCAAAACATTTCTCAAAAAGAATGTACTTTTCATTAAGTAATAAAATCTCGGGATGTCATGTTCAGATACAGACCAAAAGCATAAACAGTATAAAATAGACCTTACAACAGTTATTTATAACTACTGATCTATAATCCAAAATCTCTCGTCAAGTTCACCAACTTATACTCTTGTGCCATTACCTATAATGCAAAGAAAACTGAGTGGGTCAGGCTTGGGAGCCTGGTGAGCATATAGGGTTTTCAACCCACAATAATATAATTATTATATTTAATTATCAAACAATCAACCCAATTACCCATCCACATTATCTTCTTTATTTCTTAAGGTTTTACCCTAAGAATTAACTATCCTTCATTCATTCATTCCTAAGGATTGACCTAAGGAATTGGTACAAAATCCATTGCTACATAAGGCGCATCTGTCAACTTTATCCTTTAAGCCCCTCTGCCAGGATTACGACATTCACTATTAGGCGCATCTGCCAACATTATCCTTTAAGCGCATCTGCCAGGATTATCCTATAAGCACATCTGCTAGTATTATGACATTCTCTAATTGGTGCATCTACCAATATTATTCTTAAGCGCATCTGCTAGTATTATGACATTCTCTAATTGGTGCATCTACCAATATTATTCTTAATCATCTTACATACCTCATCATTTTATCACATACCAACTATCTCATCTACCCATGTTCTACCCAACATATTAGTAGATATAAAATACATATACAGCTTAAATCATTTAAAAACCTGCACCAACATTGCATTCAACACCATTTCAGATAAACAAACGATTTATTAACACTTAGTACGTAATTCATAGCAAATATTTCATATTTATGTGTTAGAAGAAAGTGACTATACACTCACTTGATATGACAATGATCGGACAACACCTCGTCTCTTAAAATAAACTTTTCCGATAAAACCGGGATGTTTTTCTTAAAAACCGGGCTTCTCGCGGGCAGAGTTTCGGCTCGGAAACTTTACTTCTCGGGATCTTCGGGACTTCGGAACTTGCTTCGGGGAACGGGAATGATACCGGGGCTCCGGGATAATTCCGGCACGAAAAACGAGGTAAAAATGAGAGAGAAATGAAGAATGGAGCAAAAGATCTCGGCTGCCCTCGCATCCTTTATATAGGGACTGAAGCCTCGCATTACGCTGGGCGTAATGCCCAGTACGCGGGGCGTACGCTTCGGAAATCGTCACTGCATGCGTCATTGGAGCACTCGAGTGCGAGGCGGGTCACGCTTCGGTGTACGCTGGGCGTACTCAACTACGCTGGGAGTAGTTTGGATCAAATCAATGACTCCTTCGGATATTATCCGGAATTCTTAATTAAATATATATTTTAATTATTTATAAAACTTCCGAAATTCATATCTTCCTCATACGTACTCCGTTTTCGATGTTCTTTATATCCACGCGTAGGTGCGATTATGCTCTACAACTTTCATTTAGACTCCGTCGGCTAATTTTGAATTTATTTTTTATTATATTATTTTTAGTAGGCCGGGACAGAAAAACTCCATTATAAAATCATAACTTCTTCATCCGATGTCCGTTTTCGTCTGTCTTTTTACCGGTGCACTACTATTGACGAGATCTTCGATTCTCGTTTAGATTGTTTCGGCTAGAAATCACTCGATCTCATATTCGAACTTCGGGCTGCATACTGCTAAGCTGAAACTTAGAAAAATCATAACTTCCTCATACGAAGTCAGATTTGGACGTTCTTTTTATGAACGCTCTCGGTTTAACGTATTCTACAACTTTCGTTTAGATCGCTAAGGCCAAATCCCGCTCTATCGTAAATTCATTATTTACGTCGCGCTGCGTCGTGCCGGTTCTGTCGCGAAACTTCGACAGGTCATAACTTTTTCGTTATAACTCGGATTTCAACGTTCTTTATATGTACGGAATCCTTGTAACATATACTACAACTTAGTTAAGATTATTAATTCTAAATAATCTTCTATCAAAAAGTCATTTTTGACGCTTAACGTCTCTAAATTGACTAGCCCGGATCTACGGGCGTTACAAATAGGATCCGTGTGTGTGCTCAAGTCTTCACTTGACACCTAGCATCCTATACCATCCGTTCATCCAAACCACTCACTACATGTGAGTTCATACCCCTTAATCAACCTTTTAAATGATTTTAAATGCTTTTATGGGGGGGGGGAATACAAGTTGAAACATTATAGTTATATTATCAATCACATGTGATTAATAACTATCAAACATATGGATTTTCTTACTTTTCAAACTATGTTATCAAACAAACTACTTCAAATCATTTTACAAACTCTTTTACATGCTAAATACTTTTATCAAACTCTTTTAAACTTATATTTTGTCAAATGTGTATCTATATAGATATAGTTATTAAGTAGGATTGAAAGGACTTAGGACTGATAGCTCACCTTACTTCCTGTTCCTTGTTTGGTTGTGGACTTAGGGTATCGGTTGTTTGTACGAAGGTCGTTTGAATCTTAGTTATATATTATGTATATGTATATAGATATAAAAGTTCCTTCATTCATTTCAATACCTTTGTGTAGCAAAGGTATACAATCATGTTCATTCATACAAACAACATTACTAGTAAACTATAATAGGTATAGTTTAGGAAGTTACTAATACTTTTACTAGAACAATGAAACATACAAAGAGTCAGTTCATACATGAGTCAATACATACTATTATGAGAAGCAAAGAGAACATACTATTATGAGAAACAAAGAGAACATACTATTATGAGAAACTAAGAGAACATACATACATACATACTAGACAGAGAGAACCTACAATACAACTAGTACATACTATACATTATACAAGAGAACATACTATGATGAGAAACAAACAGAACATACATACATACTAGACAGAGAGAACATACAATACAGCTAGTACATACAAAACATATACAAGTATACAATAACATAAATGTGAATCATTGTTTCGAGGCATGGCATCACCTGTCATGGTTCGATTTGCAGCCAGAATCTCCTAGAGTGAGAGCGTGAATTTGGGTATAGAAATATACTGGATTTACTATCCTACACCTTGCTGTTAGCTACAGTGGGATTTGCAAGTCTACGGGTGCCAATGTCATTCCTTCCGACGTCTTTCATCGTCGTGTTATTAGTCGATAGTATGGTGCAATCATATCACATTATATCTTAAATATCAATTGGTTTAAGGTAGAAAGTACAGAAGTAGTTACTATAATACAACACTACAGTACTTTATTATTTCCCCATTGCATTCACATTGTGATCTTTTCACATAAAAAGTAATGTAAAACTATATTTTTGGTTAATGATAGTCACGATTGGGAAAATATACACTCTTACAAGAAACAAACATACATTTCATTTGATGCCTTGGTAGAAGGCTACGTTTAGTAGAAAATATAGGATTTTCTAGGAGATACAAACATATACAAACATTTACAAACATTTACAAACATTTACAAACATTCACAAACATTTACAAACTTATACATCAAGTACTTACAAACACTTTCATACAAACAATGACACTAAAATGATTATGAACTCACCAGCTTTAAAGCTGATAAACTCTTTCAAAATAACTTGTATTCTCAGGTCATGAGTAGACAGGTACCGATGCCAGGTTTTGAGAAGATGGAGCTCGTTCAAGACTCATCTCTTATTTTTGAATTACATTTTTGGTGTCTTATAAACTTCACAGAACACACTTGTATGAAATTATATTATTAATGCAATGGATGATGTTGTTGCTTGTTTACTACTATGCTTTGTTGTGATACTGTACATGACGTCCTCCACCCCCGAACGATTCCGCCGTTCTGGTTTTGGGGTGTGACACAATCACACTTATACTAACACTCCATTGACTCAAGCTGAGATAGACCGAGAAACATTCATGGTATATGGTAAACCAGCTGCTGAACAGGCGACAGAATGTAGTGTTAGGAAATTAGATACTAACGTTTCTACTTCCAATGCAGATTCGTCAGTAAGCCAGGGAAAGCAAGAGGATGGAAAGATTGAGTCTGATAATAATTTGGTGTCAAAATTTGGTGTTCCTATTTCAAACAATGATGAGTCTGTGCCTGATGTTAAAACTGATATTTTGATTTGTGATGATTTGGTGTCAAACTCTAATGTTTCTGATAAATGTGGTGTTGTTTTTGTGAAATCTATTGAATCTGACACTAGCACATCCACATCTTCTACACCTGTCACACAATCTGACTCATGCACTTGCACGTGTGGGAAAGTTAGAAAAGTCAATAAGAGCACGAAATCTGATAAAGGCGGTACCAGGTCCAATGATAAAAAGCAAATATGTTTCAACTGTGGTACTGCCGGCCACATTGCTCGCAATTGTCCTAATAGGGCATTTGTTCATTTTTCCACACCGATGAGAGAAAATGAGTCTCGAGGAAGGTCTTTAACGAGAAAGTTCTCGAGATCTCGTCTTCGTGATGATGATCGGAAAGTTCAAAATGATAAGAAAAGGGCTGATCTTAAAACAAATAAACAGGTTTTCACTAAACCAGCCACATGTGCTTTGCCGAAATCGAATGCACCTAAGCCAAGGTCGATTTCGTCGAAGGGTGCGTCTGGATCTTCGACTAATCCTAGCCGAAAATCTAAACGCTCAAAGAAAAAGAAAAATATTTCAAAATCACCTGTGAATCTTTCAAAATCTAATTACCAGTGGGTGCCCAAATCTACACTTGTCCAATTATCATCATCATCTAAAAGTGCTTCTGATAATAATGCAAAATTGAAAAATCAAAAGGATAAATTTGTGAATGTCAAGGGTAAACCCAGGGTTGTAATGACCTGGGTCCCCAAATCTAAATAATCCCGCTCATTGTGCAGGAACAGCTGCGGAGGAATGTCGCCAGATCGTGGTATGTCGACAGCGGTTGTTCTAGGCACATGACAGGAGACATCTCCCAGTTGCACAACATTCAAAATTTTAACGGGGGATTCGTTTCCTTTGCGAGAGGGGATAACGGAAAAATCACTCGAAAAGGAACTGTTTCCAATGGAGTGCTGAGCTTCGAGAATGTCAACTACGTGCCCGATTTGAAGCACAGTTTGTTGAGCGTCTCTCAAATTTGTGACAAGGGCTACTCGACGCATTTCACCGATAAAGAATGTCTAATTTTGAAGCCAGGCATTGTCATCCCAAATGAATGGATCCTTGTGAAATCAAAACGGGACGGCAATGCATGTATCATTGACAATCTTCTTGAACAAGTCACTTGTCTCTTATCAAAGGTTTCCGAGCACAATGCTATGATGTGGCATCGTCGGCTCGGACATGCTAACGCAAAGAACCTGAATCGACTTGCAAAGAATGAAATTATGACATCCCAAAATTCAAGGCCAAAATTTTCATTTTTAAATAAGTTATTATAAAACCATAAGTAATAAAACATTCATAATAACATCTCATGTCAAAACTATAGTGTCGATAGTCGAACATATTATCATGAAATAATATCAGAGTGTAATCCCAAAGATCTCATGTGCGGAAAACATAGTGTGTTACGTTGCGATCGAGTCGGCTCCTTTCCTTTGAAAACGAAGTACCTGAAACCAAAACTGAAAATCGTAAGCACAAAGCTTAGTGAGTTCCCCCATCATACCACATACCATACAACATACATACTGCCAGGAAATTCTAGGGTGCCCGACCTACCCATGTCAAGCTGTTCTGGGGTGCTTGACTTACCCTGGTTAAGCCATTATGGGGTACTTGACTTACCCTGGTCAAGCCATTCTGGGGTGCTTGACTTACCCGTCGGTTTATCACAACCGACTACTGGGGACTATTTCACCCCTACTACTACTAACACATATAACAGAGCATCATGGCACATAAAGCATATCAAATAGTAGCAAACCTAGATAATTATCACAAAGACAATTATCTAGCAAACAACTCCTACTAGTGGGCCGACATTATGGCCGTAGACCCACTTCTACTGGAAGGTAACTCACCTCGAACTGCTGAAGTCAACTGCAAGAAATCCTTAGTTGTTGCCCTGGCAACTCCTCGAGCTATCAATACCAAAATATCTCCCAATTAGCAATTGGGTTCTATACCATGATCCATAATCCATAATTGGGATAAAATGACCATTTTACCCCTGGCCCAACAAGATACATAACAAAGGACCAAGACCAAAACCAATCAATCCAAAGCTCCAAAATCCATAAAAGCCCACTAATGGCCCAATTTTCCAAATTGGGCCCAAACCCTTTCATGGGCCTTATCCTAAGGTCCAATCTTCCAATTAGTACAGAATACAACTACTTAAATAGTCCATTAGAGCCCAAGCATCAAGGCCCAAACATATGGCCCAAACTAAAGCCCAAAACCCGAAATCCGACTTGTACGCTAAGCTTACTCACTTAAGAGCTTGTACATTGCGCGTACAGGCTTGTACGCCCAGCGTACTCCCCCTGATGACCAACTTTCAATTCTAGCTTTTAATCCATTAAGTCAAGACGTCCAACATCTCAGAATAGACAAATATAAGTGACTTGATCCATAAAATCGAATGCTTTAAGCCTTTGCATGGCTTAATGAAGCCTAAACACCAAGGATGAATTCCAAAAGGTCAAAAATCACTCCCAAAATGTCTTAAAACCTCTTAATAACTTAAGGCCTCATTCCAAACTTCCAGATCTGATTTCAAGGGACTTCTTAAGTCATAAAGTTTCCAACTTTATGACTTAGCATAACTCAATGGGGCCCAAATCAAAACCCTAAGTCCCAAAATTCATCAAATGACTACCAAATCATGCATGGAAGGTTTATACCCATCAAGATCCAAACTTTTATGGCTCCATAACCTCAATAAGGGCCAAATATGAAGCTCAAAGGTTCTGGAGTAACTTCTACTCACAAGAACCACCTCAAGGGACCAAAACCATAACAATGTACCACTTAGCTAGATCTACATGAAAAATTTGTCAAGGTTAAGACTTTATACCTCCAGAAGATAGATCTAGGTGCACAAAGCTTGGATCCAAAATCTCCAAGTCAAACAATGACTCTTCAAGAAGTTCCTTCTTCCTCCTCAAGCACCAAGACACACAAAAATCACTTTTAAGCTCTACAATCACTCAAATAGGGGCTATGGGTCGATTTCTAGGGTTTAGAGGGATGGAGGTTGAAGATATTAGGGTTAGGTTATGAGATAAGGAGCTTAAATAGGGTCCAAGACCCTAAAATAGGGTTATGATCTGACTGGCGTACGCCTAGCGTACTCCGAGGAACATTCGCGACCATCCTGGTCAGTACGCCCAGCGTACTCCAGGGTACTCCCCGTGTACTGCCTTCTTCACTAGTACGCCCTGCGTACGCTTTGTGTACGCCCAGCGTACTCGGCTCAGTCTGAAACCCACGAAACTTCCGAAGGCCATAACTTCTTCGTTATTAGCCCAATTCCGACGATCCTTATATCAACAGAAAGGTAACGAGAAGCCCTACACTTCTAACAACTCAAACCTTTCTTAAGACCTTCCAAACAAAAATCCATTTTCCACAAAAACCCGAACTAACACTTTACCAAAATACCCCTATGCTCTAAAACACGAACCGAACACCCAGATCACTTATAATACATCACCCGCACCCAAATGGGCCTAGATCATACATTTTCAAAAGCCCTAATACTTATGATGATCGATCTTCGGGCCACAACCTTAGATTAGGAATCGATTCGGAACAGGGCGTACAGAAATGGTGTGCGCGCTTCCTGTCAAAGATTTCATCACGTTTAAAAAGTGTGTGGCTTGCGCTCAAGGAAAACATCACAGAAAGCCACACCTGCCAAAACAGGTTAATTCAATCAACCAGGTGCTCTAATTGTTGCATATAGACTTATTTGGTCCGGTTAACATCCTCATGATCAATAAAAATTCATATTGTCTGGTTGTGATCGATGATTTCTCGTGGTTCATGTGGGTCTTCTTCTTGTCCAACAAGGCTGGGGTTGCTGACCTGATTAAGAAGTTCGTTGTGATGATTGAGAACCAGACCAATCACCGGGTGAAGGCGCTCAGAACTGACAACGGGACGGAATTCAAAAATGCCATTCTCGATCATTTTTGTGAGGAAAAAGGGATAGTGCGTCAATACAGTTCCGTTCGCACACCGCAACAAAATGTTATTGCTGAGCGGCAGAACCGAACATTACAAGGCGTCGCAAGGACGATGTTATGTGACTCCAAACTTCTGGTTTTCTTTTGGGCCGAGGCGATCAACACGACGTGTTATGTTCAAAATCGTGCCCTGATCAACAAAGCTCAGATGAAGACCCCATACGAGATTCTCTACGGGTACAAGCCATCTGTTAGTCATTTCCGTATATTTGGTTGTCCTTGCACCCTCCTTCATCTGGAATCCAACCCCAAATTCAATGCCAAGGCTGATGATTGTTACTCTGTGGGTTATGCTGCTCGCACGGCGTACATGGTCTACAACAAGAAAACAAATAAAACTGTGGAATCCTATGACGTGTACTGGTTGGAGGAGAATGAGACAGATGCCCGAGTTGGTCCAGATTTGTTATTTGATTACACATCTCTTTTCAAATCATTCAATGTGTGTTCAGATGATTTGTTTGGTTCCTGCTCCGGTTCGAAGGAAGTTATTGAAGATGAAGAAGAAGATGTTGTGTACAAACCACCATTGGTTCCTTCTACGACTCCTGTGATGGATGAAGCTGTTACAAGTACTTCCTCAGGTTTGCCATGCCAAAGAACTGATCCTGATGCTGAAGTCACTCCTCTTACACCTACAGAAAGAGACTTCATGACCAGAGACACTTCCCCTGCAACTCATACTTTCATGGAGTTACTCTTTCCCGAGCCGATTGCTAACGAGTATGCGGCTAGCACTTCTAATGATTTCAGATCTTCTGAAGTGTCTGATACAAAAGATGGTGGACACATCAACATCAACAACCTTCCCGTAACGCTCAATGACATCAACCAGGAGCTTCTAACCAGAATACAACGCAATCACTCGATCGAAAACGTCATCGGTCAGCTGGGAGACGGTGTTAGAACGCAAAGTCAGAGTGGAGACGTCAACACATGTCTCTATTCTTGCTTTATCTCTCAAATAGAACCAAAGAATGTTGACATGGCACTGAATGAGCCCAGCTGGGTTGATGCAATGCATGAAGAGTTGAATCAGTTCGAAAAGTTGGGGGTTTGGAGACTGGTTGAATTACCTAAAGGCAAGAAGTCCCTCGACACGCGCTGGGTTTATCGAAACAAGCAAGATGATTCAGGGGTTATTGTGCGGAATAAGGCCCGATTGGTCGTACGTGGATTTCGCCAAATTGAGGGTCTAGACTACACCGAAGTTTATGCTCCGGTGGCTCGCTTGGAAGCTATTCGCATTTTCCTCGCGTACGCTTCCTACATGAACTTCACGGTTTACCAGATGGATGTCAAGACTGCCTTCCTATACGGCACTGTGAAAGAAGAAATCTACATTGATCAACCTCCTGGGTTTGTCAACTCAAAGTTTCCGAATCACGTCTACAAGTTGGACAATGCTTTATATGGGTTACATCAAGCTCCAAGGGCATGGTATGCAACTCTTACGAAGCACTTGCTCGAGCATGGCTATTCACGGGGGACAATCGATCAAACTCTGTTCATTAAGCATGTTTGGTGCCGACCAAATTCTCGTTCAAATCTATGTCGATGACATCATGTTCGGGTCAACGTGTCCACAGCTGTGCAAGGAGTTCGAAAGTGTGATGAAGAAGAGGTTCGAGATGAGTTCCCTAGGGGAGATGACCATGTTTTTGGGGCTTCAGGTCAAACAAGACTCAACCGGAATCCTGTTACATCAAGCAAAATATGTTGAAGATATGCTAGAGAAGTTCGGCTTTCGAGACGCAAAACCTGCCTTGACGCCGATGGCCGAGCGACCCCTGTTGACTCCAGATACTGAAGTTATCTAGATACAGCATCAACATCAACTCCTGGATTATGGTTTGAATTTTCTAGAAACCCCTATTTTTTGCGATAATGAAGCTGCAATTCAAATTGCAAAAAATCCAGTCCAACACTTGAAAACCAAGCACATCGACATCAAAGTGCATTTTATCATAGATTGTTATGAGCGTTCGCTCATTCGGTTGGAACAGGTTCCTACTGCTAATAATGTGGCGGATCTGTTCACAAAACCATTTAACAAAGCTCGATTCGATGTGCTTGTGAGTTTTTTTTTAAATGATACGCTTTGAGGACTAATTTTTGTTTTTAGGTTAATTTAAATTTGCGCATTTAGTTTTCATTCTCATCCATGCGCAAATTTAGGGGGAGAAATAAACAAAAACCAAACAAAAAACTAGAAAATCAAAAATCCAAAAATAGTGTCCTTTTTGTAGCGTATCTGTAGGTGTTATGAAGGGAAGTGATATAAATATGTGATAAGAGGCAATTTGAATCTGTGTTAGGTACCAAAGTTGAATTGTCTAGGCTCTGTGTTCGATGAACTAGTAGGCACAAAAGATTTAAATGGACTTGACTAGGTACAGATGAACTTAAGGAATCTAGAGACTTGACAAATCTTGACCTAGATAGATCCATTTAGCCTGACAATAGGACGCTCGGGTAGGTTGAGCACGGAGATATACATGGGAATCTGCGGATTACACTAAACAATCTGTATCTAGAACAGTGGTTTAACTTTTCCTCGATGTGCGCACTTTGTCCTTAATTCCGGTATTGACGGGGCGTCTGGGGAATTCCGATAAATTAGGTCTGTAGAAGGTTATTTTCTTGCTTTCTTTCTGTTAGTCATATGTTGCCTCCTCTGCGTGATTGAAATACATCCGACCTGGACTGCAACATATGCAATTCTTCCTGTCTGTTAGCCATATGTTGTCTCCTCTGCGTAATTGAAATACATCCGACCTGGTACACAACATATGCACCATTCTACTTCTCAATCCCTCTAAATCTGGTTAGTCATATGTTTCACCCTCTGCGTGATTGGAAGAGATCCGACCTGGGTGTATAACATATGCATTCTAATTCTGTCTTCTCCCATAATAATTGTCTGCTCATCTAAAGTAAGGAGTATTTTGGAAGTCCCTGATTATTGGGGTATATCAGGAAGCGGGAAACATGTTCTAGTACATCTAAAATTGAACAATTAATAGGTTGTCTGTAGATCTCGCTGCTCAATTTAGGTGGACAACAATATCCTTGGTCGTCGTTAGATGAATGGTCCTTAGGAATTTTATGTAGGAACATAAGGTCACAACATCTTGTCACTTGTAGTATGTCCTAATTTTGTCACAATCTTTCGTGTTTAAGTGAACCACAATACCGACGATTGGCCTGAACTATTCATGAAGAGGGAGGTACCGATAAATGGATTAAGGTTGTCTAATAAATTTGATCCCAGTCTCACAAAATCTTATTAGCATTGGTAAAGGATAAATTAGTGTTAATTCATTTAAATTTAAATTTTATTTTTATTTTTATTTTCATTTTGTTACAAAATCAAAAATTTTAATATATATATATATATATATATATATATATATATATATATATATATATATATATATATATATATATATATATACATATATATATATATATATATATATATATATATATATATATATATATATATAATTCTAAAATTTTTAGATTTTACTTTATTTTATTTTATTTTATTTTTTAGTCCTCAAAATGCATTATTTTAAAAAAAAATTGGGTATTGGGCTTAATTTTTAAAGCATCTTGGGTTGCAGTCCATAGATATTGGACCGGGTCTTGAATCCATGTATAAAAGCTTCTATTCTCGGCTGTAAATGTTCTTTTCTCACTTTTTTTTCTTTGCGGCTGTAAACCCCTCAAAATTCTCTCTCATCACTATTCATCGATTCATCTTAATTCGTGTTTTTCACCTAAAATTGTTTGTTTACTCTCGTAGGTATGTATGGCGATCTCTATCATGCTAATCTAACAGAATATCGACCGTGAATCGAGGGTTCAATCGAAGAAATTCATCTGTTCGGCGTTTACGGCCCTTGAAGGGTTCACGGTCATTGAAGGGTTTATGGCCGTAAACCCATTTACCGGCCATGAACACCCTCTTTGACCGTAAACCCTAATTTTTGGACATGAATTTTTGTTTTAACACTTATTCATCAATAAAAGCCTAAATTAATTGATTAATGAGTAAAACCTAAACTCAATTGTTTAAGTAAATTATTTTCTCACTTAGCTTGGTTAAGTGCAAATCAAAAATGGTTGAACTAAAGTTTGTTGACAGCCACAACTAGGCTATCTTCCAGGTTGACCCACCAGCAGCCCACGGTGAATACAAATCCATGGTGCATGGTTTGAAGAAGTGCTACCTAGCTTCTGCTTTAACTATAAGTCTTGTGATCTACCAAAGTCGAATTAAAGAGTTTTGGAGCACTGCTATGGTGAAAAAAGGAGATGGTGACTCAAAATTTGTTGAAGCAACTGTTAAAGGAAGAAAAATTATTGTTACAGAGCAAATCATCCAAGAGGTTCTGAGAATTGAAGACCAACCAAGTTTTCTGACTGAGATTGCAATGGATCAAACAAAAAAAATTATCGAACATATGGGTTATGAAGGAGAGTTTCCTCCAACCATCAAGAAGCTGTTACCACCCTACTGGAGGTTTCTAGCTCATGTGTTCGTGAGCTGCATCTCGGGTAGGAAATCTGGGGCGGATGAAATTTCATTACTGAACACGGGTGCAATCTCCGCTCTTGCTGCGGGTATTGAATTTAACTTCTCCAAGTACATCTTGGACGAATTGATCGGGAATGTTAAAGGAAAGAAAAGAGATAAATTCCTTATGTACCCAAGATTCCTACAGTTGATCATCAACAACAACTACCCGGAGATTGAAAAAGGAGGAGAAACACTAGACATGAAATCTCTTGGCTCAAACACCTTCGTTTTAATGAAACAGAACCGTAAGGGTAAGTTTATGTTCATAGGAAAATACCCTTTGGTGAAGTTCGGGTTGTTTGTAGAGTTAAGTGATGCATCTGAGTCTAACGACTCCTCTGACCACATGCAATCTGAAGATGATGTCACAACCATCACTGAGCACGAAGCTGAAAGAGTTCCTCCTGTTGCAATCGTAGCAGAGGAACATGATAACATGATAAAAGTGGAGGTGCAAAGTGATTTCAATGAGGGTGAAAATGAGGATGATGATGGTGAAGATGATGGTTTTAGTGATGATGATTCGCTTTTTGGTGGAGACATGTCTGGGCCTAATGATATTGACATGTCTTTCGGATTTGAGAATGATTACTGCCCAACAAATGAAGACCTTGACTTCTTCCTCAACAATGTCGATGAAGTTGCGCAACCGGCAATGGAGATAGGGGCAGTAGAAGATGTTCAAGAAGTGACGCCTCCTACTTCAAAACATATGGCCGACGCTACCATTGATATGGATGCAACATCAAGGATCCTCCCCTTCATGTTGACATTCCAACTTCTCTGCCATCTGTGAGTGATCCTCTTATGACTCAAACCTCCCAGCCTCCGTTGAAAAGGAGAAGACATGATACGAGGCCGGGAGTACTTATTCGGGAACAGGCCTCGCCGACACAGCCTGCAATCACAACACCAGTTACTTCACCAATCGTTCAAACACAAGAAGGACCAAGAACTATGTTTGAAACCGGGAGCTCTTCAGCTCCTGGAGTTTCCTCCCTCCCAAGGTATGCGCATGACTTCACCTCTGAGAGGCTCGCAAGGGTTTTGGCTGAACAAGAAGAAACAGGCCTTCATCCTTGCGGAAAAAGCATATTAATTGAGGAAGGAAAATCAGATGGAGTGGACCCAACTGTCCAAAAGCTCAAGCAAGAGGTCGGAGTGTTAAAACAGACCATTATAGAAAAGGACGTGTTGATTGGAAATCTCGACGTCCGAGTCTCAGACCTTGAAGAAGATAATCAATCCAAGTCCAAACAGGTCACCGACTTGCAAACTCATCTTGGAGCTCTAACTGCTTGCTACTACGATCTGAAGAGCAAACTTGCTAAAGAATTGGGCGATAATTCAAATCCTCTGTCTCAGATTTCAGTGGAGTTCAAACTTCTCAACAAGCTCCTGTTCAGCCTTCTCAGCGTGACAACACTGTGGATCCTCCATCCCACAGAACCACAAGGATTGTCGATCGATTCGAAACTGAACCTGTTCAATACAACCCTCGAATCACCATCAGGCAAGCTCAGAGGAAGGTTACTGCTGAAAAGAAAGAAGGATGGCTTTTCATGAAGAACTCTGATGAGAGCCGCAATGCTGACAAACCACAACTCACTATAACCGATCTTGAAACGAGGAGGTTCGACGACAAATTTGGCGATCGATCGGGAATCAAAATGTGGGAATATAAAGACGAATTAAAAATGTGGATGGTGACAAGGAACTCAGGCCACACAGAATATTACAAGGATACTCATGCTTTTTGTTCCTGGACTAAAGTCAAATTTACAGAACTTTCCGTTGCTCCATTTCACAATCTGACTCACAACCCTGCGGCCTTTGACTTCAAACTATTTCTGGAGAGGTAGGTTAGGGAGAAGTTTTTTGGAATGAAAACTATAGAGTCTCTTATTAGAACAGATAAGGATGCTCTCGATCCCCGAACCAATGAACCCATCAAGATAGTGTTGTGGCCGGCAACCAAACAGTTAAAAAAAATTCCTATTCCTCTTCACTTTCATGAGGGATATCTGGATAAAATGGAATTTTGGGCGTACGATGAGGCCACAACCACAGCTGTGATCAAGTTTAAAGAAGGTGTTCTTCGTCTGACTGACGCAAATGATCTTCTGCAGTTCAGGGAGCGAGATATACACACCTTGGCTAGTCATCAAATTATCTGCAAGTTGGAGATTATGGAGCCGGCTGCCAAGGAGTTCACAGGAATGGTTGCGAAGATCATTGAAAAGAGGTTATGGATAGGGGCTATGGGAAAATCAGATGTGATGCGGTTAGAGAAGCCAAGATAAGAGAAGACTGAGTTCATGCTAGCCACAAACCAGGGGAGATTGATAGGTCATAACTTAGTGGTTTGGGCTAGGAAACTATTTGTATAGGTCTTAATAGGGTCTTGGTCTTGTAATGTGTGTTTTGGTAATTGTTTGCGGTTGTGAAGGTGTTCACGGCCGTGAACAGGTGTACGGCCGTGAACCCTGTTCATGACCAGTCTGTTCCTATAAATAGTGTCAGAGTCTGTCAGAGTGGGGATGATGTATCAGAGTGTTCACGGTCAATGTGTGTGTGCTCAAATTGTACCAGACGTTTAAGCTAATAAACGTGTGCATTGCTTGATAAATCTCTTTCTCTACTCCATTCTTGTTCGTATTGATTGATTATTGTTTTGATCACTGGTTTGGTTCCTGGATTGGGGAATCTACACATTTATAAATATAAAATATTTTCTTTGTAAAATGTATATCAAATTCATTTATCTTCTACACACTAATGAATGAAGGTAAAAAGATTGACATTTCTGATAAAGACCCACCAACAATGAGAGAAACATGTTCCATGCAGAAAAATGACAAAGGTATAAAATTCATATCATATCTGTTATATTCATTTATGAGTATCTTGTATATCACTGCTATAATTTTCTTTTATTAACATATGAATACTTCAATCTAGATATGTTTTATATTAAAAAAACGATTGAATTCATGTATTCATATATGAATAAATATATATGGCTTAGTTTTGTTTGTATTCACTAGTAAACAAAACACATCAAAAGCTAATCATATGTGAATGGAAACGTTTATTCATACATTTATGTTGTTTTGTTTTGGAACGTTTTCTTTTGAAATTGGTGATTGATCTTCAATATCTTCACATATGAATATAACATATATATATATATATATATATATATATATATATATATATATATATGTGTGTGTGTGTGTGTGTGAATATATAAATATGAATATATATGTTCTATTCAGTTATTCATTTATGAATATAAAATAGTTTCTTTGTAAAATATATTTCAAATTCATTTATCTTCTACTCACTAATGAATGAAGGTAAGAAGACTGAAGTTTCTAATAAAGAGCAAAAAACAATGAGAGAAACACATTTGAAGAGGAAAAATGTCAAATGTATAAAATTCCTATCATATCTATTATATTCATATATGAATAACTTGAATATCCCTACTATATTTTTGTTCTATTCATATATGAATAAACTTGTATATCCGTGTTATATTTTTGTAATATACAAATATGAATAAATCAATGTGGATATTCATATATGAGTAACATATATATATATATATATATATATATATATATATATATATATATATATATATATTATATTAATATATCAATAACTTATATATCCCTGTTATATATTTTCACTACTCATATATGAATACGTCCACCTTATTCAAGTATTATATGTTTTCATTTACCAAGAAAAAAAACAAAAATAGCAAAGAAAACAAAGCATCAAAGCAAAAAAAGTCCAGCAAAAACAAAAACTCCGGAAAAACGATAACCACATGATTCAGACTCTGATCTTGAAAGTAGTCATCCATCAAAGAAGCTAAAGAAAAAGGAGTCACCAATTAAGAAAAAGAAGAAAAAACCAGTGGTAAAGGAATTTTACTCGATGAAAAACAGATGTTCACCAGAGTCATTACTCTCTTTAATTATTGGGTTGAGCAAACAACAAAAAGAATGTGTAAGATCTATGAGTTTTGGAAGTTTGTTAAAAACGAAAATGATAGATATACCACTGAAGTTGGGATTTTATATTCTTCAAAAGTTTGATTATGAAAGAATGGTCATGGATGTTGAAGGAAAGGAACTAAAAGTAACAGCACAGTCTGTTCATGACTTGTTGGGCATGCCAACTGGTGGAACCATACTTACATAACTGGATCAATGGCCTAAAAATGATTCAAGTTATGATGAATGGAAGCAACATTTTAAAGAATGAGCAATCATCCGACTGAATGCAATCAAAAAAGTTATTTTTCGTACCACAAAAACTTATTTTAATTTCAAATTGAACTTCTTAGTTCTGTTTGTCAACACATTTTGTGAGTCAACATCAATAGGAAAGTGCAACCTGTTCCCTTTGAGTTATATTTCAAGAAAAACAGATATCAGCAACATAGACTGGTCAACTATGTTTTGGATTGTATCGTTAGAACAAAGAACTCATACATACCATACTCGGATAACAGCTACTTTGTTGGACCTTCAGCTTTCTTGGTGGTAAGTTATTCATAACTGAATATATTATAATGTTTATATTCACTTTCTAATAATATTAATTATTCATAACTGAATAGCACATATTCATATATGAATAAATAAAAGATATTATTACTTGTTTACATGTAATGCTTTACATTACTTATTCATATATGAATAAGTAAAAAAGATAATATTACTTGTTAACATGTAATGCTTTGCATTACTTAGTCATATATATATATATATATATATATATATATATATATATATATATATATATATATATATATATATATAAAATACTATATTTTGTAAAAATTCATTTATGAATATCAATTAATTATCATTTATATGCAGTTGTTCTATGCTGATAAAATCCACTCAGAAGCTTTAACAGTAACACGTAAACGTCCAACAATTTGTTATTGGAGGTCAGAGAAGATTAGATATCGAGAGATATTTGAACAAGAAATAGGTAGATTTGACCTTGGAGAATTAAATGAAGAATTTATTAATGAACAAGATGAAGGAGATACAGATCTGGAATACAGAGATTCTGATAAAGATGAAGATGATTATGTTGAGGTAATTATTTTGAATATGTTAATCATATATGATTACACTAATTTATTATATTAATTTCTAATCATACTTCTTTTTATTACATAGGCATGTGAATCAAAATTATCTAAAATGCTTAATAGTTTTGAGAGGATGAAGGAAAAGCTGAATTTAAAGCTCAATGATGAAATAACAAAGTTCCCTAAAAAGGAAAGTTTTAGGATTTTCAAAGAAAATATGACAAATATAATTGTTGAAGAAAAAACTAAAAGCACAATTTTTTTTGAATTTCCAAGTAATGAAACTAGACTTGAAGGTATCAATTTGACACCAGTAATGGGTCAAAAAACAAATGATGAAAAAGAGAATGAAGATAAAGAGGGAAATGGTGAAGAAGACAATGATAATGATGGAAGTCAATCGGAAGTAGATTATTTGCTTGATTCAAACGAAGCAGAGAATGAATGAATAAAGAATGATGAAGATAACAATAAAAAAAGAAGGTGAAACTGAAGTAAAAGAGAAAGATAGGGAGATCAATGAAAATGAGAATGATGAAGAGAAAAACGATGATGAGGTTGAAGAAACAAATAATCATGGAGAGACTATTCAACAAAATGAAACAAATCAAAATATGTTGGATAAAGTTGTTGATAACATTATGGATAACGTCATTGGAATTGGATTTTCAAGTTTAAATAGTCAAGAAGATGAAATCTGGAATGACCCTGAAATGAAAATTATTTTGTATAATATTGATATAGGTAAACTTTGACTTACTTTTTTCTATAAAAATATTAATACATAATAACAAATTTTTTTATTAAATTTTGACCAGGGTCACCAGTGACTAGAAGTAAAACTAATACTCCGACCAGTCAAGTTATTCAAGGTATGTTACTATCAACTTATTATTTATTTACAAATAATTTTTTTTATTATAGATTCACTAATTCATTAATTAATTATAATTAATATATAATATTATATGGATCTTGCAGACAAGGGAAACTCACAAGGTGTACATAAACAAGGAGGAGAAGTTAAAAAAGAAAGGGAGATGATACATGTAAATGAATGATTCACTATTAAGTGAATATATTACAATACTTACATTGATTTTTTGAATAACACACTTTTCATTTATTAATAAGTAAAAGATAGAATTACTTGTTCATAAGTAATTCTATGCATTACTTATTCAAAAATTAACATATTAAAGAAAGTGCAATAAGGCACGAAAGAATCTGAGGCATCACAATCAAATAAGATGTGAGCAGATCTAAAGTTTACGAGAAATGTACCCGTCACAACATTCGGGTCCTCGCGTGCCTTTTCTGTGGTAATCTGAAATGCATGGCCTTTAGCTATTGGCACCTCCTCCTTTGGAGTATTCTTTGGTTGTTGAACGAAAACTTGACTTCCCGCCATTTGACTAGTAAGAGTAGGACATAAACGCTTCATGTGGCCGGTAACACCACAAGCAAAGCATGTAACACTCTTCATTGGACAAACAGGCTTTATGTGACCCATTTCTCCACATCCATAACAGGTCACCGCTTTTTCTGTTCTGCATTGGCCCTGGTGATTCTTTCCACATTTTATACATGATGACGACTGAAGAGAAAAAGATTGTGATCTACCACGACCACAAATGGCGCTATGAGATTGCTCTCTTGTATTAGAATCAAATTGAACAGATCGAGCTGGTGGAATAGAGGAAACAGGAACAGTTTGATCGATACGTGAATGCTTTGGAACATAAAAAGTGGCACCACGTATCTCTAAGTCATGCTCACGCTTTCGAGCATACTCAACAGCTTTGTCAAAGGACAGGACATCCCGATTAACTACAAAATCGCGGATCTCATACCGCAGTCCATCCAAGAATAACTGAATTTTATCATCTTCAGTGGGAATATACTTTGCGGCAAACCGTGCTCTTTGATTAAATTGAGTTTCATACTCATTCACGGTCATTCCTTCTTGCTTAAGCTCCAGAAACTCTTTCTCCAATCTCCTCCTCATGTCTAGAGGACAATACTTCTCTAGCAAACGAGTTTTGAACATCTCCCAGGATAAATTCTCCTGGTCATACTCGTTAAGAGCTTCATATGTTGCTTCCCACCAGACCAAGGCTTCTTCGACGAGCATAGCAGACGCATAATTAGCCTTGTCTTCATTATCCACGTGAGAAATACGAAACACTTTCTCTGTGTTCTGGATCCAGGTAAGAGCAACAATGGGATTAAGAACACCTGAAAACTCCGTAGCGCCACTACTCTTGAAATTTTTGAAGGAGGGACGGTTCACCTCTCCTTTTGAAAATTCTCCAGTAGCTTTCTCTTTTCCTTTATCACCATTCTTTTTGTGCTCTTCGAAAGTCTGCCGAATAATATCAGTAAGTTTACCCAATAGTCGCTCCTCGCGAGGAGACACTGGAGTATTTACTTCCTCAGGTTGAGGACCTCCACCAACCTCAGGGGTATGGCTACTAACCTGATCAGCCATTGCTCTAGAATATGGAGTAACTTCGTATTTTAGAATATTAGGGTTTATTATTACCTAATACTTTTACTTAAATGTTTCCTATGGTTTGTATCCCTATACTTACAATGATTAAGTTCATATATTGAACTTCCAATAGTTTAAGTCTAAATACCAATCCGTGGAATTTAGTTCACTTAAACCACTGCTCTGATACCATGATTGAAAGGACCCATTTCTATACTTTCATATTTCAGAAAGACCCAAACTTTCATACTTGACAGTTGTTACTCCAAAACATGCTACATGCATATTCATAAAACAATATTTTATATTGATAAAGCGGTTACAAACTACTGGATATAAACCCACTATTTCATAGTGTTATATATTACATAACTTCCCAGGATTCTATAGATTTATACATATGGGAGTGCAAAATACAATAGTTTCAAACTATTCAAAAATCTTCTATCAGTATATAACTATACTGGAAGCTTATCTCCTACAAATAGGTTAAACATTGAGAGGGGTAAGCGGTGACGCTTAGTGAGTTCAAAAATAGATACAATATAACGTTATGCCATATATATACTTCTATATGGCAGAAGCAAAGAGGAACAAGGAACAATAAAGGCATATATGAATCATATGACCAACTTTCCATATCAATCAATGATTTGATTCAAAGATATACAATCACCGAGACATAACAATTTCCATACTTGATATACATCAATAACACTTTGGCCCAAATGGCACAGAAAACACTCAGTAATATCATTTTGCTAGAATATATAGGCTTTCAGCCCTACATAGCCCTATGCCAATACCAGAAGTTATACGAGTCATGCTCTACATGGCCAAAGGCACAAAGCCAATACCAGAAGTGATACGAGACATGCTCTACATGGCCAAAGGCATAAACCCGATACCAGAATAATACGAGACATGCTCTACATGGCCAGAGGCTCAAAGCCAATACCAGAAGTGATACGAGACATGCTCTACATGATCAAGAGTATAAAAACCAAAATACCTCAGGAAAGCATTTAGCACATATAACACATAACATACAATTGTTCCTATATATTAAACTCACCATGAAATAACCGGGGGTTAAAATAGTAATTTGGGCAGCACTTCGGCTCTAAATATGACTTTCTTTGTTGAAAACCGGGAGTTTTCTTGAAAACCGGGCTCTGCGAAGGTAGAGCTTCGAAACCGAAAAGATAAATTTTTCGGGATTCTCGGGAATCTCGGAGCGTGTTTCGGGTGCTAAAAAAGATATCGGGGCTTCGGGGGATGTCGAGATAGTAAAAATATCAAAAAGGGGGGTGAAAGTGGTAAATTTCTCAAAATACCCGGGAAGGCTCGCATGGGTCTTATTTATAGGGGAGGAGGTCCGAAGGCTCGGATCCGAGGCTAGGAGAAGTGAGCACATGGCTCGCATGCAAGGAGGCAGCTGGTGCGAAGGCCACGCGGCAGAAGGGCGAGGCTCGGACTTGGCAGCTGGCGCGCTTCGGATGGACACCTGCGAGCTTCGGATTAGTCGGATGACGCGGTACTCCTCGGTTCGGGCCAGCACTTCGGACCAATCAGCGGGTGACACGCGTACTGCAGTCCAATCAGCAGCGAGCACATGTCCGACACGTGGAAGCCTCGCATGCGGTGACGTGTCCAAAGATGACTCATGCGAAATTTCTCGAAAATTGTGCTAAATCTTGTAAAATCCATAACTTTCTCATACGGGCTCCGTTTTTGACGTTCTTATATGCACGCGTAGAGAAAATTATGCTCTACAACTTTCGTTTAGACTTCGTCGGAAAATTTTGATTTTATTTTTATATTATTATTTTTAACAGACCGGGACTGGTAAATCCGTTAAAAATTCATAACTTCTTCATCCGACGTCCGTTTTCGTCAGACTTTTTACCGTTGTACTGCTAATAACGAGACCTTCGATTCTCGTTTAGGTTGTGTCGGCTAAAAATCACTCGATCTAAAATTCGAGTTTTTAGCTGTCTACTGCTAAGCTGAAACTTAGAAAAATCATAACTTCCTCATACGAAGTCAGATTTTGGCGTTCTTTTTATAAAAATTCTCGGTTTAACAAATACTACGATTTTCATTTAGATCACTAAGGCTAAAAAGTAGTTTATCAAAAACTCACTTTTTACGTCATTCAGCACCGTGCCGGTTTTGTCGCGGATCTTCGATTGGTCATAACTTCTTCGTTATAACTCTGATTTCGACGAGGTTTTCGCCTACATGTTTCTAACGAAATTATCTACAAATTTCAATAATAAAATTTTACTTATTTCAAATTTTATATTTTCGCTAAATTTCACTATTTGGCTTTTAATTGGAATCTCATAAGACTTCCAATATTTTATGAGTGATTCTAAACATAGTTTTACTTCATTTCTAGTAAAAACTATCTGTTAGAACTCAACACTCAATTTCTCATAATATTTCATAATATTATAAACTCTTCAAATTACATAACACGATTTCAAAACGTGTATGTTACAACAGCCCTGATGGGTACAAAAAAATCTTGAACATAAAAGATATTGACATGGTATGTTAATTAAACTTGTTTTTTTTATATATATTTTATCAACAAAATACTTACCATTATATACATAAAAGCAGGTATTCTTTCTAGTTGTTAGAAGTGCTCACATTTTTGTGATTGTCTTCAAATTGAAGAAACCATCAATTGAAATTTTGGACAACAGTGCAATTAAGGGGGATTATGAAGGGAAATATGGAGTACTATTGAAGCCTTTGGTAAGTACCCAATTCACAACAACGTATAAGAATCACTTTATTACATATCTAACTTTTATTTTATTTAATGATCGAAAAAATTTGTTTTGTTAGATACTTTATAAAAATAAACCATCCAAGAGCCAATGTCATCTCAAAAGAAAGTATCATACCACAAGGACTTGAAATGCCATGGAGAACAGTTAAAAACAAAGTTGATTGTGGGGTCTTTGCAATAAGACATATGGAGAACTATATGGGACAACCAATCTCAAAGTGGAAACCAGGTCTTCATAAATAAAGTGCAATTCAACAAACTACTTTAGAGAAGCTCAGGAAAAGGTATGTGCACTGAATGCTAACTTCTGAAATTAACATTTTGAAGGCTAAGGTGTTGGATCTTGCCGAAAAATATCAAAATGTGGAATTCAAAGTGCGTACCGCTCATGCATACAAGACTATAAAAACAACTCAAAAAATGTTAAAAGTATATTGATGATTGTTTGTGATGAAGTGTGATGGAACAGTTTGTTTTGAAGTTGAATGCTTTTGGAGGACATGTAATATGGTTTTGTGAAACTGTCACACCCCCAAACTAGAACGGCGGAAATGTCTGGGGGCGGATGACTTCATGTACAGTGTCATAACAATTGAATATGAATGAATCAAAGCATTACAACCATTACATTGAATATTTAATAAGTTACATTGTACTTAAAACATTGTTTACATAATGTCCAATTCATGTGACAAAAATGAATAACGTGATGCGACGGCGTCCCATCCACCAAAAACTCTTGTGGTTACCTGTTTACTGATTTCCTGAGAATACAAGTGATTTTGCAAAGTTTCAACATTTAAGTTGGTGAGTTCATAAGCATTTTGTATGAAAAGTGTTTGGAACTGTTTCGTGAAAATGATATTGTATACTTCCAGAAAATCCAATATTTTCTTAAAAATGAACTGTAAGCCTTTAGTCCCAAGACTAGAAATGTAAGTAATGTTGTACTGTAAAATGACGTAAAGAAGTTTTATCATCATATAAAACTACTTGAAATGTGTGTTATCCCGTAAATCAATTGTCTTATTGATACCCTATGTGAGTTATTATAACCTTACTAATATGACTAATGGCCTGAACGACATGCTTCGGGCGTCGGAGACTGTTACGACATTTGTCACCCCAGACCTGCCGGTCTAACTGTAGCTAACAGTTTAGGTGCGGGGTCATCAATCCCATATAGATCTATATACAAGTGTCATACTCTCCCTACAAGAGACTCTGATTATAATTCAGGACTTTAACGTGTACTCTGGTAGGTATGGTAAAGCTAACCGTCTCATAAAATTGTATCAGTCGACTTACGTGTACTGAAAACTCCCTTTTTTGTAATGAAATAACTATGCCTTTAAATAATTATTTGATCCCTATGAAATGATAGTGTAATTTTGTGACTCCTAAACTATACCAATTATAGTTTATCTTGTTTTCTTGTTGAGACTACTTATATAATCTTTTATATAGATATAAAGTTGTTATTTCCCCTAGTGTCGAAATATAAGGTCAAACATGATATTTTGGGTTGTAACCCACAAAAATAGTAAAATAACTATAATGTAACCCCTTTTGTTTGAAAAACTATCTTCTAGTAAAAAGCTTCCAAAACCTTATACTTTTACAATCATAAATTATCCTTATGATTTTTATAACATAGAATATGTCTTGTTTTTGGTGAGTTTTACATTTAAAAACTAAAATAACACAAGTAATTGTATAAAAGCTAGTGATAATCATATCTTTGTGCAAATAATGGCTTATACTTTCACATAATTATGAAACATGCAAGTATTTGTGATGAACAAAGTTTGACTTGTATCCCCCCCCCCCCCAAACATGAAAATCTCGGAAAAATAAGCGTATGAACTCACCTTGAGTGGATTTGTGGGTTGATTGAAGAGATGAAATGTAACGCCCCGATTCTCAAGTATGGTTATTTAGGGAGTTCTTTGATTTCAAGGTCTACTCGACAAGTCGGTTGCCCTACTCGTCGAGTAGCAGCGGGTTGGTCCACGTGTTTTAGTGACCTACTCGCCGAGTCCATGAAGGGACTCGACGAGTAGGAGCTGGCAGATGAAACCCTAAATCCCGGGGTTTTACAACCTATTTAAGGAAGCATAAGCCTCCTTTGGCCTCCTTGCAGTCCATTGAGAGCCTAGAAAACCCTAATTCGTGTGGTGTTCATTCCTTGTGTGTTTAAAGCTTGGAGAGGAGATCTTTTGAGAAGAGGAACTTGGAAGGCAAGGGGATTGGAGCAAGGAGAGTGTGGGAACCAGAATCTACCTCAGTTAGCATCTTCCAGAGGTATCTAGTCGCCACCCTTACCTCTTTTCCCTTCTAGATCTCTTTTTGGGTTGAGTTTGGGGTTTTTATGGATCTTTGAGTTGATATGGTGAGCTATGATCTAGATTTGAAGTTGTAACTTCAGATCTAGACCCTTCTTAAGTCCTAGAGTCATAAAGCCTCTGGTTTGGGCGTGAATGAAGCCCTCCTTGAGTAAGAAACCCCATTGTGAGCTTGGATTTGACATTTGGAACCTTTGTAGCTATGCATGCACGTAAAGTTTGCAACTTTACGTGAAAAGCATGCCTTAGAAGCTTGGATCTGTAGTTTGGAGCCGTTGCATGGCTCAAATGAGTCTGTATGGAAAAAGGGACTGAAGGGACTCGGCGAGTCGCATAGTCGACTCGTCGAGTCATATGAAGATAGACATTAAACTCGACGAGTTGGATGAACAACTCGGCGAGTCCGATGAAGATTGTCGTAGACTCGACAAGTTGGATGAACAACTCGGCGAGTCGGTTGAGGTTTCCTCAACTTATGTACATGTGTGTAACCGTCAAGTGGCAAGGAGGAAACTCGACGAGTGGTCTTAGGGTTCGATCGTAAACCAAAGGAACTCGGCGAGTCACCCCGGTGACTCGGCGAGTGGGCAAGTACTTCAAGGAACTCGGCGAGTAGCCGAGGGTACTCGGCGATTTAGGGTCAACATGGACTGTTGACTTTGACTGAGGACTTTGACTTTGACCAAGGGTTGACTAGTTGGCTTAAGGAGTACCTTGTAAGGTCAAGGACTTGTGGGTATTTTCGTGATATGGTAATAGGTGGTGGAGTCTTTGGCAAGTGATCCGAGGGTTGAAGTTTATCTACCGAGTCGACATCTGCAAGGTGAGTTATCCTCACTATATCGATAGGGTCTAAGGCACCAAGGTCGGCCCTTTAGTTGTTATCGTTGCGGTATGCTACATGTGGATATGATCTGTTAGATCAGAATCAGGATAGACAGTATGTTATGCTCTTATGATCCGTAGGGATTGATATGTTAGTGGCCTACTAGGTCAGTGCTCTAGTTATGAGGGATTGCTATGTTTGGTGATCAGTGAGATAGATATGCTTGATGTTGTATATGCCAGTATATGTTAGTTATGCGCACATGGTTATTTGCTTGTTGCTTGGGTTGAGGCGGTCCTGCTTTGTGCTGAAGGCCAACACACCCTATGAGCGGTCCGGGGAGACTATAGGCCCACGTGGCGGTCCAGTTATGCCAAAGGCTCAGGACAGATTCAGATACACTGTAGGCCCTGTAGGGCGGTCTAGTCAGGCCGATGACCCAGTATACATGTTGATTGATTGATTATTACGGATATGGTATTATCAGTGTGGTATTGGTATTTTGGGGGTAGCTCACTAAGCCCTCGGGCTTACAGTTTTCCATTTATTGTTTCAGGTACTTCAGGAGATCATGGCAAGGCGAAGGCGTGATCGTACCGCTCCTCATCCTTATGATCTGGTTATTGGGACACTCTGATGAATAATGATTGGAAACATTTTTTGTAAACAAATACTATTTGGTTTTATTTATGATTGAAAAAGTTTAAATTTGGCGTAAAATTTTGGATGTTACAAGTTGGTATCAGAGCCTTGGTTTGAGCAAATTGGGGGAGCACTCGTGTGAACCCAGTCTCAAATCAAGGGAGTTTTCGGAATAAATTCCAAAATGGTTTTCAATATAAAGGATGGAGGATGCAGAGGGTACGATCAGCCGGAGCCTGTAAGTAAACCTCAAAATACCATACAGTTATTTGATATTTTGATATGATAGAACAGTATGCTAGTGCTAGGCTAGGGATCTTCAGGAATCGCATGATAGACTTGCCTGATTATATGATGCCTACTAGCCTAGGGTTTCTTGTATATGGAATTGACATAATTACTGTAGTCGTTAGTGTAGGCATCACAGTTGTGCATAATCAAGATCTTATAGCCTGAGAATGTTTGATTCAGTCTTCGGATAGGATTGGATATTCGAAAGTCTATTGTGTCCAATGTTATGTGCGACTAGCCTGCACTAGCACTGCAAGGGTTGATGAAAGTTTCATGGATGTGTGGGTTGTGAGGAACTGTGAGATCAGTTGTGAGATGGGCGATGTTTCCCTAGGAGTAAGGGTTGAGCGCATTTTATGTTGATGATAGTGTTAGGGCATTGTGGTGATACTTGAGACAAATATAGGTAGGTGTGGAAGGTAGTATGGGCCCGTACTACTGAAAGCACAGGACCCATACTCGTAGCAAGGAAGTCACAACCCCTAGGGTGGTTGGAATTGGTCTCCCGATATATGTTGCTTATCTGATGTCTTGAGTATATTTTTTTTCAGTATGGTGATGACGAGGCGTTTAGCTGCGGGGCCTGGATCCGGATCAGGATCAGGATCAGGATTGGGATCGGGAGACGGAGGGTCGGAGGTGCCGGTAGCACCTGAGTCCGTGGTACAGATAGGGATGGATGAGTTGGATGCCAGGATCCGGGAGATTATTGCACGATGAGGTCGCTGCGGCTTTTCGAGCGCAGCTGCCGGAGATGTTTGGGTCGATTAAGACCGCGATGGCCGAGTATTTTGATGAGCGATATGCAGCTCTGGCAAAGACAGCCGCTGCTGCAGCCACATCGGCTATAGCCGCGGCAGGGGTTGGAGGAGGAGCCGGCAGGGCTTTCCAGTACCAGGACTTCGATAACACGAAGCCCCCAACGTTTGATGGTACACAGGATGCGATCAGGGCTATGAGGTGGTTATCTGACGTGGAGGGATGTTTCTTCACGTGTTCATGTCCTGCTGACCAGAAGGTCAGGTGTGCCCTGAACCTCCTGAGCCTTGGGGTAAAGGACTGGTGGAGATTGACGACAGGGTCGTACACTGATGATCAGCGAGCTGCTGTTACTTGGGAGCAGTTCTGGGATATGTTCCGCACCCGCTACGTTCCACGCGTTGAGCGGGAGCGGCTTGCTCAGGAGTTTTTGACATTGAGACAGGATGGGGAGTCAGTGATGGAAATCACTCGTATGTTCACGGAGAGGGCTATGTTTTGCCCGAAGTTTGCTTCAGAGCAGTCTCAGATGACTCGTTATCTGAGTATGCTCAAGACTGATATTCGACAGTTTGTTGCTACGCAACGTTGTGAGACTCTTTTGGATCTTCAGGAAGCCGCGAGGCGGCGCGAGTTGGAGATAGAGCTGCAGTTGAAGGAGCAGCGTCAGGTTCCGGCACAGTCTCAGCCGGCATCTAAGCGGTCCAAGACCGCTGATACTCGGACCGGGGGTCAGCAGAGCCGCACTTGTGGAAAGTGTGGCAGGGGTCATTCTGGGATTTTTCGAGCGGGAGGTGGTTGCCACAAATGTGGCAAGGAGGGGCACTATGCCAGGGACTGTCGCCAGTCCGCCCCTCCAGCAGATATGAGGATTTGTTATCATTGTCATTAGGTTGGTCACGTGAAGACCAACTGCATGCAGCTCGCCGCCAAGCTGGCGCAGGGATCCGTACCGACTACTTTAAGGATGGGAGATGGGAGGCCAGTCAAGGTGGACCCTCCGAAGGCTCAGGGGCGTGCTTTCCAGCTCACGGCCGAGGATGCCAAGGCAGCACCGGATGTGGTTGCTGGTATGTTTCTATTTTCTGTTTCAGATATTGTATCTATGTTATGCTTATCGGTGGTACCTATGTTTAGGTACGTTTTTAGTAAACTCCTTGCCTGCTTTGGATTTATTCGACTCGGGGCCGATTCGCTCGTTTGTATCTCATACTTTCAGTAGAGAGTTCAGTGTGTCGGTAGATGAGCTTGAGTGTCCGTTGCGAGTTTCGATCGCCAACGAGCACGGGATTTCTGCTTCTTCGGTTTACCGGGGATGCGAGCTGGAGATTTTCGGGGTATCATTCCCGATAGATTTGATTCCTATTCCCATGGGGGAAGTATGTGTGATTGTAGGGATGGATTGGCTCAGCCGGTTTGGCGCCATGATCGACTGTGAGGGACAGCGACTAGTTCGAACCCCTAGTAGGGGAGAACTGATGGTATATGGTGAGGGCACCAGAGTAGGATCAGGGTTTTGTTCGGCCGCCAGGGCTCGGCAGTATATTCAGCACGGATGTGCAGGTTATTTAGCGTGTGTGGTGGACACGCGGTTTAGGGATCAGACTTCTGTTTCAGAGGTCCCGGTGGTTAGAGAGGTTGCTGACGTGTTTCCAGAGGAGTTACCTGGAGTGCCTCCGGAGAGGCAGGTGGAGTTCAGGATTGATCTGGTGCTGGGTGCGGCCCCTATCGCTAAGGCGTCGTACCGACTGGCATCGCCAGAGATGCAGGAGTTGTCATCTCAGTTACAGGAGCTGTTGGGTAAGCAGTTTATTCGTCCGAGTAGTTCCCCACGGGGAGCACCGATCCTTTTTGTCAGGAAAAAGGACGGCTCGCACAGGATGTGCATTGACTATAGGGAGTTGAACAAGTTAACGGTGAAGAACCGTTATCCACTCCCAAGGATAGATGATCTCTTCGATCAGCTGCAGCGTGCATCTTGGTTTTCCAAGATCGATTTGAGATCCGGGTATCACTAGGTCAGGGTGAGGGAGGAAGACGTGGAGAAGACCGTGTTTCGAACTCGTTATGGTCATTATGAGTTCGTGGTGATGCCGTTTGGGCTCACCAACGCACCGGCAGTATTCATGGATTTGATGAATCGGGTCTGCAGACCGATGCTCGATCGCTCGGTCATCGTGTTCATAGATAATATCTTGGTGTATTCCAAGACCCGAGAGCAGCACGAGGAGCACCTCAGGGAGCTGATGGAGGTTCTGCGACGAGAACGGTTGTATGACAAGTTCTCGAAGTGTGAGTTTTGGTTACGAGAGGTCCAGTTCCTCGGACATCTCGTTAACCAGGAGGGGATTTTGGTCGACCCGGCCAAAGTCGAAGCGGTTATGCAATGGGAGATTCCGAAATCTCCCTCAAACATCAGGAGTTTCTTGGGATTAGCAGGGTACTACCGGAGATTCATTCGAGATTTCTCCAAGATTGCAGTACCCCTCACTCGTCTAACGTAGAAGGGGGTGGATTTCCGGTGGGGCCCTGAGCAGCAGAGGGTGTTTGAGACTCTCCGGCGGTGTTTATGTGAGGCGCCAGTGTTGACGCTCCCCGAGGGAGTCGAGGATTTTGTAGTATTTTGTGATGCATCCATCACAGGACTAGGGGCGGTCCTCATGCAGAGAGGACGAGTGATAGCCTATGCATCACGGCAGCTGAAGCCGCATGAAACAAGATGCCCTACGCACGATCTTGAGTTGGGAGCGGTGGTTTTCGCTCTCAAGATTTGGAGGCATTATTTGTACGGGGTCCGTTGTACTATATACACGGACCACAAGAGTTTGAGGCACATCATGGATCAGCCGAACCTGAATATGAGGCAGCGCAGGTGGCTGGATGTAGTCAAGGACTACGATTGTGAGATCCTTTACCATCCTGGTAAAGCGAATGTAGTTGCGGATGCCTTGAGCCGCAAGTCAGCTGGGTCTTCTACCCCAACAAGGTGTATGAGGATAGCGGTGGATTCCCCGCTTGTGAGCTTGATTAGGGATGCTCAGGTTGAGGGCATGAGACCAGAGAACTGGAAGATGGAGCAGATTAAGGGAGAGAGCGCCCGATTTGTTCAGGATAGCCGCGGATTGTTAACCCGATACGGTCGGGGTAGGGTTCCGATAACCGGAGGGGTCCGGCAGACAGTGATAGAGGAGGCTCATAAGTCTCATTTTTCTGTACACCCGGGGTCCACCAAGATGTACCGAGATTTGAGTTTGAGCTACTGGTGGCCATGTATGAAGCGAGAAATCGCTTGGTATGTTGAGAGGTGCCTGACCTGTAGAATGGTCAAGGCCGAGCATCAGAGGCCGCATGGTAAGCTGCAGCTCTGGAGATTCCCATGTGGAAATCGTAACAGATCACGATGGACTTCATTACGAAATTGTCGAGGACGGCGAAGGGGTTCGATGCTATATGGGTCATCGTGGACCGATTGACCAAGAGTGCCCATTTCTTGGCAATACGGGAGAGTTCGTTGGCCGAGAAGCTGGCCGACATTTATGTCCGCGAGATCTTCGCTCGTCATGGGGTTCCGGTCTCCATTGTTTCCGACCGGGATGTTAGATTTACCTCTCGTTTCTGGCAGAAGCTCCACGAGGAACTGGGCACGCGGCTGGACTTTAGTACAACATTCCATCCGTAGACCGACGGTCAGAGCGAGCGGACCATTCAGACCCTCTAGGATATGTTGAGGGCGTGTGCTATTGATTTCGGTGGGAGCTGGGATTCTCACCTACCGCTTGCAAAGTTAGCCTACAACAACAGCTATCATTCCAGTATTGGCGCCCCGCCTTTCGAGCTGTTGTATGGACGGAGGTGTCGCACCCCAGTTTGCTGGGGTGAGGTCGGACACAGGGTGATGGGACGGACGGAGGTAGTCTTGCAGACTACCGAGAAGATTCAGCAGGTTAGGCAGCGGATGCAGACCGCTCAGAGTCGGTAGAAGAGCTACGCCGACCGGCGCCGATCTGAGCTAGAGTTTCAGGTTGGTGATATGGTTCTCCTAAAGGTCTCGCCCTGGAAAGGTGTGATCCGCTTCAGGAAGAGGGGAAAATTAGGTCCCCGATATATTGGGCCGTTCAGGATCATTGCCAGGGTTGGCAAAGTGGCTTATAGGCTAGAGCTTCCGGAGCAGCTTAGCCGGATCCACAGCATGTTCCATGTTTTGCAGTTGCGAAAGTGCATCATGGACCAGGAGGCAGTAGTATCGCTGGATGATATTCAGGTCGATGAGCGCCTGAATTACGTGGAGAGGCCTGTGGCCATCTTAGAAAGGAAGAAGAAGATTTTGCGGAACAAAGAAATACCTTTGGTGAAAGTGCAGTGGGAACATCGGAGGGGATCCGAGTGGACATGGGAGCCGGAGGCGGAGATGCGAGAGCATTACCCGGCGTTGTTTATTCCAGCAGACTTCGAGGGCGAAGTCTAGTTCAAGTGGGAGAGAATTGTAACGCCCCTATTCTCAGGTATGGTTATTTAGGGAGTTCTTTGATTTCAAGGTCTACTCGACGAGTCGGTTGCCCTACTCGTCGAGTAGCAGCGGGTTGGTCCACGTGTTTTAGTGACCTACTCGCCGAGTCCATGAAGGGACTCGACGAGTAGGAGCTGGCAGATGAAACCCTAAATCCCGGGGTTTTGCACCCTATTTAAGGAAGCATAAGCCTCCTTTGGCCTCCTTGCAGTCCATTGAGCCCCTAGAAAACCCTAATTCATGTGGTGTTCATTCCTTGTGTGTTTAAAGCTTGGAGAGGAGATCTTTTGAGAAGAGGAACTTGGAAGGCAATGGAATTGGAGCAAGGAGAGTGTGGGAACCAGAATCTACCTCAGTTAGCATCTTCCAGAGGTATCTAGTCGCCACCCTTACCTCTTTTCCCTTCGAGATCTCTTTTTGGGTTGAGTTTGGGGTTTTTATGGATCTTTGAGTTGATATGGCGAGCTATGATCTTGATTTGAAGTTGTAACTTCATATCTGGACCCTTCTTAAGTCCTAGAGTCATAAAGCCTCTGGTTTGGGCATGAATGAAGCCCTCCTTGAGTAAGAAACCCCATTGTGAGCTTGGATTTGACATTTGGAACCTTTGTAGCTATGCATGCACGTAAAGTTTGCAAGTTTACGTGAAAAGCATGCCTTAGAAGCTTGGATCTGTAGTTTGGAGCCACTGCATGGCTCAAATGAGTCTGTATGGAAAAAAGGACTGAAGGGACTCGGCGAGTCGCATAGTCGACTCGTCGAGTCATATGAAGATAGACATTGAACTCAACGAGTTGGATGAACAACTCGGTGAGTCCGATGAAGATTGCCGTAGACTCGACGAGTTGGATGAACAACTCGGCGAGTCGGTTGAGGTTTCCTCAACTTATGTACACGTGTGTAACCGTCAAGTGGCAAGGAGGAAACTCGACGAGTGGTCTTAGGGTTCGATCGTAAACCAAAGGAACTCGGCGAGTCACCCCGGTGACTCGGCGAGTGGGCAAGTACTTCAAGGAACTCGGCGAGTAGCCGAGGGTACTCGGCGATTTAGGGTCAACATGGACTGTTGACTTTGACTGAGGACTTTGACTTTGACCAAGGGTTGACTAGTTGGCTTAAGGAGTACCTTGTAAGGTCAAGGACTTGTGGGTATTTTCGTGTTATGGTAATAGGTGGTGGAGTCTTTGGCAAGTGATCCGAGGGTTGAAGTTTATCTACCGAGTCGACATCTGCAAGGTGAGTTATCCTCACTATATCGATAGGGTCTAAGGCACCAAGGCCGACCCTTTAGTTGTTATCGTTGCGGTATGCTACATGTGGATATGATCTGTTAGATCAGAATCAGGATAGACAATATGTTATGCTCTTATGATCCGTAGGGATTGATATGTTGGTGTCCTGCTAGGTCAGTGCTCTAGTTATGAGGGATTGCTATGTTTGGTGATCAGTGAGATAGATATGCTTGATGTTGTATATGCCAGTAGATGTTAGTTATGCGCACATGGTTATTTGCTTGTTGCTTGGGTTGAGGCGGTCCTGCTTTGTGCTGAAGGCCAACACACCCTATGAGCGGTCCGGGGAGACTGTAGACCCACGTGGCGGTCCAGTTATGCCGAAGGCTCGGGACAGATTCAAATAGACTGTAGGCCCTGTAGGGCGGTCCAGTCAGGCCGATGGCCCAGTATGCATGTTGATTGATTGATTATTACGGATATGGTATTATCAGTGTGGTATTGGTATTTTGGGGGTAGCTCACTAAGCCCTCGGGATTATAGTTTTCAGTTTATTGTTTCAGGTACTTCAGGAGATCATGGCAACGCGAAGGTGTGACCGTACCGCTCCTCATCCTTATGATCTGGTTATTGGGACACTCTGATGAATAATGATTGGAAACATTTTTTGTAAACAAATACTATTTGGTTTTATTTATGATTGAAAAATTTAAATTTGGCGTAAAATTTTGGATGTTAGATGAAATGAAGATTCCAAGCTTAAACACTTGAATGGAGTTGATGAACTTCCTGGAAATGTTATTATCCTAAGTGTTTACCACATAATAACGTGTGTAAAGATGATGAAACTAACATAAAAATGTATAAAAACACTAGGGTATCACTGAAATACTTACCAAAAATCTAAGGACCACTTGAAGGAGGTAAATCCTTGGAAGAACTTGAGCTTGTTCTTGAGAGAATAAGGAAGGTTGAAGATGAAAAAAGATGATAATGGTGGGGGATTTTGCTTTCGGCCGAAGATATAAAAGGGGGGAATGGATGGGATGTTTTCATTGTTATTTGTGGGATAATACTTGGTCATTTGAGGGATAAAACATAGTTATATGTTGGATAATAGTTTTATGGGAAAATGTTGCATCCATCAACTCCTAAAGTCAACCTTCTTTGTCTTATCCTCTAGCCGAAGTCCCATGTATCAACCGAGAACATGTGTTTTCGGTCCAAGGGTGCCATCGAGAACAAGGGATGATTTCGGTCCAATAGAGGCCGAGAACTAAGGTCCTCGGTCCCAGCCGAGAACTCTTAAAGCAAGGAGTTTTCGGTTCGAGCTGGCAGCCTTCGCATGGTTTTCAGTTAAGGAGGTTCTCGGCTTCGGGGATTCTCGGTCTTGGCTTAAAACACTTTAAATGCAGTTTGAAATTTCGAACTTCTTGATCTATCTTATTGACTTTCAAGTGTTTGTTACGGATGTGATTTTCAAAGCATAAGTATATATATTTAAATCATTCACATGATGCCTTCTTGGCTTTCAATGATTTTTATTGCAACAAGGTTACATTGTGAATTCATCCATACATAGTTACAATTTAAAACCTTGCTTACACGAAATTTGTTAGTTGTCACAGAAACAAGTTTGTGAACAAGTTTTAGATGGTTTGTTAAGTGTTATTGAACATCGTTTAAATAGTTTGTGAAATGCTTGTGAACAAGTTTTATTATTTTGTATTGAATGTTTATGTAATAGAAACAAGTTTGCTTATTTCTTTTAGTTTTTTATATTCAAATATTTTCAAAGTTTATGATAATGATTTATGAACAAGTGTGATTGTTTTTAATAGTTTTCAATTTTATTTCTGTTTATTCATAAATTAATATCAATATGATATATTTATTTACATTTAATATGTAAATAATAACGTCTTCAATCATAAATGAATACAAATATGATGTATTCATTTACGATTAAGTTAGGAGTAATATGTGAGTATAACAAAGTTCAGATATGAATATAACTTATTTATTAGTAAATTAATAAACAAATATCATGAATACATCATATTTGTATTCATTTATGATGTATTCATTTATGCTAGTTTTCCGTTTTATTTCTGTTTATTCATAAATGAATACCAATATGATATATTCATTTACCTTTAATATGTAAATAATAACTTCTTCAATCATAAATTAATACAGATATGATGTATTCATTTATGAATAATTTAGGAATAATATGTGTATTTCACATATCAATTGATCATATCCATATAACTTATTTATTAGTAAATTAAAAAACAAATATGATATATTCATTTATAATTAACATGTATTTCACATATCAATTTACCATATCCATATAAATGTGTTAAGTAGTAGTTTCTGATAAATCCATAATGACACATTAATATTGTATTATTCATATCTGAATATTATTGTTTATGGTTAATATCTGCATATACTCACAAATGAATAAAACCAAAAATCATAAAAAAAACAAAAACAAAAACAAAAACCCTAGATGTCTTTTGTTGATTGAGCAGCTGCAATTCTTACTGGACATGTACATAAATTGTGAGGAACTCGTTGTCCACATCCTGAACACATTCTATGTTCTTTTTTAGAATTAACATATGCTGCTTCACCTGCACTTGGAATTCTTTTCTTGATTCAAGAACCTTTATTGCTTTGAACTTAAGGAACATGAATATTAATCTTTTTTGGAATAGGAATAGAAACACCCATAAGCTTGCATACGACTTCACCATCCATCTTGCTTTTCAATCCACCAGATGTATAATCACACTCAAATTTATTTAACAACATCTGTTGTTTCTCAGCAAACAAAGCCAATTTATTTTTTTCATCTCTTACAATATCCAAACATGATTCAAAAACTATAATATGAATCATTGACTAGCTTCACATTCTCACGATCCCCTGAATCGGATTCATGAGAACTAAAACGATAATTTCTTGATATCACGTCCTTTCTCCATCTTTTCATACTGTACCTTTCAGGAATTTCTTTAACACCACATCTCATCATTATTGTAAAAGCATGTCTGCATAAAACACCTATACGCTTGAAATGTTCACAACTGCAATTTATTTCTTTCTCTTCAACTTTTATTTCAGCCTGATACAAAAACATAATAAAGAAAAATGAAAAAACAATTTAAACAAATTTTACACATTTAAATTCATATATAAATACTTATATTCATATATGATTACTCATATATGAACAATCATATATAAGTATTCATATATGAATATTACATTCTAATCATATACAATAATTCATATTCATATATGAATAATCATATATAAATATTCATATATGAATAATAACATTGTAAATATTCATATAAGAAATTAAATTCATATATGAACATGTTCTAAGTTTAAAATGATCAGAATATTCATATATGAATATTCTCATATTCATATATAAACATTACATTATTAAAAAAAAACTATTAAATTACCTTAAATTCATTTTTAAATTCGCTTTTACTGTTGTTGTGTTGCACGATGTAAACTTCCCACTCATTTTCAATACGAACATAGGAGTATGTACAGAAAAAACTTGCTTTATATATTTCCTTTTGCACCTCAAAAAATAATGTACTTGTATAAACTTTTTATGCTTGTAGTTCTATTTCTCGAGGTGTTTCCATTTTATATGATTCTTTCTTTGATGTCTTATCAAGATCTCGTTGAGTATTCCTTTGCTTTTGAATGGCAGTGTCATAATTCATCATGAAATTCAAAAGTAAATTACCACTTTCTGGGTAGGTATTAAAGAATGAATTCATACTCTCTGACCTCAATGTAGTCTTCATCAACCCACACATTTGAATATCGTTAAAATATCCAGGTATCCATGAATCACGTTTTGTAAACATGTCTTTAAACCATCTTGCGTCTTCAAGATTGAATCCCTTCATAAGCAAACCCCACTGCACCTCAAAGACATCAGGTTTCATATTCATGTCCCAAACAAGCTTCGAGAATCTTTTTCTAAAGCCTATGTTCATAAATAAATCATCTGATATCTGTATTAAAACAAAAATAAAATAAACTTCTATATTTATTCATAAATGAATAAATATTAATAAGTAAATAAGAAACGATTTAAGCAACCAAGAGTAGGACTCAATGCTTTCATTGCTTAGTAACCCCGCTCCAACAGTAACTGGTTTTTATGATGGTCAATAGCAGTAAATGGAACAAAAACCATTCGATACCTACAACACAAAAAAAATGTTCATTAAAGTCAATTTTTGATGTATTCATAAGTCAATATAAAAATATTCATGTATGAATACAGTTACAGTATATTATTAAAATAATTTCAATATTAAAAACTGAATATTAAACATAAAGTTCAAATATTCATATATGAATAAGCTATAAAAAAGTAGATAGAATAACTTACTTGTTTGTTTGGAAAGTCGCATCAAACGAGATAACATCACCAAATTCACCATAATATGTCTTCTCCATTTCATCAGCCCAAAATATCATCTTGACAATTAAACTCAAATGAGTAATTTAGATAGTGAGCTCGACGGTCATTCATTGTGTTTACTATCATTTGGGCATCTTTATAACTTATAACCCTGTTGATATCTCTCCTTAAATTTTTCTAGTCAACTACTTTGGGCTTTACAAACTCATACCCACCTCTCAGACTTGCCCTCAACTTATGAGCCATTGTTGGGCCTATTATTGATGTGGAAGCACACATTATAAACTCTTTTTCTGAATATGACATTTGCCTCGCTTTTTTAAAATCACTTCTCTTCTCAAGTGGATGGTTGTGAAGTTCATCAACCTGAAAAACTTTATTATCCGGAGTTCCATACACAGATTCAAATATAATCTTTGCTTGAAAACCAATAACTCTTGAATTTGAATTTCGTTTCCTCCTAACACCAATTGTACCCAATGTGTCACAAGATTTCTTTTTCTGTTTACCACCACGATTATATATGACCTGTTTCTTCTTTATAATCTTGTTATCAAACATTGACTGTGTGCTCAGTCTCACATCAAAACCACCAATTTCAACATACTCAGAATACATTTTGATGGCCAACTCTAATGATTTGAAGATTAAACCTTTAAATGGAATAAATTGAATAGGTACATCTGACTTATAGACATGTTCTCCAATTACATTACTACAATATTGCGCATCATCTACTGAACTCGAAGATTCACCTGATAAAAAATTATAAAATCTAAATCAATCTATTAATGCATGAGTAAAACAATCATATATGAATAAAACAATAAAATATGAGTACATGAAATTCATACGAATATACCAAAAAACAAGGTTTATTAATGAATGAATAAAACATTCATATATGAATACATGAAATTCATACGATTCAAAAAATATAAAATAAAAACAGTACTTATTCATATATGAATAAAATAAAAAAACAATAAATTCGAAATTACAATTATCAAACGTTTATTCATATATGAATAAGACAATAATTTATTCAGATTTACAGATTCATACATAAATACATGATCGTCAACAAAACCAAAAACATCATAATAATTCAATAATTGATACCTTCAAAAAATAAGTTCTCAACATATTCTTCTTCACTCTCACACAATACAAATCAACATCAATAACACTAGAATATGACATAATAAACCAATTGATTTGTAATAAACAACAAAAACAATATTAATATCGATGAAAATCATGATAAAATAAAATAGAAACTGAATGTACGACAACAAAATTAAAACAAAAAACATAAAAAAAAAGTCGTAAATTCGAAAACCAGAATAATTTCGAATATATCTCACCTTAGAGCGTACAAACGATCTGAAAGAAAATTAAATCAGCTTCAATCAGATGATGCAATTGCAATAAAGATCATATGAAAACCTGATCAATTTGCAATCTCTCTCACTTCAGAGCGTAAAAAGGATCCGATTGAAAATTAAATCGGCTCCGATCAGATGATACAATTGAAATAGAGATCTCAAACTACAGAAAAAAAATCCGATCAAACAACTGCAATACAGATGTGAACCTTCACGATAAATGGAAGGAATACGTGCAATTCCTATCGAATTATATAAATCAAGAATCTTGATAATGAACTCCGATATATCCGATTCAAACGAGATAAATATTTGATGAAATCAGAAACTGAATACGAAGAAGAAAACTGCAATACAGATGCGAAACTTCACGATAAATGGAAAAAATATGTGTAATTGCTAACGAAATATATAAAGAAAAAAAAATATGATAATGAATTCCTCTATATCCGATTCAAACGAGATAAAGATCTCATGAAATTGGAAACCGAAGACGAAGAACAAAGAAGTAAATAAAAAAAAGTTGCTAATTTACAAATATACCCTTAATGAAAAAATGACGACGTTTTTTAAGGTTTACATGTTAGATAAATGATTGGCTGCGAATGGTTCCCCCATTCTCAACCTTTTTTATTTTCTCAATTGTACTTATATATATATATATATATATATATATATATATATATATATATATATATATATATATATATATATATATATATAACCAATAATTTTCCTACATCTGGCAGTGTTGTGCGTCGATCTTCGAGTTGTGTACACTCAAGATAACTTGATCATTCGAACTATTCAATTTGCTTTGGAAATTGGATGTTTTTAACAGCCTAATTGAAATCTAATTTTCCAAGTCCAATAAACTGGTTCAAACGGTTTTTTTATTGGTTCTATCACTTTGGTTCAATCTGGTTTTTAAAGAACCGTCCGGTTCGACCCGGTCTAAAAATTGGCATAAAATTGATCGTTGTTGAACCGCTCTCGTCCCTGGTTCTGGTCTGAACTGGTTTATAAAACAACTTTTTGACACCATTAGATGTATTTTAGCCAACTTTAAAGATTCTTAACTCTGACGTATGATCTCCAAAGTAGAACATTTATCACATCCAAAATACAGACATACTTTCCAATTACTAGTATTTTTTAAGCATCTCTTTGTCAAGTTTGAGTATTGACTTCTATTTGTAAATATTACATATTTATTTACCATTTCCAACTTTATTTCCCTTCTATTCTCATTTAATTGTTCTTACTTTCACATATCACTTCCATTATTGAATTATTCCTTATTATAACTCTTGCCAATTATTAACTTCTACATGAAATGTTAATCACACCTATTTGTCTTTTTCATTGAGAAAGTGTATGCAATTTAACAAATTACTTCTACTTAATTTGTGTCTAGCATTTCCATAGATTAGCTTCATACAACTTGACATAATCAAATTTCATCATCATTTGCATAACATAAACCAATTAGTATGCTTTTGAACTTCTTTCATTCTATACTTTAAATCTCAATTTAAATCATGAAGTTTGACTTCTTAGAAATGTCAATTTGTGAATATCCGACTATTAACATATATGCATTCGCTTCTTTATTGATTATAGCTCATCCTTAAGATATCTAAAGCTAATTTTGTCATATAAATTAATGAATCCCAAACAATTTCATGTTTCTAAACACAATTCACCTAGGGTTAGAAAAACACCTTCAAGATTATGTCCAAGAGTAGAAATAATGAGTGTTTTGCTGCTCCCATAAGAAATTCGATCATGGGTAGTCATCTCCGGCCAACCATCGCCGTCGCCGACCACCGGCATAGCCTAGCGCCGCTGTTCTCCTCATCTTCTTCTCGTTGGTCTCTTCTTTTTTCTTATTTTTGTGGCCCACTTGCCCATGCCAAAGATTTTGATCATTTAATAAATTCAGCCCTTGCTAGAATGAGAATTCCACATTTGACCCTTTTTTTTTATTTCTTTTCTTAAATTCCGAAAATAACATTTAAAATACCAAAATTTTATTTTCTTCCCTTTTAATATTAATCCTCGATAATACATCTTATTAAAAATCCATACTTAACTTTTTTTTTTTAATATAAAGTTCTATGTATTAAGAATTGGGCTTAAAACAATTTGGTGGGCTAAATAACTTGTAGACTAGTTATATATAGACATGGTTACTTTTTTCAAATTGTTTGGTTTCTTGCTATTGCTTTATTTAGCTGTTTGATTTCCTCTTTGTGGATGCTTGATATCTATTGATGAGTTATATATAGACGAGTTATATATAGACAGACAGAGCCTATTACTTTAGAACACACAAAATGGCAAATAAATATTGAAAATTCAAACCAATTACTTTTCGCAACGAGTTAACTCACCAAGCCAAACCCATTTATCAACTCGCTTTGAAATGCTTACCCTTTGAATATCCATGACACAATTCTGAAATTGATTAAACTCCTCAACCGTTTCATGTTCTCTTTCCCGACTCCAACTCGAATCAAATGTGTGTCACCCAATTGAACGTATTTAAACTAGACCAAAGTATAATCTTATGATTTAACAAAAACATGCACCACATCACAACAAATTATTGTTCTCTTTGAAGACCAAAATTGCATTGGAAAGATAGAACAATCATATAATGCAAACAATATCATATCCATAATGATATATGTGGAAATAAATCAGCTTTTCGTCTTTCTCGTTATGCTTGCTTTAGAACAAACAAAATGGCCAACAAGATTCCCCCAATTAACCACTTACTTATTACCCTGAAAATCATCTTAGTTGGATTATGTCGTTGCGAAGATTCAAAAGTTGAAAACGAAATAAATAGAGATTGAGGAAATTTTACCTTTTCTTTCTTGGACAACAATCTAGTAGATGGTAGTGGAAGAAATTCCAAGGGAAAAAAATGGACATTTGTATTGGATGATCCGTTTGAGTTAGTGGGTTAATTTGGTTATTCCAATTTGGTAATCCAACAAATGATACTTATGGATCCAATATGGATGGATCAATTTAAAATACATAGAACTAAAATCAATTTTTTTTCTTTATTTTATTTACCCTCTTCATACCTGTAAAATAAAAAAATATTTCAATTATCCTTTATTTTTCAAAAGTTCGTGGATCCTTCAAATTACGTCATTTAATCCCAAAATTTTCTTCATTTATTTTGTCCTCTTTTATATAAGAGTCTGTGAGGCTAAAAAAAAAAACTTAATTTAGCCCTCTTATATTCTTTTTTAACCATTAACTTTTATTTTTTTAAAATTCAAAAAATAACACATCAATTCTTAATAATTCAGAGAACAATACATCAATTCATAATAATTCATAGAATAATACATCAATTCTTAATAATTTGAAAAATAATGCATCAAAATTTTAATAATTTGTAGAATAATGCATCAAAATTTTAATAATTCAGATAATACTTATAAATTCTTATTCATAACTTCTAAATTTTCATTCATTTTCATTATAAATTATCATTCAAAGAATATAAATTATGTAGATCCTCCTAGTGAAGATCCCCAATAGTTTTTCAAAAGTGTCACAATTTGTTCGGTTAAAAAATACACACAAACTTGACCAGTCTCGATATAATGTCTGCATGCATAAAAAATATTATTCTCATGCATACATGTCACAAGTTACAGTTATGTTTCATCCGTATATCGAAGATATACAATATGTAAACGGAAATTATGGTTTCGAGCAATCACTTCTTGTCTCGGTTTATATGAAGATGATTGACCCTAAATCAGGAAAGAGTTAGCAGATGAGAATGATACACTTTGAGGAATACGCGATCATGTTTGATAGGGACTAGGATGATGTTTACCAATCATTACGTTTCAATAGCTCTCAAGCACCAACGAGTATTAGATGATTTTGTCCGAAGTAGGTATCTTGATGGTTGCAAGATATAATATTGTCTTACATTGTTTAAGTAATCAATCATGCCACGACGTACATACCCCTTCGGAAAACTCCATCTACGTATGCCCATCAACATCCAATTATCATTGCTCTCATAAATGAGAAGTTGACCAGTTTGTTAAAATATCATTAAATCTCTATTCTAATAAAAGAATAGGTTGATTCTCCTTTTGTCATGTGTCATACTATTAAGTTTCCTAATTAATGTTATGTCATATGACAACTTATTAATTCGCTATTTCAAATTTTAAATTTAAAATTTTTCACTTTAATTACATTAAATTAAATAACATTAGAATAAAAATAAAATAAAATTAATACAGATTATAAAGTCACATAATTATTTAAATCAGCGCTTATAATTTTATATAACTAAAAAATATCTCTTAATTAATAATTTATTTAAAATAATTGATTAATGATTTTAAGTTTTTATTATGAAAGTTCAACTAATTTTGTAGCCGTGGTTCCCACGGGTTATAAACTAGTGTATAAATATATTTTTAAAGGTATAACAAATTTATTTATTTATATTTAAACATATAAAAAGCATAGTTATTAGTCTTTATGAATAAAAACATTTTTATATGTTATATGTATAAAAACATTATTATTTAATATTTTAAAATATGTATAAAAACATATTTATTATTATTTTATAAATAAAAACGTTATACATATAAAAAAAACATTTTTTATACGTTAAAGTATATGTTTTTATACATTTATTAACTAAAACACAAAAAGAGGTTTTTGGATGATTTACTTTGGTTCTTTTTTGAATGTATAAAATAATATTTATACATTTAAAAAATATTTTTATACGTTAAAGAATATGTTTTTATAGATTTAAATATTAATGAATACATATATAATACATATTTATATGTACATATTATGTATAAATAACATTTTTATAAGTAAATATGTTTTTAAAAGTATAATTAATGTTTTTAGACGTTTTAATAGAAATGTTATTTATGCGTATAAAATATTTTTCATACATATAAAACGTTTTTATATATAATCTATACATATAAAGATGTCTTACTTGTATAAGTATCTTTACACACGTTTAAATATGTATAAATACGTGTTGTAAATACAAATACATTTAAAAATATACGTAAAAATTCATAAAAATTATAATAATGTATTCATATATTTAAAATCGTATAAACACATTACCAAATGTATTTATATATTTAAAAATATGCTTAAAAGATATACATACATTTTTAATGTATTTATATATTTAAAAACATATTTATATATTTAAAAAAAAGTATTTAAGCATTTACAAATGTATTTATACAACTGAAATTGTATGTGTACCTTCAAATACGAAATTTATATATTTTTATATGTTAAAAAAATATATTTATTTGTATTTAATTGGCATAAATATATATTTATTTCGTATAAAAATGATAACAAAATGAATTTTTCACGTTAAAAAATGTAGTCATTTTTATACGTTAATTAAAAAAATAAGATTTTATGTTTAAATATTAATAAATATGTTTTATATAAATATAATACTAATAATAATAATAATAACAACAACAACAACAATAACTAGAGAAGGGTGCCAATGTTTCACATGGTTCAGAGGTGGTTGTTGTATTCTTTTTCATTATTAAGACATTGTACTTTGAGACATCTACTTGATTACTTTTTCATTTGTTCCTTAAACCTTCCTTTCTTTGCGGGAGTCGGGATTGAAATAACACGCTTATCATTTGAATTCTTGAGAGAGTTTTTATGTTTGTTTATGTTTGTTCTAAAGCTACATTGTAAAGTTTCATGGTTGTATTTTGTCTCATTCAAATCCACAAAGGAGCCTGCTCTTGACATACTACTGCCCGAGTAGCTTTCGGCCATGCCCTTTATACGAAAACCCACAGATTCTGCCTGAGACAACGATAGTTGTTTCTTTCTTATTTCATGTCTAATCTCTTTCTTATGCGAATTCTGATAACCCGTTCCCGATTTTCATGTACTGCAGATTGTAGGGTTCATAAATCTAGGCATCTTCGACAACAATGGCATTTTCGTAATTACATCTTCAATTTCCGATTATCAAACCTGATGATTTCTTTGTTACAAAATCTAATTTCTGATTCAACTTCTTGATTACTTTCACGGTTGTCTTCAATCGCTTGCATCTCATGTTGCAGGTCAGTCATGGTTAATTCCTTAACTGTTCTTTCATAATCATCAAACGGAAATTTAAGTGTTTATTTCAAAAAAATGGTAAATTAGAGTAATTTTGGCATTAAATTTTTTTATAAGTAAAAAAAATGGTAAATTAGAGTAATTTTTTTATAAAAAAAATGGAAAATTTTTTTATACGTATATATACCATTTTTTTCAAAAAAAACATGGTTACAATAGGGTTTATATTTTCTATAATGTCCAATAAAAAATGCATTGAATAATTTTTATGCTAATAATGGCTGATTATTTATATTTTTTCACATCATATAAAAACTACCAACTTATAAACACTAATTTATGATAAAACACGCGTTGAATAATTTTTTATCTAATCTATTGCTAATATTATACCCTTGATTTAACATAAAACAGTGAGACAAGAATACCTTTTTGTAAGGACATTGATATGATGAATAATATATCGACTTGCACTTATATTTTCAATGACGACAAGGACATATATGATTCAAGAATGTACCCTGAATTGTTCGGTCAATGTGCCCACGAGGTCAGAATAAAACAAAATGCCCCATATAGCAAGAACAAAACCAATAACACGTTCAACCCTAGTTCTTTGATGCATAAAACATGTACAAATTTATTAAATATCATTTCACAAAAAACTATTAATAGTTTCTTTTATTTCAAAAAATAAATATAGAATTATTAAAATGAAATCTCACTTTCAGATGAGTTGATGAAGAGCACAAACATGCCCAAGCATCCCATAGAAAGTCTTCAAATGATGGTGTCTTACGCATGCATCATAAATAATTATATAACAACAATGAAAAAAGAAAATGCATTAACTAACTTTCCTGTTGCAGGTACTTGTGTTGTCAAAGGTCAAATATAAAACCATGTTATCTAACCTCTCTGGTGATGTGTCTTCTTGATAAAGTTCAAAGTTTTTGGCTTGCTTTTTTCTTGCCAACGACTGAGTGATGTTGAGAGGGAGTTTGAGGGGTTTTTTGTTCATTTGGTAAAGGGAAGAAGATCACAGGTAGTAGTGGGGAATATCACATATCTGTGTTTGTATACCTTCGTCGGACCTGACCGACTTCACCGATGAAGTTCTCCTTCCACCACCTCCGTTCCACTGACGAACATATCTGAAGCGTCCGTACCCAATGGAGCACAGGAAATTATCGTTCATCACAAAGCTTCCAGTAATCATGGCAACGATCAAAGAAAACGGATATTGAGCTGCTGTTGATTGGAGAAATTGTCGATAAGAGATCTATTGGAAGCAAATGGGTGGCTGAGGAATCGGATATTGAGTTGCTGTCGCCGGTGGAGGCTTGGACAGAGGCGGAAGATGGTCTCATTGGAGAGATTTTTGAAGATGAAGACTGAAGATGGTGGGTTAGTTTGGAGAGAAATAGAGATACAGAGAGAAGGGATGGTACGACGGTGGTTGGTTGGTGGGCCCAGTTTTTTTGTTTTTAATTTTTAATTAATAAAGTATTAAAATAAATATAATAAAATATAAAAAAGAAATTAAAATGGCAAAAAAGTCTATTCAAGTTTTTTTTTATCAAAATCACAGAAAATTCTTTATTTTTGATATCCCATGCAAGTTGAAAATTTTTTGGACCTTATCCAAAGTTTGTGTGAAACCTTAGGGACCAATTTTGTAGTTTAGTCTATTATTATTCATCAAAATAAAATAGAAAAACCAAAAACGGAGCCCGGTCATTACGTTTCCGTACATTTCGTGACACTGTAATGATAAAGAAGGAAGGAAACCGTTATAAACTAACACTCCTCCATAGCTCGCTTCCCTCATATCTCTCACGGAATTTCGGATCTTCGACATCAATTTTAAATCTCCACACCTGATAACATTTTGCTCTTTGATCTACACGAATCGATCAATCAACCATTTTCCATTTCGTTTACCTTCTTTGGTGAAGGTAAGATTAAGAAGACGAAATTTCTTCCTATTTTCCTCGTTCATGTTTCAGGAATTGTAAGTGAGATTCACGGAAACCTCTTCAAATGCATATTGTCCCCCCTTTCTATATAATCATGATGACGATGTCGAGAATCTGATACTTTATTCATCAATTTTCCGAATTTTTGCATCTACTTATTGAAGGTTTAGTTATTATGCACATAATAACGCAATGTTGTTTGGAAATGAAGACAAATCGGTGTTGATTTCGGGATATGATCGTTCAATTTCATCGAACAAAGTAGATTTGTAGGGAGATTTATACATCAAAGAAAAAAAAACGTTAGCGAGTGAGAGAGATTTGAAGGAGGGAAAAGTGATGGAGAATTATTTGAATCAGAATTTCCACGCAGTGAAAGCGAAACATTCTTCGGAAGAGGTATTACAGAAATGGAGAGGTCTGTGTCATATTGTCAAGAACCCTAAGCGACGATTTCGTCACACAGCCAACATCGTCAAGCGCAATGAAGCTGCTGCTATGCGGCGTACAAATCAGGTTATTAATTGTTACGTTATCCTTCTTGTTTTATTAATTATGATTTACAATCACAAATTCATAATTGATCGTCGAATTCTACATGTTTCGTTTCATATCCAATATGTTGTGATTTACAGTTATTGTAATTCGTAATTTCTCGTTAAATCATGAGTCAATGGAAAATTGGTTGAAATCATATACAACTTCAATAAATTTTGGATCTATATATTTATGATCAAAAGCTAATTTGATTCAACAACACATTAATGACTTACCAATTGTGCCTCGGATGATTAGGAGAAATTGAGGATTGCAGTTCTGGTGTCAAAAGCTGCATTCCAGTTCATACAAGGCAAGTTCATCATACTTCTACATTCAAATTCCTCTTATTTCCCCCATCATATAATCCCTTTTCTTTTCCACGATACACACAGGAGCACAAACCGGCGACTACAAGGTACCAGACGATGTTAAAGCAGCTGGTTTCGACATCTGTGCTGATGAAGCCGGGGCTCTAGTCGAAGGCCACGACCAAAAAAAGCTGAAATTCCATGGCGGAGTAGAAGGTCTTGCAGAGAAACTCAAAACATCAATCACTAATGGCCTTTCAGTCGACACCGAAGGGATAGCACGTAGACAACAAGTCTTCGGAGTCAACAAGTTCGCTGAATCCCCACAGCGAAGCTTCTGGGTATTCGTATGGGAAGCTCTTCATGACATGACTCTCATGATCCTCGCCATGTGCGCTTTCGTTTCCTTAATCGTCGGCATAGCAACCGAAGGATGGCCCAAAGGGGCCCACGATGGGCTTGGAATTGTCGCAAGTATCTTACTTGTTGTTTTCGTCACTGCAACAAGCGATTATCGTCAATCTCTACAGTTTCGAGATCTTGATAAAGAGAAAAAGAAGATTTCGATTCAAGTTACACGAAGTGGGTATAGACAGAAACTCTCAATTTACGATTTACTCGCTGGTGATATCGTGCACCTCGCTATAGGTGATCAAGTCCCCGCAGATGGTGTTTTTCTTTCGGGGTTTTCCGTCTCCATTGATGAATCGAGCTTGACTGGAGAAAGTGAACCGGTGATGATCAGCGCCGAGAATCCATGGTTAATGTCCGGGACTAAAGTTCAAGATGGATCATGCAAAATGCTTGTTACAACGGTCGGAATGCGAACACAATGGGGGAAATTAATGGCTACTTTAAGCGAAGGTGGCGACGATGAAACGCCGTTACAAGTCAAACTCAACGGCGTCGCAACTGTCATCGGAAAAATCGGTCTTTTCTTCGCCATCGTCACTTTTGCAGTTTTAGTACAAAAACTTCTCAACCGGAAAATCTCAGAAGGAACCCAATGGACTTGGATCGCCGACGATGCTTTGGAGTTGTTAGAATATTTTGCGATCGCTGTCACGATCGTCGTCGTTGCAGTCCCGGAAGGTCTCCCACTCGCTGTGACTTTATCTCTAGCGTTCGCGATGAAGAAGATGATGGACGACAAAGCACTCGTCCGCCACCTCGCCGCCTGCGAAACCATGGGCTCCGCCACCAGTATCTGCAGCGACAAAACTGGGACTTTAACCACTAATCATATGACAGTTGTCAAATCCTGTATTTGTTTAAACGCAAAAGACGTAAAAAAAGAAGTAAAACACGGAATTCCCGATAAAGCGTTGAAGATTTTACTCCAATCGATCTTCAACAACACCGGCGGCGAAGTCGTGAATAACAAACAAGGGAAACGGGAGATTCTCGGCACACCGACGGAGGCGGCGATTTTGGAGTTTGGGCTGTCGTTAGGCGGCGAATTCACGGCGGAGCGACAGGTGGGGAGTGTGTTGCGAGTGGAACCCTTTAATTCTTCGAAGAAACGAATGGGGGTGGTTTTGAAGCTTCCAGAAGGAACTATTAGAGCACATTGTAAAGGTGCTTCTGAGATCATATTAGCGGCGTGTGATAAAGTCGTTAACGCTAACGGCGATGTGATTCCGTTAAATGAAGGTTCATTGAAATATTTGAATGGGACGATTGATGAATTTGCTAGTGAAGCTTTGAGGACTTTGTGTTTGGCGTATATTGATTTGGATAAGAATGTGAATAGTGAGACTCCGATTCCATCTAACGGGTATACTTGTATTGGAATTGTGGGGATTAAAGATCCTGTCCGTCCAGGTGTCAAGGAATCAGTGGCGCTTTGTAGATCAGCTGGGATTACTGTGAGGATGGTTACAGGGGATAATATTAATACTGCAAAAGCTATTGCTAAAGAATGTGGGATACTTGGGGAAGGTGGTGTTGCTATTGAAGGCCCAGATTTTCGTGAGAAGAGTCTTGAGGAATTAAATGATCTTGTTCCTAAGATTCAGGTAAAGAAAGAGTATGTAAGATTAATCGGTTGATAACAAATTTGATCTAAGTATTTGAATTTCTTCCTAAGGAGTTATGTGGTTGATAAAAATACAGTTTATAAATAAAATTGAAGGGTGTGTGTTAGGAACCGTTTGATAAATGTTTCGACCAGGTCCAAAGCTAGGACTCAGTCCGTATTTCCCAATCAGTGTCTTTGATTTGCTTCAAAACCTTCCGACTCTCTCCTAACTTCTGGCTGAATCCACAACTATGTTCAAAAAAGCTTCGTACTGAGTTTTACTCTTCAGTTTCAAACCCAGTCCTCAGTCCAAGTGTTTGGTATCCATTTTTGCTTCTGACTCGGTCCAAACTTCTAACCCACTCTGTTATAACTCAATTAACAACTATCAAACAACTATTTAGCTGCTCTAGAAGAAAACAACTGATATTTTAAATTATTGATTTTTTATAGGTGATGGCTAGGTCTTCACCTCTTGATAAACATACACTGGTGAAACATTTACGGACGACATTTGGGGAGGTTGTAGCTGTTACAGGTGATGGAACGAATGATGCACCCGCACTTCATGAGGCTGATATTGGGCTTGCAATGGGAATTGCCGGAACTGAGGTAATTTTTAATAGCAACATACTTTCCTTTCACCATCAATATAACAATGTGCTTTTGTTGATAAAGGCGATGTATTTCATTTTTAACCTATAACAACATACTTAACTACTTATATGTTAGATGATAATAAAATATTAAAATTCAAACTCAGGTAGCGAAAGAGAGTGCAGATGTTATAATTTTGGATGATAATTTCTCGACAATCGTGACCGTTGCAAAATGGGGGCGATCAGTGTACGTTAACATTCAAAAATTCGTACAGTTTCAACTAACCGTCAACATTGTTGCTCTATTGGTCAACTTCACCTCAGCTTGTATGACAGGTATCAATACTATACAACTGGATCCTATAAAGTTAGAGACTAAATATGCAAGTTACCTCAAACCATAAGGACTATTCATGTAATTTACTTTTTTTTCTTCTTTAGGGAGCACACCACTGACAGCTGTCCAGCTGTTATGGGTGAACATGATAATGGACACATTGGGAGCACTGGCGCTAGCGACGGAGCCACCAAATGATGAGCTCATGAAGCGAATTCCGGTCGGCCGATCAGGCAATTTCATCAGCAACGTGATGTGGAGAAACATCTTCGGGCAGTCTACGTATCAATTCGTTATCATTTGGCTTCTTCAATCAAGAGGAAAAGAATTCTATGGACTTTATGGATCCAATTCCGATTTAATCCTCAATACCCTAATTTTCAACTCCTTCGTCTTCTGTCAGGTAATTAACAATCAAATTCAATTTGGGAAAAATATAGTAATATACGAATAGTTAATTAATTGTTGTTAATTTTGCAGTTGTTTAATGAGGTGAATTCGAGGGAAATGGAGAAGGTGAATGTGTTGAATGGGATATTTAGTAATAACGTGTTTATGAGTGTTCTTGGAGCGACTGCGGTGTTCCAGGTGATAATAATTGAGTTTCTGGGGACGTTTGCAAATACGACGCCGTTGACAATGAAGCAATGGTATTATAGTGTTTTGACTGGGTTTTTGAGCATGCCGATTGCTGTGGTGTTGAAGATGATTCCTATTTGAGTGTGTGTGTTTGCATGAAGTGATGGTGAAAGGTGGTTTGGTTAGGATTAGAACATTATTTAAATTTATTAATTCATATGACTGTAGTTGCTGAATATTTATTTCACGTTTCAAACATGGATTGTTTTTTGGATTTATTGTACTAAAATCAAAGTGTGGAAAACCTAGAAATTTAATTTCTTTGTTTAAACACAATACTTAGTAGTAGGGGTGAGCATTTGGACCGAACCGGACCGGACCGGACCGGCTCTTGGACCGGACCGGTTATGGAGAATATTGTGGACCGTGGACCGGATCGGATGTGTCGTGTCCGTGTCCTTGTCCGGGTCCGGGTCCAGGTCCGGGTTTTCCGGTTCTTGGACCCGTTTGGACCGGTACAACTTTAATTGCATAGAGTACAAGTCGTTAAAATAAGTTTTTGGGTTTGATAGAACTCGTTAAAACGAATACGTTATTGGGTTTGATACGATACAACTTGTAAAAATGATTACATTTTCATTTCATGCATAACTAATCTACATTGATGTTATAATATTATAACTTACAAAATTAATTTTCCAAATAAAAGCAACTAACATATAAATCAAGTTCACCAAGATCCCTTTTATATGATTTATCTGTCAAAGATACATAAAATTCATAATTATAGTCTAAAATAATAGTTAAAAAGTTGAAATATTTCAGTTTTGATAGCTCAACTTTGAAAGATTGTAACTCACTGAATATAATACCAAAATCAACAAAATTATAGTCTAAATTCATCTATAAACTGTAAACTAAATGTTGGAAAAAACCGCAGGTCAATCCGACTTAGAACGAATGAGTTATGGTTGTTTAAAAAATTTCACAGATTACAAAATTTTTAAAATCTTGCTGAAAAACTGAAAATTTTTAGTTTTGATAGCTCAACTTTGAAAGACTGTAACTCATTGAATATAATACAAACATCAACAAAATTATTGTCTAAATTCATCTACAAACTGTAAATTAAACGTTGGAAAAAACCGCGTATCAATCCGACTTAAAACGACTGAGTTATGGTTGTTTAAAAATTTTCACAGATTACAAAATTTTAAAAACGTTGCTAAAAAGCTGAAAATTTTCAGCTTTGATAGCTCAACTTTAAAAGACTGTAACTCATTGAATATAATACCAAAATTAACAAAATTATAGTCTAAATTCATCTACAAACTGTAAATTAAACGTTGGAAAAAACCGGGTGTCAATCCAACTTAAAACGAATGAGTTATGGTTGTTTAAAGTTTACAAAAAAAAATTAAAATCGGATCCAATCGGTTCTAAACCCGGTAAAAACCGGACCGGACCGGGAAAAAAACCGGACCGGTTTTGATGGATTCCTAGAACCGAGAACCGACCCGGGGGTCCAAAAAAACGGTCCGGTCCGGTCCGGTCCACCGGTCCAAATGTTCACCCCTACTTAGTAGAGCATGGATAGTGACATGTTGGTAGACGGTTATACCTTATGTATAGTTTATTACTATTGTTTTTGTTGGATTCCTTTGGAAGAAAAGCATAATTTAACAAGATTAAAGGCCTTAGAGAACTGAAAAAACGCACCCAAGAAATCTGCTATATAACGAAGGCCTTGGGAGATTATGCTTATTTATTTATTCATTTATTTATTTTTAAGGTTATTAAGGGCCAAGCAATAAATAAGCTCCTTCTTCCTGGTTGGAGTAGTTTATGTTTCCTTTACCTTGTTTTCATAAGGCAAGTTTGAGAATGATTATGGGCGTGTTTGTCACGGAGCTTTTGGAAGCGTTTGGAAGCTTCTAACTTTTAGCTTTTGACAAAACGCTCTAGTTTAAACAAAAAGCTTCGTTTGGCAGTACGAGCGTTTAGCTTTTAGTTTAAACAAAACGCTTCAATTCTAAAACCTACTTCATGTAGCGTTTAACAAAACGCTACTGAGCTTTTGAAATCAATTTTCATAATTACCCTTAAAAATATATTTATATATTTATTTATTTTTAATCAATTGTCCTTTTATGTAATTTTATATATTTCAAAAGCTTCCAGCTACTTTTGCCAAATATTCACATAACAAATAAAATCTACAACTTTCCGCTACCAGCTACCCGCTTCCAGCTAACAGCTACTTTTGCCAAACACGCCCTATAACTTGACAAGTTGGGAGCCCCAAATAGAGGGAAGATTAATAATCCGGTATTTTAATTTTATGAGAACCTACATTTTGAATCATATGAACTTTGTTTAATTGTTTTTCATGTGTAATAAAGAATTACCTATTTGCTTTGCATCAGTATCTTTACAAAGCACATTTGTGGTTTCGTTTTTAATTTTGTTGTTAAAATTAAATTTGGTGCATTCTTCTTGAAATTGAGTTTGGGGAATGTTAACATACATTGAGAGTCTAAGATTGTATCCCCAAAAGATCCATTTTGGAGATATTGGAGACTCCAACATACATAAACATTTATAGGAACATGTCACATCGATTTTAGATGAATTACCCCCCACCCAAAGATATGAAGTCTTGATGAGGATAGAGAAGGATGTGTTAACTCACACATGTACGAGACACTGACTTTAAGAAGGATGTGTTAACTTACACATTTACGCTATAAAAGTGTCGTTATGGAGAGATGGGAGATTCCAACATATAAAGACATATAGGAGACCATGTCGCAACGATGTGAGTTAAACTATGTAACGTTCAATTCAGGTGAGTAATTGTCAAGTTTAAAAATTCTAAGGTTTTATCCCTACTCACGATGTGAGGTATGTATGTCACGTCGTCAGGAGGTTAGTGCAATCGCGCACCATCTTTGGGCTCACGACGTGAGCACATATGGCTCACGACATGAGACTAGTCTGAGAGGAAACCCTAATTTTGGGGGTTTTACTCCGTATTTAAGGAAGTGAGGGCTAAGGTTAGCCCACTATCATCCTCCATTACCTCCTTGTACTCCCCTTTGAAACCCTAGCATCCATATTTGAACCGAAGCTTATTTTTGGTGATTCTAGCAAAAAGAAGAAGAGGAAGAACATCTAGTCATCATTTCTGCATTCAAGTCTCTCCATCAAGCATTCTCCCACCTTCTGGACCTTTCGTGGGTTTCAAGTTCATTGCTTTATGAGTCCATAAGCTTAGATCTAGGTTTTTATGCTTAATCCTTTATATTCAAGATGATGTAGTGGTTGAAATCCATAAAGTTGCCAACTTTATGGATCACTAGTGTCTATTGAGTAGTATATATGCTAGATCTAGAATATGATTGAGTTTTAAGACTCTTGCATGAGATTTGGTGTCATTTCCTCTTTTGTGCCCTAGTTAGTATTTAGGACATGCATGTCCAAAAAGCCATGATTTTTATGATGTTCTAGAGTAAATAAGACACTATGGAGGATTTGGTTGCTTGGCCAAAAAGGGATTAAGAGTTTCATTAAGAACTTCTGATCAGAGCGTTCTCACGACTTGAACACATAGGTGTCACGACATGAGGATGGTATTCCTCGACTGTTTTAACTTATTAGGTCACGACTTGACAATTAGGGGTCACGACGTGACTAGTGGATTGTGGGACTTTCGAGTGTGGATTGATTTTGACTTTGACCATGGTTTGACCAAGTTTGACCTAAAAGTGTTTTGGGTATCTTGAGTTGTATTTGAGATTGGTCACTATTTGATGAATAGGTGACCGGTAGAGCTGATATTCAGAGTAGTGTCCTATTCAGCGATCTTTTCAGACCGAGATGTGAGTTTCATCTCACTGTACTCGTAGGTCAAAGGCAACAATGTCGGCCCACTATGTTATGTATCATGGTATATAGGATGATGATATGTTGATTATATGTTAGATTGGTAGATCTGTATGATTACCTGTACTTGCTAGTGATATGTTTTTCTGTTACATATGTTGACATAGTGAGGTTGGGTTGAGACTGTACTGCTTTGTGTTGTCAGTCAACAGACTGGGGCAATCCAACCGGGAGGTTGTGGGCCAAGGCAATCCAACCGGAAGGTTGTGAGCCAGGGTAATCCAACCGAGAGGTTGTGGGACAGGATAATCCAATCGGGAGGTTATTGACCCAGTACGTTATATCCAGGGCAATCTAACCGGGAGGTTGTAGGCTAGGGAAATCCAACCGGGAGGTTGTGGACCCAATACGTTATATGCAGGGCAATCCAATTAGGAGGTTGTGGCCCAGGGTAAGCCAACCGGAAGGTTGTGTGTAAAACCCCTATGTTCAGGTACTTTTAAATTCATCCTTATAAATTTAATTCATGTCATTTTGGTCCCTGTAGTAGAAAGAAGTAGCCATGAGAAGCCCTAATGGCAAAACTGTAATTTGGAAGGAATGGGAGTACGCCATGCGTACGTGTGTACGCTTAGCGTACTAGGACGTGACCTAGTACGCAGGTGTACGTTAACATACACAGGGCGTACTCATCATATGTTGAAAACCCTAAATTTTAGGGTTAATCCCTATATAAACCACCTTATAACCCCATTTCCCTCACTCTTTTAGCCTCCACCCTTCTTGAGATGTCCTTGCAAACCCTAACCTTTGAGTGTGTGTTTTGGAGCTCAAGTGTGTGTGTTTTTGGTGTGTTCTTGGTTTATTGAAGGAAGAAGAAGATTCTTGGATAAGCTTTGGTGTGGGAGCAACTTGTGGATCTGGGATTCTTACCTCCTTGGGAAGCTCCAGAAGGTATAAAGCCTTCAACTTTACTTGTATTTCTTAGAGATCTAGCCATATGGAATTTTGTGAGTTTTGGCCATTTTCTTGGACTTAATGATTAAATTCTACTCTAAAACCAAAGGAACTGCCCTATTAGAACATTTGAGTTGTGTTAAGTCATAAAAATGCTTTCTTGACTCATTTAGTGCTTGCATGCAAAGTGCAGAGGTCTTTAGTGGTTAAGACAAACTAGGAGGTTAGTTTTGGGTCTTAATGATGCATGCATAACCATAAAGTTGGAAACTTTATGGTTAAGAGCACTTGGACTTGGATCTGGTAATGGTACGTTTGGACTGAATGAATTAAGCTCTTATTAGAAAGTTTGCATGGTCACCGCGTATAGGGATGGCAAAAAGCTCCATACCCGATGGGGAACCCGAAACCCGCATCCATTTTGATTGGGGAATCCCCAAGTTTACCGGGGATGGGGAATCCCCGAATAAAAAAGTGGGGATAGGGATGGGGATGGGGATAACCCTAATCCCAGACCCTGGACCCGCCCCCGATATATATTAATATATAAAAATAATATAAAACATATATTTATAGTAAAATTTACAATACATAAAATTTGATCCAAGTAGTCTAACTCATCAGTAATTACTTAGTTGAAATTATACTTAATCTTTTTATTTTATCTATCTTCAACTCATGTATAATTTTTTTCCATTTGGTTTATCTATTTTACCTCAAATTCACTCTGGTAATTTTTTTCTACTTGATTTTCATGTATTTATTTAAATTTTCTAGAAAATTTGTTTATATTTTTTTATGCAATCTAAAGATATTTTTATATTTTGGAAAATCTTTAAACTTATACTGGAAAAAATTGAAATTTAGAATTTTTATTTACGAAAAAAATATTCATATTAAAAGAGGAAAAGAAATCCCCGATTCCCCGTTGGGGATCCCCAGTCCCCATTGGGGGTAGGGATGGGGGTTTATTTATATTCCCTGATGGATATGGGAATGAGGATTAGGGTCCCCTATATTCCCGGCCCCCGTTTCCATCTCTAACCGCGTACGCTGGGCGTAGGTGGTCAGCAACGCGTTTCTTGGTTAAGGTGGAGTATGCTGATTGTACAGCTGCGTACGCCATACGTACACAATCTGATGGGTTTAGCAAGTTTGGGCTTCAAGTTTGGGCCATCTTTTGGGCTTATATACGTGGGCCCTTATTGGGCCATCTGGGTATTGGTGTTTTAGGCTAAGTGAAGGGATGAACCTTAGGGTAAGGCTCAAGTAGGAATTTGGGCCCAATTTGGATAATTGGGTCGAATATGGGCCTTGATAGATTTCTTAGTTTTGGACTTTTTTGGATCAAAAATTTGGGCCTGGGTTGTGGCCCAAACTAGGAAAAAGGGTAAAATGGCCTTTTACCCTAATTTTGGTTTAATAGCTAAGGTTTGTAATCTAATTATTAATTGGATGATTATTTTGTTGTGATAGCGCGGAGATTTTAGTGTGTCAGTAGCCGGAGACTTTCAGTGTGATTCAGCAGTGTGAGGTAGGTTTTCCTCACTGTACTTACGGATCGAAGGCACCAAGGGCGGCCCATTGGTTTGATAACTTGATATTCGTTGATATGATGAGTATGGAATATATATATGCATGCTAGTTTTGATATGCTAGTCTGGTAGATCTGTAGGACTACCTGTGTTACTGTCTGATTATCTGTGTATGTTATTATCTGTTATATGTCGACATATTGTATGGGTTGGGTTGAGGTTGTATTGCTTCGTGCGGTAGCCAACAAACCATGGAGCAATCCAGATATGAGCTGAGGGCCGGGTAAGGCATGCCAGACTCATTCTGATGGCTCGTGTGCATTCCAGATACGAGCTGAAGGCCGGGTAGGGCAATCCAGACTCGTACTGAGGTCCCAGTGGTATTCAGTCCAGGAACTAAACTGGTCAGGGAGCAAGCCAGACATAAGCTGTGGGCCCGAGGGCAAGCCAGACTTATGATGTGGGCTCAGGGGTAATCCAGTCTGTTAGCTGTGGACCCATTGCATGTTGTTATTGTATATATGTTATTTGTTGTGTTAGTATTTTGGGGGAACTCGCTAAGCTCTAGGCTTACAATTTTGGGTTATGGTTCAGGTACCTCAGATGATCGCAGAAAGGAGAAGGCGTGATCGTGCACATCCTCGTGTTTGTTTTATGATTTTGGGAAAACTCTGATATTAAACATGTTTTGAAAACTACATTGTAAACAATTATGATTTTTGGGTGGTTTTAAAAAATGTTTAAATTTGTCATGATTTTTATGGATGTTACATTGTGGACCCAACATGCATAATTGTATATGTTATATGTTTGTGTGGTGGTACTTTGGGGGAACTCACTAAGCTTTGGCTTACGCTTTCAGTTTTGTGTTTCAGGTAGTTCGGATGACCGGGGCAAGGCGAAGACATGATCGTTCACATCTTCTCGTTTTTATGATATTGCATCTTGGGATACTCTGAATATGATTATATTTTTGAAACAGTGGGTTTTTTTTTTTTTTTGTAAACACTTTATGGTTAATGAGTTGTTTATGAAAAATTTAAATTTCTATGATTTTTGAGATGTTACACACTAACATGATCACTTAATGAATTGTTCGTGAACCATTCAACGGAGACTTAGTTCATGTTAGTTTATTTAATTAATGAACATACATAAAAAGATTTTTTGTTCGTTTAGTTAAACGAACATAAACAATGGTCTAGTTTTCATGAACGTTCATTTATGTTTGTTGTTAATGATCGTTTTACGTTCATTTATGTATGGCCTAGTTTTTTTTTCATTTATGTTCAAGAACATAAGGGTGTTATTCGGTCGGTTTAATCGGTTATTGATTTATTTGGTTCGGTTTTCGATTAAATCCAAATAACAAAAATCAAGATCTCAAGTGTATATTTATAAGGAACATGGATATAAGGGTGAAATTTAGCATTCTTTATATTATTTGGCTATTAGACAATTTTGGTAAATATTTAGGTCATTGTTAATAAAAAGTTTTAGTGAGTTTAAATGCTATATATTGATATAGTGTAAGATATTATGAAATTGTAAGAAAAAATATTTGAAAGACTAATAATTGTAACTGAGATGCAATACAAAATATATAATATATATTGATTAGTCAACCATATGTTTGATCTAACTTTCAAAATTAAACCTATAAAAATAAAGATATAAAAAAATAACATCAACATGATCCAAAAACAAATATAATAATCCTTTATTCTTGATGATTATTATTTTTATTTATCAAAACCAACTAACCAATAAAAATGTCCAAGTTAAATTGAATACTGAACTTTTTTTTTTTTAAGAATATTCAATTTAACCAAAATCAAACCAAACCAAAAATCAAATAAGTTCAACCGATTAAATCAAATCCTATTCGATTCGGCCAGTTTATTTAGTTACTATTATTTTCAACACCGTACATGAACGTTCATTTATGCCTGTTGTTAATGACTGTTTCCGTCCATTTATGTTTGTTCTTTACGTTCTTTTATGTTCGTATGTTTTTATTTATGTTTGTGATTATTCTTATTTTCCCAAGTCTTTTACATCAATATATATATCTAAAAGCTTTTCAAATATGTTATTTTTTATTTGGATGTTTATGTTCATTTTGGTTATGTATGGTAACTTAATTTGAATGCTTATGTCAAATATCTGTTCACTTATAATCATTTATGCTCTTGTTACACCTATAAACACAAACAAGAAATTTTGTTCGTTAATTTGTTCATGTATTCAATAAACTTAAACGAACAAACATAAACAAATTTTTATTCATGTTCATTTAACTAAAATCATTTATGCTCTCGTCTTACTTTTAATCGATTGTGTAATGTAATCTCATACAATTCCTAACAAAAAATACAATAATTAAAAGAATTTGCCTCTTGATGAAATAATACTCTTACAAAATTCAAACTAAACCATAATGTTCTCAAATAAATATTCTTAATCCTTTACCTTTAACCTTGTATGTAAACAAAAGAAAACTACCATAAACATAAATGTATAACTATAATCTATATCTCATCCAAAGATCCACAAAATCCCAAGTTTGAGATCCCCTCATACCACCTACTTCTCTTGTAGATTCCATATCATTGATTCGATACATGATTTGTTCAACCCCAAATCAAGAAGTTATATATGCTTATTTTTATACACGTAAAACACATTTCCCTTCTCATGTCGAGTATGAACTTTCTTCATCAGAACTACTAATCTCCCTCACATTGTATCTGTTCACAACTGGTAATCTTGCTGAACCCACCATGATTCTATCTTGCATTTGCCCCACCTCCTTGCAAACATGATCCAAAATCCCTAAAAAATCTCTTACAATCGTGAAGATTCTAAGTGGATACACCCCTTCTTTCGCAGCATCACCATGGAAATACTGAGTCACCTCTTTCACACATCCCAACGCTTTCTTTTCATCAATCTTGATCTTCCCAATTTCTAATTCAGCTTCTTTTAGAAAATCCCTCATCGAGATAAAGAAATTTCCTTGCGTTTCTGATGTTTCGTGATCTGTTAATCGGATTTTCTGAAGCCCTGTTTCGAGTTTTTTCACGTAACCACTTAATACATCGGAATCCATTCCCGCCGCTTTCTTGATGTGCCCTAATTCCCGACTTAATCCACCCACGATTTGTAATCCTTGCTTCTTGAATGTCCCTTCGTTGAATGTGGGATATGTTTCAGGTTTGGAATTTGAATTTGAATTGGAATCGGAATTCCCGATTTCTGATCTGATGATTTCTTGAACTACGAAGTGAAGTAATGTCGTTTTTCCATCTGTTCCTTTTATATCCACTAATTTTAAAAGGGTGTCGAGTTTAAAAGCTGTAGCTTCACCACGATTTGTTCCAATGTTCATGCGATTTCCTGCTCTTAAAACTGCTTCGAGGAGTTTAAGGAATAACCGACTGTTCTTCAGTTCTTCACTTGCTGCCTGAAAGAAATTCAATCATAATGAGTTACAGTTACAATAAAAATTCTAATTTGTTGTTTGAATGATGTTTATACAATATATCTATACATAGTTACATACCTCTAATGTATGAAAACAAGATCTCAAGTATTTAACTTCGTTGTCGAAATTGGCTCTGTAAAGCATGGCTTCAACTCTTCTGAATGCAAATGGAACATCGAGGATTCCTTTCAAGAATCTTTCTGCAGATCCTAATTTCGATACATCACCTCTGTAATCTCGAAGTTTGATCTCTTCCTCTTTCGTGGGCGCCATTTTTACTAGTGTTTCCAAGAGCTCTGCACCTAAACCTTCTGGGTTTCCTGAAAATCGTTGGAGATGAAGATGATGACGCCATCAAGATGACATTATGAAATCTAATTCTAAGCTTCATTCTTAAATGAATTGAAATTAAATCCAATTACCATCTAGAAGTGCGTCGGATACTTCTTCCTGTGTTACATTCAATGCTCTTAAAAGTATGGCGATGTTCTGTGACTTTTTGGGGTCCAACACTCTGTTTTCATGCATCGCCGGAGGAACAACTGATTTTCGAGGGTTGTCTTCGTTCTTGGCTGATCCGCCGGAATTACATCCAAAAAGGGACTCCATTATATCTTCATTTAATCTACAAAACGAAAGATGGATTATGATTTATGCATCAGAAATTCGATATATACAACAGAATGTCAGAATCTAATTATACTTACTGAAAGGAGCTTGATTTTAGCTGATCCCATACGGTGGCTCGATCGGAGGTTGCTCGGACTTTATCCCAGTGTAAAGGCTTCAGCCTCGGTTTTAAATCATCGGCGTCACGGTTGTTTGATTCTGGGAAAGAATTTGTTTTCACAATTTTAGGAATTACTTTCGCACTGGGACTCATTGATTCCGTCTTTCTCAGTTGTTGATAAGAACTAGACGTTGAAATGGTCCTAATCGGAAAAGCTCCCGGTTTTTCCGGCGGTGGTGGGGGCGGCGGATGTGGGGGAACTGGGATTTTGGGTTTATGTGGTGATTGATTAGAATGCAAACGTGTCATATCAGGTCCCGGAGGTGGTGCCGCGAATTTCGTCCTTCTGGGCCCATTTGTTATTCCTAGCGGCTGCGCCGACGGAGAAGCGGCGGGATGATTTCTCTCCGATATTGTATCCGGTGAAGAAGAAATCGAAAGTCTCGATTTTGGGGAAGTTCGTTTAGAAAGAGGCACCGGACTTAAATTCCGGCGATCATTCCGTTTGAAACTTCGAACAGAATACCCATCGTCGGTGCTTGCAGTTGATCCATGAGGAGTGTAAAAATCTTGACTTTCTTCTTCTTCTTCTTCTTCTTCTTCATCTGAAGAAGACACCGCCGGCGGCGAATTGATGGATGTTAGTGGTGGCTGAGGTTTAGTGAGCGGCGGAAGTGGTTGCAATTCAGGACTGGGTCTATATCGATCGGATCTTTTAATCGAATTTAACTTATTATATGGTGACCCATTTCTTGTTCCATTCGTCGAATGATCACTTGTCGTTGTTGTTATCGCCGGCTCCACAGTTCCAATATAAAGAAAACTCGACGGAGGCAAATTTCTTGATGTTTCTTCACCATTTCTCTGCAAACTATTTCCTCCGACAAGTTTTCTCGATTCAATTTGCTGTTTCGATTTGTGTTTATAGATGAAGAAAGCTAACGCCGATAACATTCCGAGAGTCACAAGTCCGACAGAAATCGCAACCGCAATCTTCTTAGCAGGTTTGGCTGCCGGCTGTGGTGCAATCGGGTGCGTCGCCGTGGTGTTAGTGGATTCTCCTGCCGCCGTCGCTGGCGGCGGCGGTGATTGCGTTTGATCTGGGGTTTTTCCATTTGGGTTTTCTTGGAAGAAAGGGTGGTCAGAAGTGGGGGGTGATGGTTGGGATGGTGGCAATTCCGGCCCTGCTGGAGGTGTCGGTGTCGCCGGAAACAATGGCTGGTGGAGAATTCTTCTGTGGGTGGTTGTTGTGACTGATGTAAAGAATGAAAGGATGAGCATGAAGCTCATCGAGTAAGCTTTCATGGTGTTGCTTTAATGGCTTCTTTTGTGTTTTCTTTCATGTTCTTTCATGCCACCAAAACCTACGACTGTGTGTAGAGAGGTGGAGGAAGAAGAAGAAGAAGAAGCTTCTGTAGTATGCAAGATCTAGATGCTGTGTGGTTTTGTTTTTGTTTTCTTTTGGTGATTATTTTTGGTAATTTATTGAATGAATAAAGAAATTGGTTCGATTGTCTTTTGCTTGTAGGAGAAGATGAAGATGAGATGACCGAAGGACTAATTGAAATAGTGAGATGCGAATCTGTCATTCTTTATTTAGCGGATGATGGAAAATGTAGAATGATGAGCACCATGCACTAACATGTTACCAAAAGGACCACAAATATGCATATAAAAAGAGATAATGAAACAAAAATCCTTAAAGATTTGCTATTTGCTATTTTATAATAAATTTATTCTATTTTTTTTTATGTTTTTGGCTAGTTTTATTGTACATAAAATTCCATAAATGATCCTTGTGTTTCATATAAAGTCAGAAATTGGTCTTTATTTGATTTTATTTTTGTATTATATGAAAATCACATGTTTTGATTCTTTATATATTTGGTCTTTGACCTAAGTAAAATAACTCTTGTATCATTTTTATTATCTTCTATCTTTTATTTTTGTTTAACAACAATTTATAATTTATAATAATAATAATGATATTAGGTTACAAACGACCCCACCATCCCACCCCAATCCACCTCACCTCATCTCATGCCACCATTTTCATAATTCTTCTTACATCGTCTTCTACCATCTTGATCATTGTCTACCCCCTTCCTTCCACCAGGAAAAAGAAAATCATTTTGAGGATTTCGTTTATCTACATCACTTAATGGGTTTTTATTAAGAAAATGTAAATATTGCTCCAAGAACCATCGTCTACATCATTAACCATGAACAAAACAAAAAACGTTGATGGAACTAATGACTAGTAGATTCCTAAACCTTCAAAACCTATTAAAATTTATAAATCGCCTATGGAACTTTGGAATTTATAAATTCCTAAACATTTAAAACCTATTTGATTTAGGTTTTTAACCTACAAAATGTAACCTCTCAAAAATGCCAATAAAAATCTTTCATTTTAAACATGGAGTCATACAACCAATTATACCAAAACCATATAAAATAAAAGTGGATTTTTTTTTCAAACATCAGAGTATCTCCAAAGTAACCAATGCGGAAAAAGTCATCATGTGATGCGGTGCAGTCAAGCCGTACCCTTCATTTTGAAACTGGAAGTACCTGAAAAAAAAATGTTAAACCACAAACCGTAAGCAAAAAGCTTAATGAGTTTCCCCCAAATACCATATATCATACATACATTGTCATGGGCTAATCCCGTGGTCTTGCATACAGATGACATGGGCTACCTAATGATCTTTCATCTATGTGTCATGGGCTACCCCCATGGTCTTTCATTGCCATGGGTTGCCCCCATGGCCTTCCCTTGAAGTGCCTTGGCTACACTAAGATCTTACACACAAGTGTCATGGGGTACCTCCATGGTCTTTCATACAAATGTCACGGGCTACCATCGGGGTCTTCCATGCAAGTATCACACAGACAACTAGCATACTACCTAACACAATCTAGTGGTCGAAATTGGTGTCTTCGACCCATAAGTACAGTGAGAAGACTCACCTCAACTGTAGACAAACGAATCTTGCTCTTGAGCTGCCTAAACTGGAACTCCCCATACTGAACAATACACCACAATACCCTAATTAGAAATCAAAGTAATTAATTCACACCCAAGGGTCTAAGCTCATATACACTCCATCTTTCTGGGTAAAATACCATTTTAACCTTCGAAGACTAGGGCACACTCTACTTGGCCCAAAAACACATTTGACCAAAAATCCATTATGGAGCTACGTCATGCGTACCATGCTCTATGCCGAGCATAGAGCCTTTGGATTTACTTGTGATCCGATTCTGGTCTTTAAAAGCCATCAGAACTTATTGTTCACTTGCGATCCGATTCCGGATTCAAAAGCCATCAGAACTTATTGTTCACTTGGTATCTGATTCCGTTTTCGGAAGCCATCGAAACTTATTACATTTACGCCCCGCGTAACTGCTCTGATTTCCTAACTTCCTATCAAGTCCTTAATCCATAAAGTATTCAACTTTATGCCTTTGCATGGCTTAACGGAGCATGATACCAAATCCTAAGTCCAAAACACACTTCAATGCCTAAAGACACAATCATGGAAATATAAGACTGACCAAACACCCATTTTTATCACTTTACAAGCTCAGAAATTATGGAAAATGCTACTCATGAGGTATGGAGTAGCTCACACTCACTTGGACCAAGGTCAAGGGATAAAAAGCTCATAAAACTCATAAGTAGCCACATCTAACAAATGAATCATCAAGATGAAAGCTTTATACCTTCTGGAGATTGGTGATGAAGTACAAAGTCTGGAATCTACAAAGCTTGGAGCTCACACTTGCTTCTTCAAAGGACTCCTTCTTCAAGAATGCACCGAAAATCACACTAGGGCTTCCAAAACTCACAATTGGTGGGTAGGGTTTCAAAGGAACGATTTGAGGTGATGAAGGTTGGTAATGGGAATGGTTCCAAAAAGTTAGATCCCTTAAATATGGTCCAAAACCTTAGGGTTAAGGTTTTAGTCAGCAACAACAATGCCATGCATAACTTAATTCACGCCATGTGTATCTCATTAAAATCGTGATCTGATTTTAGCATCTACGCCATGTGTAGTTCTCCCATGCCATACATAGGGAAAAATCCTCAACTCCCAATGCAACTTCAAACAACCATAACTTCTTCGTTTCAACTCCCAATCCTGAAACCGATTCAACCAAATACCCTATAAACACGACTTCCGTTATGCAAAATGGCATATGATAATCCCTCGAAACATAATAACCATACAATCATAAAAGATACCTTGAACCTTAGGCGGAGACTTAAAAACCTCAAATATTACGTCTCACACAATCTCATAATCATATCATAAATAATAAAAGAAAGAAGGAGATGAATATGATACGTACCAGTAACAACATTTGGCAGAGCTCGGGCTGCCCTGGCCTGCGATTTAGACGTCCGACTCCTCACCCCTGGAGCCTCCACCTTATCCTCACGGACAATAGAAATCCTCAGTGTAGCTGGAGTAGATGCCCACAACGCTCCACTCGTCTATCTTGGACAATCGGCCTTCTTGTGGCCACCTAGTTGTAGTGAAAAGAAATCGCCCACAATCCCCCGGGAAAATCCCTGCTGAAATGACTAGTCAGGCTGCAACTGAAGCATTTCACTCTCTTTTCACGACTGTTCCCTTCGTGAGATCTCCCACACTTGGCACAATGGCCCCGACCTTAACAGCCGCTAACTTGTAAATCAAAAACCTTGGGCTTCTTAGCTGATCCCTCTGCTGACATGTACTGTGAACCCAACCAAGATATCTCCCTAAAATGGATCATGAACTCGTCCTATGACATAGTCTCCAACTCAGTAATCGTGATAGATTTCACAGTCAAAACCCAACAACTCTTTGTTGTATGTCGCAAAACCTTGGCTTCTATAGGATAGGGACTCATGCGAAAGACACCCTCCATCTCCTCAATCCAAAGGGAACTAAGAACCCTGATAGTCCTCTCGCTATCCATAGGTGGCTGATACACAAATATGTGATGGGTTTGAGCCATAAAAACTTTCCTATGTGCACATGCAAACCCTAATGCTTGAATCTAGGTTTCTCTAACTGAACATGCAATTTAACCAAGTCTTGCAAACCCTAGATCTAGTGAGTATAATTTAAATTCGATGAGACAAATAAGATCTAGATGATTACCTCTTGTTGCTTGCTTGAATCTTCTTGTTCTTGGAGCTTAGAGTCACAATTGTCACTCCTCTAATGGCTTACAAACACAACCTAGCAAGAGGATGATTTGGAGAGAGGATATAGGCACAAAATCGACTCTTAGGAACTCCTTAGGGTTTCTGGTAGCCGATTTCAGTAGCCCTTAGGGTCTTTAAATACTTGAGCTGCTAGGGTTACATCCTGAAACCCTAATTGAATAACTTAGGCCCTAAGCAATCCAAGGATCCCTCTAGAATAAGGCTTGGACGAATTCAAGGAGTCCATACACCTTAATTTCGTCCACCCTATATTCATAAGGATCCATAGCCCAAAAACCAACTATCACACAATTGACAGTTCCAGTCCCCTTTATTTAATTAATCTCTTTTAGTCACCAAATTAATTCTTAATTAATCTATTACCAATATTAATTAAATAATATGATTATTCCTTTAATATATTATTCTCATAATATATTAATAAATCATAATATCTTCTCTCTCTTCATAAATCACCCTGTCAAGTTGCTATGGTGAAGGCAACCCAAAAGGACCATGCACAACCGGGTCAAGTACTTACCAAATATAGTTACGGGCTTAGACACTAATCCAACAGTCTCCCACTTGGATAAGTCTAGTAACTACAAATGCAAGTACAATCCGATTAGCAATCGTAGCTCTCAAAGATGTCGTCAAACTCTGATCTTATCAGTAACCTGTCCTTTAGATAAGGGATCGTATAATCCTCTGTTCTAGATATCATGTGGACAATTACATGGAACATAGTCATACTTATTGTCCATCAGTTAGTTTCTCGATCTCATATTCATTTGACATAGAACTTAATTGAACACATCAATTCAGTCCTGACCGGGCCCGACACATAAGTCAAATCAAATCATCGAGGGGCCCTGATATCGCTTTTACCCTCTTAGGATAAAAGGAACAGATAAACTTCGACTTATATGCATTTATCATCCACTAATCAAATCATACACAACAATGCGTTTTATAACATCAAGTTACTGATGTGTTTACGCATTATCAATGCATAACCAATTAGCAAACAACAAACCATATATCTAGGTTTTAAGACCATATGATATTACCGTCTTGCGATCACTCGTGATGAATTCCATGAAGCGATTCCAGCAAGCGTGGGTTTATTCTAATGCTCAAATCAAGTTCATAAGCACTCATGAACGTTGTAGCAAACCTTTGCTATGTCTAATACATTTTAGACATTCTACACACCAATTCATGACAGTCTTCATTCATATCTACTTCCAACATATGAACGACTGTGGACTGTTCGAATAATTCGATAATTATCAAATAATTCAATTATTCAGGAAGTCAAAACATGCAAAATGAAACAATAGGTAAATAATTAACATAAGACAATAACATTACTAACAAATAATACTCCTATATTTAATCATCGAATGTTAATTACAGTTTATCTATTACACGTTTCTAAACTATCTAATATATACTAATATCGTCCTTCATCCCAATGCTCCTAGCGTGCTGCAAGTGCTTAACCCTGCTCAGTCCCTTCGTAAGCGGATCTGCTGGGTTATCCTCTGACGATACCCTTTTCACTACGAGGAGCCCTTCTTCCACCCGATGTCAAATAAAGTGATATTTTCTGTCGATATGTCGATATCTACCGTGATCCCTTGGTTCCTTGGTCAAGGCAACCGCTCCTTCATTATCACAGAAAATTTCCATAGGCTCTTGTATGGCCGACACAACTCCAAGGTCTCCAATGAAGTTCTTCAACCATAATTCCTCCTTTGACGCTTCGCTCGCCGCTATATACTCTGATTCGCACGTTGAATCAGCTAAGGTCTCCTGTTTGGAACTTTTCCAAGTCACTGCTCCTCCATTAAGGGTAAAGACCCAGCCCGACTGTGAATGGTAGTTGTCCCTGTCGGTCTGAAAACTGGCGTCACTGTACCCTCGCACCTTTAAGTCATCACTCCCACCGAAGACTAGAAACCATTCCTTGGTCCTCCGAAGGTACTTAAGAATAATCTTGACTGCGATCCAATGTGCTCTGCCAGGGTTCCCTTGATATCTGCTGGCCATGCTCAAAGCGAAGGCCACATCAGGGCGAGTACAAGTCATAGCATACATGATTGAACCAACTGCGGAAGCGTAAGGTACTCGGCTCATCTCTGCTATCTCGACTTCAGTACTTGGACTTTGAGTCTTACTCAACTTGGCATTACTTTGGATTGGTAACTCCCCTTTCTTTGAATTCTCCATACTAAAACGTTTTAGTACCTTGTCTAAGTAAGTATTCCGACTAAGTCCTATTAGTCTCTTACTTCTGTTTCTCACTATCCTTATTCCCAAATTATAGGAAGCCTCTCCGAGGTCCTTCATAGCGAAGCACTTCTCGAGCCAGGACTTAACCTCCTACAGTGTCGGGACGTCGTTTCCTATGAGCAGTATGTCGTCGACATACAATATGAGGAAGCTTACTATACTCCCACTGGCTTTGACATATACACATGATTCATCTTCGCTTCACAGAAAACCAAACTCTTTGACCTTCTCATCAAAACAAAGATTCCACCTGCGAGACGCTTGCTTAAGTCCATAAATGGACTTCTCAAGCTTACACACTCTATTGGGATGCTTCACATTGACAAAACCCTCTGGCTGAGCCATGTAAACATCCTCAGCCAACTTCCCATTAAGGAAGGCGGTTTTGACATCCATCTGCTATATTTCATAGTCATGAAATGCAGCAATGGCCAGCATCACCCTGATAGACTTTATCTTTGTAACTGGTGAGAAGGTTTCGTCGTAGTCAACTCCAGGAGTTTGAGTGAAACCCTTCGCAACCAATCGTGCCTTATAAGTGTGCACATTCCCATCCACGTCAGTCTTCTTCTTGAAGATCCACTCGCACCCGACCGTCTTACGACCTGGTAGATTGTCAACCAAATTCCAAACTTGGTTGTCATACATGGACTGAATCTCGCTGTCCATAGCCTCTTTCTATTTTGTAGACTCCGGGCCTGCCATGGCTTCCTTATAGCTGTTAGGTTCGTCCAGATTCACTATGTACTATCACTAATGAACATATCCCCTTCTGTAGTAATATGAAAACCATAAAACTAGGGTGGAACACTAACCCTTTCGGAACGTCTAAGAGGTAAGGACTCGTCAATAGGTTCAACCGGAGTTTCCTCCTCGGGTTGAGCGCCAATGTTAGAGGTTCCTTCATCGCTCGACTCTTGAAGCTCTTCAAGATTGATTTGCCTCCCACTATCTCCTTGGCTTATGAGTTCTCACTCTCGGAAAACCCCTCTCCTTGCAACGAAGACAACATTGTCACTCGGTCTGTAGAAGAGATATCCAAAGGATTTCTGCGGGTAGCCGATGAAAATACATCGCTCACTACGAGGTTTGAGTTTGTCGTGAGTCTCTCGTCTTACGAAAACCTCGCAACCCCAAACCTTGATATGTGCCAACGAGGGAGCCTTCCCTGTCCACATTCCGTGAGGTGTTTTGGAAACCTTCTTCGTAGGGACTAAGTTAAGGATATGGGCGGCAGTCTCTAAGGCATACCCCCAGAATGAGATAGGTAGTGAAGCACGACTCATCATGGAACGAACCATGTCTAGCAAGGTTTGATTACGCCTCCCAGCCACACCATTCAACTGTGGTGTCCTAGGTGGCGTCAATTGCGAAACTATTCTGCATTCCTTGAGATAGTCGTGGAATTCAAGACTTAGGTACTCTCCACCTCGATCAGATCGAAGCATCTTGATTTTTCTGCCCAACTGATTCTCCACTTCTTGCTTGAACTCTTTGAACTTTTCAAAGGTTTCTGACTTGTGCTTGATTAAGTATATATACCCATATCTGCTATAATCGTCTGTGAAAGTCACATAGAAGCGGTTCGCATCCCTTGTGGTGGATCTAAAGGGTCTACATACATCTGTATGTATGAGATCCAATAAACCCTCACCCCTCGCACAAGTACCAGTGAAGGGTGACTTGGTCATCTTTCCAAGTAAACAAGACTCGCACACGTCATCGTCCCTAAGGTCGAATGACTCCAACACTCCATCCTTTTGGAGTTGGGTTATGCGTTTCTTGTTGACATTTCCAAGACGACAATGCCACAAGCATGCCTTATCCATACTATTGGAAGAATCCACACACAACACATCATTTCCTAAGTTATCTACAACCATCACAGTTTCATATATTCCATTACAAGGCAATGCTTCAAAATATAAAACATTATTAAGATAAGCACAAATAGAACCCTTTTCATTATCGAATGAATATCTAAAACCTTGTCTATATAAACCATGAAATGAAATGATGTTTCTTGCCATATCTGGCGAATAGAAACAATTATTCAAATTTAAATCTAATCCATTACTAAGCACTAAGGAGTATACTCCAATTTTGGTCACAAGCGACGATCTTCTGTTTCCCATGATCAGATTCATCCTTCCATGCTCCACATCCCTATTTCTTCTTAGTCCCTGCAAGTCAGAACATATGTGAAAACCACATCCTGTATCAAGAACCCAAGAAGTAGCATGTGATAAACCATTAGATTTAATTGTGTAAATACCTGCAAAAGATGGCTTGATCTTCCCATCCTTGATGGCCTGCAGATATTCTGGGCAGCTTCTCTTCCAATGCCCTATCTTGTGGCAGTGGCGACACTCTGCCTCCTTAGGGTTAGAGTTGGGTTTAGCAGAACCAACTTTGGTTCCACTAGAAGAGGTGCCATCTTGGGACTTTCCCTTGTGGTGGCCCCTTAAGGGAGCCTTCCTCTTCTTACCCATCCCTTGCCCTATTGCCAAGACAGGGGCAGCAGCAGGAGTTGGAGTTGATGCAACAGATTTATCCTTGAGGTTTCTCTCAGCAGTCCTCAACAAGCCCTGAAGCTTACTCAAGGAGACCTCTTCCTTATTCATGTGGTAGGTCATGCGGAACTGGCTATAGCAGGAAGGCAATGAGTGAAGGATGATGTCAATTGCCAGCTCTTCATCGAAGTTCACATTCAACTTCAGCAGGCGATCGACATATCTCTGCATCTTTTGCAGATGGGCGGTAAGGGACTCTCCATTACCCATTTTGGTAGTGATCATCGAAGTGATGATCTCGTACCTTTCTTGCCTGGCACTCTGGTGGTAGCGTTCTAGCAGATCCTGATGCATCTCATAGGGGTACTTGTCCTCATAGGACTTCTGGAGCTCTGCAGTCATAGTCGCTAGCATGATGCAATGGACTTTCGTGGCATCACGCTCGTGGGCCTCATAGGTCGCGATCTCTTCAGCGGTAGCAGTGTCGATGTCAATCTCCTTTAGCTTCTCATCGAGGACATATTCTTTGTCCTCGTAGCGAGTGACCATGCGAATGTTGCAGATCCAATTACTGAAATTGGTCCCATCAAAGATCACTTTCCCACACAAGTTCATGAGTGAGAACGAACCAGAGGAGTTTGAACCAGAAGCGTTGTTGTTTGCGTTCGACATCTGAAAAGGAAAAAGAACAAAGTTGATTAGAAATGAATTTCCCCAATTAATCACCCAAATGGAAAAATTTAGGGCTAGGAACCAACAACATTATTCACAAATTAGAAAAGGGATGCCGTAATCTAACAAGTAAATAATTTGAAGGCAAGTGAATGTCAATTCACTAATTCTCCACCATGAAAAACGAAAAAGAGATTAAGTTTTAAATGCATTGAAAAACTCCTAGATCTTTTGAGATTCATTGAACTTTTCAATGGCATGTTTAAATCTCGACATGCCCCTCTAGTTTGTGACTGGGATGCCGAGGATCACAAAGCGGGTGTGAATAACCATGCAAATGTACATGGTGCCCTCATTGTTACAGTCACCTATTCGATGTGCCGGTTAGCCACACACGCTCCATCAAACTATGACAAACAATGAGTCACCCTTTGCTACCTTTGCTTAGAACCCAATTAATGTGTTGGCTAACCACACACGCTCCATTAACGTCTTAGCAAGGGTACAAAGTGTAATTTCATGGAATTGCATCAAATTCACTTTTTGCCTAAAGTAACTAAGATTGAGAATTTTGTAAAAACATTTAGTTACTTTATATAGATTCATTATACTTTTAAATGAGGAAAGTTTGCCCTATCCTACCCGTTCGGCTAACGACCCTCCACAAATCAAGGAAGCGGTGGGTGAGAATGGACACCCATTAAACGGCCATTTTATAGGCCATAACCTTATACCCCCCTTATAGATCGGCTTCGTGAATGAGGCCTACTAACGGTAAGACTAGCATTTAAGTTATACATATATATATTAATCTTATAATATTATAAGTATAAGGTTGAATTTTAAAACTTGTAAAATTCTAAGGTTTGAAATTTAAATAGTTCAAATTAAAACTTTTAATCACAAAACTTGAATTTCAAAACTTGAGGACAAGTTTTGAACTTTTCAAAACATAAAGGATCAAATAGCAAATAATATAAATTAAACAATTAATTTAATGATTATCTAAATTTGACCTAGTCAATATTACTTGCAAGACAATTCAACAATTAATTCAAATAATCAATTATTATCAAATAAGGAAATTATTATTTAAACAATTGGTAAATATCTTTTGTTTTGTTGAGGATATTGACAAAAGGATGATAAAATTCGGATTTTATTGAACCAAAACGATTTAGGCAAGTATCCTCAAGCAAAACAGCAAGAAATCCCGAAAATCACTTTGGCAGACGCTCCGACTCGCCGAGTCCCCTTATGGACTCGTCGAGTTCATCCTACTCGTCGAGTCCACAATGGGACTCGCCGAGTCTATCAGTCAGAAGGCAGAAAAACGATTTTTCCAAAGTTTGAACAAATAAACAATGCATCAATTCAATAGAAATCAATCAAATCTCTGATACCACTGATAGGTTTGAGCCATAAGAACTTTCCTATGTGCACATGCAAACCCTAATGCTTGGATCTAGGTTTCTCTAATTGAACATGCAATTTAACCAAGTCTTGCAAACCCTAGATCTAGTGAGTATAATTTAAATTCGATGAGACAAATCAGATCTAGATGATTACCTCTTGTTGCTTGCTTGAATCTTCTTGTTCTTGGAGCTTAGAGTCACAATTGTCACTCCTCTAATGGCTTACAAACACCAACTAGCAAGAGGATGATTTGGAGAGAGGATATAGGCACAAAATCAGCTCTTAGGAACTCCTTAGGGTTTCTGGTAGCCGATTTCTGTAGCCCTTGGGGTCTTTAAATACTTGAGCTGCTAGGGTTACATCCTGAAACCCTAATTGAATAACTTAGGCCCTAAGCAATCCAAGGATCCCTCTAGAATAAGGCTTGGACTAATTCAAGGAGTCCATACACCTTAATTTTGTCCACCCTATATTCATAAGGATCCATAGCCCAAAAACCAACTATCACACAATTGACAGTTCCAGTCCCCTTTATTTAATTAATCTCTTTTAGTCACCAAATTAATTCTTAATTAATCTATGACCAATATTAATTAAATAATATGATTATTCCTTTAATATATTATTCTCATAATATATTAATAAATCATAATATCTTCTCACTCTTCATAAATCACCGTGTCAAGTTGCTATGGTGAAGGCAACCCAAAAGGACCATGCACAACCGGGTCAAGTACTTACCAAATATAGTTACGGGCTTAGACACTAATCCAACAATATGTCAGTAGGTGACGTGATGAATTCACACATCCCTTCATCAATCGGCTCAACACTAGAGCTTCAACCTGAACCTGAACCAGGACCTCCACCTCGAGTGCTCACCACCATACTGAAAAGCAATCATGCAACTGATCAAAACATATCCAAGGAATCCTCATTTTACAGGCTTCTTAAAATCCTCATGACTTTCCCCGATTCGAGTATGGATCCTGCGCTTTCAGTAATACGGGCACAATATTACTATCCACACCTATCCATAATTTCCACAAGAATAATCTTGAATCCTCTAAGTCACCTTCTCATATTGATACTCCTATTACTCGCTACACAACATGCCAAACACTCTAAAGCACTTCTTAGGCTCTCCTAGGATCCCCACCTCACCCTGCCATCAACTGCTGAAAAACACCTATTAATGTCAGCTAACTACTTAATTATACAATTGAATGCAACGAAGCTTAAATAGTTCTTCAACTAAAAGACTCAACCCTACAACGACTGGACTCAAACGAGAGCTACACAATAAGGCCAAATCAACCACTCTAAGATTATTTAACCTTTTAAGCATGTAACTAAACATATTCATGTAATAACTAACTCAAATCAATATGAGTCCTACAAAGCACAAAGCGAACAACATTCGAGCAGTAGAAATCTATAGGCCACCAAAAATCAACAGGAATCCTTCCTAATAGGCATTCTAGCATGCAACCCTGAATATATCAATATGATTACTTCTAGCATACAAAACATATAACATATCAACATGTATGGGTATTCTGGGGACCACTTACTTGAGCTCGGCTAATTGTACACATCGCCCCCTTTCTTTGTAAAAACCTTTTTAGAAACTTATTTTCTTTCGAAAAGCTTACCTATTCCTCAGTTTGAGTTCAACCACACCCAAGAGTGCGCCCGAACCCCTCAAACCAGTGCTTTGATACCAACTTGTAATGTCCTAAAAATGCTAATAAAAATTTTCATTTTAAACATCGAGCCATACAACCAATTATTCCAAAACCAATAAAGTAAAAGTGTATTTTTTTTCAAACATCAGAGTATCTCTAAAGTAACCAATGCGGAAAAATCCATCAGGGGATGCAGTGCAGTCAAACCGGGCCCTTCCTTTTTGAAACTGGAAGTACCTGAAAAAAGATTAAACCACAAACTGTAAGCACAAAGCTTAGTGAGTTTCCCCAAAATACCACATGTCATACATACATTGTCACGGACTACTCCTGTGGTCTTGCATACAGATGTCATTGGCTACCCCCATGATCTTTCATCTAAATACCATGGGCTAACCCCATGGTATTTCATTTCCATAGGTTGCCTCCATGGTCTTCCCTTACAGTACCTTGGCTACCCCAAGGTCTTACAGACAAGTGTCATGGGCTATCCCCATGGTCTTTCATATAAATTCCACGGGTTACCCTCGGGGTCTTCCATGCAAGTATCATAAATACAACAAGCATACTACCTAACACAATCAAGTGGGCCGACATTGATGCCTTCGACCCATAAGTACAATGAGAAGACTCACCTCAATTGTAGACAAACGAATATTGCTCTCGAGCTGCCTAAATTGCAACTCCACACACTGAACAATGCACCACAAGAACCTAATTAGAAATCAAAGTAATTAATTCACTTCCAAGGGTCTCAGCTCATATTCACTCTCTCTTTCTGGGTAATCGACCATTTTACCCTTCCAAGACTAGGGCCCATTCTACTTAGCCTGAAAACCCATTTGACCAAAAATCCATTCTAGAGCTACGCCATGCGTACCATGCTCTACGCCCAGCATAGAGCCTTTGGATTTACTTGGATCCGATTCCGATCTTCGAAAGCCATTGAAACTTATTGTTCACTTGCGATCCAATTCCGATTTCGGAAGCCATCAGAACTTATTGTTCATTTGCGATCCGATTCCTATTTCGGAAGCCATCGTAACTTGTTACATTAATATGGAATCGAGACAAAATCAGGCTACGCTCTGCGTAGCCAAGATTACACCCCGTTACTCTGATTTTCCAACTTCCTATTAAGTCCTTAATTCATAAGGACCAACCGTCCAACTCTCATATATGGTCCCAAATAACATCCTAAGTGATAAAGCTTTCAACTTTATGCCTTTGCATGAATTACTGGAGCATGATACCAAATCCTAAGTCCAAAACAACCAAGCTCCCATTTTTATCACTCTACAACTCATAAATGATGGAAAATGCTACTCATGAGATCTGGAGTAACTCATACTCACGTGGACCAGGGTCAAAGGAAAAAAAAGCTCATAAAACGCATAACTAGCTAGATCTATCAAATAAATCCTCAAGATGCATGCATTATACCTTCTGGAGATTGTGATAAAGTGCAAATTCTGGATCTACAAAGCTTGGAGCTCACACTTACTTCGTCAATGGACTCTTTCTTAAAGAATGCACCCAAAATCACACTAAGGCTTCCAAACTTCAGAATTCATGGATAGAGTTTCAAAGGAACGATTTGAGTTGATGAAGGTTGGAAATGGGAAGGGTTCCAAGAAGTTAGAGTCGTTAAATAGGGCCCAAAACCTTAGGGTTATGGTTTTGGTTAGCAACAGCTACACCATATGTAGCTTAATTTATGTCATACATAGCTCCTTAAAATCGCAATCTGATTTCAACATCTATGCCATGTGTAGTTCTCCTACGCCTTGCGTAGGGCAAAATCCCCAACCCGCAATGCAACTTCACACAACCATAACTTCTTTGTTTCAACTCCGTTTTTGGCGTTCTTTATATGCATGAAAAAGGTATTGAAAATCTCCACAATTTTGTCTAGTTACTTTTGGCTTAACACATGTCGAACTAAAAACATAATCCATGCAAAAAGTCTGACATATAACTTTTCCATTTTACCCTTTGGTTCCAGCGCACGAATCAACAGCTTAGATCTCATGACCAATATTACCATCCATCAATAATGTCTAAACTTTACTTCCTCAAAGCCTAAAGCCTTTTCTTGATTGATTTACGGTCCACAAACCCCGGATTAAGAAACATCCCAAAACAGGGTGTTACAACTCTCCCCCACTTAAACTAGATTTTGTTCTCGAAATCATTCTTGACAACTTACTCTACTACACTAGCCAACCCTGATTGAACTTTCCTGAATCCAAAATAGAACTGAGAAATCACCTCCCACAAACAACCACCTTCCGGTACTACTACCCAACCGATCTTTCCAAAATTCATATCTCCTGACGACGAAACAAACCCTAACACACTGCCCTTAACCAACAAAGAGAAAATCCAACTACTCTGGCCGAAATTTGAAAACCTTATACCATGCCTAACTTCCAGAAAGACGGAATCATTCAAACTACATCCAGGATGACTCTAATTCGCAACCCGAGCCGATCAAAACCCCTTTGATCCTGAGTTATCTCACTGATAACTGGTATACAAGATCCATTTCATTCGCTGATGTAGATAATCTTGCACTCGAATAAAAAAGTGACTCCCAACATGAGTCTCAACCATTGGTGTCATGCCAACATCTACCTCACATACTGCTAAGCAAAATTCTCAAATTCGACATACCTGGGATTTCGTGGTTCCATGTTGTCCGATAATTAAACTGGGATACAGAACCCTTGGTTGATTGCTAGAACTGAAAACTTCACATACGGAGGCACAAGGAGACTCCGACCAAGTGTCTGACCGACAAAGGCTAGCCTAGCCTATCTGCCAACACGGATCCAACCATCCTCAAATCCAAACAAAGGAAGACTTATGAAACATCCCAAAAATACAGTCCAAAAATTTAATTTATATATAAAACCATAGTAACTCAAATCATCTCAGAAAACATAAGTGATAATATCTCAAAACATCATATCAAAACACTGTATCAAAATCACATGTCTAATATCAGAATAAATCATCCCAGGCTAAACGTTGTGGTGTGTGCAATGCAGTCATCCCGAGCTCTTCCCCTTACTAGCGGAAGTACCTGAAACCAAAACTGAAAACTATAAGCACGAAGCTTAGTGATCTCCCCAAACTACCACATACCATACACATAACATGCAACTAGGAGATATGGGCCCCGCCCACACTCAATGAGATACATGCCCCACCCACACTCAGCTACTATAAGATATGGGCCCCGCCCACACCAGCTACTATGAGATACAGGCCCCGCCCACACTCAGCTACTATGAGATACGGGTCCCTCCCACACTCAGCTACTAGGAGATATGGGCCCCGCCCACACTCAGCTAGTCATGAATATACATACATGTATCATACAGACAACAAGTATATCTAAGCATATAAATCTGTACCATATCAGCTACTAGGAGATACGGGCCCCGCCCACACTCAGCTACCAATCATATCACATATACGGGACGACCTTGGTACTGTAGACCCGTTCCTACTAAAGGAAACTCACCTCAATGTCGTGAATAGTTGAAAGTCTCTGCTCCGCAACCGGCTCTACTCACACCTTATACATAACAACCTCTTAGATAACATTCCATACTCAAAACCCATTCACGGGTCAACCTTGGTCAAATTCAAAGTCAAAGTCAAAGTCAACATCGTGGGTTGACTCAACTCGTTGAGTTCCATGAATCATGAACCCTGAAATCGCGATCCCACTCGACGAGTTCTTTCACAACTCGTCGAGTTCCTCCTATCTACAGAATCGGGACTTATCCAATCAACTCGTCAAGTCATCCTTGAACTCGTCGATTTTTGCCTTTAACTGAATTGGGACACTTCGTCTCAACTCGTCGATTTCCCCTATGGACTCGCCGAGTTCTTCAGTATGTTGCTTCATCTCAATGGATTAAGCCCTTATTCTTCAGATCTAAGCCTTGTACTCCACCTATATACTGAAAATGTCCTTTTAAGGGTAAAGTTTCCAACTTTACCCGTTAATACCCTTATTTGATGAATCTAACTAAAACCCTAACTCTTTAGGACCTAGATCTTGGTCCACCAGCCATCCATACTCCAAACTAAAGCATACAAACAAAGATCTAGACCCTAAACAATACATGAGCACGTAAAGCTTCCTCCTTTTAGAGCTTAAAATGCCAAAATGACATCCTATATCTTGCATGGGGCTTCAATGGCCAGAAAGTTTGCACCTTTATGCCATGAAAGCCCTCCATGATTCCAAATCTGATTGTTTACCCACTTGGGACGTCATTAACCGAAAGATCAAGCTTCTTGGACCAAAAACCGCATAAAACGATGATAAAGAGATCTAAGAAGTTACTAAGCAAGTTTGAGACTTGCTTACCAGAAAATGATGAGAATGAAATGGAGTCTCTGGATCTACTAGCTTCCTCTTGAGTCCTCAAGCTTCTTCTTCTTCCACAAGCTTCAAACACACAAAAATCTCTCAAGAATGGCTCAAAAACTCAAACAAAGTATTAGGGTTTCGATATTTAGGGTTTGGGACTTGGAGGCTGTAAGTGAGGCTGGAATAAGGAGATTAAGATGCTTAAATAGGTTGCAAAACCCTGAAATTAGGGTTTCACTATGGCAGTCCTACTCGTCAAGTTGAGGCTTCCAACTCGTCGAGTAGACTTCAAAACCCGCGTCCAAAACCGTTCCCTACTCGACGAGTTTGGGGCCTCCAACTCGTCGAGTTCCTACATAAAAATGAATAGATTTATAATTTAAATACATACCAGGAACCCAGTGTTACAACTTAACTATCCAACATATGAACCATCAACATGTCTATTGCACTTCAGGTGAATGTTGCAGCCAAGCCATAGTCTTACATACCACTTAGCCCTAATCGACCCATGATTTATCCCAATACTATGAACATTGTGGCCCACCCATAATCACACAACCATTCCTGCGATGGTTTAACTCATCCTAGAGAATGCTATGAGCCAAGTTGCAGGCTTACAACACTTCCACAACTGCATACCAACCTAGTGAATGCTACGGTTACCCTGCAGTCTTACAACACTCCCACAACTGCCTACCAACCTAGTGAATGCTACGGCTACCCCGCAGTCTTATAACACTTCCGCAACTGCCTACAATCCTAGTGAATGCTACAGCTACCCCGCAACCTTTTAACACTTCCACAACTGCTTACCATCCTAGTGAATGCTACGGCTACCCTACAGTCTTACAACACTTTCACAACTTCCATGGGCCCAACCCATGGTCTTACCAACTACTCACAAGAATACCTAAGCAAAATCAATACGAGCCGAACCACCAACTTGTTGGACCCTATCAGGCGTTCAGGTGATGCTTCGAACACCATATCCTTCATCAGACAAGAACAGACGAAGAAGTTCTAACACAACCCTCAACCAGAACCTAGTTACGAACCCATAATATGCCACTACCTACGCTTCACATCCTCAGACAAATTAATCCTTGATCCTCAACCTTTGCTTCCCTGATTACAACTGAACACTAAGCATTATCCCCTTTATTCGCCTCAGCTCACACCACAACCAGAACTGGCTACCCACTTTCCCTTGGTTATGATATTACAAGTTGACCCACACTTGGAAAACTTTCCATTAATCCTAAGTGGTTCTACCCTTCATGGAATTAGCTACGCTCTAACCAGTTCATAACCATGTGAATATCCTAGCCAGCCCAAACGTCACCCAATTGGTCCTTGACATCCACACACATGCCATTTCTGGGCATAAAAGAATCTAAATTCCTTCAAAAACTTCATGAGTTCCATTATACGATTGCAAAATCCATAGCGACAAGAGCCCAAGATTTCTAACTTGTGCTCCCAATCCATATCAATAAACAACACAACCATAAACCTTCTCAACTCAACTCAATATCCCAATCTTAATTAGCCGAAAAGATCCTTCAACTGCACCACTTATTGAATAACTTCCCGCTCCAAGGAAAACTCCAAAATTAACCTAAATGTTGCCAGGACCGCGAATAGATTGACTGTAACATCCCAAAAATCACAACAAATTTAAACTTTTCAAAACAACCCGTTTACAAAACCATTATTTCTAAAACATTATTTAAAATCAGAGTTTCCCAAGATCCAATCAGTCATAAAACCAAGGATGTGTACGGTCATGCGTTCGCCTTGCCACGGTCCTCTGAAGTGCCTGAAACAAAACTAAAACTGTAAGCCAACGCTTAGTGAGTTCCCCCAAAGTACCAGCACACAATACACAAATCATATACAAACAAGCATGTTGGGTCCAATCAGTCATCGGACTATAATACCCACGGGTCCATAGCCATCGGGTTGGATTACCCCATGGCCTAATCAGTCATTGGATTGAAATGCCAATGTATCATGGGTCCACTCAGTCATCGGACTGGAATACCCTCGGGCACACAGCCATCAGCCTGGATTACCCCTGGCCTAATCAGTAATCGGAATGGAATGCCAGTATACAACATGTCCACTCAGTCATCGGACTAGAATACCCTCGGGTCCACTCAACCATCGGGCTGGAATACCCCTGGTCTATTGACTCACGCACAAAGCAGTAAAGTCTCAACCCAACACAATATGTCGACATATAACAAATAACAAACAAAATCAACAGACAGATAATCATGCAGCCAGAAATCACAGGTAGTCCTACAGATCTACTGGTCTATGCATATCAACAACTATCATATATTCCTACAGATATATCCCATACTCAGCATATCATAAATCAATGTATAACAGGATATCAATCCAATGGGACAACCTTGGTGCATTCGACCCGCAAGTATAGTGAGGAAAACTCACATCTCAATCTAAACAATAGTTGATGAGGTCCCAACTCCGAATCTCAACTCTAACCGTCACCTATCCATCCAAATGACCAATTCTCAAACACAATCCAAAATACCCAAAAATACCCCTAGGTCAAACTTGGTCAAAATCAGGTAAAAGTCAAAATTCCCAAAAAGTCAATCGAGTCAACCCAGCTGAGTACGCCCAACGTACTTAGCTATACGCCCAACGTATGCGTTGGTTGACCAGGCACGAAGCTGTTGTCCACATACGCGCAACGTACACCTTGTACGCCCAACGTACACAATTGGGTACCAACCCAACTCATTAAGAGCTTAATCCTTAAGCCCTTAAGTCTATTTTCCAGATCCAAGTCCAAAATGATGTCCTTGACCATTAAGTTTCCAACTTTATGGTCTTGCATGGCCATCAAGTGCCCAACACCAAAGATCCTAACCTCTTAATCCATTAAGACAACTTAGGCCATGCATGAGTAGAAATTAGTGTCCAAGATTACATTTTTACGACTCAAGAGGCTCCAAAACCTCTAAAAGGACAACTCAAATGGATTAGAGTAACCCCTACTCATAATACCAAGCTTATGAGGCCAAAAGAACATAAGATCAAGCCCAAAACAAGATCTAAGTATAACTTCACTAAGTTCAGAACTTTATACCTCTAAGTGATGCCAAATGATGGTGTGATTCTAGATCTAAGGTGCTTCACTCCTCCAAGATGGTATATACTTCCCTTTTTCTTCTTCAAAAGCACAAAACACACACACAAGCTCAAAAATGCTCTCCAGGTAGATTAGGGTTTGTAAAAACGTTTTGAGAGGATGGAGGCTGATTAAAGGAACCAGATTTGAGAGTTAAAGAAGAATAAATAGGGTCCAAACCCTAAATATTAGGGTTTGGGACTTCACCCCGTATGCCCTGCGTACGCAAACATACGTCCAACATACGCAAAAGTACGCCCAACGTACGTGGCTCCGCCCCATAACTCTGAAAATAGCAATATTAGCCCCTCCCAGCCACAAGTCTTACATTTTAAGGACCAAAATGCAATAAATCTCAATATAAGGGTTAAAAGTGAAAGTGTATCAAAACAAGATGTTAAAATTTTGCCCCACTTAAATCGGTCTACGTCCTCGAATTCCGTTGATGTAACTAACCCAGTGTATTGTTCCTACATCTCCACCTCGGGTCACTCAGACGGTCCTCTCCAGAACCCGATCCGAACTAAAAGTCGACTCATTCAGGCAGCTACCTTCCCATACTATCCTTGACTCGCTAACTTTCACCACTGAAGAAACATCACAATTCTCCCAGAATTTCGGAAATCTAATACCTCGGCTAACTCTTAAGCAAGCTAAACTATCTCGGAATGCAGTTATTTCGACATCTCTTTACAATCTGAACCATACGGAACCCTTCCGACCCTGACTTACCATGCTGATACCACTGGGGATCAGGACTCCTGGCCATTCACTATTGTTGAACCCTTCATCCAAAAACAAGGCGGCTCCCAACACGAGCCTCAGCTGGATAACCACTGTAGACAAATACATACAATGCCAGCATATTCCACAACTTCCTAGCTATAGGACCGAGCTTTTAGTGAGATCCACAGAGCCAAAGACTCTCATGGCTATAATCACCAAATCAACTCTATCAATGTGCTTCTCAAGACCAGGAACCCATCAGATCTAAACTTCAGAACCCATATTCCAGGACCGATATTCATCCATTCGATGAACCCAACCCTTGTTTTTGACTGAGAACACCACCAAACACGCGGAAGGACGTACTCAAAAGACATTGATCGCGAATTTTAACTAATTCCAATTCATAAGATGTACCAAAAACCTTAAATAAACCCTTGACTCCCTGACACACCATTACCGCCCATTACTCCTACGAACAAAGGTGATCAATCCAAGAATTTTCATATTGCATTCAACCTGTATCAGCTCATGTGTACCCCACTTGGCAAACCACTCCAGACATTCTCAATAAACTTCATATCTCGAGACTCCATAACCGATACCCAACCTTGGTAACCAAACCCCTAATAACAACTCGCGGACAAAGGAATTTACAATGCAACCACTCCGCATAGATTTTCTTTTGCATAACTTATACTCCCAATAACCCTTAACTGCTCACTTTATCCAAACCAGCTGGTTCGTGAGTCTCCTGACTTCCAACAATGCACCAACACTGAAAGTACCACAAGCAGAAGAAATGAACAATCATGATCACTGGGCCCACAACCTAATTCTGGAATGCTCCTGGTATTACACCGATCTTGTCGACATTCCATCATTCGCCTGGGAACTCATGACCAGCACCACATGGGCCTAACGATACTCAACCTCATTTCACCGCCTTGCAGGAACCTAATCAACGTCCCTCTCAGTGCTAACTGAGTGTAACAATACCATACTCTTTTACCACACACAATTCTTTTCACAGGACAAGCTACTACCAACACAAAATCCGACCAAAAAATTGTTACACACGACCCGAGAATGGGATAAACGGTCATATTCTTGTTCCACTCCAAAGGCTATAACCCAAATAAGAACCATGCATATAATTCGAACAAAGTGTTCCACTGTTATCTTTTCCAGCCTACATACACCCCTCACGACAATATCTAATGAACTTACCATAATACACACCCTTAGGGAACGCATAACCTTATCGAAAAGGGGTGAAGTACCATAGTCCCTACAAAATGACGAACCTAAATCATTAACATAAGACATCCTCATGAACGATCGAAACAAGATCCCATATCTTGATTGAGATTGAACAGACCCCATCAATACGTAACTATCTCGATAAAACTTTGAAGGTTATCCAAAAATTCTGCTAAGACTCTAGTCGGATCCATACAAATACTAACCCCAAATTCTAAACTCCCAATAGCCAAGAACATCGTCCAAACTCGAGCCGAACTTGACGATAGGTCGATGAATCAGTTGAACTTCAACTGATGCAACCCAAACTTCTGAAGAATCTCCGTTTTGATGATGCATGAAATGACCAATCATCGAGAACACATTGACATTTAATCCAGTAAACCAAGACCCACACGGAGCTGAACATACCCGTATCTAAAACCGATTTACCGATTGACATTTGTCCACTCCAGACTGTAAATAGCAATCCATACAACGAGCTGGCAAATTCCTCAACAACCGATACTCAACTTGAGTGATCCTAGCGGCTACTCATCTATTCATTGGCATCCCAAAAGGAACCAATGACTACAACGAGCTCCCTGAACAACTACTTTTGGCTGAGAGACAAATCATGTATCTCCTGAACACCTACATCTAATAGCCAGTTACTCTACACCACTAACTTAACCAAATCTTGAACCGATATCCCGCATACCTGCACCGCAGATCCCTATGAACCATTATTCCAACACCACAAACTCGAACAGATCGATGATCCTCCAAGCAGAATACCTAGTTCTACCCTACTTAGGGTTCGAACTACCACCCAATGGTGTTGCAACCCATCCATATCCTAAACCGGCTTAACAAAGTACAAACCATCCCTGATTCTTTGAATGTATAACACACGCCATAGGATCTTCCAGATAAGGACCAAGCAAGCCCTGAGAGATTCTGAACTGCTGATGAAGACCTCAGAAAATTTCCAATCATAACTACCTTTAACATTAAGGATTTCATGCAAATGCATAAATAAATCACCGACTTACTATAAAAAACATACACTCCTTGCCTGAAATCCAAACGGCCAATTTGATACCTGACTTGCATGTATCCAAGGAGAGCAGACCCTTGATCACATCACTAGGAATCCATACCACATCAATCCTCCTGCGTATTCCCACGCTGGCATACTGCCGTCACACACCGCAACCAACTAGACCCCATGTTGGGTTTACATTCAATTCAGAAAGTCACAAGCCTGCTCACTCCTTGTCGGAAACTGTCATGACATATTCCTCGCCATAGCTAGCGACATCCCAATCCATCCATCAACCACTCAGCTTCCATCTGAAACCCTCAAGTTGATCATAATATTTGTTTCCTTATTGAGTTTCGCGACTCAATACATGACCTCAAGCAAGGCTCTCGAGACCTCAAGGCCAACAAACTCACCTAGTTCTGTACCATTTACCCAAACTCACATCGCCACAGAGACCCAAAACAATTACCAGACCCATCCTCATGCCTGAACAACCATAACCAAAAGATCGACAAATATGGAACCACTATCACGAATCATGGTATCAAACCATGTTATCTTCCTTGACCAACCCTCAGAATCCCCAAAATTTCTCTTAATTCAAGTATGAATCATGTGCTTCCAATAGTACGGGCCCAATACTACCTTCCACACCTATCTATAATTTCCTCAAGAATCATCCCTGAGTCTTCTAAGCCATCTACTCATAATAATACTCCCAATACCTCCTCAACAACATAATATCTGCACTAAAACACTTCCTAGGCTCCCTAGGACTCCCCATCTCCCTTGCCATCAACTGCTGAACGACCCCAATCAATGTCAACTAACCACTTTATGAATACAATTACATGCAAAAAAACTTACATAATATTTCGACTAAAATACCCAACCCTACAACGGTTAGACTCAGACAAGAGTTGCGCAATAGGACCAAATCCTTCACTCTAAGATTATTTAACCTTCGTAGCATGTTATTTAACGTATTTATTTGATATTTAGCTCACATCAATATGAGTCCTATAAGGCACAAAACAAGCAACATTCGAGCAGTGGAGTCAACTGGCACTAAGACACAATAAAATCAGGTAGATCCTCATACGCAATTCTCGATCTATAGACCCAAGCATCTAAATTACACATTCTCCTTGTCCTCACTCTCTCAAGAGTGGCTAATCATTCCTTATGCTATCCTACTATGAACTGCACCCACTCATGAAACTTCCACCAACCTGCAGCCACTTGTTCATGCTAATCATACATAATGTTGGATCCCATAGACAATCAAATACTTGACTCTACCCTAAGCCCTTAATTATAGAAGAACATGAAATAAGGCTAAATCAAACATTCTTGGGCTATAGAATCTTTGTTATGTACAACTATGATGCACACACTAAGCGACCACGGTAATGATGTCAATTTCATCTAGCATATAAGAAATCCTCCCAGGCTATCAGGCATCATACATTAGGAAATTCTATCATGCAATTCCTGAAGATCCCTAGCCTATCACTAGCATGCAGTTCTATCATATCATAACAAGTAACAGTGTGGTAACTTGGGGTAACTTCCTTGCTCCAGCTGATCGTACACATCTCATTCTTCCTTGGTTACTTTTGAAAATAATTTTGAATTTAATTTTGAAAATAATTTGGAACTATTTGAAAATAATTTGAAAACTTTCATAGATCCTTAGTTTGAGTTTGGATTCACATGAGTGTTCATCTAATTCATTCAAACCAGGGCTCTGATACCAACTTGTAACATCCCAAAAATCACAACAAATTTAAACTTTTTCAAAACAGCTCATTTACTAAAAGAAGTGTTTACAAAACCATTGTTTCCAAAATATTATTTAAAATCAGAGTCTCCCAAGATCAAATCAGTCATAAAACCAAGGATGTGTACGGTCACGCCTTCGCCTTACCACGATCCTCAGAAGTTCCTGAAACAAAACTAAAACTGTAAGCCGACGCTTAGTGAGTTCCCCCAAAGTTCCAACATACAATACACAAATCATATACAAACAAGCATGTTGGGTCCAATCTGTCATCGGACTGGAATACCCACGGGTCCAAAACCATCGGGCTGGATTACCCCTGGCCCAATCAGTTATCAGACTAGAATGCCAATGTATCACGGGTCCACTCAGTCATCAGGCTATAATACCCTCGGGTCCACAGCCATCGGGCTGGATTACCCCTGGCCCAATCAGTCATCGGACTGGAATGCCAATATACAACAATTTCACTCAGTCATCAGACTGGAATACCAAAATACAACGGGCCCACTCAGTCATCGGACTGGAATACCCTTCGTTCCACTCAACCATCGGGCTGGAATACCCCCGGTCTGTTGACTCACGCACAAAGTAGTAAAGTCTCAACCCAACACAATATGTCGACATATAAAAGATAACAAACAAAATCAACAAACAAATAATCATGCAACCAGAAATCACAGGTAGTCCTTCAGATCTACTGGTCTACGCATATCAACAACTATCATATATTCCTACAGATCCATCCTATACTCATCATATCATAAATCAATGTATAACAAGATATCAATCCAATGGGCCGACCTAGGTGCCTTCGACCCATAAGTACAGTGAGGAAAACTCACCTCTCAATTTGAACAACAGCTGATGAGGTCCCGACTCTAAATCTCAGCTCTAACCATCACCTATCCATCCAAATGACCAATTCTCAAACACAATCCAAAATACCCAAAATACCCATAGGTCAAACTTGGTCAAAATCAGGTAAAAGTCATAATTCCCAAAAAGTCAACCAAGTCAACCCAGTTGAGTACGCCCAACGTACACGTTGGTTGACCAGGCACGGGCCTGTTGACCACGTACGCGTAGCGTACACAGCTGGCTACCAACCCAACTCATTAAGAGCTAAATATTTAAGCCCTTAAGTCCATTTTCTAGATCCAAGTCCAAAATGATGTCCTTGACCATAAAGTTTCCAACTTTATGGTATTGCATGGCCATCAAGTGCCCAACACCAAAGATGCTAACCTCTTAATCTATTAAGACAACTTAGGCCATGCATGAGAATAATTTAGTGTCCAAGATTACATTTTTATGACTCAAGAGGCTCCAAAACCTCTGAAAGGACAACTCAAATGGATTAGAGTAACCCTACTCATAATACCAAGCTTATAGGGCCAAAAGAACATAAGATCAAGCCCAAAACAAGATCTAAGTATAACTTCACCAAGTTCAAAACTTTATGCCTCCAAGTGATGCCAAATGATGGTGTGATTCTGGATCTAAGGTGCTTCACTCCTCCAAGATGGTCTATACTTCCCTTTTTCTTCTTCAAAGGCACAAAACACACACACAAGCTCAAAAATGCTCTCAAGGTAGATTAGGGTTTGCAAAAACGTTTTGAGAGGATGGAAGCTGATGAAAGGAACCAGGTTTGAGAGTTAATGAAGAATAAATAGGGTCCAAAACATAAATATTAGGGTTTGGGACTTCACCTTGTACGCCCTGCGTATGCAAACGTACGCCTAGCATATGTGGCTCCGCCCCACAACTCCGAAAATGGCAATATTATCCCCCCCCAGCCACAAGTCTTACATTTTACGGACCAAAATGCAATACATCTCAATATAAGGGTCAAAAGTGAAAGTGCCTCAATACAAGATGTTACATCGACACCTTTACCAATCCTACTGAAACGACCTTCCAAAATCAAATCCTACATAAATCTGAGGCCCTTTCTGAAAGTTGAACAATACTGCTCCGACCCCTAAGCAAAAGTCAAAAATACCGATCATTCCGCCCCTGATGTAAGATCGATGCACCCAAAAGCACCGTCAACTGATACAACTCGAAGACCCTCAACAATCTCGACTATTGAACAAATCCCATGAAAATATGCACCTACCACACCCTGAAGTTGGTTGATAGATAAACGTCAACTCTTCCCCTACTAAAGATAGCAATCAGTACAACGAGCTAACCAACTCTTCCATGGACACTCAACCTGAGTGGTTCAATCATCTTCTAACCTAATCTTCGGTGTTCTAAAGAGGAATAACTGGCTTCAACGAGAGGTTTGTGATGAGCAAAAATATACCTATCAACCTTTAATTTTATAAACCTAACTAACTAATGCTCCTGTAGGCAGTGTACCTAGTCAGATTATAGTATAGTTGGGTAAGTCGGGTGTCGATCACAGGGAACATAATTCTAATTAATAAAATAACTACTAATAATTAACCAAATAAAACAAGTAAATTGGGGGGTTTTTATTGATTTTGCAAGTTCATCTAACTTAAATCTAACAAATAACGACAAAGCAAACAAATAAAACAACTTTTACTTCAATTATTAAAGAGTACTCTTGTTAGTTCTAAATTCCCTTTCCCCTATGATTGATTTCTACTAGACAATTTATATTGGCTTCCAATTAAATAATACTAGTTACCATAATTTTGTAACACTTGAATCTTGGTATGTTTCATTATTGCCTTTTGTTATTTTAAAAGTTTCATTTTTGGTACTTGTGTAGTACGCGGGGTGTACCACATGGTACGCTTAGTGTACAAGTTGTGAAGCGAGTACGCGGGGCATACCACATGGTACGCTTAGCGTACTGATGTGAGGTGGTAATGGAACTCTAGACACGTACGCAAGGCGTACGCATATGTACGTGGGGCGTACATGCCATTTAGTGAAACCCTAGTTTATGGGGTTGGACACTATATAATCACACTTATGGCTCATGTTACCCTCATTTCTCATCCTCCACTGACCTTATAACCTCATTTCAAAACGCTAGAGCTTTCCTTTGTGTTTTGGAGCTCATTGTGTGCTTCTTGGTGTGTTTTGGTTCATTATTAAGAAGAAGGAGTTTGGTGCAAGGTTGTTGATCAAGGAAGAGCTTGTGGATCCTAATTTCTCTACTCCATTTCCAGCTTGTTTGAGGTAAAAAGCTATGATCTTGTTCATTAGAATCTTAGATCTAGTTTATATGAGTTTCAGACCCTTTTTGGCCCTATAAATGAGATCTAGTGGTTTGACACCACTCTGGGAGCTATGAGTTGTCACTCTTGGTGTTTCTGAGGTTCAAAGTCCATAAAGTTCGCACCTCTAGGTTTAGAATCACCCATGCATGAGATTATGTCCATTTAGTGAAAGTAAAGTGCTATATCTTGAAGTTGGGACCTTTTGGGCATGCAAAGTCACTAAGTCAGTGACTTTATGGTTCTAGACGCTTATTAGGGGTTAGATTTGTGGTTTGGACTTTTTGTCTTAAGCATTAAGTGCTTAAATTGGGTTTTGGCTTAATGGGTGAGTACGTTGGGCGTATAAGTCTGTACGCGTGACGTGCAAGCCATTTAGCCTGTACGCTTAGCGTACAGCTGAGTACGCCCCGCGTACTCAGTCTGTTGGGTTTTGTGTTTTGTGCTTCGAGGTTGGGCCTTTCTTTTGGGCTTAAGTGCTTGGGTTCTTGTTGGGCCATCTGAGTGCAAGTGTTTTGGACTAGGAGAATGGGTGGGATTTAGAGTAAGGCCCATGTAAGGGTTTGGGCCCAATTTGGAAAATTAGGCCAAGTATGGGCCTTGAATGGTTAGTTGGATTTTGGGCCTTTTTGATTATAGGTTTGGGTCTAAGTCTTGGTCCAAACTAGGTCAGTGGTAAAATGGTCTTTTTACCCTAATTATGGACTAATAGCTATGGATTGGAATCCAATTATTAATTGGATGTTATTTGGTATTGATAGCTCAAGGATTCGTCGGTTCGCAGCAACAGCGAGTGTAGGATCTTTTATCTGCCGATTGAGGCGAGTTTCCTTACTGGATTTAGCGGTTCTAAGGCACCAATGCCGTTCCTTATTGTTTATGTTAGGATGCTAGGACTCTGCGTGACCCTTGCATGTGTTATGTGATGTTATGTATACCAAGCGAGGCTCGATGACTGAATCGTATGCTATTATTTTATGATCATTGTATGTGTTAGCATGATTATGTGATATATATTGTATGTGTATAGTGGGCGGGGCCCGATGTCAGGCGGGGCCTAAGAATAACAGATCTGTATACTGAGCGGGGCTCGATGCCGAGCAGGGCCCGAAGGAGGGCGGGGGCCCAGTATGTGATTTATTATGTATGGTATGGTGTAGTTTGGGGAACTCACTAAGATTTGTGCTTACGGTTTTCAGTTTATGTTTCAGGTACTTCTGGTTCCAAGGGGGAGATTTCGCACCCCTAAACCGAGATGGCGGAAACATTCGGGGGTGGATGACGTCATGTACAGTATCATAACAATGCACAATAGTAAAACAAGGAACAACATCCATTGCATTAATAGAATAGTTAATACATGTGTGTTCTTTGTATAGTTGTAAGACACCAAAAATGTAACATCAAAATATAAAGACGAGTCTTGATACATGCTCCGTCTTCTCAAAACTTGAGCTAGCATACCTGTCTACTGGTTCCCTGAGAATACAAGTTATTTTGAAAGAGAGTATCAACATTTAATTTGGCGAGTTCATAAGTATTTAGTGTCAAATGTTTGTAGTTGTTTCATGAAAATGTTTGTATTTGTTTAGTAAAATGTTTGTATACTTTCCAAAGAATCCTATATTTTCTTCTAAAAATAAAAAGCAGTCTTCTACCCAAGACCCGACTGTTTTGGATGTTTGTTCTCTTGTAATAGTGTAAAATGTATGTTTTCCATATTTGTAAACCATCTTTACTAGAAAAACAGTATGCATTTCTCATGTGAGAATATCATTGTATGAATGTAATGGAAAATGAATGTTTACAGTAGAATTGTGTAAAATACACTACTGATGCATTAACTGCCTTGTAACCGAACTAGTTAATTAAGGTTTAAAATGTGATTAGGTTATAACCATGCTCGATTGACTAGTATAAAACAAGACGTTCTTCAGGCTTCGAAAATGATATGACATTTGTCACCCGTGGACCTGTAGGTCCCACTGTAGCTAGCAGCAATGTGTGGGATGGTCAATCCCGTATAGATCTATACACAAACTCACTCTCTCCCTCCAAGACACGCTGGTTACAAAACGTGACATAGCAAGAATATTGATATGCCATGAAATAGTATCTCACATTTTAGTTATCTTGTTCACGTATAGTATGTAAGTTCCTTTTTGTTCTTGTAAATGAATAGTATACTTTGTATTGAATAGTAATAGTATGTATGTATTGATTCATGTATTGTTCCTCTGTTCTAGAAAATAGTATGTATTGATCCTCTAAACTATATCTATTATAGTTTACTAGTATGTTTGTTTGAACTGTAACTGATTTGGAGAAAAGACTCAATTGTCTACCATATGCAACTGAGTTAAGTATGATCTTTAAAAATGGGGTTTAATATTCATGTATATATTTAGCATGCATAATTATGACTTAACCGACAGTCGGACTAGTGATCCTACCCTAAGCCCACAACCAAACAAGGAACATGAGTCAAGGTATTTAGCAATAGTCCAAAGTCCGTTAAAGCATATTTATACATAAATATATAAATGAATACGATTTTGATAATAAACAACAATCTAAAATAGTTTGAAAGAGTTTGAAAATGGTTTTAACAACATTTAAAATCATAAGATATCCTTTGTTTGTTTGTTTTCACTTGTAAATGTTAACACAAATAAATTGTGTTCTACTTGTATTCTGTGACAACCCGTAATTTCTATCTTGTAAAAAGTCAAACATATCTATAATAGGTCAAACCTATTTCTTTAAAACTTTCTATTACGATAGATTAAAGTCGTGAGGAGTGTGTGAACCTTGCATTAAAGGTGTTGTATGAATAAGATATAAAACATGTTGAAACCGGGAACCTTCGCAACCCACTCCATCCGAACCGAGGACCTCATCCGAACCACAAACCTTGCTTCGGGCCGTGAACGAGCCTTCGGGCCGTGAACAAGCCTTCGGGTCGTGAACCCTCGGTTTGCGGCTGTGAACCTCATTCCTATATATATAAGTGTTGACTGATTTTACCTCACTTCTTCACTTCTGGCCGTGAACTCAAGCATTCTCTCTCAAGTATCATCAGCCAAAAACCCTCCTCTCTCCTCAAGATCATAAGAAGCACCTTCCTTCTTGTATTTCATATGGAGCTCTCTTGATTTCAACTTTGATTCATCATCATTTGTCAAGATTCTTGGGCCGTGAACACCCAGATTGGACCGTGAACTCAAGAACACCAAGTGTTCTTGGGCCGTGAACACACAGCCTGGCCGTAAACAGCAGGCAGCCCTCCATATTTTCTTCTAACACCCTTATTTGTAAGTTAAACTTGTAAATTAGTTCGTTTTCCTAGCATTCTTATGAGCATATTCATTAATAGTATACCTATATATTATATGAATCGTGTTTAGGACTCGTTTTGTTAGCGAGACTTCACTTGTGGAGCAAACGTCCTAAACCAAATCTCCAATCGAATCCCCAACATAAGGTGAGTTCATACCCCTATAATCTACCTTTTTAAATGGTTTTAAATGCCTTTAAGGGGGGGAATACAAGTTGAACACAATTAAATTGCGTAAATATTTACCTGTGATATCAATCACACAAAAGGTTTTCTTATGCTTTTAAATATCGTGTTTAAAATAAAAGATTACCAAATACTTCCAAAATGACTCTAAGCCATGTAAACTCTTTTAAATGTCTTATAAACTCTTTAAACTTATATTTTTCAAAATCATGTTTATATATGTATAGGTATATAAATAAGACTTAAAGGGCTTAGGACTAATGAATTGCCTTATTTCCTTTTCCTTGTTTGGATGTGGGCTTAAGGTGGAGTTATTTGTCCGAAGGTCGTTTCCTTCTTAATTATATATATTATACATATAGGAATATAAAAGGTTATGTCAATCGATATTGTTACCTTTGTATCACGCTGAGCAAAGGGGTACATTCATGAGAGATCATGCTAATCAGATATAACATATAAATAATAATAAGTATAATTTATGAAACAAACGAGAAATCTATTTTACTAGATAAGTATTCTGGGTTTAAACTACTTTGTTAAGAAAATGATATAACTCAATCTTTACTTAAAACTAGATAAACCAAAAATGTGAGATACTACTTCACGGCATAGCAATATACTTGTTATGTCGCGTTTTGTAACCAGAGTCTCCTGGAGGGAGAGCGGGCATTGTGTGTATAGATCTATACGAGACTGACAATCCCATACCTCGCTGCTAGCTACAGTGGGACCTGTTGGTCTACGGGTGACAAAATGTCACATCAGTTTCGACGCCAGAAGGTCGTCGTGTTTACCACTAGTCAATCAGCATGGTTACAGCCATATCACATTTAACCCTAATTAACCAGTTTAATAATAGGGTAGTTATTACACCAGTAGTGTATTTTTAAGAAATACTACTGCATCAATCATGTTCCATAAACAAAACAAAAACATTCTTCTTATAATTTTATGGTGAGTTAAAATTATGTTATACTATGTTATAAGTATAATAACACATATACGAAACGGTTTTATGGTATTAAAACTACTTTTCAGTTGTAAAGCAGAAAGTATAGGACTTTCTGAAACGCATCAATCTTGTTCTTAAAACTAATACTTATGAACTCACCAACTTAAATGTTGATCCCTCTTTCAAAATAATTTGTATTCTCAGGAAATCCAGTAGGCATGTACACTCCCAGAGCTTTTGAGAAGACAGCCTAGTGTCGTGCTGCGTCTTGTGTCTTTTACTTTATCTACTTTTTATGTCAAATATTCAATGTTTGAACACCTATGTAAAAACTTATACATTATTAATGCAATGGTTGTTGTACTTTGATTACTATAATACATGTGTTGTGATACTTGACATGAAGTCACCCACCCCCGGACGTTTCTGCCGTTCTGGTTTGGGGGTGTGACATATTCCCCCCTAAAAGCATGTAAAAAGGGTAAATTGTAGGGGTATGAACTCACCTTGTGTGAGTGATTCTTTTGAATGTTCGATATAGGATGATTGTTTCCACAAGTTAGATCCCGAGACAAAACAAGTCCTAAAATGCATTTCACGCAATATATATGTATACAATTAGTGAATAGAATCATAAGAATGATAAGGAATTGGACTAATCTGTAAGTTTAACTTACAAATAAGAGTGTTAGAAGCAAAATGGAAGGCTGCAAGGGGTTTACGGCCCAAGAAGATCTTGGTGTTCTTGAGTTTGTGGTTGAGTGTTCTTGAAGGAATGAAGGAGATTCAAGGGTTTACGGCCCAAGGATCTTGATGAATGAAGAACACTTGAAGATCCTAAGCAAGATCCTAAGGAGATTCAAAGGATTGAAGGATGATAGTTGAGAGAGAAAAGGTGTTTTCGGTTGGTGTTCTTGAGTGAGAAAGGTGTGTTTTTGGCTGGAAAAGAAGAAGTGAGGAGGAGTTCACGGTCCAACCCTTATATAGGGTCAAAAACTAATGGGAAACCTTCGTTGGTTACCACACCGAAAGGATAAGACAGAGGTTTACGGCTGCGAACCTCGTTTACGGCCGTGAACTGTTTGCGGTCCGAAGTCTCAAGCTAAGCGAGGGTTTGCGGATCGGATGAAGGGTTCTCGGTTCCTAGAGTTTTGCTCCTTAAACACACAACACCTTTGAATACAAGTTTATACACCTATAACTCATTAATATAACCATATTAGGATAATTAGAGAAATAAGTTTGACCTTTATTTGATATGTTTGACTTTCGTCGACCAAGATTGACTTTTACAAGATTTGAAATTACGGGTTGTCACAGAAGAGCTCGGGATGACTGCATTGTGCACACCACATAGTTCCATTTACTATGATTTGAGATGATGTTTGATACACTTATTTTATTTGGATTGTATCGATGATGTTTTTGGAATACTGTTTTTATTAAATTAAAAATGAAAATTTTGGGTCATATTTTTGGGACGTTTCAGATTTAGAATTCTAGTTTTTCTTAAGTTATGAACTACTATGCAATGATGAAGCACAAGTTGAACACAAAATTGATATAAAGATAAATTGGACTATGAATGATGAATTTAGGAACAACTAATCTATGATCAAGATAGCAATTCAAGCACATAATATAAATAATTAATGCTCTCTAACACAACCAAAGTTATTAACTTTATTTGCCTAACTCTATGATTTGTTCAGTCACAAGATCTAATTATTTAGTGATCATAAACAACTAGAAATCAAATTAATGTAGCTAGAATGATCATCTACTACACATAACTTGAATGAAAGGTAATAAAGACTAAAACTTTAACATGCTAGGATTACAATTCATCAAACACAAGAAAAAGCTAAATAAAATTGTCATAAAAGCGTGAAATCAACACATAGGTTCAAGGTTCATCATCCCTAACATAAGTTTAGGGTGATTAGCCCATAACTAAAACAAAAACAAACAAGAAATCAAAGGTAACTAGAATAGACATGATAAAAGTCTAGCAAACCGAATGGATTGCTGATGTTTTCTTCTAGATCTCTTCAACTCTTGAGCTTAAATAGATTTCTTCTCTTCTAAGGGTTTTCCAGATGGTTTTTGTCATAATACTTCTCCAAAAAGTGGGATGGAAGTCCCCCAATTCGTCCTAATGTTCGGATATATATACTTTCCTAAAATCTGGCCACCACGTCGTGATAAATGGCACCACATCATGGTATGTGGGAATCAACATTTCTTCAAAACACGAAAGTCGTCCGAAATTTTGTCTAGTTTCCATATCGTTTTGAATCTCGTCAATCGGAGTTACGAGTAATGAGATATAGCCAAAATACTAACAAGTAGTTTTGTGTCTTCTTTTTGCCTAAGCTCGCATTTTCCTGCTTCCAGCTTCCATATTGCTTCTGAACATGTCTTTTACGCTACATAACAGATATTAAACATAATAAGTACCTTTTGTTCTATAATAAGCATAATGATAACTAAAAGTATTAAGATATGATGTAATATATATATATATATATATATATATATATATATATATATATATATATATATATATATATATATATATTCACATATCAGTTTGCCTAGGAGTTTCCGATGTGATGCCCACACGTACATCCCTAGAGGAATGAACCACATCACATTTGGTAATTTTAAACCAGATTTGATTTTTAAATAACTTAATACTTGATCATTTATAGAACGTAACAATAGACATTTAATATTTTTTATTTAGATTCCATTACCATTTTAGTTTATTTAATGGTGGAGAAAGATTTTATAAAAAAATCTAATCAGATCACAGTACAATTATAAAGAACATGCTATGATACCAGAACTACTCCAAGTATGACGATTTAACTAGCAAATTTTTGCTATAAATTTAATCCACTTTAAAAGGTTATAGTTGTATATCGTCCACTATTATTATACAGAACAAATTAACTGAAAATGGTAAATATCTTTTATGTGATTGGTAGTTCAACAAATAAATACGCGTTCATCTAATGATCTTCTATTTATTGCAAAATCGAGTGTTCACAATCATTATTGTTGAAAATGACTTTTCAAACGAAGTTGTTTACACAACAAAAACAAACTTAATATACCTTCTTTCGTGTTTTTGGAAGGCTTGGAATAACAAGGTGTTTAATAAGGGATTATTTGTTTTTTCGAAGCTAAAACGTTTTTAGTCTGTGGATCACATCTGCAACCCTCTGCAGCAGAATAGACAGACCAAACATCTGCAAACTGCAATAGGAAGTCTGTTTGTATTTTTAGCGCCTGCAGACTGCTGGAATAAATTGAAATTAACCATATAATAGTTAAAAATAATTCTAAATCAAAAACTTATTTTACTTTAATCATATGCAAATCGAATATAAAGATCATTGTAGTGATATGATTTTTAAAGACGTTTATATAAAATAATAATAAATAAAATTGTTAATTTAACGAACAGCATGTTTATTTTGTTAAATTTTCACAAGGCAATGATTATTTCTTCGGTTAGCTTCAATAGATTTTGTAATTTTAGTGATTAACTTTATACTTTATTAATATTTGGTTATAAACAATGTAATACAAAAAAGTATTTATATGAAATTAACAAATGATTTTGAAATTATATAAAATATACTTGTTTATAATTTCATTCATAATATTGTTAAAATAATAAATATGTTGTTGAAAAAATTAAAATAAGTCTGTGTTGAATAATATAAAAATTAAAGTAATGTGATAAGTGGTTTGAAGAAAAAGGTCCGCCGTGCAGCACACAGGTAACAATTTTTAAGTTAGAAATCTTTTAAAACATAAGCCGCTGCAAAATGTTAAATGTTACACATGTTATTCTGCAGAGCACAACAGAAAGAGGTCAAAAATGGTTTTTATTTATTTATTTTTTAAATCTGCCTCTAAGATTCTCTCTTCCTCTAGCAAGATCGTTGATACTGTCATTTCCTTATCTTTTACCTAGTGTAAATATAAGGCTAGTATAGGGTCATACACTAGCTGTTTTCTTTTTTCCGTATAACTTGTTTCTTTGCCATCTCCCACGTTCTTAGCTCCTTGTTAGCTTTGTCATTTAAAAAAAAGAAGAAGTTGAAGTCAATAAATCAAGAAATAAAAAATATCTTCGACTTAAATCGATTTACAATAAGCGATCCAACTCTCTTTAATGTAGTAAATGACTACTAGATGTTAGAGTCGCCTATTATGTTTGGTACAGTCACTATCTTTCACCAAATCATTGTGACTTAAATGAAGCATCTTTAAAGCCCTATAAAGAATAAAAGATTGGTACAATTTAAATTCCTTTTGTGTCCATGTAAGGTTATAATATGGATGAATGGTCAAATGGATACTCATGACAAATATTGTTAATCCATAACCTCATATAATCAACTTAGTATCATTAAAAACATCTTTAGGAATCCGTTAAGGAGTTGATCTAGTTCTCTTAAAAAGATCAATATGCACATAAAAAGGTGGTAAGCATGTTATGAGTTCTTTTATTTCTGCATAGGAATAAATAATAGGAGAATATATTATTTTTATGAACAACATTCTTTATTTTTCTTACGCACATATCCATTTTTCATGTTACACAACCGTGATAATTGATAAGTCCTAACATGCATATTCTTAGACCGCGCAAACTTGTTTCCTTTATTCACATAGGTTTATTTTTTCATGCAATGTACGTAACATTTTACTATATGTGGTGGAATATAAGTATTTTCATTATTTATCAACTTATTTGCATGCACATTTTATCTACTTTAACTTGTGATTCAAAATGTACAACATTAGGTTTTTATTTTTAATTTTGGCATGCATGTTACTTTCCATATAAACTAGATTATGCTATATAAGGTACTTTCACATAATTAATAAAATTAAAAGGACTTGAATAACTAGCAAATTTAGAAGTAGTAACAAAACCTATGTATTCATATCACTTAGGATTGAGTTTAGACTTATGTGATTTTCAAATATTGACAAATGAGAACATTTTCAGTTTTATAAGCTAGATATGAGCTTATTAACTAATGGGAACACTTTCAGTAAACTAGATATGGACTTATTTGACAATCGAAATATATTCAGTCTTTATAAGGTAGAAGATGCGTTTTTATTGTAAGCTAAATGCGGACTTATATTAAGCTAAAGGCGGACTTATATTAAGCTAAAGGCGGGCCTGCAGTAAGCTAGATATGAAATTATTTGATAATGAAAACACTTTCCTTTTAACAAGCTAGATGTAAGTTTATTTGACCCGGTCAGAATGTGACTTTGTTTATGAGAGTTGAAAACTTAGATAGAGAATCTAGTAGTATGTGTATTGCATTTTGTTAAATTTTGAAATGATTATTATTAAAACTTCCTATGTAACATCCCAAAAACTTAGGCTAAAATTTTCGTTTTTAACATAATATAGCATCCACTTTTAATAAAGTTACATTCAGGATAAATCCTTTGTCCATAAACTATTATTCAGAAATCATAGTTGTAATGAAGACAATATGAAATCTCAGATCATAAAGATGCTGATGTGTGTGTATAGTCACGCCTTCGCAATCCGATAAGTACCTGCAAAATTTTTAATCCACAACTGTAAGCACAAAGCTTAGTGAGTTCCCCAAAATACCACGTACATAACAACATAATAATCTTTTAAGAATTATCAGCAAACTCTGGAGACTATCAGCAGTCCTAACATGCTAACAACACGCCCCGTAAATTAACAGCTGACCTTACGAGTTATCAACAACCGTGGGGACTATCAGCAGTTCCGTGGACTTACTACAGTCTGGGAGTTTTCAGCAACTCATTTCACATATAACAGAACCAACAAATAAGACCCAGTTGGTTGACATACATATACTACCACACATGCAAGTATAGTAAGAAGACTCACCTGACTCACAAAGTCGACTAGATTTTAGTTCAATACCACGCCGACCGTAGCTAACTGCTCTCCCTACCAAATGATGGGTGCTAAACACCTTCTAACAATCCACACAAGGTAAACCCTAAGTTTACCTTCTAAAAATAGAATTTTGACCACAAAGTTAACCCATGTCGAAATTCAACGGTCAAAGTCAAAGTCAACAGCCGATAATGTCAACCAATGACCCTCACATCGTGACCAGCCCTTGGTCACGTCGTGAGAGCTCACTCGAACCAATTCAAACTTAACTCAGCCAACTTAGTCATGGATAACTCACTGGACTGACCTCATGATGTGAGCATCCTGCTTTCATGTCGTGAGCCCCAAAAGCTCAGCCGAAAATGGGACTTTTCAGTCTCACATCGTGAGACCTGATGTCTCACGTCATGAGCACAGTCTGAAGCCAAAATCCAAAGATTCAAGTCCTTAATCCTTTGAGCCTTCCACTAACTTTTTCAGAAGCCAAAGGGGTCTCCAAAGATCCATAAAAATGATTACTTGATGACATGCATGTCCTCCATCTACTCTAGGTCAAATGAAGAGATTAAACCAAAATCCTCATGCATGTGTCCAATAATCAACCAACTTCTATATCTGAACCATAATCATACTCCAAGGACCCTTAAAATACATAAAGTTGCCAACTTTATGTATTCATTCTATTCAAACTTGCTTAAACATGAAAAACATGGGACAACAACTTAGATCTAACCACTTTAAGCAATAAAGATTGAGCATTTTACACTAATAGAGTTCCAGAAACCATATGGGATGATGATGATGATGTTTCCTTGCAAGCTTCACCAATAGATCACCTTCTTCTCTTCTTCTTCAAGCCAAGAAATGCTCTAAAAGCCAAGAATCAACCAAGGAATGAGGTTTAGGGTTTTTCTGAGGTAGAAGGGTGTTGGAGGCTGCTAATGAACCCTAAAAATGACTTAGAGGGCTTTAAATACAAAGGAAACCCTAAAAGACAATGGGCTTGGGCTGCAACAGTTCTCACGCCGTGAGATTTTATGTCTCACGTCGTGAGATCGGTTCCGAAGTACGATAATCATATATACCCTTGTCACGTCATGACCAACCAATGGTCATGCGTGACACACGATTTCCTCCAAAAACCAACCTTTTGAATCTCTGAAACCCTAAATCGACCCATCCTGGAAAAAGGGTGTTACATCTTATCCATATATGTTGTAAATATAAAAAATGGTTTGGAAAATGTTTTGGGAGTTTGTCTTTAGAAATAAATTATCATCCTTATCCAGCTTTCATTCAAAAGTCAAACCCTAGATTAATTAGGCTCTCAAAATATAACCTTGCTATTTTGACATGTATCCATGATGAAGATTTAATGAAAATTATTGAAGTATTGGTTCTTGGATATTTAGAAGACTTGTATATTCGGTTTCCATTATTTGCAATTGTTTATTTAAACTTTGTAAATGTTTATTTAAACTGTAGCTTTGATTCATTTGTTGCACCCTCGTATGACTTGGACGTTTTTCAAAAGATAACCATTAAGATGTTCGCACAGAGGATGGGTGTTAGAGTTTGGTGTCAGATATTTAGTTTAAATGAAGTAGGTACTTAGAATAATGCTTAAAATTAAACTGTAAGTTCATTGGGAAATTGGAATAGATTATTCCTAGTAATGTGGAGGGTCAAAACGATTGTATTGTCTATCTGTTGCAGTTCCATATGATGTGCTACAGGGGTTGATATTGTCGTTTTTATGTATATATTTTATGGAGATATTAATATAATTTGAGCTTAATTTCGATAAAATATCATGTTAAATATTACTTAATAGCTTTAACATTTGTTTTATAGGATGCAGCTAGAATAAAATGGAATTGATAAGGACCAAATAAGTTGATAAGGATGAAGGTTGAAGAAATACGATGTGTCCTATTGACATACATGGTGCGTTGAGTTGGAAGAAGTCAAATACATTGCAGATATATCTGATACACAACGCGTCCGGAAGAAATCACATGACACGTTCAAGCTGAAGAGTCTTTACTTGTCTGGGAAGCATTGCAGAACGCGGCACATAACCATGCCAAACGTAACGTGTAATTATGTAGTTTATAAAACTATAAATAAAGGATTCCCTTTGACCTATGCAACAACTCATACAATTCACTGCCAAAAGTCGTTAGGGGTAACGCTAACAAACAACGCATACTTGGACCACTCATTAATCATTCGATACAAAATAAATTTGATTTTTATCCTTATTTACATCGACTAATAGGGCTCAATATTAGTGCACAAAAATCGTGTCATATTATAAGCAGGTTAACATTTTTAGAACGTACGTGTTACCGCAATCTCAGAAATATAAACTTTGTAGAATATTACATAGTATGGAAGAGATATGATTCTTATAGTAAATAAAAACCTATCGCACACAAGAAGTTACAACGTCAAAAGCTACGAGGAAAACAATTGACCTTTAGCAGAAGTCACCAAAAGGGGAAACGTAGTACTACTTAAAGTATGAATTTTGAGACAAATAACGCCTGCTACATTCTAAAAATGGTTAACCGTGTGTATCTTCAAGTGCGTTGCGTGCGCCTAGAACGATCGACAACATATCGAGCTTAGGGCTCAAATCTGTCCAATTTTCGACCTAAAAAGCATTGGGGTTGGATATATGAAGTGTATACAAGCATAAATCATCACCAATATAACCAAAAACACACCAAATCGACAGATTTGGGTGAAACCTAACTTTTCACTCAAACTCGAAAATGCTCAAATTGGAGTTAAATTAACAAATTTTAAGAGAAATCGAGCATACATGGGTGCTAATCGGTCAATATTATTAAGATATAACCACTAAATTTCATCTTTTACAAACAAAATCAATAAAACCCCGAAAAGCTTCATAAACCCTAAAAAGCATCAAAAACTCAAAATGGGAATCTAAGGACTGGAAAATGTTCGAAGTAGTGATAGAATGTACCTGATTTGTAGGAGAAACATAAAGAGGAAAACGATGAAAACCGAAAAGTGCGGCATGCATGTCACGTATGGGGCCCGATCGCAAGAAAAAGAGGGGAAAACAAAGGATACATGACGACAAAAGGGTAGGGGGCGGGGAGCACACGTTTTATACGCCTGTAACAAGTGCACGCGGCCCGCCCGATTTGCGCGACATACACCCCAAACTTTGAATTTTGACACTTTTAAACCTTGAACTATTTTGCATGTTCCTTTTCGACCTAAAACCCTAGAAATTTTACCTAGAATGCCCATAACTTAAGCAAATAGGCTCTAGATGCACCAAAAAGACATAAAACAAAAGAAAATAGAGTACGCACAAACAAATACTGAAGAATGAAAGCGACATAAAATGACAAACCTACGTAAAAGCCAATAAGGAGATAGGTTGCTAAGAATTTAGACTAACGCAATCACCTTCCTCAGTCAGTAGTGCACTAGCAAACACCTCGCCAAGTGAAAATAAGTGACGACAAACCCTTAGGATTTAGGACAAAATTTTAGAATCTTGTATATACCTAATTTTATAGAACAAAATCCGGTCCACTCAAGGGTAAATCCTAGTGAAATCGTACCACTATCCAAGTTGTAATAGGAAGACAAATCTCTGGCCCTTGTGAGGATTACGAAGGCAAACGATAGGTAAACACCTACCCAAATTTCAAAAGTAACAAGCAAAGAACATCCCCCCCCCCCCCCCCCCCCGCCTATAGAAATGAAGGAACAATTAGACTAAACCATTGGATTAAGAAGGAAAGGAAAAACCTACTAGAATATGTCCGATCCTTTAGAGGCTTGGCCACCATCCACCCAGAGTTAATAAAAACCAAAAATATCACTAAATTGAAAATACTTCAAAGGACTAGTCTCGTTGACTCAAGAGAAGTAACTAATACTTAAACCAACACTAATATGGGAAAGTAAATAGCCTACAAATCCTCAACTAACTGTGTAAATTTTGGAAGAAACTAAACTCACAAAGAGAAAATACAAGATTAATCTTAGTACACCCTCATGAAATTAACAAACCATAAAGACACCACAAGGAGGTGAAGCTAGTGAAGGAGCAATGGCAGCACCGAAGAGGCTCCGAATGGACATGGGAGCCGGAAGATGAGATGCGGGAGCATTACTCGGATCTGTTTGCATCGGCGGACTTCAAGGACAAAGTCTAGTCGAAGTGGGGGAGAGTTGTAACACTCTAAATCAGGTATTACTCTTTGGACCCTTGAAATGGAAAAATATGGCATAATGGTCCCTTAGTACGCGGGTCGTACTCCAGGGGTACGCTTAGCGTACTAATGATATATGATCGCGGAGGGTGGCCGCGTACACGACAGAAGGGAAAAACCCTAATTCTCAGACTTGACACCTATTTAAACACCCTTAAGCCTCTTGGACCAAACCCTAATCAGCCTCCATAGCCTCATTTCGTCCTTCAACTCCAGAGTTTCCTTGTGAGAGTGTTCTTGAGCTTAAATAGTGTATTTGTGGCCATTTTAGAGCTTATTCAAAAAGAATATTTTGCTAAGCAAGCTAGGAGTGTCACTGGGCTTCAAGATCCTACATCTAGTTCACATTGAGGAGCTTCTGGAGGTATAAAGTTTTAATCTTGCCATCTTATTCATTAGATTGAGCTAGGTTTTGTTTTATTGTCCCATTTTGTGTTTATGGATCATCTCTTGGGAGTTGGAGAAACTCCAGAGCTTAGGAAGAGTAGATCTGAGGTCCCTTAGTTCATTCATACCATAAAAATGTAGACTTGATGGATGTTTTGACCTCATGAATGATTTAAGACCCTTGGTGTTGGGTTTTGAGCATTCTAACACTCCTATGGTGTCCATGCAACCCTATAAACCTTGGATCTATGTTTTCTCTATTATACATGCAAATATTAACTATTCCAAGGTTTCATCCTAACTAGCATATTATGAAGCACCTATACTACAAAGTTCTAGTTAGATGACATACCTTTTGATGTAACTTGATGTCTTCAAGCTTTAAGAGCTTAGCCCCAATAGTGTGGAAGCCTCAAATGGAATCACAAATCACCAAAACACCTTGGAAGAACTTGAGAGAATATGTATGCACACTAAAATCGGCCCACTCTTATTTTCACACACTTGTGCCAATTTTGTGAGCCAAGGACCCCTTTATATATTATGGAGGATTAGGGTTACATCCATGTAAACCCTAATACCCATGACCTTTCATTTACATAGGATCCATGGGTTAAAAGCTCCATGGACCATCCATGAAAGCTTAGCCCAACCTAAATGAACTTGGCCCATTCCATATATATAAGAGTCCATATTTAATTAGTTCTTTTTGATCACTTAATTAATTCTAAATTAATTCTTGATCAATACTAATTAAATAATATTATTCCATATTAATATATTAGAACTTATAATATATTAATATAAATCATAAATATACTATTCTCAAAAGACTATCCATATAAATTGTGCCGGTGAAGTGCAACCCAAATGGACCATGCCGGGTCGGGTCAAGTACATACCAAATATAGTTATGGACTTAGACATTAATCCAACAGTCTCCCACTTGGATAAGTCTAAAACTATTATTGAGTATGACTTCAAAACCTAACTGGCAATCGTAGCTCTTAAAGCCGCTGTCAAACTCTGATCCTGTCAACGAACTCTTACCTTTGTCAATGACTTGTCCATTAGATAAGGGATCATATATTCCTCCATTCTAGATATCATATGGACTGAGACATGGATTATAATCATTCTCTCTGTCCATTTGTTGTTTCCCGATTTTCGATTTATGATGACTGACTGATTGAACAAATCAAATCAGTCCTGGCTTGGCCAAGCACTCACATGTGTCATCGCTAAATCATCGAGGGGCCCACAGATATTGCTTTTATCCCGAAGGTAAAAGGAATGGATAAACTTCGACTCATATGGCTTGTTCTACTACTTGTTGAATCATATACAAAGGCACATTTTATAACATCGAGTTACCAAATGCATTTTCGTGCAATCAATGTATAACCAACTCATAGTAACAACTCATATCTCTAGGTTTGAAGAATATAAGATATTATCGTCTCATGATCACTCGTGATAAAATCCATGAAGTGATTCAAATGAGCGCGGGTTGAATCCAATACTCAGAACTTATGAGCACTCATGAGTGTTGTAGCACCACTTTGTCCACCAACTTGGACCTCTACAAACCAACCCATGACAGTCTTGATTCATATCTACTTCCAACATATGACCGACTGTGGATGGTTTGAATAACTTAGTCATTCCGGAAGAATAACCTAGTTATTATGGAAGTCAAAACATGCAAAGTGAAACCCTATGAATATAAATAGACCACTTTTATTTATCACCATACTGATTACTCATTATTCATTGTTTCGGTTTTATCAACTTTATACCTGAATTAAAAACACTAGTTGTCCCACGCTCCAAGCATGTACACTATGTTTTTCTAAACAATAGCTTTGCCATACACCAAGTATGCACTCTATGTTTGTCTATGATCCTTTTTCTTTGTAAACTAGATCAATTGAACATAATTTCAATGATTCTCTTTTCACACTCCCAAATCCTTGTCTTAAATATAAGAATTCCAAATTCCTATCATTTATTGAAATCTGTTTAGATTTTAAACTTATATGCACTGTTTCTCTTGTAATGATTATGCACAAAGCCACAAAGACTTGGCAACAATCATTACAGAGTATTCCAATGGAGATCAACTCCATGGAAACTAAGTCTCATATTCAAAGTACATTGCTTTGGACATGCTTCTTGCATTAAGTTTTCTAATCTTACACAGATAACTTCCACCTATGGAGACAACTCCATATTCTCATTTTGACTATCACTTTTGAATAAGAGATGCCTCTTTTCAGAATATGTCAATATGGTCCTTCCAAAATTAGCACTATACTTCCAACTGTCCCTGAGCAACCAATCTTTGGTAAACCTCAGATTGTCCTCGACAATTGCTTAATCATTTTAGTCATATCCAATTCTAGACCTTTTCCCTTCTTAATGCCTCTGGGCAGTTGGAAAAATTTAGAAATGACAAATATTATAGCACATGCAATCGATCCTGTACCCAAAGCAAATGGTACACGATTCATGATGTCTCACATAAAGAAATGATTCTAGACCAGTCTTTTGCTACAATATTTTTATTTTCCATGTTTTCAAAATTTGACTATGAAGAGGGATGTCGTAATCATAATCAAATTTTGAGAACGCAATATATAGAATTTCCTTAAGTTGAACCAATCCAACATGAAATTCATATATATATTCTTGACTAAAGATGATTAAGGTCTAAATCTAAGCCTTTAGAACTGAAATGAAGTATATCCTCTCCCTTAATTATAGCAAAACAACTTTTTCAATCCATGCAGCCTCACGAATTGAAACTTTTGTTTTCTATAATTAACATTGCTAACTTGCAACACTAACAATAATTATCATGCTCCCACTAACATGATGATTATTAGCATAACACTTATGCTCCCACTAGCTTTGACATGTACTCAGAAATCAGCTGGACTTCTAGAAATCAATACTTTATTGACTTTCTTACCAAAGTTCAGATTTCTGATACGAGATGCTTTAATAAAACTTTATCAAAATCATACACCGTTCCTTAGATAGCATGCATGTGTGTCTAAACAATTTCAGAACTATGAAAAGGGATGCCGTAATCATAGTCTCAATTGTTTAGACCTTTTGCCATCTGCTTCAAATCTACTTGGTGGAAGTGTTTCCTCACCATCATTTTCATGAATCGGAGAGAAACCTTATGACCCTTAGATTTTATGGTGTATGTGTTCTTATCCATGTGAATCGTCAAAACCATAGTCACAAGACAAGGATAATGACAAATCCAAACTCATATGGACTGAACTTATGCAATCTTAACTTCTTGCCACCTGGCAGTACAGGGCCTGCCATTGCTTCCAAGTTGTTATGCAACCAATTGAGAACTTTCAGAACTCCTATGCAAAGCCAACTTTAACTGGAATAGGTACAGAATATGTCAACACGATAGGTTATAAACCTCAAGTCGTGTGCTAGTGAAGAACCTCAGGTTTTATTCTTGATTAGTTCTTGAAATTCTTTTTAGGATCTTTAAGACTCCCACTATCCTCTTGACATATAAGACTATCTTGCCAAATATTCAAGAGATAGTGCGGATTCTTTATCAAGACAAACACTTCACACAATTGGCCTCAGTTGGTCTTTGTTTTATCCAAAACATCACAACATACCAATTTCAAATGTACAAGAGTAGGACACTTTTACTCTTACATTTGACAAGTGTTTTAAACCTTTCTTTAAGCTATGTCACTCAAGTTACAATCTTGGAGTATGACTCTAAGAATTGTTTTGGAACGAAGTATGACTCATCTTCCTGATCTAACCATTTCAACAATTCATGACTCCTCTTCTTAGTCATAAAAATGCACTAAGATGACCTTTAGAGGACTAATTGTGATATGATTTCTAAATCATTAAGATGATCACAAACATGATACTAAAGTACTCTCCCATCTTTTCAGATTTGAGAAACTTTTATCTTTCTGCCTAATTTGATTCTTCTCATTCGTTCTGCCATACATTGAGACTTTTCCAATGTTTCAGAATTATACTTAAAGTTGTAAGTATAACCATATTTACTAAACTTTAGTAAATCAAATAGTCTTAACGAGCTTTGTGGTGGACATGACCAGTGCACAAGAATGTATACTCGATCCCTTTAGTCCTTCACTTGACTCACACATCCATGTGAACAAGTAATTAGTCTTGATTTTCCAATGCTTGAAAGTTCTCATTCATCATACTATTCAACTTGCATGATTCCAAGTTTCGGTCCAATTGAAACTTGGGCGATGAGGAACTTTCCTGATTTGGTAAATTTAGACACTACCACAAATGAAAGAATCAAATCCATTTTCCAATATTGCTGTCAGTGGAATCATATAAGCAACAATTTTCCACAAATGCCATTGTAAGGATACTTCAAATAAATAAAATTAAACAATTTTCTTTTATTTTAAAACTTTGCGGAAAAACTTATCCTTACAATCCACATGGAAAATTGTTGTTATCTATTCCTTAGCAATATATCAAAACTTCTTAAGCAACTGTTCAAAATTCTGATGCGATCGAAATCCACCTACGCGATCAGAATCAGCATATACTTCCTTTAAGATTTCTCTCTATTCTTTTATTCTTAAAACATCAACATGTGACCCAGTCACATCATGTAATGAGGATCTCAGAATAGAACTTAACAGAGTTAGATAATGGGCTCTACCTGATGTAGAGTCAAACTTATTGACTTTAACATCCTTAGGTAAATTTGGCAGCTTTGCAATCAACGCCCCTTCCTTTGGCAAAATAAACATATGGACCCTTTGGTAATGGGACTATCTCAGACTTAGTCTTTCTCTTTACCATTTGGTCAACCAGGTTGACTATGGTCAATCCCTTTCCGTTGGGAAGAGAATGCTTTTTCTGGATTTCCAGTGTCACCATTGTCACTGTCCATAAAGTTTTTGGGAAGTTGATCTTCTAATCAAATTTGCTTTACTATCGTTCCAAATCATTGCTGATTCAGCAGCACCAAGCAAATAGATATGATCATTAAGGTTCATGTCATAGTCTGTTTCATAGTAGTCCCAAAGGAACTCACTATGTGACTTAGAAAGTGATTGAACATCCAACTTTCTCAAGACTTTGACACCCAACTCTCCCGGCTTGTCAATATGTGACTTCATCTCTAAGATGTGATCACACATAGACCTTGCTTGCCATTAGGGCTTGAGTGATCTTGAACTTGTGGGTTAGGGAGAATAATTGGAGGAGGTGGAGGAAGAGAAGTATGACTTCCATGAGCCAAACTCGGGAAGTCATATTCATTAGGAAAGTTTGGTTTGGGAAGATCATTGTTGTCTAAACCAGACATCAACAATGGGAGAAATTCACGTAAAGTTGATTTAAGTCCTTAATATAACACCCAATATGATATATTAAGGCTAGGACCCAACAAACTATTTTATAACTTGGAAGAGGGATGCCGTAATCCAAGCTATAAAATATTTGAAGGTAGGTGAATGACGATTCACCAATTTCCACCAAGGTAAACGAAATGTATTATTAGGTTTTAATTGGTTTTGAAACTCCTAGATTCTTTTGAGATTCATTGAACTTTTCAATGGCATGTTTCAATCTCGAGTGTGCCCTTCAGGTTTTGTGACTGGGATGCCGAGGATCACAAAACAAGGTGTGAAGTAACCATGCAAATATACTTGGTACCCTTAATATTTACCCCTCAATCGATGTGCCGGTTAACCACACACGCTCCAACGATACTATGATAAACATTAAGTTACCCTTTGCCTACCTTGTTAAGTCCAGGTTAGTGTGCCGGTTAACCACACACGCTCCACTAACAGCTTAAACAAAGTGCAAAGTGTAATTTCATGGATTAGCACCTTATTCACATTTTCCTAAGTAACTAAGATTGGGAATTTATAAGTGTTTAGTTACTTAGTATTTATCATTATACTTATAATGAAGGGAGAATTATAGTCCTTGTCCTACGTGTTCGGCTAACGACCCTCCACCGGTCAAGGAAGCGGTGAGTGAGAGTGGACACCCATTAAACTGCCATTTTATAGGCAGCAACCTTATACCCCCCTTATAGACCGGCTTCGTGAATGAGGCCTACTAATGGTAAGACGACTTGCTCTTATACATATAATATATTAAACTTTTAATATTATAATAGTATAAGGGTGTATTTTAGACATTTAAAAATACTTTGTGGTTTAATCTATTAATTAAACTAGACTTTTGATTTAATTAAACTCAAACCATATATTTATGGATTAATAATACTCTTTTAATTAAACGCTTTAATTAACTATTAATAAAGTCCATAAGAGTTAATTTGAACTATTCAACAAAACATCATAATTCCAATTATTAAACTCAAAATTAAAACCATTTAATTAATTGTTTAAGTTATGAACCCAAGAGTTTTAGAATTCAATTCTTTTTTTTTCATTTTTATCATAAAAAAAACTTTTTCCAAATTCCGAAACTTGAGGGCAAGTTTTATAACTCTTGAAAACTTTTGGATTCCATAACTTATGGAGTTAAATACTTGTTTTATGATGAAACTTTTCATGTTCCATAACTTAAGAACAACTTATGGAATTCTTTAAAACATTAAGACCAAGTTTTGTAACTCCATAAAAAACTTTGAATCAATTTTTTTTAAAAACCTTTTCATATCCATAAATTATGGAGGTTTCAAAAAACTCTTTAGATCAAACTTTTAAAACTAATAAAATAATCATATCATTTTATCTTTTACTAAATTTGACATAATTCAACTCATATAGCAAATGATTCAAATTTTACAAATAATTAGTTTTTCACAAAAACAAGTAATTATCTTAAAATTTGACAAACGTCATGTTTTTTTTTTCCTTTTTTTTCCAACTTTGAAAATAAAACATTTGCATCAATATAACAGAAAACAACCCATGGCTCTGATACCACTGTTGGGTTTTGAGCATTCTAACACTCCTATGGTGTAAATGCAACCCTATAAACCTTGGATCTATGTTTTCTCTATTATACATGCAAATATTAACTATTCCAAGGTTTCATCCTAACTAGATGACATACCTTTTGATGTACCTTTTAGTTAGATGACATACCTTTTGATGTAGCTTGATGTCTTCAAGCTTTAAGAGCTTAGCCCCAATAGTGTGGAAGCCTCAAATGGAATCACAAATCACCAAAACACCTTGGAAGAACTTGAGAGAATATGTATGCACACTAAAATCGGCCCACTCTTATTTTCACACACTTGTGCCAATTTTGTGAGCCAAGGACCACTTTATATATTATGGAGGATTAGGGTTACATCCATGTAAACCCTAATACCCATGACCTTTCATTTACATAGGATCCATGGGTTAAAAGCTCCATGGACCATCCATGAAAGCTTAGCCCAACCTAAATGAACTTGGCCCATTCCATATATATAAGAGTCCATATTTAATTTGTTCTTTTTGATCACTTAATTAATTCTAAATTAATTCTTGATCAATACTAATTAAATAATATGATTCCATATTAATATATTAGAACTTATAATATATTAATATAAATCATAAATATACTATTCTCAAAAGACTATCCATATAAATTGTGCCGGTGAAGTGCAACCCAAATGGACCATGCCGGGTCGGGTCAAGTACATACCAAATATAGTTATGGACTTAGACATTAATCCAACAGTTGGAAAGGTCTTAATGGGTTATAAGGGGTTGTTGGTAACATATGGAGCATGCAAGGGCATAAAGTTGCCAACTTTATGCCTTAGAACGTCTTAATGGACTCAGATCTAAAGCTTGACATTAATATTCCAAGCATTAAGAGCTTAATGGTCATTTATGCATGCCAGACTAGTACGCTGCGCGTAGATGCATGTACGTAGCACATACGACTAAAGGAGCCAGTACGCTGAGTGTACATGAGTGGTATGCAAGGCGTACACACTCAGATAGGTTTGGGCTTGTTTTGGGCTTGTAAGCCCTTTGGGCCTTAATCAGTTATTGGGTCTGGTCATGTTTTGAGTTGGTGGTCCAATTTATCTGTTTTGGGCCATGGTGGTTTTGGTTGAGTCTTATTGGACCTTGTGGCCCATTAATAGCTTTGGACATGGAATTTGGACCCATAAGTAAAGGAAAGACTCTAGGCCATTATGGAAGGATTTGGGCTTAGGTAATTGGGCTCTTTAATTAGATTGTGTTAATCCTAATTTTTGGGTTAATGCAATTATTGTTCAGCACGGGTGGTTTTGGACTGTTAGGAGAGCAGCTTTCGGATTCAATAGACAGAGGCGAGTCTCCTCACCATACCAATGGGTCGAAGGCACCAAGGCCGGCCCATTTTGTGATATGTGGTACACTAGTTGATGTAGTAATATGTGGTATGCTAGTTTGTTATATGCTATGTGGTATGCTAGTTGTTTATGTGATATTTGCATGAAAGACCATGGGGGGAGCCCATGGTACTTGTATGTAAGACCATATGGGGGAGCCCATGGCTTTCCAGGTAAAGACCATGGGGGAGCCCATGACACTTGGATGTCAGACCATGTGGGGGAGCCCATGGCTTTCTAGGTAAAGACCATGGGGGGAGCCCATGATACATAGGTGTAAGACCATGTGGGGGAGCCCATGACATCCTGAAGTAAGACCCAGGGAGGAGCCCACGACATCCTTATATGTTTATAAGCATGACTTATGTAATTGATATGAATTATATGATTATGTGGTTTATGTGGGGTATGCTCTGGGGAACTCAGTAAGCATTAGCTTACAGTTTGTTGTTTGTTTCAAGTATTTCAGGATCTAAGGGCAAGAGCCCGGCGTGATGACGCGACATGCACTCTCTGGCATTTTGTTTGGGGACACTCTGATTTTGTGAATAATTTATCTGATGTTATGGATTTGAAAACAATTGTGATTGGAATTTTATAATTTATGGAAATGAATTTCTAATTAAAAATGAAAAATTTTATTGAGATTTTGGGCTGTTACAAGTTGGTATCAGATCCTTGGTTTGAGGGATTCGGGCACACTCTCGGGTGTGTCAGGACTCAGACTAAGGAAATGGTAAAAATTGTTTTCAAAAAAAAAATCAAAGTTAAAAACTTCTTAAAACAGCCTTCTTGAAAGAAAAAGGGAGAGTGCAATGCGCGTAATCGGGCGAGCTCAAGTAAGTATTTTCCCCAGTATGTTAGCCATGTTATATTGATATTTGGAATGTGATAATTATATGGATCTTGCTATGTGTATGCTTTCAAAATTGTATACGGTTAGGGTCTTATAGCCTTAGAATAATTTATTTGGCCTTATTTCATGTTCCTTGTCTAGTTGTGGTCCTAGGGTAGAGTCTGTTATTCGACAGCCTATTTGATCCTGTTCTGTGTATAATTTGCATGCATAAGGTAACCTGTTATGATTGATTTGAGTTCTGGTTTGAGGGGATTGAGAAAATCTTAGGATAGCCTAGGATTTGAGTTATACGGTAGTCTGTGAAATATGTTTTGTTCTGGGATGAATTAGATTTATCAGGTAGAGCCGTGGGGAAGGTACATGTAGGTGTAGAAGGTAGTATTGGGCCCGTACTACTAAAAGCACATGACCTGTACCCGAACTAATGTTAGATCTGGAAACTCTAAGGAGAACCATTGTGGAAGGATTCCCTTTTTGAACATCCTGATCATTATGTCTTATGGTATTTCAATGCAACATGGTGATGACACGACCCAGAGTAGGAGGATCGGGATCATGATCAGGATCAGGGTCTGGGTCGGGCTATGCTACGGAGCCTATTGACGAGAGGCTGCGCCAGCTTATCGCAGTTGTGGTTACGAGACGCATTCTTGACGCTACCCCAGTGATTTTTGGGACCATCAAGGAGGGGATGATGAAGATCATGGAGGAGCGGCTCAGGTCTTTCCGTTGGCCACAGAGGATGCTCGAATTGCACCAGACGTCGTGGCTGGTACGTAATCTATTTTTCTTGTTTGATATTATTTGATTATGCTTATATGTATACCTATGTGCACTTGTATAGAGACCTTTTTGGCCAACGGTATGTCAGCTCATGTTCTTTTCGATTCGGGAGCTACCCGATAGTTCGTATCTCTTACGCTTAGCAAGAAGTTCCGTGATGCTCCGGGGACTCTGGATTCCCCGCTGGAGGTTGAGATTGCAGATGAGCGCACCGTTAGTGCTGCGAGGGCTAGGAGACTTCTACATCAGGGTTGTTCAAGATTTTTAGCATACATCTCAGATACGAGGGTTGAGCCCACAACAGATTTGGGTAGTGTACCGGTTGTACGAGATTTTCGGGATGTCTTTCCCGAAGAGTTGCCAGGGGTGTCTCCGGAGAGGCAAGTAGAGTTTCGCATTGATTTGGTATCGGGTGCTGCTCTGATAGCCAAGGCACCGTACCGGCTAGCTCCCCCCGAGATGCAGGAGCTGTCTGCGCAACTTCAGGAGCTTCTAGACCGAGGATTTATTCGTCCGAGCAGTTCCCGCTGGGGAGCACCGATACTGTTCGTGAAACAGAAGGACGGGTCACACAGGATGTGCATCGATTATCGGGAGCTGAACAAGCTAACGATGAAAAAGTGTTATCCGCTTCCGAGGATCGATGATTTGTTCGATCAGCTGAAGGGTGCATATTGGTTTTCCAAGACTGATCTACAGTCAGGGTACCATGAGATGAGGTTTAGGGATGAGTATATACCGAAGACAACTTTCAGGACTCGGTACGGCCACTATGAGTTTGTGGTGATTCCATTCGGGCTCACCAATGCCCCAGCAGCGTTCATGGAACTCATGAACAGGGTGTGTAGGCCGATGTTGGATCGGTCTATGATTTTTTTTATCGATGATATCTTGGTCAAATCTAAGACCAAGGAGTAGCACGAGCATCATTTGAGGGAGGTTTTGGAGACACTGAGGAAGGAAAAGCTTTATGCCAAGTTCTCGAAGTGTGATTTCTTGTTGCATGAGGTGCAGTTTTTGGGGCACATCATCAACTAATAGGGTATTTTGGTTGATCCAGCCAAGATTAATGTAGTGATGCAATGGGAAGTACTGAAGAATGCATCTGAGATCCGTAGCTTCTTGGGCCTAGCGGGGTATTACCGGAGATTTATTCAGGTTCTCCAAGATTGTCGTACCCTTGACTCGCTTGACTAAGAAGAATGTGACATTTTGGTGGGTCTCGGATCAGCAGTTGGCTGCCGAGACCTTGAGACAAAGGTTATGTGAGGCCCCGATTTTAGCATTACCCGAGGGGCTGGATGATTTGGTGGTGTATTGTGATGCATCTATCACAGGGTTAGGGGCTGTTTTGATGCAGATGGGGCATGTGATCGCATACGCCTCGAGGCAGCTGAAGGCCCATGAGGTGAACTACCCCAATCACGACCTGGAATTGGGGTGGTTGTGTTTGCTCTTAAAATCTAGAGGCATTACTTGTTGAAACATTATAAGTGACCCTCTTTAACTTAAAAAGAGATCCGATGTTGCTTATGGAACCGTAGTCTATCTCTCTCCGCAGTCAGATCAGCAACCGCAGTCATCGTCATCAGTTCTTAGATTCAGTCTTTTATTTGTTCCTTGTATAAGTACTTTGTTTTATCTGTAGTGCCCTGCGTGGCAACTCAAACAGATTAGGCTGCATGTAATCTTCGAGACTCTATAAATAGAGTTCTCCATTTCTCAATGAATACACCTCTGTTACACATCTTGAATCTTATCACTCTTCTCTCTCTACTATCTTATCACTCAAATATAATCATAACTCCTTGTAATCTCTCTTCAAGAGCAAGTATTTTCTAGACTTAATCACTAAGTTTGATCTCACTCACTAACTTGGTCTGATTACATTCCTTGTTAAGAATCAACTTAAGTGTTTACTTGATATAATACTAGCTGTCTTTTATATTTCCTTATCTTTCCGCAACTAATCATCTAACTATCTAACTGTAACTTATATTATTGTTGAGCTTTATGATCCTTTGAGATTAACTTTAAATTCCGCAATATAAACTTGTTCTAACGTTTGTTCAAGTGTGTTTCTCAAGTTTTTTTCTCAACAATTGGTATTAGAGCCAAAGTGGTTGCTTTTTGAAGCAAAACTCTGATTTTCAAAAGGCCTTCTATACCACTGGAGCTCATTTCTTAAAAAAAAAGAAAAAAATCTTTCAAAAAAAAACAAGGAAATATGGCACAAGCATTATCTCTCAATGTTTCCAACAGTGTTGGTGGTTCTAATAGAGCCCCAATATTGGTGGCAAATGAATATCATCACTGGTCTCAGAGAATGGAAAGATACTTAAGGGGACTTGGTAGAGATGTATGGCGATCTGTAGAAGAAGGACCACATGTCCCTGTTCTTATACCAGTTTAAACCGACGGCGCCACAACCAGACTAGGAGGAGGTCAACCAGTCATGAATCGTCCCACCAAAGACGATCTCGATAAAATGGAAAATGATGTTGTTGCTTTTTATGAAATCTGTTGTGGAGTTGCTCCTGACAACTTCGACATTATCATAAACTGCAAATCAACAAAAGAGATCTGGGATGTTCTCAAAAACTTGTATGAAGGCTCAGAACAAGCTCAAGATAAGAAGCTCACAACTGCACTCAATGAGTTCAACAATTTCAAAGCTCACACTAGCGAAAGTTTGGAAGACTCCTTCAAAAGGTTCAACCTGATAGTCACTAAATTATCTAATGCTGGCACCATCCGCAGCAACCATGAAATGAATCTTCAGTTTCTTAATGGTTTGGGAAGACACTGGACTACTGCTAAGATGTGTTGGATTAGTGTCTAAGTCCATAACTATAATTGGTATATACTTGACGCGACCCGGCATGGTCCATTTGGGTTGCGTGGCATCGGAACATTTGGGTAGACCTTTTAATGAGAAGAAGATATTTGTGACATATTAATATATTATAAGTTCTAATATATTAATATGAAATCATATTATTTAATTAGTATTGATTAAGAATTAATTTGGAATTAATTTAGTGATAAAAAAGAGACTAATTAAATATATGGGGATTGATTGTGTAAATCATTGATTCTTATATATGTGGGCTTATGATCCATGATTGCTTATGTTGGGTTTAACCCATGTGGTGGCCCATGGATACTCCATGGAGGTTAAAACCCATGGAGCATAAGGAATGGGTAAAGTCATGGGTTACATGGTGTAACCCTAATGTGCACACTATATAAAGACCCCATTGGTTGGTGAAATTGGCACCAATGCATAATAATGAGAGGGCAAGCTAATTTCTATGAACTCATATCTTCTCTTATGGTTATTCCAAATGTTCATGGTGTTGTGTGAACCATTTGAGGTGTCACATTTGGGGCACTAGGCTCTTGAGCTCCATGGAATCAAGCACCAACAAAGAGGTATGTAATTCTACTAGATTTTATATTACATGTACTTTATATTATGCTAGTTAGAACAATACCTTGGAAAATTGATATTTGCATGTATAATAGAGAAAACATAGATCCAAGGTATTTAGGGTTGCATGTACACCATAGGTGTGTTAGAATGCTCAAAACCCAATAGTGGTGTTAGAGCCATGGGTTGTTTTCTATTATATTTGATGCAAATGTATTTTTTTTTTCAAGTTGAAGAAAAAAAAAGAAAAAAAACATGAAGTTTGTCATATTTTAAGATAATTACTTGATTTTATGAAAAACTAATTATTTTTAAAATTTGAGTCACTTTACTATATGAGTTGAATTAGGTCAAATTTAGTAAAAGATAAAATGATATGATTATTTTATTAGTTTTAAAAGTTTGATCTAAAGAGTTTTTTGAAACCTCCATAAGTTATGGATATGAAAAGGTTTTAAAAAAAAATTGATTCAAAGTTTTTTATGGAGTTACAAAACTTGGTCTTAATGTTTTAAAATTTCATAACTTGTTCTTAAGTTATGGAACATGAAAAGTTTTTTTGTGTTACCTTGTTTTATGAGTTAATTTAGATTGATGAAAAATATTATTTGTTAAGTTGCTTTCAATCCATATTAATCTAAAAGAAATTCATAAAAGGTGTTTTTGTAACTTTTCTTCAAGTCACATAAAAGGTCACATTTATGAATCTTAAAACTCATAAAAGTGCCATAGGTTACACAAAAATGAAGAGTTTTTTTTTCATTAAACTATTTTATGACTCCATAACTTGTCCTCAAGTTATGGATGTTTAAGAGTCACTTCTTTAAAAGTGTTATTAAAGAATAAGAGGTTACATAAAAATGAAGAGTCTTCATTTTAATGAACCATGAAACTCATAAGTTATGAAATGAAAGGTTTTGAATAGTTTCAAAACTTGCCCTCAAGTTTTGGAATTTGTAAAGTCTCACACACATTAATGCTTTAATTCCAAACTCTACAATTTTAAAAGTTAAAATTCAAACTTTATGGACTTCATTAAATTAGTTAAAGTGTTTAATTAAAAGAGTTAACAATTCCATAAAGACATGGTTTAAGTTTAATTAAATTAAGAGTATAGTTTAATTAATAGATTAAACCACCAAGTATTTTAAATGTTTAAAATACACCCTTATACTATTATTATAATTTTAATTATATAGATATGTATAAGATAAAGTCAATCTTACCGTTAGTATGCCTCATTCACGAAGCCGGTCTATAAGGGGGGTATAAGGTTACTGCCTATAAAATGGCAGTTTAATGGGTGTCCACTCTCACCCACCGCTTCCTTGACTGGTGGAGGGTCGTTAGCCGAACGGGTAGGAAAGGACTATAATTCTCCCTTCATTAAAAGGATAATGATAAATACTAAGTAACTAAACACTTATACATTCCCAATCTTAGTTACTTAGGAAAATGTGAAAAGGTGCTAACCCATGAAATTACACTTTGTACCTTACCAAGTCATTAGTGGAGCATGTGTGGTTAACCGGCACCCTAATAAGGACTAGTAAGAGTGGCAAAGGGTAACTTGACTCTATTATAGATCGGTGGAGCGTGTGTGGTTAACCGGCACATCGATTAGGTGATAAAGTTAAGGGTACCAAGTCAATTTGCATGGTTATTCACACCTTGTTTGTGATCCTCGGCATCCCAGTCACAAACTTGAGAGGACACAATCGAGATTCAAACATGCAATTGAAAGTTCAATGTATCTCAAAAGATCTAGGAGTTTCAAATCCAATTAAAACTTAATTATATTTCGTTTTTCATGGTGGAAATTGGTAAATCGTCATTTACCTACCTTCAACTATTTTATAACTTGGATTACGGCATCCCTCTTCCAGTTATAAATAGGTTGTTGGGTCCTAGCCTTAATATTTCATATTGGGTGTTATATTAAGGACTTTAAATCAACTAACTTGAATTTCTCCCTTATAGAAGTCTCCTTCAGACAACTATGGTCTTCCCAAATCTTTAGGAACAAGCTATCCTAATGAAGATGATATCCCAAATGGCAATCAAGGTGAAAGATCAATCCCTTTGTTGTGCATTAGTGGGACTGGAAATCATACTTCAGTTCCTCCACCTCCTCCAATAAATCTCCCTATCCCACAAGTTTCAAGACGTGATATGTTCTAAGTCACTCAATCCTTATTGTCAAACAAAGTCTATATGTGCTTAGGTCTTGGAGATTAAGTCACATATTGACAAGCCGGGAGAGTCGGGTGTCGAAGTCTCTAGGTAGCTGGCTGTTGACTTGGTTCTTCAGTCACTCCCTGATGACAGATCATGACATGACCCTTTAATGATCTTATCTATTTGCTTGGTGCTGCTGAATCAACAATGATTTGGAACACTGGTAAAGCAAATTTGATTAGAAGATCGACTTCCCAAAACTTCATGGACATTGACAATGGTGACACTGGAAATCCAGAAAAACTTTCTCTTCCCAATGGAAAGGGATCGGCCATAGTCAACTCGGTTGACCAAATGGTAAAGAGAAAGGCTAAGTCTGAGATAGTCCCATGTACCATTCCCAAAGAGTCCATATGTGCTTATTGCCAAAGGAAGGGGGCATTGGTTGCGAAGCTGCCGAATTTACCTGAAACCTCATAAGGATGGTAAAGTCAAAAGTTTGACTCTACTTCAGGTAAAGTCCGTTATCTAACTCTATTAATTCTCTTTTGGAGATTCTTAATACATGATGTAATGTAATTACATTTTGATGTTTTTTGAAGAATCAAAGGAAGCTTAAAGAAAAAGTGTGCTGATTCTGATCGCATGGTTCAATGACCAGAATTTTGAGCCACTGCATAAGAGTTATGAGGTATTGCTTAGGAATAGATAACAACAAAGTTTTCATATGAATTTGCATTGTAAGGATACGTTTTTCCGTAAGTTTTAAAATAAAAGAAAAGTTTGATTTTATTTATTTTAAGTATCCTTACAAAGGCATTTGTGAAAAATTGTTGTTTATATGTTTCCATCGATAAGCAATATTGGAAAATGAATTTGATTCTTTCGTTTGTGGTAGTGTCATAATTTATCAAATAAGGAAAGATTCTAATCACCCAAGTTTCAGTTGGATAGAAACTTGGAATCATGCAAGTTGTATTGTGTGATGAATGAGATTTTTCATCTTTGGTAAATTAAGACTAATTCCTTGTTCACATTCGCATGTGAGTCAAGAGAAGGACTAAAGGATCGGGTACATTAGGTTGTGCACTAGTCAGGTCCACCACAAAGGTTGATAAGATTATTCGTTATGATTTACTAAAGTTTAGTAAATATGATTATGCTTACAAGTTTAAGTGTACTGATGAAACATTGGAAAAGTTTCAATATATGGCAGAATGAATAAGAAGAATCAAATAAGGCAGAAAGATAAAAGTTTCTCCAATCTGAAGAGATGGGAGAGTACTTGTGTATCTTGTTTTATGATTATCTTAGTGATTATGGAATCATATCACAATTGATCCTCTAAGGACACCTTAGTGCATTTGTTTGCCTAAGGAGAGGAATCGTGAATTGTTGAAATGGTTAAATCAAAAGATAAATCATACTTCATTCCAACAACAAATCCTGGAGTTATACTCCAAGATTGTAACTTGAGTGACATAGTCTTTAGAAAGTTTTTAACACTTGTCAAATGTAGAAGTAAGATGTTTCCTGTTCTTGTACATTTGAGATTGGTAAGTTGTGATGTTTTGGATAAGACAAAGACCAACTAAGACCAATTGTGTGAAGTGTTTGTAAAAGAATCCGCACTATCTCCTGAATATTGGGCAAGAGAGTCTTATATGTCAAGAGGACAGTGGGAGTTTAAAAGATCCTGAAATAGTTTCAAGAACTAATCAAGAGTTTTGTTAATCACTAGCCCACGACTTGAGGTTTGTAACCTATCGTGCTGACATATTTTTATTTCTATGTCTATTCCAGTTAAAAGTTGACTATGCTTGTGAGTTCTATGAGTTCTCAAATGTTTGCATAACAACCTGGAAGCAATGGTAGGCCCTTGTGCTGCAGGGTGGCAAGAAATTAAGATTGAAAAAGTTCAGTCCATATGTGTTTGGATTTGCCACTAACCTTGTCTTGTGATTATGGTTATGACAAATTCACATGGATAGGAACACTTACACCATAAAAATCTAAGTGTCATAAGGTTTCTCTTCGATTCATGAAAATGATGGTGAGGAAACGCTTTCACTGAATGGATTTTACGTAGATAGCAATTGTGATATTTGCATTCTCATGTCGTTAGTGGAGCGTGTGTGGTTAACCGACATACTAACTAGTGAGAATGGCAAAAGGTCTAGACAAACATGTGAGCTATCTAAGGAAAGGTGTATGATTTTGATAAAGTCTTATTAAAGCATCTCGTATCAGGAATCTGAACTTTGGTAAGAAAGTTAATAAAGTATTGTTTTTCTAGAAGTCCAGCTGATTTCTGAGTACATGTCAAAGCTAGTGGGAGCATAAGTGTTATGCTAGTAAGATAATAATCATTATGCTAGTGGGAGCATGATGATTATGTTGCAAGTTAGCAATGTTAATTATAGAAAACAAAAGTTTCAATTCACTTTGAAAAGTTGTTTTCCTATAATTAAGGGAGAGGATTTTATACTTCATTCCAATTCTACAAGCTTAGATTGAGATTTTAATCTACTTTAGTCAAGGATATATAAGAATGTTATGTTGGAATGGTTCAACATAAGGAAATTCTATATATGTTGCATTCTCAAAATTCGATTATGATTACGGCATACCTCTTCATAGTCCGAATTGTGAGAATATGGCAAATAAAAATTTATAGCATGAATCGTGTCCTATATGCTTCGGGTATGGGTTCGATTACATGTGCTATAATCCATTCTAAATTTTCCAAATGCCTAAGGCATTAAAATGGAAAAGGAATAGAACTGGAAATGACTAAAATGATTAAGCAAATTGTCGAGGACAATCTGAGGTTTACTAAAGATTGGTTGCTCATGGACAATTAGAAGTATAGAGTAAGGACCATATTGACATATTTTGAAAAAAGGCAACTCTTGTTCAGAAGTGATGGTCAAAATGGTAATATGGAATTGTTTCCATAGGTGGAAGTTATTCTTTGAATCTGTGTAAGATTAGAGAACTTAATGTAAGAAGGATGTTCAAAGGAATGTACTTTGAATTTGAGACTTTGTTTCCATGGAATTGATGTCCATTGGAATACCTTGTAATGTCTGTTGCCAAGTCTTTGTGACTTGTGTGCATATTCATTACAAGAGGATCATTGCATATAAGTTTAGAATCTAACAAGATTACGGTAAATGACAAGAATTTGGTGTTCTTACATTTATTGTAAAGGATTTGGGATTGTGAAATGAGCATCAGTGAAATGCTGTCAATCGATCTGTTTCACAAAGAGAGGACCACATGTAAACATAGTGTGCATACTTAGAGTATGGCATAGCTATTGTTTGGACGAACATAGTGTGCATGGTTGGAGCATGGCATGACTATTGTTTCAATTCAAGTATTGAGTTGATTAATCGAAACATGAATAATGAGTAATCAATATGGTGCTTAGATAAAAGGTGTTTTTATTTACACTCAAAGTGTTGGGGCCATATAGGATTAGTATTATTCTTGTGTTTCACTTTGCATGTTTTGACTTCCAGAATAACTAGGTCATTCTTCCCGAATGACTAAGTTATTCAAACCATCCACAGTCGGTCATATGTTGGAAGTAGATATGAATCAAGACTGTCATGAATTTGGCTTGTATGATCTGTCTAATGTGCATTAGACATAGCAGTGGTTGCTACAACATTCATGAGTGCTCATAAGTTCTGAGTATTGGATTCAACCCACGCTTATTTGAATCACTTCATGGATTTTATCACGAGTGAATCATGAGACGATAATATCTTATATTCTTCAAACCTAGAGATATGAGTTGTTGACTATGAGTTGGTTATACATTGATTGCACGAAAACGCATTGGTAACTCGATGTTATAAAACGTGCCTTTGTGTATAATTCAACAAGTAGTCAGTACAAGCATATGAGTCGAAGTTTATCCATTCCTTTTACCCTCAAAGGGATAAAAGCGATATCTGTGGGCCCCTCGATGATTTAGTGATGACAAAACGTAAGTGCTCGGCCGGGCCTGGACTGATTTGATTTGTTCAATTAGTCAGTCGTCATAAATCAGAAATCGGGAAACAACAAATGGACAGAGAGAATGATTATAATCCATGTCTCAGTCCATATGATATCTGGAATGGAGGAATATATGATCACTTATCTAATGGACGCGTCATTGATTTGTTCAGAGTTCGGCAGCAGCTTTTAAGAGCTACGATTGCTGGTCGGGTTGTGAAGGCGTACTTGCAATAATAGTTATTAGACTTATCCAAGTGGGAGACTGTTGGATTAGTGTCTAAGTCCATAACTATAATTGGTATATACTTGACCCGACCCGGCATGGTCCATTTGGGTTGCATGGCATCGGAACATTTGGGTAGACCTTTTAATGAGAAGAAGATATTTGTGACATATTAATATATTATAAGTTCTAATATATTAATATGAAATCATATTATTTAATTAGTATTGATTAAGAATTAATTTGGAATTAATTTAGTGATCAAAAAGAGACTAAGTAAATATATGGGGATTGATTGTGTAAATCATTGATTCTTATATATGTGGGCTTATGATCCATGATTCCTTATGTTGGGTTTAATCCATGTGGTGGCCCATGGATACTCCATGGAGGTTAAAACCCATGGAGCATAAGGAATGGGTAAAGTCATGGGTTACATGGTGTAACCCTAATGTGCACACTATATAAAGACCCCATTGGTTGGTGAAATTGGCACCAGTGCATAATAATGAGAGGGCAAGCTAATTTCTATGAACTCATATCTTCTCTTATGGTTATTCCAAATGTTCATGGTGTTGTGTGAACCATTTGAGGTGTCATATTTGGGGCACTAGGCTCTTGAGCTCCATGGAATCAAGCACCAACAAAGAGGTATGTAATTCTACTAGATTTTATATTACATGTACTTTATATTATGCTAGTTAGAACAATACCTTGGAAAATTGATATTTGCATGTATAATAGAGAAAACATAGATCCAAGGTATTTAGGGTTGCATGTACACCATAGGTGTGTTAGAATGCTCAAAACCCAACAAGATGATAGTCCAAGGAGATAGAAAGATTCATTCTTTGTCTCTCTACAAGCTCTACGGGGAATTGCAAGCACAAGAATCCACTTTACTCAAAGATTGTGCTGACTTCGGAGGACCACTTGCTCTTATAGCACAAGCTCCACATACTCAATCCTACTCTCCCTCGTATGACAATTCCCCAACAGTTCAACCGGCTACCACCTTCTTCTTTTCGTAAGAATCAACAGTTCAACAAACCTCCATTCAACCGCAACTTCAACCCGCAGAATAACCACAATCGATATCCCCAAAGTTCTCACCCACCACCGTAACCTCAGACTACTCAACCTAAAGAGGCACCGAAGCCCATCAATCCAACTGACTCCGGTACCTCTTCAAAAGATAAAAGTGATGTTGTAATTTGTCACAAGTGCGACAAGGAGAATAATTTTGCAAAAGACTGCAAGGCTAACATAGTGAAAGACAGAGCATTCTACCTTAGAATGGCTCAAGAATTGGAGGAAAAGGAAAAGGCAAGGGCATACGTCGCCCATGTAAAAAGAGACCATCAAGTTTGGTCATCCGGAGATGAAGACGAAGATATCAGCAACATCAAAGCAAAAGGCAAGATCTGCATGCTGGCAACTGCGGATGACGATGGATCTATAAAGCTGGAAAAGAACTACTGCTACATGGCAAAAGATGGAACCCTAAGAATCGCCGAACAGGTAAAACTCATGATTCAAACTCTAAACTATAGCATGCATGACTGTCAACCCTTCATAGACAATCTTAATGACACATGTGCTGCCGTCCTTACAGACTATAACAAAGCTCTAGATGAGAAGAACATAGCGTCCCAAGAGATGTTTCATGTGAGAGGACAACTGGATAACAAAAGACTCAAAGTAGCTATGTTAGAAAAGGACTTAGAGTTAGAGAAAGATGCTAGAATGTTGAGTGAAACACAACTAGAGATAGCTTTGAACCAAAGAGATTTAGCTCAGAGTGAGATTGTACGATTAAATCTATTAATAGAAAAACTGTTCAATGAAAGTGAAGCTATTGAAAATTTGGTAAACAATGGAACCGTGGATAATACCTATAATTGGGGTTGGTCCAATGGATATCCTACCCCAAAGGATTCCTCACCCCGGTTTAACAAAGATCGACTTTATGTCCCTCCTGACCGAGAGTTCCATTTTCCAGTCAATGACATAACCTTTCCCGAAGACATCAGAACTCACTTCGGTAGACTTCATAATCTGAGTAACAACTGTGTCATTGAGGAAATTTTGCCTGATTTTTCTGGTCACACAAGTGATCAAATTCCTATCTGTGGAACAATCTATCTCAATTCTCAGACTTCATCAGTTGTTGATGAGGAAATTGTCATAGAGGGTCCCGAAGTCTCAAAGGACTTTCCATCTCTGCCCTCAGACCGCATTCCCTCACTGCAGTCATGGACCATAGAAGTCCCACAGAAATCCCATAGAAGTCCCAACTCAGTCTTATTCCGCGGTAGTCAAATCATCCTTACCGCAGTCCTCAGTCAAGAGCTCTGTGACTCTTCAGCCAATACATCATGAATTACCCATAGAAAATTTTGAAGTGGGTCAATACTCTCAAAGCCCTGAATCTCCTAGTTCGGATGAATCTAGCCCTCGTTTTCAAAAATTTTCAAAGGTTTCCAGGAAACCGCAGTTGAACACCAATGACTGCGGTTCTCCAAAAACCTTAGCTAAAAAGGCTTTCAAAGAGGAAATTCGATCCGGAGGCAAAAATCGGGAAATCTTTTCAAAAAACAAAAAGCATGTCAGATTTCCAAAATCTAAGAGTCCAGAAAAGTTTATTTTCTCACATTATTTTTCAAAAAACTCTCGGATCAAGAAAACATACAAAAAGGAATGTACAGTTTCAACAGCCATTTCAAAAACATCTGACACAACCCAAAAGAGAGTACAGTCTTTTCGAAGCAATGATTTCAAATCTATTCCTTAGATGACCCAAAATGGAAGGGGATTTTACCAACTCCAACACTTTTAAAATCACATCAAAGTTTTCAGAAATCACTTTCCATGAAATCCTTCCGTACTTTCACATCTGCAAAACATACTTTTTCAAATACCAACACCACAAATGTCAGATCTCACCACTCTCGGACTGGTCACAAGCCTACATCATCATTTAGACCGTTGACCAAACAAAATGTCAGGGTAAATGACAAAATCTGTGTATGTCAGTGTAATTGTCAAAAAGGTTCATCTCATGTCAAATCTGGTTCTTTTCAAAAACCTCGTAACTTTTCTAAATCTCGCAACACTCCAAAAACTCACAAACACCCAGGACTAGGCCCAAAAGTTGACACGAAACCTGTCCTTGCAACCTCGGTTCATGCATCAATCAGAAACTCATCTGTTATCCCAGGCTCCAAACTAGTTGGGATGCCTAAACTAACCGTGTAATTCTCAGGCCTTGTGCAAGGAGGAACAAGAAGAAGAATGGTTAATCGACAGTGCCTGCTCCTTGCACATGGCCGGAAGGTTAGAATACCTTCGGGATTTCAGGCCAATTTGCAACGGTGGAAACGTCACATTCGGCAACAATGCGAATGGGATAATATGAGGTTATGGTGTTCTTACTACTGGAAACTTCTCTATTCAAAATGTTGCTTATGTAGAAAGCCTTAAACACAATCTCATCAGTGTAGGCCAACTATGTAAAGTAGGCCACAGGGTTGAATTTGACAATGAATATTGCTATGTAATGACCAGGGATGGAAGCACGTGTTTGATCAAATCCAAGTCCGAAGGGACCATGTATCCCGTGGACGTCTCTCTGATGATTGGGAAACCGCAGCTATGCTTTCTATCCAAAGCAGTATCTGAAGTCAGCTGGCTATGGCACCGCAAGCTAGGTCATCTTAACTTCAGATACATCAACAATCTGGTCACCGGAGAACTCGTCCAAGGTCTTCCAATTCTCAAGTTCAGCAATGATACACTCTGTCCTGCATGTGAATGTGGCAAGCAATCCAAAGCAAGTCATCCAATGGTGATTGATTCTTCAATTTCTGAACCACTAGAACTATTGCACATTTATCTCTTCGGTCCATCTACCGTAGCCAGTCTTCATCATAAGAAATACATACTGGTTATAGTCGATGACTTCACTCGTTTCACTTGGGTCTTCTTCCTAAGACTCAAATCCGAAACTCCGCAGATGCTGATCAATTTTATCAAAGAAATTGAACTTTAGATCAAGCTACCAGTACGCCGCATCCGAAGTGATAATGGAACCGAGTTTACCAACCATCTCTTAAACAGTTTCTTGGTTTCCAAGGGTATCACTCACAATTTATCAGCTCCCTACACACCGCAACAAAATGGAGTAGTAGAGCGAAGAAACCGAACTCTGGTAGAAGCAGCCAGATCTATGCTTAACTTCGCACACCTTCCTCTCTACTTCTGGGCCGAATCAGTGGCCACAACTTGCTTTGTTCAAAACCAAAGCCTCATCTGCAAGCGTCTCAGTAAAACTCCTTATGAGGGCCTTAACAACCGCAAGCCAAATGTCCGATTCTTCCATATTTTTGGATGTAGATGTTTTGTGATCAACAACAGAGATCATCTTAACAAGTTCGCACCGAAGTCTGATGAAGGCATCTTTCTTGGCTAATCAACAAACAAAGTTGATTAGAGGGTTCTCATTAGACGCACAAGGCTAATAGTTGAAAGCTTCGATGTCAAATTCGATGACTATTACGTCCGCAACACCGCTCCATCAACCGAAACCAAAGCAATCCTAGAAAGTGATATTCCTGCCTCTTCGGGTCCACTAAACATAGTTGAAGTAAACTATGACGATCTCTTCGACCCTGTAGAAACAACCAAGTTATCCGAAGTCCTTGTGTCCCAGGAAGCTCAACAACAGCATGCTGACGTATCTGGTCCATCTCTATCCGATGTAGTATCACTCAATACTTCCACCTCGCTGGTTGAGGGGGAAAGTTCTACTCCGGATCAAGTGACAACCATCGAGGTTCCAGTACTTGATGACGCAATTCCAGTTCTTATCCGCAAAGAATCCTTACCATCAAATGTGTCTTCTGACTCAGATGATGAAGATGTAGAGAACATTGACACAAGAACTGACCCAAGGATTATCACACTTCCAACAATCCAGGGGGAACCTTCTCAGGTTCAAGGGGAACTCCCGTTCGCAATCCAGGGGGAACCTCCATCATTTGTCCAAGAAAACTCCAATCCCACCTTTCCAATTCAAGACAATTCAGCGGGTTGCTCACATGTCCAGGGGGAACTGCCGTCCCCAACAACAGAATCTTCAGATATTGTAGATATCCTTTCCACCGCAGCCGCTGACCATATTCAACCCCGTCTACACGTTTGGACGAAGGACCACCCACGATGTCAAATCATCAGAAACCCATCAGCAGGCATCCAAACTCGATCTTCACAAGACTTATCTGATCACTGTCACTATGCATCATTCATGTCTTCGGTCGAACCTAGAACCATCAAAGAAGCATTAATGGAGCCTGATTGGATAGCAGCAATGCAAGAAGAACTGGAAGAGTTTAAAAGGAACAAAGTGTGGCAACTCGTTCCAAAGCCAAAAGGTCACACTATTGTTGGTACCAGATGGGTGTACAAAAACAAACTGGATGAATCCGGTTCGGTAGTTCGAAACAAAGCAAGACTAGTCGCAAAGGGGTATAGTCAACTTGAAGGTGTTGATTATGATGAAACATATGCCCCAATAGCCAGAATGGAAGCCATACGCATCTTCTTAGCGTATGTTGCTCACAAGAATATCAAGGTACATCAAATGGATGTAAAAAGTGCCTTCCTAAATGGTGAATTGAAAGAGGAGGTTTATCTTCAGCAACCTTCGGGCTTCGCAAGTATTGAATTCCCAAATTACTGCTACAAGCTTGAAAAAGCAGTCTACGGTCTAAAGCAAGCCCCAAGAGCGTGGTACGAGACTCTCTCTGAATTTCTTGTCTCGTCCGGATACAAAAGAGGAGTGATTGATCCCACCTTATTTAGAAAGGCAAATGGTAATCACCTTATGCTTGTACAAATATATGTGGATGATATCATCTTCGGATCAACTGATCAGGGGTTGGTGGATGAATTTGCTAAGCTCATGACCAACAAGTTCCAAATGAGCATGAATAGAGAGATTAAATTCTTTCTAGGACTTCAAGTGAAACAAGTCCCTCAAGGGATATTCATCCATCAGGAGAAATACACCACTGAACTACTGAAGAAATACTCAATGGACAACTGTTCCTCAGCCAAGGTCCCCATGGCCTTTGGATATAAGATATCTGTTGATCCTTCTGGCGAATCAGTGGATCACAAGACTTATAGAGGAATAATTGGCTCATTGATGTACCTCACCACAAGCCGACCAGACATTGTCTTTGCAACATGAGTATGCGCAAAATGCCAAGCCGATCCCAAAGTATCTCACATGACCGCAGCCAAGCAGATTCTTAGATACTTAAAAGGCAGCAAATCTCTAGGCCTCTGGTATCCCGCAGGGAACGGCTTCAGCCTACAAGCATTCACTGATGTGGATCATGCTGGATGTAGATTGGACAGAAAAAGCACTTTCGGTGGATGTCAATTTCTCGGTGGAAGACTCGTTAGCTGGTCATCAAGGAAACAAAGTTGTGTCTCATTGTCTACCGCAGAAGCTGAATATGTGGCAGCAACCAGCTGTTGCTCACAAGTCTTGTGGATGAAAATCAGCTTATGGACTACGGATACAGGATGCTGCGGATACCGATTTACTGTGACTCACAGAGTGCCATAGCGATTTCTCATAATCCTACTCATCACTCCAAAACAAAGCATATTGAGCTACGGTACCACTTCATTAAAGACCACATCCTGAAAGGTAACATTGAATTAATTTTTGTCCATAATCATGAAGAGATTGCTGATGTATTCACAAAGGCACTTGACTCTACAAAACTCAACATATTCTTACAAAATGTTAGGAATGATGAATCCGGATCCACAATTCTTCTTGAATTGATAGGTACCGCAGACCACTCTTGGTCACCATTGCGGTTCTAAGTAAATATATCTATCTTACATAGTTATGGTATATCTTGTATACTGCAGTACATCTTTTGTACCGTAATATACCGTATATACCGTAACCATATATCATACTTATATTTCAAGGGTCCTTAATGATTGTTATTTCTGATTGTGTTCAAGTGTTCTTCTCAGTTTCTCATACTGCAGTTTTCTAAACACCCATCCGCAATGAGGCACCTAAATCGCAATGAGGTCTCAATCCGCAATGAAGTTTCAAACCGCAATCTCAGTGATTGAATTTTCAACTACTTCATAAATTCTTGAAACAATGTGTGCTATTTAATGATCCTTCATTAAATAAGAAAAACATTCTCAAAAAATATTCGTTTTGTCGCATATGATTGTTTTAGTTTCTCTTTTCAAATAAACATTTTGTCAGACCTATTTTAGGTGTGATGCCAAAATAAATCCATTTCCAATAAAAGAAATCCTTTTAGAAAATCTTTTCCTTAAACTATCTTTTCAACTTACCCCAAAACGTCAAATCCGTTACAAATTCCACCTTTATTCAACGGTTTGTCACCCCTCACCACACGTTCAGCAGACATGGGGTGTCGAGTCTGACATTTCATTAAATGCTCTGTTTTTCGAAAATGAACAAAAAAATACCCTTTCGTTAAAACAATTTTTGTGGCTGATAATTTTTTTAATATTTTGTTTTTACCCTTGATCACTTTTTAGGGTAAAAACAATAACTTTTGGAATCCGCCACTATAAAAACCTTTTTCTTCTCCAAGAAAGATTTACGCTCTCTGACCCCTCAAAGACGAACAACTTCATCTTCTTCCCCCTTGCAACTCAAATTTTTCTGCAAGTTCTTCAATCGTTTTCAAAATGGTGAAATCAGGAATCTCCAAGAAGCAATCGAAAGCATAAGTCTCTGTTCAACCCACCGGTTCCGATTCTGCTACTCGGAACCAATCACCTATCATTGCATCTAGCAATTTTAGGGCAATCTTCGATGATCACTCTTCATACAATGATTCGATTCGCCTCATGATCAAGTTCATCTCCAATCATCCCCTGTTTGGACCTTTCGATGCTTTCACAGACGTAGTTCCCATCTCTACATTCAAGTGCGCCTTTTCTGCACATCGTCTCCTCAACAACCTTCAAGAAGTTCATCTGAACTTAGTGGAGTATTCTTTGGTCATCCTGACCAAAGACAAGTTTCTTGCTTCAATCAATTTACTGGTACATCCCTCGACAAAGTTCTTCTCACCAAGTGTTACAGACATCACCTCCACACAGTATCAAATGGGATACCTAAAGCAAATCAAGGGCATAGGAGAATTCAAGAAGATCCAACTGCCTGCGGTATGGCAGTTTGTGTGCCACTACGTGATCCATAACCTTTCAGGACGAACCGGAGGCATCGACAACATGGGCCTCAAGCTTCTTGAGCTCGTATGGAGCATTTTCTCAAGCCACGATGTTAACTACGGTCAAATTCTTTGGGATGATTTTCTTCAGTACATCCCTAAGGAGAACCCAAAGGAAAACCCAACCGAGCTGACCTTTGCAAGGTTTTGGGCTCTCTGCATCTCAGACCTTCATTCAGACGCCAAGATCAGTATGGGCAACGACATCAAATTTTTCGTCACCCGCGATCTCAAAAGGTACACTCCTCCTAAAGATCAATCTATTTTTGGACCTATCAGAAGTTTACCCATCCACATCCTGACTACGGTTGGACTTGAGACCCAAATAGTCACGGATCACATAGAGGCTACGGAAGGTATTGCCCCATACCTTTCTACCCCGCCTCTTCCAAGTCAAAACATACTAGCCTCAACCGCACCTAACCAACCAGAACGATCCGCAGTTCCATCTTCTACTACTCTATCCAATGCCTCAAGACTCAAGCAGCTAGTTTCTCCCAAGAAAGGCCCCCGCAGCAAAGCAAGAAAAAACACAACCGGTGAAACCCGCAGGAAACACAAAGCATCTAAGAAAGTCAAAACTTCCAAGGAAGCAGAACCCTCAAAGAAACGAAAAATCCAACAAGTTGTATCATCAGAAAATGACTCCCAATCCAATCAATCTTCTGACAATTCTGATCCTGACTCTGCTCCTATTGCCATTCTCAAGAAAAGGAAAACCAAATCCACTAGCCAAATACGTGACCGGACCGATACTGAAGTCTCTCAAAAGACTCCGGTAGTCCTTGGGGTTCCCGCGGACCCATTTGCTACTACCCTCTCCAGCCACTCGAATACATAAAGTGTGCTCGTTTCATATCAACGTGGAGACTCACCCCCACCTAGATCCCAAGATGATCTAATTGGTTTTTCTCGCCCTAAGGTCTCTAGGGCTTCCAGACTACATTTATTTCAAGAATCGGAGTTGCGCTCCATTTTAGACTCTGTAATCCAAACACTCCAAACACCTACCCAACCGCAGGGCGATTCTTCAGCCCATGCCAGAACGGAGCCGATGCCAAACTTGACCACGGGTCAAGGAGACCGAGGAATCTCCGGAAATCCTACTCTACTTACAATAAATCCAGGTGGTTTAGGAACAGTGAGCACAAATGTGCAAGGATCTGTGAACCCGAGGGACACCTCGGTGCATTTTCAAGAATTTGACGGTGATGAATCAAATGATTCGTGGAGGCATTACAATCTAGTCTCAGAGTCCGACATTCAAAAGTATGCCGCTTTCCGTAGGGAATTTCAAGCAAGAAAAGATCAACAAACCAAGAAACTTCAACAGAAGCAGCAGGGGATTGAAACCATAGCCAAATACTGGGCCAACGCCATCAGCAATGCCAACACGGTTGCCACAATTCAAAAGGTCCAGGACTGGATGGAAGAAATGGCTGAGACAATCCGCAAAGCTCAGGCCAATCCAATCAATGCAGGTTCATCCAAGCCTCCTCCTTCCACTGCTGATAATAACTCTCAAGAGGACGGTACTGCAATCGAAGTCAGTTCAGCACCAATCTTTGGCTTCGATGATTTCGATCCAAATGAAGTCAATCAACCAGAGCAGTCAGAAGATGTTATGATGTTTTTCGATGAAGAAGAAGAGTCTAGCGGATCTCAGCACTCGACGTCAAAGCCCAAGGAGAAGAAGAAGAAAAAGAAGAAAGCAGTCTCTCGAAAAGAATTTCTGTCTCTACAAAACAAAGTAGATCAGATTCTGGCTGCAGTCAAATCTTCCCAACCGCAATCAGAGGAATCGCCTGGCCCGCAGTCTCTCATCGACCGCATCGAAAGACTAGAATCCAGAGAACGTCTTGCTGCAGAACGCATCTCCCTCAAAGTGGAAATGGGGATCCGGGCCCTAGACACAACCGCAAAGCCGATCATCAACACTTCATCTCCACTACTGAAAAACTCATCTCTGAAGTATCCTCCATCAAATCGGATCTCCAGACCATCATTAAGGACTAGTCTGCTCAGTCTCAGAAAGTTGTTGACGAAATGCACAATGCGTATGAATCCGCAGGCTCAGTTCTACAGTCAACAATCAACAATCTCCGCAGGTCACTATCCTCCAACTTTCACGGTCCCGAAATCCTGCAACTCACCAAGGAGATTCACCGGCACAGAGGCTCTGCAGCAACAGGAGCCACAAAGTCGATTATAGAAAGATACCAGGATTCTTTTGCTCTTCAACCCCGCAATCCCAAACAACCAATAACTTGCGGATGCTCTTAAGGCACAATTTGACCAAGTTTGTGGTAAAATCGATGGTCTTAAGCAATGGCTTGAGGAAGTACCAGTGGCTCCTCCCTGAAGAGGGGGAAATGAAGACCAAAGCTCGGATCAAATCTCTCACCAACATAGGAGCTCCCTAGTCATAACTGAAAAAGTTCCTACTCCTCAACCTTCTCCGCAACCTTCTCCTCACAAGAGCCCAAGTAATCAATCTCCACCGCAACAACCACCAATTCAAACTCCGCCGCAATCTCCACCATATTCACCAACTCAAAAACTTCATTCTTCTCCTGAAAGACCCGAGACTCCCCCTCATTTCATGAACCTAGCTTCCCACATGTCATCAGATCATTCAAACGACTCTCCCGCAACCAAACAGAAAAAAGCTAACTGGAGATCAGCTAAATTTGCTGAGATGATCTGGAGGGAAAATGGAGTTGACATTACAATGGATGAATTCATCATCAACTCATGGGTCAATCCGCACAGAAGATTACAGGATGACGATTACAAGCCTTACCTCACATACGCTGAACCTCCTACTGACAGTTATTGGGATATTCCTATCTCTCCCAACGCCAAATACTTCACTGTATTTGAACCCTTTGACCGCAGTATCCCTGATGATAAGAGGTTACCCTTAGAGTTTGAGATACTCAACAGCTTTCATGCCAAACATGGGTCTTCTATAGAGAAAATCTGGTCAAATGACAGACCCTCCGCAGTCAAGAATTATAAGCCTTGAAAGTTCATGAAGGCAGAATTCATCCAATACACTCTTACCAGAAGAAGCTCAGACTATGTTCGAACCCAAGCTGAATTCCCTTGCATGAACCCGGAAGAGATCTTCCTGATTGCAAAGGTATTTCAGAATAAGTCTGAGAAGCACCCAAGGATGAAGATCGCTTATGAAAGGGCCTGTATCTTTCTCAAAGAGACTGTGTGTGACTTCGCAAAGATCGATGCTGATATCCACCCTGCACTTGCTCAAAAATTCAACCTTCCTCCTCTTACCAGCCCCGGTCCTGACTGAAGGCTTTCAAGAAAGATCTCTTGGAGCAACCAACTTCCCAGATCTTGGAGTCATCTTCAAATGATTAAATGATGAAACTAAATACTTCATCCCGATGACTGCCATGAATCGTATGACCCGGAAGCAGTTGGAAATTATTCAGGATGCAGTCAACAAATCCAAACATACGACTGTTGAAGTGAAGTTTGAAATATCAAGGAGGATTACATGGCTTAAGGAAGTCAGGAAGTTCTAGTGGATTCTTATCAAGTTCCTCAAGCTCAACACTTGAAAGAAAAGTTGAAGAGGTCACTTAGGGGGAAATTGTTGAAACATTATAAGTGACCTTCTTAAACTTAAAAAGAGATCTGAAGTTGCTTATGGAACCGCAGTCTATCTCTCCCCGCAGTCAGATCAGCAACCGCAATCATCGTCATCAGTTCTTAGATTCAGTCTTTTATCTGTTTCTTGTATAAGTACTTTGTTTTATCCGTAGTGCCCTGCGTGGCAACTCAAACAGATTAGGCTGTATGTAATCTTCGAGACTCTATAAATAGAGTTCTCCATTTCTCAATGAATACACCTCTCTTACGCATCTTGAATCTTATCACTCTTCTCTCTCTACTATCTTATCACTCAAATATAATCGTAACTCCTTGTAATCTCTCTTCAAGAGCAAGTCTTTTTTAGACTTAATCACTAAGTTTGATCTCACTCACTAACTTGGTCTGATTGCATTCCTTCTTAAGAATCAACTTAAGTGTTTACTTGATATAATACTTGCTGTCTTTTATATTTCCTTATCTTTCCGCAACTAATCATCTAACTATCTAACTCTAACTTATATTATTGTTGAGCTTTATGATCCTTTGAGATTAACTTTAAATTCCGCAATATAAACTTGTTCTAACGTTTGTTCAAGTGTGTTTCTCAAGTTTTTCTCTCAACATTACTTGTACGGAGTTCGGTGCACCATCTATACTGACCACAAAAGTTTGAAATATTTGATGGATCAGCAGAGCTTCAACATGCAACAGAGGAGGTGGTTGGATGTACTGAAAGATTATGACAGCGAGATTTTATACCATCCAGGGAAGGCCAACGTGGTGGCCGATGCCTTGAGCCGCAAGGCGGCGAGTGCTCCGATTGGAGATGTCTGTTTGAGGATGACAGTGATTTCCTCCTTGTTGGATATGATCAATGAGACCCAGGTGGAGGGTTTGAGGAAAGAGAACTGGAAGATAGAGTGGATTTGGGGTCAGATTCCCGTGTTTGTTCGGGATGGTCGAGGACTTTTGACACAGTGTGGCCGGGTGTGGGTACCGGCATCCGGGGGAGTGAGACAGAAGATCTTGGAGGAGGCACATAAGTCCAAGTTCTCTATTCATCCTGGGGATACAAAAATGTACAAAGATTTGAGGTTGAGTTACTGGTGGCCCTGCGTGAAGTGGGAGGTCACTTGGTTCGTGGAGCGGTGTTTGACCTGCAGGAAGGTCAAGGCCGGACATCAGAGGCCTCACGGAAAGGTTCAGTCGCTACCCATTCCTATGTGGAAGTGGGAAGAGATCACCATGGACTTCATCACGAAGTTACCGAGGACGGCGAGGGGTGTGGATTCCATTTGGGTCATTGTGGATAGACTGACGAAGAATGCCCATTTTATTCTGATCTACCTGAGCATTTCTGCTAAGAAAATAACAGATATTTATGTGATATATGTGGTGGTTAGGCACGGGGTGCCAGTTTCGGTGGTCTCTGACCGGGATGTCAGATTTATATCCAGATTCTGGAGAAAATTCTACGAGGAACTGGGCACCCAGTTACACTTCAGCACTGCTTACCACCCCCAGACAGATTGCCACAACGAGCAGACGATCAAGACGCTCGAGGATATGCTACGGGCATGCATACTGGATTTCGGAAAGAGTTGGGATACGTACCTCCCACTAGAAGAGTTTTCATATAACAATAGTTATCATGCTAGTATCGACCGACCCCCGTTTGAGATGTTGTATGATCGGGGGTGTAGGACTCATGTTTGCTGGGGCACGGTAGGGCATCGAGTCATGGGAAGCACCGAGGTGGTTCTCAAGACTACCGAGTTGATTTAACAGGTACGCGACTGACTGCAAGTCACACAGAGCCGTCAGAAGAGTTATGATGACCGACGCCGACCGGATCTTGAGTTTCAAGTGGGAGATTTCGTGTTGCTGAAGGTGTCACCATGGAAAGGTTGTTGGATTAGGTGTCTAAGCCCATAACTATAATTGGTATGTACTTGAATTGACAGCAGCACAGTCCTTTTGGGTTGCCCTCAACCTAGCAACTGGACAAGGAAATTATGAAAGGAGAGATATTAATTTATAAGATTAATAAATTAATATATATATATAAATGATTTATTAATATGTTAATGGATTAACATATTAATTAGAAATCATTATGTTTAATTAATTGTTAGCCAGAAATTAATCAGAATTGATTTTGGGGTTAAAAGAATTAATTATAAGGTACAGGGACTAGTTTGCAATTATCTAATAGTTGAGTGGAAGGCTCTAGAACCCCCTTGGAAGAGGGTGGACGAAATCTTTAGGGGAAACCCTAATAATTTCGTCCATAGGGGCTTGGATAAGGCCCTTGGGTTTGCTTAGGCCCTAAGCAAAGGATAACTAGGGTTTCCCTTAAACCCTAGATCCCTCAGCTATATAAGGAGCCTCCTGGTTCATGTTTTTGGTACTCTTTCTTTTGAAGAAACCCTAAGGACGAGATTTTGCATACTCCCTCTCTCTCTCTTCTACTTTCCTTCTTGCTAGTTTGGGTGTGACTCCATTAGAGGCATTACACTTGTGGTGCTAAAGCTTCCAAGAAGATCAAGATCAAGATCAAGTGAATATCAATTGTTTGCTATAACAATTGAAAGGTATGTAAACCCTAAACCCTAGTTTACTATTTTCGATAATAGCCTCTCTCCTCTAGGGTTCTTGTATTGCAATTCAAAGTTGTATGTTCAATAGTTAAAACATAGATCCAAAGTAGGTTGCATGTGAACTTAGGAATTGTTTTTCTAGTTTATTTGTTTTACCTAAAACCCATCAGTGGTATCAGAGCCATTGTTGTTTTAAATTGAATTGCTACAATTGTTGAATTGCAAATTAGGGTTTATAGCTATTAAACCCTAAAGGCCAAATTTTCGATTTCTAGGGTTTTGGATCAAAGGGTTTTTTCGAAAACCCTAGCCTCCAAAGAACCCTAATCGAAATTAGGGTTAGGGTTTTGAAAACCCTAGCCTCCTCCCTTGTAAATTTCGAAATATGCTAGAGGATAACTAGGGTTTCTTGTTTTTTGGATAATTGTTACTTAATTAGATTAATTGGATAATTATCCTTACCCTGTTTTTCGAAATTAGAGGGATAAGGATTAGGATTAAATTAATTGATTAATTTAATTAGATAATCCTTACAAGATTTAATAATTTGATTAATAGTTAATTAATAGATAAATATTAAATCTAATGAATTGGTTTATTTAAATTTGAATTTAACAGCTTAAATTTCGAAATTTATATAAACCCTTGAAGTTTTAAAAAGTTTTAAAACACACCTTATATATATATTATAATTAAAGGTTTAATATTATATGTATAAGAATATGGTCAGTCAAATCGCTAGTATGCCTCATTCACGAAGCTAATCTATAAGGGGGGTATAAGGAAACTGCCTATAAAATGGTAGTTGAATGGGTGTCCACTCTCACCCACCGCTTCCTTGATTAGTGGAGGGTCGTTAGCAGAACGGATTTGATAGGACAACTACTTCTCATTAAAAGTATAATGATATTAAAGAAAGTACTAGAACATTATTTTCAAAATCCCAACTCTAGTTACTTTAGGAAAAATGTGAAAAGTATGCTAATCCATGAAATTGCACATTATGCTTTATTGGTCGTTAGTGGAGCGTGTGTGGTTAACCAGCACACTAAAAGGCACTAATAAAGAGTAGCAATGGGTATCTCATAATTGTCATTTTGATGGAGCGTGTGTGGTTTACCAGCACATCAATAGTTAATGATAAAGACAATGAGGTTACCAAGCACATTTGCATGGTTATTCACATCTTGTTTGTGATCCTCGGCATCCCAGTCACAAATAGAAGAGCATAATCTGAGAATAAAACATGCCATTGAATAGTTTCAATGTATCTCAAAAGAATTAGGAATTTCACTTCGTTTGTTTCGTCTAATGGTGGAATTGGTGAATCGTCATTCACTTACCTTTATGAAATTTGCACTTGGATCTCGGCATCCCATTTCTAAGTTGTGAATCTTCATAGTTGGATCCTAACCTTGATATTATATCTTTGGGTTATTCTATTAAGGTATCTTGAAATCTAACTAAAACTTTCTTTCTTTTAAGATGTCTACTCCTGGAAACACTTCTGCTTCGTCCTCCTCCAACCAAAACTTCTCTTTGCTCAATATATGCTCCAAAGTCGTTATGGATGGCTCAAACTATAACGATTGGATGCGCAACATCAAGATGGCTCTTCGTTTCGAGAACAAAGAATATGTTCTTGAAAAGGAGCTCAAAGAGCTTGATGAGAATGAAGCTACTCCTGAAGATCTTGCTGCCTACAAGAAACATTACGATGATGCTACCAAAGTGGCATGCATCATGGTGGCAACTATGTCCCCAGAACTGCAGAGGTACTATGAGGACTACTGGCCTTTCGAGATGAACAAGGACCTTATGGAAAAGTACCATAAGCGAGCTCGTCAAGAAAAGTTCGAAGTAGTCAAGTCACTCATGGCTTGCAAGATGAAAGATGGGGAGTCAGTTGTGTCACATGTGCAAAGAATGCAACGCTACATAGAGCGTTTGGTCAAGCTCAATATTCACTTTGATGAGGAATTGGCCATTGACATGGTCTTGAACTCACTTCCTGAATGTTATGGTCAGTTTATTCTAACTTACCATTTGAACAATACTGAGCAGACCTTGGCCCAATTGCACAACTTGTTGCAGACAGCTGAGGCAGGGATGAAAGGTAAAAGTATACCCTCCACACCTGCTAGTGCCCCTGTTTTGGCTATTGGACAGGGAAAGGGGAAAAAGAGGAAAGGTCCTCCCAAGCAAAACTGGAAGAGCAAGGCTCAAGCTGGGTCATCTAGCAATGGCCCAAAGGCTAAGCCCAATGGTTCCACTCCCCATGTTTCTGATCCAAAAGAGGCAGTTTGCTTTTACTGCAACCAAAAGGGGCATTGGAAGAGATCTTGCCCACAGTATCTGCAAGATATCAAGGATGGCAAAGTGAAGCCATCTTCGGCAGGTATTTACACTATTTCTGCTAATAACTCATTATCTTCTCGTTCATGGGTCCTTGATACAGGATGTGGTTTTCATATCTGTTCTGATTTGCAGGGTCTAAAGGAAAGTGAGGAGATAGAGCGAGGAAGGATAAACCTGATCATGGGAAACAGAAAGTCTTCACCAGTAACCAAGATCGGAGTTTATCAGCTTCTGCTTAGTAATGATGTTAGATTAGATTTAATAAATTGTTGCTATTCGTCTGAGATGACGAGAAACATTATTTCATTTCATGCATTGTTCAGACAAGGTTTTACATATTCTTTTAATGATTTGAATGGTTCAATTTCTGTTTATAAGAATGGTGTTTTTATGTTTGAAGCTTTGCCTTGTAATGGTGTGTATGAAACAGTGACTTGTGTTGATAGCCTAGGAAATAGTGTACTTAATATTGACTTGTCTAATAGTGTAGACAAGGCATGCTTGTGGCATTGTCGTCTTGGACACATTAACAAGAAACGCATAGCCCAACTCCAAAAGGATGGAGTGTTGGAATCATTTGACCTAAAGTCAGATGATATGTGTGAGTCTTGTCTTTTGGGAAAGATGACAAAATCACCATTCACAGGGTCTTGTGAAAGAGGTGAAGGTCTGTTGGATCTCATACACACGGATGTGTGTGGACCCTTCAGATCAACTACAAGAGATGCTAATCGATTCTATGTGACCTTCACTGACGATTATAGCAGATATGGATATATCTACTTGATCAAGCATAAGTCAGAAACTTTTGAAAAGTTCAAAGAGTTTAAGCATGAAGTCGAAAATCAATTGGGCAGAAAGATAAAGATACTTAGATCCGATAGAGGCGGGGAGTATCTTAGTATCGAGTTTAACGACTATCTGAAAGAATGTAGGATAGTCTCACAATTGACTCCTCCTAGGACACCACAGTTAAATGGTGTAGCTGAGAGGCGTAATCGAACCTTGTTAGACATGGTTCGTTCTATGATGAGTCGGGCTTCGCTTCCTATTCACTTCTGGGGGTATGCCTTAGAGACAGCCGCCCACATCCTCAATCTTGTCCCTACAAAGAAGGTTGCCAAAACACCTCACGAAATGTGGACAGGGAAAGTTCCCTCGTTAGCACATATTAAAGTCTGGGGTTGTGAAGCTTTCGTAAGACGAGAGACTCACGACAAGCTAGCAGCTAGAAGTGAGAAATGTGTTTTCATTGGTTACCCAAAGCAGTCTTTTGGATATTTGTTCTACAGGCCTAGTGAGAACGTGGTCTTTGTAGCACGAAGAGGAGTCTTTCTTGAAAGAGAGCTCATATTCAAAGAGGACAGTGGGAGCACTATTGACCTTGAAGAAATTCAAGAGTCAGCCAATGAAGGAACCTTAGATGACACTAGCACTCAACCAGAGGAAACAGTTCCTGTTGAACCAATTGATAACTCATTACCTCTTAGAAGATCCACTAGGGTGAGTGTGCCACCTGAGTTGTATGGTTTTCATATTACTTCAGATGGTGACACATTCATAAGTGACAGAACACTGGTAAACTTAGATGAACCAATCACTTATAAGGAAGCAATGGTAGGCCCAGAGGCTTCCAAGTGGAAAGAGGCAATGGACAGCGAGATTAAGTCCATGTATGACAACCAAGTTTGGAATTTGGTTGATAGTGCACCGGGTCGCAAGACAGTTGGGTGCAAATGGATCTTCAAGAAGAAGACAGACAAGGATGGGAATGTGCATACATTCAAGGCTCGACTGGTTGCAAAAGGTTTTACTCAAACCCCAGGGGTTGACTATGATGAGACTTTTTCGCCAGTGGCTAAGATTAAATCTATTAGGATATTGCTCGCCATAGCTGCCTTTCATGATTATGAAATCTGGCAGATGGATGTCAAAACTGCTTTCCTTAATGGGAAGTTGGCTGAAGATGTTTACATGAGTCAGCCAGAGGGTTTTGTTGATGCAAAGTTTCCCAATAGAGTGTGCAAGCTTGAGAAATCCATTTATGGATTGAAACAAGCATCTCACAGTTGGAATCTTTGCTTCCATGAGAAAGTCAAAGAGTTTGGTTTCTCTAGAAGTGAAGATGAGTTTTGTGTGTATATCAAGGCTAGTGGGAGTATAGTAACTTTTCTGGTGTTATATGTCGATGACATATTACTCATTGGTAACGACGTTCCAACCTTGAAAGAGGTTAAGTCTTGGCTTGGAAAGTGTTTTGCAATGAAAGACCTTGGAGAAGCTGCCTATATTCTTGGGATTAGAATATTGAGAGATAGAAAGAAGAGACTAATTGGACTTAGTCAGAGCACATACTTGGATAAGGTACTAAAGAGGTTTAGTATGGAAAATTCCAAGAAGGGAGAGCTACCTATCCAGAGCAATACCAAATTGAGTAAGACTCAATGCCCGAGTACAGATGTTGAAATAGAGGACATGAGTCGTGTACCTTATGCTTCCGCTGTCGGATCGATCATGTACGCTATGACATGTACTCGCCCTGATGTGGCATTTGCTTTGAGCATGGTCAGTCGCTATCAGGGAAACCCAGGTAGAGCTCATTGGATAGCAGTTAAGAATATACTCAAGTATTTGCGAAGGACAAAGGACTGGGTTCTTGTGCTTGGTGGCAGTGATACTTTGAGAGTAGATGGTTACAGTGATGCCAGCTTTCAGACGGATAGAGATAACTTCCTTTCTCAGTCGGGCTGGGTATTTTTACTGAATGGAGGAGCAGTTACTTGGAAGAGTTCCAAGCAAAATACGGTGGCTGATTCTACTTGTGAATCAGAGTACATTGCAGCAAGTGAAGCGTCGAAAGAAGCAGCTTGGTTGAGGAACTTCATCGGGGATCTCGGAGTTGTTCCAACCATCCAGGAGCCTATGGAACTCTTCTGCGATAATGAAGGAGCGGTTGCCTTGACAAAGGAACCGAGAGATCATGGTAAGACCAGACATATCGACAGAAAGTACCATTTCATTAGACATAGAGTTGAAGAAGGCCATCTTATACTAAAGAGGGTGTCATCTGAAGATAACCCATCAGATCCCCTCACAAAGGGTCTGAGTAGGGCTAAGCATATTCAGCATGCTCGGAGCATAGGACTGAAAGATGATATTAGTTTTAGTAGTTAGATTAGTTTTTGAAACTTGTAACAAATTAAATGTAATTGACTTTTGGTGATTAAATAATAAAGTATTATTTATAAGTTTGGCTACTACCTTTTGTCAATTGTTTATTATTGTGTTTCATATTTTGCATGTTTTACTTCCTGAATAATGAGATTATTCAAACTCCACAGTCGCTCGTACTCTTGGAAGTAAGTAGTGAATTAAGACTGTCATGAATTGGATTGCAGATTGTCTAAGGATAGACATGGCAATAGAATTGCTGCAATGTTCATGAGTACTCAGAAATTGAGATTTGAGTATTGGATAAACCCACGCTCAGAGTATTACTTCATGGAATTCATCACGAGTAATACTGAGACGATAATATCTTATAATCTTGAAACGAAGATATATGAGTTGTAATTTACAAGTCGGTTGTGCATTGGTGATACGAAAACGCATCAGTAACTTGGTGTTATAAAACGTATTGTCATGCATAATTTGATGAGTAAAAGATACAAGCATATGAGTCAACGTTTATTCGTTCCTTTTGCCCTAACAGGAAAAGCGATATCTGTGGGCCCCTCGATGATTTGGTGTTGACTTATGTGCTGGGCCCAGCCAGGACTAAATTGATGTGTTCGATTAGAAGTCCTACATCATCACAAATCAGGAATCGGGAAACATAGATTCTGGACAAACAGATTGATTACATTCCATGTCTTTTGTCTGGGGATATCAAGCAGAACGAAGGGTTATATGATCACTTATCTTAGGACACGTAACTGACTGGGTCAGAGTTCGGCAGCAGCTTTTGGAAGCTACAATTTGCTGGTCAAATTTAGAAGGCATACTAGCAATTATAGTTACAGACTTATCCAAGTGGGAGACTGTTGGATTAGGTGTCTAAGCCCATAACTATAATTGGTATGTACTTGAATTGACAGCAGCACAGTCCTTTTGGGTTGCCCTCAACCTAGCAACTGGACAAGGAAATTATGAAAGGAGAGATATTAATTTATAAGATTAATAAATTAATATATATATATATAAATGATTTATTAATATGTTAATGGATTAACATATTAATTAGAAATCATTATGTTTAATTAATTGTTAGCCAGAAATTAATCAGAATTGATTTTGGGGTTAAAAGAATTAATTATAAGGTACAGGGACTAGTTTGCAATTATCTAATAGTTGAGTGGAAGGCTCTAGAACCCCCTTGGAAGAGGGTGGACGAAATCTTTAGGGGAAACCCTAATAATTTCGTCCATAGGGGCTTGGATAAGGCCCTTGGGTTTGCTTAGGCCCTAAGCAAAGGATAACTAGGGTTTCCCTTAAACCCTAGATCCCTCAGCTATATAAGGAGCCTCCTGGTTCATGTTTTTGGTACTCTTTCTTTTGAAGAAACCCTAAGGACGAGATTTTGCATACTCCCTCTCTCTCTCTTCTACTTTCCTTCTTGCTAGTTTGGGTGTGACTCCATTAGAGGCATTACACTTGTGGTGCTAAAGCTTCCAAGAAGATCAAGATCAAGATCAAGTGAATATCAATTGTTTGCTATAACAATTGAAAGGTATGTAAACCCTAAACCCTAGTTTACTATTTTCGATAATAGCCTCTCTCCTCTAGGGTTCTTGTATTGCAATTCAAAGTTGTATGTTCAATAGTTAAAACATAGATCCAAAGTAGGTTGCATGTGAACTTAGGAATTGTTTTTCTAGTTTATTTGTTTTACCTAAAACCCATCAGTGGTATCAGAGCCATTGTTGTTTTAAATTGAATTGCTACAATTGTTGAATTGCAAATTAGGGTTTATAGCTATTAAACCCTAAAGGCCAAATTTTCGATTTCTAGGGTTTTGGATCAAAGGGTTTTTTCGAAAACCCTAGCCTCCAAAGAACCCTAATCGAAATTAGGGTTAGGGTTTTGAAAACCCTAGCCTCCTCCCTTGTAAATTTCGAAATATGCTAGAGGATAACTAGGGTTTCTTGTTTTTTGGATAATTGTTACTTAATTAGATTAATTGGATAATTATCCTTACCCTGTTTTTCGAAATTAGAGGGATAAGGATTAGGATTAAATTAATTGATTAATTTAATTAGATAATCCTTACAAGATTTAATAATTTGATTAATAGTTAATTAATAGATAAATATTAAATCTAATGAATTGGTTTATTTAAATTTGAATTTAACAGCTTAAATTTCGAAATTTATATAAACCCTTGAAGTTTTAAAAAGTTTTAAAACACACCTTATATATATATTATAATTAAAGGTTTAATATTATATGTATAAGAATATGGTCAGTCAAATCGCTAGTATGCCTCATTCACGAAGCTAATCTATAAGGGGGGTATAAGGAAACTGCCTATAAAATGGTAGTTGAATGGGTGTCCACTCTCACCCACCGCTTCCTTGATTAGTGGAGGGTCGTTAGCAGAACGGATTTGATAGGACAACTACTTCTCATTAAAAGTATAATGATATTAAAGAAAGTACTAGAACATTATTTTCAAAATCCCAACTCTAGTTACTTTAGGAAAAATGTGAAAAGTATGCTAATCCATGAAATTGCACATTATGCTTTATTGGTCGTTAGTGGAGCGTGTGTGGTTAACCAGCACACTAAAAGGCACTAATAAAGAGTAGCAATGGGTATCTCATAATTGTCATTTTGATGGAGCGTGTGTGGTTTACCAGCACATCAATAGTTAATGATAAAGACAATGAGGTTACCAAGCACATTTGCATGGTTATTCACATCTTGTTTGTGATCCTCGGCATCCCAGTCACAAATAGAAGAGCATAATCTGAGAATAAAACATGCCATTGAATAGTTTCAATGTATCTCAAAAGAATTAGGAATTTCACTTCGTTTGTTTCGTCTAATGGTGGAATTGGTGAATCGTCATTCACCTACCTTTATGAAATTTGCACTTGGATCTCGGCATCCCATTTCTAAGTTGTGAATCTTCATAGTTGGATCCTAACCTTGATATTATATCTTTGGGTTATTCTATTAAGGTATCTTGAAATCTAACTAAAACTTTCTTTCTTTTAAGATGTCTACTCCTGGAAACACTTCTGCTTCGTCCTCCTCCAACCAAAACTTCTCTTTGCTCAATATATGCTCCAAAGTCGTTAGGAATTGTTTTTCTAGTTTATTTGTTTTACCTAAAACCCATCAAAGGTGTCATTAGATTTCGGAAGAGGGGCAAGTTGGGGCCCCTATTTATTGGTCCGTTCAGGATTTCTGCCCGAGTCGGCAAGGTTGCTTATCGACTGGACCTACCGGATGATCTGAGTCAGATTCATAACACCTTCCATGTGTCCCAACTTCGGAAGTGTGTCACTGACGAGGCTGTAGTTATCTCTCTAGACGACATTCAGGTAGATGAGAGCCTGAACTACATTCAGAGACCCATCGCGATTCTGGATAGGAAGTCTAAGGTTCTTCGTAACAAGCAAGTGAAGCTAGTGAAGGAGCAATGGCAGCACCGAAGAGGCTCTGAATGGACATAGGAGCCGGAAGATTAGATGCGGGAGCATTACCCGGATCTGTTTGCATCGGCGGTCTTCAAGGATAAAGTCTAGTCCAAGTGGGGGAGAGTTGTAATACTCTAAATCTGGTATTACTCTTTAGACCCTTGAAATGGAAAAATATGGCATAATGGTCCCTTAGTACGCGGGGCGTACTCCAAGGGTACGCTTAGCGTACTAAGGATATATGATCGCGGAGGGTGGCCGCGTACGTGGGGCGTACGCGACAGAAGGGAAAAACCCTAATTCTCGGACTTGACACCTATTTAAACACCCTTAAGCCTCTTGGACCAAACCCTAATCAGCCTCAATAGCCTGATTTCGTCCTTCTACTCCAGAGTTTCCTTGTGAGAGTGTTCTTGAGCTTAAAGAGTGTATTTATAGCCTTTTTAGAGCTTATTCAAGAAGAAGAAATTGCTAAGAAAGCTTGGGGTGTGATTGGGCTTCAAGATCTTGCATCCAGTTCACGTTGAGGAGCTTTTGGAGGTATAAAGTTTTAATCTTGCCATCTTATTCATTAGATTGGGCTAGTGTTTGTTTTATTGTCCCATTTGTGTTTATGGATCATCTCTTGGGAGTTGGAGAAACTCCAGAGCTTAGGAAGAGTAGATCTGATGTCCCTTAGTTCATTCATACCATAAAAATGCAGACTTGATGGGTGTTTTGACCTCATGCATGAGTTAAGACCCCATGCATGAGTTAAGACCCTTGGAAAGGTCTTAATGGGTTATAAGGGGTTGTTGGGAACATATGGAGCATGCAAGGGCATAAAGTTGCAAAATTTATGCCTTAGAACGTCTTAATGGACTCAGATCTAAAGCTTGACATTAATATTCCAAGCATTAAGAGCTTAATTGTCATTTATGCATGTTAGACTAGTACGTCGCGCGTAGATGCATGTATGTAGCACGTACGACTAAAGGAGCCAGTACGCTGAGCGTACAGGAGTGGTATGCAAGGCGTACGCACTTAGATAGGTTTGGGCATGTAAGCCCTTTTGGCGTTAATCAGTTATTGGGCCTGGTCATGTTTTGAGTTGGTGGTCCAATTTATCTGTTTTGGGCCATGGTGGTTTTGGTTGAGTCTTATTGGGCCTTGTGGCCCATTAATAGCTTTGGACATGGACTCTGGACCCATTAGTAAAGGAAAGAATCTGGGCCATTATGGAAGGATTTGGGCTTAGGTAATTGGGCTCTTAAATTAGATTGTGTTAATCCTAATTTTTGGGTTAATGCCATTATTGTTCAGCATGGGTGGTTTTAGACTTTTAGGAGAGCAACTTTCGGATTCATCAGACAGAGGTGAGTCTTCTCACCATACCAATGGGTCGAAGGCACCAAGGCCGGCCCATTTTGTGATATGTGGTACACTAGTTGATGTAGTGACATGTAGTATGCTAGTTGGTTATATGTTATGTGGTATGCTAGTTGTTTATGTGATATTTTTATGAAATACCATGGGGGAGCCCATGACAGTTGGATGTAAGACCATGTGGGGGAACCCATGGCTTTCCAGGTAAAGACAATGGGGGGAACCCATGGCTTTCCAGGTAAAGACCATGGGGGGAGCCCATGACACATAAGTTTAAGACCATGTGGGGGAGCCCACGTCATCCTGGAGTAAGACCCTGGGAGGAGCCCACGACATCCTTATATGTTTTTATGCATGACTTATGTGATTGATATGGATTATATGATTATGTGGGGTATGCTCTGGGGAACTCACTAAGGATTAGCTTACAATTTGTTGTTTATTTCAGGTATTTCAGGATCTAAGGGTAAGAGCCCGACGTGATGACGCGGCATGCACTCTCTGACGTTTTGTTTGGGGACACTCTGATTTTGTGAATAATTTATCTGATGTTATGGATTTGAAAACAATTGTGATTGGAATTTTATAATTTATGGAAATGAATTTCTAATTAAAAATGAACAAATTTATTGAGATTTTGGGCTGTTATAAAACAGCTTTGCAAAAGCCAAATGCTAAGGAAGTAAAAACAAGGACAAATATCCAAAAGCCGTATAAACATAAGTAACCAACATACTTAGTGGGGAACGCTTAAGGCATTAAAATTAAAAAACTAGTAACAGCTAGAGTATCAGATTAGTACACTCACCCTCATCTTGAAGTAAACTTAGGAGCAATCTCGATGTATAAATGAAAAGATCGCAAAACAAAGAGGTAAAAATCAATAAAACCTTAGCACAATTGATCAATAGGAATCATGGGTTTCGTATTGGTGTAAAATGAAATTTTCTATAAATGAAAAGGATATGCTAAAAGAATATTGAAAACATCAAAATGCATCATTAAGTTGAAGAATTAGAAATAGAAACTTACATTCATCTGTGATATGGCATTATTTAAATATGTATTTTACGCCATTATCTTAATATATTTGAGCAAAAATGTTATATTTTAAGATATATGATACTTAATATGCTTTGAAGTGTTCAATTACATGTAAAATGGAAGCTTGGAATACAAAAGGAAGAGAAAGGAGCTAAAAAGACGCAAAAAGGATGTATATGGACAACAAGACCCCTCTTTAGTGTTTTGACCATATCTCATGACACGTAATTCAGATTGACGAGATTCAAAATGTTATGGAAACTAGACAAAATTCCGGACAACTTTTGTGTTTTGACAAAATTCTGATTCCTAGTGCCCACGCTGTGAAAAAGGTTTTCCACGGCGTGGTAAATCGGAAAATCTCGTGGACGCGAAGAAAATAGCTCCCACGGCGTGGCAACTATTTCTCATGTTGTGGCGACGCAAAAACCCATAAATAGAGTTGAAAATTAGCCATAATGACATATCTTGAACCCTAATTCGTTCCCTACGAAAATAAACCCCCAAACTGCGATTTTGAGAGTCTAGAAGGCGGTCGGAGGGTCGTTAAGCTGATTTGGAGTGAAGATATGAAGGATTAGATTGCAGATTCATGCTAGAAATCATTCGGTTTGTTGTTCCGACCACGATTAGCATTCCGTTATGATTTTTATATGTTTTACTTTCCGATTTAAGGCTTCAAAACCCTATTGCTTTGTGTTAGACTAGATCAAACATTGAGATTAAGGATTAATTTGCTATTCGGATTATTTATTCTTATTTCATTTATTATGTTTGCTTGTTAAAGATCCTCATGTGTTAAAGTTTCAATATTTTCTGTTTATTGCTGAGTATTATTGGGATTAGATGATCATTCTATCTTGATTTGCTTGAACCATATGAATTTATGATCATTAGATTTGTACGACTAGGATTTTGACCATAAACCAAGGGTTAAATAGAAAGTTAGTAACTTTAATGTGTGCGATTATATGTGATGACCATTCATGTATATAACTGGTATTATGATCATTAATATCTGTTTATAATTCAAGTCTTTCATAATTCGAACTAAACACTAATTTGCATGATTATTTGTTCACTTGATCACTGAGTTGATAACTGTGTTCGATCAAAGGATTAGTAATGTGACCATGATGTTAGTCATATTAGGAATCGATGAATAATGACTAAATGTCAATTGCACTTAGTATTTAACCAGTATTTTTAGATGAAATCATGTCTAAACCAAAGTACCCGAAGTGATTTGTTTATATTTAGCTTATATAGTTAGTTTAGTTGTTGATTTAATTGAGCTTTTATAAGCAAAACCCGTTTTTATTGCTTTCATTTACTAAATGTAACCTATAATCAAATATTCTAATATTAATTCACTACCGTTTACCTTGAGTTCGACACCCTTGCTTATCAAAACTAAACTATACTCGATCAGGTTCACTCCTTGTAAGGTGTACTATAGATGCGATAGACTAGGAAATATAAATAAAAAACTAGTACATTAGAAATAACACATCAATCTTCATCACAAAATAACACTTTCCTAGTCAAAAATCACCCTAAGAATTTTAGAAGTATAAGGGAATCACTATCACTACGAACATGTCAAAAGATTGGTATCAACATCTTCAAGTGATATAATCCAAAGTAGTTCCAAACTTTATTGCAAAGACTAACCCCATGAAATGAAATTGCCTTCTATAAAACTAAACTAAAGAGGCAACTCTAAAAATCCTAATCCACTAGGAATCTCCAAATCGCGCCTCCGCGTGAGGCACTATAAGTTGGATTTTGGGGACGAAATCTCTTTCAACAGGGGGGAGGATGTGACAACCCAGACAATTCCCTGCCAAGCGTCGTTAGGAGCTAACACCAACAAATAACATGTACTTGGACCACTCAGTAACCATTCGATCCATAAATAAATTCGATTTTTGTCCTTATTTACGTCGACTAATAGGGCTCAATATTAGTGCACAAAAAATCGTGTCATATTATGAACATATTAACATTTTTAGAACGTACACGTGAACGCAATATCATAAATATAAACTTTATAAGAATATGACATAGTATGGAAGAGATATGATTCTTATAGTAAATAAAAACCTACCACACAAAAAAAGTTACACCGTAAAAAGCTACGAGGAAAACGGTTGACCTTTAGCAAAAGTCACTAAAAGGGAAAACATAGTACTATGTAAAGTAGGAATTTTGAGACAAAGAACACCTGAATCGGAACCCGCATGAAAGAGTTATGATTTTTATAAAATCATAATGGTTATAAAATTTAAGCTAAAAACAAAAGTTAAAATTTGCCAAAACGACCAAAAAGAAAGTTGTAATGTACGTCAAGAACTACAAAAATGTATAAGAGTCGTTGAAAATGGAGTTCACATGCGAAAGATATAAATTTTAAAAGATTAAAAATCATCCACGTGCAAACTCGCGCGCAACGCGCGACGTGCATTCCAACACCTTGCTTTGGCAGGATATGAATGATGTGGCACCATAAGAAGAAGGACACGTGTCAGCCCTAGGGTGGGTCACGCATAAATTGCACCACGTGCACCCCAAAATCCCTTATAAATAGGAAGCTCCGGCTGATCGTTCCTCACACCTTCAAAATCGCCATTCTCTCTCTCTCTCTCTATCTCTCTCTCTCTCGATCGATCGATCGATTCTCATGTCGATGCATTCTGATCGATCATTGAGTTACAGACTTTCGACACTACGCTACATCAACGATTCACGCTTCAAGGATGAGTTCACGGTCCCACTTTACTGTTTTCAAACCTTTTCAGAGGGGGGGATACATGTTATAAACTATTGCTTTCATAAATATTACTGACTGTATAAACTTAGTAATATTATTACGCCAAGAACATTAGGATGATATTATGACCAGTAGATACTCTGGCCAACTTTTAGGGATGATATTACGACGAGTTGTTATGTTGACTTACACTGATAGAAAACATTACACCTACTTGCCTTGATAACCAGTCGCCAGGAAACGCTTTTCTCTAGTCATCACTATAGCCAACCGTTGGATATGCTTAGTACCTAGTGGTTAATTTGCCTAAATACACGGCTACGCGAAACACTATATATATATATATATATATATATATATATATATATATAATAAGTATCTTGTATAATACAACAACGGACAACAACACGATCGACCAGGGGAGGCCCCCACTAACGAGTGTTAGATGAGACACGATTCATCTCCTAGCTAAATAACCTTTAGTTTTAAAGCCCCAGACCTATAATCGTTAAATATTAAGTTAACGGGAAAGATATGTATAGATCTACACGGAGTTGACACCTCCACCTGCGCTTGCTAGCTACAACCAAACGACAGTCGAAGCACACGTAACTTTCTAAATGTGGACGTTGTCTGATGAAGTGTCGGGATACTCGTCGGACGACAACAACTAGTTATAGCTCGATTATGGGAACTCATCGTAAAATTCTTAAACTCAAACTACTACTCTTTAAGGGACGCCTCGAAATGAGTAGTAACACACAAAACAGTAAAATAATACTAGGATGGTATTATTCTAGTGACTACTGATGTGTGTGAAACGAACTAGTTTTAATCCTACTAACTTAAACACAAAATAAACACACGAAAGGCAGTGTACCTATCGATTAGTAATATAGTTCAAGCAAGTAGGGTATCGAACACAGGGAACGGTAAACAATTAAAATAAATGCTAATATTATCTAAATAAAACAAGTAATAGAATGGGGGGTTTCTCTAGTTTTGCAAGACTAGAAACTTAACAATGAAATAAAACTCAAACTAAGCAACTAACAGCTAAAGCAAATAAACAATCACTAAATTCAATAATGGAGAAGACTTATGTTTAGGTTTGACTCATTTACTCCTATGGTTGATTTTATGGTAAGTGCAATGGATTATTCGTTATTGGCTACCGATTAGTGTGAATAGGTTCACGTTTGCTATTACTAATCCTTAGAAAACAAATTAATTCAAACATTGGCCAATTGGTTAAACTAATGAGTTTCCTAGACTATTGATTCGGGTTAAGTAAGACTTGTAATTAGCTAATCAAATTACTAATTCAATTAACCTCTTGTTGATGGTTCGTCACACAAGGCTCACACATTAATTTACCTATTTTCTAGTTAACCCTAGTTTCACATTCATTATTCCTAGGCACATAACAATGTGTTCACATAAATCACATGAGATAAGCAGTTAAGAGATGTTCATGCAGCTTCATTACTTAGCTAATTAACAGAAAATAGTTGTTGTTAACACATGAGGATCTTTAACAAGCTTAACAAAACAAACTCACCAATTTCAATTAATCCAACCACAAAAATCAACACATAGTCATAAATTCATCTACCCTAAACAGAAGATATGAGTTTTAGCCTATGATTAAAGCAGAAAGTTTATCAAAAACGAAATCTAATAGTTTACACATAGTTCAAACAAAAGATTAAGTAAAGAGTAAACCTAAATTGCCTTTTATATTCTCAAAATTGAAAGCTAGGGTTGTTCCACGAGTTCCAGGGCTTCTAGCTGCACCTCCAGTCGCAAATTAACCCCCAAGGGTTCCCCCATTCGTTAGGGTTCGAATGAGAAGCGTTTCTATATATATATTCTGAAAACAGGGGCTACTCGGCGAGTCCAGTGACCTACGCGACGAGTCCATTACTTAAAATCCCGTGTACGGCAAGGCGAAGTCAAATCGCGAAACTTCTGACCAACTCGTCGAGTTGATGGCCTACTCGTCGAGTCCATTTGGAATCAACTTTTTCTCAAAACATGAAAGTCGTGCGAAACTGTGTCTAGTTTTCAGAACATTTTGAATCTCGTCAATCGGAGTTACGGTTCATGAGATATGGCCAAAACACTAATGAGGGGTCAAGCTGTCCAACAACATTCTTCTTTCTTCAAAATCTAAGATCCAAGCCTCCAATCGCTAGTTCCACTTCCTTTTCCTTCCGAGCATGTCTTTTATTGCTGAAATTGAAATATTAAGCTAATTAAGTACTTTTTTTTCATTAAATGAGACAAAAACAACATAAAGTATTAAGATAATGCATGAATTTTATAACTAAATATGTCCATATCAAAATACCCCACACTTGACTTTTGCTTGCCCCCAAGCAAAACTAAATTTTAGCACACCAATATCACATACGATAATCCCAATCAAACCCAACCATTATGTCAAGACCGCAACGCATGCATTTGTGTCTTAAATTTTTCCTAAGGACCCCCCTTAATTCTAAATACTCACAATCCTCATAAACACTCGCCCACTTCTTTTGAACAACGCTCATTTTATGCATCCCTCCGAATCCATCCGCAGAAAACTTCCTAACCTCAAGGTATTTTTGGTTGAGCAACCCAAGCATACATAATCTAGACAATTACAACTTTTTGATACCACAATAGAGCTCTTTGGAATTCTTCACTTCTTTGTTATTTGATCTTGATTTCTTTGAATTCATCACTTTTTGATTTTTGGTATCTTCACTTTTGATCCTTCGGAATTTTGATCTTTTGATCTTTACTTTAATTGCTCCAAAATTCTTCAAACTTTTCTTCTAATTCTCTTTTTTTTTTAACATGTAACTCACTTTTTCTTTCTTTTTTTTTCTTTCACTCATACATGCTTAAGCAGGGGCACTCAACTTCAACCTTTATTGGTTAAAGATAAAAATTTTCCTGGATATATTTCTGGTACACGATGCTAAACATATTGCATCCCTCAAACTAAGCAAGGTTGTGTTTTTGTCCCATGATTTCACTAGAATAAAGGGGGCCACAAATGCACTATAACGTATGTAGGCTCAACTAAACATTTGGGTCTTCATGCAATCATCAAATATAACACTAGCATGGAATCCTAATTGTTTTTGCCAAAATTTTCTAAATTAATCCTAGTAAATTTTATGCAATTTTTTTTTAAAAATTATGCCTAAAATTAAGATTCTAAGTTATCTAATATAACCAACCCCCTACCCCACACTTAATTCATGCAATGTCCCCATTGCATGCTATGCATGATAAAGAAAAACACAAAAACAAAGAGGGAATTGAAACAAACTCCCCTGAGATAGCAGTTGCGAGGTTGATCTTTGACATTGAAAGGTCCATCTTCAGTTAATTTTCGACATGGGAACAGTTCATCCATGCCTTGGGCGTCAAATCTCGTGTGGTAAAACTCTAATGTAGACGGAAAAACTCTCGGAAACGCTCGGAAAATGATCTTAAAAAATGCAGCCAATTGTCGCGTCAAATATCATCAAATCATCAGCTTAAGAGATAAAATAAGGCTCAACTCGTCGAGTTTGTAGGGTGGCTCGCCGAGTTGTAGCGCAATACTGGCAGAAGTCGAGTTTTTATATTGGGACTCGTCGAGTAGTTAAGTGCACTCACCGAGTGCATCACTGTATGGGAAAAAATGTTTCTGCTCCACGTCCGATTCTGATGTGTTTGGGGAATATTAAATTGATACTTTCCCCATTTTTTTCTTCGATAAATGAGCTCTTAATAACCTCTTTCATCATCGGACTCGTACTTAGACTCAACACTTCGTTTTCTCTCTCTAGCCTGGACTCGATTTTTCCCTTGGTTATCCTTGACTCTAGACTCTCGCATGCATCCTTACACTCAAACTGAAAAGATCAAAAACAAATACCAAGTAATAAAAAAAACATCAAAATAAAAATCCTAAATTATCCCTAAATACTGGAAGTTTAGAAAGAAAAAGAAAAGCAAACTCTAATGACGGGTTGCCTCCCACAAGCGCTTCTTTTTGTGCGAGTCTTTAGCTGGACTCTCAACTTAATAAAGTTCCAATAAACTCAATGTCAATCCATCCGTTGCATTGAATATATTCTTTGGTGGACCAATTTGTAAAATTTGGCTCTTTGCTTCTAAAATTGGCCAAACGAGCTTGAATATATAAAACCCAAGAATCTTGATAAGGGTTGGGACCGGTTGGATACTAATCAGAAATGGATCGCGCTTCAGAACTTTCTCCAAAGTTGGAATCGTCACCCCATGCTTCGAAACACAAACCGGAAATACAGGGGGCCATGTCGTGGTAATGGTCAAACCACAACTTGGTTCCTGCAATTCAGCTTGTTCTTGTTCTTCATCTGACCCTTCTGCCAGCAACCTTTCCAGCTCCTCCAAATCTCTTTCTGGATTAAATTCTTCATCTAGTAAATTTAGCTCTTGTAACTCACATTGTTCTTGTTCATTAGGCAAGATGTTATCTAACCATCTTCCAATTTTCTTCAATTCATCATCTGAGTCATACTCCTCATCTTCTTGCTTAATTTCTTGTACTACTTTCTCAAGAAAAGCATCAAAAGCATCGAGATTTGGAAAATACATAATAAATAAAAATAAAAATAAAAATTAAACTAAATATAAAAAAAATCAATAAATTAAAAACGATTACAATTAGCAAATAAAATTAACTATTTGAACCGTTCCCCGGCAACGGCGCCAAAAACTTGATGTGTGTGAAACGAACTAGTTTTAATCCTACTAACTTAAACACAAAATAAACACACGAAAGGCAGTGTACCTATCGATTAGTAATATAGTTCAAGCAAGTAGGGTATCGAACACAGGGAACGGTAAACAATTAAAATAAATGCTAATATTATCTAAATAAAACAAGTAATAGAAATGGGGGTTTCTCTAGTTTTGCAAGACTAGAAACTTCACAATGAAATAAAACTCAAACTAAGCAACTAACAGCTAAAGCAAATAAACAATCACTAAATTCAATAATGGAGAAGACTTCTGTTTAGGTTCGACTCATTTACTCCTATGGTTGATTTTATGGTAAGTGCAATGGATTATTCGTTATTGGCTACCGATTAGTGTGATTAGGTTCACGTTCGCTATTACTAATCCTTAGAAAACAAATTAATTCAAACATTGGCCAATTGGTTAAACTAATGAGTTTCCTAGACTATTGATTCGGGTTAAGTAAGACTTGTAATTAGCTAATCAAATTACTAATTCAATTAACCTCTTGTTGATGGTTCGTCACACAAGGCTCACACATTAATTTACCTATTTTCTAGTTAACCCTAGTTTCACATTCATTATTCCTAGGCACATAACAATGTGTTCACATAAATCACATGAGATAAGCAGTTAAGAGATGTTCATGTAGCTTAATTACTTAGCTAATTAACAGAAAATAGTTGTTGTTAACACATGAGGATCTTTAACAAGCTTAACAAAACAAACTCAACAATTTCAATTAATCCAACCACAAAAATCAACACATAGTCATAAATTCATCTACCCTAAACAGAAGATATGAGTTTTAGCCTATGATTACAGCAGAAAGTTTAACAAAAACGAAATCTAATAGTTTACACATAGTTCAAACAAAAGATTAAGTAAAGAGTAAACCTAAATTGCCTTTTATATTCTCAAAATTGAAAGCTAGGGTTGTTCCACGAGTTCCAGGGCTTCTAGCTGCACCTCCAGTCGCAAATTAACCCCCAAGGGTTCCCCCATTCGTTAGGGTTCGAATGAGAAGCGTTTCTATATATATATTCTGAAAACAGGGGCTACTCGGCGAGTCTAGTGACCTACGCGACGAGTCCATTACTTAAAATTCCGTGTACGGCAAGGCGAAGTCAAATCGCGAAACTTCTGACCAACTCGTCGAGTTGATGGCCTACTCGTCGAATGAGAAGCTTTTATATATATATATATATATATATATATATATATATATATATATATATATATTCTGAAAACAGGGGCTACTCGCGTAGTCCAGTGACCTACTCGACGAGTCCATCACTTAAAATTCCGTTTACGACAAGGCGAAGTCAAGAATTGTGAAACTTCTGACCAACTCATCGAGTTGATGACCTACTCGTCGAGTCCATTTGGAATCAACATTTTCTCAAAACATGAAAGTCATCCGAAACTGTGTCTATCTTTCAGAACATTTTGAATCTCATCAATCGGAGTTACGGTTCATGAGATATGGCCAAAACACTGACGAGGGGTCAAGTTGTCCAGCAACATTCTTCTTTCTTCAAAATCTAAGATCCAAGCCTCCAATCGCTAGTTCCGCTTCCTTTTCCTTCCGAGCATGTCTTTTATTGCTGAAATTGAAATATTAATCTAATTAAGTACTTTTTGTTCATTAAATGAGACAAAAACAACATAAAGTATTAAGATAATGCATGAATTTTATAACTAAATATGCCCATATCAACTACAAACTATACATGATTCTATGAAATCTATCAAGAACTAAGGAATAGGAAATTATAATTTCCCTATTCATAAACAAAGATCCAAATTTAGATATAGGGTCTAAACTATTCGAAACACTTCCAGGGTAAACCTAAGAAAACAGTTTGGTGTATACAAAACCACTAATGCAAGTTTAGGAATACAACAAACGCTGACATAACAAACTCTACATATTACTTTAAAGTATACAAAACCTATGAATGCACCAAAGTTATGTTGACTTTTAAAACCACATGTATTCCTAGGAAATCAATTGAAAACCGAAGATCTCACAACAATGGCTAAAGGGGTAACTAGCAGTCTATTAAGGAGCATAATTACCAAGATAAACTATATTCATGTCTTTATGTAACACGAAAATTGATAAATGGAAGTGATATTTATGTTATACAAGTATGTGTTAATTTAATTGTATCCTTTAACTGTGAACCAACATTCTAACGTCGCGCCACCTGGTGTTTCCGCTGCATGTCGGGGGTGTAACAACCTATAAATTATCCCACAAGCAAGAGCCAAAACTGAGAAATTAGTAACCTTTCTAAGGCAACTTTGAAACTAGAGAACACCATTGGAACAATGATTTGAAGAATCAAATAATGGTATCATTAGGGATTCATTTGGTCTAAGAATTCCTTTTGGATTACTTTCCGTTTTCTACCCGAGATTATGGGCTAATACCCTTTTTCTTTTCGCTTAGAGTAGATGAACCCTAATATTATGTGTTGATATCAAAGATTTTGATTTTATTAGTTGTCTAATTTATCATATATGTTTGATCAAAGATCCTTATATGTTAAAGTTTCTATCTTTATGACTTACTGTTGAGTTATTATAGTTTAGATGATCGTTCTAACTATGTTGGCTTGAATCATAATTTTTTTTTAAATATTACAACTGTTATTACTAGTAATTGACCATATCCTAGGGTTAGGTTATAAAGTAATTAACTATAACGTGTAAGAACTACATCTGATTATCATTAAGTGTAATTAACTGATTTTCATGATCAATGAGGTCAATAGAATCAAGTTTTGCATGATACACACTAAAATACTGATAATAAGGGTAATTAATCTACATGATTATTGTAATTAGAAGTCTTTAGAATCATAGGATTAGTAATCTCACCAAAAGAACTAATCAGTATAGGAATCGGTAGGCAACGAATTAATATTTATTACACTTATGAGAAATCAACCATAATTAAGAGGGAATCGAATCTAAGTGAAAGTACTTTTATTATTACTTTTTTAAAATATGGTTTACATTTTCATTTGTTTTCTAATTCTCTCTTTTTAGTTATTTAGTTAAAAAACAAACTCCTTCTTTACTTTGTTGTTTTAAGTTTAATTAATTTATGAATTTCTAAATTGAATCATACACGTTCCCTTTGAGTTCGACAACTGTGACAACCCGAAACTTTTTCCGTTAATCCTTACCCAGTTTCCGTTTATAAAATTTGGGTTTTTATTTATTTCCGTTCATGTTAACACTATTTTGGTCTAACAGAATATTCTAAGCTTAGTACAATCCAAGTTTGGGTCCAAAAATGAGTTTTTCCATGTCAACGCATAGCATCCGGGCCAAATGACCCTTCGAGAGGAGTTCACGGCCGCAAACATAGCTTACGGCCGTAAACTCTGTTTACGACCGTAAACCCTATTTACGACCGTAAACCCTCCACCCAACCCCTTGGCCGTAAACTCACCCCTATATAAGGGATGAGTGGCCTTCATTCTCACTTTTCACACTCCAGAAGCTTTCTCTCTCTACTCTCTCTCTCTACAAACTTCGAAATTGCTCTAAATCTTCAAGAAGTAAGTGTTTTTCCACCTTAAATGTTATTTCAAATCCATTTCTAGTGGTAAATCCATGTTCCTAGCTCATAAATCTCATCTTTTTCTACATTTTCTCTCTAACCAAGAACACCAAGAACACACACTAGTGTTTTTGGACTCTAACCACCCTTTCAAGCTTCCATTACGTAAGTACTCTACCCTTAGCTTGTTGGATACAAGAATCTCTTGCTGAACATCTAGAAATCGTGACCGAAAGAGTGTTTACGGTCAAAGGCAATCTCCCTTGACCGTAAACTCTATTTATAGGGTGCAAAGTTGCCACAACACCCTCCTAAGCTTAGAAACGAGGCTTAGAACACTTCCAGAAGGCTAGAAAGGACCTTGAAACATCGAAAATCGCACTTATTCGCCAAGTGTTTACGGGCGTAAACAACTGGACCGTAAACCCAGGGACCGTAAACACCTGGACCGTAAACCCAGGGACCGTAAACACCTCGACCGTAAACCCATGGACCGTAAACTCCTGATTACGGCCGTAAACTCCCCTCTTCAAACAAATGTGATTCTAACACTTAGTTTTAAGTGTTTTCTAGTCCCTAAGGTGGTTTCCTTCCATAACAAATAGTGTTATGCCCTCACCTAATGTATATATGTACTTTACATGCTAAATAGGATCCATTTATGTCCGAGGCTTTATTTGACACTCAGCAATTCCTAGCAACTTACACTCGAATCCCACGTCAAAACAGTGAGTTCATACCCCTACGCATTTTCTGAGTTTTTCATATTTTCAGGGGGGAATACAAGCAAAAGTACAAGGAAACTTGTGCTCAAGTATATTATTTTGTTTAAATAATTATATGTTCAGTATGCTTTTAACTCAGAAAACCGTTTTACCAATCGATTAAGAAATCAACTCGTAGAAACAGTTTTCAAAACTAAAGCAAGGAACTTGTAAATCTTATCACAAAAATGTGATATTTTATAAAGGATTTATACAAACCATAAACAAGATTTTCGATACTATTACTTGTAAGTTTGCTATTTTAGGATTGGGGACACGTCCTTGGTAACACTCCACCGGATTTCGTGAGTGTAGGACTAACTCTTATAATCATAATCTCTTGTAGGGAGAGCGTGACTATTGTGTATAGATCTATACGGGACTGACTATCCCGCACCTCGCTGCTAGCTACAGTGGGACCGTTAGGTGTACGGGTGACAAAGTCATAAAAGGATACTGGCCCCGTTTCGTGCCATATCTAGTTTAATGTATGGTTATAAAACTCGCAACCTAGATAACAGAGATTTACTTTTGTAATAATGAAAAAAGTGAACTAACCTCAGAGTAATAACTAATTTGATTACTAGAGGGCATTAGCAATGCTCTTAGTATCTAGTTCACTACTTATTTATTAGTTTTATTTATTTAATAAGGCTAATACATCTCACTGAGAGTAAACAAGTTTTTTCAAGGAAATTACATCTAACGATACAAGTATGGTAGATACTTGTACACCTCATTTCAGAATCGATAACCAACTATCAACTTTTAAGGAAAATATAGGATTTTCCTGGGATAACTAAATCTTTCGTAAACAGGCTGTTTAACTAATGGATAATCGAACTTCTTTCATAAGAAAATATAGGATTTTATTGGGAAATACTTTTCAAAGGATTAAAGAAACATTTCTTTCACCTGATCTAAACGCTTATGAACTCACCAGCTTTATGCTGATATTTTAAAATTGCTTGTATTCTCAGGGCATCAATAGACAGGTACTCCTGCTAACTTTAGGAGAAGACGGAACATTCTGAAGTCACGTCTTTTACTTTTTGCTATATATACTGTTATGTATAAACCATGTTTTCAACAATGTAAATATTCTTATTATAATGTAATGGTTGTGTTTACTACGCTTACTATGATACAATTGTTGTGATACTACACATGACGTCCTCCGCCCCGGAACGTTTCCGCCATCGGTTTTGGGGTGTGACAGATTGGTATCAGAGCTATTGTTTATAGTGAACTAAGTATACCGAACCTTACATGGTATACAACTATAAACACTAAGGGCCGAAGTGCTCTGAACTAAAAGTATACTTTAAAAAATATAAGTATTTTTACAAAAAGTATACAAGTATATCTACTTACCAGAAACAATATCATGTGTAGAACAAAACAAAAGTATTTTGGATGTTGAACATTGCGGTTAAACCTGGACAGTTATGTAATCATGTCTAGGGTCAATATAGTCTGATCAACTATATTTATTCGAGACATGACCAACATGTGCTTGGGAGTGACTTTGGTGTCGTAATAGGCCTAAAACTTACCCAGTATCCATTCAACAAGGTATCAAAAGAACAAAACATGCAACTTAAAATATTGTAGGAGTATTTTAGCCAGAGCCGAATACATTGTAGAAATTCATTTCTAGTGTTGCTACCTATTCTTTTCTTAGCGATAACTTACTAGCATTAGTAACCTTTCTTTGCTTATCGCTTGGTAGAACACTTTATTATGAGGACGAGATATATTTTGTTTCATATATCTTGAGGACTTACCATCCTCTTCTTCCTGGTTGTTTTTAGAACAAGATGCCTCCCCGAAAAAGACCCATCAAAAGAAATGATAATACTCCACCACCATCACCGCCCCCTCAGTTCGATCCCCCTATGTTCCAGGCAGCTGGTATTGCTGCTGTGGCTGTCGCAATGTCATAGATTAATTCTGGCGGATCTGATGGGCAGGGAGGTGGTACTCATCCCCAAAATCAGGAAGCTGGTCAGGGACACCAGAAGGAGTGCTCCTATAAGGATTTCATGAACGCAAAACCCACATCTTTCGACGGCAAAGGAGGTGTCATTGCCCTGACTCAATGGTTCGAGAAAATCGAGTCCATTTTCGAAATTTGTTCCTGTTCTGAAGCCAACAAAGTAAAATTCGCCGCTTGCACTTTCGCCAACAGGGCACTGACCTGGTGGAATGGTCGGGTCAAATCCCTAACCCTGCCAGTGGCAAATGCTATGGGTTGGGAAAGTTTAAAGGAACTCATGCTAGCTGAGTATTGCCCAAGTGGCGAAATGCAGAAACTAGAGCACGAACTCTGGAACCTAAGGATGAAGGAATCTGACATTGCTGCCTACACTTCTAGGTTTGAAGACCTAGCGCTACTTTGCCGGGGAATGGTCATCCCGGAAAGCAAGAAGATAGAGAGATACATTTGGGGACTGACACAACCCACCAAAGGAAATGTCTTGGCTGCTAGGCCAAACACCTTTGACAGCGCTAAATGTCTGGCGCAAACTCTCATAGATCACGGAGTTGATCTTGATAAAGTGGCAACCGCTCCTGAGCCAGCTAAAGAGAGTGGTGAGAAAAGAAAGTTTTGGAAGCAGCGGAAGGGCCAGTCTTCACAGGAGTCCTCGAAGAAACAACAAACGGTGGCAGTCTACGCTGCTACTACTCTTGTCGCTGCTCCTACCACTTAAGCACCTACCAGTGGATATACTGGTACCCTCCCTTGGTGCAGCAAATGCAACTATCATCATCGCATCCCCGGCCCATGCCTAGAAATGTCATGCACTAGCTGTGGCAAAAAGGGACACACAGCTCGAGTTTGCAAAACACCAGTACCACCAACCAATCAGGCATCTGGAGCAGGTGTCGGTCAAGCCTGTTATGGCTGTGGGGAAGTCGGGCATTTCAAGAGAAACTGCCCCAAGGCAACAACAGCAGGTGGCACGGGGAGAGTGCTAACGATGGTTCAAGAAGAGGCAGTCGCTGATCCCACTGTTGTTTCGGGTACGTTCCTCCTCGACAACTCTTATGCATGCATTCTTTTCGATTCTGGTACGGAGAGAAGTTTTGTTAGCCATGCATTCAAACATCTTCTTAAGCATAAGCCTCAACCATTAATTAAAACATTTACCGTCGAGATGGCTAACGGTGAGAAAGAGAGCACTAATGATATATATGTAGGTTGTAATCTTACCCTAAACGATCATTCTTTTCCCATCGACCTTATGCCAGTCTCCATAAAAAGCTTCGATGTCATCATCGGCATGGATTGGTTGAGACCCAATCATGTTGATATCCTTTGTTACGAAAAAGCTATCCGCCTCAATCTCTCCTCTGATGAAACTCTCGTGATTTACGGCGATAAACTCAATTCGAACCTCCGTATCATTTCATGCATCCAAGCCTAGAAACTCCTGCGAAAGGAGTGTTATGCATTCCTAGCCCATGTCATTAACGAGAAGCAGGAAGTTAAAGACCTAGAGAGCATCCCCCGAAGTCTGCAACTTTCCCGATGTTTTTCCCGAAGTTCTTCTGGGAATCCCTCCTGAACGCCAAGTCGAGTTTCGTATCGACTTAGTCCCCGAAGCTACCCCCGTAGCTAAATCCCCATACCGATTAGCGCCGGCAGAAATGCAGGAGTTATCCAGTCAGCTCAATGAGCTGCTCAGCAAAGGGTTCATCAGACCGAGTTCCTCACCCTGGGGAGCCCCGATCTTGTTCGTGAAAAAGAAGGATGGATCCTTTCGGATGTGCATCGATTATCGAGTGCTAAACAAGCTCACAGTCAAAAAACCGTTACCCTCTTCCTCGAATCGATGACCTCTTGGATCAACTTCAAGGAGCTAGTTACTTTTCCAAAATAGACCTAAGATCAGGGTACCATCAGCTGCGAGTCCATGAGAGTGATGTTCCTAAGACAACATTTCGGACTCGGTATGGTCACTACGAATTTGTAGTGATGCCCTTCGGTCTAACCAACGCACCGGCAGTATTCATGGACCTGATGAATCGGGTGTGCCGTTCTTTCCTGGACAAGTTTGTAATCGTGTTCATCGATGATATACTTGTCTATTCCAGAAGTGAAGAAGATCATCGACAACACTTGAGATCGGTGCTGGAAACCCTAAGGACAGAAAAACTGTACGCGAAATTCTCCAAGTGCGAATTCTGGATTCGAAAAGTAACCTTCTTAGGTCACGTGATAAGCGAGGAAGGCATACACATGGACCCCTCCAAAATCAAAGCGATAGAGAACTGGTCAGCACCGAAGACACCCACAGAAATCCGTCAATTCTTGGGTCTTGCTGGCTACTATCGCAGATTTATCCAGAATTTCTCCAGAATTGTCAAACCCTTAACCACTCTGACTCAGAAAGGCGTACCCTTTTGTTGGAGTGAAAAGCAAGACACTGCGTTCCAAACATTGAAGCGGGCCCTATGCAGCGCACCTATCTTGTCTCTGCCCGAAGGGACGGAGGACTTCGTTGTCTACTGTGATGTATCCAATCAGGGCCTGGGCTGTGTGCTCATGCAATGGGAAAAAGTCATTGCTTATGCTTCAAGACAACTGAAAGCACACGAAGTCAACTACACAACGCACGACCTGGAATTGGGAGCAGTGGCCTTCGCATTGAAGATATGGAGACATTATCTCTACGGAACCAAATGCACTATCTTCACTGACCATAAAAGTCTGCAGCATATCTTCGAACAGAAGGAGCTGAACATGAGACAACGGCGATGGGTTGAGCTACTCAGCGATTACGAGTGCGAAATCCGCTACCATCCCGGTAAGGCCAATGTGGTGGCAGATGCCCTCAGTCGGAAGGAGTACTCAGGTCGTAGAGTGAAGGCACTATCTATGACTATCCATTCCCATTTATCCGTGCAAATCAAGGAGGCTCAGTTGGAAGCCTTAAAACCAGAGAACATGCCGGGTGAAGCCTTGAGAGGAATGGAAAAGAACCTAGAAATCAAGGGAAACGGAGTCTATTATTTCATGGACCGGATCTGGACCCCAAAGTTCGGTGGTTACAGAGAGGTTGTGATGAACAAAGCTCACAAGACTAGATACTCCGTTCACCCAGGTTTGGACAAGATGTATCTCGATCTCAAGAAACTATATTGGTGGCCAAACATGAAAGCAGAGATCGCTACCTTCGTGGGCAAGTGCCTGACTTGCGCCAAGGTGAAGGTCGAATATCAGAAGCCCTCAGGTCTACTCCACCAGCCGGAGATACCTGAGTGGAAGTGGGAGAGAATTACTATGGATTTTATCACCAAACTACCCAAGTCTCCGAGCGGGCATGACGCCATTTGGGTAATTGTCGACCGGCTAACTAAATCCGCCCACTTCCTACCAATCAAGGAAAACTTCAAAATGGAGAGACTCACGAGAATCTACATCTGAGAGATAGTTCGACTGCATGGTGTGCCTGTGTCCATTATCTCCGATCGAGATAGGAGGTTCACTTCGAGGTTCTGGCAGTCACTACAGAAGGCTCTTGGAACTAAGCTGGATATGAGCACAGCTTACCATCCTCAGACAGATGGGCAGAGTGAGAGAACCATCCAGAACTTGGAAGACATGTTGAGAGCATGTGTCATTGACTTCGGTGAGTCGTGGGACACCCATTTTCCCTTGGTCGAGTTTTCCTACAACAACAGTTACCACACCAGCATTAAGGTTGCGCCTTTCGAAGCCCTCTATGGCCGCAAGTGCAGATCCCCTCTGTGCTGGGCTGAGGTGGGCGACACGCAGCTAGTCAAGGGGCAAGTCCCTGACAGCACTCTCACTGGTCCAGAAATCATTCGCGAAACCACAGAAAAGATTGTACAAATCCGAGAACGACTTAAGGCCTCACGAGATAGACAAAAGAGCTACGCTGATAAACGACGAAAACCCTTGGAGTTCCAGGTTGGAGACCGTGTCCTGCTAAAAGTCTCACCCTGGAAAGGCATGATACGCTTTGGTAAGCGTGGAAATCTAAATCCAAGATACATAGGACCCTTCGAGATCCTCGCTAGAATCGGTTCTGTAGCCTACAAACTTCGTTTACCGCAAGAACTTAGCAACATTCATCCCGTCTTCCACATTTCAAATATTAAGAAATGTGTGTCCGACGAAACCTTTACGATTCCTCTCGACGTGATTGAGATCAACGAGAACCTGAACTTTGTGGAAGAACCAATCGAAATCATGGATAGAGAGATCAAGCGAACGAAACAAAGTCGCATCCCGATAGTGAAGCTTCGCTGGAATGCCAAGAGGGGACCTGAATTCACTTGGGAGCTCGAAGATCAGATGAAACAGAAGTATCTGCATCTCTTTTCTAATCCATGATTTGTATTCTATGTTCGAATTTCGGGACGAAATTCCCTCTAACGGGGGGATGTATGACAACCCGAAACTTTTTCCGTTATTCCTTACCCAGTTTCCGTTTATAAAATTTGGGTTTTTATTTATTTACGTTCATGTTAACACTATTTTGGTCTAACAGAATATTCTAAGCTTAGTACAATCCAAGTTTGGGTCCAAAAATGAGTTTTTCCAAGTCAACGCATAGCATCCGGGCCAAACGACCCTTCGAGAGGAGTTCACGGCCGCAAACATAGCTTACGGCCGTAAACTCTGTTTACGACCGTAAACCCTATTTACGGCCGTAAACCCTCCATCCTACCCCTTGGCCGTAAACTCACCCCTATATAAGGGATGAGTGGCCTTCATTCTCACTTTTCACACTCCAGAAGCTTTCTCTCTCTGCTCTCTCTACAAACTTCGAAATTGCTCGAAATCTTCAAGAAGTAAGTGTTTTTCCACCTTAAATGTTATTTCAAATCCATTTCTAGTGGTAAATCGATGTTCCTAGCTCATAAATCTCATCTTTTTCTACATTTTCTCTCTCACCGAGAACACCAAGAACACACACTAGTGTTTTTGGACTCTAACCACCCTTTCAAGCTTCTATTACGTAAGTACTCTACCCTTAGCTTGTTGGATACAAGAATCTCTTGTTGAACATCTAGAAATCGTGACCGAAAGAGTGTTTACGGTCAAAGGCAATCTCCCTTGACCGTAAACTCTATTTATAGGGTGCAAAGTTTCCACAACACCCTCCTAAGCTTAGAAACGAGGCTTAGAACACTTCCAGAAGGCTAGAAAGGACCTTGAAACATTGAAAATCGCACTTATTCGCCAAGTGTTTACGGCCGTAAACACCTGGACCGTAAACCTAGGGACCGTAAACACCTCGACCGTAAACCCAGGGACCGTAAACACCTCGACCGTAAACCCATGGACCGTAAACTCCTGATTACGGCCGCAAACTCCCCTCTTCAAACAAATGTGATTCTAACACTTAGTTTTAAATGTTTCCTAGTCCCTAAGGTGGTTTCCTTCCATAACAAATAGTGTTATGCCCTCACCTAATGTATATATGTACTTTACATGCTAAATAGGATCCATTTATGTCCGAGGCTTTATTTGACACTCAGCAATTCCTAGCAACTTACACTCGAATCCCACGTCAAAACAGTGAGTTCATACCCTTACGCTTTTTCCGAGTTTTTCATATTTTCAGGGAGGAATACAAGCAAAAGTACAAGGAAACTTGTGCTCAAGTATATTATTTTGTTTAAATAATTATATGTTCAGTATGCCTTTAACTCAGAAAACCGTTTTACCAATCGATTAAGAAATCAACTCGTAGAAACAGTTTTCAAAACTAAAGCAAGGAACTTGTAAATCTTATCACAAAAATGTGATATTTTATAAAGGATTTATACAAACCATAAACAAGATTTTCGATACTATTACTTGTAAGTTTGCTATTTTAGGATTGGGGACACGTCCTTGGTAACACTCCACCGGATTTCGTGAGTGTAGGACTAACTCTTATAACCAGAATCTCTTGTAGGGAGAGCGTGACTATTGTGTATAGATCTATACGGGACTGACTATCCCGCACCTCGCTGCTAGCTACAGTGGGACCGTTAGGTCTACGGGTGACAAAGTCATAAAAGGATACTGGCCCCGTTTCGTGCCATATCTAGTTTAATGTATGGTTATAAAACTCGCAACCTAGATAACATAGATTTACTTTTGTAATAATGAAAAAAGTGAACTAACCTCAGAGTAATAACTGATTTGATTACTAGAGGGCATTAGCAATGCTCTTAGGATCTAGTTCACTACTTATTTATTAGTTTTATTTATGTAATAAGGCTAATACATCTCACTGAGAGTAAACAAGGTTTTTCAAGGAAATTACATCTAACGATACAAGTATGGTAGATACTTGTACACCTCATTTCAGAATCGATAACCAACTATCAACTTTTAAGGAAAATATAGGATTTTCCTGGGATAACTAAATCTTTCGTAAACAGGCTGTTTAACTAATGGATAATCGAACTTCTTTCATAAGAAAATATAGGATTTTCTTGGGAAATACTTTTCAAAGGATTAAAGAAACATTTCTTTCACCTGATCTAAACGCTTATGAACTCACCAGCTTTATGCTGATATTTTAAAACTGCTTGTATTCTCAGGGCATCAATAGACAGGTACTCCTGCTAACTTTAGGAGAAGACGGAACATTCTGAAGTCACGTCTTTTACTTTTTGCTATATATACTGTTATGTATAAACCATGTTTTCAAAAATGTAAATATTCTTATTATAATGTAATGGTTCTGTTTACTACGGTTACTATGATACAATTGTTGTGATACTACACATGACGTCCTCCGCCCCGGAACGTTTCCGCCATCGGTTTCGGGGTGTGACAGATTCGTATCAGAGCTATTGTTTATAGTGAACTAAGTATACCGAACCTTACATGGTATACAACTATAAACACTAAGGGGCCGAAGTGCTCTGAACTAAAAGTATACTTTTAAAAATATAAGTATTTTTACAAAAAGTATACAAGTATACCTACATACCAAAAACAATATCATGAGTAGAACAAAACAAAAGTATTTTGGATGTTGAACATTGCGGTTAAACCTGGACAGTTATGTAATCATGTCTAGGGTCAATATAGCCTGATCAACTATATTTATTCGAGACATGACCAACATGTGCTTGGGAGTGACTTTGGTGTCGCAACAGGCCTAAAACTTACCCAGTATCCATTCAACAAGGTATCAAAAGAACAAAACATGCAACTTAAAATACTGTAGGAGTATTTTAGCCAGAGCCGAATACATTGTAGAAATTCATTTCTAGTGTTGCTACCTATTCGGTTTCGGGGTGTGACAACAACCCAGTCTAACCAAAGTTATATTGTCACATGATTAGGTACTCTTGATGAAGCTATGTAGCAGTTTATAACATTGGTATTTCCTTTTATAATTTTAAGATATATTTTAAACACATCAAGTTTTTGGCGCCATTGCATGGGATCGAACCCGGGTCACCTGTGTGACAGGGAAGAATACTTACCATATGATATACGGAAATTGCATTTAAAATTCGTTTTACAAGATAAAACCTGCAGATGGAATAAAATGGAGTTGATAAGGACCAAAGAAGTTGATAAGGATGAAGGCAAAAGAAACGCGACATGTCGTGTTGACATACACGATGCATTGAGCTAGAAGAAATCGAATACATTGCAAATACATTTGATATGCAATGCATCCAAAAGAACTCACGTGACGCGTTCAAGCCGATGAATCCTTACCTATCGAAGAAGCATTGCATAACACGACACATAGTGCAGGAAGTCGTATTATGCCCCCAATGACATTTTAGGAAAGCCTATTCCACAACCTTTATTGATGTTTCTTGTTCTGTCTTGATCCATTTTTTGTCAATAGTTGGATATGAAAATGACTTCACAAAAGTTGTCCAACTTAGGTATATCCCATCCGCAATATAGTATCCATGATTGAATTATTCTCCGTTCAAATGAAGTGAACATTTTGATGCTTTTCCAATGACTTTTCCATTAGATAGTGGTGTTTGGTAGATGACGTTTAGGTCATTGTTGGAATCAACGACAACATAGTATGTATGTCAGAACCATAAATCTTGTAACGCTACTACTTCAAGTGTCATTGTTGGGTACTCATGATCACCTTTATGTATTTGGCATCTCAATATCGTTGGACAATTCCTCCAATTGTTAATGTGTGCAGTCAATGCTACCAAAAATGATAGAAATTCCATGTTTAGATTCGTGTGCATCGTAAAAATGTTGAATGCCATTGGTTGTTGATTTGCATAAATATTCGTCTCCATAAAGCTTAATAATACCATCAGGGTCGATCCAAATATATTTTTGGACCGAGGTGAGAGAAAATAAAAAGGCCCCTCAAATATATTAATATAGTCAAACAAGTTACAAATTTCTACTAATTTAAAGAAAAATACTTCTTATAGTTTTTTAGATACAAAATCAATAATAATAGTATCAAGAAAAAAAATGTTGGTTTAGTGGTTGTATCATGTGCTTTCTATCTGGGTGGTCAGGATTTTGAATCCAAGGAAGCCGATTTTCTTTATTGTTCTGAAAAAATAAATCAAGGTCAATCTTCCCTGGCATATATTTTATCCAATACTCAAACCATTCAACATTTCTTGTGACATTGATGACATTAATCAATTCTTTAATAACTTCAACTTTAAAAAAGTTTTATCTACAGATGTTACATTAACGTGAATGGTAAATCAACATTATTACTTCAGTTTACTACTTGTCGATATGATTTCCCCATATTTTTGTTACACATACACACTTTCTTTATATACAATGATTATTATACTTATGATATTGCATGTTCCTGATTCGAGTAATGTATCAAATTTGGCTCCTTCCCACTTCCTATAATTTATCTTTTTTTTTCTTAAAATTGTACTAATTTACTAGCCCATAAATTTTCCTTGGAACTTTGGGCCATGGGTGGTCACCCTAACGATCCTATATACTATAGTAGCCAGAGGCGTAACCATATAGGTGCAAGAGTGAGTCTTGACCTACCCTCACAAATTTAAGGTTACACGTATGTATATGATATGTACAATATATATTTCTGTTAAATAAAATGAATTATAAAAAGAATTGGGGTTGTGATATGGCATTTCTCATTTAAAATTTGAAATTTAGTAAAAGGAAAAACATTATTGCCTATATCGATTAAACTTCATTTTAAGATTATTTTAATGATGTGATATAATATCCGGTGCAACTTAAATAAATAATTTAGTTTAGAATGCATATATAGTTATATTTTGTTATCGTTTGGAGAATTTTGTCACTTGTTCATATTTTGAAAATTATTTTGCCTATTCCAAAACAAAATTTTGGCTACGCCATTGATAGCAGCTTGGAAAAATGTTGCCAAAAGGTGGCAGTTATTTTCAAATTCAAGTGAAGATAAGAAAAGATGATTTGTTTCCACAAAATATTTACTCATTGGAACTAGATGATGAATCCATTGAATTGAAGAGTGTTGCAATGTAATTTAAGAAGATTGGAATGGAATTTCATTAAGTTTGAATACAATCGGAGAAAATATGTAGTCTTTGAAGTGGTTGAGAATGGTTATGTAGACATTAAAATAAGAAAAAGAAAGTAAAATTTCTAGTCTTTGTAACGGTTAACATAGAGGAGGAAGAGATGTGGGAGAAGTGGCTTCCCCAACCAGTCTAACCCACGATTTTAGCGGTACCGAATAGTCGTCCCCAAGCCGCATTGAATCTGCCTTCGACTCCGTGCAATTTAATATTTAATAGAGGGATAACTTATAAAAATCCTAATAAGCTAGAGGATTATTCCTTTTTTTTTTTTTTTTTCTCTTTTTATCAAGATCACATAACTTTTAAGATAAGAGGCGCAGAAGGGCATATTCTTCTGTACTTTGGGACCTCAAACAAGTACTTATTATCGGAAAACACGCAAGTGCTTATTAATTTATCTATAATTTGGCTAAAAAGATTTAAGATTATTTTCTTTTTATATTCTATCTTTAGTTTTTAATTTTAGTGGAAGTATAATTAATTTCTTAATTAAAAAGAGTCGTCTTTTTTTTTATAGACTATAAGAAAAAGTAGACACGTGCATAATTTGTGACACATACAATTTTGTGGTTTATTAAAATCAGTAAACCTAAGATATAATACAACAAATGTATAATTCAGAGAATACAAAAAACTAGTGCATGTTTATGTCATTAGTCATAATGTGTATGAAACCAAACCAATAATAACTTTACTATTTTAGTTTTTTTTTTTTATAGGTTTAAGGTTGATCACATAAGAAAGATGAATAATGCTAATTACTCCAAATGATTAAAAGATAACTTATTGTTTATCTCCTTTTATTTTTTTTTTAAATCATAAGACCTATGTTTGTTTTATAATGTTTTGTATTTGTCAATTGTAAACATTTGATATTTTTTAAGAAAAAAAGGCAAAAATTGTATGTGGCTTGTTCTAATTCTATATCACCAACAAAGTTACGGAGGAAATGTGCGTTCTGTTTCTTGTGGGACAAAGCCACGTCGTTTTGGGCATCTACTTTTTTTTTTTCAACTTTTCCTTTTCACTTTTTTTTGCTTTTTTCCAATTCCTCCTTCCCTCTTGGGATCTAATAAATTACTTTATCACCATTTTCTTTCATTTTTTAAACTAATGTACTTTATTTATTTTATAACATAGCAATTCATACCATATTGATTAAATAAATTTTAAATGAGAAAATCAACTCGTTCCATATTAATTAAAAAATTATATAGTTAACATAGAAAAAAATTAAAGTTGCTAGCTAAGTAGGCTTGGCCAATTGCTAAAGCTTAATAAAGAATGTATGATGGCACATTTTTGACAAAAAATAATCGGCAACCGATGGTTAGATGAAATCTAATGCTGTATTATTATTTTTATATAAATGTTTTATTTTTGTTTTTTTTGGTAAAATATGTAAATTTACATTAACATTTTTTATTTTAAGCCTATTTGAAGTCGGTTTTGAGTTAATTTTCTTTTCTAAAATAAAATTTTAGACAAAACTGCAATAAGTGGTATCCATTTTTTTTCGAGATTTTGTTAAAACTATAATTTTTTCGGATTATTGGTCCTTTTGATCATGTTTGTATGTGAATTTGGTCTCTTCCAAAATTGAAATTACGAAATTACCCTTCTCATATTCATTTTTCAATTTTCTTTTGTCTATATATATATATATATATATATATATATATATATATATATATATATATATATATATATATATATATATATATATATATATAATGACGGCCATGGGGTGTGCGGAAGGTGCGGTCTCATGAGGCTTCCAAAATTTAGGACAAATCTATAGTTATATTCTTGGTATTTTCGTAAAATGCATTTTTATGTATTCATTAAAGATAATTAGTCGCCGGTTATTTGTATATACAATGTAATATTTTTTTTGCAATTTTGAATTCTTTTTAATTAGGAAAAAAAAATCAATATAATCAAAATCTAATCATAAGTTCAAAAATTTATGAACAGTTTAAGGAAAATATTTATATAAAAACTACAAATTTGTTTCTAATATATATTCTACCAATTGTTTTCATATTTTATAAACCCACCATAAAGTAAATAACAAATTAAACCCTAACAACCCTAATAAGGGTATGAATGGAAAACTTATGTATGACGATGAAGGGTATTTTAGACATTTTACTCGTAGACGAAAAGCCTTATGTAATTAAAGACAACTGGATCATCGAAGAAGTTTTTTAAAACTAAATCTTTTAAAATTTTATTTGTGTTCGACCATGTCTCAATAGAGACTAACCATCTTGTCGTGATTTCGATTGAGAACAACTTTCTTAACAATATTTATTATGACAATGTAATATATGAATTTGTTTATAAAAATATTAGAAGGTCGATCCTTAAAAAATAGTGATGCATTGATTTGTTATCTTTTTTTTTTATAAAAAAAAACTTTGTTGTAACATATTCAATTTATTACTAATAAGTGAATACATGATGTTGTGTAGTAAATTTACGAGATGTTTGTTAACTTTAAGTTTTGAATTTAGCGGTAGCAAATTTAATTAATAATATAATATAAGAAGCTTTTTATGGGGTCTCACTTTAATTTTCGTACAAGGTCTTGGAAATGTCAGGGTCTGGCCTGAATAATATATATATATATATATATATATATATATATATATATATATATATATATATATATATATATATATAGGTGCCCACATACCAACCCACCCCACCCCTCTCTCTCTATCTCTCTCTCTCTCTCTCTCTCTCTCTCTCTCTATATATATATATATATATATATATATATATATATATATATATATATATATATATAGGGCTAAGTTATAATGTGGATGTACAACTATGTACGGACGTGTGGACAATGTTATTATATGATAATTACTAAGAGAATAGGTTGTTAAGTAATATGAATACGTTCAACCTCACACAATTATCGTCATTTTCATGCATTCTCACTAATTCTTGTTTATTTTTGTTCTCATGGATCATTTTTCACTCATTTTCATTCTTACATAATACGACTCAATATACATTCTAACAAAATTCCGACAGAATGAGAATAATAATAAAAAGTCTTTAATAACATTATAGACGATTTAATTAGTGAGAATGCGTGATAATGACAATAATTATGTAAGATTGAACGTATTCATATTATCAAACAATATATTTTCTTTGTCATTCTCACATAATAGCATTGTCCACACGTCTGCACAGTAGATGTCAATCCACATTTGAACCTATCTCTCTCTCTCTCTCTCTTATATATATATATATATATATATATATATATATATATATATATATATATATATATATATTAACGCTTGGAATCCTGGTATGTTCATTTTTGCCCCTTGTGTATTAATAATTGCATTTTGATCCTTGTGTTGTACGCGGGGCGTACCACATGGTACACTTGGCGTACAAGCTGCAAAGTGAGTACGCGGGGCGTACCACATGGTACGCTTAGCGTATTCATGCGAGGGTTAGACGGGGTTCCAAAAATGTATGCGGGGTGTACAACCAGGTACACAGAACGTACGTGTGCTTTATTGAAAACCCTAATTTCGGGGTTGGACACTATATAATCATCCTTATGGATTATGAAACCCTCATTTATCAGCCTCCTCTGACCTTTAAGCTTTATATTAGAAACCCTAAGCCTATCCCTTGTGTTTTGAGCTCATTGTGTCCATTTTGGTGTGTTTTGGTCCATATTCAAGAAGAAGAAGCTTGGTGCAATGTGGTGGATCAAGGAAGAGTTTGTGGATCTTGATTATTGGCTTCATTTCTAGCCTTTTTTAGGTAAAAAGATATAAACTTGTTCATTAATGGCTTATATTTATTGTATATGAGTTTTGGTCCCTTTTTGGCCCCAAGAACGAGATCTAGTGGTTAGATACCACTCCAGGAGCTTTGATTTACCACTCTTGGTGTTTCTAAGGTTCTAGATTCATAAAGTTGTTAACTTTAGGGTTTAGAATCCCCTTGCATGAGATGGTGTCCATTTGGTGAAAGTATAATTTTATATCTTGAAGTTGGTTTCTTTTGGGGCATGCAAAGTCACCAAGTCAGTGACTTTATGGTTCTAGACACTTATTAGGACTCAGATCTGTGGTTTGGAATTCTGGGCTTAAGCACTAAGAGCTTAATGAAGACTTTGGCTTAATGGATGAGTACGCTGGACGTACTAGTCTGTAAGCTTAGCGTACAAGCCAAATAGCGTGTACGCTTAGCTTACAAGCCAAATAGCATGTGCGGTTAGCGTACAGCTGAGTACGCGCCGCGTACTTAGTCAGGAGGGTTTTTGCATATTGGGCGTCGCGTTTGGGCTTTCTTTTGGGCTTGGGTGTGTGAGTTCTTATTGGGCCATCTGAGTGTAAGTGTTTTTGGACTAGGAAAAATGGTTGGGCTTTAAGGTAAGGCCCGTGTAAGGGGTTTGGGACCAATTTGGAAAATTAGGCCATAATTGGTCCTTAGTTGACTATTTGGCTTTGGGCCTTTTAGATTGTGAGTTGGGCTTTAGTCTTGGACCAAGATAGGTTAGGGGTAAAATGGTCTTTTTACCCCAAGTATGGATCGTGGATATGGTTTGGGGATTAAATGCTAATTGGGTGTTATTTTGGTATTGATTAGCTCGGGGATTCGTTGGACCAGCAGCCATGGATTTTCAGTGAGATTCAGCAGTCGAGGTGAGTTTTCTTACTGGGTTTAGCGAGTCTAAGGCACCAATGTCGGCCCTTATTATTTATGTTAGGATGCTAGGAGTCAGCGTGACCCTTGCATGTGATATGTGTTGCTATGTATACCAGGCGAGGTCCGAAGACTATATTTTATGCTATTTGTAACACCCGAGTCCTCAGGTATTCTCTTATGCGGTTTATTTAAAATAATAATAATAATATAATGGGAATGTTTGGGAGTGCCGTACGCTGGGCGTACATAGTGTACGCACAGCGTACACATGGTGAGGCACGGATCGAGGGAAGTCCCTGCGTACGCTGGGCGTACCCATGCGTACGTTGGGCGTAATCTGACCAGAGGCAAACCCTAAATTTTATGGTTTGCACCCTATTTAAAGGACTTAAGTCCCTCATAACCCTCATCTTCTCAGCCTCCATTGCCCTTAGAGTGTTAAAACCGAACCCTAAACCTCTTGCATGCATTTTGAGCTAACGTTGTGTATTTTTGGTGTTATTTGGTGATTTTGAAGAAGAAGTTGTTGGATTAGATGTCTAAGCCCATAACTATTATTGGTATGTACTCGACTCGAGAGTAGCATGGTCCATTTGGGTTGCATATCACCAAGACAATTTGTTAGGATGGACTCTTGAGAGAAGGTTATATATGATTTATTAATATATTATAAGTTATAATATATTAATATGAAATCATATGTTTTAATTAGTATTGATCAAGAATTAATTTCGAATTAATTTAGTGATCAAAGGAGACTAATTAAATCTATGGGGACTAATTATGGTAATTAGTTATATTTATATGTGTTGGGCTTATGATCCATGTTGGACCAAGTTTATGTATGGATACATAAAGAGTTGGGCTACATGAACCATGGATCATAACACCATGTGTATGGATTTGGGTTATACCCATGACCCTTGGAATCCTACATATAAATATGTCCATTCATAGCCAAAAACGCCTACACATGTTCTTGGAGTTCATAGAGGTATTTTTGGTGCATGGAGATTCTCTCTCAAGAGCCACCTTTTTCCATGGTGTGTTGTGATTCCATTTGAGGTATCCACACTATTGGTGCTAAGCTCTTTAAGCCAAATACAACAAGGTTTCAAGCTACATAAAATGTATGTCATCATAACTAGTATTATATATTGTTTATGTCAATTGCATGCTAGTTATAGGCTTAATGCTTTGGAAACACCATTACATGTATAATTAGAGAATTCATAGAGCCAAGGAATTTAGGGTTGTATGTGCACCATAGGATGTTGTAGTATACTAAAACCCAATAGTGGTATCAGAGCCATGGGTTGTTTTCAATTATACTTGATGCAAATTGCTGAAAAAATCAATTTTTCTGCTCACTGTTCAGTGAACTCGTCGAGTCCATGGGGGGACTCGACGAGTCCATGTGAAAACGCATCCTACTCGTCGAGTAGGTTCTTGCACTCGGCGAGTAGGAGGCCCTGAGTGCAGAATTTCGAGTTTTGTTGCTGGAATTGGACTAGGATCATTACCCTAAACTGTTTTTAGATTGTTAAACTTGTTTTTGATGTGGTAATGATTGTGCTTATCCAATTTCAATGATAATTGTCAAAGTTTCAAGATTTGTGTTAGTTTATGTGATTAGCTAAGTTCTTGAAAATTGTTGATATGAATTATCTTTGCTTATGAGTTTGATCATGTTTATAGAAAAATTATTTGATTATTGTGTTAATTGGAATAACTGATATTAATGATTTTTATGACTCCATAACTTGTCCTCAAGTTATGGAAAATGAAGAGTTTTTCATTTAAAAGCACATTAAGTCTCATAGGTTATGAAATGGAAAAGTCTCTATTTTTAATGTCATCATAAAATGTTTTTTATGTCTTCCATAACTTGTCTTCAAGTTATGGAACTTGAAAAGTCTTCCATAAAAACCATATTAAACTGATAAGTTATGGAAACCAAAAGTTTTTGAATTGTTTAAAACTTGCCCTCAAGTTTTGGAATTTGTAAAGTTTTCCCCCATGAATACTTTAATTCCAAATTAAACCCTTAGAATTTTAAAAGTTTAAAATTCAACCCTTATACTATTATAATATTATAGGTTTAATATTTATATATATGTATAAGAGTAAGTCAGTCTTACCGTTAGTAGGCCTCATTCACGAAGCCGATATATAAGTGGGTTATAAGGTTACTGCCTATAAAATGGCAGTTTAATGGGTGTCTACTCTCACCCACCGCTTCCTTGACTGGTGGAGAGTCGTTAGCCGAACGGGTAGGACATGACATTAATTCCCCCTTCATTAAAAGTATAATGATAAATACTAAGTAACTAAACTCTTATAAATTCCCAATCTTAGTTACTTAGGAAAATGTGAATTTGGTGCTAACCCATGAAATTGCACTTTGCACCTTGTTAAGTCGTTAGTGGAGCGTGTGTGGTTAATCGGAACACTAATCTGGGAGTGACAATATGTGGCAAAGGGTAGCTTGATGTTAATCATAGATCAATGGAGCGTGTGTGGTTAACCGGCACATTGATTAGGTGGTTGTAACATTAAGTGTACCAAGTTAATTTGCATGGTTATTCACTCCTTGTTTGTGATCCTCGGCATCCCAGTCACAAACTTGAAGGGCACAATCGAGATTTAAACATGCCATTGAATAGTTCAATGAATCTCAAAAGATCTAGGAGTTTCAATTCATTTAAAACCTAATGTTAAATTTCATTTTTCATGGTGGAAATTGGTAAATCGTCATTTACCTACCTTCAAATATTTTGTAGCTTGGATTACGGCATCCCTATTCTAAGTTATAAAATATTGTGTTGGGTCCTAGCCTTAATAGTTCATATTGGGTGTTCTATTAAGGACTCAAATCAACTAAACTTGAATTTCTCCCTCATAGATGTCTAGTTATGACAACTATGGTCTTCCTTATCCTTTTGGATAAGGCTTTACTAATGAAGATGATATCCCAAATGGCGATCAAGGTGAAAGATTAATCCCTTTGTTGTGCATTAAGGGGACTGAAATCATACTTCACTTCCTCCACCTCCTCCAACTTTTCTCCCTAACCCACAAGTTCTTGAATAGTTCAAGGTCACTCAATCCCTATTGGCAAGCAATGTCCATATGTTCTCACATCTTGGAGATGAAGTCACATATTGACAAGTTGGGAGAGTTGGGTGTCAAAGTCTCAAGGAAGTTGACTGTTGACTGGGTTCTTCAATCACTTTCTAAGTTATACAGTGAGTTCATTAAGGACTACTATGTGACAGACCACGACATGACCCTTATCGATCTTACCTATTTGCTTGTTGATGCTGAATCAGAAATGATTTGGAGCACTGGTAAAGCAAATTTGATTGGAATATCTACTTCCCAAACTTACATGGACATTGTCAATTGAAACATTGGAAGTCCAGAAAAGTCTTATCTTCCCAATGGAAAGGGATGGGCCATAGTCAACCCGGATGACCAAATGGTAAAGAGAAAGGCTAAGTTTGAGATAGTCTCATGTACCATTACTAAAGATTCCATATGTTTCTATTGCCAAAGGAAGGGGCATTGGTTGCAAAGCTGCCTGTTTACCTGGAAGTTCACTAGGATGGTAAAAGTCAAAAATTTGACTATGCTTCAGGTAAAGTCCACTATCTAACTCTATTAAGTTCCTATTTGGGGATTCTTATTACATGATGTGACTAGGTCGCATTTTGATGTTTTGTAGAATCGAAGAAAAGAAAGGAAGCTTAAAGGAAGAATAAGCTAATTTTAATCGTGAAGAGATGGATTTCGATCGCATGATCTGAAGATCAGAATTTTGAGCTGCAGAGAGTTATGATAGATTGCTTAGGAATGGATAACAACATAGTTTTCATTTGTATTTTCATTGTAAGGATAAGTCTTTCTGTAATTTTAAAATAAAAGGAAAATTTTTGATTTTATTTATTTTAAGTATCCTTACAATGGGATTTGTGAAGATTGTTGTTTATATGATTCCATTGATAGCAATATTGGAAAATGGATTTGATTCTTTCGTTTGTGGTAGTGTCATAATTTACCAAATAAGGAAAGATTTTCATCACCCAAGTTTCAGTTGGATAGAAACTTGGAATCATGCAACGTGTATTGTATGATGAATGAGAATTTTCATATTTGGGAAATTAAGACTAATTCCTTGTTCACATGTTAATGTGAATCAAGTGAAGGACTAGGAGATCGGGTACACTAGGTTGTGCGCTGATCTGGTCCACCACAAAGAACGATAAGGCTATTCGTCATGATTTACTAAAGTTTAGTAAATATGGTTATGCTTACAAGTTTAAGTGTAATTCTGAAACATTGGAAAAGTGTCAATGTATGACAGGACGAATGAGTAGAATCAAATTTGGCAGAAAGATAAAAGTTTCTCCAATCTAAAAAGATGGGAGAGTACTTCAGTATCATGTTTTATGATCATCTTAATGATTATGAAAAACCATATCACAATTGATCCTCTGAGGACATCTTGGTGCATTTGTTTGGCTAAGAAGAGGAATCGTGAATTGTTGAAAAGGTTAAATCAAAAGATGAGTCATACTTCGTTCCAAAATTGAGTCTTAGAGTAACACTCCAAGATCGAGCCTTGAGTGACATAATGTTAAGAAGGTTTAAAACACTTATGAAATGTAGAGTAAAATGTTTTCTACTCTTGTACATTTGAAATTAAGTTGTGATGCTTTGGATAAAACAAAGACCAACTAAGGCCAATTGTGTGAAGTGTTTGTCTTGATTAGAATCCACACTAACTCTTGAATATTTGTTTGTCAAGGAATGGCTCTTGACAAGAGAATCTTATATGTCAAGAGGTCAGTGGGAGTCTTAAAGATCTTGAAAAGTTTCAAGAACTAATCAAGGGTATTATTTATCACTAGCACACGACTTGAGGTTTATATCCTATCGTGTTAACATATTCTTGTTTCTGTGCCCATTCCAGTTAAAGTTGACTATGCATGTGAGTTCTATGAGTTCTAATTTGTTTGCATAACTACTTGGAAGCAATGGTAGGCCCTTGTGCTGCCAGGAGGCAAGAAGTTAAGATTGAACAAGTTCTGTCCATATGAGTTAAGATTTGTCACTAACCTTGTCTTGTGATTATGGTTTTGACAAATTCACATGTATAGGAATACATACACCATAAAAATCTAAGTGTCATAAGGTTTCTCTCCGATTCATGAAAATGATGGTGAGGAAATGCTTTCACTAAGTAGATTTTAAATAGTTAGCAATTGTGATACTTGAATTTCTCAAATTCGATTATGATTACGACATCCCTCTTCATAGTTCAAATTATGAGAAATGGCAAAGGTCTAAACATTTAAGACTATGATTACGACATCCCTTTTCATAGTTCTAAAATTGTTTAGACACACATGTGAGCTATCTAAGGAAAGGTGTATGATTTTGATAAAGTCTTATCAAAGAATTTCGTATCAGAAATCTGAACTTTGGTAAGTCCAGCTGATTTCTGGGTACATGTCAAAACTAGTGGGAGCATAAGTGTTATGCTAGTAAGATAATAATTATTGTGCTAGTGGGAGCATAATTATTATGGTAAGTGTTGCAAGTTAGCAATGTTAATTATAGAAAAGAAAAGTTCAATTTGCAAGTTGTAGAGGTTGAAAAGTTGTTTTGCTATAATTAAGGGAGAGGAACTTATACTTCATTTCAATTCTAAAAGCTTAGATTGAGATTTTAATCAAATTTATTCAAGTATATATATGAATGTTATGTTGGAATGGTTCAACATAATGAAATTCAATATATGGAAATATTAATTGCGTTCCCAATATTCGATTATGATTACGGCATCCCTCTTCATAGTCCGAATTTTGAGAACATGGCTAATCGAAAAATATTATAGCAAAAGACTGGTCTAGGATCATGTCTTTATGTGAGACATTATGAATCGTATCCCATATGCTTCGGGTATAGGATCGATTGCATATGCTATAATATTTCTATGTGTTCTGAATTTTCCAAATGCCTAGGGCATTAAGAGGGAAAAAGGACCAGAACTGCATATGACTAAAATGATTAAGCAATTGTCGAGGACAATCTGAGGCTTACCAAAGATTGGTTACTCATGGACAGTTGGAAGTATAGTGTTAATTTTGGAAGGACCATATTGACATATTCTGAAAAGAGGCAACTCTTTATCAGAAGTGATAGTCAAAATGGGAATATGGAAATGTTTCCATAAGTGGAAGTTATTCTTTAAATCTATGTAAGATTAGAAAACTTAATGCAAGAAGGATGTTCAAAGGAATGTACTTTAATTGTGAGACTTCGTTTCCATGAAATTGCTCTCCATTGGAATACTTTGTAATGTTTGTAGCCAAGTCTTTGTGACTTTTGTGCATAGTCATTACAAGAGGATCATTGCATATAAGTTTAGAATCTAACCGATTTCAGTAAATGGCAAAGAATCTTGTATTCTTACATTTATCATAAGGATTTGGAATTGTGAAATGAGCATCATTGAAATGTTTTCAATTGATATATTCCATAAAGAAAGGACCATAGGTAAACATAGTGTGCATGCTTGTAGCATGGGACAACTATTGTTTTAGTTCAAGTATTAAGTTGATTATTCGAAACATTATACAATGGATAATGTGTAATCAATATGGTGATTAAATAAAAGGTGTTTTATTTACACTCAAAAGTTTTGGGGTCATATAGGATTAGTATTATTCTGGTGTTTCACTTTGCATGTTTTGACTTCCAGGATAACTAGATTATTCAAACCGTCCACAGTCGATCATACTTTGGAAGTAAGTATTGAGGCAATACTATCATGAATGGGTTTGTAGTTTGTCTAGGTGTTTTAGACATCGCTGCAGTATTCATGAGTGCTCATGGAATAAGCTTCGAGTATTGGATTAAACCCACGCTCATTTGAATCACTTCATGGATTTTATCACGAGTGATCATGAGACGATAATATCTTATATTCTTCAAACGGAGAGATATGAGTTGCAGTCTACAAGTCGGTTGCACATTGATAATGTGAAAACGCACCAGTAACTTGGTGTTATAAAACGCATTGTTATGTGTGATATGATGAGTAGATAGAGCAATCATATGAGTCGAACTTTATCCGTTCCTTTTAACCCATGTGGATAAAAGCGATATCTATGGGCCCCTCGATGATTTAGTGATGATAACTGTAAGTCCTCGGTCGGGCCCGGACTGTCAGTCTTCATAAATCGGAAATCTCGAAATAACAGATGGACAGAGAGAATGATTATAATCCATGTCTGAGTCCATATGATATATAGAATGGAGGAATATATGATCCCTTATCTAATAAACACATCATTGACTAGATCAGATTTTGACAGCGGTTTTTAAGAGCTACGATTGCTAGTCGGGTTTTGGATTCCTACTTGCAATAATAGTTTTAGACTTATCCAAGTGGGAGACTGTTGGATTAGATGTCTAAGCCCATAACTATTATTGGTATGTACTCGACCCGAGAGTAGCATGGTCTATTTGGGTTGCATATCACCAGGACAATTTGTTAGGATGGACTCTTGAGAGAAGGTTATATATGATTTATTAATATATTATAAGTTATAATATATGAATATGAAATCATATGTTTTAATTAGTATTGATCAAGAATTAATTTGGAATTAATTTAGTGATCAAAGGAGACTAATTAAATCTATGGGGACTAATTATGGTAATTAGTTATATTTATACGTGTTGGGCTTATGATCCATGTTGGACCAAGTTTATGTATGGATACATAAAGAGTTGGGCCACATGAACCATGGATCATAACACCATGTGTATGGATTTGGGTTATACCCATGACCCTTGGACTCCTACATATAAATATGTCCATTCATAGCAAAAAAACGCCTACACATGTTCTTGGAGTTCATAGAGGTGTTTTTGGTGCATGGAGATTCTCTCTCAAGAGCCACCTTTGTCCATGGTGTGTTGTAATTCCATTTGAGGTATCCACACTATTGGTGCTAAGCTCTTTAAGCCAAATACAACAAGGTTTCAAGCTACATAAAAGGTATGTCATCCTAACTAGTATTATATATTGTTTATGTCAATTGTATGCTAGTTATAGGCTTAATGCTTTGGAAACACCATTACATGTATAATTAGAGAAAACATAGATCCAAGGCATTTAGGGTTGTATGTGCACCATAGGATGTTGTAGTATACTAAAACCCAACAAAAGGTGTTTAGAGAAGATGTAAGTACGTGAAGAGAGCTTGTAGATCCAGAAGTTTGGCATCAATTTTGACCTATTTAAGGTATAAAGCTTTAACCTTGGTCATTGCATGCTTAGATCTAGTTTTAGGGTGATTAATGTTGTATTTTGGTCCCATAATTTTGAATCTTTGATATAAAGGAGTTTCAGTCCATATGAGTTGTCCTTTTAGGCTCTTGGAGGTGTTAGGAGCCATAAAAATCGGACCTTGATGGTTTAGCCTCAACCATGCAATTGCTAGATGTCAACTAAGTGTACTTATAGACTTGATTTATGTCTTTGTCCCCATCCATGCATGAAAAAGAATAAAGTCTATAGCTTTATGGCTTAGGACGTTTTTAGGGACCCAGATCTATGTTTTAGATGTTAGGGCTTAATGGATTAAGTCACAAGAAGGTTTTTGGGATGGTTGGCCAGTACGATGGGTGTACTCCCTGGTACGCTGCGCGTACTGGGTCAACGACACGTATCTGGTCAAGACCATTGTACGTTGGGCGTACATGCAGAGTACGCCGCGCGTACGCATGTAGCGGACAAAAATTGAATTTCTGGGCTCTAAGATGTTGGGCCTCAAGCCCACCTATTGATTGAGACCTATGGGCCTAGGGTTATGTTAGATGATATTTGGGCGTTAGAGTTTATTTGGTTGGGCTTGGGCACTTTGGGTTGTTCTGAAATTGGGCCTTGGGAGGAAGAGGCCCAATAAGGCAAGGATTAGGGAACCTTTTGCCTTAAGACATGAATTAGGGTTTGGACCTTGGATTCATAATGCAATCTAATGGCTAATTAGAAATTTATGTTCCGCGATAGGGAGAGGAGTTCACGAGTCATCCAGTGAGTATGATTTGACACCCACAGTTTGAGGTGAGTCTCCCTTCGGAGAATTTGGGTCGAAGGCACCAAGGTCGGCCCACTAGTTATGATATAGCATGATGATTGTCTTTGTGATAATTATCGGTTGTGCATGTATTGTTTGACGATTCTGTTAATTATGTATGATATTATGTGGTAGTGGTAGGGGTGAAATAGACCCGGTATCCGTTTGAAATAGACCAAAGGGGCAGGTCCAGCACCCAGATATGCTCGGCAGTATCCGGTTGAAGTAGAGCGAAGGGGTAGGCCAACACCCTGATATGATTGGCAATATGTTTGCTTTGTATGTGTTATGGTGGGGGAACTCACTAAGCTTTGTGCTTACAGTTTCAGTTTGTGTTTCAGGTACTTCCAACTCGAAGGGAAATGGACCGACATGATTGCATCGCATCACACTATGATTTTCCGTAGTATAGATTTTGGGACTTATGCTTTGATAGTACGTTTTGATGTTTTGTTTTGATTACATACTATGATCTTCGTATGTTCAAATTGTTTTTGAAATTGATGATGTTTTGGTAGATGGGTTTAGTAACTTTAAAAATGAAATTTTTGGGTCGTATTTTTGGGATGTCACAAGTTGGTATCAGAGCCTTGGTTTGAGGGATTCAGGCATACTCTCAGGTGTGTTTGAACTTAAATCGAGGGTTTGGTAGGTTTTTATAAGAAAAATATTTCTTTTAAAACTGAGGATTTTTATAGAAGACAAGGGGTGTGATGCATGCAATCGGCCGAGCTCAAGTAAGTTTTCTCCAAGATAACGATACATGTTATCTGTTATTATTTGATTACGAATCTGTGAATCGCATGCTAGTTAGGGCTAGGGATCTGCTTAGTTTTTGCATGATAGGATGCTAGGAGAGATGCCTCGAATGACTATTGTATGAGCTTGTAGACTTGCATGCTAGTACTGATCAGTCATTGATAGGATGGCCTGATTGGATTACGTTGTTTCTAGTGAGCCGAAGCCCGAATGCTGCTTGCTTTGTGCTTTCTAGGAGTTCTAACTAACTTCATTTAACTAGTAAGCGAATACGCTAAGTTACATGTTTTGCGAACCAAATAATTTTAGAAGGTTAGGTTTGTCTCTAATGCGCAACTCTTGTTTGAGTCCAAACGTTGTAGTGTAAGACCTCTCATTCAAAGAATTATCTAGTTTTAGTGATATGTAACTGTATTCGTGAACTAGTTAGAGAGAGCTAGTGGGAGTTCCTTCGCTAGCTGATGGCAGTGAGTGATGAGAGAGTTGCCCTAGAAAATGCCTAGGAAGAGATTAGTGCCAGGAGCCTTATCTGATTGCAAACTGTATGTATGGATAGGAAGAAACCTGGAGGATTCAAGGTGATCCTTGAGGAAAGTACGGATAGATATGGAAGGTAGTATGGGCCCGTACTACTGAAAGCAGAGGATCCGTACTCGATTCGGGGAGAGCCTCGAGGAAACCAAGGGGCTTGTAGAATGTGAGATTTCTCGATTTGTATTCATGATCCTAATAGTTGTATGGTTTGTTTCAGAATGGTGATGACACGTCAGGGAGCAGGAGGTTCACGATCTAGGTCTGGTTCAGGTACGGGTTTCGAGCCAATTGATGAGTACTGCGAGAGTTCATTGCATCTGAGATTACTAGAGGCATCCTTGATGCAACCCCATTGATTTTTTGGTCGATCAAGGAGGGAATTATCGAGCTGATGGAGGATCGTCTTAGGGCCTTCAGGAATGATATGATAGCTAGCCAATTTAGGACTCGCACACTCTCCTTCAAGGATTTCAGGGGATGTGGAGCACCAGACTTCTTCAGGGTAAAGGACCCCATCACAGCTAGATGGTGGATAATAGACATTGAGTGTGCTCAGATGACTAGCTTCTGCCTTGATGGGTCGAAGGTCAGGTTTTTTGTGGTTGTTTGAGGCAGCGGGCTTGGGATTGGTGGGAGGAGGTTGGTTATGCTTTGGGAACCCCGACCATTGAGGCCATGACCTGGATGGATTTTGTGATCAAGTTTCGAGCGGAGTTTGCACCAGTGGTGGAGATAGATCAGTTGGTCAGAGAGTTTTTGGACATGAGACAAACGACAGAGACTGCGGCGGAGATTACCGCCAAATTCAGGGAGAGGGCCTTGTTGGTGCCCCATTATGCAACTTATGAGGAGATGAGGAAAACTCGATATCAAGATATATTGAAAGCAGATATTAGAGAGTTCGTTAGTTATTCGTCATGCCCGACACTGGACGATATGATAGCCAGGGCACGAGAGCAAGAGATTGATATGGAGGACATTGGAAAGAGGAAGGCGGAGTCTAGGCAGAAGATTGGGGTTTCAAAAAATAAACCCAAGGTATTCGAATCGAGGTCAAAGGGCCAGCAGGGTCGGAGCCGTTGTGGAAAATACGACAGGGCACATGAGGGAGTTTGTAGATTGGGGGGCTCAGGCTGCTACAAGTGCGGAGAGACCGAGCACTTTAGCAAGGATTGTATTACACCTACTCCCACCATTCAGACATCGGACCTGATTTTATTTCATTGCAATCAGATGGGCCACAAGAAGGCCCACTGCCCGAGCCTAGCATCGGGAGTGCCAGTGATGGCGCCAGCTCCAGCAACTCTACGAATCACCGTCAGGGCAAGATGGATGCTCTAGTGGTGAGGAGTCGGTCCTTTCAGTTGACCGTCGAGGAGGCGCAGGCCACACCAGATGTGTTGACAGGTATGTTTCTTCTCCTTAACTCTTATATTTATGTTGATTTCAATACTTATATTTTATGTGTTTTGTTTTAGGATCGTTCCTTGTGAACGATATCCAAGTTTTGGTGTTATTCGACTCAGGGGACACCCGATCTTTCATATCTCTTGCGCTCAGCATGACGTTTGCTGGGTCTCCGGCCATGTTAGACTACCTGTTAGAGGTTGAGATTGCAGATGATCGATCCGTCCGAGCATCGAGGGTCCATTGAGATTATGTTTTTAGGATGTGCGGCGAATGCTACTCTATTGACTTGGTTCCCATTCCTCTGCGCAGGAACAAGGTCATAGTAGGGATGGGCTGCTTGAACCCCAATGAGGCAGTGATTGATTGCGAGGACCAGCTAGTGCGAGTGCGTACCCCAAGTGGGGGAGAGTCGGTGGTCCAGGGAAAGGGAGCTCAACACGACCCAGTTCTATGTTCAGCCGTTAGGGCCAGACACTATCTTCATCAAGGTTTCTATGGGTTTGTTGCTTACGTTATGAATACTCGGGAGCGGGATAGGGTGACAGTTGATGAGGTGCCAGTTATTCGAGAGTACCCAGACGTGTTTCCGGAGGATTTACCGGAGTACCTCCGGAGAGGCAAGTGGAGTTCCGAATCGATCTGGTTCCTGGTGCGGTTCCAATAGCCAAGGCACCATATCGATTAGCTCCACCAAATATACAGGAGTTGAATACACAGCTGCAGGAGCTGTTAGACAAGGGATTTATCCGGCCGAGTAGTTCTCCTTGGGGTGCACCGATCCTGTTTGTGAAGAAGAAGGATGGTTCGCACCGAATGTGTATTAACTACCGGGATTCGAACAAGCTAATGGTGAAGAACCGTTATCCACTCTCGAGGATTGATGATTTGTTTGATCAGCTTCATGGGGCGTCTTGGTTTTCCAAGATTGATATGCGCTCGGGATATCACCAGATGAGGGTCAGGGAGGATGATGTGCAGAAGATAGCCTTTCGGACTCGTTATGGTCATTACAAATTCGTGGTGATGCCTTTTGGGCTCACCAATTCTCCAGCCGCGTTAATGGACCTCATGAACCGCGTGTGCAGACTGATGTTGGATCGGTATATGATAGTATTTATTGATGATATCCTGGTCTATTCCAAGACCAAGGAGCAGCATGAGGAGCACTTGCGAGAGGTATTGGATACCCTGAGGAGAGAGAGGCTATACGCGAAGTTCTCCAAGTTTGGGTTCTGGTTGCGCGAGGTGCAGTTTTTGGGGCACCTTGTCAACCATAACAATATTCTGGTCGATCCAGCTAAAGTGGAGGCCATGATGAGATGGGAGGTTCCGAGGTCTCCCTCCGAGATTTGGAGTTTCCTTGGGTTAGCTGGATACTATCGGAGATTTATTCAGGATTTCTCCAAGATAGCGGTACCCCTGACCCGATTGATGAAGAACAATGCCATTTTCCGTCGGGGGCCTGAGCAGCAGGCAACGTTTGAGACTTTGAGGCAAAGTTGTGTGAGGCGCCGATTTTGTCCCTGCCTGAGGGTGTCGAGGATTTTATAGTTTATTGTGACGCATCTATTTCGGGCTTAGACGCGCTCTTGATGCGGAGAGGACACATCATTGCCTACGCCTTGAGCCAGCTGAAGCCTCACGAGGCGAATTACCCAACACACGATTTAGAGATGGGGGCAGTGGTTTTTGCCCTCAAGATTTGGCGACATTACCTCTATGGGGTCCGTTGTGCTATTTACACGGACCACAAGAGTATGAGGTATTGGATGGATCAACCGAATCTAAACACGAGGCAGCTTCGGTGGTTAGATGTGGTGAAGGACTACGATTCTGAGATCCTTTACCACCCAGGGAAGGCCAATGTAGTGGCCGATGCTCTTAGCCACAAGGCAGTCGCGGCCCCGATCAGGGATATCTATCTGAGGATGACAGTAGTGACTCCGCTTCTGGAGCGGATTCAGGAGGCACAGACAGATGCTATGAAGGAGGAGCACCAGAAGAGTGAGCGCATCATGGGTCAGATTGCCTCCTTCGATTATGATAGCCGAGGTTTATTGACACTCTATCAGAGAGTGTGGGTTCCATACTTAGGCGGTGTGCACCATATCCTGATGGAGGAGGCACACAAATCCATATTTTCCATCCATCCCGGGGCGACGAAGATGTACAAAGATCTTCGTTCTGATTACTGGTGGCCCTGCATGAAGCGGGATGTAGCCTGGTATATAGAGAGGTGCTTGACCTGCAGGAAGGTCAAGGCCGAGAACCAGAGACCTCAAGGAAAAATGCAGCCGTTAGACATCCCCATGTGGAAATGGGAGGAGATTACCATGGACTTCATTACGAAGTTGCCACAGACGGGGCGAGGATTCGATGTGATATGGGTCATCGTGGATCGATTGACCAAGAGCGCCCATCTCATTCCGATCCAGGAGAGTATTTCAGCCGAGAAGTTGGCGGATATCTACACCAGTGAGGTCGTTGCTCGGCATGGGGTGCTGATTTCTGTGATTTCCGATAGAGATGTGCAGTTTACTTCCAGATTCTAGAAGAAATTTCATGACGAGCTGGGTACTCGTCTGCACTTTAGCACAGCCTTCCATCCGTAGACGGATGGTCAGAGCGAGCGGACCATCCAGACGATGGAGAATATGTTCCAGGCATGCGTTCTGGATTTCGGTCTTAGCTGGGATGAATTATCTCCTGTTGCCGGAGTTTTGTTATAACAATAGCTACCACGCCAGCATTGACCGACCTCCCTTTGAGATGCTTTATGGGAGGAAATGCAGGACCCCAATATGTTGTGTTGAGGTCGGTCAGCGAGTTATGGGGAGTATCGAGGTGGTGCTCAAGACGACCGAGTTGATCCAGCAGGTCCGAAGCAGACTCCAGACGGCTTAGAGTCGGCAAAAGAGCTACGCCGACAGGCGCCGATCGGACCTCGAGTTCCAGGTCGGGGATATGGTCCTCCTGAAGGTGTCACCTTGGAAGCGTTTCATTCGCTTCAGGAAACGGGGAAAGCTGGGCCCCATGTATATTGGACCTTTCAGGATTATAGCCCGGGTGGGCAAGGTGGCGTACCGACTAGATATTCCGGAGGAGCTTAGGAAGATCTACAGTACTTTTCATGTCTCATAGTTGCGGAAGTGTCTACTTGATGATTCTGCAGTGATTCCTTTGGAGGAAATTCAGGTGGATGACTGCCTGAACTACATTAAGAGACCAGTAGCGATTCTCTACAGGAAGACAAAGGATTTGAGGAACAAAAGGGTCGAACTGGTGAAGGTGCAGTGTCAACACCGTAAGGGCTCGGAATGGACGTGGGAGCCAGAAGACGAGATGAGGGTGCACTACTCAGAGTTATTCCCAGCAGCAGACTTCGAGGACGAAGTCTAATTCATGTGGGGGAGATTTGTAATGTCCGATTCGTTAGGTATTCTCTTATGCGGTTTATTCAAAAAAAAATAATAATATAATGGGAATGTTGGGGAGGGTCGTATGCTGGGCGTACATAGTGTACACACGACGTACACATGGTGTGGCACATATCGGGGGAAGTCCCTGCGTATGCTGGGCGTAATTTGACCAGATGCAAACCCTAAATTGTAGGGTTTGCACCCTATTTAAAGGACTTAAGTCCCTCATAACCCTCATTCTCTCAGCCTCCATTGCGCTTAGAGTGTTAAAATCGAACCCTAAACCTCTTGAATGCATTTTTAGCTTACCTTGTGTATTTTTGGTGTTATTTGGTGATTTTAAAGAAGACGGTGTTTGGAGAAGAAGTGATGAAGTGAAGAGAGCTTGTAGATCCAGAAGTTTGGCATCATTTCTGACCTATTTGATGTATAAAGCTTTAACATTGTCCATTGCATGCTTAGATCTGAAAGATCTTGTATGGCCAAAAGTTATTATAGAATGATATTGCTAATAATATATGATCATATAGGGTCACACCATATAACAAGTTACCGTCAATTGATTATTTATTAGTATAATTTGATTATTAATAAATATATATCAACACTTGTATTTAATTGGAAAATTATTATTTCATGGAAATAATATTTTACTAATTGAGAATTTATTATTTGTGGAAATAATATTAATTGGAGAAATAACAACTTATGAAATATATCATAAAGTATGATTATTTATAAGTTATATATATATATATATATATATATATATATATATATATATATATATATATATATATATAAAATTATATCTTACTAAGCTAGTTAGAGTTTATTTATATAAAAGGTAGTTTTATATAAAATAGATATTTATATAAGACTAGTTACATGTTATATATATATATATATATATATATATATATATATATATAAGATATATATATATATATATATATATATATATATATATATATATATATATATATATATATATATATATATATATATATATATATATATATATATATATATATATATATATATATATATATATAGGACACACCATACTCCCTCTTTTTAACCATCATGGGTCCAAAGTAGTTAGGGCATGGCTAGGTGATGGTTTTTTGTTTATTATATTCAAGCATGCTTGTCCTTTGAGACCCATTCTTTGACAAGCTAGAAGGTATGGTCTATTCTTGATTTTTTAACCTATATATATATGAGAGAGCATGGAAGAGTTTTTGGGACTTCTAGCAAGCTTCTTCTTCTTCTTCCTTGGAGAGCCAAAACCATGAGCATGGTGCTCATATAGGGCTGCCAAATTTTCGAGACTAAGCTTTCTTCTTCTACTCCATTCTCTTGAATTTTTGATGCTAGACAAAGTCTCTTTGTTGCTTCACCTTTGAACATATATTTGGTATATATTTCAAAGGCTTATGAACAACAAATTACAAGTAAATACTAGCATGTTTTGATGGTTCTACTCTTGCTTGGTGGATACTTGTAGAGAACTCTTTCTTTAGAGTTTCATGCCACACTTCACCAACTTCCAACTTCCCATGAGGATCAAAGTCTTCAAAGGTTTTTATGCTTTCTCTTCTATGGTTGTTTTAAGCTTTCTCTTCTATGGTTGTTTTAATCTTTCCAACTCTTGCAAAATGATCATTGGTGGGTAAAATTGTTTTAGTTTTATTCAACAATTTTAAAGCTTCCGTTGTCAATTTTACAGGTTGTGAAACCGGATTTTTGAATAAAAACCCAACAATTGGTATCAGAGCCATTTTTGCAAGATTAGTTAGATTATTTGTTTAGTTGATGATATCTTTGTTTTCGGAAAACATGGATGGTTTTCTCTTTGCAAGAAAAATCCATACATATTTTCTATGACAACTTTAAAATGTTTATAATTGTTATTTTTCGACCAAAAGCTTACATGCATCTTTTTGGTCATAAAAGTTGTCTTAGAAAAAAAAGAGTTGTTTTATATATTTTTGAGTGTATATATATATATATATATATATATATATATATATATATACACACACATATATATGATGCACATAAACTAGCCATGGACCTTTTTGTTGTTGAATGTTTTGATTTATTTAAAATGGTTGTAATTATTTATTTATTCATATGGTATGTAATAATTAAATAGATAATTTTCTCTTGTTAATTTTTGTAAGAAATAGATTAGTTTTAGAAATAGTTTATTTTTATAAAAATGTAACAAAATGAAGATGATGGCTATTTGAAAGATCAAAAGTTTATAAAGTTGATTTTATTAAAGTTTCTCAAACTTTATAAAATTATTTTTATAAACTTGCTACAAGGTGTTGAAGAAAGTGGGAGCACATGAAGACTTTACAAGATAAATATCCCTTATATCCCTTTAGGAATGGACTTTATAATTTTGTGATGGCTCACAAAATTATTACTAATTAATGGCTTGGTTTATGCACATATGTTATAATTGTTATGCATGCTTGTGTTGTTTTATATTTATGTTATTATTATTATGTTATGGTTGATAAATTAGTTTTTCAAATGCAAAATAATATTTGAACATAAATAAACATCACAAGGAGTTTGGTTTTAATGAAATTTACCTTTTAACATAAGATGCTAAAAATAGTTTTACAATAAAGTAAGCTTTATCGTTAAAACTAGTAACCGGTAAAATTTCGGGATTAAAATTGTATAAGTTTAAAATTGAGATTTATAAACTTATCAAACTCCAAACCTTATTTTATAAAAGAAAGTTTTATTAAAAGGTTTACAAATGTTCTAAAGCACTCAAGCATCAACTTAATACTAGCTATTAGAATTTGATCGTGTTAATTTTATAAAACCGGATTTTATAAAAGGAACATTGTTAAAATGTGATTTTTTTTTATAAAATAAGATTTTTAAAGATATAACATGGTTTTTTGAATGCATGCAATAACCATGATATAACATGTTTTTTAAACTAGAATTATAAAAATGTCAAAGACCCGTAACAAACCTCAAATCTATGCAATCCTTTTTTAAAGAACACTCGCACGTCTCTTGTATGCACTGGTGGGATAAAGGATACCTAACCGCTTGGTGTTATCTTTTGATGGTCGGGGTGTTTTCGCGATTTCTATAACCAAGTTATGGTCGATTACACAAGTTTTTCAAATTGGATGATTTGATCGGAAATCTCTTGTGATAAAGGATACCTAAGCAAGAGAGTTCTGAGGCATAGATGAGATCAAACATGTCTAATTAAATTTGTTATTAGCGATCCCATAAATCTAGGAATTATATGGTAAGATATAATTGATAATCGATATCTACCGGGTTGAATTCGGATGAATGAGATAAAGGATACCTAACCATTTATTTGTTTTGCAACTTGGATCCTAGACTTTGATAATTAATGTTTTTTAGAAACTAAAGGGTATTAATTATTAAAGATTTAATATTGAAAATACTAAATGAATTTTGTTAAAAATTTGTAGATATATAATCCACTCTCATAACCATGAATTGTCATTTCTCTTTAAATGACTTAATAACACAATGACATTCAACATATACAACTTCAATGAATGGGTTCATGTCTTAAAAGACAATCTCGTGAGAGATGTGAAATTGTATACTCTTAAAGGACCTATTCCTAAACAAATTGCTTTGAGCAATAGACCTGAATATGATACCTAGTAAATGCATCAGAGTGATGCTCAAGATGCTTCTAACATCATACTAGGAACAATTATTCATGACTTCTAGAAAGTTTTGGATTGATATATATATATATATATATATATATATATATATATATATATATATATATATATATATAAACAGGTTAAGCAACATTCCAATAAATATAGTGATATTTTGTTGGAATAGTGCAAGGCTAAAAGAGTCACCTTGTATGATCTAAAAGGCCCATGTTTTATGGAATGAACACCTTTAAGACCAAGAAATCCAATAAGGCCCAAATAGATGGATCTTGTTTCTTTTGTGAAGAAACTGGACACTGGTAGAGGAACTGCTCCTCTTATTTAGAAAGAAAGTCTGGAAGAGACTAGTACTTCAGGTATCTACTGGATAGAACTCATACTTTTCGTGTAACACTCAAGTACTTGGTACTTAAATGCTAATCTAATATTTGTAACTTGATTGCAAATATTTACAGAAGAGTAAGTAGCTGAGCACAAGCAAGTTGGAACTACACTCTCGAATTTTAGTTTATTTATGCTTAGAACATAAATTGCTTGTAATATAAAAAAATGTTTGTTTTGGAACAATGTATGTTTTAAATTTAACATGTCTAAATTAAGTTCTATATGCAAGCACTTTTGACTTAAACTTATTTTAAATCAAACTTATCCATGCCAATGTTATCTTTATTGTATAAATGAAATCCACACATTCCAACTTCAAGAAAGGGATCTTTGAAGGCAAATAATGTATTTGAATCTTATTTATATATAAAAGATTCCTAATAATATTTTCACTAAAGTGTAGATAAATATAATTATTAAGGAACTATACACTTTGGTGTATGAGTTCCGTTCTAATGAATGTCTATGATTGAGCACAAGATACAACCCAATAGTACCATCGAAAGCCTTCGTGATGATAAAGGGTGAATTAAAATTTACTTGATATAGTTTACTTTCTAATCGGTAGAAATATTATCCTTTTAACCTTTTTGGGATTATACTTCAATAACTATTAATTGTATGTAGAATACAAACACCAACTAATTACATAATTGTAGAATATTCTAAAAGGGCATTCAGATTATTATATACAAACCCACCAATGATAAGTTCCTTTATTCCTCTGAAAGTTGAGTTAGCAGAAAGCAAGCTTCTAATGACAAAGCTAGTGGGAGGCACATGGACGTTGAAGTAGTTCAAGAACCATAGCCTGATGTAACAATTGTTGGCACTAGTTTCAACAAGTAATTGTTGAACATGAATAGTAGCTATTCATAAAACAAGTTGTTCACAATAATGGTGGAAATCATCTATGACTTGAGAAATGTGGAATCTCTCATTGATGAGTTCTTGATGGTTTCTAGTTAAATAATCAACTACCAAAATGTCATATCAGATCTTGAATCTGACAAATGACTTAGAGTCATGAACATTGAGATGTAATCCATTTTTAATAATCAAGTATGGGCTTGATTAATATTCCTCTCTATAGCAAGGCTAGAAAGAGTAAGAGATTCTTCTAGAAAGAATATATACATAGATATATATATATATATATATATATATATATATATATATATATATATATATATATATATATATATATATATACACACACACACATACACACATATTTAGTAATACTTGTTATATAAGGATTTTCTCATACTCATGACATTGGTTATGGTCCTTATCATACTCATGACATTGACTATGATCAAACCTTTTCACAAGTAGCTATGATTAGATCAACAAGGATATTATTCACTATAACTTCATATTCTGAATATGAGATATAGCAAATAGATTTCAAGAAAGACCGCTTTTCTTAATAGACATCTAATAAAATATATCTATATAGCTTAGCCTGTAGGTTTTCTTAATCCATGTTATCCTAACCAAATGTGTAAGGCTTAAGATCCACTTGTTGATATAAATAAAACATCTCAAGGTTGGAATAGTAATTTTAATATAAAGATACAAGGTATGCTTTTATATCAAAATGAAAACGAACGTGTGTGTGTTTACTAAGAACTAGTGGGAGGATAGTGATATTCCTAATCTTGTATGAGAGAGACATACTTAATCATTTAAAATGACATTCCGACTATGCAAGGTCATTTAACCTTGACTCGGAAAGTATTTCTAAAATGAAAGACTTAGGAATAACAAGATACATTCTTGGAATGTAAAATCTATAAGAGATAGATAAAGATGAATATTAAAAGTTTTAAAATTCTTTTTTCATGAAATAACAATATCTTGAAACAGGTCAAGATACAAGATTTGTAACAACCCGTTATTTTCAAATCTATAAAACTCAACAAAAGTCAATGAAGGTCAAGCAAAGTCAAAATATTAGAAACCATTTGATTTTATCATTTTTATAATTATGTAATTATGCATAATTGTGAAGGAAATCAAAACATGCCTTTTCTTTGAAACCCGAGAAGTTTCGCAAACCATTTGCATCGGACCGAAAATGAGTTTTCGGTCAAGGCAGCAAACCCTTGCAGTCGGCCAAACTCCTCGCACCGAAAATCCTTTTCGACCATAAACGCCTTCGGACCGTAAATGCCTTCGGACTGTAAATGCCTTCGGACGGCAAACAGGTTCGGTCTTATCCTCTCGGGTAGTGTTCTCGGCCGAAAACTCATGGGTATAGATATATGTTAGTCCGAAAATAACCATCATTCCTCCATCTTTTGGCCGAAAACCTTCCCATTTTCTCTCAACTATCATCGAGTTCATCATCCTCTTTCCTTCAAATATCATCCGAAGGCCTTGAAAATCTTTTATATATTCTTCAAGAATTTCGTGAATCAGCATACCCTCTTCAAATCCTCAACCGAAAACACTAAATAATCTCCTCAAGTACAACAAGAACATGCACACAAGGTGAGTTCATACCCCTATATTTTCATTTTTTTCACTATTTTAAGGGGGGGGGGGGGGAATACAAGTGTAACACAATAGAATTTGTGTTAATACCTAAACATTTTCAATATTTAATTAACTGTTGCCGTTATTAAAAATATATATTTATATATGTATAAATTATATAATTAGGATTCAACAGGCTTAGAGTTGATAATTTGACTCCATTTCCTGTTCCTTGTTTGGTTGTGGGCTTGGGGTAGAATTATTTATTCGACTTTCTATTTAATCACAATTATATAAATATTATATTTATATAAGTATAAAATGATTGCAAACTCCTTAAACAAAAATTATAAATTTTGCAAACTGTTCTAAACAATTTGGACATAAATGTTGAATTTCACGGAAACAATCGTATTACAAATTTTACAAGTTAAACAAAGGTTTTCATTCCAGTAAAACACAAACATATAAACTATAATAGGTATGGTTTATGGAACTTACATATTACTTTTCCAAACTTAGAATACAATATAAATCATATACACTACTTTACATACTAAGGGAAACATGATGGAAAACAAAGTAACTTTTCAAGTAACATGATGGAACTTACATATAGTTTATGAGATATACTTACAGTTTATTCATTACAAAGTAACTGTTCATTATTCTATACATAATCATCAACATAGCATTTGTGAGATATACTTCAAGTACTTATTTGAGTACCAACCAAGTCCTAAAATTATAACCAGAGTCTCCTGGAGGGAGAGCGTGACACTTGTGTATAGATCTATATGGGACTGACAATCCCGCACCAGAGCCGCTTGCAACAGCTAGGCCGGCAGGCCTGTGGTGACAAATGTCGTACCGATTTCGACGCCTGAAGAACGTCGTGTTCAGGCCATCTTAGGTCATCAAACATAGTTATAGTAACTCACAATTTGGTATTGAACAATACGATTAGTGTATTAATAAGTAAACAACTTCACGTAGTTTTATTAAATAATAAAACTATAATACAGTATTTTACAAGTACAACTGGTGAATCCAGACATATACAACTTCACAGTTTTCATACAAGTACAAATACAGAATACTATTCTAGTACAGAGAAAACATACTTTTCATGGTTTTATGCGAACTACATTAATCTATTTCAGAGTACATTAACATTTACACGTTTTGAGTACAATATACTACAACAGAAAATATAGGATTTTCTAGGAAAACATACTTACATTTTCAAGGAACAAACTACATATTTCAATTACAAACATGCTTATGAACTCACCAACTTAATTGTTGACACTCTTTTCAAAACTACTTGTATTCTCAGGAAATCATTAGACATGTACATCCACGAGTTTTTGAGAAGATGGAGCTTCATAGACTCATGTCTTTTAACTTTTGTTACACATTTTTGGTTTCAATATACAATGATTTGAACACATATGTAATAACTTATACTTTATCAATACTTGATTGTTGTACTTTGATTACTATTATGCAATTATTGTGATACTGTACATGACGCCATCCTCCCCCAAACGTTTCTGCCGTTCCGGTTTGGGGGTGTGACAGATTGGTGTCAGTGCATTGTTTATAGTGAACTAAGTATATCAAACCATAAAAGATATACAACTATAAATACAATGGGGCTAAAACGCTCTGAATAAAAGTATACTTTTAAAATCTAAGTATTTTATAAGAAGTATACTAACATGCATATATACAAGAAACACTATCACAGTGAGAACTACATAAAAGTATTTAGATGTTGAACACTACAGTTAAACCTGGGTAGTTATGTAATCATATCTGGAATAAATATAGCTTGATCAACTATATTTATTTGAGATACAATCAACATGTGTTTGGGAGTAATCGTGGTGTTGCAACAAGTCTAAAACTTACCAAACCTATGTACCAGAAGAACTCTAAGAACCAAACATAAAGATAAAATACTATAGGAGTATTTTATGATACTATAAGAACTGTAACAATAATATCTAGGCTTTAACATATATCATACTCTTGAGTTTTCATATATCTCTATTCTCGCACAGACATGATGGCAGGATTTCATCTACATGGAGATCCTTATTTTCCAAATCAAGGAAATGGTGTTTGGATTGTAGAGGATCTGGAGGAAGATCCTGAAGAAATAATGGAAGTTGAAGATGAAGAAGATTCGGAAGGCTCCGGCGCGGATCCTGTGGTCTACAATCCAAGATGGGCCGTAGATTTACACATATGGAGTCAAGAACAAGGCCAATGCCCTCCTTTCGGAATGGAAAGAGGCTTCTATAACCTTGATTAGGGAGGCTCAGCAGACAGAGCCCTCCCTGTATTAGTACGTCGTGTTTCTCGCCATGATGAGCAAACGAGAGAGGCCATCAACCGAGTCGTGGAGGTTGGTGCTACCACAGAAGTCAACACGATTCGTATTCACGACCTAAACGAAGAGCATGATCAGACCAGGAACCACATTGAAGGTCTTCTACAAGAGATGATTGCTGCCTAAACCGAAATAAGAGCACTTCGGGAGCATCAGGTTATATTAGAGAGGCGTTTAATGGAAGTAGAGCGCCATGTGGCAGAGTCTAGTACCCAGGGCAGTGCCCGCCACGAGTAGTGTTTACACTACTCATATTTTTTTATATAAACTAGGACTACAGATATGCGTTAGATACTACCTTATGTACATGTAAACTTAACCCTGTGTCTAGGTGTTTATACTATTCAGGGAATCTTAATGCTGTCAAGATTTTCCTTTAAACTTTGATGTATTATAGACCTATACCGAGGTCAAATTTTGCAAAATGCTATGTATCAAGTATATCAAAGAAATTGACAAGAATTTTAGCTAACACTCATTTCATGACTTCATGATTTCAATTTACTTACTTATGGTAATCTATAATTACTTATTGTAATTTTAGAGAGACCTTGTATCGAATACACTATACAAATCTGTTACAAGTATTGCTATAATAGCATCGGCGATTGTTTACTTATATTAGTAGACTTCTATTGTAAATCGCAGAACACTATGAAAGTCAGGATATGATATGTTTAGAACTAAGATATATCTTGTTCAATACCACCTGACTTGTAACTACTATAGAGAACTTAACATATTTTTCTCTTCAAACTTTGTAGAAAAAGATGCCGCCACGTAAATAAAATAGACATTTCAACAATAATCCACCCATTCCACCACCGCCACCACCTCCACACTATGATCCTGTTGTCTTCCAAGCAGCAATAACCGTCGTCGTGGCTGCTGCCATGACGCAAATAAACACCAGTGGTACTAGTGGAGCCGGTAGTGGTGCTCATCACTCTAATCACGGGGAAAGTCTTGGACACCCAAAGGAGTGTTCTCATAAAGAATTTACGAATGCTAAACCCAAATCCTTTGATGGCACCAGATATGTCATTGCTCTGACTCGCTGGTTTGAAAAAACCGAATCGGTGTTTGAAATATGTGTATGCCTTGAAACTAACAAGGTGAAGTTTGCAGCATGTACTTTATTAGATAGAGCTCTCTCTTGGTGGAACGGCTATATTAAGTCGTTATCTCTCCTAGTCGCCAATGCCATGAGCTGGGAAGACTTGAAAGCTTTAATGCTGGCAGAATATTATCCTAGAGGAGAAATACAAAAGTTAGAGCAGGAACTCTGAAGTCTGACGATGAAGGACTCCGATATTGCCTCATATACTGCCAGATTCAGTGAACTGGCTCTACTGTGTCCCGGGATGGTCACCCCGGAGAGTAAGAAAGTAGAAAGATACATATGGGGGTTAACTCCCCTGACTCAAGGAAATGTCACTGCCGCCAATCCACTTACATTCAACAGTGGCAAGTGTCTGGCACAGACACTTATAGATCATGGAGTTCGTCAAGGCTCCATGCCAGCTATTCCTGAAAAGCCCAAAGAAGGTGGTAGCAAAAAGAAGTTCTGGAATAAACGAAAGGGGCACACATCGCAAGAGCCTTCTAAAAAGTAACAAACTATGGCAGTACACACTGCTATTGTTCCTGCGGCTGTTCCTACTTCTACTCCTATCACTGTTTCCACTACTCCAGCAACCCCGAATCGATATGTTGGAACTTTGCCAAAGTGTAATAAGTGCAACTTCCATCACACAGGAGTTTGCAGGGAAATGTATTGTAGAAACTGTAACAAGAAGGGGCACACCGCCCATTTTTGTAAAATGCCATCTCAACCCATCTCTCAAGTTCCCGTTGTGGGAGTCAGTCAAGCTTGTTATGAGTGTGGAGAAACTGGGCACTACAAGAGAAACTGCCCAAAGACAAAGAATTCTGGTGGAGTGGGGAGAATTTTGGCAATTGGCCATGAAGAAGCGATGGCAGATCCTAACGTGGTTACCGGTACGTTTCTTCTCAACAATTCTTACGCATGCATTCTTTTCGATAGTGGTGCAGAGAAAAGCTTTGTGAGCCATAAATTCAAACATCTACTAAAACAAAATCCGCAAACATTAAAAGACACATTCACAGTAGAGATGGCAAACGGAAAGACCGAGAGCACAAATGACATATACATAGGATGCACACTTACTCTAAACAACCATTCATCTCAAATTAACCTGATGCCAGTCTAAATTAAAAGCTTTGAAATTATAATTGGCATGGATTGGTTAAGTCTTCATCGTGCTGATATCCTATGTTTTGAAAGAGCCATTCGTCTTAATCTGCCAAGTAACGAATCTCTCGTTATCTATGGCGATAAATCTGGTGCCAATCTTCGCATCATTTCTTGCGTCAAAGCCAAGAAGTATCTTCGCAAGTATTACTACGCCTTCTTAGCTCACGTGGTAGATAAGACACAAGAAGTGAAAAACATCAAAGATATTCCTGAAGTCTGTGATTTCCCTGATGTATTCCCCGAAGATCTCTCAGGAGTTCCTCCTGAACGTCAAGTTGAATTCCGAATTGAATTAATTCTCGGAGCTACCCCTGTAGCTAAATCTCCATATCGTCTTGCACCATCATAAATGCAGGAACTATCCAGCCAGTTAAACGAACTTCTCAGCAAAGGCTTTATTAGACCAAGCTTCTCAGCCTGGGGAGCACCGGTCTTGTTCGTGAAAAAGAAGGATGGATCGTTCCGTATGTGGATAGACTATCGCGAACTATACAAACTTACCGTTAAGAACCGATACCCTCTACCACGGATAGACGACCTCTTCGATTAACTTCAAGGGGCAAGTTTCTTCTCCAAGATTGACCTGAGATCAGAATACCACTAGCTACGAGTCCAGGAAGCCGATATTCCTAAAACCGCTTTTAGAACTCGCTACGGTCACTATGAACTTGTAGTGATGCCCTGTGGTTTAACAAACGCACCCGCAGTGTTCATGGACCTGATGAACTGTGTGCGTCGACCTTACTTAGACAAGTTCGTTATATTTTTCATCGATGATATACTAGTCTATTCTCGAAGTAAGGAAGAACACAGCCAACATTGACGACAAGTCTTGGAAACCTTAAGGGCAAAGAAATTTTATGCGAAGTTTTCAAAGTGTGAATTCTAGATTCCGAAGGTGGAATTCCTAGGTCATGTAGTCAACAAAGAAGGGATACATGTTGATTCCTCCAAGATCAAAGCTATTGAAAACTGGGCGACCCCACGAACCCCAACAGAGATTAGTCAATTCCTAAGTCTCGCTGACTGTTACAGGAGATTCATCCAAAACTTTTCAAAGATCGCGAAGCCACTTACCACCCTGACTCAGAATGGTGTAACCTTCAATTAGGAGGAAAAACAAGAAACTGCTTTCCAGACATTAAAGCGAGCCCTCTGCAGCACACCAATCTTGTCTCTCCTAGAAGGGACAGAAGATTTCATAGTCTACTGCGATGCGTCCAAACAAGGGCTAGGCTGCATTCTTATGCAACGAGGAAAGGTTATATCCTTTGCCTCGAGACAGCTTAAGAACCATGAAGTCAACTATACCAAACACAACCTTGAAATGGGAGCAGTGGTTTTTGCTCTGAAAATCTGGAGGCATTACCTGTACAGCACGAAATGCACAGTCTTTACTGATCACAAAAGCCTCCAGCACATATTTGATCAGAAGGAACTTAACATGAGACAACGACGATGGGTGGAACTACTCAATGATTACGAATGCGAGATTCGCTATCATCCCGGCAAGGCCAATGTAGTAGCAGATGCCCTTAGTTGTAAATAATACTCGGGACGCCGAGTAAAGTCTCTAACTATAACTATCCATTCCCACATATCCACGAAGGTCAAGGATGCTCAGCCGGAAGCCTTGAAACCTGAGAACGTGATGGGTGAAGCACTAAGAGGAATGGAAAAGAACTTGGAAATCAAGAGTGACGGAGTTCGTTATCTCATGAATCAGATCTAGACACTGAAGTTTGGTGTTTACAGAGATGTTGTCATGAACAAAGCCCATAAAACTCGATAGTGTGTTCATCCAGGTTCATACAAGATGTATCTGGACCTCAAGAAACTCTATTGGTAGCCGAACATGAAAGCTGAGATTGCTACCTATGTGGGCAAGTGTCTGACTTGCACCAAAGTCAAGGTAGAATACCAAAAGCCCTCAGGATTACTACAGCAACGAGAAATACCTAAGTGGAAGTGGGAGCGGATTACAATGGATTTCATAACCAAGTTACCCAGAACAACGGGTGGTCATGACACCATATGAGTAATCGTCGATAGGTTAACCAAGTCTGCACACTTCCTGCTAATAAAAGAATCTAACAGAATGGAGAAGTTAACAAGGACATACATTAAAGATATAGTACGATTGCATGGTGTGCCTATATCCATTATCTCTGATCGAGATAGTAGATTTACCTCGTGGTTTTGGCAATCACTGCAAAAGTCCTTGGGAACGAATCTTGACATGAGCACAGCGTACCATCCTTAAACAGATGGGCATAATGAGAGAACCATACAAACATTGGAAGACATGTTAAGAGCTTATGTAATAGATTTTGGTAAAGCTTGGGATATCCATTTACCACTCCTCGAATTCTCATACAACAATAGCTATCACACTAGCATCAAGGTTGCGCCATTTGAAGCTCTCTATGGCCGTAAGTGCAGATCCCCTCTATGCTGGGCTGAAGTGGGTGATACGCAACTAGCCAAGAACCAGGTAACCGACAGTACACTAACTGGTCCCGAGATCATTCGAGAAAGCACATAAAAGATTGTACAAATCCGGGAACGATTGAAAGCTTCTAGAGACACACAGAAGAGTTATGCGGACAAATGACGAAAACCCTTGGAATTCCAGGTCGGTGACCGCGTCCTGTTAAAGGTCTCACCTTGGAAAGGAATGATACATTTCGGTAAACGTGGAAAACTAAATCCAAGGTATATCGGACCATTCGAAATTCTTGCTAGAAATGGTCCGGTTGTTTATAAACTCAAACTACCGCATGAACTCAGTAACACTCATTCCATTTTTCACGTCTCTAATCTCAAGTAGTGTCTGTCTGATGAGAGTCTTGTAATCCCACTCGACGAAATCGAGTTAAACGAGTGTCTACAATTCATAGAAGAACCAGTGGAAGTCATGGATAGGGAAATCAAATGAACAAAACAAAGCTGTATACCTATAGTGAAGGTTCGCTGGAATGCCAAGCGGGAACCTGAATTCACTTGGGAACGGGAAGATCAAATGAAACAAAATTATCCACATCTTTTCCCGAGTTCATGAGTACCAATTTAGAAACAATTTTGGGACGAAATTCCCTCTAACTGGGGGATAATATAACAACCCGGTATTTTCAAATCTATAAAAATCAACAAAAGTCAATGAAGGTCAAGCAAAGTCAAAATATTAGAAACCATTTGATTTTATCAATTTTATAATTAAGTAATTATGTTTAATTGTTAAGGAAATCAAAACATGCCTTTTCTTTGAAACTCGAGAAGTTTCGCAAACCATTTGCGTCGGTCAAGGTAGCAAACCCTCGCAGTCGGCCAAACTCCTCGTACCGAAAATCCTTTTCGGCCGTAAACGCCTTCGGACCGCAAACAGGCTCGGTCTTATCCTCTCGGGTAGTGTTCTCGGCCGAAAACTCATGGGTATATATATATATATATATATATATATATATATATATATATATATATATATATATATATATATATATATATATATATATATATATATGTTAGTCCGAAAATAACCATCATTCCTCCATATTTTGGCCGAAAACCTTCCCATTTTCTCTCAACTATCATCGAGTTCATCATCCTCTTTCCTTCAAATATCATCCGAAGGCCTTGAAGATCATACCAAAATCTTTTATATATTCTTCAAGAATTTTGTTAATCACCATACCATCTTCAAATCCTCAACCGAAAACATTAAAAAACTCCTCAAGAACAAGAAGAACACGCACACAAGGTGAGTTCATACCCCTACATTTTGATGATTTTTCACTATTTTAAGGGGGGAATACAAGTGTAACACAATAGAATTTGTGAATACCTAAATGTTTTCAATATTTTATTAACTGTTGTCGTTATTAAAAATATATATTTATATATGTGTAAATTATATAATTAGGATTCAACAGGCTTAGAATTGATCATTTGACTCCATTTCCTGTTCCTTGTTTGGTTGTGGGCTTCGGGTAGAATTATTTATTCGACTGTCTATTTAATCACAATTAAATAAATATTATATTTATATAAGTATAAAATGATTTCAAACTCGTTAAAAAAATTATAAATTTTGCAAACTGTTTTATACCATTTGGACATAAACGTTGAATTTCACGGAAACAATTGTATTACAAATTTTACAAGTTAAACAAAGGTTTTCATTCCAGTAAAACACAAACATATAAACTATAATAGGTATGGTTTAAGGAACTTACATATTACTTTTCAAAACTTAGAATACATTATAAATCATATACACTACTTTACATACTCAGGGAAACATGATGGAAAACAAAGTAACTTTTCATTACAAAGTAACTTTTCAAGTAACATGATGGAACTTACATATAGTTTATCAGATATACTTACAGTTTATTCATTACAAAGTAACTTTTCATTATTCTATACATAATCATCAATATAGCATTTGCGATATAAACTTCAAGTACTTATTTGAGTACCAACCAAGTCCTGAAATTATAACCAGAGTCTCCTGGAGGGAGAGCATGACAATTGTGTATAGATCTATGTGGGACTGACAATCCCGCACCAGAGCCGCTTGCAACAGCTAGGCCGACAGGCCTGTGGTGACAAATGTCGTACCGATTTTGACGCCTAATGAACGTCGTGTTCATGCTATCTTAGGTCATCAAGCATGCTTATAATAACTCACAATTTGGTATTGAACAATACGATTAGTGTATGAATAAGTAAACAACTTCACGTAGTTTTATTAAATAATAAAACTATAATACAGTATTTTACAAGTACAACTGGTGAATCCAGACATATTCAACTTCACAGTTTTCATACAAGTACAAATACAGAATACTATTCTAGTACAGAGAAAACATACTTTTCATGGGTTGATGCGAACTACATTATACTATTTCAGAGTACATTAATATTTACACATTTTGAGTACAACACATTACAACAAAAAATATAGGATTTTCTGGGAAAACATACTTACATTTTCAAGGAACAAACTACAGATTTCAATTAGAAACATGCTTATGAACTCACCAACTTAATTGTTGACACTCTTTTCAAAACTACTTGTATTCTCGGGAAATCAGTAGACAGGTACATCCACGAGTTTTTGAGAAGATGGAGCTTCATAGACTCATGTCTTTTAACTTTACCTACACATTTTTGGTTTTAATATATAATGATTTGAACACATATTTATTAACTTATACTTTATCAATACTTGGTTGTTGTACTTTGATTACTATTATGCAATTGTTGTGATACTGTACATGATGTCTTCCGCCCTAAACGTTTCCGCCTTTCCAGTTTGGGGGTGTGACAAGATTCCTTTGGAGGATTCTTGGCATTATCACATGACACCATTTTGAGTTTGTCTCAAATGGATCTAACACATAGGTTTGAGCTATATGAAATGATTTATATTTTATTTTCTTGGCAAATAAATACATCATTCATTTCATATCATGAGATACAAACTTGAATACATGGTTAAGTCACTAGATAATTGTGAGAACATTCTAAGAGTACTTAAGAAGAGCTAAGAGAATGTATATGAGATAATTGGTTTAGAATAAAATCTTAATGTAAAGAGCTACATAGGATTTTTATTTCTAAATAAATATAGATAATTATGAATTATGATTAGATTATGACTTCATTTTGGAATGACACAGTATACTACAAAATAAGAATACACAACTTTTAAAGTTAAAGTTAAATATGATTGGATAAATGAGTTCATTGAAAAAAAACTATGTTGATTTCTGCCATTCAAGGATCACATAGAAATCTGTGTGACTTCAAGAGTTGACTTAATCAAGCTAAGGGACTCTATGTCATGAAAGAACACCAATCATATTCTCCAAGATATTTAACTATACCTAGAGTAAAAGTCAAATATGGATATATAGTATTCGCGAAATTCACACAAATTAAACTTAGTCGAACCCATTAATAAAGTATTTCCTTTTAAGCTAAGTATGATTGGTCACACTTCAGCCATAAATACTGTTATTATTCTAGTAATGGGATTTTGATTTGAATTTAGTATTTGGATATTGGATCATTGTAACAACAAATATTAAATAATGTTTTGATATACTGGGATATGATCATTACACTAATACTTGTTGTGTTATATATTAACATGTTTAATCCATGAAAAATCTTATTATTATAAAGGTTCATAGTTGGTCATAGTTGTAGGAGCAATTATGAAGTAAGACTAATATGGAATGGATTAGTTGACTCTCACCAGATGAAAGTAGGCAAGTGGTTGTAACCAAGTTTCATAGGTACTTGTCAGAGAACTAGTTCCGAACGGACCCGCATCAACATCAACTCATAGATCGCAGTCATGAGTGATACTTGATTAAAAGGTACTATCTTTGTGTCCTTAACACCTGAGACACATAGTGGGACTTAAGTGTAGGGAGTGTTGTGCTTTGATATGACCAAATGTTGTTACTTGACCAGACCGTTATAAAAGTCATATCCGGGTATGGTGTGAACTATGCACGAGGCTTATGTTGTGAAGATGGGATTTGTTCCTCTTATGTGTTGAGAGTTAGACATCTAACGCGCGTTACCCAAAGTTAATTTACAAATAAGATTGATTGCGATCCAAGGCTCATATTCATCAGGATGTCTGTAACAAAGGGATAATTGATAAACTTACCTTAATACATCAATTGAAGCTTTGAGCTTTTGGGAATTGGATGTTGATGAATGAAATTCTTTGTCATATGTTATTGGGGGCAGTGAAATGTTGCTAGACGTTCACCAGTGTCTATATCAATCTATGATGAGTCTAGTGCAAGTGGGAGATTGAAAGATCTTGTATGCCCAAGAATCATTATAGAATGATATTGCTAATAATATATGATCCTATAGGGTCACACCATATAGCAAGTTACCGTCAATTGATTATTTATTAGTATAATTTGATTATTAATAAATATATATCAACACTTGTATTTAATTGGAAAATTATTATTTCATGGAAATAATATTTTACTAATTGAGAATTTATTATTTGTATAAATAATATTAATTTGAGAAATAGCAACTTATGAAATATATCATAAAGTATGATTATTTATAAGTTATATATAATTATATCTTACTAAACTAGTTAGAGTTTATTTATATAAAATGTAGTTTTATGTAAAAGAGATATTTATATAAGACTAGTTACATGTTATATATATTGGAATCATTTTTATAAAAGATAAGACTTTTATATAAAATCGATATATATATATATATATATATATATATATATATATATATATATATATATATATATATATATATATATATATATATATATAGTCATGGGATTATAATATTGGACACACCATACTCTCTCTTTTTGACCATCATGGGCCGAAAGTAGTTAGGGCATGGCTAGGTGATGGTGTTTTGATTATTATATTCAAGCATGCTTGTCCTTTGAGACATATGCTTTGACAAGCTAGAAGGTATGGTCTCTTCTTGCTTTTTTGACCTATATATATATATATATATATATATATATATATATATATATATATACATATGATAGAGCATGGAAGAGTTTTTGGGACTTCTTGAAAGCTTATTCTTCTTCTTCCTTGGAGAGCCAAAACTGTGAGCATGGTGCTCATATAGGGATGCCAAAATTTCGAGATTAAGCTCTCTTTTTCTCCTCCATTCTCTTGCATTTTTGATGCTAGACGAAGTCCCTTTTTTTCTTCACCTTTGAACATATATTTGGTATATATTTCAAAGGCTTATGAACAACAAATTACAAATGAATACTAGCATGTTTTGATGGTACTACTCCTGCTTGGTGGTACTTGTAGAGAACTCTTGCTTTAGAGTTTCATGCCACACTTCATCAACTTCCAACCTCCCATGAGGATCAAAGTATTCAAAGGTTATTATGCTTTCTCTTCTATGGTTGTTTTAATCTTTCTAACTCTTGCAAAATGATCCTTGGCGGGTAAAATAGTTTTAGTTTTATTAAACAATTTTAAAGCTTCCATTGTCAATTTTACCGGCTGTGAAACCGGATTTTTGAATAAAAACCCAACAAGATCTAGTTTTGGGGTGATTAATGTTGTATTTAGGCCCCATAGTTTAGATTCTTTGAGTTAAAGGATTTTTAGTCCATTTGAGCTGTCCTTTTAGGCTCTTGGAGCTGTTAGGAGCCATAAAAATTGGACCTTGATGGTTTAGTCTCAACCATTCAATTGCTAGATGTCAACTAAGTGTGCTTATAGACTTGATTTATGTACTTGTCCCCATCCATCCATGCAAAAGCATATAGTCTATAAATTTATGGATTAGGACGTTATTAGGGACCAGGATCTATGTTTTGGGCGTTTGGGCTTAATGGATTAAGTCACAAGAAGGTTTTTGGGTTGGCTGACCAGTACGTTGGGCGTACTTCCTGGTACGCTGTGCCTACTGGGTCAACCAATCGTATCTGGTCTAGACCAACGTACGTTGGGTGTACATGTAGAGTACGCTGCGTGTACACATGCAGTGGACAAAAATGACTTTTTGGGCTCTAGGATGTTGGGCCTTGAATTGTTGGCCCTCAAGCCCACCTGTGGATTAAGACCTATGGGCCTAGGGATATGATTGATTGTTTGGTTGGGCTTGGGAAGTTTTGATTGTTTTGAAATTAGGCTTTAGGAGGAAGAGGCCCAAAAAGGCAAGGATTAGGGAACCTTTTGCCTTAACACATGAATTAGGGTTTCGACCTTGGAGTCATAAGGTAATCTAATGGATAATTAGAAATTTATGTTGCACGATAGGGAGAGAAGTTCATGAGTAATCCGCTGAGTACGCTTTGACACCCATAATTTGAGGTGAGTCTCCCTTCGTAGAATTCGGGTCGAAGGCACCAAGGCCGGCCCACTAGTTATGATATAGCATGATGATTGTCTTTGTGATAATTATCGGTTATGCATGTATTGTTTGATGATTCTGTGAATTATGTATGATATTATGTGGTAGTGGTAGGGGTGAAATAGACCCGATATCCGGTTGAAATAGACCGAATGGGCAGGTCGAGCACCCATATATGATCGACATTATCCAGTTGAAATAAACTGAGGGGCAGGTCGAGCACTCAGATATGCTCGACAGTATCCGGTTGAAATAATCCGAATGGGTAGGCTAGCACCCGGATATGATTGGCATTATGTTTTCTTTATATGGTGCTATGCTGGGGGAACTCACTAAGCTTTGTGCTTACAAATTCAGTTTGTGTTTCAGGTACTTCCAGCTCGAAGGGAAAGGGGCCGACATGATCACATCGCATCACACTATGATATTCCGCGGTAGAGATTTTGGGACTTATGCTCTGATAATAGTTTTTGGCGTTTTGTTTTTATTACATGCTATGATCATCGTATGCTGACATTGTTTTTGAAATTGATAATGTTTTCGGAGATGGGTTTAGAAACTTTAAAAATGAAATTTTTGGGTTGTATTATTGGGATGTTACACTATTGTTTATGATCATCGCATGTGTTAGTATGATTATGTGATATATGTCTATGTGTATAGTGGGCGGGGCCCGATGTCAGGTAGGGCCGAAGAATAACAGATATGTATACCGAGCGAGGCCCAAAGCCGAGTGGGACTCGATACCGGGAGGGGCCCGACGGAGGGCGGGGGCCTAATATGTGATTTATTGTGTATGGTATGGGGTAGTTTGGGGAACTCAATAAGCTTTGTGCTTACAGTTTTCAGTTTATGTTTCAGGTACTTCTGGTTCCAAGGGGAAGAGCTTGGGATGACTGCATCACACACACCACATGGATTGCGCTTTTGAGATATTACTATGATTGATTTGATGTTGATACACTTATTTTCATTTGGTCTGTATGGATGATGTTTTGGAATACTATTTTAATTAAATCAAAAATGAAATTTTTGGATCATATTTTGGGACATTATATATATATATATATATATATATATATATATATATATATATATATATATATATATATATATATATATATCTTCTACAACTAGAAAAAAACACACCTCACACACACGCACACTGAAGATCTGGTAATCTCTTGGGGAAGAAAAGCTTTGGATGCCATATATAAACACACACACACACACACACACAAAGACCAATTGTAGACCATTTGTATTACCAAAACCAATTTTTTTTTTCATAATTTCCATACATTCGATTCATAATCGTACCCATTAATCCCTTTAAGAGTACCAATTATTCATGTCACGCCCCTGAAACTGTCGGGATATACTTTCTTCGGGAGCCACCAACATTGCTTGTTGATCGAGATCTTTATATATAAACATATAAACATATACCTCAATTAAAAAGCCATTAATCTTTATATAGAAGAAAGATATGTTAAGTTGTTGGGTTCGATCAAAATATTGCAGCATACACACATGCGTACATACCCACAGATGCATATTCCCATTCAATTTCTAAAATTTAAACTTGATATCTCTATAAAATGCAAACCAGTTCGAAGCCTCAAGCTATCATTCATGGTTACAAATGATGACATCCAAACACACACACACACAATTTGTCTCTCTAAAGATTGAAAACTTACAACAATCTCACAACACATCCCTATTCTTTGAATTTGTCAGAAGCAATTTTTGGGGCTTTTTAGCCCTATAAGTTTCATGTGATATTGAGCTTAGAGAACAAGAAGCTTAGGTAGAACATAGAGGTTGAGCGATGGTAAGGGCATATGTGATTTAGTGTTGCAGTAGCGGTGTTGATTTATTGTTGCAATAACAAGTAGTAGGAATAGCAAGAAATGGTTTTCTTACTTTGTTTTATGTTCTTCATTCTTTTGTGATTCTTAATCACCATTTGATATCTTACAACAAATTGGAGATAGGGGTGACCGAAGAGGGACGAGTGGGGGAGATGCCTTAGGTTTTGATGAACAAGATGAAGATCTAAATAAAGTTTTGATGAACACGATGCTAATAAAATATGGGCTGGTTCTTGAAATCTAGGCTTAACAACACACACATTAACTTGAATATATATATATATATATACATATATATATATATATATATATATATATATATGGGTGCGCCCCATATTTTTATTAATAAAACTTTAAATTAAATAGAAAGAAACATAAAAATGTATCGGAAGGGTAATTTCATCTTTTTAGTTTTTCGAGGGACAAAAACCACAAGTAAACTAGCTCAAAATGACAACCGATCCAAAAAAGTTATGGTTTGAACCAAATCCCGGAAAAAATACATACCATAGGGACCATTTTTGTAGTTTTGCCAAAGTTTTAAAACTATACTTTAATATGATTTTCTTTTATTTGGGTTTTTAAAAAAATAAATTTCAAAATTAGTCCCCGTAGTTTGTAAAAAACTAAGGATATGGTCGAAAAAGTTTTCAACTTGCATGAAGTCGAAAATCAAGAAAAATATTGTGGTTTTGGTCCCTAAATACTTGAAAGGAATTTTTCCCTATAATTTCTTTTTTTCATCTTTTAAAATTTCTTTATTGCTTTTATAACTATAAAATAAAAAGGGTAATTCTTATTGTTATTAAGCTGCAAATGCCCACAACCCACCCCATCCTCTTCCTTGAAACTCGACATCCTAACCCTTTTTTTTGGCAACTTCATATCCCTCTAATCCCTACCTTTTCCGATAAACTGGATCGTCCAACACTGTCCTTTGGCCCAACCCATCAAATCTCCTACTTATATTATTTTTTTCATACATTTTAATTCTCTCTATCCCTGTCATAAACACACAAAAAACCTTCTCAATTGTAGATGCAAACACATTCACACACAATAAATACCTACACCTTTGTAACATCCGTTGTCTGGATTGATAAACTAAAGACTATGGGGTTTGAAGAATATGGATTTTGGGAAAAATCCTATGAGCGACATGGTTAAGTGGTGGACGCGGTGTGTCCATTTCATTTAATCAACAGTATAGTTAGGTATGTATTGCAATGCAATGGTGACAGGGTTCAAAACCGTAAATCTCCGGCTTTACGCCCTATATAAGGAATGCTACCCATAGGGTTTCAATAATTATCACCCTCATTTCCTCCCAAACGAAACCCTAGCCCCATTTTTCTTTGTTAGTGAGTTTATGAAGAATTTATGGCGATCTTTAGGGAGAAGAAAGCTTGTAGAGGTTGGAGAAGTTGGTTCTAGTCAAGTTCCTACATCCTCGTCACTTCTACAACATTGTAAGTGTCAAAGTTCGCTACTTTGTTTGAGTTTATGCTTAGATCTAAGATTTGGTCTGGTTTTGGTCACTTTTAAGCCATTTAGACTTATTTTCTTGGAGTGTGAGAAACTATAAAACTTTGGATAAAAAATATGTATGTTTTGGGCTTTACGTAAAAGAAAGATAGGTATACTTGGATTCTTTTGTATCCATACACAAGCTTATGATCTTTATTGGACTAATCAAGTTAGGGTTGTACATTATGTTAGATGTAACCCTTGGAATTGATAAATTTCAAAACTTTATCCATTAGGTCACTGGAAAAAAATCATATATGAAGTTATGAACCTTGATCTGTAAGGATTAAGTGCTTAAGGAGTTAGTATTCTACTACGGGAACCGCGACACAACCAAGTGGGCGTTGTGGCACGGTGGTAGAAAAGGAATCGTGACTGTTTTGTAGGGGCATGTCGATGGCGCGACCATCAGCTGGGTCAGGGCACGTTGACCGCTCACGTTGACTTTTGGCCAAGTTTGACTTTAAGTCAGTTAGTGATAGGTTTGAGTCCTTGACGGGTAAAATGGTCTTTTGTCCATGGAATGCCTTCTATTTAGATCTAGACTCAATGCAGAAGTGTAGACAAAAGATTTACCTTAATTATTAAATTAGGGTCATGCATTGTGTAATGATTTGAGGAAGACTCGATGCCACTCACTTAGGTTGTGGGTTTCAACTTGTTGGTTGTTCATGTGAGTTCTCATAAACTTACTTTTATTATAGAGTATGTGTTATATATGTGTGTGATAACTAGAGATAGACCTATTGGACGGAATATAGTTAAATTAAAAGGATATAAGACCATGACAGACCTCTCGGAGGGAAGTGATCAGGACCAGGATAGACCGAGAAAAAGGAATTGGTCAATATTAGGTCAACCGGTAGGGATGCAAATATGACCCGCAGATTTGGGTACCCACAGATACCCGAACTTATCAAGGTGGGTATTACCCACCTTGATGGGTAAGGGAGTGGGGATGGGGCTTGCATTTCACACACAAAACAGGGATAGGGTGCGGACAGGTATACCACTATTTTCCCTGTTAAATACCCGAACATATATATATATATATATATATATATATATATATATATATATATATATATATATATATATATATATTCAATACGTTTAGTTAGTTAAAAACACTTAGCTAACTAAAGCACCGCACCAAATCACAAATTACCACTATATAATGCAATTTCAAATCGACTATCCATTGCCCGATTTAATTCTTTTTTTTTGGAAAGGAAAATATTATTAATAAAAATAAAAACCCCTGACTAGTAAGTAACTATCATGGGGAGAAAAAAACAAGCACCAAAAACAGAGTATAAAAGTTATCAAATATAAAAAGGCGATGATGACCACTCGTCCCATGAACAGATACCACCTTTACCTCTACATTTAACCCACATATATAGAATTGATTTTATTTGCTCTATACTATACGAAGGACTGATGAGCACCTGTTTGAACATCCGATCATTATGATATTTCCATAGATTCCAAAATAGACCATAGCAGATGGTATGGAACCGAGCTTTCATTTTAGGACTCCTCCCTCAATTTGTAGCAAATCTGAGTAGTTCGCCAATGCTATTGAATGAATGATTTTGTACGCCGCACCAATTGAAGATTTTATCCCTCACATAGTAATTTGAGTCTCAATACCTCTAGCTCTAAGACCCACCATCGAAGCTATTCTCTGTTCAATTGCTCGCCACAAGAAAGAGTTGACCTTGATTGGGACTTCCTTGATCCATGTGATTGTGGGAATATTTTCAGTGATTCCAGATTGACAATCAACTTTCCACCTTAGATCACATACTTTGAAAGCTCCATCTTTATCTAAGGAGGCTCCCAAGTGTTAACTCCGTTAACCAGTTGTACTGAAGATAGATCGTTACAGACGTTATTGAGCTCTGAAGTTAGACCCGCTTCGTGAGGACATCACCGCCAATCACCTGCAAAAAAACCTTCAAAAAATCTATCAGCGACTGTGCACTTTTTCCTAGTATCAAGAGCATAGAGAGAATGATATTTGACTTTTAACACTGTCGAACCAATTTGTCTATCCAGAATAAGGCATTGACTCCGAATTTAACTTTTAGTTTGAGTATGTCATCGAGTTCAACCCTGTTTTTTGTAAGTCCATTTTTGTCGCCACAATGTGGTTCCATACTCCGCTGATCTTTCTATTAGCCATATAATTATGAGGTTTATCATTTATATTATGGATGCTTTTAATTCTTTTATTGTTTCCCCTTTCCAAAACACAATTTACAAATCAAATTCATCGCCCTGTTTCCAATTCAATCGACGATTCAATATCTGATGAATCCTCTTCTTTTTGCTTTCTTCATTCAACCATTCATACTTTAGAGATCAATGTTAATACATTTACAATTCATTTTTATACCCCAACCCTACCTATTGTGTCGATTCTTCAACGATTAATTTTCACACTTATAGTTGATTTTTTGCAATCGAACCTGTTGTAGTTGATTCCAACATTTTAAAATCAAACTAGAATTTCTTTGCTTCCGAATTGGGCATTTCAGTGTTATGTTTTTTGGTTTCGCAAATGTGAATGTTTATCTATCTGAATTGGGGAGGTTTATGTTTATATTTTCGATTTTTAGAAGTTAATATATATGAATCTGGATGTTTATGTTTATATTATCGATTTTTTGGATGTTCATGTATATGAATCTGAATGTTTATCTATCTTAAAATGTTGAATGTATGTAATAAATGGTTGTTTTCTGAATTTTTTTCGGCCATCATGGTTACATATATGATTTTTGTTTTTGGATCTTTTTCTTGAACGGGTATCTCTTGGGTTCCCCGTACCTGGCGGGGATTTTATTACCCGAACCTGTTGGGGATTAGGCGGGGCGGGTGCAGGGATGGGTATATAGATTGGAGTTAGGGTGTGGGGACGGGTATTCCAGTCCCTGCCAATATCCACCCCCATTTGCATCAATGAGAGATAGACCTCCCAGAGGGAATCTAGTGGAATGGAGTTAACTATGATTGCATATATGTTATATGATAGTTTAGATGCAATATGTGATTATTACTTGAGTTTTATGTGTGAAATGCATATGCTCCGTAAAATGAGCGAGTGTTATGATTACTCACACTAAGTCTTAGACTTATAGTTACTATTTTATGTTTTAGTCACAGGTCCCTCACGTTTGAAGGGCATGGAGCTGGCTTGGCTGGGATATCTACTCACTCTCGGGGCATGTTATCGTTTTATGTTTTACTTTTTTGTTTGATTTCAAAACAAGAACTTATCTTCTGCATTTTACAATGTTTTTGTGATACTATTAATTATGAATGGAACCCTAGTTTTTGGGAATTTCATACTCCGATTTTGAAAAAATTTAAAGTGAGTTTTTGGGGAGATTACAAGTCAGTATCAAAGCATGGTTTGAGGGAATTAAAAAGACTCATTATACAGTTTTATCGTCAAAATGCTCGTGGTTAAAAGTTTTAACAAAGTATCTCTCAAAAGGAATGCAAGATTCGATCGAAATGTAGATATGACTCGAGTAGTCTAATGGGAGATTGTCATCAGAAATGCACGAGTGATACTTATAAAATGGGAGCTGCTAGTTAGGGAACTTGCTTTTGCAAGCGGATCACTAGGGGAATCTTGTGTGTGTGTTCATGAGAAAGCAATTGGATCACCTATGTCGTATATTGGAATGATAGAACTCGGTTAGCTCGCAGTAAGCGTCAGATATCTATTTTCGAAGATTAGCAATTGCGGATCAGTTTCAGAAATGAGTATGTGCACCTTCTTCATTCACATTCTAATCAGGTATTATCACTAATTTGGAAGTAAATGCGTGTACGAGGACAATCCTCTTTAAAGTATAAGGATAGGTGGTGATGATGTAGTTGAAATTCGCTAATGATATGCAAGTATGTGTGAGAAATATGGATTGATATTGTTCGACTTAGGCTGGCCCGATTGGTTTCGGTGATTATCATAGATTTCTGCAGTTTTGGCATGTGATAATAGAAGTTTAGTTATCAGAAGTGACATTTCTTTGATTCTCCATGTGTGTCCAAGTGTTGTGTGAAGTTCAGTTATGGGATGTAGTGTCGTCATTGTGCGTGAGAATAATTGGTTCGACTTGGGTTGAGGAGTAGAGAGTTTCTTTTCATGTTCTTTTCTAATAAACGGTTAGGGGTTCGAGATATGGCCCAAATACTTGATGAAGTTTATCCAAGTTTCCAAGGTTTGAGTTATATTACGGATAAAGAGGCCTTGTGTTTGGTAATTATGCAGTTGCAGTTGATGCCAGTCTGCGTTTTGGTCTGTGACATGGGTAGGATGATATGGGGTTACGGTTATGTTAATCAATTTTGATCTCTATGAACTTCCTAGATCTTTTTAGATTCTTTGAAACTATTCAATTTCATATTAATCTCGGATTTGCACATTTTCTATTTGTGCATGGAATACCGAGGTCTCACAAATAAGAGGTTGAACCAACCATGCAAAAACACGTGACCTTTTTATTTTGTCACAATTTTCTAGTTGACGTGCTGGTTAACCACACACCGCTAACAAACCATAACCACAATTTCCACATCATCTTCTTATTACGTCTCAAATTTATGTGTCGGTTAACCACACACGTGTAGGGTTTTGAGCATTCTAACACTCCTATGGTGTACATGCTACCCGTAGAAACCTTGGATCTATGTTTCACTAAGATACATGCAAATTTGATTTTTCCGAGGTTCTTAACCTAACTAGCATGGCATGGGGAACTTAAAACATAAAAGCTTGTAGAAGAACATACCTTTCTTGTTGCTTGGATTCCTTAAGAACTTTGTGAGCCTAGCACCCCAAATGTGATGCCTCAAATGTTTCACACAACACCACAACTCTTGGAATAAATTTGAGAGAAGTACACTATCATTTAAAATCGGATAGCCATCCTTGTTCTAGTCTTAGTGCCGATTTTGATAGCCTATGGGGTCTTTATATAGTGTGTCACAAGTAGGGTTACACCATGTAAACCCTAATTGACATGGCTTTTCATTTCCTCCATGATCCATGGGTTTTAACCTCCATGGAGCATCCATGGAGCACCCTATGGGTTTTAGCCCAATCCAATAAACCATGGATCATTAGCCCACTATATAAGAATGGATGATTTACACAATCAACCCCATATATTTAATTAGTCTCATTTTGATCACAAAATTAATTCCAAATTAATTCTTGATCAATACTAATTAAATAATATGATTTCATATTAATATATTATAACTTATAATATATTACCAAATCATAAGTGTCCTTCTCATTTTGTCTATCCAATTGTCATGATGCCATGCAACCCAAATGGACCATGCCAACCGGGTCAAGTACATACTAGAAATAGTTATGGACTTAGACACCTTATCCAACAGTCTCCCACTTGGATAAGTCTAATAACTATAACTGCAAGTATAACTTCAGGAACCGATCAACAATCGTAGCTCTTTCAAAGTCTCGCGGAACTAAGATGACCTACCATTTAAGATAAGTGGTCATATAATCCTCTGCTCTCAAGATATCAGCCGGACAAATACATGGAACAATGTCGTACTTATTGCCCAGCAGTTTGTTTCCCGATTTCTGATTTGTTTGACATAGAACTAAACTGACCACATCAATTTGGTTCTGACCGGTCCCGGTACATAGGTCAAAACAAAATCATCGAGGGGCCCATATCGCTTTTAATCCTCCAAGGACTAAAAGGAACATATAAACTTCGACTCATATGATTGTTCTACTACTTGTTAAATCATACACAAAGGCACATTTTATAACATCGAGTTACCAATTCGTTTTCATACAATCAATGTATAACTAACTCATAGTCAACAACTCATATCTCTAGGTTTGAAGACTTATATGATATTATCGTCTCACGATCACTCGAGATAAATTCCATGAAGTGATACAAGTGAGCGTGGGTTGAATCCAATACTCAGAACTTATGAGCACTCATGAATGTTGTAGCAACCTTTTGCTATGTATAGCACCTTAGACATCTACAAACCCAATTCATGATAGTCTTGATTCATATCTACTTCCAACATATGACTGGCTGTAGCGAGTTTGAATAATATGATATACCATAACATAATTATTCTGGAAGTCAAAACATGCAAAAATTGAAATGATAATAAACTATTGACAGAAGATAGTAACACTTTACTTATAAATAAATAACAACTTTTATTTAATCATCAAATTTCAATTACACTTTACAAATTTCAAAAGCTATCTAATTTCTAAAACTAATATCATCCTTTAGCCCAATGCACCTTGCATGCTGAAGATGCTTAACCCTACTCAGTCCCTTCGTGAGGGGATCAGCTAGGTTCTTATCCGATGATACCCTCTTTGACACAAGGAGTCCTTCTTCTATTCGATGTCTAATGAAATGGTATTTTCTGTCGATGTGCCTGGATCTTCCGTGATCTATTGGTTCCTTGGCTAAGGCAACTTCACTTTCACTATCACATAAAATCTCCATACGATCCTTTATAGCTGGTACAACTCCAAGGTCTTCAATTAAGTTCTTCACCCATATCGCCTCCTTCGCTGCCTCGCTTGCAACTATGTACTCTGATTCGCAAGTTGAATCAGCCACTGTCTCCTGCTTGGAACTTTTCCAAGTAATTGCTCCTCCGTTTAAGGTAAAGACCTAGCCTGACTGAGAGTGGAAATTATCCCTATAAGTCTAGAAGCTAGCATCACTATACCCCACTACTCTCAAGTCATCACTCCCACCGAGGGTAAGGACCCAGTCCTTAGTCCTTCGCAGGTACTTGAGAATGTTCTTTTTCGCAGTCCAGTGAGCCTTTCCAGGGTTCCCCTGATATCTGCTGACCATACTAAAAGAAAAGGCCACATCAGGACGAGTGCAAGTCATAGCATAGTTGATCGAGCCTACAGCAGAAGCATATGGTACTCGACTCATCTCAGCTATCTCAGCCTCTGTTCTCGGGCTCTGAGTCTTACTCTGTCTGGCGTTACTCTGGATCGGTAACTCTCCTTTATTGGAATCCTGCATGCTGAACCTATTCAGCACCTTATCCAAGTAGGTACTTTGACTAAGTCCAATTAGTCTCTTACTCCTGTCTCTCAATATCCTTATCCGTAGGATATAGGCAGCTTCTCCAAGGTCCTTCATTGCGAAACACTTCCCAAGCCAGGACTTCACCTCCTACAGAGTTGGGATGTCATTTCCTATGAGTAGTATGTCATCTACATACAATACCAAGAATCTAACTATACTCCCACTAGCCTTGACATATACACATTACTCATCTTCGCTCCTGGAAAAGCCAAACTCTTTGACTTTCTCATCAAAACAAAGATTCCATCTGCGAGGTGCTTGTTTCAATCCATAGATGGATTTATCAAGCTTACACACTCTATTAGGGTACTCTGTACTAACAAAACCCTCTGGCTGACTCATGTAAACATCCTCAGCCAACTTTCCATTAAGGAAAGAAATTTTGACATCCATTTGCCATATTTCATAATCATGAAATGCAGCAATGGCTAGCATAACCCTAATAGACTTAATCTTCGCTACTGGTGAAAAGGTCTCATCATAGTCAACTCCCGGAGTTTGAGAAAAACCCTTTGCAACCAGTCGTGCCTTATAAGTGTGTATATTCCCGTCCATGTCGGTCTTCTTCTTGAAAATCCATTTGCACCCGACTGTCTTACGACCTGGTACATTGACAACCAAGTTCCAAACTTGATTGTCATACATGGACTATATCTTGTTGTCCATAGCCTCTTTCCATTTAGCAGACTCGGGGCCTGCCATGGATTCCGTGTAACTGTTAGGTTCATCCAAACTTACCAGTGTACTATCACTGATAAGTGTATCACCTTCCGCAGTAATATGGAACCCATAGTAATGCTCAGGTGCATTCCTAACTCTAGTGGAACGTCTTAGAGGTACATGCTCGTCAGTTGGATCAATAGGAGTTTCCTCCTTAGGTTGATTGCTAGAGTTTGAGGTTCCTTCACCACTTGACTCTTGAATTTCTTCAAGGTCAATTTGCCTCCCACTGTTTCCTTGGCTTATGAACTCTCTCTCGCGAAAGACTCCTCTCCTTGCCACAAAGACCACATTATCACTGGGTTTATAGAAGAGGTAACCAAAGGATTTCTGTGGGTATCCAATGAAAATACACCGCTCACTTCGAGGTTTGAGCTTATCGTGAGTCTCGCGCCTCACGAAAGCCTCGCAACCCCAAATCTTGATGTGGTCCAAATTGGGAACTTTCCCAGTCCACATCTCGTGAGGTGTTTTGGCAACCTTTTTGGTAGGGGCTAGATTAAGGATAAGGGCAACAGTCTCTAAGGCATACCCCCAAAATGAGATTGGTAGCGAAGCTCGACTCATCATGTAACGAACCATGTCCAACAAGGTTCGATTACGCCTCTCAGCCACACCATTAAGCGGTGGTGTTCTGGGAGGTGTCAATTGTGAGACAATCCCACATTCCTTAAGATAGTCAAGGAACTCTGTACTAAGATACTCACAACCTCGATCGGATCGAAGCATCTTAATGTTCCTGCCCAGCTGATTCTCCACTTCCTATTTAAACTCTTTGAACTTTTCAAAGGTTTCTGACTTATACTTGATTAAGTAGACATAACCATATCTACTGTAATCATCAGTAAAAGTCACATAGAAGCGGTTAGCATCCCTTATGGCGGTTCTGAAGGGTCCACACACATCTGTGTGTACAAGATCCAACAAACCTTCACCCCTAGGACAGGTACCAGTGAAGGGTGATTTTGTTATTTTTCCAAGTAAACAAGATTCACAGCTATCATCTGACTTTAGGTCAAATGACTCCAAGACACCATCCTTTTGGAGTTGGCCAATGCGTTTCTTGCTAACATGTCCAAGACGACAATGGCATAATGATGCTTTATCCAAGCTAGTGGAAGAATCAATACACAACACATTATTTCCTAGGTTATCTACAACCGACACAATTTCATATACACCATCACAAGGTAATGCTTTAAAATAAAGAACATTATTATAGAAAGCATTAATACCACCACATTCATTATCAAATGAAAAAGTAAATCCTTGTTTGTATAAACCGCGAAAGGAAATAATATTTCTCGCCATTTCAGTCGAGTAACAATATTTATTCAAATCTAATCTTAACCCACTACTTAGCAACAAAGAATAAACTCAAATCTTGGTGACAGGTGAAGCTTTCCTATTCCCCATGATCAAGTTTATCTTCCCATGCTACACATTCTCACTTCTTCTTAGTCCCTGCAAATGAGAACATATGTGAATACCACAACCTGTATCAAGGACCCAAGAATTAGAATATGGTGAGTTATTAGACAATATAGTGTAAATACCTGCATGGTTGGGTTTCACTTTCCCATCCTTAACATCTTGCAAGTACTATGGGCAGTTTCGCTTCCAGTGCGCCTTTTCATGGCAATAGAAGCATTCAGCCTCTTTAGGGTTGGCAGAAGGAGTGACAGAACCACCTTTGGTTCTACTTGAAGAGGAGCCATCAAGAGAATTTCCCTTGGTACCCTTCGAAGGGCTCTTACTCTTCTTTCCTTTACCATTCCCGATAGCCAGAGCAGGGGTGGTGGTAGGAGTAGGAGTGGTAACAACCAATTTACCTTTAAGACCACCTTCGGTGGTCTTCAAAAGTCCTTGAAGTTTGCTGAGTGTGACCTCCTCCTTGTTCATACGATAGGTCATTCAAAACTGATCATAACAAGTAGGTAAGGATTGCAATATGATGTCAATTACCAACTCCTTGGGGAAGTTCACATTCAACTTCAGTAGACGAGCACTCTGATGGTATCTTTCCATCAGATCCTGGTGCATCTCAAAAGGATAAAAGTCCTCATAGGACTTTTGGAGCTTGGCTGTCATCGTGGCCAACATGATACATGCTACTTTAGTGGCGTCTCTCTCATGAGTCCTGAAGTCAGCGATCTCCTCGGGAGTAGCAGAAGACTCATCAAGTTCCTTCAGCTCCTTGTCGAGGACATATTCCTTGTCTTCATAGCGAGTGACCATCCTTATGTTCCTAATCCAATCATTGAAATTAGTCCCATCAAAGATGACTCTCCCAGAAAGGTTCATGAGAGAGAAGGAGCCGGTAGGGTTTGAGCCAAAAGCAGCATTGTTGGAAGACATCTGAAAAGAAAGAAAGACAAGTTTAGACTAGATATATAGATAATCCTTAATAAGACACCCAAATGTAATATTAAGGCTAGGACCCAAAACAATATTTTATAACTTAGAAGAGGGATGCTGTAATCCAAGCTATAAAATATTTGAAGGTAGCTGAATGACGATTCACCAATTTCCACCATGAAAACGAAATGTACTATTAGGTTTTAATTGGTTTTGAAACTCCTAGATTCTTTTGAGATTCATTGAACTTTTCAATGGCATGTTTCAATCTCGATTATGCCCTTCAATTTTTGTGACTGGGATGCCGAGGATCACAAAACAAGGTGTGAATAACCATGCAAATTTACTTGGTACTCTTAATTTTATCACCTAATCGATGTGCCGGTTAACCACACGTGCTCCACCGATCTATGATAAACCTTAAGCCACCATTTTCCAACCTTGTTAAATCTTTGTTAGTGTGCCGGTTAACCACACACGCTCCAATAACGACTTAAGCAAGGTGTAAAGTGTAATTTCATGGGTTAGCACCAAATTCACATTTTCCTAAAGTAACTAAGATTAGGAATTTATAAAACATTTAGTTACTTTATAATAATCATTATACTTTTAATGAGAATTAAATTCATTGTCCTACCTGTTCAGCTAACGACCCTCCACCAGTCAAGGAAGCGGTGGGTGAGAGTGGACACCCATTAAGCTGCCATTTTATAGGCAACAACCTTATACCCCCTTATAGACCGGCTTCGTGAATGAGGCCTACTAACGGTAAAACGACTTGATCTTATACATATATATATATATATATATATATATATATATATATATATATATATATATATATATATATATATTATTAACTTATAATACTATAAAGTATAAGGGTTGAATTTTAACTTTTAAAATTGTAGGGGTTGGAACTAAAGTTTTCTAAAGTGACTTTACATGTTCCAAAACTTGAGGGCAAGTTTTGTAACTATTCAAAACTTTTCAACTTCATGAATTATGAGTTAATGGTTTATTAAAATGAAGACTCTTCATTTTATGTAACCTATGTGTTCTTTAATGGACTTTAATTTGGTAATCCATAACTTAAGGAAAAATTATGGACTCCATTAAAACACTTAGATCAAAAATTAAACTAACAACCAATTTGCAAATAATTCCTATGATATACCAAACTCATAAGTGTATGAACATTCATATCAATAATTTCAAGAATCATATAAACACATATAAAACTTGAAATTTTGATAATAACCATTGAAAATGGATTAGCATAATCATTACCACACCAAAAACAAGTTTTACAAGTCCAAAACAGTTTAGGGTAATGATTCTAGTCCATTTCTTGCAGCAAAACTCAAAAAACTGCACACATGGCCTTCTACTCCTCGAGTGCAAGAACCTACTCGAAGAGTAGGATGCTTTTACACTTGGGCTCGTCGAGTCCCCCCATGGACTCGGCGAGTCCACTGAACAGATTGCAGATTTTTCGATTTCCTTCAACAATTTGCATCAAGTATCAAGTAAACATGACTAGGCTCTGATACCACTGTAGGGTTTTGAGCATTCTAACACTCCTATGGTGTACATGTGATAGGTCATAATTTAGTGGTTTGGGCTAGGCATCCATCTTGTATAAGTCTTTGTATATGTAGGAGGCATTATTTTGGTATATGTAATCTTTAGTAGTTGTGTACGGCCGTGGTCGTGTGTACGACCATATTCCTGTGTACGACCGTACACGGGTGTTCGGCTTGTGGTCCTTTAAATAGCTTGTTTCTGTGTCTATCAGGGAGTGACATATGTGTGTGTATCCAAGGTGTACCTGACGTTTTTTTGATATTAACATGTGCATGCTTTGCTTAATCATTCCTCTACTCCATTCTTATTTTGATTGATTGCTATTTGTTTGATCACTGGTTTGGATCATTGAAAACGGGACTTACAATTGGTATCAGAGCCATTCCGGTGTCAAACTTAGTCCTTGGTGTTTACGGCCACAAGATCTTCATCAATTTCTTGATTAATTCGAGTTTACTTGTTGGATATCTGCTTTTGATTGACATACAAGGCTTTTGAATCAGAATTTGCTTGGAAAACTGCTGAGTTTCGTGTGTACGGTTGAACATCGTTGAATCTTGTATGACCGTAATCCCTGTGTACGGCCGTAAACCCCGTGTACAACCGTAATCTCCGAGTACGGCCGTAATCCCCGTGTACAACCGCAATCTCCGAGTATGGCCGTAATCCCCATGTACAACCGTAATCTCCGTGTACGGCCATAATCCCGGTGTACAACCGTAATCTCTGTGTACGACCGTGATCCCTATGTACAACCGTAATCAAGTGTACGGACGTAATCCCTTGTGTGGCCGTAAACCCACTCAGTTGTTTTTTGACCACTTTAAATTTTAGTACTTTTCCTGTTAGACGGTCTGTTTGATCAATTCAGAAAAACCAAAAACAAAAAAAAGGATTCACAAAACTAAACAATTCATCATGAACTGGAATCCATTATGGGAACAACTACACGTATTCCTCGTCTGCTATCTGCCGAAGGTTTCCCGGAATGGAAGTATCGAATGGAAAAATATATCAAGATGAAAGACTTCAAAATTTAGAGATGCATTTTGAAGGGTCCCATCCGAATTACCACAACACTTCCAGATGAAACGATTGTTGACAAGGCTGTCAAAGAATATACTGATGAAGAATTCGATAAGGTTGAGGAGCAAGAGAGGGCACTTGCTACCCTTACTATGGCTCTTTCCCCTGAAATTGCCCAGGGTTTTCGGGAATATAAATCAGCAAAAGCTCTGTGGTAAGCTTTAATTGAAGTGTATGAAGGAAATGAGGATATGAAACAAAGCCGTCAAGACATGCTGAGACAAAAATTCAATATGTTTAATCACATTCTTGGAGAAACTTTGGAAGTTCAACTGCAACGCTTTATCACACTCACCACTGAGATGAGTTCAGCTGAGGTTTCAGAGCCAAAATCAGAAGTCAACAAGAAGTTGCTTAACTCTCTCCCAAAGACATGGGATATGAATGTTGATGTCATTAAGAAAACAAAGGATCTTAATTGACTTAGTTTAGCTGAACTCATGGTCATCATTAATGCTTGTGATCTGGATGACAAACAAAGAGAGATCACCCATGTTAACTCATCATCTTCTGCTAATCTCGGAATTCAATCAAAAAATACTTTCTCATCCTTCACCAATCCTCAAGTTCAACCACGTGTTGCTCCTCAATCATCATCATATGCCACACAATTCATGCAAAGTGTTCAATCTCCAGTATTTTCAAAGACATCTGCTCCTTCTTCAAAGACATCTGCTCCAGTTCCTGCTCTAATCCTTGCTCCCAAAGAGAATGACGAAAATTTGGATCTTGCAACCGGTCTTGTCCATTGTTATAATGCTTTTGTAGCTGGCGAGCTGCCCCCTCAATTGTCATTTGCTGATTTGGACCAAATTCATCCCGAAGATGTTGAAGAAATGGACATAACATGGCAAATTGCTATGGCGGTGTTCAGAGCCAAATAGTTCTCCAAAAGGACAGGCAAAAATAACCGGGGTATGAATGCAGAGAAGAAGGTTGGGTTCAATAAAGGCAAACTCTTATGCTTTAATTGCCATGAACCGGGTCACTTTACCAGAGATTGTCCTAAGCCTGATAGGAGAGAGAACAATGAAAGAACAATGGTGCCAGTAGGTAGCAGCAGGGGAGCCACCATCAATAATCAGACCGCAAATCTTGCGGTGGTGGCTCAGTCATTTGATTGGGATGATCAAATTTAGGCGCTGAACATCTCAAGACCTGAAAATGTGCATTTGGCTCAAATCAACGATACTGCGGAAGGAAAAACTGAGATGGATCCGGAGGAGGAGATGATGAATCTACAATTTGCATTCATGGTTCAAACTACGCCAGAGTCTGAAAAGTCAAAGGTCACTGAAATCACTTGTTCTCCATATTGTATTAAAACTATCAATTTTTTACGTGAACAGGTCGATTTAATGCTTAGAGAGAGTGAGGAACTCAAGTATGAGGGATATCAATTGAGAAAAGGCCAAAAATCGTTAAAAGATCAATTAGAGGCCAAGTTAAATGACTATAAGAAGTTACAAGCAGACTATAGTGACAAGTGTGTTCACTATAGATATCTTAGAAAAGATTTTGATGTTGTAACTGCGAAACTTGACACATTGAAGACTCGTTTTGCAAATGATGACTTTAACTTCAAAAAATTCGATGTGTCAAGTGAAAGAGTTGCAACAATAATTGAAAATCAAATGAAATGGAAGGATCAGAGACAAGTAGGCATAGGCTATGAGAGTGTCCCTCCCCCATTCAATCACACTTATAATAACACTCCATTAACTCAAAGTGAAATAGATCGAGAACCATTTATGGTTTATGGTAAACCTGCTGCTGAATAGGCAACCGCATGTAGTGCTAGGAATTTAGATACTAACGTTTCTACTTCCGATGCATATCCATCAGTAAGCCAGGACAAGCAGGAGAATGGAAGAATTGAGTCTGATGAGAAGTTTGAGTCAAATAATTTGGTGTCTAAGTTTGGTGTTTCTATTTGTGATGAGTCTGTGTCTAATGTTAAGACTGATGCTTTTATTTGTGATAATTTGATGTCTAAAACTAATGATTCTGAAAAATATGGTGTTGGTTTTGAGAAACTTGCCAAATCTGACACTAGCACATCCACACCTTCTACATCTATCACACAATCTAACTCCTGTACGTGCTCATGTGGGAAAGTTAGAAAAATAGATAAGAGCATGAAATCTGATAAGGGCGGTATCAGGTCTAGTGATAATAAGAAAATTTGTTTCAACTGTGGTACTGCTGGTCACATCGCTCGGAATTGTCCCAATAGGGCATTTGTGCATTTTTCCTCACCAAGGAGAGAGAACGACTCTCGAGGAAGGTCTTTAACTAGAAAGTCCTCGAGATCTCGCCCTCAAGATGATGATTGGAAGGTTAATCATAATAAAACAAGGGCCGTTTTTAAATCAAATAAACAGGTTTTCACTAAATCAGCAACATGTGCTTTTCTGGAATCGAATGCGACTAAGTCGAGCTCGATTTCGTCAAAGGGTGCGTCTGGATCTTCGACTAATTTTAGCCGGAAATCTAAACGCTCAAAGCTAAAGAAAATCATTTCCAAATCACCAGTGAAATCTTCAAAACCTAAATACCAGTGGGTGCCCAAATCTACTTTCGGCCAATCATCATCACCCTCTGAAAGTGTTTCCAATAATGGTACAAAATCAAAAAGTACAAAGGATAAATCTATGAATGTTAAGGGTCAACCCAGGGTTGTAATGACCTGGGTCCCCAAATCAAAATAATCCCGCTCATTGTGCAGGGGCAGTTGCGGAGGAATGTCGCCAGACCCTGTTATGTCGACAACGGCTGTTCTCGGCACATGACAGGAGACATCTCCCAGCTAAACGACATTCAAACTTTTAATGGGGGATATGTTTCCTTTACGGGCGGTGAAGGCGGAAAGATCACTCAAAAAGGAACTGTATCAAATAGAGTGCTGAGTTTCGAGAATGTCAACTACGCTCCCGAGTTAAAGCACAGCCTGTTGAGCGTTTCTCAAATTTGTGACAAGGGTTACTCAACTCATTTCACTGATAAAGAATGTCTGATTCTAAAGCCAGGCATTGTCATCCCATATGATTGGATTCTTGTAAAATATAAACGGGATGGAAATGCATACGTCATTGACATGAACAGTAATATTCCAGAACAAGTCACTTGCCTCTTCTCAAAAGTCTCCGAACAAAATGCTATGTTGTGGCACCGAAGACTCGGACATGCTAACGCAAAGAACTTGAATCGTCTTGCGAAGAATGACATGGTGCATGGACTTCCTGTCAAAGACTTCATCACATTTGAAAAGTCTGTGTCATGCACCCAAGGAAAGCATCACAGAAAACCACACCTGCCAAAACAGGTCAATTCAATCAACCAGGTGCTCTAATTACTGCATATGGACTTATTTGGTCTGGTCAATGTCCTTAGCATCAACAGAAATTCATATTGTCCGGTTGTGATCGATGATTTCTCGCATTTTACGTGGGTCTTCTTCTTGTCCAACAAAGTTGGGGTTGCTAATCTGATTAAGAAGTTCATTGTGATGATCGAGAACCAAACCAACCACCGGGTGAAGGCGCTCAGAACTGATAACGGGACGGAATTCAAGAATGTTGTCCTTGATCATTTTTGTGCGGAAAAAGGGATTGTGCGTCAATATAGTGCTGCTCACACACCGCAACAAAATGGTGTTGCTGAGCGGCGAAATCGAACGTTAAAAGACGCTGCAAGAACGATGTTATGTGACTCCAAACTTCCGGTTTTCTTTTGGACCGAGGCGATAAACACAGCATGCTATGTCCAAAATCATGTCCTGATCAACAAAGCTCAGATGAAGACTCCATACAAAATTATGTACGGTCACAAGCCATCTGTCAGTCATTTCCGTATTTTTGGCTGTCCTTGCACCCTCCTTCATCTGGAATCCAACCCCAAATTCAATGCCAAAGCCGATGATTATTACTTTGTGGGGTATGCTGTTCGCATGGCATACATGGTCTACAATAAGAAGACAAACAAATCGTAGAATCCTTTAACATGCGCTGGTTGGAGGAGAACTAGACGGATGCTAGAGTTGGTCCAGATTGGCTGTTTGATTACACATCTTTATTCAAATCCTTTAATGTGTTTTCAAATGATACACCTGGTTCCACTTCTGGTTCGAAGACTGTGATTGAAGATGAAGATGAAGAAGTTGTTTACAGACCACATGTGATGTCCTCTTCGACTCCTCCAGTGGATGAACCTGTTCGAAGTGATTCGTCAGAATCTCCATGGCAACAACACATTCCAGATGCTGATGCTACTCCTCTTACTCCTGATGAAAGAGAGTTCATGTCCAAAGATGCTTCCGCTGTTACTCAAACATTTATAGAACTGCTCTTTCCTGAACCAATCGCTAATGATTTTGTGGAAAGCCCCTCTCACGATGCAAGACCGTTTGTGGTGGATCATTCAGCAGATGATGGATTTGTAAATATTCACAACCTTCCCGTAACGCTCAATGACATCCGCCAGGAGATACCTTCCAGAATTCAACGTGATCACCCGATCGAAAACGTCATTGGTCAGCTGGGCGACGGTGTTCAAACGCGGAGTCAGAATGGAGATGTAAATACATGTCTCTATTCTTGGTTCATATCTCAAATAGAGCCAAAGAATTTTCAAATGGCTTTGAATGAGCCCAGCTAGGTGGATGCTATGGATGAGGAATTGAATCAATTTGAAAAGCTTGGGGTCTGGAAGTTGGTTGAATTACCTAAAGGCAAGAAGTCACTCGACACGTGCTGGGTCTATCGGAACAAGCAAGATGATTCAGGGGTCATTGTGCGAAATAAGGCTCGATTGGTTGTACGTGGATTTCGCCAAATTGAGGGTCTTGATTACACCGAAGTTTATGCTCCGGTAGCTCGCTTAGAGGACATTCGTATCTTCCTTGTGTATGCTTCCTACATGAATTCACGGTTTACCAGATGGATGTCAATACTGCCTTCCTGTATGGCGTTGTGAAGGAAGAAATCTATGTTGATTAAACTCCTGGGTTTATCAATTCGAAGTTTCCGAATGACGTCTACATGTTGGACAAGGCTTTATACGGGTTACATCAAGCTCCAAGAGCGTGGTATGCAACTCTTACAAAGCACTTGCTTAAGCACGACTATTCACGGGGAACAATTGATCAAACCCTATTCATCAAGCATGTTGGTGCCGATCAAGTTCTGGTTCAGATCTACGTTGATGACCTCATTTTCGGGTCCACGTGTCCACAGCTGTGCAAGGAGTTCGAAAGAGTTATGAAGAAGAGGTTCGAGATGAGTTCTCTGGGAGAAATGACCATGTTTCTGGGGCTTCAGGTCAAACAAGACTCAATCGGAATCCTGATTCATCAAGCCAAGTATGTTGAAGATATGCTAGAGAAGTTCGGGTTTCGAGACGCAAAACCAGCACTGACGCCAATGGCCGAGAGACCTCTATTGACTCCAGATATTGAAGGCGAATCCGTAGATCAGACTGACAACAGATCGATGATCGGATCGTTGATGTATCTAACTACAAGTAGACCATATATTATGTTTGCGGTTTGTCAATGCGCACGATATCAGGCTAATACTAAACTTTCACATCTTATTGTTGTCAAAAGAATTTTTCGGTATCTCAAAGGCAGCCCAAAATTGGGTCTTTGGTATCCGAAAAATTCTGAATTTGATTTATATGCTTTTGCAGACAGTAATTACGAAGGCTGTGAGCTTGACAGGAAATCAACCTCTGGTGGGTGTCAGTTTCTTGGTGACCGGCTGGTGTCATGGTAGTGCAAGAAATAGCACACAGTCTGAATCTCAACAGCAGAAGCGGAATATGTCGCTGCTTCTGCCTGTTGTTCTCAAGTTATCTGGATCCAATATCAGCTGTTGGATTATAGTTTGAATTATCTAGAAACCCCTATCTTTTGTGACAATGAGGCTGCAATTCAAATTGCTAAAAATCCTGTCGAACACTCGAAAACCAAGCACATAGATATCAAAGTGCATTTTATCAGAGATTGTTATGAGCGTTCGCTCATTCGGTTGGAACAAGTTCCCACTGCTAATAATGTGGCGGACTTGTTCACAAAACTGTTTAACAAAGCTCGATTCGATGTGCGTGTCGGATTTTTGAAAATGATACGCTTTGAGGACTAATTTTTGTTTTAGGATAGTTTAAAATTTGCGCATTTTATTTTCATTTTCACCCATGCATAAATTTAGGGGGAGAAATAAACAAAAACCAAACGAAAATCAGAAAATTTGAAAAATCTAAAAATAGTGTTATTTCTGTTTTATTTTTCTCAAGAAAAATATGAAAATTCCAAAAATTCTTAATGAAGTTTGTTTGCAGGTGATGTGTTGGGAAGTGATATCAACACGTGTGATAACAGGCACTTTAAATCCGTGTAACGTACCAAAGTTGAATTGTCTAGGCTCTGTGTTCGATGCGCTGGCAGGCACGAGAGATTTAAATGGACTTGACTAGGCACAGATAAACTTAAGGAATCTAAAGACTTGACAAATTCTGACCTAGATAGATCCGTTTAGCCTGACAATACGACGCTCGGATAGGTTGAGCAGGGAGATATACATGGGAATCTACGGATACACTAAACGATATATATCTAGAACTGTGGATGAACTTATCCTCGATGTGCGGACTCTGTCCTTAATTCCGGTATTGACAGGGTGACCGGGGAATTCTGATAAATTAGGTCTGTAGAAGGTTATTTTCTTGCTTTCTTTCTGTCAGTCATATGTTGCTTCCTCTGCGTGATTGGAAGAGATCTGACCTGGATTGCAACATATACAATTCTATTTCTCTGCATCTCCTTCTATGCAATTCTTTCTGTCTGTTAGCCATATGATGTCTCCTTTGCGTGATCGAAAGATTCGACCTGGTACACAGCATATGCACCATTCTACCTCTAAATCCCTCTAAAACTCTAGTTAGTCATATGTTTCACCCTCTGCGTGATTGGAAGAAATCCAACCTGGGTGTACATCATATGCATTCTAAATCTGTCTTCTCCCTTAATAATTGTCTGCTCACCTGAAGTAAGGAGTATCTCGGAAGTCCTTGATTATTGGGGCATGTCAGGAAAAGGGAAACATGTTCTACTACAGTTAAAATTGAACTATCACTAGGTTGTCTGTAGATCTCGCTGCTCAATTTAGGTGGACAACAATATCCTTGGATGTCGTCAGATGAATGGTCCTTAGAAATTTTATCTAGAAACGTAAGGTCACAATGCCTTATCACTAATAGTATGTCAAAAATTTGTCACGATCTTTCGTGTTTAAGTGGACCACAGTACTGACGATCGACCAGTTCTAGACATGAAGGTAGAGGTACCGATAAACGGATTTGGACTGTCTAAAAACTTTGATCCCAAATACACAAAATTATTATCTGCTCTGGTGAAAAATGGAAATTAGAATTAATTCATCGTTATTTTATTTTATTTAATTTTAATTTTACTTTATTTTTATTTTTAATTTTAATTTTATTTTTATTTTATTTTGAGTCCTTAAAATGTGTTGTTTTTAAAATTAATTGTGTTGTGGGCTTGAATTTAAAGCTAGTTGGATTGCAGCCCATTATGGTTGGACCGGGTTTGAGACAAAGTATATAAGTTAGTGTGTCCGGCCGAACACTCTTATTCTCTCAAAATTTGAGTACGGCCGTACACAGTCCTTGGACTCTCTCTCTAATCAGCCTTCTAAATCATCGGTTATTCCTAAAAATTGATTGTTCCACTGAGTAGGTATCACCTTGGCAATCTCTGTAAAGCTAATCTTGATCAAAAACGACTGAAAAACGAGGGTTTATTGAAGCAAAACGGGGTTTCGGCACCGATGAAGCGTGTACGGCCGATGAAGGGTGTACGGCCGTAGACCCGTGTACGGCCGGACACTTGTGTACGGTCGGACTCGCGTGTACAGCCGGCCACCCGTGTACGGCCGTAGACTCCGTGTGCGGCCGTAGACCCCGAACTTTGCCTTAAAATGAATTTATTTTTTAAGAAAAACGAGAAACACTTGATGTTTATTGATCAAATTTTGTGTTTTTCTCACTTAGCTTGGTTTGTGCAGATCAATATGGTAGGACTTAAGTTTGCTGAAGTTCACAACTTGGCCATCTTCCTGTTTGATCCTCAAGAAGTTCACTCCGATTTTAAATCCATGATCCATGGACTGAGAAGATGTTGTCTGTCTATTGCTTTCTCAACCAGTCCTGTTATCTGTCAACAATTGATAAAGGAGTTCTGGAGCAATGCAGAGGTACTAAAGGATGAGAAGGAAACAAAATATCTTGAGGCGTCTGTCCAGGGAAAGAAGATCGTGGTGACTGAGCAGACTCTTCGTGAAGCGTTGCAGATCAATGATAAGCCTGAATTTCTAAAGGAGATTCATTTGGATCAGACTCAAGAGATTTTGGATAAAATGGGATACGAAGGGGTGTTCCCTCCTACTCTTAAGAAATTGTTACCTCAAAACTGGAGATTTTTAGCTCATGTGTTTGTGAGCTGTATCTCTCGTCGGAAATCAGGAGCTGATGAAATTTCCCTGATCAACACTGGTGCAATTGCAGCTCTGGCTTCTGGAATGGAATTCAACTACTCTAAGTTTATTTTGAATGAGATGATTGGGAACATTGAAGAGAAGACAAGGGATAAGTTCCTTATGTATCCAAGATTCCTTCAGTTAATCTTCAACTTCATGCACCCAGAGATCGAGAAAAGAGGAGAGACCTTGGACCACAAGTCTGTCGGTTCAAGTGCTTTTGGCCTGATGAAACAAAACCGTAAGGGAAAATTTACTTTTGAAGGAAAGTATCCCTTGGTTAAGTTTGGGAACTTTGCTGAAGTAGGTGATGATTCTGATTCTGATGATCTTTCAAACCCTACGGAAACTAAAACTGAGGATATTGTCATCTCGGCCTCGGAGCATGAGCACGAAGAAAATAGTGTTCCTCCTGTCGCAATTGTGGCAGAGGAACATGACCAACTAAAAAATGTGCAGGTTCGAAGTGATTATGATGCAAATAATGATGATGAAGATGATTTTGAAGAAAATTTGATGGACAACGTGACAATGAATGACGATGAAGAGGCTGATGAAAATGATGAATTTTTTTGATGGGATGGATTTGTCTGGTTTTAACAATGATGACATCCCTCTTAATTTTAATTTTGAGCATGACGACCTTGTTCCAAGTTCAGAGTTTATCGACGGGTTCTTTATCAATGTCAATGAAGTTGCTCAAACAACAACAGAGACTAGGGTTGCTGATGATGTTCTTGAAACAATGCCTCCTACATCAATACCGATGGACGATATTTCAAATCAAATGAATGCAACTTCAGGGATTCCTCCCCTTGTTGGTGCTATTCCAACATCTATGCCATCGATGAGTGATCAGATACTGACACAAACCTCCCATCCTTCTGCGAAAAGAAGACGACTTGATCCGAGGCATGGAGTTTTTATCCAAGAACAAGCACCACCAGCTCAATCCACAATCTCAACTACATCTGTTACTGCACCACCTGTACCAACCCAACAAGGCTCATGCTCTATATATGAAACTGGAGGATATTCAGCTGTTCAAGGATATTCCCCTACAAGGCCTTTGCTAGATGAAGCCTCTATCAGGCTAACAAGACACTTGGCACAACAACACAGTCCAGTACCTTCCTCACATGGAAAAGGAATATCTATTGAGGAAGGTCATTCATGGGATGATGATCCTACTATGTCCAAGCTTAGAGAAGAAATCGGTGATAGGTTTAATTCTTTATTTCAACAGACTCCAACTAATGTAGATGCCTTCGGTTATCAAGCTCAGTCTACTCCTCATGACAACCCAGTATATCAACCCTCTCCTAGAACCACAAGGGTGGTTGATCGATTTGAAAAAGAACCTATTCAAGCTCTTAACGTGGTTTCGTTAAAACGTGCCAAATTGGCAGCATCTGCTGAGAAACCACAATTGTTATTTAAGAAGAGTTCTGATCAAAATGCTCGTGGAGATCAACCCAACATCACTGTAACTGATCTTGAAGAAAAACAATTTGGACACAAGTACGGTGATAGATCAGGGATTGTATCGTGGGGTTTTAATGACAGACTAAACATGTGGATCGTGAAGCGTAAAAGTTCAAGCGTGGAGTACTACAAAGACTTTCATGATTTCAGCTCATGGACAAGGGTTGACCTTTCTGAGCTTGCTAATGCTCCATTTGCTAATCCATCAAATGATCCAAAAGCAACCCACTTCAAGCTCTTTCTTGAAAATCAAGTGAATAAGGGATTTTCTGACATGAAGACTGCTGAGTCCTTCAACAGAAGATTTCCTAACGTAATTGATCCGAAGACTAACAAGCCTTTCCAGGTGGTAATGTGGCCACCTACCAATCAAGTGAGACAGATCCCCATCTTGCAGAATTTTTGCGATGGATCTCTGAGAAATATGCTCTACTGGGTTTATGATGAAACCACAACTTCTGCTGTCATCAGATTTCCAGATGGTTGCTTTCGCTTATTTGACAAGAGAGATCTCCTTCAATTTGGAAGGTAGGATATTCATCAACTGGCTCAACATTAAATCAAGGTTGCAGAAGATATTTTTGAAAGTGATGCCAAAGAATACACTGCAATGGTTGCGGAGATCATCCAGAAGGAGATGTGGCTTGGTGCCATGGGGGGGGGGGTCAGATGTGCTTCTCATTGAGAAAGACTGAGTCTATGCTAGCCACAAACCAAGGGGGAGATTGATAGGTCATAATTTAGTGGTTTGGGCTAGGCATCCATCTTGTATAAGTCTTTGTAGGGGTTTGGGCATTATTTTGGTATATGTAATCTTTTGTAGTTGTGTACGGCTGTGGTCGTGTGTACGGCCGTACTCCTGTGTACGGCCGTACACGGGTGTTCGGCTGGTGGTCCTTTAAATAGCTTGTGTCTGTGTCTGTCAGGGAGTGAGGTATGTTTGTGTATCCAAGGTGTACCTGACGTCTTTGTGATATTAACGTGTGCATCCTTGGCTTAATCTTTCCTCTACTCCATTCTTATTCTGATTGATTGTTATTTGTTTGATCACTGGTTTGGATCATTGAAAACGGGACTTACAACATGCAACCCTAGAAACCTTGGATCTATGTTTTACTAAGATACATGCAAATTTGATTTTTCCAAGGTTCTTAACCTAACTAGCATGGCATGGGGAACTTAAAACATAAAAGCTAGTAGAAGAACATACCTTTCTTGTTGCTTGGATTCCTTAAGAACTTTGTGAGCCTAGCACCCCAAATGTGATACCTCAAATGTTTCACACAACACCACAACTCTTGGAATAACTTTGAGAGAAGTACACTATCACTCAAAATCGGCTAGCCCTCCTTGTTCTAGTCTTAGTGCCGATTTTGCTAGCCTATGGGGTCTTTATATAGTGTATCACAAGTAGGGTTACACCATGTAAACCCTAATTGATATGGCTTTTCATTTCCTCCATGATCCATGGGTTTTAACCTCCATGGAGCATCCATGGAGCACCCTATGGGTTTTAGCCCTATCCAATAAACCATGGATCATTAGCCCACTATATAAGAATGGTTGATTTACACAATCAACCCCATATATTTAATTTGTCTCATTTTGATCACAAAATTAATTCCAAATTAATTCTTGATCAATACTAATTAAATAATATGATTTCATATTAATATATTATAACTTATAATATATTAACAAATCAAAAGTGTCCTTCTTCTCATTTTGTCTATCCAATTATCATGATGCCATGCAACCCAAATGGGCCATGCCAACTTGGTCAAGTACATACCAGAAATAGTTATGGACTTAGACACCTTATCCAACAACACGCTCGATACATAGACAATAAGGAATAATGTGTGTTTTTCATGGGTTAGAAACTATTCACATTTCCTAATATAACTAAGATCGGAATTTTGTTTTAGTAATTTATATGTTATACTTTTAATGAGACATCGTCCTATCAAATCCTTTCGGCTAACGACAATCACCCACACAAAGAAGATGTGAGTGAAAAGGATACTCATTCAACGATCATTTTATAGTCTGTTTCTTTATACCTCTCTTATAACATGGTCTCATGAACGACGCATATATTTATTTGACTAATGATCTATTTTATCTTTTCGTTTTACATATATAAACTATTATAATTATATGTAAGGTGTATTTAAAACAATTTAAAATTTTTATGATTTAAACATATTATCTTTAAATAAATTTTAATTAATTAATTTTAAATAAATTATCCATGATTTCAAATTTCTTATGCACATTTAATCCCCTAGTTTAATTATTCAGGTTTAACAGGTTCAAAAAATATTTAATTCTAGAGATAAATCATAAAATTCGAAATCACAAGCTAAACCCGGAATACCCTAAATCTGCTCAGGGCGTGTCGTGTCCAGCCATGGGCACACTGCGTCCTACGATTAACATGTTTTTTTTTATTTTATCAGTTATAACCTAACGTCTCTGATACCACTGAAGGTTTTTTTATGCATCTATATCCTAATATTTGACAATAGAACCATTTAAAATAACCCTAAGTGTACATGTATCCTAGGATCTAGGTTTTACTATTATAGCCACCTACTTTAAAAACTAAAAAATTAATGCTACAAGAGGCATAAGTTTACTAATATTTAAGCAAACTCAGATATGCTTCTTGAGCACCTGTAGATATCGAATTCCTTGTTGCTCTTGGAAGATCTAGCAGTTGAAGTAGAGTGTCTCTAAAGAGTCACACACAAAAGACTAAACACTAGAAAATAAGGAGAGATCAGAACAAAATTTGCAAAACTGAAGATCTAAGAATGCAAAAAATCTAGGGACGAAATAATGAAGGCCATACGGGTTTATTTATAGCTAAGTGAACTTGAAGAGAAAGAAGATTTGAATTAATTAAATAATCAGATTTAATCATAATTCAAATAATGCCTTAGGACCAATTGTAGAAGGATTTTATTCTCCACCAAAATCGTCCACTCCTATGGGATTCCAAAATATTCCAGTTGCTCAACTATTGAACAATTAGTATTCAGATAATGTACCTTTAAATAATCTCCTAATTAATTCCAATTAGTTCTAAACTAATTCAAATTAATTCTAAATTAATTTTAACTAGTTTTTAAATAAGTTATCAATATATGATAAATTAATAAACTATTTATACTACTCTCTTAAATCCTTTTCTAGCTATTTTAGCTGTTGAGGGCAACCATAAAAGGACTTTGTTATTACTCCTAAAGTTATACCAGTTAGTTATGACATTGGACACATATTTCCAACAGTCTCCCACTTGGACAAGTCATCAATTACAATTAGTCAAATAATCTTCAAATAACCAACAAAGCGTGCCTTCCACAACAACTACTGAACTCTGATCTAATCAAGTATCAACCGCTTAGATAAGTGATCAATTATTCATTTATTTCTACAGGATATCAATGTGAATTGAGTCATGGATTATGAATCAACCTAAAATTTCAACATTGTGTTTCTCGATTTCTAATTTATGATGATCAAATCCTACCACTAATCGAACACATCAATTTGGTCTGGGCTAGGCTAACACATGAGTATCATCGTCCAATCACCGGGGGACACACACTATCACTTTTCCAATTAAGGCAAAAGGACAAATAAAATTTAACTACATAGTTTTCATCTACTCGTCAAATGATGTATATATTTACTCGTTATGACCACAAGTTACAGATAACGTTAAAGTAAGACTAATACACAACCAACTTGTATCCAAGTAACTCAATGTTTCTGCATTTTAAGAATAAATGATATTATCATCTCAGAATTACCTGTGATAGAATCCATGAAGTAATCTCTCTGAATGCAGGTTGTTCCAATTCTTAAATCTCAATGTCAAGTACTCACGAGTATTAGTCCAATCTCCATTTTGTGTCCAAGCTCTATGGACAATCCACTAACCTCATGACATTCTTAATTCCTATATCACTGTAACGTCCCAAAAATTAAGACTAAAAATTTAATTTTTAAATTAATAAAACCATTTTCTCAAAACAACATCATAGAAACCATGGTGAATCAAAGAGTATCAATAACATCCAAATACATCAGAGAAATATAAAATGCAAAACGATGTGGTGTGTGGAATGCAATCATCCCAGACTCTTCCCCTTCAAACCAGAAGTACCTGAAACATAAACTAAAACCTGTGAGCACAAAGCGTAGTGAGTTCCCCAAATACCACATACCATACATATCAGATATATAACGGGCCCCGCCAACATCGTGCCCCACTCAGAACAGATCTGTCAGTCATCAGGCCCTGCCTGGCATCGGGCCCCGCCCGGTAAATATACAAACACATAAACACATGCAAAAATCAAAAAGATAAATAGCATACAATACAATCATCAGGCCCCGCCCGGTAAACATATCAGAAAACATACATGCAGAGTCACACATGCAACTAGCATCCTAATCATAGTAAACCATGGGCCTCCATTGGTGCCTTCGACCAGCTAAACACAGTGATGAAAATCACCTCAAGCTGCAGAACCTCTCAGATAAAATATTAGTCTACTGGTCCGAAAAATCCCTGCGGTAACATCATCAAATAGTATCCAATTAATAGTTGGATCTTGACCCATAATCAAGAATCTAGGTTACTTGTCAAATATTCATGGTAAAAGACTATTTTACCCTTTTTCTTACTTGGCCCAAAACTAAGGCCCAACCCATCTACTCAAAAGGCCCAAATTCCTTAAAAGGCATTCCAAGGCCTAACTTCCTAATTGGGCCTAAAAACTTTCATGGACCTAATCCCAAGAAAGCCCACAGTCTATCCATGCCCCAAAGTCAGAAGTCCAATGGCCCAACAAGGCCCAAACCCTAAAAGCCCAAAATATGGCCTAAACCCAAGGAAGTCAACCCAAAAGTCAAACAGTTGAGTATGTTTGGCATACTCAGGCTTATGCTTGGCGTACTCCTTTAGGGGCCAGTATGCTCAGCGTACGAGATGAGTACGCCCCACGTACTCGGCAGACAGCCAACCAGACTCATTAAGCACTTATTACGTTAAGCCAACATGCCAAACTCTCATATTGGATTCTAGAAGGTGACTTAATACGTAAAGTTGGCAACTTTACACCCATGTATGACTTAATGGGTCCAAACACTCGAAAAGAAGCTGAATAAGAATCTTAACACTTGCATGGACCAATATTTGTCATAAAGACTACATTTTTATGGACAAAGGTCCTCAATGGAGCTAAGATCTAACACCCATGGCTTCTGGGGTAGATCAAAAGCTCAACTTTAGCTCAAAAGACCCAAAAATGCATGAATAACACCCTAAGTTGGATCTAGCACAAAGAATCATCAAGATGAGAACTTTTTACCTCAAATGACTTGCTAAGTGTTCTTTTTGTTCTAATTCACCAAAACCACCACCAAAAATCACTTTAAAGCTCAAAACTCACAAATGATACTTAGGGTTTCGTTTTTGGGGTAGAGAGTGATGGAGGCTGATCAATAGAATGGCCAAAGGTGATATAATTTGTTTAAATAGGGCATAAACCCTAAAATTTAGGGTTTGTCCCTTCCTTGCGTATGCCGTGCGTACTCCCATGTATGCCCATCGTACGTGGGTGGATATGCGATCCGGAAGTGGGCTAGTACGATAAGTGTACTCATAGAGTACACCCCGCGTACCAGCTAGGGACTATAATTTGATGAATTTTGCATTAAGGGGGTTAAAGGAAGTATACCAAATTCTCAAGTGCTACAATCACTCCCAAGAGTATGACCGACTAGAGTTTTGAATAAATTAATACTTAGGAAGTGGGTTCTAAACATACAAAAGGAGAACACAATGATAAATAATGAAATAACTGATATATATCATATATTAAGATCTTTACTTAATAATCGCTAAATCAGATAAAGTGTTATATTGCTTAAGTTCTCAAATTTAATACAAAATATTTCAAGTGGGCTTATTTCAAATCATTTGCAAATCCAATGCATCATGACTAAGTCTTACTGTTGGACTTGGTCAGTGATATTGACATAATGAATTGATCGACAACATTTTTTTCGATATGATTGTATTGACTATTGTGACAACCGGCAAATTTCTGGTCAAGTCAAAGTCGAGTCAAGGTCGACGGGTCAACTGGTCAACTCAACTAGTGCTATTATGTTAGGTATTACTTTATGTCTACTAATGTATGACTCTAAATCTTAATGCAAAGTAACACTTGAAAGTTTCAAGTGTTCAAAATTCTAAACCCTAATTAGATTGAGGGAAGTAACAACTCTCTAAAACACTATTACGTGCCCTTCGGGGGTGTATAACACTCAAAATGGGAATGTAACTAAGTCTACGGTCTGTGAACTACGAAGAAAAACATTAATAAAGGCTCCCGACGAAGTCTCTCTCAATCTCTCCCATTGTATCTATCTCTCTCCCCAAATCTCTCCAAGAATATGAAATATCTCCTAAATCTCTCCAAGTATGTGAAATCTCTCCCAAATCTCTCCAATTATGTGAAATCTCTCCCAAATCTCTCCAAGAATATGAAATCTCTTCCAAATCTCTCTAAGTATGTGAAATCTCTCCCAAATCTCTCCAAGTATGTGAAATCTCTCCCAAATCTCTCCAAATATGTGAAATATCTCCCAAATCTCTCTATGTACCTTCCTCACTCGAAAACAACCCAAAACCGAAGGAGAAAACCCAAAGGAACCCTCTTGGTCCGGAACCCTCTTGGTCCGGAAACCCTCTTGGCCCGGAACCCTCTTAAGAACCGGACAATTTCACATATCCCTCAGCTTCGGAACTCCTTCACTCTGGAAAGCGGCTCCGAAATGCCTTGCTTCGGACCATCTCGCATACGGCAGGAGAACTTCGCCCCGGACAGCCTCGCACCTCGGAATCCACGGATCCACTCCGGAAGCTGCTGACTCCGCACTCCCCACTCCGGAACCATGAAAGAGCTTCGGAATTTCCATACTTGACTCCGGAATTTGGCAAATTGACTCTAGAACCCTCGCAGATCCGAACCCCATTTCGGATTTTTGTCAATTACAAACTTTTTAGTGATTTTAAGTGATTTTGACTCCGGAAATTTCCTCAGATTTGCAATTTTCATGCCTTAAACTCCCCAAACTCATATTTTGGCTTTTAAGACCCTATATATTTATATTTTAATCACATTTGGGGGGAAATCTTAATCTAAGAATAAAATCTATTGTGTAAGATATGGATGTGGAGTGTTGTCTTTTCATAAAGTTTGATACAAGCTATCCCCCATACCCACTTATGACAACCTCCAGTCACTATTCCTCTCTACCTAGCCAACTATTTGTCCTCTCACACTCCCCTCCAGCAAGATATCTTGATCAAAATCTGGAAAACCCTCATCTCTCCTTCCACTTTACTCACTCTCTCACCCAAAAAGCAAACACCTCTCTCTCTCTCTCACTTTCTCTCTCTAATAACTCGTGACTCCAAGGCTGATATTGAGCTTATCACTCATAATTAGTAAGTATTCTCATCCTACATTTGAACATTCTTGACACCTTCACTCAAATTATGGATCTCTCATAATAGATATCGCCATATTTGTTCTTAGATCTTCAACTCTCCAAGCTTTCACCAAGTGTTCTTGACTTGGAAACCCCTTTTCTTCAACATTCATCTAAGAAAATCACTCAAGCTGAGTTCATACCCCTACATTTTCATGTTTTTCTTCATGTTTTAGGGGGGGGGGGGGGGAATACAAGTTAATACACCAAAAACTTAACTAAACTCAAACATCAGCTTTCATCAGAAAAGTTGAGTCCTATTCACGGACTATTTTGACCATCTTAAACTTAATATCTTTCAAAACTGTTTAATATGCAAGTAGTTCAGGTTTATACCTTTCTAACGACCACTTTCACTTCTCCATACGATTTTTCTACAATTTATGGTGATTTTTACAAAACTGCCTATCATTTCAGAAATGAATTCGGACTAGTCTGTGAATATGAACATTTTCACACAAGTTAAAGACTTCTAAAAATCATAATAAAAATTATAAATCAACTAGACACATTTTATAAACTCTCAGAGTTGACGGACTCATTTTCGACTTCGTATGATTTTTCTAAAACAGTGCAGAAAAGTTAAAATCTAGTTACATAGCTTAAAACATTAACAACACTTTGTAGCATGTTAAGCAAAGTGTATAACAATAAGTTTCTAAATTTTGAATGTATTTCTTGTTAGTCTAACATCATAAACAGAAATTAGACATTCATGATAAGGGTTTTCATGCACTTCTAATAAGTACAATAAACTATAATAAGTATAGTTTATGGATTTTACAATACAAGCATACTACATGAAAAGGGTTTTACTCTCAATACAAATGGGTTTTTCATTTACTACACAATAAACTGTAAAGGGTATAGTTTAGGGAGTTCAAATTTCAAACATACCGCACGAAAAGGGGTTTCAATTTCACCATAGAAAAGGTTTTACTCGCATACTACACGTAAACAAGTTATCGTAAATTGTGAGACTCGTCTTCATTGTACTCTTAGAGTACGGGTTAAAATTCTTGAATAGTTATAACCAGAGTGTCTTGTAGGGAGAGCGTGATAATTGTGTATAGATCTATATTGGGATTGACAACCCACACCCATGTTGCTTACATAAGCCCGATCGGCCGATCGGGGGTGACAAATGTCCATTCGATTCCGACGCCTGAAGAACATCGCAACAGGCGTCTCTGTTATAGTATGGTTATAGCGACTCACATAGGGAGATAACGACACATATAGTTTACGGGAATTTCTACTTTAAAAAGGGATGTTATCTATTTTGAAACTGCATCCAAATATGTTACAAGTACAAAACACACTCTTACACTCGGTCTTGGGATTTAAGACTACATAACATTTTATAAGGAAAATATTGGAATTTCTTGGGTATTCATGTAATTACAACACGTTACAACTACAACTCACACACATACATTCAGTCTTGGGATTTTAGACTACATAACGTTTTATAAGGAAAACATTGGATTTTTCTTGAGGTATACATTACATTTACAAACAAAGGTTTTCAAACACGGGATACAATACTCGGTTTTATTTCAAACAGAGACTACTATACATACTGGTAGTAACCAGCGTTTCCAAATTGTACATCCAAAAGCTTATGAACTCACAAACTTAATTGTTGACACTTTTTCAAAACTAATTGTATTCTCAGAAAATCAGTAAAACAGGTAAACCGCAGCTTTTGAGGATGGGACGCTAAGGCGTCAAACAGTTCATTTTGTCATCATAGTGTAAATGATTTTGGAATATGTAAACTCATACTACGGTGTAACTTTTTTATTTATGTTATGATGGTTGTATTTGCTTTGGTCACTATTATACTCGTTGTTATGATACTATACACTTTTTTATTTACGCTAAGACGTTTCCGCCATTCTTGGTTTGGGGGTGTGACAACTATGATGTATACACATTTGAACAACTATCAAATATGATGGTTCTTACTAAGTATTGTAACGTCCTTATTTTCCAAATATAATTTTCTTTTTTAAAATATAATAAACATCCTTTAATTCATAAACCATAAATCAAAATCAGAGTTATAAAGGAAAGTAACGCGAAATATAGAATCATAAACACATCATATACTACAGGGGACACATACAGCGGTATAAAGTATAATGAGAAAACTCACCTGAGCTAATCAATAGAAGCTCAAAAGCAACCCTCAGCAACAGAGAATCTAACGTAACTCACTTAATGTAACACCCGATTTTTGGTCATTTCTTAATTTAGTGTTTCTGGGTTCTTCGTTTCAGGTGAATTTTCTTCACTGTACCCATGGGTCGAAGGAACCAATGTTGGCCTACTAGTTTTGGTTATGTATCCTTCTGTATACGATGTGGTTGTGTTGTAGTGATCTGCTAGTTGTATATATATATATATATATATATATATATATATATATATATATAAATCCTTGTATGGTAAGATGCAGCAGCAGTAGTAGTGATCTGCTATATATATATATATATATATATATATATATATATATATATATATATATATATATATATATATATATATATATATATATCCTTGTATGGTAGGATGCAGCTGTACTGGTATGTTGGTTAGAGTACCGTTAGGATGGTCATTGTGTAATAGAGTTCCCTAGGGGTTGTATGTAGTCATGTAGGATAGCCTGAGAACTCTTGATCCATGCTTTCTTGTTTGTTCCTTGTTTGTTTGTGGCGCTAGAGTAGGATCATCTGTTTGTGTGGCTATCTCACCTCTGGGTACTTATGGTTATGAATTCCATGGAGGTTGGCTGGTAGTGGAGTAGTGTGCTGTGAGGAGTTTAATAGGCGGTAGTAAACTATATGATTGATAATTGCTTGTATTATTTGCCTACTTGATCCTTGATTGTTTATATGTCGACATATGGTGGAGGATGAGGTTGAGGCTTTACTACTCTGTGTTTAAGCCAACAAACCTGGGAGTAAGCTAGACATAAGCTGTGAGCCAGAAATGCAGGACATACTTTTGATTTGGGCTCTGGAGCAATCCATACATGATCTGTGGGCCAGGTGTGAAAACCATAATCGTGCCGTGGGCTCAGGGGTATTCCAGTCCAATGACTGATTGGACTCGTTACATGTTGGCATTCCAGTTCGATGACTGATTAGGCCAGGCTATTCCAGTCCTATGACTGATTGGACCCATTGCATGTTTCATCTATCTTAATGCGCATGGTATTTTAGGAAGACTCACTAAGCTTTGTGCTTAACCAGTTTTTATTGTTTTCAGGTATCATTAGTTATCATGCGAAGGCGAAGGCGTGAATGTACATATTCATCAGCAACAATGAAGATTTCGAATTATTATATTACTCTGATTTTAATAAATATAATCTGGAATAAATGGCTTTCTTAATACATATTTTTATAATGTGGAGTTTTACCTATATAAAAATGAAATTTGTTGGTTGTGAAAATGGGACGTTATAAGTTGGTATCAGAGCCATGGTTTGAGCGATTTGGAGGAACACTTGTGTGAATCCAAACTCAAACTTGGATCCGAGAAATTTCACAAAAAGTTTTTGAAAAAATAAATACATCATAAAAGGGTTGCGTTAGGGACATAGGCTTGGTCTCTTTTCATGTTCTTATTTGTTTGTTGGCTTGGCATCGAGAACGTGTACCTTTGATTTAGCCTTGGTTTTACAGGAAGATGTGGTGTGTACAGTCAACCAGTGCCCAAACAGGAGAGTGGTTCCCAAAATACCCATACTTGTTATTTGTGCTGGAATTGAACTTGATGATATGTGAATTGTTAGAAAAACATGCTAGTGGATAAGCTTAGTTTTTTTAGGAAGCGTTGGATAGTAATGCCTTATTCTGTGATGCCTTATGGTATAAGGAATTGCCTGTTATATGCTATTTGGCTGTGTGATTGCTACTTGTATGTTGTATAGTTGGATACGGTAGGATTAAATAGTCTTAGAATGATAGAATTAGCCTTATTTCATGTTCCTTGTTTGGTTGAGGACTTCAGATAGCGTCAATTATTCGACACTATGTCTGACCTGTATTCTGTATAACAAGCATGCACAAAAGCAACCAATGGTGCGGGAGCGAAGATAATCCTAGGAGGAGTTCCTAGAAAGTTATTTATAGCTCGTAGGAGCATGTGGGTGTTAACACACCTAAGGGGGGGTGGTCTAGTGCAATAAGTTAGAACCTTGGGATGAATTTTGAATCAACTACAGATATGTTTGGAAGGTAGAATGCGCGTGTACTACTGAAAAACATAGGATCCATATGAGATTTAGGAGGAACCCCAAGGTTACTAAGGAACTAATAGGTGGTGGCCTAGTGTATTGAGCAATGTGTTTTGATGCATGATCTTTCCGTGGTGTATTTTCAGTATGATGGCTATCAGAGATTCAGGAGCAGGTGGCACTAAGAGGTCAGGTCTGAGTGGTGAGGAGATCCACGGAATCATTGCTGCCGAAGTGGTCTTGGCGATCAAGGAGGCGATTCTGGAGCTGTTTGGGTCGATTAAGACCATATTGATCGAGGAGTTTGACTGGTGTTATGTCGCCGCCCGCAGGCAGTTTCCACCGTAATCACAACAATCGTCGTCGTTGCAGGATTTTAGAAAGGTGGGATGATGTAGTACTGGGAGTTCAGTTATACGAAACCTCCGGAGCTCAGAGGCGACAGGGACCCGATTATCGCTTTGAGATTGATTTCTGATTTGGAGTGATTTTTCTTCATCATGTCCCAAGGACCAGAAGGTGAAATTTGCGCTTAATCGTTTTTGTCGGGTCGCGAAGGATTGGTGGGAGCTTGTGACCCATGGATTTTCACATGCAGAGCGGAGGGCAGTGATTTGGGAGCAGTTTCTGGATATATTCCGAGCGGAGTATGTTCCTCTTGTAGAGCGGGTGAGACTAGCACAGAAGTATCTGTTGCTCAAGAAGACGAATGAGACGTTGAAATATATCACCAATATGTTTATGGAGAGAGCTATTTTCTGCCTAGAGTATGTCGCTTCAAAGCAGGTGTAGATGTCACGATACTTGAGTATGATCAAGATGGAGATTCGAGAGTTTGTGTCGACTCAGCCGTATAGGACCTTGACAGAGATGCAACAAGCACCAGGAGGAGGGAGATTAAGTTGGAGACTCAGTAGACAGAGGAGAGGACTGCTTCAGGGTAGTATCAGCAGGCGTCCAAACAGATCAAGTCCTCTGACTCGAGTTTAGGATCAACTGAATGGAGAGTTCTGAATGTGGAAAGTATGGGAAGTTTCATGATGGAAGGTTACGATCTTTTGTATGTCGAATGTATGGTGATGAGGGTCATTTTTGTAGGGATTGCAGGCGGAGTATGCGTGTTTGCTTCCACTGTAGAAATGAGGGCCGCATCAGAGCTCATTGTCCTTTTCTTGTTTTTTGGTGAGATTCAGAAGCCTGCACTGCTAGCTTGATAGTTACCTGGAGGACGTTATGGGACGGACGAAGTCCCGGAGACCGTGAATTGAGTCACCAATTGTAGCGCCCGCAGATTCAGGCTAGTCAATTTAGAGACAATAAGCATCAAAAAATGACTTTTTGATGGAATATTATTTATAATAATAATCTTATCTAAGTTATAGTATATGTCATAAGGGTTCCGTACATATAAAGAACGCTGTAATCCGAGTTATAACAAAGAAGTTATGACCTGTCAAAATTTCGTGACAAAACCGACACGACACCGTGAATCATAAAAAGTGAATTTATAATAAAGTACTTTTTAGCCACGTTACGTCTCCACCTACGTGTGGATATAAAGAACGTCAAAAACGGAGCTCGTATGCAAAACTTATGACCTTCCGAAGATGTAGCTGTCTGAGAGCATGACACGTGGCAGAAACCCTAATCTGTCAGGGCTCACGATGTGAGCATGTTTTCTCATGATGTGAGGAGTCAAATAGACACTTTTCAAGTCTAGAATGCAGATCGAAAGTCTACGGAGTGATAAGTTTAGGGCTCACGACGTGAGCATGTTTTCTCATGACGTGAGGAGTCAAACGGACCCCTTCCGAAGCTAGAAATGCAAATGGCAAGTCTACGAGGTGATCAGCCATGGCTCACGACGTGAGCATTGATTCTCACGATGTGAGAGGGATAAAAATATCCTATAAATAGCAAGTTTGACTCATTCAATCCTTACAATAAAACTTCTTTCTCTCTCTTATTTGTAGAAGGCCATTCTCCTTGTCCTGAGCCCAACGATCACGAACCACTGACCGTTTCAAGTTAGATTCTATCAAATCACGTTACTAATGTAAGTCCATAGTTACTTTTATCTTACACATAGATATGAAGTATTTAATATAAATTACCCTTGGACTCGACGAGTTGGAGGCCCAACTCGTCGAGTAGGATCGACTCCGGGTCGGGGGATTAAGTGACCTACTCGACGAGTCGGAAGACCGACTCGACGAGTAGGAGGTGTCTGAGTGAAACCCTAAATTGGAGGGTTTGCACCCTTTTCAAACATCTTATGAGGCTTCCACCCGAGCCTCCATCACTCTCAAGCCTTGCCCTTGAAACCCTAATCCTCCATAAGTGAAATTGAGCTTTCTTGGTTAATTTGAGTGTTATTTGGTGTATCTTGAAGCTAGTGGAAGAAGTGGAAGATAGAAGAATCAAGAGGGAATGAGTAGATCCAAGAACTACACCCCATTTGCCATCTTTTCAGGTAATCAAGATTCCAACTTGATCTTCTTTCTCTTAGATCTATTTGTCCCCATATTAAGGAAGGTTTTGGCCAAAAACCTTGGTCCTTGGTGTTGGGACGTCCCAAGTGGTTCATATCTCAGATCTAGGCTCTAGGGAGGGTTACATGGCATAAAGATGCAAACCTTAGGGCCATAGTAACCCCATGCATCTTGTAGACCTCATTTTAGGGTCTTTTGAGCTTAGGGACCCATGCATGGACGTAAAGTTCTTATCATTACGTTCTATATCGACCCTAGGAGGCCAGATCTACCCTTTGGATGAGATGAGCTCAACAGAAACCGAGTTAATGGACATGGACTTTAGGGGACTCGGCGAGTCGTTCTTGAGACTTGGCGAGTCGAGCATTGGTTTCCCAACCTTTTACTTCGAAGGGATCTGGTTGAGTCTAGGAGCGGACTCAACAAGGATGCACGTGATTATAGACCTAGAAATCTTGGGACTCGGCAAGTGTATGAACAGAATCGGCAAGTCCAAGGCAATCTCCCAACCCATAAGGACGGACTCGGCGAGTTGTTCATACAACTCGGCGAGTCACAGACTTGTCACACTCATATGATGAAGATGAACTCGAGGAGTTCAAGGATGAACTCGACGAGCCAGATGAAGATAGTCCCGATGTTATGTTTGAAGGAGAACTCGTCGAGTTCTTGCTAGACTCGACGAGTAGAGTCGGGGTTGGGAACAGATGAAAGAATAGGGACTCAACGAGTTGGTGAACCAACTCGGCGAGTCAGGTCAACTGGGTGTTGACTTTGACCAGGATGTTGACTTTAGCCAGGGGTAAATGATCATTTTACCCTAAGAGTAATTATTAGTTTTTGACTAAGTGCCTTTATGGAAATTTATAGCCGGAGAGTCGCTGAAGCAGTAGACAGAGATTCCTCACCCTGGGTTACAGCAGTCAGTCACTCGAGGTGAGTTTCCTTCCAGTAGTAACGACTCTACGACCACAATGCCGGCCCGTTTAAGTTTTAGAGTATGCCGGGGTGAGCCCGATGCAGTTTATATATTTTCGGACTTCGGTCTGATGTCGGGGCGGTACCGAGAAGTAGTTAATTGTGCTTGATGTCTTTGTGATTCATGCATATGTGTTATGTGATATGTGTCCCAGACTCCGGTCTGATGTCGGGCAAGCCCGATGCAGTATATGCGACTATGTTATATGTTAAGTGTTCCGGGGCGAGCCCGATGTATTTTAGTCATTATGCCATGTATTATGTATTTCAGGGCAAGCCCGATGTATTCTAGTTATGTGATATATGTTATATGTTCCGGGCTTCAGTCTGATGCCGGGGCAAGCTCGATGCAGATTATGTGATTATGTTATGTATGTGCTGGGGTAAACCCGATGTCGGGGTAAGCCCGATGCCGGGGTGAGCCCGATGCCCGATGCGGTCGGATGCCGGGGTGAGCCCGATGCCGGACAGGAGTCCGATGTCGGGTAAGCCGATGTCGGGATTCGTCCCGATGCAGTTGGGAATAGTCCTAGAGTTATGCTATTTGTTATATGTGCTTTGTATGGTATGTGGTCGTTTGGGGGAGCTCACTAAGCTTCATGCTTATAGTTTTCAGTTTTGGTTTCAGGTACTTTAGCTAGTAAAGGGAAGGGCTCGAGTTGATGGCATGGCACACACCACAGTTTTATTAGCCTGGGAGCTTACTCTAATATTTTATGCGAGACAGTTATATGTTGACAGATTTTATGAGATTTTGGAGATACATGATTGATGATTTCATTTTATGGTGATAATATTATGTTTGCTAAATGATTTTAATAACTAAATTTTTGGCTTGTATTTTTGGGATGTTTCAAGTTGGTATCAGAGCCTTGGTTTGAGGGATTCGGTCGCACTTTAGGGTGTGTCTGAACTCAAACTAAGGAATTGGTAGAGAAATTTTCTAAAGGAAAAATCAAGTTTTGCAAAAGAAAAAATCAATTTTTGCAAAAGAAAAGAGTTTTTTAGAAAAAGTGAAAAGAAAATTTTTGAGGAAAGAACTTTGAAAAGAGAAAAGGGGTGTGGTGCATGCAATCAGCCGAGCTCAAGTAAGTACACCCAAATTACCCATACAAGTTTAAGCTATATTATGATTATCAGCTTTATTAGAACAGCATGCTAGATTAGGACTAAGGATCTAGGAAGGATGCCTTATATGCCTGTTATATGTGTTTCAGCTTGATGAGAACTGCATGCTAGTACAGAATTGTCAGTATGATAGCCAGAGTAGTATATGCTTGAATATGTCTACTCAATGCCCGAATGCTGCTTGCTTGGTGCTTTTAGGAGTTCTAGTTGTCTTTCACTAACTAGTAAACGAATATGCTAAGTTACATATTGCAAGGACTAAATAATTTTAGAAGGTTAGGTCTAGCTCTATTTCGCAGCTCTTGTTTGAGTCCAACCGTTGTAGGGTAGGATCTCTCATTCGAAGAATTATCAAGTCTGAGTAATATGTAATAGTATTCGTGATCTAGTTAAGGGAAGAAAGAAGGGACTTCTTATGCAGCTGATGGGGGAAGTGAGTTTGTGATTACCCTAGGTCAAGCCTAGGATGAGAGTAGCAGAGAGCAGTAGCAGTAGAAGGGACTTGGTGGAGTCAAGGCAGTTCTTGAGGAAAGTACGGATAGATGTGGAAGGTAGTATGGGCCCGTACTACTGAAAGCAGAGGATCCGTACTCGAATCAAGGAAGGCTGAGATAAGACCAGGGAACTTGTAGCGTAAGTGATCCCTCTAGTTATATTAGTATTCTAACGCTTGTTATGATTTGTTTTCAGAATGGTGGTTTTACGCCCTAGACCAGCAGATGGTAGTTCAGGCGTAGGAGAGGGATCGGGCTCAGGCTCTGGAGCCAGGCAGTTAGATGAGCAGACCATGGAGTTCATCTCGTCGGAGGTCACACGCAACATACTAAACCAGACTCCTGTGATTTTTGGATCGGTCAAGGAGGGTATTTTAGAGCTTTTGGATGAGAAGTTGAGCGCATTCCGCACTAAGATAACGGCCATGATGGGATCGCGCACATTGACTTCAGGGAGTTCAGAGCTTGTGGAGCTCCCGACTACCATGGGGCTCAGGACCCTATTGCGAGTACCAGATGGTTGGCAGATGTCGCCAACGCGTTCTGTACCAGCAAATGTCCCGAGGGGGACAAGGTCAGATTAGCATCCTGTCTTCTAGGACAGGGCACGAGATTGGTGGGAGGAGGTCGGGAGAGCCATTGGAGATGACACTGTGTTGGATGCTATGACCTGGAGTGATTTCACAACCAGGTTAAGAGCCAAGTTCGCACCTGTTATTGAGGTGCAGCAGCTTGCTAGGGACTTTCAGGACCTCCAGCAGACAACGGAGACTGTGGCGGAGATTACCGCCAAGTTTAGGGAGAGGGCCCTTCTTGTTCCACAGTATGTGGTAGACGAGGAGATGAAAAAGGCCCGATATCATGAGATGTTGCGGAGTAATATCCGCCAGTTTATGAGCCGGTCCAGATGCAAGACGCTGGAGGATATGATAGCGAGGGCGAGAGAGAGAGAGAGAGAGAGAGAGCGAGAGAGAGAGAGAGAGCGAGAGAGATGGAGAGGAAGAGGAAGACAGAGTGAGTTCAGTTAGGAGGTTTGGGCAAGATGCCCAAGGTATCAGATCACAGATCTCGGAGCCAGCAGAGCCACGGTCGTTGTGACAAATGCGGCAAGATGCACGAGGGAGCGTGCAAGGCGGGGAGTTTGGGGTGCTACAAGTGCGGCCGAACTGGTCACATGAGCCGAGATTGCACAACTACCACCACCGCCACACCAGCATCAAATCTGATTTGCTTTCACTACAATCAGAGGGGACACAGGCAGTCCCAGTGCCGAAGCTTAGCAGCAGCAGGGAAGGTGGTAGCACCTTCTCCTGCCACCTTGAGGATTACAGATGGCCGTCAAGGCCGGGCTGATGCGCCTATGGCACGGAGCAGGGATTTTCAGCTTACTGCAGAGGAGGCACGAGCAGCTCCTGACGTGATGACGGGTATGTATTTTCCTCTTATCCCTGTATTTGATAATGTTTGTTTCTCATGTTTATGTGTTTGTGTATAGGGTCGTTCTTAGTAAACGACATTTCAGCTATGGTATTGTTTGATTCGGGGGCTACCCGATCAATTGTGTCGCTCGCACTTAGCAAGTGATTTAGCAGAGTTCCAGGGGAGCTGGATTACCCACTCGACGTTGAGATAGCTGATGACAGGATTGTCAGGGTCACGAGAGTTCATAGAGGATGTACATTGCGGCTATTTCATGAGCAGTTCTCAGTGGATTTGGTTCCTATTCCCCTGCGAGGGAATAAGGTTATAGTAGGTATGGATTGGTCGAGCCCCAATGGGGCAGTGATAGATTGTGAGCAGTAGTTGGTTAGAGTTCGCACTCCCAGTGGGGGAGAGTTAGTGATTCAGGGCGAGAGGCCACAACGCGGACCAATTTTCTGTTCTGCAGCGAGAGCGAGACGTCACATTCAGCAGGGCTGTGCGCGATATGTCGCGTATGTCATGGATACCCGAGATAAGGGTAAGACGACAGTCGATGATGTACCGGTGGTACGAGAGTATCCGGATGTGTTCCCGGAGGATTTGCCTGGGATACCTCCGGAGAGACAAGTTGAGTTCTGGATTGACCTAGTCCCCGGTGCGGCTCCGATAGGCAAGGCACCATATCGGTTGGCTCCTCCCGAGATGCAGGAGTTGTCTACGCAGCTGCATGAGTTGCTAGACAAGGGTTTTATCAGGCCGAGCAGTTCACCATGGGGAGCCCCGATCCTGTTTGTGAAAAAGAAGGATGGGTCGCACCGTATGTGCATAGATTACCGGGTGCTAAATAAGGTAACGGTGAAGAACCGTTACCCACACCCGAGGATAGATGACTTGTTTGACCAAGCTTCAAGGAGCATCTTGGTTCTCCAAGACTGATTTACGGTCCGGATATCACCAGATGCGGGTCAGGAATGATGATGTGCAGAAAAACACTTTTAGGACCCGCTATGGTCATTATGAGTTTGTGGTGACGCCGTTTGGGCTCACCGATGCTCCAGCCGCGTTCATGGACCTCATGAACTGCGTGTGCAGACCGATGTTGGATCGGTCTGTGATAGTATTCATTAACTACATCTTGGTTTATTCCAAGACTCAGGAGTAGCATGAGGAGCACCTGAGAGAGGTGCTAGAGACCTTGAGGAGGGAGAGACTCTTCGCAAAGTTCTCGAAGTGCGAGTTCTGGTTGCGCGAGGTGCAGTTTCTGGAACACCTCGTCAACCAGAAGGGTATATTAGTTGATCCGGCCAAGATAGAGGACGTGATGCAATGGGAGGTCCCGAAGTCTCCATCTGAGATTCGGAGCTTCCTGGGTTTGGCAGGGTATTACATGAGATTCATCCAGGATTTTTCCAAGATAGCAGTTCCGCTGACCCGACTGACCAAGAAGTCGGTGGTGTTTTGCTGGGGTCCTGAGCAGCAGACAACCTTTGAGACGCTCAGGCAGCGACTGTGCGAGGTGCCGATTCTTACACTGCCAGAGGGGGTAGATGACTTTGTAGTCTAGTGTGACGCTTCGATCACAGGTATGGGAGCAGTGTTGATGCAGCGGGGGCATGTAATAGCTTATGCCTCGAGACAGTTGAAGCCTCACGAGGCTAACTACCCGACGCATGATTTGGAGCTGGCGGCGGTGGTGTTCGCCCTCAAGATTTGGTGGCATTGCCTCTATGGCGTCCGGTGTACTATCTACACGGACCACAAGAGTTTGAGGTACCTCATGGACCAGCCGAGTCTGAACATGAGGCAGCGTCAGTGGTTAGATGTGGTAAAGGATTGCGATTGTGAGATCCTTTACCACCCGGGCAAGGCCAACGTAGTGGCCGACGCCCTGAGCCGCAAGGCGGTAGCGGCTCCGATCCGAGATATATGTCTGAGGATGACAGTGATTACTCCATTGCTGGAGCAGATTAGGGAGGCACAGGTTGAGGGACTGAAGGAGGAGCGCCAAAAGTGCGAAAGGATAGTGGGTCGAGTAGCTTCGTTTGATTACGATAGCCGAGGATTGTTGACCCTGCATGGGAGGGTCTGGGTACCGTACTGGGGTGGAGTACGACATGTGTTGATAGATGAGGCCCACAAGTCTCGGTTCTCCATCCATCCAGGGGCGACGAAGATGTACAGAGATCTTCGACCCGATTACTGGTGGCCCTGCATGAAGCGGGACGTAGCTTGGTATGTGGAGAGATGTCGGACCTACAGGAAGGTCAAGGAAGAGCACCAGAGGCCCCACGGAAAGATGCATCCGTTAGACATTCCCGTGTGGAAATGGGACGATATCACTATGGACTTCATTACTAAGCTTCCCAGGACCGCACGTTGGGTTCATTCGATATGGGTCATCGTGGATCGGTTGACCAAGAGTGCCCATTTTATACCGATCTAGGAGAGCATCTCGGCCGAGAAGTTGGCCGAGGTTTATGTGCGAGAGGTAGTGGCACGTCATGGAATGCCTGTATTGGTGGTGTCAGACCGAGATGTCCGGTTTACTTCTAGGTTTTAGAAGCGGTTTCACGATGAGATGGGTACTTGACTCCATTTCAGCACCGCTTTCCACCCTCAAATGGACGGTCAGAGCGAGAGGACGATTCAGACTCTCGAGGACATTTTACGCGCATGCATGTTAGATTTCGGTGGCAGTTGGGATACGTATCTTCCGTTAGCGGAATTTTCGTATAACAACAGTTACCATGCCAGCATAGACCGACCTCCCTTTGAGATGCTCTATGGGAGGAAGTGTAGGACCCCAATTTGCTTGGGTGAGGTCGGACATAGAGTCATGGGGAGAATGGAGGTAGTACTCAAGACCACGGAGAAAATTCAGTAAGTCCTGGGCAGGCTCCAGACTGCTCAGAGTCGGCAGAAGAGTTACGCCGACAAGCGGCGTTCGCATTTGGAGTTTCAGGTGGGTGATATGGTCCTCCTGAAAGTTTCACCCTGGAAGGGTGTTATCAGTTTTCAGAAGCGGGGGAAGCTGGGCCCCCGGTTCATTGGTCTGTTTAGGGTTTTGGTCCGGGTGGGTCGGGTTGCCTATCGGTTAGATCTTCCAGCAGAGGTCAGCCAGATCCACAACATGTTCCATGTTTCTCAGTTGCGGAACTGCTTAGTGGATGATTCAGCAGTGGTACCCCTTGAGGACATTCAGGTTGATGATAGCCTGAACTACATCAAGAGACCCGTGGTGATTTTAGATGGCAAGACGAAGGAGCTGAGAAACAAGAGGGTAGAGTTAGTGAAGGTGCAGTGGCAGCACCGCAAGGGTTCGGAGTGGACGTGGGAGCCCGAGGAAGAAATGAAGGAGCACTACCCAGAGTTGTTTTGAGAGTCAGCAGACTTTGAGGATGAAGTCTAAGACAAGTGTGGGAGAATTGTAACATCCGGTCTCACGTATGTATTTAAATTCGAGCCAAACTTCATATTTTACCCTTGGACTCGGCGAGTTGGAGGCCCAACTCGTCGAGTAGGATTGACTCCGGGTCGGGGATTAAATGACCTACTCGATGAGTCGGAAGACCGACTCGGTGAGTAGGAGCTGTCTGAGTGAATCCTTAAATTGGAGGGTTTTCACCCTATTTAAACATCTTATGACGCTTCCACCCCAGCCTCCATCACTCTCAAGCTTTGCCCTCGAAACCCTAATCCTCCATAAGTGAACTTGAGCTTTCTTGGTTATTTTGAGTGGTATTTGGTGTATCTTGAAGCTAGTGGAAGAAGTGGAAGATAGAAGACTCAAGAGGGAAGGAGTAGATCCAGGAACTACACCCCATTTGTCATTTTTTCTTGTAATCAAGCTTCCAACTTGATCTTCTTTCTCTTAGATCTATTTGTCCCCATATTAAGAAAGGTTTTGGCCAAAAACCTTGGTCCTTGGTGTTGGGACGTCCCAAGTGGTTCATATCTTAGATCTAGGCTCTAGGGAGGGTTATATGGCATAAAGATGCAAACCTTAGGGCCATAGTAACCCCATGCATCTTGTAGACCTCATTTTAGGGTCTTTTGAGCTTAGGGACCCATGCATGGACGTAAAGTTCTTAACTTTACATTCTATATCGACCCTAGGAGGTCAGATCTACCCTTTGGATGAGATGAGATCAACAGAAATCGAGTTTATGGACATGGACTTTAGGGGACTCGACGAGTCGTTCTTGAGACTCGGCGAGTCGAGCATTCGTTCCCCAACCTTTTGCTTCGAATGGATCTGGTTGAGTCTAGGAGGGGACTCAACAAGGTTGCACGTGATTATAGACCTAGAAATATTAGGACTCGACGAGTATATGAACAGACTCAGCGAGTCCATGGTAATCTCCCAACCCATGAGGACGGACTCGGTGAGTTGTTCATACAAATCGGCGAGTCACAGACTTGTCACACTCATATGATGAAGGTGAACTCGGCGAGCCATATGAAGATAGTCCCGATGTTATGTTTGAAGGAGAACTCGTCGAGTTCTTGCTAGACTCGACGAGTAGAATCGGGGTTGGGAACGGATGAAAGAATAGGGACTCGACGAGTTGCTGAACCAACTCGGCGAGTCAGGTCAACTGGGTGTTGACTTTGACCAGGATGTTGACTTTAGCCAGGGGTAAAATGGTCATTTTACCCTAAGATTAATTATCAGTTTTTAACTAAGTGCCTTTTTGGAAATTATAGTCGGAGAGTCTCTGGATCAGCAGACAGAGATTCCTCACCCATGGTTACAGCAGTCAGTCACTCGAGATCAATTTCCTTCCAATAGTAACGGGTCTACGGCCACAATGTCGGCCCGTTTAAGTTGTAGAATATGTCGGGGTGAGCCTGATGCAGTTTATATGTTTCCGGACTTCGGTCTGGTGTCGTAGCGATCCCAAGAAGTAGTTAACTGTGCTTGATGTCTTTGTGATTCATGCATATGTGTTATGTGATATGTGTCCCGGACTCCGGTCCGATGTCGGGCAAGCCCGATGCAGTATATGCGACTATGTTATATGTTATGTGTTAAGTGTTCCGGGGCGAGCCCGATGTATGTTAGTCATTATGCCATGTATTATGTATTTCGGGGCAAGCCCGATGTATGCTAGTTATGTGATATATGTTATATGTTCCGGGCTTCGATCGGATGTCGAGGCAAGCCCGATGCAGATTATGTGATTATGCTATGTATGTGCCGGGGTAAGCCCGATGCCGGGGTGAGCCCGATGCCCGATGCGGTCGGATGCCGGGGTGAGCCCGATGCCGGACAGGAGTCCGATGCCGAGATTCATCCCGATGCAGTTAGGAATAGTCCCAGATTTATGCTATTTGTTATATGTGCTTTGTATGGTATGTGGTAGTTTGGTGGAGCTCACTAAGCTTCGTGCTTACAGTTTTCAATTTTGGTTTCAGGTACTTCAGCTAGTAAAGGGAAGGGCTCGAGTTCATGGCATGGCACACACAACAGTTTTATTAGCCTCGGAGCTTACTCTGATATTTTATGCGAGACAGTTATATGTTGACAGATTTTATGAGATTTTGGAGATACATGATTGATGATTTTATTTTATGGTGATAATATTATGTTTGCTAAATGAGTTTAAAAACGAAATTTTTGGCTTCTATTTTTGGGATGTTTCATTTTAAGGGGGGGAATACAAGTTGAACACAATGATAATATGTAAATGTTTATGTGTGATAACCATCGCATTAAAGGATTTCTTATGCTTTTATAAGTAATCAAATCAATTCAAAAACTCTTTTAAGTTATGTTACTTTGTTGTTTATAAACTCTGTTTTTAAAAGTACAAACATAACTCAATAGATAATTGAGTCTTTTCTACAAATCAATAACAATTCAAATAAACATACTAGTAAACTATAATAGGTATAGTTCAGGGGTTCAGTTCATACTATAACTAGTACAGGGAGGAACATACTATAACTAGTACAGGGAGGAACATACTATAACTAGAGAGGGAGGAACATACTATAACAAGAATAAGATAACAATAATGTGAAACCACTACTTCACGGCATAGCAATACACTTGTTATGTCGTGTTTTGTAACCAGAGTCTCCTGGAGGGAGAGCAGGCATTGTGTGTATAGATCTATTCGGGACTAACAATCTTGCATCCCAACTGTTCGCTACAGTTTGGCCGGAAGGCGAAGGGGTGACAAATGTCACCAGAAGGTCGTCGTGTTAAACACTCGTCAATCAGTATGGTTATAATCACCTTAATTAAACATATTGGTTTTAAGGTAGTTAGTGCTTCAGTAGTTATTTTATACAATACTACTGTATATTTTCATTTTCCCATTACATTCATATAGTGATATTCTCACATAAACGGTAATACAAATTCTTTTCTAGTAAAGATAGTCATAAAACTTGGGAAAACATACACTCTTACGAGAGAACAAACAAACAAAACAGTCGAGTCTTAGTACATTCAATTAGAAGGGGGCCTATAATGTTAACTTTATGATTCCTTGGTAGATACATTAGGGATATATATTAATCGGATCTGACAGGCAATACGATGTATGTTTTCTGCTTCATTTCCTGTTCCTTGTTTGGTTGTGGGTTTAGAGCAGATTCACACAATCTACTATCTATTCGATCTTAGCTATATATATATATTCTGTATACGCCAAGTAATCATAGGGAGTAATAGGTATGGGTCAGGTCATAGCATACAAATTCAGTAAACCATTTTCTAGTACAAAACATACTTTTCAGATAGAACACTTAGTAAACTAAACTAGAAACTTACCAGTAAAAGGGTTTAATTCATTTTATTAAACCAGTATAACTTAAAGGACCTTTTAGTGGTTAATTCTATAATACCTTAGTTTATACATTAGGTTTATATATAATTAATATCCGATAGGAAGTTGGATGTGTGCTTTCCGCCTTACTTCCTGTTCCTTGTTTGGTTGTGGGCTTAGGGTAGAGTAACCCATTTAACTGTCCGTTCGATATTAGATTATATATAGCTAGTATAAACTAAGTGATTATAGAAGGAACTATTGTGGTTACCATGTTTACTAAGGGAAATGTAGGTTTTTCTTAAAGAATGTTTTCATCAAATATAAAGGAACTATTACAATTAACTCTATAAGTACCAAATGAATACCCCAGGGTTATATACAATGAAGATCTAACAAACAATGGTATGTGTGACTTCCGCCTCATTCCCGGTTCCTTGTTTGGTTGTGGGCTTAGGGCAGATTCACACATCCGATTGTCCTTTTGATCTGGATTGTATATAACTTGTATCCATTTAGTACACATAGAAGGAATTGTAGAGTCATTTTTACTTATCTTCATCATATCAGAAAATATAGGATTTTCTGGAGGAACAGACGAACTTTTCTAAAAAGAACTTACAACTTACTTTACATCACTAAAATACTTATGAACACACCAGCTTAAATGCTGATCTACTCTTTCAAAATAACTTGTATTCTCAGGAAATTAGTAGACAGGTACGCGCTCTGGGATTCAGAAGATGGAGCATATAGCTTCATGTCTTGTTTTGTTATTTACTTTTGGAGCAAATCTTTTGTGAATCAAATACATGCAAACACTTTAATATTAATACAATGGTTGTTTGTTACTTTGATTACTATGATGTATGTGTTGTGATACTAAACATGACGTCCTCCGCCCCCGAACGTTTCTGCCGTTCCGGTTTGGGGGTGTGACAAACATGCACTATATAATTCTTCAAGTGCAAAGTCTCACACTTCAACGGTTGGACTCAAACAAGAGCTACTCAATAGAGTTAAAACTAACCTTCTAAAATTATCTAATCCCTGCAACATGTAACCTAACGTATTCTCTTAATAGTTAGTTGTTATTATTGGAGATCTCTAAAAGCACAAAGCAAGCATCATCTGTGCATCGAATAATCTAAGCCATCGCCTATCTTAATCAAGCCATTCTATCTAACAATCTGAAATCCATACTAGCATGTAGTTCCAAAAGCTCAATCACCAGGCATATAAAGGCATCTCTCCTAGCATTCTATCATGCAAATCATGAGCAGATCCTTAGCCCAATCTAGCATGCAATTCTCATATACTCATGCCAAAACAATAAGAATAACCCATATATGGGTATTTTGGGAAATACTTACTTGAGCTCGGTTGATTGTATGCATCGCACCCCCTTTTTCTTAGAAAACCATTTTAGAAAAGCATTTTCTTTTAAAAGATTTTAGAAATCCTCAGTTTGAGTTCAGACAGACCCGAGAGTGTGCCCAAATCCCTCAAACCATGGCTCTGATTCCAACTTGTAACAACCCAAAATTTATGAGTTAAAATTTCATTTTAAATAAGTCAAAAAAATTCATTCATTATCCCAAAACACGATTATAATAAAAGTATTCTCAAACCATCAGAGGAAAATCATAAACAGTCAATGCAGAATAAATCTCTAGGGGATGTAGTGCAATCAAACTGACCCTTCCTTTTGAAACCAGAAGTATCTGAAAACATTTTAAATATAAACCGTAAATGCAAAGCTTAGTGAGTTCCCCAAAATACCACATACCATACATACAATGGGCCTCGCCCCACATCCATCGGGACTTGCCCAACATCAGGCCCTGCCTGCTACAGATTTATCAGTAACATGCAATGGTCCCCGCCCAACATATTCATCAGGCCTCACCTGATATCGGCCCCCTACTGGTATACATAAAAACACATATAATACATGAAAGAGTCACACATATAGCTAGCATCCTATAACAATAGTCAATGGACTGACATTGGTGCTTTCGACCCACCAAAACTGTAAGAAGACTCACCTGAACTACTCAACAGAAGCCCAACAGCTACCTCAACATTAGATATCCAACCCAAACTTCCTAAAACCAAACTAAGACCAATCATTAGCCAAATACTCAATTCTACCCAAGTTTGACCAAAAGTCAAACTTATCCAAAAAGTCAACGTGTCAAAAAGTCAAAGGAGGTCAACACAGACTGAGTACGCCCAGCGTACTCAGTCACTACGGTCAACGTAGTACATCCCTTCCTGATTACGGGGCTCCAGCCTGGTACGCTCAACGTAGTACCAGGTACGCCCAACGTACTTGACCAGTTTCATTTTCCTTCATTAAGTGCTTATTCCATTAAGATCTCACGTCAAAAGCTCAAATCTAGTCCCAAATAATATTCTAAGTCATAAATTTTCCAACTTTATGACTTTCCATGGCTAGAAGGAGTCCACACACCAAAACCCTAAATTAGTACACAAACCAAGGCATCCTAACTCTTGCATGGAGGGAAGAAAAGGACCAATATCACAGTTTTTTGGTTCCTAATAGCTCCATAATGTATAAAGATTCCAACTTTATCCATTAGGATAGTCCAAATAACCAAGATCTAGTATTTAAGTCTCAAAGGGACCAAAAATGCATATTTCTCAACTTAATCGATTAAGTCCAAGTCTCCAGCCTTTAGATCTAAATCAATATGATATTTAGATGGATAAAGTTTCCAACTTTATCCATAACAAGGTCACAAACTTTCAAGATCTAAAATTTATGCATTAAAGTGACCAAAAAGTGAAAAATATGAAAATTAACAAGATCTATGAAACTAATGAGCAAGTTTGAAGCTTTTTATTCACAAAGGTCCAGAAATGATGTAATCTTGTTGGATCTATGCTTGAATCCTTCTTCCATACACTTTGCCACCACAGTGTTCTTCAAGATCCCAACTTCCAAGGGTGAAATAAGCTTATAAATGATTCCAAGACTAAAAATAAGTGAGAAGAGGCTAGGGTTTCGAGTTAGAGGCTCAAGAGGGTGGAGGCTCATGATATGAAGGAACCCCAAAGGGTTAGAGACCTTAAATAGGCATCAAAACCATGAAAATAGGGTTTTTACTGTGCGACAATACGCCCAACGTACCTAAAGTTACGACCAGCATAATGCCATAAAAAACAAGTTCCTTGAGCCTAGCACACCCAACGTAATAGCTAGTGTATGCCCAACGTACTGCCAGACTCCCTTATTCCAGCTTAACTTCAAACATCCCTAACTTCTACCATTCAAATCCATTTTTATGATCTTTATATCCGTGGAAAGGTATCAGCGAGATCTACAATTCTAACTTGATACTTATGACTAAAAATCTCTAACTAAAATCGTCAATTTATGCAGGAAACCCAAAACATAACCTTTCCTATTTTACCCCTCAGCTTCCATCGAACATTCCAAGGTTTAAATCACTTGTCCAACATCATATACCTCCAATAGAGTCTAAACTTCGTTCCATTGAAGCCCAAGGCCTCCATCTGATCCATTTATTGTCCATAATCACGAAATAAGAACTTCTCGAATAAGATGTTATGTTATTGTTGGTTAGTAGATCAGAGGTAACCCCAAGTGCAGCTGTTGGTTAGTGGATGCCCAAGTGCTGTTAGTGCTTAAAGGATCGGGGTAAACCCGGGTATTGTCAGTAGATAGCTGAGCAGGGATGTTAGATCCAAGTAGGTGCTCGGTCTAGTTCTATATGCGACCACTTGGTTTTCGTCGCATTGGTGAACTTATGTGCGAGATTAGCATGACGACGTTTAGCTGAGAAGGTTTTGGATCAGTTTAGTTTATGTGAGGGTTGTGTCAGATTTCAGGATCTGTAGGTTCCGAGTAAGAAAGTTGGTCCTTTCCATCACGATTGGTGGTTGTGTGAAGACATTTTCTTTAGGCTGCATGGCATCACAAAAATTTCTGCATTGGCATATGTGTAGAGAGATGGTCTATTATTGAAGATGCTACAATAAAGATGTGCAACATTCCAAAAATCAGAGTAAAATTTTTATTTTTCGTAGACAAGCCAAAGACCATAAATGTTTACAAAACATTGTTCCAAAAGTAATGATCATAAATCAGAGTATCCCAAAATCCAAAAACATAAAAACCAAAGGATGTGTACAATCACGCCTATGCTTTCCCTCGATCATCTGAAGTACCTGAAACAATAAATCGAAACTGTAATCCAGAGCTTAATGAGTTTCCCTAAAGTACCACCACACAACATATAATAGCGTGCATATTGTGTCCACGACTAACAGACTGGATTACCCATGAGTCGATAGCATGAGTCTAGCTTGCCTTCCGGCCCACAACTCATGTCTGGCTTACTCCCGAGCTCACAGCATAAGTCTGGCTTGCCTTACAGGCCCATAACTTATGTCTGACTTGCTCCCAGGTTTGTTGGCTTCCACACAAATCAGGTTTGCCTCAACCCAACCATACAATGTCGACATATACATAATAGATAATCATATATACAGCGCACTGATAAACAAGCAGATCTAAAGATCACTACAACATAGCAACATCCTATATACTAGGATACATAATTCAGTGGGCCGAAATTAGTGCCTTCAACCCAACAAGTACAGTGAGGAAAAACTCACCTCACAGTCTGACGAAATAACTAAATAACACACTGCTATGAATACAAACTCTACAAGTCACCTTTTCAACAAGTAGTGACCAAGTCTCTGTTTATAGTTCAAAAAACGCAAAATACCCCTAGTTCACACTAGGTCAAAATCTGATGCACCCTGCAACTGATAGAAGAGGTTATCAATCCGCATAAGTGGGTAAAGTTTCTTCACCGTTAACTTCTTAAACTCCCGCTAATCAATGCACATACAATGTGAACCATCCTTCTTCTTGAAAAGTAAAATATGTGCTCCCCTCGACGAACTTCTCGGTCTAATAAACTGCTTGCCCAATAGCTCTTGAAGCTGATAGGACAACTCCTGCATCTCCAGTGGTGCCAATCGGTACAACTCCTTAGCAGTTGGAATCAAATCAATCATGAAATCAACCTGCCTCTCACGGGGAACATAATTTAGTGGGCCGAAATTAGTGCCTTCAACCCAACAAGTACAGTGAGGAAAAACTCACCTCACAGTCTGACGAAATAGCTAAATAACACACTGCTATGAATACAAACTCTACAAGTCACCTTTTCAACAAGTAGTGACCAAGTGTCTATTTATATTTCAAAAAATGCAAAATACCCCTAGTTCACACTAGGTCAAAATCTGATGCACCCTGCAACTGATAGAAGAGGTTATCAATCTGCATAAGTGGGTAAAGTTTCTTCACCGTTAACTTGTTAAACTCCCGCTAATCAATGCACATACAATGTGAACCATCCTTCTTCTTGAAAAATAAAATATGTGCTCCCCTCGACGAACTTCTCGGTCTAATAAACTGCTTGCCCAATAGCTCTTGAAGCTGATAGGACAACTCCTGCATCTCCAGTGGTGCCAATCGGTACAACTCCTTAGCAGTTGGAATCAAATCAATCCTGAAATCAACCTGCCTCTCATGGGGAACATTGGGCAAATCCTCCGGGAATACATATAAAACCTCCCTAACTGTAGGCACATCCGAAACCGAAACCACCTTCCCAGGTCGATTATCAACCACATATGCAAAATAACTTATACAACCACGCTGAATATACTATCGATCCCTGGCCACAGAACAGAAGGCTAATCAAACCCTGGTACCTTCTCCATAAATAACTAGTTCTCCCCCACATGGGGTTCGAACTACCACCCGTTGTTCCTCATAGTCGATCATCGCTCCAAACTTGCTCAACTAGTCTATTCCTAATATCATGACACAACACCCATGGGGATATGAATCAGATCAATCGGATAAGGCACCCCAAAAATCTCTAAGACACAACCCTGATAAATGGTCGATGCAAAAACCCCGTGTTCGTTGGAAATAAAAACCCGCAACGGACACTCCAACTCTCCAAGTGTCGTATCAAAATTCCTACCGAAGGACTGAGATACAAAGGACCGACTATCACCCGAGGTAAAAAGTACAAGCACAGGAAAAGAGTTCATTACGAAGGTACATAGAAAAATCATCAACATAAGCATACTATCAAATAATTAACAAAAAAATAAATAGAAACATACCAGTAACGACGTCTAGCACCTCCCTGGCCTCTTCTGCCGTAAGCTGGAAAGCACAACCTCGATCCCTCGAAGGCACCGCCTCGCCCTGGCGTACATCGGTGATCCTCAAAGTATCTGGTGCTGGAGCCTGTGCCGGTCTCATAGCGAGCAAGGGATATTTGGCCTTCACATGGTCAACCTGCTCACAGTGGTAACAAATATGATGTTGGAGCCTGAGCCGGTCTCATAGAGAGCAAGGTACATTTGACCTTCACGTGGTCAACATGATCACAATGGTAACAAATCTTGGTGCTCGATACTAGGGCCTTCTAACGACAATCCTTTGCATAATGCCCCATCTTGCCACAATTGTGGCACTTAGAAGAAGAAGACCGACAAACACCCCCATGAACCTTGCCATACTTCCCACAAGTATGGCCCTTCTGTCCCCCAGAATGCAAATGAGCGGGCTTGAATCGGTTTGCTGTCGGCTGTGATTGAACAGGAGCCTAGCGCTGCTCCCCCGTCTCAATCTCCATCTCGATATCTCGACTCCTTGCGGAATCCTAAAGCTCGGTGAGGGTACCATAACGTTGGGTGGACACGAACTTATGAATATCCATCTTGAGCATGCTCAGGTACCGAGTCATTTGAGCCTGCTCCAAACAGCAAACTCAGGGCATAAAAGAGTTCTCTCCGTGAACATCTTGGTGATCTTAGTCATCGTCTCAGTAGTCTGTCTCAAATCCAAATACTCATGTGCCAATCTCTCCCTCTTTACCAGGGGAACATATCTCATGCGGAACATCTCCGAGAACTGCTCCTAATTAACAATAGCCCTCTGCTCAGGAGTATACGAACCAATCTCCACGAACCCTTCGCCCCTACCTAGAGAAGGTTCAGGGCACACGTAAACTTTTGTTCATATAGGCAAGAACATGTGAAGAAACAACCATCCACATCAGACAGCCACCTCATCGTCATAATCGGTTCCTTGACCCCATCAAAATCAGGGGGCTTCGTATTGTCGAAGTTCCTATACTGGAAGGATCTCTCCCCCCGAATCCCCGTAGCAGCAACGGCTGTGGTAGCAGTAGCAACAGCAGCCTCAGAGGGGGCCCCATAGGGTCATCAAATAGCTCAATCATAGTGGTCTTGATACACCCAAACATCTTCAACATAGAACTCCAGATAACATCAGCCACCTTAGTGGCGATGATCTCCTAAATCTGGTCATCAGTCAACTGTAGCAAACCCTGACCACCAGCTCCAGATCCTGAACCACTCGTCCACACCATTCTAAAAATACACCACGATATATTAGAAGGTTACAATTCATATTGTTACAATTAATATGGCGAGGCTAACGCTCGGGGTCTGTGACTTCCTTGCTACGTGTACAGGTCATGTGCTTTCAGTAGTACGGTCCCATACTACCTTCCACACCTACCTGTATTTGTCTCAAGTATAATCACAACTACCATCCCTCAACAAGCCTGCTACAACCATACTCAGTCATGATATTTCCACTAACCCTATAGCCGCTCGTGTATGCTAATCATACATATCGTTGGATCCTATAGATCGTCGAATATTTGATTCTATCCTAAGCCCACAACCGAACAAGGAACATGAATTAAGGCCAAACAAAACATTCTCATGCTATAAAATCTTAGTTATGTACAACTACGATGCACACACTAAGCAACTACAGTAATGATGTCAATTTCATATATCATACAAGAAGTTCGCCTAGGCTAACATACATCATACATCAGACAATTCTATCATGCAATTCCTGAAGATCCCTAGCCTAACCATGTAGTTCTACTATAAACATCATATACAATAATAGTATGGCGAACTTGGGGTATAACTTTTGTTGTGGCTGATTGTACACATCCCATCCTTCCTTGGTTACTTTTTTAAAAAAATTTTGAAAACCATTTTGAAAACATTCACAAATCCTTAGTTTGAGTCTAGACTCACACAAATGTTCATCCAAGTCTCTAAAACCAGGGCTCTGATATCAACTTATAACATCCCAAAAATAAAAGTAAAATTTTCATTTTTCAAAGACAACCCAAATACCATAATTGTTTACAAAACATTGTTCCAAAAGTAATGATCATAAATCAGAGTATCCCAAAATCTAATAACATAAAATCTGAAGGATGTACACGATCACGCCTTTTCTTTTCCCCAATCATTTGAAGTATATGAAACAATAAACTAAAACTGTAAGATAAAGCTTAATGAGTTCCCCCCAAAGTACCAACACACAACATATAACATCATGCATACTGGGTCCACAGCTAACAGGCTGGATTACCCTGAGTCCACAGAATTACTCTGGCTTGCCTTCCAGACCACACCTCATGTCTGGCTTACTCCCAATCCCACAACATAAGTCTGGCTTTCTTTTCAGGCCCACATCTTATGTTTGGCTTGCTCCCAGGTTTTGTGGCTTCCGTACAAACCTGGAATTGGTCCCTGCCCAATACAGATATGTCAGTAACATGCGATGGGCCCCGCCCAACACATTCATCTGAACTTGCCTGGCATCGGGACCCGCCCGGTATACATACAAACACATACAATACATGCAAGAGTCACACATACAACTAGGATCCTAATACCAATAATCAATGGGCCGGCATCGGTGCCTTCTACCCGCCAAACACTATGAGAAGACCCACCTCAATCTAATGATAAGGAAACACACGCCAGCTGTAACTACAACGGCTCCTCACACTAAACACATTCAAACCAACCAAAATCATTATTTAGGGTAATTTATCTATTACAAGTTTCTAAAAGCTATCTAATCACTAAAACTAATATCGTCCTTGAGCCCAATGCTCATAGCGTGCTACAAGTGCTTAACCCTACTCAGTCCCTTCGTAAGGGGATCTGCTAGGTTATCCTTTGACGATACAATCTTTACTACGGGGAGTCGCTCTTCTACTCAATGTCTAATGGAATGATATTTTTTCTCGATATTCCTGGATCTGCCATGATCCCTCGGTTCCTTGGTTAAGGCAACTGCACCTTCATTATCGCAAAAATTCTCCATAGGATCCTTTATGGTAGGTACAAATCCAAGGTCTCCGATGAAGTTCTTTAGCCATATTGCCTCCTTCGACGCTTCGCTCGCTGTTATGTACTCTGATTCGCACGTTGAATCTGCTATGGTCTCCTGCTTGGAACTTTTCCATGTCAGTTCTCCTCCATTCAGGGTAAAGACCTAGCCCGAATGAGAGCAGAAATTATCTCGGTCAGTCTGAAAACTGGCGTCACTATACCCTCGCAATCTCAAGTCATCACTCCCACCCAGGATAAAGAACCAGTCCCTATTCCTTCGTAGGTACTTAAGAATGTTCTTTATCGCAGTCCAATGAGCTCTACTACGATTCCCTTGATATCTGTTGACCATGTTCAAAGAGAAGGCCACATCAAGGCGAGTACATGTCATAGCATACATGATTGAGCCAACTGCGGAAGCATAAGGTACTCTGCTCATTTCTGCTATCTCGACATCGGTACTCGGACTTTGAGTCTTACTCAACTTGGTATTGCTTTGGATTGGTAACTCCCCATTCTTGGAATTTTCCATGCTAAAACGTTTTAACACTTTATCTAAGTAACTACTTTGACTAAGTCCTATTAGTCTCTTACTCATGTTTCTCCATATCCTTATCCCTAGAATATAAGCAACTTCTCCGAGGTCCTTCATAGCGAAGCACTTCCCAAGCCAGGATTTGACCTCCTGCAAGGTTGGGATGTCGTTTCCTATGAGCAGTATGTCATCTATATACAAAATGAGAAAGCTAACTATACTCCCACTGGCTTTGACATATACACGGGACTTATCCTCGCTTCTTAAAAAACCAAACTCTTTGACTTTCTCATCGAAACAAAGATTCCATCTGCGAGATGCCTGTTTTAATCCATAAATGGATTTCTCAAGCTTACACACTCTATTAGGGTGCTATGCATTAACAAAACCCTCTGGCTGACTCATGTAAACATCTTCATCCAACTTCCCATTAAGGAAAGCGGTTTTGACATCCATTTTCCATATTTCATAGTCATGAAATGTAGCTATGGCTAGCATAACCCTTATAGATTTAATCTTCGCAACTGGTGAGAAGGTCTCATCATAGTCAACTCCTGGAGTTTGAGTAAAGCACTTTGCAACCGATCGTCCCTTATATGTGTGTACTTTCCCATCCATGTCAGTCTTCTTCTTGAAGATCCATTTGCACCCGACCGTCTTACGACCTGGCACATTGTCAACCAAGTTCCAAACTTGATTGTCACACATTGACTGAATCTCGCTGTCTATAGCCTCTTTCCATTTTGCAGACTCCGGGCCTGCCATGGCTTCCTTGTAGTTGTTAGATTCATCCAAATTTATTAGTGTACTATCAGTAATAAACGTATCACCCTTAGCAGTCATATAGACACCATATAATTCGGGTGGAACACTAACTCTATTGAAACGTCTAATAGGTAAGGATTCGTCAATTGGTTCAACAGGAGTTTCCTCCTCGGGTTGAGCGCTAATGTTAGAGGTTCCTTTATTGTTTTATTCTTGAAGCTCTTCAAGATCAATTTGCCTCCCACTATCCTCTTGGCATATGAATTCTCGTTTTCGGAAAACCCCTCTCCTCGCAATAAAGACAACATTGTTACTCGGTCTATAGAAGAGATATCCAAAGGACTTCTATGGATAGCCGATGAAAATACACTGCTCACTACGAGGCTTGAGTTTGTCGTGAGTATCTCGTCTTACAAAAGCCTCACAACCTCAAACCTTGATATGTGCCAACGAGGGAACTTTCCCTGCCGACATCTCGTGAGGTGTTTTGGCAACCTTCTTAGTTGGGACTAGATTAAGGATATGGGCGACAGTCTCTAAGGAATACCCCCAGAATGAGATAGGTAACAAAGCTCGACTCATCATGGAACAAACCATGTCCAACAAGGTTCGATTATGCCTCTCAGCCACACCATTCAACTGCGGTGTCCTAGGTGGCGTCAATTGCAAAACGATATTGCATTCCTTGAGGTAGTCGTGGAGTTCAATACTAAGGTACTCACCTCCTCGATCGGATCGAAGCATCTTAATTTTCCCGCCCAGCTGATTATCCACTTCTTGTTTAAACTCCTTGAACTTTTCAAAGGTTTCTGACTTGTGCTTGATCAAGTAGATATATCCAAATCTGCTACAATCATCGGTAAAAGTCACATAGAAGCGGTCCGCATCCCTTGTGGTAGATCTAAAGGGTCCACATACATCCGTATGTATGTGATCCAATTTAACCCTCACCCCTTTCACAAGTACCAGTGAAGGGTGACTTGGTCATCTTTCCAAGTAAACAAGATTCGCACGTATCATCCGACTTGAGGTCGAATGACTCCAACACTCCATCCTTTTGGAGTTGGGATATGCGCTTCTTGTTGGCATGTCCAAGACGATAATGCCACAAGCATGCTTTGTCCAAACCATTGGACGAATCAATGTGCAACACATTATTTCCTAAGTTATCTACAACATTCATAGTTTCATATACTCCATTACAAGCCATTGCTTCAAAATAGAAAGTACCATTCAAGAAAGCATTAATAGAACCAATTTCATTGTTAAACGAAAATCTAAAACCTTGTATGTACAAACCATGAAAATAAATAATGTTTCTCGCCATTTCTAACGAGTAGCAACAATCATTCAAATCTAAACCTAACCCACTACTAAACATTAAAGAATAAACTCCAATCTTGGTGACAGACGACGCTTTCCTATTCCCCATGATCAGGTTCATCCTCCCATGCTCCACATCCCTACTCCTTCTTAGACCCTGCAAATCAGAACAAATTTGAAAACCACATCCTGTATCAAGGACCCAAGAAATAGCATGTGATGAGTTGTTAGATTGAATAGTATAAATACCTGAGAAGGGGGGCTTTATATTCCCATCCTTGATGTCCTGCAGATACTTCAGGCAGCTTCGTTTCCAATGCCCTTTGTCGTGACAGTAGAATCACTCTGCGTCCTTCGGATTAGAGGAAGGGGTAGCAGTACCAACTTTGGTCCCACTAGAAGAGGATCCATCATGGGGTTACCCTTTTGGCTCTTAGAAGGATCCTTCCTTTTCTTCCCTTTCCCTTGTCCAATTGCCAAGAAAGGGGCAACAATAATAGGAGTAGATGCAACAGATTTGCCTTTCAGACTACTCTCAGCAGTCCTTAGCAGGCCTTGAAGCTTGCTCAAATTGACCTGCTCCTTGTTCATATGATAGGTCATACGAAACTGGTCGTAACAAGGAGGCAGCGAGTGTAGAATGATATCTATGGCCAGCTCCTCGTCGAAGTTCACATTCAACTTTAGCAAGCGGTCCATAAACCTTTTCATTTTCTGCAAGTGGGTCGTGATGGACTCTCCATCCTTTATTTTGGTAGTGATCATCGAGGCGATGACCTCGTACCTCTCCTGCCTAGCACTTTGATGGTACCTTTCCATCAAATCTTGGTGCATCTCATATGGATAGTAGTCCTCGTAGGACTTTTGGAGTTCAGCAGCAACATTCGTAGCATCTCGCTCACGAGTTTCGTACGCAACAATTTCCTCAGGAGTAGCAGTGTTCACGTTAACCTCTTTTAGCTCCTTGTCGAGAAGATACTCTTTGTCCTCATAGCGGGTGACCATCCGAATGTTGAGGATCCAATCATTGAAATTGGTTCCATCAAATATCACCCTCCCACACAAGTTTATGAGTTAGAATGAGCCAGAAGCGTTGTTGTTTTGAGTAAACATCTGAAATAGAAAAGGAACAAAGTTTAGATTAGATAATAATCCCCAATTAAACACCCAAATGAGAAATTAGGGCTAGGACCCAACATAATTATTTACAATTCAGAAGAGGAATGTCGTAATCTAATTGAAAACAATATAAAGGTAGGTAAATGACGATTTACCAATTTCCACCATGAAAAACAAAAAGGATTTTAAGTTTTAAATGAACTGAAATTCCTAGATTCTTTTGAGATTCATTGAACTTTTCAATGGCATGCTTAAATCTCGATAACGCCCTTCAAGTTTGTGACTGGGATACCAAGGATCACAAACAAGGTGTGAATAACCATGCAAATGTACTTGGTACTCTCGATTATCATTTACCACCTAATCAATGTGTTGGTTAACCACACACGCTCCATTGATCTATGATAAACATCGAGCTACCTTTTTGCACCCTTGCTAGTCCCAAATTAGTGTGTCGGTTAACCACACAGGCTCCGCTAACGACTTGGCAAGGTACAAAGTGTAAATTTCATGGAATAGCATACATTTTCACATTTTTCCTAAAGTAACTAAGATTGGGAATTTATAAAATCATTTAGTTACTTTATTAAATCGTTATAATTATTAATGAGGAATTAACTGTCCTATCCTACCCGTTAGGCTAAAGACCCTCTACCAATCAAGGAAGCGGTGGGAGAGAGTGGACACCCGTTGGGCTAAAGACCCTCTACCACCATTTTATAGGCAGTAACCTTATACCCCACTTATAGATCGGCTTTGTGAATGAGGCCTACTAACGGTAAGACTGACTCGTCTTATACATGTGTATATATATATATATATATATATATATATATATATATATATATAATTATTAGTCTTATTATATTATAATAGTGTAAGGGTTGAATTTTAAACTTGTAAAATTCTAGGGTTTGGAATTTAAATATTTCAAAATTAAAACTATTAATCAAAAATTTAAATTCCAAAACTTGAGAGCAAGTTTTGAAACTTTTCAAAAACTTCTAGATCAAATTTCAAATAATTCAATTAATCAAATAATTTGTGATTATATAAATTTGACCTAATTCATTTTATGGCAAGAGAATTCATATTAAATAATACAAATAATTTATTTTATCATATAAACAAGTAGTTATCTCCTTATTTAACAATTATCTTCTTATTGGATGAGGATAATCAATACCATATTGAAACAAATCGGATTTTATCAGTTAAAAACGTTTATGGTAATTATCCCAACCAAATTCTAGTCAATATCCTGAAAAATATGCTAACACACGAGCCGACTAGCAGAGTCACAGGCTGGACTCGTCGACTAGCCCTGACTCATCGAGTTCATCAGGGGACTCGACGAGTTCATCAGGTAGAAGCATTTTTTTCAACTTTTTCAACTTTGAACAATTTTGCTATGCATCAAATACAATAGAAAAATGACCTAGGCTCTGATACCACTAATGGGTTATGAGCAAAACATCAATCCTATGGTGCACATGCAAACCCTAAAGCTTTGGATCTACTTTTTCTATTTGTACATGCAATAATCATCCAAAGCTTGCAAACCCTAATCTAGCATACAACAAAAAATTTAAATCTACATCTAATGAAGAGTTAGGATATTACCTTTGATTGTAGCTTGATGATCTTGAACCTTTGAGAACTTAGCACCTCAAATGTGATGCTTCTGATAGATCACAAACACCAAAGCAATTGGAGAATATTAGAGAGAGAGGGGGGGAGGCTATTTTCGGCTCTAGAAATCCTTCTAGGGTTGTGGTAGCCAAAAATATGAAGCCAAGGGGGTCTTTATATAGGTGAGGAATTAGGGTTTTAGTCAAAGACCTAATCTGGTTACTTAGGCTCTAAGTAGCCACTAGATCCTTCCAGAACCTATCCTTTGGACGAAATCCTTATGGGCTTCCATAAGATTTCGTCCACCTCTTATCCAAGGGGTCCTCAGCCCATTTTGCAATTATCCCATAATTACAATATCAGTCCCCCTTAATTCAATTAATCTCTTTTGTGCACAAAATTAATTCTAAATTAATTCTTGACCAATGTTAATTAAATAAAATGATTTCTCTTTTAATATATTATTCAAATAATATATTAATAAATCACATTTATCCTCTTTCTCAATTATTCATCCAGTCAAGTTGCTTTGGTGAAGACCACCCGAAAGGATCATACAATCGGGTCAAGTACATACCGAATATAGTTATGCGCTTAGACACCTAATCCAACAGATTATTTATTAGAAATTGATTTTAATAAATATTCAATAAACTCTTATAATTAAATTGGAAATTATTTATTACTAGGAAATAATAATTTTCATTAGCAAGTAACATTATATATAATTCATATGGTATGAATTAATAAGTCATGCATAACATTTTGGACTAGATAATTTTTTTTGTCTTTTACCAAAAAGTTAAAGTTTATATTTTGTAAACTTGGTTTATAAAATATAAAATGATTTCATCTTCTTTTGCCTTTATAATAATCAAAATTTGGGTAGACAAAAGAGAGTATGGGTTTTTCATTTGTTTAATTAAAAGAACACTCCTCAAAAAGACAAGCATGGACAATATGATTAAAATAAGGAGTGCTGGTCTTTTGATTAATTTATTCAAATGAAATGCATGGCTTGAAGCATTTGGAACACATAGGCTTTAGGGGCAAGAGTTCTTAAAGTTTTAAGAACTTATGGACCAAAGATTTTCTATATAAAGCGAGGCTTTCATTTTCTTGTCTTAACCCATGCAAAAATTCGAAATTTGTTCTCATCATCTCACTCTCTCTAGTTTTGTTAAGAGAACATGAAGATTACCTAATTCTTGATGCTCTCTTTATTTTCTTATTTTGATAAGAACATAAAGCTTAAGAGTCTTAAGAGTTTTATACAAAAGAACTAGCATTCTACATCAAGTTGAGTCATTCTTGGTGTCTCTTAAGTTCATCATTCTCATCAACTTCCAAGCTTCCCAAGAGGACCCAAAGAACTACAAAGGTTTTATGTTCTTCATCCCTTCTTTAGTTTGTCTTGTTTTCTTTCCAAACTTTTCAATAAGATCCTTGGTGGGTTATAAACTTGTTTTATGTTGTTTAAATTATCAAGTATTTCGTTGCTAAATTTTATGTTTTTGAAACTAACTTTTGGATAAAAACCCAACAATTGGTATCAGAGCCACCTTACAAGTTTGGTTAGATTTTATGATTTTTGGAAATCTTAGTTTTTGTAGAATATGGATAACTTGGTTTTGTATAAAAACAAGTTCATACATATTTTCTTTGACAACTTTTTTTAATTGTTATTTTATGTGACAAAAATTTCATGCATCTTTTGTCATTTAAATTTGTCTTAAAAAAACAAAGGTTGTTTTATGTGTATGTTGATATGTATGATGTGCATAAACTAGCCAAGGACCATTGTGTTTGTTGTGTTAGTTGTGTTAGTTGTTTTATTAAAATCTTTGTAATAATTTATTACTCATATGGTATGTAATACATTAAATAGATTAGTTTTCTTGGTTTATTTTATTAAATAATAGATTAGCCGTTAGAAATAATTTATTTGTACAAAAGTGTAACAATAAATGAAGTTGGCGCCATTTTTGAAGACCAAAGAGCAATTTTCGAGTTTAACAACATGCTGAAAGTTAGCGACAGTTTCTGAAAAGTGACACTAATGTTGTTTACAAAGGGTTGTTGGACATTTAGTGACAGTTGTTGAAATATTGCTTTAAAGAAGTTTTTCCAACAACATTACAAGAAGATTTTTTTGTCCCTTAAAATGTCCCTTTAGGAAAGGACTTGGCATTTTTGTATTGGCTCACAAAAATGTTATTAGTTGGTTATGTTTATGCACATATAATTTTATGCATGTTTGTGTTGTTTATTTTATGCAATTATTATGTGTGATTGATAAATTAGCTTTTCACATGTTAAAATAATTTTGGATAAAATAAACACCACATAGAGTTTGGTTTTCAAAATTATAATGTGGACATAAGATGTAACAAGTTATAGTTTTAAAAATAAAATCCAGTTTAATAAAAAGGTTAATAAAGACAAATTTTGAAATACTCAAATATAAGTTTTAAAATGGAGGTTTTTTATAACTTATACAAACTCTAAATATATAAGTAATAAAATGAAGTTTTATTAAAGATATAAAATGTTCAAATGCTCTCAAACTTAATATCGGTTACTAAAATTGAATCGCGTTAAATTATATAAAAAACTAGCTTTTTATATAGAACATTTAAAAGTGATCTTCTTTTTGAAAATTGATACCATGGTTTATTATATGCATGTAATAACCATGATATCATATGTATTTAAAACTAGAATTATAAAACATATAAAAGACCCTTTTACAAACCTCAAATCTATGAAGTCCATCTTGAAGAACACTCGCACATCTCTTGTATGCACTAGTGAGAAAAAGGATACCTAACCTCTTAGTGTTATCTTTTGATGGTCGGGGTGCCTTCGCGATTTCTACAATCAAGTTATAGGGCGATTACACATATTTTTCAAATTGGACGATTTGATCGGAAATCTTTTCTGATAAAGGATGCCTAAGCAAGAGAGTTTCGAGGCATAGATGGGATCAAACATGTCTAATTAAATTTGTTATTAGCGATCTCTTAAATCTAGGAATTATATAATAAGATATAATTGATAATCAATATCTATTGGGTTGAATTCGAGTGGATGGGATAAAGGATACCTAACCATTTATTTGTTTTGCAACTTGGATCCTAGACTTTAATAATTAATGTTTTTGGAAACTAAAAGGGTATTAATTATAAATAGTTAAATATTGAAAATACTAAATGAATTTTGTTAAAATTTTGTAGTTAAATAATCCATTTTCATTACCATGAAATTGTCATTGTCTTTAATGACTTAATGAAACAATAACATTCACTAGATACAACTTAAATGAATGGGTACATGTCTTAAGAGACAATCTCACAAGAGATATGAAATTATATACACTTAAAGGTCCTAGTCCTAAACTATTTGCTTTGAGCAATAAGCCTGAACATGATATCACTGTGATGCTAAAGATGCTTCTAACATCAAACTAGGAATAACAATCACTTGTGTGATCTAGGAGGCCTATGTTTTATGGATTAAACACCTTTAAGACCAAGAAATCCAATAAGGCTCACATAGATGGATCTTGTTTATTTTGTGGAAAAATTAGACACTGGAAGAGGAACTGCTCCTCTTATCTGGAAAGAAAGTCTGAAAGAGACTAGTACTTCGGGTATCTACTAGATAGAACTCATACTTTTCATATAACAATTAAATACTTGGTACTTAAATGTTAATCTAATATTAGTAAATAGCTTGCATATATCTGCATAAGAGTAACCAGCTAAGCACAATCAAGTTGGAACTACACTCACGGAGTCTAGTTTATTATGCTTGGAACATAATGTACTTGTAATATAAAACAATGTTTGTTTTGGAACAATGTATCTTTTAATTTAGCCTTCCTAAATATATGTCTCAGTTAATTTATGAATGATTGACTATTTACTTAAATCGTTTTTCGTAACGATCACCATCATGTTCGGAAATGATTAAAACTCTTTTTATGAGCCTAGATATCTTAATAAGAATTATAAAGTGAATATCAATATTTTATAAATAAATAGTTCTATATGAAAAAACTTTTGACTTCAACTTTGTTTTAAATCGAACTCATCTTTGACATTGTTATCTTTACTATATAAATGGCATTCACATATTCCAAGTTCAAGAAAGGGATCATTGAAGGCAAATAATGTAGTTTATTTGACAAATATAAATATTATTTATATATAAAATATTCCTAATGATATTTTCACTAAGTAATATAGAAAATAATTATAAAGGAACTATACACTATGGTGTATGACATCCTTTTTAATTAATGTCTAAGATTTATCATAATTAATGTCTAAGATTTATCTTTGTTGAAGGTTTCAAATATAAAGTTGAGATAATTACCAGTTAGAACTATCTAAGGCATTAATGATATTAAAGGATGAATTAAATCTTACTTGGAATGATTTACTTTCTAATCGGTAGAAATGTCCTCCTTTTATTTTCTGGGGATAACCCCCAGAACATTATCAATTGTACCTTGAGTACAAACACCAACTAACTAGCAGATATAACATTCTCTTCATAAGATTTTGTATAGAAAGGCTCCATCCCTATCTTATTAAATGTTTTATGGATTTAAAGTCTATGTTGGACAAAATCTTTTAAACCCAAAATCTACTAAACACATATTTGTATATAATACTCTAAATGTGGCTTAGATTATTATAAGCAAACCCACCAAGAACAAGTTTTTATTATTCCTATGATAGTTGAGTTAGCAGAAAGTAAACTTCTAATGACAAAGCAAGTGGGAGGTACATGGAACTTAAAGTAGCTCAAGAACCATAACCTGATGTAGTAATAGTTGTCGCTAGTTTTAACGTAAAGTAGCTCAAGAACCATAACCTAATGTAGTAAATAAGCAAGTGGGAGGGATTGTTAAACTTGAATAAAAGCTATTCACAAACACAAATTGCTCGCATTATTTGTAGAAATCATCTATGACTTGAGAAGTGTGGAATCTCTCATTGATGAGCTTTTCTTGATTGTTTCTATCAAATCCATCAAATACGAAGATGCTATGACAGATCTCGATTCTAATGAATGACGTAGAGTCATGAACATGAGATGTAATCCATGTATGATAATCAAGTATGGTCTTGGTTGAACTTCATCTCTATAGCAAGGCTAGAAGGAGTAAGTGATTCTTCTAGAAAGAATACATTACATGGATAACCATGAACATTTAAAGCAAGGCTTGTTATAAAAGGATTTTTCTCATAGTAATGCCATTGACTATGGTCCTTATCATACTCATGACATTGACTATGATCAAACTTTTTTTTTCACAAGTAGTTATGATTAGATTTCAAGAAAGATCGCTTTTCTTAGTAGACATCTACTAGAAGATACCTATATCCATTATTCTGCATGTTTTCTTAATCCATGTTATCCTAACAAAATGTGTAAGGCTTGAGATCTACTTGAGGATAACCAACATCTCAATGTTGTAATCATCATTTTAATATGAAACCACGAGATGTACTTTTATATCAAAATGAATAGAACATGTGTGTTTACTAAGAACTAGTGGGAGCATAGTGATATTCCTAATCTTATATGAATGAGACATAATTAATCATAAGAAAAGTACATTTTGACCATGCCAAGGGTTTTCACCTTGACTCGAAATATATTTCAAAAATGAAAGACTTAAGAAGAACAAGATACATTCTTGGAATGTAAAATCTATAGAGGAGAGGCTCATCCACCTGGATATCCTTCAAAGGAACCACTTTGGAATCATCAATCAAACACTTACGTAGCTGAGAATACGTGAAAAGTGATGTGAATTTGACTAAGATCCTCGGGTAGCTCCATACGATAGGCAACCCTGCTCACCAGGACAATAACCCTGAAAGGACCGAGATATTTGGGGCCCAACTTGCCCTGCTTCCTGAACCGGATGACACGTTTGCAAGGTGACACCTTTACGAGTATCATATACCCAACCTAGAATTCCAAATATGATCGACGTCTATCAGTATAACTCTTATGTTGGCTGTGTGCAGTCTGCAATCTTACGTGCACTTGCTGGATCAACTTATCTAGAGCACCACCTCTGTGCTATCCATAACTCGCTGACTGACCTCACCCTAGCAAATCAAGGTACGACACTTCCTTCCGTAAAGCATATCAAAAGGATGTCAATCAATATTGGCATGGTAGCTGTTTTTGTAAGAAAAATCAGCCAATGGGAGATACGTATTCCCACTATCAACAAAATCCAGCACACGTGCCCGTAGCATATCCTCCAAGTTCTGAATAGTCCGCTCGCTCTGACCATCGATCTGTGGATGAAAAGTTGTCCTGAAGTGCAATCGAGTACCCAACTCCTCATAGAGCCTCTTCCAAAACTTGGAAGTGAATCGAACATCCCGATACGAAACCACCGAGACTGGAACCCCATGTCGTGCTACAACCTCCCGGATATAGACATCCACTAACTTCTCTGCGGAAATGCTCTCTTAAATAGGGATGAAATGTGAACTATTGGTCAATCGATCAATGATGACCCAAATTAAATCCACCCCTCCCCCCCCCCCCCCCCGTGCAGTCTGTGGTAGCTTCATGATAAAATCCATCGAAATCTCTTCCTATTTCCAAACGGGAACAACTAACGTCTCCATCTTGTCGTGAGGTCGTTGATGCTCGACCTTGACTTTCCTGCGTATCAATGACCTCTCCACATACCAGGGCGCATTCCGCTTTATACATGCCCAAAAATAATCAAGTCGGAGGTCTTTATACGTCTTTGTCTCTCCTGGATGAATAGAAAACCCTGACTTATGCACCTCCTGCATCAAAATCTGTCGCGTACCCCAGAAAAATGGGACCCAAACTCTCCGATGAAGGGTCAATAATCCTTGTCGATCATAATCAAAAAAGGAAACTTGGCCCACTATGCATTCACTCTTTCGATGCTCCTATTCGATAGCCTCGACCTGAGCCTCTCGAATCTGTTCGAAGAGTGGTGTAATAACAGTCATCCTCAAACAAACATCCCGGATCGGTGCGCCATCCATCTTGCGGCTAAGAGGATCAGCCACCACATTGATCTTTCCAGGGTGATAAAGGATCTCACAATCACAATCCTTCAATACATCAAGCAAAATGCGCTGCCTCGTGTTCTGATTTGGTTGATCCATCAGGTACCTCAAACTCTTATGGTCCGTGTAAATGATACAACGAATCCCATACAAGTAATGATGTCAAATATTGAGGGAAAACACAACCACCCCATATCCAAATCAAGAGTGGGATTAGTTGCCTCATGAGGCTTCAACTGCCTCAAAGCGGATGATATCACACGAACCCTCTGCATCAAAGCTGTACCCAATCCCAAAATCGACGCATCACAGTACACCATAAAATCATCCACACCTCTTGTAGGGTCAAGATCGGAGCCTCGCATAACCTCTGCCTCAAGGTCTCAAATGTCGCCTGCTGCTCAGGCCCCCAACGGAAAGTAGCACACTTCTTCTTCAACCTAGTCAACGGAACGACGATCCTGGAGAAATTCTAGATAAACCTCTGATAAATCCCAGCTAAACCAAGGAAACCTTGTATCTCGGATGGAGGTCTTGGAACCTCCAACCACATCGCGGCCTCAATTTTGGGTAGATCAACCACAATACCCTTTTGATTGACAAGGTGCCCAAGGAACTATACCTCACGCAACCAAAACTTGCACTTAGAGAATTTGTGATAAATCCTCTCTCTCCTCAGAGTCTCCAAACCTCTATCAGATGATCCTCATGCTGCTCCTTGGTCTTTGAATAGACCAAGATATCATCAATGAACACAATGACTTACTGATCCAGCATCGGTCTGCAAACCCGGTTCATGAGATCCATGAACGCTGGTGGTGCATTAGTGAGCCCAAAAGGCATCACAACAAACTTGTAATGGCCATAATGAGTCCTAAAGGCCGTCTTTTGGATATCCTCATCTCGAACCCTCATCTGGTGATAACCCAAATGAAAATCAATCTTTGAGAACCAAGACGCACCCAGCAACTGGTCGAACAAATCATCAATCCTCAAAAGCGGATAATGGTTCTTCACTGGCAACTTGTTCAGTTCCCGATAATCAATGCACATCCTATAGGATCCATCCTTCTTCTTTACAAACAGAATCGGCGCTCCCCAGGGTGAAAAACTCGTCCTGATAAATTCCTTGTCTAACCAACAGCTCCTGCAATTGTATAGACAACTCTTATCTGACGATACCCTAGGCAAGTCCTCCAGGAATACATCTGCCTACTCTCAAACTATTGGATTAGGTGTCTAAGCCCATAACTAAAATTGTTATATACTTGAATTGATAGTAGCACAATCATTTTGGGTTGCCCTCAAACCTAGCAATTGGGCAGGATGATTTTTAGAGAGAGGGAGAATATAATTTATTATGTGAATAATAAATTAAATAAATTGTTTATTAATGTGTTATAAAAATGATATAGTAATTAGAAATGATATTATTTAATTAATAATTAATCAAAAATAAATTGGAATTAATTTTGGGATTAATCGGATTAATTAAAAGTGCAGGGATTGTTTGGTTATTTAGTGATAGTTGAGAAATGAAGGCTCCAGAACCTCATTGAATGAGGTGGACAGAAATCTTTAGGGCAAGCCAAAGAAATTTCGCCCAAGGCCCCTTAGATAAGGGGATTGGGTTGCTTGGTCACCAAGCAAACGATTCTAGGGATTATCCCTTAATCCCTAGCTTTGGCACCAAGTTTCCTCAACTATATAAAGAACCCCTAGCCCTTGTTTTCATCCAATCCTTTTGCTAGTTTGGGTGTGATTCCATTAGAGGCACGACACTTGTCGTGTTTGCTTCTAAGAGATCAACAAAGGAGAATTCTAGTTGTTTGCAATAGCAACTAAAAGGTATGTAATTCTAAAACCCTATCATCTAAATTTTGAAAATATCCTACCGTTTCTAGGGTTCTTATTGATGTTCTTAGTTATAGGTTAAATAGAGAAAACATAGATCATATTTAGGTTGCATTCAAACTTAAGGGTTTTATTTTTGTTTGTTTACCTAAATCCCATCAGTGGTATCAGAGACAAGTTTGTTTTATGTTAAGTAGCTATAATAGAAGAATATATCAATTAGGGTTTATTGAAATTAAACCCTAAAAGGTCATAATTTCGTCTAGATCTATGGTTTTAGAAACCCTAGCCTCTACCTAGTGGATTTCGAAATTTAGGGCTAGGGTTTTGAAACCCTAGCCTTCCTCCCCAAGTATTTTCGAAATATGGTAGGTTATTAGGGTTTTCATATTTTAGATAATAGTTAGTTTAATTTGATTAAAAGGGATAATTATAAAATTGGATAAATCCTATACACTTTTTTCAAAAATTTAGAGGGCAAGGATTAGGATTAAATTACTTGATTAATTTAATTAGTAATCCTTATTTGATTTAATTATTTAATTAATTGTTAATTAAAAGATGATAATTAAATCATTATTAATTTATTTTTTAACTTTAATTAATTGAATATTAATTTTGAAATTTAAACTATAAACCCTAGTATTTTGAAAAGTTTAAAATACACCTTATACTATATATAAAATTAAAAGATTAATTATAACTATATGTATAAGAGTAAAGTCGGTCAAATCGCTACTACGCCTCATTCACGAAGCCATACTATAAGTGGACTTTAAGGAAGCGGCCTATATGTTGGGTATTTAGTGGTATTTAGTGTTGCGTATTTATGGGCTCTTTACATTGTCCATTTTGTATCCGGGTTGGGCATGTCCACCCGTGATTAATGATTAGAGTTTTACTATTTAAGGTGCATGCATTCATCGTGTATTAGTTAGTCGTGATATTGTAAACCCTACATAGCCTCTACAGTAGTAGTTCTTAATCGAGCTCTTATGAGGCTGTGACTTATAATCATTCGACACATTCTTGATTCATATTCTGTGTTTGATTGTTTTTACTTGTTTGAATGTATTTGATCTTTAGAATTTTATTCTCTACAATTGGTATCATAGAAGGAGATTGTATAATCTATACGCATCTCTTCTGTTAAAATAGTTTTTAGGGTTTCCGTTATTATTGGATCTAGTTCAGCCGTCATCTTTGTTATTGACGCTGATCTTTGTTCTTGATATTACCCAAAAATAGTTTTGGTTTACACATCTGATTCATACAGGTTATAATCGATCTTTAAACATGTCAAAAGATTCTCACATTAACTCAATAAATCTTTCAAGCAGAATTGGATCTACAACCAGAATCCCTATCCTGTTTTCCCAGTGATTATGAAGTGTGGGCATTGCACTTTGAAGATTAAGTCCTAGGGCTTGAAGACCATGGCTATCTGATATGGGAAGCCATTACTGTCCAGACGTTTACTCATACTGGAACAAGAAGAGAAATTAAAACTCAAGCTGACTATAGCAAACTTCTTCTTGATGTAAAAGACGTATCACAAGATGAGAAGGATGTTGGGTTATGAGCATTCTAACACTCCTAAGTGTACATGCAACCCTAAATACCTTGGATCTATGTTTTCTCTATTATACATACAATTATGAACATCCAAGGTATTATCCTAATCTAGCATACAAAATAATAAATATAACAAGATAGAATACATACCTCTTTGATGTAGAATGTCTTCATGAAGCTTGAGTGCCTAGTGCCCCAAGTGTGACACCTCAAATGGTTCACACAACCCCAAATACACTTGGAATAACTTGAGAGAAACTTGAACACTCCTTGAAATCGTCTAGCCCTCACACTCACACATTAGTCCACGATTTCTTGAGCCATGGGATTCTTTTATATGGTGGCTATTAGGGTTACACCATGTAACTCATAACTTTACCCATTCCTTATGCTCCATGGATTTTAACCTCCATGGAGTATCCATGGGTCACCCCATGGACTTAGTCCAACATAAGGAATCTTAGATCACAAGCCCACATATATAAGAATGAATGATTTACACAATCAACCCATATATTTAATTAGTCTCCTTTTGATCACTTAATTAATTCCAAATTAATTCTTGATCAATACTAATTAAATAACCTTATTAATATATTAGAACTTATAATATATTAACCAACCTTAAGTGTTATTTCTCTCATTATAGTCTATCCAAATGCATGATGCCATGCAACCCAAATGGACCATGTCGGGTCGGGTCAAGTCCTACCAATTATAGTTATGGACTTAGACATTAATCCAACAGTCTCCCACTTGGATAAGTCTAAAACTATTATTGCGTATGACTTCAGGAACCGATCAGCAATCGTAGCTCTCAAAAGCTTTTGTCGAACTCTGACCTTGTCGATGAACTCTGACCTTTGTCAATGACTTGTCCATTAAATAAGGGATCATATATTCCTCCATTCTAGATATCATATGGACTGAGACATGGATTATCAATCATTCTCTCTGTCCATTTGTTGTTTCCCGATTTCCAATTCATGATGACTGACTGATTGAACAAATCAAATCAGTCCTGGCTTGGCCAAGCACTCACATGTATCATCTTTAAATCATCGAGGGTCCCACAGATATCGCTTTTATCCTGAAGGTAAAAGGAATGGATAAACTTCGACTCATATGGCTTGTTCTACTACTTGTTGAATCATACACAAAGGCACGTTTTATAACATCGAGTTACCAATGTGTTTTCCTGCAATCAATGTATAACCAACTCATAGTAACAACTCATATCTCTAGGTTTGAAGAATATAAGATATTATCGTCTCATGATCACTCGTGATAAAATCCATGAAGTGATTCGAATGAGCGCGGGTTGAATCCAATACTCAGAACTTATGAGCACTCATGAGTGTTGTAGCACCACTTTGTCCACCAACTTGGACCTCTACAAACCAACCCATGACAGTCTTGATTCATATCTACTTCCAACATATGACCGACTGTGGATGGTTTGAATAACTTAATCATTCAGGAAGAGCGACTTAGTTATTCTGGAAGTCATAACATGCAAAGTGAAACACAAGAATAAATGAATCAAATATGGTATCAAACCCTATGAATATAAATAAACACTTTTATTTATCACCATACTGATTACTCATTATTCATTGTTTCGGTTTTATCAACTTTATACTTGAATTTAAAACAATAGTTGTCCCATGCTCCAAGCATGTACACTATGTTTTCTAAACACTAGTCATGCCATACACCAAGTATGCATACTATGTTTGTCTATGATCTTTACTTTGTAAAATAGATCAATTGAACATCACTCCAATGATCCTCTTTTCATAGTCCCAAATCCTTGCTGCAAATGCAAGAATTCCAAATTCATGCCATTTACTGAAATCTGTTAGATTCTAAACTTATATGCATTGATCCTCTTAATGATTATGCACGAAGTCAGAAAGACTTGACAACAATCATTACAGAGCATTCCAAAGGAGATCAGCTCCTTGGAAACATCCTTCTTTCATTAAGTTTCCTAATCTTACACAGATTGAATAATTTCTAACTTTGAAACATTTCCATATTCCATTTTGACTATCACTTCTGAACAAGAGTTGCCTCCTTACAGATTATGTCAATATGGTCCTTCCATAATTAACATTATACTTCCAACTGTCCTTGAGCAACCAATCTTTGGTAAACCTTAGATTGTCCTCGACAATTGCTTAATCATTTTAGTCATATCCAATTCTAGACCTTTTCCCTTCATAATGCCGCAGGCATTTGGAAAATTTTAGAAATGATGAATATAGCACATGTAATCGATCCTATATCCGAAGCATATGGGACACGATTCATGATGTCTCACATAAAGACTAAACCAGTCTTTTGCTATAATATTTCCATTTCAATTTGCCAAGTTCTCAAAATTCAGATTATGAAAAGGGATGTCGTAATCATAATCGAATTTTAGAACGCAAATAATGGACCCATATATAGAATTTCCTTATGTTGAGCCATTCTAACATGAAATTCATATATATATATCCTTGATTAAATACGATTAAAATCTCAATCTAAGCTTTTAGAATTGAAATGAAGTATAATTTCCTCTCCCTTAATTATAGCAAAACAACTTTTTCAACCCCTGCAACCTCACGAATTGAAACTTTTGTTTTCTATAATTAACATTGCTAACTTGCAACCTTTGTCATAATTATCATGCTCCCACTAACATGATGATTATTAGCATAACACTTATTCTCCCACTAGCTTTGACATGTACTCAGAAATCAGCTGACTTTCTTACCAAAGTTCAGATTTCTGATACTAGATTGTTTTGATAAAACTTTATCAAAATCATACACCTCTCTTAGATAGCTCACATGTGTGTCTAAACAGTTTTAGAACTATGAAAAGGGATGCCGTAATCATATTCTCATTGTTTAGACCTTTGCCACTTCTCACAAGTCCATGTTAGTGTGCCGGTAAACCACACACGCTCCACTAACGACTTTGAGAATGCAAATATCACAATTGCTATCTAGCTAAAATCTACTTAGTGAAAGTGTTTCCTCACCATCATTTTCATGAATCGGAGAGAAACGTTATGACACTTAGATTTAATAGTGAAAGTGTTTCCTCACCATCATTTTCATGAATCGGAGAGAAACGTTATGACACTTAGATTTAATAGTGTATGTGTTCTTATCCATGTGAATTTGTCAAAACCATAATCACAAGACAAGGTTAGTGACAAATCCAAACTCATATTGATTAAACTTGTGCAATCTTAAATTCTTGCCATTTGGCAGCTCAGGTGCCTGCCATTGCTTCCAAGTAGTTGTGCAACCAATTGAGAACTCTCAGAACTCCTATGCAAAGCCAACTTGAATAGGCACAAAAATTTCAACACGATAGGTTATAAACCTCAAGTCGTGTGCTAGTGAAGGACTTTAGGTTTTATTCTTGATTAAGTCTTGAAACTTTCAAGAGCTTTAAGACACCCACTGTCCTCTTGACATATAAGACTCCCTTGTCAAATATTCAAGAGATAGTGCGGATTCTTTATCAAGACTAACACTTTACACAATTGGCCTAAGTTGGTCTCTGTTTTATCCAAAACATCACAACTTACCAATTTCAAATGTACAAGAGTAGATAACCTTTTACTCTTACATTTGACTAGTGTTAACAAACCCTCTTTAAGATATGTCACTCAAGTTACAATCTTGGAGTATGACTCTAAGAATTGTTTTGGAACGAAGTATGACTCATCTTTTTGATTTAACCATTTCAACAATTCATGACTCCTCTTCTTAGTCATTAGAATGCACTAAGATGACTTTAGAGGACCAATTGTGATATGGTATCTTAATCATTAAGATGATCATAAACATGATACTAAAGTACTCTCCCATCTTTTCAGATTTGAGAAACTTTTATCTTTCTGCCATTCTTTGATTCTTCTTATTCGTTCTGTCTCACATTGAAACTTCTCCAATGCTACAGACTTATACTTAAACTTATAAGTATAACCATATTTACTGAACTTAAGTAAATCATGACGAATAGTCTTCTTGATCTTTTGTGGTGGACTTGACCAGTGCACAAGAATGTGTACTCGATCCCTTAGTCCTTTCCTTATTCACATAAGGAACTAGTCTTAATTTTTCCAAGCTGAAAGTTCTCATTCATCATACTATACAACTTGCATGATTCCAAGTTTCGGTCCAATTGAACCTTGGGTGATGAGAATCTTTCCTTATTTGGTAATATTAGACACTACCACAACCGAAAGAATCAAATCCATTTTTCCAATATTGCTATCAATGGAATCTTATAAGCAACAACTTTTCACAAATGCCATTGTAAGGATACTTAAAATAAATAAAATCAAAACCTTTTTCTTTTATTTTAAAACTTTGCGGAAAAACTTATCCTTACAATCCATATGAAAACCTTGTTGTTATCTATTTCTAAGCAATATAAATATCATAACTCTTAACTAATAGCCCAAAATTCTGATCACCGAACCATGCGATTGAAATCCATCTTCGCGATCAGAATCAGCATGTACTTAATAGAGTTAGACAATGGACTTTACCTGAAGTAGAACCAAACTTATTGACTTTAACATCCTTAGGTAAATTTGGCAGCTTCGTAACCAATGCCCCTTCCTTTGGCAATAGTTACCTATGGACCCTTGATAATGGGACTATCTCAGACTTCGCCTCTCTCTTTACCATTGGGTCAACCGAGTTGACTATGGCCGATCCCTTTCCATTGGGAAGAGAGAGCTTTACTGGATATCCAATGTCATCATTGTCAATATCCATAGCGTTTTAGGAAGTTGATCTGAGCAAATAGATAAGATCATTAAGGGTCTTGTCTTAGTCTGTTTCATAGGATTCCCAAAAGAACTCACTATGTGACTTAGAAAGTAGTTGAGCCACCAACTTTCTCAAGACTTTGACACCCAACTCTCCCGGCTTGTCAATATGTGACTACATCTCCAAGATGTGATCACACCTAGACCTTGCCTTGCCAATAGGGCTTGAGTGACCTTAAACTTTTTAGGAACTTGTGGGTTAGGGAGAATAATTGGAGGAGGTGAAAGAAGTATGATATCCATGGGACATCATCTTCATTTAGGAAAGCTTGTTTCAAGAGATTTGGGAAGATCATAAATGTCTAGACCAGACATCTTTTTGGGAGATATTCAAGATAGTTGATTTAAAGTCCTTAATATGACACCCAATATGAAATATTAAGGCTAGGACCCAACAAACTATTTTATAACTTAGAAGAGGGATGCCGTAATCCAAGCTATAAAATATTTGAAGGTAGGTGAATGACGATTCACCAATTTCCACCATGAAAAACGAAATAATTTATTAGGTTTTAATTGGATTTGAAAGTCCTAGATCTTTGAGATTCATTGAACTGTTCAAAGGCATATTTCAATCTCGAGTGTGCCCTTCAGGTTTTGTGACTGGGATGTCGAGGATCACAAAACAAGGTGTGAATAACCATGCAAATATACTTGGTACCCTTAATATTTACCCCTTAATCAGTGTGCCGGTTAACCACACACGCTCCACCGATACTATGATAAATATTAAGTTACCCTTTGCCTACCTTGTTAAGTCCAGGTTAGTGTGCCGGTTAACCACACACGCTCCACTAACGACTTAAGCAAAGTGCAAAGTGTAATTTCATGGGTTAGCACCAAATTCACATTTTCCTAAGTAACTAAGATTGGGTATTAATAAGAGTTTAGTTACTTAGTATTTATCATTAATACTTTTAATGAAAGGAGAATTATAGGCCTTGTCCTACCCGTTCGGCTAACGACCCTCCACCAGTCAAGGAAGCGGTGGGTGAGAGTGGACACCCATTAAACTGCCATTTTATAGGCAGTAACCTTATACCCCCCTTATAGACCGGCTTCGTGAATGAGGCCTACTAACGGTAAGACTGACTTTACTCTTATACATATATATAAATATTATTAACTTATAATATTATAAAGTATAAGGGTTGAATTTTAACTTTTAAAATTCTAAGGGCTAACTTGGAATTAAAGTATTCATAAGTGAAAACTTTTCAAATTCCAAAACTTGAGGGCAAGTTTTGAAACTATTCAAAACTAATTAATTACATAACTTATGAGTTTAAAGTAGTTTTAATTAAAAAAAAACTCTTCAAGTTCCATAACTTGAGGACAAGTTATGGAAGACTTTAAACTAATTAATAAAAAAAATAACTTTTTTTATTGTAACTTATGGAACTAATTAAGGTTACACTTTTTTTTAATTTAATGAAGAGACTCTTGAACCTCCATAACTTGAGGACAAGTTATGGAGTCATAAAACCATTTAATTAGAACTAGACTCTTCATTTTGTAACCTTTGCCAACTTTTATGAGTTTTATGATTCTTAAATGTGACTTTTCATATAACTTGAGGACAAGTTACAAAAACACACTTTGGAATCAACTCTTAGATTAAAATGGATTGAAAACAACTATTTCACACAACTTTTCTATTAATCTAAGAACCTCATAAGAACAAGATAATTCAAATCATCAATCTTCAAGAAATTAGCATGAACATACAAACTAAAACAAATCTTGAAATTATGACAATTATCTTAGAAATTGGATTAGCATGAACATTACCACATCAAAAACAAGTTTATAAGTCCAAAAACATCTTAGGGTAATGTTCCTAGTCCAATTCCAGCCAAAACAATCGAATATATGCATCCAACTCGATTTTTCAGCTACTTTTGCAAGTATAACAAGAAAACAAGCCTAGTCTCTGATACCACTGTTGGGTTATGAGCATTCTAACACTCCTAAGTGTACATGCAACCCTAAATACCTTGGATCTATGTTTTCTCTATTATACATACAATTATGAACATCCAAGGTATTATCCTAATCTAGCATACAAAATAATAAATATAACAAGATAGAATACATACCTCTTTGATGTAGAATGTCTTCATGAAGCTTGAGTGCCTAGTGCCCCAAGTGTGACAGCTCAAATGGTTCACACAACACCAAATACACTTGGAATAACTTGAGAGAAACTTGAACACTCCTTGAAATCGTCTAGCCCTCACACTCACACATTAGTCCACGATTTCTTGAGCCATGGGATTCTTTTATATGGTGGCTATTAGGGTTACACCATGTAACTCATAACTTTACCCATTCCTTATGCTCCATGGATTTTAACCTCCATGGAGTATCCATGGGTCACCCCATGGACTTAGTCCAACATAAGGAATCTTAGATCACAAGCCCACATATATAAGAATGAATGATTTACACAATCAACCCATATATTTAATTAGTCTCCTTTTGATCACTCAATTAATTCCAAATTAATTCTTGATCAATACTAATTAAATAACCTTATTAATATATTAGAACTTATAATATATGAACCAACCTTAAGTGTTATTTCTCTCATTATAGTCTATCCAAATGCATGATGCCATGCAACCCAAATGGACCATGCCGGGTCGGGTCAAGTCTTACCAATTATAGTTATGGAATTAGACATTAATCCAACAAAGGATAAGCTGCTAAGCAACGTTAAAGCAATGAGGATCATCAGGTTTTCTTTGCCACCATAAACTTTTCGTTTGGTTAGTTCATGCGACACAGCAAAAGGCATTTGGGATAGGCTTAAGGAACTATATTTAATTGATGCTGATCTTGACCATTCTATTCAAACTCTACTGCTTTCAGAGTTTGGAGCATTTATATAAAAGTCTGAAGAGAGTATAGATCAAACTTTTGATCGCTATAATCATCTGCTCAGTAGGATGATGAAGCACAAGATTAGACGTGAACTGCTCGAGCAAAAAGTCATGTTCATGAACGGGCTAAGATCTGAGTGGAAGGCTGTAGTTTCCACTATAAAAGCACATGAGCAGTTCAAGAACTACACGTTGGCGAAGCTAGTTGGAATACTAAGGTCACATGAAGATGATGTGACGAAAGAAGGGAAGATAGTTTCTAGGATGGGATCACTGGCCCTTGTTGCGAAGGGTAAAAAGGAAGTAGATGATGATGGTTCGGAGTCTGATCTCTCTGATTGTGAACTTTCCAAGGAAGAATATGCATTCATGGTATCCAATCCAAAGAAGTTTGCAAAGAAGAACTTCAGTCGCAACAAAAACCGAAACTAGCAGGGTAGTTATAGCTCTAAAAAAGTAAAAGAGGAGAGTATGAATAACTCTCAGAAAGAAGAAGCGAAGAAGGATAAAAAGCTTATGGGGGACTCTGGCTATGATTGTAATTACTATCATGGCAACAACCATCTGGCCAAGGAATGCATGCTGCAAAGATTGAACGAGAAGAAGGAGGGAGAGGATGACAAAACATATTATCTCTGAAAGCTGGAGGAGATAACAAAGAAGAAGAACACTGATAACACCATGCCTGCTTTTATTGTGCAGGAAAACGAAGTTGAAGATGAATTTGGCAGAGTCGAGGTTTGGTCAACTGACTCTGAAGATGAACAGGTTTGCAAACCTACTCATGGAAGGAGCTTCGTAGAGAAGGATGAAGTTTCACAGTTCAATGGAAGATGTTTGATGGCTACTAATGAAGTGTCAAAGATGAGAGGTTATGCAACTGATGGTGGACGTGGCGCTGATAGTTGTTTCGCTACGAAACCAGTTATGGAGCAGATAAGCGAGTGCGAGCAGGTGATCAACAAGGTAAACTCTATTCTTGAATCATTGAATATACATGTGTCTAGATATGAAACTAAACTGAACGACTTAAAAGACACATTTTCAAGTTTCGGTGATAGTCTAAAACAAACTCGTTTAACAAATTCTAACTTAACCTATCAACTCGGCAGGGTTTCGTCAAAAAGTGAAGAGAGACACATGTGGATTGAAAGTTGGAATCTGATTTGTCTAAGTCTAGGGATGAGTTAATTTATTTGCAGAGAGATAATTTAGATCTTTTAAAACAGCGTAATATTTTTTGTTTGATTGCCAAAAGAATTTATTTTTATATTACTCAGCTGCATCTTAATTGTGAGATTGGAAAGAAAATTCACAAGATGATTTTGCCATTCCTCGAATTAAAAGAGGACAAAATAGATGTTGACTGCTACACGTGCGAATCCATTGTCTCATTAGACGAAGTTTTAGATGCATATAAATTAGGACTAGACAAAATCGAATCTTATATACAGTCCAAAGACCATAAAAACATGCTTAAACAACTTTTGGATGAAAAAGACAAAGAGAAAATCAAATCCGAAACTGTACAGAAGTTTGACTCCCTAAGCACCAAGTTGAGTTCAGAAAATAAACTTGATGTTGAAAACGTTTCTGAATTCGACGATGAAAGTGTTATGAGTGAAATCTCCGTAGAGGATGAGGTTGACTGCTTTGAATTTGTTAAAAGCGAACCTGAACCTGCTAAAGTTTTAATTTCTGAAAATTCAGTTGAGTTCGCACGTATTTCTGAGAACAAATCCAAAGTTTTGACAGAAAAAGCAGTTGTTTTCCAAAAGGTTCGTACTGTACCTAACCAAGTTTTTACAACTAAAGGACTGAACAAAAATCAAATAGTTGAATTACCGTCCATGGTTGAAGATGATAACAAAGATGGCTGTGATGAGTTCTTCTTATCTACTCTGATCGACAATGCAGACGAAACCAAAGGTCTGTCTGAAATGACCTCGTGGAAAACGAAGAGCCGCTATGTAGCAGAACCCTTAAACAAAGTCAATTCAAGCTACGAAAAAGGAAGTCCAAGTGGAACTAAGAACGTTCCAAGTGACACATCATCTGTTCGGACCGAAACTCCTATCAGAAAGCCAAAACCTATGGCTAGTATTCACAAATCCTCTAAGCAGTTTGCAGCTCAAAAATGCCAAAGGAATGCTAGATACAACAAAAATATCAAGGAAAGAAAGCAGTTATGGCAGTCTAAGAATCCCAACTTTGTTCACAAAGAAAAATCCAATCCAAATACGAAAGTCTCTTCACCTACAAAACCAAAGAATTTCCAACGAAATCAGTCTCCACAGGTTACGAAACAAAAAGTTTTTCAAAAACCATCCTTTTCAACTCATGTGAAACTTGTGCAGACAACCAAGTCTCACTTTTCTGCTAACATGTATGTTTCACATTCAGCCAAGACATTGCAAGATGTTAAAGGCAAAGGAAAGATAGTTTTGGAACCTAAAATTCCTCTCAAAAGATCCGAAACTAATCCCAAGATAGTTGAAAAGAAAATTGTCAAACAGCAAATCTAAAATAAACAAAAGAAACTATCCACCAAGGATACGAACTCAAAAGACAATAGGATTACTGTTTTTCAAATCACAAAGAAAGATAAAAATAAAATTAATAAAACGAACTTATCTGGTTGATCCTGCCATTTCTTTTCCTGTATCTGTGAAAACCACATGAAGGCCCAAAAAACTTTGGGTTCCTAAATCTGCTTAACTTTCGCAGGTAATACGTGACGAGCAGTTCGATTCGGAATGGTACATCGACAGTGGCTGCTCACGTCACATGACACGGAGGAAGGAAGAACTATGAGAGTTTAGAGCACTAAAGGATGGAGGAAGAGTGAAGTACGACAATAATTTACTTTGTGAAATCAAGGGTTATGGGATGATAACAAATGGAGAGTTTTCTATTCCCAAAGTTGCATATGTGGAAGGACTACAACACAACCTCATTAGTGTTTCGCATCTAGTAGTTGGTACAGGACTGAAAGTATCATTTGATGATGAAGGATCAGAGATAATCGAAAAGAAGTCCAAGACAGTGCTTCTGAAGTCAAAACGAAAAGGCGAAATGTATCCGCTAAATATGAATCCCATCAAAGGGAAGCCTACAATCTGCTTACTTACGAAAGCTTCTACTGATGATAGTTGGCTATGGCACAGGAGACTCTCGCATCTCAATTATAAAGATATCAACAAGCTTGTTCTTGGTGATCACGTACGAGGGTCACCACTCTTGAAATTTGACAAAGAACATCTATGTGCAGCCTGCGAAATGGGGAAACATAGCAGGAAGAGTCATCCAACAATTGTCAACACGAAAGTCATTGAGCCACTTGAACTTTTGCATATAGACCTTTGTGCAATTGAAACCATCGCTGGTAATAAATATATTCTCGTAATCGTAGATGATTTTTCTAGATTCACTTGGGTGCATTTTCTTAAGAAGAAATCAGAAGCCACTCCCAAGCTCAAGGATTTCATAAAGCAGATAGAGCTACAACTGCGAAAGTTGGTTCGTAACATTCGCAGTGATAACGGTCTGGAATTCAAAAATCAAGCGTTTGAAGAATTCCTGACTGCCATAGGAGTAACTCATAATTTTTCAGCTCCTTATACTCCTTAACAAAACGGGGTAGTCGAAAGACAAAACCGTTCATTGTGCGAAGCTGCGAGAACCATGTTGTCATTTGCGAATCTGTCACTTTACTTCTGGGCAGATGCGATAGGAACTGCTTGCTTTACCCAAAATTGCTCAATCCTGAATAAGCGATTCTCTGTCACCCCATACGAAATCATAAATAATCGAAAACCTAATGTCAAGTTTTTCCATGCTTTTGGTTCCAGGTGCTTTATCTTAAACTCAAAGGAGCAACGTAACAAATTCGATGTGAAGGCTGACGAAGGTATTTTCTTGGGGTATTCTTTAACTTCTAAAGCATATAGGGTTTTTAACAAAAGGTCCAAAAAGATAGAAGAAACCTACTATGTCACTTTCGACGATAATTACTTGAAGAAGGTTCAGAAGAATGACAGTTCATCACAAGAGATCTTTCCCAAAACGAATCCTGCTACCATACCACTCTGCAATCTCTACGAGGAATTCATAAACTTATTTGATGAACCAGAAAAGGCAATCTCCTCAGAGTCCAAAGCAGCAGACAACAAGGAAGACGAACTCAAGAAAATCATTGATGATGCTGCGAAAGATATGGAACATGAGCACCCCACTACGAAGGACCCGAAAGCTTCGTCTCAATCAACAAGTGCGAATGCTACACCACAGGGGGAGGGCTCAACGTCAACCTCCACATCTAATCCACCAGTTCAGGGGGAGAACGAAACTCCTGTAGTCAACTTAGAACTACCTTTCCATGGGGAGAATCTTAATCCAGAAGAAGATATATATATATCATTCGAGGGGGAGAGTGGAAATGTGAATGATGATTCTGATGTTCAGTCAGAGTTTGAAGAAGTGAATGTCGAATTGGATCGAACATATAATCCTAATTACCATCCATTGGCTAAATGGACGAAAGATCATCCTAAAACTCAAGTCATAGGAGATTCGTATTCAGGTGTTCTTATGAGAGCTCGACAAAGGGCGAAGCAAACTGCACTATTCTTCAAATTGCTCTTGATCATTCTGATTGGGTGCAAGTAATGTAGGAGGAGCTCAATGAATTCGAACGAAACAAGGTTTGGAGACTAATTCCCACTCCAAGCTGGATAAGGAAGGCAATGTGATAAGAAACAAGGCATGACTCATTGTAAAGGGATATTGTCAGGAAGAAGGTATTGACTACGAAGAAACCTTCGCACCCATTGCAAGGTTGGAATCTGTTCGTATCTTTCTGGCATACGCATCACACAAGAACTTTGAAGTATATCAGATGGATGTCAAGTGTGTATTTCTTAATGGGGAACTAGAAGAAACAGTGTATGTGGAACAACCACCAAGGTTCATAAACAAAAAGTATCCGAACCATTGTTACATTCTGGACAAGGTAGTTTATGGTCTGAAGCAAGCTCCAAGAGCCTGGTAAGAAACTCTAACTCGTTTTTTAAAACATGCTAAATTTAAATCGGGATCGGTCGACCCAAACTTCTTTCACAAGAAAGATGGTGACCACTTGATGATCGTCCAAATTTTCGTTGATGACATCATTTTTGGATCAACTAACCCCAGCTTAACAACTGAATTCTGAAAGTTTATGGAAACTAAGTTTGACATGAGCTCCATGGGTCCGATTAAATTTTTCCTTGGCTTGAATATAAGACAAAGTCAAGAAGGTATTTTCATCAATCAGGAGGCTTATACAAAGACCTTACTCTCCAAATTTGGAATGGTGGGAGATTCAAAAGTGAAGGTTCCAATGGCATTCAGAATGAAATTAACTCCATCTCTGGACAAGCCGGTTGCTGATATGACACTCTATCGTCAAATGATAGGTTCATTGATGTATCTGACTGCTAGTCGTCCAGATATCATGTTTTCGGTTTGCTATTGTGCCAGGTTTCAAGCGAATCCTCGCGAACCTCACACGACTGTTGTTAAGAACATATTTAGGTATCTCAAGCGAACATCCTCACTAGGAATATGGTATCCTTCGAGTTCGGGTTTCTTTGTGCAAGCGTTTTCGGATGCAGATCTTTGAGATTGCGGTCTAGATAGAAAGAGTACAACGGGAGGATGCCAATTTCTTGATGGCAAACTCGTGAGTTGGCAATCTAAAAAGAAAACTTGCATCTCCCTATCAACTATTGAAGAAAAGTACATAGCCGCTGCATCTTGCACTTCACAAGTAATCTAGATTCAGATTCAGCTTCGTAACTATGGCATCAACATGAAACAAATCCCCTTGTATTGCGATTCAGAGAGCGCCATTCGCATATTTCACAACCCAGTGCAACACTCCAAGAATAAACACATCAGACTGAGGTATCACTTTATCAAAAATCATGTGGAAGATGGAAATGTCGAGATACCATTTGTAAGATCCACTGATCAGTTAGCCGACATCTTCACGAAAGCCTTACCTGAACAATCCTTCAATCGCATTCTACAAGGCTTAAGAATGATAGAGGCTGAATCCATTCTAAAACCACATGCGCAGTCATAAGTTTTTAATAGGCCTGCGAATTGATGCGAACGTTCGCAATGACATGCAGTCATCTTTTCATCTTGTGTATCGGTACGAACGCTCGCAGTAACTCGCAACCAACTGTTCACACAGCGAATTGGTGGGAATGTTTGTAGTGACTCGTAGTCTACTGTTCATTCGTGGTTTGGAACTTTTTGTATCCTTTGTACATTTTCATTATTTCTTTTTATTTCTTTCTGTTTCTAATTTCTTTTCAAAAAAATCAAAATTTTAAAAATATTTTGTTTCTTTCTGTTTTTATTCCTTTTTCATAAAAACAAAAATACAAAAATATTTTCTTTATTTTCATCATTTATTATAAAATTATAAAATACCAAAAATATTAGCTAATTGGGCAGGTTTCAAGGCAAATATCTTGGTGATCTCAATTACGAATGATATGGCAGATATAAATTCTGAAACTTCACACTAGTTAAGTGTCCCTAGAAGCATGTTGTTGTATGTCGAACAAAGCCTCAAGACTTTCTATGTAGAAGCCTTAATGAATCGATAACACCAATCGTTTCTTCTCAATAAGGCTGTTTATTCACATAAGTCATGAGCTACCTTACTCTTCTCACATTGAGTTAAGAGTTAACTGCTTGGTCACTTTCGCATACCATAGGCATACTGTTTCTTTGGAACCACCTCTTACCAATTCTCCATCACTTTCGCATTAAAAAATGTAACCCTGGAGACTCTCAGAAGTTACCCCTGAGGTTTATGGTTACAATCAATTTTGTGTTCATGAGCTTAAATTCGTTATAACCACAAATTGAGTGAAACCCAAAATCCAACACATATATACATATTGTGAACAATATACATGTTCTAGATATTTCACCTTGGAATTAACGAATGTCCACCTCCGTGCTCAGTACCAAGAAATCTCTTTTTCTATCTGCGTGATCTTAATGAGATGTTCTAGACCTAAGAGGATTGTTCCCAATAGATCCAGTTTTTATTTTTCTTGAGATTTCTATACTTATCCTTGTCACTTAAAATAATTCCAAAGCATACTTGTTTTTATGGCTACACCAGTCAGACAAGTACTTCACCCGAACGTTCAGACTTATATTAAGTTTCGTAGTTTGGTTGAAGATAAAACCACCTTAAATCCTAATGAAAAGATGCCTTTCACTGTTTCTCAATAAACATGTGATCGTAATTCAACGGGAAACCACATAGACACTTTAGAGTCTCTCTTGACTCCGAAGGAAGAGATCATTTCACGGGATCCATCTGTTTGGTGTCCTAGTTAGACATCACTAGAATCCCTTAGAATAATATTGATTTATTTCTTTATCTTTGGCGCACTCTCGCACGAATATCCTTATGATTTTCCAAAGTCTGGTTCATGGTCATCATATTTACTTTTAGTTTCGCAGACAGGTTGATGATTGTTCACTGCGAAAGTTCATAACAGAATCCACTGAGAAAACGCGTAACTGACACGGCATCTTAAATGATAAGATTAGGCACGAGAATTTGAAACGATGTTGATTTGACGCCGCCTGACACACATCACATCTATCAGTCACGCCTTTTTAGGCGCCTTTTCAGTAACCGATGCAACCAATCGACGCTTCTTTAATTAATTACCACTCTCAAAAAGCAAACAAGTCCTACGGCGATCATAGTCTCTACTGTTCATCGTCTTCTTCATCAAGCTTCAATGGAAGCTACTTCAGAGACCCCTTCAGTTGCAAAAAACGCGGCATAGTCCTCAATCCTCAACCTGAAAGCCAATAAAAACTTGATCCTTGATATTGATCCAACGAAATATGAAGTGTTTCTCTAACCAATCGTCGAGTGCCTTAAGTACTCCCCACTCGTTATCGCGCTTACCAAGTCTGAAATTATTCCTCTGGTGCATCTCTCAAAGGCTTACTCCACTGCTAGTTATACAAAAGGGGAAGAACGGATCTCGTTCGAGATCTTCAATAAAAAGACCCAAATAACAAAATCGAGGTTCTGTCAACTCATAGGGCTTCAAGAGGGTCGTGACCTAATTTCCCCTGAGAGCGTCTCCAACTCAGCAATTCTTGAGATGTTCTACCAGATGGGCTGCAAGGAAATATTGGTAGCAGTTTCTAAGTTCAAGAAGCCTAACTTGTCGCCGATGTGGAACGGTTTATTCACGATGATCTTTAAGAGCTTCTCGGAAAGGGTTACTGGCTCGGACTGTGCAAGCAATCTGTTCATGATTGTGTTGTACGGAATCTACTCCGGCATCAACTTGGATTACGGGTCTATTCTTTGGGCTCAGTTGGTTCAAAGCACTCTTTCTTCCTCACGACACAGTGAAATCTCCTGTGCTCGTTTCTGGACCATCATCGTTCAATGGGCGATAAACAAACTCAAAGTTCCTGCCTTAGAAGGGTCTTGTTTGGCTTCGATCCAAATTTTTCACACAACGAACATCATACTCTCTGATAACTCCAAGTTCAGCTTTATCGGTTCCATTCTTGAAGCAATGTTTCGTGATGTTCCGGCAGCGAGTGATGTGATGTGAGCCTATCGCAGTTTGCCCATCTCAGGCTTTCGCCCATTGTCTGATGAAATGTGAAAGGTTCTCGATGAGGTGGACAAACCCAAGAAGGGAGTCAAGAAAAAGGGTGCGAACGATGGCCCATATGAACCAGCACAAACACCCAAGAAGGACAGGAAAAGGAAATCCAATGAAGGACCCTCCGGCTCTCCTCAACCTTCTAAAAAGAAGAAGATCAAGAAAGCTGCTCGCAGGACATGATCTCCAACACCGAGTGTACACAAAGATTCACATTAACACACGGTTTCTGAGATTCGTGTTCAGGAGGAGGTTCACAACGAAAATGAGGCAGACGCTACTTCTCATCCGAAGGTAACCTTTGAGATCCAGAGGTAACCTTTGAGATCCCAACCTCCGTTCCAATAACAGATGACTTCTTTCAAGATTTTTTTGTTCCTTTACCCACATTTACTGTCACAACTCCAATCACCATTGCTCCATGCCCACCAGTATCTTTGGGTGTTTCGCAAACCCAAACCCCACTCTTTACTGAATCAACCACAACCACACCTACATTTACTGTTAGTCACTTTACTCCACCTATTTCTCCTCTTAGACAAGATGATTTGGATACCATTTTTGGTGGTGATGTTCGTTTTGAAGATTTTACCTCCAGTCCTTTCCATGTTCTTGACGAAAGTGATGATGATGCTCCAGTCACTCAAAAGCAAATCAAGGAAATCAATGACAAGATGGACTCGCTAATTTAATCTTCCAGTACTTCATCCAGCAATGCTTATTCTTAGGAAGCAATCAAGGCCTTATTTGAAACAACTTTAAAGGAACATGATGCGAATATGGAGAAGACAAACAAAGTTGTGGAAGATTATGCGGTCACATGCAAACAAGCGACCAAAAAAGTCAATAAACTAATTACTGATGCTAGATCGTTCATGAGCACCTTTCAGAACTCTTTTAAGTCCAAGAATATGAAAGCTAATAAAGCTATTTCAAGTCTGAGTATTTCTCTTTGCAAAGAGAAGGAGGCTCTCAAGAATGTTCTCACTAGGATCAAGTCTGATAACTCCAAGCTCAACACCTCCATCACATCCAAAATTGTAAAACTTCAAGAAGACTTGGTTGTTGAGAGTAACCTAATGGATGCTCTTGCATGCAAGACAGAAAGAGTTCAGGTATTAAACGTCAAACTTGCGACTGCTGAAAAGAAAATAGATGAGCTCTGTACTGAGAGAGCTGTTGTAAAAAGCTGTGTTTCGGATGTGAACTCCTTGCTGTCCAACATTATTGAGGCTCGTGATCCTTTGATTCCTATCACTCTTCGGAAGCATCTGGCAGATAAGCTTAGGCCTGCATTCACAATTCTCAACAGGCTTGAAGGTGTTTCGGAGTCCACGGTCCTTCCAAAACAAGTGGGAGAATAAACGAAAGAACCAACCCCGAAGGCTGCTGGTACTTCTGTTAAAACCAATGATTCTAAATCATCAAACGAACTGAAGGTTAATGTACCTTTGGGTTCAAAAGGAAGGAGAAAGTGACATAAGAAGAAGAATAAGAAGAAGAAGAAGAAAATGAAAATGAGAAATTAAAGCGCAAGGCTCGTGATGCCATTCTTGATGAAAACTTACGCATTGCGAGAGAGGCAGAAGCAAGAGAAAAGGCAGAACGTGATGCTCAAACTGCCCTAGCTGCCAAGAAACTGCTATGTCCTCCTTAGTCCATGGAGCGAATCCTGAATGAAGCAATAGACAATCCGACCCTTCACTGGTTGGAACCAGTAACTACTTTCGAGCTGGTGAAATCTTTCGATTCGCAGCTCGATTTCCCCTTCACACCGAAAGCATTCCTATTTCGTTGTTTTGATACGGTTGCGAACACTCCAGACTCTGATGCGAATGTAGACAAGTCTCTAATGAATTTTTATCTGAAGTATGGCAAACCTCAGTTTCAGACTTGGAGTTCGTAGAAGATCAATGTCGTCAAAACTTACCATGCTTAAATCCTTATGACTGGATCGTCCTAGTGTATTTTCTGATGCAAGACGAGAAGAAATATGAACCTGTTGTTGATCACATCAAAAGGATGTTGGTTTCTTATATACTTGAAGTTGCAAAGTTTGATGTTGAAATCTCTTCAGTATTACGAAAGAAACCAACAGTCCTTCCCTTAGGCCCCGCAAGTGAGATTGAGAAGATGCAAATGGGGAAAATTGAAACCGATAACTAGACGGTTATGTTTCAGAGAGGTTCAAAAGAGAGAGAAGACATTCAAAAATGTTTGTTCGCACTGCCAGATAAGCATCTATTTTCTACAGTTTGCTTGAACTTCATTTTGGACATCACAGGCAGTTGCAATGCGAACAATGCTGCTGCGAAAAAGTGTTTTTCTGACATGATTCGCTGGTACATCGCCTTTCGCAACACTCTTCTCAGTATTATGCCCAAACTGTTCAAGACTCAAAAGCGCATTCAACAATGAAGGCCTTCCTCCCAATCGACGCAAAGTGGGAGATTGTTGGGTATTTAGTGGTATTTAGTGTTGCATCTTTATGGGCTCTTTACTTAGTCCATATTTTATCCGGGTTGGCCCTGTCCACCCATGATTAATGATTAGGGTTTTACTATTTAAGGTGCATGCATGCATCATGTATTAGTTAGTCATGATATTGTAAACCCTACATAGCCTCTACAGTAGCAGTTCTTAATCGAGCTCTTCTGAGGCTGTGACTTATAATCATTCGACACATTCTTGATTCATATTCTGTGTTTGATTGTTTTTACTTGTTTGAATCTATTCGATCTTTAGAATTTTATTGTCTACGCTATAAAATGACCGTCATTGGGTATATACTCTTACCCACCGCTCTCTTGTATAATGAGGGTCATTAAAAAGTATAATACTATTAAAAGTAACTAAACCTTTTATTAAAAAATCACAATCTTAGTTACTTTAGAAAAATGTGAATTTGTATGCTAACCCATGAAATTACACATTACACTTTATAATTCGTTAGTCGAGCATGTGTGGTTAACCAGCACACTAATAGGGACTAATAAAGAGTTGTAATGGGTATCTCATAAATTATCATTGTTGATGGAGCATGTGTGTTTTACCGGCACATCAACTGAGATGAGAAACGACATTGAGGTTACCAAGCACATTTTCATGGTTATTCACATCTTTTTTATGATCCTCGGTATCCCAGTCACAAATAGAAGAGCATAATGTGAGATTAAACATGCCATTGAATAGTTTCAATGAATCTCAAAAGACCTTGGAATTTCACTAAACTTAATTTCTTTTAAATTTCGTTTTCCATTGGTGGAATTGGGAAATCATCATTTACCTACCTTTATAAAATTTACATTTAGATTATGGCATCCTTTTTCTAAGTTGTGAATTATATAGTTGGATCCTAGCCTTAACATTTTATTATGGTTTTATATTAAGGATTATTGTTAACTAACTAAAACTACTTTCTTTTATAGATGTCTTCCAAGGCTGAAGCTTCTGCTTCCTCATCCTCCTCCCATCATAACTTCTCCTTGCTATCGATCTGCTCCAAAGTCATATTGGATGGTTCCAATTATAATGATTGGATGCTAAACATCAAAATGGCACTTCGCTTCGAGAACAAAGAGTATGTCCTCGAAAAAGAACTCATTGAAGTCGAAGAGGCCAATGTCACTCCTGAAGAATACACATCTTATCAAAAACACTACGAATATGCAACAAAAGTTGCTTGCATCATGGTCGCCACAATAACCTCCGAGTTGCAGAGATTATGTGAGGATTACAGGCCATATGAGATGAACAAGGACCTTATGGAAAAGTACCATAAGCGAGCTCGTCAAGAAAAGTACAAGGTGGTAAAGTCCTTCATGGCGTTCAAAATGAAAGAAGGAAAATCTGTTTGTAGCCACGTATAGGGAATGCAACGTTATGTGGAGTGCCTTGTTAGTCTTAATGTGCACTTTGATGAGGAGTTGGCTATTGACATAGTCTTGAACTCCTTACCAAGTTGTTATGATCAGTTTATTCTAACTTATCATTTGAAAAACAATGAGACCACCTTGACTCGGTTGCACAATCTACTATAGACAGCTGAGGCAGGAATGAGGGGTAAGAACTTAAACCCTAATCCTGGTAGTGCTCCTGTTCTGGATATTGGTCAAGGAGAGGGGAAGAATATGAAAGGTCCTCAAAAACAAAACTAAAAGGGAAAGTATCATGTTGGGTCATCAAGTAATGGACCCAAAGGGAAATCTAGATCTAACGCTCCTCTAATTTCTGATCCCAAAGAGGCCACTTGCTTTTACTGCAACGACAAAGGGCATTGGAAACGAAGTTGCCCACAATATCTGCAAGATATCAAGGATGGAAAAGTGAACCCATTAGGGACCAGCCAATCCATTCCCACAATCACCTTGCTCTCGCGCAAAGGTATAGGAACCAAATCAATCGGATACCAATCGTTAAATAAATCCAGAACATAACGTCGATGTACCCTCGATACCCGCAGTGGATGATCATCGACAATATCTACCTCTAATGGATAATCAAGCTCCCTTGGAGCGTCACCGAACCTCTTGCTAAGCGCAAGAGATAAAAACGATCAGGTGGTGCCCGAATCAAAAGCAACTAAAGCTGGAACACCGTTCACTAGGAACGTCCCTATATAACAACAATTATATTTATTAAGCATAAACATCAAAATAAATAATGAAATAGGGAGAAAATACATACCCGTAACCATAAATGACACCGTGCGATCCTCCTCGGCTGACAGCTGAAAAGCTCGGCTCCTCACCACTAGCGCCTCCACCTTGCTTAGCGATCGTCGGTAATCGTCAATGTCGCCGGAGTGGGTGCTACTACCGCTCCTCCTACTGCCAAACTCGGACAATCGTCATTCTTGTGGTCCCTCTAATTGCAATGAAAGCAAATCAAACCTGATATGTGGGTGGTGGTGGTGGCAATACAATCCCTGCTGAAGTGACCACTCTTGTCGCACTTGAAGCAGCCAGAACCACCCGCCCTACAAGGTCCCTCGTGTGTTCGACCACACCGACCGCACCGACCCCAGCCCTGATGGCCCCTTAATCTTGAATCCACAATCTTGGGAGTCTTCCCCGAACCCTCCAACACCTGCACCTGAACCAGCTTCCTCTTCCTCATAATCTCCAGATCAATCTCCCGCTGGCGAGCCTGAGCTATCATGTCATCCAATGCCTTACAACTATACATACTCACAAACTCCCGTATCTCATCCTTAAACATATCATGGTACCGGGCCTTCTTCATCTCTTCGTCCACCACATACTGGGGAACCAATAAGGCCCTCTCATGGAACATGGCTGTGATCTACGCCACGGTCTCGGTAGTCTGGTGAAGGTCCTGAAACTCCCTCGCCAGCCGCTGAACCTCAATCACTGGCACAAACTCAACCCTAAATCTCGTAAAAAAGTCATCCCAAGACATTGTCTCAACTGCCTCGCCTCCCAAAGCATAGTCCACCTCCTCCCACCAATCGCGAGCTTTATCCTTCAGAAGACAAAATGCAAATCTGACATTCGACCCCTCAGGGAAGAAGCTAGTCTGGAAGGCGTTCTCGATGTCCACCAACCACCGTCTGCTAGTAATGGGGTCCTTCATTATGAACAACTCAGGAGCCCCACATGCACGAAACTCTCAGAAATTCAAAGAGCTTGCACCCACCATATCCACCATCTCAATGTGAAATGCGCCTAGATGCTCATCCAAAATATCCATGATGCCCTCCTTGATCAAACCAAATATTACAGCAGTCTGCTCCAAAATGTTGAGGGTAATCTCAGACGAAATGAACTCCCGTATCTAATCATCCAAGGGTCCGGCTCCAAAACCCGAACCTGGTCCCTCACCAGGACCTGAAACACCTTGAGTGACCACCATACTGAAAATAAACCATAAAAACCATCAGAAAATAGTCGAAGAATCTCACACAAAGTAGGTCCCTTGGTATCCTTTTGACTCCCTTGACTCGAGTACGAATCTTGTGCTTCCTGTAGTACGGGCCCAATACTACCTTCTACACCTATCCGTACTTTCCTCAAGAGTCGTCCCGATTCCCCTAAGTGATACACTAAGTTCAAACATTCTAAAATACCACTACACCATGCATCTGATAATGTGAACATGACTCCTAGGTTCTACTAGGATTCCCTTCCCAACACTCTCCACCAGCAGTTGCAGAAGAAACCCCAACAATCACCCGCTAACAACCTTACGAATATAACTACATGCAACATACACTAGATAATTCTTCGACTGCAAGGTCTCACACTACAACGATTTGACTTAAACAAGTGTTCAATAGAGTTAAACCTAACTTTCTAAAAGTATCTAATTTCTGCAACATGTAACCTAGCAAATTCGCTTGATAGTCAGCTAGCACTAGTAGTGGTTCCTAAAAGCACAAAACAAGCAACATTCGAGCATCGAGTTCTAACCAAATCACTTCCTAACAGGCCATCCTAACATAGCAATAATATGTTAATCTCTTTTAATCCTCATTTAGCATTCATGAATGGATTATGTAACATCCCAAAAATAATAAGTAAAAATTTCATTTTTAGGTTAACCAAAAACCGTCAAGTATTCATATAAAACCATCCATAAGTATGTCAATATGAAAATAGTTATCAGAGAACAATTCCCAAAATCATAATAATGTTGAACACGGGTGGATGCACTGCGATCAAGCCGGGACCTTCCCCTTCGAACCGGAAGTACTTGAAACATAAACTTAAACTATAAGAAAAATCTTACTGAGTTTCCTCAAAATACCACATATGATACATATAATGGGCCTCACCCGACATCTATCGGGTCTCACCGGACATTAGTCCCCGCCTAGTATGATCTGTTAGTAACATGCGATGGGCCCCACCCAACACATTCATCAGGGCTCGCCTGGCATCGGGCCCTGCCTATTATACATACAAACAAATACATTACATGCAAGAGTCACAAAGACATCTAGAATCCTAATAAAAGTAATCAATGGGCCATTATTGGTGCCTTTGACCAGCCAAACACTGTGAGAAGACTCACCTCAATCTGACGATAAGCAAACACATGCAAGCTACAGCTACAATGGCTCCTCACACTAAACACATTCGAACCAACCCAAATCACTATTTAGGGTAACAATCCGCAAGTAAAAGTCCAATTCATAATCCATCTCAGAAAGAGTAAAAGACCCTTTTACCCTTCCAAATCTAGGCCCAACAAGTCATGGCCCACATTGGCCCAACCTAACCCCTAGGCCCAAAATGGCCCAACCTAACCCCATCGCCCAAAATGGCCGAAAAGGATTTCAGGTGAGTACTTTGTGCGTACCACCTTTACGCCCATCGTACTAGGCTACGATCGAGAGCAAAATCAGGCCAAGCCCGTTACTCCCCGTGTACGCCTCAGAAGCTCAGAATCAACTTTTAAGCACTTAATGCTTTAGACCAAAAAGTTAAACTCATATATCTTGTTCTTAGGAATGTCTTAAATAATAAAGTCGTCAACTTGATGCCTTTGCATGGCTCAAAGAGGCCCAAAACTAATTTCTAACCTTCTAACTCCATATTATAAACATCAACTCTTTCATGGTTGAGTTAAAGCCATCAAGGTGTTATTTTCGTTAACAAGGGACCTCAAAACATCAAGAAATGTTTACCCAAACTTTTGAAGTAGCTCTTACTCATATGAATCAACCCATGTGACCAAAACAAGCCAAAAACCATAACTAGCCTAGATCTAAACAAAGAAACACCAAGATTGAGACTTTATACCTTCTAGAAGATGATGAAGGTGAATATATTCTAGATCCACAAGCTTCAAGCCAAACAATACACCTTTAATAAGCTCCTTTTTCTTCAAAATGCACTAAAATCACTCAAAGGCTCAAGAATCACTCCAATATGGGCTAGGGTTTCGAGGAAAGTTGCTTAGAGGATGGAGCCTAAGGATAAGGTCAGCCTCAAGGGAGTTAATGAGGTTTTATAAGGTCCAAAACCCAAAAATTATGGTTTGCCCCTTACTCGAGTACGTCCTGCGTACTTTAGGTATGCCCAACGTACTAGGGGAAAACACCGTGTCCAGGTTTCAACAAGGTACGTCCCACATACCTTAATTACGCCCAGCATAATAGGCCATAATGCAAAAATAATAAACACTTAGAATTTTAAGGAATTTACCTGGGAACCGGGCATTACAATTCTCCTCCACTTGAATCAGACTTCGTCCTAAAGTCCGCTGACGCAAATAACTCTGGGTAATGCTCTTGCATCTCATCATCGGGCTCCAACGTCTACTCTAAACCCTTCCGGTGCTGCCATTGCACCTTTATTAGTCCCACAACCTTGTTTCGCAAAGTATTTGTCTTATTGTCTAGGATCGCAATTGGTATCTCTATGTAATTTAGGCACTCATCCACTTGGATATCCTCCAAAGGAACCACTGTGGAATCATCAACCAAGCACTTCCGTAGCTGAGAGACGTGAAAACAGTTGTGAATATGAATGAGCTCCTCGGGTATCTCTAAACGATAGGCAACCCTGCCCATCCGAGCAATAAACCTGAAAGAACCAATATATCTGGGGCCCAGCTTGCCCCGCTTCTTGAACCAGATGACACATTTCCAAGGTAACACTTTCAGGAGTACCATATCCCCAACCTGGAATTCCAAATCTGACCGATGTCTATCAGCATAACATTTTTGTCGGCTGTACGTAGTCTACAATCTCCCGTGCACTTGTTGGATCAACTAAGTAGCCCGGAGCACCACCTCCGTGCTACCCATAACTCGCTGACTGACCTCACCTCAACAAATCGGGGTCCGACACTTCCTTTCGTAAAGCATCTCAAAAGGAGGTCGATCAATACTGGCGTTGTAGATGTTGTTTTCAGAAACCTCAGTCAATGGGAGACACGTATCCCAACTACAACCAAAATCCAGCACACGTGTTCGTAGCATATCTTTCAAGGTCTGGATAGTCCGCTAGCTCTGACCATCGTTCTGCGGATGAACAGTTATGCTGAAGTGCAATCGAGTACCACACTCCTCATAGAACCTCTTCCAAAACCTGGAAATGAACCGAACATCCTGATCTGAAATTTCCTAATACAGTCTTTTAAGTGTTTTAGGGACTAAAACCATGAAAATTTCCAAATTTTAAACCTTCTTTGTAAGTTGAAAATTTTTTGGACTCTATCAATAGTTTGTATTTTTATTATTATTTTTTTTTGTAAAATCCTTAGGCGTCAAGTATGTAGTTTTGTCAAAACTATATGTTACATTGTAGCTATTATTTTAACGAAAAGATCATTTATGCTCAGCATATGATATGATTCAAGTCTCTCCTTGAAGACTATGTTAAAAAAGATGGCCAAGTAGTCACCTATGAAGACAACGAAAAGGTCAAACAAAACTACAAAAGGATTCAGTACAATCAATTTGTTCATACATTGTAAATTTTTTACATGTAGGTTTGCCCAATAAATTTATCTGAAGTATTCAAAACGTATCATTTATGACCGGTACGTAATTAAATGTTTATCGTTTCCGATGACTTCAACCAATAAATATTTTAGGGTAATAAAGTTTTGTTGTTGTAAATATTTAGTCATTTTTTTTACATATTTAACCAATAAACTCATATATTTGTATCAAATTTATATAAAAAATGTGACCTTCATTGCATTGAGAAAAAAGATCGTGAAAGTTAGCTCTCATTCCATGTGAATCCTGAATAGACCGTCAGCGGCTCAATTATCTCTTTCCAATTTGTAAAGAGTAAAAATGGTAGCACAAACATTTTTACAAATTATTTTTTACAAAATTACTATTTGTTTACAATTTGAAAAGTAAAAAAAAAAAATGCAACTTTAAATATATGAAAAAGAATAATTAATAAAGTTAGAAATCATTTGTGAAAACAAATTACACAAGACACTACTTTCTGTAAGCATAAAATATTAAAAAATACATAAAAAGAAAATATTTGGGAAAAGTTGCATGTTAATGTAATAATGTGTGTAGTTGGTGTTATAAAAACAGTTAAGTTGAATTAGTTTGTTTGCTAAATTTAACAATTACTCTATGTTTACATGTCAAAAATTTATAAATAAATGATTAAATGTATTTAATTGTAAAAGTATTACACTTGATGGTGTAGTCATATTTTATTTTTTATTTTCTTCGTGTCACCCTAACGGTCATTTATTTTTCACTCATTCTTCCTATTGGAAAAAAAGGAAATGATCACATTTCATTTCCCTCACTTTAGTTTTCTTATTTTACTTAATTTAAAATACTATAATATAATAAATAAATAAAATTAAGAAATTGGTTAACAAAAACAAAATTAATTAAAATATAAATATTTCATTACGTAAAAAAGACTACATAATTTAAACTAGATGGTTATCCCCCGCTACACGGGGGCCTGAAGGTTTCATTTTTAGCATCTGTGTTATTTTTATCGCTTCTGAAATAAATAATATTTATTTGACTGCGTTTGAACATGTATGGCAGTTCTGTTGGAGCATCATGCAACAGATTCTGTCTGGAACTGTTGATGGTGGTGTACGTCGTTTGGACATCTGGCAGTTCTGTTGGAGCATCATGCAGCAGATTCTGTCTGGAACTGTTGATGGTGGTGTACGTTGTTTGGACATCTGCCAAGGACAGCTTCATCGTTTCAAGCTGATCGATGAGTTTCTACAAGACGGTATCCATGATGTTTGTTTGCGTTTTTGTAGACGAATTAGTTGGTTTCTAGTCTGGTTTTATAAGTGATTATTGTGGTTGTTGAATGGTATTAATTTTGCTAATTTAATTCTTCTGCTGAGAAGTGGTAGATAGGGTGGCTATGAGGTTTGCTTGACTGATTTGGTAGATAGAATTGTTGACCTTGGATTTGGTAATTAATTTGATGACTACTGTTTGGTGGTTGGATGTGATCAAGTGAATCTAGTATAATTGAAGTGGTAATTTATGTAAGTTTATAAGTATTGATCATAAATATTCTTTTTCTTATGCAGTGTGTTTGGTGGAATATATGTATCAGCATTTAATTGCGTAATGATAATGGTTGTTACCGTAATATATTATTAATTAATGGATAATTTAAACGGATTATTTATTTAAATCGATATGTGTGTATTCATGTTTTGGGTAATGGCTACCGTGCATGTTATTACGTAGGTGGTGCGTTAATTCATAGAAGGAAAGAAACTGTTATATAGATTATATTTGTTTAGTTTTATTATTCTTTGCATATGTATGTTCGACAGGGTTTTATACATTTAAAGAATGATGGATGGATCTGCATATTATCAGTGTTTTTCTTATGGAAACATCTATGAAATTTAGAAGAAGAGGATTGATACAAAGAGAAGTTATTTGTTATTGTTTACAGTCATAGGGGGTCATCATGATATGTTTATATTAGAAAAGATAGTGACAATTGTTCAAACACAAGGATCATGATGATATATTTATATTACAAAAGATAGTGATATTGGTCCAAACAAAAGATGCATTTTGCGGTGCTTGTCTATGATGTCTGCTGTTTGGCTGTCCGCTTTGCATTTTTTTCTTGGTGTAGATTCTGTTAGACATGAATTGAAAATTGTTAGTATTTTTTTTGGATTTTTGTTTTTGAATTTGATTTTGTTAGTGTGTGTTTACCTGTGGGATCGTAGGTGAGAGCACGTGCAACATGTTGAACAGGTGTTGATGGCTCTGGTATTGTGTCACTTGGTTGCATTCTTGTCATTTGTGGTTGAGCTGGTGTTGCTGGCACAGATGTTTGAGCCCTGGTTGTTGGGTCTTCAATATCTGTTATTATGAAGCGTATATTGTCGGGAGTTGATGCTCTAAGCATTTGGATCGACATCTTTTTTGTTTGTTCTTTGTGGTTAGTGATGATAGGAGGTAGGGTGTTTCTTTTTATGTGTGGGTTGTTGGATATAAAGTTCTCAAGTGATGACTTTAACAGTTTCTGACATGATGTCTCGGATATCAGTGCTGATATCGTGTCCGTAGCATCAGTGATGGTTACTGTTAATTTGTACCTATGAATGGAAAATATTTGTAAAGACTTTTGTTAGAGAAGAATGATGCTTTATTTAACTCAAAAGATGCTTACATGTAAGTGGGCTTTTCGATTAGTCCATGTGCACTGCAGTACCAGCTTTCACCTCTTTTGAAGATGGGATCTTTGCATATTGGACATATTGGTTGGAACCAGTTATTTTGATAGTGAAATTCTTTGATTGAAGCCTGTACAATGAATGTTTTATCCTGTAGATATAAAAGAATTGGATGTGGATGTCTGAAGCGGATGTTATTTGTAAATAGAGATATTATTAAGATGATGTTACCAGAAGATCATATCTGTTTTTTGTCTTCATGTCATATAGGGTTAACGGTGTTCCTGATAGTGGTGGTGCTGGTCTTGAAGGTCCTGTAAATCTAATGTCATCTTCTTATTAGTATGGGAAGTTTACCATATGGAATATATGATTTGTTTGTAATTTATGACTCACGGATTAATGAGTGCTATTGTTTCTGGTATGTCCGGATTCACATAGATATGCGTAGCATGTGATGAACCATAGCGTAATACTCCTATAGAAAAGTGATTTGCAGATTGAATGCATGACATAACATCATATTACAATGATAAGACTGATATATACAGGGCTGTGTAGAAAAAAGTACCATTGTATATGGATGGTTTTAGGTTCGTGACCACAACAACCATTGTCGCAGGTGGAGGATGTAAGGAGTCGCAGTTGAATTTGTCTGGATTGGTTATACATTCTTTCCATAGATTGATTGCAAGTTCACTACCACTAATAAAATTGAAATTTTTTTTGGTGTTAGATAGGTATGAGAAAATCGATAACTGTCATATGCTTTTTAGTATGTATACCTTTCATCGGTTAGTATGAGCAACACAAATGATTCCCCGCCTGCTTTGGTACAGTCTCTGATCTTTGATAAGACGCCAATGTAATCTGTTTAGTAGTAAATGTAAATGTTTAAAAAACAGCTATGTAATCAGATTTGTCGGTATTATGATTACCTGGATAATATGGTGGTCTTTCTCCAAGGTCTATGAGATGTGATTTTGGTACGAACCGAAACCAGGTTTTAGGTATTGTTAATGTATCTGGAATTGGTTGTATGATGGATTTGAGGCCAACATCGATATAGAACTCATTTTGAAGGAATTTTTGATAGTTATCTAATTGAGGACAGCTATAATCTGATATGGTGTAACACTGTGAAACATGGAGGACAGACTCAATGTAGCTCTGATTTGTTCGCTGTCCAAGAATTTGTATGGCATCTGCCTGTAAAAAGAGATTGTTATACGATTTGATGAATGTAGTTTCTCAGTCATGCTGTTAATAGGTTGATATTAGATCTGTTTTTATTACAAAACAGGGATATTTATGATTTACAGATTATGGCATATTATATACGAATGTACCATTTCTTAAAGAGATGATTTTTTTAAAATAACAAATTGGGTGTTTTTATAAACATAAAAAAATTGTTATCAGTAATTTTATTGTAAGAACTTTTATTTGTACTTTCTGTAAATAATTTATTTTTTGTTAACAACATACTTTTTAATATTTGAAGAACATCAAACTATAAAATTTAGAACCTGATTTTGTTGTAATCTTTTTTGGTGACTACTTACAAATCTATCGACAGCAAGATACCAAGTCTCGTATTGCCGGACATCATGTTTCCATTTCCGTAGGATTCTAACTTGTAGCGGGCCTCCAATACCATCAGTCTTCAAGTCAGAGATGCTCGTCATGAGTTGTTTGCGTTTTCTAATGGAAAGAAATATGCGAAAATCAGTGTTATATTCGGAAAAGAATAAGAAATTCTATAGATATGTAATTTATGTGGAAGAAGTGAACAGCAAATATGATTTCAAAAAGTAGTAATGGTCTTTAGAAAAGGATTGCCGAAAAGTATGACAGGTTGTGATACTATAGACCTCTGTTGAAGTAAGTTTCTGCAGTAAATCTTTGAACACAACATTTTTGGTTTGATTCTCTTCCACTGTGTCATTTGTCTTTATTAGTATTTTTATGGAATCTGGTGATGTTGCTCGGGATATTGCTACATAAAGTTGTCTGTGTGCGAAGACGGGCTGTGACAAATACATTCCTATTCTACGCAGTGACTGTCCTTGACTCTTGTTGATAGTCATCACGTAACAAACTTTCACTGGAAACTGTTTTCGTGAAAACGTGAATGGCAAATCTGATGATTTGTATATGAATTTTATCCGTGGTATATATGTACGTTTTCCAATGCAAGTGCCGGTTATGATGGTTGCTTCGAGAACGTTTGGTAACAATTGGGAGACAATGAGTCGGGTACCGTTACATAAACCTTCCCTCTTATTTATGTTTCTTATCAACATTATTGGACAATGTATTTTAACTGTAAGCTCATGTGGTGGTATTCCTGGAAAGTTTAGTTGGTTTAGGTATTCAATTGGATACAAGCCTTCCATATCTGATGTGTGCTTGCCATTTGGTTCCATGATGTCTGTACTATTGTATGTCCTATTACTTGTTCTCACGATTTTTAAAATGTGGGTGTTTATTTCGTCGGCTGTCTCATTTGTAGGAGAAACTATTGCTCTTACTGAAAGGTCTGCAGCAGTGGGGTCGATAAGTATACCATCTCCATAAACAAAATCTATCAACGTCTGTAGAGAGTTTGGAGTGGCAGATATTAGGAGTGAAGATGGAATTTGTACCCAACTTGAATCACGTGGGTCATCGTTGTCTGGTACACCTATGACTCCATCTCCAATAGCTAGCAACCATCTTGCAAAGGCTGATGTGGACATTGAATTTTGGGTTGTTATGTCAGACGATTGTAGTCTCATGTTTGTATGTAAAATCCGAACTATGAAATATGGCCATAGGTATGAACTTGGTAAAGTTAGTGCAATGATTTCCGAACGCGTGCTTTTTGGTACAACAGGAAGAGTCTGGCGGAAATCACCACCAAGAAGCATCGATATCCCTCCAAACGGCTGCTGATCACAATCTAGCACATCTCTAAGTGAGCGGTCCAAAAATTCAAAGCACCTTCTGTCACTCATGGTGCTTCATCCCAAATAATGAGTGTTGTACGTTGCATAAGTTCGCCAAGGAAGGTGCGTTTTTTAATATCGCATGATTTTTTGTCTGTTAAGTCGATAGGTATCTTAAATCTTGAATGTGCAGTTGTTCCAGAAGGTAACAAAAGTGATGCAATTCCAGAAGCAGCAACAGCCAATACAATCTTTCCTATGGATCTGAAATAGGAAAGAATGGTTGTCCATAGGAATGTCTTGCCGGTACCCCCATGTCCATAAACAAACATCAGTATTTGTTTTTTGTTTTCTATGGAACTGACAACTGTGTTATAGACCGATCGTTGGTCACTGTTTAGTTTTGGCACCAGCTCATTGTGCTCTTTTAGTAGCCCTTCCTTGTCATAGCTCAATTCTTCCAGTAGAAGCCGATTTCGTAAAATACCAATGACGTCAGCTGAAGGAACAGGAAGGCTAAAGTCTCCCATTGATTTGGATGGAACAGCGGAACGGAGGATGTTATCTAAATCATGAAGCAACTGTTGTTCAATTATGTCAGCAGCTGAAGCAATATTCTTATCTGGTATTTGGAGTTTCAAGGTATGTAGATAGTCATCTTTCATCTTATCACATGCACTTTCCCATAGTAAACGTGGATTGCTGACCTCACAGAAAAGCAGTAGGTGGCAAAAAAGGGATCATAGTTGTGATGCGGTTGCCCAGATGGAAGCTTCTGTGAAACAGGTAAGCCATTCCATATCATCCCCTATCAATCCAAGTGCATTGCAAGCGGCCCGAAAGGTTGGGTAAACGGTACCTCGTACGGTACGCAAATCTTGAAACGATGTACATCCCTTTTGGTGACAGAGTAGCATCCGTAGGTAAAATAATTCCAGATGTAGGATGTACGAATACAAGCCGACCTACTGTTTTTGATGACTCATAAATTCTTCGGCTCCATGACTTAGATGACTTTTCCCATTTGTAAGATTTTGGATAATCTAGGTATGTCAAATCATGACCTTTTGCATCTCTTGCATTACTTTCAAACCACGCAAGTAGGGTGGTAATACTGTTGTTCGGATTTGATAGGACATCAGGTATTGTGTTTTCTCCATTGAACAGCAATTGTTGCATGTTTTCCTCATGTACAGATAGAATATGTACAGCTGGATGACGATGATGTATATGGAAGTCTAAAATCCGCCATGCTGCTTCGTGTAGGCATATGTAGCGCCCATCCAAAAAGTTATGTACCTCGTTTATAGCACATATATCTTCATTTTCGGATCTGTTATGGGTAGTAGTGGGTGGCGCTGCGGATGGCTGATTGGTTGATTCTGCCTTTTGGAGAGTGTATCTTATGCGATCAGCTCCTTTGGAAATATATTTAAACAGGTACTTAATCATCATATTCCAGCCACAGTATTCAACATTGATGTGTGCACGGAAACGGGAACAAAGCCTTTTATTGTAAGGGACGACATATCCATTGTCTACAACCTGTCCATATTGGGTAGTATGATGTGCATTTGCGCTACGTTTGTACCGTACATATCCCTCTCTGTCAAAGAATGTACTATCAACAAAGGGTCTAGGGAAATGTTTAGTACATTTACCATCTCTCATACATGGAGCCTTTTCATTAAGCGGTCCACACGGGCCCTGGATCATGCAGCTTGTTATCGTCTCGTACAATTCTGTCTCGTTAATTGGATCCGGCAACTCTGCTGTAATATATCTGTCAATATCAATTGGATCTTTTATTCTGTCTGAACTGTTTACCCAAAGTAAAGTATGACAATGCGGAAGACCTCTCTTCTGGAATTCAATAGTGTACAAATCTGTAATTATGAAGAATTTTCAAAATATTAACATTTAATATTTTTCTATTTCTAGATAAGTGTGTAAGCATACATTGAAGTTAATATCTGTACAGATATCAAACTGAAAACATATCACATTTAATGGAATATAGATAAAAAGAACAAATAATAATAATAAAAAATATTAAAAAGTAGACATCTTTCAGATAGATATGGAATCTAATGTAGACCAGTTATAGTATGGAGAGAAACATATGAGAGCATAAAGTAAAAGCTTTCATGACTGACAAATAACAGGAAGATTCTATCTCTACCAAATTATAACTAAAAAAACATTAAAAAACACACTTAAAAACAAACTGTAGTGAATATGTTAACAATCTGTTACCAAAATTCAAACACAAATGCTAGTACATATAGAAAGCTATATGAATCAAATAAAATATGGATACTGTGAACAGTCCCATACCATTATAACATGACATCTTAATGATTTCATGCTAAAAATAAAAGGGAGATACAAAATTAGCATATAAAAGATACCAATATATTAACAAACATTGAAAATTCAATTAAATATACTTTTGCCAAATAAGGGAACGAAATATTATATATTATGGAATGTAATAGATTCTGTTAGAAAAATAACAGATACAAAAAGTCAGAAACAGAGTGAAAAAAAATGGAAAAAAAAAACCAATAAAAACTGAAAATTATTATGTATGAATAAAGAAGGATATTTCGAATGTAATATAGCATGTGTAGGAAGATATGGAATGTAATGTATAGCTGTTATAATATGGCAAAAAAGTTACACTTAGAACTAAAGAAAATAAAATAAACAAAAAAGAGAAAAAAAAATAAAGAAAAAAATTAACTGTCAATCGTTACTTATGAATAAAGAGCAGTGTTTGTAAGCATCAACTGGTTTACTGCATTAAGTAAAGTATGTGTAAAATAAAATCTTCAAGAATCAGGACGAAACCATGTACCAGCATGAACTAAAACCTTTTATTGCAGTCAAATAACAGGAGGATTCAATATCTACGAAATCATAGCAAAAAAATATTATAAAACACACCTAAAGCAAACACTAAAAAGTATGTTAACCATTCGTTAGTGAAATTGAAAGACAAACAGTAACATATGTACAAAGGGGTACCTTTGGAAATGATCATTAATATGATTGATGTTTGCAAAGATATATAGCTGGATATGAATCGAATAAAATATGAATCATGTAACCATTGGAATACTGAAATCACATCACGTCTTAATGATTTCATGGTAACAATAACATTATATTTAAAATATATATATCAAACGAAGACAAAATGCAAAACATATATGCTTCAACCTCACCAAATGTTTTGTTCTGTTTTAGAAACCGAACAAACTCATCAACTTTGATGTTGAGGACTATAGCAGTGATACCTGGTTTACTGTGGACATCTTTTTGGATATGCGTATCCATGTACTCTGTTATTTCTGCCCACTTCACATTACATGTAAAACCGATAAACCATTGTGGATTGCCATAGACCCAATATATAGAAAGCAGATCAACAGGGAAATAATAGCAAAATTCAATTTATACCAAATTATAACAAAAAAAACCACTATAAACATAGTTGAAAACAAAGGGTAAAAAATGTAAAAATGTATATTAACAAACATATGTAAAAACAAATATCGAAGAATATGTTAACTATTTGTTACAAAATTGGAAATACAGATGGTAACATATCTACGAAGGGGTAGATTTGGAAATGATGATTAGTATTATTGATATCTACATAGACATATAGCCTACATGAATCAAGTAAGCTATGCATCATGTAACCAATGCAACAGTGTTATAATATGACATGATAACGATTTCATGATAAAAATCACATTATATTAAACACGTAGAAATCCATAAAAAGATGACAGGTACAAAACTGTGACAGACTGGAAAAAAAACTAAATAAATAAATAAATAAATAAAAACCAAAAACTATTATGTATGAATAAAAAGGGATGTTTTGAATCTAATATACCATTTACAGCCAGTTATGGAATGTAATGTATAGCTCTTATAGTATCTTACAAATGTGAGAGCTAAAAGCATAAAAAAAATGTAAATTATTACATATCAGTAAACAGCCGTGCTTGCAAAAAACTAAATAAATAAATAAGTAAATAAAAACCAAAAACTATTATCTATAAATAAAAAGGGATGTTTCAAATCTAATATACATATGAGTAAACAGCCGTGCTTGAAAGCATCTACTGATTCAGTACATTGACTAAAATGTGTGTTAAATGAAATCCTCATGAATAAGAATGAAACCATATGACAGCATAAAGTAAACATTTTTATCAGACGAAAATAACATGGAAATTGGATTTGTACCAAATGATAACGAAAAAACATTAACAAACATAGGTAAAAACAAATATTAAAAAATATATTAACCATTTGTTACAAAAATTGAAAGACAAATGGTAACATATCTACAAAGAGGTAGATTTGGAAAGTATTATTAGTATGATTGATTTTTGCAAAGACGTATAGCCTACATGAATCAAATAACCCATACATGAAAGGAATACAAAATTGAAAACATACATGCTTCAACCTCGCCAAATGTTTTGTCCTGTTTTAGAAACCGAACAAACTCATGAACCTTGATGTTGAACACTCTAGCAATGATATCTGCTCTGTTGTGCACATCTCTTTGCATATGTGTATCCATGTAGCGTGTTATTTCTGGCCATTTCACGTTACATGTAAAAGTAATAAAGTATTGTGGATTGCCATACACCCTACATATAGAAAGTGCGTCTTGATAATGACTATACATAAATCAGGGACCACCAGTAAATGATGCTGGTAAGAATACACGTTTGCCAACAACACTTGCCTCCCTGTGTCCCTTTGAAAGCGCATCATACAGGCCGCTAACATAATCAGACCGAAGATTAGATTGATGCTTAACAATGTAATTAAGACGACATTCTTCTATACATGTGTATGCATCAACCAAATATTGTTGGAAGAGCCGAGATGAGTTGACAATAGGAGACCAGATATGCTGACAGGCATGAATTTGATAGGCATAATACATATTAACGGTAAGATTTTGAGCTGTTGCATCAATCCTATTTCCAATTTTCAAACGGGGTGACCAACCTTCTTTACCATATGGAAACAAAAGCGGGTATTGTAATGGCATATAGCTTGGATGCAGCTTACTGATACGCTGAAGCCGACTCGATTGCAAATGGATAATGATGTCATATGTTGTAGAGATTGTGTCATCACCAGTTACTATACAACCCAAAGACCCAGGCGATGGCAAATCATACCTACGATCCGCAACATTGTTAAACACTCGCACCACATATGACTGTAAAGTACTTTCTTCTGCTATTTGTTTTGCAGTCTTGAAGGTGCGCACATATTCGTTATTAGCCCCTAAAAACTTGACCAGATACCTGACAATGTTACAATCCAAATCCCTCTTTGCAGGATGATCAAAAGGTTTCAATCTGTTCTCTACTTCGTTCCCAGTATCAAAGAGGTAAAGTTGCAGAAACCTGGGACCCTTTACAGGATCCGGACAGAGCGACCCAATCTTGTGGTTAATCTGACCAGATATCTTAAAAACATAAGGACCACGGTTATCATTCAAATCCTCATCTACGTTTGCCCCAAAAGAAGTCATAGAAAACATGCTATTATAAGCCCTAATATCCCTTAAAAAACCCGAATTTTGATACAGAGCAAGAAATTCGGTGGGAAACCTGGAAGGATAAGGAAGTACTACATCTCCACCTCTACAACAATGATTATATCTCGGATGATCAGCTGTAGATGCATTAACGACTCTCTCAATATACCAAAACAACGCACCGCAGAAGGCACAAACACACGTACAGTCACCACAGCCCATGTAGTCGGGAAGAACATATAATGGTTGTAAACATCGAGACCTGCGCCGACAGCTGACGGAGGGAGGAACAGACGACGAACCACCGTCGTCACCTCTCCGCTTGGACGGAACAACCATCACAAAATAAACGCACCACAGAGAAACAACAGCCGAAAGGAAAAACGACAGCAGAAGAAGAAAACAAAAAAGAACAGAAGAAGATTACCTCAAACAGAAAGCATGAGCGGTGGAGGAGGCTTCTGGATTGCCTGAGAAAGGGGTAATAAAGCAGATTCCATCCACTAACCCCGGTAAAACCCCGGTAAAGAGAAGAAACCTGATGAACAGTACCTGGGGTCAGGTACTATTCATAAGAAACAATTTTCATAATATATATATATATATATATATATATATATATATATATATATATATATATATATATATATATATATAATAAAAACATAGCATGAATTAAATGAAAATGAGCACAACTAAGCAATGATATTTTTTCCTAATGCTGACTTTCAACATTAAAATCATTTGTAGCCTTCGTCCGAAAGGTGGTTGATATTTTGTATAAAAAAATTCATATCGTTGAGACATTGTTTTTGTCATGTGCCTTTTGCTTTTATCACACGCTTTTTGTTTTTCTTCGCGTACGCACCTTTACTTTTTTGGGTTTTTTTTTTTAAATGTCAAACATTCATTGAAATCCAAGTTATAATGTTCGAAGCTTATTTCCTTTTTCTGGATTTTCTTTGTTTTGTTGAATCTCGATACATTTGAAGAAGACCGCTTTCTCTTTGTCCGTACCCATCAAGTGGAAAAATTCTTGTAACCCAAGCTCGTCATATTCATTTAAGTCTAACCAGACATGCACATCGTAAGAAGTTGTGTAACTAGTCGATGACGTTTTTCTTCTTTTTCCTGGAGTGGCTTCAACCTCTTTATCTTTCGTATATTTCCATTTCAAACTAAGTTTTAAAACTTTCCTAGAGTCATATTTGGATGGTCTTCCATTGTTTCCCTCGCGAAATAATTCATGCTTCTCTTGGAAAGCTTCTTCGTCACTTTGTCTATTTTTTCTTTGACTTTTTAGGTTGTTGTACAACCCATTAATCAATTTAACAGTCTTACTAATATCACGAAACTTTGTATTTCATTAGTGTTTATTATAGCAGTCACCATTACCCATATATTCGAGAAATTGTTCGGTAATGTGTAGCCAAAAAACATCAACTAGTTGTGCATTTCCTTGTTCTGCGTCCTTGGATATGTCGACCCACGCTTTTGTCAACACCAATTCTTCCATCAGAGTCCACCCGTAAGGGGTTTCCTTTGTTTTAGTGATACCATTTTCTTTCTTGTTCTCAAAGATGTCTTCGGGTGAGGGGCTTGACTTACCATTACGAAGTTGTCATCCGGCTCGTCGGGGGTATGGGTTGTGGCTCGTCAAAGGGTTGGATTTGTAGCACGAGATAGGGTTGGTTTTGCAGAATATGATCTATAAAGCCACAAAGTTGTTAAACGTGTTCAGCGTAATATTTGGCATAAACACGGGATAATATTGTTGAACGTTTTAATATTGAAATTGGAGGGGAAATAAATATGTGTTTACCTGGGGATGATATGGTGGTATTGAATCGAAATGAAAAATATTTCTAGCTGATATACTTGAACTAGCAACAAGTGATTTCTTCGACCGGATTTTAGGATGGAGTTGGTGGATTGTATTTTGTTGTAAGAATGAATAAAAAAGAGAAAAGATGGTATCTGAAATTAAATGTTAAGAATTGTTGATATTTATATAGTGATAAATTGTTTTAAAATATTATATATATATATATATATATATATATATATATATATATATATATATATATATATATATATATATATAACCAACAAATATTGTGTGAATGTGTCACCAATTATGGTCCAATAAATATAGAGTGGTAATTTTAGCATTTTACATATGATATATTTATTTGCTATCAATTAAATATGCTATATATTTGGAATGAATAAAATTTCCTTTTAAATATGTCAATCGTTTCCAAATTTTCATGATGGGATTCGTTATAATGATTGTAAAATAAATGAGAAGTCATTGTAATTTCTTTTTTATGAATCGCAAGTTGCAAATTGTGTCAAGAGAGTTTTTATCACTAAATAGTTTTTGCAATTACAATAGTGTGACGATTGGTTATTTGAAAAAAAATGGATATAAGGTAATTTCTTTTGTTTGGTTAAATTTAATGTAAATGTTTGTTTATTGTTTTTTATTTCATAAGAATTTATCAATAAATTATGAAATTATGGTTTTGATTTTGATGCATCGTGTTGTACGATAGCCATATTGGTAAATAGTGTCGTTCATATTAAGTTGTATATATATATAGTTTGAATTGGTTCTATGGATATTCTTAAAGAATTTGCAAATATAATATTTTAAACCATTCCAAAATGAAAAAGTATATAGTTTATACTCAATTGTAACTGTTGTACTTTTTTATTTTTACTATTGAATAATCATCGTATTTCCAAGTGTTGTATTTATTTTTACTATTTCAGCTAATGTTGGTTGTTTGAAGATGAATAGAGGTGATAAAAAAGATGAACATCGGGGAAGAATGTATGATTTTCGTATTTCAATTTGACTATTTGACAGAAATATTCTAAAGGAATATAATATAATTTTTTTTGTATATTCTTCAAGAATGTTGTATATATACAAATAATGTAGTATATATTACAACATATTCTTAAAGAATATATTATAGAAGGTTGTGTATATTCTTCAAAATTATATATATGTATTCATGTTTCATGTTATAAAAATGGTTGTTTTATGTTATAAGGATGATTCTTATTTCTATATTATATATTCTTGATTTGATTATATTGCAATATATTTTTATTAAAGAATGATATGTTAATGTCTAATATATAATATATGCACCTATATTCTTTTAAAATGTTAATTGTAAACAAAACTCTTTCAATGAAATCGTATTCTTTAAGAATGGAAGAATGAAAAAATGTGTTCATATTCTTTAAGAACGAAAGAATGAAAAAATGTGTTCATATATCTTAAATGACGTCTTATTTTGAAAAACAAAAAAAAAATATGATATTTGATTTGTTTTTTATTAATTAATTTTATTTAGTTTCCTAAAATATATGTATTTTTAATTTCTCTCTATCTTAATAAAATGTCATATTTTCCCTTATAATTAATTAAGTGCAATTATATAGTAATGCTAGTGCATGTTAATAACATGCACCCTAAAATCTCATTATTTTATTTTTTTAATCTAATGGTCAGGATTTGGTCACACATTCATACAATACTTATCATTCATACAATACTTATGATATATATATATATATATATATATATATATATATATATATATATATATATATATATATATATATATATATATATATATATATATATATATATATATATAGGAGAGGAGGAATTAGAGGAATTTTTCATTATATCATGTTTTAAAATTTGATATTACAAAATAAATAGAAATGACTTATGAACCAAAATTCATGTTGTCCCTGTAACGATGTTAGACTTTTCGCGAATCCATTCATTTAATTTGATTGAAAAGTTATAACCACTGAAATTGACATGTTTCGTGTACGGTATTTTGTTTTCTCTATTGTTTGTTATATAAATACCGATCGGTTAAATTATGGAGTATGTTTTATATCAAATATCATTAAATAAATGTCGTTGTACGTAGGGTTTGCATACAAGTTGTTTGAAAATGTTTAAAACATAATGAAGAAGCATGATTACAATGAACTCAATACCCAAAAAGCCGAAGTGTGATGAGTTGAAGGTATTGCGTAAAGGTTTCTAATACATGTGAAATCATGTTTTAGTAACATTTAAGCATACACTTCATAATTATATGAATTATTCATGTCCCATTTAATCATTAATGTCTTTTTTTTTATCTAAAAACAATTACTAACAATCTAAATTATGCATATAATAAATCGAAAGAGCTACTGAATCATATATTTATTATTGTGCTTTGTAATGTAGTAAATTAGTAGTATCCCTTGGATGTTGACATGTGTAGATGTTGATGATCACTATGATGATCATTCTCTATGCTGACTTTGAGCGCAAATATGAGTTCATGTTGATCTTAAAAATCACATGCACGACAAAATTGATATTTACGAAAAATCATATTTGATGATTTTAGCCTTATCGGTCATTCAATGTAATTGGAATTATTACGTGTGACAAATGAGAACTTTTAACATGATTTCATAATTACAAAGTGCATACCTATATATAAGACAAATTTTATCTCAAACATGACGATATTTGGGGGTTAAGGAGGTGACGACCTTTTACCAGGTTTGAGCAGTTCTCGAAAGCCGCTACATAATTTTGGACCTAAAGTGAACTGGTAAAGCTTGTTCAAATTGAAGTAACGTTGAAGAAACATTCGAGTTTTGTGTTTGGGCAGTTTTTCCAAATTGGCATGTCTAGATAGTTTTTTCAGAAACTATATATTTAAACTACAAAACAATTTTCATTGACATTATCCAGGTTTCAGATAGATGAGTAGATATACTTATATTTTGCTCATTTTAAACTCATTTACAAAATCTAACATTCCATATACTCTTCAGAAACCTACTTACTGTTTCGTGCCTAAAACTTTGAGTGTTCCTTATGTATTATTCCACATTAAATATCGTGTTAACCCCATCAGTAGGGAGAAATATCAGTATAGATAGTGAACTTATACGATCTATGAGAAATGCAAAATCTTGATTACCAAACTCCTGTTTTCACACCCTAACTTCTTAACAATGTTTAAAAAAAATGGTTTTATAAAAGCATATTGCACCAAAATTTAATAAACCATGAACAAGTATATGTGTAACATCATGCTAGTTAATCTATTCATAGGTTTTGGTTGATAAACCATGTAACGTCCCCCAAGTACATGAAAGGATGGTACTACACACCACCTAAACATCCTACATAGTATAGTGAGAAGACTCACCTCACGGTCGAGAAAACTAACACCACTGATCGCAACAGTAAAGGATTGTACTACACATCACCTAAATGAAAATCAAAGTTCAAACCTCAGTCTACTGACTAAAACCAACGAGTTGACCAAAAGTTAACCTGGTTAAAAGTCAACAATCAACGGTTAAAGTCGACCCTACAGACCACCATGCCATGGCAATATCATGGCCACGCCATGGTTTAGCTTAACATAAAAATATGATGGATCAAAATGGAGGTTAGAGTTTTGTTCTCTGCACTTAGAGGTGATGGAGGATGAGGGTGGGAAAAATCCTAGCCATTACATCCCTTTAAATAGGGACTAAGGCCCGAGATCTAGGATTTTGAACCCTAGCCACCACCGCACCGTGATTTGGTATGTACTTGACCCGACCCGGCATGGTCCATTTGGGTTGCACTTCACCGGCACAATTTATATGGATAGTCTTTTGAGAAATAGTATATTTATGATTTATATTAATATATTATAAGTTCTAATATATTAATATGGAATCATACTATTTAATTAGTATTGATCAAGAATTAATTTAGAATTAATTAAGTGATCAAAAAGAACTAATTAAATATGGACTCTTATATATATGGAATGGGCCAAGTTCATTTAGGTTGGGCTAAGCTTTCATGGATGGTCCATGGAGCTTTTAACCCATGGATCCTATGTAAATGAAAGGTCATGGGTATTAGGGTTTACATGGATGTAACCCTAATCCTCCATAATATATAAAGGGGTCCTTGGCTCACAAAATGGGCACAAGTGTGTGAAAATAAGAATGAGCCAATTTTAGTGTGCATACATATTCTCTCAAGTTCTTCCAAGGTGTTTTGGTGATTTGTGATTCCATTTGAGGCTTCCACACTATTGGGGCTAAGCTCTTAAAGCTTGAAGACATCAAGCTACATCAAAAGGTATGTCATAAAACTAGAACTTTGTAGTATAGGTGCTTCATAATATGCTAGTTAGGATGAAACCTTGGAATAATTAATATTTGCATGTATAATAGAGAAAACATAGATCCAAGGTTTATAGGGTTGCATGTACACCATAGGAGTGTTAGAATGCTCAAAACCAAACAGTGGTATCAGAGACATGGGTTGTTTTCTGTTATATTGATGCAAATGTTTTATTTTCAAGTTGAAAAAAAAGGAAAAAAAAACATGACGTTTGTCAAATTTTAAGATAATTACTTGTTTTGTGAAAAACGAATTATTTGTAAAATTTGAATCATTTGTTATATGAGTTGAATTAGGTCAAATTTAGTAAAAGATAAAATGATATGATTATTTTATTAGTTTTAAAATTTGATCTAAATGTTTTAAAGAGTTACATAATTTGTCATAAAATTTTGGAGTTCAAATTTTTTTTTTAAAGTTGTGATCTTAAGGGTTTTTGAAACTTCCATAAGTTATGGATATGAAAGTTTTTTTTAAAAAAAAAAAAAAAATTTGATTCAAAGTTTTTATGGAGTTACAAAATTTGGTGTTAATGTTTTAAAGAATTCCATAACTTGTTCTTAAGTTATGGAACATGGAAAGTTTCATCATAAAACACCATTAATTCCATAAGTTATGGAATCCAAAGGTTTTCAAGAATTACAAAACTTGCCCTCAAGTTTTGGAATTTGAGAAAAGTTTTTTATGAAAAAAAGAATTGAATTCTAAAACTCTTGGGTTCATAACTTAAACAATTAATTAAATGGTTTTAATTTTGAGTTTAATAATTGGAATTATGATGTTTTGTTGAATAGTTCAAATTAACTCTTATGGACTTTATTAATAGTTAATTAAAGCGTTTAATTAAAAGAGTATTATTAAATCCATAAATATATGGTTTGAGTTTAATTAAATTAAAAGTCTAGTTTAATTAATAGATTAAACCACCAAGTATTTTAAATGTCTAAAATACACTCTTATACTATTATAATATTAAAAGTTTAATATATTATATGTATAAGAGCAAGTCGTCTTACCATTAGTAGGTCTCATTCACGAAGCCGGTCTATAAGGGGGGTATAAGGTTACTGCCTATAAAATGGCAGTTTAATGGGTGTCCACTCTCACTCACCGCTTCCTTGACCGGTGGAGGGTCGTTAGCCGAATAGGTAGGACAAGGACTATAATTCTCCCTTCATTATAAGTATAATGATAAATACTAAGTAACTAAACACTTATAAATTCCCAATCTTAGTTACTTAGGAAAATGTGAATAAGGTGCTAATCCATGAAATTACACTTTGCACCTTGTTTAAGCTGTTAGTGGAGCGTGTGTGGTTAACCGGCACACTAACCTGGACTTAACAAGGTAGGCAAAGGGTAACTTAATGTTTATCATAGTATCGTTGGAGCGTGTGTGGTTAACCGGCACATCGATTGAGGGGTAAATATTAAGGGTACCAAGTATATTTGCATGATTACTTCACACCTTGTTTTGTAATCCTCGGCATCCCAGTCACAAAACCTGAAGGGCACACTCGAGATTGAAACATGCTATTGAAAAGTTCAATGAATCTCAAAAGAATCTAGGAGTTTCAAAACCAATTAAAACCTAATAATACATTTCGTTTATCTTGGTGGAAATTGGTGAATCGTCATTCACCTACCTTCAAATATTTTATAGCTTGGATTACGGCATCCCTCTTCCAAGTTATAAAATAGTTTGTTGGGTCCTAGCCTTAATATATCATATTGGGTGTTATATTAAGGACTTAAATCAACTTTACGTGAATTTCTCCCATTGTTGATGTCTGGTTTAGACAACAATGATCTTCCCAAACCAAGCTTTCCTAATGAATATGACTTCCCGAGTTTGGCTCATGGAAGTCATACTTCTCTTCCTCCACCTCCTCCAATTATTCTCCCTAACCCACAAGTTTAAGGTCACTCAAGCCCTAATGGCAAGCAAGGTCTATGTGTGATCACATCTTAGAGATGAAGTCACATATTGACAAGCCGGGAGAGTTGGGTGTCAAAGTCTTGAGAAAGTTGGATGTTCAATCACTTTCTAAGTCACATAGTGAGTTCCTTTGGGACTACTATGAAACAGACTATGACATGAACCTTAATGATCATATCTATTTGCTTGGTGCTGCTGAATCAGCAATGATTTGGAACGATAGTAAAGCAAATTTGATTAGAAGATCAACTTCCCAAAAACTTTATGGACAGTGACAATGGTGACACTGGAAATCCAGAAAAAGCATTCTCTTCCCAATGGAAAGGGATTGGCCATAGTCAACCTAGTTGACCAAATGGTAAAGAGAAAGGCTAAGTCTGAGATAGTCCTATTACCAAAGGGTCCATATGTTTATTTTGCCAAAGGAAGGGGCGTTGATTGCAAAGCTGCCAAATTTACCTAAGGATGTTAAAGTCAATAAGTTTGACTCTACATCAGGTAGAGCCCATTATCTAACTCTGTTAAGTTCTATTCTGAGATCCTCATTACATGATGTGAGTGGGTCACATGTTGATGTTTTAAGAATCAAAGAATAGAGAGAAATCTTAAAGGAAGTATATGCTGATTCTGATCGCGAAGGTGGATTTCGATCGCATCAGAATTTTGAGTAGTTGCTTAAGAAGTTATGATATATTGCTAAGGAATAGATAACAACAATTTTCCATGTGGATTGTAAGGATAAGTTTTTCCGCAAAGTTTTAAAATAAAAGAAAATTGTTTAATTTTATTTATTTGAAGTATCCTTACAATGGCATTTGTGGAAAATTGTTGCTTATATGATTCCACTGACAACAATATTGGAAAATGGATTTGATTCTTTCATTTGTGGTAGTGTCTAAATTTACCAAATCAGGAAAGTTCCTCATCACCCAAGTTTCAATTGGACCGAAACTTGGAATCATGCAAGTTAAATAGTATGATGAATGAGAACTTTCAAGCATTGGAAAATCAAGACTAATTACTTGTTCACATGGATGTGTGAGTCAAGTGAAGGACTAAAGGGATCGAGTACACATTCTTGTGCACTGGTCATGTCCACCACAAAGCTCGTTAAGACTATTTGATTTACTAAAGTTTAGTAAATATGGTTATACTTACAAGTTTAAGTATAATTCTGAAACATTGGAAAAGTCTCAATGTATGGCAGAACGAATGGGAAGAATCAAATTAGGCAGAAAGATAAAAGTTTCTCAAATCTGAAAAGATGGGAGAGTACTTTAGTATCATGTTTGTGATCATCTTAATGATTTAGAAATCATATCACAATTAGTCCTCTAAAGGTCATCTTAGTGCATTCTTATGACTAAGAAGAGGAGTCATGAATTGTTGAAATTGTTAGATCAGGAAGATGAGTCATACTTCGTTCCAAAACAATTCTTAGAGTCATACTCCGAGATTGTAACTTGAGTGACATATCTTAAAGAAAGGTTTAAAACACTTGTCAAATGTAAGAGTAAAAGTGTCCTACTCTTGTACATTTGAAATTGGTAAGTTGTGATGTTTTGGATAAAACAAAGACCAACTAAGGCCAATTGTGTGAAGTGTTTGTCTTGATAAAGAATCCGCACTATCTCTTGAATATTTGGGAAGATAGTCTTATATGTCAAGAGGATAGTGGGAGTCTTAAAGATCCTAAAAAGAATTTCAAGAACTAATCAAGAATAAAACCTAAGGTTCTTCACTAGCACACGACTTGAGGTTTATAACCTATCGTGTTGACATATTCTGTGCCCATTCCAGTTAAAGTTGGCTTTGCATAGGAGTTCTGAAAGTTCTCAATTGGTTGCATAACAACTTGGAAGCAATGGAAGACCCTATACTGCCAGGTGGCAAGAAGTTAAGATTGCATAAGTTCAGTCCATATGAGTTTGGATTTGTCATTATCCTTGTCTTGTGACTATGGTTTTGACGATTCACATGGATAAGAACACATACACCATAAAATCTAAGGGTCATAAGGTTTCTCTCCGATTCATGAAAATGATGGTGAGGAAACACTTCCACCAAGTAGATTTGAAGCAGATGGCAAAAGGTCTAAACAATTAAGACTATGATTACGACATCCCTTTTCATAGTTCTGAAATTGTTTAGACACACATGCATGCTATCTAAGAAAAGGTGTATGATTTTGATAAAGTTTTATCAAAGCATCTCATATCAGAAATCTGAACTTTGGTAAGAAAGTCAATAAAGTATTGATTTCTAGAAGTCCAGCTGATTTCTGAGTACATGTCAAAGCTAGTGGGAGCATAAGTGTTATGCTAATAATCATCATGTTAGTGGGAGCATGATAATTATTGTTAGTGTTGCAAGTTAGCAATGTTAATTATAGAAAACAAAAGTTTCAATTCGTGAGGCTGCAGGGATTGAAAAAGTTGTTTTGCTATAATTAAGGGAGAGGATATACTTCATTTATAGAAAACAAAGCAATGTACTTTGAATATGAGACTTAGTTTCCATGGAGTTGATCTCCATTGGAATACCTTATAATGACTGTTGACAAGTCTTTGTGACTTTGTACATATTCATTACAGGAGGGTCAGTGCATATAAGTTTAAAATCTAAACAGATTTCGATAAATGATAGGAATTTGAAATTCTCACATTTTTCGATAAGGATTTGGGAGTGTGAAATTAGAATCATTGAAATTATGTTCAATTGGTTTATTTCACAAAGTAAGGATCATAGACAAACATAGAGTGCATACTTGGTGTATGGCAAAGCTATTGTTTAAGAAAAACATAGTGTACATGCTTGGAGCATGGGACAACTAGTGTTTTTAATTCAAGTATAAAGTTGATAAAACCGAAACAATGAATAATGAGTAATCAGTATGGTGATAAATAAAAGTGTTTATTTATATTCATAGGGTTTGATACCATATTTGATTCATTTATTCTTGTGTTTCACTTTGCATGTTTTGACTTCCAGAATAACTAAGTCGCTCTTCCTGAATGATTAAGTTATTCAAATCATCCACAGTCGGTCATATGTTGGAAGTAGATATGAATCAAGACTGTCATGGGTTGGTTTGTAGAGGTCCAAGTTGGTGGACAAAGTGGTGCTACAACACTCATGAGTGCTCATAATTTCTGAGTATTGGATTCAACCCGTGCTCATTTGAATCACTTCATGGATTTTATCACGAGTGATCATGAGACGATAATATCTTATATTCTTCAAACCTAGAGATATGAGTTGTTACTATGAGTTGGTTATACATTGATTGCACGAAAACGCATTTGGTAACTCGATGTTATAAAACGTGCCTTTGTGTATGATTCAACAAGTAATAGAACAAGCCATATGAGTCGAAGTTTATCCATTCCTTTTACCTTCGGGATAAAAGCGATATCTGTGGGCCCCTCGATGATTTAGCGATGACACATGTGAGTGCTTGGCCAAGCCAGGACTGATTTGATTTGTTCAATCAGTCAGTCATCATAAATCGAAAATCGGGAAACAACAAATGGACAGAGAGAATGATTATAATCCATGTCTCAGTCCATATGATATCTAGAATGGAGGAATATATGATCCCTTATCTAATGGACAAGTCATTGACAAGGTCAGAGTTCGACAGCGGCTTTAAGAGCTACGATTGCCAGTTAGGTTTTGAAGTCATACTCAATAATAGTTTTAGACTTATCCAAGTGGGAGACTGTTGGATTAATGTCTAAGTCCATAACTATATTTGGTATGTACTTGACCCGACCCGACATGGTCCATTTGGGTTGCACTTCACCGGCACAATTTATATGGATAGTCTTTTGAGAATAGTATATTTATGATTTATATTAATATATTATAAGTTCTAATATATTAATATGGAATCATATTATTTAATTAGTATTGATCAAGAATTAATTTAGAATTAATTAAGTGATCAAAAAGAACTAATTAAATATGGACTCTTATATATATGGAATGGGCCAAGTTCATTTAGGTTGGGCTAAGCTTTCATGGATGGTCCATGGAGCTTTTAACCCATGGATCCTTTGTAAATGAAAGGTCATGGGTATTAGGGTTTACATGGATGTAACCCTAATCCTCCATAATATATAAAGGGGTCCTTGGCTCACAAAATGGGCACAAGTGTGTGAAAATAAGAGTGAGCCGATTTTAGTATGCATATATATTCTCTCAAGTTCTTCCAAGGTGTTTTGGTGATTTGTGATTCCATTTGAGGCTTCCACACTATTGGGGCTAAGCTCTTAAAGATTGAAGACATCAAGCTACATCAAAAGGTATGTCATCTAACTAGAACTTTGTAGTATAGGTGCTTCATAATATGCTAGTTAGGATGAAACCTTGGAATAGTTAATATTTGCATGTATAATAAAGAAAACATAGATCCAAGGTTTATAAGGTTGCATGTACACCATAGGAATGTTAGAATGCTCAAAACCCAACAGAGGGACTAACCACGTTGTGGTCATTAAATGGATCTCGCGCCTTGGTACAAGCCCTACTGTAACATCCTAAAATTTTATGATTGGTTCTTAAATAAATAAAGTAAATAAATAAAGGGTGATTTATTTAAAAGAATCACAATAGGATAACCATATCATTAGTTGATATGGAGTTTCGGAAGTTAGAAGTGGAAATCATAACATTTTTAAAAGTTAAATGACCAAAAGTGTCAAGTTGGCAAAGTGAGTTGACCAAAGGGTTGACTCAATTAATGGGATGGGCTATAAAAGTTAAATAATGGATGGAGGAGGACATATTATGTCGAAACTTAGATTTAAACACAAATATTGAAGTTTGGTGTGTTTTGGCCAAAAGATTTAAACTTGAAGGACCAAATGTGAAAAGTTAGGAAATGGGATGCATACACTCTTCCCTTATGGAGGAAGAACGGCTTTTGATCTTCAAAACCCTCTCTAATAGTGAATTTCACGTCCTTGGCTCCTAGGGTTTGAAATAAGACAATATTTGAGCTTCCAAGCAAAGGAAAGAAGAACCAAAAGGGCTTTCTAGGTATAATTTCTTCTCCATTTAACATAGAAATCGAGTTTGTGAAGTGGGTTAAACCCCAATGTCGAATTTGATGAGATGAAATGATTATGGTTTGGTTTTCTAACCTCCATTGAGTGGTTTTGATGATCTCAATCTCAATCCAATCATCCCATTGATGGATTTAAGGATTTGGGAGAAAACCCTCATGAACCATAGAAAATCCAATTGGGGATATTGCAATTGATGATGAAATTGGATTATATTCTATAATCTATATGATGTTTGACAACAATAAATCCAATGGGATTGCTCAAACTCATCCATGATGATAGAATCATGTATAAGCATGGACTGAAATGGATTTTTGGGAAATGGTGATAAAAGCAATGGAACCCTTTGTACTTGAGCAATTGATGGATAAAGGAAGTTCATAATCATGAATGGATACTCTTAGAATGATTTGGATTTAAAACATAAGGTGTTACTTGATTCCTTGAATTATTTGCCATAAGGGCAATTTGGGAATATGGAATGGAATTGAGGATTCCAAAGCTAAATTAAACATTTACAGCGGGATTAGTGATGCTTTCAAGTACTGAAAAACTTTCAAATGAGTGTACAATGAGTTAGGTTCAAATTTTGTAAACTTTGGAATGTCCAATTCCATTGTAGCCTAACTAACCCTTCTCTTAGAAAAGATGAGAATCACTATGATCTTAAAGGTTTCAATGAGCACTTAATGGATTAAGTGGGGTGTATTTTGATGATAAAACACCTCCTAAACATGTGTGAGAATTTATGAAAATAGTATAAAGTGAATTGAAAAACGCCTTCAAGAACTATGCATAGTAGGGTGTCAAAAGAAGAAAAAATGTGCACAGCACCATTCACTCCGACAAAGTAGAATTGATGGGTTTTATAGAAAACAAAACATCTACTATGCTGAAAAAAATTAACAATTAATAGGGTACATGCATCCTATGAAGGTTTTATGCCATACACCTTGAAGGCAACATACGATGAACAATTAAACCTAACATAACCCTAACGAATATCGAAAACCACCAAGTTTAGGGTTACGTACCTTTTGATTTGTTATTGCAAACAAATCACACCAATCCCTGTAGTTATTTGTAACGCCCACAGATTCGGGCTAGTCAGTTTAGAGACAATAAGTGTCGAAAAAGACTTTTTGATAGAAGATTATTTAGAATAAATAATCTCAACTAAGTTTTAGAATATGTCACAAGGGTTTCATACATATAAAGAACGCCGAAATCCGAGTTATAATGAAGAAGTTATGACCCGTTGAAGTTTTACGGTTAAACCGACACCACACCACGTAACGTAAAAAGTGAATTTTTTCATAAAATACTTTTTAGCCTTAGATATCTAAATGAAAGTTGTAATATACGTTAAACCGAGAACGTGCATAAAAAGAACGCCCAAATCTGACTTCATATGAGGAAGTTATGATTTTTCTAAGATTTGGCATTGTAGTGCACAACCCGAAATTCGAATTTTAGATCGATCGATTTTTGGCCAAACCTAAATGAGAATTGTAGATCTCATTAATAGGAGCTCAACGATAAAAAGACAGACGAAAACAGAGTCCGTAAGTAGAAGTTATGAATTTTACGCAGTCGTTTAACAGTATAATCTTCTCATATTGTTAAATTTAAAATCGGTCGAGAATTAGCCAATGGAGTCAAAAGGAAAGTTGTAGATCTTGTCAATACCTACACGTGGATATAAAGAAGTCGGGAGTGTGCTGTTGCGAAGGGGGTGACGTGGCGCGATCTGAGCCATTGCTTTCTCCCCAAGTCTTACCACCAGATGGTGACATGTGGCATGGACTCGACTAGTAGGTTTTCTAACTCAGCGAGTTGACCATATTTCCAGCCTATAAATAGAGGTGCGGTGTCACACCCCCAGCCATCGGTGGAAACACCAGGTGGTGTAACGTCATTCTTCGTATCATAGTTATATAACATACATTGAATAGTACTAAAGAAAATACATACCTTTATTGATAACTAAAAGTTACATAACTGTTTTTCTAGGACCTATTACATAATATCCGACTATGGCATATTTCTTAATGAACAGAAAGGTAATAGTAAAACTTCTTCTGTTCGAATACATACCAGCTTTTCAAGTTCCTGAAAACACATGCATTTTAAAATACGTCAACATAAAGTTGGTGAGTCCACAGGTTTTGACTCCATAAAATAATACATTTTTCCACGTTCAAAAGTATAGTTTTGAAAGTATCATTTTGACTCTCCAACATTTAGTATTTATATTAGGTATAATAGTTTACTTATCAATTAAGTGTTATACCTAAACAGTCCTTAAACCTAAGGTATAAGTAGGGGGAAACTTATACTTAACATTAATACTTGTATACGACAAAGTATAATGTTTCTAACAATTTGCTACCATGAGCCTGTAACTGCTGCTTTGACATAATACCTCTGATAAAACACACTCATGATTTACCATGAGAAACAAACACACTCATGATTTACCATGAGAAACAACATCGTACGCTTCATCGACGCCGGAACAATAACAAATAAAAGGATAGTTCATCACTCGCTTTTGGTTGACTGTAGCTAACAGTCACAAGTGGGGTGGTCAACTCGTATACTAATTATACACGACTTCCTCACTCACACGGGATTAACGGTTACAGTTTAGAGGATTTCCGCTAAGATCCCCAATCTTAGTTGATGAATACAATTACTCATGTAGACTTCGACGGCTTCCTATAGCTCTAACAACAAAAGCATTTTCATGTCTAAAACCCTAAGTTACTAGACTATGCTTTTAAACAGTACTCCTAACTTCATAACATTTAGGCAGTATAACAGCTATATCTTGAAGTAAAACCAGGTTTTATCTTGACATAAAACCAATAATAACAACATATAACGTTCCTAGTTTTATCTTGACATAAAACTATCAATAACAATATATAACATACTAAGTTTTATCTTGACATAAAACTAACAATAACAACATATAACATACAAAGTTTTATCTTGACATAAAACCAATAATATCAACATACTTTATAACTTAACATATAGAACTTCCGAATATAACTTCGGAACTATATCGCACACAACATATATATAGAATCCTAAGTATAACTCAAGATCTACATTAGTAAAATAACATGCTGACAAGTTGATAATAGTTGTATATATTCAAAATATTATATTTAGAACAAATATACCCCGGCTATTATAACTATATACTATCATATAGACATAATAATAATGTATATATAATATTTAGCATGCGTTTTCCCCCGAAATATTAGAAAGTGGGGCTGTGAAACTCACCCTAGTAGCGTGATTTTATGTAATCTAAGCAGGAACGGTCAGCGTACGAGGTCGTCGGGGCTCGGGATGCAAGATGGCCTCAGCAAAGGAGAGAGGAGAAAGAAGTTTTGGTGTAAGAATGGCTGAAGCCGGACCTGCTATTTATAGTAAGGATTTTCGATCCCCATGTCGTGCGTTTTATAAGGCCCACGTCGTGAGTTTGGATCTTATCCCCGTAGACTTGCCATTTGCGTCCCTAGCTTCGGAAGGTGGCCATGTGACTCATCACGTCGTGAGATATCCTTGCTCATGTCGTGAGTTTTGATCTTATCCCCTCGCAGCCTCGTCACATACCTTCTAGATTCCGAGATGTGGATAAATGACTCCTCACGTCGTGAGTTCTGTGCCCACGTCGTGAGCTCAATCAGATTAGGGTTTCTGACAGCTGAATCTTCGGAAGGTCGTAACTTTCACATACGAACTCCGTTTTTGACGTTCTTTATATGCACGCGTAGGTATTTACAAGTACTACAACTCTCGTTTAGACTACAATAGCTAATTATAAGTATATTTTAAATTCCTCTTATTATAGAGATTTACAGTGTTCGGTTTATCATAACTTCTTCATGCGAAGTCAGATTCAGACATTCTCTATATTTTTGGAATCGTATGGACGTATAATTTGACTTGTATCATAAAGAAAGTTCATATTTGTATTAGAATTTATCATGAACTACATAACACTCTTATCACATTACATGATTGGCATAATCACATGTGATTGTATATTGACCTATTTTGACTAGTGTTACATGCGGGGCAGCCTCATTTTCCACACCATTTCCCATTCTCTTTCTCTCTCTAACACTCCCCAACCCCCAAAGCCTAGGGTACCCCCTAGCACCCGAAGGAAGCCCCGGAGCTCCCGAAGGCTCCGAGAAAAAGAGCTTTTCGGCTCGGAAACGCCGCTCCAGCGAAGCCCGGTTTTTAATAAAACCCGTTGTAAGTGAGATACACTTACCCTACCTTAAATATAGCTTATGTTTAAATATAATATCGTTATTATGAACCTATAAATAAGATTTATCAGTGATTCAAATTCGTTATACTGATTGAACTACTTACGGGAGAGGTGTCTAGAATGGTTACGTTGGGTTTGGTTGTTGGATTTCTAGAAAAGCTATATGCTGAAATGGCCCTGCCTCCCAACTGTCCTGCCTGGCTGATCCTAACTTGATAAATCATGAAAGTAGACTTTGAGTTAATGATGAATCTAGACTAATAATTAGTTGCAATAAAGATTAGACTAAAACTTAGCAATAATAATTTTAGGTTTCATCAACGGAAAATAGAATCGTTAGAATCGAAGCGCTGCCCGAGTTTGGAATCATCACTTTAACAAGTTAGTGCATAGTCCCTTTCATGAACATGATTTTAATACAAGTATTGATTGAAGTATTAAATATATGTTTATGTGCGAGTTATTTTGATGTTGCCGGAAATACGTGTTGAAAAACATACCTGATTATATATGGTGATTTAGGATAAAGAGTAAACCTAAATTAATTATGAGGAATATTGGGTAGTATCTTCTTATGAGTATGAGTGAGTTATACACAGAGATTAGAACTTTAAAATATGTCATCGATCCGGGAGCATGGATCAGACATAGTCATTGTCCTTAGTCCAAGAGTATGGATAGGACATAGTTGCTTTACATTAATCCGGGAGCATGGATTAAGACATAGTCAGTTGTCCTTAATTCGAGAGTATGGATAAGACATATTTATTTGTCATTAACCCAGGAGTATGGATTTAGACATAGACAATTGTCCATAGTCCAAGAGTATGGAACGGGCACAATTATTTATCCGAGAGTATGGATTAGATCCGGGAGTATGGATTAAGTAAAGAGGTAAATTTTAAGGCCCGAGAGTATGGATAGTCTCGTTGTGAGGATTGACGGGATAGGGTAAGAGTTGCTTATATATATGGTGAAATTGCATATTTTGTGAGTTCTAAATTATATATATATATATATATATATATATATATATATATGATATAACATTGTGGGATTGAAATCCCTATGTACTCACCAGGTTTCCCAACCTGACCCACTCAAGCTTATTTCTATCACATGTGTCGATATGTCACACCCCCAAACCGAAACGGCGGAAACGTTCGGGGGGGGGGGGGAGGACGTCATGTATAGTATCACAACAATTGAATAATAGTAATCAAGGAAACAACAACCATTGTATTAATAGTATAGTGATTACATTACATTACATTTGAATCATACACTATTGACTCCAAAGGTAAATAACAAGTGAAGACTCGAAACTACAAAGCTCTGTCTTCTTGAATCCGGTGCGTGTACCTGTCTACTAACATCCTGAGAATACAAGTAGGTTTTGAAAGAGTATCAACATAAAGCTGGTGAGTTCATAAGCGTTTTGTTTTGGAAAACAGTTCTTTGATTCTTCAAAAAGTGCATTATGTTTCTCCAGAAAATCTTATATTTTCTAAAGTAATGAAGTAAAAATGATTCTTACAAGTTCTTCCTGCGAGTACTTAGTGTATACAAATCATATACAATCCAGATCGAACAAACAATCGATTGTGTGGTTCTGCCCCAAGCCCACAACCAAACAAGGAATAGGAAATGAGGCGGAGGCCACACATTCCACTGGTTGTCGGATCCTCATGTACATAATCCTGAAGTATTCACTAGATACTTACAAAGTAACCGTATTGATTCTTTGATATCTGTTGAAAGTGTTCCTCAAGAAAATTCATTATTTTCTTATTGAATGCATCATTAACCAATTCTTTTTATAACTACTTAGCTCATACTAGCTATGTATAAACTAATATCGAACAGACGATTGATTGTGTGGATCTGCCCTAAGTCCACAACCAAACAAGGAACATGAAATGAGGCGGAAACCACACATTCCATGGTTTGTCAGATATTCTTCACACATAGCCTGGATGCATAAACTAAGGAATTACAGAATTATTAGTAATGTTCATTAGTAAAATGAATAACCGCTTGTTTCTAAAGTACTAATGTTTACCCTGGAAAATCCTATATTTTCCCTAAGTGTAAGTTATTGAATTATCTGTTCCAGACCGAATAGTATAAGCATCTACCATACTTATGTTATTAAGCATTGTTCTGTTTGAAAACCAATATGAAAACCTTTGTATGAATACCTTTGTATGAAAACCGTAGTGTAAATACCATAGTGTGAATATCGTAGTGTGAATACCCTCATGCGATCACTTAGTACATACGAGTTATAGAAATCTGGATCAAACAAACAGTCGATTGGGTGATTTCGCCCTAAGCCCACAACCAAACAAGGAACAGGAAATGAGGCGGAGATCACACATCCCACTGCAAGTTGGATGTTAATTTCATATTACCCTAGTGTATATACTAAGTAATCACATAGTTACTAACCCTAATGTCTGTTTGTTAGATGTATTACTATGTGAACCGGTCGTTGTTTCACCCGTGGATTCTTATAACCATACTATGGACGATCAACAATACGACCTACCCGGACGTACGCCGATAAAAATGACGTTTGTCACCCTCGGTTGACTGTAGCTAATAGTCAGGGTGCGGGATTGTCACTCCCGTATAGATCGATACACAAACTCACGCTCTCCTTCTCAAGTGACTCTGGTTGTAAAACTGATCTCGAGTCTAGTAGTAATGATGTTTACCATGTATGCAAGTTCTATGATCAATGTATACTAATGATAGGAAAATATAATAAATCAAATTATATTTTTAAACACAAGATTACTTGTGCTTTTACTTGTATTCCCCCTCTGAAAACATTAAAAACTCGGAAAATATAGGGGTATGAACTCACCTTATGTGTTTGATTCGATTGAAAGTTCGTGTAAGGATGGGGAGTTCCACGAATGAATTCCCAAGACACAACGAGTCCTAAATGACATATAATAGCATATATATATATATATATATATATATATATATATATATATATATATATATATATATATATATATATATATATATATATATATATATAGGAATGTAATTAGTGTTTTGGACAACTAACATGCAAGGAAACACCCTTAGGGACTAGGAAACACTTGAAACTAAGTGTTACAATCACATGTGATTGACTAAAAGGGGTCTACGGCCATACAAGAGAGTGTACGGCCAGAGGAGTACGGTCAAGGTATGTGTACGGCCATGAGTGTACGGCCATGGAGTGTACGGCCGTACACCCATAGAAGGAACATGCAAAATGGGTGATTCGATCCATGGGGAAGCTAGTGGGTCTAATGTTAAACAAGAAGATGGGTAGAACACTTGATTTGGACCCTTTTTGGGTGTGTACGGCCAACCTATGAAGGTTTTACGGTCGTATACCCTTCAAGATGACGAACTATGACGAATTATGATGAATCGGGGCTGGGATCTAGTGGTCTTTCATGTATAACAAGTTTAAGGTTGAAATACTTACGTTTTTGGAGCCTTTGGGGGTGTTCACGGCCGATGATAGTTGAGAGAGAATAGGAGTGATCTTGGTTGGGAGGAGGGAAAAATGAGGAGAAAATGAGCACTTCATATATATATAGAAGGTGGTGTACGACCGTGGACCCTGTGTACGACCGTACACACCTTGGGAAGGGTTTCCGGAACGAGTCAAACTCTCCAGCTTCGAATAAACACTAAGGTTAGAAGCTCTTGAGGTGGAAATTAAGGAATATGACACACATGGGGTGAGTTCACGACCATAGATGGGTGTACAGTCGTACACCCATGTGTACAGCCATACACTCCTCTTGAAGGAGTGTTCGGCTTGAATGCAACTCGATGAACTGAAAAGAACTCATCCTCAGAACCAAACCTTGAATGTACTAGCTTTAAAACACTCAAACAGACCCTAAACAATGCCAAAGGATAGCAGAAACAACTCTGACTTTCAATGATCGAGGTAACTTAGAGACAGAGATTTTCGGGTTGTCACACGATATGAAGCTACTTTACACTGAGAGATTTAAAAGAGATGTAGATCACTAGTGTAAATGAATGTAAGTTCTGTTTATGCTTATGTTTCTGTATTGACGATGACATCCCAATGTTTTGAAATGAATAAAAATACATTTCTTCGGAAATGCTTTGATAACATTTTTATCATGTTTTTCTGGGAACAAATTCCGCAACATTTGTATTAAAAGGACACTCTGGTTTTTATAAAGCATAAACAAAATCGGTCTTTTCTGGCCGTAAAAATGGGGATGTCACATTATTGAACTTGGAAAGCCTAGCACCAAAGAGGTGATGCCTCTAATGGTTTATACCCAAACCCTAGAAACAAGAACACGAGAGGCGAGAGGAGAGAGGATCAAAAATTTGGCTCTTCTAATTGTATATATGTAAACGAAAATTGGGGTGGGTCCTATTTATACCTGATAGGATAACCCTGGAAACCCTAATCTGGAATAAAATAATAATATATTTAATCCCGATAGTTTTCCAGCTTCCTTTTATCAGGGAGGCTTCCAGAATACCGCATAAGGGCACTCCAAAACCGTCCACAAGGGAAGGTTTTGGAACCCCTCCCTTATTCAATGTTTGAACATTTTCAGCTACAGTCCTTGCACCTTAATTAATTTTAATTAATTACAATTAATTTTTGATTAATTCTAAATTAATAATTATGATTTCCAATTAATATATATTAATAAATAATTTATTTTAATTTCTAATTATTTTATTATTCACATAATAAACTAACAAATTATCCTCTATCTCCAAATGCAACCCTTCTCAGTTGCTAGTTCTAAGGGCAACCCAAAAATGACATTGTTTCAAATTCAATAATATATCAATTTAGTTATTGGCTTAGACACCATAATCCAAAAGTCTCCCACTTGGATAAGTCTGTAACTACAATTGAAAATATAGACCTTGAAGTAAACAACAAAGTGTGCTTTCCTAAGCAACTGCCAAACTCTGATTCAAATTAGTCGTCGACCCTAAGATAAGTGATTAGCGATTTCTCTGTTCTTCAAGATATCATATGGACACAAGACATGGATCAAAATCAATCTCATTATCTAAGATTTGATTTCCAGATTTCCTAATTTGTAATGACTTTATTGGACTACAAATTAAACACATCAGTTAGTCGTGGTTGGGCCTATCCCTTATAATGTCAACATCAAATCATCGAGGGGCCCAATGATATCGCTTTTCCTGTTAGGGAAAAAGGTTCGGATAAACTTTTATTACATAATGGTAACCTTTACTCACCAAATCATATATGATACTATGTTTATAACATCAAGTTACTATTGCATTTACGTAATACCAATACACAACCGATTCATAAATTACAACTTATGTATCTCCGTTTGAAAAATAGAACATATTATCGTCTTATAATTACTCGTGAAAAGATCCATGAAGTAATCTCTAAGCGTAGGTTTGTCCAATACGTAAAATACCTATTTTCAAAGTACTCATGAATATTATAGCAATTCAAATTGAAATCTCTTAACCTCAATCAACAATCTACAATCAATTCATGACAATCTTAATTCACTACTTACTTCCAAAAGTATGAAAGACTGTGGAAGTTTGAATAATTCAAATTACTCAGGAAGTATAAACATGCAAAAAGAAACACAAGAATAATTAAACAAGGCAGTACGATACTCATAAATAATTCTCTATTATTCATTCACCAAATCAATTTCATTTATTTTGTTACAGGTTTCAAAAAATATCAACTAACTACTAAAATTAACATCATCTCTTAAGCCTATGCTCATAGCATGCTGGTAGTGTTTGACTCTGCTTAGAGCATTTGTAAAAGGATCTACAACGTTATATTCTAATGATACTTTCTTCACCAGAAGGTTTCCTTCTTCAATCCGATGTCGAATGTGATGATACTTTTTGTTCATATGCTTGGATCTACCTTGATCCTTTGGTTCTTTTGTCAAAGCAATCGTGCCTTCATTATCACAGAATAGTTCCATTGGTTCTTGAATCGATGGATCCACTCCAAGATCTCCGATAAAGTTCTTTAGCCAAAACGCTTACTTTAATGCTTCAATCGTTGCAATGTACTCCGACTCACAGGTGGAATCAACAACCATGTCTTTCTTGGAACTTTTCCATGTAACCGCTCCTCCATTCAATAAGAATAACCATCCAGACTGCGAACAAAATTTGTATTGGTCCTTATGAAATTTGGCGTCACTATAACCACTTACTCTTAACATATCACTACTGCCAAGAACTAGGAACATGTCTTTTGTTATTCGTAGATACTTAAGAATATTCTTCACTGCTATCCAATGGGCTCTACCAGGATTCCCCTGAAATCGACTAACCATTCTCAAAGCCTAAGACACATCAGGTAGAGTACATGTCATTGCAAACATGATCAATCCTATAGCCGAAGCATATGTGACTTGACTGATGTCAGACATCTCTTCATCAGTACTAGGACTTTGATTCTTACTCAACTTAATAGTACTATGAATAGACGTTTCCCCTTTTCTTTGAATTCTCCATACTAAAATGCTTCAGTATTTTATCCAAATATGTTATATGGCTAAGACCAATAATATGATTCTTTTTATCCCGATGAATCCTTATTTCTAGAATATAGGTCGCTTCCCCTAGATACTTCATAGCAATATACTATCCAGGCCAAGACTTAACTTCCTGCAAAGTTGGAATGTTTTTTCCAGTATGTGTCATAAACATACAAGACTAGGAAGGTCACTATACTCCCACTAGCTTTGAAATATACAAAAGACTCACAACTACGAGATGCGTGTTTTAAACCATAAATGAATTTCTTAAGCTTACACACCCTATCAGGAAACTTGGCATGTACAAAACCCTCTGGATGTACAAAACCCTCTAGATGACTCATGTAGACGTCCTAAGATAAATTCTCATTAAGGAAAGCAGTTTTAACATCTATCTGCCATATTAAATAATCGTGAAATGCAGCTATGACAAGCATGATTCTAACACACTTTATCTTAGCTACTGGTGAGAAGGTCTCATCATAGTCAATCCCTTAGATTTTAGTAAAGCCCTTTGCAACCAACCTAGCTTTATAGGTGTGTACATTCTCATCCATGACAGTCTTCTTCTTGAAGATCCATTTGCACCCGACTGTATTTCGATCAGGTTCATGATCAACCAGGTTCCATACTTGGTTATCATACATGGACTGAATCTCACTGCCCATTTCCTCCTTCTATTAGCAGCTTCAGGGTCTGCCATTACTTCCCTGTAGTTAGCAGGTTCATCCAAATTTATCAGTATACGATCATTGGCAAACGTATCACCATCTGTAGTAATATGAAAACCATAGAACTCAGATGACATGCTAACCCTATTGGAATGAAGATGGCGTAACGAGTTGTCAACTGGCTCAACTGGATTTTCTTCCTCGGTTTGCGTACTAGTGTTCTCTAAGGTTCTTTCATTGGATGACTCTTAAATTTCTTCAAGATCAACAGCACTCCCACTATCCTATTTGAATATGATCTCTCTCCCTCTCTCTCTCTCTCTCTCTCTCTCTCTCTCTCTCTCTCTCTCTCTCTCTCCCTTTCTCGCGAAAGACTCATCTTCGAGCTACAAAGACCACATTCTCACTAGGTCTGTAGAACAAGTATCCAAAGGAATTTTGTGGGTAGCAATGAAATAACACTTCTCGGATCTAAGTTCAAGTTTTTTGTGAGTCTCTCGTCTTACGAGTGCTTCACAACCCCAGACCTTGATATGTATGAGTGAGGGAGCTTTCCCTGTCCACATCTCATGAGGTGTTTTGGAAACCTTCTTTGTTGGAACAATATTCATGATATGTATGGCTGAATCTAAGGCATACCCCTATAAATGAATAGAAAGAAAACCTTGACTCATCATGGAACGAAACATATCTAGTAAGGTTCGATTACGCCTCTCAGTCACACCATTAAGTTGTGGTGTTCTGGGAGGAGTTAATTGTGAAACAATTCCACATTCCTTAAGATAGTCGTAGAAATCGATATTAAGATACTCATCACCTCTATCAGATCTGAGCATCTTTATTTTCCTGCTTAATTGATTCTCGACTTCGTGCTTAAACTCTTTGAAATTTTCAAAGGTTTACGATTTATGTTTGATTAAGTAGATATAAACATATCTGCTATAATCATCTATAAATGTCACGTAATATCGATTAACATCTCTTGTGGTGGATCTGAATGGGCCACACACATCCGTATGGATGAGGTCTAACAATCCTTCACCTCTTTCACATGTTCCAGTGAAAGGTGATTTTTTCATCTTGCCCATTAAAGAAGATTCGCATTCATCATCTGTCCTAAGATCAAATGATTATAACACTTCATCCTTTTGGATTTGGGCGATGCGTTTCTTGTTTATGTGCCCAAGACGACAATGCCACAAGCATGTCTTGTCCACACCATTGGATGAATCAATATGAAATACACTATTGCCTAGATTATCAATACAAGTCACAGTTTCATACACTCCATTACAAGGTAAAGCTTTAAATATAAAAACACCATTTTTTGAAAGTAGAAATTGAACCAAAATCATTATCAAAAGAATATTTAAAACCTTGTCTGAACAATGCATGAAAAGAAATAATGTTTCGTGTCAATTCTGATGAATAATAAAAATTCAACAAATCAATCCTAAAATCACTACTAAGCATAAGCCCATATGTCCCATTCTTGGTAACAAGTGAAGATCGCCTATTCCACATTATCAGATTAAGCTTCCCATGATCCACTTCCTTACTTTCTATTTGACCATGCAAATCAGAACAAGTGTGGAAACCACATCCTGTATCAAGGACCAAATAATGAGAAAGTTGTGTGTTATTAACTTGCATTAGTAAGTACCTAATGAGGATGCCTTGATATTTCCATATTTCAAGTCCAGCAAGTATTTGGGGTAGCTTTTTCTTTAATGACCCTTTTCTCCACAATGGAAACAAATGACCTCATTTGGATCACTGATCGCAGGGACATCAAAGTTGGGCTTTGACTTGGACCCACTGCTAGACCCTCCAGCATGGGCCTTCCCTTTCCTATTGGATTGGGAAGGAGCCTTCCATTTTTCCCTTTGATAGATCAAATGTCTAGGGCATGAGCACTTGTTGCAGAAGGAGCATGATTTTTCTTCATCCCCGACTCAGTAGTTTGCAACAAGTTATGGATTTGGGTCAGTGGTTTCTCTGTGTTGTTTAAATGATAAGTTAGAACAAACTGATCATAACTAGGAGGCAAAGAGCTAAGGAAAATGTTAATGGCCAACTCCTGTCAAATGACACATTGAGCCTTTGTAGTTGCTCCACATATCTCTGTATCTTTTGTATGTAAGCACAGACAAATTCTCTTACCTTAAGCTTGCATGCCATAAGAGACTTGACCACTTTGTAGCGCTCTTGTCTCGCGTTCTTGTGGAACTTTCATGCAAGGTCTAGACTCATCTCATATGGCTAATAGTCCTCATAGAAATTGACCAATTCTGGTACCATAGTGACCATCATGATGCAAGAGACCTTAATGGCATCATCAGAGTGTTTTTTTTTATGGGAAACGATTTCCTCATGAGTGGTGGTGGAATGATCTATTTCAATGAGAGGATTTTCGAGGATGTATTCTTTGCCCTCGTATCGAAGATTCGTCTTCAAGTTTCGCGTATAGTCCATATATTTAGGACCAGTGGGCTTCTACTTTTCCAGAATCGAGAGTAGGGAGAAGTTTGTGTTGGATGAGGTTGTTTGAGTAGTAACGAGATCACCGTTTCCAGACATCTATATAAAGAGACATAGTTTTAGTTAGCGATATAAATCCTTAATATTTTTAACCCAAAATAAATATTCAAGGCTAGGATCCAAAATACAATTCACAACAAAATAAGAGGGATGTCGTGATCTAATTATGAATTTATTAAGGTAGGTAATACAAATTTACCAAATTCAATCTAATATGAAATTCCAATATCAATTGAGATTCATTGAATCTTATCAATGAGATGTTTAATCTCAGATTATGCTCTTCAATTTTTGACTGAGATGTCGAGGATCACAAATAAGATGTGAATAACCATGTAAACCCGCTTGACAACCTCAATGTCATTTAGCATCTCAAATTAATGTGCTGGTAAACCACACATGCTCAATTAACAATGATAATTTTCGATTTGTCCATCACTCTACTTTATAGCCCCAAATTAGTGTCTTGGTTAACCACACACGCTCCACTAATGATGTATAAAGAGTGATGTGCAATTTCATGGATTAGCATACATTTCACATTTTGTACTAAAGTAACTAGAGTTGGGATTTATATAAAAGGTTCTAGTACTTTAATAGCATTATAATTTTAAGGGGTTGTATCCTATCAGCCCGTTTGGCTAATGACCCTCCACCACACAAGGAAGCGGTGTGTGAGAATAAAGACCCATTCAACGGTCATTTTATAGGTTGTTTCCTTATACCCCCTTATAGAATGGCTTGTGAATGAGGCCTACTAACAATTGACTGATGTCATACCCCGGCCGTCGGCGGAAACACCGGGCGGTGTAACTTCATCTTTGTATCACAATTATATAACATACATTGAACAATACTAAAATACATACCTTTATTAATGGTTGAAAGTTACATTATTATTGTTTTCCTAGTACTTATTACATAATATCCGACTATTGCACACTTCTTAACGAACATAAAGGATAATATTAAAACTTCTCATGTTCGAGTAACATACCAGCTTTATCAAGTTCCTGAAAACACATGCATTTTGAAAATACGTCAACATAAAGTCGTTGAGTCCACGGGTTTTGACTCTATATGAAATAATACTTTTTTCGAGTTCAAAAGTATAGTTTTGAAAGTATCATTTTGACTCTCCAACATTTAGTATATATATTAGGTATAATAGTTTACTTATTAGATAAGTGGTATACCTAAACATTCCATGTACCTGGGGTATAAGTATGAGGAAACGAATACTTAACATTAATGCTTGTATAATGACAATGTATAATGTTTCTAACAATTTGCTACCATGAGTCTGTAACCGCTGCTATGACATACAAAACCTCTGATAGATCCCACTCATGATTTTCATGAGGACGGCCACTCATGATTTCCATGAGGATTTCCACAACATATACATAATACCGCACGCTTCATTGACACCGGAACAATAAACAAATAAAAGGACAGTTCGTCACTCGCTTATGTTGGGTTGTAGCTAGCAACCACGAGTGGGGTTGTCAACCCGTATATTATTCATACACGACTTCCTCGCTCACACGGGATTAACAGTTACATGTCAGAGGACTTTCAGTAAGATCCCCAATCTTAATTTATGAATACAATAACTAATGTAGACTTTGTCGGCTTCCTATAGTTCTAACAACAGAAGCATTTTCGTGTCTAAAACCCTAAGTTACTAAACTATGCTTTTAAACATTACTCATAGGTCTATAACACTTTAGGCAATACAACATCTATAACTTGAGGTAAAACCACGTTTTATCTTGACATAAAACCAATAATAACAACATATAACATACGAGGTTTTATCTTAACATAAAGCCAATAATAACAACATATAACATACCTGGTTTTATCTTGACATAAAACCAACAATAACAACATACTTATCAATTAGCATATAGAACTTCTGAGTATAACTCTAGAACTGTATGGCACACAACATATATATAGAATCGTAAGTATAACTCAAGATCTATATTAGCATACTTCTATAACAACAGCATGTTAACAAGTTTACGATAGTTGTATAGATACAAAATAATTATATCCCGATTAACGAACATAATATCATATAACTATAGTATTAACTTGTATTTAATATTTAGCATGCGTTTTCCCATGAAAACATTAAAAAGTGGGGCCGTGAAACTCACCCTAGTAGCATGATTTTATGTAATCTAACTAGAAACAGTTAGCGGTTCGAGATCGTCGGGCTCGGGATGCGAAATGGCCTCAACAAACGAGAGAGAAGGAAGAGATTTAGGCGTAATAAGCCTTGGGGTCGAAATGGCTATTTATAGGCTGATTTTTGTCCTCTCACGTCGTGAGCCATACATGATCACATCGTGAGCCATGCCTGCTCACCTCGTACACCCGCTATTTGGTCCCTAGCTTCGGATGGTGTCCCTTTGACTCCTTACGACGTGAGAAAATCCTTGCTCACGTCGTGAGCTTTTGACTTATCACTTCGTAGACTTGACATGCGTCTTCTAGCTTCGAAATGTGACGTTTTGACTCCTCACGTCGTGAACATCTATGCTCACGTCGTGAGCTCAGTCAGATTAGGGTTTCTGACACGTGTCACGCTCTCAGATAGTTGTATCTTTGGAAGGTTGTAACTTTTGCATACGAACTCCGTTTTTGACGTTCTTTATATCCACGCGCAGGTATTTACGAGTAATACAACTCTCTTTTGGAGTCCAATAGCTAATTCTAAGTCTATTTTAAATTCCTCTTATTATAGAGATTTATAGTGTTAGGGTTTATCATATCTTCTTCACGCGAAGTCAGATTTAGACGTTCTCTATATTTTTGGAATCATATGGATGTATACATTGAGTTGTATCATAAAGTATGTATGATAGTTCATATTTGTATTAGAATTTATCATGAACTACATACTAAGTTTATCACATTACTAGTTTAACAAAATCACATTACATGATTGGCATAATCACATGTGATTGTTATTGACCTATTTTGATTGGTGTTACATTCTCCCCCCGTTAGAACAATTTTGTCCTGAAATTTATCTTGTGGATGGGTTTTGTCAAATAGTTGGGGGTATTTTTATTTCATATGATCTTCACGTTACCAGGTATATTCAGGTCCTCGTAAAGAGTTCCATCAAACTTCCACTATAGGAATATGACTTTTCTTTAATCGTTTGTCTTCTCGATCCATGATCTCGACAGGTTCTTCTACAAAGTTGAGTTTGGTATTGACTTGTATCTCATCGAGAGGTACAACAAGAGTGTCATCGGATAGACATCTTTTGAGATTTTATATGTGGAAAACATCGTGTATATTTCTTATCTCTTGAGGCAACTTAAGTTGGTATGCTACATAACCAATTCTTGCTAGACCTTCAACATTACTTTATCTTCAACTTGGAATTCTAAAGGCTTATGTCTTACGTCTGCATAGCTCTTTTGACGATCACGTACAGCCTTTAATCGATCCTTAATTTGCACAATATTTTTAGTTGTCTCGTGGATTATTTTTGGTCCAGTACGTAAGGTATCACCTGTACGTTCTCTGGCCATTTGCGTATCTCCAACTTCTGCCCAACATATTGGGGAACAAAATTTTCGTCCATAAAGAGCCTCAAACGGTGCAGCCTTGATGCTGGTGTGATGACTATTGTTGTAGGAAAAATCAATTAACGGTAAATGAGTATCCCATGCGTTTCCAAAGTCTATTACACAGGCTCAGAGCATATCTTCTAAATTCTGAATGGTTCTCTCACTCTGACCATCAGTCTGTGGATGGTAAGCTGTACTCATATCAAGACGTGTCCTAAGGATTTTTGTAGAGATTGCCAAAATCGTGAAGTGAATCTACTATCTCAGTCAGAAATAACATAATTTGGAACTCCATGCAATCTAACAATTTCCTTAAGATAAATTCTAGTCAACTTCTCCATCTTGTCGTTCTCCTTAATTGGTAAAAAATGGGCGGACTTAGTCAATCTATCGAATATTACCCAAATAGTGTCGAACACACTAGGAGTTTTGGGTAACTTGGTGATGAAGTCCATTGATATCTGCTCCCATTTCCATTCAGGTATTTCCGGTTGTTGAAGTAAACCGGAAGGCTTTTGATGTTCTTCCTTTACTCTAGAACAAGTCAAGCATTTTCTCACATAAGTAGCAATTTCAGCCTTCATGTTTGGCCACCAATAATGTACTTTTAAATCTAAGTACATTTTGTCAGAGCCTGGATGCACGGAATATCTGGACTTGTGAGCTTCTTCCAAGACCAAGTCCCTGACTCCACCGAACTTAGGCGTCCAAATTCGGTTCATAAAGTGTCGTGTTCCATCATCTTTTTGTATAAATTGCTTTTCCATTCCTCGCAAAGCTTCTTTCTTGATGCTTTCTTCTTTTAGAGCCTCAAGTTGAGCTTCTCTAATTTGTGCGGTAAAGTTAGAATGGATAGTTATAGTAATGCTCGTACCCGACAGGGTTTAATATATTCTTTCCGGATCAAGGCATCTGCTACCATGTTTGCCTTTTCGGGATGATAACGAATCTCACATTCGTAATCATTCAACAATTCAACCCATCTTCGTTGTCTCATATTAAGATCTTTTTGGTCGAAGATGTGTTGGAGACTTTTGTGGTCAGTAAAAATAGTACACTTAGTACCGTATAGGTAATGTCTCCGGATTTTTAGTGCAAAAACTACAGCTCCCAATTCAAGATCATGGGTAGTGTAATTATTGTCATGCACCTTAAGTTGTCGTGATGCGTAGGCGATAACTTTTCCTCTTTGCATCAACACACATCCCAATCCTTGATTTTATGCGTCGCAGTATACGACAAAATATTATGTCCCATCTGGAAGGGATATGATTGGTGCACTACACAACATTTGCTTTAGTTTCTGATAAGCAGCTTCTTGTTTGTCTTCCCAGTTGAACTTCATATCCTTCTGGGTTAGTGTTGTAAGCGGCTTGGCTATTTTGGAGAAATTCTCTATGAATCTACGGTAATAGCCAGCAAGTCCTAAGAATTGACGCACCTTTGTTGGCATCTTTGGTGCTTCCCAATTCCCGATTGCTTCAACCTTGGATGGGTCAACATGAATTCCTTCGTTGCTAACTACATGACCTAAAAGTTGTACTTATCTAATCTAAAACTCACATTTGGAGAATTTGGCATACACTTTTCTTTTCTTAGTAATTCCAAGATTATTTGCAAGTGTTGATCATGTTCTTCCTTGGTTCATGAATATATCAATATATCATCGATAAATACGATCAAGAATTTATCCAAGTATGGTTTGCAAACACGATTCATGAGATCCATAAACACTGTTAGGGCGTTGGTCAATCCAAAAGACATAACTAAGAACTCATAATGACCATAACGAGTTCTAAATGCTGTTTTTGGAATATCGTCTTCTTGTACTCTAGGTTGATGGTATACGGATCTGAGATCTATCTTTGAGTAGTAGCTGGTGTTAGAGTCGAAGTGTTGTAATTAGTCGAAGTTTGTTTTAGTGTATTCGAACATTTTTGTAATCTATTTTACTAGGGCATTGTATTCGAAGCTTAACGCTTAGTCCTTAGTATATTTTTTGTACGCTTTCTTCTCGTTTAAATAGGAGTGCTTACTAGGGTCATAGTAACGAAGTCTTTTACAGAATTACATCTTGTAATCTGTAAAACTTGAAAGCGTAATTGAGCTGAAACAAGATCATATTTACATCATGTGTCTAAATCTCGCATCATTACTTGAGTTCATACTCTGATTAATTCATTACTCGATTCATTGTTTCTTCAATTGGTATCAGAGCAAGAATCATATCTCCGATCTGATTTTCATGTTGTTCAAAAGGTTTTTGAATTAATTTTTGATTCAAAAGATTCCACACTTTTTGAAAGTGAAAAATTGTCTAGATCTTAGTCTGTGATTCAATTCTGCATTTGAATCATTGAATCGAGTGTTCTACTAGTGATTCTGATTTGAATCATATAGTTTGTTGTCAAATTCTCAAAGTTTCTTGAAAAAAAAATTCTCACGGATTTATTCCGTACATCAATGGCGTCTTTCAATCTTAATTCCATGACTTCGTTTTCTCATCTTCTAGGATCATCCACCAAAATTCCTATGTTAATTCCTGAGTATTACGATCAATGGGTTGATCGTATGCAGGATTATCTAAATGGATTGGATGAAGAACTGTGGAATTGCATTTCTGGCAATCTCAATCCACCAATGAATGTTCAACCAATTGGATCATCTTCTGGAAGTTCCGAAGTTGAAAATCAGTCTGATCGTCTGAAAAAACTAGAGAAGAGATGTGTGAGAGAACTAAGAGGTGCTTTGCCTCCAGTTGTTTACAACTATGTGAGGAGTTGTACAACTGCAAAGGAGATCTGGAACAATCTCAAGGAGAAATTTCAGGGGAGTGAGAAGACAAAAGTTAACTCTGTGAAACAATGCTTAGTGGAACTGAAGGACTTCAGACAGAAAGATGGTGAAACGATTGAAGTTTACTACGATCGTCTTAATGAATTAATCTATCGATGCAATCGATATGGAACCATGGAGTTCAATTTAATTTTTGTTATGGGTCTTCGTAAGGAGTGGCGTAGTGTGAGCATGATGGTTAAGAATCAACAGAGCTTTGATACGTCAACCTTGAATGATTTGTACAATCAGCTGAAGTATCATGAAAGCGAAGTGAACGAAATTGCTGAAGAATCGAAGGCAAGTTTGGGAGGTCCACTAGCTTTGATTTCGAAGATCTTTGAAAGGGAAGCTGAGAAAGATGTTTCGGATGAAGAAGAAGGGTTCATCATGAACTCAGATGATGAGGCAATTGCTTTCTATTCAAACAATCGTGTGAAAAAATTATTCAAAAAGCCTTTTAATCCGAAGGAAAAATCATCTGAGACAAAAGGGAATTTTGTGAGTAAAAGTGTTGGGGATGAGAAGAAAAAGGAAGAGAAGAAAGATACAAAATTTGTTGAGGGAAAAACAGAGAAGAAGTTAAAGGGAAATGCTGGGATTGACTGTCATTATCGCAACGGAGCTAATCATTTAGCTATTGATTGCATGCTGAGGAAGAAAGATGAGAAAAAGAATAAGACAAAGGATGAAGCGTATTATGTGGAAAAGTTGGAGGAGGTGTGTGCGAAGGCAAAGAATCTTTCGTTAGTTGCTCGTGGTGAACAAGAAGAAGATGGTACTTATCAAATTTGGTCATCTGGATCAGATGATGAGGAGATGCGAAATCCAACCCACGGAGCAATGTATGCAAAGATGGAAGAAGATTCAGATGAGGAGGAATACGAAGTTCATGGGAGATGCTTCGTATCAAAAGCTGCTGACAAATCTCCGATGACCACGAAGGTACGTAATATTCTTGAATCTTTTAATATTCCAATACATGCTTATAATTCTGAATTAGTATCTTTCGATGAAACTGTTACTTATTTTGATTCGATTGTGGTATCTGCTAGCAATGAGGCTAAGAAGCTGTCTATGCAGTTGCTAGAGACACAGAAGAAACTAGATTCGAAAATTACTAAGATAGATTGTTTGGAACTTCAAATAACTAATATCATGATAGATAGAGATAATTTGTCTAATGAAACGAAACTGTTGTTAGCCCAGAGGAATATTTACTGTGATTCGGCTAAAAGATTGTATGGGAAATTAACTGAACTTCATCATTCATGCGAAATCAGTAAAGAACAACATAGAAAATTGCTGCCATTTTTATCTTATGAAAGAGCTACGGTAGACAACATTTCGTATGACTGTGAAAAAGAAATAGGTGATTTTAACAAAGTTCCGAATGATAAATATAGATATGGAATAATTAAAGTTGATGAATGTCTTAATGCGAATGAATTAGTTGATATTGTAAATGATACTTTGACTAAATCTGAACAAATTCGAATTTTGAAAAAGACTGAGAATTCAACATCTGATTCTCAATCTAATTTTGCTGATATTGAGGATAATTCTGATAATATTAGTGAAATTAGTGAGCTTGAAGATGTTGATTGTTCTCAGTTGTCTGTTGTTAATATTGCTTCAACATCTAAAGGGAAAGAAAAAGTTAAGGATTTGATGGTTGAAAATGAAACTGATATACCTTCAACTTCGAGAGTTTGTGAAATGAACTTCGTGGCTTTCAAAGACAGCCAAACTGACGATAGTGATGATGAAGATGAAGAGAAAATTTCGAAAGAAAAGGAATCTTCAAAGGAAGAAGAAATTCCTCGAATAGTTGTTGATCAAGTGTATGGTGATACACAAAAGTTCGAAAAAGTAATGAATGAAAAAGGTGAACATTATCTTGAAACGAATACAGTCGTTTATCCTAATTTCAAATGCACAGATGATGTCATTTTCCCAAATCAAGTTTTCGTCACAACTGGAAATGTTGAGAAAATCAAACTATAATTAAAGAAGTTGGTTGAGGAGGATAATTCAAAAACAACTGAAGAAGGTTTTTTCGCAAATCAAAGCATAGTTGAAAACAACTTAACAAAGAATTCGTATGTATTTCAACGTCAAAAACCACAAAGACAGTGGGTTGAAAAATCAAAAATTGAAAAAGAGAATTCAAAACCTGTTGAAAAAGAAAATGAAAAAGTTGTAAAAACTAAATTCTAAGGAATTTAAAGATCAAATTGACAAATTTTCGAAGAAAAACAACATTTCGAAAAGACAAGCAAGAAAGAAAATATTTTGTTAAAATATTGAGTCTCAAAAGATGTCTGAATTACAATCAAACAAAAATGTTTTCAAAGCCAAAAATTCATATTTTTCAACGAAAACTCAACATTCATCCAAATCAAATAATACAAAGTCTGAAGTGAATAAGCAACCAAAGTTTTTGAAAGTTTCTAAAACTAACAAATCAAGAGCATTTTCAAATAAACCTAATCCAAATCAAACATTTGTTCTACGACAAAATTTTAAATCAACAAGTGATTCAAAATATGTTTCTTCTTATCTAGCAAAACCTAAAGTTGATTTTGTTCCTCAAAAGCCAAATTTTCCTAATCATACGAAGAAAGAAACTATGAAAACGTCACGTGAAAAAGGAATGACTTCAAGGAAGAACATTGATTATTGGCTTGAAGGTAAAGGAAAGATATATCAGTCGAATGCATATTCAATTGAGAAAATTCATGATGCATATTCCTTTAGATGATGAAGTGAATTTAATTGACAGTATCAAAACCAAAGTTTGTGATTGGGTTAAAAGTTCTTCATTACATTCGAAATTAAAATCTAATTTCCAAGGACCCAAAAAGCCTTGGGCACCTAAATTTTTCCACTGATTGTAGGTACTGAGTGACGAGCAATATGATAATAAGTGGTATATTGATAGTGGTTGCTCTCGTCACATGACTGGGAAGAAGGAGAATTTACGAGATTTTCGAAGTCTCAAAAAGGTTGGAATAGTAAAATTTGGGAACAATCAATAATTGTCAAGTCAAAGGATATGGGAAGATCACAAATGGACAATTCACAGTGAATCGTGTTGCATATGTTGAAGGTCTTCAACATAACTTGATAAGTGTTTCTCAACTTGTTGTGGGCACTGGCAATCAAGTTCTCTTTAATGAAGAAGGAAGTATTATTTCGAATGTCAACACAAACGAAGTGTTACTGAAATCCAAAAGGAAAGGTGACATGTTCACTCTGGACATCAATCCTATTGTGGGCAAACCTGTTGTATGCCTTCTTTCGAAAGCCACATCTGATCTAAGCTGGCTATGGCATCGAAGACTTTCACATCTCAACTTTCGAAACATCAACAAACTGGTGGTACAAGATTTGGTAAGAGGTTTACCTGTCCTTAAATTTGATAATGATTCTTTATGTGCAGCTTGTGAAGTTGGCAAGCAACATAAACAAGGTCATCCAATTAAGATAGATTCGAAAATTGTTGCACCTCTGGAGCTTTTACATATTTATTTGTGTGGCCCTTCGACTGTTTCAACTCTCAACAAGAAACGGTACATTTTAGTTATTGTTGATGATTTTTCCAGATTTACGTGGGTTTATTTTCTCAGGCTTAAATCCGAAGTTGCACAAATTATGATTGACTTTATCAAAAAGATGGAAATAACGTTGAAGAAGATTGTATGAAAAATCAAGAGTGATCATGGAACTGAATTTAAGAACAATGTTCTTGATTCATTTTTAGTAGACAAAGGGATTTCGCATAATTTTTCATCTCCTTACACACCACAACAAAATGGTGTTGTAGAACGAAGGAATCACTCACTATGCGAAGCAGCAAGAACCATGTTGGCTTATGCGAATTTACCTCAATATCTTTGGGCTGAGGCCATATCCACTGCATGTTTTACTCAGAACAGATCTTTCATACACAGGCATTTTAATATTACACCATACGAAATTCTGAATAATCGTAAACCTAATGTGAAATTCTTTCATGTTTTCGGATGTAGGTATTTTATTATGAATCTCAAGGATCATCTTTCGAAATTTCAAGCAAAAGCTGATGAAGGGATTTTTCTTGGATATTCGTATAATTCTGTATCATATCGTGTGTTAAATAAGAGAACACGAAAAGTGGAAGAAACTTTCAATCTCACATTCGATGATTACTATATTAAACAAAATGAGCATAAATTTACCAATCATCCAATTTTACAAGAAACACAAGTTGAAACTGAATCTTTACAAATGGATGATATTGATTATGATTTGATTTTTGGAATTTCAGATCATGCAGTCGATGCTGAAGTTTATGCTTCTGATAATCACATGCCAGAATGTACGAAGTTTACTGATGAATCAATATCAATTCCTCAAGAAGGCGAAAGTATGCAAAATAATCCAGTGGAGGGGGAGCACTTGGATTCGAATACTTTAAATGTTGAAGAACATTCTTTCGAGGGGGAGAAAGAAAGATTGTATGCTAATGTTAAGGGGGAGCATAATGATGATGTTGATGATGCTTGTTCAATTGTAGGTTCAGAAAACGATGAAATGTACGAAGATGCACCTTTGGAATTTGATCCAACATATCCACCAATGGAAAAAATGGACAAGAGATCATCCGAAGGATCAAGTAATTGGGAATCCACAAGAGGGAGTTTTAACAAGAGCTCAAATTCGTGGAAAGAATGAGGTACTGAATACTCATCAATAATTTTGCATGTTCAATGTTTTCATATCTAAAATTGAACCAAAAATAGTTAAGAATGCAATGGAACACTCAGATTGGGTTGTTGCAATGCAATCTGAATTGTCTGAATTCGAACGAAACAAGGTTTGGAGATTAATTCCTAAACCTGACAATGTTTCGATTGTCGGGTTAAAATGGATTTTCAAAAATAAAACCGACAAAGATGGAAATATTGTTCGAAACAAAGCCAGACTTGTTGTTAAAGGATATTCACAACAAGAAGGAATCGACTATGAAGAAACTTTTGCCCCTGTCGCAAGACTCGAGGCGGTTCGTATATTTCTGGCTTATGCAGCTCATAAGGACTTTGATGTTTATCAAATGGACGTGAAATGTGCATTTTTAAATGGAGAGCTCGAAGAGACTGTTTATGTGGAACAACCCCCAGGTTTTATTAACGAAGAATATCCAAATCATGTTTATATTTTAGATAAGGCAGTTTATGGTTTGAAACAAGCACCACGAGCATGGTATGCAACTCTTACATCATTTTTGAAACAATCTAAATTTAAACAATGATCTGTTGATCCCACATTATTTCGAAAGAAAGTGGGGAATCACCTTATGCTTGTTCAAATTTATGTTGATGATATTATATTTGGCTCAACTGACCCTATCTTTTCTAGAGAATTCGAAGATTTGATGAAAAGTAAATTTGAAATCAGCATGATGGGAAAAATCAATAATTTTCTTGGATTGAATATTCGTCAAAACAGAAATGGAATTTTCATCAATCAAGAAAAATACACGAAAAATTTGCTCGAAAAGTTTGGATTGACGAATAACACGAAGTTACGTGTTCCAATGGCAATAGGTGTAAAGTTGACACCGTCGTTAGATAAACCAGCCATTGATATAACTCTTTATCGACGCATGATTGGTTCATTACTTTATCTTACAGCAAGTAGACCTGATATCATGTTTTCTGTGTGTAATTGTGCCAGGTATCAGTCTAATCCACGAGAACCACATCTCACTACTGTGAAGAACATATTTCGTTATCTTAAAGGAACAATTTCGTTAGGATTGTGGTATCCTTCGAAAACTAGATTCTTCGTCCAAGCATATTCGGATGCAGACTTGGGTGGTTGTAATCTTGACCGAAAAAGCACGAGTGGTGGATGTCAATTTCTTGATGGCAAACTGGTGAGCTAGTAGTCGAAAAAGCAAACATGCGTATCAATCTCAACAGCTGAAGCATAATATGTGGCTGCTGCTGCTTGCACTTCACAAATAATATGGATTCAAAGTCAATTACATGATTATGCAATTAATATGAAAAAGATTCCATTATATTGTGATTCCCAAAGTGCAATAAGAATTTGTCATAATCCTGTGCAGCATTCGAAGACTAAACATATAGCTCTTCGTTATCATTTTATCAAGGATCACGTGGAAGATGGAAATATTGAAGTACATTTCGTTACCAACTCAGGCTGATGATTTCGAACATCTGGCATATGACTTTGCTTTTTATCCCAAAAGTGAAAGAGCCCTGCCTCCATTCGAAGGGTTCTAACGGTTACAAATCATCTTGGGGATAACAATACAGGATGTCTACATATGACGTATGGTATTATGTCCGGTTCTCTAGGAGAAGTGACAGTTCCTTTTTGACGCATGGCTACTTTTATGCAGTAATGGTCCGATTTTCAAGGTGCCACGTCGGATCTCATTAAATGCATCCCGCTTCAAATTCAAAAATCAGGGTTACATATAAAAGGGGATTCAAGGGTTCATTCTCAGTTTGCGCGATCAAAAAGCACAAATTCACAATTTCTTTGTTCATCATGATCTTCAAAACCCTAACAATGGCGACTTCTGCTCATGTCGATCCATCCACTGAAGATATTTCATCCGCACCTGTCATGAAGATTCAATCCACTAACTATTACGTGGATGGTGAAGTTTCTCAATACCCAGAGGAATTGAAGATGTTCATCGTTGCTCTGAAACACTCTGTTTTATCCACGACAATGTTCAATTCCTTTTCTGTTCTATTATCCTGGCTTTCTCAAGCAGGATCCACTGCAACTTACAATAAAGCATCTGATACGATCATTTTCCATCTGGCGAACGATAAAAAGGTTAGGCTATCCAAGAAACTCTTCTGCCAGATTCTTGATATTCCGAATTCACCTCCTTATGTTGATTTCACATTCCCACAAATAGTCCATATGTTTAATGAGATGGGATATCAGCTCCCATTGTCAAAGAAAAGTGACTTTAAGAAATCTGGTCTTCCTCGGCTATGAAATTTCGTATTTGGATTTTTCTCCGATGTTTAACCGGAAGAACAGTTGGATTAGACAAAGGAAGGATGGAGGTGTATGCAATGGTTGCAGGCCTATACTATGATCTTCAAGCGGATTATTCCACACAATTATGGAAGGAATTCCAAAAGGGTATCGAACATACGAATGCAGTTCATGGTATTTCGTGTGCACGATACTGGAGCCTTATTTTGCAGTATTTTTATAATAAGGAAGGGATTATGGTACCAAATGACGAAGAGAAAGTTACTTTTCAATCATATCATTATCCGAAGGAAGTTGTAGATAATGCTGATGATTTCCCATTTATGGCTCGAATTCCAGATGCGATGCTCAAACGGGTTAATCCTACGAATTTTGTTTTAGTGGCCTATTTGAAAACACTCGATTCTTCTGTTCAGACTGGGATCTTGTTGCCTAGGGAAGAGAAGAAGTCCAAAAAGTCAAAGAAGGCTGATCATGCTTCATCTGATAAGAAAACCAAGGATTCAACATCCTCGAAGTCTCCAAAGAAAAAGCCTGAAACTGTTGGAGTATCTGTTGATGAAACACAAGTGATTGAGCCCATCATTGAAGAAACACAAGAAAAGGTTGTCATTCCTTCGAAAACAGGAATGTTTCGAAGAATTAAAATGAAATCCTCTCATAAACGCAAGTCTCCTACACAACAAATGATTCGAAAACCCCAAATTACACATCAAGGTGTGTTAATTAGAGAAGTACTAACACCTGTTTCTCCGGTGTCGAAGAAAAGGAGGGCTGAGGATATGGCAAAGAAGTTGTCAAAGAAAAAGAAGAAGAAGGCTCGAAAGTTGGTAATTTCCACTGAGTCGACTGAAGATGATGCATAAAGAATTCCAGAAACTCCAGAGTTCACTCATCTTATTCAAAGTTCCACTCCTGAGAAGATAGTTATCACACCACCCGAAGTTTCGATTGCCAAATCAATTTTTGAGGAGGTTCGAACTTCAGGCATCCCTGCACACGTATCTGATACGGATGCAAATGTCGACATGGGTGAAGGCGGTTCGAAGCATGAAGATCAAGGTCCTATTATTTCTACTCCTATTGTTTCTGTCTCAACATCAACTATTCCCATTACATCATCCACTCATTGTCACACCCCAAAACCGAGAACGGCGGAATACGTTCTGGGGTGGAGGACGTCATGTACAGTATCATAACAAAGCATAATAGTAAAGACAAGCAACAACATCCATTGCATTAAGATAATAATTGTAATACAATCGTGTTCGGTACAAATGTTAGACACCAAAAACACAATCAAAATAAAGTGGAGTCTTATGTGCTCCGTCTTCTCAAAAGCTGCATCCGTACCTGTCTACTGATGACCTGAGAATACAAGTTATTTTGAAAACGTTTATCAGCATAAAGCTGGTGAGTTCATAAGTATTTAGTGTCATTTCCTGTATACAAATATTCACAATTATACATTGTAAAAGAAAGTTTCGATGTTCGAAAATAGTACGAGCCCTAGAAAACCCTATGTTTTCCAGAAAAAGTAGTCTTCACCAAGACCCGATGGTTTGTTTGTTCATTTGATAATGTACAAGTTTTCCCAGTAGTTATTAGTTTAAAAATATAGTTTTAGACTTTATTCATGTATAGTAATGAGAAAAATGTTTTACCCCAACAGTATCACTGTCAGCCATATGTAATGAAATGCAGGCTCCAGGTAGTATTAAATGTACAATACCCTCAGGGAGTCTGTTGCCTTTAATTCTTAAAGTATTAATTAAAGGTTTGAATGTGAACTCGTACGTAACCATGCTGATTGACGATCGAATCCCTTTGACCCTCCGAGTCATATGTAGTGATGTGACATTTTGTCACCCCTGGGCCTAGACGGCTCGGACTGTAGCTAGCAGTCGGGATGTGGGAGTGTCTGTCCCGTATAGATCTATACACATAATGCCCGCTCTCCCTCCAGGAGACTCTGGTTACGTGGTGATAGCACAAAGATGTGTCGTATCGAGAAATAGTATGCCACATTCTATTTTAGTAAGTTCTCTTATATAGTATGTATTGTTCTCTTTGTATAGCATATAGTGTTCTCTTTGTATAGTATGAAATGTTCTCCTTGTATAGTATATAGTGTTCTCTTGTATAGTACATATCATATAATGACTCACAACTGAACTGACTCTGGTAGTTGTCATGGCAATAGCAGCACTGAGTAGTAATCCTTAACTATACCTATTATAGTTAAATAGTAATGTTGGTTGTATGTCCTTGATATTCAAAGGCATTGAACTGATATGAAAACTTTTATATCTGACACAAATATATAAGATATATAACTAAGAATTCAACGAGAGTCGGACTAATAACAAAATACCCTAAGCCCACAATCAAACAAGAACAGGAAATAAGGTGAGCTATTAGTCCTAAGTCCTTCAAGTCTTACTTATATAAATATATTGGTGTAGATATGGTTTGAGAATAAAAATTAGTTTAAACGAATTTTGGAAAATAGTTTTATAGTGATTTAACACGAAAATGAATTTGGTAAGCATTTGAAAACAGTTTAATTGGCAATATAGTTGAAAATATAGAAAATCCCTTTTTGGTGGTAAAAACAATTAATAGTGTAGAAAATCCTTTTGGTTGCAAGTTATAATTCACATGCGATTGTTACTATAACTTATTTGGTTCAACTTGTATTCCCCCCCATAAAACAGTTAAAAACATTTAAAAAGGTTCATTTAGGGGTATGAACTCACCTGTAGTGAGTGAAGTGGATGGAAACGCCGGGTAGGATGCTAGGTGTCAAGTGAGGACTTGAACACACACACGGATCCTATGTAACATGTAGTGATGTATAAAGTATCTAATTAGTTGTGTAATCACTAATTAAGTGAGTAAAGGCACTTTAATGTATGAAAACACTTTGTTTCAAGTGTTAGGAGTGCTAAAGGTTGTATCTAAGGAGTGTATGGCCTCACTATGGAGTTTACACTTCACTTGGCCACACTTAAGTGTGTTTACGGTTGGGAGACCATTTCCCCCATGAGTTTACGGCCGTAAACTCATGGAAATGGTGAGTTTGTGTGTCTAAAGGTCTCATGCATCACAAGGAAGGTTCCTAGGGTCAATTCAAGGGCTTGGGAAGTGATTAGGGTTCAATTGGGTACTCCCTTGGAGTTTACGGTCCTTGGACCACTCCTTGGGAGTTTACGGTCGTAAACTCTAGGGTTTACGGCCGTAAACCCTTGACCACTTCAACCATTTCATGTTTTAGGGTCCTAAGCTCATCTACACTAGTTTCTAGTTCATCAAACAAGCTAAGGAAGGGTTTAGGGGCATCAAAACACCATTTGAGGTGTTTACGGTTTTGGGTTTACGGTTCTTGAATGTTCAAGAACCGTAAACTCAAGTTTATGGCCAAACAGTCATGATCTTGGGTTCCTTAGTCCATGCATGCAAGTATCTAAGCTATATCTAAGCATTAGAGAAGGTTTGGAAGTGTTGTGGGGCTTCAAAACCCTCACATAGGAGTTTACGGTTTTGGGAGGCTCCCCAAACCGTAAACACATGCATGTTGGGGTATTTGGATGATCCAACTCGAAATAGCATGAATACCAAGCTAGAAAATCAAGTTAGGGGGGTTTACCTTTGATTTTTGAGGCTTGAAAGTGATGATCCTTGGCCAAACTCGATTTTAGAGAGAGAAGGTAGAGAGAGAAAGCTCCAAGGTGGGGAAAAGACTCTAAAGGTGGACACTCCTCCTTTATATATGGTTTCCTAGTGGGGACCCACCATACCCTGTCGTTTAAACGGAGCTAAATGTTTTTACTCGGTAAACTAACCGTAACCCGACTTAGATGCTTTTATTCCGTCATTAAATATATATTATTTTAATAACTCAAAATGAATTATTTTAAATAAATAAAAGTTAACGGAAAATTTTAATAGAACTAACTTTTATTAACGGAAACGGGTTACAGTGACGGAGTAAATTTCGGGTTGTCACATCATCCCCCCCGTTAGAGGGAATTTTGTCCCGCGCTCCCAAGTGCTTTTATTCAAGTAGTTACGTTATTACAACACAACTAAGCAAAGAGATGAGGATAGTTAAGTTTCATTTGATCCTCGCGCTCCCAAGTGAACTCTGGTCCTCGTTTGGCGTTCCAACGAACCTTCACAATCGGGATGCGGCTTTGCTTCGTTCGTTTGACCTCTCGGTCCATGATCTCCACAGGTTCTTCCACGAAGTTGAGGCTCTCATTGATCTCGATTTCATCGAGTGGAATTATGAGAGTCTCTTCGGATAGGCACTTTTTCAAGTTCGAGACGTGGAAGGTAGGATGCACATTACTAAGCTCGCGGGGTAGATTGAGTTTGTAAGCTACGGGGCCGATTCTAGCGAGATTCTCAAAAGGCCCTATGTATCTTGGATTCAGCTTTCCGCGCTTTCCGAAGCGTATCAAGCCTTTCCAGGGTGAGACTTTCAAAAGGACTCGGTCTCCCACCTGGAATTCCAAGGGTTTCCTCCGTTTGTCTGCGTAGCTTTTCTATCGGTCTCTTGAGGCTTTAAGTCGTGCTCGGATTTGTACGATCTTTTCGGTGGTTTCGCGGAAGATTTCTGGACCGGTGAGAGTGCTGTCAGGAACTCATCCCTTAGCTAATTGAGTGTCGCCTACCTCGGCCCATCACAGAGGGGATCTGCACTTCCGGCCGTATAGGGCTTCGAATGGGGCAGCTTTGATGCTTGTGTGGTAACTGTTGTTGTAGGAAAACTCGACTAGGGGTAAGTGGGTATCCCATGCCTTACCAAAGTCGATTACACAGGCTCGCAGCATATCCTCCAAGGTTTGAATAGTTCTCTCACTTTGTCCATCGGTTTGAGGATGGTATGTTGTGCTCATATCCGGCTTAGTTCCAAGAGCCCTCTGTAGTGACTGCCAGAACCTCGAGGTGAACCTGCTATCCCGATCGGAAATAATAGACACAGGTACACCGTGTAGTCGGACTACCTCTTGGATGTAAATTCGCGTAAGTCTCTCCATTTTGAAAATTTCCTTGATAGGAAGGAAGTGGGCGGATTTGGTTAGCCGGTCGACAATTACCCAAATGGTGTCGTACCCACTCGGAGATTTGGGTAATTTGGTAATGAAATCCATAGTAATTCTCTCCCACTTCCATTCAGGTATCTCTGGCTGTTGGAGAAGACCCGAGGGTTTCTGGTATTCGACCTTGACCTTAGCGCAAGTAAGGCACTTATTCACGAAGGTAGCGATTTCCGCTTTCATGTTAGGCCACCAGTACGATTTCTTGAGATCCAGGTACATCTTATCTGAACCTGGGTGAATGGAATATCGAGTGTTGTGCGCTTCTTTCATGACCAAGTCTCTGAAGCCACCGTGTCGCGGTGTCCAGATCCGGTCCATGAGGTAGTAAGCTCCGTCATCCTTGACTACCAGATTCTTATCCATTCCTCACAGGGACTCTCCCGCCACATTTTCCGGTTTCAAAGCTTCAAGCTGTGCTCCCTTAATTTGTGCGGGTAGATGCGAATGGATAGTCATGGTTAGGGACTTGACTCTTCGCCCAGAATATTCCTTCCGACTTAGGGCGTCTGCTACTACATTGGCTTTACCCGGGTGGTAACGAATTTCACATTCGTAGTCATTGAGTAGCTCGACCCACCGTCGTTGTCTCATGTTGAGCTCCTTCTGGTTGAAGATGTGCTGGAGGCTTTTGTGGTCGGTATAGATGGTACTCTTTGTACCATACAGATAGTGTCTCCATATCATTAGGGCGAACACGACCGCTCCTAGCTCGAGGTCGTGCGTGGTGTAGTTGACTTCGTGTGTCTTCAGCTGTCTTGAGGCGTAGGCGATGACCTTACCTCGTTGCATCAGAACACAGCCGAGCCCCTGATTGGATGCATCGCAATATACTACGAAGTCTTCTGTCCCTTCGGGGAGGGACAGTATCGGCGCGGTGCACAAGGCTCGCTTCAGGGTTCGGAATGCCTTCTCTTGTTTTTCTTCCCAGTCTAAGGCCACGCCTTTCTGGGTCAATGCCGTAAGAGGCTTCGCAATCCGAGAGAAATTCTGAATGAATCTTCGGTAGTAGCCAGCGAGGCCTAGAAATTGGCGAATTTCTGTAGGCGTCTTCGGTGCTAACCAGTTCTCAATAGCTTTAATCTTGGATGGGTCCACGTGGATTCCTTCTTTGCTAACCACGTGTCCTAAGAATTCGACTCTTCGGATCCAAAATCCGCACTTTGAGAACTTTGCGTAAAGCTTCTCCGATCGTAGAGTTTCCAGGACCTGTCGCAGATGATCGCTATGCTCTTCCTCACTTCTAGAGTAGATAAGTATATCATCAATGAAGACGATGACGAACTGATCCAAGTAAGGACGGCATACTCTATTCATCAAGTCCATGAAGACTGCGGGCGCATTGGTCAGTCCGAACGGCATCACTACGAACTCGTAGTGCCCGTAACGAGTCCGAAAGGCTGTCTTCGGAACATCCTCCTCGAGCACTCGCAACTGGTGATACCCGGACCTTAGATCAATTTTGGAAAAGTAACTCGCCCCTTGCAGTTGATCAAATAAATCGTCTATACGAGGAAGGGGATAACGGTTCTTGATTGTCAGCTTGTTGAGTTCTCTGTAGTCGATGCACATGCGGAACGATCCGTCTTTCTTCTTTACGAACAAGATTGGTGCTCCCCAGGGTGAGAAGCTTGGTCTTATAAAGCCCTTGCTGAGCAGTTCGTTAAGTTGGCCGGATAGTTCTTGCATCTCAGCAGGCGCTAGACGATAGGGCGATTTAGCTACGGGGGTAGCTCCTGGAATTAAATCGATTCTGAACTCGACTTGACGTTTGGGAGGTAGGCCTGGCAGTTCCTCTGGAAAGATATCAGGGAAGTCGCACACGACGGGGAAATCTTTGAGTTCTTTCGTTTTCCGGCTCGTGTTGACAACGTGTGCAAGGAATGCACGATATTCCTTGCGCAAGTATTTCTGGGCTTGAATGCTCGAGATGATGCGAAGGCTCGTACTGGGTTTGTCTCCGTAGATCATCAATGTTTCATTGTTGGGCAAGTTCAAACGGATGGCTTTGTCGAAACACAGGATGTCGGTACGGTGGAGACTCAACCAGTCCATGCCTATGATGACATCAAAGCTCTTGATCGCTACTGGTATGAGATCGATAGGAAACGAATGATTATCTAGCGTGAGGGTACAACCTATGTAGATTTCGTTAGAACTTTCCGTCTTGCCGTTAGCCATTTCTACGACGAAGGTTTCTTTCAGTGATTGCGGTGATTGTTTGAGTAAGTGTTTAAAGTTTTGATTTACGAAACTTCTTTCTGCCCCACTATCGAATAGAATACAAGCATAATAGTTATCGAAAAGGAACGTACCCGTGACTACGGTGGGGTCTGCTACAGCCTCGTTATGGCCAATAGCAAGTAGTCTACCTGCTCCTCCCGCGTTGCCAACCTTTGGACAATTTCTTTTGAAATGTCCGACTTCGCCACAGCCATAGCAGGCCTGGCTCGCTCCCGAACTGGGAATTTGGGAAATAGGTTTGGGAGGTGCTCTGCAGAACCGGATGGTGTGGCCCTTCCGGTCGCAATTGGTGCAGTGCATTTCACGGCATGGGCCGTTATGATGGAAGGCGCACTTATCGCACTTGGGTAGATTCCCCGCATATGTTTTGGTGGGCACAGGGGCAGTAGGAGTAGTGGCAGCATGGACAGCCACTATTTGCTGGTTACTGGAAGAGGATTTGACTGATTTCCCCTTCTTTCGATCTCCCCGTTTTCCCCTTCTTTCGATCTCCCCGTTGTCGGAGGCGTGAGTTGGAGCAGTAGTGATGGTTGTGGTTGTTGATGGAGCACGGGGAACTTCATGATCGATAAGCATTTGGGCCAACTCCTTGGCACTTTCGAAGGTCGTTGGTCTTGATGATAGAACGTTCCCACGATACGGAGGCACTAGGCCCCCGATGTATCGCTCAATCTTCTTGGCTTCCGAGGGGATCATGTTAGGGCATAAGGCTACCAGCTCGCAGTACCGGGTTGTGTAAGCTACTATATCGGAACCCTGCATTTTGAGACTCCAGAGTTCCTCCTCCAATTTCTGAATTTCTCCCTTTGGGCAGTACTCTGTCATCATTAGGTCTTTCAGTGTATCCCAACCCATGGCGTTAGCTGCTACCAGGGAGAGGGCTTTGACATGGGCATTCCACCATGTTAGGGCCCTTTGGGTAAGGGTACAAGTAGCAAACTTTATCTTGCTCCCTTCGGGGCAGGAGCACATTTCGAATACTGCTTCGGTTCTTTCGAACCATTGGGTTAGGGCAAGGATTCCCCCGGTCCCGTTGAAGTAGGTAGGCTTGCAACTGATGAAATCTTTGTAGGTGTATTCCCAAGCATGGGGGTGGGTTTCACCCTGGCTAGAGTTAGTGCCCAGTCCACCTCCACTGGCACCACCAAAATTGACTTGCGCCAGAGCGGCGGTCACGGCTGCAGTCACGGCTGTTTGGAACAACACCGGGTCGAACTGCGGAGGAACCGGCGGTGTAGGTGGTGGTGGTGGAGCTTGAGTTGCGGGAGTTCTCCTGGTTGGACGCTTGCGAGGCGGCATCCTGTACTGAAAGGTTACGAAAACGATGACAATAGTAAGAATCGATTTGTAAACATGATAAAAGTGTTTCTTGGACTAACTCTCTATAGTCTAACAAACAAAGGGAAATGTACTGCTAGGTTAGGGACACCCAAAAGTACAACTTCCCCATCGATTAGATACTGCCAATAGTACTGGTATTACTGATATATAATGAGTTCGAGAAAGAAAATGACCTAGCAGTAGGTCTTACATCAAACCATCAAGGAAAATGTTGGCAGTTTAGTAGTCTAGCTCGAGTACTTCCAAAGTTAGGAATGTTTACAGGCATGTACTCTATTGACTATAGAAAGAAGGCTATTCCTTAATCAAAAGAGAGGGATGAGTTGGCATCTTTTACTGGCGACGGGGATCCTTTGGGCAAACCCTAAGATCAGCCAGTTGGCACACAACTCCCTGAAGATGTCGCTCGTGCGTCCTCTGACGTGCTCGGAGTTCCATGACTTCCGCTCGGGATGCGGTTATGCCATTTACGCGAGAATGGGGGAAAGAAAATTGATAGGCGCGCTAATCTATGATACTTATAAGATGATCGTTATTAGTCGACCCAATATTTGCATAGTGCATACTAATTACATGTAATCGAAGCAGAATAGACCTTCGAATAAGTGACCCTAACTCCAAGCCCACAATCAAACAAGAACAGGAAATGAAGCAAAGGTCACAGATTCTAAGTCTATAACGCCTTAGTCACATGTAACCGTGGTGTATCCACTTAGCAACTATTGCCCTACTAGTAACGACCCTTTTAGTTCTCACATATGTTGTAACTAGAATGCAGAATACTCCTATAGTATTCTTGTTCTGATGTTCTTGTAGCAGTATTGGTAAGTTTTAGACTTGTTGCAACACCACAACCATTCTTAGGCACATGCTAGCCACTCCTAGGAAAATGTAGTTGATCAGGCTACATCCGCCTAGTTTTGGCCATATGTCTCTAAGCCTAACTGTGCTGTTCAACAATCTTAATACTTTTGTTCTGTTCTAGTATGATACTGACCCTTTGTGTGAATGAATGTATATATATACTTAGTTAAATATTTTATTATTTAAAAGTATACATTCTTGTTCAGAGTGTTTTAGTCCCGATGTGTTTATAGTTTGTATATCTTTTATGGGTTGATATACTTGATTCACTATAAACAGTGCTCTAATACCAATCTGTCACACCCCAAAACCGAGAACGGCGGAATACGTTCTGGGGTGGAGGACGTCATGTACAGTATCATAACAAAGCATAATAGTAAAGACAAGCAACAACATCCATTGCATTAAGATAATAATTGTAATACAATCGTGTTCGGTACAAATGTTAGACACCAAAAACACAATCAAAATAAAGTGGAGTCTTATGTGCTCCGTCTTCTCAAAAGCTGCATCCGTACCTGTCTACTGATGACCTGAGAATACAAGTTATTTTGAAAACGTTTATCAGCATAAAGCTGGTGAGTTCATAAGTATTTAGTGTCATTTCCTGTATACAAATATTCACAATTATACATTGTAAAAGAAAGTTTCGATGTTCGAAAATAGTATGAGCCCTAGAAAACCCTATGTTTTCCAGAAAAAGTAGTCTTCACCAAGACCTGATGGTTTGTTTGTTCCTTTGATAATGTACAAGTTTTCCCAGTAGTTATTAGTTTAAAAATATAGTTTTAGACTTTATTCATGTATAGTAATGAGAAAAATGTTTTACCCCAACAGTATCACTGTCAGCCATATGTAATGAAATGCAGGCTCCAGGTAGTATTAAATGTACAATACCCTCAGGGAGTCTGTTGCCTTTAATTCTTAAAGTATTAATTAAAGGTTTGAATGTGAACTCGTACGTAACCATGCTGATTGACGATCGAATCCCTTTGACCCTCCGAGTCATATGTAGTGATGTGACATTTTGTCACCCCTGGGCCTAGACGGCTCGGACTGTAGCTAGCAGTCGGGATGTGGGAGTGTCTGTCCCGTATAGATCTATACACATAATGCCCGCTCTCCCTCCAGGAGACTCTGGTTACGCGGTGATAGCACAAAGATGTGTCGTATCGAGAAATAGTATGCCACATTCTATTTTAGTAAGTTCTCTTATATAGTATGTATTGTTCTCTTTGTATAGCATATAGTGTTCTCTTTGTATAGTATGAAATGTTCTCCTTGTATAGTATATAGTGTTCTCTTGTATAGTACATAGCATATATTGACTCACAACTGAACTGACTCTGGTAGTTGTCATGGCAATAGTAGCACTGAGTAGTAATCCTTAACTATACCTATTATAGTTAAATAGTAATGTTGGTTGTATGTCCTTGATATTCAAAGGCATTGAACTGATATGAAAACTTTTATATCTGACACAAATATATAAGATATATAACTAAGAATTCAACGAGAGTCGGACTAATAACAAAATACCCTAAGCCCACAATCAAACAAGAACAGGAAATAAGGTGAGCTATTAGTCCTAAGTCCTTCAAGTCTTACTTATATAAATATATTGGTGTAGATATGGTTTGAGAATAAAAATTAATTTAAACGAATTTTGGAAAATAGTTTTATAGTGATTTAACACGAAAATGAATTTGGTAAGCATTTGAAAACAGTTTAATTGGCAATATAGTTGAAAATATAGAAAATCCCTTTTTGGTGGTAAAAACAATTAATAGTGTAGAAAATCCTTTTGGTTGCAAGTTATAATTCACATGCGATTGTTACTATAACTTATTTGGTTCAACTTGTATTCCCCCCCATAAAACAGTTAAAAACATTTAAAAAGGTTCATTTAGGGGTATGAACTCACCTGTAGTGAGTGAAGTGGATGGAAACGCCGGGTAGGATGCTAGGTGTCAAGTGAGGACTTGAACACACACACGGATCCTATGTAACATGTAGTGATGTATAAAGTATCTAATTAGTTGTGTAATCACTAATTAAGTGAGTAAAGGCACTTTAATGTATGAAAACACTTTGTTTCAAGTGTTAGGAGTGCTAAAGGTTGTATCTAAGGAGTGTATGGCCTCACTATGGAGTTTACACTTCACTTGGCCACACTTAAGTTTGTTTACGGTTGGGAGACCATTTCCCCCATGAGTTTACGGCCGTAAACTCATGGAAATGGTGAGTTTGTGTGTCTAAAGGTCTCATGCATCACAAGGAAGGTTCCTAGGGTCAATTCAAGGGCTTGGGAAGTGATTAGGGTTCAATTGGGTACTCCCTTGGAGTTTACGGTCCTTGGACCACTCCTTGGGAGTTTACGGTCGTAAACTCTAGGGTTTACGGCCGTAAACCCTTGACCACTTCAACCATTTCATGTTTTAGGGTCCTAAGCTCATCTACACTAGTTTCTAGTTCATCAAACAAGCTAAGGAAGGGTTTAGGGGCATCAAAACACCATTTGAGGTGTTTACGGTTTTGGGTTTACGGTTCTTGAATGTTCAAGAACCGTAAACTCAAGTTTATGGCCAAAAAGTCATGATCTTGGGTTCCTTAGTCCATGCATGCAAGTATCTAAGCTATATCTAAGCATTAGAGAAGGTTTGGAAGTGTTGTGGGGCTTCAAAACCCTCACATAGGAGTTTACGGTTTTGGGAGGCTCCCTAAACCGTAAACACATGCATGTTGGGGTATTTGGATGATCCAACTCGAAATAGCATGAATACCAAGCTAGAAAATCAAGTTAGGGGGGTTTACCTTTGATTTTTGAGGCTTGAAAGTGGTGATCCTTGGCCAAACTCGATTTTAGAGAGAGAAGGTAGAGAGAGAAAGCTCCAAGGTGGGTAAAAGACTCTAAAGGTGGACACTCCTCCTTTATATATGGCTGCCTAGTGGGGACCCACCATACCCTGTCGTTTAAACGGAGCTAAATGTTTTTACTCGGTAAACTAACCATAACCCGACTTAGATGCTTTTATTCCGTCATTAAATATATATTATTTTAATAACTCAAAATGAATTATTTTAAATAAATAATAGTTAACGGAAAATTTTAATAGAACTAACTGTTATTAACGGAAACGGGTTACAGTGACGGAGTAAATTTCGGGTTGTCACACTCATTCTCCAACATTCGAACATATTCTTGATCAACCTTTTACTTCCATTTTTTCATCAAAATCTACTGAGCCACCCAAATCCACTTCTCCTATTCAAGACACTACTTTTTTGAAGACTTAGAATTTCACGAAGAGGAAGAGGAATTTCCTGATCATATGTTGATGACCATGAAGCAGTATAAAATTCTTAATCAGAAATTGAATTCCATAATTCAATCTCAAGCCGATCTTGGAGGAGGTTCATCTGTATCCAGTCTGGAAATTGACACTATGTTAAAGATGATGGAATCACGGATAATCAGCAAAGTATCTGGCATGATTAAAGATTCTGAATCTCGAGTCTTGGAGAAAGTTGATCTCAATGATCAAAACACTTAAATTCGACTTAATTCTCAAAGTTCGAAATTTGCTAGTGATTTGAAAGAGTTGAAAAATGTAGCAAAAGAACGTCATGTGCTCTTTATTCAAGATGTCAAGAAAGTACGAGAAGATGTCAACATGCAAATTCGTGAACTCCGAGAAGACATGCAAAAAGAAGTTGCCACTGTTCACCATGATTATGGATCTGTGAATCAAAAAGTTGATATAATTTGTGATGCAGTCACAAGATTTGTGAAGTTATATGGAAATTTGAGTCCTCAAATAACTCAAATTTCAACATCCGAAAATGCAAGTTTTGAGGAAGTGATTAAATTGCTCAAGGAGTTAAAAGAGATTTCCGAAAGGCCGGTTTCTTCTCCATTGATTACTCCAGATTTTTTATCTCAGAAATTTGTTCAATTCGAAGCCATTCTCAATAAGCAACTTGCACCGCAATTTCGCATATCCAGTCTTCTTCCCACAACAACTGCCCCTCCTGTTTTCACAGGGGTGCAAGGGGGAGAAAGGAAGTCAAGTGAAGAAGATGCGAAAGTGGTAGGCAAAGTATTTTCTTCGAAAATTCCTACAACAAAACCGGTGATCACTACAACAAAACCGGTGATTGTTTCTGCTGAACCAGTGATTTCTACAGTTGTAACAACATTACCCATTACAAGAACTATTTCGAAAGGGATTGTAATTGGTAAACCTTTTGAAACTGGTGGTAGTGGTTCGAAGCCAAAAGAGGTAATAAAATATAAGGGGAAATCGATTGTTGTTGAAAAATCGAAAGAAGAAAAGAAGGCTGAAGCTGAAGCTGAGATCGAAAAACTGAGGATCATCCAAAGCATTATGACTCAGCGAGCAAGTGATCCGAAGGGAATGAATAAAGGGGATACAGCTAAACACTATAACTACGAGACAATTGAGGCCAAGGTTGCTTTCAATCACATGTACATATTCGAAAAGAAACCTAAGCAAAGCTATTTGGTCACAAATACTGATGCAAGTCAGCTGGATTTCCCAATAAACGAAATGATGTTTATTATGCCACAATTCAAAGCTGAAGGGAATTTCAAAGAAAAAGATGAAGGCACACCCATGAAAATTCGTTTTCATGCTGTACTTGGAAAAGCCCCTGAGGAAGTATGGTCACTAATCAAAATAAAGAAAGTGATCAGCATGAAAAAGGATGTGGTTTTCGAAAACACAGTCCAAAACTTTAAATACGTGGTTGCCAGGGCAGATGGAAAGATTTGTGAATTTACTGTTTCTGAATTTCCATTGATGAACTTGTATGATCTCATACAAGTTGCATTGCTTTTAAAAGACAAATCATTTTCATTTCTACAAAACACGGATGCAGAAGAATTCAAGATTGGAGTTGCTCACATCAAAATTTTCATCGAAAATTACTATGAGTGTTTGGCAATGACTGATGTGGAGTTAGCAACTGCCAAGGGAATGGAAATAAAAGCTCCAATGGCTCCTTCGAAGACTCAAGCAGAATTAAAGAAATTTGCTGACGGAGAAATTTGTCTTAAGCCATTTGGGATAGTATTTGCTGGAAAAGACAAAGCAGGAAAAGGTAAACGTTTCTTGTTCCAGGCAAGTGAAGTAGAAAGGTACTCAACGTCTCAATATACGAACTTAATTGTTCGTATGAATCATTGCAAAAAGAATAATGAAGGAGACAAGAAGGAGTTAAAGAAGATTATCTCATGGTATACAGAGGTTCGAAGGGTGTTGATGTACTCCATCACACTTCTTACAAACTGAAGACTTCGACTATGATTACAAAGGGGGAGATTGTTAGAGTCGAAGTGTTGTAATTAGTCGAAGTTTGTTTTAGTGTATTCGAACATTTGTGTAATCTATTTTACTAGGGCATTGTATTCGAAGCTTAACGCTTAGTCCTTAGTATATTTTTTGTACGCTTTCTTCTCCTTTAAATAGGAGTGCTTATTAGGGTCATAGTAACGAAGTCTTTTACAAAATTACATCTTGTACTCTGTAAAACTTGAAAGCATAATTGAGCTGAAACAAGATCATATTTACATCCTGTGTCTAAATCTCGCATCATTACTTGAATTCATACTCTGATTAATTTATTACTCGATTCATTGTTTCTTCAGCTGGATCCTTGAAATTGATCGAATAGATCATCAATTCTTGGAAGCGGGTAACGATTCTTGATCGTTAGCTGATTCAGCTCCCGATAATCAATACACATTCGAAAGAAGCCATCCTTCTTCTTGACAAACAAGATTGGTGCTCCCCAAGGTGAAAAACTTGGTCTGATAAAGACTTTTTCAAGAAGTTCTTGTAGTTGGCTAGATAATTCTTGCATTTCGGACGGAGCCAATCGATAAGGAGATTTCGCTACTGGTGCTGCTCCTGGAATCAAATCGATTCGGAATTCGACTTTTCGAACGGGTGGTATTCCAGGTAGATCTTCAGCAAACACGTTAGGGTAATCACATACTTGCGGTATGTCCTTGATTTCTTTTGTCTTTCTTTTCTTATCTACAATGTGAGCTAAGAATGTGCTACATTTCATATATAGATATTTTTGGGTCTTGGTGCAAGAAATGACTTTGAGGTTCTTCCCAGATTTATCACCATAGATAATCAGGGCTTCGCCGTTTGGTAAGGGTAATCGTATGGCTTTCTCATAACATAGGATTTCGGCGTGGTGTGAAGATAACCAATCCATGCCAATTATGACATCAAAACTACCGATAGGCATTGACATGAGGTTGACGTGAAAAAGGTAGTTATTAAGAGTTAACAGAGAGTTTTCTAGGATTTCATGTGTTCTCTCGGTTTGACCGTTAGCGATTTCTACTTCATAGATTTCTTTTAATTTGCTAGGCTCATGACTTAACAATTTTCTAAATGTCGGAGTTATAAAACTTCTATCCGCTCCAAAGTCGAAGAGTATGGTAGCATATAAATTATCTATGAGAAACGTACCTGATACTACCGAAGGGTCCTGGATAGCTTCCCTGCTTCCGATCACGAATGCCCTGCCACGCTCTATACCTCCTTGACTCCTTAACTTTGGACATTCTCTCTTGATGTGTCCAACCTCGCCACACTCAAAACACTTTCTTCCTTTATCATTTCTTGTTCCAGTATTTGTTTGCTGATTGACTGTTGCAGGTGTTGTGCTCCTGCAGTGACTAGCAGTATGCCTCTTCTTCTTGCACTTCATGCAAACAAAACAGTCACCTGGGTGATGATGGTTACACTAACTACACCATGGAAAATTTCCATCTTACTATCTTGGTTGTGTGGGTATTACTGTTGTGGCAGTATAATTGGTTGCCACTTCTTGTCTTTTCTCAGATGATTGTCTAGGATTCTTCCCATTAAACTTGCACTTGTTTGTTCCAGATTTGGGAGACTCAGCTTTTGAGACCACTACTTTTCCTTGGATCTCTGTGTTGGTTAGCTGATGAGCTATTCTCTTGGTGCTGTCATAGGTTGTAGGCTTTGATGCGATCACCATGCCTTTGATTTGTGATGCTAAACCCCAGATATATCGCTCAATCTTCTTATATTCAGGGGTAACAAGTGCTGGACACATTACTGCAAGATCATTAAATCTAGCAGTATAAGCTTTTATCTCTGAACCCTTCATGGTTAGGGTCTACAATTCTTGTTCCAGCTTTTGTATTTCCTCCCTAGGAAAATACTCCTCTACTAGCATCATGTTTAGCTCTTCCCATTTCATGGAATTTGCAGCATCAATTCCCATTGTATTCACATGGCTGTTCCACCATGTAAGTGTTGCATCAGCGAAAGTACATGCTGCAAATCGTACTTTACAATCATCTGGACAGAAGCTTATTTGAATGAAGGACTCTGTCTTTTCAATCCACCTGGTCAAATTAACAACCCCTTCATTTCCATGAAAGCTCTTTGGTTTGAAATTCATAAAGTCTTTGTAGGTACACATTCTAGCGGTCCCTACATTGTCTTCATTTCTAACTCCACCTCTTGTGACATTAGATAGAACCGCAACGATTCTCTGAGCTATGATTTCTTCAAGTTCTACGGAACTTATTGGGGGGTTTGGTGGTGGTGGTTGTTGTGATGTTGATTGTTGGTTAAGGTTTAGCCAAGCACTACCCCTTCTATGCATTTTGTTTAGTTCCTATTATAAATAATAAAATATTATGAGTTTTATGAAGTATTAGTCATTTACTACACGAGCATTAAACACTTTAATTATTCTTCAAAGTGTAAAACATAGTGGATAACACAATGATTACTGTAATATATGATTCATATTATTACCAGCGGTTACATCAGTTTATTTAGGCTCATAAGAGAAAAGTTTCTATAAACATTGAAAAATTTGCAAGGTTTACTTCACCCTTACTATAAACTCTACTCCTTTTGCCTTAACTAGTCTGATTTCTCTATTTCTACACAACCACCAGTCCCACTTTCATCTACCAATACCCTAGGTGATGACCCAGCACATCAGTGACATGAGCCACTTGCTCCTCAAGTGCATGATTTCTCTGCTCGAGCTCTCCAGTATACTCCTTGTTTCTAGAGGTTTGATTGTAGAGCTCTAACTCTTCAATCCTTGCATCGTGAGTAATCATGTCGTTATAAGCGAAATTAATACGATGATGGACATCCATCATCGCCTCTTGATCCCGCGTCCTCTGTCCTTCTAGCCTTCGCACCCTTCCGGAGAGATGAATAGCCCTTCCTTCGACAATTTCCATTTTATCTTCGATTCTCACACTTTTCTCAAATAATTGAGATAAAGTGTTATCTTCAGAAGAATGTGGGTGATGTGGTCGAGATGATTGACCAGTCTCATACATCTTAGCAACTCTTTCTTCTGCCACCCACCTGTAAACCGTTTGTGATATCCTTGCAGGTTCATCTTGAACTCTATGGGTACTCGAAGATGTCTCCTTCAGATTCTTCTTAATCTTCATCCATCTCGGTATGGATTTGCGAACTGTGCGTTTCATCTTTGCTCCTCCTGGAACTTGACGGTAAAGAGTGTGCATGGGTGGTAAGGAAGATGCAACTGACTCTGTCTCTTCTATAGGCTCACTCTCTTCCTTTGGTTCGCTTTCTTCCCATTGGTTGGAAGGTAAAGGTGCTCCATCGTCAGAAGGTATTGGATAGAAGGTAGTTGGATTTATAGGGTAGTAAGGATCGCCTACCAACATGGGGAATGAAACTTCTTCTTCTTTATCCGTATCTTTGATGATTATCCATTCTCGTGAATGATCCATGTCGAATTCCTATACATTTTGGATCACCAAGTGTTTAATCCATCAAATATTACTCCCAAATTAAATAGTTCATATGATCTGATCATAATAAAATGTAGTTGTGCACCTACACCTAATTGTGATAGGATCTACGCACATATAAACTTTAGTTGGAATATTTGATCTAAATCCTTGAGATCAAAAACATTTCGGGTGTTAAGGTGTATTGTCATCGCGGGTCTGAGTCTTTATATAAGACTATATATTTCTTATTTATTGTATTCACGCTCTATTAATTATTGTTTATTACTTCAGGACTATCTGATAAGGCACCGGCCAGTTAGGACAGTCGAAAGAGCAGGATCATTTTAGCATATAGCAATTCTTTAATGTAGCAACCCAAAACGATGTGTCTATCCTGTCACCGCTCCCGTAAGTAGTCCTTCAGTAAATAATTAATAATACTTTTTATTGTAGGATAAGTCATATACCTAACCTAGTAGTGTAATCCCTAAACTATAGTCGTTCTTTCCTAAGAAAGTACTAGTTCACTATAGTTAATAGCTCTGATACCAATCTGCCAAACCCCGGCCGTCGGCGGAAACACCGGGCGGTGTAACTTCATCTTTGTATCACAGTTATATAACATACACTGAACAGTACTAAAATACATACCTTTATTGATGGTTGAAAGTTACATTATTATTGTTTTCCTAGTACTTATTACATAATATCCAACTACTGCATACTTTTTAATGAACAGAAAGGATAATAGTAAAACTTCTCTTGTTCGAGTAACGTACAAGCTTTATCAAGTTCCTGAAAACACATGCATTTTGAAAATACGTCAACATAAAGTCGGTGAGTCCACAGGTTTTGACTCCATATAAATAATACTTTTTCCGAGTTTAAAAGTATAGTTTTGAAAGTATTATTTTGACTCTCCAACATTTAGTATATATTAGGTATAATAGTTTACTTATTAGATAAGTGATATACCTAAACATTCCATGTACCTGGGGTATAAGTATGAGGAAACTTATACTTAACATTAATACTTGTATAATGACAAAGTATAATGTTTCTAACAATTTGCTACCATGAGTCTGTAACCGCTGCTATGACATACAAAACCTCTGATAGATCCCACTCATGCTTTTCATGAGGACAGCACACTCATGATTTCCATGAGGATTTAGACAACATATACACAATACCGCACGCTTCATCGACGCCGGAACAATAAACAAATAAAAGGACAGCTTGTCACTTGCTTATGTTGGGTTGTACCTAGCAACCATGAGTGGGATTGTCGACCCGTATATTATTCATACACGACTTCCTCGCTCACACGGGATTAACGGTTACAGGTCAGAGGACTTTCACTAAGATCCCCAATCTTAGTTGATGAATACAATAACTCATGTAGACTTTGTCGGCTTCCTATTGTTCTAACAACAAAAGCATTTCGTGTCTAAAACCCTAAGTTACTAGACTATGCTTTTAAACATTACTCCTAAGTTCATAATACTTTAGGCAATACAACAGCTATAACTTGAGGTAAAACCAAGTTTTATCTTGACATAAAACCAATAATAACAACATATAACATACGGGGTTTTATCTTGACATAAATCCAATAATAACAATATATAACGTACCTGGTTTTATCTTGACATAAAACCAACAATAACAACATACTTATCAATTAGCATATAGAATTTCCGAGTATAACTCTGGAACTATATCCCACACAACATATATATAGAATCGTAAGTATAACTCAAGATCTACATTAGTATACTTCTATAGCAATAGCATGCTAACAAGTTTACAATAGTTGTATAGATACAAAATAATTATATACCGATTAACGAACATACTATCATATAAATATAGTATTAACTTGTATTCAATATTTAGCATGCATTTTCCCCCGAAAACATTAAAAAGTGGGGCCGTGAAACTCTCCCTAGCAGCGTGATTTTATGTAATCTAACTAGAAACGGTCAGCGGTTCGAGATCGTCGGGCTCGGGATGCGAAATGGCCTCAACAAAAGAGAGAGAAGGAAGAGATTTAGGTATAATAAGCCTTGGGTTGAAATGGCTATTTATAGGTTGATTTTTTGCCTCTCACGTCGTGAGCCATACATTCTCACGTCGTGAGCCATACATTCTCACGTCGTGAGCCATGCCTGATCACCTCGTAGACCCGCCATTTGGTCCCTAGCTTCGGATGGTGTCTCTTTGACTCCTCACGACGTGAGAAAATCCTTGCTCACGTCGTGAGCTTTTGACTTATCACTTCGTAGACTTGCCATGCGTCTTCTAGCTCCGAAATGTGGCGTTTTGACTCCTCATGAGCTCAGTCAGATTAGGGTTTCTGCCATGTGTCACGCTCTCAGACAGCTGTATCTTCGGAAGGTCGTAACTTTGGCATACGAACTATGTTTTTGACGTTCTTTATATCCACGCGTAGGTATTTACGAGTACTACAACTCTGTTTTAGACTCCAATAGCTAATTCTAATTCTATTTTAAATTCCTCTTATTATAGAGATTTATAGTGTTAGGGTTTATCATAACTTCTTCACGCGAAGTCAGATTTAGACGTTCTCTATGTTATTGGAATCGTATGGACGTATCCTTTGAGCTGTATCATAAAGCATGTATGAAAGTTCATATTTGTATTAGAATTTATCATGAACTACATAGTAAGTTTATCACATTACTAGTTTAACATAATCTCATTACATGATTGGCATAATCACATGTGATTGTTATTGACCTATTTTGACTGGTGTTACTACTGACTTGTCTTATAAATATAATATATTAAATGTTTAATCATATATAATATAAGGTGTATTTTAAATCTTTTCAAAATACAAGCTCTAAACATTAATTATCTAAATTATCATATACTTAATTAATGAATTTAAACCTTGAATGAATTTATAATTATCTTTTAATTACTTTATTATTAAACTAATTATCAAATTCATAAGGGATAATTCAATTTAATTTATCTAATTAGAAATGATCAAATAAGGATATCTCATAATATTTTAGGTTTTATTAATTATCACAAAAGGCATTCAAAATTCGGAATCAAGCAAAATCAGTACCAGATAATTATAAAAAATAACACCATAAATCAGATTAGCCAAATAATTATTGAAAATCAGTGCGATCGATTTTCACGTTGTGACAGAAGCACTGTTATGTCGTGAAAATAGGTTTTTGCGAAAAATAGGTTTTGTTCAGTTCATCTCATGTGTAATCAACGTTTGACAAGCCAAAGCTCTGATACCATTGATGGGTTTTAATGAAAAAAAACATGTACTATGCCGAAAAAAATTAAGAATTAATAGGGTACATGCATCCTATAAAGGGTCTATGCCGTACACCTTGAATGCAACATACAATAAACAACTAAGCCTAGCATAACCCTAATGAATCTCAAGAACCACCAAGTTTAGGGTTGCATACCTTTTGATTTGTTATTGCAAACAAATCACACCAATCCTTTTAGTTGTTGACTTGGAAAGCCTAGCACCAAAGAGATGATGCCTCTAACGGTTTGTAGCCAAACCATAGAAACAATAACAGAAGAGGAGAGAGGAGAGTGGAGTAGAAATTCGGCTCCTCTGATTGTATATATTTAGACAAAAATTGGAAACCTATGGGGCCTATTTATAGCTGATAAGATAACCTTGAAAACCTTATTTTGAATAAAATAATAATATATTTAATCCAGGTAGTTATCCTGTTTTATTATATTAGGGAGGCTTCCACAATAACCCATAAGGGCACTCCAAAACCATCCACAAGAGAAGGTTCTGGAACTCTTCCCTTGTTCAACTTTTGAACATTTTCAGCTACAGTCCTTACACCTTAATTAATTCTAATTAAACACAAAATTGATTCCAACTAATTTTTGATTAAATCTAAATTAATAATTACAATTTCAAATTAATATCTTAATAAATCATTTATTTCAATTTCCAATTAATTTATTATTCACTTAATAAACTAACAAATTATCCTTTCTCTCCAAATGCAATCCTTCTTAGTTACTAGTTCTGAGGGCAACCTAAAAATGACTTTGCTTCTAATTCAAGAATATACCAATTTTGTTATTATCTTAGACGCCCTTATCCAACAGAATTTCCACTCGGTCCGGGGGGATTTGGATGAAAAATGATGTTTAGAAGGTTTTATTTTATTTATGACTCTCAAGGGTATTTTGTTCATTCTGTTGACCTTCACCTACTTTATATATGTGGTGTCTCTGAAGGATTTGCTTGTAGAATTGAGCCGGAAAAGAGTAGCAAACTACAACGGGAATTAGGTGAGTATGTGTGTACTTTTCCCACTTTGGGGCACATGGCAAAATGAACTTTTGATTAACATTATAATGCGTTTAAAGTATTTAAGAAATTGAATTTGCTTTACTTATGATACGAGTACTTTTAACACTAATGTATGGAATGAGTAAAGTATGAAAAGTACTTATAAGATTAACGTGCTTGAGCAATGTGATATGGACATATTTAGTCATATATTTTGTGCATATTTGTAATACTTTTAGCTACTATTATGCTTTTTTTGGGACATAAGGTACTTATTATGGCTTAAATATGTTTTGTAGTAGAAAAGACATGATCGGGATGGAAAGGAAGAAGACGAGGAACTAGAAGCAGGAAAACGTAGGCTAAGTAAAAAAGAAGACAAAGAAGACTTGAAGACAAAAGACCACGACATGGTGATCATACACTACTACGTAGCAAATGGAAGATGCGTGATCATTAATACTGACTTAGAGAATACGAGATATCTATGAAGAACACGACGTGGTGCCTATTCACTACACCATGGAGATCAGATTTTTGGAAAGTATATATATCCGAACATTAGGTCGAATGTGGGACTTCTGGCCGATTTTCTGAGGAGGATTGCGACTAAAAGCATCCGAAAAACCCTTGGAAGATCAGAATTCGATTGGAGCTTAAGAATTGAAGAGATCTAGAAAAAATCTACACAGGTCTATTCAGTTTTCTAAACATTACTCATGTCTATTCTTATTTGCATGGATTTTGTGTGTTTTTTTTGCTATTAAGAGGCTAAAAACCTTATACTTCTGTTGGTGAAGATGAACCTGATCCTATTGTGTTGATTTCTACTTTTGGATGTTAAATGTTGATTTTACTTGTGTTTGATAATTAAAATCCTAGCATGTTGAATTTCTAGTTTATATTGCTTCTTAATCAAGAAATGTGTGATAGATGATCAATCTAGTTACATTAATTTGTTACCTAATTGTTTATGATCATTAAATAATTAGAGTTAGGGTTAACCACATCTTAGATTAGGTAATTAAAGCTAGTAACTTTAACTGTGTTAGAGAGCATAATTAATCTTAATTTGTGCTTGGTTGCTTAACTTGATCATAGGAAAGTAACTATTAGATTTATCATTCCTAGTTCAATTTGTGCTTATATCGATTTAGTGTTTCACCTGTGCTTGACCATTGCATGGTAATTCATAAATTGATACATCTAGGTATTTGATCATAATAACCAGTTAATGAGTTGGTAATCAATATATTCCATCCACTAGAAATCAACCACGGGAAAAGGGTAAATCGGATCTGAATAGAAGTACTCTTTAAATCTTGAAGTAGATTCCTTTTATTTACTTGCTTAGTTGTTAATTTGGTAGTAATCTGAATTAATTTCTTCTGATCTTGCAAAATCAGTAAAAACCCCCACTTTAAGATTGTTTTCTTAGTTTAATTAGAAGTAGTTATTTTATAAATTGAATTCCGTTCCCTGTATTCGACACCCGACTTACCCAAGCTATTTTATAATCCGAATAGGTACACTACATATAGGTGCATAAATTAGTTAAGTTAGTTAGGTTTATAAATTGAAACTAGTAGGTACTTCTGTGAAAATCAAATTTTTGGCGCCGTTGCCGGGGAACGAGTATTTTAGTTGTTAATTTAATAGCTTTAGGTTAATCGATCCTTTTTGTGGGGTAAAAACCACAAGAAGTTAATTTTCAGCAAAAATTTATTTTTCTGTTTTTTCAGTTCTCACGACGTGAGGGGGATACCTCACGACGTGAGTTTAATATTTTCCACTTTTTCCATTTATTTTCTTTCTAGTTATTTTTACTCGTTTTGATTTTGTTCTATTTCAGTAATTTATGACCCGAGGATCCAAAAATCCAATAAATCCTCCACTTTAAAATCGAGAATCAGCTTTCCACAAGAAGAAAGACAAGAAGGTCGATGAGTCAAGTATCACTTTTCAATCCAAAAAATTTGAGCTTTTTGAAAAGACTCTAAGCAAGAATAAAGTAGGATACGAGCCAGAAACATCTACTGAGGAATACTTAAGAAGCGAGGTTGAAGAGATGAAAGATATCACAACCATGACGATGGGGGAGTACAAGAAAAGGTTGCATAACAACAATGGTCCAGGTCTTATGCCACCCAAGATTCTAGCTGGCAGGGGTTTTGAGCTCAAGGGGCACATTCTATCACTGATGAAGGACATACCTTTTTCCGGGAAATATTATGAAGATGCTTTCAAGCACATCGATGAAGTTTTGTACATTCCTAGAACAATAAGGTCTTATGATAAACTTCATGAAGCGTTTATTGAACAATTTAGTCCACCTTCAAATATCTCAAAGCTAAAGAAGAAGATATCAAACTTTCAACAAGAAATGGGAGAGTCATTATACGAAGCACGGGAGAGGTACAAGGGCGTTCTAAGAAATTGTCCTAAACATGAATTGAACGTGCAACAAGAAGTCTCTATTTTCTATGATGGGGTGAATGTTACGACAAGACAACTCTTTGATTCTTAAGGACCAATGACAATGAAAGAACTGGCCACCATTAAAGAGCTAATTGAAGAATTCTCAAAACACTCATGAGAATACCATAATCCATGCTAAGATGTTACAAGAGGTAAGGGAGATGGAGGGAACGTGAACATGGCTGCAATCATGGCTAAAATAGAGAATATGGATAGGCGAATGACAAAATTGGATCAATCTATACATATAGCAATTGGAGGTGGCAATTTCAATGGGCCGCATTTAACGAAGGATTGCAATTTGGATGAGCACGGGAATAAGAAAGCCCAAGTGTTTTACTTTAGTGCTGATAAATATGATGAATATTGGATAAAGCCGAATAAGGAGTGGTTTCCTTATTTACGCTTTTGATCTTATTTTATAGTAAGAAAGTGAAGCAGTGAAGGAGCTTAACTGAAGAAAAAAAGCCGAGAGATTTTTAGAAGATTATAATTGAAGACCATATTGTTGAATAAGTGTGGGGTTCCCACTAGATGAAGAGAATAGTTTTGAAGAATTTTGCAGAAAGAAATGTCGCGAATGGTCCTAAGCCATCAAGAAGAAAAGATGCATTATTTTGGCTCTTAATGACATTCTGAGAAGTCACCACAACATGACCATCATCTCCATGGCGTGGCCTTTATTATTATCACGACTGAATTCCGTCAGACCTATTCCCACGACATGGCATCAATAGACCACGTCGTAGCGTTCTTATTTATCGTGACCATGATGACTTCTTACTCGACACCATGACGTGGCGTTGCTTTCCCACGTCGTGGCTAAGGTTCAACACATTTTTTTTGAAGATGGTTCTTTGGTCTGTTTTAATCTGACACATTTACATTCACAAGAAAAGAGTCCACAAGTACTGTTTCTAGCCATTATACGAGATGTCGAGCACACAAGTTTCAGAATTCGATCTCGCCACTATTATCCCAGGGGAGTCTGTTCTAATTTCTCCTTTTTACATTTATTTTCTTTAATTATTTAAGTATGCGATGGGGACATTGAATCAATTAAGTGTGGGGTAGGGGGTTAAATTTATGAATACAAGCATACTGATAAAAAAATTAAAAAATGACAAGGATTTAAAAAAAAATTATTAGAAAGATTTGAAATAGTAATCTAAAAAATGAATCTACCTAAAAAATTCTTATATTATTATGTTGAGATCTAGGTTGGTAGTGTTGTATGGGACGATCCGATGCGAGTTTCAATGTTTATTTGATCCAATATATGATATAATGTATTTGTGGCTTCCCTATCCTAGTGAAATCATGGAACAAAAACACGATGAGGGCTTTGAGGGCCATAATATGTTTAGCATCGTGTACCTGAAATGTATCTAAGAGAGCTTATGTAGTCATTGCACTTTACACTAATACCTCTAACCAATAAGGGTTGAAGTTTAGTTCCCTTGCTTAAGCATATGTTTTTAGGATTTTTAGTTTTGAGTGAAAAAAAAAGAGAAAAGAAAGAAAAAAGTTGCAAAAGTTTGAGAGAATAAGAGTCTACAAAGCTATGAAGATCAAGAAATATCATGAATAAAAGTTCAAGAAATCGATGATTCAAGAATAAGGCAAGTCGCCAAGTTATTATTTATTGTATTTTTTTATTTCTAGGTTAATTTTCCATATTTATGCTTAGGGGCTTAACCAAAAATATCTTGAGGTTAAGAAAGTTTTTTAGGGATGGATTCAGAGGGATGCATCAAATGAATGTTGTTCAAAAGAAGTGGGAAAGTGTTTATGAAGATTGTGAGTATTTAGGATTGGGGAGGTTTTTAGGAAAATTAGACACAAATACATGCGTTGCGGTCTTGATGTAATGGAGAAGCTCAAAAAGGATTGTCTTGTGGAATGTTGGTAGCTAGGGTTTTGATGTGATGGTATAATAATAAAATCAGTTTTGCTTGAAGGCAAGAAAAAGACAAGTGTGTGGTATTTTGATATGGGCATATTTAGTCATAAATTTCATTCATATTTCTAATACTATGGTTGAAATCTGTTTTGTAGTAGAAAAGACATGATCAGGATGGAAAGGAAGCAAAAGAGGAGCTGGAAGCAGGAAAATGTAGGCTGAGTCAAAAATAAGACAAAGAAGGCTTTAACACAGATGACCACGACGTGGTGATCATCCACCACGACATGGCGAATGGAAGATTCAAGACCATTAATGATGAATTGGAGAATACACGATATCTATGAAGACCACAATGTGGTGACTATTCACCATGCCGTGGTGATTAGAATTTTGGAAAGTATATATATTCGAACATTAGGTTGAATGAGGGGACTTCTAGCCGATTTTCTGAGGAGGATTGCGACTAAACCATCTGGAAAACCCTTGGAAGATCAAATTTTGATTGGAGCTCAAGAATTCTAGAGATGTAGAAGATATATATATATATATATATATATATATATATATATATATATATATATATATATATATATATATATATATATATATAGATCTATTCGGTTTGCTAAACATTACTCATGCTTAATCTTATTTACATGGATTTTGTGTGTTTTTGTGCTCTTATGAGAGGCTAAAAACCCTAAACTTCTGTTGGTGAAGATGAACCTGATCCGATTGTGTTGATTTCGACTTCTGGATGCTATATGTTGATTTTAATTGTGCTTAAAAATTAAAATTCTAGCATGTTGAAGTTCTAGTTTATATTTTTTCTTAATCAAGTTCAGTGTGATAGATGATCATTCTAGTTCCATGAATTTGTTACCTAATTGTTTATAATCATTAAATAATTAAAGTTAGGGTTAATCACATCATAGATTAGGTAATTAAAGCTAGCAACTTTAACTATGTAATAGAGCATAATTAATCTTAATTTGTGATTGATTGCTAAAATTGATCATAGGAAAGTAACTGTTAGATTTATCATTCATAGTCTAATTTTTAATTATATCGATTTAGTGTTTAACTCGTACATGACCATTGCATGGTCATTCATAAATTGATACATCAAGGTATTTGATCATAATAGCTAGTTAATTAATTGGTAATCAATATATTCCATCCACTAGAAATCAACCATAGGAAAATAGGGAATCGGATATGAACAGATGTACTCTTTAAATCTTGAAGTAAATTCGTTTTATTTGCTTGTTTAGTTGTTAATTTGGTAGTAATTTGAATTAAGTTCTTATAATCTTGCAAAATCAGTAAAAACCCCAACTATAAGCTTGTCTTCTTAGTTTAATTAGAAGTAGTTATTTTATAAATTGAATTATGTTCCATGTGTTCGACACCCGACTTACCCAATCTATTGTATAATCTGACTAGGTACACTGCCTATAGATGCATAAATTAATTAAGTTATATATATATATATATATATATATATATATATATATATATATATATATATATATATATATATATATATATATATATATATATATATATATATATATATATATGCACGTCACCATGATATCCCCGTAACGGGATATAGAGGGATCTATCCGGGCGGCGCCACGCCTCCACCCCTCCACGGGATAGATTACCTAACGGATATAATGCTAGAGTGGAATGATTATGTTCTTTCCACTTTAGTATAGACTTGGGGGTAATGTTAGACCCTAAGTATAACAAAATGTTTATGATGGAATGTGAAAATAAATGACTTTTAAATTGTGTCACAAATAATGAAAAGTTTTGACAAATTGTGATAAATGATTTTCATCTCAAACTTGCATATCTCACGAGACATATTGTCTTATATATTTTTTCGTATACCATGTATCACGGTGATAGCTAAAGGTGTTAAGTATTCTACAAGTAATGAAGTCCATAGGAAACTAGTGGGGCATAAGTTACCTTTGCCTTAATCTTGTAAATCTTGGTTTGCTTGTGTGGTTTATTTGATACAATGTTAATAGCACCCAAGAGATTGTTTTGAAACTATTTATTTAAACTCTAGTTTTTTGTTAAACCTTGTGTTTGGATTAAACCATAGCTTTAAATTTGTTTGAAAAATATGGAGTGTTACACCTACCATGTTGTGGTGATGGGAAAATTGCCAAAGCCATAATGTTGCAAAGCATAAGGCTTATACCTGAAAATCGGATGTTACAAACCATGTGATTTTGTAGGTTGCTTATTTTTATTCTTCACACAAAGACGTATTAGCATATGATTTTCATGGTTCAACTAAATCCAACTAGTTGTGGTTATTATAGACCACTCTCATTATATGGTATTGTTATGTATAACTTGTAAATAAGTCAAAGTACTATGGTGTTGTTGGTTTGTAACTATGCCAACACATGTAAGATTAATTTTATTATGGTCGACTCATAGCTAAGAGTATGTATTTTTCCTATATGGATATGTACATGATTTTAGTCAAGCCTAAATTGACAAAACTAGAGTGTAATTTTTTTTAAAGTAATAGGTAGTGACATTACAGTAAAAGTTACTGTCTAGACTGAAGGTGGCCAAGTCTACCTAACACTTAGATATTTCTAGAATTTCTCTTAGTTTCTTTGTAAATTTTATAATATGTCTCTTTTTTTTATGTACATTTGTATTAACTGTAAGGTTATCCATAATTAGGCCACGTTCCTATTTGTTTTTACTCACTCCATCTTAAAATCAATATTCACTTTGAAGCATTCTTCTTCAAGTCATATTTTATCATACTTAGTCCCATTTAAGTCTACAAGTTCTTCAAGCCTCTCATGACTCTCATTATACAACTCACTCGAACCTTTCACAGTAGTATTATCATGTGCCACAAGGTTTAGTAGATTGACTCAATGAAATATGATATCATAACCTAATTCACATGCGAAATTTGAAGGAAGAAGTATAATGATGAAAAAAGGAGATAAGATGCAATATTATTAATTATGTAGGCAAGAGAATCCCATAGAAAAGGTTGTTCCAAACAATAAAAATCAAGGAACAATTCATGATCTCATACTGGTACTTTTGATGACGATTTTGATTATCAACAATAAAAATCAAGGATATCAGTACTTCTGGTGACCGATATATGAATCAAATGTATTGCCTTGATTTTTAGTCAATGGAATAAAAGCATACACGGGTGAACCATTTTCAAGGCCTCCATTGTTTTTACTTTGACTAGTACAAATTCTTTTGCTAATTCCTATACATTATAGATTATGATTTCCATAATGTGTTCCTAGATATTATTATAGTAGAATATTTTCAAACTAAGGATAATATTATGTTAATTAGAAAAAAAAACATATGATTTGTGTGTATGTCACACACCACACTAAGGGAATCGATAATACACCCACTAGTTTACATACGTTTTGGAAAAAAGCAATCAAATCACATTGCTAAGAGAATATCAAATAATGTTGTCTTGATTGTTCGTCCAGGACTACGTCTATACATTCATGCTTCCAATCATTTTATAAATCTCTAGTCCTGACAATAAATTTATAGATATTGAAGTGATTTACTAAGAATCCTTCAATTAAGATCTCTAAATAGATACATGGAATGTGTATTTCCTGATTGGATTTATAGCGTTCTACTATATAAATCTTAAAGAATCTTCTAGTCACTATCAAGGGTGATATAATGTGGTTATTGGATTCACTATAGATCTATCAAGCTCTCGATCGCATCTTGTAAGGAGATAACACAAAACAGTTATTACACAAACTTTGATAAGACATACTTTCCCATTTATAGATAGAGATCACAATTCTTGATCGAAGGTATTAACCCCAAAAAAGAAGAGTAGATAGGTATAATCCGTCATGTATTAAAATACATCCAATATGTGATGGTATCCGACAAATTATCTAAGAATATCACATCCTTGCTACTATGATTAAGTCAAATGGTTTTATGGTCTTACTGAGTAGATTGTGTACTTTGTTCTGGGAACACTTTATACTACTCAAAGTTTCATGTTTGTACCTAAAACACTTCAGATACAAACATATGTAATAAAGGAGTTTCACATATTCCTATGCATGGTTCTACAGGAGTTGCACGCATCAATACGTATGAAACCCAATATGCATCCTAATGAGCACTTTAATGGTTTGTTCTAGTAAATTATACATGTAATTTAATAACATAAATATTTAAGAACAATAATCAATATACAACAATAATAACATCATAAAACTATCTAAATTTTTGTTTGATATATATATATATATATATATATATATATATATATATATATATATTGTGACAACCCAAAATTTCTATTCTGTACAACCTCTCACTTCGATAAGAGTCAGAACAGTTTCTGCTAACTTTCAGGCTTTTTGGATTAAGTTCTAGTGTTTTAAAGTTAGTAATTCAGGAGATGACAGGAGAGAGGATGCCCTAGGGTTTATTGTGCAACAATAATGTCCCAAAACTCCAAAAGTTTGGAGTTTACGGCCTAAACAAATGTGTTTACGGCCGTAAACCCTAAAAAGGGGGTACAAATATGACACTTAGTCATATTTTACCACTTTTCACATTTTCAAGATCCAAAACCAAATTCTCTCTCAAGTATCATCCAACATTTCTTCAAGATCTTCAACTTGTAAGTGTTTCTAGCCCTAATAAGTTGATATCTACCCTAATCTAGTGATCTAACATGATTCCATCCGTGAAATCATTCCAAAAGTGTAGATCTTCAAGCTTCACCAAGAACACCAAGAACACACACTAGTGTTCTTGCACTTTTAGCACCTTTTCAAGCTTCTACCTAGTAAGTACTCCTACCCTAGTGTATTATAAAGCTTGTTACACTTCTAAACATCAAGAAAACACCCAAGAAACACAAGATCAAGGTGTTTACGGTCCAAGATGTTCTTGGACCGTAAACCCTATTAAGGGTGCCAAAGTGTGCCCTAGTTGCTTCTATGCCTTGGAAACTAGTCTAGACCCCTTCCTTAAAGTGTTTATTACTTGAAAACATCAAAAGACCATAAATCATTTGGGTTTACGGCCGTTAACCCAAAGATAAATGGTCCAAGGACCGTAAACTCCCTAAAGGAGTGAAATGGTGCCCTAATCTCTTCCTAAGGCTTAAACATGAAGTAGGAATGCTACTTGTGATCTTTAAGGCTTCAAAACACAAAATGGTCAAAGAAACATGAGTTTACAGCCGTAAACTCATGGGTTTACGACCGTAAACTCAAGGAGTTATGGTCACAAAACCGTAAACTCCAAGGGAGTTTACCCTTGAACCCCAAACTCAATAGCAAGGTCCTACCACCCTTAGATGCAATCCTTATGACTTATAGCACCTAAATCAAGTGTTTTACATGTCTTAGGATGTCTTAAACTTGGTTAATTAGTTGTTTTATGACTAATTGGATACATATATGTGATTATATGTTAACTAGGATCATTGTGTGTGTACAAGTCTTCACTTGACACTTAGGATCCTACATCATTCAGTTCATCCACAACCACCCACTACAGGTGAGTTCATACCCCTTAATCAATCTTCAAAATGTGATAAATACAATAGTTTTCGGTTGTTTTATACTTTGTTATCAAATGATTTACTTTTGAATTATTTTATAAACTGACATCAAGTCATCATTATTTATTGTTCAAAACTCTTAAATGTTTTACAAAACCTCTTTCAACTTATTGTTAAAAACCATATCTATACACTTATGTTTCATATACATATGTATTGATATGAGAGCTTTCATTCTTTCTTCAGTTCCAACACTCTTGTGTAGCAAGGGTGTATAAACCTACTTGGACATTCAATTTACATTCCAGTAAACTATTATAGGTATAGTTTAGGGGATACAAACTACTATTCCTATTACAAGGAATTACACAAGAGTCAGTTCATTCATGAGTCTATACTAATACATTACATGCAATATGAAGAGATACTATTACATGGATACCATTACATGGATACTTTTACATGGATTCTGTTACATAGATACTATATGATGAGATACTATTACATATTATTTGTGTAGATACTATTATATATGTACGGGACTAACCATTCTACACCAAGCTGTTAGCTACAGAGGGAAAATGCACATCGACGGATTTCTACGGTTAATACTATTCGGCAATTGCTATGCCGTGTTTATCCTAGTACCAAAGGATAATACTTAAATGATTATATAATTTCCCTTTTTACTTTTATTTTGTGACACATTCACATAAACGATGAGGTAGACTATATATTTATAATAATAGTCGCACATGGGAAAAACTTTCATTTATACAAAAATGCATCTTTCAAAGCATTCAGGTCTTGGTAGAAGACTACCTTTTATACTAGTAGGAAATATGGGATTTTCTAGGGTTTTCACACTTATACTAAATGTTTTATTAAACATTTACAAGTCTTTCATAACAGCTTTTCAAATCAATGACACCATAATACTTATGAATTCACCAGCTTTATGCTGATCTACACTTTCAAAATAACTTATATTCTCAGGTCACCAGTAGACAGGTACGATGACCAGGTTTTGAGAAGACGGAGCACAGACAAGACTCGTCTTTTATTTTGATTACATATTTTGGTGTCTTATTACTATGAAAGAACACTCATGTATTAAAACTTTACTTTTAATGCAATGGATGATGTTGTTGCTTGTTTACTACTTTGCACTGTTATGATACTTTACATGACGTCCTCCACCCCCGAACGTTTCCGCCGTTCCGGTTTTGGGGTGTGACAGATTGGTATCAGAGCTTTGTTTATAGTGAATTGAGTATATCAACCCTTAAAAGATATACAGACTATAAATACATTGGGATTAAAATAGTCTGACCAAGGGTTTATACTTTTAAATAATAAAATATTTAACTAAGTATACATGCCTGCAGTCATACTAAAATCAGTGTCACAATGACAAGAACAAAAGTATTACGATTGTTGAATATCACAAGTAAGCTCGGGGATGTATGGTCAGTCCTGGGAGCGGCATAGCCTGATCAACTATGCTGGTCCGAGGAGTGATTAGCACATGCCCAAGAATGGTTGTGATATGGCAACAAGTCTAAAAACTTACCAACACTACCACAATGAAATACCATAAGGGTATTTGGTGTTACTATAATTACTCATTTGAGAACTAAAGGGTCTTTATCAGTAGGTCAATAATTGCTGAGTGGATACACTAAAATTATATGTATCTAGGACGTCATAGACTTAGAATCTATGAATCTTTGCTTTACTTCTTGTCCTTGTTTGGTTGTAGGCTTAGAGTTTGGGTTACTTATTCGAAGGTCTATCCTGTCCTGAGTACATATAACTGGTATGCACAAAACCGGTATTAAAGTAACTGATAAAGATCATCTTATAATTATCTTAGTTAGTACGTCTATTAATTTCTTCTTATATCCATTTTCTCGCGTAGATATCATGGCTGGATTCCATCCCAACGACGACCCGTACTACCCTAACCACGACAATGCTGGATGGCTCGGAGAAGAGCCAAAGAATGATCACCCAATTCCTTTGGATGATCACGAAGCTGAAGGCTTTTCTGATAGTTCAGACTCAGAACCAGAAGTCAACAATCTACCCCCAGCTGCTCATGACCCAAACCCTCGCCCAACATTTCAAGGACCCACACCCCTGTGGGCCACAAGCTTGAATAGATGGAGTCAGGAACAGGGTCAACCCATTCCCTACAATGGAGACAAAAGCTTCTACAACCTCACTGAGGGAGGTTCAGCTGACAGGGTCCTGCCCATCATGGTTCGTAGGATTTCCCGAAACACCGAACAGAGTCGAGCCGCTATCGACCGAGTCGTAGAGGTTGACGCCAACTCTGGCATAAACACAGTCCGCATTCGCCAACTAGAGTCTGCTCATGAAAGGACTCTGGTCCACAATGCAGCTCTGCAGAGAGAACTTGCTGGAACCCAAGCTGAAGTCTGGGAACTTCGAGCTCAGCAAGTAAGATCTGACAGGCGTGTGAGGGACATAGAACGCCTTCTGTCGGAATCAAGAACTCACTCTAGTAGTTCTCGTCGCCGATAGAATCTCATTGACTTCTCTTTTGGATATAACCTAGTTATGTAAAACTCTGGTCTAATTCCCTATCTTTGTAAATCTTAGACCTGTTAGGTCTTGATTAGGTCGTAGTCCTGTCGAAATTTTCCCATCTTGGTTGATGTAAGGCCTCCTAATAGGCCATTTTTCACGAACTTATTACATCTGTAATTCCAGTAATATTGACAGGTACCTAATCTCATGGGAATTATTATCCAAATGCTATCATATGTTAGTTCTAGATCTACATTTAATCGTGCTGTTGGACTATGAAGAGTTAGTCCATGAGTCATTTTCATCAACTTTCCTATTGAATTCTTATAAATATCTTCATCTTTCTAAACTTATAGTTAAAAGATGCCTCCTCGCAGAAATCCGAGGCGTAACAATAATAACGAAACACCGATACCACCACCACCTCCTCAGTTCGACGCTGCTATCTTCCAAGCTGTTGTCACGGCGGCCGTAGCGGCTGCCATGTCACACATCAATACTCCTGTCCCTAGTGGATCGGGAACAGGTGCACCTCCTTCCAACCATGGCGAGAGTCATGGGCATCCCCGAGAATGCACCTACAAGGATTTTACGAATGCCAAAACCAGAAATTTCAATGGAACTGGAGGGGTTATGATCTTAAGGCAGTGGATAGAAAAGACAGAAGCAGTCTTTGAAATCTGCGCCTGCCCAGAGAACAATAAGGTCAAGTTTGCTACTTGTACCTTTTCTGACAGGGCTTTAACTTGGTGGAATGGCCACGTTAAGTCACTGACTCTAATAGTGGCAAATTCGATAAGTTGGGAAAACTTAAAAGCCATGCTGATGAGAGACTACTGTCCACGAGGGGAAATTCAAAAACTCGAACAGGAACTCTGGGGTCTTGAAATGGTTCGTTCTGACATATCAACTTATACTAATAGATTCTGTGATCTGGCAATTCTTTTCCCTGATATGGTTGCTCTTGAGAGCAAGAAAATAGTGAGATATATTTGGGGACTGTCGCCCCAGATCCAGTCAAGTGTGTTAGCATCCAGGCCTGTTACTTTTGACAGTGCCAAAGAGCTGGCACAATGTCTTATAGATCACGGAAACCACCAGAACCCAACGATTTCTACACCTGAGCAACAAAAGGGAAACAACAACAACAACAAGAAAAAGGGGTGGAACAAGAGGAAAAGAGGGGCTTCGCAAGAATCCTCAAAGAGACAACAACTAGTTACAATCAATGCTGCCACAGTAACTCCTGTTGTCCCTGCTAATCCCTTACCAGCGAAGCCTTATGCCGGTAATCTTCCGAGGTGCAACAAATGCACCTTCCATCACAACGGACCTTGCCGGGAAATGGAGTGCACTAACTGCAACAGAAGGGGGCATACTGCCCATTTCTGCCCATTTCTGCAAAACTCCAGTAAGGCCGACCGCTCAAGTTCCTAACGCCGGTGTGGGCCAAGCTTGCTACGGTTGTGGCGAAGTGGGCCACTACAAGAGGAACTGCCCTAAGGCAGGGATAGCTGGCGGAGTCGGAAGAGTTCTGGCCATAGGCCACGAGGAAGCCGTAGCTGATCCTACAATAGTTACTGGTACGTTTCTCCTCGATAACTCATATGCTTGCATACTTTTCGACAGTGGAGCGGAGAAAAGATTCATAAACCAGAAATTTGCACACTTGCTTAAACAAAAACCACGTACACTAGATAAATCATTCACTGTAGAAATGGAAAACGGGAAAACGGAAAGTACTAACTGCACATACGTAGGTTGTACTCTAACTTTAGATGGCCATACTTTCGAGATAGACCTCATGTCGGTCCCAATTAAAATTTCCGACGTCATTATCGGCATGGATTGGTTGAGTCTTCATCGCGCCGACATCTTGTGCTTTGAAAAAGTCGTTCGTCTTAACCTTCCTAACAGCGAAACTCTAGTTATCTACGGCGACAAACCTAGTACGAACCTTCGCATCATTTCGTGCATACAAGCTCAGAAGTGCTTGCGAAAGGAATATCATGTATTCCTCGCACACATCGTCGATACGAGTCAAGAAGTGAAAGAAATTCAGAACATCCCAGAAGTATGCGACTTTCTCGACATCTTTCTAGAAGAACTTCCAGGATTACCACCCCAACGCCAAGTCGAGTTCAGAATCGACTTAGTGCCAGGAGCTACTCTAGTAGCTAAATCTCCATATCGTCTGGCACCGGCGGAGATGCAGGAACTTTCCAGTCAGCTTAACGAACTTCTCCAGAAGGGATTCATTAGGCCAAGCTTCTCACTATGGGGAGCACCGGTCTTGTTCGTCAAGAAGAAAGACAGATCGTTTCGTATGTGCATCGACTACAGGGAACTCAACAAGCTTACCATTAAAAAATCGTTATCCCTTACCCCGCATTGACGATTTATTTGATCAACTTCAAGGAGCCAACTACTTCTCGAAGATAGATCTACGATCTGGATACCACCAACTACGAGTGTTAGAGGAGGATGTTCCCAAGACAGCCTTCCGAACTCGTTATGGGCACTACGAATTCGTAGTGATGCCATTCGGATTAACTAACGCGCCCGCAGTATTCATGGATTTAATGAATAGGGTGTGTCGGCCTTACTTGGATCAGTTCGTCATCGTCTTCATCGATGACATACTCATCTACTCTCGTAGTAAGGAGGAGCATAGTCAACATCTTCGTCAAGTCTTAGAAACATTACGATCGGAGAAGCTCTATGCGAAGTTCTCAAAGTGCGAATTTTGGATTTGAAGAGTCGAATTCTTGGGCCACGTAGTTAGTGAAGAGGGAATTCACGTGGACCCTTCCAAAATCAAGGCCATTGAGAACTGGTCAGCACCTAAGACACCTACATAAATTCGTTAATTTCTAGGTCTCGCTGGCTACTATCGCAGGTTCATTCAGAACTTCTCCCGCATTGTGAAACCTCTTACAACACTGACCCAGAAGGGCGTGGCCTTTGACTGGGAAGAGAAGTAAGAGAGAGCGTTCCAAACGCTCAAGCGAGCCTTGTACACCGCACCAATACTATCCCTCCCCGAAGGGATAGAAGACTTCGTTGTCTATTCCGATGCTTCAAATCAAGGGCTCGGTTGTGTTCTGATGCAACGAGGTAAGGTCATCGCCTATGCCTCGAGACAGCTGAAGACACACGAGGTCAACTACACCACACATGATCTTGAGCTAGGAGCAGTCGTGTTTGCTCTGAAGATCTGGAGACACTACCTGTATGGTACAAAAAGCACGATCTTTACAGACCACAAAAGCCTACAACATATATTCGACCAGAAGGAGCTCAACATGAGACAACGACGGTGGGTCGAGCTACTCAGTGATTACGAATGTGAAATTCGTTATCATCCAGGTAAAGCCAACGTAGTAGCTGACGCCCTAAGTCGGAAAGAATACTCTGGTCGTAGAGTCAAATATTTGACTCTAACTATCCATTCACACTTGTCCACGCAAATTAAGGAGGCTCAGCTCGAGGCTTTGAAACCTAAAAATGTGGCGAGTGAAACCCTAAGAGAGATGGATAAGAATTTGGATGTCAAGGGTGGCGGAGCCTTATACCTCATGGATCGGATCTGGACACCGAAACACGGTGGTTTCAGAGACTTGGTCATGACCGAGGCACACAACACTCGTTATTCCGTCCACCCAGGTTCAGATAAGATGTATCTGGATCTGAAAAAGCTATACTGGTGGCCTAACATGAAAGCAGAGATTGCTACCTTCGTAAGTAAATGCCTTACTTGCGCCAAGGTCAAGGTCGAATACCAGAAACCCTCCGGTCTTCTACAACAACCAGAGATACCGGAATGGAAGTGGTAGCGGATCACTATGGACTTCATAACCAAGTTGCCCAAGACAACGGGTGGACTTGATACCATATGGGTCATCGTCGACAGATTGACCAAGTCTGCACACTTCCTGCCTATCAAAGAAACCGACAAGATGGAGAAACTTACGAGAACCTACATTCGGGAGATTGTACGACTGCTCGGTGTTCCCATATCCATTATCTCAGACAGAGATAGTAGATTCACTTCGAGGTTCTGGCAGTCGCTACAAAGTTCCCTAGGAACTAGGCTGGACATGAGTACAGCCTACCATCCACAGACCGACGGACAAAGTGAGAGAACTATCCAAACCTTGGAAGATATGTTGCAAGCCTGTGTGATCGACTTTGGAAAAGCATGGGATACTCATTTACCCCTTGTAGAATTTTCCTACAATAATAGTTATCACACGAGCATAAAGGCTGCTCCATTCGAGGCCCTCTATGGTCGAAAGTGCAGATCCCCTCTGTGCTGGCCTGAGGTGGGTGATACCCAGTTAGCTAAAGGACGAGTTCCTGAAAGCACTCTCACAGGTCCGGAGATCATTCGGGAAACGACAGAGAAGATCGTTCAGATTCGTGAACGATTGAAAGCCTCTAGAGACCGACAGAAAAGCTACGCTGATAAGCGAAGGAAACCGTTGGAATTCGAGGTGGGCGACCGTGTTCTATTGAAGGTCTCACCCTGGAAGGGCTTGATACGCTTCGGAAAGTGTGGAAAGCTAAATCCAAGGTACATAGGGCCTTTCGAGATTCTCACAAGAATCGGCCCTGTAGCTTACAAACTTAACTTGCCACGCAAACTCAGTAACGTACACTCTACTTTCCACGTCTCGAACTTGAAAAAGTGTCTGTCTGACGAGACTCTTGTAATCCCACTCGACGAGATCGAGATCAACGAGAGCCTCAACTTCGTGGAAGAACCTCTCACTTCGATAAGAGTCAGAACAGTTTCTGCTAACTTTCAGGAGATGACAGGAGAGAGGATGCCCTAGGGTTTATTGTGCAACAATAATGTCCCAAAACTCCAAAAGTTTGGAGTTTACGGCCTAAACAAATGTGTTTACGGCTGTAAACCCTAAAAAGGGGGTATAAATATGACACTTAGTCATATTTTACCACTTTTCACATTTTCAAGATCCAAAACCAAATTCTCTCTCAAGTATCATCCAACATTTCTTCAAGATCTTCAACTTGTAAGTGTTTCTAGCCCTAATAAGTTGATATCTACCCTAATCTAGTGATCTAACATGATTCCATCCGTGAAATCATTCCAAAAGTGTAGATCTTCAAGTTTCACTAAGAACACACACTAGTGTTCTTGGACTTTTGGCACCTTTTCAAGCTTCTACCTAGTAAGTACTCCTACCCTAGTGTATTATAAAGCCTGTTACACTTCTAAACATCAAGAAAACACCCAAGAAACACAAGATCAAGGTGTTTACGGTCCAAGATGTTCTTGGACCGTAAACCCTATTAAGGGTGCCAAAGTGTGCCCTAGTTGCTTCTAAGCCTTGGAAACTAGTCTAGACCCCTTCCTTAAAGTGTTTAGTACTTGAAAACATCAAAAGACCATAAATCATTTGGGTTTACGGCCGTAAACCCAAAGATAAATGGTCCAAGGACCGTAAACTCCCTAAAGGAGTGAAATGGTGCCCTAATCTCTTCCTAAGGCTTAAACATGAAGTAGGAATGCTACTTGTGATCTTTAAGGCTTGAAAACACAAAATGGTCAAAGAAACATGAGTTTACAGCCGTAAACTCATGGGTTTACGACCGTAAACTCAAGGAGTTATGGTTACAAAACCGTAAACTCCAAGGGAGTTTACCCTTGAACCCCAAACTCAATAGCAAGGTCCTACCACCGTTAGATGCAATCCTTATGACTTATAGCACTTAAATCAAGTGTTTTACATGTCTTAGGATGTCTTAAACTTGGTTAATTAGTTGTTTTATGACTAATTGGATACATATATGTGATTATATGTTAACTAGGATCATTGTGTGTGTACAAGTCTTCACTTGACACTTAGGATCCTACATCATTCAGTTCATCCACAACCACCCACTACATGTGAGTTCATACCCCTTAATCAATCTTTTAAATGATTTTAAATGCTTTCATGGGGGGGGGGGGAATGCAAGTAGAAAACAGGAAGTTATAGAATCAATCACATGTGATTTATAACTGTGTTTTCAACCAACTGATTTCACATACTTCAAAATGTGATAAATACAATAGTTTTCGGTTGTTTTATACTTTGTCATCAAATGATTTACTTTTGAATTATTTTATAAACTGACATCAAGTCATCATTATTTATTGTTCAAAACTCTTAAATGTTTTACAAAACCTCTTTCAACTTATTGTTAAAAACCATATCTATACACTTATGTTTCATATACATATGTATTGATATGAGAGCTTTCATTATTTCTTCAGTTCCAACACTCTTGTGTAGCAAGGGTGTATAAACCTACTTGGACATTCAATTTACATTCCAGTAAACTATTATAGGTATAGTTTAGGGGATACAAACTACTATTGCTATTACAAGGAATTACACAAGAGTCAGTTCATTCATGAGTCTATACTAATACATTACATGCAATATGAAGAGATACTATTACATGGATACCATTACATGGATACTTTTACATGGATTCTGTTACATAGATACTATATGATGAGATACTATTACATATTATATGTGTAGATACTATTATATATGTACGGGACTAACCATTCTACACCCAGTTGTTAACTACAGAGGGAAATTGCACATCGACGGATGTCTACGGTTAATACTATTCGGCAATTGCTATGCCGTGTTTATCCTAGTACCAAAGGATAATACTTAAATGATTATATAATTTCCCTTTTTACTTTTATTTTGTGACACATTCACATAAACGATGAGGTAGACTATATATTTATAATAATAGTCGCACATGGGAAAAACTTTCATTTATACAAAAATGCATCTTTCAAAGCATTCAGGTCTTGGTAGAAGACTACCTTTTATACTAGTAGGAAATATAGGATTTTCTAGGGTTTTCACACTTATACTAAATGTTTTATTAAACATTTACAAGTCTTTCATAACAGCTTTTCAAATCAATGACACCATAATAATTATGAATTCACCAGCTTTATGCTGATCTACACTTTCAAAATAACTTGTATTCTCAGGTCACCAGTAGACAGGTACGATGACCAGGTTTTGAGAAGACGGAGCACAGACAAGACTCGTCTTTTATTTTGATTACATATTTTAGTGTCTTATTACTATGAAAGAACACTCATGTATTAAAACTTTATTTTTAATGCAATGGATGATGTTGTTGCTTGTTTACTACTTTGCACTGTGATACTTTACATGACGTCCTCCACCCCCGAACGTTTTCGCCGTTCCGGTTTTGGGGTGTGACGTATATATATATATATATATATATATATATATATATATATATATATATATATATATATATATATATATATATATATATATATATATATATATATATATATATATAAGGGTTAATGCAATCAACATAACAACTATAAAATAGGTTGCATAGTGGAAGTAACAAATCAAAATGGTATCTACCCGAAACCATAGATCTAAATAGACATTGTTTTACATATGATGTATCCACATAAGCCAATATATATGGATATTAGAACTCAACTTGATCAAAGACTCATTTTCTTCATTGCTTTCTCCTTGGCTGCATCAAGCTTAATAGATAGAAGGGTGAGGATGAATTTTGGTTAATGGAAGGAATAGATTAGGGTTACAAAAATGTTTATTACTTCATTGATTAGCTTGAACCTTCCTTATATACTTTACTTATTGGACAAGGCTTCCAAAGCCTTTAATGTTCATCAATAAAACAAGCCCATGAATAAATGGAATATTTTTTATTTAGTTATTTGATCTAATAAATAAATGGAACATAAAACTATTTTATTTCCTTTATTGATTGTAAGTTGTATCGGTAAACTTTATTATTTATTCCGGGTCTTCGAAGGCTTTTAGTATGTGACTCAGTAGCCCCACAAATAATCAGTAATGCTATTATTTGTATACTCCTAACATCCATGTCATATTCCTTATTAAGCATTACTAGATTGTTTATTATACTTTAATGGTCACCTTAGCGAGTATGTATCCATATATATGCCAAAATGTTTGTAAAGTATGACAGTCCTATGTGATGTGTGAGTTTTATCCAAAGTAATTATCTAAAAAAAATAGTTTATTATGCTAAGATCAACTTGGTTGACTTTGCACATTATCAAGATGAGGTCTATGTTATCATCGAAGCTAATGGGAGTGCTTTTATCTTACATGATCTAGTATGTAACAGACAAACTAATTAGACGTAGATAACTTCTAGTCATACAAAATATTGATGAGCATGGTAGAGAACCGATAATACCGAGTATCAAAATGTGTGGAAAACGATATTAAGTATCTACCTAAATTAACGTTAGTAGTACCAGATGTACTACTACCATTTCGAGTTAAAAATATGTGTATTCTTGCTCACTAATGGTGTCTGTGTTGGATTAGGTGTCTAAGCCAATAACTATATTTCGTATGTACTTCACCCAATTATACCATGGTCCTTTTGGGTTGCCTCCTCAAAGCAACTTGACTGGATGAACAATTGAGAAAGAGGATAAATGTGGTTTATTAATATATTATGTGAATAATATATTAAAAGAGAAATCATATTATTTAATTAACATTGGTCAAGAATTGATTTAGAATTAATTTTGTGCTCAAAAGAGATTAGCTGAATTAAGGGGACTGATATTGTAATTATGTGATAATTGCAAAATGGGCTAAGGACCTCTTGGATAAGAGGTGGACGAAATCTTATGGAAGCCCATAAGGATTTCGTCCAAAGGCTAGAATCTGGAAGGATCTTGTAGGCTGCTTAGAGCCTACGCAACCAGATTAGGTCTTTTACTAAAACCCCAATTCCTCACCTATATAAAGACCCCCTTGGCTTCATATGTTCGGTTACGACAACCCTACAAGGATTCCTAGAGCCGAAAATAGCCTTTCCCCCCTCTCTCTCTCTAATATTCTCAAGTTGCTTTGGTGTTTGTGATCTATTAGAGGCATCACATTTGAGGTTCGAATTTCTCAAAGGCTCAAGATCATCAAGCTACAATCAAAGGTAATATCCTAACTCTTCATTAGATGTAGATTTCAATTTTTTGTTGTATGCTAGACTAGGGTTTATCAAGCTTTGGATGATTATTGCATGTACAAATAGAAAAACTAGATCCAAAGCTTTAGGGTTTGCATGTGCACCATAGGATTGATGTTTTGGTCATAACCCATCAGTGGTATCAGAGCCTAGGTTATTTTTCTATTGTATTTGATGCATAGCTAAATTGTTCAAAGCTGAAAAACTAGAAAAAACTGCTTCTGTCTGATGAACTCGTCGAGTCCCCTGATGAACTCAACGAGTCAGGGCTACTCGACGAGTCCAGTCTGTGACTCGGTGAGTCATCTCGTCTGTTAGCATATTTTTTGGGATTTTGACTAGAATTAGGTTGGGATAATTACCATAAACATTTTTAACTGATAAAATCCGACTTTTCAATATGTTATTGATTATCCTCATCCAATAAGAAGATAATTGTTAAATAATGAGATAACTACTTGTTTATATGATAAAATAAATTATTTGTATTATTTAATATGAATTATCTTGCCATAAAATGAATTAGGTCAAATTTAGATAATCATAAATTATTTGATTAGTTGAATTATTTGAAATTTGATCTAGAAGTTTTTGAAAAGTTTCAAAACTTGCCCTCATGTTTTGGAATTTAAACTTTTGATTAATAGTTTTAATTTTGAAATATTTAAATTCCAAACCCTAGAATTTTACAAGTTTAAAATTCAACCCTTGTACTATTATAATATAATAAGACTAATAATTATATATATGTATAAGACGGGTCAGTCTTACCGTTAGTAGGCCTCATTCACGAAGTCGGTCTATAAGGAGGGTATAAGGTTACTGCCTACAAAATGGTGGTTTAATGGGTGTCCACTCTCACCCACCGCTTCCTTGATTAGTGGAGGGTCGTTAGCCGAACGGGTAGGATAGGACAACTAATTCCTCAGTAATAAGTATAATGATTTAATAAAGTAACTAAATGTTTTTATAAATTCCCAATCTTAGTTACTTTAGGAAAAATGTGAAAATGTATGCTATTCCATGAAATTACACTTTGCACCTTGCCAAGTCGTTAGTGGAGCGTGTGTGGTTAACCGGCACACTAATTTGGGACTAGCAAGGGTGGCAAATGGTAGATCGATGTTTATCATAGATCAATGGAGCGTGTGTGGTTAACTGGCACATTGATTAGGTGGTAAATGACAATCTAGAGTACCAAGTACATTTGCATGGTTATTCACACCTTGTTTGTTATCCTCGGTATCCCAGTCACAAACTTGAAGGGCATAATCGAGATTTAAACATGCCATTGAAAAGTTTAATGAATCTAAAAAGAATCTAGGAATTTCAATTCATTTAAAACTTAAAATCCTTTTCGTTTTCATGGTGGAAATTAGTAAATCGTCATTTACCTACCTTCATATTGTTTGCAATTAGATTACGACATTCCTCTTCTAAATTGTAAATAATTATGTTGGGTCCTAGCCCTAATTTCCCATTTGGGTGTTTAATTGGGGATTATTATCTAATCTAAACTTTGTTCCTTTTCTATTTCAGATGTCTACTCAAAACAACAACGCTTCTGGCTCGACCCCTTCTGGCTCACTCTCACTCATGAACTTGTGTGGGAGGGTGATCTTTGATGGAACCAATTTCAATGATTAGATCCGCAACATTCGCATGGTCACCCGCTACGAGGACAAAGAGTATGTTCTCGACAAGGAGATAAAGGAGGTTAACGCGAACACTGCTACTCCCGAAGAAATTGTTGCCTACGAAACTCATGAGTGAGATGCTACAAAGGTTCATTGCATCATGCTCGCAACAATGACTGTTGAACTCCAAAAGTCCTATGAGGACTACTATCCATTCGAGATGCACTCAAATTTGATGGAAAGGTACCATCAGAGTGCTAGGAAGGAGTGGTACGAGATCATCGCCTCGATGATCACTACTAAAATAAAGGATGGCGAGTCCATCACGACCCACTTGCAGAAGCTGATACTGCTACCCCTTCCTCTAATCCTCTTCTAGTGGGACCAAAGCTGGTACTACTACCCCTTCCTCTAATCCGAAGGACGCAGAGTGCTTCTACTGTCACGACAAAGGGCATTGGAAACGAAGCTGCCCAAATTATCTGCAGGACATCAATGATGGGAAGATAAAGCCCTCCTTCATAGGTATTTATACTATTCAATCTAACAACTCATCACATTATATTTCTTATGTCCTTGATACAGGATGTGGTTTTCACATTTGTTCTGATTTGTAGGGTCTAAGAAGAAGTAGGGATGTGGAGCACGGGAAGATGAACCTGGTCATGGGGAATAAGAAAGTGTCGCCTGTCACCAACATTGGAGTTTATTCTTTAATGCTTATTAGTGGGTTAGGTTTAGATTTGAATGATTGTTGCTACTCGTCAGAAATGGCTAGAAACATTATTTCTTTTCATGGTTTGTACATACCAGGTTTTAGATTTTCATTTAACAATGAAATTGGTTCTATTAATGCTTTCTTGAATGGTACTTTCTATTTTGAAGCATTGCCTTGTAATGGAGTATATGAAACTGTGAATGTTGTAGATAACTTAGGAAATAATGTGTTACACATTGATTCGTCCAATGCTTTGGACAAAGCATGCTTGTGGCATTGTCGTCTTGGACATGTCAACAAGAAGCGCATAGCCCAACTCCAAAATGATGGAGTGTTGGAGTCATTCGACCTCAAGTCGGATGACACGTGCGAATCTTGTTTACTTGGAAAGATAACCAAGTCAACCTTCACTGGTACTTGTGAAAGGGGTGATGGTTTATTGGATCGCATACATACGGATGTATGTGGACCCTTTAGATCCACCACAAGGGATACAAACCGCTTCTATGTGACTTTTACTGATGATTATAGCAGATATGGGTATATCTACTTGATCAAGCACAAGTCTGAAACCTTTGAAAAGTTCAAGGAGTTCAAGCAAGAAGTGGAGAATCAGCTGGGCAGGAAAATTAAGATGCTTCGATCCGATCGAGGAGGTGAGTACCTTAGTATTGAATTCCACAACTACCTCAAGGAATGCGGAATCGTTTCACAATTGACGCCACCTAGGACACCACAGTTGAATGGTGTGGCTGAGAGGCACAATCGAACCTTTTTGGACATGTTTCGTTCCATGATGAGTCGATCTTCGTTACCTATCTCATTCTGGGGGTATGCCTTAGAGAATGTCGCCCATATCCTTAATCTAGTCCCAACTAACAAGGTTTCCAAAACACCTCACGAGATATGGACAGGGAAAGTTCCCTCGTTGGCACATATCAAGGTTTGGGGTTGCGAGGCTTTCGTAAGATGAGAGACTCAAGAAAAACACGAGCCTCGTAGTGAGCGGTGTATTTTCATCGGCTATCCACAGAAGTCCTTTAGATATCTCTTCTATAGACCGAGTGACAATGTTGTCTTCGTTGTGAGGATAGGGGTTTTCCGAGAACGAGAACTCATATGCCAAGAGGACAATGGGAGGCAAATTGATGTTGAAGAGCTTCAAGAATCAAACGATGAAGGAACCTCTAACACTGTCACTCAACCCGAGGAGGAAACTCCTGTTGAACCAATTGATGAAACCCTACCTCTTAGACGTTCCAGTAGAGTTAGTGTTCCACCCGAATTATATGGTTTCCATATAACTGCTGAGGGTGATACATTTATTAGTGATAGTACACTAATAAATTTGGACGAACCTAACAACTACAAGGAAGCCATGGCAGGCCTTGAGTCTGCAAAATGAAAATAGGCTATGGACAACGAGATTCAGTCCATGTATGACAATCAAGTTTCGAACTTGGTTGACAATGTCCCAGGTCGTAAGACGGTCGGGTGCAAGTGGATCTTCAAGAAGAAGAACGAAATGGATGGGAAAGTACACACATATAAGGCGCGATTGGTTGCGAAGGGATTTACTAAAACTCTAGGAGTTGACTATGATGAGAACTTCTCACCGGTTGTGAAGATTAAATCTATAAGGGTTATGCTAGCCATAGCTGCATTTCATGACTATGAAATATGGCAAATGGATGTCAAAACTGCTTTCCTTAATGGGAAGTTGGTTGAAGATGTTTACATGAGTCAGCCAGAGGGTTTTATCAATGCAGAGCACCCTAATAGAGTGTGTAATCTTGAGAAATCCATTTATGGATTGAAACAAGCATCTCGCAGATGGAATCTTTGTTTCGATGAGAAAGTCAAAGACTTTGGTTTTCGAGAAGCGATGATGAGTCATGTGTATATGTCAAAGCTAGTGGGAGTATAGTTAGCTTTCTCGTTTTGTATGTAGATGACATACTGCTCATAGGAAACGACATCCCAACCTGGCTTGGGAAGTGCTTCGCTGTGAAGGACCTCGGAGAAGCTGCTTATATTCTAGGGATAAGGATATTGAGAAAAAGGAGTAAGAGACTAATAGGACTTAGTCAAAGTACTTACTTGGATAAAGTGTTAAAACGTTTTAGCATGGAAAATTCCAAGAAAGGGGAGTTACCAATCCAAAGCAATACGAAGTTGAGTAAGATTCAAAGTCCGAGTACCGATGTCGAGATAGCAGAAATAAGCAGAGTACCTTATGCTTCCGCAGTTGGCTCAATCGTGTATGCTATGACGTGTACTCGCCCTGATGTGGCCTTCTCTTTGAGCATGGTCAGCAGATATCAAGGGAATCCTGGTAGAGCTCATTGGACTGCGGTAAAAACATTCTCAAGTACCTACGAAGGACTAAGGACTGGTTTCTTATCCTAGGTGGGAGTGATGACTTGAGAGTGCGAGGGTATAGTGACGCCAGTTTTCGGACCGACCGAGATAATTTCCGCTCTCAGTCGGGCTGGGTGTTTACCCTGAATGGAGGAGCAGTGACACGGAAAAGTTCCAAGCAGGAGACCGTAGCTGATTCAACGTGCGAATCAGAGTGCATAGAAGGAAGCGAAGCGTCGAAGGAGGCAATATGGCTAAAGAACTTCATCGGAGACTTTGGAGTTATACCTACCATAAAGGAGCCTATGGAGATTTTCTGCGATAACGAAGGTGCGGTTGCCTTAACCAAGGAACTGAGGGATCATGGCAGATCCAAGCATATCGACAAAAAATATCATTTCATTAGACATAGAGTAGAAGAGGGACTCCTCGTAGTGAAGAGGGTATCGTCAGAGGATAACCCAACAGATCCCCTTACGAAGGGACTGAGTAGGGTTAAGCGCTTGCAGCACGCTAGGAGCATTGGGCTCAAGGATGATATTAGTTTTAGTGATTAGATAGGTTTTAGAAACTTGTAATAGATAAATTGTAATTAACATTTCATGATTAAATAAAGGAGTTTTATTTATAAGTAAAGTTACTGTCTTGTGTTAATTATTTACTATTGTTTCAATTTGCATGCTTTGACTTCCTAAATAATAAGATTATTTAAACTATCCACACTCGATCATACGTTGGAAGTAAGTATGAAAGAAGACTCTCATGAATTGGCTCGTAGATTGTCCAAGCTTTTATACATAGCAAAAGTTTGCTGCAACGTTCATGAGTGCTCCTGAAATATGACTTGAGTATTGGATTAAACCCGCACTCACATGAATTACTTCATGGAATTTAATCACGAGTGATTGTGAGACGATAATATCATATAGTCTTTAAAACTAGATATATGAGTTGTTGTTTACGAGTCAATTGTGCATTGATAATGCATAAACACATCAGTAACTTGATGTTATAAAACGCATTGTTGTGTATTTGATGAGTAAATATTACAAGCATATAAGTCGAATTTTATATGTTCCTTTTATCCTACGATGTTAAAAGCGATATCTTGGGCCCCTCGATGATTTTGTTTTGACTTATGTGTCGGGCCCGGTCAGGACTAAGTTGATGTGTTCAATTAAGTTCTATGTCAGACAAATCTGAAATCGGGAAACAAACCGCTGGACAATAAGTATGACTATGTTCCATGTGATTGTCCACACGATATCTTGAGAACGGAGGACTATACGATTCCTTATCCAAAGGACATGTCTGAGTTCGACAATGGCTTTTGAGAGCTACAATTGCTAATCGGATTTTGAAGTCGTACTTGCATTTATAGTTATTAGACTCATCCAAGTAGGAGACTGTTGGATTAGGTGTTTAAGACCATAACTATATTTGGTATGTACTTGACCCGATTGTAGCATGGTCCTTTTGGGTTGGCTTCACCAAAGCAACTTGACTGGATGAATAATTGAGAAAGAGGATAAATGTGGTTTATTAATATATTAGGTGAATTATATATTAAAAGAGAAATCATATTATTTAATTAACATTGGTCAAGAATTAATTTAGAATTAATTTTATGCTCAAAAGAGATTAATTGAATTAAGGGGACTGATATTGTAATTATGTGATAATTGCAAAATGGGCTGAGGACCTCTTGGAGAAGAGGTGGACGAAATCTTATGGAGGCACATAAGGATTTCGTCCAAAGGCTAGGTTCTGGAAGGATCTAGTGGGCTGCTTAGAGCCTAAGCAACCAGATTAGGTCTTTGACTAAAACCCTAATTCCTCACCTATATAAAGACCCCCTTCGCTTCATATTTTCGGCTACCACAACCCTAGAAGGATTCTTAGAGTCGAAAATAGCCTTTCCCCTCGCTCTCTAATATTCTCCAATTGCTTTGGTGTTTTTGATCTATCAGAGGCATCACATTTGAGGTGTTAAGTTCTCAAAGGCTCAAGATCATCAAGCTACAATCCAAGGTAATATCCTAACTCTTCATTAGATGTAGATTTCGATCTTTTGTTGTATGCTAGATTAGGGTTTGTAAGCTTTGGATGATTATTGCATGTACAAATAGAAAAACTAGATCCAAGGCTTTATGGTGTGCAGGTGCACCATATGATTGATGTTTTACTCATAACCCATCAGTATGGTGCTTAGCCCATACACAACAGTCATCCGATACAAATTAAAGGGACTACCCGACCTAGTATGGCAATATTGAGCAGGTCGACTCTTTCCAATCAGACAACTACATGAACATATCTGAAATAGAAACACCTTAATTAAATAATATTCTAGTAGTACTTATATGATATCGCTCCATTATTTTATTAAAGGGTACTACCCTTATTACCACTAGCCAACACCACTACCCGGGTAATACCAGCAACCATGGGTCTCCCATCCGTATTTATATACCATAGTAAAGGTAGGTAAAATGCATGAAAAAATTTCCTAAGCTCTCTCCTTCTATATAGTAACACTAAGAAACAAATCATATCCGATTCTAACTTAGGCATCAGAGAGCATTACTAGGGCCCACCCTCGCTAATGATCCTGACCTAGTTTTTATCTATTTTCTGGTGTAAATTCCTTCTTAATGCTATCCGAGGAGCACATCTCCATACAAGCCATCATCCGGGAAGCTACGTAACATCACATACCCATACTACCGATTGTAGGTTAAGACTAGGTAATATCTATCTATAATATGATTCAATAGTGCATGAATAAATGTATATCCAATATAGACACCGTCTAATATATTTTTATAATATGATTCAATAGTGCATGAATAAAGAGTCCACTCTAGTCAAAGTATATGTATTGACACCATCTAATACAAACATTAAACCACCTTATAAGATTTAGTATATGGATGAATTGGACTTCATTCCATTGAGTCCACCACTAAAGAAATATCCTTATTATAGATACTTAGATGGTAAAAATAGTATAATGAGTTATTTTGATTCTAACTTCCAGTATAATTGAGAAGATTCTTGATTAATCAGTTGTTATGTTATGTTTACATAAATTATGAAACAAAACTAACTGAGACTTCTATTAACAAAGCATTATGATACATCTAATAGAGTAAATCTAATTATATAACAATTTTGTAGTAAGCTTTAGAGTATTTTCATTATTCAATATTGTTTCACTAATAGATTCTTGATGTAATCATAACAAGTGAAATAACTGGCGCGTGGAATTACTTGTTTATATGCTAAAACCATGTCATTTATAGAAGCACATTTATGCTAACAATTTTTAATCTGATATGTAGTCAGTTCTTTTTGTTTGTTAAAAAATTTTAGTATTTCAGTATTGGAGAATTAAGTAGTGATGGCTTTAGTATGTATTAATTTGTGGCATACGATTTTATCTTTGACATCACAAATGCTCCAGAGTAGCATGTTTAATAACCGAATAGTTGTGAACTAATATAAATCTCCATAATTAGTCATAATTGCAAGAATAATTATCAATAAAGATTAATAAGAAAAGATTGGAAATATTCATGGAGATGAATATATATTGGATAAGAGCCAATTCACATGTATTCAACTTTTATGCTTGGAAAGTCCCACCTTAATTTCACTTACTGGATCAATGTCATAAAGTTAAATGAATCTCGAAAATTAGTAAAGTCGTAACGTCCTTAAACTTGAGATATATGTTGGCTTCTAAGCAACTATAATATTATTTCTTGATGTATGTCAAACATTAGAGGCTGTCATAAAGGCTATAATGAAATATAGTATGAAACTTGGCGACACACATATATATATATATATATATATATATATATATATATATATATATATATATATATATATATATATATATATATGCATTTTCGTCGGACAAAACTAAAATATAATCTTAGTTTTATCATGTGGAAATGGTTTTTGAATATTTAACCATAAAATACAATCAAAATATTATTTTCTTTTTTCTCTTTAGCAGGTTAGAACTGAAAAAAAATTCTTTAAAACGACGTACTTTGATGGTTTTGAAGATCCTCTTTCAATTATGCAGATAAAACCTGAGAAATTCATCATTATTTTTGAAAAAACTTTATATTCATCAATGCTTAGACAACATCACTTTTAGATACAAAAAAGATTACATCGTGGGATGAAAAAACATAAGGAATTCAAAAGAATTTAAAATCCAAAAGACTTATTAATTTTGTAGGTGGCTCGTGCAAAATTAACACAACATCTAGTGAAATTTTGAGCCATCTAAAAATTGGCAATTATATTTAAGGCCTCATTTATTCATACATCATGCTTTGGTTAAAAATCGATCAAGTGCAATTTAACAAAATTGTGTGAGAGGTTGTGATGTTATGTCACACCCCCAAACCAGAACGGCGGAAACGTTCGGGGGTAGAGGACGTCATGCTCAGTATCATAACCATAGTGAAGAAAGTAAACACAACCATCATAAATATAATTTAAAATGTTACATTGTTGCAAAAATACATGTTTCCAAATAAATTACATATGATGTCAAAATAGTTCAAAAGAAATCTGCGCCTTAGCGTCTTGCCTTCAAAAATCTTGTGGTTACCTGTATTACTGAATACCTGAGAATACAAGTTGTTTTTGAAAGAGTATCAGCATAAAGCTGGTGAGTTCATAAGCAATTTTATGAATGAAAGATGAATGTTGTTCCTTAAAGTTTGTTACAAGTTTGTTACCATAAAATCCAACATTTTCAAAAGGTTTGTTGTAGTCTTAACTGAACCAAGACTTAGTATATGTAAGTAAATCGTCATACTTATGTGTGTGGTTTTATATTTAAATAAAACTCCTTAAATCCCCGTGAACTGTGTGTTTTGTTAATTCCCCATGTGAGATGTTATAACCATGCTAAAACTCGAAGACCTCGTACTCGACGTTCTTCAGGCGTCGGAATGTTATGACACTTGTCACCCAAGACCTGCCGGTCTAGCTGTTGCAAGCAGCTTAGGTGCGGGTTTGTCAGACCCAATATAGATTTATACACAACTATCACGCTCTCCCTCCAGGAGATTCTGATTATAACTACAGGACTTTTCTGTGGTACTTAAGAGTACCCCGAAGGAGAATGTCTCACAAATTTATTCATTAACAAGTTCACGTAATTTGTAATGAAATACTCGTTTTGTAAATCGATTGTGTTACTGTTTTCTTTGTTAAACGAAGTGCTCAAAGTATACCTATTATAGTTTATCAAAAGTGTTGTGTGTTTGAATGAAACCTTGTTATGCATGTCTTTGTATTTCAATAAAATGACATTGAAAATACTAAGCGTAAATCTTACACACCTTACTCAGCATCTTACAAGGTGTAAACAACTCTTAAATTTGTGTTTGACAGTTTTACCCTTAACTATCACTGTTTTATAATATTTATAGAAAAATCATCGTAAGTCGAAAACTGAATCCGTAAACTCGAAGAGTTTAGAAAAATCGTCTACTGTATTCATAAATTTTCTTATAATTGTTGGTGGTCTAAAACCAGTGTGAAAATATTCATCTTCACAACCTGGTCCGACTTTGTTGCTGCAGTGACAGACAGTTTTGTAAAAATCACCATAAATTGTAGAAAAATCGTGTGGAGATGTGCAAGTAGTAATTTTAAAGGTATAAACCTGAACTATTTTCATATTAAACAATTTTGAAAAATATTAAGTTTAAGTTGGGTAAAACAGTTTGTGAACATGTCACAACTTTTCAGTTGTAAGCTGTCAAGTTAAGTTTCAAATATGTTTTGGTTTTTTAACTTGTATCCCCCCCCCCTGAAAACTAAAGAAAAATGGAAAATTTAGGGGTATGAACTCACCTTGAGTGATTTCTTGAAGAGTGGAAGGTTGAGGACGAGGAGTATCAAGTCAAGAACACTTGATGAACACGTGAAAGCTTGGATGATCCTAAGAACGATTCTTTGGAGTTAAAATGTGGGTCGATGATCCAAGAGTGTTATGAAAATGTGGGATAACACCTGAGTTTAGATGGAATACTTACCAAAAAGTGAAGTAGTAGCTCAAGAACACTTTCACAAAGTGGTGGGAAGTAGAGAGAAAAGAAGCTTTCTTGAGGGGGTAAGAGAAGTGTGTAAGTGAAGGAAATGATCAAAGTGAACAAAGAAATCCTCCAGGGATTTTTTTTATATAGATGTTGCTGGAGCAATTTGCAAAGTTGAAAGGATGTTTACCTTGGTTTGTGTGATGTGGATAGGGTTGTACCAATAAGAAGATGACACATGGAGACAAATGGGCACACTTGACCCACTTGTGGGGTAGAATACTCTTCTTAATATAAATTAATGATTTTTAATTAATAAATCCTTGAGAAATGAATAAAATATGAGTTTAGGGAGTTTAAAATGGAAAAAATATGAATTTGGTGAAAAATCCCCGTCAAAAACGTAAAAAACGGGCTTAAGAAGCGAAAGTGGTCGCAAACCGGACATTAGAAGCGAACCTGCGAGGTTCGGTCCTTAGGAGGTGAGAATCGGAGAGAAAGGAGAAGGAACCGAAGGTGGGAGAAGGATTCGAAGGTGGCAGGGAACCGAAATGGACCGAGGGCTCGGTCTATTTCGGGCATAGGGAGGGTTCGGTCCGAGATGGCTATGTTCGGTTCTGACAAGCAGCTTCGGTCCTAAGTAGTTCGATCCTGAGGGACCTTCGGTCCTAATAGAAGGGTTCGGCTTTAAGAGGTTCGGTTCCTAAGAGGGTTTCGGCCCTATTTAGCTGTTTTTCGATATAACTCCCCGATTCAAGCGGTTTTTGGCCAAGTTAAGGGTCGGGATGACCCGGATGACTATAAAAAGTTGAGAGAGATTTGGGAGAGATTTAATTTTAGCCATTATTATCGTATAATCTCGCAATGCAAGGTTCGTGAACCCCGTTATGCTTCGTTTATGATCATTTCAAGCCCCCAAAAGGGTCCATAGTCGTGTTTTGATGCGTTTAACTCCCTTTTTAGGGTCTTACATTGATAAACACATAGATTCTCCGAGACGCTTGAATTCTTGATATACGAATGCACATTTTTATACATAGAATAAGTTTTAACATACAAGTACTAGTTAAGTTTGGCCGGTTTGACTTGTTGACTTTGACTTTGACTTGTTGACTTTAACTTTGACTGGAATTTGACGGTTGTCACATTATCCCTCCGTTAGATGGAATTTCGTCCTGAAATTTGCATTTTAGTGGGACTTCAAGGGTTGGGGAATAGATGTGGATACTTTTGTTTCATTTGGTCCTCATGTTCCAAAAGTAAATTCGGGTCCTCGCTTGGCGTTCCAGCGGACCTTTACGATGGGAATGCGGCTTTGTTTCATCGATTTGACCTCTCGATCCATGATTTCAACAGGTTCCTCTACGAAGTGGAGGTTCTCATTGATCTCAATTTCTTCCAAAGGAATGACAAGGGTCTCATCAGACAAACATTTCTTCAGGTTCGACACATGAAAGGTAGGATGAACGTGATTAAGTTCCTGTGGTAATCGTAGCTTGTATGCTACCGGGCCAATCCTCGCGAGGATTTCGAATGGTCCGATATACCTTGGATTTAGTTTCCCACATTTTCCAAAATGTATTAATCCCTTCCAAGGTGATACTTTTAGTAATACTCGATCCCCAACTTTGAACTCCAAGAGCTTTCGTCTCTTATCCGCGTAGCTCTTTTGTCGGTCTTGCGAAGCCTTCATTCGTTCTCGAATTTAGACGATCTTCTCGGTTGTTTACCTTATGATCTCCGGGCCAGTGAGTGTGCTGTCAGGAACTTGCCCTCTTGCTAGTTGCGTATCGCCCACCTCAGCCCAGCACAGGGGTGATCTGCACTTACGGCCATAGAGGGCTTCAAACGGAGCAACTTTGATGCTAGTGTGATAACTATTATTGTATGAGAATTCGATAAGCGGTAAATGAGCATCCCAAGCTTTACCAAAGTTTATCACACAAGCTCTTAGCATGTCCTATAACGTTTGAATGGTCCTTTCACTCTGCCCGTCGGTCTGTGGGTGGTAGGATGTACTCATGTCCAGCCTAGTTCCCATAGCTTTCTGCAGTGACTGCCAGAATCATGACGTGAACGGACTATCTCTATCGAAGATAATGGATATCGGTACTCCGTGAAGTCACACTACTTCTTTAATGTAGAGCCTTGTCAGTTTGTCCATTTTGTCTGTCTCCTTTATTGGTAGGAAGTGTGCGGATTTGGTTAATCTGTCGACGATTACCCAAATGGTGTCAAGTCCACCCGTTGTCTTGGGTAACTTGGTAATGAAATCCATTGTAATCCTCTCCCACTTCCACTCGGGTATCTATGGCTACTGAAGTAGTCCCGAGGGCTTCTGATACTCCACCTTAACCTTGGCGCAAGTCAGGCACTTGCCCACAAAGGTAGTTATTTCGGCTTTCATGTTCGGCCACCAATACAGCTTCTTGAGGTCTAAATACATCTTGTCTGATCCGGGATGCACTGAGTAACGAGTTTTATGAGCTTCGTTCATGACAACGTCCCTGAATTCACTGAATTTTGGTGTCCAGATCCGGTTCATGAGACAACGAACTCCGTCATCCCTGACTTCAAGATTTTTGTCCATTCCTCTCAACGCTTCTCCTGCCACGTTCTCTGGTTTTAAGGCTTCTTCCTGTGCCTCCTTGATCTGTGCGGACAGGTGTGAATGGATGGTCATGGTTAATGCTTTTACTCGGCGGTCCGAGTATTCTTTTCTGCTCAAGGCATCTGCAACCACATTGGCTTTTCCGAGGTGATAACGAATCTCACATTCGTAATCGTTTAATGATTCCACCCATCGTCTTTGCCTCATGTTGAGTTCTTTTTGATTGAGGATATGCTGAAGGCTTTTGTGATCGGTAAAGATAGTGCACTTGGTGCCGTAGAGGTAATGTCTCCAGATTCGAGATCGTGCGTCGTGTAGTTTACCTCGTGCGTCTTTAGCTGTCTTGAGGCGTAGGCAATGACTTTTCCTCTTTGCATTAACACACATCCTAGACCTTGGTTTGATGCATCGCAATAAACCACAAAGTCCTCGGTTCCATCTGGTAAGGACAAGATCGGAGCACTACACAAAGTTCGTTTCAGTATTTGGAATGCAGCCTCTTGCTTATCCCCCCAGACGAAAGTCACCCCTTTTTGAGTCAAGGTGGTGAGTGGTTTTGCGATTTTGGAGAAGTTTTGAATGAACCTTCGATAGTAACCGGCGAGTCCTAAAAATTGTCGGATTTTTGTGGGTGTTCTGGGTGCTGTCCAGCTTTCGATTGCCTTGATCTTTGAAGGGTCCACATGTATTCCTTCCTTGCTGACTACATGCCCGAGGAAATTCACTTCTCGAATCCAGAATTCGCACTTTGAGAATTTTGCGTACAATTTCTCTGCCCTTAGTGTCTCCAGGACTCGACGTAAATGTTGGTTGTGTTCTTCCTTACTTCGCGAGTAGACTAGTATATCATCGATGAAAACAATCACGAACTTGTCTAAGTAAGGTCGACACACCCGATTCATCAGGTCCATAAGCGCTGCGGGTGCATTTGTTAAGCCGAAAGGCATCACTACAAACTCGTAGTAACCATAGCGCGTTCTGAAGGCAGTCTTGGGAATATCCTCCTCTTGAACTCGTAGTTGATGGTACCCTGATCTAAGGTCAATCTTTGAGAAGAAACTTGCTCCTTGCAGCTGGTCGAAGAGGTCGTCGATTCGAGGCAAAGGGTATCGTTTTTTAATGGTAAGTTTGTTTAATTCACAGTACTCAATGCACATACGGAACGATCCATCCTTTTTCTTGACGAACAAGACCGGTGATCCCCAAGGTGAGAAGCTTGGTCTAAGAAACCTTTGCTTAGCTGTTCGTTCAATTGACTGGATAATTCCCGCATTTCGGCTGGGGCTAGACGGTATGGCGACTTGGCTACAGGGGTAGCTCCAGGAATTAGGTCGATTCGGAATTCGACTTGTCTAGCAGGGCGCACTCCAGGAAGGTCTTCCGGGAATACGTTGGGGAAATTACAGACCTCCGGAATGTCTTTTATGTTTTTCGCTTCTTGTTTCTTATCTACGACATGAGCTAGGAAGGCGTGGTACTCCTTGCGGAGATACTTTCGAGCCTTGACACAAGAGATGATCTGAAAGCTTGAGCTAGGTTTGTCGCCATAGACGACGAGAGTTTCGCCATTTGGCAGATTAAGGCGAACGACCTTTTCGTGACATAGGATTTCAGCATGGTGAAGGAACAACCAATCCATGCCAATGATGACATCAAAACTTTTTATGGTGACCGGCATAAGGTCGATTTGGAAAGAGTGATTGTTTAAGGTGAGGGTACACCCGGTGTAAATGTCGTTAGTGTTCTCTGTTTTTCTGTTAGCCATTTCTACGGTGAATGTGTCTTTTAGTGTTTGTGGTTTTTGTTTAAGCAAGCGTTTAAATTGATGGCTCACGAAGCTTTTCTCCGCGCCACTATCGAAAAGAATGCATGCGTATGTATTGTTGAGGAGAACCGTACCGGTGACCACAGTTGGATCTGCAACTGCTTCCTCATGACCTATCGCCAGAACTCTGCCCACTTCACCAGGGTTGGGGTTTCTTGCCTTTGGGCAGTTACGCTTGAAGTGTCCTGCTTCTCCGCATCCATAGCAGGTTCGACTGGCTCCGACATTGGCAGCTTGTGCGTTCTGTTGGACTGGAGCTTTACAAAATCGGGTGGTGTGTGCCTTTTTGTTACAGTTGGTGCAATGCACTTCACGGCATGCGCCGTTGTGGTGAAAGCTGCACTTGTTGCACTTGGGTAGGTTCCCGGCGTATTGCCTTATCGGAGTTGGGTTGGCAGTGGTTGTGGCAGCGTGCACCTCAACCACTTGTTGCTTTTTGGCAGGGTCTTGAGCAGGTTGACCCTTCTTCTTGTTCCAGAACTTCCTTTTTTTGCTTCCCCCTTTCGCTTGCTCGGGGGTGGTCGTCACAGTGCAATGACTGGCTTTATGGTCGATGAGTTGCTGTGCCAGTTCTTTGGCACTGTCAAAGGTAGTTGGCTTTGAGGCCAATATATTTCCTTGAAGTTGGGGAGATAGTCCCCATATGTATCTTTCCACCTTTTTGCTTTCCGACGGAACCATCCCGGGACACCGCATGGCTAGATCGCTGAACCTTGAGGTATAAGACAGGATGTTAGAGCCCGTCATTTTGAGACCCCAAAGTTCCTCTTCCAACTTCTGTATCTCGCCCCTTGGACAGTACTCCTTCATCAACATCGTTTTCAGGTCTTCCCATGCTATCGAGTTAGCCACCGGAAGTGTCAATACCTTGACGTGGCCATTCCACCAGGTGAGGGCCCTTTCAGAGAATGCGCATGCTGCAAATTTAACCTTGCTTGCTTCTGGGCATGCGCATATTTCGAAAATGGATTCGGTTTTCTCGAACCATTGCAGCAATGCCATGACACCTCCGCTTCCATTGAAGGTTTTGGGTTTGGCATTTGTAAAGTCTTTGTAGGTACACTCTCTCGAGTGTCCATGACTGTCCCCGTGGTTGGAATTTGTAGCACCATTACCCGCACCACCTGCATTGTTGGTGCTGATTTGGGACTTTGCGACTGCTACTGCGGCTGTTACGGCCGCCTGGAACATTACCGGGTCGAACTGAGGGGGCGGTGGAGGTGGTGGTGCTGCTGCAGCTCCTGCGGCGCCGCCGCGTCTAGGATTTCTACGAGGTGGCATTTTCTGCCATATCAAGAATGAAAAGACAATAAGTCTTTGATAGCACTCACAAGTCGAGAGTTAAAGCTAAACATTATTAGTTCTTTATATGTATCATGATTCCGACTTGTAAAGATATTATATGAATCCATTCATACTAGAGGTATATAGATAATGAAATATAGACTTTATGAATGCTGATAGTTTTGATTCATATGAAGTGTCTACGATACTAACCATAGCGGCCCATCCGACAATCATTTGATGTACGATATTTATATATAATTAAGATTAAATAAACTTTCGAATCTAATGGGTTTGCCCTGGGCCCACAACCAAACAAGGAACAGGATCCAAGGCGGAACCACCATTTCTAGGTCAACATGGTCTTAATTATATATAACTTTGATTTATACATCAAACAATCACAAACCGGACACCAGTAAATTTAATCTGAAAAAAATCCTTGCCATGAACTTGATGTAATAAAGCAAATAGCGTGTCAATTTCATTGATATAACTTAGTATACAATATTTGGGAAAATTTGACCCTACAAGGGGTCTATGCTACATCAATGTATGGGAAAATTTTGACCGCCTAACTGATCCCGGAAGTGTAAACACTTAAATCGCGAGATCGGACATAAAATACTAGAAAATAATAGTAGTATTTATCTGCAAAACTAGGTTAAACTGAAGCGAGCAGTTCAAATACTCCTTGCGGCGGTGGAAGCTCTGAGGATCACGAAGTGAAGACACGAAGTTCCTCATTTCGGCTCTGGATTCAGCCGCCTGGCGTTCTGCATCTGCCAGACGTCCTTCTAGAGCGGCTCGGTGTTCTCGGAGTTCTTGTACTTCGGCTCGGGTCGCGGCCATTTCCCGTCAAAGAACCTCGGTGCGGTCTCGAGTTCGATCGTGCTCATCATCCAACCGACGAATGCGGACGGAGTTGACTTGGCTGGTTGCACCAATTTCCATGAGGTGGCGGAGGTTCAGCCTTGTTTGCTCCTCGTGGCGTGTGACATGGTGAACCATGATAGGAAGGGCTAGGTCGGCTGACCCTCCTCTGCTGAGATCGTAGAAACTTCATTTCATGTCATAGGGAGGTCGTTGACCTTGCTCTCGGCTCCATCGATGTATAGTTTCGGCCCATTGAGGCGTCGGGCCTTGGAAGTGTTGCGGAGGGGTAGGGGCAGGGTGTGGATCATAGACTTCGGGTTCGGAGTCGGTTCCATCTGAGTCTTCTTCCTCTTCACCGTCTACTGATTCTTCCTCTTCCATGGGTTCCTCATCCTCCATGGGCTCTTCTTTGGGTTCTTCCTCTGGGTCTTCCACAATCCAACCGACATTCCCTTGGTTGGGGAAGTAGGGATCACCCGGCAAGTGAAATCCTGCCATTGCGCGTGTACGAGATTAGGGATAAGAAAGATATCGCGGGAAATTTTGGGAATAAGAAGTTAGTTATCGCAATTTATTATGTGATTATTACGGTTTTTGTGTTAAAATAATCCTATAGTATTTTTATGTTTGATTCTCAAGGTTTTTGGTAAGTTGAATACTTGTTGCTCATCATGACCCTTCTTCGGCATACATTAGTCCTACCTTGACTAAATATAGTTGATCAGGCTATATTCATCCAAGATTTGACTACATACCCCGAAGCTAAATCATGGTGTCCAACGCGTCTTGATACTTTTATGTTATTGCCATTATGATACTGAATTTATGAGTGCGATTGTACGAATACTTTTATAAAAATACTAATTTTTTTTAAAAGTATTTTTGAAAAGCTACGTCAGAGAATTTTGCCCCGTTGTATTTATAGTTTGTATATCTTATGTGGTTCGATATACTTAGTTCACTATAAACAAAACTCTGATACCAATCTGTCACACCCCAAACCGGAACGGCGGAAACGTTCGGGGAGGGAGGACGTCATGCTCAGTATCATAACCATAGTGAAGAAAGTAACACAACCATCATAAATATAATTTAAAAGGTTACATTGTTGCAAAAATACATGTTTCCAAATAAATTACATATGATGTCAAAATAGTTCAAAAGAAATTTGCGCCTTAGCGTCTTGCATTCAAAAATCTTATGGTTACCTGTATTACTGAATACCTGAGAATACAAGTTGTTTTTCAAAGAGTAACAGCATAAAGCTGGTGAGTTCATAAGCAGTTTTATGAATGAAAGATGAATGTTGTTCCGTAAAGTTTGTTACAAGTTTGTTACCATAAAATCCAATATTTTCTAAAAGGTTTGTTGTAGTCTTAACTAAACCAAGACTTAGTATATGTAAGTAAATCGTCATACTTATATGTGTGGTTTTATATTTAAATAAAACTTCTTAAATCCCCGTGAACTGTGTGTTTTGTTAATTCCCCATGTGAGATGTTATAACCATGCTAAAAATCGAAGACCTCGTACTGGACGTTCTTCAGGCGTCGGAATGTTATGACGCTTGTCACCCCAGACCTGCCGGTCTAGCTGTTGCAAGCAGCTTAGGTGCGGGTTTGTCAGACCCAATATAGATCTATACACAACTATCACGCTCTCCCTCCAGGAGATTCTGATTATAACTACAGGACTTTTCTGTGGTACTCAAGAGTACCCCGAAGGAGAATGTCTCACAAATTTATTCATTAACAAGTTCACGTAATTTGTAATGAAATACCCATTTTGTAAATCGATTGTGTTACTGTTTTCTTTGTTAAACGAAGTGCTCAAACTATACATATTATAGTTTATCAAAAGTGTTGTGTGTTTGAATGAAACCTTGTTATTCATGTCTTTGTATTTCAATAAAATGACATTGAAAATACTAAGCGTAAATCTTACACACCTTGCTCAGCATGTTACAAGGTGTAAATAACTTTTAAATTTGTGTTTGACAATTTTACCCTTAACTGTCACTGTTTTAGAATATTTATAGAAAAATCATCGTAAGTCGAAAACTGAATCCGTAAACTCGAAGAGTTTAGAAAAAGAGTCTAATGTATTCATAATTTTTCCTATAATTTTTTATGGTCTCAAACCAGTGTGAAATTGTTCATCTTCACAACCTGGTCCGACTTTGTTGCTGCAGTGATAGGCAGTTTTGTAAAAATCACTATAAAATGTAATAAAATCGTATTGAGATTTGCAAGTAGTCATTTTAAAGGTATAAACCTGAACTATTTTCATATTAAACAGTTTTGAAAAATATTAAGTTTAAGTTGGGTAAAACATTTCGTGAACAGGTCACAACTTTTCTGTTGTAAGCTGTCAAGTTAAGTTTCAAATATGTTTTGGTGTTTTAACTTGTATTCCCCCCCCCCCCCCTGAAAACTAAAGAAAACTGGAAAATGTAGGGGTATGAACTCACCTTGAGTGATTTCTTGAAGAGTGGAAGGTTGAGGACGAGGACTATCAAGTCAAGAACACTTGATGAGCACGTGAAAGCTTGGATGATCCTAAGAACGATTCTTTGGTGTTAAAATGTGGGTCGATGATCCAAGAGTACTATGAAAATGTGGGATAACACTTGAGTTTAAATGGAATACTTACCAAAAAGTAAAGTAGTAGCTCAAGAACACTTTCACAAAGTGGTGGGAAGTAGAGAGAAAATAAGCTTTCTTGAAGGGTAAGAGAAGTGTGTAAGTGAAGGAAATGATCAAAGTGAACAAAGAAATCATCCTGGGATTTTTTTATATAGATGTTGCTGGAGCAATTTGCAAAGTTGAAAGGATGTTTACCTTGGTTTTTGTGATGTGGATAGGGTTGGACCAATGAGAAGATGACACATGGAGACAAGTGGGCACACTTGACCCACTTGTGGGGTAGAATACTCTTCTTAATATAAATTAATGATTTTTAATTAATAAATCCTTGAGAAATGAATAAAATATGAGTTTAGGGAGTTTAAAATGGTAAAAATATGAATTTGGTGAAAAATCTCCGTCAAAACGTCAAAAACGGGCTTAAGAAGCGAAAGTGGTCGAAAACCGGACATTAGAAGCGAACCTGCGAGGTTCGGTCCTTAGGAGGTGAGAATCTGAGAGAAGGGAGAAGGAACCGAAGGTGGGAGAAGGATCCGAAGGTGGCAGGGAACCGAAATGGACCGAGGGCTCGGTCTATTTTGGGCGTAGGGAGGGTTCGGTCTGAGATGGCTATGTTCGATTCTGACAAGCAGCTTCGGTCCTGAGGGACCTTCGGTCCTAATAGAAGGGTTCGGCTCTAAGAGGTTCGGTTCCTAAGAGGGTTTCGGCCCTATTTAGCTGTTTTTCGATATAACTCCCCGATTCAAGCGGTTTTTGGCCAAGTTAAGGGTCAGGATGACCCGGATGACTATAAAAAGTTGAGAGAGATTTGGGAGAGATTTGATTTTAGCCATTATTATCGTATAATCTCGAAATGCAAGGTTCGTGAACCCCGTTATGCTTCGTTTATGATCATTTCAAGCCCCCAAAAGGGTCCATAGTCGAGTTTTGATGCGTTTAACTCCCTTTTTAGGGTTTTACATTTATAAACACATAGATTCTCCGAGACACTTGAATTCTTGACATACGAATGCACATTTTTATACATAGAATAAGTTTTAACATACAAGTACTAGTTAAGTTTGACCGGTTTGACTTGTTGACTTTGACTTTGACTTGTTGACTTTAACTTTGACTGGAATTTGACGGTTGTCACATGTTAGTGTTATGCAAGTGTATAATAATGATCAAATTGAGACAAGTGAGTTACAAAGAAATCTCGTGATCCTTATTAGGTTCTCCGGCATAAAACCTTGGGAGGTGATAATGATCACCTGCCTTATTGGTTTTTATTGATTTCAATACGTGATTCAAGAGATGATGAAGATAATATTAGTACAAGTGTAGTAGTAGAGCTAATAGTGTGTGTGGTGTACGAGTTACATGTGTTCTTTATAGTCTAAGCTAATTAACAAGAAGTCCTAGATTTTCGGGATCCTCCTGGAACAACTATTTGCACGTTGTTTGACTTAGTAATCCTGGGTCTTAAGCTTGGTTGAAGTGACTCTCCGTTGAGAATGAGTCTTGTGTTGACTAATTCTGCATATGTGAGAAAAAGAAAGAAGAATATAGTCGTTATAAGTGTTAGTAAATATTAGTTATTATAATCAGGATCCTGGGATATGTCTAAGGATCCTAACACTTCATGATTATTAAGGATCCTGAATATGATTTTGGGATCCTGCCCCTAACAATTTCCCCTAAATTATACATGTGAAATATTAAGGTTAACTTCCAAATATTTAAAGGTATAATTTAAAAAATAAAAGAGATAATAAATTTGAATTTAAAACCCTAATCGGATAGGTTTTATCCGTTCCATAAGCATCATTGCTTACTCAAATCATCCTCTCTCTCTTATGTCACTTAGTTTAAAGAGGGGTAATTGACTTAATTTCTTCCACCTTCCCTAATACTTCTTTCGACCACCTTCGGCCAACTTCACATGTAGTTTCTTTCTCTTATTTTCCTTCTATTTTCCTCTTTTTTCCGATCATGGACAAGAAGGCAACTTGTTCTCGTGCCAGCATTACTGCCCCTCCCGAGAACGACTTCATTGATAAGGGGATCCTGACCTATGATGAGGTTTGTTCCTTCGATGATGAAGACATGCAGACTCTCAAAGCAAGCAGAGCTTTTCCTTCTGATGTAATCTTTAGATCCTTCAAAGCTTCCATACAACCTGATTTCGTTTCTCCTTTCGGGCTATGTTTCCCTGAGTATCCCTATTCTTTGGGTCTCAAATACCCTTTTCCATGCATCGTTTCTGATTTCTTTCAAGCTACCAAACTTTCATATATTCAAGCCATGCCTATTATTCTGAAGATTCTATTCTGGATTGACCGAGTGAATCGTTCCCACAATCTGGACATAGGTCTCGCCGAGTTGGCTTATGTTTATGAACTTTCTACTTTTGGGAATTCTCGTTTTCTACTTAAGGTCAATACCAACTAACCTCCTTTCATTCTGAAAACAAAACATAACGAAAGAGCCTGGAAGGAAAAAATACTTTTTTGTGAGACGTGATTCTATTGATGGAGGGGATTTCTTGCCCAATGCTTGGGTTGGAATGGGTAGGATCTATTTGTTAATCTTGAGGATCCAAGGATGCACTCTTCTTATTTTTTTTTATTTTGATGCAGGTTTCAAGTGTGGAGAAGCTTTTACTGTTGTTGAGGATACTGAGAACAATATCACGAGCTTCCTTTCTTTATCTGCAGATGTCAGATCATTCAAGTTTGAGTGTCCTAGCCTTCAAGAAGATTCATCTACTAAAACTTCAATGGCCACCGGTAAGGATCCTTCTTAGTGTATTCATATGTTTCGACGTTAGGATCCTGAACTTATAGGGATCCTTCTCAATATGTAGGGTCCAAGAACACTCGCTCTAGTGCTCGATTTGTCTTATCTGAGCTTGAAGATGACATGTCTAGCGGTATGCTTGTGGTGAAGAAGGAAAAGATCCATCCTTCTTTTTCTTCTAAGAAGACTCAGCTTGATCTTACTATGAAGACCCCGACATCTCGCAAGAGGAAACCATTCGATGCATGGGATCTTGAAAGTCTTGGAACAGACGAGGCGTTAAAGAAGCTGATCTCCTTCTCCCAATCTGTAAGCATTCTTGTGTTCTTTTATATATAATTTTATTTCCTACTCATTGTTGTTCCTCTTAGGTTACTGAACACGTCTCTCGCTCCCATGAGGATCTCAAGGATAAGTTTGCTCAAACAGAGTAGGCTTTGAGGGAGCAGGAGGGAATCAACAAGGAGATCCTGCAGAAGGTGGAGAAGCTGGCCAAAGAAAAAGATGAGACAGAAGAGTAGCATATGGTTGAGATGGGCGAGGCCATTACGGAAGTTAAGGCGATTGTTGTTGTTGCTGTTTGGGAGGTGAAAATTAAGCTTGCGGAGGATCTTGAGAATTCAGGATCCTAGAATGTGGTCGGATGGCGTGAGGTCATGGGCAAATTAACTAGCGAGCATGTTGTTGCCATTCAGGATACTGTATTGCAACCAACAGAAGGATGAGAGAAGAAGAAGGTGGGTCAGGGAGGTGGTGATCATTTTGCAGATTAGATTTTACTTAGCTAAAATTAACTTTTAATATTTTGGGTATGTAAGACCATATTTCATTGTTATAGGGTTGGTGGGCAACCCCTTTCTACTTTATCCACTTAAGTAGTTGATATTGGTATCTTTTTTGCTTGCGTGGTTGATTTTTCTGGTTGTATCAATAGGATTTCTGAAGATTCTCACATAATCAGGATCCTGAGAAGTTCAAGTCTAACAGGAACTCTTCAAGATCTGGATAACCTGAAAATAGTTAGTTATCAATTTGGGATCTTAAAATAGTTAAGAAATTTTAGGATAACAAACCTTCAAACATTACTTAGGAAAAATAATTTTAAAGAATGGATAGATAGAACCTGGTGCTCTTTAGGATTCATTGGCCTTTGAGTTAGGAGAAACTTTGAAGTTGTGGTTCCTTTAGTATGATCTGTGAGTTTGCGTACGAAAGGATCCTTGCTTTAAAAGTTCATCATGAAGGATCCTTGTTGATCTTTTACTTAGCAAACCGGGGAGGATCCCACCTTAGGAATTAATTGGGAATGGTCACACCCCGGCCGTTGACGGAAACACCGGTAAGTGTAACGTCATTTCTCGTATCATAGTTATCAACTTCCTGAAAACACATGCAATTTAAAATACGTCAACATAAAGTTTGTGAGTTCACAGGTTTTGACTCCATATAAAATAACACTTTTTCTCATTTTCACAAAGTATAGTTTCGAAAGTATCATTTTGATTCTCCAACATTTAGTATATATATTAGTTATAATGGTTTACTTATTAAATAAGCAGTTTACCTATAAGTCTCATATACTATGAATATAAGTATTTGTAATTCCATACAAGCGAAAGTTGCTACGTATAAATCTTTTTTCAATTCTATACGAGTAAAACCGCTACGTATAAATCTATTTCAATTCTATACGAGTATGTGTGTTAGGTATAATTATCTACTTCATATACAAGTAGCACCTAGGGTATAAGTAGGGGGAAACTTATACTTAACATTAATACTTGTATACGACAAAGTATAATGTTTCTAACAAGTTGCTACCATGAGTCTGTAACCGCTGCTTGACAACAAAACCTCTGACAAAACACACTCATGATTTACCATGAGAAACAATACACTCATGATTTACCATGAGAAACAATACACTCATGATTTACCATGAGAAACAATATTACACACTTCATCGACGCCGGAACAATAACAAATAAAAGGAACGGATCGTCACTCGCTTGTCTTGGGTTGTAATTAACAACCACGAGTGGGGTCGTCAACCCGTATCTTATTCATACACGACTTCCTCGCTCACACGGGATTAACGGTTACAGGTCAGAGGACTTCCACTAAGATCCCCAATCTTAGTTGATGAATGAGGTAGCTCATGTAGACTTTGACGGCGTTCTATAGTCCTAACAACAAAAGCATTTTCATGTCTAAAACCCTAAGTTACTAGACTATGCTTTTAAACAGTACTCCTAACTTCATAACATTTAGGCAGTATAACAGCTATAACTTGAAGTAAAACCAGGTTTTATCTTGACATAAAACCAATAACAACAACAACATATAACATACCAAGTTTTATCTTGTCATAAAACTAACAATAACAACATATAGCATATCAAGTTTTACCTTGACATAAAACCAATAATAACAACATACTTTATATATAGAACTTCCGAATACAACTTCGGAACTATATCGCACACGAAATATATATAGAATCCTAAGTATAACTCAAGATCTACATTAGTATACTACTATAACAATAACATGCTAACAACTTTACGATAGTTGTATACTTTCAGATACGAAATAACTATATCCCGGTTATCATAACTATCTACGTTGATGCTAATATACTATCATATAGACATAAGAATAACGTATATATAATATTTAGCATGCATTTTCCCCCGAAATATTAGAAAGTGGGGCCGTGAAACTCACCTTAATATCGTGATTTTATGTAATCTAAGCATAAACGGTCAGCGGTACGAGGTCGTCGGGGCTCGGGATGCAAGAGGGCTTCAGCAAAGGAGAGAGGAGAAAGGGAAATGGTGTAAGGAATAGCTGAAGTCGGACCTGCTATTTATAGTAAGGATTTTGGACCCTCACGAAGTGAGAAACTCATTGTTCACGTCGTGAGTTTCGAGCTTATCTCTTCGTAGACTTGCCATCCATCTTCTAGCTTCCGAAGGTGGCCATATGACTCCTCACGTCGTGAAATCTCAATGTTCACGTCGTGAGTTTGGATCTTATCACTTCGTAGCCTCGTCACGCACCTTCTAGATCCGAAATGTGGCAAAATGACTCCTCACGTCGTGAAATATCAATGTTCACGTCGTGAGTTCAGTCAAATTAGGGTTTCTAACAGCTAAATCTTCGGAAGGCCATAACTTTTGCATACGAACTCCGTTTTTTACGTTCTTTATATCCACGCGTAGGTATTTACGAGCACTACAACTCTATTTCAGACTCCAATAGCTAATTCTAAGTCTATTTTTATGAACATTCTAAGTCTACATTTTTGGAATCGTATGGACGTATACTTTGAGTTGTATCATAAATTATGTATGAATGTTCATACTTTATCATGAATTACATAGTAAGTTTATCACATTATTAGTTTAACAAAATCACATTACATGATTGGCATAACCACATGTGATTGTTATTGACATAATTTTGACGGGTGTTACATTCTCCCCCCGTTAAAGAAATTTTGTCCCGAAATTTATCTTATGGATGGGGTTTTGTCAAACAGTTGGGGGAAAATCCAATCTTATGAAAACATGTCAATGTTTATGTATCTTAGCAAACCAATGAGGAAAATCCCAGCTTAATACAACATGTCAGTGCTATAAATTTTAGCAAATTACTGGGGGAAATCCCAACTTAAGATAACATGTCAGTGTTATAAACAATAGGAAATTACTGGGGAAAATCCCAACTTAAGATAACACGTCAGTGTTATAAACCTTAGGAAATTTGTAGGGAAAATACCAACTTAAGATAAAACGTCAATGTTCTAAACCTTAGTTTTAACCATCATGATCTCAATATATGTTCAGAAATAAGAGGGTTGCCAAGTCACCGAAGCATGAAATGATCCCGTTATTCACATCCCATAATAAGATTATGTGCGTCCAAGCGAGGTGTAGAAACCTTAATTCGTACGAAAGAGGTAATTAACCGTAATATCCCAAAAATATAACCCAAAAATTTCGTTTTTAATTTAAGTAAAACAGTATTCCAACATCATCCATACATCCCAAATAAAGAAAGTGTAACAAATATCATAAAATCAGAGGGAAATATCAAATGCGGAATCAATGTGGTGTGTGCGATGCAGTCATCCCAAGCTCTTCCCCTTGGAACTGGAAGTACATGAAACATAAACTTAAAACCGTAAGCATAAAGCTTAGTGAGTTCCCCAAGATACTGCATACCAACATACATAGCATATAATGGGCCCCGCCTAATGAGTATAACGGGCCCCACCCTAACTCGCATAACGGGGCCCACCCACTGGGTATAACGAGCCACACCCAATGAGTATAACGGACCCCTCCCTAACTCGGATAACGGAACCCACCCACATACAAATCATATAGCAACTAATAACATACAGGATGATCATCGTGCCCCGCCTAGAAAATATACAAGCACATACACATACTAGTATCACACAGACAAAGAGTATCCTAACAGATCATATCATGGGTCGGCATTGGTGCCTTCGACCCACTATACATGATGAGGAAACACACCTCGAATGTTGAATCTCACTGAAGATCCCTAGTTGTTGTCCTGACGGCTCCCCGAGCTATCAGTACAAAATAACACCCAGTTAACACTTGGGGTAAAATGACCATTTTATTCCTGACCTAGCTTAATCAAGACTAAGGCCCAAATCCAAAATCTAAAAGGCCCAATATAAAATAATCCTTTAAGGCCCACTTATGGCCCAATTTTCCAAATTGGGCCCAACCCCCTCATATGGGCCTTATCCTAAAGCCCAATAATTTTCTTTAGTCTAAAAGCTTTATTTTAGATGGCCCAGTAAGTCCCAAAGCGACAAGGTCCAAAGAAATGGTCCAACCGAGGCCCAAAGATGCGAAGCCCAAACAAACCGAGTACACGGGGCATACTCAACTGTACGTTAAGCGTACATGCAACCTGGATTGTACGCCGTGCGTACGGACTTGTACGCCCAACGTACGAAGCCATTTAGCCAAAATCAGTCTTAAGCTCTTAATGCTTAAGACTAACGCCCAGAACATAGATCTAAGCCCTAAAAGACGTCCGGGACCATAAAGTCATTGACTTAGTGACTTTGCATACCCCACAAGATCCCAACCTCAAGATATAGCATTATACTTTCACAAAAATGGCATAAACTCAGGCATGGATGGATCTAAGCTTCAAAGGTGACAACTTTATGAATCTAGAACCAAAAGAACACCAAGAGTGGGAACTCAAAGCTTCTGAAGTGATGATAAACCACAAGATCTAATCTATGGGACCAAAAAGGGTCCAAAAGATTAAACAAAAAGATCTAAGCTTCTAAAGAACAAGATCAAAATATTATACCTTGCACAAGCTTGAAATGGAGCAGATAATCCAGATCTACAAGCTCCTCCTTGAACCAGCACCTTGCTCCAACCTTCTCCATCTTGAAAATGGGACAAAACACACCAAAATGGACATTATAAGCTCAAAATGCAAGAAAGGGACTTAGGGTTTCGAATATGATGCTTAAGGGTCTGTGGAGGCTGAGAAATGAGGGTTCCAAAAGCAAAAAAATGTTTATATAGTGTCCACTCTTGAAAGTAGGGTTTTCATTAAGCTTTGCGTACGCCCCGCGTACAAGGCTGTATGCCCAGCATATGCATCCGGAACCCCGACCAAGCCTTCACATGAGTATGCCAAGCATACCATGTGGTACGCCCCTCGTACTCGGTTTACAGCTTCTACGCTAAGCGTACCTTGTGGTATGCCCCGTGTACAACTCAAAGGGTTAAATGCACAATTAAATTCAATAAGGGTAAAAGGGAAACTTACCAGGATTCAAGTGTTACAATTCTCCCCCACTTGAATCAGACCTCTTCCTCGAAGTTTGCTGCCCCGAACAACGCTGAATAGTGCTCTCTCATCTCATCCTCGGGCTCCCAAGTCCACTCTGACCCCTTGTGGTGCAGCCACTGCACCTTCACTAGCTCAACAACCTTGTTCCCCAAGTTCTTTGTCTTCCGATCCAAAATCGCCATCGGTCTCTCAATATAATTCAGGCGGTCAGCCACCTGAATATCCTCCAATGGTACAACTACGGAATCATCCACTAAACACTTCCGCAGCTGAGAGACGTGAAACGTTCTATGAATCTGACTGAGCTCATCTGGAAGATCCAAGCGATAAGCAACCTGACCCACCCAAGCCACAACCCTGAAAGGACCAATATACATAGGGCCCAGCTTGACCCGCTTCCTGAACTGAATGAAACCTTCCAAGGGGACACCTTCATGAGAACCATATCTCCCACCTGGAACTCTAGGTCAGACCAGCGCCTGTCAGCATAACTCTTCTGCCGACTCTGAGCTATCTGGAGCCTGCTCTAAACCTGCTGAATCAGCTCAGTGGTCTTGAGCACCACTTCGGTACTCCCCATAACCCGCTAACCGACCTCGTCCCAACAATTCAGGGTCCTGCATTTCCTCCTATAGAGCATCTCAAAAGGAGGTCGATCAATGCTAGCGTGATAACTGTTGTAATATGAAAATTCTGCTAAAGGAAGATACGTATCCCAACTCCCTCCAAAGTCCAAAACACAAGAACGCAGCATATCCTCGAGGGAATGAATAGTCTGCCCGCTCTGACCATCGGTCTATGGATGAAATGTTGTACTAAAATGTAGACGAGTGCCCAACTCGTCATGAAACCGCTTCCAAAACCTGGAAGTAAAAGGAACATCCTTGTCTGAAACCACTGATACTGGCACCCCATGACGTGCCACCACCTCCCTGATATAAATATCGGTCAACTTCTCTGCAAAATTACTCTCCTGAATAGGAATGAAATGCGCGCTCTTGGTCAAACGATCCACGATGACCCAAATCGAATCCACTTTGCACGCAGTCCTGGGAAGCTTCGTGATAAAATCCATAGTGATGTCTTCCCATTTCCATACGGAAATCTCCAATGGCTGCATCTTGCCGTGAGGAAGCTGATATTCGGCCTTGATTATCCTACAAGTCAGGAACCACCCGACATACCATGCCACATCCCGCTTCATGCAGGGCCACCAATAATCAAGACGAAGATCCCTATACATCTTCGTCGCCCCGAGATGAATGGAGAATCTCAACTTGTGGGCCTCCTCCATCAGAACCTGGCGTACACCGCCCCAATACGACACCCAAACCCGCCGATGAAGAGTCAACAACCTGCAGCTATCATAATCGAAGGAAGCCACCTGACCCACAATACGCTCACTCTTCTGGTGCTCTTCCTTCATAGCCTCGACCTGAGCCTCACGAATCTGCTCCAACAATGAAATAATCACGGTCATCCTCAAACATATATCTTTGATTGGAGTCGCGACCGCCTCGCGGTTGAGAGCATCGGCCACCACATTTTCCTTCCTCGGGTGATAGAGAATCTCACAATCATAATCCTTCACCACATCCAACCATCAACGTTGCCTCATATTCAGATTTGGATGATCCATAAAGTACCTCAAGCTCTTATGATCCGTGTAAATAGTACAACGAACCCCATAGAGGTAATCCCGCCAAATCTTGAGGGAGAAAAGCACGGCCCTCAACTCCAAATCATGCGTAGGATAGTTCACCTCATGAAGCTTCAGCTACCTTGAAGCGTAAGCGATCACACAACCCTGCTGCATGAGCACTGCCCCAAACCTGTGATCGAAGCATCACAATAAACCACGAAATCATCAACACCTTCTGACAGGGTCAGAATCGACGCCTCACACAATCGTTGTCGAAGAATCTCAAAAGTTGCCTGTTGCTCAGGCCCCCAGCGAAAAGTCATAAACTTCTTGGTCACTCGGGTCAAGGGAACAACGATCTTGGAGAAATCCTGGAACAATCTCCGATAATAACCAGCCAGACCAAGAAAACTCTGAATCTCAGATGGAGACCTCGGAACCTCCCACTGCATCACGACATCGACCTTGGCCGGATCGACCAGAATACCCTTCTAGTTGACAAGGTGCCCCAGAAACTGCACCTCGCGCAACCAAAACTCGCACTTGGAGAACTTTACAAAAAGTATCTCCCTCCTCAATGTCTCCAGCACTTCCCTCAAGTGCTCCTCATGCTACTCCTGAGACTTGGAATAAACCAAGATATCATTAATAAATACTATCACAGACCGATCCAGCATCGGTTTGCACATGTGGTTCATAAGATCCATGAACACGGCTGGAGCATTGGTGAGCCCATAAGGCATTACCACGAACTCATAATGACCATATCGAGTTCGGGAAGCTGTCTTCTGTACATCCTCATCCCTGAACCGCATCTAATGATAACCCGATCTCAAGTCAATCTTGTAGAACCAAGATGCATCCTCAAGCTCGTCAAAAAGATCGTCAATCCTCGAGAGTGGATAACGGTTCTTCACCGTTACCTTATTCAACTCCAATTAGTCAATACACATACGATGAGACTCGTCCTTATTCTTCACAAACATAATCGGTTCTCCCCAAGGCGAACTGCTCGGCCAAATGAATCCCTTGTCTAACAGCTCCTGCACTTGTGTATACAACTCCTGCATCGCAGGAGGAGCCAATGGATACGGTGCTTTAGCTATCGGAGCCGCACCTGGAACCAGATCAATCATGAACTCCACCTGCCTCTCCGGAGGCACCCCAGGCAAATCCTCTGGAAATACATCCGGGTAATCCCGCACAATCGGCACATCATCAACAGTCGCCTTACCCTTATCCCAGTTATCCACGACATAGGCAACAAAACCCGATCAACCCTGATAAAGATAGCGTCTGGCCCTCGCTGCAGAACACATAATCGACCCACGTTGCGGTCTCTCACTTTGAATCACCAACTCTCCCCCACTTGGGGTCTGAACCCGAACTAACTGCTACTCACAGTCGATCACTGCCCCATTAGGGCTCAACAAATCTATGCCCACAATATCATTGTTCCCACGCAGAGGAATGGGAACCAGATCAACCGGATACTGCTCCCTGAATAAGAGTACAACCTCGATGGACCCTCACAACCTGGACCATCCAATCATCAGCAATCTCAACATCAAGAGGACAAACTAGCTCCCCCAAAGCTCCAACAAATCTCTTGCTAAGCGCAAGTGATACAAAGGATCGGGTAGACCCCGAATCAAATAATACCAAAGCAGAGATATCGTTCACAAGAAACGATCCTAAAATGAAACACATAAACATAAGAAAGATATTCAATATAAATAAAGAGATAAGGAGAAGATACATACCCGTCACAACATCGGGAGCTGCTTGCGCCTCCTCTGCCGTCAGCTGGAAATCCCTGCTCTTTGTCGCAGGCGCGACTACCCGACCCTGGCGGCCGTCAGTAATCCTAAGAGTCGCAGGAGCGTGTGGTGACACCAGTCCTGCTGCAGCCAAACTCGGACAATGGACCTTCTGGAGGACCCTCTGATTTCACTGAAAACAAATCAGATCAGATATCGAGGTGACAGTGGTGGTAGCAGTACAATACCTGCTGATATGACCAGTCTGGCCACACTTGAAGCAGCCAGAACCACCCACCCTGTACGTCCCCTCGTGCGACCTGCCGCAGCGGCCTCGACCCTGCTATCCCTTCCCCCTCATATCCACAACACTGGGCCTCTTTCCCGAACCTCCTGATACCTGAACCTCGTATGGCTTCCTCTTCCTTTCCATTTCTAGATCAATCTCTCTCTCTCTCTCTCTCTTGCCCTCGCTATCATGTCCTCCAGCGTCTTGCAGCTGGATCGGCTCATAAACTACCAAATATCACTCCTCAACATCTCATGGTATCAGGCTTTCTTCATCTCCTCGTCCGCCTCAAACTGCGGAACCAGAAGCGCCCTCTCCCTGAACAAAGCAGTGATCTCAGACATCGTCTCAATAGTCTGCCGGAGATCCTGAAACTCTCGCGCCAACTGCTGCACCTCAATCAGTGTTGCAAACTCGGCTCAGAACCTGGTCGAGAAATCATCCCAGGTCATAACATCCACAGCATCATCACCCACCACACGACCTACCTCTTCCCACCAGTCCTGTTCCTCGTCCTTCAAAAGGCAGGAAGATAGTATAACCATGTCCCCCTCGAGACAACGGTTGGTACATAAGGTATTAGCAACATCTGCTAACCACCTACGGCTCACAATCGGGTCCCTCACCCCGTGATAATCTGATGCTCCACATGCTCGAAATCCACTGAAATGTAGAGAATGCATCCCGACCAAAGCCACAATCTCAGCGTGAAAGGTGCTCAACCACTCATCAAGGATCTCCAGAATACCCTGCTTGATCGAGCCAAAAATCACAAGAGTATACTCAAGGATACTACGCGTAATCTCATACGAGATGAACTCCCTCATCTGGTCATCAAGCTGCTTGGCTCCAGAACCTAAGCCTGAGCCCTCCCCAACACCAGAACTGCAAACTGGTCTGCCTCGCAATACCTCCATACTGAAATAGACCAATACAAACCATCAGAATATGCATCGAAATATAAACATCGGGGAATCACAACTCCACAAGCTACATGGCTTCATCGCATCCCTCCTTGAATCGAGTACGGATCCTCTGCTTCCAGTAGTACGGGCCCATACTACCTTCCACATTTACCCATACTTTCCTCAAGAAGTGCCTTAACTCAACCATGTTACTTTATATCCCAAACAATTCCCCTCATAGATAAGGCTCCCAGCACTAGATCTCATCCTAGGTTTTCCTAGGCCAAACTCCACACCACTCTCCGCCATCAGCTGCAGAAGGAACTCCGGCTAACTTCCTCTAACTAGCTCACGAATACAGCTACATATTACAAAACCTAGATAATTCTTCGAATGAGAGGTCTCACACTACAACGGTTGGACTCAAACAAGAGCTGCGCAATAGAGTTAAAACCTGACCCTCTAAAATTATTTAGTTCCCATAATATGCAACTTAGCATATTCGTTTACTAGTTAGTTGAAGCTAGTTAGAACTCCTAAAAGCACAAAGCAAGCAGCATTCGATCATCAAGTAATCAGAACCAAGAATAACCTAATCTGGACATCCTATCATTGACTAATCAGTACTAGCATGCAAGTCTACAAGCTTATACAACATGCATACAAAGGCATCTCTCCTAGCATTCTATCATGCAAAAACTGAGCAGATCCTTAGCCCTTAATATCATGCGGTTCACAAATTCATAGATCAAGCATATCAAATAACATGTATGGGTAATTTGGGAAAACTTACTCGAGCTCGGCTGATTGGATGCACCACACCTTTTTTTTATTTTAGAAAAAACCCTTTTCTTAAGTTATGTTTCTTTTGAAAAATTTTACCAAATCCTCAGTTTGAGTTCAGACACGCCCAAGGGTGTGTCCAAATCCCTCAAACCAAGGCTCTGATACCAACTTGTAACATCCAAAAAATATGACCCAAAAATTTCATTTTTAATTTAAGTAAAACAGTATTCCAACATCATCCATACATCCCAAATAAAGAAAGTGTATCAAATATCATAAAATTAGAGTGGAATATCAAGTGCGGAATCCATGTGGTGTGTGCGATGCAGTCTTCCCGAGCTCTTCCCCTTGGAACCGGAAGTACCTGGAACATAAACGAAAAGCCATTAGCACAAAGCTTAGTGAGTTCCCCAAGATACCGCATACCAACATACATAGAATATAACATGCCCTGCCCAATGAGTATAACGGGCCCCGCCCTAACTCGCATAACAGCCTCTCCCAATGAGTATAACGGGCCCCGCCCTAACTCGCATAACGGGCCCCCCCAATGAGTATAATGGGCCCCGCCCTTCCTCGGATAACGGTCCCCGCCCACATACAAATCATATAGAAACTAATAACATACAGGATAATCATAGGGCCCCGCCCAGAAAACATACAAGCACATACATATACTAGTTTCACACAGATAATGAGTATCCTAACAGATAATATCATGAGTCGGCATTGAGGTCTTCGACCCGCTATACATGTTGAGGAAACTCACCTCGAATATTGAATCTCACTGAAGATCCCTAGCTGTTGTCTTGACGACTCCTCGAGCTGTCAGTACAAAATAACGCCCAATTAACACTTGGGTTCCAATCTATATCCCATAATCCATACTTGGGATAAAATGACCATTTTATTCCTGACCTAGCTTGATCCAAGACTAAGGCCCAAATCCAAAATCTAAAAGGCCCAATATCAAATAATACTTTAAGGCCCACTTATGGACCAATTTTCCAAATTGGGCCTAAACCCCTCATTGGGCCTTATCCTAAAGCCCAATAATTTTCCTTAGTCCAAACTCTTGATTTCAAATGGCCCAATAAGGCCCAAAGCAAAAAGGTCCAAAGAAATGGTCCAACCAAGGCCCAAAGATGTGAAGCCCAAATAGACCGAGTACACGGGGCGTACTCAGTTATACGCTAAGCATACATGCAACCTAGTTTGTACGTCATGCGTACGGACTTGTACGCCCATCGTATGAAGCCATTAAGCCAAAATCAATCTTAAGCTCTTAATGCTTAAGACCAAAAGCCTAAAACACAAATCTAAGCCCTAAAAGACGTCCAGAACCATAAAGTCACTGACTTGGTGACTTTGCATGCCCCACAAGATCCCAACCTCAAGATATAGCAATATACTTTCACGAAAATGGCATAAACTCATGCATGGATGGATCTAAGCTTCAAAGGTGACAACTTTATGAAACTACATCTAAAAGAACACCAATAGTGGCAACTCAAAGCTTCTAAAGTGATGATAAACCACAAGATCTCATCTATGGGACCAAAAATGGTCCAAAAGTTTAAAAAAGAAGATCTAAGCTTCTAAAGAACAAGATAAAAACTTTATACATTGCACAAGATAGAAATGGAGCAGATAATCCAGATCTACAAGCTCCTCCTTGAACCACCACCTTGCTCCAACCTTCTCCTTCTTGAAAATGGGACAAAACACACCAAAATGGACACTATAAGCTCAAAATTAAATAGTGGGAATTAGGGTTACGAATATGATGCTTAATGCTCTAAGGAGGCTGATAAATGAGGGTTCCAAAAGCCATAAAGATGCTTATATAATGTCAACTCTTGAAATTAGGTTTTTTATTAAGCTTGGCGTACAGCCGGCGTATAAGGCTGTATTCCCAGCATACGCATCCAGAACCCCGACCAAGCCTTCGCATGAGTACGCCAAGCATACCATTTGGTACGCCCCGCATACTCAATTTACAGCTTGTACACTAAGCGTACCTTGTGGTACGCCCCACGTACAACTCAAAGGGTTAAAATGCACAATTAAATTCAATAAAGGCAAAAAGGAAAATTTACTAGGATTCAAGTGTTACATTAACTCTTTAAACCTTATAGGGGATTAAGTACCTTTAATCGTAGGAGAGATGAACAGTCTCTATACTTACATATTGCAACTGTTAACATCATAGAACGATGTATCTATTGGGATCCTTGAGTGTTAGGATCCTCGAATATCAGGATCCTTGTGTGTCAGGATCCTTGAGTTCCTACACATAGAAAACATTATCTTTGGGTGGGCGTTAGCTTGGCTAACTCTGCTCCGATGATTAAGTTAGTAATGGTTTTTAGAAGAGTAAATAAAAGAATCATATAAAAGTAGAGGGTAGAGAGAATGTACCTTGAGTTCATTAGAAGTGATTTATACAACTTACATGAAATATGCCTTCAGATGAATGGCATTCCAGGATCATGGAAAAATTCTCCCTTCAAGGGTAGCTAACCAATATGCCCCCTTTCCTACTTTTGAATCGATGAGATATGGTCCTTCCCATTTGGGTGCCAATTTTCCTACACTGGGATCCTTGGTATTTTGGAATGTCTTCCTAAGGACCAAGTCACCTACCTGGAATCCTTTGACTTTGGTGTTCTTGTTATATGCTTTAGTGATCCTTTGTTGATGAGCAACAATGTGGATCCCGGCAAGATCCATGGGTTCATCGATAGTGTTAAGGTCCTAGGTCAGGATCCTATCGTTGTTTTCTCGATCCTGCAATTGGTATCTTGCCGTTGGGATCACTACTTCAGTAGGGATCATGACTTTTGTTCCAAACACTAAGGAGTATGGAGTTTGGCTAGTTGTTGTTTTTGAATTGGTCCTATCTGCCTATAGGATGAAAGGAAGCTCTTCCGACCATCTTCCTTTCTTCTCATTTAATATTTTCTTTAAATTGTTGACGATGATCTTGTTACTGGATTCAGCTTGACCATTAGCTTGAGGATAACATGAGTGGACACTATCATCTTAATTCCCAGCTGGTGCAAAAGTCTCTACTTGCTTATGAACTGGGATCCATTATCGCATATGATCGCGGCAGGGATCCCAAACCTGGTCAAGATATTACGTTTGATAAATGAGACTACCTCCTTGTCTCGTATCTGAACAAATACTCTAGCCTCTATCTATTTTGAGAAGTAGTCTGTCATCACTGGCATGAACAACTTTCGACCATGAACCTTTGGTAGCTTTCCAACTATATCCATTCCCCATTTCATGAGTAGCCAAGGGGAAAAGATAGGATGCAATGGTTATATAAGTTGGTGAAGGATGGTGATATATCTTTGACAAGCATCAAATATGTGGGCATGCAAGAAACCAACCTTTTTCATTATTGGCCAGTAGTATCCCGTCCTTAACACCTTGGAGCATAATGATCTGCCCCCATTGTGGTTGCCATAATCTCCTTCATGTATATCTTCTAGGAATTTTGCAGCCTCGTGATCTTCTAAGCATCTAACGTATGAGCCTACCATGGATGTCATGTATAGTTTTCCTTGGATCATCACAAGTCATGAGACCCTCATCCTGAATGCTCTATCACTTTTCTCTTCTTTTGGGATTGTTCCATTTTGGAGATATTCCAAAATGGGCTGGATCCAACATTTGGAGTATAGCATAGGCTCATAAATGTTGGGATCCTGACAAGTAGGATCCTATGGAAGTGGTTGAGGGTCAGGATCCTCAATTATTGTTATGCTGCTTGTTTGAGCATGGTCATTGGGATTGTCTAGTTTGTTGGTGGGATCTTCTATACATGGGATCAATATATGGGTTATAGGGATCCTGAATTCTGGCATAATCCTAAAGGAAGATCCTAGGTTGGCTAGTGCGTCTGCCTCGGTACTTTCTTCTCTAGGAACTTGGCTTAGGCTGAAAGTTTCGAATTCGAAGGCCAACTTTTTGAGGATTTGGAGGTATAGTGCTAGTCTTTCGCCTTTTACGGCATATGATCCATTAAAATGATTAGTTACTAAGAAGGAGTCAATGAATACCTGAAGATCCTTGGCCAATTGTAATCCCATGATCAATGCTTCATATTCAGCTTTGTTGTTGGTTGCATCGAAATCATAGATGAGTGTTTGGGGTATGATGTCCCCCTGTGGCGATTTTAGTATGATCCCTAGGCATGTTCTTCTAAAGTTTGAGGATCCATCAATGAAGAGTGTCCATCTTCCAATGCTTCTTTCTTTTTAGAGTTCCTTGCTTTCCACCTTTGCTTCAGGTTGTAGATCATCACTGAAATCAGCCACAAAGTCTACTAGTGCTTGTGATTTTATTACTGATCTCGATTCATATTTGATGTCATATGTGCTTAGCTTCACGGGCCATTTTTCCATCCTACCTGACATCTCTGGTTTTCTCATACCATTCTTAATGGGGTAATTAGTTCTTACATGTATAGTATGTGTTTCAAAATAGTGGTTTAATTTTGTGGAAGCGGTCAAATACAAGTATTAGTTTTTCAATATGGGAATACTTGGTCTCAGGATCCAAGAGACTTTTACTTACATAGTAGATGGGATGTTGGTCTCCGTTAAGATCCAGCACTTACAACGTTAGAGGATACTGAAAGGTATAGGAGGAGTGGTTCCCCATCTAGTGCTTTCACCAATAAAGGTGCAGAACTTAAATAATTTTTAAGTTCCTGAAAAGCATCATCATGCTCTTTAGTCCACTCAAACCTTTTATTCTTCTTCAAGATGGCATTGAAAGGTTTGCACCTTTATGAGGATCTTGAGATGAACCTATTTAGTGGTGCTACACTTCCTATTAGTCTTTGAATATCCTTTGTCACAAATGGGGATCTTAAATCAATGATGGCTTTTATTTGCTATGGTCTTGCTTCTATTCCTCTTTAGGTCACCATTATCCAAGGAACTTTCTTGATATCATTCCAAAATTGCATTTGGAAGGATTCAGCTTCATGTTGTATTCATCTAGTATGTTGAAGGCGTCTTCAAGATCCTTGAGGTGATCTTCAGCTTTCTTTGATTTTACCACCATGTCATCGGTGTAGCCTTCTATGGTGTCCCCAAGTTTTTCCTTCGACATCCGATTAACTAGCCTTTGGTACGTTGCACCTGTATTTTTAAGACCAAAAGGCATAGTAGTGTAGCAATAGATACATGTTGGGGTTATGAACGTGGTATCCTCCTGGTCAGATAGTTCCATTTGAATTTGTTGGAACCCTGCTGATGCATCCATGAACTTTAGCAGTTCATGGCCAATCGTAGCATCTATCATGGAATCTATGTGTGTCAGGGGAAAGGATCCTTAGGGCAAGCCTTGCAAAGATCCGTATAATCCACACGTACTTGCTATTTGCAATTCTTCTTTTGTACTACGACCACATTGGCTAGCCACCTTGGGAACTTCACTTCCTTGATCATCCATGTCTTGAGAATTTTTTCTACTTCTTCTTGGATGATCTGATTTCTCTCAGGCGCAAACTTCCTTCTTTTTTGGTGCATTGGTCTGAAAGAAGGATCAATGTTAAGTTTATGAGTTATAATATTTTTGTCTATACTTTTCATATCCTCATGCTTCCAGGCAAATGTTTTGCTTCTATCTTTTAGTAACTTTATTAGTTCTTGTTTGATCTATTTTGGTATTGAGGATCCTATGAGGACTTTGGCTTTAGGATCCTCGAGGTTCAGGGGCACCTCCTTTACATCTTGATCTCTTGTTTCTATCACACCTCATTCCCCCTACATTAACTGCTATCCTTTTCGTGGTGCCATTAAAGATTTCATCGAGGTCTTGTAGCACTCCTTGGATTCTTGTTGATCATCTGTGATCTTTACTGTCCTCCATGGAGTGGGCATCTTAACACATTGATGGTACGTTAAGGGGGCATCATTCATGTCGTGGATCCATGGTCTACCTAGTATAACATTATAGGAGGATAATGTATGTAAGGACAAGAAATTTGAAACCAATTTTTTCATTTTTAATACTCATAAAACCTATGTCTCATCATTAATTCTCAAAATAAATCAACAAGTTTTCAAAACAAATATTCAAATCCAGGATCCACAAACATAGCTCCATAACAAGGGTGTGTGTGTACAATCACGCCGGTGCCTTCCCGCGATCCACTGAGGTACCTGAAACACATAACACATAACACGGTAAGCATGAATGCTTAGTGAGTTCCCCAAAATACCACATACAACAATTTAGCCACTCGAGCCTATACTCTGTAAGACCCTCCGGTCTATGTGTCTCAGCAGGACCCTCCAGTCCCGTAGCTTATTGGACCCTCTGGTCCGATCTAGCTCGTTGGACCCTCCTGTCCGGTTTGATTGAGAACCCTCTAGCCTCATAGTTCGTTGGACCCTCCGGTCCGGTCTAAGCAACAAATAATATAGCATACAATACATATCACACAACCATGCATAACTCAAGCAAGCACATAAGACCCTCTGGTCACACATAGTTTCCACTCTAGGTAAAGTATAGTGAGAAGACTCACCTCGTAAGCTAGTAAGTAAAAGCCTCGTGCTCGGGAATCCTCGATCTAGCCTCCGCCTAATCACAAGGATAATATCTCTAGTTAATACCCTCCTCATACTCGACTACACCACTCATTTGACCAACCCTAAAGTCGACAGAAGTCAATTCCAGTCAATAGTCCAATTTGACCAGACTCGTCGAGTGCACTCGTGCGACTCGTCGAGTCCCATCGATTCTCAGCAATCTCATGAAGGTCCAGCTCATCAAGTTAACCCCTAACTCGTCGAGCTATCGCATGATCGAGTTCATCTGGACAAACCCTAACCGGCTCGTCGAGTCGGCTCATCAACTCGGCGAGCCCATTCGGTCTCAACTAGTATTCAGGTGATTTTGAGGCAGCAAACTCTCTCACATTCTAGATCTTAGCTCTCCAGGCCTGAATATCACGTAAAGCCTCGAGCTTTACGTTCATGCATGGCACTAAAGGGCTAAAAATGCCAAGAACAAGCTTGAGAATAAGTCTCTCATTCACAGGGCTATCATGGCTAAATGAAGCAGGGGACTTTCGACTCTAGGGACCTCACAAGGTCCAGATCTGATGTCTATTTCTAAGAAGGTGCTCAAAACCTTCAAGGTCCCCAAAATAAGATGGAAATGAAGCCCTAACTCAAAAACCATGAGATCTATCCATACAAGAGAAAAAGGTACGAACTTTATACCTTGAATAGAAGCTCCTGGATGTCTAAGCAGCAGATCTACCAACCTCTTCACAATCCTTGCTTGGAATCCTTCTTCCCTCTACCAAAATCCACCAAAGATCTCAAACAATGGCTCAAAACTCTCTCAAAGCTCAAGGGGGCGATTAGGGTTTCTCTCAGTGAAAGGAAACAGATGGAGAGCCGCAAATGAGGCTATACTTATCCTTATATAGGCCCCAAACCCGGGGATTTAGGGTTTCAACTCACAGCGCCTACTCGGCGAGTCTACTCCCGGACTCGTCGAGTAGATCATTAAGCCCACGTGGCCATCCCGACTCTACTCGACGAGTTGTAGCGCCAACTCGTCGAGTAGGCCAATGAATCCTCAAAGATAAATACTTAAAATAACATACCTGGGAATCCGGATGTTAAAATTCTCCCCCACTAGAATCAGACTTCGCCCTCGAAGTCATGCTCCGCAAATAACTCTAGATGATGCTCCCGCATCTCTGACTCCGGCTCCCAAGTCAAATCGGACCCTCGCCGATGCTGCCACTGGACCTGAACCAGGGGCACTTCCTTGCTCCTCAGAACTTTCACCTTTCGATCCAAGATCGCGGTCGGTCTATCAATATAATTCAGGCTCGCATCTACCTGAATGTCCTCCAGCGGTACCACTGCCGTTTCGTCAGCTACACACTTCCTCAACTGGGATACGTGAAAGTTGTTATGGATCTGACTCAACTCCGCAGGTAGCTCCAAATGGTATGCTACCTTACCCACTCTGGCGGTCACTCTGAACGGACCGATATATCGAGGCCCCAACTTGCCCCGCTTCCTGAACCGGATCACCCCTTTCCATGGGGAAACTTTCAGGAGCACAAAATCTCCGACCTGAAACTGAAGCTCAGATTGTCGTCTATCCGCGTAACTCTTCTGACGACTCTGCGCCGGCAATAACCTCTGTTGGACCTGCTGAATCTGCTCGTTCGTCTTCAGCACTATCTCAGTGCTGCCCATAACTCTCTGCCCCACCTCTCCCCAGCAGATGGGAGTGCGACACCTTCTCCCATACAGGAGCTGAAAGGGAGGCATACCAATGCTCGAGTGATGGATGTTGTTGTAGGAGAACTCAGCCAGGGGTAAATAAGTGTCCCAACTCCCTCCGAAGTCCAGGACACAGGCGCGCAATATATCCTCGAGTGTCTAAATTCTCCGCTCGCTATGTCCGTCCGTCTGCGGGTGATATGTAGTACTGAAGTGTAAGCGCGTGCCCAGCTCCTCGTGAAATTTCTTCCAAAACCTGGAAGTAAAACGCACGTCTCGATCAGACACAATCGAGATCGGTACTCCATGCCGAGATACCACCTCTCACATAAATCTCAGCTAACTTCTCTGCAGAAGAGCTCTCACTAATAGCAAGGAAGTGAGCACTCTTTGTCAATCGATCCACAATCACCCAAATCGCGTCAACTCTACGTTCCGTCCTCGGTAACTTGGTAATGAAGTCCATAGCGATTTGTTCCCACTTCCACTGAGGAATCTCCAGAGGCTGCAATGGACCATGTGGACGTGGTACTCCGCCTTGACCCGTCGGCAGGTCAAGCATCTCTCAACTACCCACGCAACGTCCCTCTTCATACAAGGCCACCGGTAATCCCTCTTCAGGTCAAAATACATCTTGGTGGCCCCGGGATGGATCGAGAATCTCGATCTGTGCGCCTCCTCCATCAGTATGCTACGTGCTCCGCCTATATAGGGCACCCAAATCCGCCCTCTAAAGGTCATGAGCCCTCGGCTATCCGTCTCAAAATCGGATACCTGCCCAATCACCCGCTCCCTCTTGCGGTTCTCCGGTCTCACAGCATCCGCCTGGGCCTCTCGAATGGTATCCAATATCGGAGTCACCACTGTCATCCTCATGCACACATCTCGAATCGGGGCATTCTCCGCCCCGCGGCTCAGGGCATCAGCTACCACGTTAGGCTTGCCCGGATGATACAGGATCTCACAGTCGTAATCTTTTACCACATCCAACCATCTCCTCTTACGCATATTCAGGTTGGGCTGATCCATCGGATACTTCAAGCTCTTGTGGTCCGTGTATATGGTACACCGAACCCCATACAAATAGTGGCGCCAGATCTTGAGGGCGAATACCACTGCCCCCAACTCTAAATCGTGGGTGGGGTACCACATTTCATGAGGCTTCAGCTGCCTAGATGCATATGCTATCACGTGCCCTCTATGCATAAGAACCGCACCCAATCCGGATATAGACGCATCGCAGTAAACCACAAAGTCCTCCATCCCCTCAGGAAGGGCTAACACCGGGGCTTCGCACAATCTCTGGCGAAGGGTCTCAAACGAGGTTTGCTGCTCAGGACCCCAAGTAAAAGCAATGCCCTTCCGGTTCAACCTGGTGAGTGGAACGACAATCTTTGAGAAATCTCTGATAAATCTCCGGTAATAGCCGACCAATCCCAGAAAACTCCTGATCTCGGTGGGAGATCTCGGTACCTCCCAACTCATGACAACCTCAACCTTGGCCGGATCGACCAAAATCCCATTCTGATTAACGAGGTGCCCCAAGAACTGGACCTCTCGTAACCAGAAATCACACTTGGAGAATTTAGCATAAAGCCTCTCCGATCTCAATACTCCCAAAACCTCTCTAACGTGCTCCTCGTGTTGTTCCCTGGACCTCGAGTACACGAGAATATCGTCAATGAACACGATCACCGATCGATCCAGCATAGGCCTGTACACACGGTTCATGAGATCCATGAAGGCTGCCGGTGCGTTGGTGAGCCCAAAAGGCATCACCACAAACTCGTAATGCCCATAACGAGTCCTAAAGGCTGCCGGTGCGTAGGTCAGCCCGAAATGCACCCTGCAACTGATCGAACAGAAGGTCGATCCTCGGAAGTGGATAACGGTTCTTGACCGCCAGCTTGTTCAGCTCCCGGTAATCAATACACATCCGGTGTGAACCATCCTTTTTCTTGAAAAAAGGATCAGTGCTCCCCACGGCGAGCAACTCGGCCGGATAAATCCCTTTCCCAACAGCTCCTGAAGCTGCGAGAATAACTCCTGCATCTCTGGCGGCGCAAGGCGATAGGGTGCCTTGGCGATAGGTGCCGTCCCCGAAAGCAAATCAATACGAAACTCCACCTGCCTCTCGGGAGGTACACCTGGTAACTCCTCGGGGAAAACGTCCGGAAACTCACTCACTACCGGAACCTCAGCGACATAACTCGGTCTCTCTGTGACATCCCGCGTATCCGACACATACGCTAGAAAACCCATGCAACCCTGCTGCAAGCTCTACCTCGCTCGAGCAGCCGAACAAAATGCTAACCCAGATTGGGTACCCTCGCTGTATACGGTGAGTACTCCCCCACTAGGGTTTCGGATGGTCATCATCTGACGCTCACAGTCGATCAGAGCTCCGAATCGGCTCAACCAGTCCATGCTCACGATGACACAGACATCCCCCATCGCGATAGGTACCAAATATATCGGAAACTCGACTCCAAAAATCTCAAGCACACATCCCCGGATAACAACAGTCGCAAGAACAACATGCTCATCAGCTATGGAGACTCTCAGTGGTCGACTCAACGCCTCTCGTTGAATACTGATGTGGCGACTAAATGCTAACGATATGAAGGACCGACTCGCACCCGAGTCAAACAATACGAGAGCAGGTACAGAACTCACAAGAAAAGTACCTATGCACATCACAAATAAGCACCATATATATAAACAAAAGAATAAGCAAGAGATCATATACCAGCCACAACGTCGGGTGCTGCGCGGACCTCCTCCGTTGTCAACTGGAATGCTCTACCGCGAGCCTTCGATGCCTCGGCCTTCATCGGCCGACTCTCGGTAGCTCGAGTAGCAGAAGGCGTAGATCCCTGCGCTGATCCATGAATCAACTGCGTGCACTCGGCCTTCCTATGGCCAGTCTGGTTCCAGTGGAAGGAAACTAAAAATCCCTTGGGGCAATCCCTCGCGATATGCCCCTCCTTCCCGCACTTGTAACACACACCTGCTCTGCACACCCCATCATGACTCTTGCCGCACTTCCCACAAGTGCGGCCCTTCTGACCCCCTGATCTCGAATCAGCGGGCTTTGCCCGCTTGGCCATCGGCTGAGACTGTTTCGGCCGCCTATCCCTCCTCTGAGACTCCGCCTCCTCCCTGGCCTGAGTCTCTAGCTCAATCTCCCTCTTCCGACCATTTGCCTGAAGCTCGGCAAATGTTCGGTATGTCGAGTTCGCCACGAACTCATGAATGTCTCTCCTCAGTATGCTCAGATATCGGATCATACGTGTCTGCTCAGTAGACACGTGCTCAGGGCAAAACAACTCCCTCTCATGAAACATCCGTGTGATCACAATCATAGACTCAGTCCCCTGCTTGAGGGACAAGAACTCTTGGGCCAACCGTTCCCTCTCCACCGGGGGAACGTACTCATATCGAAACATAGCGGTGAACCTCTCCCAAGTTACTGCGGTAAGCTCTGCAGTAGTAAAGTCAGTTGTCACAAACTTCCACCAGTCCTTCGCTCCCAAGCGAAGCTGGTTCAGCGCGAACCGCACCCTCAAATGTTACGGGCAGGAACAAGTGTAGAAACACCCCTCAATGTCAGAGATCCATCGCATGGCAGCAATCGGGTCCTGAGTCCTGTCAAACTTCGGTGGCTATGTGTTGCTGAACTCTCGGTACAGCAATGAGTCACCCCCTGTGGCCTAGAAGCGGCGACGGCTGCGGTGGCTGCAGCAACAACAGCCTCGGTAAGAGCAGCATATCGCTCGTCAAATGTCTCAATCAGCATGGTCTTGATAGACCCAAACATCTCTGGTATCTCAGCTCGAATGGTTACGGCCACCTCCTCGTGAATCAACCTACGAATCTCCTCATCATTGGTACCACTGCCTCCTGCGTTGTGGCGCGTAACCACCATGATGCCTCTGAAACACAACATAAAATAATCAGAGACTCGACCGAGATTACTCACACTCGATCAATCGATACTACTTACTCGTTAGCACCTTGAGGGTTCTTACTTGGAATGCTTACATCGTATCCGTATCCACCCCGAGTCCTCCTCCTAGGATCCCAACTCGCAAGTACTCTATACCACTCTGAACACAGCCTACTCTCTCGCAGACTTCTCATAAGCTACTCTCTGCTACCTAAGTGCACTCAAAGCTACTCACAGCAACAGAAACTCCTAGGCTAAGGAATCACAAATCAGGCCACTCTAGTCCTAACATATGAATTACCTAGCCTACTCTAGCATGCATAACACATCTCATAATATCATAACACGTAACGTAAGGGTATTTTGGGAAATCACCGTTCGGGCGCTGGCTGATTGTACACACTGCTCTTTTTCGCTTTTTCTAGAAATCTTTTACTCTTTTTTTTAGAAAAATTGTTTCTTTTTGAAAACTTTTCTCAAATCCTCAGTTTGAGTCCAGATATGCCCGAAGGTGTATCCGAATCCCTCAAACCAAGGCTCTGATACTAACTTGTAACGACAAGAAATTTCAAACCAAATTTTTCATTTTCAATACTCATAAAACATATGTCTCATCATTAATTCTCAAAATAAATCAACAAGTTTTCAAAACAAATATTCAAATCCAGGATCCACAAACATAGCTCCATAACAAGGGTGTGTGTGTACTGTCACACCCCGGCCGTCGACAAAAACACCGGGCGGTGTAACGTCATTTCTCGTATCATAGTTATCAACTTCCTGAAAACACATGCATTTTAAAATACGTCAACATAAAGTTGGTGAGTTCACAGGTTTTGACTCCATATAAAATAACACTTTTTCTCATGTTCAAAAAGTATAGTTTCGAAAGTATCATTTTGACTCTCCAACATTTAGAATATATATTGGTTATAATGGTTTACTTATTAAATAAGTGATATACCTATACTTCATTTGAACCTAAGGTATAAGTATGGGGAAACTTATACTTAATACTTGTATAGCGACGAAGTATAATGTTTCTAGCAAGTTGCTACCATGAGTCTGTAACCGCTGCTTGACAACAAAACCTCTGACAAAACACACTCATTATTTACCATGAGAAACAACACACTCATGATTTACCATGAGAAACAATATCGCGCGCTTCATCGACGCCGGAACAATAACAAATAAAAGGAACGGATCGTCACTCGCTTGTCTTGGGTTGTAATTAACAACCACGAGTGGGGTCGTCAACCCGTATCTTATTAATACACGACTTCCTCGCTCACACGGGATTAACGGTTACAGGTCAGAGGACTTCCACTAAGATCCCCAATCTTAGTTGATGAATGAGGTAGCTCATGTAGACTTTGACGGCGTTCTATAGTCCTAATAACAAAAGCATTTTTGTGTCTAAAACCCTAAGTTATTAGACTATGCTTTTAAACATTACTCCTAACTTCATAACATTTAGGCAGTATAACAGCTATAACTTGAAGTAAAACCAGGTTTTATCTTGACATAAAAACCAATAACAAAAACATATAACATACCTGGTTTTATCTTAACATAAAACCAACAATAACAACATACCTATCAATTAACATATAGAACTTCCGAGTATAACTCTGGAACTATATCGCACACAACATATATATAGAATCCTAAGTATAACTCAAGATCTACATTAATATACTACTATAACAATAACATGCTAACAACTTTACGATAGTTGTATATTTTCAGATACGAAATAACTATATCCCGGTTATTATAACTATCTACGTTGATACTAATATACTATCATATAGACATAATAATAACGTATATACAATATTTAGCATGCGTTTTCCCCAAAAATATTAGAAAGTGGCGCCGTGAAACTCACCTTAATAGCGTGATTTTATGTAATCTAAGCAGAAACGGTCAGCGGTACGAGGTCGTCGGGGCTCGGGATGCAAGAGGGCTTCAGCAAAGGAGAGAAAGGAAAGAAGTTCAGGTGTAAGAATGGATGGGGTTGAACTTGCTATTTATAGTAACATTTTTGTCGCTCACGACGTGAGAAACGCATTGTTCACGTCGTGAGTTTGGAACTTATCTCTTCGTAGACTTGCCATCCGTCTTCTTGCTTCCAAAGGTGGCCATATGACTACTCACGTCGTGAAAAACTCCTTGTTCACGTCATGAGTTTGGATCTTATCACTTCGTAGCCTCGTCACGCACCTTCTAGATCCGAAATGTGGCAATTTGACTCCTCACGTCGTGAGTTTCTATGCTCACCTCGTGAGTTCAGTCAGATTAGGGTTTCTGACAGCTGTATCTTTGGAAGGTCGTAACTTTTGCATACGAATTCCGTTTTTGACGTTCTTTATATGCACGCGTAGGTATTTACAAGTACTACAAATCCATTTTAGACTCTAATAGCTAATTCTAAGTATATTTGATATTCCTCTTATTATAGAGATTTATAGTGGTCGGTTTATCATAACTTCTTCACGCGAAGTCAGATTTAGACATTCTCTATATTTTTGGAATCGTATGGACGTATACTTTGATTTATACTATAAAGTATGTATGAAAGTTCATATTTATATTAGAATTATCATGAAATACATAGTGAGTTTACTACATTACTTGTTTTGACAAAATCACATTACATGATTGGCATAGTCACATGTGATTGTTATTGACCCAATTTTGACGGGTTACATGTACAATCACGTCGGTACCTTCCCGAGATCCTCTGAGGTACCTGAAACACATAACACATAACACGGTAAGCATGAATGCTTAGTGAGTTCCCCAAAATACAACATACAACAATTTAGCCACTCGAGGCTATACTCTGTAAGAAACTCCGGTCTATGTGTCTCAGCGGGACCCTCCAGTCCCGTAGCTCGTTGGACCTATTGAATCATAAAAGTGACCCTCTTGAACTTGGTCTACCGCAGTCATCAAAGATCCGCAGTCAACTCTTTTCAGCAACCTCATCCGAAGTCATCATCAACCGCAGTTCACTTTCTAGTTCACTTAGTTTAAATCTTTATCTACTTTTGTTAGAATACTCTCTATTGTCTAGTATGCCTTGCATGGCTACACATAGATAGTTGATCCAATGTAATATTTGAGTCTCTATATATAGAGCTCAATCTTTCTTATTCAAATATACATCTCTTACATCTATCTGATTACGCATCTTAAATCTCATATCTTGTGCTATTACTCTCTCTTTCTTACTCTCAAAGTTCACTTGAATATAACTGAATATTATCTCTCTTCGGAGCAAGTCATTCGTGACTTAATCACTAAGTTTGATCTCACTTACTAACTTGGTCTGAATGCATTCCTTGTTAGGAATCAACTTATGTGTATACTTGATATAACACCTGTTGTCATTTATATTTCCTTACATTTCCGCAACTAACTCTCTAATTATCTAACTCATTAACTTATTATTATAGTTGAGCTTTTTAGATCCTTTGAGATAAACTATTCCGCAACTATACTTGTTCTAACGTTTGTTCAAGTGTGTCTCAAGGTTTTCTCTCAACAATTGGTATCAGAGACATAGTGGTTGCTTTTTGAAGCAAAACTCTGATTTTCAAAAGGCCTTCTATACCACTGAAGCTCATTTCTTAAAAAAAAAAAACTTTTCAAAAAACAAGGAAAAATGGCACAAGCGTTATCTCTGAATGTTTCCAACAGTGTTGGTGGTTCAAATCGAGCCCCAATATTGGTGGCAAATCAATATCATCACTGGTCTCAGAGAATGGAAAGATACTTAAGGAGACTTGGTAGAGATGTATTGTGGTCCATAGAAGAAGGACCATATGTCCCTGTTCTTACACCAGTTCAAACTGACGGCGCCACATCCAGACTAGGAGGAGGTCAACCAGTCATGAACCGTCCCACTAAAGATGACCTCGATAAAATGGAAAATGATGTTGTTGCTTTTTATGAAATCTCTTGTGGAGTTGCTCCTGACAACTTCGACGTTATCATAAACTGCAAATCAGCAAAAGAGATCTGGGAAGTTCTCAAGAATTTGTATGAAGGCTCAGAACAAGCTCAAGATAAGAAGCTCACAACTGCACTCAATGAGTTCAACAATTTCAAAGCTCATACTGGCGAAAGTTTGGAAGACTCCTTCAAAAGGTTCAACCTGATAGTCACTAAGTTATCTAAAGCTGGCACCATCTGCAGTAACCATGAAACAAACCTTCAGTTTCTCAATGGTTTGGGAAGACATTGGACTACTGCTAAGATGATAGTTCAAGGGGATAGCAAGATTCATTCTTTCTCTCTCTACAAGCTCTACGGGGAACTGCAAGCACAAGAATCTACCATACTCAAAGATTGTGCTGCCTTCGGAGGACCACTTGCTCTTATAGCACAAGCTCCACATAATCAATCCTACTCTCCCTCGTATGACACCCCTCCGCAGTCATACGAAGCCGACTCAGAGTATGATGATGAAGAAGAATTTCAGAAGGCTATTGCTCTTGTTAGTCAACAGTTCAACCGGCTACCACCTCCTTCCTTTCGTAAGAATCAGCAGTTCAACAAACCTCCATTCAACCGTAACTTCAACCCGGATAACCATTCTCGATATCCCAAAAGTTCTCATCCACCACCGCAATCTCAAAATACTCAACCAAAGGAGGCACCGCAATCCATCCAAACCACTGACTCCGGTACTCCCTCAGAAGACAAAAGTGATGTTGTGATTTCTCACAAGTGAAACAAAGAGAATCATTTTGCAAAAGATTGCAAGGCTAACATAGTTAAAGACAGAGCATTCTACCTGCGAATGGCTCAAAAATTGGAAGAAAAGGAAAAGGCAAGGGCATACGTAGCCCATGTCAAAAGAGACCATCAAGTTTGGTCATCCTTAGATGAAGAAGAAGCCATCAACAACGTGAAAGGAAAAGGCAAGATCTGCATGCTGGCAACTGCGGATGACGATGGGTCTACAAAGCTGGAAAAGAACTACTGCTACATGGCGAAGGATGGAACTCTAAGCATCGTCGAACAGGTAAAACTCATGATTCAAACTCTAAACTATAGCATGCATGACTGTCAACCCTTCATAGACAATCTTAATGACACATGTGATGTCGTCCTTACAGACTATAACAAAGCTTTAGATGAGAAGAACATAGTGTCCCAAGAGATGTTTCATGTAAGAGGACGACTGGACAACAAAAGACTCAAAATGGCTATGTTAGAAAAGGACTTAGAGTTAGAAAAAGATGCAAGAATGTTGAGTGAAACACAACTAGAGATAGCTTTGAACCAAAGAGATTTAGCTCAGAGTGAGATTGTATGCTTAAATCTATTAATAGAAAAACTGTTCAATGAAAGTGAAGCTATTGAAAATTTGGTGAATAATGGAACTGTGGACAATACATACAATTGGGGTTGGTCCAATGGATATCCTACCGCAAAGGATTCCTCACCCCGGTTTAACAAAGATCGATTGTATGTCCCTCCGGACCGAGAATTTCATTTCCCAGTCAATGACAAAACGTTTCCCGAAGACATCAGAACACACTTCGGTAGACTTCATAATCTAAGTAATAACTGTGTCATTGAGGAAATTGTGCCTGAGGTTTCAGGTCATACAAGTGATCAAACTCCTATCTGTGGCACAATCTATCCCAATTCTCAAACTTCATCAGTTGTTGATGAAAAAATTGTCATAGAGAGTCCCGAAGTCTCACAGGACTTCCCATCTCTACCCTCAAACCGCAGTTTCTCTCACTGCAATCATGAGCCGCAGAAGTCCCGCAAAAATCCCACAGAAGTCCCAACTCAGTCTTATTCTGCAGTAGTCAAATCATCCTTACCGCAATCCTCAATCAAAAACTCTGTGACTCTTCAGCCAATTCATCATGAATTACCCATAGAAAACTTTGAAGTGGGTCAATGCTCTCAAAAACTTGAATCTTCAAGTTCGGATGAATCTAGCCCTCGTTTTCAAAAATTTTCAAAGGTTTCCAGGAAACCGCAGCTGAACACCAATGACTGCGGTTCTCCAAAAACCTTAGCTAAAAAGGCTTTCAAAGAGGAAATTTGATCCCGAGGCACAAATCGACAAATCTTTTCTAAAAACAAAAGACATATCAGATTTCCAAAATCTAAGAGTCCAGAAATGTTTGTTTTCTCGCACTATTTTTCAAAAAACTCTCCCATCAAGAAAACATACAAAAAGGAATGTACAGTTTCAACAGTCATTCCAAACTCATCTGACACAACCCAAAAGAAAGTAAGGTCTTTTCGAAGCAATGGTTTTCAAATCTATTCCTCAGATGATCCAAAATGGAAGGGTATCTTACCCACTCCAACACTTTTGAAATCACATCAAAATTTTAACAAGTGGAAGAGTATTTTACCAAACCCAACAAAAAGGTCCAAAAAATCTACACGTGCTAAATCTTTTTCGAAACAAACCTTTTCAAATTCCAACAGCACCAATGTCAGATCTTACCACTCTCGGACCAGTCACAAAACTACCTCATCATTTAGACCGCTGACCAAACAAGGTGTCAGAACAAAAGACAAAATTTCAGCATGTTAGTGTCAATGTAGTTGTCAAAATGGTTCATCTCATGTCAAATCTGGTTCTTTTCAGAAACCTCGTAACTTTTCTAAAAATCGCAACACTCCAAAAACTCACAAACACCCAGGACTATGATTAAAAGTTGACACGAAACCGGTTCATGCATCAATCAGAAACTAATCTTTTGTCCCAGGCTCCAAACTAGTTTGGATGCCTAAACTAACCGTGTAATTCTCAGGCCTTGTGCAAGGAGGAACAAGAAGAAGAATGGTTAATCGACAGTGCCATCTCCTTGCACATGACCGGAAGGTTAGAATATCTTTGGGATTTCAGGCCAATTTGCAACGATGGAAATGTCACATTCGGCAACAATGTGAATGGGATAATCCGAGGCTATGGTGTTCTTACTACGGGAAACTTCTCTATTCAAAAGGTTGCTTATGTAGAAAGCCTTAAACACAATCTCATCAGTGTTGGCCAACTATGTAAGGCAGGACATCGAGTTGAATTTGAGGACCAATTTTGCTATGTAATGACAAGTGATAGGAGCACGTGTCTGATCAAATCCCGATCCGAAGGTACTATGTATCCTCTAGACGTCTCTCTGATCATAGGAAAACCGCAGTTATGCTTCCTATCCAAAGCAGTATCCGAAGTCAGCTGGCTATGGCACCGAAAGCTAGCTCATCTCAATTTCAGATACATCAACAATTTGGTCACCGGAGAACTAGTCCGAGGTCTTCCAATCCTCAAGTTCAGCAATGATACTCTATGTCCTGCATGTGAATATGGAAAGCAATCCAAATCAAGTCACCCTATGGTGATTGATTCCTCAATTTCTGAACCACTGGAACGCCTACACATTGATCTCTACGGTCCATCTACCCTAGCCAGTCTTCATCACAAGAAATACATACTGGTTATAGTTGATGACTTCACACGGTTCACCTGGGTCTCTTTCTTAAGACTCAAATCAGAAACTCCACAGATACTGATCAATTTTATCAAAGAAATTGAACTTCAGATCAACTTACCAGTACGACGCATCCGAAGTGATAATGGAACCGAGTTTACCAACCATCTCTTAAATAATTTCTTGGTTTCAAAGGGCATCACTCCCAACTTCTCAGCTCCCTACACACCGCAACAAAATGGGGTAGTAGAGCAAAGGAACCGCACTCTGGTAGAAGCAGCCAGATCTATGCTCAACTTCGCACACCTTCCTCTCTACTTCTGGGCTGAAGCAGTGGCCACAGCATGCTTTGTGCAGAACTGAAGCATTGTGTGCAAGCGTCTCAGTAAAACTCCTTATGAGGGCCTAAACAACCGCAAGCTAAATGTCTGATTCTTCCATATCTTTGGGTATAGATGTTTCGTAATCAACAACAGAGACCACCTTAATAAATTCGCACTGAAGTCTGATGAAGGCATCTTCCTTGGCTACTCAACAAACAAAGTCGCTTATACGGTTCTCATTAGACGCACAAGGCTGATAATTGAAAGCTTCGATGACAAATTCGATGACTATCACATCCGCAACACCGCTCCATCAACCAAAACCACAGCAATCCTAGAAAGTGAGATTCCTGCTTCTTCGGGTCCACTAAACTAGTTGAAGTAAACTATGACGATCTCTTCGACCCTGTAGAAACAGCCAAGTTATCCGAAATTCTTGTGTCCCCGGAAGCTCAACAGCAGCATGCTGACGCATCTGGTCCTACACCATCCGATGAGGTATCACTAAATACTTCCACCTTGCCGGTTGAGGGGGAAAACTCAACTTCGGACCATAAAACAACCATCGGGGTTCCAGTACTAGAAGATGCAGCTCCAATCCCTCTTCGTAGAGGATTTCAACCACCAAACGTTTCTTCGGACTCGGATGATGAAAACATCGAGAACATTGACACAAGAACAGACTCAAGAATTGTCACGCTCCCATATGCAATCCAAGGGGAACCTTCTCAGGTTCAAGGGGAACTCCCGTCTGCAATCCAGGGGGAACCTTCACCATCTACTCAAGAAAACTCTGACCCCGCCTTTCCAATTCAAGACAATTCAGCAGGTTGTTCTCAAGTCCAGGGGGAACTGTCATCTCCAACCGCAGAATCTTCCGATATTGAAGACATTCCCTCTACCGCAGCTGCTGATCATCTGCAACCCCGTCTACACGTATGGACGAAGGACCACCCACCAGGTCAAATCATCGGCAACCCATCCGCAGGTATCCAGACTCGATCTTCCAAAGATTTATCTGATCACTGTCACTACGCAGCATTTATGTCCTCGTTCGATCCCCGAACGATCAGAGAAGCATTACTAGAACCAGACTGGATATCCGCAATGCAAGAAGAGCTAGAAGAATTCAAAAGAAACAAAGTGTGGCAGCTCGTTCCGAAGCCGCAAGGTCACACTATTGTCGGTACTAGCTGGGTGTATAAGAATAAGTTGGATGAATCTGGTGCGGTCGTCATAAACAAGGCAAGGCTAGTTGCCAAGGGATATAGTCAACTTGAAGGTATTGACTATGATGAAACGTATGCTCCGGTGGCACGAATGGAAGCCATCCGAATCTTCTTAGCATACGCAGCTCACAAGAACATCAAAGTACATCAAATGGATGTGAAAAGTGCTTTTCTCAACGGTGAATTAAAAGAGGAGGTTTATCTTCAGCAACCTCCGGGCTTCGAAAGTCTTGAATTCCCAGACTACTGCTACAAGCTTGAAAAAGCAGTCTACGGTCTGAAGCAAGCCCCAAGAGCGTGGTACGAGACTCTCTCTGAATTTCTTGTCTCGTCCAGATACAAAATAGGAGTGATTGATCCCACTTTATTTAGAAAAGCAAATGGTAATCACCTTATGCTTGTACAAATATATGTGGATGATATCATCTTCGGATCAACAGATCAAGGAATGGTGCATGAATTTGCTAAGCTCATGACCAACAAGTTCCAAATGAGCATGAATAGAGAGATTAACTTCTTTCTAGGACTTCAAGTGAAAAAAGTCCCTCAAGGGATATTCATCCATCAGGAGAAATACACCACTGAACTATTAAATAAATACTCAATGGACAACTGTTCTTTGGCTAAGGTCCCCATGGCCTTCGGATATAAGATATCTGCTGATCCTTCCGGCAAATCAGTGGATCACAAGACTTATAGAGGTATAATTGGCTCATTGATGTACCTCGCCACAAGCCGACCAGACATTGTCTTTGCAACAGGTGTATGCGCAAGGTACCAGGCAGATCCAAAAATGTCACACATGACCGCAGCCAAGCAGATTCTAAGATACTTAAAGGGCAGCAAGACTCTTGGTTTATGGTACCCCGCAGGGAATGACTTCCGCCTACAAGCATTCACTGATCCGGATCATGTCGGATGCAGACTAGATCGAAAAAGCACCTCCGGTGGATGTCAATTTCTGGGTGAAAGACTCGTCAGCTAGTCATCAAGAAAACAAAATTGTGTATCACTGTCTACCGCAGAAGCTGAATATGTGGCCGCAGCCAGCTGTTGTTCACAAGTCTTGTGGATGAAAACACAACTTATGGACTACGGATACAGAATGTTGCGGATACCAATTTATTGTGACTCTGAGAGTGCTATAGCGATTTCCCACAATCCAATTCAGCACTCTAAGACAAAGCATATTGAACTACGGTATCACTTCATCAAATACCACAACCTGAAAGGTAACATTGAACTAATTTTTGTCCATACTCATGAAGAGATTGCTGATGTATTCACAAAGGCACTTGACTCTACAAAACTCAACAGTTTCTTACAAATGTTAGGAATGATGAATCTGGACCCACTATTCTTTTTGAATTGATATGTACCGCAGACCATCCTTGGTCTCTGTTGCAGTCCTAATTGAAGTTATTTATGATAGATAGTTTTGGTATATTCTATGTACCGCAACTATATATCATATCTATCTTTCAATGGTCCTTATTATTTGTTGTTACTAATTTTTGTTCAAGTGTTCTCCTCAGTTCTTCTACTACAGTCATCTAACCATCCATCCGCAATAACAAAAGATCCATCCGCAATGAAGTCTCAATCCGCAATCACATTGATTGATTTCTCAACTGCTTCATAAATTCTTGAAACGTGGTGTGCTATTTAATGATCCTTCATTAAATAAGAAAAACATTCATTGTGTAGCATATCACTGTCTCAGTTCTACTTTTTGAATAAACCTTGTGTCAGACCTATTTTGGGTATGATGACAAAAAGGACGATTTTCCATAAAAATCTCTTTTAAACTGTCTCTTCCTATTACCCACAAAACGTCAAATCTGTTACATCTTCCTCTTTTGTACAACGGATTAACCCCTCACCACACGTTCTTCAGACGTGATGTCATAGGGCCTGACATTTCATTAAATGCTACCCCATTTTGGAAAATCTCAAAAAATAAAAATAAACCTTTTATTATCTCATCTGTGGCTGAGATTTCTTTTCCTAATAAAAAAAACAACCGAAACGGTTTTACCTTATCCAATTTCACTTAGGGTAAAATCAATAACAGTTTCAAATCCACCACTATAAAACCCTCTTCTTCTTCCCCAAGAAAGTTTTACGCTTTCTGAAAACTCGACGAACTTCTTCTCCTTCATCTTCTTGCACTCTGTCTTTCCTGCAAGTTCTTTTCACTCTTTTGAAAATGGTGAAATCGGGTATCTCGAAGAAACACTCCAAGGCATCTGCCTCTGGTCATCCAACTGGTTTAGACTCTGCTTCAAGAAACCAAATGCCAACAATTGCTTCAAGCAATTTTAGGGCAGTGTTCGAAGAGCATTCCTCTTACAATGCTCCGATCAAGTTGATGATCAAGTTCCTGTCCAATCACCCACTGTTTGGTCCCTTCGATTCCTTCACAGATGTGGTACCTCTATCAACCCTCTTCAAATGTGCTTTCTCTGCATATCGACCCCTCAATAACCTTCAAGAAGTGCATCTAAATCTGGTGAACGATTCTTTGGTTATTCTGACCAAAGAAAAATTCCTCAACGCCATCAACCTGTTAGTTCATCCTTCAACAAAGGTCTTCACCCCAAGCATGGCGGACATTCTTTCTGCACTCTACCAAATGGGTTACCAAAAGAAGCTGAAAGGCATAGGCGAATTCAAGAAGAATCAGTTGCCTGCGGTGTGGCAGTTCGTTTTCCATTTCGTGACCCGCAGCCTGTCAGGCAGAACCGGAGGCACTGATAACATGGGCCTCAAGTTGTTAGAGTTAGTGTGGAGTATTTTTACTGGACACGATGTCAACTACGGTCAGATTTTGTGGGATGACTTCTTGCAGTACATTCCCAAGGAAAGTCCAAGAGAAAATCCTACCGAGCTCACCTTTGCAAGATTCTGGTCTCTATGCATCTCATACCTTCATGCGGATGCAGGACTAAGCATGGGCAACGATGTCAACTTCTTCATCACCAAAGATCTAAAAAGGTACAACCCCTCTACAGATCAATCAATTTTTGGACCCATTAGACGGCTACCAGTCCACATATTGTCTACCCTTGGACTTGAAACCATTGATGTCAAGACCACATAGAGGCTACGAAAGGTATTGATCGATACCTTCCTACCCTGCCTCTACCTAGACAAGCCTCATCCGCACTCATCATCCCTGGTAGTACCGCAGTCCCATCCTCCACCACTCTATCCAACTTATCTTTATCAAAAAGACGCAAGCAGTTAGCCTCAGCCCACCAAGGCCCCCGCAACATCACCAAGAAACATGGAACCCAAAAGAAGAAAGATGCTCCCAAACACAATGAACCATCAAAGAAAAGGAAACTCAAACAAACTGTGTCCTCAGATGACGAATCAACTGAAAATCGATCTCACTCTCCCTCTATGAGTGATTCTGATGATGACGCACAACCCATTTCTATCCTCAAGAAAAGAAAGACCAATACCACTGACCAAATGCGTGACCGGACTGATACCGCAGCCTCTCAAAAGGCTCCGATAGTCCTTGGGGTGGCCGTAGACCCATTCAATACAACCATCGAATTCCACTCAGACATAGAAAGTGTGTATGTTTCAACTAAACGTGGAGACTCACCCCCAGCTCACTCCCAAGGGGATGGAACTGGTTATCGCCCTAAGGTCTCCAGGGCTTCCCGTCTACATTTCTTTTCACCCGAGGAGTTGAATTCCATCCTTTTGTCTGTAACCCAAACACTTCAAACACCTTCCCAACCGCAGGGCAATTCTTCCGCCCTTTCCAGAACTGAGCCGAGGCCAGACCTGACCATGGGTCAAGGAGACCGAGGAAGCTCGGGAAATCCTAATCTACTTACATCCTTTCCATGTGGTTTAGGCACGGTGAGCACCATTGTGCAAGGATCCGTAGACCCGAGGGACACCTCGGTGCGTTTTCAAGGATTTAACGGTGACGAATCAAATGATTCATGGTTACACTACAATCCGGTCTCAGAATCCGATATCAAGAAATATGCCGCTTTCCGTAGGGTATTTCAAGCACGAAAGGACCAGCAAATCAAGCAACTTCAACAGAAACAGTAAGAGATTCAATCTGTAGCCAAGTATTGGGCGGACGCCATCAATAATGCCAATACCATAGCCACCATTCTGAAAGTACAAGAGTGGATGTCCAAAATGGCTGAAACAGTCCGCAATGCTCAGTCCACTCTTGGTGGTGAAGGTACATCAAAACTCCCTCCAACTCCAACTGTTAGAGATTCTCAAGAGGATGGCACCGCAATAGAAGTTAGCTCCGCTCCTACATTCGGATTCGATGACTTTGATCTCAATGAGGTAAATCAGCCTATCCCTTCTGATGACGATTTAATGATTTTTGATGAAGAAGAAGCTTCGAGTGGCTCTCAACACTCAACCTCCAAGCCAAAAGAGAAAAAGAAGAAAAAGAAGATTGATGTGTCCAGAAAAGAATTTCTGAGTCTACAAGCCAAAGTAGATCAGATTCTTGCTGCGGTTAAGCCCACTCAACCGCAACCTGAAGACTTACCAGGACCGCAGTCACTTATTGAAAGAATCGAACGACTTGAAACTCGTGAACGCCTAACTGCTGAGCGAATTTCTTTAAAAGTTGAAATGGGAATTCGATCCCTAGATACAAGTCGTCAGGCTGATCATAAGTAGTTTATGGCTACTGTGGAGCGCCTCATCTCTGAGGTATCCGCAATCAAGGCAGATCTACAAACATCCATTGCGGACCAGTCAACTCACCCACAGAAGTTGATAGCTGAAACTCATACTGCCTATGAGTCCACCATCTCGGTTCTACAATCTACCATCAACAGACTTCAACGCTCTCTGTCTTCCAACTTTCATGGTCCTGAGATTCTTCAACTTACCAAGGATATTCATCGACTGCTCTTCAACACCGCCATCCTAGACAATCAGCAACTGCCTGATGCTCTCAAAGCTCAATTCCAGGAGGTGTGTGCTAAAGTCGATGGTCTTAAGCAATGGCTTGAGGATGCTCCGGTTTTGCATTCCTCAAGAGGGGGAAGTGATGAAGACCATCATTCAAACAACATCTCTCAACATAGGAGCCCCCTGCCATAAATGAGAAAGTTCCCTCTTCGCAACCATCTCCTCACAAGAATCCAAGCCATCATAATCCACCGCAACATCAGTCTCCACCGCAACAGAAAATCATTCAAGAAACTACTCCCTCTCCTGAGCGACCGGAGACTCCTCCCCATTTCAAGAATCTAGCTTCCAACATGTCATCCGAATATTCCAATGACTCTCCCGCAACGAAACAGAAGAAAACAGATTGGAAAGCAGCCAAATTTGCTGAACTTATCTGGAGAGAAAACGGATTCGACATCACCCTAGATGAATCCTTAGTCAATTCTTGGATCAATCCCCACCGAAGACTGCTGGATGATGACTATAAACCCTATCTTACTTTTGCTGAACCCCCTTCTGACGGTTACTGGGATGTTCCAATCTCCCCCAATGCTAAATACTTCACTGTATTTGAGCAGTTTGACCGCAGCTTACCTGATCACAAGAGACTGCCCATGTAATTCGAAAGACTCAATCGATTCTATGCTAAAGATGCTTCTTCAATAGAAAAAATCTGGTCTAATGACAGACCATCCGCAGTCAAGAACTTTAAGCCCCGAAAATTCATGAAAGCTGACTTTATCCAGTATACTCTTACAAGAAGGAATCAGGACTACGTCCGCACCCAAGCTGACTTCCCATGCATGAATCCAGAAGAAGTCTTCCTGATAGCTAAGGTGTTCCAAAACAAATCTGAAAAGTATCCTAAGATGAAGATAGCATTTGAAAGGGCAAGTGCATTCCTAAGGGAAACTGTTTGTGACTTCGCAAAGATTGATGCAAATATTCACCCTGTCCTTGCCAAAATGTTAGATCTACCACCACTTGATCCTGCACCGATGCTTACTAAAGGTTATCAAGAAAGATCTCTGGGTGCAACAAACTTCCCTGATCTTGGAGTCATTTTTAAGCGAAAGCTCAATGAAACCAAATATTTCATTCCTATGACTGCCATGAATCGTCTCACAAGGAATCAAATTGAAATTTGTCGAACCGTAGTTCAAAAGTCAAAACACACAACTGCCGAAGTCAAGTTCGAAATTTTAAGGAGGATCACCTGGTTGGAGAATGTCAAAAAGTTTTTGTGGATTCTCATCAAGTTCCTAAAACTTGATAACTGAAGAGAAGTTAAAAAGGTCACTTAGGGGGGGAATTTTTGAATCATAAAAGTGACCCTCTTGAACTTGGTCTACCGCAGTCATCAAAGATCCGCAGTCAACTCTTTTCAGCAACCTCATCCGAAGTCATCATCAACCGCAGTTCACTTTCTAGTTTACTTAGTTTAACTCTTTATCTACTTTTGTTAGAATACTCTCTATTGTCCAGTATGCCTTGCATGGCTACACATAGATAGTTGATCCAATGTAATATTTGAGTCTCTATATATAGAGCTCAATCTTTCTTATTCAGATATACATCTCTTACATCTATCTGATTACGCATCTGTAATCTCATATCTTGTGCTATTACTCTCTCCTTCTTACTCTCAAAGTTCACTTGAATATAACTGAATATTATCTCTCTTCGGAGCAAGTCATTCGTGACTTAATCACTAAGTTTGATCTCACTTACCAACTTGGTCTGAATGCATTCCTTGTTAAGAATCAACTTATGTGTATACTTGATATAACACCTGCTGTCATTTATATTTCCTTACATTTCCGCAACTAACTTTCTAATTATCTAACTCATTAACTTATTATTATTGTTGAGCTTTTTAGATCCTTTGAGATAAACTATTCCGCAACTATACTTGTTCTAACGTTTGTTCAAGTGTGTCTCAAGTTTTTCTCTCAACAGGACCCTCTGGTCTGGTCTAGCTCGTTGGACCCTCCGGTCCGGCCTGATTGAAACCCCTCTGGCCTCATAGTTCGTTGGACCCTCTGGTCCGGTCTAAGCAACGAATAATATAGCATACAATACATATCACACAACCATGCATAACTCAAGCAAGCACATAAGACCCTCTGATCACACATAGTTTCCACTCTAGGTAAAGTATAATGAGAAGACTCACCTCGTAAGCTAGTAAGTAAAAGCCTCATGCTCGGGAATCCTCAATCTAGCCTCCGCCTAATCACAAGGATAATATCTCTAGTTAATACCCTCCTCATACTCGACTACACCACTCATTTGACCAACCCTAAAGTCGACAGAAGTCAATTCCAGTCAATAGTCCAATTTGACCAGACTCGCCGAGTGTACTCGTGCGACTCGTCGAGTCCCATCGATTCTCAGCAATCTCATGAAGGCCCATCTCGTCGATTTAACCCCTAACTCGCCGAGCTATCGCATGATCGAGTTCATCGGGACAAACCCTAACCGGCTCGTCGAGTCGGCTTATCAACTCCGCGAGCCCATTTGGTCTCAACTTGTATTCAGGTGATTTTGAGGCAGAAAACTCTCTCACACTCTAGATCTAAGCTGTCCAGGCCTGCATATCACGTAAAGCCTCGAGTTTTACGTTCATGCATGGCACTAAAGGGCTAAAAATGCAAAGAACAAGCTTGAGAAGAAGTCTCTCATTCAAGGGGCTATCATGGCTGAATAAAGCATGGGACTTTCGACTCTAGGGACCTCACAAGGTCCAGATCTTATGTCTATTTCTAAGAAGGTGCTCAAAACCTTCAAGGTCCCCAAAATAAGATGGAAATGAAGCCCTAACTCTAAAACCATGAGATCTATCCATACAAGAGAAAAAGGTACGAACTTTATACCTTGAATAGAAGCTCTTGGATGTCTAAGCAGCAGATCTAGCAACCTCTTCACAATCCTTGCTTGGAATCCTTCTTCCCTCTACCAAAATGCACCAAAGATCTTAAACAATGGCTCAAAACTCTCTCAAAGCTCAAGGGGCGATTAGGGTTTTTCTCAGTGAAAGGAAACAGATGGAGAGCCGCAAATGAGGCTATAATTATCCTTATATAGGCCCCAAACCCGGGGATTTAGGGTTTCAACTCACAGCGCCTACTCGGCGAGTCTACTCCTGGACTCGTCGAGTAGATCATTAAACCCACATGGCCATCCCGACTCTACTCGGCGAGTTGTAGCGCCAACTCGTCGAGTACGCCAATGAATCCTCAAAGATAAATACTTAAAATAAATACCTGGGAATCCGGATGTTACAATGTATCAATTACATAAAAGCGTTGCATATAGTTTACCCTCTATGTAGATCGGTAGCTTTACCTCGCCGACTGTATGCTTTGTTTCGCCACTGAATCCTATTAGCACTGGGGATTTTTTTGACTATTTTGGCTTCGGGGATGTTCATCCTTTTCAAAGCATCCAGGAGTACAATGTTAACTGATGATCCTACATCGACAAGGATCCTTCTAACAACATGGTTGGCGATGTAAAGAGTGATCACCAGTCCATTGGGGTGGGGATCCTATACGTCTGTTCTATCTTTTTCGTTGAAGGTAATCTCCTTCTCGTTCGTGATTGATGTATTCTTTTGAGGCCTTTCTTCTTTCTCTGTTTTCGACACTATGACATGCCTTTTTGTTACAGAATAAGAGGTACCACAAATTTCATATCCTCCAGAGATCACGTTGATTAACTTGGCATTCGTAGGTGGGGATCCTGGTTTCTCTTATATATTATGAGGATCCTGATCCTTTTATTTGGATCTTTCTTTTCTTCTTCCAAGGATCTCCTTAACGTATCCCTTGCTAAGTAAGTAACTGGTCTCCCTTTTGAGGGCTATGCAATCTTCTGTAATGTGACCAAATTCCTCATGGTATGCACACCATTTGGACTTATCTTTCCAGGTGGTGGACTTTTCGCCCTTTCTTAGCCATCTTGCTTTGTCGCCAAGATCCTGCATAGCAAATATTAAACCTGAAACATCCACAAAAAATAGTAGTCAGTGATCTTAGGAAATTCTTCTTCCTCCCCTTCATCTTCAAGGGCATTGACCTTATGATGATTAGGTTTGGAATAGGGTTTGCATTTATAGGATCTTTGGACCGAAGAATCAACCTTCCTATTAGGGTTATCATAGGAGTTTGGTGGGTTGCTCCTCTTTTGGATCTCAATGTCTTCTTCGAGCCTTATGAACCTTAGTGCTCTGATCCCCACTTCATTCATTCTTCTGCATGGAGTCATTATAAGATCTTCGTAGAAAGGAGAGTCTTTCTTTAAGCCCATATTGAAGGCGTCTACGACAATTGCCATATCAATGTTGGGGATACTCAGAGCTTCCCTGCCAAACCTGTTCTTGAAATCCCTGAGGGATTCCTTAGGATCCTAAACCACTCGATAGAGATCACTAGTGATCTTTTCAAACGTTCTACTACAAGAAAATTGGTTGTTAAAAATATTAACTAAATATGAAAAATAGTTAATAGAGTAACGAGGAACATTTAGTAGCCATTTCAAGGTTGATCCAGGGAGGTTCGAGCCAAAACCCTTGTATAGACAAGCTTCCTTCAAATGTGTGAGAATGGGGATGATCTCCATTTTTTCCCTACATTATACTACATTTTCTTTAGGATCCGTAGTCCATCGTAGGGCTTCATGCTGGGAGTTTGGAAGCGCTTTGGGACTTCGGTATCAATAATCGTCGGAGAAAATCTTGAGATCCTGTGGCTTGTTGGGGAAACTTCTGGTATAGGTTGGACCACCCCAGGCACACTTGAGATCATCTGCCTTAATTGCTGAAGTTCCTTGGCTATGACCGGGCTTATTCTTGCATCAACATCCATGGAGTTAGCATCAAAAGTATTATTATTTACGGAGTTACCGAGAGCCTTGTTGTTGGGAGTAACGAAGGTTCCGCGGGGATCCTGGATCATACGAGCTTGTTCCTTTCGAGTTGCACCCTAAGCGGGAGTAGGGGTTGAAAGATCTTATATGCCCAAGAGTCATTATAGAATGATATTGCTAATAATATATGATCATATAGGGTCACACCATATAGCAAGTTACCGTCAATTGATTATTTATTAGTATAATTTGATTATTAATAAATATATCAACACTTGTATTTCATTAGAAAATTATTATTTCTTGGAAATATTATTTTACTAATTGGGAATTTATTATTTGTGGAAATAATATTTATTGGAGAAATAACAACTTATGAAATATATCATAAAGTATGACTATTTATAAGTTATATTTGTATCTTATTAAGCTAGTTACAATTTATATAAAATATAGTTTTATATAAAATAAGATATTTATATATGATTAGTTATATATATATATATATATATATATATATATATATATATATATATATATATGTTGGGAATTCTTTATAAAAATGATTGATTTTTATAAAGATAACATGTATGTGTATAAAAAAACTAGCCATGAGACAACTTTTGTCTTCTTTTGGACATGCCTTTTTCGAAAAGTGGTAGGAGATAAGGCATGTATGCCTTGTCTATTCATGTCAAGCTTGGGGACAAAGTTGTCCCTCTTTTACTTTATGGTCTCCCCTCACTTTTGGCCTATATATACGGAAGGGCATGGAGGCATTAAATAGAACTTCTTGCAAGCTTCTTCTTCTTCTTCTTTTGGCCTTAAAACCGAGAGCAACAGGTGCTCTATGGGGCTACCAAATTTTCGAGATTTATGCCCTTTTATTCTCCTCCATTCTCTTGCATTTTGATGCTAGAAAAAGTCCCTTTGTTGCTTCACCTTTGAACATATATTTGGTATATATTTCAAAGGCTTATGAACAACAAATTACAAGTGAATACTAGCATGTGTTGATGGTTCTACTCTTGCTTGGTGGATGCTCGTAGAGAACTCTTGCTTTAGAGTTTCATGCCACACTTCATCAACTTTCAACCTCCCATGAGGATCAAAGTCTTCAAAGGTTGTTATGTTTTTCCTTCTATGGTTGTTTTAATCTTTCTAACTCTTGCAAAATGATCCTTGGTGGGTTAAATAGTTTTAGTTTTATTCAACATTTTTAAAGCTTCCGTTGTCAATTTTACCGGATGTAGAAATTGATATTTGGATAAAAACCGAACAATTGGTATCAGAGCCATTTTTGCAAGATTAGTTAGATTATTTGTTTAGTTGATGAAATCTTTGTTTTTGGAAAACATTGATGGTTTTCTCTTTGCAAGAAAAATTCATACATATTTTCTTTTACAATTTTAAAATGTTTATAATTATTATTTTTTGACCAAAAGTTTACATGCATATTTTTTGGTCGTAAAAGTTGTCTTAGAAAAATAAAGAGTTGTTATATATATTTTAGTATATAAATATTTATGATGTGCATAAATTGGCCATGGACCTTTGTGTTGATTTATTTAAAATGGTTGTAACTATTTATTTATTCATATGGTATGTAATAATTAAATAGGTAGTTTTCTTTTGTTAATTTTTGTAAGTAATAGATTATTTTTAGAAATAGTTTATGTTTGTAAAAATGTAACAAGAATGAAGATGGTGGCCATTTTGAATATCAAAAGTTTATGTTAATTTTATTAAAGTTTCTCAAACTTTATAAAATTATTTTTATAAACTTGCTACAAGGTGTTGAAGCAAGTGGGAGCACATGAAGACTTTACAAGATAAAGGTCTCTTATGTCCCTTTAGGAATGGACTTGATAACTTTGTGATGGCTCACAAAATTATTACTAGTTAATGGCTTTGTTTATGCACATATATTATAATTGTTATGCATGCATGTGATATTTTATGTTTATGTTATTATTATTATGTTATGATTGATAAATTAGTTTTTCAAATGCAAAATAATATTTGAACATAAATAAACATCACAAAGAGTTTGATTTTAATGAAATTTACATTTTAACATAAGATGCTAAAATAGTTTTACAATAAAACAAGCTTTATCGTTAAAACTAGTAACCGGTAAAATTTCGGGATTAAAATTGTATAAGTTTAAAATAGAGATTTGTAAACTTATTAAACTCCAAACCTTATTTTATAAAAGGAAGTTTTATTAAAAGGTTTCCAAATGTTCTAAAGCGCTCAAACGATATAACTTAATACTAGTTATTAATCTAAAACTTTGATCGCGTCAATAATATAAAACCGGGTTTTATATATAGAACATTGTTAAAAATGAGATTTTACGTGAAATAAGATTTTTTAAACTATATCATGGTTTATTGAATGCATGCAATAACCATGATATTACATGTTTTTTAAACTAGAATTATAAAAACACCAAAGACCCCTTACAAACCTCAAACTTATGCAATCCTTTTTTAAAGAACACTCGCACGTCTCTGGTATGCACTAGTGGGATAAAGGATACCTAACCACTTAGTGTTATCTTTTGATGGCTGAGGTGTCTTCGCGATTTCTATAACCAAGTTATAGACCGATTACACAAGTTTTTCAAATTGGATGATTTGATTGGAAATCTCTTGTGATAAAGGATATCTAAGCAAGAGAGTTTTGAGGCATAGATGGGATCAAACATGTCTAATTAAATTTGTTATTAGAGATCCCATAAATCTAGGAATTATATGGTAAGATATAATTGATAATCGATATCTACCGGGTTGAATTTGGATGGATGGGATAAAGGATACCTAACCATTTATCTGTTTTGCAACTTGGATCCCAGACTTTGATAATTAATGTTTTTAGAAACTAAAAGGGTATTAATTATTAAAGATTAAATATTGAAAATACTAAATGAATTTTGTTAAAATTTTGTAGATATATAATCCACTCTCATAACCATGAAATGTCATTTCTCTTTAAATGACTTAGTGAAACAATAACAAATAGATACAACTTCAATGAATGGGTTCATGTCTTAAGAGACAATCTCGTGAGAGATATGAAATTGTATACACTTGAAGGTCCTAATCCTAAACAAATTACTTTTGAGTAATAGAACTAAATATGTTACCTAGTAAAGGCATCACTGTGATGCTCAAGATGCTTCTAACATCAAGCTAGGAATAGTTATTCATGACTTCTAGGAAGTCTTGGATAATTTAAGCATATATCTGATGATATAACAGGTCAAGCAATATTCCAATAAATACAGTGATATTTTATTTAAAGCTAGTTTAAACAATGGAATAATGCAAGGCTAAAAGGGTCACCTTGTGTGATCTAAAAGGCCCATGTTTTATGGACTAAACACCTTTAGGCCCAAGAAATTCAATAAGGCCCACATAGATGGATCTTATTTCTTTTGTGTAGAAACTGGACACTGGTAGAGGAACTGCTCCTCTTATCTAGAAAGAAAGTCTGAAACAGACTAGTACTTCATGTATCTGCGGGATAGAACTTATACTTTTTTTTGTAACACTCAAGTACTTGGTACTTAAATGTTAATCTAATATTTGTAACTTGATTGAAAATATTTATAGAAGACTAACTAGCTGAGCACAAGCAAGTTGGAACTACACTCTCGAAGTTTAGTTTATAATTTATGCTTAGAACATAAATTGCTTGCAATATAAAACAATATTTATTTTGGAACAATGTATGTTTTAAATTTAGCATGTCTAAATATTTATGTCTCAGTTATTTATTTAAATGATTGATTATTTACTAGATCGTTTTTTCTTGACGATAATACTAATATTCTGAAATGATTGACTTCTATTTCAGAGACCAGATCTCTTAATAGAATTACAAAGTAAATATCAACATTCTATAAATAATATTAAGTTCTATATGCAAGCACTTTTGACTTAAACTTGTTTTAAATCAAACTTACCCATGACATTGTTATCATTATTGTATAAATGAAATCCACATATTCCAACTTCAAGAAAGGGATCTTTGAAGGAAAATAATGTAGATTATTTGACATATGTGAATCTTATTTATATATAATAGATTCCTAATAATATTTTCACTAAAGTGTAGAGAAAATAATTATTAAGGAACTATACACTTTGTTGTATGAATTCCTTTCTAATAAATGCCTCAGATTAAGCACAAGATACAACCCACTAGTACCATCTAAAGCCTTCATGATGATAAAGGGTAAATTAAACTTTACTTGATATAGTTTACTTTCTAATCAGTAGAAATGTCCTCCTTTTAACGTTTTTGGGATTATACTTCAATCACTATTAATTGTATCTAGAATATAATCTCCAACTAATTACATAATTATAGAATATTCTAAACGGGCATTTAGATTATTATATACAAACCCACCAAGAATAAGTTCCTTTATTACTCTGAAAGCTGAGTTACCAGAAATCAAGCTTCTAATGACAAAGCAAGTGGGAGGCACATGGAAGTTGAAGTAGTTCAAAAACCATAGCCTGATGTAACAATTGTTGGCACTAGAAAATGTGAACATGAATAATAGCTATTCATAAACACAAATTGTTCACAATAATGGTAGAAATCATCTATGACTTGAGAATTGTGGAATCTCTCATTGATGAGTTCTTGATGGCTTCTAGTTAAACCATCAACTACCAAAATATTATATCAGATCTTGAATCTGACAAATGACTTAGAGTCATAAACATTGAGATGTAATCCATGTTTAATAATCAAGTATGGGCTTGATTAATCTTCCTCTCTATAGCAAGGCTAGAAGGAGTAAGAGATACTTCTAGAAAGAATATATACATGGATGTATATACACATTCAGTAATACTTGTTATATAAGGATTTTCTCATACTCATGTCATTGAATATGGTCCTTATCATACTTATGACATTGACTATGATCAAACCTTTTCACAAGTAGCTATGATTAGATCTACAAGGATATTATTTACTATAACTTCATATTTTTAATATGAGATATAGCAAATAGATTTCAAGAAAAACCGTTTTTCTTAATAGACATCTACTACAAGATATCTATATAGCTTAACCTGGAGCTTTTCTTAATCCATGTTATCCTAACCAAATGTGTAAGGCTTAAGATCCACCTGTGGATATAAAGCAAACATCTCAAGATTTGAATAGTCATTTTAATATAAAGATACAAGGTATGCTTTTATATCAAAATGAAAAAAAAAACATGTGTGTTTACTAAGAACTAGTGGGAGGATAGTGATATTCCTAATCTTGTATGAAAGAGACATACTTAATCATTTGAAATAATATTCTGACTATGCAAGGTGGTTTTCACCTTGACTCGGAAAGTATTTCTAAAATGAAAGACTTAGGAATGACAAGATACATTCTTGGAATGTAAAATCTATAAGAGGTAGATAAAGATGAATGTTAAAGGATTTAAAATTCTTTTGCATGAAATGACAATATCTTGAAAGAGGTCAGGATACAAGATTCCTTTGGAAGATTCTTGACATTGTTACATGACACCTTTTGAGTCGGTCTCAAAGGACCTAGCACATAGGTTGAGCTAGATAAAATGATTTATATTCTATTTGCTTGGCAAATGAATCCATCATTTATGTCATATCACGAGATACAAAATTAAATACATGGTTAAGTTACTAGATGACTGTGAGAACATTCTAAGAGTACTTAAGAAGAGCTAAGAGAATGTATATGAGATAATTAGTTTAGAACAAAATCTTAATGTAAAGAGCGACATATGATTTTGATTTCTAAATAAACATAGATAATTATGAATTATAATTGGATTATGACTTCATTTTAGAATGAATAGTAAGTTTAGTTGGAATGAGGTCCAAGCAAAACATAATGACACAACCTACTACAAAATAAGAATACACAACTTTTGAAGTTGAAGTCAAATATGATTGGATGAATGAGTTTATTGAAAAACTATGTTGATTTCTGCCATTCAAGGATCACATAGAAATCTTTGTGAATTCGAGAGTTTACTTAATCAAGCTAAGGGACTCTATGTCACGAAAGAACACCAATCATATTCTCCAAGATATTTAACTATACCAAGAGTAAAAGTCAAATATGGAGATATAGTATTCGCGAAATTCACACAAATTAAATTTAGTCGAACCCGTTAATAAAGTCTTTCCTTTTAAACTAAGTATGAGTGGTCACACTTAAGCCATAAGACTTTTATTATTCTAGAAATGGGATTTTGGTTTGGATTTAGTATTTGGATATTGGAACATTGTAACAACAACTATTACATAATGTTTTTGATATACTGGGATATGATCATTACATTAATACTTGTTGTGTTCTATATTAACATGTTTAATCCATGAATAATCTTGTTATTCTAAAGGTTCATAGTCGGTCATGATTGTGGGAGCAATTATGAAGTAAGACTAATATGAAAAGGATTGGTTGACTCTCTCCAGATGAAAGTAGGCAAGAAGTTGTAACCAAGTTTCATAAGTACTTGTCAAAGAACTAGTACTGAACAGACCCGCATCAAGATCAACTCATAGATCGCAGTCGTGAGTGACACTTGATTAAAAGATACTATCTTTGTATCCTTAACACCTGAGATACATAGTGGGACTTAAGTATAGGGAGTACTATGCTTTGATATGACCAAATGTTGTTCCTTGACCGGGCAGTTATAAAATTCATATTCGGGTATGGTGTGAACTATACAAGTGGCTTATGTAGTCAAGATGGGATTTGTTCCTCTTATTCGTTAAGAGTTAGACATGTAACGCGCGTTACCCAAAGTTGAATTACAAATGAGATTGATTGCGATCCAAGGATCATGTTTCAACAGGATGTCTCTAACAAAGGGATAATTTATAAACTTACTTTAATACATCAATTGAAGCTTAGAGCTTTTGGGAATTGGATGTTGATGAATGGCATTCTTTGTCATATGTTATTGGGGGCAGTGAAATGTTGCTAGACGTTCACCACTGTCTTTATCAATCTATGATGAGTCTTGTGCAAGTGGGAGATTGAAAGATCTTATATGCCCAAGAGTCATTATAGAATGATATTGCAAATAATATATGATCCTATAGGGTCACACCATATAGCAAGTTACCGTCAATTGATTATTTATTAGTATAATTTGATTATTAATAAATATATCAATACTTGTATTTAATTGGAAAATTATTATTTATTGGAAATAATATTTTACTAATTGGGAATTTATTTTTTGTGGAAATAATATTTATTGGAGAAATAACAACTTATGAAATATATCATAAAGTATGATTATTTATAAGTTATATTTATATCTTAATAAGCTAGTTACAATTTATATAAACGATAGTTTTATATAAAATAAGATATTTATATATGATTAGTTATATATATATATATATATATATATATATATATATATATATATATATATATATATATATATATATGTGTGTGTGTGTGTTAGGAATTCTTTATAAAAATGATTGATTTTTATAAAGATAACATGTATGTGTATAAAAAAACTAGCCATGAGACAACTTTTGTCTTCTTTTGGACATGCCTTTTTCGAAAAGTGGAAGAAGACAAGGCATGTATGCCTTGTCTATTCATGCCAAGCTCGGGGACAAAGTTGTCCCTCTTTTACTTTATGGTCACCCCTCACTTTTGGCCTATATATATGGAAGGGCATGGAGGCATTAAATAGAACTTCTTGCAAGCTTCTTCTTCTTCTTCTTTTGGCCTTAAAACCGAGAGCATCAGGTGCTCTATGAGGCTGCCAAATTTTCGAGATTTATGCCCTCTTATTCTCCTCCATTCTCTTGCATTTTGATTCTAGAAAAAATCCTTTTGTTGCTTCACCTTTGAACATATATTTGGTATATATTTCAAACGCTTATGAACAACAAATTACAAGTGAATACTAGCATGTTTTGATGGTTCTACTCTTACTTGGTGGATACTTGTAGAGAACTCTTGCTTTAGAGTTTCATTCCACACTTCATTAACTTCCAACCTCCCATGAGGATCAAAGTCTTCAAAGGTTGTTATGTTTTTCGTTCTATGGTTGTTTTAATCTTTCTAACTATTGCAAAATGATCCTTGGTGGGTAAAATAGTTTTAGTTTTATTCAACATTTTTAAAGCTTCCGTTGTCAATTTTACCGGTTGTAGAAAGGGATTTTTGAATAAAAACCCAACAGGGGTTGGTGTTGAGGATCATATCTCGCGACGGTTTCCTGAGGATCCTGTATTATTAAAGTTCGGGATCTTGGGTTGCAAGATCGAGGGTGTTTCTTCCTGGGGTTTGTGGATCTCTGCCCTCATTCTCTCCATTTCCTTGTGTACCATCGTGTTGTCCTCCTATTGTTGAGTAACTTTTCGTTCTAGTCTTTTCATCGTAGAAAAGATCTCGTTATTGGAAATCAATATAAAAGGATCCTGAAATCCTTGGGTAGCGACCGAAGATGTGTTTTTCTTTGGTAAATCAGAAGTTTTCTTGGGAGCTCCGCACCGAGGTGGAGGGAGGTTTTTTAAGGAAATAGGAGGAATGGAGGAGGAGGATAACGTTGGTTGGGTAGATGTGATTTTCGAACTATTGTGAATACATGGCCCTACGGTGGGAACAAATTGTTTTGGTTAAAAATCGATCAAGTGCAATTCAACCAAATTGTATGATAGGTTGTGGTGTTAGTGCAATGCAAGTGTAGAATAATGATCAAAGTGAGACAAGTGAGTTACAAGGAAAGCCCTTGATCCTTATTAGGATCTCCGGCATAAAACCTTGGGAGGTGATAACGATCACCAGCCTTATTGTTTTTTATTGATTTTAATCTGTGATTACAGAGATGATGAAGATTATACGAGTACAAGTGTAGTAGTAGAGTTAATCATGTGTATAGTGTGAGAGTTACATGTGTTATTTATAGTCTAATATAATTAACAAGAAGTCCGAGACTTTCGGGATCCTCCTTGAACAACTATTTGTATGTTGTTTGACTTGGTATTCCTGGGTCTTAAGCTTGGTTGAAGTGACTCTCCGTTGAGAATGAGTCTTGTGTTGACTAATTCTGCATAAGTGATAAAAAGAAAGAAGAATATAGCCGTGATAAGTGTTAGTAAATATTAGTGATAATAATCATGATCCTGAGACTTCAGGATTATTAAGGATCCTGAATATAATTATGGGATCCTGCCCCTAACACATCCTCTCTACTTAATGGTACCATTAATGATTAACTTTTAATCATTAGGTCATGATGATATACTTTTTACCTATTTATTAAAAGTAATTAGGTTATGATGGCAATATAATTAATAGATATTCTAATATATGAATAATTAATAGAACAAATTACTGAAATCGTCCCTGTGGTTTGTCAAAATTTCATGTTTGGTCCCTAAGTTTTTTTTTGCACTCAGACCGTCCCTATAGTTTGTTTTTGTTGCGTGTTTCGTCCCTAATGGACCTAAAATGACCAAAATACCCTTGTTGATTATTTTATTTGTTTTCTTTATTATTAACCTAATAAAAAGAAATGCTTTAATATGTGGGGCCCACCTAAACCTTTATCCTCCTACTGTATACGTACTCCATCGGCCTAAACCCTCACCGAACACTCTGCCTCCCTCTTCCTCGCCAGAAACCACCATGGGTAACCCTCTTCCTTGCTGGAAATCACAATCTCCTTTCTTCTCTGTTTTCTGAGTTATAGTTATTGTCGGTGACCTCGTTAGAGCAGACGCGAGGTGGTGGAGTTAGTGGTGTTCGATCACCCGCGATGTGAAAAGCTCTGGCGCCCACCAGCCACCCCTGTGTTCTCTCCACGACGTCTTCCTCGTTACTCTCTGCAGATGGATCTGCTAAATTGCCATCTTCATTATTTGAAGAGTCAATGTCCAAGCCCTAAATCATCATCACTGAATCCGCTTGGACTTCTTCCCGTTTCCTTTATCCAACCCTAAATCGCAACTATCAATGTCCCATAATCCAATCATCTAAAGAGTTAATATATGTCATCTAAAGAATCAAATTCCAAGCCCTAAATCACCGCCAGGATTTAACACACTCCTCCCACAAGCAAAAGATTCAAATATTCGAAGCCTGATTGAAGTTGATTATAGATTTGATTTTAGGAATTATGTTTGAGGAAAAATGACAGATTTATAAACCTAAATTTTTCCTTGTCGTATTTACAAAAACGAGAACCAAAAACCGATGAACTATGTTTTTTTTGGATTTGCAGAAACGAAAAATATTTTTGGGATTGTTTTGAGAATTTTTGGGATTGTTCTTAATGTATATTTTAGATATTTATAGTTTTTTGTTATTTTTCTTATGCACTCTTTCTGGAATTATTAGGATTGTTATTGTGTACTTTTATGGGATTTTTTGGGATTGTTAGTGGTGTTGACAGTGGTTGATGTTAGTGGTGTAGATGGTAATGGTGCTGACGGTGGTGATGGTTAATAATGGAGGAGGTTGTGTCGATGGGGAAAGTGAACTTAGTAAGTGTGGGTATCAGTGGTGTTCAACGACAGTTGTGGTGGCGGTGGTAGTTGATGGCAAGGATGATGTTGATTGATGGAAGTGTTGGGTGAGGGTGTTGTTCGTCGGTGACAAATAGTGGTTGTCCGGTGGCACTAGTGGTGGTAGGAGTGAGAGTGAGATTGGGTCCCACATATTTATAAATTAATTTATTTATTTTTTTATAATTTATAAATAACAAACAAAAAAACTGAAAACAAAAATATAAAGATAAAAAATGTCATTTCATGTTGGTCAAGGACGAAAAACGCAATAAAAACAAACTATAGGGACGGTCCGAGTACAAAAAAAAACCTTAGGGACCAAACATGCAATTTTGACAAACCACAGGGACGATTTCATTAATTTTTTCTGATTAATATTTATAAATCCATTAGTTTAAATTCTATTTACTAAAATATTATTTATTTCATTTATTACATAGATAATTTATTAATGTTATTTTTATAAAAGTTGTGTAAATATTTTTATTCAAGTTTTAAAAAAAGATTAAAACACGACACAACAATAATAAAATAATATTTTGACACAACAACTAATAAAATGTTCAAATACATTCACGCTTAATCTTCGATATGTATCCAAGGTGTTTCACAAGTACGAGACTTAAGTTGATTGTATAAATCAAAACGCAACCAATACATATATGTCATGGTATGAGGCGTTAGGTAATTTCCTTTAAAAAATACCGACATATAATGGTTTCCGTTTACATGGGCCAATGTAATGGCTCGGTGGGGTTGGAACTCTTCGGGACCTCTCCAAAGAGGGAAGCATGTTTTAGATTGTTCGTGGCTTAAAGAATGAACGATCACACCAAACTTGTTGGCAATTAGGTAACCAGTCAAAGGCATATGCAATCAATGTCGTCGCAAAGGTGCAGGTGACTGAAACCAACGCAATGACTCGTATACCTCATCGAACCCGTCAGTAAAACCTCTATGTTATGCGTAATATTGACTCTCTAACTCTTCAAGCAATTGTTTTCTGAAGTTTTCTTTAAATTTTTCCACTACATCATCACAATTAATATCGTCGTCTACTATACACGTCGTATCTGAAATATCAAGTTTCCTCCAAAAGATATCTATCGAATCCAAGGGTATATTTTCACCTGCATTGAAATATAAATAATTATTTATCGAATATTTAAAAATCTATTTGTATGTTGTAGTTGAACCTACTAACCTGAATTCGAGTAGAAAGAAAGTATGCAAACACATGGTAACCCACAATTGTTACAAAGTTTGCAACCACAATTCGAGGAGTTTAACTTTAAATCACCCAACCTTTGAATCTCTCCTAATATTATATCTAAAGTTTCGTTTGAAACATGACCTCACAACAATTGGAAACAGACAAGTTGTGGTGATTGTAGTGAACAATCAAGCTATTTTCAAAGGTTTTGTTGATCAAAGTTTGTTGTGACTTCACGACTTGATTACTCTGTTGCATGGATTTATTGAGATTAGAATTTGTAGAGTTCAAAATTTTCTTTAACTTAGAATGTTTAATCTCGACTCTATTGGTCGTGCGGTTTCTAAAATTGAGATGTTGATCAACCCAAACAGACACAAACATTTTCTTGTACTTGTTTAACCATGTATCATCTATGTATCTCATAACACATGTGAAGTAAAATAAATTAACAAATAAGTACATAAACAGTAATATGAAAGTTATGATTTAGAAATATAGTTAATAAACAAGCTTATATGGATAATTTATCAACATTGATTGAAGTCGTTTGTACTTTTCCATGTATGTCATCAATGTTGGAGATTCAACTAGTAAAGTCCATAGTATTCTAAAAGAGTCACGGTCGTCATCCAACGTGATAATTTTGCTGGAAATTTTTAAAATGTTTTGCTCAATATGTCATCTATAAAGTAACCGTGCCGCATCCGGAAACACTATTTCAGATGCATTGATGAGTGTCAACTCTATGTCTGTGATTATTACATGTAGGTGCATACACTTATCGAGTATTGACTTTACACAGTTTAACACTCAAGTATAGTTGGCCTCCTTTTCTCTATGTATAAAGGCAAAACCTGTAGAGAATGTCATTCGAGTTGAGGTCACACCAACAATTTCAACAAACGTCTTATTATATTTGTTCGTTTTGTAAGCGGGATCTATCATCAACACATGTGGAAATGCACACCATATCTTCCAAGACGTTGTATGCACGTAAAATAGATTCTCTAACTCATTTGAATCACCTGTAGTAAGCTCATATAAATAATTATTGTTGTCCAAAATGGATATAAGAACCTGCATTGGAGTTTTTCTTGCTTGCTAGTGCCTACGAATCTTTTGTTGTGCGTTATATATTCTTTGAACTATCGAAACATTATTTTCATTTTGGCCCCTTCAAGGTTGACAGAATATCATGTGGCTCCAAGTTCTTTCTTGTAAGATCTTCCACCAAACGATTCTCGTCAAAAGATAACCGCCTTGCGAACGGATGACCATCCATATGTGATGCATGTGGATGATTATGATCATCACATATTACCCTCATCATCCATTGATTATCTTTTTTTTAATACTTTCCTTCTGGTTGAAATTGACAATTAGTTTTTCTGGTTCCAGATGCTTTAATCGTGTTAGTAGCTTTATATTCTCCACCACAATCACATATAAGTGTGACTTTATACACGAAGCCGTTGACATATGCCTTTGATCTTTTGGTGATATTGACATATCCTAGAGAGCGTGTTGTGTTTTGTGTCCACTCCAACAATTCCTCACGAGACTTGAACATCTAAAATTGAATTTTAAGTGTTTTAGTTTATATGAAAAATATAAAACGTCATAATGGAGTATAAGCATATAACCTGGTCGAAAATGCCGATTTCTTGGTAGAAGTATCTTCATCTCGAGCAAATATGTTGATTCCAAATAAATTAGACATCTTTATATACAAAAAAAAATCACACCAAATAATTTAATATTTTTAAAATTAAAAAACATTTATTAACAAAAATTAATTATGTATAATTTTTAAAGTTTATGTAATCTATTAAAAAGACTATTATAAAAATTGGTGTTTTTGTTAAAAAAAATACATAAATTATATTACATAATTTTATGATAAAAAAGTTGATGTTTTTGATAAAATAGATAAATATATTTGCAGAAACCAAAAAATATAAATATAAGGGTATATAATGTCATATTGTCAAAATAGAGAGACTGTTAATGTAAATTTATAGGATATAAAGTTCTTACTTTCTCTTACCCCTAGATATAAAAGACGCAGCCACCAAGAGAGAGAGAGAGAGAGAGAGTGTGTGTGTGTGTGTGGGGGGGTGGGGGATTTTTGGCGGGCTGCACAAGATTTCCGTCGACCTTCACCTTCAAGCGAGCTTCATGTGGACCTACGTCTCTTTCTCTCCTCCTGTCTCCTCCGACGGTGATGGTCTTAGGCGAGCTTCATGGGTTTTTCCGAAAACACTTCAATTGAGTTCATGCGTTTTCTGGCGGTAAATGTTACAAAAATGGAGATGGTCAATGCGTCTCTGACGTTTCAGTCGCAATTTCACCGACATTTCACTCGAGTTTAACATGTTTTCCAGTGATGCTTCCTTCTCCTTCACTCGAGCTTAATATTTTTTCAATCGAGCTTAACGCGTCTCCGATCCTCGCTTCTTAGTTGCTATTTTTTTCGTTTCTCTCTTCTCCGGTGAAGATTGCACTGTTAATGGTAGTTAGTAGTGGAAGTATATTGCCAGCAGTGGTTAAGGATAATGGTTTCAGGAAGGATTTAGATTGTAACACTCATAAATTTCCAACCAATTTAAACTTTTCAAAAACAATCCAAATCCATTAATTATTACAAAAAGGTTTCAATTAGTTTATTATCAGAGTATCCCAGAAACATCAGCATAAAAATGAGGAGCGGTACAATCACGCCGTCGCCTTGCCACGATCTCCTGAGGTACCTAAAACAATACACTGAAACTGTAAGCCCGAAAGCTTAGTGAGTTACCCCCAAAATACCAACCACATACAACCATAATCATATCATATCACAATACAGAGCAGCCATGCATATCGAGTCTACAGTGTGACTGGTCCGCCCGCACCGGGCCTTCAGTCCACCTGGTCCACCCTCTGAGTCTACAGTATGACTGGTCCGCCCGCACCGGGCCTTCAGTATGTCTGGTCCACTCTCCGAGCCTCGGCACGTCTGGACCGCCCTCTTGGGGCCTTCAGCCTATCCGGACCGCTCACTGGGCCTTCGGTCTATCCGGTCCACCCTGGGTATGTTGGCCTACAGCACAAAGCATGACCCGCCTCAACCCAACCCAAATCAAACAACCATATGCACATAAACAGGTAATCACATAACTTTCCACAACCAAACAAACCGATCCAGCAGATCATATAGCATAGCAACATCCTATCCAGGATACCGACCTAACCGGTCACTAGCATAGCATCAACCTATATACCAGGATATCGACCTAAACCAGGTCACTAACACAGCATCATCCTCTATACCAGAATACCGACCTAAACCAGGTCACTAACATAATACCATCCTAATTACTCGGATGCAGATCTAACAAATCAAAATCATATCAAACAGTTACCCGGATTCTAATCCGATAAAGGGTCGGCCTTGGTGCCTTAGACCCTGTTGATATAGTGAGGATAACTCACCTTGCACTTGCCGAGCTGGAGAGATAGAATCAAAACCCTCGATCACCGCCACGAACACCACCACCTATCACTCCAAAGAAACCACAACTATCAGAACCCAAATTACCAACATACCCCTGGAAATCAACAGGTCAACTCTTGGTCAAAGTCTCAGTCCTGGTCAAAGTCAACCTTCCTGGTTGATCCTACTCGCCGAGTCAACCTATCGACTCGTTGAGTTTATGAACTCAGAAACCCACCACACACGACCCGACTCGCCGAGTTCCTAACAGACTCGCCGAGTCACTACGCGACTCAGTGTCTGAAACCTCAAACCCACTCGCCGAGTCATCTCCCAGACTCACCGAGTCCACTCGGGACTACATCGAACCAAAACCCTACTCGACTCGCCGAGTCATCTCCCAGACTCGCCGAGTTCATACGGGTATTCCTATAATCGAATGATACAGAGCTACTCCTTTGATCCAAACAGTAGATCTAGGTCCCTAGAGAGCATTAGCAACATAAAGTTGCTACCTTTACGTGCTTTCATGTCCCAAAATCCGAAAACCAAGCTAGAAAGGAACTTAACTCATGAGAATGGCTTTTGCATAACAATACTAAAGGCTTTCTGCATTTAGGATCCAAGTAGAACTCAGATCTGGAGTTTCAACTCCAGATCTAACTTATGCCCCAAAATCTCATCATATCATCCCCAAACAAGCCCTAAAACTCCATGAAAGATGGATCTAGAAAGGAGAAGGGCCAAGGAAGTGATTCATTACCTCAAGACGACCTCCAACTGATGAATAATCCGGATCTCCACAATTCTCCTTGATACAAGCTTCATGATCCACAAGATCCCTTCACAAAATCACTTATCCAAGCTCCAAAATGCTCCCAAGGCTCTCACTCACGATTTTAGGGTTTCTGGATCTCAAAGGGTAGTAAGGGGGCCGAGGGGTGGACAATAGATCCTTTAAATAGGGTGCAAACCCTAAGATTTAGGGTTTTCTCTTCCTAGCACTGACTCGTCGAGTCCCGCCACCGACTCGGCGAGGCAGGCCACTTAACACGTGCTCCTCACATGCTCCGACTCGACGAGTTATATCTCCAACTCGCCGAGTCCATCCTCCCATTTACACTTTACACCCCCGAACTCTTGCTTCTGAACTTGGGATGTTACATAGATTTTAACTGATTTTTTCATATTTGTTAATATTTTACTTAATCTTTCTTATTTTATGTGTTTATATACAAGTATTGTAGTTTATTGTGTGATTAACTGGATTAATGTTCTTCAATTTACAATGTAATTGTTGATTCCAGTATGTACATTGTATTATTTTTAGACATCAAGAACACAGTCTATAATGAAAAAAGCTGAAATAAACTAAGATTACTAAGTATAGTGTTTTTATGTAACAATTTACATTAATTGCCAAATAAGTTTGAAAATTTTAAAAAGCTGCAATTAAAAGAATGATATAAAAGTCAACCACCAATAAAATAATTATTAGAGGGGTATGAACATAAAATCAGGAGTATTAATAACAGCTCCCATATTAATGGAATAGAACATAAGCAATTTCAAATTGCTCCGTGATCTACAAAATCCTCGCAAAATAGATGACAAAATCCTTTTACGCGCGTGCGTGCGTGTGTGTATATATATATATATATATATATATATATATATATATATATATATATATATATATATATATATATATATGTCCCATAAAAATGAAATTTTTGGTAGGAAGGTAAAAAGTTTTTTCCTACATATTTTTCTGCCAAACCAAAAAAAATCATTAGATAATTCAAAACTAACATGATTCACACAAAAAGTCTCGAAAAAACATGTCCATGATTCATTTTTGCGATAATTTTGTTTTTATTCACTAAAATTGATAAAAAAAAAAAAAAGAATGAATTATTGCTTGATTTGCCAATAAATGATTTATAACGGTGTTTTTTGGGGAATTCTTTCTTGTGAAGCGTCTTAATTTTGAATCATCTAATGATTCAAGTTTTGGTTCGTAAAAAACTAACCTAACAAAAAACTTCTTACCATCCTACAAAAATTTTAGTTCTTATTTAATCTGGATTATATATATACACATACACGCAAGCTCTTAGAGAACCTAAATATTTGTGCGAAGAAGAGAACTAATAATGCAAACATCATTCTTCAAAATCAAAACCACAAATATTAACGAAATTCAACATCTAATCCATATCTAAGCTTAAAAAAAATTTGACGATTTTTTTAATTGTTGATTCTTTTTCTTATTGTTGATATATATATATATATATATATATATATATATATATATATATATATATATATATATATATATATATATATGCATACATATTTATGAATCAGCAATCATATAAATTACGAACGCATATATGACCTGTTAATTCATATATATATATATATATATATATATATATATATATATATATATATATATATATATATATATATATATATATATATATATATATATATATATATATATTCATCCATAGTCTATATGATTGTTAACGTGTAGTTCGTAGGTTCTTACACTTTTTTTAATTCGCATAGTAACTCAGTCATATATATATATATATATATATATATATATATATATATATATATATATATATATATATATATATATATAGAGAGAGAGAGAGAGAGAGGGAGAGATATATACACTTTTTTTAATTCGCATAGTAACTCAGTCATATATATATATATATATATATATATATATATATATATATATATATATAGAGAGAGAGAGAGAGAGATAAAGATAGAGAAAGGGAGAGACTGAGATGAAAAAATTATTTTTGAAAACTCGTATGTTTGCTAGAACTCGAGAATTCCTAATCCGTTCATCATTTTTCTAGATCAAAACCATCAATATTTTCCAAATGTTATGTCTAAGAGAGATCAATGCTCAAAGAAAAGATTTGACGATTATTTTTATTTGAAAATGTGCATATATGAACATCTAAATATGCATGCATGTATATTTATGTTTTCTGTGTTTTTTTTAATGTTTTTAAATTGCGATTCCATTAAATGTCGGTACGAAATATCATTCTTGTGTTGGTTTTAATTTTTTTTGAAAAAAACATAAATATCCATGCATGTGTATATCAATTGTGCACAAGCACATTTCAAAAGCAAATCATAATTTTTTTTAGCTTAGATAGGTCTTAGACGCAACATTTGAAGACTAATGCTGATCTTGGTTTTGAAAAATGATAAGCAGACTAGGATTTCTCGAGTTCTCGTAAATCTTTAAGTTCTCAAAATAACTTATAAGGGAAACTTGAATATACCCTACATGATATATAACTTTTGGTACTCAAATTTACCATAATACATAATATATATATATATATATATATATATATATATATATATATATATATATATATATATATATATATATATATATATATATATATATATCATGGTTCTAAAAAACGCACCATGGCGCGAGGCGTGGTGTAGCCGTTACGAAAACGTCCAATGCGGGTTTGTTAAGCGTAGCACCCAAATAACGTGGTAAGGCGCGCCTTATCGCGATATGGCGCGAGTTTTTTTCAAGGCGCGAGTTTTTTTTGTTGTTTTTTTTTTGAATTTTTTTATCGGGCCTAAAATAATTGAGTTTTTGTTAACTTTTTATATTAAATACTAATATAACACTTCTAAAATAATTGAGTTTTTATATTAAGTACTTTAGACGAGTAGGGTGCATATACGATATAAAACGACAAAGCCTGTTGGGTTTGGTTACCTAAGAAGTGCGGACGCAGAACTTCATATTAGGGGTGACATGTGAAATTTAACTATTGGAACGATAGTAGAAAAAAAATTCAAAAATTATTACATTGCGTGAATAGAAGTAAGGGGTTATCGGTGTAACGATAGGACACCATATAGAACCGCCCTTAATACCTAAGCTTATATACCTTATATGGTATATTTTCTCTCTCTCTTTCTCTTTCTCTTTCTCTCTCTCTCTCTCTCTCTCTCTCTATATATATATATATATATATATATATATATATATATATATATATATATATATATATATATATATATTAGTGTTGCAGAAATCAGCCTAATCGGCCGATTAATCGTTAATCAAACCTCCACCGATGAGATTTATTGCTAATCGGTCACTATAATCGGTTTTGGTCAATGCAGGTCAAAGTCGGAATTAATCGGACTTAATCTAATCAGACTTAATCGGGTTTGGTCAATGCAGGTCAAAGTCGGACCTAATCGCCCCTAATCGAACCTAATCACCGATTAATCGAATATTTTGGAGGATTAAAGTTAGATTTATAAATTTTTGAATAATTTTCTTAATAATTAATGGTCTCCGATTAATCACCGCTTAGCCGATTAATCCCTAATCGCTAGTCCACCGATTAGCGCCCGATTAGCGATTTTCTGCAACCATGATATATATATATATATATATATATATATATATATATATATATATATATATATATATATATATATATATAGAGAGAGAGAGAGAGAGAGAGAGAGCTAAGTTCAAATATTTCTAACAATTATTGTTTGCATGAATGCACCAATAGGAATTTAGGAAAAAATAAATAATTAAATAAATCATTTAAGGGTATTATAGTAATCTTTTCATAGTTAATTATGGTAGATAATTAATATTCATGATATCACGCAAGAAGCAAAGATAAATTTAGAACATTAGCCCTAAATCGAACTCACCATCGTTTCTGATCCACCGCTTCTGCTTCTTCTTCTACAATTGATCATCATGATTCCAAACTCATTACCAGGTAATTATCCTTCTCCAATCAATTATTAAGCTTTTCTTTATTTTAATAAACTCATTTTTTTTCTTTAATCGATCATTCGATCGCCAGCTCCACGTTCTTTTCTCATGTTTCAAGTTAATCGATTACCCTCTTGTCAATCACTATTTTTGTCTGGTGGTTACTTAAACTGCTTATTCTCCTTTAGTCATCAGTAAGCGTACTTCCCTCTTTTTTGATTTCATACTATCAAGCAATTTGTGCGTGCAAGGTTAGTCTGTGCAAAGGGAATTGTAATTTCTACATATGTTTACGCTTTAATTATTCTTCAGTTTTTTTTTTGTCCTTTGTGTCTTTGCGTTGGATGTTGACCTATTCAACCTTATTGTTTGGTGGTACATTGTAGAATTGGTAAAAGTTTTCAAATTCTTATTTGACAGGGTAATTTTATTCCTATTTTGATTGCTACAATATAACTATAAATCTTATCTATTTGTTTCTATTTCATCCTTCTTTGACTTCATATATTCCATCTCCAGTTCCTGTCAGATCTGTCGGATATGATTTTGTCATGACCTCCATGTGTTCGATAAAATGCCTTAATGAAAAAATAGTTAATAATCTTTAATGTTTTTACTTCTCTTTGTTCCTTATTCTTTTCAGAACTATATAACTTAATTTAGATTGGGTTGGAAGCCCTTTTCATAACAACAGGTTGATGCTAGTTGATTTGGATTAAGTTTGGAATTGCATTTGGTTTCTTCAATCCCATTTCAAGCTCTTTTATTGTTGGTATTAAACAAGATTAGATAGATACATGCTTTAGAATGTTTATGCATATAGAAAAAAAAACTATGATATAACTGCATTCTGTAATGTATTCTGTTAGAATTTATTTATATAAATGCATTCTGTTAGAATGTCTTTGAAAATCTTTGAAAATCTTTGTTAACAACAAGTATATTTGTTTAATTGGTACTACTAACGAGTAATGTATCTTATTCTTTCAGAATTGCATGGAGAATGAATTCAATATTGATCATACAAGATAAATATTTGGAATCGAGTTCAACAACAAGTATATATGTGAAGATCAAGTTGATTATATGGACCATTGAAGAGGATCAAGTGTATTTTTTCAATAACTATATATTCAAGAATGCTATTTTTTAAGAATTTAATATTTTTGATGATATTCTGTTAGAATATGTATAACTATATTAAAATATATAAGGATATTAGTCTGTAAGAATATGTGTGAATTTATATTTAATTTCGGATGCATATTAAGAATAAAATCATAGACCCAAGTTGGATGTATATGAATAATATCCTATTCTTAAATCAGGTCAATTATCAAATATAACTGCATTGGAAATGTATTCTGCAAAAATAAAATCGAAAATATATTTACTAGTTTATGGTTGGAATTCTGTCATTTGGACAGAATAAAATCGGATTTTTAAAATCGAATTAATTTAAAATATTCAGATTTTTAAAAATAAAGGAATTAATTATCCCTTAAAATCCGAAAATTTTCTTTTTTAATATAGGTAAATTGACCAAAATACCATTATGCTGAAAATTGTGTGATTATATGGTCCATGTTACCCTATTGTAATATCATAGGCTCTCAGATCATGACATTTGATTCTATTCCATCCAGTGGTCCACATCTGTGCATTCTGGCACACAATAGTTAGTAAAAACAAAATAACCTAACTATATATATATATATATATATATATATATATATATATATATATATATATATATATATATATATATGTGTGTGTGTGTGTGTGTCACACCCGCAAACCAGAACGGCGGAAACGTTCGGGCGGAGGACGTCATGTACTGTATCATAACAATGCACAATATTAAACAAGCAACAACATCATCCATTGCATTAATAATATAATTTAATACGAGTGTGTTCTGTATATAGTTTGAAAGACACCAAAATATGAATCAAAATAAAAGACGAGTCTCGAATGTGCTCCGTCTTCTTAAAACCTGGTCCAGTGTACCTGTCTACTGGTGACCTAAGAATACAAGTTATTTTGAAAGAGTAGATCAGCATTTAAACTGGTGAGTTCATAAGTATTTTAGTGTCAATGTTTGTATAAGTTTGATGAAAGTGTTTGTAAGTGTTTGATGTAAATGTTTGTATACTTCCTAGAAAATCCTATATTTTCTACTAAATTGGAAAGTAGTCTTCTACCAAGACCCGACTGTTCTTTATGTTTGTTCTCTTGTAAAACTGAGTGTTTTTCCCAAGTATGACTATCATTACCAGGAAATAGTTTACATTACCATTTATGTGAGAAGATCACTATATGAATGTAATGGGAAAATGAAGATACAGTAGTATTGTATAAAGTAACTACCGATGTACTAACTACCTTAAACCAATTGTTTAATTAAGGTAAAATGTGATGAGTTTATAACAATACTTGATCGACTAGTAAAATACGACGTTCAAAGACGTCGAAATAGTATGACATTCGTCACCCGTAGACCTGCAGGTCCCATTGTAGCTAGCAGCAAGGTGTAGGATGGTCAATCTCGTATAGATCTATACACAAATTCACGCTCTCCCTCCAGGAGACTCTGGTTACAAAACGTGACACGGCAGTATATTGCCATGCCATGAAGTAGTGTTCCTTCTGTTCTAGTGTATAGTATGTTCCTTCTATTCTAGTGTATAGTATGTTCCTTCTGTTCTAGTGTATAGTATGTTTGAACTGACTCATGTATGAACTGACTCTTGTATGTTTCAATGTTCTAGAAATAGTAAGTAGTAATCCTCTAAACTATACCTATTATAGTTTACTAGTACTGTTGTTTGAATTCAATGTTCTAGAAATAGAAATAGTAAGTAGTAATCCTCTAAACTATCATGTATGAACTGACTCTTGTATGTTTCATTTGATCATCGCGCTCCCAAGTGAATTCAGGTCCTCGCTTGGCATTCCAGTGAACCTTCACTATCGGGATACGGTTTTGCTTCGTTTGCTTGACCTCACGGTCCATGATCTCTACTGGTTCTTCCACGAAGTTGAGGCTCTTGTTGATCTCGATCTCATCGAATGGGATTACAAGAGTCTCGTCGTATAGACACTTTTTCAAGATCGAAACGTGGAAAGTATGGTGTATGTTACTAAGTTCTTGAGGTAGTTTGAGTTTGTAAGCTACAAGGCCGATTCTAGCGAGAATCTCGAAAGGCCCTACGTATCTTTGATTTAACTTCCCACGCTTTCCGAAGCGTATCAAGCCCTTCCAGGGTGAGACCTTCAATAGAAAACGGTCGCCAACCTGGAATTCCAAAGGTTTCCTGTGGCAACCTGAAACCTTTTCCTTTTCTGTTACGCATTTTCCGTTAATGAAATTTCAGATCCGTTAACTTTTTTCCGTCAAAATTTTGGTTTAATATATAATCTAGTTATATTTAATTAAATTATTTACGAGTCGGAATCAAAAATCGCGCGGAAACCCGAAAATCTCGAGAAAACTACATTTTTGGTCTAAAATGGGATTACGACCGTAAACTAGTTTACGGTCGTAAACTCGTTTACGACCGTAAACTGGTTTACGACCGTAAACACGTTTACGGTCAGTGACGAGTGGCCCCCACCTCACCCCTATAAATGCGATGCCTCCGACTTCATTAGGACGTTTCTGGCCACATTCTCTCCTCCTCCCTCTCGAAGAATCTCAAACCGTAAACACTCAAAAACGCATTTAAACTCCGGGAAACGTCGAAAAACACCGTTTGGAGCCCTTTGGAACGTCTGGAAACACTCATCTCGTCGAAATCAGCATCCAAGCATCATTTTTCCGAGTTTACGGCCCAATCTTCAAAGTCCGTAAACTCAGTTCTTGAGTTTACGGCCGTAAACTCGCCAACCTTCAGAAACCGTAAACTCGTGGTCAAAGACCGTAAACTCGTGTTCAAAGACCGTAAACTCATGTTCAAAGACCGTAAACTCCTTTTTGGGTGGTACTTTTGGCTGAAAACTCATTTCTTCGATTCAAGCAAGTCTCGATAACATTCCTCAACCGAATTCAAGTGTTTTCTGGCACTTTATCTAACGAAATCACTAATTGGGATATATATATGTATTTATTCAGCAATAGGATCTTGTTAAGTGTCACGTGCATCAGCTCGGGAATCTTCACTTCAGTCAACGATTTCACGCACCAACTGTGAGTTCATACCCCTACATTTTTCCGCATTTTTAATGTTTTCAGGGGGGGGAATACAAGCTAAACACAAATGTTTTCTTACAAACTAAACATAAATGTTTTCAGGAATACACATAAAACTTATGCAAATTTCATACTTTATTTCCCTTTTTGTACCATGTCGAGTATAAAGGACGTTTTCATTAAAAATTGCATAGTTTTTACGGATACGCTATTCGCTACGTTATACATGTAAACTATAATCAGTATAGTTTGGGATTTCTCTGAAACTTATCAAGCATAGAAACTTTCACTACTAAACATATGCACGGGAACAGAAACCGTTACAGCTTACATCACTGCTTTATCATGATTTCCATAACTGTAATTATCACTATACGCGGTATACATTCGGATTTTCACTACGGTAGAACGCTACTGCATTACATGTAAACTACATTGTACGATACTGTGAGGCGCTACTTCACTACTATACCCTTAGGTGTACAAGGATAAATCCTACCACTGTATAACCAGAGTCTCCTGGAGGGAGAGCGTGAGATTTGTGAATAGATCTATTCGGGACTGACAATCCCACATCTGGACTGCTAGCTACAGTTAGGCGGGCACGCCTGAGATGTACAAATGTCATTTAACTCGACGCCTGAAGAACGTTGGAAAGGTCTCTAGTCATATCAAGCATGGTTATACAACTCACATTATGTATAAATCACCTTTAGTTTACCAACCTGGCTTTCTTCAGCAGTTTTATTTATACCAAATAGAACTAAACACACTATGCTTACTGGCCGAGCCAGGGTTTTCAAAACCGAATCATTTATGCTATGGTTTTACATACTAAATACTTATACTTCATGATTAGCTTTAGCTAGCTACATGAGGTAGTATTTCCGCATATCACTACGGTTTTTCAGAAACAAACATTCATGGTTGTATACAAAATTGATAACGCTACGTTTTTCACTAAAGAAAATATCGGATTTTCTTGAGATTACACCAAAATTTCGGCTCGTTCATCAACAAGTTTTCATTACAAATTACTGTTTATGAACTCACCAACTTTATGCTGATATTTTTCAAACTGCTTGTATTCTCAGGAAATCAGTAGACAGGTACTTGCTCGATTTTTGAGGAGCTGAAGCATTAAGAGTTTTTATGTTTTTACTATACAAAACTATTGGTTGTAATTCAAACTGAGTTTCAAACAGATGTAAACGTTTATTTCAAATATTCACTGTAATGGTTGTGTTGCTATGATTGCTGTTATTTATTGGTTGTGATGCTATACATGACGTCCTCCGCCCTGGAATGTTTCCGCCAACGGTTTCGGGGTGTGACAGATTGGTATCAGAGCCCATGTTTATAGCGAACTAGTATACCGAACCTTACGTGGTATACAACTATAAACACTAAGGGGCCTAAGTGCTCTACACTAAAAGTATACTTTCAAAATATAAAGTATTTTTATAAAAAGTATACAAGCATGCATACATAACAGGATTCGTGTCGCTAGTAGAACTGAACAAAAGTATTTTGGATGCTGGAACGCTGCGGTAAAACCCGGGCAGTTATATAATCATGTCTAGGGTGAATATAGCCTGATCAACTATATTCAGTCGAGACATGACCAACATGTGTTTGGGAGTGACTGTGGTGCTACAGCAGGCCTAAAACTTACCAAAATCATCTCACATAAAATACTATAGGAGTATTTTCGCTAGAACCAAACTCAGTATGCAGACTCAGTCTAAGTATTGCTACCTCTCCTTCCATAAGCGATAACTTACTTGTGTTAGTAACCTTTCTATGCTTATCGCTCGGTAGAATACTTTCATTATCAGGGTAAGATATATTTTGTTTTTATGTCTCGAGGACTTACCATCCTCTTCTTCCTGATTGTTTCTAGAACAAGATGCCTCCCCGACCAAGACCCAACAGAAGGAACAACGACACTCCGCCACCACCACCACCCCCTCAGTTCGACCCCGTCATGTTGCAGGCAACAGTTACCGCCGTCGTGACTGCAGCAATGGCACAAGTGAATGCTGGTGGGGCTGGAGGTGGAACCCACCCCCAGAGACAAGATGGAAGTCAGGGACATCAAAAAGAGTATTCCTACAAGGACTTCATGACTACGAAAGCCAAGTCCTTCGACGGAAATGGAGGTGTCATCGCCCTGACTCGATGGTTCGAGAAGATTGAATCCATCTTCGAAATTTGCGGTTGTTCTGAAGCAAACAAGGTGAAGTTCGCCGCCTGCACCTTCACCGACAGAGCCTTGACCTGGTGGAATGGTCGAGTCAAAACCCTAGCCCTGCCAGTGGCAAATGCCATGGGTTGGGAAAGACTGAAGGAACTCATGTTCGCAGAGTACTACCCAAGGGGCGAAGTACAAAAGTTGGAGCACGAACTCTGGAACTTGAAGATGAAGGGTTCCGACATCGCTACCTACACTGCTAGATTCTGTGATCTGGCGCTTCTCTGTCCGGGAATGGTCACCCCGGAAAGCAAGAAAATCGAGAGGTACATCTAGGGACTGACACAACCCACCAAGGGAAATGTCTTGGCTGCTAGACCAACCACATTTGAAAGTGCCGAGGATCTGGCACAGACTCTGATCGATCATGGAATCGATATGGATGAAGTGGCAGCTGTCTCCGAGCCACAAAATGAAAGCGGTGGGAAGAAGAAGAAGTTTGGTAACAAACGAAAGGGTCAGTCTTCGCAGGAGTCCTCCAAGAAACAGCAAATAGTGGCAGTTCATGTTGTCACTGCTCCTGCTGCTGCTCCCACTGCTGTTCCAACCACCCAATCCCCTACTGGTGGTTATGCTGGGAAACTACCCTTATGCAACAAGTGTAACTTCCACCATCACGGACCCTGCCGTGAGTTGAGTTGCAACAACTGTGGGAAGAAGGGACACACAGTTCGATACTACAAGACACCGGCCCAACCAACCAACCAGGCTCCGGGAGCAGGCGCTGGTCAGACTTGCTATGGATGTGGAGAGGCTGGGCACTTCAGGAGAAACTGTCCCAAGGCAACAACAAGTGGCAATACAGGGAGAGTTTTAGTGATGGGCCAGGAGGAAGCAGTTGTTGATCCTACCGTCGTTACGGGTACGTTCCTCCTTGACAACTCTTATGCATGCATTCTTTTCGATTCTGGTGCGGAGAGGAGTTTTGTGAGTCATGCGTTCAAGCATCTAATAAAACATAAATCCCAACCTTTAACCGAAACATTTACCGTCGAGATGGCTAACGGAAAGAAAGAGAACACTAACGACATATTCATAGGCTGCACTCTTACTCTAGACAATTATTATTTTTCCATCGACCTTATGCCTGTGTCCATCAAGAGTTTCGATGTCATTATCGGCATGGACTGGTTGAGCTCCAATCATGCTGATATTCTTTGCTTCGAGAAAGCTATCCGTCTCAATCTTCCCTCTAGCGAAACCCTTATGATTTATGGTGATAAGCTCATTTCGAATCACCGTATCGCTTCGTGCATCAAAGCTCAGAAATATCTGCGGAAGGAGTGCCATGCATTCCTAGCTCATGTTGTCGACGAAACGCGAAAAGTTAGAGACCTCGAGAGCATCCCCGAAGTCTGTAACTTTCCTGACATCTTCCCTGAAGATCTCCCAGGAATCCCTCCCGAGCGCCAAGTTGAATTTCGTATCGACTTGATCCCCGGAGCTACTCCTGTAGCTAAATCTCCTTACCGTTTAGCGCCAGCGGAAATGCAAGAATTATCCAGTCAGCTCAATGAGCTGATCAGCAAAGGATTCATAAGGTCGAGTTCCTCACCCTGGGGAGCTCCGATCTTATTCGTGAAGAAGAAAGATGGATCCTTTCGGATGTGCATTGACTACCGAGAGCTGAACAAGCTTACCATCAAGAACCGATATCCCTTACCCAGAATCGACGATCTCTTCGACCAACTTCAGGGAGCCAGTTATTTCTCAAAGATAGATCTAAGATCAGGGTACCATCAGTTGCGAGTTCACGAGAATGATGTGCCCAAGACAGCATTCCGAACTCGTTACAGACACTACGAATTTGTAGTAATGCCCTTTGGTCTGACCAACGCACCGGCAGTATTCATGGACCTGATGAATCGGGTGTGTCGCCCTTTCTTAGACAAGTTCGTGATCGTGTTCATCGACGATATACTTGTCTATTCATGGAGTGAAGATGATCATAAACAGCACTTGAGGCATGTGTTGGAAACATTAAGGGCAGAAAAGCTATACGCAAAGTTCTCAAAGTGTGAATTCTGGATCAGGAAGGTGAATTTCCTTGGACACGTGATTAGCAAGGAAGGAATACACGTGGACCCTTCCAAGATCAAGGCAATTGAGAACTGGTCTGCACCAAAGACACCCACAGAAATCCGCCAATTCTTGGGTCTCGCGGGCTATTATCGCAGATTCATCCAGAATTTCTCCAAAATCGCTAAGCCTTTAACCACCCTGACGCAGAAAGGGGTAACCTTTAGTTGGGGAGTCAAGTAAGACACTGCGTTTCAAACATTGAAGCAGGCCCTATGCAGCGCACCTATCTTGTCCCTGCCCGAAGGGACAGAAGACTTCGTTGTCTACTGTGATGCATCCAATCAGGGCCTAGGGTGTGTGCTCATGCAGAGAGGAAAGGTCATCGCCTATGCCTCGAGGCAGTTGAAAACACACGAGGTCAATTACACAACTCATGATTTGGAATTGGGAGCAGTGGTCTTTGCGTTAAAGATCTAGAGACACTATCTCTATGGAACCAAGTGCACTATCTTCACCGACCATAAGAGCTTGCAACACATCTTTGATCAGAAGGAGTTAAACATGAGACAACGACGATGGGTCGAGCTACTTAGTGACTACGAGTGCGAAATTCGCTATCATCCCGGGAAGGCCAATGTGGTAGCAGATGCCCTCAGTCGAAAGGAGTATTCAGGACGTAAGGTGAAGGCACTAACGATGACCATCCATTCCCATCTATCCGCACAAATCAAGGAGGCTCAGCTGGAAGCCTTAAAACCCGAGAACGTGGAAAATGAGTCACTGCGAGGAATGGAAAAGAACTTGGAGGTCAAAGGAGACGGAGTGTACTATTTCATGAACCGGATCTGGACCCCAAAGTTCGGTGGGTACAGAGAGGTTGTCATGAATGAGGCTCACAAGATGAAATACTCCGTTCATCCAGGTTCGGACAAGATGTACTTGGATCTCAAACAGCTCTATTGGTGGCCAAACATGAAAGCAGAGATCGCTACCTTCGTGGGCAAGTGCCTGACTTGCGCCAAGGTGAAGGCCGAATATCAGAAGCCCTCAGGTCTACTTCAACAATCGGAAATACCTTAGTGGAAGTGGGAAAGGATAACCATGGATTTTATCACCAAGTTACCCAGATCTCCGAGTGGGCACGATGCCATCTGGGTGATTGTCGATCGATTAACGAAGTCCGCCCACTTCCTGCCAATCAAAGAAAACTTCAAGATGGAGAGACTCACCCGAATCTACATTCAAGAGATAGTTCGCCTTCATGGTGTACCTGCATCCATTATCTCCGATCGAGATAGCAGGTTTACGTCGAGGTTCTGGCAGTCTCTACAGAAGGCTCTTGGAACTAAATTGGATATGAGCACGACTTATCATCCGCAGACTGATGGACAGAGTGAGAGAACAATTCAGACATTGGAAGATATGTTGAGAGCTTGCGTCATCGATTTCGGCGCGTCATGGGACACTCATCTTCCTTTGGTTGAATTTTCCTATAACAACAGCTACCATACCAGCATCAAGGATGCGCCGTTTGAAGCCCTCTATGGCCGCAAGTGCAGATCCCCTATGTGTTGGGCTGAGGTGGGCGACACACAGCTAGCCAGGGGTCAAGTTCCCGACGGTACTCTCACTGGTCCTGAGATCATCCGAGAGACAACTGAGAAGATTGTACAAATCCGGGAACGATTGAAAGCCTCACGAGATAGACAAAAGAGCTACGCCGATAAGAGACGTAAACCCTTGGAGTTCCAGGTTGGCGACCGCGTCCTTCTGAAGGTCTCACCCTGGAAAGGCATGATACGCTTCGGAAAGCGTGGAAAGCTAAACCCAAGGTACATTGGACCATTCGAGATCCTTGCTAGGATCGGTCCCGTAGCATACAAACTACTATTACCCCGAGAGCTCAGCAACATCCATCCTGTTTTCCACGTATCGAACCTAAAGAAGTGTCTGTCCAATAAGACACTTGTTATTCCTCTCGACGAGATTGAAATCAACGAGAACCTCAACTTCGTGGAAGAACCGGTCGAAATCATGGACAGAGAGATCAAACGAACGAAACAAAGTCGCATCCCGATAGTGAAGGTTCGCTGAAATGCCAAGTGGGGACCTGAATTCACTTGGGAGCGCGAATACCAGATGAAACAGAAGTATCCGCATCTCTTTCCTAATCCATGATTTGTATTCTAGGTTCAAATTTCGGGATGAAATTCCCTCTAACGAGGGGATGATGTGGCAACCCGAAACTTTTTCCTTTTCTGATACGCATTTTCCGTTAATGAAATTTCAAATCCGTTAACGTTTTTCCGTCAAAATTTTGGTTTAATATATAATCTAGTTATATTTAATTAAATTATTTACGAGTCGGAATCAAAAATCGCGCGGAAACCCGAAAATCTCGAGAAAACTACATTTTTGGTATAAAATGGGATTACGACCGTAAACTAGTTTACGGCCGTAAACTGGTTTACGACCGTAAACACGTTTACGGTCAGTGACGAGTGGCCCCCACCTCACCCCTATAAATACGATGCCTCCGACTTCATTAGGACGTTTCTGGCCACATTCTCTCCTCCTCCCTCTCGAAGCATCTCAAACCGTAAACACTCAAAAACGCATTTAAACTCCGGGAAAAGTCGAAAAACACCGTTTGGAGCCCTTTGGAACGTCTGGAAACACTCATCTCGTCGAAATCAGCATCCAAGCATCATTTTTCCGAGTTTACGGCCCAATCTTCAAAGACCGTAAACTCAGTTCTTGAGTTTACGGCCGTAAACTCGCCAACCTTCAGAAACCGTAAACTCGTGTTCAAAGACCGTAAACTCGTGTTCAAAGACCGTAAACTCCTTTTTGGGTGGTACTTTTGGATGAAAACTCATTTCTTCGATTCAAGCAAGTCTCGGTAACATTCCTCAACCGAATTCAAGTGTTTTCTGGCACTTTATCTAACGAAATCACTAATTGGGATATATGTATATATGTATTTATTCGGCAATAGGATCTCGTTAAGTGTCACGTGCATCAGCTCGGGAATCTTCACTTCAGTCAACGATTTCACGCACCAACTGTGAGTTCATACCCCTACATTTTTCCGCATTTTTAATGTTTTCAGGGGGGAATACAAGCTAAACATAAATGTTTTCTTACAAACTAAACATAAATGTTTTCAGGAATACACATAAAACTTATGCAAATTTCATACTTTATTTCCCTTTTTGTACCATGTCGAGTATAAGGGACGTTTTCATTAAAAATTGCATAGTTTTTACGGATACGCTATTCGCTACGTTATACATGAAAACTATAATCGGTATAGTTTGGGATTTCTCTGAAACTTATCAAGCATAGAAACTTTCACTACTAAACATATGCACGGGAACAGAAACCGTTACAGCTTACATCACTGCTTTATCATGATTTCCATAACTGTAATTATCACTATACGCGGTATACATTCGGATTTTCACTACGGTAGAACGCTATTGCATTACATGTAAACTACATTGTACGATACTGTGAGGCGCTACTTCACTACTGTAGCCTTAGGTGTACAGGGATAAATCCTACCACTGTATAACCAGAGTCTCCTGGAGGGAGAGCGTGAGATTTGTGAATAGATCTATTTGGGACTGACAATCCCACATCTGGACTGCTAGCTACAGTTAGGCGGGCACGCCTGAGATGTACAAATGTCATTTAACTCGACGCCTGAAGAACGTTGGAAAGGTCTCTAGTCATATCAATCATGGTTATACGACTCACATTATGTATAAATCACCTTTAGTTTACCAACCTGGCTTTCTTCAGCAGTTTTATTTATACCAAATAGAACTAAACACACTATGCTTACTGGCCGAGCCAGGGTTTTCAAAACCGAATCATTTATGCTACGGTTTTACATACTAAATACTTATACTTCATGATTAGCTTTAGCTAGTTACATGAGGTAGTATTTTCGCATATCACTACGGTTTTTCAGAAACAAACATTCATGGTTGTATACAAAATTGATAACGCTACGTTTTTCACTAAAGAAAATATCAGATTTTCTTGAGATTACACCAACATTTCGGCTCGTTCATCAACAAGTTTTCATTACAAATTACTATTTATGAACTCACCAGCTTTATGCTGATATTTTTCAAACTGCTTGTATTCTCAGGAAATCAGTAGACAGGTACTTGCTGGATTTTTGAGGAGCTGAAGCATTATGAGTTTTTAAGTTTTTACTATACAAAACTATTGGTTGTAATTCAAACTGAGTTTCAAACAGATGTAAACGTTTATTTCAAATATTCACTGTAATGGTTGTGTTGCTATGATTGTTGTTATTCATTGATAGTGATGCTATACATGACGTCCTCCGCCCTGGAATGTTTCCGCCAACGGTTTCGGGGTGTGACATTTCCTTCTCTTGTCTGCGTAGCTTTTCTGTCGGTCTCTAGAGGCTTTCAATCATTCAAGAATCTGAACGATCTTCTCTGTTGTTTCCCGAATGATTTACGGACTTGTGAGAGTGTTGTCAAGAACTCGTCCTTTAGCTAACTGTGTATCACCCACTTCAGCCCAGCACAGAAAGGGATCTGCACTTCCGGTCATAGAAGGCTTCATATGGAGCCGACTTTATGCTTGTGTGATGACTGCTATTGTAGGAGAACTCGACAAGGGGTAAATGAGTATCCCATGCCTTCCCAAAATCTATCACACAGGCTCGCAACATATCTTATAGAGTTTGAATAGTCCTATCACTTTGTCCTTCGGTTTGCGGATGGTGGGCTGTACTCATGTCCAACCTAGTTCCTAGGCAACCTTGTAGAGACTGCCAGAACCTTGAATTGAATCTACTATCTCTATCAGAGATAATGGATACGGGAACACCATGCAGTCGTACAACCTCCCTAATGTAGGTTCTTGTTAGTTTCTCCATCTTGTCAGTTTCTTTGATAGACAGGAAGTGTGCGGACTTTGTTAACCTGTAAACGATCAACCAAATGGTATCGACACCACCTGTTGTCTTGGGCAACTTGGTTATGAAATCCATTATGATCCGCTCCCACTTCCATTCAGGTATCTTCGGTTATTGTAGTAAACCTGAGGGTTTATGGTATTCGACCTTAACCTTGGCGTAAGTAAGACACTTGCTCACGAAGGTAGCAATCTCTGCTTTCATGTTAGGCCACCAGTATAACTTTTTGAGATCCAGATACATCTTATCTGAACCTGTGTGGACGGAATATGGGGTATTGTGTGCTTCGGTCATGACCAAGTCTCTGAAACCACTGTTCCTCGGTGTCCAGATTCGATCCATGAGATATAAGGCTCCTCCACCCTTGACTTCCTGATTTTATCCATCCCTCTAAGCGATTCACCCGCCACATTTTCAGGCTTCAAGGCTTCTAGCTGAGCCTCCTTAATCTGTGTGGACAGATGTGAATGGATAGTCATAGTCAATGATTTGACTCTACGACCAGAGTATTCTTTCTGACTTAGGGCGTCAGCTACTACGTTGGCTTTTCCGGGATGATAATGAATTCCGCATTCGTAGTCACTGAGTAGCTCGACCCACCGTCGTTGTCTCATGTTGAGCTCCTTCTGGTCGAATATATGTTGAAGGCTTTTGTGGTCTGTAAAGATAGTGCTTTTTGTACCATACAGGTAGTGTCTCCAGATCTTCAGAGTAAATACCACTGCTCCTAACTCAAGATCATGTGTGGTGTAGTTGACTTCGTGTGTCTTTAGCTGTCTTGAGGCATAGGCGATGACCTTACCTCGTTGCATAAGAACACAGCCAAGCCCTTGGTTGGATGCATCGCAATAAACCATGAAGTCTTCTATCCCTTCTGGGAGGGATAGTATCGGTGCGCTGCATAAGGCTCGCTTCAGCGTTTGGAACGCTTTTTCTTGTTTCTCTTCCCAGTCGAAGGCTACACCTTTTTGGGTCAATGTAGTAAGCGGTTTTGCGATTCTTGAGAAGTTCTGAATAAACATGCGATAGTAGCCAGCGAGGCCTAGAAATTGATGAATTTCTATAGGCGTCTTCGGAGCTGACCAGTTCTCAATGGCCTTTGTTTTGGAAGGATCCACGTGAATTCCCTCTTCGCTAATCAAGTGACCCAAGAATTCGACTCTTCGGATCCAAAATTCGCATTTAGAGAACTTCGCATAAAGTTTCTCTGCTCGTAGGGTTTCTAGAATCTGGCATAGGTGTTGACTATTCTCCTCCTTACTACGATAATAGATAAGAATGTCGTCAATGAATACAATAATGAATTGATCTAAGTACGGACGACACACTCGATTCATTAAGTCCATGAATACTGCGGGCGCATTGGTCAATCTGAATGGCATCATTACAAACTCGTAGTATCCATAACGAGTTTGGTAGGCTGTCTTGGGAACATCCTCCTCTAACACTCGTAACTGGTGATACTCGGATCTCAGATCAATCTTTGAAAAGTAATTCGCCCCTTGCAGTTGGTCGAACAAGTCGTCTATGCGAGGTAGAGGGTAAAGATTCTTGATGGTAAGCTTGTTTAGTTCTGTGTAGTCGATGCACATACAGAACGATCCATCTTTCTTCTTCACGAACAAGATTGGTGCTCCCTTAGGTGAGAAGCTTGGTCTAATAAAGCCCTTGCTGAGCAGTTCGTTAAGTTGACCGGATAGCTCCTGCATCTCGGCTGGTGCTAGACGATAAGGCGATTTGGCTACTGTGGTAGCCCCTGGAACTAAGTCGATTCTGAACTCGACCTGACGCTGTGGAGGTAATCCTGGTAGTTCTTCTGGAAAGATGTCGGGAAAGTCGCGTACTTCTGGGATGTTCTTTATGTCTTTCGTCTCTTGGCTCATATCGACTACATGAGCAAGGAATGTGTAACATTCCTTTCGTAAGTACTTCTGGGCTTGAATGCTCGAGATGATACGAAGGTTCGTGCCTGGTTTTTCGCCGTATATAACTAGGGTTTCATTAGACGGTAGATTAAGACGAACGACCTTTTCAAAACACATGATGTCGGCACGATGAAGGCTCAACCAATCAATGCCGATAATGACGTCGAAACTTTTAATTGAGACCGGCATGAGGTCGATTGGAAATAAATGGCTATCTAAAGTTAGGGTACATCCTATGTATATACAACTAGTGCTCTCTGTCTTTCCGTTAGCCATTTCTATAGTGAACGGTTCTTTAAGTGCGCGTGATTGTTGTTTAAGTAAGTGTGCAAATTTCTGGTTCACGAAACTCCTCTCCACTCCACTATCAAACAGTATGCATGCATAAGAGTTATCGAGGAGAAACGTACCAGTCACCACCGTAGGGTCTGCTACCGCTTCCTCGTGGCCTATAGCCAAAACTCTTCCCACTCCACCAGCATTCCCTGCCTTTGGGCAGTTCCTTTTGAAGTGACCCACTTCACCACACCCGTAGCAGGCCTGGCCTGCTCCAGCACCAGGGACCTGGGTGATTGGCCTAGCCGGAGATCTGCAGAAACAGGCAGTGTGCCCCTTCTTGTTGCAGTTTGTACACTGCATTTCCCGGCAGGGTCCGTTTTGGTGGAAGCTGCACTTGTTACACTTGGACAAGCTTCCCGCATACTTCTTCACCGGCGCAGTGGCAGTAGGTGCTATCGCGGCATGAACAACCACGACCTGCTACTTTTTGGAAGAGTTCTGCGTCGCATTCTTCTTCGTGTTGTCCCAAAACTTCCACTTGTTGTCAGCGGCTTTGGATGGTTCTGGGACGGCAAGGGTTGTTGTTGTCGGTGTGCGGACTCCATGGTCGATGAGCCCCTGTGCCAATCGCTTGGCACTGTCGAATGTAGTGGGGTTTGAAGCTAAGACATTCCCCTGAAATGGAGGCATCAGCCGCCAGATATACCTCTCAACCTTCTTCCCCTCAGTGGGGACCATTCCCGGACATAGAGGCACCAGATCGCTGAACATGGCAGTGTAGGCAACTATGTCGGAGCCCTTCATGGTTAGGCTCCAAAGTTCTTGTTCAAGTTTTTGAACCTCGCCCCTCGGGCAGTACTCCTCAATCATGAGTTCCTTCAGAGCTTCCCAGCCCATAGCATTAGCCACTATCAGGGTTAGTGACTTGACATGGCTATTCCACCATGTCAGGGCTCTGTCTGCGAAGGTGCAAGCAGCAAATTAACTTTTCTCCTTTCCGTACAGGAGCAGATCTCGAAGATCGACTCCGTCTTTTCAAACCAATGCGAGGGGGAAATGATTCCACCAGTCCCGTTAAAGGTCCTGGGTTTGCAGTTGGTAAAGTCCTTATACGAGCACCCTCTAGAGCGCATGGGAGCATCCCCTTGAGTGGAATGCACAGTTGTTCCACTCCCGCTAGTACCACTAGTACTGAATTGAGCTAAGGCTGCCGTAACAGCCGCATTCACTGTAGCTTGGATAGTTGCTGGATTGTATTGTGGAAGAGGTAGTGATGGTTGAGTTGGAGTTATCGGAGTAGTGCGTCTGTTTGATCGACGAGGAGGCATCTTGTAGCTATAAGTTCACAAAGATGAAGATGATAGTAAGAATTCAATTGTGAGAATAATGAGAGTGTTCCATGGACTCAATCGCCATAGTCCAACAAAATAGATGAGAGTATGATTGTAAGGAAGATCTAACAATAGAAGGATGAGAGCATTTGGATAAAGATTTCCCAAAAGATTAGATGTATGTCAATAATATTGGCCTTAAAGATGTAACGAGTTCGGGAAAAGTGACCTTGAAGTAGGTCTTACATCAAACCATAAAGAGAAAATTTTGACAACACAAAGACCTAACAAGCTAGAAGTTCAAGGTCTTAACATAAACAGGAAGTTTACAGGGAAAAGTGCTACTTGGAGCATAGATAAGAAGGCTATTCCTTAACCAAAATAAGGGATGAGTAGAGCATCTCCTACTGGCGACGGGCACCTCTCGGATGAACCCTCAATTCGGCCAGCTGACGCTCCACATCTCGCAGGTGTCTCTCATGTACTCTTTGGCATGCTTGGATCTCTATGACTTCAGCTCGAGTTACATCTAGTTCTTGCTGCAGAGCCTCATTGTCTCTCATAGCTCTCCCATTAGCAAATTCAAGATTGCAAATACGATCCGTATTGGCGTTCGTATCCGCATCGAGCTCCACGGTTTGTTGAATGGCTGTCATTCCTAGTTCAACATTGCGAGCCACTCGGCGAACCAAGATGGGAAGAACTCTGTCTGCAGATCCTCCCTCACTTAGGTTGTAGAAACTCTAGTCTCCGTTGTAGGGTAAGGGTTGACCCTGTTCACGACTCCACCTACCCAAGTTCTCAGCCCACAAAGGCGTCGGGCCTTGAAAAGCTGGACGAGGGTTAGGATTTGGGATTGGAGCTACCAGGGGTAGATCATTGACTTCCGGCTCGGAGTCAGAATCCTCTGGGAAGTTTTCTGATAAGTCATCATCCAAAGGAATTGCATGATTCTCTTCTGGCTCCGCATCGAGCCATCCACCATTTCCTTGGTTAGGGAAGTACGGATCTCCATGAGGATGAAATCCCGCCATGATATCTACGTGAGAATAGGGGTAAAAGAGATAGTTAATAGACGTACTACTTAAGATAATTGTAAGATGATCCTTACTAGTTACTCCAATATTTGCGTAGTGCATACCAGTCATATGTAATCAAGATAGAATAGACCTTCGAATAAGTGACCCTAACTCTAAGCCTACAACCAAACAAGGAACAGGAAGTAAAGCAAAGATCACAGATTCTAAGTCTATGACACCTTAGTCACATATAACCTTAGCGTATCCACTCAGCAACTATTGACATACTAGTAAAGACTTTTTAGTTTGCACATAAGTAATTATAGTAACACAAAATACTCCTATAGTATTTTAAGTTAATGTTTTGTTCTAAAGTTTTCGTTGTAGTAGTGTTGGTAAGTTTTTAGACTTGCTGCAACACCACAACCATTCCTAGGCACAAGCTAATCACATCTCGGAAAGATATAGTTGATCAGGCTATATCACTCCCAGATCTGATTATATGTCCCCAAGCCTACTTGTGTTGTCCAACAATCGCAATACTTTTGTTATGTTCTAGTATGACACTGATCCTAGTATGAATGATGGTTTGAATACTTTACTAAAATGTTTTATTATTTTAAAAGTATTAACTCTTGGTCAGAGTGTTTTAATCCCATTGTGTTTATAGTTGTATATCTTTTATGGGTTGATATACTCGATTCACTATAAACAAAGCTTTGATACCAATCTGTCACACCCCCAAACCAGAACGACGGAAACATTCGGGGGCGGAGGACGTCATGTACAGCATCATAACAATGCACAGTAGTAAACAAGCAACAACATCATCCATTGCATTAATAATATAATTTAATACGAGTGTGTTCTGTGTGTAGTTTGAAAGACACAAAAATATGAATCAAAATAAAAGACGAGTCTCGAATGTGCTCCGTCTTCTCAAAACCTGGTCCAGTGTACCTGTGTACTGGTGACCTGAGAATACAAGTTATTTTGAAAGAGTAGATCAGCATTTAAGCTGGTGAGTTCATAAGTATTTTAGTGTCAATGTTTGTATAAGTTTGATGAAAGTGTTTGTAAGCGTTTGATGTAAATGTTTGTAAGTGTTTGATGTAAATTTTTGTATACTTCCTAGAAAATCCTATATTTTCTACTAAATTGGAAAGTAGTCTTCTACCAAGACCCGACTGTTCTTTATGTTTGTTCTTTTGTAAAAGTGAGTGTTTTTCCCAAGTATGACTATCATTACCAGGAAATAGTTTACATTACCATTTATGTGAGAAGATCACTATATGAATGTAATGGGAAAATGAAGATGTACAGTAGTATTTTATAAAGTAACTACCGATGTACTAACTACCTTAAACCAATTGTTTAATTAAGGTAAAATGTGATGAGATTATAACCATACTTGATCGACTAGTAAAACACGACGTTCAAAGATGTCGAAATGGTATGACATTCGTCACCCGTAGACCTGCAGGTCCCACTGTAGCTAGCATCAAGGTGTAGGATGGTCAATCCCGTATAGATCTATACACAAATTCACGCTCTCCCTCCAGGAGACTCTGGTTACAAAACATGACACAGTAGTATATTGCCATGCCATGAAGTAGTGGCTCACATTAATGTTATTTTGTTATTGTATTTGTATAGTATGTTCCTTCTGTTCTAGTGAATAGTATGCTCCTTCTGTTCTAGTGTATAGTATGTTCCTTCTGTTCTAGTGTATAGTATCTTCCTTCTGTTCTAGTGTATAGTATGTTGAACTGACTCATGTATGAACTGACTCTTGTATGTTTCAATGTTATAGAAATAGTAAGTAGTAATCCTCTAAACTATACCTATTATAGTGTACTAGTACTGTTGTTTGAAAGACTGATCATGTTTGTACACCTTTGCTACCCAAAGGTATTGAACTGATTGGAAGAACTTTTATATCTACATAAATATACATAATATATAACTAAGATTTAAACGACACTCAGACAAACAACCGATACCCTAAGTCCACAACCAAATAAGGAACAGGAAATAAAGCGATTTATCAGTCCTCAGCCCTTTCAACCTTATTTATATAACTATATCTATATAGACATGATTTTAACAATATATAAGATTTAAAAGAGTTTTGTAAAACAATAAAGAGTTTATGTTATAAAAGAGTTTTAACCATTTGAATGGTTATTGATGACTTGATGTCAGTTTAGAAAATGATTTGAAACAGTTTGTTTGATAACACAGTTTTGAAGTACAAGAAATCCTCTTGTTTGATAGTTATAAATCACATGTGATTGATACTATAACTATATTGTTTTCTACTTGTATCCCCCCCCCCCCCATAAAAGCATTTAAAATCATTAAAAGATAAGTTAGGGGTATGAACTCACCTGTAGTGAGTGATTCGAATGTAAAATCGATTAGGATGCTAAGTATGCCAAGTGAAGTCTTGAGCACAAACGGATCCTATTAAGCATATAATGACACATATATGTATATAATTAGTGTATATAACAACTAATCATGTAAGGGAACAACCTTAGGGATTAGGAAACACTTGGAATGAAGTGTTACAATCACATATGATTGTATAAAGGGTGTTCACGGCCACACTAGGATGTGTTTACGGCCAAGGGGTGTTCACGGCCAAGGAGTTTACGACCAACTCATGAACTTAAAGGGTTTACGGCCATGACTTGAAGGGTTTATGGCCATGACTTGAAGGGTTCACGGCCACCTTATGAACTAAGAAGGGTTTATGGCCATATGAAGAGTTTACGGCCATAAACTCTTAATGTTCATGCAAAAATGGTTGATTCTTGGTTGTAATTCAAGAGCTTCTAATGGATAACTAGTATATGGAAAGAATACTTACGTTTTGGAAGCTTGAAGGGGTGATTACGGCCCAAACAAATAGTGTATGTTCTTGGTGTTCTTGATGATTTGAAGATCTAACCCAAAAGAGATGAAGTCACTGATGAAATCATAAGGTTTTACTAGATCAAGAAGGATATCAACTAATAATGAAAGGATCACTTACAACTTTGTCGAGAAATGGAAGTCATCTTGATGATACTTGAGAGAGAAATGAGTGTTCTTGACTTGGAGATGTGAGAAGTGAAGAAAAATGAAGGAAGTATAGGATATAGGGAAGAGTTCACGACTTGCCACGAGTTTACGGCCGTAAACTCTAGTTTGCGGCTGTAAACTCCTTGTGATGGAGTTTCTGGCTTGAATGGTACACAATGAACTCTAGCTCACACATCCCTACACACAATCCTTGAATGTACTAGGCTCAGAACACTCAAACAGACCCTTAACAAAGCTAGAAGATAGTAAAAACAAGTCTGACTTTTGATTGGATTGAATGGCTTTACAAGATAGAAATTTCGGGTTGTCACAATATATATATATATATATATATATATATATATATATATATATATATATATATATAGAGAGAGAGAGAGAGAGAGAGAGAAAGAAAGAAAGAAAGAGAGAAACTATAACATAAGATTTGTTGTGGTAATTAGGGTTGAACATGATACAATACCAGTTAATTTTAATCAAAGAATGTACCGTAGCAACTATAATTGATACAAATTTTTTGCTACCAGTATCGTATCAAATATAACTGGTACCAACTTATTTAGATACCAACAAGTTTGGTTGGTATAAATTGGTAATGTTATATTAACAGCTTTTTTTTAATTTTAAATTGTAATAGTTAAAGAGTAACAACGACATGAGACAATTTTCTCGGCTAGTAAAATATAAATTAGAAAAATAAGTTACTAAAGAATTTTATTAAGTAACTTTTTAATTTTTTTAATTTAATGTAATAATAGCTATTGATTACATCTCATGTCTAATATCATTCTTTCAAAATTGTAAACAGTAAATAAATTATAAAGTTCAAAATACAATTTCGTTTATATATATATATATATATATATATATATATATATATAAAGGAAATTGTATTTTCAACTTTATAATTTATTTACTATTTAAAATTTTGAAAGAATGATATTAGACATGAGATTACCGTTATATATATATATATATATATATATATATATATATATATATATATATATATATATATATATATATATATATATTGGTTGGTACGATATTACCGTTGTATTTAAAACTTAATATTATTATCGTAACAAGTTTAAAGAATTTGTATAGTATTATTAACCAAACATGATGGCTGCAAAATATATTGGTAACCAGCATTTTTGGTTCGATTGATAGGATGTTGGTTGGTTATCGTGATACATATTTACAGCCCTAATGGAAATGGTTATTTGAAAATTACCACAAAATAAGAAAACGTTTTTTTTTTTTTTTTTAAATAAAACCAACAAAAAGATTTTAATTTTTTTTCTTTAACACAACGTTGTTTTATAATTTCGAAGTTGTTCCCCTAATTTTCTGCATAGAGAAATTAAATTGTTTCCTACTTTTTATGCCTACAAATGTTCCTAACCAATAAAATTATGACAAGTGTCAACATTCCATATTTTTTTAACCAACTCATTAAGTCTATATTAGGAATATATCAAATAATATTAAATTGAATGGTGATTTGTCATAATTTTATTAGGTAGGAATAATTGTAAGCATAAAAGGTAGGAGGTAATTTAATTTCTTTTCTGGATAATATGGGAATTTATAAGTATTTTTGAGAATTATTCATAATTTACCTCATTTTTGGAAAATCGTTATTAGAATTAGTTTGATTTGTTTTTTATTTATTATTTATTAATTATTAAAATAGATATCATGCCAAGTTGGATTTAAATATTCTAAATACATAGACATTTCTCAATCATTGTCTCTCCTTTATTATTTTTGCTATTCTTCCAAATTTTTAATACTAAACTAGATCTAAAATCTAAACAATAGAAAAAGTGCACGTATTAGCATGTCTTAAACAATAATGGAAAACATATATCGGTTTAATGGTAATCCGTAATCATCATTATATTTTCATGCGGCTTTAATGTATACGTTGTACAAAAATTATAATTTTGTTTAATAAATATGAATTAGGATTTCAGAATATATATATAAAAAATGATAATAAATATTATACATGAGTTTCATAAAAATCACCACAGTCAGCATAAATGGTCTTTGGTCTAGCGGTAAGGAGTGACTCTCTCAAATGAGAGGTCATGGGTTCAAGTCTCACTAGAAGACATAGGTGGTGTTTAAGATTAGATTAGGAGTAGAATAGTTTGTCGTAAAAAAACAAAAAAACAAAAAATACAATAATATTTCAAATTTAAATGAAAAATGATATCACTATGATATATTCTTAATAAAGCTGATTAGTGACATACCGAGTCTTAGGTGTTATTCGTTTTTTTGAGAGTCAAAACGTTTTCAATTTGCAGATCATATATGTAAGTCTTTGCAGAAGAAGAGATTGGCCAAATATATGCAGTTCAAAAAAAATATTGTTTGTTTTTTAACGTCTGAATGATGCTGAAATAGATTGAAATTTAATAAATTAATTTTACAAACATATATTAGGTTTTAAATAATAAAATTTAAATCATATTAGTTTTAGAACACCGAAATAAACTAACAATCACACTAATAATGGTCTTAAAATAATAATTTTAGTCTTACAATAACAATTATATTTAAAATAATTCATTCCATATTTTGCATTAACCGCTCAACAATTTAATATCGTAACTGAGTCATATATCTACGGTCCATTGTAGTACCATGTGTTGGAACCTCGTCTTCATCATTGGGCACATTGTTATTTCGAAATTGGACATTGGGTTCATCATATTTAGCAAAGTACTCATCACTCAATCCCTCTCTTTTTCTTTATAAAATTATGAAGTGCAAAACAGGCAATGTCAATGTTTCTTTGTGTAACCAACGAAAATGGTGTCTGTAGCACCCCTTATTTTTCAGAACAAAAAAAAAATTCTTTAAGCTTTTAATACCATGTTGTCTTCGTCAAAGAAAATTATAGTTTCATAAATCATTTTGAGATAACAAACAATGTTTCAAAATACCAAAACACTAAGATTCCGTATCTTTATATGTTCATTAAATTGTAATCCAAATTCATTAAATCATAGTCCATTAGGCATGTATGTTATTTCTATAGTTATATTGGTCATTTCTTAATTTTTCTACTATATTTTTAAAAAAATAATTAAGAATGTATCTTCTCATGCAATTTGACACTTATCATTTTCTGTTTTTTTTTAATTATTTAATATTTACTTGTCATTTTGGTGTGTTTTTCAATTTTATTTGAATGACACCTAATAATACTAATTTATTTAAGATGTCCCCATGTTATTTCAAGTTTAATTTCCTAAATTTAAGGCGCTATACACAACAAGTTTATCGGGTTTTTTTCATATACAATTTGTGGAATGAAGTTAATTGGTCACCATTTTTGTACATTTAATGCGTATTTATTGTAGTATGCACTAATCCTGTAATCTTTAGAAAAAAAATACTATTTGTGTAAATAAATTTTCTATAAATGTTATTGTAACAAGGAATATTGTAACGTCCCGAAAATCACAACCAAAATTTTCATTTTTAAAATTATCTAAATACATAGTTTCTAGAAAAACCAAGTCATAAAACCATAAATATCGAATACAATCATCCCAAAATCAAAATATCGCAAATGCAAAATCATGAAAAAGAGGTTAAGGAGAGTGTACAGTCAAGCCTTCACCTTCCCGCGATCATCAGTCATGCATGTCCAATGCAAGTCTATAGCTCAAACTTAAGTCAAAATCGGAAGAAAAAACACCAAATCTCATGCATGGAATCCAATCCACCATCAAACTTCAGATCTGAGACTTATGCTTATCAAAGGACCCTAGTGACCATAAAGTTGCTAACTTTATGGATTCCATGCATTCAACTCAACCCATACATGGAGAAAAGTGGGTAAAACCAAGATCTATCATGCTTAAATGAGAAAGCCAAGAGCTTGAGGACTTACAATGTAACGTTCCAAAAACAGTGATAAAAATTTTCATTTGGAAGTTTATCAAATCGTACATAAGTTGTTCAAAATCAAACACCAGTTATAATATTCAAAACGTCAGAGTACAATTATTCAGAATGCGGAAATCATTGGGGGGGGGATGTTGTGTCATCACGTCGAGCCCTTCCCTTTCGAATCAGAAGTACCTGAAACCATAAACATAAACTGTAAGCACAAAACTTACTGAGTTCCTCAAAGTACCACATACCAAAACATACAAGCGCCATTGGCTACCTCCATGGTCTTTTCTTGCAATGTCTGAGGGCCAAATCTCAGTCTTACATACAAGTGTCATGGGCTACCCCCATGGTCTTTCTTTGCAATGTCGAGGGCTAAATCTCGGTCTTACATACAAGTGTCATGGGACAGATCCTGGACTTTCATACAATTGTCAGGGGCCAGATCCTGGTATTTCATGCAAGTATCACAGAGACAATTAGCATTCTACATAACAAAGTAATAGGTTGGCATTGGTGCCTTCGAACCATGGATACAGTGAGAAAACTCACCTCACAGACAGATGAGCAAACTTAATAACATGCCGCTCCGAGATCAACTCTATCAGTCACCTTAATGAATTCAACGACACAATCTCAGCATACAGATGAAAATACCTAAAATACCCCTAGGTCAAACCCTAGTCAAAATCCAGGTCAAAGTCAACTAAATCAACCGATTTGACTCAGTGAATATGTTGGGCGTACATAATATGAATGCGGGGCGTACAACATGGTTGACCAGAATTGGGGAGCTGACCACGTACGCGCAACGTACCCCTTGGTATACCCAGCGTACGCGACTGCCCTCAACTTTTATCCATTAAGTGCTTAATACTTAAGCACTTATGTCCAAAATCTAAATCTAGACCCTAAAAGGTGATCTTAACCATAAAGTTTCCAACTTTATGGTTTTGCATGGATATTAAGACCTTAATAACGAAATCCCTAACTTCTTGACCCATTAAGACAACCTAGACCATGCATGGGAAGAAACCAACATCCAAGATCACATTTTTATGACATAACACACCCTAAAACATTTGAAAGGACAACTTAATGTCTTGGAGTATTCCATACTCACAAAGATCAAGATTGGGAAAAAAAAGGAGCTAACTTGAAACTAAAATTAGATCCAAATGAAATACTCATCAATGTTGGAGCTTTATACCTCACAAGGTGCACAAGGGGAAGTAGATGTTGGATACAAGGTCTTGAGTGAAACACTACAACCTCAAGTTTCTTCCTTCTTCTCCAAAAGCTCCAAAATGACACCAAAAGGCTCTTCAAGCTTCACAAGGTACTCACACACTTTAGGGTTTTGAAATGAGGAAGGAGGCTGAAGATAAGAGGGTGCATGAGGCCCTAAAGATGCTTAAATAGGGTCCAAACCCAAAAAATTATGGTTTACACCCTGGCTACGCACGCCCAACGTACTAAGAGTACGCACAGCGTACGCACACAAGGCCAAGATTACGGAAATGCCATTGGGGACCAATCTTGCAAACAAATCATAATCCAAGGGTCAAAAGAGAATACCTGAAAAATTATATGTTACATACAAGGGTCCAAAACACAACACAAGGTGGTGAGGAGGAGGCATTCTTGCTGAGACAATGCACCAAAGGAACCTTATTCTTCAACAAGGTGTAAAAACCACCAAAAGAGCTCTCAAGATTAACAATGAAGGCTAGATTTGTTTATGGCAGAAAGGGGGGTGATGGAGGCTGAGGATGTGCAAACCCTAGCCCCTCACTTCCCTTAAATAGGGTGAAAAACACGGAATTAAGGTTAACCTGCAGGCGGCCTTCATGTCGTGACCCACAAGAATTAATGTGTGTTTCTGCCTTGATGGTCACCTCGTGAGGACTCCTTCCTCACATTGTGATTGTGACAACCTGAAATTTCTATCTTGTACAACCATTCACTTCAATAGAAGTCAGAACTGTTTCTACTAACTTTTAAGCTTTTTGGAGTCAGTTTGAGTGTTCTAAAGCCTATTACTGCAAGAGATAACTGGAGAGAGGATACTTTAGGGTAAAGTGTGCAACATTTAAGTTCCAAAACTCCAAGAGTTTGGAGTTTACGGCCCAAATGGTATTGGGGCCGTAAACCCTAAGGACTATATAAGTGACACTTAGTCATTTTTAGCTCTTTTTCACATTTTCAAGTCTAGAAACCATTTCTCTCTCAAGTATCATCCAAAGTTTCTTCAAGATCTTCAAGAAAGTAAGTTTTTCCTTCCTTGTTTAGTTGATCTCTTCCTTAATCTAGTGATCTTACATGATTTCATCCATGAAATCATTCCATTTGGTTAGATCTTAAAGCATTCTTCATTTCACCAAGAACACATACTAGTGTTCTTGGGCCGTGAACACCCTTTCAAGCTCCTTTATTGTAAGTATTCTTACCCTAGTGTGTTATAAGGCTTGTTTCACTTCTTATTCAACTAGAAAACACCAAGAATCACAAGTCCATAAGGTGTTTACGGCCAAGACATGTTCTTGAGCCGTAAACCCTAATAGATGGGGCAAAGTGAGCCCTAGTCCCTTCCTTAGCCTTGAATACTAGTCTAGATCACTTCCTTGAAGTGTTTAGGACCTTAAACATCAAAAAGATCAAGAACACATAGAGTTTACGGCCGTAAACTCATGAGGAATGGTCCATGGGCCGTAATCTCTAAAAAGGGGTGCAATGGTGCCACAATCACTTCCTAAGGCTTGGACTTGATCATAGTATGCTTAACCTTGACTTGTACGACCTTAAAACACCAAATGGTAGAAATTACCATGGGTTTACGGCCGTAATGTGACAACCATCAAATTTCGGTCAAGTCAAAGTCAAACAAAGTCAACTAGTCAAACCGGTCAACTCCATTAACCCTTGTATGATAGGGTTTACATTATGTAATCACTGTATAATTCGTTATTTTAATGAGAAAACATCATTTGGAAAGTTCATGTGTTTGATTTTCCTTAGCCTTAACAGTGCTAAACAATGAACCAAAGCGATAAAACACTATTGCACAATCATCGGGATTGTGTAGGACACTAAATCATGGCTTAACGGGGTCTATGGACCTTGCGTTGCGAAGCCGGACACTCAAAAAGATCACAAACAAAACCTCTCGCAATCTCATTCAAACCCTACTCAAGATTACTTGACGCTAATAGGATCGAAACTCATACACTACGATATAAATTGACGTTAATAGCAACATAGTATAGTACAACGTTATAACTATAATCAAATTAAATTATGATACCATATTAAAATCAAATCAAAGTATAATGCTCTAATTAAATTTAAAAGAATCAAACTTGAATGCTATAATTAAACTTCAAATCAAAGTAGATTGTTATAATCAAATAATAACTCATCTTTTATAAAACTCCATTTTTATAAACTTTACATTAAATTTTATAAAACTCTATTTTTATAAACTTTACATTAAATTTTATAAAACTCTTATATTAATTATGTAAAAGATGCTTGTGTTAGTGGGAAATTATGAAGACCACCAAAAGCAAAAAGATTATTCCCATGGTCTCCCACTCACACCTCCCATCCACTTTCCTTTCCTTTTTCTCCCAACACATTATTCTCTTCATCACTTAAACCTTCTCTATTCTTTCTCTCACTCTCAATCTCGAAATTCATCCAAGAAATACTCATATTCCAGCCAAGAACAATCTATTATACTCAAATCTTCATCCCTCTTGAAGCATTCATCAAGGTATGTTGTTAAAAGTTTCATATTCATACAAGAAACAAATTAAATCCACCAAAATATCTAAAACTCATTTTATGCATAAACCTGATTTTTCTCAGAATACCATCAATAAAATAAGAAGTTCTGGAAATTTTCAGAAAATAACTTATTTTTATTGAATTACTATAATTATTGCAATAAAGTAGGGCAATAATTCACATAAAATACTTTTTGCATTCTATAAATTCTGAGAAAATTCTGGGATGACCAATATATTGGTTAAACATAACTTATGAAGTTTCATGCATTTATATTACTTTTTACTATTATTTATGATTTTATTGATTAATTAATAATGAAATATATAAAAAATACTTCCCATAGTCACAAATATCCGAAACTTATACACTGGGCTCTATATCATGTTATAAAACTATGGTTAGATTTACAGAATTTTTGGGAATCATTTATTATTTTTCCCAAATTTTGTTGTTGTTTAATCATTAAAGTATTAAATAAATACTAAAACAGTTCAGAAAAATATAAAAATTTTACAGTAATTAATATTGTATGGAATAATGATTTTCTAATAATTTCATAATTTTTCAATACTGTGTACTATTTAAAACCATTTTCCTAAGTATTTAAGCATGTAAAAATGCATTTTAATGATTATTTCATATAAATAATTTTTAAAATCTGTAAATAATTATAATTGGGCAAGTTATTATTTTAATAAGAAATTATTAAAATCTGGCCTAAATTGAAAATATAAATTAATTATGCAAAGTAATTAATTCAATTTAAAATTCATTTAACAAATGAATACCTTAATATTATAATCAAAATGAATTATTGTTAATTCATCTAATATAAGAATATGTGTCTAATTATTTGTATTAGTACTTTATTCTCGTTTAGCAGTTCCTAAACAAAAACTATTAATTATATTAGGTTCTATGCCATTTTGACCCGAACCGTCTATCGTACGACACACGCATTTCGTTTTGGGACTAATGTGAGTAATCTACCCCATACTTTATAATTTTCAATACTTTTGGGGTGTATCATGTGGTTCTAATATATTCCAACTTCATTTTATTGTTTTATCACAATTGAGACATTGTTGGGACATTTATACGTGAGTCATTAATTGTATAACTATTGTTTGTTTACGCTACATGTACTTGTAGTGCATTACCATTTTTAGTCTAATCTCCATGACTATGCCCGTATTCTTGAGGTACGTTATGGACAATAATAGCGCTATTGGGTTGACCACCCCGCCTTGGGACGCTAAGGTGATTGATCGCACGTGGTTGAGTGTGTATGATGATTAGATGCTCCATCCTATATATATATATATATATATATATATATATATATATACATATGTATATATAGGGTGAGGACTTATTGTTGTTGTTATCATTAGTTAATCAATTTTTGATTTATAAACCGTTATCTCAAATACAATTGTTTGCCGACTTCAAAAGAAAACAAATTTCAAATTATAAATGTTTCAACTTCACAATTTTCTCTACTAAAATTAGATTACTCACCAACTCTCGTAGTTGACCTGTTTTTACCCATGATGCAGATTTGAAGAATGAAGTTGATGAAAAATAGGTTGTGCCTTAGAAATCCACAAGACTATTTAAATTTGATGTAATAAATGTTGTTCGTATTTGGATTTGTATTTATATGTTGTGGATCTTGTTTGCATACTTAGTACTTAATTGAATCTAATCATATTATAACATAGTTGTCATGAGACTTTGAACAATATATCACGCCTTGATCGATTCCGACAAGGATCGGGGTGTGACAGATTGGTATCAGAGCCCTTGACTATAGGGAATTAGGTTAATTGCCTTGACCTAGTCTATAGCCTCTAGGGTCCTCTCGTATGCTAGTTTATAAAATGCACACACAACTGCATGCAATTCACACTTAGAAAATCCTAGGAATACCTTTGTGTGTTAATTGCTCCCTTAAGTGCATACGTATTACTCCTGACACTTATATGTGTGCATACACTTGTGAATATTCTCCACTTTCTCTGAAAATCACACACATACTCAAGTTGTTTAACAAAATGTATATACATATATGTATTCCTTAGAGCTCATAGGAAATTCAAAGTCATCCACTCTAGTTGGGTAGGATCATAGTAATGGACGTGTAGTAACTGGAAGGGGGAGGTGCCGGTAGCCCGAAAGTCCTGACTAGGTAAGCATTCGTATACATCCCAATCAACCGAGGGACCAGTTTGCTTATCTGGGGACCAAAGGCGAGAGTTCCCAAACCTATAGGCCAAAGCGCGTCATTCACATTACTTTTGAGCCATCAAAATACCCGACCTTATCAAACGTATCCGAAAGGATACACTCCAAAATGGCCAACTCATTGGACTATTAAGTTCCCTAATGGGCCTAGAAGTGGGAAAGAAATGTGAAAACTTAGTTTTGTGGGGGCCCACGCAAGTGCTACATGTTTCACATTTAGTAACCATGGAAAGCCCAAAAGGTGCCCAACACTCCTAACAATGGCCCAACAAGTGTTTTACAATTATTTTACCCAACAATGTCTAAAAAAAACTTTATTTCCATAATCAATTTACAAATAACTCACAAGTCCATATGCGTGTTTCTCATAGTTGACATGTTCCTTGTTTGGTTGTGGACTTAGGGTAGACTCATTAGGATCAACAGTCTAATAAAATTTTAATTACACATAACTGGGGGCATGTCGAGTGAATCTTAGGAGTGGATCGGACATGGAACAAATCACAAGATTATAATTAAGTTATTCCTACTAAATTTATAAGTCTATTTATATAGACCTCTGGTATAGAGTCGTCAGCGTAGTCGTGTCGGCAATCTAGAATATAGCTAAATACATAATACAAACTATAATACCCAAATTATACAAAATTTTCTGCATTAAAAATCAATAGACAAACACAATGAAACTAAAAAGGGTATCAATCTATCAAGAGAAAAACACATACAATGTAGATTAAAATCCACTAATTATAACAAAATGGCTAAAAGAAAAGGTAAGGACTAAGGATTGTTAAGTCCTCTCTTCTTATAAATAGCTTTGAAGCAAGTTTGCCTAAGCTTCTTTGTTCTTTCTGTCAATTCCATACCTGGCAATTTCTCCATCATCTTCTTGTGCCCTGCTAACGTCTCTACCTCCTCCTTTAATCCCAACTCCTAGTTTTTTTAGGTAGATGCAATATATTTTTCGTGTGAGTTCACAAAATTTACAATGAGTTAAGTTTATGTAAATATAAATCAGAAATCGTAGTAAAACAATTGATTCGATGTGGCATATGCCTAGGGCCTATGTTTATGTTATAAAGAAACTAATAATTAAAATTTTAGAAAATACCAAAACTACTTTGGTTACCAAGTGCATGCATACATGCATGAGTAATGTATAGAAGGTTATTATTGTAGTTTACCTTGGCATTTTGAATGAGGGATTGAAGGCTCTTAAGTTTTCTATGAGGCCATCTGTTTATGTTTAGCTCTCTGCATCTTTTCTTCAACAATGTTAACCCTATCCCTAGTTCCTTTGCTGCCATGATTATCGGCATCTCAAAGTACTTCGCTATCTCTTCAAACTCCAATGGTCTCAATCTCTTTGCCACCTTCCGGCCACCGTGATCAGTGGTGGCAGCACTAGAACTACATGTAGCCTCACCACCGGATTTACAGTCTTCACTGAAACTAACCAATGGTAAATTACCATCCTCCCAACAATCCCATAAGCTTATATCTTCAAGGGGATCCAAATCGTGAAACTCATTTCTAGAAATGATGTTTTGATCTTTGTTAAGTACTGTGGAAACGTTCTGATCGAGCACTTCATGTAATTTTTCCGACAACTCGTAATCATGATGGTCGAGCATGTCACCACTGCAAAAATCCAAAAAAAAAAAAAAAAAAAAAAAAAAAAAAAAACTCAAGATAATCAAATCCAACACGATGAAAGACTCTTTTTGATCACTATAAATCCAAACCATGTTTTGATCAATATAGACAAAATCACTTTTTTGTGCGAAAGATGGGGTAATGAGTGACGTTTATATATACCTGAAAAGATCTTGATGATCAAAGTACGGAAACCAATCGAGGTCATATATGGGGTTTTGATGATCTGCAGGTGGATCCATTTGTGAGGGAGAAGTTAAAAGTTGCGGTAAGAATGTGATGATTTATATAAGTGAAGTGAGAGAAGTAATTAATAACAAATAAAGAGGAAATGAATATATATGGTCTTTGAGCTGTAACCTTCTTCTTCAATTCACACACATATACATATATGTTGCCACAAATTATGACTTATGTGCCTCATGCATTTAATACATCACATGTCTACTGCATATTCTTGACTTTGAAGCTACGTACCAGTTTCAAATTTCCCCAGTAGCACACTTTTCATTAGAAAGTATTCCAAGTCTTCACACATGAACCAGTTAGAAAGTACTCCAAGTCTTCACACACGAACCAATTAGAAAGTACTCCAAGTCTTCACACATGCAAATTATGACTTGTGTGTCGCTATAGGTAACTAATAAAACTTTATTTTTTAACCCCTTAAATATCAGTACAAGCTTCTAACCTCGACGTTTAAATTCTAAATTTCTTTTTATTACTAAAACTAGCATCGATTCAAGTATATAAACCATGAATCTTGAGAACACGGCAAAACCCAAATAAGACTTATCATCTATGTAAAAAAAAACTCAGGGTTTTTACTAGTAAATCTATCAGTGGCGGAGCTTGAACCATTAACTAGGGGGGGGGCGAAAATATTATAAACTGAAATTAAAATTAAAAAAAACAGATTGTTTTCTACAAATAAACACCAAAAACACCTAGAAAAAGAATTACAACTCAGCCCGACAGCCTTTAATGTCTTTAAAAACAGATTATGAATGATATATTAGTAAGCAGACAACAATTTCTCTTTCAATGTTTTCATCTTTCCCATGATTATATCTAGAAAAATCAAAATGAAGGAACAATTGATCCAATCAAAACAAAATCAAATTCAAAATTAGAACAATAACCAATAACTCATTTAACAATAACCAAATCAATCTTTGTTGTCACTTTTCAGTTTTGTTTGAAGCTGACAAGCTGTTAAGCATAACCAAATCAATAACCAAATCTATAAGTTCATAACTTATAAATCAAATTGGCAAATCGCCAAATCGCAAATGACAGCCAAATTAAAAGGAAACTCAGTAAGACAGTAGTAACGCATAAATAGGCAACAAATTGACAGAAAACAGCAGCAGCAGTGCAATACGCCAACACCAACAATCAACAATCTTACAATCAGAAAAGAAAGAACATCTGAACAGGATTTGGGTCTCGGGATTACATACCTGATTTCTATGAAGTGAGAATGGGGACTTGGGCACTTGGCGATGACGATTGGCGAGAGTGAGACCAGGCGACTGACTTGGCGAGACAGCGACAAACGAACAGCAGGCGAGATAGGCAGCGAATTGGGAAAATAGGGATGAATCGATTTTGATTTCTTGATACCGCTTGGTCGCTTGGAGAATTGGGAGTATTGGACCATTCTGATTAGGAATCGGGAGGGGCCAAAGCCCAAGTTTGAAGATAGCAGGCCTATAACTATTTTATTTTGAACTACAATTCCTACTTCTAGCCCAATAATACTACGCCCCTGGAATCTATGAGGGCTAGTGTAAACATTATGGTCATATATCATTAAGATTCTATGGACTTAGAATGTGTGATCCCGCCTCATTTCCTGTTCCTTGTTTGGTTGTGGGCTTAAGGCGGGGTCACCCATCCAAAATGCCCTTGCAATCTTAATGATATACGACTAGTTTACGTCAATCGACTATAAAAGAACTTGTAGGACTTATAATGCAAATTTCGTCAAAATTTGTTGAAACATTCGTAATGATGGAACTCGCTAACTACGTTATAAAATATTCATAGTGGTAATACCAAGGATAAAACAGGGAGTATAAAAGCACACATAGAATACTCTATCATCCCAAAACAATAAACTCCTTTTAAATTGACTCAGTTCAAGTTACAATAAGAAATTTCCAAGGTCATCATGTGACATCAGGAGGGTTGTTCCTCACCATAATCAATTTCTTGTACTACGAAAAGTTTTCCACATCTTTTTCCAAACTCTTGAAGTCCCAATCAAAATGCAAATTTCGGGACGAAATTCCCTCTAACGGGGGGATGATGTGACAACCATCAAATTTCGGTCAAGTCAAAGTCAAACAAAGTCAACTAGTCAAACCGGTCAACTCCATTAACCCTTGTATGATAGGGTTTACGTTATGTAATCACTATATAATTCGCTATTTTAATGAGAAAACATCATTTGGAAAGTTCATGTGTTTGATTTTCCTTAGCCTTAACAGTGCTAAACAATGAACCAAAGCGATAAAACACTATTGCACAATCATCGGGATTGTGTAGGACACTAAATCATGGCTTAACGGGGTCTATGGACCTTGCGTTGCGAAGCCGGACACTCAAAAAGATCACAAACGAAACCTCTCGCAATCTCATTCAAACCCTACTCAAGATTACTTGACGCTAATAGGATCGAAACTCATACACTACGATATAAATTGACGTTAATAGCAACATAGTATAGTACAACGTTATAACTATAATCAAATTAAATTATGATACCATATTAAAATCAAATCAAAGTATAATGCTCTAATTAAATTTAAAAGAATCAAACTTGAATGTTATAATTAAACTTCAAATCAAAGTAGATTGTTATAATCAAATAATAACTCATCTTTTATAAAACTCCATTTTTATAAACTTTACATTAAATTTTATAAAACTCTATTTTTATAAACTTTACATTAAATTTTATAAAACTCTTATATTAATTATGTAAAAGATGCTTGTGTTAGTGGGAAATTATGAAGACCACCAAAAGCAAAAAGATTATTCCCATGGTCTCCCACTCACACCTCCCATCCACTTTCCTTTCCTTTTTCTCCCAACACATTATTCTCTTCATCACTTAAACCTTCTCTATTCTTTCTCTCACTCTCAATCTCGAAATTCATCCAAGAAATACTCATATTCCAGCCAAGAACAATCTATTATACTCAAATCTTCATCCCTCTTGAAGCATTCATCAAGGTATGTTGTTAAAAGTTTCATATTCATACAAGAAACAAATTAAATCCACCAAAATATCTAAAACTCATTTTATGCATAAACCTGATTTTTCTCAGAATACCATCAATAAAATAAGAAGTTCTGGAAATTTTCAGAAAATAACTTATTTTTATTGAATTACTATAATTATTGCAATAAAGTAGGGCAATAATTCACATAAAATACTTTTTGCATTCTATAAATTCTGAGAAAATTCTGGGATGACCAATATATTGATTAAACATAATTTATGAAGTTTCATGCATTTATATTACTGTTTACTATTACTTATGATTTTATTGATTAATTAATAATGAAATATATAAAAAATACTTCCCATAGTCACAAATATCCGAAACTTATACATTGGGCTCTATATCATGTTATAAAACTATGGTTAATTTTACAGAATTTTTGGGAATCATTTATTATTTTTCCCGAATTTTGTTGTTGTTTAATCATTAAAGTATTAAATAAATACTAAAACAGTTCAGAAAAATATAAAAATTTTACAGTAATTAATATTGTATGGAATAATGATTTCCTAATAATTTCATAATTTTTCAATACTGTGTACTATTTAAAACCATTTTCCTAAGTATTTAAGCATGTAAAAATGCATTTTAATGATTATTTCATATAAATAATTGTTAAAATCTGTAAATAATTATAATTGGGCAAGTTATTATTTTAATAAGAAATTATTAAAATCTGGCCTAAATTGAAAATATAAATTAATTATGCAAAGTAATTAATTCAATTTAAAATTCATTTAACAAATGAATACCTTAATATTATAATCAAAATGAATTATTGTTAATTCATCTAATATAAGAATATGTGTCTAATTATTTGTATTAGTACTTTATTCTCGTTTAGCAGTTCCTAAACCAAAACTATTAATTATATTAGGTTATACGGCATTTTGACCCGAACCATCTATCGTACGACACACGCATTTCGTTTTGGAACTAATGTGAGTAATCTACCCCATACTTTATAATTTTCAATACTTTTGGGGTGTATCATGTGGTTCTAATATATTCCAACTTCATTTTATTGTTTTATCACAATTGAGACATTGTTGGGACATTTATACGTGAGTCATTAATTGTATAACTATTGTTTGTTTACGCTACATGTACTTGTAGTGCATTACCATTTTTAGTCTAATCTCCATGACTATGCCCGTATTCTTGAGGTACGTTATGGACAATAATAGCGCTATTGGGTTGACCACCCCGCCTTGGGACGCTAAGGTGATTGATCGCATGTGGTTGAGTGTGTATGATGATTAGATGCTCCATCCTATATATATATATATATATATATATATATATATATATACATATGTATATATAGGGTGAGGACTTATATTTGTTGTTATCATTTGTTAATCAATTTTTGATTTATAAACCGTTATTTCAAATACAATTGTTTGTCGACTTCAAAAGAAAACAAATTTCAAATTATAAATGTTTCAACTTCACAATTTTCTCTACTAAAATTAGATTACTCACCAACTCTCGTAGTTGACCTGTTTTTACCCATGATGCAGATTTGAAGAATGAAGTTGATGAAAAATAGGTTGTGCCTTAGAAATCCACAAGACTATTTAAATTTGATGTAATAAATGTTGTTCGTATTTGGATTTGTATTTATATGTTGTGGATCTTGTTTGCATACTTAGTACTTAATTGAATCTAATCATATTATAACATAGTTGTCATGAGACTTTGAACAATATATCACGTCTTGATCGATTCCGACAAGGATCGGGGTGTGACATGTAAACCCATTAGGACCGTAAACCCTAAACCGTAAACTCATGAAGAGTTTACCCTTGGACCGTAAACTCAAAAGCAAAGCCCTACAACCCCTAGATGCAATCCTTGGTACTTATAGCACTTGAATCAAAGTGTTTTCCATGTTCTACGGTGTCTTAACTTGATTAATTTGTTATTAAATGACTAATTGGATACATATATGTGTCATTATATGTTAAATAGGATCCGTGTGTGTGTTCAAGTCTTCACTTGACACTTAGCATCCTATACCATCCGTTCATCCAAACCACTCACTACAGGTGAGTTCATACCCCTTAATCAACCTTTTAAATGATTTTAAATGCTTTTATGGGGGGAATACAAGTTGAACTATTATAGTTATTATATCAATCACATGTGATTAATAACTATCAAACATATGGATTTTCTTACTTTTCAAACTGTGTTATTAAACAAACTACTTCAAACTGTTTTACAAACTCTTTTACATGATAAATACTTTTATTAAACTCTTTTAAACTTATATTTTGTTAAATATGTATCTATATAGATATAGTTATATAAGTAGGATTGAAAGGACTTAGGACTGATAACTCACCTTACCTCCTGTTCCTTGTTTGGTTGTGGACTTAGGGTATCGGTTGTTTGTCCGAAGGTCGTTTGAATCCTAGTTATATATTATGTATATGTATATAGATATAAAAGTTCCTTCTTTCAATTCAATACCTTTGGGTAGCAAAGGTATACAAACATGTTCATACATACAAACAACATTACTAGTAAACTATAATAGGTATAGTTTCGGAAGTTACTAATACTATCACTAGAACAATGAAACATACAATGAGTCAGTTCATACATGAGTCAACACATACTATTATGAGAAACACAGAAAACATACATACATACTAGACAGAGAGAGAACATACAATACAGCTAGTACATACTATACATTATACAAGAGAACATACTATTATGAGAAACGGAGAGAACATACATACATACTAGGCAGAGAGAGAACATACAATACAACTAGTACACACAATACATATACAAGAACACTACTACAATTATGTGAGCCACGTAACGGGGCATGGCATCACCTGTCATGGCTCGTTTTGTATCCAGAATCTCCTTAAGTGGAGAGCGTTGAGTTTGTGTATAGATCTATACTGGATTGACTATCCTACACCTTGCTGCTCGCTACAGTGGGACTTGCAAGTCTACGGGTGCCAAACGTCATTTCTTCCGACGTCTTACATCGTCGTGTTTCTAGTCGGTAGTATGGTACAGGCAGATCACATGGTACTTTAAATAAAAATTGGTTTAAGGTAGTTAGTACAGCAGTAGTTACTTAATACAACACTACAGTACTATTTTATTTCCCCATTGCATTCACTTGTGATCTTCACACAATAAACAGTAATGTAAAAACTATATTTTTGGTTAATCATAGTCAGATTTGGGAAAATACATACTCTTACAAGAGACTTACATACAAACATTTGATGCCTTGGTAGAAGGCTGCTTTTAGTAGAAAACATAGGGTTTTCTAGGAGAGTTCAAACAATTACAAACTTATATACCAAGTACTTTCAAACACTTTCATACAAACAGAGACACTAAAATACTTATGATCTCACCAGCTTTAAAGCTGATAAACTCTTTCAAAATAACTTGTATTCTCAGGTCACCAGTAGACAGGTACCGGTGTCAGGTTTTGGAGAAGATGGAGCTCGTTCAAGACTCATCTTTTATTTTGATTCATATTTTTGGTGTCTTATAACTTTACAGAACACACTTGTATGAAAATATATTATTAATGCACTGGATGATGTTGTTGCTTGTTTACTACTATGCATTGTTGTGATACTGTACATGACGTCCTCCACCCCTGAACGTTTCCGCCGTTCCGGTTTTGGGGTGTGACAGATTGGTATCAGAGCATTGTTTATAGTGAATCGAGTATATCAACCCATAAAAGATATACAAACTATAAACACAACAAGATTAAAATACTCTGACCAAGAGTTTATACTTTTAAATAATAAAATATTTAACCAAGTATACATACCTGCATTCATACTAAAATCAGTGTCACTAGGACAGAACAAAAGTATTACGATTGTTGGGCAACACAATTAGACTTAGAGACATATAGTCAACCCTGGGAAGATATAGCCTGATCAACTATATTATCTGAGGAGTGACTAGCATGTGCCTAAGGGTGGTTGTGAGGTTGCAACAAGTCCAAAAACTTACCAATACCACTACAATGAAAACAATAGAACAGAACATAAACTTAAAATACTATAGGAGTATTTTGTGTTACTATAATTACTTTTCTGAGAACTAAAGATCTTTATTAGTATGTCAATAGTTGCTGAGTGGATATGCTAAGGTTATGTGTAAATAGGATGGCATAGACTTAGAATCTGTTATCTTTGCTTTACTTCATGTTCCTTGTTTGGTTGTGGGCTTAGAGTTAGGGTCACTTATTCGAAGGTCTATCCTGTTTTGAGTACATATAATTGGTATGCACTAAACAAGTATTGAAGTAACTGATAAAGATCATCTTATAATTATCTAATTAGTGCGTCTATTTAGTTATTTCTTATACCCCTTTTCTCGCGTAGATATCATGGCTGGATTCCATCTTCCCGGAGATCCATACTTCCCAAACGAAGGCAATGCAGGATGGCTTGAAGAAGAGCCAGATGATGATTATCCAATCCCTTTGGATGATCACCTCGCTGAAGGCTTTTCTGATGGTTCTGAATCCGAACCTGAAGTCAACAACCTACCCCCAGTAGCTCCAAACCCAAACCCAAATCCTAACCCTCGTCCAACATTTCAAGGCCCCACACCTCTGTGGGCAACAAACTTGAACAGATGGAGTCACGAGCAAGGTCAGCCGTTACCTTACAACGAAGACTGAAGCTTCTATGACTTAAGCGAGGGAGGTTCAGCTGATCGAGTCCTGCCCATCCTGGTCCGTAGGATTGCTCGGAACACCGAGCAAGGTCGAGCATCTATTGACGGAGTCCTGGAGATTGACGCCAACTCTGGCGTTAACACGGTCCGCATTCACCAACTCGAGGTAGCTATGGAAAGGACTAGGATAACCAATTGGACTCTGCAGCAATAGCTAGCTACATCCCAAGCTAAAGTTAGGGAACTTCGGGATAGGCAGTCAATGTATGAAAGGCGCATGCGAGACATAGAGCGTCGTCTGTCTGAATCAAGGACTCATTCGAGTGGTTCTCGTCGTAGATAGAGCCTACTCAACCTTCTCTTTTGGATATAACTAGTTATGTAAAACTCTAGTCTAATTTCCCATCTTTGTTAAACTTGGACCTGTTAGGTCTTGATTAGGTCGTAGTTCTGTCAAAATTTTCCCATCTTGGTTGATGTAAGACCTACTTCTATGTCATTTTCCCGAACTTGCTACATCTGTAATACCAGTGTTATTGACAGATATCTAATCTCATGGAAATTATTATCCAAATGCTTTCATCTGTTAGTACCAGATCTACATTCAATCATACTATTCAATTGTGCTGTTGGGCTATGGAGAGTTAGTCCATGAGTCATTCTCATCAAAGTCTCCCTATTAAATTCTTATCAATATCTTCATCTTTGTAAACTTATAGCTACAAGATGCCTCCACGCCGATCAACGAGGTGCAATCCCCCGATAACTGCAACACCACCTGCTCCCCAAATCGATACGGCAGCTCTAAATGCTGCAGTAGCTGCGGCTGTGGCAACAGCCATGGCTCAATATCATTCTTCGAGTGCCACCTTAGGTGGTACACCTGTTCATTCTACCCATGGTGAAGCTCATGTGCGCTTGAGAGAGTGCTCCTATAAGGACTTCACCAACTGCAAGCCACTGTCCTTTAAAGGGACTGGCGGAGTCATTGCCCTCTCGTAATGGTTCGAAAAGACGGAGTTGATCTTCGAGATCTGCTCATGCCCGGAAGGAAGCAAAGTCAAATTTGCTGCGTGCACCTTCGAGGCAAAAGCCCTGACATGGTGGAATAGCCATGTTAAGTCACTATCTCTCATAGTGGCTAATGTTATGGGCTGGGAAGCTCTGAGGGAGCTAATGATTGAAGAATACTGCCCGAGGGGCGAAATCCAGAAGCTGGAGCAAGAACTTTGGAGCCTGACCATGAATGGCTCCGACATTGTGACCTACACCGCCAGGTTCTGCGATCTGGTGGCCCTCTGTCCCAACATGGTTCATACAGAGGGAAAGAAAATCGAAAGATACATATGGGGGCTGGTGCCTCCATTTCAGGGGAATGTTTTAGCTTCAAACCCCACTACATTCGATAGTGCCAAGAGGTTGGCACAGAAGCTCATTGACCATGGGGTCCGTACCCCAGCAGCAACAACAACCCTAGCCATCTCAGAACCCTCAAAAGCCGCTGACAACAAGCGGAAATTCTGGGATGACAAGAAGAAGAAGAGGGCTGCCAAAAAGTAGCAGGTCGTGGCAATTCATGCTGCGATAGCACCTGCCGCTGCTGCTCCGGTAAAGCAGTATGCTGGAAGTTTGCCAAAGTGCAACAGATGCAACTTCCACCACACAGGAGCCTGCCGGGAAATGCAGTGCTCTAACTGCAACAGGAAGGAGCACATTGCCCGTTTCTGCAAAGCTCCGGCAAGGCCAGTCAACCAAGTCCCCGGCGCTGCAGTGGGCCAAGCTTGCTACAATTGTGGTGAAGTGGGCCACTACAAAAGGAACTACCCAAAGGCAGGGATCGCCGGCGGAGTAGGAAGAGTTCTGGCTATAGGCCATCAGGAAGCGGTTGCCGACCCCACAGTGGTCACTTGTACGTTTTCCTCGATAACTCTTATGCATGCATACTGTTTGATAGTGGAGCGGAGAGGAGTTTCGTGAACCAAAAATTTGCTCATTTACTTAAGAAAAAATCACGAGCACTTAAAGAACCGTTCACTGTAGAAATGGCTAATGGGAAGATAGAGAGCACTAGCAGTATATTCATAGGATGTACTCTAACTTTAGATAGACATTCATTTTCGATCGACCTCATGCCGGTCTCAATTAAAAGTTTCGACGTCATTATCGGTATGGATTGGTTGAGCCTTCATCGTGCTGACATCATGTGTTATGAAAAGGCTGTTCTCCTTAATCTGCCGTCTGGAGAAACTCTAGTAGTTTATGGCGACAAACCCGGCACGAACCTACGTATCATTTCGAGCATTCAAGCCCAGAAATTCTTACGAAAGGAATGTCGCGCATTCCTTGCTCATGTGGTAGATGTGAGCCAAGAAACGAAGGACATTAAGAACATTCCAATAGTACGCGATTTTCCCGACATACTTCTAGAAGACCTCCCAAGATTACCTCCGCAACGTCAAGTCGAGTTCAGAATCGACTTAGTTCCAGGGGCTACCCCAGTAGCCAAATCGCCCTATCGCCTAGCACCTGCGGAGATGCAAGAACTGTCCGGTCAACTTAACGAACTGCTCAGCAAGGGCTTTATAAGACCAAGTTTCTCGCCATGGGGAGCTCCGGTCTTGTTCGTCAAGAAGAAAGACGGATCGTTTCGCATGTGCATCGACTACAGGGAGCTCAACAAGCTAACCATCAAAAATTGTTATCCTCTGCCTCGTATTGACGATTTGTTTGATCAACTGCAAGGGGCGAATTTCTTTTCAAAAATCGATCTAAGATCCGGATATCACCAACTACGAGTGCTAGGGGAGGATGTTCCGAAGACAGCCTTCCAAACTCGTTATGGACACTGCGAATTCGTAGTGATGCCGTTCGGATTAACCAACACGCCCGCGATATTCATGGATTTAATGAATAGGGTGTGTCGTCCTTACTTGGATCAGTTCTTCATCGTCTTCATCGATGACATACTTATCTACTCTCGTAGTAAGGAGGAGCATAGTCAACATCTGCAACTGGTCTTAGAAACACTGCGTTCGGAGAAGCTCTATGCGAAGTTCTCGAAATGCGAATTTTGGATCCGAAGAGTCGAATTCTTAGGGCACGTGGTTAGCGAAGAAGGTATACACGTGGACTCGTCCAAAATCAAAGCCATTGAGAGCTGGTCAGCACCGAAGACGCCTACAGAAATTCGTCAATTTCTAGGCCTCGCTGGCTACTAACGCAGGTTCATTCAGAACTTCTCCCGAATTGCGAAACCTCTTACAACACTGCCCAGAAGGGCGTGGCCTTTGACTGGGAAGAGAAGCAGGAAAGAGCGTTCCAAACGCTCAAGCGAGCCTTGTGCACCGCACCAATACTATCCCTCCCCGAAGGGATAGAAGACTTCGTTGTCTATTGCGATGCTTCAAATCAAGGGCTCGGCTGTGTTCTGATGCAACGAGGTAAGGTCATCGCCTATGCCTCGAGGCAGTTGAAGACACACGAGGTCAACTACACCACTCACGATCTTGAGCTAGGAGCATTAGTGTTTGCTCTGAAGATCTGGAGACACTACCTGTATGGTACAAAAAGCACTATCTTTACAGACCACAAAATCCTACAACATATATTCGACCAGAAGGAGCTCAACATGAGACAACGACGGTGGGTCGAGCTACTTAGTGACTACGAATGCGAAATTCGTTATCATCCGGGTAAAGCCAACGTAGTAGCTGACGCCCTAAGTCGGAAAGAATACTCTGGTGTTAGAGTCAAATCATTGACTATTACTATCTATTCACACTTGTCCACGCAAATTAAGGAGGCTCAGCTCGACTCTTTGAAACCTGAAAATGTGGCAAGTGAATCCCTGAGAGGGATGGATAAGAACTTGGAAGTCAAGGGTGGCGGAGCTTTTTATTTCATGGATCGGATCTGGACACCGAAACACGGTGGTTTCAGAGACTTGGTCATGACCGAGGCGCACAACACTCGTTGTTCCGTCCACCCGGGTTCAGATAAGATGTATCTGGACCTGAAAAAGCTATACTGGTGGCCTAACATGAAAGCAGAGATTGCTACCTTCGTGAGTAAATGCCTTACTTGCGCCAAGGTCAAGGTCGAATACCAGAAACCCTCAGGCCTACTACAGCAGCCGGAGATACCGGAATGGAAGTGGGAGCGGATCACTATGGACTTCATAACCAAGTTGCCCAAGACAACGGGTGGACTTGATACCATATGGGTCATCGTCGACAGATTGACCAAGTCCGCACACTTCCTTCCTATCAAAGAAACAGACAAGATGGAAAAGCTAACAAGAACCTACATAAGGGAGATCGTACGACTGCATGGTGTTCCTATATCTATTATCTCCGATAGAGATAGTAGATTCACTTCGAGGTTCTGGCAGTCGCTACCAAGTTCCCTAGGAACTAGGCTGGACATGAGTACAACCTACCATCCACAGACCGACGGACAAAGTGAGAGGACTATACAAACCTTGGAAGATATGTTGCGAGCCTGTGTGATCGACTTTGGGAAAGCATGGGATACTCATTTACCCCTTGTCAAATTTTCCTACAACAACAGTTATCACAAGAGCATAAAGGCTGCTCCATTCGAGGCCCTCTATGGCCGAAAGTGCAGATCCCCTCTGTGCTGGGCTGAGGTGGGTGATACCCAGTTAGCTAAGGGACGAGTTCCTGACAGCACTCTCACGGGTCCGGAGATCATTCAGGAAACGACAGAGAAGATCGTTCAGATTCGTGAACGATTGAAAGCCTCTAGAGACCGATAGAAAAACTACGCAGATAAACGAAGGAAACCGTTGGAATTCCAGGTGGGAGACCGTGTTCTATTGAAGGTCTCACCCTGGAAGGGCTTAATACGCTTTGGAAAGCGTGGAAAGCTAAATCCAAGATACATAGGGCCTTTCGAGATTCTCGCTAGAATCGGCCCTGTAGCTTACAAACTTAACTTACCTCGTGAACTCAGTAGCGTACATTCTACTTTCCACGTCTCGCACTTGAAAAAGTGTCTGTCCGACGAGACTCTTGTAATCCGACTCGACGAGATCGAGATCAACGAGAGCCTCAACTTCGTGGAAGAACCTGTAGAGATCATGGACCGAGAGGTCAGGCAAACAAAGCAAAGCCATATCCCGATAGTGAAGGTTCGCTGGAACGCCAAGCGATGACCTGAATTCACTTGGGAGCGAGAGGATCAGATGAAACTGAAATATCTTCATCTTTTTACTTAGTTATTTGTAACTACTTATTTGCTAAAACTCTAATTTCGGGACGAAATTCCTTCTAACGGGGAGATGATGTGACAACCTGAAATTTTTATCTTGTACAACCATTCACTTCAATAGAAGTCAGAACTGTTTCTACTAACTTTTAAGCTTTTTGGAGTCAGTTTGAGTGTTCTAAAGCCTAGTACTGCAAGAGATAACTGGATAGATGATACTTTAGGGTAAAGTGTGCAACATTTAAGTTCCAAAACTCCAAGAGTTTGGAGTTTACGGCCCAAATGGTATTGGGGCCGTAAACCCTAAGGACTATATAAGTGACACTTAGTCATTTTTAGCTCTTTTTCACATTTTCAAGTCTAGAAATCATTTCTCCCTCAAGTATCATCCAAAGTTTCTTCAAGATCTTCAAGAAAGTAAGTGTTTCCTTCCTTGTTTAGTTGATCTCTTCCTTAATCTAGTGATCTTACATGATTTCATCCATGAAATCATTCCATTTGGTTAGATCTTCAAGCATTCTTCATTTCACCAAGAACACCAAGAACACATACTAGTGTTCTTGGGCCGTGAACACCCTTTCAAGCTCCTTTATTGTAAGTATTCTTACCCTAGTGTGTTATAAGGCTTGTTTCACTTCTTATTCAACTAGAAAACACCAAGAATCACAAGTCCATAAGGTGTTTACGGCCAAGACATGTTCTTGAGCCGTAAACCCTAATAGACGGGGCAAAGTGAGCCCTAGTCCCTTCCTTAGCCTTGAATACTAGTCTAGATCACTTCCTTGAAGTTTTTAGGACCTTAAACATCAAAAAGATCAAGAACACATAGAGTTTACGGCCGTAAACTCATGAGGAATGGTCCATGGGCCGTAAACTCTAAAAAGGGGTGCAATGGTGCCACAATCACTTCCTAAGGCTTGGACTTGATCATAGTATGCTTAACCTTGACTTATACGACCTTAAAACACCAAATGGTAGAAATTACCATGGGTTTACGGCCGTAAACCCATTAGGACCGTAAACCCTAAACCGTAAACTCATGAAGAGTTTACCCTTGGACCGTAAACTCAAAAGCAAAGCCCTACAACCCCTAGATGCAATCCTTGGTACTTATAGCACTTGAATCAAAGTGTTTTCCATGTTATAGGGTGTGTTAACTTGATTAGTTAGTTATTAAATGACTAATTGTATACATATATGTGTCATTATATGTTAAATAGGATCTGTGTGTGTGTTCAAGTCTTCACTTGACACTTAGCATCCTATATCATCCGTTCATCCAAACCACTCACTACAGGTTAGTTCATACCCCTTAATCAACCTTTTAAATGATTTTAAATGCTTTTATGGGGGGAATACAAGTTGAACTATTATAGTTATTATATCAATCACATGTGATTAATAACTATCAAACATATGGATTTTCTTACTTTTCAAACTGTGTTATCAAACAAACTACTTCAAACTCTTTTACAAACTCTTTTACATGATAAATACTTTTATTAAACTCTTTTAAACTTATATTTTGTTAAATGTGTATCTATATAGATATAGTTATATAAGTAGGATTGAAAGGACTTAGGACTGATAGCTCACCTTACCTCCTGTTCCTTGTTTGGTTGTGGACTTAGGGTATCGGTTGTTTGTCCGAAGGTCGTTTGAATCCTAGTTATATATTATGTATATGTATATAGATATAAAAGTTCCTTCTTTCAATTCAATACCTTTGGGTAGCAAAGGTATACAAACATGTTCATACATACAAACAACATTACTAGTAAACTATAATAGGTATAGTTTCGGAAGTTACTAATACTATTACTAGAACAATGAAACATACAATGAGTCAGTTCATACATGAGTCAACACATACTATTATGAGAAACAGAGAGAACATACATACATACTAGACAAAGAAAGAACATACAATACAGCTAGTACATATTATACATTATACAAGAGAACATACTATTATGAGAAACGGAGAGAACATACATACATACTAGGCAGAGAGAGAACATACAATACAGCTAGTACACACAATACATATACAAGAGCACTACTACAGTTATGTGAGCCACGTAACGGGGCATGGCATCACCTGTCATGGCTCGTTTTGTATCCAGAATCTCCTTAAGTGGAGAGCATTGAGTTTGTGTATAGATCTATACTGGATTGACTATCCTACACCTTGCTGCTCGCTACAGTGGGACTTGCAAGTCTACGGGTACCAAACGTCATTTCTTCCGACGTCTTACATCGTCGTGTTTCTAGTCGGTAGTATGGTACAGGCAGATCACATGGTACTTTAAATAACAATTGGTTTAAGGTAGTTAGTACAACAGTAGTTACTTTATACAACACTACAGTACTATTTTATTTCCCCATTGCATTCACTTGTGATCTTCACACAATGAACAGTAATGTAAAAACTATACTTTTGGTTAATGATAGTCAGATTTGGGAAAATACATACTCTTACAAGAGACTTACATACAAACATTTGATGCCTTGGTAGAAGGCTGCTTTTAGTAGAAAACATAGGGTTTTCTAGGAGAGTTCAAACAATTACAAACATTTACAAACTTATACACCAAGTACTTACAAACGCTTTCATACAAACACAGACACTAAAATACTTATGATCTCACCAGCTTTAAATCTGATAAACTCTTTCAAAATAACTTGTATTCTCAGGTCACCAGTAGACAGGTACCGGTGCCAGGTTTTGTAGAAGATGGAGCTCGTTCAAGACTCCTCTTTTATTTTGATTCATATTTTTGGTGTCTTATAACTTTACAGAACACACTTGTATGAAATTATATTATTAATGCAATGGATGATGTTGTTGATTGTTTACTACTATGCATTGTTGTGATACTGTACATGACGTCCTCCACCCCTGAACGTTTCCGTCGTTCCGGTTTTGGGGTGTGACAGTGATCATCTTAAAACCACCCAATATTTTTACATTTTTAGTTGACCAAAGGCATAAATAAATCATTTACCTAAAATAGGTGTTACAAATGTTTCTATAATTTAAATTTATTATCTGCCATTTATGAAAAATTAATGTATCACGAATTGTACATTAAATATAAGTCGTGTGCTTTCAAACTTTTGGGTAAATTTGTTATAAGTAATTTACTAATTTACTTTAAAAGTTAGTTAAACAAGACCATTTATTATTTATTTTAATTTTACTATATATCATTTATATACATTTGGTGTAATAGGGCTATTCATTTTTTTCTTACATAAACAGTTTACAAATATCTTTTTAATACAAAAATCATTGATGTATGTCTTACATTACATTACTTTCTAAAACAATGATATTCTTCTTTAGGATTGTTTTTGTTTTTTCAGTATATTAAATTTTATATTTCATCGTATAATATGATTATTTTATCATTAATTTTGAGTTAAAGAACATCGTGAATGGTTTAAAATCATTTTACATATTGATTAAAAATAACGATGACAAACTTACAAACAAAACAATCAATGTTGTTTAAAAATAACTGTTTGCAAATTTTTGATTGATAATTACGATTTTTATAGTCTCTATGAAGGCTATCAAGATCGGGATCTTACCTAATAACGTTTTATGTGTTGCAAGATCGTGACCGTAAGATCGGATCGGGATTGAAAGGTCTTGAGCGTGCAATATACATTATTACTTGATGTCGATTAAAACATCAATTTGGAACCAACTTTATATTTTTAAACATGAACCATAATTTTTGTTGCTTCAAACTGTAAAAATTAGGAATAAAACACCTCAATTACAAAAAGAAACAAAATCATTATTCTACAACTAAATGCTTAAGATCATAAATGGAATATCAATAGTTTAACCTGCCTAATTTGTGATGAATTGTTAAAGTGATAATGCTCTATGAGCCTTCTTGCAACTTGTGATGTTTGATTTCAAGTTGAATAGACGAATTTTTAAAATTCGATTGTACAATAAAACTAAAGAGATAAGATCAAATCGTATTAAGATCTTAAGATCCTAGTTGGGATCCTAAGATCTCATTATAGATCTTGTGTCGTAGAGATCCTAGTGAGACCGATATTGTTTTTTTGCTTGTAGGATCTTAAAATCGTAAGATATAAGATCAAGATTGCGATCTTAACAACCATGGTCTCTATGCTTATTATTATTATAGATTAAATTACCTACTTATTCATCATTTCGGTTGTATTTATTTAAAAGCTTTACTTTTAAAATATGCTTAAAGTTTACACATTCATATTGAACTTTTTTTAATCAACTTGTATAATAAACAAGTCTTACACGTAGTTCCTTATAAATTGACTCATGTTTAAATCATGACCCTACTCAGCACATGTGACCATGGAGGTTTATCTGCAGTGACTCCAAAACATTAATCATAGCCTCATGTTCGCAGCGGGAGATTAGTCGGTACACGTGGAAGTTGGTCTGAAAACCCTCGTTAGGAAAGTTTTCTTTCGAAAAACAAGGGATTGCATGAATATGAATATACGTTCGCAACGAGAGATTAGTCGGTGTGCGGAAGATGATACGGAAACCCTCGTTAGGAATGTTTCATTTCCAAAAACAAGGAATTGCATGAATATGAATACACGTTGAGTGAGACTCTCTATTATTCTTATTATATTTTTTTGCTAATGTTTTATTTCATTTATCCATTTATCCAATTACCTTTTGTAGAAAGAAAACCCTAGTCGAATTATATTCATGGGAATTAAGTTATGATTGTCGTTTACTTAAAAAGTATACATTAATTGTAAAAAGAAAAAGAAAAAAGAAAAAGAAAATCTTTACATTTTTTTTTTATTGTAAAACAAACTCGCAAGAAAACATGTGAGATAATGATGGCTTAAAGGCTTAAAGCAAAGCCGTTTGCTCGTTTGTGCATCTTTTATTTATTTTTGCTGATACCGCTTCTTTATAATCAAGAAGGGTATTTTAGTCAAAACATAAACATCACAAAGCGCCTTATACGTTAAATAAGTACGGATTGATCCATGTTTTAGATGTGTAAACTATGAAGTGGTTTATTGGTCTAAGGAAAAGTTAAAAAAATGTACCAAAATTGTTTGAATTTGTAGTTGTTTGATATGTTTTATATTCAAACAATTTGATATCATATTTGAAAACCATTAACGTCACACATTTAAAATGTCTCTTATTCGGTCAAATTTAGGGATGAGTTTTATTGAGTCAGACGTTAACTCAATCATATACGACTCAATTAACAATTATCGAACATCTATTAAATATTTTTGTTGGTTATATTAAAAAATCCATCTAGCTTCTTAGATATAAAATTAAGAACCATGTCATTTTTTAGCTAAATCTCGACCTAAATATGATAACATTCAAGAAATAATGTCTAGCATGCATTTAGAGAATGTGACATGTCATTGTCGTGCGAAATATGCATGTGTATATAATAAGGTGGGGAAATATGCATGTGTAGGAAAATAATTAAGGGAACAATAACATGAGACCGAATAATAAATTAGAAATTCTTTTGTTTTTTCTTTTTTTACGAGGATTGGACCATTAACTATTTCTTTATTCAAGCGAACATTTTAATTCTATTTTTTAAATTCAGTGAAGAAACCGCTTATAATGTCATTTTATTTCAATATATTTTTTTTGTAATATGGAATCATCAATGTGTTGGAAGGAATGTTTTTTAGCGGTTTGGAACATAAATATCATGTTTTGCTCGAGCTCAAAATGGAAAATATTGTGGGTTTCTTATTGTCCACCGAAATATGAATGTCCAAAACCGAAATTGAACAATTGAAAAATTAATCAACAAAAAGTAGTGCTGAAAATGTTAGTGTTAAAAATGATGATGTTGAAAATTAAATTGTTATTTAAATATAATTACACATATTTGTCCGTTTGAATTGTTATTTTTAAAATGAAATTAAATACAATTTTTATTTACACATGTGTGTTTAAAGTTGTTTTTTCTTCTTTTTCTTCTTTTTCTTCTTGGAGTGGCATGTTGAAAATCGTATTAATCGCCATAATGATAAACGTTACGGGTTTAGTATCAAATAGACATAAAGTAGAGCAAAAAAAAACTCACTCTTGTTATCACTATGACCATAGCGTTGCTATATAATCTCAACCTTGAAGAAATCGAGGTAAGTTTTTACACCAAGGTAATGTTCAAGTCTAGTGATATCAGCCAGTGTAGAAGAACCGTTTACGACTATTGTATTGTGAGACACATGCATCAAATAATGTTTAAGGAAAACATTGTGTTAGGCTACTTGGGCTCCAATAAATAATTCTTTTGGGTCCCTTAAAAGACATGGGTTTATTAAGTTCATTTTCCTTGAATTAAAGATGGGCTAGTAAGTTCAAATAGTGTGCAAGTGTGCCATTCGTTTCTTGGGCTATTAAGTTCACTTTCTTTGAATTAGCGCTCCTAAAAAAAAATATATTTTTTTTTCTATGAATTTTAGGCCCCTTAGAGATATGCGCCCTAAGTACTGACCGGGTTGCCCACCGTTTGGGTCAGGTATGTGTGTTACCCGTGCCTCAATCAACATGCTCTCAACTTACAACTTATCATATTGTTTGATTATGTTTTACATGTTTTCGAGTTGTATCATTAGGTCCGATTTTATATTAACTATTAATATATTTTCTAAAAATCTTAAAACAATTTTCATATCTTGAATGAAAACGATGTTTCTTTTTATAATAAAATCGTCATAAAAAGTGTAAAGTTGGACCTAGTAAGCATCCAAATTTTGAAGGAAATAAAAAACCCTCAAAACATGAGATTTGTAGACATGTGTGTTAGGTTTGTACTTCGTTTAAACTTTTATAAAATTAACATGAAGATAGAAATAGAAAATTACAAATAATGAATAATGAGGATATAGTTTTTGTAACTAACCAATTCAACTAAGTTCTAACTTAGGGCACCTATGCAAAATCCAAAAAAAAAAGCATAATTTCGTATATGCCCTTGCTAAACATCTAAATATCGTATTTGTCCGGCCTAAACTCTAAATATCGAATTTGCCCTTCTTAATGTTTTTTTATATCATATATACCCAAATCTATTTTTTTTGATGATTTTAATTGATTTTTAATTGTTTTTCATAATCTTAAATAGTTATAATTAAAAAATACATTTTAATTGGACAATAAAGCCCTTAATACTTACGAGCTCAGATCATGTTTGCCCAATACATCTCAATCACGATTGCAGCCTCCAATCCTCTATCGCAGTTCTTCCCTGATGTGTGACCTTGTTCGTCAGACATTCTTCTTGCAATCACACGCATCGCACACATCAGGTACGTAAAGTCGACCCTCTTACTATTTTCCCTCTCTCCAATTCTGTTTGTGTTGTTGATTGATTTATTTTGAAATTCTAATTGGAATTCAGGCATGATTTTGGATTGGAGTCGCTATGAAAGGTTGTCACTTTCTTCCCAGCCTATGAACGGAATGAGTCAAACTCCAAAACTATCCGACTTGACATTGTCAGGTCGAATAAATAATTCTGATTGCCAAAAATCGATTTTCAGGGCTCTCATGCCAATAGATCCATTCAAATTCATTCATAGGCTTATTCCTTTCAGTTTAAAGAACATGTTGCACTACACAAAGGAAAATTAAAAGGGAAAAAGTCTTTGAATCTTCCCTGTTCTTTCAGCAACTACCAGATGATTTCATTTGTTTTATGGAATAATTTCTTTGTTATTGTTGGTATTTCATTCACACGTGTTCCTCAAAATGAAGTCTTCATCTTTGATGATCAAATTTGTTTTAGCGTTAATCTTGTTAAAAACTACATTGATCGACATTATTGGTGCTGAATTCACACAGGTTTTAAGTGATCTCATGGAAGATTTAGATAAAAATTGGTATCTCAAAGGAGCTCCAAATTTAGGGTGTTGTTATCTTAATAATTCTAGCTTTGAACTAATTTGTTTCTCACTTGGAAACGCTGCAGGTTTATGGGTTAAGGGCTTAATATGGACATCTATACATGGGGAAGTGAATTGTTGAACACACCCAACGAAATCAACAACAACAAAATTCAAGAGATGGAAAATAGGAATAGGTTGAACTCGATCTTACCAGATGCGATGATGCGAGTATGCGACAACAGGGGAAATAAGGATGATGTGTGATGTGATCCGAAGGAAGTATTATCAGAAGGAATTTACGATCAGATTGCAAAAACGTGTATGAAGCTACGATCGATAATCCCATGTGAAAGTGTATATTGGAAATTAGAACTAAGGGTATTATTGTCCATTTACATTGTTTTTTTAATTATAATGATTTAAGATTATGAAAAGCAATTAGAAATCAATTAAAATCATCAAAAAAATAGATTTGGATATATATGATATTAAAAAACATTAATAAGGGCAAATTCGATATTTAGAGTTTAGGTCGAGCAAATACGATATTTAGATGTTTAGCAAGGCCGTATATGAAATTCTGCCAAAAAAAATGATTTGAAAACAATTTGATCAAAAATACCGTATTTTTCAACTAATGAACATCAAAAATCTTTTCATCTAGGAAGTTCCAAAGGGTCCAAATCGAAGAAAGAACCACCACATTCAAACAAGTTTTTTTTTTCTTATTGAGAACCGAAGTTCTCCATCCTCAAAGTTCTATCCATTATAATCACAGGAAGGGTTACAATATTCCACCATCTCGCAACTCTATTCAAAATCATGTAGCAACATGACACGAGTCGAATATATTAATCGTTTCCATACATGTATCACAAATCATGCAAATGATAATCTCAACCTCAACATCTTTTTATCCAATAACTCTTGTAGGAACTCGATTCAAGTTCATACACCAACCCAAAATGTTTACTTTCATCAAAACCATAACATTAACCCAATCCATCATACAAAATCTCTTATCAATATCCACAACATAAATTATGTGGAATCAAATTTGTAGAATGTATTACCACCCCCATATAACTTCCTAAAAACTTGTAGAGTCTACTTGGCCCACCTTTCTTTGAAAAAAAAAATTCAAGAAAGATGTTATGGTTGTGGATATTGAACCCATTTCGTGTTAGAACCCTATTTAACCTATAGTGGTTGTGAAACTAGTAAAATGAAAAGTAGAAAAATCTAGATTTATATGCTTTCTTTTCATATCAACTTGAATCGATTCAATTAAACATTTAAAGAATTCATGATCAATTTTATAGATCTTTGTTGCAAAGTTCGATTCAATTAAATATTTTATGAATTCATGATGAATTTTATAGATCTTAGTTGGAAAGTTGGCCGTTTGTGATGAATTTTATAAATTAGAGTCGCAATAATGGCAGAAGTGATACTTGATGGTATGTTTATTAGATGTATAAAAATTATCATAATAAATTACCCATACCAGTTTATATCCTAATTTGACTCATTACAAATGATTGTATAGGATTTTGTTTAGAGTATATGTTATGGAAAATGCATAATGTTATTACTTCTATCAAATGATGACAATTTGATATGTTTTGGATCTTTAAAATTAAATGTGTTTATAATATGAAAAATATTGCTATAATTGTAATGACTAAATCTTTTGATGTATTATTAAGGTTAAGAAATATTGTGAAGTTATGTCGATAAAAATATAAAAGAAAATAGTGCAATGTCGGGAATTTGATGCAGCAATGGAAATATGCTAAACTTCATTTACATATGACGTATACATAGAGAATTACGTGATGCGTCAAGCTTGTTTTAACGTAGAACGATGATGTATATTGCTATTATAGAAATAGGTAATGTACAAATGGAAATGTGACATGTAAAATGGGTATTACAAGGCGCGCTGAAAGTACGAAGTTAAGCTAAAAACAGTGAATAACATTGCCTCATTAAACTTGAACGTGACACGTCCATATTATAGTATGCGATTTAGTTACGCTATGTGTAAGATCGATAGAACATAGTATGAACATTAAGGTACGCGGTGTGTAATATTGGTAATACACGTCATGTCTGAAAGTAAGTGGTTGAATAACATTGTGTCATTAAAATTGAATGTGACACATCCATGTTATAGTTACAATGCATAGACACGTATCTATAATATTGTATAACAGACTCTAAGTCGGTCATTCATCTAGTTTTCTTTATATCACCGTTTGAGAAACAGAGAGGTGCAATTTTTTGAGTGATGTTCAATATTGAAGCTACCACTTAAGAATTTTGAAGGAGACTCAAGCAATTTAACCTTTACTAGGTGAATCAATGTATTCTCTTCTTTCTCTTTCTCAAGATCTTATGGTTTATTAATGGTGGAACATGATGCAAATTGACAGAATTTGTTACAAAGTATTAAAATGTTAGTATGAAGTAGCCGTGGATGTTTTAATCATGATTTCAAGTTTGTTATGATAAATCTATGGTAGAAATCGTGAAATTTGAAATGACGAAGCTCAAACACTAATTAGGTGATTTTATAGTAAATGGAAATTAAGCTTATATCTTGATGAACTAAGACCTTTGGAGGAATTATTCATGGATCTTAATTGATTGTATCGTAATTTGTATGATCAAATAGATGATTTTGATAAAGATCGATTTAAATTGAGTTCTTTATAGAACAATTCATGTTAATAAGAACTTAATGTATTGATTGAATAAAAACTAAAGATAATTTGGTCAATAAGCACCAGAACAATAGTTGTAGTTACTTTTCACGAACTAATAAGGTGAGTACGTTTGGATTTTTGAAATGGGTACATATCACAATAAGCTTTCTTATATGAAAATATTTTATATCTAAAGTTTGATGCATGAATCTTTTATGTCTCAAGTGAATGGTTTTGAAGGGCATTTCTAGTAGTTTTACCATGCCAAATGTTTCTTGAGTGATTTTGGTTTACTCATGAATCGAGTTTTATGTTTTAAAGTTATGAATGCATTCAAGGTTATGAATTGGTCAGACAGGTCCCTATAATAGGATGGACGAGACACTACCAGGATGGTACATCCTGTCGCAAATTAGTTGTTAAGGGGTATAGATACCCCATCGACAACAATGATATTAGCTCTCTTGTGGCTAGTAAGGAGATGATAGTTAACTAAAAAGGGGTATAGACTCCCTATATGATACATGGTAACCTGCAAGCTTATGTTGATCATTGATTTTATGAACTGTTAAAGTTTATGAAATTCTTAAATATTATGTTTAGATTATTCTGCGATGAAGGGTGGCAACTATGAAGGATAATGTTAGGATTTACAGACCTGCAGATGATATCTTCATCGATGAGGGTTTGCGGATTTGGAAATGGAAGAGGGAGAAGATGAAGGATTGCGCCTGATGAAAACTCAAGTAGAAGAAAGGGAAGATGAAGGGTGACGATGATGGAAACCTGAGTTTTTAGAGTTTTTGTTTGAAGATTTTGAAATTTTAGTTCTTGATTCTAGGATTTTTGATTTTGCAAATCTAAAAAATGTATTATTGTTTTTGAGATCTAAAAAAATCAAGTTTATAGAAATATTTTGTTCTTAAATGTTATTGAGTAATTTTATTTTAATTTGAGTGTTTTGGAAAACTTTAGTTTCTAGAAAAATCTTTTGTTCATGAAGGTGGTAGGAGGTGGACGATGGTGTTGGTGGTGGTGAGAGGTAGGAAGTGGAAGGTAGTCTTTGAACACTTGGTGTTCATAAGTGAAGAACAAATGAAGATTTGTGTTTATATATATATATATATATATATATATATATATATATATATATATATATATATATATATATAGGTTCAGGTGTTTAATGTATCTATTGTGTTCTTGTATGCATAATTGTGGGCCAATCAAAATTAAATAAAAAATTAAATAATTAAATAAATAAATAAGGGTAATTTAGTAATTTGTTTAGTAACTTTCAAAAATAATCCCTATAATCATGGTATTGATTTATAACCTAAATAAATAAATAAATAAGGGTTTTATCTTTGCTTTCAACAAGTGGATCCAGTTAAAGGATTAGGGCTTTTAAACCCGTGTTCTTTTTGATCGGGCAAAGATGGACGACGGCAAACAACGAGCGCAGGTAACGGAGACCTAAGAAATCTGGTGCAGGAATCGTTTGGGGGTGATGTCGATTGGTGGAAGGCCGAAGACAGGAAACGGGAATCGCAGTGAGGCTGCTGTGGCTTCTGTGGGTGTAGCGAGGTCTCGTCGCCGTCAAAAAACCCTCTCATCACAACCACCGTCATTCCGCCATCTCCACCTTGCCGGACAACAAAGTCGAAAACGAAATCGACATCCTGTCAAAAATTCACAGCCCTTGTCTCGTTAATTTAGTCGGATTCACAAACACCCCACATCAAAATCGGTTGCTGGTAGTGGAATTCATGTCCATTGGAACACTCTACGACACCCTCCATATCAGTCAACAGCCGCCAAATTGGGGGCGGAGAACGCTGCCACCACTCTCTTCAGCCTCTTGGTCTTCAGCCTCTCGGTGGTGGACGAAAACAAGGTTCGACGATCGGAGCTGGGGTTTACATTCTTGTGGGTACAGTTGCTAGAGAACATTCTGGCCCTGCTTTGGCCTTTTCTTTCCTTATTGCTGGTATAGCAGCTGCTGTCTCTGCCTTTTGTTATGCTGAGCTTGCAAGTCGCTGCCCTTCAGCTGGAAGTGCCTATCATTATTCCTACATTTGTGTTGGAGAAGGGTAGGTTCTTCATCTTCAAATTCTTAATATGCTATGATATTGTAAAATTCTTGAATGCTGATATTACCATTTTCTAATTTTCAGTCGTGCTTGGATAATGGGATGGGCTTTGATGTTGGAATATACAATTGGAGGATCTGCCTCCAATTCAGTTCCAAATCAACAACCAAAAAGAACTCAAATCTGATGTTTGTTAATTGATATGAATTTTTTGATGTTGTTGTGATTTAAGTTTTGATGTTGCTGTGATTTAAGTTTTGATAATTGATACAATTGATAGTTTGTTTGATTGGTTGATAATGATACACCATCGATGGTATTAATTATTTTCCCATGTCTTGGCTTCAAACTTCCATCTAAGCATGAATAATTTTAAGGGTTTTAAACTTGGTTTGAATCCGAATTGGATTGAAAGATTTGTTTAGTGGGCAGTAGGCAAGTTGGCTTTCAATTAGAACTGATAAGAAAGGGTTTCAATTAATATATTAGACTTAGACTTTTAATTTTGAGTTGTTTGACTATATTTCATTTTTAGTTATGTTTGAATTAGAATTGTACAAGTCTAGAACGATTAGTAAAATACATAGATGCTTTGATGCTTCTTTCATTTGGAATTAATTTTTTTATGTAGATGATCAATGGATGATATTGGTGAGATTCCAATTCTATTGGAATGGAATCACGAATTCCAATTTTGTTGGAATAGAATCATGAATTCTAATTCTGTTGGAATGGAGTATGGATATTTTCTCACTGATTTATGCATGTTCTACAATTCTTGTTTATTGGTTTTGGTGCAATTCACAAATCCACATCTTTTTCCAAATGAATTTAGTTTTTTATTTTTCATTTGCTAATGCATTATTGGAATCTAAACTACAATTTTGTTTTGTTTTCACAGAAGTTGATGCTTGAAGAACGGACCGCAAAATTGAAAGTGATTCTAAGCAACATTATTCTTTTAGAATGTATAAGTGTCGTTGTTAGATTTTGATGTTTTCTTTCCCGTTTTGAAAGTTTTTTTAGTTTTATTCTTTAACAATAAATGTAATTCCTAACAATTGTTACCCGTATTCTATAAGAAATAATGTATTTTTTGTTTTTATTCGTCAATTGATTGTTCAAGAATTTATTATTCTACAAGAAGTTTTTAAAGTCATGATCAACAAATAGGTTCAAGAATATTTTTATTATTTATGGTTCAAGAATATTTTTATTTTTGAATATACTCATAAACATATTCTGTCAGAATGTCCGAATTAAAAGAATTATAATTCGTAAAATCGGATTTTTAAAATTAATAAAATCTATAATCCCTAAAAAATGCAATTTTCCTTTATTAAATCTACATTAATTGACTAAATTACCCTTGTAATTAATTAAGATGATTTTTTCAATTATATTTAATTCAATAATATATATTAATCACTTTCTTAAAATAAGTAAATTTGTTTGGCCCACATTTATGCATACAATAACACAATAATTACTTTAAACAAAATAACCTAAGCATATATATATATATATATATATATATATATATATATATATATATATATATATATATATATATATATATATATATATATATATATATATATATATGGGGAGCGTTCAATCGAGAACATTTGAGAACAACACAATATTTTTAATTAAAATTATAAAATAATATTCATATAAATCAAAAAATATTTACAAACAATTAAAAAACTCACTAACACACACCACTCACCACCCAACCAACACGACACATCACCACCACCACCCGCCACCACCACCCATCACTAACCACCACCACCAACTACCACCCACCACCCATCACTACCCACCACCCACCACCACCACCCACCACCACCACCACCAACCACCACCCGCCACCACCATCACCACTCACTACCATCACCACCCAACCACCACCACCTCCACCACCTGCCACAACCACCCACAACCCCTACCTACCACCCATCACCACCACCCGCCACCACCACGTTTCACTGCCCACCACCACCACACGCCACTACCACCCATCACTAACCACCACCACCAACCACCACTCACCATCCATCACTACCCACCCACCCACCACCAACTACCACCCGCCACCACCATCACCACCCACCACCATCACCACCCAACTACCACCACCCGCCACCACCACCCACCTCCACCACCCATTACCACCGCCCGCCACCACCACCAACAACTACTACCTACCACCCATCACCACCACCCGCCACCACAACCCACCACCACCACCACCCACCACTACCCACCACCATCAACCACTACCCACCATCCATCACTACCCACCACAACCACCACCACCACCAACCACCACCCGCCACCACCACCCATCACTAACCACCACCACCAACCACCACCCATCACTACCCACCACCCACCACCACCCGCCACCACCACCCATCACTACCCACCACCCACTACTAACCACCACCCGCTACCACCATCACCACCAACCACCACACACCACCACACACCACCACCACCACCAGCAACCACCACCCATCACCATCACCACCCAACCACCACCACCTGCCACCACCACCATCCATCACCACTGCGTGCCACCACTGCCTACCACCCATCACCACCACTACCCACCACCACCACCACTAACCACCAACCACCACCCACCACCACCACTCGTCACCATCACCCATCACTAACCACCACCACCAACCACCACCTACCACCCATCACTACCCACCACCTGCCACCACCATCACAACCCACCACCATCACCACCCAACCACCACCACCCGCCACCACCACCCATCACCACTCACCACCACCCACTACCCCCCACCACAACCACCATCACCCACCACCACCACCACCAACCACCAACCGCCACCATCACCCATCACTACCCACCACCATTAACCACCACCCACCACCCATCACTATCCACCACCCACTACCACCCGCCACCACCACCACCCACCACCAACCCACCACAACCACCACCACCACCAACCACCACCCACCACCAACATCACCACCCAACCAGCACCACTCGCCACCACCACCCACCACCACCTCCACCACCCACACCCACCCACCACCCACCAAAACCATCACACATCACTATCACCACCACTTGCAACCACCCACCCACCCACCGCCACCCATCACCACACACCACCACCACCAATCACCACCACCCCGCCTCCACCACCCGCCGCCACCACCAACCCCGAACTACAAAGATTTGTTATTGTGTTTTTGATTCATTATGTTTTCTCTTGTATATAATTACATGTGATTATATGTATCGAGTCACATGTGATTAAATGTATAAAATCATATATGGTTTATATGTTATTAAATACATATAATCACATGTTGATTCAATAGTTGTTCTTGTGTATTAAATCAAATGTGATTATATATATTTAATCACATATGATTCGTATAGAAAATATTTATTCTTGCGTCGATTCAATAATTGTTCTAATATATTTAATCACATGTGATTATATGTAATTAAGGACACAAGAACAACAACTGAATCGAGAACGCGAAAATAAATATTTTCCACATAAATTCTATGTGATTAGATACATATAATCACAAGTGATTATATACATTTAATCACATATGATATATGTGGACAATATTTATCTTTGTGTTCTAGATTCAATAGTTGTTCTTGTGTATATAATCATATGTGGTTATATGTATCTAATCACATATGATTTATATAGACATCATTATTTTTTGTCCGTATAAATCATATGTGATTAGATACATATAATCACATATGATTATATGTATTTAATCACATATGATTACAATAGACAAAGAACAATTATTGAATCGAGAATGTGACAATGAATCTCATCCACATAAATCATATATGAATGGATACATATAATCACATGTGATTATATGTATTTAATCAGATATGATTTATGTATATAATATTTATTTTTGCGGTTTCGACTGAATAATTGCTTTTGTGTAATTAATCACATGTGATTATATGTATATAATCATATATGATTTGAGGTGGACAAGATGTATTTTTTCCTTCTCGATTCAATAGTTGTGCTCATGTACTTAATCACATACGATTATACCTATAATCACATGTAATAAAATACATGAGAACAACTATTGAATCGACAAAGCAAAAATGAATTATGTCCACATAAATCATATGTGATTAGATTCATATAATCACATGTGATTATATGTATTTAATTATATGTGATTAGATTAATATAATCACAAAGCAAAAATGAATTGCCTCCACCACCCACCACCCACCAAAACCACCACCCGTTACTATCACCACCACTTGCAACCACCCACCCACCCACCGCCACCCATCACCACACACCACCACCACCAATCACCACCACCCCGCCTCCACCACCCGCCGCCACCACCCCCACTTACAATGATTTGTTATTGTGTTTTTGATTCATTAGGTTTTCTCTTGTATATAATCACATGTGATTATATGTATCGAGTCACATCTGATTATATGTATCAAGTCATATATGATTTATATGTTATTAAATACATATAATCACATGTGATCAAATACACGTGAAAAACTAGTGAATCCAGAATGCAAAAATGAATATTGTCCACGTAAATCATATGTGATTAGATACATATAACTACACGTGCTTATATGTATTTAATAAAATATTATATACGTGGGCCGTATCTATTTTCGTGTTTTCGATTTAATAATTGGCATCGTGTATTAAATCACATGTGATTATATGTATTTAATCACATATGATTTACATGGACAATATTTGTTTTCACGTGTTGATTCAATAGTTGTTCTTGTGTATTTAATTACATGTGATTATATATATTTAATCCCATATGATTCGTATGGAAAATATTTATTATTGTGTCGATTCAATAATTGTTCTAATATATTTAATCACATGTGATTATATGTATTTAATCACATATGATTTATGTGGACAAGATTCATTATTTCTTTCTCAATTCAATAGTTGTACTCATGTACTTAATCACATGTGATTATATGTATCAAATCGCGTATGATTTATATTGATAATATTCATGAGTTAATATTTTTCCTTATGTATTTAATCATATGTGATTGTATGTATTAATCACATATGATTAATGTGGAAAAAGAAAACTATTTAATCAAAAACGCGAAAATGAATATTGTGTACAGAAATCATATGTGACTAAATGTACAAGAACAACTATTGAACAAGAATGTTCAAATGAATATTGTTCATATAAATCATATCTAATTAGATAAATATAATCTCATGTAATTAAGCACACAAGAACAACAATTGAACCGAGAACGCGAAAATAAATATTTTCCACATAAATTCTATGTGATTAGATACATATAATCACATGTGATTATATGCATTTAATCACATATGATATATGTGGACAATATTTATCTTTGTGTTCTAGATTTAATTGTTGTTCTTGTGTATATAATCGTATGTGATTGTATGTATCTAATCACATATGATTTATATAGACATCATTATTTTTTGTCCGTATAAATCATATGTGATTAGATACATATAATCACATATGATTACCTGTATTTAATCACATATGATTACAGTAGACAAAGAACAATTATTGAATCGAGAATGTGACAATGAATCTCATCCACATAAATCATATATGATTGGATACACATAATCACATGTTATTAGGGTATCTGTGAACAATAACGTAAAACAAGTAATGCCTACATAATAGGAGAGTTAGTACTCACCTCCTTGATCTTGAAAATTAGCTAGCATGAGCAAGATAGATCTTTTCCTTTCCTAGAACCTACACAAAATTTATAACATTATTAGGCTTGTGTTTGTTGTATTAATCTTATAAAACTTATGTACATATTTCCATATTTTCTGTTAGATTGTAGTCCTCTGTTTGGGATATGTTTTCTTACCTTTCAACCTATTATTAAATTTTTATAAAATTATATTGGTAAATTTCCCTCTTTTATCTTTTCAGAAATATAAATATCTCGTTCTAATGATTTTTGGTTGATTTTATATTAAATTTACAAGTTAGTAACTTTAAGCTGTCACATTCTGGACCACTCAAAACTATTGGAATAAATTGTACCAATCTACTAAGAATTACATCAAACCCTTTATATGTGGGAAACTACACATCCATATCTAACTATAGGCTTTGGAATTTTGGTATTTGGTGTTCTGATGAATTTATTATGATTTTTTGAAGACAATGCATGAAATCTGTGACAACATGGACCAAACTGAGAAAATTGCCAATTTTACCCCTCAAGGATTTGAAATTTCGAAATGTGATTCCATGTTTGAAGAAACTAGACACAATAATATTTCCAGAAAAATAAGTCTTATGATTTTTAGGTGTTTCTGCTGACTTGCACGAATTTTAGAAGTTGGAGGACAAATTTGGGAAAATTGATCATAGTAGCTTTTAAATAACTTTTGGTGTTCTATTAAGTACTTAATGGTTAAGCCTTAAGTTTATCACTTTTAACATGATTGTTGGTTACTCATTAGGATATTGAGATGTGAAATTCAATTTAACCTCAGGACCTTAATGTTTGGCTTAATGAGGGTTCAAAGTTAAGGGTTTTCACATAAAATGTCACTTTTACACTTATTAGGTTCTTTCAGACAATATGACAAACACCTTGTGTGCATGAAATCATATAGTGATCATTAACTCTCTAATAGACTCCAATCCAGCCCCTAGAGCTTACTATTTTCATTTATCATTGACACGAACAATTAACATAAAGAAGAAACAATTCATGATTATAAATGGAACGATGTCAGATTTCACAATATCATGAATCTGACTCATAATTCGATCAGATCCATTGCTTTCCTGATCAGAGTACAAATCAAACTAGAATGTGCTAACGAGAGAGAGAGAGAGAGAGAGAGAGAGAGAGTAGTGATAGTACCTTCGGAAGATCAGATTGTTTATCATACCACCACTTGCTTTTCAGCTCCCAAAATCGAAATCACGCAGTCAGATTTCCCTAATTTTACCTCTGGCGCGGCAACATTTCATTCCGGTGGACATTTCTCCAGATTCTTGATCTGTATCGTGGAATCCGCGAACCAGATCTGGTGCCTTCAACTTCAAATCCAGATATGAAGAAACTAGGTATGATAGGTGGTTCAGATGAGACGAGGAGGTGAAGCAGATTCCTAGAGAGCGGAGAAACGACGCTTTCAGCAGTGGTCCGACAGTTAGATGGCCGACGGCGGAGATATGGCAGTTCCGGCGGCTGTCCGGTGCTCTTAATGGTGGTCCGACGAAATTAAAAAGACGTACTAACGTATACTGGTTGGGTGATGTTGGGGTAGGTAGTTTTTATTTGTTTATAGTAAGATTTAAAGTAGTGGGTTAAAATTGTTCTCAAATGTTCTGTCACACCCCAAAACCGAGAACGGCGGAATACGTTCTGGGGTGGAGGACGTCATGTACAATATCATAACAAAGCATAATAGTAAAGACAAGCAACAACATCCATTGCATTAAGATAATAATTGTAATACAAACGTGTTCAGTACAATGTTAGACACCAAAAATACAATCAAAATAAAGTGGAGTCTTATGTGTGCTCCGTCTTCTCAAAAGCTGCATCCGTACCTGTCTACTGATGACCTGAGAATACAAGTTATTTTGAAAACGTTTATCAGCATAAAGCTGGTGAGTTCATAAGTATTTAGTGTCATTTCCTGTATAAAAATATTCACAATTATACATTGTAAAAGTAAGTTTCGGTGTTCGAAAATAGTATGAGCCCTAGAAAACCCTATGTTTTCCAGAAAAAGTAGTCTTCACCAAGACTCGATAGTTTGTTTGTTCCTTTGAAAATGTACAAGTTTTCCCAGTAGTTATTAGTTTAAAAATATAGTTTTAGACTTTATTCATGTATAGTAATGAGAAAATGTTTTACCCCAACAGTATCACTGTCGGCCATATGTAATGAAATGCAGGCTCCAGGTAGTATTAAATGTACAATACTCCTCAGGGAGTCCGTTGCCTTTAATTTTTGAAGTATTAATTAAAGGTTTGAATGTGAACTCGTACGTAACCATGCTGATTGACGATCGAATCCCTTTGACCCTCCGAGTCATATGTAAATGTGACATTTTGTCACCCCTGGGCCTAGACGGCTCGGACTGTAGCTAGCAGTCGGGATGTGGGAGTGTCTGTCCCGTATAGATCTATACACATAATGCCCGCTCTCCCTCCAGGAGACTCTGGTTACGCGGTGATAGCACAAAGATGTGTCGTATCGAGAAATAGTATGTCACATTCTATTTTAGTAAGTTCTCTTGTATAGTATGTAGTGTTCTCTTTGTATAGTACATAATGTTCTCCTTGTATAGTATGTAGTGTTCTCTTGTATAGTATATAGTGTATATTGACTCACAACTGAACTGACTCTAGTAGTTGTCATGGCAATAGTAGCATTGAGTAGTGTCCCTTAACTATACCTATTATAGTTAAGATATGAAGACTTTTATATCTGACACAAATATATAAGATATATAACTAAGAATTCAACGAGAGTCGGACTAATAACAAAATACCCTAAGCCCACAATCAAACAAGAACAGGAAGTAAGGTGAGCTATTAGTCCTAAGTCCTTCAAGTCTTACTTATATAAATATATTGGTGTAGATACCTATTATAGTTAAATAGTGTTATTGGTTGCGTGTCTTTGATATCCAAAGGCATTGAACTGATATGAAAACTTTTATATCTGACACAAATATATAAGATATATAACTAAGAATTCAACGAGAGTCGGACTAATAACAAAATACCCTAAGCCCACAATCAAACAAAAACAGGAAGTAAGGTGAGCTATTAGTCCTAAGTCCTTCAAGTCTTACTTATATAAATATATTGGTGTAGATACCTATTATAGTTAAATAGTGTTATTGGTTGCGTGTCTTTGATATCCAAAGGCATTGAACTGATATGAAAACTTTTATATCTGACACAAATATATAAGATATATAACTAAGAATTCAACGAGAGTCGGACTAATAACAAAATACCCTAAGCCCACAATCAAACAAGAACAGGGAATAAGGTGAGCTATTAGTCCTAAGTCCTTCAAGTCTTACTTATATAAGTATATTGGTGTAGATATGGTTTGAGACTAAAAATTTGTTTAAACGAATTTTGGAAAAATAGTTTTATAGTGATTTAACACGAAAATGAATTTAGTACGCATTTGAAAACAGTTTAATTGGCAATATAGTTAAAAATATAGAAAATCCCTTTTTGATGGTAAAAAGCAGTTAATAGTGTAGAAAATCCTTTTGGTTGCAAGTTATACTTCACATGCGATTGTGTACTATAACTTAGTTGGTTCAACTTGTATCCCCCCCCCCCCCATAAAACAGTTAAAAACATTTAAAAAGGTTCATTTAGGGGTATGAACTCACCTGTAGTGAGTGAAGTGGATGGAAACGCCGGGTAGGATGCTAGGTGTCAAGTGAGGACTTGAACACACACACGGATCCTATGTAACATGTAGTGATGTATAAAGTATCTAATTAGTTGTGTAATCACTAATTAAGTGAGTAAAGGCACTTTAATGTATGAAAACACTTTGTTTCAAGTGTTAGGAGTGCTAAGGGTTGCGTCTAAGGAGTGTATGGCCTCACTATGGAGTTTACACTTCACTTTGCCACACTTAAGTGTGTTTACGGTTGGGAGACCATTTTCCCCCATGAGTTTACAGCCGTAAACTCATGGAAATGGTGAGTTTGTGTGTCTAAAGGTCTCATGCATCACAAGGAAGGCTCCTAGGATCAATTCGAGGGCTTTGGAAGTGATTAGGGTTCAATTGGGTACTCCCTTGGAGTTTACGGTCCTTGGACCACTCCTTGGGAGTTTACGGTCGTAAACTCTAGGGTTTACGGTCCTTGGACCACCCTTGGGGAGTTTACGGTCGTAAACTCATGGGTTTACGGCCGTAAACCCACCTTTGTCCATGTTTGTCCATTTTCCAAGTGTTTTGGTGGTTTGTAGGCCATTCATGCAAGTTCTAGACTCAAATACAAGCCATGCAAAGTGTTTGGAGCATTAAAACACCCTTGGAAGGTGTTTACGGTTTTGGGAGACGTTCCCAAACCGTAAACTCATGTTTACACTTCTTTGGACATGTTTTAGGGTTCTGAGATCATCCAAGCAAGTTTCAAGGCCATTAGACATGCATTGGAAGGGTTAAGGAGCATCAAAACCCCTTGAAAGGGTGTTTACGGTTTTTGAACATTCAAAAACCGTAAACTCATGTTCATGGCCAAAAACTCATGATCTTGTGGTTCTAACTCCATGCATGTAAGGATCTAAGCATTAGAAGAGGTTTGGAAGTGTTTTTGGGGCTTCTAAACCCCTTTTTGGGAGTTCACGGTTTTGGGAGGCTCCCCAAACCGTAAACGCATGCATGTTGGGGTATTTGGATGATCCAACTCGAAATAGCATGAATACTAAGCTAGAAAATCAAGTTAGGAAGATTACCTTTGATTTTTGAGGCTTGAAAGTGGTGTTCTTGAGCCAAACCCGATTTTTAGAGAGAGAAAGTAGAGAGAGAAAGCTCCAAGGTGGGAAAAGGCTCTAAAGGTGGACACTCCTCCTTTATATATGGCTGCCTAGTGGGGACCCACCATACACTGTCGTTTGAACGGAGCTAAATGTTTTTACCGGGTAAACTAACCGTAACCCGACTTAGTTGTTTTTATTCCGTCATTATATATTATTTATTTTAATAACTCAAAATGAATTATTTTAATAAATAAAAGTTAACGGAAAATTTTAATAGAACTAACTTTTATTAACGGAAACGGGTTACAGTGACGGAGTAAATTTCGGGTTGTCACATCATCCCCCCGTTAGAGGGAATTTCGTCCCGGAATTCAGAATTCAAGTCGTTACGTTATTACAACACAACTAAGTAAAGAGATGAGGATAGTTAAGTTTCATTTGATCCTCGCGCTCCCAAGTGAACTCTGGTCGTCGTTTGGCGTTCCAACGAACCTTCACAATCAGGATGCGGCTTTGCTTCGTTCGTTTGACCTCTCGGTCCATGATCTCCACAGGTTCTTCCACGAAGTTGAGGCTCTCATTGATCTCGATTTCATCGAGTGGAATTATGAGAGTCTCTTCGGATAGGCACTTTTTCAAGTTCAAGACGTGGAATGTGGGATGCACATTACTAAGTTCGCGGGGTAGATTGAGTTTGTAAGCTACGGGGCCGACTCTAGCGAGAATCTCGAAAGGCCCTATGTATCTTGGATTCAGCTTTCCGCGCTTTCCGAAGCGTATCAAGCCTTTCCAGGGTGAGACTTTCAAAAGGACTCGGTCTCCCACTTGGAATTCCAAGGGTTTCCTCCGTTTGTCTGCGTAGCTTTTCTGTCGGTCTCTTGAGGTTTTAAGTCGTGCTCGGATTTGTACGATCCTTTCGGTGGTTTCGCGGATGATTTCTGGACCGGTGAGAGTGCTGTCAGGAACTCGTCCCTTAGCTAATTGAGTGTCGCCTACCTCGGCCCAGCACAGAGGGGATCTACACTTCCGGCCGTATAGGGCTTCGAATGGGGCAGCTTTGATGCTTGTGTGATAACTGTTGTTGTAGGAAAACTCGACTAGGGGTAAGTGGGTATCCCACGCCTTACCAAAGTCAATCACACAGGCTCGTAGCATATCCTCCAAGGTTTGAATAGTTCTCTCACTCTGTCCATCGGTTTGAGGATGGTATGCTGTGCTCATATCCAGCTTAGTTCCAAGAGCCTTCTGTAGTGACTGCCAGAACCTCGAGGTGAACCTGCTATCCCGATCGGAAATAATGGACACAGGTACACCGTGCAGTCGGACTACCTCTTGGATGTAAATTCGTGTAAGTCTCTCCATTTTGAAATTTTCCTTGATAGGAAGGAAGTGGGCGGATTTGGTTAGCCGGTCGACAATTACCCAAATGGTGTCGTACCCACTCGGAGATTTGGGCAATTTGGTAATGAAATCCATAGTAATTCTCTCCCACTTCCATTCAGGTATCTCTGGCTGTTGGAGAAGACCCGAGGGTTTCTGGTATTCGACCTTGACCTTAGCGCAAGTAAGGCACTTATTCACGAAGGTAGCGATTTCCGCTTTCATGTTAGGCCACCAGTACGATTTCTTGAGATCCAGGTACATCTTATCTGAACCTGGGTGAATGGAATATCGAGTGTTGTGCGCTTCTTTCATGACCAAGTCTATGAAGCCACCGTGTCGCGGTGTCCAGATCCGGTCCATGAGGTAGTAAGCTCCATCATCCTTGACTACCAGATTCTTATCCATTCCTCGTAGGGACTCTCCCGCCACATTTTCCGGTTTCAAAGCTTCAAGCTGTGCTCCCTTAATTTGTGCGGGTAGATGCGAATGGATAGTCATGGTTAGGGACTTGACTCTTCGCCCAGAATATTCCTTCCGACTTAGGGCGTCTGCTACTACATTGGCTTTACCCGGGTGGTAACGAATTTCACATTCGTAGTCATTGAGTAGCTCGACCCACCGTCGTTGTCTCATGTTGAGCTCCTTCTGGTTGAAGATGTGCTGGAGGCTTTTGTGGTCGGTATAGATGGTGCTCTTTGTACCATACAGATAGTGTCTCCATATCTTTAGGGCGAACACGACCGCTCCTAGCTCGAGGTCGTGCGTGGTGTAGTTGACTTTGTGTGTCTTCAGCTGTCTTGAGGCGTAGGCGATGACTTTATCTCGTTGCATCAGAACACAGCCGAGCCCCTGATTGGATGCATCGTAATATACTACGAAGTCTTCTGTCCCTTCGGGGAGGGACAGTATCGGAGCGGTGCACAAGGCTCGCTTCAGGGTTCGGAATGCCTTCTCTTGTTTTTCTTCCCAGTTAAAGGCCACGCCTTTCTGGGTCAATGCCGTAAGAGGCTTTGCAATCCGAGAGAAATTTTGAATGAATCTTCGGTAGTAGCCAGCGAGGCCTAGAAATTGGCGAATTTCTGTAGGCTTCTTTGGTGCTGACCAGTTCTCAATAGCTTTAATCTTGGATGGGTCCACGTGGATTCCTTCTTTGCTAACCACGTGTCCTAAGAATTCGACTCTTCGGATCCAAAATTCGCACTTTGAGAACTTTGCGTAAAGCTTCTCCGATCGTAGAGTTTCCAGGACCTGTCGCAGATGATCGCCATGCTCTTCCTCACTTCGCGAGTAGATAAGTATGTCATCGATAAAGACGATGACGAACTGATCCAAGTAAGGACGTCATACTCTATTCATCAAGTCCATGAACACTGCGGGCGCATTGGTCAGTCCGAACGGCATCACTACGAACTCGTAGTGACCGTAACGAGTCCGGAAGGCTGTTTTCGGAACATCTTCCTCGAGCACTCGCAATTGGTGATACCCGGACCTTAGATCAATTTTGGAAAAGTAACTCGCCCCTTGTAGTTGGTCAAATAAATCGTCTATCCGAGGAAGAGGATAACGGTTCTTGATTGTCAGCTTGTTGAGTTCTCTGTAGTCGATGCACATGCGGAACGATCCGTCTTTCTTCTTTACGAACAAGACTGGTGCTCCCCAGGGTGAGAAGCTTGGTCTTATAAAGCCCTTGCTGAGCAGTTCGTTAAGTTGGCCGGATAGTTCTTGCATCTCAGCAGGCGCTAGACGATAGGGCGATTTAGCTACGGGGGTAGCTCCTGGAATTAAATCGATTCTGAACTCGATTTGACGTTTGGGAGGTAGGCCTGGCAGTTCTTCTGGAAAGATGTCCGGGAAGTCGTACACGATGGGGAAATCTTTGAGTTCTTTCGTTTTCCGGCTCGTGTCGACAACGTGTGCAAGGAATGCGCGATATTCCTTACGCAAGTATTTCTTAGCTTGAATGCTCGAGATGACGCGAAGGCTCGTACTGGGTTTGTCTCCGTAGATCATCAATGTTTCGTTGTTGGGCAAGTTCAAACGGATGGCTTTGTCGAAACACAGGATGTCGGTACGGTGGAGACTCAACCAGTCCATGCCTATGATGACATCAAAGCTCTTGATCGCTACCAGTATGAGATCGATAGGAAACGAATGATTATCTAGTGTGAGGGTACAACCTATGTAGATTTCGTTAGAACTTTCCGTCTTGCCGATAGCCATTTCTACGACGAAGGTTTCTTTCAGTGATTGCGGTGATTGTTTGAGTAAGTGTTTAAAGTTTTGATTTACGAAACTTCTTTCTGCCCTACTATCGAATAGAATACAAGCATAATAGTTATCGAGAAGGAACGTACCCGTGACTACGGTGGGGTCTGCTACAGCCTCATTATGGCCAATAGCAAGTAGTCTACCTGCTCCTCCCGCGTTGCCAGTCTTTGGACAATTTCTTTTGAAATGTCCGACTTCGCCACAGCCATAGCAGGCCTGGCTCGCTCCCGAACTGGGAATTTGGGAAATGGGTTTGGGAGGTGCTCTGCAGAACCGGATGGTGTGTCCCTTCCGGTCGCAATTGGCGCAGTGCATTTCACGGCATGGGCCGTTATGATGGAAAGCGCACTTATCGCACTTGGGTAGATTCCCCGCATATGTTTTGGCGGGTACAGGGGCAGTAGGAGTAGCGGCAGCATGGACAGCCACTATTTGTTGGTTACTGGAAGAGGATTTGACTGATTTACCCTTCTTTCGATCTCCCCGTTTTCTCTTGTTGTCGGAGGCGTGAGTTGGAGCAGTAGTGATGGCTGTAGTTGTTGATGGAGCACGGGGAACTTCATGATCGATAAGCATTTGGGCCAACTCCTTGGCACTTTCAAAGGTCGTTGGTCTTGATGATAGAACGTTCCCACGATACGGAGGCACTAGACCCCCGATGTATCGTTCAATCTTCTTGGCTTCCGAGGGGATCATGTTAGGGCATAGGGCTACCAGCTCGCAGTACCGGGTTGTGTAAGCTACTATATCGGAACCCTGCATTTTGAGACTCCAGAGTTCCTCCTCCAATTTCTGAATTTCTCCCTTTGGGCAGTACTCTGTCATCATTAGGTCTTTCAGTGTGTCCCAACCCATGGCGTTAGCTGCTACCAGGGAGAGGGCTTTGACATGGCCATTCCACCATGTTAGGGCCCTTTGGGTAAGGGTACAAGTAGCAAACTTTATCTTGCTCCCTTCAGGGCTGGAGCACATTTCGAATACTGCTTCGGTTCTTTCGAACCATTGGGTTAGGGCAAGGATTCCCCCGGTCCCGTTGAAGTAGGTAGGCTTGCAACTGATGAAATCTTTGTATGTGCATTCCCGAGCACGGGGGTGGGTTTCACCTTGGCTAGAGTTAGTGCCCAGTCCACCTCCACTGGCACCACCAGAATTGACTTGCGCCAGAGCGGCGGTCACGGCTGCAGTCACGGCTGTTTGGAACAACACCGGGTCGAACTGCGGAGGAACCGGCGGTGTAGGTGGTGGTGGTGGAGCTTGGGTTGCAGGAGTTCTCCTGGTTGGACGCTTGCGAGGCGGCATCCTGTACTGAAAGATTACGAAAACGATGACAATAGTAAGAATCGATTTGTAAACATGATAAGAGTGTTTCTTGGACTAACTCTCTATAGTCTAACAAGCAAAGGGAAATGTACTGCTAGGTTAGGGGCACCCAAAAGTACAACTTTCCCATCGATTAGACACTGCCAATAGTACTGGTATTACTGATGTGTAATGAGTTCGAGAAAGATAATGACCTAGCAGTAGGTCTTACATCAAACCATCAGGGAAAATGTTGGCAGTTTAGTAGTCTAGCTCGAGTACTTCCAAAGTTAGGAATGTTTACAGGCATGTACTCTATTGACTATAGAAAGAAAGCTATTCCTTAATCAAAAGAGAGGGATGAGTTGGCATCTTTTACTGGCGACGGTGATCCTTTGGGGCAAACCCTAAGATCAGCCAGTTGGCGCACAACTCCCTGAAGATGTCGCTCGTGCGTCCTCTGACGTGCTCGGAGTTTCATGACTTCCGCTCGGGATGCGGTTATGCCATTTACGCGAGAATGGGGAAAGAAAATTGATAGGCGCGCTAATCTATGATACTTATAAGATGATCGTTATTAGTCGACCCAATATTTGCATAGTGCATACCAATTACATGTAATCGAAGCAGAATAGACCTTCGAATAAGTGACCCTAACTCCAAGCCCACAATCAAACAAGAACAGGAAATGAAGCAAAGGTCACAGATTCTAAGTCTATAACGCCTTAGTCACATGTAACCGTGGTGTATCCACTTAGCAACTATTGCCCTACTAGTAACGACCCTTTTAGTTCTCACATATGTTGTAACTAGAATGCAGAATACTCCTATAGTATTCTTGTTCTGATGTTCTTGTAGCAGTATTGGTAAGTTTTAGACTTGTTGCTACACCACAACCATTCTTAGGCACATGCTAGCCACTCCTAGGAAAATGTAGTTGATCAGGCTACATCCGCCTAGTTTTGGCCATATGTCTCTAAGCCTTTGGTGCTGTTCAACAATCTTAATACTTTTGTTCTGTTCTAGTATGATACTGACCCTTTGTATGAATGAATGTATATATATACTTAGTTAAATATTTTATTATTTAAAAGTATATATTCTTGTTCAGAGTGTTTTAGTCCCGATGTGTTTATAGTTTGTATATCTTTTATGGGTTGATATACTTGATTCACTATAAACAGTGCTCTGATACCAATCTGTCACACCCCAAAACCGAGAACGGCGGAATACGTTCTGGGGTGGAGGACGTCATGTACAGTATCATAAAAAAGCATAATAGTAAAGACAAGCAACAACATCCATTGCATTAAGATAATAATTGTAATACAAACGTGTTCAGTACAATGTTAGACACCAAAAATACAATCAAAATAAAGTGGAGTATTATGTGTGCTCCGTCTTCTCAAAAGCTGCATCCGTACCTGTCTACTGATGACCTGAGAATACAAGTTATTTTGAAAACGTTTATCAGCATAAAGCTGGTGAGTTCATAAGTATTTAGTGTCATTTCCTGTATAAAAATATTTACAATTATACATTGTAAAAGTAAGTTTCGGTGTTCGAAAATAGTATGAGCCCTAGAAAACCCTATGTTTTCTAGAAAAAGTAGTCTTCACCAAGACTCGATAGTTTGTTTGTTCCTTTGAAAATGTACAAGTTTTCCCAGTAGTTATTAGTTTGAAAATATAGTTTTAGACTTTATTCATGTATAGTAATGAGAAAATGTTTTACCCCAACAGTATCACTATCGGCCATATGTAATGAAATGCAGGCTCCAGGTAGTATTAAATGTACAATACTCCTCAGGGAGTCCGTTGCCTTTAATTTTTGAAGTATTAATTAAAGGTTTGAATGTGAACTCGTACGTAACCATGCTGATTGACGATCGAATCCCTTTGACCCTCCGAGTCATATGTAAATGTGACATTTTGTCACCCCTGGGCCTAGACGGCTCGGACTGTAGCTAGCAGTCGGGATGTGGGAGTGTCTGTCCCGTATAGATCTATACACATAATGCCCGCTCTCCCTCCAGGAGACTCTGGTTACGCGGTGATAGCACAAAGATGTGTCGTATCGAGAAATAGTATGTCACATTCTATTTTAGTAAGTTCTCTTGTATAGTATGTAGTGTTCTCTTTGTATAGTACATAATGTTCTCCTTGTATAGTATGTAGTGTTCTCTTGTATAGTATATAGTGTATATTGACTCACAACTGAACTGACTCTAGTAGTTGTCATGTCAATAGTAGCATTGAGTAGTGTCCCTTAACTATACCTATTATAGTTAAGATATGAAGACTTTTATATCTGACACAAATATATAAGATATATAACTAAGAATTCAACGAGAGTCGGACTAATAACAAAATACCCTAAGCCCACAATCAAACAAGAACAGGAAGTAAGGTGAGCTATTAGTCCTAAGTCCTTCAAGTCTTACTTATATAAATATATTGGTGTAGATACCTATTATAGTTAAATAGTGTTATTGGTTGCGTGTCTTTGATATCCAAAGGCATTGAACTGATATGAAAACTTTTATATCTGACACAAATATATAAGATATATAACTAAGAATTCAACGAGAGTCGGACTAATAACAAAATACCCTAAGCCCACAATCAAACAAGAACAGGAAGTAAGGTGAGCTATTAGTCCTAAGTCCTTCAAGTCTTACTTATATAAATATATTGGTGTAGATACCTATTATAGTTAAATAGTGTTATTGGTTGCGTGTCTTTGATATCCAAAGGCATTGAACTGATATGAAAACTTTTATATCTGACACAAATATATAAGATATATAACTAAGAATTCAACGAGAGTCGGACTAATAACAAAATACCCTAAGCCCACAATCAAACAAGAACAGGGAATAAGGTGAGCTATTAGTCCTAAGTCCTTCAAGTCTTACTTATATAAGTATATTGGTGTAGATATGGTTTGAGACTAAAAATTTGTTTAAACGAATTTTGGAAAAATAGTTTTATAGTGATTTAACACGAAAATGAATTTAGTACGCATTTGAAAACAGTTTAATTGGCAATATAGTTAAAAATATAGAAAATCCCTTTTTGATGGTAAAAAGCAGTTAATAGTGTAGAAAACCCTTTTGGTTGCAAGTTATACTTCACATGCGATTGTGTACTATAACTTAGTTGGTTCAACTTGTATCCCCCCCCCCATAAAACAGTTAAAAACATTTAAAAAGGTTCATTTAGGGGTATGAACTCACCTGTAGTGAGTGAAGTGGATGGAAACGCCGGGTAGGATGCTAGGTGTCAAGTGAGGACTTGAACACACACACGGATCCTATGTAACATGTAGTGATGTATAAAGTATCTAATTAGTTGTGTAATCACTAATTAAGTGAGTAAAGGCACTTTAATGTATGAAAACACTTTGTTTCAAGTGTTAGGAGTGCTAAGGGTTGCGTCTAAGGAGTGTATGGCCTCACTATGGAGTTTACACTTCACTTTGCCACACTTAAGTGTGTTTACGGTTGGGAGACCATTTTCCCCCATGAGTTTACGGCCGTAAACTCTTGGAAATGGTGAGTTTGTGTCTCTAAAGGTCTCATGCATCACAAGGAAGGCTCCTAGGATCAATTCGAGGGCTTTGGAAGTGATTAGGGTTCAATTGGGTACTCCCTTGGAGTTTACGGTCCTTGGACCACTCCTTGGGAGTTTACGGTCGTAAACTCTAGGGTTTACGGTCCTTGGACCACCCTTGGGGAATTCACGGTCGTAAACTCATGGGTTTACGGCCGTAAACCCACCTTTGTCCATGTTTGTCCATTTTCCAAGTGTTTTGGTGGTTTGTAGGCCATTCATGCAAGTTCTAGACTCAAATACAAGCCATGCAAAGTGTTTGGAGCATTAAAACACCCTTGGAAGGTGTTTACGGTTTTGGGAGACGTTCCCAAACCGTAAACTCATGTTTACACTTCTTTGGACATGTTTTAGGGTTCTGAGATCATCCAAGCAAGTTTCAAGGCCATTAGACATGCATTGGAAGGGTTAAGGAGCATCAAAACCCCTTGAAAGGGTGTTTACGGTTTTTGAACATTCAAAAACCGTAAACTCATGTTCATGGCCAAAAACTCATGATCTTGTGGTTCTAACTCCATGCATGTAAGGATCTAAGCATTAGAAGAGGTTTGGAAGTGTTTTTGGGGCTTCTAAACCCCTTTTTGGGAGTTCACGGTTTTGGGAGGCTCCCCAAACCGTAAACGCATGCATGTTGGGGTATTTGGATGATCAAACTCGAAATAGCATGAATACTAAGCTAGAAAATCAAGTTAGGAAGATTACCTTTGATTTTTGAGGCTTGAAAGTGGTGTTCTTGAGCCAAACCCGATTTTTAGAGAGAGAAAGTAGAGAGAGAAAGCTCCAAGGTGGGTAAAGGCTCTAAAGGTGGACACTCCTCCTTTATATATGGCTGCCTAGTGGGGACCCACCATACACTGTCGTTTGAACGGAGCTAAATGTTTTTACCGGGTAAACTAACCGTAACCCGACTTAGTTGTTTTTATTCCGTCATTATATATTATTTATTTTAATAACTCAAAATGAATTATTTTAATAAATAAAAGTTAACGGAAAATTTTAATAGAACTAACTTTTATTAACGGAAACGGGTTACAGTGACAGAGTAAATTTCGGGTTGTCACATGTTCTCACGGGAAAAATGCTCTCATTGGAACATAACTCTCTCTCTCTCTCTCTCTCTCTCTATATATATATATATATATATATATATATATATATATATATATATATATATATATATATATATGGTGAGGTTCAATAGAGAACCATAATTAACAAGGAACCAAAGAACCAATCGTGAGTGTCGGAAATCAAAATGATCAACGGCCAATGAAATAGATGTACACTTGTACATGGACGCACACACACCAGATTATACCAAAAAATCCACCTCCTAACCAAAAACTCACCTCTTTTTTTCGTTAATTTTTTTTTAGATTACATTTTTTATCGAAAAAAAACCGAATTTATCATTGTTCTCGATATTTCGTCATCTTTCCATAGAGATCCATGATAATATATAAAAAACGAATTTTTTTTTCGAAAAAAAAACCCACTTTATTTTGTTAGTTTTTTTAATATTTAAGTTTATTTTTATCAAAAAAAAAAAAAACTAATTATATCAAAAAATATTAATTTTTTGTACTATATTAATAAACATCAACACCGACTAAAAAAAAACTCGATCAGTGTAGATTCACACTGTGAATGTAAACTGTAAATATTTCAATTTTTAACGTTCACAATGTGAAAAAGCTCGATCAGTTCAGATTCATATTGTGAATTTGACTTGCTATTATGCACACTATGAATCTGAAAATGTTCAAAAAAAAAAAAATCTCGATCAGTGTAGATTCACACTGTGAATCTAAACTGTAAATATTTCAATTTTTAACATTCACAATGTGAAAAAGCTCGATCAGTTCAGATTCACATTGTGAATCGGACTTACTATTATGCACGCTATGAATCTGAGAAGGTTCACAATGTGAATCTGAACAGGTTCAGAATATGAACCTGAACAGGTTCACAATGTGAATCTGAACTGAAATATCGTTTTTTTACATGAATATGAATCTATGTTTAAAAAGTACAAAATAGCATGAATTTTGATATATTTATTAATTTTTTTCTATAAAAAATAGACCTTAACTTTTCAACAAAGAAAATGATGTGAGTTTTTTTCGAAAAAAAAAGTTCGTTTTTTATATATCATCATGGATCTCTTTGGAAAGATGACGAAAAATCGTGAACAACGGTATACTCGGTTTTTTTTTCGATAAAAACACGGCTTAAAAAAAATTTTAAACAGAAAAAATGAAATGAATTTTGTTATAATCCGGTGCATGTGCGTCAATTGTAAAAGTCTACAATCATTCCTTTTGCCGCTTTAAATTTCGACGCTTTGGATTGGTTCATTGGTTTATTGATTAATAATGGTTCTTTATTGAACTTTTTCATATATATATATATATATATATATATATATATATATATATATATATATATATATATATATATATATATATATAGAGAGAGAGAGAGAGAGAGATAATTTTATTTTTGTTTTGTTTTTAATATTTTTTAATTGTTGTAATAAAAGAAAAATAAAAAATAAAATAATAAGGGGCAAATCCGTTATTAAAAAAAGTTTAAAACACTTTGGACCAAACTCGAAAAAAAATTAAACTTTTGGACGTGGCGTGAGTCCAAACTTTTTTGGATCTACCAAACTTGCGAGTCTTGACATAACATACGGACCATTTTTGCAACGTTATCGAAAAAAAAAACTAGGTTTTACCAGCAGACATATGTTAGGACCATGTTTAAAAAATCATCTAAGACCGGACACTCCCTCCTTTTACCACATTTTTTTACAACACCCAAGGGGTGGAGAGTTAGGGAAGAGAGAGAGAGAGAAAGAAGAGAGAGATAGAGAGATAGAGGAAGAGAGAGAGAGAGAGAAAGGGAGCGCTCCCAATTTTTGCCACACTCCCAAATTGCACTTCCAAAACCGCATAGAGGGGGCGGTGTTTCAGTGCCACATCAGCTGAAACCGCACCCCACACCCTCCAGCCTAAGTACCTGCCCTACACCTCTCTAATAGCAGGTTTGAACATTTGATTTTGTTTGGTCATTATCTATGCCTGTTGTGAATCATACTTGTTTTCGGTTTTATTCATTTTATTAGTACATAAATGATTAACTGAGACCTTTTAAGGTTGAATATGTCAACAGGAAATCGTGCGAGGATTGCAATAGTAAAGATTATCAACCTTTGTAACACTTTTATCAGATTTTAATACGACTGAAAACGATACATATAAAAACATATTTATATCAGATAAATTTAATAAATAAAATTTGGCTCCAAAATTAAATTCAACCGATTAAAGATGAAATAGTACAAAAATATTGGCAATAGTTCGTTATTCGTAACTGTTAAGCCCATGGGCTACTTATCATGTTATGGGCTCAATATTATTAACCAATAACCATTCTACTGAATTTTATTGAAACGTTTTATATCTTTATTATAGGCATATCCGCATATATGTGACAAAACAATTTAATTTTAGCACTACCATAATTAATAAAGATTAATTGCTTTATTTTTTACTTAATGGTTTACCTACTGGAAAAAAGTCAGAATATAACTATTATAATCTGAAACAGAAAACAAAAAATCATATGGATCTTAAATCTAGCAGGTTGCTAAAAATTTACAAAGATTTATAAATAATATTTGGATTTTTAATCCAACAAAGTTTTAGTATGGGTCTACTATAAGTTAAGGTATAATATTGCAAGACAATAGACTAGAATAAGACGCCTTTTTCTCGGCTTGGCATAGTTAAAAAACATGATGTTACGAAAAAGACCAAATCAACCAATTTGTAATGGACACTGCCACATCAAAAACTTTCATTTTCAACCAAGTTGAACCAAAAGTGATCTTACAAACACATCCAATCCTTGGTCGCCACATAAGACGGGACCTGGATGTTTCATCAGTGAGCAATCATCTTCCACGAGAATATCATCCCCTCACATCATGCAAAAAGATGATCAAGAGATTTGGTGCTACCTTAGCATCATAGACATAAAGTGGAATCCATGTAAATGTCCCACAATAGATTTTTACATTTAATGGAATGCATTATCTCATATCGTAGTAAAACTAACCTCTAACATTCATGATCAAGCTTGTAAAAGCTTATTAACGTTACTAAGTCGATCAACTGGCGACTAGAGTTTAGTCGGTCTAGTCGGGACCCTAATTTGTAAATCAGTTAAATTTTAAAAAGTTAAATATGACAAATATCATTACAAAGTAGGTAAAAAGATTAATATGACTAATACACACTAATAGTTCATCAAATAGTTTTTATTGTGATACAACTTCTTCAAAACATTAAAAATTCATTGGCTTCGACAAGTACATTAATTATCCAGAGATTAGTCACTAGGCGACACCTAGCTGGTCATGTACCACCTCATGAATAAAAACGATTAATCGGGGACTAGTATTGATTTTTGCAAAAATTATAAGATATACATATCGATAAAATTTCTTTTGGAACAAAACCGAAAAAATCCTCCTGAGTTATCAAGCTCCTATCTCCATTTATCTTCCCAATTTGAAAAAAAAACATAATATGAAGAAGATCCAACAAATCCAATAACTAGGTTTCCTTGTAATAATTGGCAAAAATAGGAACGATCTTACTATGCCATATATTGAGTCTAAACAATATGAGTATTATCAACCAGTGAGAGTCCAATGGGTTCCAAGGTTTGCATTGCAATTTGGACCCATTGTGTGAATCACATCCAATTCGGAGATTCGCATCCAGTCATATCTGATCGCAATTTGATCTCCTTTCGCATCCTCTACTCGTTCGCATCCAACTGTACTTCAAAAGTGGTTCTCATTCGCATCGGATCCACTAGTAACTGTGAAGGCTTGCGATCGTTCGCAGTCAGTCGAATCCGATCGCAACCAACACCCTTTTCGTAGTCAGTATCACTTTGGCATCCTATGGCCCATTCTAACTCATCATCATGTTCGCATCCATAATCATCAAAGGGTGATTCATTACGACCGTTCGCATGAGTTCACATCCATTCACACTCATCATTCGATTCCGAGGCGTGATCTTTCCGAGGCGACTCTTAGACTTCCGAGGCCTCGCATTCGCATCGTAACTTCCCCGGACTGGAAATCACTTCGCATCCAACTTTCTCTTCACATCCTTCACTACATTCGCACTCAACATCACTTTCGCATTCAATATCACTTTTGCATCCACAACAATGCAACTCATTGCGATCGTTCACATCCAGTTGCAACCAGTCGTAACTACTACCATATTGCTGCTTTTTGCAATCATATTCGCAAATTATACTTGCTCCCTACTCTTTCTTAAAATATTTTGTTAACCAACTCCTAAATATAACTAACTAATCTACTTCCGATGTAACACCTGTTCCAGGTATTGATTTAATTTTTTTTTATAATTTTAGGATTTTGTGCATGGACTCGGCGAGTTGGGGCGCTTCAACTCGTCGAGTAGAGACTGCTAAGGGATGCGGGGTTTGGGTCCTACTCGACGAGTCAGAAGGCCCCGAATCGACGAGTAGGAGCTGTAAAAGGAAACCCTAATTTTTAGGGTTTGCACCCTATTTAAAGAACTTATTGCGCCTCTTCTGGTCTCCCTTATCACCCTAATATCCAGAGGAAACCCTAGATCGATCTTGAACCTTCTTGAGTAAGAGAAAGAGCTTTTGTGAGTGATTTTGGGACATTTGTGAAGGATTCTAGAGCTTGAAGAAGAAGGAACAAGGAGAGGAGCAGTATATCCAACATCTACTCAGTCTTGACCATCATTTTGAGGTATAAAGTCGTCACCTTGATCTCTAGTTGATTAGATCCCTTTTCTTGGAAGTAAATGGCCATTTTTGGTGCAAAATGGAGTCAAGCTTGGATTTGGACTTATCACAAGAATATGGTTCCAGATATGGACCTCTCAAGGTCCCCAATGGCATAAAGTTGCTCACTTTATGCAGCCTAGCCCCTTTCCATGCACAAAAACATTGTAGGAAGCCTAGTTTTGTGGATATGGCCTTGGATGGCCTTGCATGCACGTAAAGTTTGCAACTTTACGTGGTATCTACACTAAGGGAGTTTAGATCTGGAGTTTGGGACCATAGATCCCACTGAAAAGGGCTGAGCTTGGAATGGACTGAAGGAACTCGTTGAGTCCCTTAGCTGACTCGACGAGTCGGAGTAGGGTTTGCCCGTTTTTGAGTTTCTGGATAAGTGCAGTGAAGGATTAGGGTTTTGGTCCGTTTAGACATTAGTTTCCGGTCATATGATGAACTCGACGAGTCACTAGGGTGACTCGGCGAGTCAAGGCGAGATTCAGTGGAATGGACTCAGGAGGAACTCGACGACTTACAAAGGTAACTCGGCGAGTTAATAAGTTATGCAGCTAACTCAACGAGTTGCTGGATGCACTCGACGAGTTGAGGTCAACAGGGACTGTTGACCTCAACTTTGACCAGGATTGACCAGGGTTGACTTTGAGGGTAATTATGGGATCATGACAAGTCAATCATTCAATGCTTATAGGCAGTTGAGTTGGAGCAGCACGTGGGACATATCTGATTCTAGTTTTCCAGCACAACATTCGTGAGAGGCGAGGCTCCTCACCATACCAATGGGCCTAAGGCACCAAGGCCGGCCCATTTTATGTTATGTAGTATCCTAGCTGAGATTGTGTTATGTGACATGTTAGTTGGTATGAGCTAGGAAGTATACTAGTGGTATATATGGTATGTTTGTATGGAAGACCATGGAAGAGCCCATGACACTTGGATGTAAGACCATGTGGAGAGCCCATAGCTTTCCTATCAAAGACCATGGGAGAGCCCATGGCACTTAGGTGTAAGACCATGTGGGGAGCCCATGGCATCCTAGAGTAAGACCCTGGGGACGAGACCACGGGATCCCTGTCTGTTGTATGCATGGCTTATGTGATATGTGTAGCTGTTATAGCTAGTATGATATGTTGTATGTGGTGTGTGTGTGGGTATGCTCTGGGGAACTTACTAAGCATTAACTTACAGTTTGTGGATTTGTTTCAGGTACATCTGAGCCCAAGGGCAAGGGCAAGGCTTGATGGTGCGACATGCACTCTCACTCGGACATTTTATGGGACACTCTGATATTTTGAAATAAAGTTGTATTTGACATGGTTTTGAAAACAATTGTAACTGGTTTTTGTGGATGATGAACATGTATTTTGGATAATTGAAAAACTGAAAAAATTCTTTTGAAAATTGGGTCGTTACTGATGGTTTTTAGCCAAAAGAACATCCTATGTGCTAATGTAAACCCTAAAGCTTGGATCTAGGCTTCTCTATTGTACATGCAATTCATCCAAGACTTTCTAACCCTAGATCTAGCATACATGATTCGAAATTGACATAATAAAACAGATCTAGATGATTACCTGTTGAACAATAGCTTGAATCTTCTTATCTTGGAGCTTAGAGTCACAAGTGTCACTCCTCTAATGGCTTACAAACACCAAGGAAGCAAGAGGATGATATTGGAGAGAGGTAAGATGCATAATTTCGGCTATGATCTTTCTAGGGTATCAAGTGGCCAAAAATTGGATGCCTTGGGGTCCTCTTTATACTGGTGCTGCTAGGGTTTCGACCTAAACCCTAATAGACAGCTTAGGCCTTAAGCTATCCAAGGAAGCTTTTGGAATAGGGCCTTATGGCCGAAATTATGGATGGACACATCCTAATTTCGTCCATGCCTAATCCAAAAGGCTCCTCAGTCCGATACTCAACTATCACACATTTGACAGTTTAAGTCCTTGATATTAAATTAATGCCTTTTAGCCACAAAATTAATTTCTCAATTAATTCTTGTCTAATATTAATTTAATTATATGATTTCCCTTTTAATATATTATTCATATAATATTTTAATAAACCATATTAACCTCTCTATTCATAAATCACCCTGTCAAGATGCTTTTGGTGAAGGCAACCCAAAAGGACCATGCACAACCGTGTCAAGTACTTACTAAATATAGTTACGGGCTTAGACACTAATCCAACAGTCTCCCACTTGGATAAGTCTAGTAACTACAAATGTAAATACAATCCGATTAGCAATCGTAGCTCTCAAAGACGCTGTCAAACTCTGAGCTTATCAGTAACCTGTCCTTCAGATAAGGGATCGTATAGTCCTCCGTTCTAGATATCGTGCGGACAAATACATGGAACATAGTCATACTTATTGTCCAACAGTTGTTTCTCGATCTCTGATTCGTCTGACATAGAACTTAATTGAACACATCAATTCAGTCCTGACCGGGCCCGACACATAAGTCAAACAAAATCACCGAGGGGCCCTGATATCGCTTTTACCCTTTTAGGATAAAAGGAACAGATAAACTTCGACTTATATGCATTTACCATTCACTCATCAAATCATACACAACAATGCGTTTTATAACATCGAGTTACTGATGTGTTTACGCATTATCAATGCACAACCAACTTGCAAACAATAAACCATATATCTAGGTTTTAAGACCATATGATATTATCGTCTTGCGATCACTCGAGATAAATTCCGTGAAGTGATTCCAGCAAGCGCGGGTCTAATCCAATGCTCAAATCAAACTCATAAGCACTCATGAACGTTGCAGCAAACCTTTGCTATGTCTAATACACTTTAGACAATCTACACACCAATTCATGACAATCTTCTTTCATACCTACTCCCAAAGTATGAGCGACTGTGGAACATTCGAATAATCTTATTATCCAGGAAGTCAAAACATGCAAAATGAAACAATAGTTAAATAATTAACATAAGACAGTAACTTTACTTATAAATAATACCCTTTTATTTAATCATCAAATGTCAATTACATTTATCTATTACACGTTTCTAAACTATCTAATCTAAACTAATATCGTCCTTCAGCCCGATGCTCCTAGCGTGCTGTAAGTGCTTAACCCTACTCAGTCCCTTCGTAAGGGGATCTGCTGGGTTATCCTCCGACGATACCCTCTTCACTACGAGGAGTCCTTCTTCCACCCGATGTCGAATAAAGTGATATTTTCTGTCGATATGTCGAGATCTGCCATGATCCCTCGGTTCCTTGGTCAAGGCAACTGCTCCTTCATTATCACAGAAAATTTCCATGGGCTCCTTTATGGCTGGCACAACTCCAAGGTCTCCGATGAAGTTCTTCAACCATATTGCCTCCTTGACGCTTCGCTCGCCGCTATATACTCTGATTCGCACGTTGAATCAACTACGGTCTCCTGCTTGGAACTTTTACAAGTCACTGCTCCTCCATTTAGGGTAAAGACCCAGCCCGACTGCGAACGGTAGTTGTCACTATACCCTCGCACCCTTAGGTCATCACTCCCACCGAGGACTAGAAACCATTCCTTGGTCCTCTGAAGGTACTTAAGAATATTCTTGACTTCGGTCCAATGTGCTTTGCCAGGGTTCCCTTGATATCTGCTGACCATGCTCAAAGCAAAGGCCACATCAGGGCGAGTACAAGTCATAGCATACATAATCGAGCCAACTGCGGAAGCGTATGGTACTCGGCTCATTTCTGCTATCTCGACTTCGGTACTCGGGCTTTGAGTCTTACTCAACTTGGCATTACTTTGGATCGGTAACTCCCCATTCTTTGAATTCTCCATACTAAAACGATTTAGTACCTTGTCCAAGTAAGTATTCTGACTAAGTCCTATTAGTCTCTTACTTCTGTTTCTCACTATCCATATTCCCAAAATATATGCAGCCTCTCCGAGGTCCTTCATATCGAAGCACTTCCCAAGCCAGGATTTAACATCCTTTAGGGTTGGGATGTCGTTTCCTATGAGTAGTATGTCATCGACGTACAATACGAGGAAGCTAACTATACTCCCACTGGCTTTGACATATACACATGATTCATCCTCGCTTCGCAGAAAACCAAACTCTTTGACTTTCTCATCGAAACAAAGATTCCATCTGCGAGATGCTTGTTTCAGTCCATAAATAGACTTCTCAAGCTTAAACACTCTATTGGGATGCTTCGCATTGACAAAACCTTCTGGCTGATTCATGTAAACATCCTCAGCCAACTTCCCGTTAAGGAAAGCAGTTTTGACATCCATTTGCCATATTTCATAGTCATGAAATGCAGCAATGGGTAGCATCACCCTGATAAACTTTATCTTCGTAAATGGTGAGAAGGTCTCATCATAGTCAACTCCGGGAGTTTGAGTGAAACCCTTCGCAACCAATCACGCCTTGTAGGTGTGTACCTTCCCATCCATTTCGGTCTTCTTCTTGAAGATCCACTTGCACCCGACCGTCTTACGATTTGGCACATTGTCAATCAAATTCCAAACTTGGTTGTCATACATGGACTGGATCTCGCTGTCCATAGCCTCTTTCCATTTCACAGACTCCGGGCCTGCCATGGCTTCCTTATAGCTGTTAGGGTCGTCCAAACTTACTAGTGTACTATCACTAATAAACGTATCCCCTTCAGTAGTGATATGGAAACCATAAAACTGGGGTGGAACACTAACTCTTTCGGAACGTGTAAGAGGTAAGGACTCGTCAATCGGTTCAACCGGAGTTTTCTCCTCGGGTTGAGCGCCAGTGTTAGAGGTTCCTTCATCCCTCGACTCTTGAAGCTCTTCAAGATCGATTTTTCTCCCACTGTCCCATTGGCTTATGAGTTCTCGCTCTCGGAAAACCCCTCTCCTCGCAACGAAGACAACATTGTCACTCGGTCTATAGAAGAGATATCCAAAGGACTTCTGCGTGTAGCCGATGAAAATACATCGCTCACTACGAGGTTCGAGCTTGTCGTGAGTCTATCGTCTTACGAATGCCTCACAACCCCAAACGTTGATGTGTGCCAACGAGGGAGCTTTCCTTGTCCACATCTCGTGAGGTGTTTTGGCAACCTTCTTCGTAGGGACTAAGTTAAGGATATGGGCGGCAATCTCTAAGGCATACCCCCAGAATGAGATAGGTAGTGAAGCACGACTCATCATGGCACGAACCATGTCTAGCAAGGTTCGATTACGCCTCTCATCCATACCATTCAACTGCGGTGTCCTAGGTTACGTCAATTGCGAAACAATTCCGCATTCCTTGAGGTAGTCGTAGAATTCAAGACTTAGTTACTCTCCACCTCGATCGGATCGAAGCATCTTGATTTTCCTGCCCAACTGATTCTCCACTTCTTGTTTAAACTCTTTGAACTTTTCAAAGGTTTCTGACTTGTGTTTGATTAAGTAGATATACCCATATCTGCTATAATCGTCCGTAAAAGTCACGTAGAAGCGACACACATCCCTTATGGTGGATCTAAATGGTCGACATACATCTGTATGTATGAGGTCCAATAAACCCTCACCCCTTGCACAAGTGCCAGTGAAGGGTGACTTGGTCATCTTTCCAAGTAAACAAGACTCGCACACGTCATTGTCCCTAAGGTCGAATGACTCCAATACTCCATCCTTTTGGAGTTGGGCTATGCGTTTCTTGTTGACATGTCCAAGACGACAATGCCACAAGCATTCTTTATCTAAATCATTGGATGAATCAATACACAACACATCATTTCCTAGATTGTCTACAACCATCACAGTTTCATATATTCCATTACAAGACAATTCTTCAAAATAGAAAACACCATTAAAATAAGCATTAATAGAACCCTTTTCATTATCAAATGAATATCTAAAACCCTATCTATACAAACCATGAAATCAAATGATGTTTCTTGCCATATCTGGCGAATAGCAACAATTATTTAAATCTAATCCTAATCCACTACTGAGCACTAAAGAGTAAACTCTGATCTTGGTGACATGCGACGATCTTCTGTTTCCCATGATTAAATTTATCTTTCCATGCTCCACATCCCTATTTCTTCTTAGGCCCTGCAAATCAGAACAAATGTAAAAACCACATCCTGTATCAAGAACCCAAGAAATAGCATGTGATGAATCATTAGATTTAATAGTGTAAATACTTGCGTAGGACGGCTTGATCTTTCCATCCTTGATATCTTGCAGATACTTCGGGCAGCTTCGTTTCCAATGCCCTATTTCATGGCAGTGGTGGCACTCTGCCTCCTTCAGGTTGGAGTTGGGTTTAGCAGGACCAACCTTGGTTCCACTAGAAGAGGAGCCGTTTTGGGACTTTCCCTTATGGTGGCTCTTTGAGGGAGCCTTCCTCTTCTTACCCTTCCCTTGCCCAATTGCCAAGACTGGGGCAGCAGTAGGAGTTGGAGATGATACAACAGATTTATCTTTGAGATTGCTCTCAGCAGTCCTCAATAGTCCTTGAAGCTTGCTCAAGGTGACCTCCTCCTTGTTCATGTGGTAGGTCATGCGGAACTAGCTATAACAGAGAGGCAAGGAATGAAGGATGATGTCAATTGTCAGCTCTTCATCAAATTTCACATTCAACTTTAGCAGGCGATCGACATATCTCTGCATCTTTTGCAGATGAGCAGTAAGGGACTCTCCATTACCCATTTTGGTAGTGATCATTGAAGTGATGATCTCGTACCTTTCTTTCCTAGCGCTTTGGTGGTACCTGTCCAGCAGATCCTGATGCATTTCATAGGGATACATGTCCTCATAGGACTTCTGGAGTTCTGCAGTCATATTCGCCAACATGATGCAATGGACTTTCGTAGCATCACGCTCATGGGCCTCAAAGGCCGCGATCTCTTCAGCAGAGGCAGTGTTGATGTTGATTTCCTTCAGCTTCTCATCGAGGACATACTCTTTGTCCTAGTAACGAGTGACCATTCGAATGTTGCGGATCCAATCATTGAAATTGGACCCGTCAAAGATCACTTTCCCACACAAGTTCATGAGTGAGAACGACCCAGAGGAAGTTGAACCAGAAGCGTTGTTGTTGTTGACGTTCGACATCTGAAAAGGAAAAGGAACAAAGTTTGATTAGAAATGAATCCCCAATTAAACAACCAAATGAGAAATTAGGGCTAGGATCCAACAACATTATTTACAAATTAGAAGAGGGATGCTGTAATCTAACAGGCAAATAATTTGAAGGTAAGTGAATGACGATTCACTAATTTTCCACCATGAAAAACAAATTAAAGCTAAGTTTTAAATGTATTGAAAACTCCTAGATCTTTTGAGATTCATTGAACTTTTCAATGGCATGTTTAAATCTCGATATGCCCCTCAAGTTTGTGACTAGGATGCCGAGGATCACAAAGCGGGTGTGAATAACCATGCAAATGTACATGGTGCCCTCAATGTTACAGTCACCTATTCGATGTGCCGGTTAACCACACACGCTCCATCGAACTATGACAAACATTGAGTCACCCTTTGCCACCTTTGCTTAGAGCCCAATTAGTGTACCGGTTGACCACACAACCTCCACTAACATCTTAGCAAGGGTACAAAGTGTAATTTCATGGAATTGCATCAATTCACTTTTACCTAAAGTAACTAAGATTGGGAATTTTGTAAAAAAAACATTTAGTTACTTTATAAATTCATTATACTTTTAATGAGGAAAGGGTTTGCCCTATCCTACCCGTTCGGCTAACGACCCTCCACTAGTCAAAGGTGCGGTGGGTAAGAGTGGATACCTAATGGCGGTCATTTTACAGGCCGCTTCCTTAAACACCCCTTATAGACCAGCTTCGTGAATGAGGCCTACTAATGGTAAGACTAGCATTTAAGTTATATATATATAATAGTTATTCTTATAATATTATAAAGTATAAGGTTGAATTTTAAACTTGTAAAGTTCTAGGGTTTGAAATTTAAATAGTTCAAATTAAACTTTTAATCAAAAATTTAAATTTCAAAACTTGAGGGCAAGTTTTGAACTTTTCAAAACACATAGGATCAAATAGCAAATAATTTAAAATTAAACATTTAATTTAATGATTATCTAAATTTGACCTAATCAATTTTATTTACAAGATAATTCATCAAATAATTTAAATAATCAAATATTATCATATAAGGAATTAATCATTCAAATAATTGGTGATTATCTTTTGTTTTGGTAAGGATAAACATATAACAACAATAAAATTCAGATTTTATTAGTCAAAACTGATTTTGGTAATTATCCTTCAGCAAAACAGCAAGAAATCCCGAAAACCCCTCTGTCTAATGTCCCGACTCGCCGAGTCCCCTTATGGACTCGTCGAGTTCATCCTACTCGTTGAGTCCACAACGGGACTCGCCGAGTCTGTCAGTCAGGGGGCTAAAAAATCGATTTTAAAGCATGAATGAAAATACAAAGCATCAATACAATAGAAGCCAATCAAGGCTCTGATACCACTGATGAGTTTTAGCCAAAAGAACATCCTATATGCTCATGCAAACCCTAAAGCTTGGATCTAGGCTTCTCTATTGTACATGCAATTCATCCAAGACTTTCTAACCCTCAATCTAGCATACATGATTCGAAATTGACATAAGAAAACAGATCTAGATGATTACCTGTTGAACAATAGCTTGAATCTTCTTGTCTTGGAGCTTAGAGTCACAAGTGTCACTCCTCTAATGGCTTACAAACACCAAGGAAGCAAGAGGATGATATTGGAGAGAGGTAAGATGCACAATTTTGGCTATGATCTTTCTAGGGTATCAAGTGGCCGAAAATTGGATGCCTTGGGGTCCTATTTATACTGGTGTTGCTAGGGTTTAAACCTAAACCCTAATGGACAGCTTAAGCCTTAAGCTATCCAAGGAAGCTTCTGGAATAGGGCCTTATGGCCGAAATTATGGATGGACACATCCTAATTTCGTCCATGCCTAATCCAAAAGGCTCCTTAGTCCAATACTCAACTATCACACATTTGACAGTTTAAGTCCCTGATATTAAATTAATGCCTTTTAGCCACAAAATTAATTTCTCAATTAATTCTTGTCTAATATTAATTTAATTATATGATTTCCCTTTTAATATATTATTCATATAATATATTAATAAACCATATTAACCTCTCTATTCATAAATCACCCTGTCAAGTTGCTTTTGGTGAAGGCAACCCAAAAGGACCATGCACAACCGGGTCAAGTACTTACCAAATATAGTTACGGGCTTAGACACTAATCCAAAAGTTACATCCAAGTACCTAGATCTTATCCCCATGAAACTAGACTTGCCACCTTCAAGGTATATTTTATATTATCATTGCAAGATATTTTCACTTCTTATCTTCCCCTATAAATATCGATGTCTGGAGCGCTCAAGTTTGGTATGTTTCGCATTTAACCCCCTTTTATCTAAAAAGTTTTCAATTTGGTCCTTAATCTAGTACGCAGGGCGTACTAGTTGGTACACTTAGCGTACTAGCCTGATTCATGATCGCGGATCTCATCCACGTACGTTGGGCGTTTGCTGGCTTTATTGAAACCCTAATTTTTAGGGTTTGCACCCTATTTAAACCTTATGATAGTCTCATTTGTTCATGTTTAGCCAACCTCCACCTCCCTTTGTCCAGAAATCGAAACCCTATTGTGTGTTTGTGAGTTTTAAGCCTTAAAGAGTGTTTGTTGGTGACTTGTGAAGGAGAAGAAAAAGAGGACCATTTGGAGAAGTGTCTTGAGCTTGAAGATCCGGGGTTAGCTCATCATTTGCAAGATTTTTGAGGTAAAAAGCTCACATCTTGATGATCCATGATGCTAGCTTTAGTTATGGTGTTATTTTATGATTTTTGAGTCCTTGGAGTGATTGATGAGCTTCTTGACTCACTCCAAAAGTATTGATGTTAAATCTAGGCTTATTTTGGTCCCTTTATTCATAAAAATGCAAGCTTTATGGTGTATCTTGGACCATGCATGTGTTAAGACCTTTGTTAAGTCCTTTTTAAGCTCTTGAGCCCCATTAAGACATGCATGTATGTAAAGTTTCCAACTTTACGTGAAAAGTCACCCTAAGGAATCAGATATGAGAGTTTGGCTTGAAGTCTCAACGAATTAAGTGCTTAATGAAGTGGGGTGGCCAACTGGGGAGTACGTTGGGCGTACAAGCTGGTATGTTGCGCGTACTAGCCCCAGAGCGTGTACGCTATGCATACGAGCTGAGTATGCCCCGCGTAATCAGTAGGTGGGCTCGTATTTTGGGCTTCTCAATTTTGGGCCCATGTTTGGACCTTAGGAGATTAGGTACTTGATTGGGCCATCAGATTTGTATTTTTGGGATGATGTCATTATGTTGGGTTCTTTTGGTTGAAGAACCACAAAGGGATTTGGGCCCAATTTGGAAGATTGGGCCATAATTGAGCTTTGGGTGACCATTTTTGGAATTGGGTCTTTTTGAGTAGTTGGTTTGGGCCTTGGCCTAGGGCCAAGTTAGGTAAAGGGTAAAATAGTCTTTTACCCTAGTTTAGACTCTTAGTTATAAGTCGGGATCTAATTATTAATTGGATGTTATTTTATGATGATAGCACGGGGATATTCGGACCAGCAACCAGAGATTTATCTGTGAGACTCAGCAGCTTGAGCTGAGTTTCCTCACTGTGTTTAGAAGGTCGAAGGCACCAATGTCGACCCATGGTTTATTATGTTAGGATGCTAGATGTCTGCGTGACTCTTGCATGTGTATGCGTTGGTATGTAGACAGAGCGAGGCTCGATGTCGGGCGGGGCTCGATGACTGTATTGTATGCTATTGTCTTTGTAATTATCGCATGTGTTTGTATGATTATCTGTTTATATGTTTACCGGGTGGGGCCTGATGACTGACAGATCTATATACCGAGCGGGGCTCAATGTCGGGTGGGGCCCGATGGCGGGCGTGGCCCATTATGGTATGTAGTATTTTGGGGAGCTCACTAAGCTTTATGCTTACGGTTTTCAAATTATGTTTCAGGTACTTCTGGTTCAAAAGGGAAGAGCCCGGGATGATTGCAGAGGACACACCACCACATTCCGCATTTTGTATTTTACCCTGATATTTTATGATGTAGTGATACACTTTGATCCATCTTGGTTGTATGACAATGTTTTGGATTACCGTTTTATAAATTTTAAAAATGAAATTTTTGGGTCTTATTTTTGGGATGTTACAGTGTCTCCCTCTTCCTTTTTCTATTTTTCTTTGCAGCCCAAATTTTGCTTTTTTCTCTCCTCATGATCTACTCAAGACCGAAGCCAAAAGAAGGTTGTTGCCTTCGAGAATTACTGCATCATTTCAGCCCTTTACACTTCCTTTTTGCTTGGTATTTTCACCCCAAATCTACCTTTTATTCACCAAAAGTCTTGTGTTTCAACTCTTTTGGTTACCCACTTTTAGTCCCAAGAAATAAACAAGGTAAACATTTGTTTGATACCTCTCTTTTTGTCATAAAATTTACTTATTCTAAGTAAATCAAAACTTAGCAAAAATATAACTTATTGTTAATCTATATCTTTATGTGTTAAGACCTCCCAAAAGGCAATCAAATCTCAAGATTTGGTGGAACCGGAAACTTCACGAATCTTCCTCGAACCAAATAACTTCATGTAACCCTCATAAAAATCATAATAAATTTAAACTTTTAAAAACCAACCAATTTCACAAACTGTTTACAAACTTAGTTTTCAAAACACGTTCAACATCAGAGTCACCCAAAATCATAAGTCAAAACATGAGGATGTGTACGGTCACGCCTTCGCCTTCCCGCGATCATCCAAAGTACCTGAAACATAACCCAAAATTGTAAGCCAACGCTTAGTGAGATCCCACAAAGTACCAACACATAATATAAGCATAATACAGACAACATGCATACAGAGCCTTCAGACTGACTGGAACCCCCTACCGGCCTACAGTCTATCCGGTATGCTCACAGAACCTTCATCATGACTGGTACGCCTCACCGAGCCTTCAGCTTATCTGGAACGTTCTCCGGCCCTTCAGCCTGACTGGTACGTCCCATCGGCATGCAGTCTATCCCGGACGCCCTGGGTCTCTTGGCCTTCAGTCGAAACTGGTCCGCCTCAACCCAACCACACATAAACCAAGTCGACATATACATAACAGATAAGAATGCATATAACCAGTCAACATAAAATCAGACAGATCTTACAGATCACTAAGCATAACATCATCCTATCTACCAGGATACAAATCTAATAGATCACTACAGCATACTAACATGCGATAAACCAGGATAACAATCCAATGGGACGGCCTTGGTGCCTTCAACCCAAAAGTACAGTGAGTAAAACTTACCTCGCAAACTGAACAAAAATGGTGAGGTCTCGACTCCGAATCTCATCTCTCTAACCGACACCTATTTCCACCAGAAGACCAACTTCCATCAACATCCCAAAATACCCTTAAGGTCAAACTTGGTCAAATTCAAAGTCAACTAGTCAAACCCACTAAGTCAACCGAGTCAACTCAGCCGAGTAAACTTAACTGGATTGACCCAATGCGAGTACGTGGGGCGTACTCCGAAGGTACGCTGAGCGTACTCCAAATCCTCGCAGTTGACCACCATCGGGGTGGTTGACCTTGTACGCAGGGCGTACTCCAACCTTCAAAACTGAATAAGTGCTTAATGGCTTAAGCACTTACGTCCATATTTCAGATCCAAGGCTAAAATACACTCTAGAGTCATAAAGTTTCCAACTTTATGACTTTACATGCCCATTAAGTGCTTAATTCATGGTCTTAATCCATTAAGACCTTCTACAAGATGCATGGAGAAAAGCTAACCGTTGGGACTTCATTTTTATGACTTAGGACTCCTCATAGGGTCTGAAAGGACATCTCAAATCTTCAAGAACATGCCAAGATCAAGATAAGACATTTGGGACCAAAAAGTATCACTAAAACACCCATTTCTAGATCTACATGATTGAAAGATCAAGTTGCAAGCTTTATACCTTTAAAGGGTTGCAAATGAAGAGAAATTCCCAGATCCAAAGTGCTTCACTCTACAAAGATGAGCTTGGCTTCCTGCCTTCTTCTTCTAAGCACACAAACACACACGTTTTGTAACGCCCAGTTCCTGGTATGTATTTAATTCATAAATTATTCATTTTTGTATAGAAACTCGACGAGTTGGAGGCACCAAACTCGTCGAGTAGAGATGGGTTGGGACGCGGGATATGAAGTCTACTCGATGAGTTGAGAAGCCTCAACTCGACGAGTAGGACTGGAAGAATGAAACCATAATTTTTAGGGTTTTGCACCCTATTTAAACACCTTAACCCCCATAAGTTGGCCTCATTTATAGCCTCCTTTCTCCCAAATCCTAGCCACGAAACCCTAATTCACTTTTGAGAGTTTTGAGCCATTTTTGTGCATTCTTTGTGATTTGAAGAAGAAGATACTTGAAAAAGGAGCAAGGATGTGTATGAGGAGAGTAGATCTAGAAGTTAAGCTTCATTTCTGGTTCATTTGAGGTATAAAGCTCCTATCTTGCCAATAGCATGATTAGATCTAGTTTTAGGTTGTTTTATTCATGTTTTGGTCAAATAATGTTGGTTTTTGGGATTTGGACGTCCCATGTGGGCAAACCCTTCAAATATAGGGTCTTTAGGGGACTTCATGGCATAAAGGTGCCAACTTTATGGCCATGGAAGTCCCATGCAACTTGTAGACCATTGTTTTGGTCTTTTGAGCCAAGTAGGCCATGCATGCAAGTAAAGATGGGAACTTTACGTGACCAAACTGTCCCTAGAGTCCAGATCTATGACCCTATGGCTTATCTTGAAGTTTTGATGGTTTTTGAAGTTGGAACTAAGCCATTTTGAACTAGGGTTAGGGCTCATTTCTTCTAGGATGGGTCTTAATGGGTAAAGTCGGAAACTTTACCCTCCTAGAGGTGTATTCGGCCTAGATCTGGAATATGGGACTTAGACTCGAAGAATAATGGCTTAATACTTTAAGAAAGCTTAACAGACTGAAGAACTCGACGAGTTGGGTCGGAGAATCCCGATTCTGTCAAAGGAAGGACTCGACGAGTTCAAGGACGGACTCCACAAGATTATTTGGAAAGTCCCGATTCTGTTGATAGGAGGAACTCGGCGAGTCCGTGAAAGAACTCAACGAGCTAGATCGCGATTTCAGGGTTTTATGATTTATGGAAATCGACGAGTTGAGTCAACCCAGAATGTTGACTTTGACCAGAATGTTGACTTTAACCCAGGTGTTGACTTTGACTTTGACCAAGTTGACCCTTAAGGGGTTATGGGTATGAAAGGGTAATTAAAGGAAATCTTTTATGTATAGGAGCTTGAGTTGGGTTGATTGTCGGAGCCGAGGAATTTCAACTACTCCCCGACATTCGAGGTGAGTTACCTTCTAGTAGAAGTGGGTCTAAGGCACCAATGCCGGCCCACTAGTAGTTGATTATAGTAGAGATGATTGTCTTTGTGATAATTTTTTGAGTAGCCACTATCTGTTATGCTTTATGTGCTAGTATGCTATGATATTATGTGATAGTGGTAGTAGGGGTGGGATAGACCCCGTTACCGGTCGAAAGGACCGAAGGGGTAGGTCGGCACCCAAATATGCTAGGCAGTATGTGACTTATGTGTTTATGTACTAGGATGATATGTGGTAGTGATAGGGGTGAAATAATCCTCGTTACCGGTTGAAAGAGACCAAAGGGGTATACCAACACCCAGATATGCTAGACAGTTACCGGTTGAAAGAGACCGAAGGGGTAGGCCAACACCCTGATATAGTAGGCAGTTACCGGTTGGAAGAGACCGAAGGGGTAGGCCAGCACCCGGATATGCTAGGCAGTATGTTATTGTATGGTATGTGGTATGATGAGGGAACTCACTAAGCTTTGTGCTTACGGTTTTCAGTTTTGGTTTCAGGTACTTCCTCTTCGAAGGGAAAGGAGCCGGCATGATTGCAGCGCATCACACTACATTTTCCGCACACGAGATCTTTGGAAGATATAATCTAATGTTGTTTGATCATGACATGTTGTGACTATTGATAGATTGTTTTTGATATGAGTTGATAGTATGGATGTTTTTAGATAAATGGTTTTATATTTATTAAATTGAAAATGAAATTTTTGGTCTTAAATTTGGGATGTTACAAGTTGGTATCAGAGCCTTGGTTTGAGGGATTCGGACACACCTTCGGGGGTGTCTGGACTCAAATAGAGGTTTGAGAAATTTTTACAATGAAAACAAAATTTCTAAAAATTAAAATTAAGGATTTTGAGAAAGAACCAGGAGTGCGATGCGTGCAATCGGCCGAGCTCAAGTAAGTTTTCCCCAAGATACCTATACATGTTTGCTATGATATATGATATGATTATGAGAACTGCATGCTATATTAGGGCTAAGGATCTAGGAAGGATGCCTTATATGCCTATTGTATGTATATGAGAACTGCATGCTAGATTAGGGCTAAGGATCTAGGAAGATGCCTTATATGCCTGCAGTATGTGCTTATTGAACTGTATATTAGTACTGATTAGTCAGTGATATGATGGCCTGATTAGGATATGCTTGGTTTTGGTTACTCAATTCCCGAATGTTGATTGCTTTGTGCTCTTAGGAGTCCTAGTTATCTTTAACGAACTATTAAATGAATACGTTAAGTTACATATTACGAGACTAAATAGTTTCAGAAGGTTAGGTCTAGCCCTATTTCGCAGCTCTTGCCTGAGTCCAACCGTTGTAGGGTAGGACCTCTCATTCGAAGAATTATCTGGTCTTAGTAATATGTAATGGTATTCGCAAGCTAGTTAGGGAGAGATAGCATGTACTTCTTATGCAGCTGATGGCGGAGGGTGGGTCAGATATTACCCTAGCGTAAGCCTAGGATGAGATTAGCGTGGAGAACAATAGTAGTGAAAGGGACTTGGTGAGGTCAAAGCAATCCTTGAGGAAAGTACGGATAGATGTGGAAGGTAGTATGGGCCCGTACTACTGAAAGCCGAGGATCCGTACTCAAGTCAAGGAGAGTTGAGATTAAACCAGGGAACTTGTAGTGAGCTTGAGGTCTCGCGATATTATGTATGACTCTGATAATTGTGTGGTTTGTTTCATAATGGTGGTGACATGTCACGGAGCAGGAGGTTCAGGGTCTGGGTCAGGTTTGGTTATAGGTTCCAAGCCAGTTGATGATGGATTCCACGAGTTCATTGCATCCAAGATTACGAGAGGCATCCTTGAGGCGACCCCGGTGATTTTCGGATCGATCAAGGAGGGTATCATTGAGCTAATGGAGGATCGTCTTAGGGCATTCAGGAGTGACATGGCACCTGGCCAGTCAGGGAATCTCACACTCTCCTTCAAGGATTTCATGGGATGTGATGCGCCAGACATCAACGGGGTGAAAGACCCCATTGTGGCTAGGAGATGGATTGCAGACATCGATTCTGCACAGTTGACTAGTTTCTGCCCTAAGGGGTCGAAGGTCAGGTATGTTGATGGTTGTTTGAGGGAGAGAGCTAGAGACTGGTGGGAGACAGTCAATGATACGTTGGAAGCCCCAACCATTGAGGCTATGACCTGGTCGGACTTTGTGACCAGATTCCAGGATGAGTTCGCGCCGGCTGTGGAGATTCAGCAGCTAGCCAGGGAGTTTTTGGATATGCGACAGACTACTGAGACGGTGGCAGAGATTACCGCCAACTTCAGGGAGAGGGCCTTGTTGGTGCCTCAGTATGTGGGCGATGAGGAGATGAATAAAAACCGGTACCATGACATGTTGAGACCTGACATTCAGAAACATGTCAGTTACTCGGCGTGCCCGACTTTAGATGATATGATAGCGAGGGCGAGGGAAAGGGAGATTGATGTAGAGCACATCAGGAAGAGGAAGGCAGAGACTGGGCAGACGACTGGGGTTTCTGGGAAGAAACCCAAGGGATTCAACTTGAGGTCGAAGGGCCAGCAAGGCCAGAGCCGCTGTTGAAAATGCGGCAGGACGCATGAGGGAGTTTGCAGATTAGGGGGATCGGGCTGCTATAAGTGCAACAAGCTTAGGCACTTTGTCAGGGATTGTACTTCCCCTACCCCCACCCTTCAGACATCAGTCCTGATTTGCTTCCATTTCAATTTAAAGGGCCATAAAAAGGCCAACTGCCCGAGATTGACATCAGGAGCACCAGTGGCCGTGCCAGCTCCAGCGATCCTGCGGATTACGGATGGCCGACAGGGCAAGTCAGATGCTCCAGTGGTGAGGAGCCGAGCCTTCCAGATGACCGCCAAGGAGGCGCGTGTCGCAACGGATGTAGTGACGAGTATGTTTTCTTCTCCTTAACTTTTATTACATGTCAGTCTTGATATTTATATTCTATGTGTTTTGTTTAGGATCGTTCCATGTGAACGACATTCCAGTACATGTGTTATTTGACTCGGGGGCTACGCGATCATTCGTATCTCTTGCACTCAGCAAGAGGTTTGCTGAGTCTTCAGGCATGTTGGATTGTCCTTTAGAGGCCGAGATTGCGGACAACAGATCCGTCCGAGCGTCAGAGGTTTACAGAGATTGTGTCCTGAGGATGTATGACGAGCGTTACCTCGTGGATTTGGTTCCCATTCCTTTGCGTGGGAACAAGGTCATCATAGGAACGGATTGGTTGAGCCCTAATGGGGATGTGATCGACTGTGAGCAGCAGTTGGTTCATGTCAGGACCCCAAGTGGGGGAGAATTGGTGATTCAGGGCGAGAGGCCGCAGCGATGGCCGACTTTGTGTTCATCAACAAGAGCTAGGCGCTACCTTCAGTCGGGTTGCACATGTTATTGTTGGATAAGGTGTCTAAGTCCATAACTATATTTGGTATGTACTTGACCCGACCCGGCATGGTCCATTTGGGTTGCACTTCACCGGAACAATTTGTATGGATAGTCTTTCGAGAATAGTATATTTGTGATTTATTAACATATTATATGTTATAATATAGTAATATGAAATCACATTATTTAACTAGTATTGATCAAGAATTAATTTGGTGATCAAAAGAGACTAGTTAAATATAGATTCTAATAGTATGGGCCAATGGATTATTTAGGATGGGCTAAGCTTGCATGGAAGTCCATGGATAGTCTATGGAGATTTTAACCCATGGATCCAATGGAAATGAAAGTTCATGGGTATTAGGGTTTACATGGATGTAATCCTAATCCTCCATACTATATAAAGGAGTCCAAGGCTCTAGAAATCGACACTAAGGTGTGAGATAAGATGGCATACCCGATTTCTAAGAGTGATCATATTCTCTCAAGTATTCCAAGTTATTGTGGTGATTTGTGATTCCACTTGAGGCATTCACATTATTGGTGCTAGGCTCTTAAAGCTCCAAGCAATCAACTACAAGAAAAGGTATGTATTTCCATCTTGTTTTTTATTGTATAAGAATCTACAATTGCATGCTAGATAGAACAATGCTTTGGAAATCTATTTTGCATGTATAATAGAGAAAACATAGTTCCAAATCATCTAGGGTTGTATGTACACCTTAAGGTTATTAGGATGCTCAAAACCCATCAGTGGTATAAGAGCCTAGGCTTATTTTCTATTATATTGTTGCTTGTTTGTGATTTTGCAAAGCTGTCTTTGCTGTCTAACTGCTCAACTCGGCGAGTCCATGAACAGACTTGACGAGTTGATGCTTTTAGGCATGGACTCGACGAGTCTGTTCCTGCACTCGACGAGTCTGATGCCCAGACAACAAACTGTTCGAGTTTTTTTGGCCTAAATTGGGTTAGGATCATTACCTATAACTGCTTTTAATCATTTGAACTGTTTTTTATGATATGGTAATGTTTATCCTAATCTAATTACAAGGCAATTTTCATAATTTCAAGAATTAGTTAATATGATTATGCTTAATGTGTTGAAGATTGATGATATGAATTGCTTTGTTCTATGAGTTTGAATATGATCATGCATGCTTATTTGATTAACTGAATCCATGATGTATGTGTATTAATGAAGTCCATAATTTGTCCTCAAGTTATGGATTACCAAAAGTCTTTTCTTTAAAAGAGTAATTAAGAACTCATAGGTTATAGAAATGAAGAGTGTTCATTTTTAATAGGCCATTAAACTCACAAGTTATGATGTTAAAAAGTTTTGAAGAGTTTCAAAATTTGCCCTCAAGTTTTGGAATTTCAAAAGTCTCACACATTAGTACTTTAATTCCAATCCCTAGAGTTTTACAATTTTAAAATTCAACCCTTATACTTTATAATATTATAAGTTAATAATATATATATATATATATATATATATATATATATATATATATATATATATCTGTGTGTGTGTATAAGATCAAGTCAGTCTTACCGTTAGTAGGCCTCATTCACGAAGCCGGTCTATAAGAGGGGTATAAGGTTGTTGCCTATAAAATGGCAACTTAATGGGTGTCCACTCTCACCCACCGCTTCCTTGACTGGTGGAGGGTCGTTAGCCGAACGGGTAGGACAAGGACTGTAATTCTCATTAAAAGTATAATGATTAATATAAAGTAACTAAACCTTTTATAAATTCCCAATCTTAGTTACTTAGGAAAATGTGAATTTGGTGCTAACCCATGAAATTACACTTTTTACCTTACCAAGTCGTTAGTGGAGCGTGTGTGGTTAACCGACACACTAACATGGACTAGTAAGAGTGGCAAAGGGTAACTTAATGTTTATCATAGATTGGTGGAGCGCGTGTGGTAAACCGGCACATCAATTAGGTGATAAAATTAAGGGTACCAAGTTAATTTGCATGGTTATTCACACCTTGTTTGTGATCCTCGGCATCCCAGTCACAAACTTGAGAGGGCACAATCGAGATTTAAACATGCCATTGAAAAGTTCAATGAATCTCAAAAGAATCTAGGAATTTCAATTCATTAAAACTTAATAATTTATTTTGTTTCTCATGGTGGAAATTGGTGAATCGTCATTCACCTACCTTCAAATATTTTGTAGCTTGGATTACGGTATCCCTCTTCCTAGTTATAAAATATTGTGTTGGGTCCTAGCCTTAATATTACATTTTGGGTGTATTATTAAGGATTCTTTATCTAATTTAAACTTTGTCTTTCTTCTTTTCAGATGTCTTCCAACAATGCTTCTGGCTCAAACCCTACCGGCTCCTTCTCTCTTATGAATCTTTGTGGGAGAGTCATCTTTGATGGTTCAAACTTTAATGATTGGATCAGGAACATCAGGATGGTCACACGTTACGAGGAAAAGGAATATGTCCTCGACAAGGAGCTGCAGGAACTTGATGAGTCGTCTGCTACCCCACAAGAGGTTGCTGATTTTAGGGCACATGAGAAAGATGCCACCAAGGTGGCTTGTATCATGCTTGCCACTATGGCACCTGAACTCCAAAAGTCCTATGAGGACTTCTACCCTTTTGAGATGCACCATGATTTGATGGAAAGGTACCATCAGAGTGTACGTCAAGAGAGGTATGAAATAATCGCCTCCATGATAACAACTAAGATGAAGGATGGAGAGTCCATCACGGGCCACCTACAAAAAATGCAAAGATTTGTGGACCTTCTGCTCAAACTGAATGTGAACTTTGATGAGGAGTTGGCTATTGACATCATACTGCACTCCTTACCTCCCTGTTATGACCAGTTCCGCATGACCTATCATATGAATAAGGATGAGGTCACCTTGAGCAAGCTTCAGGGACTTTTGAGGACTGCTGAAAGCAACCTCAAAGGGAAAAATGTTGTTTCTACTCCTACCACTGCCCCTATTCTGGAAATCGGGAAAGAAAAAGGGAAAAAGAGGAAGAACCCTTCTAAGGGTACCAAGGGAAAGTCTCTTGAAGGCTCCTCTTCAAATGGAACCAAAGGTGGTTCTGCTACTCCCTCTTCCAACCCAAAAGAAGCACAATGCTTCTATTGTCAGGAAAAGGGGCACTGGAAGCAAAGCTGCCCCAAGTACTTAGAGGATATAAATGATGGGAAGATCAAGCCCTCCTTTGCAGGTATTTACACTATATTGTCTAATAACTCACCACATACTAATTCTTGGGTCCTTGATACAGGGTGTGGAATTCATATTTGTTCTGATTTGCAGGGACTAAGAAGAAGTGAAGAAGTGGAGCACGGGAAGATAAACTTAATCATGGGGAATAGGAAAGCATCATCTGTCACCAAGATTGGAGTTTACTCTTTATTGCTAAGTAGTGGGTTAACATTAGATTTGAATAAATGTTGTTACTTGTCTGAAATGGCGAGAAATATTATTTCTTTTCATGGCTTGCACAAACAAGGTTATAGTTTTTCATTTGATAATGAATGTGGTGCTATTAATGCTTTTTTATAATGATGTGTTTTATTTTAAAGCATTACCTTGCAATGGTGTATATGAAGCTGTGAATTTTGTAGATAACTTAGGAAATAATGTATTGCATATTGATTCTTCCACTAGTTTGGATAAGGCATCCTTGTGGCATTGTCGTCTTGGACATGTCAACAAGAAGCGCATATGCCAACTCCAGAAGTCTGGAGTTTTGGAATCATTTGACTTAAAGTCGGATGATAGTTACGAGTCTTGTTTACTTGGAAAAATGACAAAGTCACCCTTCACTAGTACTTGTGAAAGGGGTGAGGGTTTGTTGGATCTCATACACACAGATGTATGTGGACCTTTCAAAACCACCACAAGGGATGCTAACCGCTTCTATGTGACTTTTACTGATGATTATAGTAGATATGGTTATATCTACTTAATCAAGCATAAGTCAGAAACCTTTGAAAAGTTTAAAGAGTTTAAACAGGAAGCGGAGAATCAGCTAGGCAGGACCATTAAGATGCTTCGATCCGATCGAGGTGTTGAGCATCTTAGCACATAGTTCCTTGACTATCTTAAGGAATGTGGAATGTTTCACAATTGACACCTCCCAGGACAACACAAATGAATGGTGTAGCTGAGAGGCGCAATCGAACCTTGTTGGACATGGTTCGTTCCATGATCAGTCGAGCTTCGTTACCAATCTCATTTTGGGGGTATGCCTTAGAGACTGCCGCCCATATCCTTAATCAAGTCCCTACCAAGAAGGTTGCCAAAACACCTCACGAGATGTGGACTGGGAAAGTACCCACTTTAGACCACATTAAGATTTGGGGTTGTGAGACTTTCGTGAGGCGCGAGACTCACGATAAGCTCGAACCTCGAAGTGAGCGGTGTATTTTCATCGGCTACCCATAGAAATCCTTTGGTTACCTCTTCTACAGACCCAGTGAGAATGTGGTCTTTGTGGCAAGGAGAAGAGTCTTTCGTGAGAGAGAATTCATAAGCCAAGGAAACAGTGGGAGGCAAATTGACCTTGAAGAGATTCAAGAATCAAGCGGTGAAGGAACCTCAAACCCTAGAAATCAACCTAAGGAGGAAACTCCTATTGAACCAACTGATGAGTCTGTACCTCTGAGGCGTTCCACCAAAGTCAGAAATCCGCCTGAGCATTATTATGGTTTCCATATTACTGCGGAAGGTGATACATTTATCAGTGATAGTACACTGGTAAATCTGGATGAACCTAACAACTATAGGCAAGCCATGGCAGGCCCCGAGTCTGCTAAATGGAAAGAGGCTATAGACAGCGAGATCCAACCCATGTATGAAAATCAAGTTTGGAACTTGGTTGACAATGTACCGGGTCGTAAGACAGTCGGGTTGTGACAACCCGGAACTTCTGTCCCACACACTTAGCCAATTCAATCAAAGTTAAACATGTTTTGTTGACTTCTGGCACTGTTTGAGGGTTCATTTAAGTGATTCTAAGCTTGAGTATGACCAAGGTTGAGATTAGGAATGAGTCAACATGTCGTTTAGAAGCAAAATCGGGCCATACACACTCATGAGAGGTGTGTACGGCCGCACACCCATCCTCCAGCCGTACACCCACCTCCATATAAAGGAGGAGACCCCCTTCACTCATTCCTTCCCTTTGGTTACACTCTACTTTCTCTCACTACTTTCTCTCTCTAAAAACTTCATCCAAAAACACTCAAAATGCCTTAAAAACGTGAACTACTTCATCATTCAGCTTGTTATATTGGTAAGACATCTGAATCTAAGCCTAAAACTCAGAGTGTTCTTCGTGTTCTTCATCCTTTGAAGGTGTACGGCCGCACACCTTCATAAGGTGGCCGCACACACCTTAAAACTCTCCAAAGTGAAGAGTTTGGCCTTCATTCACTAGTAGGACTTGGTATTAGCACAAGAACACCTCAAAATCGACATTTTGGGCACACATGAGGAGTGTACGGCCGCACACTCCTGTGTACGGCCGCACACACCCTCTGTACGGCCGCACACTCCTGTGTGCAACCGCACACACCTGCTGACCGCACACCCTGGCCGCACACACACCCTTTTGGCCGTACACCTCCCTTGTTTGATCATATAGGGTCCCGCCAAACATTTCTAAGTCTTTAGGGTGGTTTTCCGTCATGTTTAGCCATGAAACACCTTAATTCTAACACACATAGGTGTTATCACATGTTAATAGGATCCACTTGCGTACGAAACATCGGTTGACACTCAACATTCCTAACCGATCATACACCCAGATCCTACGTCAAACGGTGAGTTCATACCCCTACGCTTTTTCCGAGTTTTTCATGTTTTTAGGGGGGGGGGATACAAGCAAAAGTACAAGGAAACTTGTGCTCAAATTATCTCATTTTGCATAGAATGATTTTATGTTCAGTATGCTTTTAACTCAAAAAAACCGCTTTGCTAATCGATTAACGAGAATTTACTTAGGTAATAATGAAACTAGTGAACTAACCTCAAAGTAATAATCGATTTGATTACTAGAGGGCATCAGTAACGCCCTTAGGATCTAGTTCACTACCTATTTTATTAGTTTTATTTATGAAATACGGCTAATATACTCCTCTGGGTGTAACCAGAGCTTCGAAAATACGGCTAATATACTCCTCTGGGTGTAACCAGAGCTTCGAAAATACGGTTAATATACTCCTCTGGGTGTAACCAGATCTTCGAAAATACGACTAATATACTCCTCTGGGTGTAACCAGAGCTTCGAAAATACGGCTAATATACTCCTCTGGGTGTAACCAGAGCTTCGAAAATACGGATAATAGACTCCTCTGGGTGTAACCAGAGCTTCGAAAATACGGCTAATATACTCCTCTGGGTGTAACCAGAGTTTCGAAAAGAAAACTACTGTCCGAGTATGGTAAATACTCGTGTATGGATAATCAATAATCAACTTTTAAGAGAAATATAGGATTTTCTTGGGAAAACACTTTTCAAAGCATCAAAGAAACATTTCTTTCACCAGAACTAAATGCTTATGAACTCACCAGCTTTATGCTGATATTTTAAAATTGCTTGTATTCTCAGGGCATCAATAGACAGGTACTCTTGCCGACTTTTGGAGAAGACGGAACATTCCGAAGTCACGTATTTTACTTTTGCTATATACTGTTATGTACAAATCATGTTTTTGAACAAAACTATGTATTAAACGATGTAAACCTTTTTCACGTATGTATTCAATGTTTGGTTGTATTTACTATGCTTACTATGATACAATTGTGTGATACTACGCATGACGTCACCTCCGCCCCGGACCGTTTCTGCCATCGGTTTCGGGGTGTGACAGATTGGTATCAGAGCTATTGTTTATAGTGAACTAAGTATACCGAACCTTACATGCTATACAACTATAAACATTAAGGGGCCTAAGTGCTCTAAACTAAAAGTATACTTTCAAAAATATAAGTATTTTTATAACAAAGTATACAAGTATACCCGAGTACCAGAATCCGTGTCATAAGTAGAACAAAATAAAAGTATTTGGACGTTGGACACTGCGGTTAAACCTGGGCAGTTATGTAATCATGTCTAGGATCAATATAGCCTGATCAACTATATTCATTCGAGACATGACCAACATGTGCTTGGGAGTGACTATGGTGTTACAGCAAGTCTAAAACTTACCTAAATACTAGAGGAGTTCTAGAGCCAAACATAAGGATTAAAATACTATAGGAGTATTTTAGGATGCTATAGCAACCAAGCCGAAAACTTACCCAAGGATCCATCCTTCAAGAATCAAGCACGTAGCCATGATACATTGGATGTATTATTAGATTCGATGCCTATTAACTATTCCTTTACCCTCACCGCACGTAGATAGCATGGCTGGATTCCATCACCTTGGCGACCCGTACTTTCCCAACCAAGGAGATGGTGGATGGATCGAACCAGAGCCAGAAGGAAACCATGAAATCCCTTTCTACGATGGCTTTGCCGAACCATTTCCTGAAGAGACTAACTCAGAACCCGAAGTCGAGAACTTACCCCAATGGCTCCAATACTGAATCCTAATTCTCGAATTGAATTCCAAGGTCCAACGCCCATGTGGGCCGAGAGTTGAATAGGTGGAGCCACGGGCAAGACCAACCCCTCCTATACGACGGAAACCACAACTTCTACAATCTAAATGAAAGAGGACCCGCAGACAGGGCTCTTCCAATCCTGATACGCTGAGAGGCATGCAATGTGGAGCTAGGTGTGGCAACCCTACATCGAACTATGGAACTTGAGGCAAACTCAGAGGCCAACACAAACCACATTCGTAATCTTGAAGTTGCTCACGGGAGAACTACGAGAAACAATGAAACTCTGCAGTGAGAGTTAGCTATAACCCGAGCCGAGTTCATAGAGCTCCGAGCCCGCCAGTCAGAGTATGAAGGACACCTGCTTTACGCAGAGCGACAACTGGCCGAATCAGGGTTTCACTTGAGGAGTGCCCGTCGCCAATAGAGGAACACTCTACTCGTTCTTCCTTTCTCGTATAAGGAATAACTTTCATGTTTATGTTTTGAGTAGCTATTTCCAGTAAACATCTCTGTCTTCCATATTGCCGAAATTTTCTCTTTATTATTAAGACTTAGACCTATTGTTAGGTCCTGAGTTCCGGAATATGTAATCTCAGTTTCAGTCATGATGTCAACAATCATATTTCAGCTAGATCATGCATCATAGGCTGTGCTCTTACCTTAGACGATCATTCCGTTTCCCCATCGATTTCATATCAGTATCCATGAAAAGCTTCAATGTCCTAATCGGCATAGAACGAATGAACCTCACATTGTGCCAATGTACATTGCTTCGAGAAAGCGATTCGTCTCAATCGTCCCTCTGACGGAGTCCTCACTGGTTTTAGTAATAAGATTGTTCGAACCTTCGTATCGTTTCCTACATCAAAGCCTAGGAGCATCTACGAAAGGAATGATATGCATTCCTGACTCGCGTTGTCGATGAGACGCAAAAAGTTAAAGACCTCGAGAGCATTTCCGAAGTCCGCGACTTTCCCGATGTCTTTCCCAAAGAGATTCCAGGGATTTCTCCCGAGCGTCAAGTTGAATCCCGTGTCGACTTGATACCCGTAACTCCTCTTATAGCTAATCCTTCATTTCATCTGAAGCCGAAGAGATGGATGAGTTACTCAGCCAACTCGATTTGGACTGAGCAAACAAGAATTCCTAAACTTATTTTATGTGATCTTGTGTACTCAAATCTTTCTATCCTTGCTAAGACCACATCATGGGGATGTGGGTCGTATCAAAGAGAGTCAGTTAGCAAAACGGGAAATATCAATGCATAGACAAACATTTAGGATATATCCGGAGGCAACCATTGTTGCTCACAAACTCTTTTCTTGACGTGTAGCAGATCATGCCTCCAAAAAAGCAGAACCAATCCACCAGTAAGGCACCAATCCTCCAGATGGACTCAGCTACGTCCCAAGCTACTGTCACAGCAGCCGTAGCAGCCGCCCTAGCTGTTCTTAACGCCAACAACACAAATGCGGGTGGAAGTGTGAATGGGAATCCAAACCTTGGTGTTAACCAATATCAACAACAAGTACCAACCAGAAAGGACACACCTGATCTCCGACCTAAACGAAAGTTCGAAGGAAGTTGTTCAACCCAAAGACCTACTGAAAGGCAGCGAATTGGGACAGTCAATACCCCAGTCAGCCCCGTTGTTCCAACCCCAACTGTATCTTACTTCGGAAACCTCCCGCACTGCAACAAATTCAACTACCATCATTATGGAGTTTGTCGAGTGCTGCATTGCACCAGATGCAACAGGAAGGGGCACACCTCCAGCAGATGTAGGACCCTAGTCGAGTTCGTCACTCTGAATGCCAATGTTGGGGCTAGTCCAACCTGTTACCTCTGTGGTAGTGTAGGACAATTCAAAAGAAATTGTCCAAGGGCTAAGAATGGCAAGGAAGCTCGCTTCGCGAAGACCCCGACTCAAGTGTGTTGTGCATGTGGTGAAATAGGACATTTCAAGAGGGACTGCCCAACAGAGAAGAACAATGAAGAAACAGGAGGAATCTAACCTCAGGGAATGAGGAAGCATCAAAGAACCTTACAGTGTTTTGGGTACGTATCAAAACCTCAATAATTATTCATAGTCGTGATTTCTTTCCCGTACAAATTTAATCACGACGTACTCTTAAAATTTGATGCCCTAAGGGGTAAATTATGGTAGCCTAGTGTATACATTACAGTCAGTTGTGATTATACATGACTTGTATACACCAAGCAATCATAGGAAAATCTAGTGAGAACCATTCCATCGAGAGCCCATAGTTTCAAAACATTTGGACCCCCACATGAGTAGTAGTACCTACCAAGTCCAAATCAAACGCAAAAAGTACCAGAGACGTTCATTTAAGGATGCCAATGTGCTAGCAAAACGATCCTCCCGGACTAACTCGACACGCGATTCTACGACACCATTCTGTCTGTCTCGACTGAGTCTTTGTTATACCAAACCTTTTTGTCTTAAGTCGTTCGATCGCGAAACTCCTGTCGCTCGTGACGACAACCAGATGCGAACTTCAAAAAAATTCATCTCCCTTCGAAATCCGAAAGTATTCATACGAAGAGTATCATCCGCAAAGAGAAGGACAGATTAAGAGAACCATCCGGACAATTGAAGATGTGTCATGGGACCTACATCTATCCTTAATTGAACCTTCTTGCAACAACGGTGACCTTTCCAGTAGCAAGGCTGCGCCGTTCGAAGCCCTCTATGGTCGTAAGTACAGATCCCCTTTGTGCTGGGCTGAGGTGGGTGACACGCAAATAGTCAAGAGTCAAGTCCCCGACAGCACTCTCACGAGTCCTGAAATCATCTGAGAGACGACAGAAAAGATCGTACGAAAGGAGCTATGTTGTTAATGGACAAAAACCATTAGAGTCCCCGATTGGCGAACGTGTCTTTCTTACAGGTTTCACCCTGGAAAAGCCTGATACGCTTCGGAAAGCATAGAAAGCTAAATCCAAGATACGTTAAACCGTCCATCCTTGCTAGGATCGGTCCCATAGTGCACAAACTCCAGTTACCACGAGCGCCTAGCAACGTGCATCTCGTCTTCCTCGTTCCAAGCCAAAATGAGAGTCCGGCCGATGAGACACTTACGATTTCCTCTCGACAGCCTCGAATTAGACGAGAGTCTACGCTTTGTGAGAGAATCATCCGAGCCCACGGGTCGAGGGGCAAGCGAACGAAATAACGCCACATCCGGATAGTGAAGGTCCGCTAGAATGTCAAACAGGAACTTGGATTCACATGGGAGCACGAGAGTCCCATAAACCTTAAGTACCTACATCTTTTTCCAAGGCCATGAGTTATATTCTTATTCTTGAATTTCGGGACGAAATTCCCTCTAACGGGGGGATGATGTGACAACCCGGAACTTCTGTCCCGCACACTTAGCCAATTCAATCAAAGTTAAACATGTTTCATTGACTTCTGGCACTGTTTGAGGGTTCGTTTAAGTGATTCTAAGCTTGAGTATGACCAAGGTTCAGATTAGGAATGAGTCAACATGTCGTTTAGAAGCAAAATCGGGCCATACACACTCATGAGAGGTGTGTACGGCCGCACACACGGGTGTGCGGCCGCACACCCATCCTCCAGCCGTACACCCACCTCCATATAAAGGAGGACACCCCCTTCACTCATTCCTTTCCTTTGGCTGCACTTTACTTTCTCTCTCTAAAAACTTCATCCAAAAACACTCAAAATGCCTTAAAAACGTGAACTACTTCATCATTCAGCTTGTTATATTGGTAAGACATCTGAATCTAAGCCTAAAACTCATAGTGTTCTTCGTGTTCTTCATCCTTTGAAGGTGTACGGCCGCACACCTTCATAAGGTGGCCGCACACACCTTACAACTCTCCAAAGTGAAGAGTTTGGCCTTCATTCACTAGTAGGACTTGGTATTAGCACAAGAACACCTCAAAATCGACATTTTGGGCACAAATGAGGAGTGTACGGCCACACACTCCTCTGTGCAACCGCACACACCTGCTGACCGCACACCCTGGCCGCACACACACCCTTTTAGCCGTACACCTCCCTTGTTTGATTATATAGGGTCCCGCCAAACATTTCCAAGTCTTTAGGGTGGTTTTCCGTCATGTTTAGCCATGAAACACCTTAATTCTAACACACATAGGTGTTATCACATGTTAATAGGATCCACTTGCGTACGAAACATCGGTTGACACTCAACATTCGTAACCGATCATACACCCAGATCCTACGTCCAACGGTGAGTTCATACCCCTACGCTTTTTCTGAGTTTTTCATGTTTTCAGGGGGGGATACAAGCAAAAGTACAAGGAAAATTGTGCTCAAACTATCTCATTTTGCATAGAATGATTTTATGTTCAGTATGCTTTTAACTAAAAAAAAACCGCTTTGCTAATCGATTAACGAGAATTTACTTACGTAATAATGAAACTAGTGAACTAACCTCAAAGTAATAATCGATTTGATTACTAGAGGGCATCAGTAACGCCCTTAGGATCTAGTTCACTACCTATTTTATAAGTTTTATTTATGAAATACGGCTAATATACTCCTCTGGGTGTAACCAGAGCTTCGAAAATACGGCTAATATACTCCTCTGGGTGTAACCAGAGCTTCGAAAATACGGTTAATATACTCCTCTGGGTGTAACCAGATCTTCGAAAATACGACTAATATACTCCTCTGGGTGTAACCAGAGCTTCGAAAATACGGCTAATATACTCGTCTGGGTGTAACCAGAGCTTCGAAAATACGGCTAATATACTCCTCTTGGTGTAACCAGAGCTTCGAAAATACGGCTAATATACTCCTCTGGGTGTAACCAGAGTTTCGAAAAGAAAACTACTGTCCGAGTATGGTAAATACTCGTGTATGGATAATCAATAATCAACTTTTAAGAGAAAATATAGGATTTTCTTGGGAAAACACTTTTCAAAGCATCAAAGAAACATTTCTTTCACCAGAACTAAACGCTTATGAACTTACCAGCTTTATGCTGATATTTTAAAATTGCTTGTATTCTCAGGGCATCAATAGACATGTACTCTTGCCGACTTTTGGAGAAGACGAAACATTCTGAAGTCACGTCTTTTACTTTTGCTATATACTGTTATGTACAAATCATGTTTTTGAACAAAACTATGTATTAAACGATGTAAACCTTTTTCACGTATGTATTCAATGTTTGGTTGTGTTTTCTATGCTTACTATGATACAATTGTGTGATACTACGCATGATGTCACCTCCGTCCCGGAACGTTTCCGCCATCGGTTCCGGGGTGTGACACGGGTGCAAATGGATATTCAAGAAGAAGACCGACATGGATGGGAAGGTACACACTTACAAGGCGCGACTGGTCGCGAAGGGCTTCAGTCAAACTCCGGGAGTTGACTATGATGAAACCTTCTCGCCAGTAGCGAAGATTAAGTCTATTAAAGTTATGCTAGCCATTGCTGCATTTCATGATTATGAAATATGGAAAATGGATGTCAAAACCACTTTCCTTAATGGAAAGTTGGCTGAAGATGTTTACATGAGTCAGCCAGAGGGTTTTGTCAGTGCAAAGTATCCTGATAGAGTGTGTAAGCTTGAGAAATGCATTTATGGATTGAAACAAGCATCTCACAGCTGGAATCTTTGTTTTGATGAGAAAGTCAAAGAGTTTGGTTTTTCAAGCAGCGAGGATGAGTCCTGTGTATATGTCAGAGCTAGTGGGAGTATAGTTAGCTTTTTGGTACTGTATGTGGATGACATACTACTCTTAAAAAATGACATCCCAACCTTGCAGGAGGTGAAGTCCTAGCTCGGGAAGTGTTTCGCTATGAAGGACCTTGGAGAAGCTTCCTATATCCTAGGGATAAGGATATTGAGAGAGAGGAGTAAAAGACTAATTGGACTTAGTCAAAGCATTTACTTGGACAAGGTGTTGAAGAGGTTCAACATGCAGAATTCCAAGAAAGGTGACTTACCGATCCAGCACAATGCCCTACTGAGTAAGACTCAGGGTCCGAGTACAGAGGCTGAGATAGCTGAGATGAGTCGATTACCATATGCTTCCGATGTTGGCTCGATCATATATGCTATGACTTGTACTCGCCCTGATGTGGCCTTTGCTTTGAGCATGGTCAGCAGATATCAGGGGAACCCTGGCAAAGCCCACTAGACTGCGGTAAAGAATATTTTCAAGTACCTGCGAAGGACTAAGGACTGGGTCCTTAACTTCGGTGGGAGTGATGACTTCAGAGTGATAGGGTACAGTGACGCCAGTTTCCAGACTGATAGGGATAATTTCCGCTCTCAGTCGGGGTGGGTCTTTACCCTAAATGGAGGAGCAATTACTTGGAAAAGTTCCAAGCAGGAGACAGTAGCTGATTCAACTTGCGAATCAGAGTACATAGCAGCGAGTGAAGCGGCGAAGGAGGCGATATGGCTGAAGAACTTCATTGGAGACCTTCGACTTGTACCAACTATAAAGGAGCCTATGGAGATTTTCTTTGACAACAATAGTGCGGTTGCCTTAGCCAAGGAACCAAAAGATCATGGCAGATCCAGACACATTGACAGAAAATATCACTTCATAAGACACAAGATAGAAGAAGGAATCCTCGTGGCAAAGAGGGTATCGTCAGAAGATAACCCAGCAGATCCCCTCACGAAGGGAGTGACTAGGGTTAAGCATTTGCAGCATGCAAGGAGCATCGGGCTGAAGGACGATATTAGTTTTAATAATTAGATAGCTATTTCTGAAACTTGTAAAATTTAATTGACATTAGATGATTAAATAAAAGTTGTTATTTGTTTATGAGTAAAGTGTTGCTGTCTTGTGTCAATAGTTTACTATTGTTTCAACTTTGCATGGTTTGACTTCCAGAATAATTACTTTATTAAAACTCTCCACAGTCAATCATACTTTGGAAGTAGGTATGAATCAAGACTGTCATGAAATGGGCTTGTAGATGTCTAAGGTGTTCAAACATAACAAATGTTGTTGCAAAATTCATGAGTGCTCATAAGTTCTGAGTATTGGATTAAACCCACGCTCACTTGTATCACTTCATGGAATTTATCTCGAATGATCGTGAGACGGTAATATCATATAAGTCTTCATACCTAGAGATATGAGTTGTTGACTATGAGTTGGTTGTACATTGATTGTACGAAAACGCATCAGTAACTTGATGTTATAAAACGTGCTCTTGTGTATGATTTGACAAGTAGTTAGTACAAGCATATGAGTCAATGTTTATCTGTTCCTTTTAGTCCTTGGAGGATTAAAAGCGATATCTTGGGCCCCTCGATGATTTTATTTTGACCTATGTACCGGGCCCGGTCAGAACCTAATTGATGTGTTTAATTTAGTTCTATGTCAAACAAATCGGAAATTGGGAAACAAACTGCTGGACAATAAGTACGACGTTGTTCTATGTATTTGTCCGGCTGATATCTTGAATAGAGGATTATATGATCACTTATCTAAAATGGCACTTCATAGTTCGACAAAGTTTTAAGAGCTACGATTGCTGGTCGATTCCTGAAGTCATACTTTCAACTATATTTATCTGGCTTATCCAAGTGGGAGACTGTTGGATAAGGTGTCTAAGTCCATAACTATATTTGGTATGTACTTGACCCGAATCGGCATGGTCCATTTGGGTTGCACTTCACCGGAACAATTTGTATGGATAGTCTTTCGAGAATAGTATATTTGTGATTTATTAACATATTATATGTTATAATATATTAATATGAAATCACATTATTTAACTAGTATTGATCAAGAATTAATTTGGAATTAATTTGGGGATCAAAAGAGACTAGTTAAATATGGATTCTAATAGTATGGGCCAATGGATTATTTAGGATGGGCTAAGCTTGCATGGAAGTCCATGGATAGTCCATGGAGATTTTAACCCATGGATCCAATGGAAATGAAAGCTCATGGGTATTAGGGTTTACATGGATGTAACCCTAATCCTCCATACTATATAAAGGAGTCCAAGGCTCTAGAAATCGACACTAAGGTGTGAGATAAGATGGAATACCCGATTTCTAAGAGTGATCATATTCTCTCAAGTCTTCCAAGTTGTTGTGGTGATTTGTGATTCCACTTGAGGCATTCACATTATTGGTGCTAGGCTCTTAAAGCTCCAAGCAATCAACTACAAGAAAATGTATGTATTTCCATCTTGTTTTTTATTGTATAAGAATCTATAATTGCATGCTAGATAGAACAATGCTTTGGAAATCTATTTTGCATGTATACTAGAGAAAACATAGTTCCAAAGCATCTAGGGTTGTATGTGCACCTTAAGGTTGTTAGGATGCTCAAAACCCATCAGTTATGTCGCCGATGTTATGGATACCCAGGAAGGGGGTAAGGCGACTATGAGCGATGTGCCACTTGTGTGGAAGTATCCAGATGTGTTCCCAGAGGAGTTTCCTGGGATACCTCCGGAGACACAGGTGGAGTTCAAGATTGACCTAGTTCCGGGTGCGGCTCCGATAACCAAGGCACCATATCGGTTGGCTTCTCCCGAGATGCAGGAGTTGTCTACACAGCTGCAGGAGTTGTTAGAAAAGGGATTTATCAGGCCGAGCAGTTCGCCTTGGGGAGCCCCGATTCTGTTTGTGAAGAAGAAGGATGGGTCACATCGAATGTGTATAGATTACCGAGAGTTGAATAAGGTAACGATGAAGAACCGTTACCCACTCCCGAGGATTGACGATCTCTTCGACCAGCTTCAGGGGGAATCTTGGTTTTCCAAGATCGATTTGCATTCAGGCTATCACCAGTTGAGGGTCAAAGATGAGGATGTACAGAAGACTGCTTTCCGGACTCGCTATGGTCATTACGAGTTCATGGTGATTCCCTTTGGGCTCACCAATGCTCCTGCCATGTTCATCGACCTCATGAACCGCGTGTGCAGACCGATGTTGGATCGGTCTGTGATAGTATTTATTGATGACATCTTGGTTTACTCCAAGATGCAGGAGCAGCACGAGGAGCACTTGCGAGAGGTGTTGGATACCTTGAGGAGGGAGAGCTTGTACGCCAAGTTCTCGAAGTGCGAGTTCTGGTTGTGCGAGGTGCAGTTTCTGGGGCACCTTGTCAACCAGAACGGTATTCTGGTCGACCCGGCCAAGGTGGATGCCGTGATGAGATGGGATGTTCCGAAGTCTCCATATGAGATTCGGAGCTTCCTCAGTTTAGTAGACTATTATCGGAGATTCATTCAGGATTTCTCCAAGATAGCGGTACCCTTGACCCGGCTGAAGAAGAAGGTTGTTGTCTTTCGTTGGGGGCCTGAGCAGCAGGCAGTGTTCGAGACTTTGAGACAGAGGTTGTGCGAGGCGCCGATCTTAGCCCTGCCAGAGGGCGTTGAGGATTTTGTAGTGTATTGTGATGCGTTCATCTCGGTTTGGGCGCAGTGTTGATGCAGAGAGGGCACGTCATCGCGTACGCCTTAAGGCAGTTGAAGCCTCACGAGGCGAACTACCCGACGCACGACCGTGAGTTGGGGGCGGTTGTTTTCGCCCTCAAGATTTGGCGACACTACCTCTATGGGGTCCGTTGTACCATTTACACGAATCACAAGAGTTTAGGGTACCTGATGGACCAGCCAAATCTAAATATGAGACAGCGACGATGGTTGGACGTGGTAAAGGATTACGATTGTGAGATCCTCTACCATCCGTGGAAGGCCAACGTTGTGGCCGATGCTCTTAGCCGCAAGGCATTCGCAGCCCCGATATGAGGCATCTGCCTGAGGATGACAATAGTGACTCCGCTTTTGGAGTGAGCGGACCATGCAGACCTTGGACGATATGTTGCGGGCGTGCGTTCTAGAATTCGGTGGTAGCTAGGATACCTACGTTCCCTTGGCAGAGTTTTCTTACAATAATAGCTACCACGCCAGCATCGACCGTCCTCCATTCGAGATGATTTATGGGAGGAAGTATAGAACCCCGATATGCTGGGGTGAGGTTGGACAGGGGGTCATGGGGAGTAACGAAATGGTACTCAAGACGACAGAGAAGATCTAGCAGGTCCGGAGTAGACTCCAGACAGCCCAGAGTCGGCAGAAGAGCTACGTCGACAGACGTCGATCAGACCTGGAGTTTCAGGTAAGAGATATGGTCCTCCTGAAGGTGTCACCTTGGAAAGGTGTCATCTGGTTCAGGAAGCGGGGCAAGTTGGGTCCCAGATACATTGGTCCATTCAGGGTATTGGCCCGGGTGGGCCGGGTTGCGTATCGTCTGGATCTGCCAGCCGAGCCTAGTCAGATCCACAACACCTTTCACGTCTCTCAGCTGCAGAAGTGCTTAGTGGATGACTCCGCTGTTGTGCCTTTAGAGGATATTCAGGTGGATGACAGCCTGAACAACTTCGAGAGACCAGTATCCATTCTCGATAGGAAGACGAGGGATCTGAGAAACAAGAGGGTAGAGTTGGTTAAGGTGTAGTGGCAACACCGCAAGGGCACGGAGTGGACATGGGAGATGGAGGATGAGGTGAGGGAGCACTACCCAAAGCTATTTCCAGATGCAGCAGAATTCGAGGAAGAAGTCTGATATAAGCGCGGGAGATTTGTAACGCCCGGTTCCTGGTATGTATTTAATTCATAAATTATTCATTTTTGTATAGAAACTCGACGAGTTGGAGGCCCCAAATCGTCGAGTAGAGATGGATTGGGATGCGGGATATGAAGTCTACTCGACGAGTTGAGAAGCCTCAACTCGACGAGTAGGACTAGCAGAATGAAACCCTAATTTACAGGCTTTTGCACCATATTTAAACACCTTAACCCCCATAAGTTGGCCTCATTTACAGTCCCCATTGTCCCAAACCCTAGCCACGAAACCCTAATTCACTTTATAGAGTTTTGAGCCATTTTTCTGCATTATTTGTGATTTTGAAGAAAAAGATACTTTAAGAAGGAGCAAGGACGTGTAGGATGAGAGTAGATCCAGAAGTTGGGCTTCATTTCTGGTTCATCTGAGGTATAAAGCTCCTATCTTGCCTATAGCATGCTTAGATCTAGTTTTAGGTTGTTTTCTTCATGTTTTGGTCCAATAATGTTGGTTTTTGGGATTTGGACGTCCCATGTGGGCAAACCCTTCAGATCTAGGGTCTTTAGGGGACTTCATGGCATAAAGGTGCCAACTTTATGTCCATGGAAGTCCCATGCAACTTGTAGACCTTCTTTTTGGTCTTTTGAGCTAAGTAGGCCATGCATGTAAGTAAAGATGGGAACTTTACGTGACCAAACTGTCCCTAGAGTCCAGATCTATGACCTTATGGCTTATCTTGAAGTTTTAATGGTTTTTGAAGTTGGAACTAAGCCATTTTGAACTAGGGTTAGGGCTCATTTCTTCTAGGATGGTTCTTAGTGGGTAAAGTCGGAAACTTTACCCTCCTAGAGGTGTATTCGGCCTAGATCTGGAATATGGGACTTAGACTCGAAGAATAATGGCTTAATACATTAAGAAACTTAACAGACTGAAGAACTCGACGAGTTGGGTCGGAGAGTCCCGATTCTGTAAAAGGAAGGACTCGACGAGTTCAAGGACGGATTCGACGAGCTTATTTGGAAAGTCCATATTCTGTTGAGAGGAGGAACTCGACGAGTTCGTGAAAGAACTCGACGAGCTGGATCGCGATTTCAGGGTTTTATGATTTATGGAACTCGGCGAGTTGAGTCAACCAAGAATGTTGACTTTGACCAGAATGTTGACTTTGACCCGAGTGTTGACTTTGACTTTGACCAAGTTGACCCTTAAGGGGTTATGGGTATGAAAGGGTAATTATAGCAAATCTTTTATGTATAGGAGCTTGAGTAGGGTTGATTGTCGGAGCCAAGGATTTTCAGCTACTTCTTGACATTCTAGGTGAGTTACCTTCCAGTAGAAATGGGTTGAAGGCACCAATGTCGGCCCAAGAGTAGTTGATTATAGTAGAGATGATTGTCTTTGTGATAATGGTCTGGATAACCACTATCTTTTATTATTTATGTGCTAGTATGCTATGATATTATGTGATAGTGGTAGGAAGGGTGGGATAGACCCCATTACCGGTCGAAAGGACCGAAGGGGTAGGCCGACGCCCAGATATGCTAGGCAGTATGTGACTTATGTGTTTATGTACTAGGATGATATGTGGTAGTGATAGGGGTGAAATAGTACCCGTTACAGGTTGAAAGAGACCGAAGGGGTAGGCCAGCACCCATATATGCTAGGTAATTACCGGTTTAAAGAGACTGAAGGGGTAGGCCAGCACCCTGATACGCTAGGCGGTTACCGGTTGGAAGAGACCGAAGGGGTAGGCCAACATCCGGATATGCTAGACAGTATATTATTGTATGGTATGTGGTATGATGGGGGAACTCAATAAGCTTTGTGCTTATGGTTTTCTGTTTTGGTTTCAGGTACTTCCTCTTCGAAGGGAAAGCAGCAGGCATGATCGCAGCACATCAGACTACATTTTCCGCACACAAGATCTTTGGGAGATACACTCTGATGTTGTTTGATCATGACATGTTTTGACTATTGATACGTTGGTTTTGATATGAGTTGCTAGTATGGATGTTTTTAGACAAATGGTTTTATATTTATTAAATTAAAAATGAAATTTTTGGTCTTAAATTTGGGATGTTACTCGTTTAGGCTAGAAATGGCTTCTCAAGGGAAACTAGGGCTTCAAACACGGATGAGAGGGTGGAGGCTGATAAGGTGAAGGGAAATGAGGCCATAAGGATGCTTAAATACCAACCAAACCCTAAAAATTAGGGTTTCCTCATTCAGCAAGTACGCCCAACGTACACTAATGTACGCTGAGCGTACTAGGGTGCACCCTAGTACGCTCAGCGTACACCACGTATACATGGCGTACTCTGAAGGCTTCAAATTACAACAATGGCCTTCAAGCCCTTTTGCATACAATTCTTGAAATTTGGGACCAAATGCAATATAAATGAATTAAATGGTTTAAATTTAGGAGTACACCACATCGACATGTTACACTTCACGCGACGAAAGTGAGTTTTACTGCCCCTTTTATCTTTCAAATCTTACCGGGGGGGGGGGGGGGGGAGTACATGCAAACCTTAAATTTATGTTATTTTATGGTTCACAAACATTTTTCGGTTACCACTTTTAATCAATTTTTACAAATATATATATATACTTGTATCGTTTTATGTCACTTTGTTACATAAAATGATTATAGTTTATACATAAACACGTTTTATACACATGTATCAAATGAGATTTACAAAAATGATTGCATGTTCTTTTCGCATACATTTTTACTACTATAGTTGCACACGTTTAGATTGTTAAGATTTTGGTTGGTTTCACTTAGGTTGAAATCTAGTGTGAATCGAAGCGCAGTCGTTGTGCTGCTAAAACATGTATAGGAAAACTTTTGTAGCTTTACATGTTTATTAAGCTTTTCAACCAAAAGTTTCTGAATATAAACAATTGGGAATTGTAACTAAAACTTGGATAGGAAAACTTTTGTTGCTTTACTTGCTTATTAAGTTTTCTAACCAAAAGTTTCCGAACATAAACAATTGGGAACTGTAGCTAAAACTTGGAAAGGAAAACTTTTGTAGCTTTACACGTTTATTAAGCTTTTCAACCAAAAGTTTTTCCAAACATAAAACAATTGGGAATTGTTACTAAAACTCGGGATTGTTGTGGAAGTTTCTCATTCATCAACAATAAGAATCACCAACTTAGTGAAAAGTCATATGTAATAACCGTTAATCCTGTGTGAGTGAAGAATGTGTGTCTATAGATCTATACGGGCTAACACCCCCGTCTGTTGGTTGCAAGCTACGACCTTCGTCAGACGAAACATATGACAACTTATTGTTTTTATCTTTTTATCACGACGTCGATGAATGCGTCGTTAGGACAATTTCTTGTTTTTATCTTGCTCTTTTTATCATGATGTCGAAGCGTCGCCAGGACAACAAGCACTAAAGAGGCTTTTGTGCTTCACAGAGGTAAAACTAGTCACAGCTCAGTTATAAACTCCACAAAATCCCGAATTTCTTTTCAAAAATGTTGATACAAGTTAGAATGGAATTGTGTGCAGTATAAGGATTTACTCTTAGATCATGATTAAGTTTAGTGTTTTATTTAAATAAAATAAACACTTAAAATACACAACACAAAACTTATGTTGATTTTAACTTATACTTCATAAGTGAATCAACATCCATACTTGTATGGGATTACAAGTAGATTTACACTTAAGTCAGGGTGACACTCCTCATCGATTGTTTTACCACTTTGAATTATAAAAGTAACATTTTTATAATCTGATAACGGTTCAATTTTATACAAAAATCCTCTTTTAACAAGACAATGAGTCAAAACCTCCAGAACTCCCCAACAAATTTTTGTTGACGTATTTTCGTGTGTATTCTCAGGGAAATAGAAGCTGGATTTCTAGCCTCGTGAGTTGGAATAACCTATATTGTCATTGTTAGCTAACTTATTTAGGCCTTTTTGCTTCTGTTAAATTACGCCTTAATGAACTTGTTCTGTAAACTCAAATTCGCGAAGTTTGAATCATTGTAATCAAATCTAAGAAGACATGTAATGTTATTCGAGTCTTGTACTGTTTAATGTATGTTTTTTTAACTATGATCCAATTGCAAACGTCGCAACCTCGGTGTTTCCGTCGTTGGTTGGGGTGTGACAGATTGGTATAAGAGCTAACGACTATAGCGAACTAGTACTTTCTTAGGAGCATTACTATAGTCTAGGGCTTACTCTCGTAGGATTAGGTATAACCTATCCTACAACACTAAACGCTTAGGTTCACTCTTTAGACACTCGAACCCAAATATAACTAAAGGTTTTAGATCAGATACTTTAGCTAAGTTTTATTGTACATGAGCCAAGCCACAGCTGAACATAGACTGATCACCTATGTTTAGTTTTGGTTAGACTGATGCACAACTGAACTTAGATTCGGTAGATGATAGACTAAAACTCTTGGAAAATTCTAAATGACTCAAGAAAGATCATAGTTCGAAACGCTTAGGAACTCTTGAAATAATCTGTAAACATCTAGTAGATATCTACTTTCAATTCTTGTGAAACTCATTCACTTATAAACATCAATCATGTCTGATGTTAACTACAAAATTTTAATTACTCCACAATGATATTCTACGAATACTCCTATTGGAGATCCTATGAATGCCTTGCAAAATACTCACATTTGAAAATTCTTACGAATTCATTGTAGATATTGAATCAATCCATTTCTTTCTGTTATGAACAGTTCGACCTATGTTTGAACTATCCAAGTTCAAAATATGGAACATGTACTTGATTTTCATCTTCCATGGCCCTTTAGAAAGCAAAAACAGTAGAATCATCAAAAACACAAAACATAAAAGTTGTGGGAAATGTTGTCTAGTTTCCATAACTTATTGATTAAAATAAATCAGATCCCCAAAACTCAAGATATGGTCAAAACATCAAGTAGTGATCAAATTTCTCAGCAATATTTTCTTCACACTTTTGCATAGTACATGATAGTTTCCTTTTGGGTAAATTCCATTCTTGGTAATTATATATAGTTACCAACCCATAATACTCAAGGTGAACCTATACTTGGACAAACCCCATGTAAAATTTAAAATAATTTTGGTATTATCGCTTATATTTACAACGATAATTACACATGACTCATTTTTCCTTTTAACCAATTATTATTGGAAGAAATAATGTTTCAAAAGAAATCAACAAGTGAGCTTCCACCAACAACACAATCACTTGACACGGCTACAATCAAGTTAACGATTGAACAAGAAATTGCTAACACTTTGGCCACTTACAAAACCAATAAGAACAACGCCTCTGAACACAGTAGAATTGGAAGCAATATCTATGGAAGTAATAAGGGCATTCCAGAGGCATGCATGTAACATCCCGATGTGAGGTACTCCTAAATTTAAAACCTTTAATTCATTTATATTTCATTTGGTCCCAAAGTTCAAGTATTGTATGCAAAAGGGCTTGAAGGGCATTGTTGTAATTTGAAGCCTTCAGAGTACGCCAGGCGTACGTGGTGTACGCTGAGCATACTAGGGTGCGCCCTAGTACGTTGGGCGTACATCAGTGTACGCTGGGCATACTTGCTAAATGAGGAAACCCTAATGTTTAGGGTTTGGCTGGTATTTAAGCATCCATATGGCCTCATTTCCATTTACCTTATCAGCTTCTACCCTCTCATCCATGTTTGAAGCTTGTGTTGTCCTTGAGAAGCCATTTCCAGCCTAAAAGTGTGTGTTTGTGTGCTTAAAAGAAGAAGGAAGGATGCCAAGATCATCTTTGGAGAGTGAAGCACTTTCAATCTGGGAATTTATCTTCATTTGCAACCCTTCAAAGATATAAAGCTTGCAACTTGATCTTTCAATCATGTAGATCTATAAATGGGTGTTTTAGTGATACTTTTTGGTCCTAAATGTCTTATCTTGAGCTTGGCATGTTCTTGTCGATTTGAGTTGTCCTTTCAGACCCTGGGTGGGGTTCTAAGTCATAAAAATGAAGTCCTAATGGTTAGGTTTGCTCCATGCATCTTGTAGAATGTATTAATGGATTAAGAACTTGAGTTAAGCACTTAATGGGCATGTAAAGACATAAAGTTGGAAACTTTATGACTATGGAGTGTATTTTAGCATTGCCTCTGAAATATGGACGTAAGTGCTTCAGCCATTAAGCAATTATCCAGTTTTAAAGGTTACAGGAGTACGCCCCGCGTACTCGGAGTACGCCCTGCGTATGAGGTCAATCACCCCGATAGTGGTCAACTGTGAGGATTTGGAGTACACTCAGCGTACCTTCAGAGTACGCCCCGCGTACTCGCACTGGGTCAATCCAGTTGAGTTGACTCGGTTGGGTTGACTCGGCTGGGTTGACTTAGTGGGTTTGACCAGTTGACTTTGACTTTGACCAAGTTTGACCTTAGGGGTATTTTAGGATGTTGATGTAAATTGGTCTTTTGGTGGGAATAGGTGTCGGTTAGAGAGCTGAGATTTGGAGTTGAGACCTCATCAGTTCTGTTCAGTTTGCGAGGTGAGTTTTACTCACTGTACTTTTGGGTCGAAGTCACCAAGGCCCACCCATTAGATTGTTATCTTGGTTTATCGCATGTTGGTATGCTGTAGTGATATGTTAGATCTGTATCCTGGTAGATAGGATGATGCTATACTTAGTGATCTGTAAGATCTGTCTGATTGTCTGTTGACTGGTTATATGCATGCTTATCTATTATGTATATGTCGACATGGTTTATGTGTGGTTGGGTTGAGGCGGACCACTATAGACTGAAGGCTAAGAGACCTAGGGTGTCCTGGATAGACTGCATGCCGATGGGGTGTACCAGTCAGGCCGAAGGCCCGAAGAACGTTCCAAATAGGCTGAAGTCTCTGTGAGGCGTACCAGTCATGCTAAAGGTTCTATGAGCGTACCAGATAGACTGTAGGCTGGTAGGGCGTTCCAGTCAGGCTGAAGGTTGTATATGCATGATATTTGTATTATGCTTATGTTATGTGTTGGTACTTTGGGGGATCTCAATAAGCATTGGCTTATAGTTTTGGGTTATGTTTCAGGTACTTCAGATGATCGCGGGAAGGCGAAGGCGTGACCGTACACATCCTCATGTTTTGACTTATGATTTTGGGTGACTCTGATGTTGAACATGTTTTGAAAACTAAGTATGTAAATAGTTTGTGAAATTGGTTGGTTTTTAAAAGTTTAAATTTATCATGATTTTTATGAGTGTTACAATTTGGTATCAGAGCCTTGGTTTGAGTGATTTGGAGGAACACTCATGTGAATCTAGTCTCAAACTAAGGAACAGTTTTTAAAAATGTTTTTCAAATTGTTTTCAAAATAATCAAAGAGGATGTGATTTGTACGATCAGTCGGAGCCAATAAGTAGACCCCAAATTACCAGACTGTTATTTGATTATGTGATATGTTAGAACACTATGCTAGTGATAGGCTAGGGATCTTTAGGAATTGCATGATAGAATTGCCAGATTATATGATGCATGATTGCCTAGGGTTCTTCCTTATATAAAATTGACATCATTACTGTAGTTTCTTGGTGTATGCATCATGGTTATACATAACTAAGATTCTATAGCCTGAGAATGTTTGGTTTAGCCTTATTTCCTGTTCTTGTTATATGAAGGGCTAGGGTAGAATCAGGTATTCGACTGTCTATAGGGTCCAGTGTTATATATGATTAGCATACAAGAGTCCGTTCTAGATATGTGTCGCTGGTGGAGCGTGAGATGTTGGCCCAGGAGTATTTGGATCTAAGATAGGGGACTGAGTCGGTGACTGAGATCGCCAAGATGTTCACGGAGAGGGCCATGTTTTGTCCAGAGTTTGTTGCTTCTGAGCAGGCTCATATTACTCGTTACGTGAGCATGCTTAAGACAGATATCAAGCATTTTGTATAGACTCAGCGTTATAGTTCTTTGTTGGAGTTTTAGGAGGCCGCCAGGCGGCGTGAAATTGAGATGAAGCTCCAGACGAAAGAGCAGAGAACGGCCCCGGAGCAGTCGCAGCCTGCGCCAAAGCGGTTCAAGGCTGTTGATTCTAGATTTGGAGGGAAGAGAGGCCGCACATGTGGGAAGTGCGGCAAGGTTCATGAGTGGGCCTGTCGATCAGGAGGTGTATGCCAAAAATGTGGCAAGGAGGGGCACTATGCGAGAGATTTCCGCCAGTCGGCTCCAGATCAGAGTTCCAGGATTTGCAATCACTGTGATCAGGTTTCCCATGTGAAGGTCAAATGTCCATTGCTCGCCGCCAAGCCGGCACATGCCCCGACGCCATCTACTTTGAGGATCACCGATACGCGCCAGGGGAGGACGGAGCCCCCGAGGGCTCGGGGTCGTGCTTTCCAGCTCACTGCCGAGGAGGCCAGAGCAGCTCTAGATGTTGTGATGGGTATGTTTCTATTCATTGTTCTGTTGATTATGTTTTATGTTATGCTTATATGTATGCCCATGATAGGTACGTTCCTAGTGAGCTCTTTGCCTGCTCTTGTGCTGTTTGACTCGGGTGGGAGTCGGTCTTTTGTGTCTCGATCATTCAGTAGGCAGTTTGATATGCCTATTGGGGAGTTAGAGTTTCCGTTGTGAATTTCTATCGCCAATGAACACGGGGTTTCTGCATCTGCGGTATATTAGGGTTATGTGCTAGATATCTTCGGGGTGCCTTATCTGATTGATCTAATCCCTATCCCATGGGGGATGTATGCGTGATAGTGGGTATGAATTGGCTGAGCAGGTTTGGTGCCATGATTGATTGTGAGGGTCATCGAGTGGTAGTTCGAACCCCAAGTGGGGGAGAACAAGTTATTTATGGAGAGGGCACCAGGGTCAGTTTGGGGCATTGTTCAGCGGCCAGGGCTCATCAGTATATTCAACATGGGTGTGCAGGTTATTTGTCTTATGTGGTTGACACTCAAGTTGGGGATTAGATTTCAATTTCAGAGGTTCCTGTGGTCAGTGAGTTTGCTGATATATTTTCGGAGGAGTTACCCGGTGTGCCTCCCGAGAGGCAGGTTCAGTTCAGGTGTAACATCCCGTGTATTAAATAAATAAATAGATAAGGGTTATTATGAATAATGATCCTAAAGTAAATAATATTTAGCGGGGTGTTGGTGTTGGGGAGCTAATTGATATAATTTTGGAGTTTAGGGTTAAAAGAGTAAGTTCTGGATTTAAATTGAGAAGGGTTTCAGAAGTCAGGGTGTGTATGGTAAGTTTTCGACCTAATTTAAAAGGAATTTATAGAATCAGGGGCTAAAGGGTAACTTTTAGATTTGCATTGAAAATAATTTAGTGGGGAGGGACCAAAAGTGTTTAATTGGCATCATAGTTTGGGATGGACACGGGTTAATCCCGTGTACTTCTTTTCCTTCCATTCAGATGGGATAATGAAACCCTAAACCTACACCATTTCATATCAGCCGCCACCATCCCATTGAAGCACCTTTAGCTGCCGCGACTAAGTTCCCAGCCGCCACCCATTCTTTCCTCGTGATTCCGACCAGGTGTTGTCCCACCGTTGAGCGCCGCCTCATGCTGCTGCCGGAGATGGGATGTGAGGCCACGGAAAACCGCTGAGAACTGTGAGGCACGATGTGTACGTCGTGCGTGAGTCGGGAACCACCAGAATTTGATCAGTAAGTCTAACCGCAACCTACTTCCTCTTCCTTTTGTCATTCGTTGCGTATTTGGCGTCTTGATCGCCGACGGTGGTCGTGGGTGGCCTTAGATCGTTGTTGTCATGCTTCCGGTCATCGTCTGCCGCCCAAAGTGGCTGAGTCCTATGTGTTGGCGAGACCAGGTCGTGTTTGTGAGGTTGTGTGTGGGTTTGCTCGGCTGGAAACTTAGGAGGGCCGGCCACCAGCACCGTGAGGTGGTGGCTGCCACCCATTTTCGTATTTCTGCATCTTTTTTTCTGCCACCAGCCACCGTGGGTGGTGGTTGTGTGTGTATGTTTATCATGTGTGGGTTATTATGCATCTCTTTGGTAAAGAACCACCACCACCGCCATTGGAAATGATGGCTGCCGCGACCTGCCGCCGTGAGCCGCAGCCAACCACCACTGCCTGAGGTGGCAGTGGGTAGTGCCCGACCTAGTGGAACCCTAACTGGCCAATTGCTTGTTAATTGGATTGGGCTAGTTCGTTATTGGGCTAGAAACCCTAATTAGGGTTTAGAAAACCCTAATTTTGGGTTTGTTGGTTTGGGCCTATTGGGACCCGCATTTGGACCAGTGGACTGAAGATATAACTCATGACGATTCTATTCTATGATGGCTTAGTGGAATAATGGACTTAATGGGTTAAGTCCTTAATGGTTTAAGTGAGAAACACTTAACCCTAATCGTCATTTTATGTGAAAACCCTAAATTTATTGGGCCTTATGTTGGGCCTTTCTATTGGGCTTTGGTGATTGAGCTATTGATGGGCTATCCAAGAGCAATCAAGTGGACTAGAATATTTAGATGGGCTTTAGGGTAAGGCCCATATGAGGGTTTGGGCCCAATTTGGAAAATTGGGCCATGGTTGAGCCTTTAGAGGACTTTTTGTGGACCCATTTGGTATTGGGCCTTGGTGGGCCCATTGGGCTTGGATTATTTATGGACCGGATTGGTGGACCATATTTAGACCTAATAATGTGAAGGTTGGTCTTAGATCCTAATGGGGTTATTTGTGGGTTTGGCTTAGTGATAGAAGTCGGAGTGTAGCAGCAGCATAGGATCTGTTCGCCATCCGAGGTGAGTCTTCTCACTATACTTACCTGTGTTCTAATTTGTGTGTGACCGGAGGGTCTTATTCTTGTTGATGACCGGAGGGTCGTATTTACACTATTGACCGGAGGGTCTTAGTATATTATTGACCGGAGGGTCACTGTACATTGTAGACCGTAGGCTCTTGGTACATTATGGACCGGAGGGTCTTGTTTGTCTATAATGTGATATGTATTATCGTGCATACTGTGTTTGTGACTTATGCTGTTATAGTAATCTGTGTAAATATTGATCTTATGTGCTGTGACATCCCCAATTTCACGGCCAGAAAAGACCAATTTGTTTATGCTTCGTTTTAAAATCAGAGTAATCGTTTAAAGAAAACTGTTGCGGAATTTATTCCCAAAAAAAATATGATAAGAATCTATCAAAACTTTTCTTGAAGAAATGTATTTTCATTAAATAACAAAATCTCGGGATGTCATGTTCCGATACAGACCAATAACATAAACAGTACTAAATAGACCTTACAACAGTTATTTTCAACTACTGGTCTATATACAAAGTATCATGTTAAGTCATCCGACTTATTCACTGGTGCCAGTACCTGTAATACAAAGAAAAACTGAGTGGGTCAGGCTTGCGGGCCTGGTGAGCATATAGGGTTTTCAACCCACAATAATATAATTATTATATTTAATCATCAAAAAATCAACCCAATTACCCATCCCCATTATCTTCTTTATTTCTTAAGGATTTACCGTAAGAATCAACTATCCTTTATTCATTCATTCGTAAGGATTGAGCTAAGGAATTGGCATAAAGTCCATTGCTGCCCGAGATTCCTATAACAAACACTAAATCCATAGCTGCCAAGGTTCATCTACACAGTACTAAATCCATAGCTACCAAGGTTCATCTACACAGTACTAAATCCATAGCTACCACGGTTCATCTACACAGTACTAAATCCATAGCTACCATCGTATTTATATAAGGCACTAAGTCCATAGCTGCCAGGGTTTTTATAGTACACCGGTGAACATCAAGTCCACAACACCTACAGGTTGCGAGTCTGGTAGTGTTCCATAGGACTGTCTAGAATAGTCTGTGGTTGTCATCCCTACTCTACTGAATGACGAGGCCATCGTAAAGGTTTCACTCATTTTTCACCTGTCACCCTCATCTCATGATCTAAATCATCTTTCTTCTCATCCTCAAACTCATCTTTCATCACAAACCAACTATTTTGTCTACCCATGCTCTACCCAACATATTTGTAGATATAAAATACATATCCAGTTTAAACCATTTAAAAACCTGTAAAAAACATTCATTCAACATCCATCTCAAGTGAACAAACAATGTATAAACACATAGCACGTATTTCATAGCAAATACTACATATCTATGTGTTAGAAGAAAGTAACTACACACTCACTTGTTTAGACGATTGTCGGACAACACTACGACTCTTCAAATAGAAGTTCTTCTATGAAACCGAGATATCTTCACACACTGGGCTTCTCGCGGGCAGAGCTTCGGCTTGAAACTCTTTTATTCTCGGGATCTTCGGGGCTTCGGGACTCGCTTCGGGTGTTGGGATGATACCGGGGCTTCGAGGGTACTTCAAGATAGCTAGAGAGGGTATAGGGAGTGAGAGAGTGAAGGAGTTAGCAACCATGGCAGGCTGCCCTTCGGTTTCTATTTATAGGGCTGATTTTCTGGATTCACGTCGTGAATCTCAAAATTTCACGTTGTGAGTTTGGTCAGGCATAGTTCATTGCGTTCGTCATTAGTCCACTTGCTCTGGAAGGCGTCCAGTACATGTTCACGTCGTGAACACTGTGTTCACGTCGTGAGCTCTGACGCAGTGTCGGGAACTTCAGAAATTCATATCTCTCGCATACGAGCTCCCTTTTCGACGTTCTTTATATGCACGCGTAGGTGAGATTATGCTCTACAACTCTCGTTTAGACTCCGTCGGCTAATTGTGACTTTATATTTATTATATTATTTTTAGTAGGCCGGGACTGGAAAACTCCGTTAGAAATTCATAACTCCTTCATCTGACGTCCATTTTCGTCTGTCCTTTTATCGCTACGCTACTGTTAACGAGATCTTCGATTCTCGTTTAGATTGTGTCCACTAAAAATCACTCGATCTTTATTTCGAGTTTTTAGCTGTCTACTGCTATACCGAAACTTAGAAAAATCATAATTTCCTCATATGAAGTCAGATTTGGACGTTCTTTTTATGCATACTCTCGGTTTAACAAACTCTACGACTTTAGTTTAGATCACTAAAGATAAAAATCATTATGTCGTAAATTCACTATTTACGTCACGCAGTGGCGTGCCAGTTCTGTCACGAAACTTCGACAGGTCATAACTCCTTCGTTATAACTCGGATTTCGGCATTCTTTATATATCCGGAATCTTTGTAACATATATACTACGAATTTTATTAAGACTATTCATTCTAAATAATCTTCTATCAAAAACTTGTTTTCGACACTTATTGTCTCTTAATTGACTAGCCCTGATCTACGGGCGTTACAATTATCTCCCCCTTAGGATGATAACGTACCGAAATCATCAACGAAATAGGTCTGGTATAATGATTCCATACGTTATCTTTCCATCCTAAGTAATAACCGTAATATATATGTTTCTTCGAATGAGTATCTAACTCTTGGACTTCTTGACTGCAGGCGATTCTCAATCTTGCATCTGCTCTTCGTACTATGTTGGACTTTCAATCGTAACCTTCGAGTTACAAAATAAATCCTTATTGAGGACTTCTTCTTCTTATAATAAGTACTTTCCTTCATTTATTGTAACATACCGATGGGTCATATTCTAATGACCTCTCATCGTATGATGCAACGCTTAGACTCAAGTCTCTTAGAGTCAAATTCCAGAATGGAATATACCTTCCTGCATATTCTAATGTGATATAATCACATTTTAGCATGTAGCTTTTCTAGCTACTAAATTCTTTAACAACGAGCGCGATGCAATTGATCGCATTGATTTCAATCTTTCACTTCAATCTTTTGGCTTAAGTAAGATGCTACATCGAACTTGGTTCTCTGAACCATGTAACAAACTTATCGTATTCGGACTCAATTTGATATGACCACTAGGGTCGGAATAACAACCATCTGCTTAGTCATTACCGAAACAATGGTAATGACATACATGAACAAAACGGAATCAATTACTAGCTTCTTGGTAACCTTGTGACTTTCCCTGATCCAAGTGCGAGTCCTGTGCTTCCGGTAGTATAGGCCTCTATTACCATTCACACCTACTCATACTCATCCCAAGTATTGTCTCGCAGTCAACCAAGTCACCATACAAAATCACACAATCATTCAAAACATCAGGTAACAAAACCAGGGTTTATATTATTTCTTGAAACGATTACACAAAGGTTCAATTTCACCCTATAATATGCCTCTAATAGGCTACACCACATGTTACTATTCACATTGCTACTTCATAACTTGATCTTTGGATATGAAATCCTTATTCCTGATTCCTCGCGTTATTGTCTGCTTCGTCTAGGATTATGTGGAATTCCCTTGTCTTTGGCGGTGCCTCTAGCCTTGCTGCTCCATTTCTCTTTGGGCAGTCTCTAGACATGTGCCCCTTGCCTCCGCATCCGTAGCATACCTTATCATTTTGTGTACAATTCATGGAATAATGGCCGATCCTTCCACATTTGTAACAGGTTACTTCTTCGTTGCACGTTCCAAAGTGCTTCTTCCTGCACTTTTCACACCACTTGGCTCCATACCTTTGGTCATCCAGGTTAGACTTTGTGAACTTTCCCTTATTATCAGGTCTTGAGGATCCTTCAAGCTTCCTCTTCACGCCAACTTCAGCTTCCTCCAGACCCTTTTCCTTTATTTGGGTCTCAACATTCTTGGGTGCCCAGATGGCGTCTTTCAAAGTGGTTGCTTGCTTGACCATTGGACCAAAGTCCGCTGGTAATCCATTGGAAAACTTGTTGACCTTGGAAAGTTCCGTTGGAATTAGGTAGGGAACGAGCTTCATCTTCTCCGTAAAACTAGTAGCATACTCGGTGACGCTCAATCTTCCCTTCTTCAGATTCTGGAACTCATTGTTGATTTCCAGAAGATCCTACTCAGAGTAGTATTGCATCTTCAGTTGCACCACAAAATCTTCCCAAGACATCTTGCTAGCTTCTCCCTTGGGCATCGAACCAGCTAGTAGCTTCCACCAGTTCAGCACTCCAGACTTTAACAGAGGGATCGCGAGAGCGGTCTTCTGTCTGTTGCTGCATTCGCAACTCTCAAACATTGTCTCCATTTCGGAGATCCAATTTATCACTACCACCTGCGTCGGGTTTCCAGATAGACACGGTGGTTTGGATGCCATGAAATCCTTGTCCTTGCACCCACGCCCATCATTTCATCCATCCTAGTTGTTCTATCGAACTAACGGTGGGTCGGCTTGACCAATAATCCCACTTAAATTTCCCCCTTCTGACTGCCCTCCATTCACCTCAGGCTCTTCAAATTGTATTGAAAGTTCTTCACAATTCTGCCGAAGCAGACGTCTAGTTTCTTCCATCTGATGATACAACATCGTTTGAATCATCAATTGTACTCCATCCATTGTCATCGGCTCAGGTGCTGCTGCTACAACAACTACTTGCTCAATCACAGGTGGTTGATTCATGCTTTCGTTCACGTTTCCATCTGCACTCCTGGTTCTTTCCATTTTTGATCTATACACCGAATAACGCGAATTTAGATCCTCATTCACGGTAGATATTTAAATCATCCTTATCTCTTCGAAAGGTTTACATGCTAGTTCTAATACCGTAGTCATACGCTTAGAATCCTAAACACATAAGGTTTCCAGATCTGGTTGGCAACAGACCATAGATCCGAACAAACAATATCATATATGGCAAACATATAGCATTTAGCACATAAAAGCATTTTACGCATCTTTCCTAAAATATACTAGTGCTCGTTCTAAAATTGATGGGTTATGAGCATAGTAACACTCCTAAGTGTACATGCAACCCTAGAAAACCTTGGATCTATGTTTGTCTAAAAATACATGCAAAATACTTTTTCCAAGGTTCATAATCCTATCTAGCATACATGGGGAACTTTAACATAAAAGATGGCTAGTATTACATACCTTGTAGTTGATTTGATTCCTTGAAAACCTTGAGAGCCTAGCACCCCAAGTGTGATGCCTCAAATGTCTCACACAACACCAAATGCACCTGGAATAAACTTTGAGAGAGAATGTCACACTTAGAAATCGGTTTGCCCTCAATCTTGCTTCTAGTGCCGATTTTGGTGAACTTCATATCCTTTATATAGTGTGTTACAATTAGGGTTACACCATGTAAACCCAAATGTAACATGGCTCTTCATTTCCATGACCCATGGGTTTGTAACTCCCATTGAGCATCCATGGAGCATCCTATGGACCTTAGCCCAACTTGATAATCCATGGAGCCTTTAGCCCACTATACAAGTTATGGATGATTTACATAATCAACCCATATATTTAATTAGTCATCTTTTGATTACTTAATTAATACTGGATTAATTCTTGATCAATACTAATTAAATAATATTATTAATATATTAGAACTTGTAATATATTAATAAACCATAAGTGTTATTTCTCTCATTTTAGTTTATCCAAATGCATGATGACATGCAACCCAAATGGACCATGCCGGGTAGGGTCAAGTACAACCCATAAATAGTTATGAACTTAGACACCTAATCCAACAGTCTCCCACTTGGATAAGTCTAATAACTATAACTGCAAGTATGACTTCAGGAACCGATCAACAATCGTAGCTCTTTTCAAGGTCTCGCGGAACTGAGATGACGATGATACTCCATTTAAGATAAGTGATCATATAATCCTCTGTTCTAGATATCAGCCGGACAAATACATGGAACAATGTCTTACTTATTGTCCATCAGTTTTTTTCCTGATTTCCGATTTGTTTGACATAGAACTTAAGTGAACAGATCAACCTAGTTCTAACCGGGCCCGGTACATAGGTCAAAACAAAATCATCAAGGGCCCCAAATATCGCTTCTAATCCAAGAAGTAACAGATAAACTTCGACTCATATGCTTGTTCTACTACTTGTTGAATCATACACAAAGGCATGTTTTATAACATCGAGTTACCAATGCATTTTCGTACGATCAATATATAACCAATTCATAGGCAACAAGTCATATCTCTAGGTTTGAAGACTTATATGATATTACCGTCTCACGATCACTCGAGATAAAATTCCATGAAGTGATACCAGTAAGCGTGGGTTGAATCCAATACTCAGAACTTATGAGCACTCATGAGTGTTGTAGCACCACTTTGTCCAACATCTTAGACCTCTACAATCCAACCCATGCCAGTCTTGATTTATATCTACTTCCAACATATGACCGACTGTGGATGGTTTGAATAACTTAGTCATTCAGGAAGAGCGACTTAGTTATTATGGAAGTCAAAACATGCAAAGGGAAACACAAGAATAATCGAATCAACTATGGTCTCAGAACTTATGAATATAAATAAAAACACCTCTTATTTATCACCATATTGATTGCACATTATTCATTGTATACTGTTTCAAACTATCAACTTTATACTTGAATTAAAACAATAGCTGTCCCATGCTCCGAGCATGTACACTATGTTTTCTAAACACTAGTCATGCCATACACCAAGTATGCACACTATGTTTGTCTAAACATTAGTTATGCAATACATCAAGTATGCACACCAAGTTTGTCTATGATCTTTACTCTGTGAAATAGATCGATTGAACATACATCCAATGATTCTCATTTCACAATCCCAAATCCATACTGCAAATGCACGAATCCCAGATTCCTAGCATTTACTTAAATCTGTTAGATTCTAAACTTAAATGTAGTGGTCCTCTTGTAATGATTATGCACAAAGTCACAAAGACTTGTCAACAAACATTACACAGTATTCCAATGGAGATCAATTCATGGAATTGAAGTCTCATATTCAAAGTTCATTGCTTTGAACATTCTTCTTGCATTAAGTTTCCTAATCTTTCACAGAGTTAATGAATAGCTTCCACCCATGGGAACATTTCCATATTCCCTTTTGACTATTACTCTTGAACAAGAGTTGCCTCCTTTCAGAATATGTCACTATGGTCCTTCCAAAATTAACACTATACTTCCAACTGTCCCTGAGCAACTAATATTTGGTAAACCTTATTTTGTCCTCAACAGTTGCTTAATCAAATTAGTCATATCTAGTTCTAGTACTTTTCCCTTCTTAATGCTCCGGGGCATTTGGAAAAAAAATTTAGAACAGATGAATATTATAGCACATGCAATCGATCCTATATCCGAAGCATATGGGACACGATTCATAAAGACATGATACTAGACCAATCTTTTGCTATAATATTTCTATTTCTATTTGCCAAGTTCTCATAATTCAGATTATGAAGAGGGATGTCGTAATCATAATCGAATTTTAGAATGCAAATAATGGACCCATATATAGAATTTCCTTATGTTGAGCCATTCCAACATGAAATTAATATATATATCCTTGACTAAAGATAATTAAAACCTCAATCTAAGCTTTTAGAATTGAAGTGAAGTATAATTTCCTCTCCCTTAATTATAGCAAAACAACTTTTCGCAATTGAAACCTTTTTGTTTTCTATAATTAACATTGCTAACTTGCAACACTTATCATAATTATCATGCTCCCACTTGCATGATGATTATTTGCATAATACTTATGCTCACACTAGCTTCGACATGTACTCAGAAATCAGCTGGACTTCTAGAAATCAATACTTTATTGACCTTCTTACCAAAGTTCACATTTCTGATACGAGATGCTTTTGATAAAACTTTATCAAAATCATACACCTTTCCTTAGGTAGCACGTATGTGTGTCTAAACACTTTCAGAACTATGAAAAGGAATGCTGTAATCATAGTCTCAATTGTTTAGACCTTTGCCATTTCTCACAAGTCCATGTTAGTGTGCCGGTTAACCACACACGCTCCACTAACGACTTTGAAAATGCAAACATCACAACTGTTATCTACTTAAAATTTACTAAGTGAAAGTGTTTCCTCACCATCATTTTCATGAATCGGAAAGAAACCTTATGACACTTAGATTTTATGGTGTATGTGTTCTTATCCATGTGAACTTGTGCAGTCTTAACTTCTTGCCACCTGGCAGCTCAAGGGCCTGCGATTGTTTCCAAGTTGTTATGCAACCAATTGAGAACTCTCAGAACTCATATGCAAAGCCAACTTTAACTGGAATGGGCACAGAAATAAGAATATGTCAACACGATAGGTTATAAACCTCAAGTCGTGTGCTAGTGATAAACTATAGGTTTTCCTTCTTGATTAGATCTAGAAGCTTTTTTCGAAGATCTTTAAGACTCCCACTGTCCTCCTGACATATAAGACTCACTTGCTAAATTTTCAACAGATAGTGCAGATTCTTTATCAAGAGAAACACTTCGCACAATTGGCCTTAGTTGGTCTTTGTTTTATCCAAAACATCACAACTTACCAATTTCAAATGTACAAGAGTAGGACACTTTTACTCTTACATTTGACAAGTGTTATAGACCTTTCTTTAAGATATGTCACTCAACTTATAGTTTTGGAGTATGACTCTAAGACTTGTTTTGGAACGAAGTATGACTCATCTTCTTGATTCAACCATTTCAGCAATTCTTGATTCCTCTTCTTAGCCATAGGAATGCACTAAGATGTCCTTACAGGATCAATTGTGACATGGTTTCTTAATCATTAAGATGATCACAAAACATGATACTAAAGTACTCTCCCATCTTTCCGCATTTGAGAAACTTTTTTATCCTTCTGCCTAATTTGATTCTTCTCATCCGTTCTGCCATACATCGAAGTTTTTTTCAATGTTTCAGAATTATACTTAACTTGTAAGTATAACCATATTTACTAAACCTTTGTAAATCATGACGAATAGTCTTCAATCTTTTGTGGTGGACTTGACTAGTGCACAAGAATGTGTACTCGGTCCCTTAGTCATTCACTTGACTCACATATACATGTGAACAAGGAATTAGTCTTAATTTTTCCAAAGCTGAAAGTTCTCACTCATCATACTATACGACTTGCACGATTCCAAGTTTCGGTCCTATTGAGAATTGGGTGATGAGAATCTTTCCTTATTTGGTAAATTTAGACACTACCACAAATGAAAAATCAAATTCACATTTCCGTTATTGCTAGAACCATACAAACATCAATTTTCCATAAATGCCATTGCAAGGAGATATAAAATAAAGCAAAATTTTATTTATTTATCAAATTCAGAAAAACTTTCCTTACAATGCAACTTTAAATGGAAACTATGCTATTACATATTTCCTAGCAATCTATCATAACTCTCTAAGTAGTAGCTAAAGAATCCGATTTTCAAACCATGCGATTGAAATCCATCTTCGCAATCAGATTCAGCATACCTTTCCTTTAAGTTTCCTTCCCTTTGCTTGATCCTGCCAGACACAAAAAAATGTAACCGAGTCACATTTTGTATTAAGAATCATCAATAAGGAAGTTAATAGAGTTAGATAGTGGGCTTACCTGAAGTAGAGTCAAATATTCTTGATTTTTTTCTTCTCTCTTAGATGTTTCAGGTAGTTAGGGCAGTTTCGCAACCAATGCCCCTTCTCTTGACAATGAAAACATATGGACTCTTTGGGGATGGTACATAGGACTATCACAGACTTAGCTTTTCCCTTTACCTTTTGGTCAACTGGGTTGAGCAAGGCAGATCCCTTTCCATCGGGAAGAGAAAGCTTTTCTGGACTTCCAATGTTACCATTATCAATGTCCATGGAAGTTTGAGAAATAGACCTTCCATCCATATTTGCTTGACTTTTGTGCCAAATCATTGTTGATTCAGCAACAACAAGCAAATAAGATAGATCTATTAGGGTCATGTCGTGATCTGTCATATAGTAGTCTTTAAAAAACTCACTATACGACTTAGGAAGTGACTGAAGAACCTAGTCAATAGCAAACTTCCTTGAAATAACAGCACCCAACATTCTCAACCTGTCAATGTGTGACTTCATTCTTAAGACATGAGTGCACACAGGTCTTCCATATTTATGTTTCATTTCTAGTAGGGCTTGAGTGACCTTGAACCTTTCAAGTATTCGGGCTTGTGGGTCAGGGAGAATCAATGGAGGAGATGTGTAACATCCCGAAATTCAGGTACAACTATTTAACCCTTCTCTTTTGTCAAGTTGTCAAGATTAGTCCCTGAGTGGGAAAAGTTGCAAATGAGTACGCCGGGCGTACTGGAGAGTACGATGCGCGTACTCATGCGCTTGAAATGGACGCGGACCCTTTAAGACACTTGTGCACTATATAAGGAATGATATGGCCTTATCCTCAGCCACCATTTCAAAGAGAGAAACCCTAAGAGAGCATTTCCTTCATCCTAAAGCTTGTGTGTGAGGGTTTTGAGCTAAAAGTGCCTTTATGTGTTAGTGAAGAAGAAGAGGAGGTTCTTGTGAAGGCTAGAAGTTGGAGTACAAGCTTGGATCTGAGTTCTTCAGAGGAAGGAGCTTCACTTAGAGGTAAAAAGCTCATAACTTTCCTCTTTATTTTGGTATGGTGATTCATGGTCCATTTCTAGGGTTAAAGTCCCAAAGGTGGAGACTTTATGAGCACAAGGGACTCTATGGACCTAGATTTGTCCCATTTCAGTGATATATGTGTTGTAGATCCATAAAAATCCCAAATTGGTCGTCATTAGGGAGTCATGTTTGAGTTATGGGCTTTAAAGTGTTGGAAGAGGAATGATTTGGGCGTTGGTGACTCTTACAGCCATGAAAAGGCTTAAAGTCACCAACTTTATGGATTAAGAGGCTAAGGGGTAGTCAGATCTGAAAGTTGGACGTGTGTCTTAACTGTTTAAGACCCCAAAAGCTAAGGAGTCTGAAACTGGGAGTTACGCTGGGCGTAATTCCAGTACGCGCGGCGTAGGGGGTTGCGTTCCCCGTTTCTGTGAGGTCGCCGGGTACGCCCATCGTACAGGTTCGGTACGCGCAGCGTAACCCGGAGAGTTGACTTTTGTTGACTTTTAGGGTTTGGTCAAACAATTGGACTTTTGGGACCGTTGAGGGGTAAAATGGTCTTTTAGCCTTCTGAGGGTGCTAAGAGAGGGAACAGTCTAGCCTTGAGAGTTGTATTGATTAGAGTGCTTATTCCATGTGATTAGGCGGAGGCTAGAGCTGAAGTTCCAGGTGGGGGACTTCGTACTCCTGAAAGTGTCCCCTTGGAAAGGAGTGATCCGATTCAGGAAGAGGGGCAAGCTGGGGCCCCGGTACATCGGCCCGTTCAGGGTGACCGCGAGGGTGGGCAAAGTAGCATATCGGTTGGAGCTACCTGCGGAGTTGAGCCAGATTCACAATACCTTCCACGTGTGTCAGTTGAGGAAGTGTATAGCCGACGAGTCGGCGGTGGTACCACTGGAGGATATTCAGATGGATGCGAGCCTGGATTATGCTGAGAGGCCAATCGCGATTATGGATCTAAAGATCAAGGTTCCGAGGAACAAGGAGGTGCCCCTGGTTCAGGTTTAGTGGCATCAACGGAGGGGGTCTGAGCTGACTTGGGAGACAGAGTCAGAGATGCGGGAGCAGCATCCGGAGTTGTTTACAGCATGCGACTTCGAGGGCGAAGTCTGGTTCTAGTGGGGGAGAATTGTAACATCCCGAAATTCAGGTACAACTATTTAACCCTTCTCTTTTGTCAAGTTGTCAAGATTAGTCCCTGAGTGGGAAAAGTTGCAAATGAGTACGCCGGGCATACTGGAGAGTACGCTGCGCGTACTCATGCGCTTGAAATGGACGCGGACCCTTTAAGGTATGCTGGGCGTACCAAAGTTACGCTGGGCGTAACTGGTCCAGATGCAAACCCTAAATGAGACTTGTGCACTATATAAGGAATGATATGGCCTTATCCTTAGCCACCATTTCGAAGAGAGAAGCCCTAAGAGAGCATTTCCTTCGTCCTAAAGCTTGTGTGTGACGGTTTTGAGCTAAAAGTGCCTTCATGTGTTAGTGAAGAAGAAGAGGAGGTTCTTGTGAAGGCTAGAAGTTGGAGTACAAGCTTGGATCTGAGTTCTTCAGAGGAAGGAGCTTCACTTAGAGGTAAAAAGCTCAGAACTTTCCTCTTTATTTTGGTTTGGTGATTCATGGTCCATTTCTAGGGTTAAAGTCCCAAAGGTGGAGACTTTATGAGCACAAGGGACTCTATGGACCTAGATATGTCCCATTTCAGTGATATATGTGTTGTAGATCCATAAAAATCCCAAATTGGTCGTCATTAGGGAGTCATGTTTGAGTTATGGGCTTTAAAGTGTTGGAAGAGGAATGATTTGGGTGTTGGTGACTCTTACAGCCATGCAAAGGCTTAAAGTCACCAACTTTATGGATTAAGAGGCTAAGGGGTAGTCAGATCTGAGAGTTGGACGTGTGTCTTAACTGTTTAAGACCCCAAAAGCTAAGGAGTCTGAAACTGGGAGTTACGCTGGGCGTAATCCCAGTACGCGCGGCGTAGGGGGTCGCGTTCCCCGTTTCTGTGAGGTCGCCGGGTACGCCCAGCGTACAGGTTTGGTACGCGCAGCGTAACCCGGAGAGTTGACTTTTAGGGTTTGGTCAAACAATTGGACTTTTGGGACCGTTGAGGGGTAAAATGGTCTTTTAGCCTTCTGAGAGTGCTAAGATAGGGAACAGTCTAGCCTTGAGAGTTGTATTGATTAGAGTTCTTATTCCATGTGATTAGGCGGAGGCTAGAGCATATTTTACCAAGTTCGAGATTACCGAGTTACCCGAGGTGAGTCTTCTCACTATATTTTACCTGGAAGGGTACCTATGTGTGACCGGAAGGTCTTGTATGCTATGATGTATGTGCTATACGCGGCTATGTGATATGGGTGACCGGAAGGTCTTGTATGCTATGATGTATGTGCTATACGCGGTTATGTGATATGGGTGACCGGAAGGTCTTGTATGCTATGATGTATGTGCTATACGCGGTTATGTGATATGGGTGACCGGAAGGTCTTGTATTCTATGAGATGTATGTGCTATAAGTGGTTATGTGATATGTATGTGCTATGTATGTTATGTATGGTATGGACCGGAAGGTGAAGATGATATGGACCGGAAGGTCAAGATGATATGGACCGGAAGGTCAAGAGGTTACGGACCGGAAGGTCGATACGGGTAGGACCGGAAGGTCTACCGGGATTTAGGACGGAAGTCCCTGAGACACATGGATCGGAAGATCCTACAGAGTTATGGCCTGGAAAGGCGTATGTGTGGTATGTGGTATTTTAGGGAACTCACTAAGCATTTATGCTTACAGTTGTTATGATATGTGTTTCAGGTACTAGCGATGATCGCGGGAAGGCGCCGACATGATTCGTACATACTTACGGAGTTTATGTTATTGAGATCCTGGGACATGTTTTGTTATGACACAGTGAATACATTATGTTTTATGATTATCGTGTGATTGAAAGTATGATAAAAAAAATGAAAAATTGTTTTGAAAAATTACGTCGTTACATGTTGGTATCAGAGCCTTGGTTTGAGGGATTCAGGTGCATCTTCGGATGAATCTGAACTCAAACTGAGGAATTGAGAAAGTTTTTCATAAAATAAACAATTTTTCTAAAAGAGTAAAAGATTTTGAGAAAGGCAGAAGGAAGCAGTGTGTACGATCAGCCAGCGCCTCAACGGTGATTTCCCAAAATACCCTTACATTATGTGTTATGAGATATGTTATGATATGATATGCATGCTAGAGTAGGCTAGGTATTCATATTAGGACTAGAGTGGCCTGATTTGTGAGGCCTTAGCCTAGGAAGGATTTTGCTGCTATGTGATGCTTGAGAGCGAGTAGGTAGTAGTGAGGAGATGAAGAGAGGTCTACCGAAGGGTAGCCTATGCCAGTAAGATATAGAGTACTTGTGATCTAGGATCCAAGGAGGAGGACTTAGGGTGAATACTGATGCGGTGTTGACGGTAGTATAGGGCCCGTACTACTGAAGACACCGGAGCAGTGCGCACTCTAAGTAAGAATCCTTTGGGTACTAGAGAACAAGTAGGGTTGAGTGATCGAGTGCAAGTATGCTCGAGCGAGTCTCTGATATTATTATGCTGTATTTGAGAGACATCATGGTTGGGACACGTCACAGACCTGAGCCAAGTGGCGTGAGTGACGACGAGCTTCGTTAGATGATCCACGATGAGGTGGCAGCGGCGATTCGAGCTGAGATTCCGGAGATGTTCGGTCTATCAAGACCATATTGATTGAGACTTTTGATGAGCGGTATGCAGCGGTGACTGAGGCTGCGGCTGCTGCAGCTACTGTAGCAGTGGCTGCTGCCAGACCTCAGGGAGGTTACTCGTTGTTGCTTCGAGAGTCAACAACACGGAGCCACCAGAGTTTGATGGGACGCAGGATCCGATCTCTGCGATGAGATGGATTGCAGATATCGAGGGATGCTTCTACACGTGTTCATGTCCGGAGCATCTGAGGGTACGGTTCGCGTTGAACCAGCTTCGCTTGGGAGCGAAGGATTAGTGGAAGTACGTGACGGCGAGCTTCACTCTTGCAGATATTTCAGTGGTGACCTGGGAGAGGTTCACCATCATGTTTAGAGATGAGTATGTTCCCCCTGTGGAGAGGGAACAGTTGGTTCAGGAGTTCTTGACCCTCAAGCAGGGTACTGATTCAGTTACTGTGGTTACCATGAAGTTTCATGAGAGGGCGATGTTCTGCCCTGAGCAGGTGTCTACTGAGCAGGCACGCATGAGCCGGTATTTGGGTGATTTGAGGAGGGATATACGGGAGTTCGTGTCAAACTCGACTTACCGGACATTTGCTGAACTTCAGGAAAATGCCCAGAAGAGGGATATTGAGTTGGAGACTCAGGCCAGGGAGGAGGCCGAATCTCAGAGGATGGATCGGCGGCCGGCACAGTCCCAGCCGGCAGCCAAGCGGGCAAAGTCCGCGGATACGAGATCTGTAGGCCAGAAGGGCCGCACTTGTGTGAAGTGCGGCAAGGGACATGATGGGGTCTGTCGATCGGGTGCTTGCTACAAGTGTGGGAAGGAAGGGCATATCGCCAAGGATTGCCCCAAGGGGTTTATGATTTGCTTTCATTGCAACCAGACTGGCCATCGAAAGGCCGAGTGCCCACAACTATATCAGGAATCAGCACAGGGATCTGCACCTGCTGCTAGGGTTACCGAGGTTTGGCCAGCGAAGGCCGAGGCACCGAAGGCTCGTGGGAGAGCTTTCCAATTGACAGCGGAGGAGGTCCGTGCAGTGCCCGATGTTGTGGCTGGTATGTATTCTTTATTGATTTATGATGGGATGAGATATTGTGCTATGCATAGGTACTTTTCTTGTGAGTTATGTACCTGCCTTAGTGTTATTTGACTCGGGTACGAGTCTATCATTTGTGTCGATAGCGTTTAGTCGACACATTAGTAGCCGACGAGAGGCGTTGAGACGACCTTTACGAGTTTCCATAGCTGACGAGCGAGCGGTGTATGCTACGAATGTGATTCGAGGATGTGTACTCGAGATCTTCGGCGTTGAGTTCCCGATAGATCTGGTCCCGATAGCGATGGGGGACGTATGTGTCATAGTGGGCATGGATTGGTTGATCCGATTTGGGGCTGTCATAGATTGCGAGCGATAGTTGGTGACGATAAGAGACCCCAGTGGGGGAGTACTTACGGTGTACGGCAAGGGTACCCGATGTGGGTCGGCGTTTTGTTCTGCCTCCAGAACGAGACAGAGTTTGCAGCAGGGCTGCAGCGGGTTTGTAGCCTATGTGATGGACACACGAGAGGCCGCTGGGAGGCCAAGTTCGATGGATGACGTTCCGATAGTGCGTGACTTCCCGGATGTTTTTCCCGAGGAGTTGTCGGGTGTGCCTCCCGAGAGGCAGGTGGAGTTCCGCATTGATTTGGTTCCGGGGGCAGCGCCTATCGCCAAGGCGCCTTATCGCCTTGCGCCGCCAGAGACGCATGAGTTATCCTCGCAGCTTCAGGAGCTGCTGGGGAAGGGTGTTTTGTAATGGCGATTGCAGTCAGAGGTTGTTGTGATGCTACGGGAAGCCGTAGTACTCACTAGTCAGAGGTTGTTGTGATGCTACGGGGAGCCGTAGTACTCACTAGTTAGAGGTTGTTGTGATGCTACGGGAAGCCGTAGTACTCACTAGTCAGAGGTTGTTGTGATGCTACGGGAAGCCGTAGTACTCACTAGTTAGAGGTTGTTGTGATGCTACAGGAAGCCGTAGTACTCACTAGTCAGAGGTTGTTGTGATGCTACGGGAAGCCGTAGTACTCACTAGTCAGAGGTTGTTGTGATGCTACGAGAAGCCGTAGTACTCACTAGTCAGAGGTTGTTGTGATGCTACGCGAAGCCGTAGTACTACTAGTCAGAGGTTGTTGTGATGCTACGGGGAGCCGTAGTACTCACTAGTTAGAGGTTGTTGTGATGCTACGGGAAGCTGTAGTACTCACTAGTCAGAGGTTGTTGTGATGCTACGGGAAGCCATAATACTCACTAGTCAGAGGTTGTTGTGATGCTACGGGAAGCCGTAGTACTCACTAGTCAGAGGTTGTTATGATGCTACGGGAAGCCGCAGTACTCACTAGTCAGAGGTTGTTGTGATGCTACGGGAAGCCGTAGTACTCACTAGTCAGAGGTTGTTATGATGCTATGGGAAGCCGTAGTACTATCTAGTCAGAGGTTGTGGTGATACCGCGGGATGTCGTAGTACTCACCAGTCAATGAGAAGTTGATGTGATGCTACCGGGGAAACGTAGTTCATGCTAGTCAGTGAGAAGTTGTCATTATAAAGTACTCTTTGATCAGAGCATGGTTCAGAGGAGTTTTAGGCATGGGATGGCCCTAATTTACGAGTTTTTGGGCACCTGGTGGTTGGACCAGGGGCGAGACCGGGGTCTCCTCAATGATAGGGAGTTATTATGGTCGAAGTGAGGTGTGGTCATCACAATCCGAAAGAATGGGATAAGTGAGGTACGCATGGGTTACGAGAAATGAGTTCTAAGTTGAGTGCTTCGTTGGGACGAGTGGTTCCAACTCTTGGACGAACCAAACTCTTGAGTTGAGTTTGGCTCTGGTGGTGTGTTGGATAGGAGAGATGAGATTCTGGATTCTTAGGTGGGTTCCATGTTGAGAAATATTGTTGGCATATGATGTCTTAGACCTGTATCGGTCAGTACTCTGGTACGGGTGGTACCGCAAGTTGCATGGAACGATGGGTATCAGATGATAGAGGTCGGGGTTGAGTCGATCTCCGGTTGGGAAGGTAGCATTCGCTTAGGGTTAAGCGAACATCGTGACTTGAGTGTCACTGGGCCGAGGTAGTTGTTGTATGAGAGGAGGTTTCGGACTCCCGTTTGTTGGGGAGAGGTAGGGCAGCGCGTGACGGGTAGCACTGAGATAGTGCTTCAGATGACAGAGCTGGTACAGTAGGTTAGACATAGGTTACTGATGGCTCAGAGTCGTCAAAAGAGTTATGCGGATGCGAGCCTGGATTATGCTGAGAGGCCAATCGCGATTGTGGATCGAAAGATCAAGGTTCCGAGGAACAAGGAGGTGCCCCTGGTTCAGGTTCAGTGGCATCAACGGAGGGGGTCTGAGCTGACTTGGGAGACAGAGTCAGAGATGCGGGAGCAGCATCCGGAGTTGTTTACAGCATGCGACTTCGAGGGCGAAGTCTGGTTCTAGTGGGGGAGAATTGTAACATCCCGAAATTCAGGTACAGCTATTTAACCCTTCTCTTTTGTCAAGTTGTCAAGATTAGTCCCTGAGTGGGAAAAGTTGCAAATGAGTACGTCGGGCATACTGGAGAGTACGCTGCGCGTACTCATGCGCTTGAAATGGACGCGGACCCTTTAAGGTACGCTGGGCGTACCAAAGTTACGCTGGGCGTAACTGGTCCAGATGCAAACCCTAAATAAGACTTGTGCACTATATAAGGAATGATATGGCCTTATCCTCAGCCACCATTTCGAAGAGAGAAGCCCTAAGAGAGCATTTCCTTCGTCCTAAAGCTTGTGTGTGAGGGTTTTGAGCTAAAAGTGCCTTCATGTGTTAGTGAAGAAGAAGAGGAGGTTCTTGTGAAGGCTAGAAGTTGGAGTACAAGCTTGGATCTGAGTTCTTCAGAGGAAGGAGCTTCACTTAGAGGTAAAAAGCTCAGAACTTTCCTCTTTATTTTGGTTTGGTGATTCATGGTCCATTTCTAGGGTTAAAGTCCCAAAGGTGGAGACTTTATGAGCACAAGGGACTCTATGGACCTAGATCTGTCCCATTTCAGTGATATATGTGTTGTAGATCCATAAAAATCCCAAATTGGTCGTCATTAGGGAGTCATGTTTGAGTTATGGGCTTTAAAGTGTTGGAAGAGGAATGATTTGGGTGTTGGTGACTCTTACAGCCATGCAAAGGCTTAAAGTCACCAACTTTATGGATTAAGAGGCTAAGGGGTAGTCAGATCTGAAAGTTGGACGTGTGTCTTAACTGTTTAAGACCCCAAAAGCTAAGGAGTCTGAAACTGGGAGTTACGCTGGGCGTAATTCCAGTACGCGCGGCATAGGGGGTCGCATTCCCCGTTTCTGTGAGGTCGCCGGGTACGCCCAGCGTATAGGTTCGGTACGCGCAGCGTAACCCGGAGAGTTGACTTTTGTTGACTTTTAGGGTTTGGTCAAACAATTGGACTTTTGGGACCGTTGAGGGGTAAAATGGTCTTTTAGCCTTCTGAGAGTGCTAAGAGAGGGAACAGTCTAGCCTTGAGAGTTGTATTGATTAGAGTGCTTATTCCATGTGATTAGGCGGAGGCTAGAGCAGATTTTACCGAGTTCGAGATTACCGAGTTACCCGAGGTGAGTCTTCTCACTATACTGTACCTGGAAGGGTACCTATGTATGACAGGAAGGTCTTGTATGCTATGATGTATGTGCTATACGCGGTTATGTGATATGGGTGACCGGAAGGTCTTGTATGCTATGATGTATGTGCTATACGCGGTTATGTGATATGGGTGAGCGGAAGGTCTTGTATGCTATGATGTATGTGCTATACGCGGTTATGTGATATGGGTGACCGGAAGGTCTTGTATGCTATGAGATGTATGTGCTATATGTGGTTATGTGATATGTATGTGCTATGTATGTTATGTATGGTATGGACCGGAAGGTCAAGATGATATGGATCGGAAGGTCAAGATGATATGGACCGGAAGGTGAAGAGGTTACGGACCGGAAGGTCGATACGGGTAGGACCGGAAGGTCTACCGGGATTTGGGACGGAAGTCCCTGAGACACATGGATCGGAAGATCCTACAGAGTTATGGCCTGGAAAGGCGTATGTGTGGTATGTGGTATTTTGGGGAATTCACTAAGCATTTATGCTTACAGTGTTGGGTTTTGTGCATTCTAACACTCCTATGGTGTACATGCAACCCTATAAGCCTTGGATCTATGTTTTCTCTATTATACATGCAAATATTAACTATTCCAAGGTTTCATCCTAACTAGCATATTATGAAGCACCTATACTACAAAGTTCTAGTTAGATGACATACCTTTTGATGTAGCTTGATGTCTTCAAGCTTTAAGAGCTTAGCCCCAATAGTGTGGAAGCCTCAAATGGAATCACAAATCACCAAAACACCTTGGAAGAACTTGAGAGAATATGTATGCACACTAAAATTGGCCCACTCTTATTTTCACACACTTGTGCCAATTTTGTGAGCCAAGGACCCCTTTATATATTATGGAGGATTAGGGTTACATCCATGTAAACCCTAATACCCATTCCCTTTCATTTACATAGGATCCATGGGTTAAAAGCTCCATGGACCATCCATGAAAGCTTAGCCCAACCTAAATGAACTTGGCCCATTCCATATATATAAGAGTCCATATTTAATTAGTTCTTTTTGATCACTTAATTAATTCTAAATTAATTCTTGATTAATACTAATTAAATAATATGATTCCATATTAATATATTAGAACTTATAATATATTAATATAAATCATAAATATACTATTCTCAAAAGACTATCCATACAAATTGTGCCGGTGAAGTGCAACCCAAATGGACCATGCCGGGTCGGGTCAAGTACATACCAAATATAGTTATGGACTTAGACATTAATCCAACACTCTCCCACTTGGATAAGTCTTAAACTATTATTGAGTATGGCTTCAAAACCTAACTGGCAATCGTAGCTCTTAAAGTCGCTGTCGAACTCTGACCTTGGTAATGACTTGTCCATTACATAAGGGATCATATATTCCTCCATTCTAGATATCATATGGACTGAGACATGGATTATAATCATTCTCTCTGTCCATTTGTTGTTTCCCGATTTTCGATTTATGATGACTGACTGATTGAACAAATCAAATCAGTCCTGGCTTGGCCAAGCACTCACATGTGTCATCGCTAAATCATCGAGGGGCCCACAGATATCGCTTTTATCCCGAAGGTAAAAGGAATGGATAAACTTCGACCCACATGGCTTGTTCTACTACTTGTTGAATCATACATAAAGGCACGTTTTATAACATCGAGTTACCAAATGCGTTTTCGTGCAATCAATGTATAACCAACTCATAGTAACAACTCATATCTCTAGGTTTGAAGAATATAAGATATTATCGTCTCATGATCACTTGTGATAAAATCCATGAAGTGATTCAAATGAGCGCGGGTTGAATCCAATACTCAGAACTTATGAGCACTCATGAGTGTTGTAGCACCACTTTGTCCACCAACTTGGACCTCTACAAACCAACCCATGACAGTCTTGATTCATATCTACTTCCAACATATGACCGACTGTGGATGGTTTGAATAACTTAATCATTCAGGAAGAGCGACTTAGTTATTCTGGAAGTCAAAACATGCAAAGTGAAACACAAGAATAAATGAATCAAATATGGTATCAAACCCTATGAATATAAATAAACACTTTTATTTATCACCATACTGATTACTCATTATTCATTGTTTCGGTTTTATCAACTTTATACTTGAATTAAAAACACTAGTTGTCCCATGCTCCAAGCATGTACACTATGTTTTTCTTAAACAATAGCTTTGCCATACACCAAGTATGCACTCTATGTTTGTCTATGATCCTTACTTTGTGAAATAAACCAATTGAACATAATTTCAATGATTCTAATTTCACACTCCCAAATCCTTATCGAAAAATGTGAGAATTTCAAATTCCTATCATTTATTGAAATCTGTTTAGATTTTAATCTTATATGCACTGACCCTCCTGTAATGAATATGTACAAAGTCACAATGACTTGTCAACAGTCATTATAAGGTATTCCAATGTAGATCAACTCCATGGAAACTAAGTCTCATATTCAAAGTACATTGCTTTGGACATGCTTCTTGCATTACGTTTTCTAATCTTACACAGATAACTTCCACCTATGGAGACAACTCCATATTCTCATTTTGATTATCACTTCTGAATAAGGGATGCCTCTTTTCAGAATATGTCAATATGGTCCTTCCAAAATTAGCACTATACTTCCAACTGTCCCTGAGCAACTAATCTTTGGTAAACCTCAGATTGTCCTCGACAATTGCTTAATCATTTTAGTCATATCCAATTCTAGACCTTTTCCCTTCTTAATGCCTCTGGGAATTTGGAAAAATTTAGAAATGACAAATATTATAGCACATGCAATCGATCCTGTACCCAAAGCAAATGGTACACGATTCATGATGTCTCACATAAAGACATGATTCTATACCAGTCTTTTGCTAAAAAAAAATTATTAGCCATGTTTTCAAAATTTGACTATGAAGAGGGATGTCGTAATCATAATCGAATTTTGAGAACGCAATATATAGAATTTCCTTAAGTTGGACCAATCTAACATGAAATTCATATATATATTCTTGACTAAAGATGAATAAGGTCTCAATCTAAGCCTTTAGAACTGAAATGAAGTATATCCTCTCCCTTAATTATAGCAAAACAACTTTTTCAATCCCTGCAGCCTCACGAATTGAAACTTTTGTTTTCTATAATTAACATTGCTAACTTGCAACACTAACAATAATTATCATGCTCCCACTAACATGATGATTATTAGCATAACACTTATGCTCCCACTAGCTTTGACATATACTCAGAAATCAGCTGGACTTCTAGAAATCAATACTTTATTGACTTTCTTACCAAAGTTCAGATTTATGATACGAGATGCTTTGATAAAACTTTATCAAAATCATACACCTTTCCTTAGATAGCATGCATGTGTGTCTAAACAATTTCAGAACTATAAAAAGGGATGTCGTAATCATAGTCTCAATTGTTTAGACCTTTTGTCATCTGCTTCAAATCTACTTGGTGGAAGTGTTTCCTCACCATCATTTTCATGAATCGGAGAGAAACCTTATGACCCTTAGATTTTATGGTGTATGTGTTCTTATCCATGTGAATCTGTCAAAACCATAATCACAAGACAAGGTTAGTGACAAATCCAAACTCATATGGACTGAACTAAATCTTAATTTCTTGCCACCTGGTCGTACAAGAGCCTGCCATTGCTTCCAAGTTGTTATGCAACCAATTGAGAACTCTAAGAACTCATATGCAAAACCAACTTTAACTGGAATGGGCATAGAAATTGAAGTATGTCAACAGGATAGGTTATAAACCTCAAGTCGTGTGCTAGTGAAGAACCTCAGGTTTTACTCTTGATTAGTTCTTGAGACTTTCAAGACCTTTAAGACTCCCACTGTCCTCTTGACATATAACACTCTCTTGTCAAATATTCAAGGGATAGTGCGGATTTTTTATCACGACAAACACTTCACACAATTGGCCTTAGTTGGTCTTTGTTTAATCCAAAACATCACAACTTACCAACTTCAAATGTACAAGAGTGGGACACTTTTACTCTTACATTTGACAAGTGTTATAAACCTTTCTTTAAGATATGTCACTCAACTTATAGTCTTGGAGTATGACTCTAAGACTTGTTTTGAAACGAAGTATGACTCATCTTCTTGATTTAACCATTTCAACAATTCATGATTCCTCTTCTTAGTCATAAGAATGTACTAAGATGTCCTTAGAAGACCAATTGTGATGTGGTTCTTAAATCATTAAGATGATCACAAAACATGATACTAAAGTACTCTCCCATCTTTTCAGATTTGAGAAACTTTTATCTTTCTGCCTAATTTGATTCTTCTCATTCGTTCTGCCATACATCGAGACTTTTCCAATGCTTCAGAATTACACTTAAGCCTGTAAGTATAACCATATTTACTAAACTTTAGTAAATCATGATGAATAGTCTTATCGATCTTTGTGGTGGACTTGACCAGTGCACAAGAATGTGTACTCGATCCCTTTAGTCATTTACTTGACTCACATATACATGTGAACAACGAATTAGTCTTAATTTTCGAAAGCTGAAAGTTCTCATTCATCATACTATACAACTTGCATGATTCCAAGTTTCGGTCCAATTGAAAACTTGGGTGATGAGAAACTTTCCTTATTTGGTAAATTTAGACACTACCACAAATGAAAGAATCAAATCCATTTTCCAATATTGCTATCAATGGAAACATGTAAACAACAATTTTTCACAAATGTCATTGTAAGGATACTTAAAATAAATAAATCAACACTGTTTTTTTTTTTTAAAAAACTTCCGGAAAAACTTATCCTTACAATGCAAATGCATATGAAAAACTTGTTGTTATCTATTCCTAAGCAATATATCATAACTCCTAAGCAACAGCTCAAAATTCTGATCACCGAACCATGCGATTAAAAACCATCTTTGCGATCAGAATCAGCATATACTTCCTTTAAGTTTCTTAACTTTTCTTTGATTCTTAAAACATCAACATGTGACCAAGTCACATCATGTAATAAGAATCTCAGAATAGAAACTTAACAGAGTTAGATAGTGAACTTTACCTGAAGCAGAGTCAAACTTCTTGACTTGATCAACCTTATGATCTTTCAGGTAAATAGGCACCTTCGCAATCAATGCCCCTTCCTTTGGCAAGAGAAACATATGGACTCACTGGGAACGGTACATGGGACTATCGCAGACTTAGCCTTTCTCTTTACCATTTAGTCAACCTAGTTGACTATGGTCAAACCCTTTCTTTGGGATGAGAAGGCTATTCTAGATATCTAATGTTACCATTGTCAATTTCCATTGGGAAGTTGATCTCCTAATCAATTTGCTTTACTAGTCCTCAAATCATTGGTGACCAAGCAAATAGATAAGATAATTAAGGTAATGTAATAGTCTGTTTCATAGTAGTCCCAAAGGAACTCACTAAGTGACTTAGAAAGTGATTGAACATCCAACCTTCTTAAGACTTTGACACCCAACTCTCCCGGCTTGTCAATATGTGACTTCATCTCCAAGATGCGATCACACATAGACCTTGCTTGCCAATAGGGATTGAGTGACCTTTGAACTTGTGGGTTAGGGAGAATAATTGGAGGAGGTGGAGGAACAGAAGTATGACTTCCATGAGCCAAACTCGGGAATTCATATTCATTAGGAAAGCTTGGTTTGGGAAGATCATTGTTGTCAAAACCAGACATCAACAATGGGAGAAATTCACGTAAAGTTGATTTAAGTCCTTAATATAACACCCAATATGATATATTAAGGCTAGGACCCAACAAACTATTTTATAACTTGGAAGAGGGATGCCGTAATCCAAGCTATAAAATATTTGAAGGTAGGTGAATGACGATTCACCAATTTCCACCAAGATAAACGAAATGTATTATTAGGTTTTAATTGGTTTTGAAACTCCTAGATTCTTTTGAGATTCATTGAACTTTTCAATGGCATGTTTCAATCTCGAGTGTGCCGTTTAGGTTTTGTGACTGGGATGCCGAGGATCACAAAACAAGGTGTGAAGTAACCATGCAAATATACTTGGTACCCTTAATATTTACCCCTCAATCGATGTGCCGGTTAACCACACACGCTCCAACGATACTATGATAAACATTAAGTTACCCTTTGCCTACCTTGTTAAGTCCAGGTTAGTGTGCCGGTTAACCACACACGCTCCACTAACAGCTTAAACAAAGTACAAAGTGTAATTTCATGGATTAGCAGCTTATTCACATTTTCCTAAGTAACTAAGATTGGGAATTTATAAGTGTTTAGTTACTTAGTATTTATCATTATACTTATAATGAAGGGAGAATTATAGTCCTTGTCCTACCTGTTCGGCTAACGACCCTCCACCAGTCAAGGAAGCGGTGGGTGAGAGTGGACACCCATTAAACTGCCATTTTATAGGCAGTAACCTTATACCCCCCTTATAGACCGGCTTCGTGAATGAGGCCTACTAATGGTAAGACGACTTGATCTTATACATATAATATATTAAACTTTTAATATTATAATAGTATAAGGGTGTATTTTAGACATTTAAAAATACTTGGTGGTTTAATCTATTAATTAAACTATACTCTTAATTTAATTAAATTTAAACCATGTCATTATGAAATTATTAATTCTCTTTTAATTAAACACTTTAATTATCTATTAATAAAGTCCATAAGAGTTAATTGAATTATTCAATAAAACATCATAATTCCAATTATTAAATTCAAAATTAAAACCATTTAATTAATTGTTTAAGTTATGAACCCAAGAGTTTTAGAATTCAATTCTTTTTTTTTATCATAAAAAAACTTTTTCCAAATTTCAAAACTTGAGGGCAAGTTTTGAAACTCTTGAAAACTTTTGGATTCCATAACTTATGGAGTTAAATACTTGTTTTATGATGAAACTTTTCATGTTCCATAACTTAAGAACAAGTTATGGAATTCTTTAAAACATTAAGACCAAGTTTTGTAACTCCATAAAAAACTTTGAATCAATTTTTTTTAAAAACCTTTTCATATCCATAACTTATGGAGGTTTCAAAAAACTCTTTAGATCAAACTTTTAAAACTAATAAAATAATCATATCATTTTATCTTTTACTAAATTTGACCTAATTCAACTCATATAGCAAATGATTCAAATTTTACAAATAATTAGTTTTTCACAAAAACAAGTAATTATCTTAAAATTTGACAAACGTCATGTTTTTTTTTCTTTTTTTTCCAACTTTGAAAATAAAACATTTGCATCAATATAACAGAAAACAACCCATGGCTCTGATACCACTGTTGGGTTTTGTGCATTCTAACACTCCTGTGGTGTACATGCAACCCTATAAACCTTGGATCTATGTTTTCTCTATTATACATGCAAATATTAACTATTCCAAGGTTTCATCCTAACTAGCATATTATGAAGCACCTATACTACAAAGTTCTAGTTAGATGACATACCTTTTGATGTAGCTTGATGTCTTCAAGCTTTAAGAGCTTAGCCCCAATAGTGTGGAAGCCTCAAATGGAATCACAAATCACCAAAACACCTTGGAAGAACTTGAGAGAATATGTATGCACACTAAAATTGGCCCACTCTTATTTTCACACACTTGTGCCAATTTTGTGAGCCAAGGACCCCTTTATATATTATGGAGGATTAGGGTTACATCCATGTAAACCCTAATACCGATGACCTTTCATTTACATAGGATCCATGGGTTAAAAGCTCCATGGACCATCCATGAAAGCTTAGCCCAACCTAAATGAACTTGGCCCATTCCATATATATAAGAGTCCATATTTAATTAGTTCTTTTTGATCACTTAATTAATTCTAAATTAATTCTTGATCAATACTAGTTAAAAAATGAATACATTATGTTTTATGATTATCGTGTGATTGAAAGTATGATAAAAAAATGAAAAATTGTTTTGAAAAATTACGTTGTTACAAGGTGGAGATAGAGAAATATGATTTCCATGAGAATTGGGAAGATCACAGTTGTCTAAACCAGACATTTGCAATGGGAGATATTCAAGTTAGTTGATTTTAAGTCCTTAATATAACACCCAATATGAAATATTAAGGCTAGTTACAAACACAATAATTTTTATAACTTGGAAAAGGGATGCCATAATCCAAGCTATAAAATATTTGAAGGTAGGTGAATGACGATTCACCAATTTCCACCATGAAAAACAAAATAAATTATTAGGTTTCAATTGGATTTGAAAATCCTAGATCTTTTGAGATTCATTGAACTTTCAATGGCATGTTTCAATCTCGAGTGTGCCCTTCATGTTTTGTGACTGGGATACCGAGGATCACAAAACAAGGTGTGAAGTAACCATGCAAATTACTTTGTACCCTTAATGTTTTTCACTTAATCGATGTGCCAGTTAACCACACACGCTCCACCGACCTATGAAAAACCTTAAGTCACCATTTGCCTACCTTGTTAAGTCCAAGTTAGTGTGCCGGTTAACCACACGCGGTCCACTAACCGACTTAAGCAAAGTGCGAAGTGTAATTTCATGGGTTAGCACCTTATTCACATTTTTCCTAAAGTAACTAAGATTGGGAATTATAAAACATTTAGTTACTTTATATTCATCATTAATACTTTTAATGAGGGGAGAATTCTAATCCTTGTCCTACCCGTTCGGCTAACGACCCTCCACCGATCAAGGAAGCTGTGGGTGAGAGTGGACACCCATTAAGCTGCCATTTTATAGGCAACAACCTTATACCCCTTTTAGACCGGCTTCGTGAATGAGGCCTACTTGAGATAAAACGACTTAATCGTATACATATATAATTATTATTAAACTTGTAATATTATAAAGTATAAGGGTTGAATTTTAACTTTTAAAATTCTAGGGGTTGGAACTAAAGTTTTTAATGTGACTTTACATGTTCCAAAACTTGAGGGCAAGTTTTGTAACTTTCAAAACTTTTCATCTTTCATAACTTATGAGTTAATGGTTTAATAAAATGAGTGACTTTTCATTTTTTGTAACCTATGTGTTTCTTTAATGGACTTTAAAAGAATGACTTTTGGTAATCCATAACTTGAGGACAAGTTATGGACTCCATTAAAACACATAAAGATCATGAATTAAGCATTAAACAAGTAATTCATATGATCTATCAAGAACTCATAACAACAAGAATAGTCATATCAAAATTTCAAGAACATATGAACACATATAATCATGTAATTTTGATATTAGCCATTGTAAATGGATTAGAACAACCATTACACCATCAAAAACAAGTTTTAAAACACCAAAACAGTTTAGGGTAATGTTTCTAGTCCATTTCCAGCAGCAAAAGTCGAAAATCTGCACCCTGGGGCTCCTACTCGTCGAGTGCAAGAACCTACTCGACGAGTAGGATGAGTTTATGCTTGGACTCGTCGAGTCCCCCATGGACTCGGCGAGTCCCTTGTGCAGACAGGAAGAAATTCGACTTTTTTTCACTATTTTGCATCAAGTATCAACAAACAAGCCTAGGCTCTGATACCACTATTGGGTTATGAGCATTCTAACACTCCTAAGTGTACATGCAACCCTAGATAATCTTGGATATATGTTTGTCTAAAAATACATGCAAAATACTTTTTCCAAGGTTCATAATCCTATCTAGCATACATGGGGAACTTTAACATAAAAGATGGCTAGAATTACATACCGTGTAGTTGATTTGATTCCTTGAAAACCTTGAGAGCCTAGCACCCCAAGTGTGATGCCTCAATGTCTTACACAACACCAAATGCACTTGGAATAAACTTTGAGAGAGAATGTCACACTTAGAAATTGGCTTGCCCTCAATCTTGCTTCTAGTGCCGATTTTGGTGAACTTCATATCCTTTATATGGTGTCTTACAATTAGGGTTACACCATGTAAACCCTAATGTAACATGGCTCTTCATTTCCATGACCCATGGGTTTGTAACTCCCATGGAGCATCCATGGAGCATCCTATGGACCTTAGCCCAACTTGATAATCCATGGAGCCTTTAGCCCACTATACAAGTTATGGATGATTTACATAATCAACCCATATATTTAATTAGTCATCTTTTGATCACTTAATTAATACTAGATTAATTCTTGATCAATACTAATTAAATAATATTATTAATATATTAGAACTTGTAATATATTAATAAACCATAAGTGTTATTTCTCTCATTTTAGTTTATCCAAATGCATGATGCCATGAAACCCAAATGGACCATGCCGGGTCGGGTCAAGTACAACCCAAAAATAGTTATGAACTTAGACACCTAATCCAACAAAAATATGGTAGACACTCATCTCACAATCATCGCTTAGCATTCTAAGTTTAAGTCTATAAATCCTACAAATTCCTAGTTCGCTTAAACTAATGCTCTGATACCAACTGTGACATCCCCAATTTCACGGCCAGAAAAGACCGATTTGTTTATGCTTTGTTTTAAAATCAGAGTAATCGTTTAAAGAAAACTGTGTGCGGAATTTGTTCCCAACACAAAATATGATAAGAATCTATCAAAACTTTTCTTGAATAAATGTATTTTCATTAAATAACAAAATCTCGGGATGTCATGTTCCGATACAGACCAAAAGCACAAACAGTACTAAATAGACCTTACAACAGTTATTTTCAACTACTGGTCTATATCCAAAGTATCTTGTTAAGTCATCCGACTTATACAATGGTGCCACTACCTCTAATACAAAGAAAAACTGAGTGGGTCAGGCTTGGGAGCCTAGTGAGCATATAGGGTTTTCAACCCACAATAATGTAATTATTATATTTAATCATCAAACAATCAACCCAGTTACCCATCCCCATTATCTTCTTTATTTCCTAAGGATTTACCGAAAGAATCAACTATCCGTTATTCATTCTGTTGAGTATATGGGTTGCGCCATTGGGCTTAGTTAGTTCGGTCCATATGTATTCACGGTTTGGGCCTGTCCAACCGTGTTATGTTTTTAGGGTTTATTATATATAATGCATGCATGCATTATATTAATAACGCTTCTTGAATATTTCTTTTGACAAGCACTGTAACCCTAGCACGCCTCTAAAGTAGAAGTTCTTCATCGAGCTCTTCTGAGGTGTTGTTGTTTTAATCATTCGACATTCGTTTGATTCACGTTGGTGTTCATTGTTTCCTATTGCTTGTTATTGTCTTATTGATATTTGTTTGAATCTATCGATCTAAGAGAACTTTATTCTCATCAATAGGTATCAGAGCAGGAGGTTGTGTAAATCATACACATCTCTTCTGTTTGAAGAATTTTCTTAAGTTTTCCGCTTTTATTAGATCTGTTAAGCCGTCATTCCTTCATTGACGTTGTTCATAGATCTCGATATTACCCTATTCAATCTTTACAAGTCTGATTCTAAGCAGATATCTGAAAAAGGTCATCATGTCTCACGAAGATTCACAAACCAATCCGATCAATATCTCCAATAGCATTGGATCTACAACCAGAATCCCGATTCTATACACTCAAGATTATGAAGTTTGGATGCATCACTTTGAGGACTACGTCGTTGGTATCGAAGACAATGGTTATCTTATCTGGGAAGCGATAACATTGGGTCCTTTTGTTCATTCTGGTACAAATACAACTGTTAAGACTCAAAAGGAGTACAAGAAGCTCGTAACTGATGTGGAGAAGATTCCTCAAGACGAAAAAGATAAGTTGTTGTGTAATGTTAAAGCCATGAGAATGATTCGATTTGCTTTACAGTCTGATACTTTTCGTTTAGTAAGCTCATGCACCACGGCAAAACAGATCCGGGTTGGACTTAAAGAGCTGCATTCCACTGATGAAGACCTAGAGCATTCTATCCAAACTCTATTGCTCTCTGAGTTCGGTGCTTTCCAACAAAAGCCTGATGAAAAACTTGTTCAAACTTTCGATCATTTCAACCATCTTTTGAGCAAGATGATCAAGCACGGAATTGGAAGGGAAGTGATCGAACAGAAGGTCACATTTATGAATAGTTTAAGACCCGAATGGATGGCTGTGGTATCAACGGTGAAGGCTCACGAGCAATTTGAAACCTATTCACTGGCGAAGATGGTAGGTATTCTCAAGTCTCATGAAAGTGTTGTGGCTAAGGAAGCGAAAGTGGTGTCTGGTATGGGATCCTTGGCCATTCTCTCTAAGGCGAAGAATGTGACAGAGGATGAAGAATTGTCAGAGATGTCAGAATGTGATCTGACAAGCGAATAGTATGCAATGATGGTCTCCAACCCAAAGCGGTTTGCTCGCAAAAAGTTTCCTATCGCCAAGAACCGAAACTGGCAGGGAAGCTATAGCTCAGAAAAGGCGAAAGAGGAGATCAAAAATACTCCTCAGAAAGAAGAAGAGAAGAAGGAGAGCAAACTTGTAGGAGACTCCGGATACGATTGCAACTTCTGCCATGGCAAAAACCACTTTGCCAAAGATTGCATGTTGAGAAAGCTATCGGAGAAGAAGGAGGGTGAAGATGATGAAGCATACTATATGCGCAAGCTGGAGGAGATAAAGAAGAAGAAAGCTCTAACAGTTCAATGAATGCTTTGATTGTGAAGGAGAACGTTCTGGATGATGAGTTTGGTGGTGTAGAGGTCTGGTCTACAGACTCTGAGGATGAAGAAGTACGTAAACCCACACATGGCAAGGCATTTGTGGCGAAAGAAAAGAGTATTGAGTCTGCTGGGAGATGCTTGATGGTGACAGCTGGGGTGTCACAAATGAGGGGCTACACAACCGAAGGCGAGTATGAGGAGGCGAATCTGAAGGAAGATAAGTGTTTTGCTGCCAAACCTGTGAGCGAGAGGATCAATGACTGCGATCAGTTGATCAAGAAGGTACAATCCATTCTCGAATCACTTAAACTACCTGTAACTAACTGTGAAAAGGAATTAAACGATTCGAAATTCAAATTTTCTAGTTTAAGTGGTAGTCTAATGCAAACACGCCTCACAAATGCTAACCTAACCGATCAACTTAGCAGGGTGACATCCAAGAATGAGGAGCGAAGGATGTGGATAGAGAATACAGAGTTAGAGTTAGTTAGGATGAGAGATGAAGTTATTTATTTGCAACGTGATAATTTGAAACTTATGAAACAAAGAAACATTTTTTGCTTAATTGCTAAATGTTTATATACAAATATCACTCAATTTCATTTAGATTGTGAAATTGGCAAAAAGATTCACAAAATGATTTTGCCCTTCCTGGAGTTAAAGGAGGACGAAGTTGATATTGATGCTCATAACTGTGAATCTATTGTCTCTTCAGATAATGACGCCTACAGGGTTGGTCTGGACAAAATCGAGTCCTTTATCAAGTCCAAAGACCATAAGGACATGCTCAAAAATCTTTTGGACGAGAATGATAAATTGAAAATTAAGACCGAAACCATACAAAAATTTGACTCATTGAATGCCAAGTTAAGTTCAGAAAACAAAATAAATGTTGAAAACACTTCTGAATTTGACGAGGACAGTGATATGAGTGAAATTTATGTAGAGAATGTGGTTGACTGTTAAGAATTCGTCAAGAGCGAAACCGAACCTACCAAAGGTCTTATATCTGAGAACTCGGTTGAATTCGCTCGAGTGTCCCAAGATAAATCCAAAGTTTTGAAACCGAAAGCAGTGGTCTATCAAAAGGTTCAAACTGTACCAAATCAGGTATACACCCCGTCAGGAGTTATTCAGAAACACACAGCCGAACTGACAGCCATAGTGAACGAAGATAATGCAGGTGGCTGTGATAATTATTTCTAGTCTGCTCCAATCGACAATGTAGATGAGACTGTCGGTTTATCAGAGAGAACCTCATGGAGGGTTAAAGGCAGATACGTGGCAGAACCACTCAACAAGCCTACAAGCTTTGATGTACCAAGCACAAGTGGTACCAAAGAAATCCCAAGCAAACCAATGACGGCTGCAAGCGAAACCTGTTCATTGAAGAGAGAAACTCATGCTGAGAGACCGAAGCCAAGAGCAAATATACGCAAGTCTTAAAAGCAGCTTGCTGAACAAAAACGCCAGTGAAACAAAAGATATCAAAAGAATCTCAATGAAAGGAAGCAGTTTTGGAACTCCCAAAACTCCAAACATGTTCGCACAGAAAAGGCGTCAAATCTCAAGGCGAAATCTGGATCAAAGGATAATTCTGGTCCATGCACTCTCTGCCAATCCTGCAGTCAAGGGAACCGAAAGACCAGTTTCGGTCCCAAGTCTTGCAGCGACAAGAACCGAAAGACTGATTTCGGTCCCAAGTCTAGCCTTGATAAGAACCGAAAGACAAGTTTCCATCATAAATCCCATCCTCCTCATTCTCAACCAAAGCAGAATCCTAACAAGGATGTCAAGGATAGCAAGGGAAAAGGGAAGCTCGTCTCTGAAGACAAAACGCAAACAAAGAAGACGACTGCTAACCGTAGGAAACATGAAAACAAATTTGTTAAGAATCAAAACAAAATTCCTCAATCTGATTTAAACAAACTCAAGGTCTTTACCATCAAGAGGAAAGACGCAACCACACTAATAAAAAGAACTTATATGGTTGATCTTTCGATTGCTATTCCTTGTTCTGTAAAAGGCTCACGTGGACCCAAGCAACTTTGGGTTCCTAAATCTGCTTAATTTTTGCAGGTTATAAGTGACGAGCTGTTCGAAGACGAATGGTACATTGATAGTGGCTGCTCACGGTACATGACAGGAAGGAGGGAAGAGCTAAGGGAGTTTCGGGCTCTTAAGGATGGCGGATGTGTCAAATACGGGAATAATTCATATGGCACAATCAAAGGCTACGACATGATCAAAAACGGAGAATTCTCAATTCCTAAGGTAGCATATGTAGAGGGATTGCAGCACAATCTTATCAGTGTCTCTCAACTAGTTGTGGGAACTGGCTTGAAGGTCTCGTTTGATGATGAAGGTTCTGAGATTCTTGAAAAGAAAATGAAGGCTATCTTGTTGAAATCCAAGCGAAAAGGAGAAATGTATCCTCTAAATCTTAACCCAATTCGAGGAAAGCCAGTTGTATGCTTATTAACGAAAGCACACTCTGATGAAAGTTGGCTATGGCACCGAAGGATCTCACATCTCAACTTTAAGGATATAAATAAGTTGGTAAGGAACACTTGTGCGCAGCATGCGAGATGGGAAAGCAAAGCCGAAAGAGTCATCCTATAATTGTAAACACAAAGATCATCGAATCTCTTGAGCTGCTTCACATCGATCTATGTGGTCCTTCGGCCGTAGAAAGTATCGGTGGTAGTAAGTACATTTTAGTTATTATTGATGACTTTTCACGTTTCACCTGGGTTTTCTTTCTTAAACAGAAATCAGAGGCAATTCCAAAGCTCAAAGCATTTATAAAGCAAGTGGAACTTCAATTGCGAAAGGTGGTTAGAAATGTCCGAAGTGACAATAGGCTGGAATTCAAAAACCAAGAGTTTGAAGAATTTCTAGCTAAAAAGGGAGTGTCTCACAACTTCTCTGCTCCCTATACTCCACATCAAAATGGCGTAGTTGAAAGGCAAAACCATTCCTTGTGTAAAGCGGCCCGAACCATGCTCAGTTTCGCTTCTCTACCTCTGTACTTATGGGCTGATGCAATTGCTGATGCGTGCTATACTCAGAACCGAACCTTCCTCACCAAGAGATTTTCCATCACCCCATATGAGATCTTGAATAATCGCAAGCCAAATGTCAAGTTTTTCCATGTGTTCGGTTCAAGGTGCTTTATTTTCAACTCCAAAGAGGACCGAAACAAGTTCGATGTAAAGGCAGATGAAGGGATTTTTCTTGGTTACTCACTGACTTCAAAGGCATAGGAGTTCTGAATAAACGTTCAAAGAAACTTGAAGAAACCTACTATGTCACTTTTTATGATAATTATGTGAAGAAATTGCAATCCAGCAAAGTACCAACGGAGGAAATCTTTCCAAAATCAGGTCAAGTCTCGGTTCCAATTTCCAATCTATTTGAAGAATACATGTTGCTCTTTGATGAACCAGAGAGGGCAATTCATTCTAAGGCAAAAACTGCTGACAACAAGATCGACAACTTGAAGAAAATTATCAATGAAGTAGCAAAAGAAATGGAAATAGAACATCAAGGACCAACCGAACAGCCAGGTCAAAGCGAACCTCAAAGTCCAAGCGAACCTCAAAGCTCAAGCGAACCTGCAATTCAAGGCGAACACCAAAGCTTGAGTGATTCTACTCATAAATTTTCTACATTCCAAGGGGAGAGTTCATCTACACCAAGGCGACCTGACTTACTCGGTCTCAAATAAAAGCGAAGCAAACTGCTCTGTTTCTCAAGTAGAATTTTGCATGTTTAATTCGTTCATCTCGAAAATAGAACCAAATCGAGCGAACAAGATGGATAAAGAGGGAAATGTAATTCGCAATGCAAGACGAACTCCATGAGTTCGAGCGAAATCGATTCTGGAGACTGATTCCCACACCAAAGGATGCATCTGTGGTTGGGTTAAATGGGTATTCAGGAACAAGATGGATAAAGAGGAAATGTAATTCGCAACAAGGCAAGGCTGGTAGTCAAGGGATATTATCAGGAAGAAGGTATATATTACAAAGAAACCTTCGCTCATGTAGCAAGGCTAGAATCAGTTCGGATCTTTCTGGCATACGCTGCTCACAAGAATTTTGAAGTCTTTCAAATGGACATCAAATGTGCATTCTTGAATGGACAACTAGAGGAGACTGTATACGTTGAGCAACCACCGGGTTTCGCGAACGAAAAGTACCCTGATCATTGCTATATTTTGGATAAATTTCTCTATGGTTTGAAGCAAGCTCCTAGAGCCTGGTATAAAACCCTTACTCGATTTCTAAAAATGTCAAAGTTTAAACAAGGTTCAGTTGACCCAACCTTCTTTCTCAAGAAAGAGGGTGGCCATTTAATGATCGTCCAAATTTACATTGATGATATCATCTTCGGTTCCACGAATCCCAGCCTCACAGCTGAATTCAGGAAGTTGATGGAGACTAAGTTTGAGATGAGCTCAATGGGCCCAATTAACTTTTTCCTTGGCTTGAATATTAGACAGGGACCCGAAGGCATATTTATCAATCAGGAGGCTTACACAAAGACCCTACTGGCTAAGTTTGGCATGATGGGAGATTCCAAAGTAAAGGTTCCTATGGCATTTGGAACGAAGTTAACACCATCTTTGGAGAAACCGGCTGTAGATATGACCCTCTATCGGCAAAATGATAGGGTCACTAATGTATCTAACAACTACTAGACCAAATATTATGTTTTCTGTTTGTTATTGTTCCAGGTTCCAAGCCAATCCACGCGAACCTCATATGGTGGCTGTTAAGAACATCTTCAGATATTTGAAGCGAACCTCATCTCTCGGTCTATGGTATCCTGCTAAATCAGGATTTTTCGTTCAAGAATTCTCTGATGCTGATCTTGGAGGATGTAGTTTGGACCGAAGAGCACTATAGGCGGATGTCAATTCCTCGATGGTAAACTCGTCAGCTGGCAGTCCAAGAAACAAACATGCGTTTCACTCTCTACAGCCGAAGCTGAATATATTGTTGCAGCATCTTGTACTTATCAGGTCATTTGGATACAAAGCCAACTTAGAGACTATGGACTAAACATGAAGAAGATTCCACTTTATTATGACTCAGAAAGCGCTATTCGGATATGTCACAATCTAGTGCAACACTCCAAAACGAAACATATAGCACTAAGATACCATTTCATCAAAGATTACGTTGAAGATGGTAATGTGGAAATCCATTTTGTTAGATCTGCTGATCAACTAGCTGACATCTTCATAAAAGCCTTACCTGAAGTAAATTTTAATAAAATTCTCCAAGGCTTAGGAATGATGGAATCTGAATCAGTACCGAAACTACTTTCGCCTAATTAAAATTGATCAAGCGAAATAGAGAGAACGCTCGGTCTATTTCGGCTCCAGAATTTTCAGGAACCGAAATAGAGCGAACGCTCGGTCTATTTCGGCTCCAGATTTTCGGGAACCGAAATGGACCGAACGCGAAATAGAGCGAACCCTCGGTCTATTTCGGTTCCTGATTTTTTGGGAACCGAAATCAACCGAACGCTCGGTCTATTTCGCTTCGCTATTTTTAGGTGAAGTTTCGGTTGTATGGTTTGTACACTGTGTATGTCTTTTCTCACTTCATTTCTATTCATAAATATCAAAAAGATTTTTCTTTCTATTTTTAATTCTTTTTCAGAAAATTCATAAAACTCAAAACTATTTTCCTTTCTTTTTTTTATTTCTTTTTCAGAAAATTTATAAACTCCAAAAATATTTTTTTTGTTGTTTTTGTTGCTTTTCATTAAAATGAAAAATTCCAAAAATATCACTGAAAGGTATCATCGATCATTCAAATGATGGAGCTGGGACAGGTATACATTTCTTTATCTTAGTACTAGCTAAGTGTCCCTAGAAGCATGCTGCTGTATGTAGACCATAGCCTCAAAGACTTCAAGTGAATCCTTACTGATTTGATATACACAAATCAAATCTTCCCAATCAGGCTGATAAAATCACTTATGTCATGAGCTACCTTACTCGTCTCACATTGAGTTAAGAGTTGTCTGCTCGGTTCTTTCTATATAGAAGAGGCACTTTCGGTTCTTTAACCTCCTTATCACTCTTCTCCATCTCATTTCAGTTCATTATTTTAACCCTTGAGACTCTTAGAATTTACCACTGAGGTTTATGGTTAGACAACATCTGTGTTAATGATCTTAGCTTCATTTCACCACGTGCTAAGTGAAACCCAAAATCCAACACCAATACCGAATTGACGGTGAACAATCAAATGTTCTAGTTTTCACCCACGCTTTAACGAAACCACTTTAGTGGAAGGTACCAAGAAATCTCTTTTTTATTTTTGTGCGATCTTTATGAAACTGTCTAAACCCAAGGCATTTCTTCCCATAAGATCTAGTTTAATTCTGTTTATGAGATTTCTATATATATCACCAAGTCACTGGATATATTATCTAACCTACTTGTTTAATAGGCTACACTGGTCTCACAAGTACTTCATCCCACTTTCGGTCTTATGTCAAGTACTGAAGTTTGGTTGAAGATAAGCCACCCTTTATAGCTTACATTTGAAAAGATGTCTTTCAATGTTTCTTGATAAACATTTGATAGTAATTCAACGGGAAACCACACAGACACTTCTAAGTCTCTCTTGACTTTGAAGGAAGCGATTCGTGCCCGGGATCCATAGTTTCGTGTCTAAATAGACATCACTTAAATCCCACAAATAATTTGCTTTATTTCTTTTCTATTGGCACACTCATGCACGAAGATCATTGTGATTTTCCAAATTCTTGTTCAAGGTACTCATGGCAATTTTTCAGATTTGATGCTTTGGTTGTAAATGCTATAGTGGTATACCGTGTAAAGGAGCGAACATTGCCAACCTTATATGAAGCAAAAGGGTTTGTCACAGTTTGAAAAGGAATTTGCAAAGTTTTCGAAGTTGAAATGGCGGTAACAAGATAAGAAGATGTTTTCAGATATGTTTCGGTGGTACATCAACTTTCGTCAAACTCTTCTTGCTATAATCCCCAAGCTGTTCAAGACTGTGAAGAAAACTACCATCACTCAACCAAGGTGATCTCTCGCCTCAATTGACGCAAAGGGGGAGATTGTTGAGTATATGGGTTGCGCCATTGGGCTTAGTTAGTTCGGTCGATATGTATTCACGGTTTGGGCATGTCCAACCGTGTTATATTATTAGGGTTTAGTATATATAATGCATGCATGCATTATATTAATAACGCTTCTTGAATATTTCTTTTGACAAGCACTGTAACCCTAGAACGCCTCTAAAGTAGAAGTTCTTCATCGAGCTCTTCTGAGGTGTTGCTATTTTAATCATTCGACATTCGTTTGATCCACGTTGGTGTTCATTGTTTCCTATTGCTTGTTATTGTCTTATTGATATCTGTTTGAATCTATCGATCTAAGAGAACTTTATTCTCATCACATTCATTCCTAAGGATTGACTTAAGGAATTGGCACAAAGTCCATTGCTGCCCGAGGTTCCTATAACAAACACTAAATCCATAGCTGCCAAGGTTCATCTACACAGTACTAAATCCATAGCTACCCAGGTTCATCTACACAGTACTAAATCCATAGCTACCAAGGTTCATCTACATAGTACTAAATCCATAGCTACCATTGTATTTATATAAGGCACTAAGTCCATAGCTGCCAGGGTTTTTAGAGTACACCGGTGAACATCAAGTCCACAACACCTACAGGTTGCGAGCCTGCTAGTGCTCCACAGGACTGTCTAGAATAGTCTGTGGTTGTCATCCCTACTCTGCTGAATGACGGGGCCATCGTAAAGGTTTCATTCATTTTTCACCTGTCACCCTCATCTCATGATCTAAATCATCTTTCGTCTCATACTCAAACTCATTTTTCATCACACACCAACTATTTTGTCTACCCATGTTCTACCCAACATATTTGTAGATATAAATTACATATACAATTTAAACCATTTAAAAACTTGTATAAAACATTCATTGAACATCCATCTCAAGTGAATAAACAATGTATAAACATATAGCACGTATATCATAGCAAATATTTCATATATATGTGTTAGAAGAAAGTAACTACACACTCACTTGTTAAGACGATTGTTGGACAACACTACGGCTCTTCACATAGAAGTTCTTCTACGAAACCGGGATATCTTCACACACCGGGCTTCTCGCGGGTAGAGCTTCGGCTTGAAACTCTTTTCTTCTCGGGATCTTCGGGGCTTCGGGACTCGCTTCGGGTGTCGGGATGATATCGAGGCTTCGGGGGTACTTCAAGATAGTTAGAGAGGGTATAGGGAGTGAGAGAGTGAAGGAATTAGCAACCATGGCCGGCTGCCCTTCGGTTTCTATTTATAGGGCTGATTTTCTGGATTCACGTCGTGAATCTCAAGATTTCACGTTGTGAGTTAGGTAAGGCATAGGTCATTGCGTTCGTCATCAGTCCACTTGCTCTGGAAGGCGTCCAGCACATGTTCACGTCGTGAGCTCTGACACAGTGTCGGGGTTCGTGCCCCGAACTTCATAAATTCATATCTCTCGTATACGAGCTCCATTTTCGACATTCTTTATATGCACCCGTAGGTGAGATTATGCTCTACAACTCTCGTTTAGACTCCATCGGCTAAGTTTGACTTTATATATATTATATTATTTTTAGTAGGCCGGGACAGGAAAACTCCGTTAGAAATTCAGAACTCCTTCATCTGACGTCCGTTTTCGTCTGTCTTTTTATCGTTACGCTACTAGTAATGAGATCTTCGATTCTCGTTTAGATTGTGTCGACTAAAAATCACTCGATCTTTATTTCGAGATTTTAGCTGTCTACTGCTATACCGAAACTTAGAAAAATCATAATTTCATCATATGAAGTCAGATTTGGACATTCTTTTTATGCAAACTCTCGGTTTCATGAACTCTACAACTTTAGTTTAGATCACTGAAGCTAAAAATCATTCTATCGTCAATTCACTATTTACGTCACGTAGTGTCGTGCCGGTTCTGTCGCGAAACTTCGACAGGTCATAACTCCTTCGTTATAACTCGGATTTCGGCATTCTTTATATATCCGGAATCCTTGTAACATATACTACGACTTTTATTAAGACTATTCATTCTAAATAATCTTCTATCAAAAAGTCGTTTTCGACACTTATTGTCTCTTAATTGACTAGCCCTGATGTACGGGCGTTACATGTGCTTACCAGAGTTATGTGATAGTATGCATTTTCTATGTGCATATGTTGTGTGTTGAGATATCCTGCTTATTGTTGTTGTGATATGTATACTGTGATTAATTGAGTTACCGTGTTGAGGGACCGGAGGGTCCATCTGAGTTGTGGGACCAGAGGGTCCCATTGAGACACATTGACCGGAGGGTCTTATTGTGAGTATAGCCCTGAGGGGCTAATGGGATGTGTGTGGTATTTTGGGGAACTCACCAAGCTTCGTGCTTACCGTGTTATGTGTTATGTGTTATGTGTTTCAGGTACTTCTCAGGATCACGGGAAGGCGCCGACTTGATTCTACACACGAGATGGAGTTGTGTTTCGAGGATCCTGGATTTTATTCAAATAATTATGAACACGTGTTTTGATAATTGATATATTGAGATTTTGTGAAATTTGTTAATGTCATTTATGTGAATTTAAAAATGAAAAATTTGTGCGAAAATTTACGGTGTTACATCAGGATTGACCTTGTGCCCGCTTGGCACCGCCTGATATGCAGGAGTTGTCATCTCAGATGCAGGATCTGCTAGGCAAGCAGTTCATCAGATCGAGCAGTTCTCAGTGGGGAGCACCGGTATTGTTCTTCAAGAAGAAGGATGGTTCACACCGGATGTGCATTGATTACCGGGAGTTGAACAAGTTAACGGTGAAGAACCGTTATCCCCTTCCGCAGATTGATGACCTCTTTGATAAGTTGTAGGGTGCATCTTGGTTCTCCAAGATCGATCTGAGGTCTGGGTATCATCGGGTGAGAGTGAGAGAGGAGGACGTGGAGAAGACCGCGTTTCGGACTCGTTATGGGCATTATGAGTTCGTGGTGATGCCATTTGGGCTCATTAATGTGCATGCGGCATTTATGGATCTAATGAATTGGATATGCAGGTCGATGCTTGACCGATCGGTAATTGTGTTTATTGATGATATCTTGGTGTATTCCAAGACCAGAGAGCAGCATGAGAAGCATCTTCAAGAGCTTTTGGGGGTATTGAGGCGAGAACGGCTTTATGCCAAGTTCTCGAAGTGCGAGTTTTCATTACGAGAGGTCCAGTTCCTGGGGCACCTCATTTACTAGGATGGGATTTTGGTCGATCCAGCCAAGATCGAGGTTGTGATGCAGTGGGAGGTTCCAAAATCTCCCTTAGAGATTAGGAGTTTCTTGGGCTTGTCAAGGTACTATCAGAGATTCATTCGGGATTTATGCAAGATTGCGGTACCCCTCACTCGTCTGACGAGGAAGGGGGTGGATTTACGATGGGGCCCTGAGCAGCAGTCGACATTTGAAACTCTTCGGCAAAGGTTATGTGAGGCCCCTATATTGACCCTCCCGGAGGGAGTTGAGGATTTTATGGTATTCTGTGATGCACCCATCACTGGTTTAGGGGCGGTCCTCATGCAGAAAGTACGGGTGATTGCTTATGCTTTGCGGCAGCTGAAGTCACCTGAGTCGTGATATCCCACACACGATCTGGAGTTGGGGGTAGTATTGTTCGCCCTCAAGATTTGAAGTCACTATCTATATGGGGTTCGTTGTATGATTTACATGGATCATAAGAGTTTGAGATATCTCATGGACCAACCAAACCTGAACATGAGGCAGTGCAGATGGTTGGACATGGTCATGGATTATGATTGCGAGATCCTTTACCATCCGGGTAAAGCGAATGTGGTGGCAGATGCTTTGAGTCGTAATTCGGCTGGATCTTCGGTCGGGGAGGCTCAGGGATGCTCAGGTTGAGGGAGTCTAGAAGGAGAATTGGAAACAAGAGAGGATCAGAGGTGAGATTGACAGATTTGTCGTGGATAGTCGAGGGTTATTGACCCGGTATGGTCGGGTCTGGGTTCCAGTTTCTGGTGGGTTCAGGCAGATTGTGTTAGAGTAGGCTCATAAGTCACGCTTTTCTATACACCCAGGAGCCACCAAGATGTATCAGGATTTGAGATTGAGCTAATGGTGGTCGTGAATGAAGAGGGAGATAGTGTGGTATGTCGAGAGATGCTTGACCTGCAGGATAGTCAAGGTTGAGCATCAGAGGCCGCATAGCAAGTTGCAGCCTCTGGAGGTTTCCATGTAGAAATGGGAGCAGATCACGATGGATTTTATCACCAAGTTGCCGAAGATAGCAAAGGGTTATGATGCTATATGGGTCATCGTGGATCGATTAACCAAGAGTGCCCACTTTTTGGCCATCCGGGAGAGCTCCTCGGCCAAAAAGTTGGCCGATGTTTATGTCCGAGAGATTGTTGTTCATCATGGGGTTCCGGTCTCCATTGTTTCGGACCGGGATGTTTGGTTCGCTTCCTGTTTCTGGCAGATGTTCTACAAGGAACTAGGCACGAGGTTGCATTTCAGCACTACTTATCATCCGCAGACCGACAACAGAAGTGAGCGGACGATACAGACCCTTGAGCATATGTTGTGGGCCCGTGTTATTGATTTTGATGGGAGTTGGGATTCCTACCTACCTCTTGCGGAGTTCTCTTACAACAACAGTTATCACTGCAGCATTGGTGCTTCGCCTTTTGAGCTCTTGTGTGGTCGGAGATGTCGTACCCCTTTTGTTGGGGGGAGGTTGGTCACAGGGTTATGGGAAGGACCGAAATAGTCCTTCAGACCACAGTGTCGATCCGAGTTGGATTTTCAGGTCAGTGACATGGTGTTACTGAAGATCTCACCTTGGAAAGGTGTCATACGCTTCAGGAAGAGGGGGAAGTTGGGTCCCCGATATATTGGGCCTTTTATTAGTGATTGCCAGGGTTGCCAAGGTTGCGTACAGGTTGGATCTACCGGAGGAGCTCAGTCAGATTCACATTACTTTCCATGTTTTGAAGTTGCGAAAGTGCGTATTGGATGATGAGGCAGTGGTTACTGTGGACAATATATAGGTCGATGAGCGCCTGAACTATATTGAGAGGTCGATTTCTATTTAGGAAAGAAAGACGAAGGTCTTACGCAACAAGGAGATACCTTTAGTGAAGGTACGGTGGCAGCATCGGAGGGTCTCTGAGTGGACCTGGGAGTCGGAGGCTGAAATGCGGGAGCATTATCCTGAGTTATTCATCGCGGCAGACTTTGAGGAAGAAGTCTAGATCAAGTGGGGGAGAATTGTAACATACCGATGTGAGGTACTCCTAATGTTAAACCCTTTAATTCATTTATATTTCATTTGGTCCCAAAGTTCAAGAATTGTATGCAAAAGGGCTTGAAGGATATTGTTGTAATTTGAAGCCTTCGGAGTACGCCATGCGTACGTGGTGTACGTTGAGCATACTAGGGCGCACCCTAGTACGCTGGTCATACATCAGTGTACGTTGGGCGTACTTGCTAAATGCGGAAACCCTAATTTTTAGGGTTTGGCTGGTATTAAGCATCCTTATGGCCTCGTTTCCCTTCACCTTATCAACCTCCACCCTTTCATCCGTGTTTGAAGCCTTATTTCTCCTTGAGAAACCATTTCTAGCCTAAAAGTGTATGTTTGTGTGCCTAAGAGAAGAAGGAAGGAAGCCAAGCTGATCTTTGGAGAGTGAAGCACTTTGGATCTGGGAATTTTGCTTCATTTGCAACCCTTCAAAGGTATAAAACTTTCAACTTGATCTTTCAATCATTTAGATCTAGAAATGGGTGTTTTAGTGATACTTTTTGGTCCCAAATGTCTTATCTTGAGCATGGCATGTTCTTGTCGATTTGAGTTGTCCTTTCAGACCCTGGGAGGGGTCCTAAGTCAAAAAAAAGAAGTCCCAATGGTTAGTTTTTCTCCATGCATCTTGTAGAAGGTCTTATTGGACTAAGTGTTAGATAAGGTGTCTAAGTCCATAACTATATTTGAGATGCACTTGACCCGACCCGACATGGTCCATTTGGGTTGCACTTCACCCGAATAATTTGTATGGATAATCTTTTGAGAATAGTATGTTTATGATTTATTAATATATTATAAGGTATAATATATTAATATAAAATCATATTATTTAATTAGTATTGATCTTAAATTAATTAAGAATTAATTTAGTGATCAAAAGGTGACTAATTAAATATGGGCTCTTGTATTTATTTAGTGTGGGCTAATACTTATTTGGAATGGGCTTGGCATGCATGGGAGTCCATGGATAGTCCATGGAGCTTTTAACCCATGGATCCTTGGAAAGGAAGAGTCATGGGTATTAGGGTTTACATGGATGTAACCCTAATCCTCCACACTATATAAAGGAGTCTTTGGCACTTGATTTGGAACTAGTTGTGTGTGAACAAGAGTGGTGGCCGATTTCAAGAGTGTGCATTATTCTCTCAAGATTTTTCCAAAGTTTGTGGTGATTTGTGATTTCCATTTGAGGCATCCACACTATTGGTGCTAGGCTCTCAAACTCCAAGCAATCAACCACTACTAAAAGGTATGTCATTCTACTAGTAATTTCATGATTCAAGTTCCCCTTGCCATGCTAGTTAGGATGTAAACCTTGGAAATTCTTATTTGCATGTATTTTAGAGAAAACATAGATCTAAGGTTTAGAGGGTTGCAGGTACACCATAGGAGTGTTAGAATGCTCAAAACCCATCAGTGGTATCAGAGCCTAGGATTGTTTTCTTGAATACTTGATGCAAACTGTTGAAAAATCGAAAAATTGTACTGTCTGGACAGTGGACTCGCCGAGTCCATGGGGGACTCGACGAGTCCAAGTGCAAATTCATCCTACTCGTTGAGTAGGTTCATGCACTCGACGAGTAGGAGGCCCAGAGTGCAGTTTTTTGAGTTTTTAAGCTGGAATTGGACTAGAATCATTACACTAAACTGTTTTGAACTTATAAAACATGTTTTTGATGTTGTAATGATCATGCTAATCCAATTTCAAAGGCTATTATCAAAATTTCAAGTTTTTTATGTGTTCATATGATTCATGAAATTGTTGATAGGGATGTTCATGAACTTATGAGTTTTGTTAGATCATAGGAATTATTTGCAAATTGTTTGTTAGTTAATTCTTGATCTTGATATGTTTTAATGGAATCCATAATTTTTCCTCAAGTTATGGATTACCAAAAGTTTTTTCTTTTAAAGCCCATTAAAAACCATAGGGTACTCAAGTTGAAGAGTCTTTTTCATCATAAATAGTTTTATGGACTGCATAACTTCTCCTAAAGTTATGGATGTCCAAGAGTCTCTTCATTAAAAGTTTTTTAAACCTTAATTAAACTCATAAGTTATGAAAATCCAAAAGTTTTTGAGTTGTTCAAAACTTGCCCTCATGTTTTGGAATTTGTAAAGTCTCACACACACTTTAGTTCCAACCCTTAGAGTTTTAAAAGTTAAAATTCAACCCTTATACTTTATTGTATTATAAGTTAATAATATATATATATATATATATATATATATATATATATATATATATATATATATATATATAAGAGCAAGTCAGTCTTACCGTTAGTAGGCCTCATTCACGAAGCCGGTCTATAAGGGGGGTATAAGGTTGTTGCCTATAAAATGGCAGCTTAATGGGTGTCCACTCTCACCCACCGCTTCCTTGACTCGTGGAGGGTCGTTAGCCGAACGGGTAGGACAAGGACTATAATTCTCATTAAAAGTATAATGATGAATATAAAGTAACTAAACCTTTTATAAATCCCAATCTTAGTTACTTTAGGAAAATGTGAATTTGGTGCTAACCCATGAAATTTACACTTTGTACCTTACCAAGTCGTTGGTGGAGCGTGGGTGGTTAACCGGCATACTAACTTGGACTAGTAACGATGGCAAAGGGTGACTTAATGTTTATCATAGATCGGTGGAGCGTGTGTGGTTAGCCGGCACATTGATTAGGTGATAATATTAAGGGTACCAGGTGAATTTGCATGGTTATTCACACCTTGTTTTGTGATCCTCGGCATCCCAGTCACAAAATTTGAGAGGGCACAATCGAGATTGAATCATGCCATTGAAAAGTTCAATGAATCTCAAAAGATCTAGGAGTTTCAAATCCAATTAAAACCTAATCAATTATTTTGTTTTTCATGGTGAAAATTGGTGAATCGTCATTCACCTACCTTCAAATATTCTATAGCTTGTATTACGACATCCCTCTTCCAAGTTATAAAATATTGTGTTGGGTCCTAGCCTTAATATTTCATATTGGGTGTTATATTAAGGATTTTAAATCAACTAACTTGAATCTCTGCCATTGTAGATGTCTGGTTCAGACAAGTATGATCTTCCCAAATCTTTTGGAACAAGCTTTCCTCTTGAAGATGATGTCCCACAACATCATGCTTCACTTCCTCCACCTCCTCCAATTATTCTCCCAGACTCACAAGCCCGAAAACTTGAAAAGTTAAAACTCACTCAAGTCCTATTGGATAGTAAACACAAGGATGGAAAGCCAGTGTGTGCACATGTCTTGGAGATGAAGGCACACATTGACAGGCTAAGGATGATGGGTATCGGGTTCCCAAGAAAGTTGGCTTTTGACTGGGTTCTTCGGTCACTTCCTGAGTCATATAGTGAGTTTGTTAAAGACTACTATGTGACAGATCTCGACATGACCCTAATAGATCTTACCTATTTGCTAATTGCTGTTGAATCAGCAATGATTTGGCGCAATGGTTAAGCAACTTTGATTCGAAGGTCTGCCTCCCAAGCTGACATGGACATTCCAGAAATGATTCCTTCTCCTAAAGGGAAGGAATTGGCCATGGTCAAAAGTGATGATCATAAGAGAAAGGCCATTTCTGAGACTGCTCTATGTGCTGGCTCAGATGAGCTTGTGTGTTTCTATTGCCAAGGAAAGGGACATTGGAATCGAAGCTGCCCTAACTACCTGAGATCGTTAGTCAGAATGTATGGTTCTGCTTCAGGACCAAGCAAAGGGAAGGAAGCTTGAAAGAAGAGTATGTTGAATCTGATCGCGAAGATGGATTTCAATCGCATGGTTCGAAGTTCGGATTCTTGAGCTACTACTTAGGAGTTATGATAGATTGCTAGGAAATATGTAATAGCATAGTTTCCATTTAAAGTTGCATTGTAAGGAAAAAGTTTTTCCCGCATTTTATAAATAAATAAAATTTTTGTTTTACTTTATTTTATATCTCCTTGCAATGGCATTTGTGGAAAGTTAATGTTTGTATGTTTCTAGCAATAATGAATTTGATTCTTTCATCTGTGGTAGTGTCTAAATTTACCAAATAAGGAAAGATTCTCATCATTGGACCGAAACTTGGAATCATGAAGGTTGTATTGCATGATGAATGAGAATTTTCATTTTTGGAAAGTTAAGACTAATTCCGTGACCATATGTATATGTGAGTCAGGTGAAAGACTAAAGGATCGGGTACATTGGGTGTGTGCAGGTCAAAGTCCACCACAAAGATCGATAAGACTATTCGTCATGATTTACTAAAGTTTAGTAAATATGGTTGTACCTACAAGTTTAAGTACAATTCTAAAACATTGGAAAAGTTTCAATGAATGGCAGGGCGAATGGGAAGAATCAAATTAGGCAGAAAGATAAAAGTTTCTCAAATCTGAAAAGATGGGAGAGTACTTTAGTATCATGTTTTATGATCATCTTAATGATTATGGAACCATATCATAATTTGATTCTCTAAGGACATCTTAGTGCATTTGTATGGCTAAAAATAGGATTCATGAATTGTTGGAATAGTAAAAATCAAGAAGATGAATCATACTTCATTCCAAAACAATCCTTGGAGTTATACTCCAAGATGGTAACCTTGAGTGACATAAAGAAGGGTTTAAAACACTTATCAAATGTAGAGTAAAATGTTTTCTACTCTTGAATATTTGAAATTGGTATGTTGTGCTGTCTTGGATAAAACAAAGACCAACTGAGATCAATTGTGTGAAGTGTTTATCTTGATAAGAATCCGCACTAACTCTTGAATATTTGTTTGTTTGTCAAGGAATGGTTCTTGACAAAGAGAAACTCATATGTCAAGAGGACAGTGGTCGTCTTAAAGGTCTTGAAAGTTTCAAGAACTAATCAAGGATAAAACCTATAGCTTATCGCTAGCACACGCTTTGAGGTTTGTAACCTATCGTGTTGACATAATTCTTGTTTCAGTGCCTATTCCTGTAAAGTTGACTATGTATGTGAGTTATGTGAGTTCTCAATTGTGTGCATAACAACTTGGAAGCAATGGTGGGCCCTTGTGCTACCAAGAGGCAAGAAATCAAGATTGAACAAGTTCAATTCATTTGAGTTTGAGTTTGTCACTAACCTTGTCTTGTGATTATCGTTTTGACAAATTCACATGGATAGGAACACATACACCAGAAAATCTAAGTGTCATAAGGTTTCTTTCCGATTCATGAAAATGATGGTGAGGAAACGCTTTCACTAAGTAGATTTTAAGTAGATAGCAATTGTGATATTTGCATTCTCAAAGTCGTTAGTGGAGCGTGTGTGGTTAACCGGCACACTAACATGGACTTGTGAGAAATAGCAAAAAGGTCTAAACATTATGATTACGGCATCCCTCTTCATAATTGCTTAGACACACATGTGAGCTATCTAAGGAAAGAAAGATGTATTAGTCTGAGAAGCTTAGATAAAGTTTTGTCGAAGCATCTCGTATCAGAAGTCTGAACTTTGGTGATGAAAGTCAATAAAGTATTGATTTCTAGAAGTAGATTTCTGACTATATGTCAAAGCTAGTGGGGGCATAATTGTTGTGCTAAATAATTATTATGCTAGTGGGAGCATAATCAATTATGATAAGTATTGTTAATTATAGAAAACAAAATTTTCGCTTGGAAAAAGGTTGTTTTGCTATAATTAAGGGAGAGGAGATTATACTACATTTCAATCCTAAAAGTTTAGATTGAGATTTCAATCATCTTTAGTGAAGGATATATATATATATATATATATATATATATATATATATATATATATATATGAGTTTTATGTTGGAATGGTTCAACATAAGGGAATTCTATATATATTGCGTTCTCAAAATTCGATTATGATTACGGCATCCCTCTTCATAGTCGATTTTTGAAAACATGACAAATAAAAAAATATTATAGCAAAAGACTAATCTAGTATCATGTCTTTATGTGAGACATCATGAATCGTGTCCCATATGCCTCGGGTATAGGATCGGTCACATGTGCTATAATATCTATCCGTTCTAAATTTTCAAAAATGCCTAGAGCATTAAGAGGGAAAAAGGAATAGAACCGGATATGATTAAAATGATTAAGCAATTATCGAGAACAATCTGAGGTTTACCTAAGATTGGTTTCTCATGGACAGTTGGAAGTATGATGTTAAATTTTGGAGAGGAACCATATTGACATATTCTGAAAAGATGTAACTCTTATTCAGAAGTGATAGTCAAAATGGGAATATAGAAATGTTTTCCATATTGGGAGTTGGTTTTTAAGAATCTATGAGAAAGTTAGAAACTTTTATGCAAGAAGGATATTCAAAGGAATGTACTTTGAATGTGAGACTTCGTTTCCATGGAATTGATCTCCACTGGAATACTTTGTAATGTCTGTTGTCGGGTCTTTGTGACTTTTGTGCATAGTCATTGCAAGAGGATCAATGCATATGAGTTTAAAATCTAACAGCTTACAGTAAATGACAAGAATTTGATATTCTTAAATTTACGGTAAGGACTTGGAATTGTGAAATGAGCATCATTGGAATCATGTTCAATTGATCTACTTCACAAAGTAAGGATCATAGACAAACATAGTTTGCATACTTGGAGTATGGCATGACTATTGTATAGAAAACATAGTGTACATGCTTGGAGCATGAGACAAATATTGTTTTAATTCAACTGATAAGTTGATAAATCGAAACAGAATAATGTGTCATCAATATGGTGATGAATAAAAGGTGTTTTATTTATATTCATAAGTGCTGAGACCATATTGGATTCAATTATTCTTGTGTTTCGCTTTGCATGTTTTGACTTCCATAATAACTAGGTTATTCTTTCCGAATGACTAAGTTATTCAAACTTCCACAGTCGGTCATACGTCGGAAGTAGGTATGAATTAAGATTGTCATGAATTGGGCTTGTAGATGACTAAAGGTGTTTAGCCATAGCAATGGTTGCTACAACATTCATGAGTGCTCATAAGTTCTGAGTATTGGAATAAACCCACACTCACTTGCATCACTTCATGGAATTTATCTCGAGTGATTGTGAGACGGTAATATCATATAAGTCTTCAAACATAGAGATATGAGTTGTTACCTATGAGTTGGTTGTACATTGATTGCACGAAAACGGATCAGTAACTTGATGTTATAAAACGTGCCTTTGTGTACAATTCAACAAGTAGTAGAACAAGCATATGAGTCGAAGTTTATCTGTTCCGTTTAGTCCTTGGAGGATTAGAAGCGATATCTGGACCCCTCGATGATTTTGTTTTGACCTATGTACCGGGCCCGGTCAGAACCTAATTGATGTGTTCAATTTAGTTCTATGTCAAACAAATCAAAAATCGGGAAACAAACTGCTGGACAATAAGTACGACGTTGTTCCATGTATTTGTCCGGCTGATATCTTGAGAACAGAGGATTACATGATCACTTATCTAAAATGGCGCTTCATAGTTCAACAGAGTTTTGAGAGTTACGATTGTTGGTTGGTTCCTGAAGTCATATCTGCAAATATAGTTATTAGACTTATCCAAGTGGGAGACTGTTGGATAAGGTGTCTAAGTCCATAACAATATTTGAGATGTACTTGACCCGACCCGGCATGCTCCATTTGGGTTGCACTTCACCCGAATAATTTGTATGGATAATCTTTTGAGAATAGTATGTTTATGATTTATTAATTTATTATAAGGTATAATATATTAATATGAAATCATATTATTTAATTAGTATTGATCTTAAATTAATTAAGAATTAATTTAGTGATCAAAAGGTGACTAATTAAATATGGGCTCTTGTATTTATTTAGTGTGGGCTAATACTCATTTGGAATGGGCTTGGCATGCATGGGAGTCCATGGATAGTCCATGGAGCTTTTAACCCATGGATCCTTGGAAAGGAAGAGTCATGGGTATTAGGGTTTACATGGATGTAACCCTAATCCTCCACACTATATAAAGGAGTCTTTGGCACTTGATTTGGAACTAGTTGTGTGTGAACAAGAGTGGTGGCCGATTTCAAGAGTGTGCATTATTCTCTCAAGAGTTTTCCAAAGTTTGTAGTGATTTGTGATTTCCATTTGAGGCATCCACACTATTGGTGCTAGGCTCTCAAACTCCAAGCAATCAACCACTACTAAAAGGTATGTCATTCTACTAGTAATTTTATGATTCAAGTTCCCCTTGCCATGCTAGTTAGGATGTAAACCTTGGAAATTCTTATTTGCATGTATTTTAGAGAAAACATAGATCCAAGGTTTATAGGGTTGCATGTACACCATAGGAGTGTTAGAATGCTCAAAACCCATCACTAAGACCTTGACTTAAGCACTTAATGGGCATGTAAAGTCATAAAGTTGGAAACTTTATGACTCAAGAGTGTATTTTAGCCTTAGATCTGAAATATGGATGTAAGTGCTTAAGCCATTAAGTACTTATTGAGTTTTAAAGGCTGCAAGAGAATGCCCCGCATACTCAGAGTACGCCCTGCGTACGAGGTCAACCACCCCGATGGTGGTCAAATGCGAGGATTTGGAGTACGCTCAGCGTACCTTCAGAGTACGCCCCGCGTACTCGCATTGGGTCAATTTTGTTGAGTTGACTCGGTTGGGTTGACTCAGTTGACTTAGTGGGTTTGACTAGTTGACTTTGACTTTGACCTTAACGATATATTGGGATGTTGATGGAAATTGGTCTTTTGGTGGGAATAAGTGTCGGTTAGAGAGCTGAGATTCGGAGTCGATACCTCATCAGTTTTGTTCAGTTTGCGAGGTGAGTTTTACTCACTGTACTTTAGGGTCGAAGGCACCAAGGCCGGCCCATTGGATTGTTATCCTGGTTTATCGCATGTTGTTATGTTGTAGTGATCTGTTAGATCTGTATCCTGGTAGATAGGATGATGTTATGCTTAGTGATCTGCAAGATCTGTTTGATTGTCTATTGATTGGTTATATGCATGCTTATCTGTTATGTGTATGTCAACATGGTTTATGTGTGGTTGGGTTAAGGCATACCAATGTAGACTGAAGGCCAAGAGACCCAGGGCGTCTCGGATAGACTATAGGCCGATGGGGCGTACCAGTCAGGCCGAAGGCCGAGAGAACGTTCCAGATAAGCTGAAGGCCCGGTGAGGCGTACCAGTCATGCTTCAGGTACATTGGATGATCGCGGGAAGGCGAAGGCGTGGCCGTACACATCCTCATGTTTTGACTTATGAGTTTGGGTGACTCTGATGTTGAACATGTTTTGAAAAATAAGTTTGTAAACAGTTTGTGAAATTGGTTGCTTTTAAAAAGCTTAAATTTATCATGATTTTTATGAGTATTACACTACACATACGGAAAATTTATGAAATACAAATCCATATACTTCTACGACAATGAAGGAGTTATAGGAATGACACTCTGTATTAAAAAGATGGAATCAATATTCCATGACATTTCATATGTAGAAAACTGTCGTGTTAAGTTTGCCACCTGCACTTTTATGGACACCGCCCTTACCTGGTGGAACTATTATACTCAAACTATAGGCATTGACTCTGCTTATGCCACAACTTGGGAAGCACTAAAGATAATGTAGCACCCCGATGATAAGGTACTTCTATATTTAACCCTATAATTTAATTATGTTGCATTTTGTTCCCTTAGTTCCAAGAAGGTGTGCAAAAAGAGCCCTAGTGGCATTTTCATAATACGCCTTGAGGGAGTACGCCATGCGTACGTGTGTACGCTAAGCATACTAGGGCGCGCCCTATTATGTTGGGCGTACATGTTGTACGCTGAGCGTACTTGCCAGATTTGGAAACCCCAATTTTTAAGGTTTAGCTCGTATTTAAACACCCTTATGGCCTCATTTCCCCTCACCTTATCAGCCTCCATCCCTCTTGATACGTTTTGCAACCCTAGTTCACCTTAAGAAGCTATTTCAAGCCTAAGAGTGTGTGTTTTGTGCTTAGAAGAAGAAGGAAGGAAACCAAGCTCATCTTGGAAGAGTGAAGCACTTTGGATATCGGATGTCTACATTATTTGCAAATTTTTTAAGGTATAAAGCTTGCAACTTTACCCCTTTATCATATAGATCTAGATGTGGATGTCTTAATGATGGTTTTTGGTCCCAAAATGTTAGATCTTGATCATGGCATAGTCTAGACTCATTAAGTTGTCCTTTCAGATCATAGGAGGGGTCTTAAGTCATAAAAATGGAGTCCCAATGGTTGGTTTTGTCCCATGCATGTTATGGAGAGTCTTAAGGCATTAAGATGTTGAGTTTTTATGGATTAAGCACTTATTGAGCATGCAAGGTCATAAAGTTGGAAACTTTATGACTCCTAACAACATTTTGACCTTGGATATGCATTTTGGATGTGTTAAGTCGTTGTATTAAGCACTTAATGGGGAAAAAGGAAAGTTTGGGGTTATGCCGAGCATACCTGGGTTACGCCCAACTTATGCAGTCAATGTCCCTGTTTTTGGTCAGCAGAGGAGTACACCCAACGCACCTCTAGAGTACGCCCCGCGTACGCTTGCTGAGTTGACTCAGCTAGGTTGACTCGGTTGGGTTGACTCAGTTGATTTATGGATTTTTACCAGTTTGACCTTGATTATGACCAAGTTTGACCTTAAGGGTATTTTGGATATTTTGGGATTTTGATGCAGATTGGTCATTTAGTTGGTATAGGTGTAGGTTAGAGAGTTGAGATTCAGAGTCGGGACCTCATCAGCTTTTGTCCAGTTTGTTAGGTGAGTTTTCCTCACTATACTTGCGGGTCGAAGGCACCAAGGCCGACCCTTTGGATTTGATATCTTGTTATGTGATAGTACGTTATCGTGTTGTAGTGATCTGTTAGATCGGTATCCTGGTATATAGGATGATGATATGCTTAGTGATCTGTAGATCTGCCCGACTGTCTGTGGACTGCTTATATGTTTATCTGTTATATTTGCACATATTTGGTTGGTGGTTGAGGCTTTACTACTTTATGCGTAAGCCAACAGGTCGGGGGCATACCAACCTGATGGTTAATTGGGACAGAGGGTATTCCATCCCGAGGATGACATGACCCGTTGTAGATTAGCATTCCAACCCGATGGTTGATTGGGCCTGGGGTATTCCAACCCGATGGTTGACTGGACCCATAGTATATTGGCATTCCAGACCGATGGTTGATTGGGCCTGGGGGTATTCCAACCTGATTGTTGATTGGACCCGACATGTTGTTATTGTATATGTTATCTGTTTATGTGTTGGTACTTTGGGGGAACTCACTAAGCATTGGCTTACAGTTTTGAGTTATGTTTTAGGTACTTCAGATGACCGTGGGAAGGCGAATGCGTGACCGTACACATCCTCTTGTTTATGACTTATGATTTTGGGAGAGTCTGATGTTCGAAAATGTTTTGAAAACTATGTTTGTAAATAATTTTTGAATTGGGGTTGGTTTTAAAAAAAGTTTAAATGTCTTGTGATTTTTATGGGCGTTACAAGTTGGTATCAGAGCCTTGGTTTGAGTGACTTGGAGGAACACTCGTGTGAATCCAGTCTCAAACTAAGGAAAAAGATTTTTAAAAATAATTTTCAAATTGTTTTAAAAATAATCAAATATGATGCGATTTGTACGATCAGTCGGAGCCAGTAAGTAGATCCCAAAGTACCACACTGTTATTTGATATTGTGATATGTTAGAACAACATGCTAGTGATAGGCTAGGGATCTTCAAGAATTGCATGATAGAATTTCCTGATTATATGATGCCTGATAGCCTAGGGTTTTTCCTTATATGAAATTGACATCATTACTTTAGTTGCTTTGTGTATGCATCATAGTTATACATAACTAAGATTCTATAGCCTGAGAATGTTTGGTTTGGCCTTATTTCATATCCTTGTTTGATGAAGGGCTTAGGGTAGAATATGGTATTAGACTGTCTATAGGGTCCATTGCTATGTATGATTAGCATACACGAGTCCTGCAGGGTTGGGGGAAGTTTCATGGATAAGCTGTGTGAGGTTAGTCGGCTAGTTTCGTAATGCTTAGCCTTCCTCTAGGAAGTGAGGATAGAGTGATTGTGTATGCTAGTGTGTATTGTTAGGGTTGTTGTGATGATCCTCTGTGACAAATATAGGTAGGTGTAGAAGGTAGTATGGGCTCGTACTACTGGAAATACATGACGTGTATGCGTAGCAGGGAAGTCACAACCCCTATGGATTTGTTGGGAGTTGGTTCCCCTGGTATGATATGCATTTTGTCTGATATCTCCCTGGTTTATTTTCAGTATGGTGATGACGAGACGATTTGAGGCAGGATCTGAATCAGTATCGGGAGCTAGTGGCTAGGATAGGCCAACTATTGAGGAGTGGTGAGGGAGATCATGCAGGAGGAGGTTGTTTCCCTCTTTTGGGTACAGTTACCGGAGATGTTGATGGGTTTTAGTATACTACAACATCCTATGGTGCACATACAACCCTAAATACCTTGGATCTATGTTTTCACTAATTATACATGCAAATGGTTTCCAATGCATTAAACCTATAACTAGCATGCAATTTCATATTACCAAATAAGATACTAGTTAGAGTAACATACCTTTTGTGTTGTAGCTTGATTCCATGGAGTTTAAGAGCCGACTGCCTCAAGTGTGACATCTCAAATGGTTCACACAACACCAACAACAACTTGGAATAACTTGAGAGAAAAGTCCTTATGCTGAAATCGGCTAGCCCTCTCATATGAAACCTTAGAGCCGATTTCTTGAGCTATGGGGTCCTTATATATTGTGGCTATTAGGGTTACACTATGTAACTCATGTCTTTCCAACTCTTTATCCTCCATGGGTTAAAACCTCCATGGAGTATCCATGGGTTACTCCATGGGTTTAGCCCAACATGAAGAACTATGGATCATAAGCCCACATATATAAGAATGAATGATTTACACAATCAATCCCCATATATTTAATTAGTGTCTTTTGATCACAAAATTAATTCCAAATTAATTCTTGATCAATACTAATTAAATAATATTATTTCATATTAATATATTAGAACTTAAAATATATTAATAAATCATAAATATCCTTTTCTCACAAAAGTCTATCCAAATCATTCTGATGCCATGCAACCCAAATGGACCATGCCAAGTCGGGTCGAATACATACCAACTATAGTTATGGACTTAGACACTAATCCAACAGTCTCCCACTTGGATAAGTCTAAAACTATTATTGTGTATGACTCCAAAACCCAACTAGCAATCGTAGCTTTTAAAGTCGCTGTCGAACTCTGAAAAAATCAACGACGCGTCCATTAGATAAGGGATCATATATTCGTCCATTCTAGATATCATATGGACTGAGACATGGATTATAATCATTCTCTCTGTCCATCTGTTGTTTCCCGATTTCTGATTTATGACGACTGACTAATTGAGCAAATCAAATCAGTCCAGGCCCGACCAAGCACTTACGTTTGTCATCAATAAATCATCGAGGGGCCCACAGATATCGCTTTTATCCCTCCAATGGTAAAAGGAATGGATAAACTTCGACTCATATGCTTGTTCTACTACTCGTTGAATCATACACAAAGGTACGTTTTATAACATCGAGTTACCAATGCGTTTTCGTACAATCAATGTATAACCAACTCATAGTCAACAACTTATATCTGTAGGTTTGAAGAATATAACATATTATCGTCTTTTGATCACTCGTGATAAAATCCATGAAGTGATTCAAATGAGCATGGGTTTAATCCAATACTCAGAACTTATGAGCACTCATGAATGTTGTAGCAACTCTTGCTATGTCCAACACCTTAGACATCTACAAGCCAACTTCATGACAGTCTTGATTCATATCTACTTCCAACATATGACCGACTGTGGAGAATTTAAATAACTTAGTCATTCGGAAAGAATAACCTGGCTATTCTGGAAGTAAAAACACGCAAAGTGAAACACAAGAATAATACTAATCATCTATGGTCCCAAGCACCTTTGAGAGTAAATAAAACACCTTTTATTTAAACACCATATTGGTTACTCTTTATTCATTGTATAATGTTTCAAATAATCAACTTTATACTTGAATCGAAACAATAGTCATGCCATGCTCCAAGCATGCACACTATGTTTGTCCAAACAATAGTTATGCCATACTCCAAGTATGCACACTATGTTAGTCTATGATCCTTACTTTGTGAAATAGACCAATTCATCATGATTCCAATGATGCTCATTCCAAAATCCCAAATCCTTACCGCAAATGTAAGAATACAAGATTCTTACCATTTACCGAAATCTGTTAGATTCTAAACTTATATGCATTGATCCTCTTATAATGACTATGCACAAAGTCACAAAGACTTGCCAACAGACATTACAGAGTATTCCAATGGAGAGCAGTTCCATGGAAACGAAGTCTCAAATTCAAAGTACATTGCTTTGAACATCCTTCTTGCATTAAGTTTTCTAATCTTACACAGATTTAAAGAATAACTTCCACCTATGGAAACATTTCCATATTCCCATTTTGACTATCACTTCTGAACAAGAGTTGCCTCTTTCCAGAATATGTTTATATGGCCCTTTCCAAAAATTTACACCACACTTCCAACTGTTCCTGAGCAACCAATATTTGGTAAACCTCAGATTGTCCTCGACAATTGCTTAATCATTTTAGTCATATCAAATTCTAGACCTTTTCCCCTCTTAATTCCCTAGGCATTTGGAAAATTTAGAACAAATAAATATTATAACACATGCAATCGATCCTATATTCGAAGCATATGGGACATGATTCATGATGTCTCACATAAAGACATGAACCTAGATCAGTCTTTTGCTACAATATTTTTATTTGCCATGTTTTCATAATTCGACTATGAAGAGGGATGCCGTAATCATAATCGAATTTGAGAATGCAATATATATATATATATATATATATATATATATATATATATATATATATATATATATATATATATATATATATATATATATATAATTTCCTTATGTTGAACCATTCCAACATAAAATTCATATATATATATATATATATATATATATATATATATATATATATATATATATATATATATATATATATATATATATATATATCCTTGACTAAAGATGATTAAAAACTCAATCTAAGCTTTAGAATTGAAATGAAGTATAATTTCCTCTCCCTTAATTATAGCAAAACAACTTTTCCTAATTGAAACTTTTGTTTTCTATAATTAACATTGATAACTTGCAACACTTATCATAATTGATTATGCTCCCACTAGCATAATAATTACCAGTATAACAATTATGCTCCCACTAGCTTTGACATGTATCCAAAAATTAGCTGGACTTCTAGAAATCAATACTTTATTGACTTTCTTTCCAAAGTTCAGATTTCTGATACGAGATGCTTTGATAAGATTTTATCAAAATCATACACCTTTTCTTAGATAGCTCACATGTGTGTCTAAACAATTTCCAGAACTATGAAAAGGGATGTCGTAATCATAGTCTCAATTGTTTAGTCCTTTTCCATTTCTCACAAGTCCATGTTAGTGTGCCGGTTAACCACACACACTCCACTAACAACTTTGAGAATGCAAATATCATAATTGCTATCTATTTAAAATCTACTTAGTGAAAGCTTTTCCTCTCCATCATTTTCATGAATGAGAGAGAAACCTTATGACACTTAGATTTTATGGTGTATGTGTCCCTATCCATGTGAATTTGTCATAACCACAAAGGGAGGTTAGTGACAAATCCAAACTCATATGGACCGAACTTGTGCAATCTTAACTTCTTGCTACCTGGCAGCACAAGGGCCTGCCATTGTTTCCAAGTAGTTGTCCCAACTTGTACAACTCAGATGTATAGTCAACTTTAACTGGAATGGGCACAGAAATAAGAGTATGTCAACACGATAGGTTACAAACCTCAAGTCGTGCGCTAGTGATAAACTACAGGTTTTATTCTTTATTAGTTCTTGAAACTTTTCAAGATCTTTAAGACTCCTACTGACCTCTTGACATATAAGATTCTCTTGTTAAGAACCATTCCTTGACAAAGCAAATATTCAAGAGTTAGTGCGGATTCTTATCAAGCCAAACACTTCACATAATTGGCCTTAGTTGGTCTCTGTTTTATCCAAAACATCACAACTTACCAATTTCAAATGTACAAGAGTAGAACACATTTTACTCTTACATTTGACAAGTGTTATAAACCTTCTTAAGATTATGTCACTCAAGTTACAATCTTGGAGTATTACTCTAAGATTCAATTTTGGAATGAAGTATGATTCATCTTTTGATTTAACCATTTCAACAATCCATGATTCCTCTTCTTATCCAAACAAATTTACTAAGATGTCCTTAGAGGATCAATTGTGATATGGTTTCATAATCACTACGATAATCACAAAACACGATACTAAAGTACTCTCCCATATTTTCAGATTGGAGAAACTTTTATCTTTCTGCCTAATTTGATTCTTCTCATTCATTCTGCCATACATTGAAACTTTTCCAATGTTTCAGAATTATACTTAAACTTGTAAGTATAACCATATTTACTAAACTTCAGTAAATCATGACGAATAATCTTATCGATCTTTGTGGTGGACTTGACCAGTGCACAAGAATCTGTACTCGATCCCTTAGTCCTTCACTTGACTCACATATACATGTGAACAAGGAATTAGTCTTAATTTTTCCAAAGATGAAAATTCTCATTCATCATACAATACAACTTGCATGATTCCAAGTTTCTATCCAACTGAAACTTGGGTGATAAGAATCTTTCCTTATTTGGTAAATTATGACACTACCACAAACGAAAGAATCAAATCCATTTTCCAATGTTACTATCAATGGAATCATATAAACAACAATTTTTCACAAATGCCACTGTAAGGATATTTAAAATAAATAAAAACGAAACTTTTCTTTTTTTTAAAACTTGTCGAAAAAACTTATCATTGCAATGAAAATGCATATGAAAACTATGTTGTTATCTATTCCTAAGCAATCTATCACAACTCTTAAGCAGCAACTCAAAAATTCTGATCACCGAACCATGCAATCGAAATCCATCTTCGCGATCAGAATCAGCTTACTCTTCTTTAAGATTCCTCTCTTTTCTTTGATTCTTAAAACTTCAACATGTGACCCAGTCACATCATGTAATAAGAATCTCCAAATAGGAACTTAATAGAGTTAGACAGTGGACTTACCTGAAGTAGAGTCAAACTTTTTGACTTGACCAACCTTATGATCTTTCAGGTAAATAGGGAAGCTTTGCAACCAATGCCCCTTCCTTTGGCAATATAAGCATATGGACTCTTTGGGAATGGTACACGAGACTGTCTCAGACTTAGCCTTTCTCTTTACCATTTGGTCAACCAAGTTGACTATGACTGATCCTTTTCCATTGGGAAGAGAAAGATTTTCTGGATTTCCAATGTTACCATTGTCAATGTCCATGGAAGTTTCGGAAGTCGATCTTCCAATCAAATTTGCTTTACCCATGCTCCAAATCATTGTTGATTTAGCAGCATCAAGCAAATAGGTAAGATCATTAAGGGTCATGTAATGGTCTGTCACGTAGTAGTCCTAAAGGAACTCACTATGTGACTTAGAAAGTGATTGAAGAACCTACTCAACAACCAACTTCCTCAAGACCTTGACACTCAACTCTGTCGGTTTGTCAATATGTGACTTTATCTCCAAGATGTGAGCACACATAGACTTTGCTTGCCAATAGGGCTTGAGTGACCTTGAACTTTTTCAAGAACTTGTGGGTTATGGAGAATAATTGGAGGAGGTGAAGGAAGAGAAGTATGATTTCCATGAACCAACCATGGGACATCGTCTTCATTAGGAAAGCTTATTCCTAGGGATTTGGGAAGATCATAGTTGTCTAAACTAGACATCTACAATGGGAGATTTTCAAGTTAGTTGATTTAAGTCCTTAATATAACACCCAATATGAATTATTACGGCTAGGACCCAACACAATACTTTTATAACTTGGAAGAGGGATGCCGTAATCCAAGCTATAAAATATTTGAAGGTAGGCGAATGACGATTCATCAATTTCCACCATGAAAAACGAAATAGGTATTAGGTTTTAATTGGTTTGAAACTCCTAGATCTTTTGAGATTCATTGAACTATTCAATGGCATGCTTAAATCTTGAGTGTGCCCTCTCAAGTTTGTGACTGGGATGCCGAGGATCACAAACAAGGTGTGAATAACCATGCAAATATACTTGGTACTCTTAATTTTTATCACCTAATCGATGTGTCGGTTAACCACACGCGCTCCACCGATCTATGATAAACCTTAAGCCACCCTTTGCCAACCTTGTTAAATGCAAGTTAGTGTGCCGGTTAACCACACACGCTCCACTAACGACTTAAGCAAAGTGCAAAGTGTAATTTCATGGGTTAGCACCAAATTCACATTTTCTTAAGTAACTAAGATTAGGAATTGATAAGTGTTTAGTTACTTAGTATTTATCATTATACTTTTAATGAAGGGAGAATTAGAGTCCTGTCAAACCCGTTCGGCTAACGACCCTCCACCAGTCAAGGAAGCGGTGGGTGAGAGTGGACACCCATTAAACTGCCATTTTATAGGCAGTAACCTTATACCCCCCTTATAGACCGGCTTCGTGAATGAGGCCTACTAACGGTAAGACTGACTTTTTTCTTATACATATATATAACTATTAACTATTAATATTATAATAGTATAAGGGTTGAATTTTAACTTTTAAAACTCTAAGGGCTTAACTTGGAATTCAAGTATTCATGGGGAAACTTTACAAATTCCAAAACTTCAGGGCAAGTTTTGAACAATTCAAAAACTTTTCAATTCCATAACTTATGTGTTTAAAGTAGTTTTAATGAAAAACTCTTCAAGTTCCATAACTTGAGGACAAGTTATGGAAGACTTTAAAGCATTTAAAAATGAGACTCTTCATTTTCATAACTTATGGAAATCTTATGAGTTTTAAAAAACATAAATGTGACTTTTCATATAACTTGAGGACAAGTTACAAAAACACATTTTATGAATAACTTTTAGATCAATTTTGATTGAAACACATTATCACATAACTTTTCTATTAATCTAAGCTAACTCATAAGAACAAGATAATTCAAATCATCAATCTTTAAGAAATTAGCATGAACATATAAACTAATACAAATCTTGAAGTTATGACAATTATCTTTGAAATTGGATTAGCATGAACATTACCACATCAAAAACAGGTTTATAAGTTCCAAAACAGCTTAGGGTAATGTTCCTAGTCCAATTCCAGCCAAAAAACTCGAAGATATGCTTTCAGGGGGTCCAACTCGCCGAGTGCACGAACCAAATCGACGAATTGGATTAATTTGTACATGAACTCGTCGAGTCCCCTGTCCAGACAGCAAAAAATTCGATTTTTTCAGCTTTTTCAGCAATTTGCATCAAGTATAATTGAAAACAACCCATGGATCTGATACCACTGATAGATTTTAGTATACTACAACATCCTATGGTGCACCTACAACCCTAAATACCTTGGATCTATGTTTTCACTAATTATACATGCAAATGGTTTCCAAGGCATTAAACCTATAACTAGCATGCAATTTCATATTACCAAAAAAGATACTAGTTAGAGTAACATACCTTTTGTGTTGTAGCTTGATTCCAAGGAGCTTAAGAGCCGAGTGCCTTAAGTGTGACATCTCAAATGGTTCACACAACACCAAAAACAACTTGGAATAACTTGAGAGAAAAGTCCTTATGCTCAAATCGGCTAGCCCTCTCATATGAAACCTTAGAGCCGATTTCTTGAGCCATGGGGTCCTTATATATTGTGGCTATTAGGGTTACACTATGTAACTCCTATCTTTCCATACTCTTCATGCTCCATGGGTTAAAACCTCCATGGAGTATCCATGGGTTACTCCATGGGTTTAGCCCAACATGAAGAACTATGGATCATAAGCCCACATATATAAGAATGAATGATTTACACAATCAATCCCCATATATTTAATTAGTGTCTTTTGATCACATAATTAATTCCAAATTAATTCTTCATCAATACTAAATAAATAATATGATTTCATATTAATATATTAGAACTTATAATATATTAATAAATCATAAATATCCTTTTCTCACAAAAGTCTATCCAAATCATTCTGATGCCATGCAACCCAAATAGACCATGCCAAGTCGGGTCGAATACATACCAATTATAGTTATGGACTTAGACACTAATCCAACAGATGTTTGGGTCTATCAAGACCGCCATGGTGGAGTACTTTGACGAGCGTTATGTTGCATTGTCTGAGGTTGTTGCTGCTGCAGCCACCGCAGTCGTTACAGGTGCTGGGAGAGCCTTTCAGTATCGAGACTTTGACAATACGAAGCCCCAGAATTTGATGGAGTTCAGGAGCCGATCATAGCCAAGAGGTGGTTGTCTGACATTGAGGGATACTTCTTCACTTGCTCTTGCCCAACTGACCAGAAGTTCAGGTGCGCTCTGTACCTTCTTAGGTCTGAGGTGAAGGATTGGTGGAGACTTGTTACCAACTCGTATTCTCCTGATCAGAGGACTGCAGTGACTTGGGAGCAGTTCTCGGAGATGTTCCGTTCTAGATATGTTCCGCTGGTGGAGCGTGAGAGGTTGTCCCAGGAGTACTTGGATTTGAGACAATGGACTGAGTCGGTGACGGAGATCACCAAGATGTTCTTGGAGAGGGCCATGTTTTGTCCTGACTTTGTTGCTTTTAAGCAAGCTCAGATGACTCGTTACTTGAGCATGCTCAAGACAGAAATCAGACAGTTTGTATCCACTCAGCGTTATGGTTCACTGTTGGAGTTATAGGAGGCCGCTAGGCGGCGTGAGATTGAGATGGAGCTCCAGACAAGGGAGCAGAGGCGTAAGATTGAGGTGCGCTCTGTACCTTCTTAGGTCCGAGGTGAAGTAGTCCTTCAGACCATGGAGCTTATCCAGAAAATTAGGCAGAGACTACAGACTGCTTAGAGTCGGCAGAAGAGCTATGGCGATCGACGTCGATCAATGTTGGAGTTTCAGGTCGGCGATATGGTGCTCCAGAAGGTCTCACCCTGGAAGGGTGTGATACGCTTCAGGAAGAGGGGGAAATTGCGTCCCCGGTTCATTGGACCTTTTCGGGTGATTTCCAGAGTTGGTAAGGTGGCTTACAAGTTGGATTTTCCGAGCGAGCTCAGTCATATCCACAACACTTTTCATGTCTCGCAGTTGCGGAGGTGTGTGTTGGACAACGATATAGTGGTTCTATTGGATGATATTCAGGTCGATGAGCGTCTGAACTATGTTGAGAGGTCGATGGCTATTCTAGAAGGAAAGATGAAGGTCATGCGCAACAAGTAGATACCTTTAGTAAAGGTACAGTGGCAACATCAGAGAGGCTCCGAGTGGACTTGGGAGCCGGAGACTGAGATACGGGAGCATTATCATGGGTTATTCGTTGCGGCAGACTTCGAGGATGAAGTCTAGTTCAAGTGGGAGATAATTGTAACATCCCAATGATACGGTACTTCTAATTTTAACCCTATAGTTTAATTATGTTGCATGTTGGTCCCTTAGTTCAAGAAAGTGTGCAAAAAGACCCCTCGTGGCATTTTCGTAAATACGCAGTGGGGGAGTATGCCATGTGTATGCGTGTATGCTCGGCGTACTTGAAAGATTTGGAAACCCTAATTTTTAGGGTTTAGCTCATATTTAAACACCCTTATGGTCTCATTTCCCCTCACCTCATCAACCTACATCCCTCTTGATACGTTTTGCAACCCTAGTTCACCTTGAGAAGCTATTTCAAGTCTAAGAGTGTGTGTTTTGTGCTTAGAAGAAGAAGGAAGGAAGCCAAGCTCATCTTGGAAGAGTGAAGCACTTTGGATATGGGGTTTCTACATCATTCGAAATATTTTTAAGGTATTAAGCTTGCAACTTTATCCCTTTATCATATAGATCTAGATGTGGATGTCTTAATGATAAAAGGGATAAAGTTGATTTATGGATTTTGACCAGTTTAACCTTGATTTTGACCAAGTTTGACCTTAAGGGTATTTTGGGTATTTTGGATTTTGATGGAGATTGGTCATTTGGTTGGAATAGGTGCGGTTAGAGAGCTGAGATTCGGATTCGAGACCTCATCAGCTTTTGTCTAGTTTGTGAGGTGAGTTTTCCTCACTGTACTTGCGGGTCGAAGGCACCAAGGATGGCCTTTTGGATTTGATCTCCTGTTATGTGATAGTATGTTATCGTGTTGTAGTGATCTGTTAGATCGGTATCCTGGTATATAGGATGATGTTATGCTTAGAATCTGTAGATCTTCCTGACTGTCTATAGACTGCTTATATGTTTATTTGTTACATGTGCACATATTTGGTTGGTGGTTGAGGCTTTACTGCTTTGTAAGTAAGCCACCAGGCCGGGGGCATACCAACCCGATGGTTGATTAGGCCCAAGGGTATTCCATCCCGAGGATGACAGGACCCGTTCTATATTGGCATTCCAACCTGATGGTTGATTGGGCCTGGGGTATTCCAACCCGATGGTTGACTGGACCCATAGTATATTGGCATTCCAAACTGATGGTTGATTGGGCCTGGGGGTATTCCAACCCGATGGTTGATTGGACCCGACATGTTGTTATTATATATCTTATATGTTTATGTGTTGGTACTTTGGGGGAACTCACTAAGCGTTGGCTCACAATTTTGGGTTATGTTTTAGGTACTCAGATGACCGCGGGAAGGCGAAGGCGTGACCGTACACATCCTCTTGTTTATGACTTATGATTTTGGGAGACTCTAATGTTCGAAAATGTTTTGAAAACTATGTTTGTAAAAAATTTGTGAATTTGGGTTGGTTTTAAAGAGTTTTAATTTCTTGTGTTTCACGGGTGTTACAGATAATGATCATAGAAATACACTACCCCCGAGATCAGATACATAAATTAGAACAAGAATTGCAAGACTTAACCATGAAGGGGACATAGATTTTAGCTTACTTTTCTCGATTTGACGATCTCACAATGCTATGTTCGAGTCTCGTAACAATGGTATGGATTCTGATTATGCTTGTCCCTTAGCTTCTCTTTGTAACAAGCTTCCGAACATTGACCTTGGCAGTTTTACTACTAAGGACACTGCCCCCCCCCTCAAATCGCAGAATACACTGGCGTTTTAGTAAAATTGTCCAAGATATGGAAGTGCATTTCAACATGACGGCTCAAAAGAAAGTATTTTTCCAGTGTTTACGTGCACCACATGCTCAAGATTTTCTTCTAGCTGTACCTATAGACGGGCTTGGCAATATATGTCTCCTGTGGAGTATCGTACCATCCTCAAATGTCTACTCATGATTCCAATATTCCCAACCGACGAGATATGTCTGGTGTGTCGCAAGACATGTTTGGACTCTTTTGGAGAGCATGTAGTTCATTGCAAAGAACTCCTGTGGTTCAAATACAGACACGATATGGTTAGGGATGTTTTGGTCGATATATTTAAGCGTGTCGGGGTTTCCGCCAAGAAAGAGGCTCCTGTGAATTTCCTGACTGACCGGACAGAAGGAAGGTCAACCTTTAGACCAGCTGATGTTATGATTTTTGGATGGGTTGGAGGGAAACACACATGTGTGGACCTTACAGGGGTATCCCCTCTCGTAGGCTTGAGGGTCGGGGGTTTCACGGCGGGACAAGCAGCATTTAAAGTTGCTACATGCAAGGTTACCAAACATGAGAACTCGTGGGTGGAAAATCAACACATGTTCATACCTTTTGTATTTGATACGTTTGGTTTCCTTGCGCCGGATGCGGTGAAGCTTCTTAGTAGAGTACAACGGATCATGCATAACCATGTTATATCTCATAGATCTATAGATGTAGTCTTCAAAAGAATTGACTTTACCATACACAAAGGCTTAGCGACACAATTTGTTGCCTGTTTGCCTTCTCATTCGTTGTACGATGATAACTAAGATGTCTTAATTAATATATCGTTTGTATACCAAAAGAAAAAAATTAATATATATATATATATATATATATATATATATATATATATATATATATATATATATATATATATACTAATAATTAAAAATAATCAAAAATATTAAAAATAAATGAAAAATAAAATTGAAAAGAGTATTGTAGTCCTTTCATGTCTCGCAAAGGGTTTAGCATGTAAATTCAACCTAACGGGGGATGAAACGTGCAATTTTTAACCAAACGAAGGACGATCCAGATTAATTTTTGAAAAGATGACTGAACGTGCCTGCACGACGAACGATTCGTGTAATTTACTCTAGTCATTTTATTTCGTTTAGTAAATATAGAACCTTCTCTCTAACGAATGTCGAATATAAGTACTATATATTTACTTAAAATTTTGTGGACTATCATTACAACAACCAACTAACCACAAGAACTATTATATAACTAGGTCTAAGACCCATTTATTACATGAGTTAATTAATATATATATATATATATATATATATATATATATATATATATATATATATATATATATATATATATATATATAAGAACTTTGGATTTATAAAAAATAAGAAAAATAATGAATTATTAAAGTTGGTTTTTTTATCTTTTAAATTTAAATAAATAAACAAAATAAACTAATGAACTTTAATTTGAAAATTTTGAAATAAGAAGGTAAGTCAATTAATGAAATTGATATTAATTTATTACTATATTTATTGTAATTATTAAATTAAAGTATTATGTGTAATTTAAATAGAAAAACTCATGAAATGACATGTGGAAAAGAAATTAATTTAAAATAACCAAAAAATGACATTTGACAAAATTAAATGAGAGTGTGACGTTTGAAAAAAAAACCTTTATTTATTAGACTAAAAGATTTACAATAAAATGATTTTATAACATACGCCCTAAGTCACATATAAAAAACATTAATTTATGTATTAATTATAAGGATTATTACCATAATTAAATACGATAAACATTAGTTACAAATAATAATTTTTATAATTAATGTATTTTACATTTAGTTATGGTAATATTATATATAATATGTATGACACATATTAGAAAATCTTTACGTATGTATCTTGAATACAACTTTTTAACAGCCATAAAAACTTTATTTAATTTATTCTAACATATTCAAAGAAAAAAAAACGTCTTTATCCATTATAAATCATAAAAATGAACGGAAACATAAGGAAAGCTAAAACTTGCCCGTATTTTGAACTTTGCTTCATGGCTTGAATTGTTTGTAATTTATACCGATAATATCATCTAATATCTGTGGAAATATTACTGTCTATCACGTTCTGACAAGTGGCAGATGATACAGAGCGTTATACAGCAGTAAAATGGAAGACACATGATAGTGGGTGTCTATAAAACGGTCATATTCACTTCTTTTTCTCTTTAATCTTTAACACTTAAAAGAAAATAAAGTTCAAAAAAAAAAAAGTGTAAATAAGGTTTTGAGGTCTCTGATCTTTCGTTTTGTCAAAATCAGGGTGGGTCTAAATGTAGGCTTTTTAAACAAAATGATTTAACTATATATAACTTTTTATTTTATTTTAAATTTGCATTTTTAATCTCGGGTAAAAAAAATATAAAAATTCAATGTTGATTAATATTATATATCTCCAAAAAATTATTAATCACTTTTTATAATTTTATAATTAAATTGAATGCATATAAATAGTTAATTTTTTGACAAGAACTCTATTTTTTTAAATGAGAAAACACCGCCAATAGACAAAAAAATGGGGGTGAATTTCAAATTTTGATCATAAAAATTGACTTTTCCAGTTTTAGACATGGATTCCGCGGAGGACCCTCTGCGGACCTCCGCGGAATGACGTCATATCCGCGGAATCAGAAAAAGTTTTATTTTTTATTGTTTAAAAAATCCTTCCGTGGGGGTCCTCTGCGGAGACATTAACCCATCCGCGGAGTGAGTTGTTTGGCAGGTCATAAATCCCTCCGCAGAGGAGCTGACGAGGAGCTCCGCGGAAAGATTAATGTCTCCGCGGAATGGTTATTTGCGACGGTTTTTTGGATATAAAGTGTTTTTTTTTCATTTATTTAGCTACATTTGCATATTAGATCGATTAGTTTTAGTGTTACAAATTTTTTTTGAAAAGAATTATTAGTTTTGTTATTTTATGTACTGGGGGTTTTTGGTAGATAAGTAATGAGGTTAACACCTACGTTAGACCTAAGTTTAACAACTTAGGTATAATGCTTCCGCCAAATTTTGATCGTCGAATATTGTTTGATTTGGTCAAAAGTAAGGCTAATGTGTTCAATAGTAATATATCATTGTCATTTCAACACCCGGTTCATGGGTATGTTATGAATATTGTAGATGAAGCAAAAGTTTATCAACTCAGAAATGTAATTTCTGAAACGAAGGAGATTGTTCATTTGTATTTGGAGGTGTTTGAGGTATGGGTCGAACTGACAGAAGCGGTTGACAAGATTGTACCATATAATGTTGAAAACATTGTATCTGATAATGTTGAAGAGTGTCCAGAAGAAGAAACTGTGGCATTGAATACAGTGGAAGAAGAAAATTTATATGAGTTTGGAAGACTGGCTGACAAAACTTTGTCAAACGGTGAAGAGTCAAATGAAGGTTGGTCAGAAGATGAGTTCACACACGGGAAAAAAGGTTCAAACATATTTTACGGTATGCCTCCCATACCTGATTGTCCTGATCCTATTGTTGAACCCGGACCATTTCACAGTTTAGGTCCAAATGATGATATGTTTGTTCGTCAAACGTATGATAACAAACAACAACTAATATTTCCTTTAAGTCTTAAAGCAACCAGAGAAAAGTTTCAGTTTAAGACCAAAAATTCTAACAAAAAACGTTATGAGGTATATTGTGAAATTGAGAACTGTAGTTGACGTTTATATGCAAAACGCATTCATCCCACTGATGAATTTGAAATCAGGACTTTCAACAACGTGCACACATGTTCGTCATTACAGATACACCCTAATCATAAGCATGCTAATAAAAAAGTCATGGGTACTATATTGCATGAGATTATGGGAAAAACTCGTTCCAAGGTTTGGAGGCCTAATGAAATATCAAGGGATTTGAATGTTTTGCTGGAAATCAATGTAAATTACAAACAAGCTTGGCGTGCAAAACAATATGCTATGGAATTGTTGTTGCGATCCTCTGAAGAATGTTTTTCCAAACTTCCTATTTATTTTCACAATTTGAAGATGCATAATCCCGGTACAGTGGCCTATATACAAACAGATTGTGAAGATTGTTTTGAGTCTTGTTTTTATGTCATTGGGAGCACGGTAAATACAAAAAACTTGTTGTTATTTAATATATAATTATTTGTAAAAAATTATAGAGTGTTTATTTGTTCCATTTTAATATATTGCAGATACGAGCATTCAAACGTTTTTGTCGTAAAGTTATAATTATGGATGGTGCCCATTTGAAGGATGATTTTAAGGGAACCATATTGCATGCAGTAGCTATGGATGAGAACAACCAGATAGTGCCCCTTGCGCACGAAATATGCAAAAAAGAGAGTAGTCTTACTTGGACATGGTTTCTTGAAAAGTTGTATGAATGTGTTGGTGATTGTCAAGAATTGACTTTTGTAACTGATAGGGCTGATGCAATTCGGGTTAGTATTGAAAATGTTTTCCCTCATGCTCATCATGGTGTGTGTGATTTTCATCTACTAGGAAACATAGTACACAGGTTTAGGAAAAATGATAAAACAAAAGTGTTGTTTTGGAGGCTTGTGAAAGCTTACAAAAGAAATGTTTTTGAAGAATTGTGGTCTAGATTTAGTTCTACTAGACCGCAAGTAGCGGCGTATCTAAGTGAAATTCCACGTCCTAAATGGACTAGAGTGTATTCCCCGTCGAAACGGTACGATTACATGACCTCGAACAGTGCAGAGTCCATGAACGCTTTATCTGTAGATGCAAGGAAGATGCCTATAATACATCTTCTTGAGTTCTTCCGTCGTCTTTCACAGGAATGGTGTAACAAGCGTCGCATCGATGGACGTATGAATTTAATTATCTCGAATAATAAGTTAATTATATATATATATATATATATATATATATATATATATATATATATATTCTTTACAGGGAAACGTTCAACAGTGCTAACCGAGTGGGCTGAAAAACTAGTTAGTAAAAATGAAGAGCATACGACAGGATGGTCCGTTTCTGGTGTTTCAGATGCAATCTATGAAGTGCATGATTTCAAACATGGTGGCATAGTTGATCTGAGGCAAGAGACTTGTACATGCAAATATTGGGAAGGAACTGGGTTGCCTTGTGGTCATGTCATAATGGTCTTAAAGCACTTGAAAAAAACTAACTTCGGACATCTGGCTATAGATGCTTACAAAATGGAAACTTACCGAAGTACGTATGAGGAGCCTGTTTACCCACTTCCAGACCCATGTGATTGGGAGATTTCTGCTGAGATGATGGTTGTTAAACCCCCGATAATGGATACACGTCAAGCTGGTAGACCAAGAAATAGAAATCGTATCCCGTCACAAGGTGAGGAACCTATAGTAAGAAGGTGTACTAGATGTGATAGTACAACACATAATGCAGCGACTTGTCCGGCATTGGTCCCAATGAATCAAAAAAAGGCTACAAAAAATAGTGCGGCATCAGGTAGTAACACAAAAGGGAAAGGGAAAGGGACAGAAGGGACTCAGGAGACGCTAGAGACGCACGAGACATAAGAGACGCGTTGGACGAGTGGGACGCACAGAGAAGACTATTGTTCAACGTTTGATTTGAATTATTGATGTTGTATTTATAATTAATTATGTTTTGTTTTAGAGGACATTAATTTGTGTACTTTGAAATGGTGTGTTTATTTTAAAGATGATGGGTAATAATATGATTATATTAGTGCATCATTACTAGTAGAATAATAACTACAACTCGAAGATAATACATTCAACAAACCAGAAACATATAGTAAACGTACAACAACATTAATTAACTTAAGGGAATTGCAAAGGATACTTTTCTTTCTCCATTGTTATGTAGTCGTCCCTAATTCTTATTTTATCTTCCAGACGGTCCTTTTGCCTCCCAAGTTTTATCATTTCTGCATCCTTGTCAGCAAGCCATTTTCCAGACAGTTTGATATTCTTCTTAGTTTTTTTTATCCATTCCTCATGATATTTGATTTTCTTTAGTAATCGCCATCCTTTCCTCAACCTCTTTGCACTCCGCCGCAATGAGGTCACGCGTTCAGTGAGAGCTCGAGATGAGTTTTTATATTTTTTTTGTTCTTCAGCCCATTGTAGTTGTTGCAAAGTATCCTCAGACATATACGGCTCTCTTAAATTTGGTGATGGGGCAAGAAAAGGGTCGATCGGATCACAATAGAAACAATCAACTTCGTTGCACGAGCAAATATACAAAGTTGAAGATAAACTCATTTTAAATTTTAAAAAAATTTATAACTCTATACCAAAAATCCAATGACCATCCATGACTATATATAGTCCCTTCCACTCCGCAGAGAGCTGTTGTCAGTCCACAGAGCTTTTTGTCAGTCCGCAATAATGTTTGTCAGTCCGCATACATTACAATCATGGGAATACAATTATTTATTTAAAGGTAAACATTTTGTATTAAAAACTAAACAACGCCAACAGACCATTACAACTACGGTTAACATAGAACTGAATACAAACTAATATTCGTTGTGATCCATACAAAACAGTTCAATTGAATTGTCGTGGAGGTAAGACCACAACACTTTCAACTGGTATTTCCCAATTCCTAAGGGTTGGAATAGGATTGACCGTCTCAGTTTGATAAGCATTTTGATACACCGCGGTACTTAACTTTAAATTTACCATTTGCTGGATTTCTGCAATTTCAAGCCTTTGTAGTGAAGCTATAGCATGCTCACAAGGTATACCACATTTTTCCATTTACCGCAACTACAAATACCACGGTCTAATTGGATAGATTCGGTTGTTGAATACTTACTCACTTCATATCTGTCGCCAACAATATGCGTAATCCTACAACCATCCGAGTGGATAAATCTTTTATGAATCACCTTAAGTGCATAAGTGTAACATCCGGATTTCCAGATATCATAATTTAAATATTTGTTTTGAGTTAAGAAGAGGGACTCGACGAGTTGACGCCTAAACTCGTCGAGTAGGATCGCGACTGATGACTCGGATTAATGAATGGACTTGGCGAGCCGGTGAGTCGACTCGACGAGTGCGCGCTGTGGACAGAAACCCTAAATCTTTGGGCATGTGCCCTATTTAAGGGTCCTTATGGCCTTCATTTGCGGCCACTCATACCCTGAGAGACACCATTCGAACCAGAGAGCATAGAGAGAGAGTGTGGGAGCTAATTTCTTCACCTTAGAGCATTCTTGCAAGGAAGAAGGAGGGGGTTCAAGCTAGGTTAGTTGAGGAGCTCAGATCTTCTATCACTTCATCAAAGCTTGCTGTTTGAGGTATGAATCCATGCCTATTTTCGTGTATAAAGTAGATCTCATGAATCTAGGGTTTCTTTACCCCTTCTTTAGTTGGAATATGGAGCATGTGGAGTCCCATTGAGGAATAGACATTAGATCTGGACCTTGAGAGGTCCAGAGAGTCCCAATCATCCAGCTTTATGCGGTCCCATTGGAGTTTTGAGTCTAGGTTGTCATTTTAAGGGCTATTTCTTCAAATAGAGCTTGATGTGTGGTGCATGGACATAAAGATTAAACCTTTATGTGACTTTTGGGTGCTAGAAGGCCAGATCTATAAGTTAGAGAAACAGATCTAACCTCAGAATGTCAAATGAGTGTTGCCATGGAGGAAACTCGCCGAGTCCATAAGAGGACTCGACGAGTCGGATCGGGTTGCCCCGCGATTCGTGATCAGTGGTAACCCTTCGAGTGAAAGGTTAAATCGACAAGTCGAGTGAAAGTTGGACCGTTGACTGGGGTTAACATCAGTTGACCTTGGGGGTTTGGTCAAACTGATTCATGAGAGGCCATGGAGGGGTAGAATGGTCTTCTACCCATTCTTTAGAGAAGAGAACATGAGGAAAGTATTGATTAGAGATATTATCATTTTGATAGGCAGAGGCTAGTTCGGGGATATCGAGCACGAGAGTTTACTAGACATCATACGAGGTGAGTCTTCTCACTATACATTACCTAGAGTGGTATCTATGTGCAGACCGGAGGGTCTTATGTGTTATGTGTATGTTTGAGATTATGTGCATTGTGATATATGTATGCTATGTGTTATATAGACCGGACCGGAGGGTCCAATGATTTACGAGGCCAGAGGGTCCTCGAGTAGACCGGACCGGAGGGTCAAACGATTTAGACCGGAACGGAGGGTCCAACGAGCTAGACCGGACCGGAGGGTCCAACGAGCTACGGGACTGGAGGGTCCCGCTGAGACACATTGACCGGAGGGTCATACCGAGTTATAGCCTCGAGTGGCTTATGTGTTGTATGTAGTATTTTGAGAAACTCACTAAGCAGTTATGCTTACCGTGTTATGTGATATGTGTTTCAGGTACTAGCGAGGATCACGGGAAGGCGCCGACATGATTTGTACACACTGACAGAGGATTTTGTATTTGAGATTCTGGGATATGTTTTACCGTGATAACATTTGATACACTTGAGTTTTGAGATGATTTATATGAGATATGTTATGTTTGAAAAATGAAAAATTGTTTGAAAATTTACGTCGTTACAATAAGGGGTTAGAAGACCATGAAAATCCCCTGTGAAATGAACTGAATCAAAAAACAAAAATTATGATGTCATAACGTATAATAACATATCAATTGACCATTTGAGTGATGTCATAACTTATAATTACCTCTAAACGCAGCACGTTGAAGATACACTACTTGCATCGAGTCATGGACCATTTCAATGATTGTTGTTATTGGAAACTCATGCATGTTTGTTCTTAACCAATTGACAACAACGGGAATGTCAATGAATTTAACATTGAAACGTACTCTTGGAAAACAAGCCCGTACCCATTTTGTAATGGGAATATTGTCAAGCCAATGAAGATCATTCCCATTAACCTCATTTTTTAAGTTGTTCAAACATGCATAAAAATCAGACAAATACGTTTTACAAGTCTTCCAGAACAAATGCTCTACGACTGTATTGCTTCCGGTGGAAGCGCGTATTTTCTCGGCTATATTTTTACAACAATAGCCATCATATGAATCAGGGTAGACTCTTTGAACTGCAAAGTCTATGGAATCAGACATATGGCTTATGAAACCAACTTCCGTATTGTCACCTAAACATTCTTTAAGCCTCCTCATGAACCATAACCATGAATTGTCATAGTTTATGGTTCCCAAAGCAAACGATATGAGAAGGGGTTCATGATTTCCATCTAAAGCAACCACAATGTACATGGATGTTACATACGCCCCAATTAGAGGTACTTGACCAACGAATATGATTGGTATCATAGACGTGAGAAACATACGAATCTGTAAGTCAATATAAGAATATTAGCCATATAACAACTTGAAATAACTAAATATTTATTTACTATAAGGGATTACATACCGCGCATCCCAATGCCACAAAACAAATTTGGAAACGATTGTACTGATCTTTCGTAATGTACGTGAAGGTGTTAGGATTGGTTCTTTGCAGATTATGGAAAAAAGTCAGTAGGTTGGAGAAACTTTTTCTTAATACCTGATTGACTGAACTCATTTTCACAACTTTCGACACCTTGCAAAAATGAAAATGCTTGTCCAATTTAAATGGAATCAGTATACATTATTCCGCAGAACTTACTTGTCAGTCCGCATAAATGACTTGTCAGTACTCGTAACTTATTTGTCAGTCCGTGTAACCTGTTTGTCAGAGCTGTTTGGCACTAGAGACGCACGGGACACAAGAGACGCGTTGGACGAGTAAGACGCAGAGTTGTTTGTCAGTCCACAGAGCTGTTTGTCAGTCCGCAGAACTGTTTGTCAGTCCGCAGAACTGTTAGTCACTCCGCAGAAATGTTTTTATGTTATTTGAATGTATGGTTTCGTAACATTTGTTGGTGAATTATGTTTCAAAAAATAAAGGATAAATACGATATTACATATAAATAAAGCAATACAAGAACAATACAAAACACAGTACTAAGTAAAAAAACGGGACATTTTTCAAAAGATTCCAAGGGGCTTCATACTCGAAAATTTCTCCGTTGCTAATGGATTTGTATTCTTATTTAGCCGCCTCCAAGATGTCTTCCTCAGTATCATTCACACGATCGTCTTCAATCTTATCATAAAGATCGTTGAATAACACAACTTCTGTTTTCAATTCATACCATTTTGCAGCCATATCAAGCGTGCTGCGATGGTTTTCTATGGTGGTTTCAGTGTCAGTGTTGAAGGTATTGGTTAATAGGACCCAAAACATTCTATCCTCCAAACTGATGTTCTCATAGACATTAATATATGCACGAGTTAGAAGAAAATACTCGTTAGCGGTCGATGGTTTTGAACCCATTGTAAAACATACAAAGTACATGAACTAAAATAGATTAGATGAAGTGATACACAATTTTTTGTCTTTTTATATAGACATGACAGTCCGCAAATATCCAACGATCATCCATGACAATATATAGACCCTTCAACTCCGCAGAGAGGTGTTCGTCAGTCCGCGTTACTGACTTGTCAGTCCGCGTTAGTGACTTGTCAGTCCGCATAGCTATTCGTCAGTCCGCGTTACTGACTTGTCAGTCCACATAGCTATTCGTCAGTCCGCGTTACTGACTTGTCAGTCCGCATAGCTGTTTGTCAGTCCGCGTTACTGACTTGTCAGTCCGCATAGCTGTTTGTCATGGCACGTTACCTATCTTTTTATATATAGTAAAGCATGTGTCTATACGTCCGAATTAGAGGTAAGGGATCATTTCACAAAATGGCATCCAATGTACCAACTTCTTCAAATGCAACTAATCCGTCTAATGCGGCTGCTCCAACAAATGGTACATCTCCATGGACGACAACAGAGGTGTTGGTCCTAACACGATGTTGGATTATCATTTACGAGGGTCTACCGGTAATGACTCCCCTTAATTGCCTTGTTGGTGATGAATGGTCCCGCTTAGTAGCTTTGTTCAACTATGAGGTGGGACAAGGACAAGAACGACTAAAACCCGAAATTGTTAGTAAATGGATGGATTTAAAGACAAAAGTCACATGGTTCAATCGATGCTACAATTATGAGAAAATACGATGCTCTGATGCTGACGATGACGAACTTCTTGAATAACTAAAACATAATATGTCATGTCTATATTTATGTACAAGAACTTGGTTTTTTTAAATAACTAAAACATAATAAGTCATGTCTATATTACTATGTTTTGTTATAAATTGATTTATAATATTAGAAAAGGACCAATGCATACGAATAAATGAAAACCCATATATTAAGCAACTAATTACTATGTTTTGTTATAAGTCATTGTCTATTTTATTACCAAGTAAAAGTATTTTCAATTTTCTTAAGCAACTAATTGTAATTTTAATAAATAAAAATAAAAACCTATTAGTCTCAGGTTCCTTCACACGATCTTCTCTCATGCGTTCCTCCTTCTTCATTGTGTTACCATTGCAAGAACCGCCTACGACTCTTCATTAATAAATAAAAATAAAAACCTATTTCGTAATATCTTTTTATTTTTACTCCATGTCTACTATATACATTTTTTTTCATCACTTAATGTTTTTTTTTCATGACTTTTCAAACATGTTGCTACTTTGCATGAGGTCCATGTTTTTGTATTTAGTTTTTTCCTATATAATATCTTTAATCTCATGCAAAAGTAGTTTGTTTGTTCTTTTTTAGGGTAATAAATTTTGTAATAAATGCATATGTTTTGTATATTAATATGATGTTAAATTATTTGAATTAAATACTTTTGTTTTTATAGATTTACTTTCCATGGCATCAAAATTTGTTACATTATTTTGTTATTGGGATGAAAATTTTTATGACGGAGAATAATATATAACTTACAACAAGTCCTCAAATAAATATATCAATGTTCAATGTGGAATATAATTCAATGAACTCATCAATCAAATTCATATTGCTACGTCAATTAATTGCTAATTTGGACCCAAATGGAATTTTCCTAATTTTCGGGAGCTCGGCACGAATGTTGGGCGTTCCCTAGGAACGCTGGGTGTAAGTGGCCACAGTCCAAACCCTGATTTTTAGGGTTTGGACCCTATTTAAGTATCCTTAAGCCCTAAACCTACCTTCTATCATCAGCCTCCAACCCACCTTCGTCCCCAAGCAAACCCTAATCCATTTTTGATCATTCTTGAGAATTTTGTGGGTGTTTTGGTAACCGTGAAGGAGAAAGAAATAAGAAAATATCATCTTGGAGGAGTGAGACTCTTTGGATCTAGAATAATGTTGGAGGAGTGAGACTCTTTGGATCCAGAATAGCAACATCATTTGGCATCATTTGGAGGTAAAAAGCTTTGAACTTGATGAAGTTATGCTTAGATCTAGTTTAGTTATGAAGTTTGTGTTCTTTTGGTCCTGTTAGTTTGGTATTTTAAGTATGAGCTACTCCAGTCCATTTAAGTTGTCCTTTTAGACTTTTTGGAGTGTTTAGAAGCATAAAAATGTGGTCTTGATCATTATTTCCCTTCCATGCATGAGTTTGAATGTCTTAATGGGTTAAGTGGTTAGGGTTTTTGTGTTTGGGCACTTAATGGCCATGCAAGACCATAAAGTTGGAAACTTTATGGTTAAGGACGTTATTTTTGGGTTGGATCTGGATTATGGACAAAATAGCTTAAGGATTAAACTCTTAATGAAAAGGAAAAATACTTAGTCGCGAACGTTGGGCGTTCATGGTTAGCCATCATGTTTTTCTAGTTCACTCGTGTACGCCAAGCGTACAAGCTGAGTACGCTGGGCGTCCTCAAGTATGTTGACCAAGTTTGAGTTTTTGACTTTTGGGCTTTGACCAAGTTTGACCTAAGGGTATTTTGGGTATTTTGAGTTGTATTTGAGATTGGTCACTATTTGATGAATAGGTGACGAGTAGAGCCGGTATTCGAAGTAGAGATTTAATCAGCTATCTTTCGGACTAAAATGTGAGTTTTCCCTACTGTACTCGTGGGTCAAAGGCACCAATGTTGGCCCACAAGATTATGTATCCTGGTTATAGGATAGTGTTATGCCACTATATGGCTGATTAGTAGATCTGTATGATTATCTGTATTTGCTAGATCCGTGTTTACATTTATCTGTTACATATGTCGACATATTGTGGTTGGGTTGAGGCGGTCATGCTTTGTGATAAAGGCCAAGACACTCGGGGCGGTCCTGATAGGTTGTAGGACCTTCGAGGCGTACCAGTCATGCCGAAGGCCCATAGAGTGGTCCAGATAGGTTATAGGCCCTGCGAGGCGGTCCAGTCAGGCTGAAGGTTCATCTTTGCATGTTTTTGTTTGTATGTTGTGTGATGGTATTTTCAGGGGAAATCACTAAGCTTTGGCTTACGGTTTCAGTTTATTGTTTCAGGTACTTCTGAGGATCGTGGTTAAGCGAAGGTGTGATTGTGCACATCTTCCTTTTTTATGACATTGGATCTTGAGATACTATGTTTTTGAATAATACTTTTGAAACAATGGTTTTGTAAACACTTTATGGATGAAATGGGTTGCTTTTGAAAAGTTAAAATTTATTGTGATTTTTGGGATGTTACAAGTTGGTATCAGAGCCTTGGTTTGAGAGAACTGGATGAACATTCGTGTGAATCCAGACTCAAACTAAGGAACTGCAAAAATTTTAAAATGGTTTTCAAAATTGCTTTCAAATGTAACCAAGGAAGGATGTGATGTGTACGATCAGCCAGAGCAAGAAAATATAACCCAAGTTACCCACACAGTTATTTGATATGATGTTTATGGTAGAACAATATGCTAGTTATAGGGTAGGGATCTTTAGGAATTGCATGATAGAATATCATGATGTATGATGCCTTATTTCTATAGAGTTTACTTGCTTATTTGTTTGTAGGAGTCTTGCGTGTGTGAATTAACTATTAGTTGAATACGTTAATGATGGGTTTTGAGCATTATAACACTCCTATGGTGTACATACAACCCTAGAAACCTTGGATCTATGTTTTCTCTAATATTCATGCAAATTTCATTTTCCAAGGTTCTCATCCTAACTAGCATGGCATGGGGTACTTGTAATATAAAAACTAGTAGAATGACATACCTTTCTTGTAGCTTGGATTCCTTAAGACCTTGTGAGCCTAGCACTCCAAATGTGATGCATCAAATGTTTCATACAACACCACAACTCTTGGAATAACTTGAGAGAATAACACTCTCACCCAAAAATCGGCTAGACCTCCTTGTCTTGTAATAGTGGCCGATTTTGCTCCATATGAGGTTGCTTATATAGTGTGTCACATGTAGGGTTACACCATGTAAACCCTAATGTGCATGGATTTTCATTTCCCCCATGATCCATGGGTTTTAACCTCCATGGAGCATCCATGGAGCACCCAATGGGTCGTAGCCCAATCTAGTGAATCATGTACCATAACCCCACTATATAAGAATGAATGATTTACAAATCAATCCCCATATATTTAATTAGTCTCTTTTGATCACAAAATTAATTCCAAATTAATTCTTGATCAATACTAATTAAATAATAAGATTTCATATTAATATATTATAACTTATAATATATTAACAAACCATAAGTGTCCTTTTCTCATGATGTCTATCCAAATGTTGAGATGCCGAGCAACCCAAATGGACCATGCCAAACCGGGTCAAGTACATACTAAATATAGTTATGGACTTAGACACCCTATCCAACAGTCTCCCATTTGGATAAGTCTAATAACTATAGTTACAGGTATGACTTCAGGAACCGATCAGCAATCGTAGCTCTTTTAAAGTCTCGCAGAACTAAGATGATGATGCGCCATTTAAGATAAGTGATCATATAATCCTCTGTTCTAGATATCAGCCGGACAAATACATGGAACAATGTCGTACTTATTGTCTAGCAGTTTGTTTCCCGATTTCCGATTTGTTTGACATAGAACTAAACTGAACACATCAATTCAGTTCTGACCGGGCCCGGTACATAGGTCAAAAAAGAATCATCGAGGGGCCCAGATATCGCTTCTAATCCTCCAAGAACTAGAAGGAATAGATAAACTTCGACTCATATGCTTGTACTAACTACTTGTTGAATCATACACAAAAGCGCGTTTTATAACATCGAGTTACCGATGCGTTTTCGTACAATCAATGCACGACCAACTCATAATCAACAACTCATATCTCTAGGTTTGAAGACTTATATGATATTATCGTCTCACGATCACTCGAGATAAATTCCATGAAATGATACAAGTGAGCGTGGGTTGAATCCAATACTCAGAAATTATGAGCATTCATGAATGTTGTAGCAACTTTTGTTATGTCTAACATCTTAGACATCTACAAACCCAATTCATGATAGTCTTGATTCATATCTACTTCCAACATATGACTGACTGTGGAGAGTTTGAATAAAGTAATTATTCTATAAGTCAAAACATGCAAAATTGAAACAACAGTAAATAATTGACACAAGATAGAAACACTATACTTATAAATAAACAACAACTTGTATTTAATCATCAAACATCAATTTACATTTTACAAGTTTCAGAAATAACTATCTAATCTGTAAAACTAATATCATCCTTCAGTCTGATGTGCCTCGCATGCTGCAAATGCTTAACCCTACATAGTCCCTTCGTGAGGGGATCTGCTGGGTTCTCATCCGATAATACCCTCTTTACTAGGAGGAGTCCTTCTTCTATCCGATGTCTAATGAAGTGGTATTTTCTGTCGATATGCAAGGATCTCCCGTGATCCCTTGGTTCCTTAGCTAAGGCAACTGCACCCTCGTTGTCACAAAAAATCTCCATAGGCTCCTTAATAGCTGGTACAACTCCAAGGTCTCCAATGAAGTTCCTTAGCCATATAGCATCCTTTTCTGCCTCGCTTACTGCTATGTACTATGATTCGCAAGTTGAATCAGCCACTGTTTCCTGCTTGGGACTTTTCCAAGTAATTGCTCCTCCATTTAGGGTAAAGACCCAACCCGACTGAGAGCGGAAATTATCCCTATCAATCTGGAAGCCAGGATTAACATACCCTACTACTCTCAAGTCATCACTCCCACCAAGGGTAAGGACCCAGTCCTTAGTCCTTCGTAGGTACTTGAGAATATTCTTCACCGCAATCCAGTGAACCTTGCCCGGATTCCCTTGATATCTGCTGACCATGTTCAAAGCAAAGGCCACATCAGGGCGAGTACAAGTCATAGCATACATGATCGAGCCTACAACGGAAGCATATGGTACTCGACTCATGTTAGCTATCTCAGCCTTTGTACTCGGGCTCTGAGTCTTACTCAGTTTGGCGTTAGTCTGGATCGGCAAGTCACATTTCTTGGAATCCTGCATGTTGAACCTTTTTAGCACCTTATCTAAGTTGGTACTCTGACTAAGTCCAATTAGTCTCTTACTCCTGTCTCTCAATATCCTTATCCCTAGGATATAGGCAGCTTCTCCAAGGTCCTTCATAGCGAAACACTTCCCAAGCCAGGATTTAACCTCCTACAAGGTTGGTATGTCATTTCCTATGAGTAGTATGTCATCCGCATACAATACCAAAAAGCTAACTATACTCCCACTAGCCTTAACATATACACATGACTCATCTTCGCTCCTCGAAAAACTAAACTCTTTGACTTTCTCATCGAAAAAAAGATTCCATATGCGAGATGCTTGTTTCAATCAATGGATGGATTTCTCAAGCTTACACACTCTATTAGGGTGCTTTGCATCGAAAAAACCCTCTGGCCGACTCATGTAAATATCCTCAGCCAACTTTCCATTAAGGAAACCGGTTTTGACATCCATTTTCCATATTTCATAATCATGAAATGCAGCTATGGCTAACAAAACCCTAATAGACTTAATCTTTGCTACTGGTGAGAAGGTCTCATCATAGTTAACTCCTGGAGTTTGAGTAAAGCCCTTCACAACCAGTCACGCTTTATAAGTGTGTACATTTCCATCCATGTTGGTCTTCTTCTTGAAGATCCATTTGCACCCGACCGTCTTACGACCCGGTACATTGTCAACCAAGTTCCAAACTTGATTGTCATACATGGACTGAATCTCGCTGTACATGGCCTCTTTCCATTTGGCGGACTCAGGGCCTGCCATGGCTTCCTTAAAGTTGTTAGGCTCATCCAAATTTACTAGTGTCCTATCACTGATAAATTCATCACCTTCCGCAGTAATATGAAAACCATAGTAATGCTCAGGTGGATTCCTAACTTTTGTGGAACGCCTCAGAGGTACAGATTCATCAACAGGAGTTTCCTCCTCAGGTTGATTGCTAGGGTTTGAGGTTCCTTCACCGCTTGACTCTTGAAGTTCTTCAAGGTCAATTTTCCTCCCACTGTTTCCTTGGCTTATTAATTCTCTCTCTCGAATGACCCCTCTTCTTGCTACAAAGACCGCATTCTCACTAGGTCTGTAGAAGATGTAACCAAAAGAATTTTGTGGGTAGCCGATGAAAATACATCGCTCACTTCGAGGTTCGAGCTTGTCCTGAGTCTCACGTCCCACGAAAGCTTCGCAACCCTAAATATTGATGTGGTCTAAATTGGGAACTTTCCGAGTCCACATCTCGTGAGGTGTTTTGGCAACCTTCTTGGTAGGGACTAGATTAAGGATATGGGCGGCAGTCTCTAAGGCATACCCCCAGAATGAGATTGGTAACGAAGCTCGAATCATCATGGAACGAACCATGTCTAAGAAGGTTCGATTGCGCCTCTCAGCCACACCATTAAGCTGTGGTGTTCTGGGAGGTGTCAATTGTGAAACAATTCCACATTCCTTAAGATAGTCAAGGAACTCTGTACTAAGATACTCTCCTCCTTGATCGAATCGGAGCATTTTAATGTTCCTGCCCAGCTGATTCTCCACTTCTTGTTTAAACTCTTTGAACTTTTCAAAGGTTTCTGACTTATGCTTGATTATGTAGACATAACCATATCTATTGTAATCATCAGTAAAAGTCACATAGAAGCGGTTGGCATACCTTGTGGTGGTTCTGAAGGGTCCACCACATCTGTGTGTATGAGGTCCAACAAACCTTCACCCCTAGCACAATTACCAGTGAAGGGTGACTTTGTCATGTTTCCAAGCAAACAAGACTCGCAACTATCATCTGAATTTAAGTCAAATGACTCCAAGACTCCAGCCTTCTGGAGTTGGCCTATGTGTTTTTTGTTAACATGTCCAAGACGACAATGCCATAAGGATGCTTTATCCAAACTAGTGGAAGAATCGATATGTAATACATTATTTCCTAAGTTTTCTACAACCGACCCAGTTTATACACCATCACAAGGTAATGCTTTAAAATAAAGAACATTATTATAAAAGGCATTAATACCACCAACTTCATTATCAAATGAAAAACTAAATCCTTGTTTGTACAGGCCATGAAAGGAAATAATATTTTTCGCCAATTCAAACGAGTAACAACACTTATTCAAACTAACCCACTACTTAGCAACAAAGAATAAACTCCAATCTTGGTGACAGGTGAAGCTTTCCTATTCCCCATGATCAAGTTTATCTTTCCGTGCTCCACATCCTCACTTCTTCTTAGGCCCTGCAAATCAGAACATATATGAATACCGCAACCTGTATCAAGAACCCAAGAAGTAGCATGTGGTGAGTTATTATACAATATAGTGTAAATACCTGCATGGGTAGGCTTGACCTTCCCATCCTTAACATCTTGCAGGTACTTGGGGCAGTTTCGTTTCTCGTGCCCCTTTTCCTGACAATAGAAGCATTGAGATTATTTTTGGGTTGAAAGAAGGAGTAACAGAACCACCTTTGGTTCCACTTGAAGAGGAGCCATCAAGATACTTTCCCTTGGTACCCTTCGAAGGGGTCTTCCTCTTCTTCCCTCTACTTTGCCCGATTGCCAGAACAGGGGCGGCGGTAGGAGTAGGAGTGGTAACAACCGATTTGCCTTTAAGACCAGTTTCAGCGGTCTTCAAAAGCCCTTGAAGTTTGCTAAGTGTGACCTCCTTCTTGTTCATGTGATAGGTCATTCCGAATTTATCATAAGAAGTAGGTAAGGAGTGCAGTAATATATCAATAGCCAACTCCTCAGGGAAGTTCACATTCAACTTGAGCAAACGGTCCACAAACCTTTGCATTTTCTGCATGTGGCCTGTGATGGGTTCACCATCCTTCATTCGGGTTGTTATCATGGAAGAGATGATTTCATACCTCTCTTGACGAGAACTTTGATGGTAGCGGTCCATCAGGTCCATGTGCATCTCAAAAGGGTAAAAGTCCTTATAGGACTTCTGGAGTTCAACTTTCATTGTGGCCAACATGATACATGCCACCTTAGTAGCATCTCTCTCATGTGCCCTAAAGTCAGGGATCTCCTCTGGAGTAGCAGTAGACTCATCAATTTCCTTCAGCTCCTTGCCGAGGACATATTCCTTGTCGTCGTAACGTGTGACCATCCTGATGTTCCTGATCCAATCATTAAAGTTTGAACCATCAAATATGACTCTCCCACAAAGGTTCATGAGAGAGAAGGAGTCGGTAGGGTTTGAGCCAGAAGCAGCATTGTTGGAAGACATCTGAAACGAAGAAAGACAGGTTTAGATTAGATATAGAACCCTTAATAAGACACCCAAATGTAATATTAAGGCTAGGACCCAACACAATACTTTGTAACTTGGAAGAGGGATACCGTAATCCAAGCTATAAAATATTTGAAGGTAAGTGAATGACGATTCACCAATTTCCACCATGAGAAAAGAAATAAATTATTAGGTTTTAATTGGATTGAAACTCCTAGATTCTTTTGAGATTCATTGAACTTTTCAATGGCATGTTTAAATCTCGATTGTGCCCTCTCAAGTTTTTGACTGGGATGTCGAGGATCACAAACAAGGTGTGAATAACCATGCAAATTTTCTTGGTACCCTTAATCTTTATCACCTAATCAATGTGCCGGTTACCCACACGCGCTCCACCGATCTATGATAAACATTAAGTCACCCTTTTCCACTCTTACTAGTCCATGTTAGTGTGCCAGTTACCCACACACGCTCCACCAACGACTTGGTAAGGTACTAAGTGTAATTTCATGGGATAGCACCAATTTCACATTTTCCTAAAGTAACTAAGATTGGGAATTTATAAAGGTTTAGTTACTTTATATGTTTCATTATACTTTTAACGAGAATTATAGTCCTTGTCCTACCCATTCGGCTAACGACCCTCCACCAGTCAAGGAAGCGGTGGGTGAGAGTGGACATCCATTAAGCTGCCATTTTATAGGCAACAACCTTATACCCCCCTTATAGACGGCTTCGTGAATGAGACCTACTAACGGTAAGACTGACTTGCTCTTATATATATATATATATATATATATATATATATATATATTATTAACTTATAATACTATAAAGTATAAGGGTTGAATTTTAACTTTTAAAACTCTAGGGTTTAGAATTAAAGTTTTCTAAAGTGACTTTACAAATTCCAAAACTTGAGGGAAAGTTTTGAAATTATTCAAAACCTTTCAACTTCATAACTTATGAGTTTAATAGTTTATTACAATGAAGACTCTTCACTTTATGTAACCTATGGATCTTTAATGACTCTTTAAAGAAGTGACTTTTGGTAATCCATAACTTGAGGACAAATTATGGAATCCATCTATAACATTTAGATCAAGAATTACATCATCAAACAATTTGCAAATAATTCCTATGATCTACCAAAACTCATAAGCATGAACATTCATATCAACAATTTCAAGAATCATATAAATACATATAAAACTTGAAATTTTGATAATAACCATTGTAAATGGATTAGCATAATCATTACCACATAAAAAACTCGAAATTCTACACACAGGGGCTCCTACTCGCCGAGTGCAAGAACCTACTCGACGAGTAGGATGCATTTTCACTTGGAGTCGTCGAGTCCCCCCATGGACTCGACGAGTTCACTGAGCAGTGAGTAGAAAAATCGATTTTTTCAAGCAGTTTGCATCAAATACAAAGAAAACAAGCCTAGGCGCTGATACTACTGATGGGTTTTGAGCATTCTAACACTCTTATGGTGTACATGCAACCCTAGAAACCTTGGATCTATGTTTTCTCTAATATTCATGCAAATTTGATTTTCCAAGGTTCTCATCCTAACTAGCAAGGCATGGGGTACTTGTAATATAAAAACTACTAGAATGACATACCTTTCTTGTAGCTTGGATTCGTTAAGACCTTGTGAGCCTAGCACCCCAAATGTGATGCGTCAAATGTTTCACACAACACCACAACTCTTGGAATAACTTGAGAGAAGAACACTTTCACCCAAAAATCGGCTAGCCCTCCTTGTCTTGTAATAGTGGCCGATTTTGCTCCATATTAGGTTGCTTATATAGTGTGTCACATGTAGGGTTACACCATGTAAACCCTAATGTGCATGGCCTTTCATTTCCCCCATAATCCATGGGTTATAACCTCCATGGAGCATCCATTGAGCACCCAATGGGTCCTAGCTCAATCCAGCGAATCATGAACCATAAACCCACTATATAAGAATGAATGATTTACAAATCAATCCCCATATATTTAATTAGTCTTTTTTGATTACAAAATTAATTCCAAATTAATTCTAGATCAATACTAATTAAATAATAAGATTTCATATTAATATATTAGAACTTATAATATATTAACAAACCATAAGTGTCCTTTTTCTCATTATGTCTATCCAATTGTTGAGATGCCGAGCAACCAAAATGGACCATGCCAAACCGGGTCAAGTACATACTAAATATAGTTATGGACTTAGACACCTTATCCAACAGTTAAGTCACATGCTGCATGGGTTAAATAATTTTATAGTGAAGGATTTTGTCCTATTGGGTAGATCTTGTATGAGTCCAATCGTTGTAGGGTGGAATCTTTTAATCTAAGATTATTTAAGCTATGTTTCATGTGATTGTATTCATGAAGTAGTTAACTGGAACCAATTAGGGTCATTCGGCAATTGATGGTAGGGTGAGGTGTGGACCCTAGGATAGCCTAGGGAGTATGTAGTGCTCATGTTACGCTTTTTAGCAAGTGTTGGGAGTATCATTATAAGTTAGTATGGATGTAGTAGGCCATTTTTGGAATGTTTAGTCACTCTCAAGAGAGTGAGGATAGGATGTATGCGTATCCTAGTTGTTGTATTCGTTATGGGCAGGTATGGAAGGAAGTATGGGCATGTACTACTGAAAGCATAGGACCCGTACGCGTAGCAAGGAAGTCACAAACCCGAGGGGTAGTCTCCTCATGTTGTTGTTGATGGGTTTTGAGCATTCTAACACTTCCTAAGTGTACATGCAACCCTAATAACCTTGAATCTATGTTTTCTCTATATACATGCAAATTTCTTTTTCAAGGTTATTTCCTAACTAGCATGGCATGGGGATTACATAAAACATCAAAACTAGTAGAAATACATACCTTGTTGTTGCTTGGATTCCTTCAAGACTTTGTGAGCCTAGCACCCCAAATGTTGTGCCTCAAATGCTTCACACAACACCACAAGACTTGGAATAACTTGAGAGAATACTTCTAGCACTCAAAATCGGTTATGCCCTCTCTAGTAACACTAGGTCACGATTTTGCTAGCCATAGGGTTCCTTTTATAGTGTTGTCATAATTAGGGTTTACACATGAATGCCCTTAATTGTCATGACTCTTGATTTCTCATGACCCATGGGTTTGTAACTCCCATGGACTATCCATGGAGCTCCATATGGTTATAACCAAACCCATAAACCATGGATCATTAATCCACCATAAAAGAATTGATGATTGTCATAATCAACCCTATATATTTAATTAGTCTCACTTTGATCACCAAATTAATACTAGATTAATACTTGATCAATACTAATTAAATAATACTATTATTAATATATTAGAACTTATAATATATTAATAATCATAAGTGCCTTATTCTCTCATCTAGTCTATCCAAGTATTGCAATGCCATGCAACCCAAATGGACCATGCCGGGTCGGGTCAAGTACATACTAAATAAAGTTATGGACTTAGACACTATATCCAACAGTCTCCCACTTGGATAAGTCTAATAACTATATTTGCAAATATGACTTCAAAATCCGACTAGCAATCGTAGCTCTTTCAAAGTCTCTCGGAACTGAGATGATGATGATACGCCATTTAAGATAAGTGATCATATAATCCTCTGTTCTCATGATATCAGCCGGACAAACACATGGAACATGGTCTTACTTATTGTCCAGCATTTGTTTCTCGATCTCTAATTTGTTTCGACATAGAACTGAATTGAACACATCAATTAGGTTCTGACCGGGCCCGGTACATAAGTCAAAACAAATCATCGAGGGGCCCAGATATCGCTTCTATTTCTAGAAGGAACAGATAAACTTCGACTGATATGCTTGTACTAACTACTTGTTGAATTATTCACAAAGGCACGTTTTATGACATCGAGTTACCAATGCATTTTCGTGCAATCAATGAATAACCAACTCATAGTCAACAACTCATATCTCTAGGTTTGAAGATTTATATGATATTACCGTCTCACGATCACTCGAGATAAATTCCATGAAGTGATGCAAGTGAGCATGGGTTGGATCCAATACTCAGCCCTTATGAGTACTCATGAATGTTGTAGCAACCATTGCATTGTCCAAAGCACTTTTAGACAAATCATACAAGCCAAATTCATGACAGTCTTAAATCAATACTTACTTCCAAAGTTTGACTGACTGTGGATGGTTTGAATAATAACATAATTATTCTGGAAGTAAAAACATGCAAAATTGAAACATAGTAAACAATCAACACAAGATAGTAACACCTTACTCATAAATAAATAACAACTTTTATTTATCATCAAATGTCAATTACATTTTACAAGTTTCAGGAATCTAATTATTGAAACTAATATCATCCTTCAGCCCAATGCGCCTCGCATGCTGTAAATGCTTAACCCTGCTCAGTCCCTTCGTGAGGGGATCTGCCGGGTTCTCATCTGATGATACCCTCTTAGCCACGAGGAGTCCTTCTTCTATTCGATGTCTGATGAAATGGTATTTTCTGTCAATGTGCCTAGATCTCCCGTGGTGGTTGTCGAGGCCAACAAAATTAATAACCCTAATTATTACACACTAAAATAGTGTATAGTGGTAAAGGGATCGAATCCACGGGGATTGGTTCAATTTAATAACTCTATGAAAAATCTCTTTGCAACAGTACTTCTAAAATGACAATAAAATAAAAATGGGGGTTTTGATATTTTTGAAATACTTAAACTAAAACTAGAATTAAACTAGAACTTAAATGAATAATTTGGCACAAATAAGAATTTGATGTGAAATCAATAAGAGAAAGATGGTTGACTTAAGGTTTCCTCACTTTGACTTTTGATGAACATATCATTAGAATCCAATGGTGCAATACTTGATTTAAATCCTTAATTTGGCTATAGTAATCCAAGAAGCTTGAGATTACCTAGACTTTTCTTAGTTGTTAAAATGGTTAGAGAAGCTCATAACAATTTCCTTAGTCAAAGTCACAATTTCCATTAAGCATGTAATTAGTGAAAGTCAACTAGCATTAAGAACCAAAAAGTCACCAAATCCAAGAGGGGTCAAATGCTTTCACCACCATGTTGGAGAAAATGTTTTTATGATTGTGTGAAGTAAAACTAACACACGAATCACTTGTTGCTTGCTAATTGGAAGATCCTTTACTTAATCAAGAAATTAGCCAACTAATCACCACAAACACATTTAAACTCATGAATAAAAACATGCAAGTAATGATAAGATGTTAAAACACAAAACATTTTCATAAAGATTCAAACACAAATTCATGGATTCTTCAATATTCAACAAAAGTTCAAAGGATTCAACAAAAGTCAACCAAAATTAGTTTAGCCAAGCATGACTAAACTCAAGGAAACAAAGTTAGTTAAGATTGTACCAAACATTTAGCAAGAATTAAGAGATGAAATGGTGAAGTTCTTGAGGGTTCTTGGCCTTCAAAAATGCTCCAAACTCCAGAGAGAAAGTATCAAAATCGGACCTCCAAGATTATGCTAAAGAGGCATACCAACCTTCCCAATATAGAGCTCTAAGTAAAATCCCGAAATTGCCCTTGTCAGGAATCCACGCGGGCCACGGGGAATCTTACGCGGGCCGCGTGACTTCGACGGAAATTTTTGGGCTTCTTCAAGTCTTGGGCCCCCACAGCTAATCCATTGGCCCAATTCGAATCCAATCTGCTTCTAGCCCATTTCTCTTCAATATTTCTTCAATTTGAGCCCAATTTGTCTCTCCACATCACTCAAAACTTCCGCAAATTCCTAAACATCGATCTTGCACACTCAAGAATTCTCCCGTGGCTTTCAAATTTAAAGTTTAATTCTTCCAACCCTTCAAATAATTGACAATCCCACTCCATGCATCACCTCTATAGCCATCAAGCCTAAAATCCTCGTTGTCCTCCAAGTCCAATTGCTTTCCAAAAGATCCCGCTCCGCTAGTCTCCTTAAAATCTGTAATTAAGCTCACAAAACTCGAAAGAACCCGAAAGTGGTCATAAAATAACAAAAAGTAAAATATGCATGGAAATTATCTAAATTGTGAATGAAATATGCTAAAATAAACTATAAAAAGAAGTAAATAAAATGAAGCTATCAAATCACCCCAAGCTTAAACCTTACTTGTCCTCAAGTAAGACAAGACTAAAATGAACTCGGGATGAACTATCCTAGGGAAAATAAAAAGAATGGATAGAACTGCGGAACCTGATCACCGTTAGTCAACATGGTCAGAATTGATCTTGCTATTACCTCACGAATTTTTCATCCGATGACAATGGGACCATAAACCACAGCCAGGACAACTCCTTTAGGTGAGTAAGGAGGGATGAGCAGTCGCAGCCCAATGGAACATACATACAATGAAGAACATCTGTAGTAGGGAGAAAGCAGTTGGATGGGCTCGTGTGGAGCTCTTCTTTTAAGTGTACACTCTGATCTCACGTCTGCCGGCCTCTCTCAAGTGTGATTGGGTTTCATCGCTCAGGCACCGTTGTAGGAATCAGTTCACTTAGTGTTGGCCCAAACCTCCCGTAGTATTCGACTCAACAGTCTCTCTAACATCATCAATTTGCGAAAAAAACAACAACTCGATCTATATACAATAAGACAATCCTAAATAAATGAATATCAAACGCCGGGTGACCAAAATGTAGGAAAATTTGTTCAATAATTGAACCGGTCACCTATCTACGATTATTGCAGCTGGAAATTCGCATGCTATTCTTTTTTTCTTTTTTTTTTTTTTTTTTTTTTTTTTTTTTTTTTTTTTTTAGAGAAAACTTTTTGACTCAAAATTTGGTTCCCAAGAGTATGTAAGTGGAACCGAGAGGGTAATAATATAATCCGAATGGTCTAAATGTGAAAATGACCATGCGTGGAGCGTAAAGATGTAAGCTCCTTTTCAAACTTGCAATTTTTCAAAAATAATGAAAATGTCCATATGCGGACTAAAAGACTCTCTAAGATCCTAAGAAAATCGCAAAAAGATATGGTGATGTAAAGAGACCGGATATGGATTCTACTCGGGGACAAGCACCAGTGCTTCATCTTAACGGTTCAAACATGATCAAGTGTGATCCTCTCAGCGGTAGTGACCGCAAGGCTAAGAACATCCATTGCTATAGTATATCCTACAGCTGTTAGTATTGTATGCATAATTCTTCATGAAACTACCTGGTCATGATCACTTACCCCTTTAAGCTTCCAGCATCTGATCCCAAGTATGAAGTCCCAAACTGCAGCTAGTGGTCCTGGTTCGATGGGTGAGATAGCAACAAGATCCTGGACCAATAATGATACAATAACTATGAAAATGTTCCATGGCATCCAAGGGGGTGGGAATAAACAGATAACAAAAATGCATGAATGCTAATGCCCTAAGCTAAATGTTATGCAAAAATAGAAAGTAGAAAAGAAGAAAATAAAATCTTTTTGGAATTTTATAAAAAATAAAAAAAAAATGAATGCAAATTAGCTTAAAACTAAAATGAAATGCAACCTAACAAAAAAATGCATGAAAAAGTAAAAGCAAAAGGGAAATGCCCCACCCCAAGCTTAAGAACAAGCATTGTCCTCAATGCTTAAGGAAAGGGCGGAAATGACCTAAATCGGAGGGTCGGGTAGAGCATAGGGGTTTGTAGAGGAGGAAAAATGGTGAAGAATGGCGATGGTCTCGCGGGATTCTGACCGGTAGATCTCCGGGAAATTGAGTTTTTATACGGAGCGCGGGTAAGGCGCGGGCCGCGTGTTGGCTGCGTCTAGTTTTCTCGAAATCTCACTGATTCTTCTGACCTTTCATGCGGGCCGCGTGCTGGTCGCACGGAGGCCGCGGGACCTGAAGCTTGAAAATGGCAAAGAATCGGAAATCTGCGCGGGCCGCGTGGAACCCGCACGATGGCCGCACAAAGTCTTACGCGGGCCGCGTGGAATCCGCACGCTGGCCGCGTGTGCTGAACAGGGTTGGAGGTGATTCTTCTATGCGGGCAAGGAATGGGCCGCACATAAGCCGCACAAGACCTTACGCGGGCCGCGTGACTTCCTGCACTTCAAAATTTGATTTTTTTTTTTAAGCCAAAACGATCCCCATAAGGCCCGGTTTCAAAAATTTGACAAAATTGGGAACAAAACGGGGAGTGAAAGGTGAAACCTTTCAAAAATTTATTTTTTCAAAATCCCGAAAACGCGTTGAAAAATGATTTATTTGGATCCGGAAAAAGTGAAAGCATAATGCTTTCCAAAAATGCCCTTCATTAACGTCTTTGGCGAGACGTCCTTCTAGCTTGATTCAACACACCGGGACATCCAAATGGATGATTTCAAGAGCATTTGCATTAAAACCTTCATAGAATGGCTTCAATCGGTGCCCATTGACTTTGAAGATTTGTCCCGTTTCTTCACTTTGGATTTCCACCGCCCCATGGTCAAAAGTCTTTATCACAACAAAAGGTCCAATCCATCTTGACCTTAGCTTGCCTGGAAATAACTTCAATCGTGAATGGTAAAGTAAGGCCCTATGCCCCGGTTCAAAATGCTTCCGGGTGATGGACTTGTCGTGGAAGAGCTTCGTCTTCTCCTTATAAATCCTTGTGTTTTCATAGGAGTCGTTTCTCAATTCTTCCAGCTCTTGGAGTTGAAGCTTCCTATGTCTCCCCGCCTCATCAATATTGTAATTACATTGCTTGACCGCCCAAAATGCACGGTGCTCTAATTCGACGGGTAGATGACATGACTTTCCGAAAACCAACCTAAAGGGTGACATTCCTATTGGGGTCTTGTAAGCGGTCCGATAGGCCCATAAGGCATCATCAAACCTTAAACTCCAATCTTTCCTTGTCGGATTCACTGTTTTCTCTAAAATACTCTTCACCTCACGATTTGAGACGTCCGCTTGACCGTTCGTTTGAGGGTGGTAGGCGGTAGAGACACGATGGGTCACGTTGTACTTTTTCAGCAAGGCCTCCATCATCTTATTGCAAAAATGCGTCCCTCTATCGCTAATCAAAGCCCTAGGCACACCAAATCTCACAAAGACATTAGATTTTAAAAAGTCGATAACCGTTTTGGCATCATCCGATCTTGTGGCTTTGGCCTCAACCCATTTAGAGACATAGTCAACCGCGAGCAATATGTAAACGTTGCCAAACGAGACGGGAAATGGGCCCATAAAATCAATCCCCCATACGTCAAAAATTTCACAAACAAGGATTGGATTTTGTGGCATTTGATTTTTTTGTGAAATGTTTCCCGTCCTTTGGCACCGTTCACAGCTTTTACAAAACATATAACAATCGCGTGACATGGTTGGCCAAAATAATCCACATTCAAGAACCTTTCTCAAAGTTCGGCTAAGTCCGAAGTGTCCCCCACAAGCAAATTCATGACAAAATTGTAAAATGGATTGATGCTCTTGTTGGGGTACACATCGCCTAATGATTTGATCGGGACAATGTTTCCACAAATAAGGCTCATCCCACACATAGTATTTTGCATCACTTTTGAGCTTGTCTTTTTGAGCACGTGAGAATGTGTCGGGATACCTTTTTGTGACCAAAAAGTTAACGATATCAGCATACCAAGGAGTAGATTGAATAAGGGAAAAGAGATGCTCATCCGGAAACTCGTCCCGCAAAGGGAGAGGAGTTTCATTTGAAGTGATCCGGCTTAAGTGGTCGGCAACAAGGTTCTCGCATCCACTTTTGTCTCGGATTTCCAAATCAAATTCTTGCAATAATAAGATCCACCGGATGAGTCTTGGCTTTGCATCTTTCTTTGTCATCAAGTACTTGAGAGCCGCATGATCCGAATACACTATAACTTTGGTGCCAAGTAGGTATTGTCGAAACTTCTCCAAAGCGAACACTATGGCTAATAGCTCCTTCTCCGTGGTAGAGTAGTTGCTTTGAGCATTGTCTAGTGTCCTTGATGCATAATAGATCACGTGGGAGGCTCTTCCATTCTTTTGACCCAAAACGGCGCCGATAGCATAATTGCTTGCATCACACATGATCTCGAAAGGGAGATCCCAATTCGGTGCTTGTATGATGGGGGCGGATGTAAGCAATTCCTTGAGCTTGTCGAAAGTTTCTTTGCACGCCTCATTGAACTCGAAATCGGTCTCTTTTTGCAAGAGTTGGCACATTGGTCTTGTTATCTTTGAAAAGTCCTTGATGAATTGTCGGTAGAAACCTGCATGGCCCAAAAAAGAACGAACTTCCCGAACACAAGTCGGGTAAGGTAAGCTTTGAATAACATCGATCTTGGCCTTATCTACCTCAATTCCTTTTTCAGACACAATGTGACCCAAAATGAGACCTTGACTCACCATGAAATGCCATTTCTCAAAGTTTAAAACCAAATTTGTTTCAATGCATCTTTTCAAAATTTTGGTGAGATTGGTCAAACATTCTTGAAACGAGTTCCCATATACCGTAAAGTCATCCATAAAAACCTCAATTATGTTTTCGACATATTCGGAAAAGATACTAACCATGCAACGTTGGAAAGTGGCTGGGGCGTTACACAATCCAAATGGCATTCTCCGGTATGCGAAAGTGCCAAATGGACATGTAAATGTTGTCTTTTCTTGGTCTTCCGGTTCCACAGGGATTTGGTGAAAACCGGAGTACCCGTCTAGACAACAATAGTGAGATTTCCCGGCCAACCTTTCTAACATTTGGTCGATGAAAGGCAATGGAAAATGATCCTTTCTTGTGCTTGCATTGAGTTTGCGGTAGTCAATACATACTCTCCACCCGTTTTGCACACGGGTGGGGACCATCATACCTTTGTTGTTCTCGACCACCGTGATTCCCGTCTTCTTGGGAACGACTTGCACCGGGCTCACCCATTTGCTATCCGAGATTGGATAGATCATCCCCACATCAAGTAGCTTCAAAATCTCTTTCTTTACAACTTCCATCATAGGCGGGTTCAACCTTCTTTGCGCATCCCGTGATCTCTTGGTTCCTTAGCCAAAGCAACCGCACTTTCGCTGTCACAGAAAATTTCCATTGGCTCCTTTATAGCTGGTACAACTCCAAGGTCTCCGATGAAGTTCTTTAGCCATATCGCCTCCATAGCTGCTTCACTTGCTGCTATGTACTCTGATTCACAAGTAGAATCAACTACTGTCTCTTGCTTGGAACTTTTCCAAGTATTTGCCCCTCCATTTAGGATAAAGACCCAGCCTGACTGAGAGCGGAAATTATCCCTATCAGTCTGGAAGCTAGCATCGCTATATCCTTCCACTCTCAAGTCATCACTGCCTCCGAGGGTAAGGACCCAATCCTTAGTCCTCCGCAGATACTTGAGAATGTTCTTTACCGCTGTCCAGTGTGCCTTGCCAGGGTTCCCTTGATATCTACTGACCATGCTCAAAGCAAAGGCCACATCAGGGCGAGTACAAGTCATAGCATACATGATCGAGCCCACAGCGGAAGCATATGGTATATGACTCATTTCAGCTATCTCAGCCTCTGTACTCGGACTCTGAGTTTTACTCAGCTTGGCATTACTCTGGATTGGTAATTCTCCTTTCTTGGAATCTTGCATACTGAACCTCTTCAGCACCTTATCCAAGTAAGTACTTTGACTAAGTCCAATTAGTCTCTTACTCCTATCTCTCAATATCCTTATCCCTAGGATATAGGCAGCTTCCCCAAGGTCCTTCATAGCGAAACACTTCCCAAGCCAGGACTTAACCTCCTGCAAGGTTGGGACGTCGTTTCCTATGAGAAGTATGTCATCCACATACAACACCAAGAAGCTAACTATGCTCCCACTAGCCCTGACATACACACAAGACTCATCCTCACTCCTAGAAAAGCCAAACTCTTTGACTTTCTCATCAAAGCAAAGATTCCATCTGCGAGATGCTTGTTTCAATCCATAAATGGATTTATCAAGCTTACATACTCTATTAGGGTATCTTGTATCGACAAAACCCTCTGGTTGAGCCATGTAAACATCCTCAGCCAACTTTCCATTAAGGAAAGCGGTTTTGACATCCATTTGCCATATTTCATAATCATGAAATGCAGCTATGGCTAACAATACTCTAATAGACTTAATCTTAGCTACTGGTGAGAAGGTCTCATCATAGTCAACTCCCGGAGTTTGAGTAAAGCCCTTCGCAACCAGTCGCGCTTTGTAAGTATGTACCTTCCCATCCATGTCGGTCTTCTTCTTGAAGATCCATTTGCACCCAATTGTCTTACGACCTGTTACATTGTCAACCAAGTTCCAAACTTGATTGTCATACATGGACTGAATCTCGCTGTCCATAGCCTCCTTCCATTTAGCAGACTCAGGGCCTGCCATGGCTTCCCTGTAATTATTAGGTTCATCCAAATCTATTAGTGTACTATCACTAATAAATGTATCACCTTCAGTGGTGATGTGATAACCATAATAAAAATCAGGTGTGTTCCTCACCCTAGTGGAACGTCTTGGAGGTACAGACTCATCTATCGGATCAACAGGAGTTTCCTCCTCAGGTTGGTCGATAGCATTTGAGGTTCCTTCACCACTTGACTCTTGAAGCTCTTCAAGGTCAATTTGCCTCCCACTGTCCCCTTGGCTTATGAATTCTCTCTCACGAAAGACTCCTCTTCTTGCTACAAAAACCACATTATCACTGGGTCTGTAGAAGAGGTAACCAAAGGATCTCTGTGGGTAGCCGATGAAAATACACCTCTCACTTTGAGGTTCAAGCTTATCATGAGTCTCACGCCTCACGAAAGCTTCACAACCCCAAATCTTGATGTGGTCCAAATTGGGAACTTTCCCAGTCCACATCTCGTGAGGTGTTTTGGCAACCTTTTTAGTAGGGACTAGATTAAGGATATGGGCGGCAGTCTCTAAGGCATACCCCCAGAAAGAGATTGGTAACGAAGCTCGACTCATCATGGAACGAACCATATCCAGCAAGGTTCGATTCCGCCTCTCAGCTACACCATTCAACTGTGGTGTTCTGGGAGGTGTCAATTGTGAGACAATCCCACATTCCTTAATATAGTCAAGGAACTCAATGCTAAGATACTCTCCTCCCCGATCGGATCGGAGCATCTTGATGTTCCTGCCCAATTGATTCTCCACTTCCTGCTTAAACTTTTTGAACTTTTCAAAGGTTTCTGACTTATGCTTGATTAAGTAAATATATCCATATCTACTGTAATCATCAGTAAAAGTCACATAATAGCGATTAGCATCCCTTGTAGCAACTCTGAAGGGCCCACACACATCCGTGTGTACAAGGTCCAACAAACCTTCACCCCTATCACAAGTACCTGTGAAGGGTGACTTTGTCATTTTTCCAAGTAAACAAGACTCGCAACTATCATCTGACTTGAGGTCAAATGATTCCAAGACTCCAGCCTTTTGGAGTTGGCCTATGCGCTTCTTGTTAACATGTCCAAGACGACAATGCCACAAGGATGCTTTATCCAAGCTATCTGAAGAATCAATATACAACACATTATTTCCTAGATTGTCTACAACATTCACAGCTTCATATACACCATCACAAGGTAATGCTTTAAAGTAAAATACATCATTGTAATAAACTTTAATAGCACCATTTTTATTATCAAATGAAAATGAAAAACCTTGTTTGTACAAGCCATGAAAAGAAATAATATTTCTCGCCATTTCGGGCGAGTAACAACACTTATTCAAATCTAACATTAACCCATTATTAAGCAATAAAGAATAAACTCCTATCTTGGTAACAGGTGATGCTTTCCTGTTGCCCATGACTAAGTTTATCTTCCCGTGCTCCACTTGCTCACTTCTTCTTAGTGCCTGCAAATCAGTACAAATGTGAATACCACAACCTGTATCAAGCACCCAAGAATTAGCATTAGATGAGTTATTAGACAATATTGTGTAAATACCTGCATGGGTGGGTTTAACCTTCCCATCCTTTATATCTTGCAGATATTTAGGGCAGCTTCGCTTGAAGTGTCCCTTATCCTGGCAATAGAAGCACTGTGCTTCCTTTGGGTTTGAAGAAGGGGTAATGGGACCTTTCTTTGTCCCACTTGAAGAGGAACCATCAAGAGTCTTACCCTTGGTACCCTTCGAAGGGCTTTTCCTCTTCTTACCCTTTCCCTGCCCAATAGCCAGAACAGGGGCTGTTGAAGGAGTAGAAGTAGCAACCGCTTTACCCTTAAGGCCATTTTCAGCTGTCCTTAAGAGTCTTTGAAGTTTGCTAAGTGTGACTTCCTCCTTGTTCATATGATAAGTCATACGAAACTGATCATAACTTGGAGGTAAGGAATGGAGAATGATGTCAATCGCCATTTCCTCAGGAAAGTCAACATTTAGCTTCAGCAACCGGTCAACGAACCTTTGCATCTTCTGCAAGTGACCGGTGATGGGTTCACCATCCTTCATCCTTGCGGTTATCATGGAGGAGATGATTTCATACCTCTCCTGACGCGCGCTCTGATGGTACCTTTCCATCAGATCCAGGTGCATCTCATAGGGGTAGAAATCTTCATAGGATTTTTGAAGTTCAGGAGTCATGGTGGCCATCATGATGCATGCTACTTTAGTAGCATCCTTTTCATGTGCAACAAATTCCGCAAACTCTTCAGGAGTAGCAGTGGCTTCACTCACAACCTTAAGCTCCCTATCGAGGACATATTCTTTGTCCTCATAGCGGGTAATCATTCTGATGTTTCTGATCCACTCATTGAAATTGGATCCATCAAAGATGACCTTACCACACAAGTTCATAAGGGAAAAGGAGCCTGTTGGGTTTGAGCCAGAAGCATTGTTGGAAGACATCTGAAAGGAAAGAAAGACAAGTTTCATTAGATTAGGAATCCTTAATAATTCACCCAAATGAAATATTAAGGCTAGGATCCAACAAACTATTTATAGTTGGAAGAGGGATGCCGTAATCCATACTATAAAATATTTGAAGGTAGGTAAATGACGATTTACCAATTTCCACCATAAGAACGAAATATTTTATTAGGTTTTATTGGTTTTGAAACTCCTAGATCTTTTGAGATACATTGAACTTTTCAATGGCATGTTTGAATCTCGATTGTGCCCTCTCAAGTTTGTGACTGGGATGCCGAGGATCACAAACAAGGTGTGAATAACCATACAAATTGACTTGGTACCCTCAACAATATTACCTAATCGATGTGCCGGTTAACCACACACGCTCCACCGATCTATAATAAAGTCAAGTTACCCTTTGCCACTCTTACTAGTCCATGTTAGTGTGCCGGTTAACCACACACGCTCCACTAACGACTTGCTAAGGTACAAAGTGTAATTTTATGGGCTAGCACCAATTTCACATTTTCCTAAAGTAACTAAGATTGGGAATTTATAATGTATAGTTACTTTATAATTCATTATACTTTTAACGAGTATTTAAAGTCGTATCCTACCCGTTCGGCTAACGACCCTCCACCAATCAAGGAAGCGGTGGGTGAGAGTGGACACCCATTAAGTCACCATTTTATAGGCAACAACCTTATACCCCCCTTATAGACCGGCTTCGTGAATGAGGCCTACTAACGGTAAGAATGACATATTCTTATACATATCTATATAATAAAATTATAATAATAGTATAAGTGTTGATTTTTAAACTTTTTAAAAATCTAAGGTTTAATTTGGAATTAAAGTATTAAAGTGTAAGACTTTTCAAATTCCACAACTTGAGGGCAAGATTTGAAACTATTCCAAGTCTCTTCAGTTTGTAACTTATGAGTTTTAATGGTTCATAAAAATGAAGACTCTTCATTTTATGAAACCTCTTTAGTTCTTTAATCATAATTAAAAGAAGTGACTTTTGGTTATCCATAACTTGAGGACAAGTTATGGACACCATCATAGCCATTAAGATCATGAATTAAACACACATGGAGGTTACACATAATTCCTATGATCTTCTAAACTCATATGAACACAAATTCATGTCAAATAATTTCAAGAAAATCATATAAACATATACAATACTTGAAAATTGATAAAAGTCATGTAAAATGGGTTAACATAATCATTATCATTTTGAAAAACAGATTTTACAAGTCCAAAACAGATTGGGATAATGATCTTAATCCATTTCCAGCAACAAAACTCGAAAAAACTACCCAACACGCTCCTACTCGCCGAGTGCATTATTCTACTCGTCGAGTAGGATGAATTTGTTCATGGACTCGGCGAGTCCTCCCCATGGACTCGGCGAGTCCAGTCGTCAGAGTGCAGAATTTTCGATTTTTAAGCAGTTTTGCAACAAGTATACAGAAAACAATCCTAGTCTCTGATACCACTGATGGGTTTTGAGCATTCTAACACTTTCTAAGTGTACATGCAACCCTAATAACCTTGAATCTATGTTTTCTCTATATACATGCAAATTTCTTTTTCAAGGTTATTTCCTAACTAGCATGGCATGGGGATTACATAAAACATCAAAACTAGTAGAAATACATACCTTGTTGTTGCTTGGATTCCTTCAAGACTTTGTGAGCCTAGCACCCCAAATGTTGTGCCTCAAATGCTTCACACAACACCACAAGACTTGGAATAACTTGAGAGAATACTTCTAGCACTCAAAATCGGTTATGCCCTCTCTAGTAACACTAGGTCACGATTTTGCTAGCTATAGGGTTCCTTTTACAGTGTTGTCACAATTAGGGTTTACACATGAATGCCCTTAATTGTCATGACTCTTGATTTCTCATGACCCATGGGTTTGTAACTCCCATGGACTATCCATGGAGCTCCATATGGTTATAACCAAACCCATAAACCATGGATCATTAATCCACCATAAAAGAATTGATGATTGTCATAATCAACCCTATATATTTAATTAGTCTCACTTTGATCACCAAATTAATACTAGATTAATACTTGATCAATACTAATTAAATAATACTATTATTAATATATTAGAACTTATAATATATTAATAATCATAAGTGCCTTATTCTCTCATCTAGTCTATCCAAGTATTGCAATGCCATGCAACCCAAATGGACCATGCCGGGTCGGGTCAAGTACATACCAAATAAAGTTATGGACTTAGACACTATATCCAACAGTTGTAACAATGTGTATTGTGGCATTCCTGATGCACTTTTTGGTTCGTTTTTAGTATGGAGTTCACGAGGGGATCTGGTTCAGGATCTAGAGCTGATGGATACTATAGGTTGGGGTTGATTGTTGATTAGATATGAGAGATGATTATCATTGAGGTTTCACAGATATTGCAGGAAGAATTATCTGGTATCGTGAATCGGATAACTAGAAGGCTAATTGCCAAGTTCGAGGAGCGAATTGCAACTTTGCAGACTATGAGAGGGACTGCTAAGACGACTATTGGGGGAGATGTTGATGTGGGAAGGCGGCTCGGAAAGAGAGGGAGGGATCATTCAGTGATGGACAAAGAGTTCGAGGCTGCTAACTTGGGTATTGGAAGTCAAGGGAGCTATGATATATGCGGGAAGTGTGGGGGAACCCACGGGTTTGCTTGTCACAAGTTCAAATGCTTAAAGTGTAGAGAGAGAGCATCTATTTCACGACTGTAAAAAGGATCAGATGTGTTTCCACTGTCACCAGCCGAGTGATCTCAAACCCGTCTGTCCTACATGGGTAGCTGAGGGAGTGCACGCCCAGATGTCCACCGTCCTACAGGAGGTCAAGGTTGAAACACAAGAACTTACAGGAATGAAATTTTGTATTCTTGATTTAATTTTGGAATGGTTTGTCATTCGTGTAGTAGCCTGTTAGGATTATATTGCTAGCATCTATAGGCCGTAATGGATCGGGGATTCAGATTGCGGGGTGCTTCGTGCATCATAAAATAGGAGGGCCGTTCGTGAAGTGTTGGAAGTTGTAAAGTTGAGAAGGCTTCTGACATACCCATTCAGGGTTCAGGATTTCCTCGCGATTGTTGGTTATTATTCACGGAAATGTCATATGTCGTTGTATACCGAGACGTGTGTTTAGAAGGTATCTGGACGAACTGGTTTTTAGGCTGCGATGTGGAGAATGTTATCCATTGAGGGAGCAAGCACTGAGTGGGGGAGGACTGAGCATTCTTCTTGGAGTATCAGATGCCACAAGGTCAGAGGATCAACAACCAGATTGATTGTGATGGGTTCCGCGCGATGAGCTGAAGGAAGTTGCAGTGAAAGTTTGTTGGATTTTTGGTATTTGATACTGTTGAGATCGTTTATGATAAAGATGATTAGGAGATTGATCTGAAGCGGGTGTAGGGTGAGTTGTCATAAATTCCCACTCTCGGGGTTGTGCACATAATTCTTGCGTCGGGGGCTTCTAGACAAGATCTCGTTGCAGCCGGATGTCCCTTATAGTACAACAAACTAGAGTTAAGAGGAGTGTGTATTGCTTATGTCGAATAGCAATTGAGGGTGGTAGGGTTGGAAAGGAGTCAGTCTAACCTTTGTTTTGATGGCATTCAAAAGTTCTGGTTCAGTCAGTTGAGAAATTGTAGGATCTGTTCGATTATTAAGCTGAAAAGCTTAGGACTTGGACATTATGGTTTATGAAAGAATGGTGAAAGTCTTCAAATTATTAGAGAGGGACTAATTCCAAGTGGGGGAGAACCACTTGGAAATATTCGTAATCATTTCAAATGCGGATTATCTTGGAATTCGTATCTAAGGACAAGAGAATAGTTGGTTTTAATCATAATCAGGAAAATCAGCGGCTAAGGAATCAGATTATATCAGTCGGAGGATTTGGCTCGTATTGATCTTTGATTAAGTATTCTTGTGGATGGATGACAAAACCATGGGTTGGGCCCATGGCAATTGTGGAAATGTTGTGAGACTATGGGGTAATCGTAACGTTCCCTAGGTGGTAGTCGGGCGTAGAAGTATGGTAAGTCTACAATTTGGCCGTAGCATTCTATGGGATGAGTTAGTTCGTACAAGGAATGGTTGTGAGAATGTGGCAAGAATGGTGGGGAACCTTGAGCTTCCCATTATAATGATTTGGTGGTGTCAAGACGTGTCACGGACCCTCGTGGGTTTGATCTATATGATGGCGAGTGCAGTTTGGTTATCAGATCGGGGGTAAGCCCGAGTGCAGTTATTGGTTAGGCAGATCGAGGGTAGGCTCGAGTATGGTCAAAGGATGACAGGGTTGTTGAGCCGAATGAGTGCTTGGGTTAATCTGGTATGCGATTGATTAACTTTCGTTTAGATTTCGTCAGTACATTTATATGTTGAGTATTCTTTCCACATGTTTTGATGATGTTCCTAGCCAGGGACTAGGGGTGGGTACAACAATCAGATGATCACCAGTATTCGAGTGTGATTTCTGAAGTTTAGGACTGCTGGGTTCCTTCCGGGAAGTATATTGACGGAGTTAGTTGTGAGTGTAGTTCTAGAAGTTTCGGTTGTTGGGTTCTCACTGGAAGCTGGGTCTTCAGGTGAATGGAGAAAGGGAGTCATGCAATTGAGCAATTTCAAGTTATTAGTTGTTGGCGGTTGTGGGTTTCTGCATAGTCTCTCGAGTTCTTATGATTAAAATGCGTTGACTTGAGGTGGTTAAAGGGAATGGGGGATATGCTGGCGTGGATTTGTTTCATAACAACAACTATCACTCGAGAATCGGTGCGCCACCATTCGAGTTTCTCTATGGGAGGAAGTGTCGTGCCCCAGTTGGTTAGGGAGAGATTGGTCATAGAGTCATAGGAAGGACTGAGGTAGTCCTTCAGCCGACAGAGCTTATTCGACAAAGATTGCAGATGGCTCAGATTCGGAAGAAGAGTTATGCCGAAAAGCGTCGATCTGAGTTGGAGTTTCAGGTCGGTGACATGGTTTTACTGAAGGTATTCCCCTGTAAAGGTGTAATACGCTTCAGGAAGAGGGGCAAGCTGGGGCCCCAGTATATTGGGCCATTTCGAGTGATCACCAGGATTGACAAGGTAGCTTACAGATTGAACTTACCTGAGGAGCTCAATCAGATTCACAACACCTTCCTTGTGTCTTAACTTCGGAAGTATGTGGCTGATAATTCAACAGTTCTTCCTATGGATGATATTCAGGTTGACAGTCTCCTAAACTATGTTGAGAAACCATTGGTGATTTTGGATCAAAATACGAAGGCCTTGCGCAACAAGGTGGTGTCCTTGATCAAGGTTCTGTGGCAGCATCGGAAGGGTTCTGAATGGACGCGGGAAACTGAGTCAGAGATGCGGGAGCATTACCCTGAGTTGTTTACATCATCGGACTTCAGGGACGAAGTCTAGTTCAAGTGGGGGAGAATTGTAACATCTCGATATTAAGGTATTTTCATTTAAAACCCTAAGTATGATAATTTATTTCATTTTAGACCTTGGATCTGAGTTAATTGCTAAACTGGACCAAAATGGCATTTTCGTAATTTATGGGAGTTGGGAACGAACATTGGGCGTTCCCTAGGAATGTTGGGCATAAGTGGCCAGAGTCCAAACCATAATTTTTTAGGGGTTGGACCCTGTTTAAGCATCCTTAAGTCCCAAACCTACCTTCTTTCATCAGCCTCCAACCCACCATCGTCCCCAAGCAAACCCTAACCATTTTAGAGCATTCTTGAGCATTTTGTGGGTGTTTTGGTAATCTTGAAGGAGAAAGGAAGAAGCGAAGATCATCTTGGATGAGTGTGACTCTTTGGATCTAGAGTAGCAACATCATTTAGCATCATTTGGAGGTAAAAAGCTTTGAACTTGATGAAGCTATTTTGAGTATGAGCTACTCCAATCCATTTAAGTTGTCCTTTCAGACGTTTTGGAATGTTTAGAATCATAAAAATGTGGTATTGATCATTATTTCCCTTCCATGCATGAGTTTGAATGTCTTAATGGGTGAAGTGGTTAGGGTTTTTGTGTTTGGGCACTTAATGGCCATGCAAGACCATACAGTTGGAAACTTTATGGTTAAGGACGTTATTTTAGGGTTGGATCTGGATTATGAACAAAATAGCTTAAGGATTAAGCTCTTAATGAAAAGGAAAAAGACTTAGTCGCGAACGCTTGACGTTCCCCAAGAACGCTGGGCATTCGTGGTCAGCCATCATGTTTTTTTAGTCATCTCGTGTACGCCATCATTCGTGGTCAGCCATCATGTTTTTTTAGTCATCTCGTGTACGCCAAGCGTACAAGCTGAGTACGCTAAGCGTACTCAATTGTGTTGACCAAGTTTGAATTTTGGACTTTTGGGCTTTGACCAAGTTTGACCTAAGGATATTTTGGGTATTTTGAGTTGTATTTGAGATTGGTCCGTATTTGATGAATAGGTGGCGAGTAGAGCCGGTATTCGAAGCAGAGATTTATTCAGCTATCTTTTGGACTGAGAGGTGAGTTTTCCTTACTGTACTCGTGGGTTGAAGGCACCAATGTGGCCCACTAGATTATGTAACCTCGTTATAGGATATTATTATGCCAGTACATGGTTGATTAGTAGATTTTGTATGATTATATGTATTTTTTGGATCTGTGTTTACGTTTATCTGTGACATATGTCGACATATTGTGGTTGGGTTGAGGCGGTCCTGCATTGTGCTGAAGGCCAAGATGCTCGGGGCGGTCCGGATAGGCTGTAGGCCCTGCGAGGCGTTGCAGTCTTGTCGAAGGCCCGTAGAGCGGTCCAGATATGTTGTAGGCCCTACGAGGCGGTCCAGTCAGGATGAAGGCTCATATTTTCATGCTATTGTTTTTATGTTGTGTGATGGTATTTTGGGGGAACTCACTGAGCTTTGGATTACGGTTTCAGTTTATTGTTTCAGGTACTTCAGAGGATCATGGGAAAGCGAAGGCGTGATTATGCACATCTTCCTGTTTTTATGACATTGGATCTTAGGATACTCTGATTTTGAATAATACTTTTGAAACAATGGTTTTGTAAACACTTTATGGATGAAATGGGTTGTTTTTTAAAAGTTATAATTTATTGTGATTTTTGGGATGTTACAGAGGGTATCTGCGGAAGTCGTTAAGCTCTGAGGAATTGGACATGTGGGGAAAAAGACAAAAAATCTCGTCTGACAAATGGTTCTGCAGAGAAGGTATCTACAGAAATGTTGAATGCTCTGTGGAACTGGTAGCTGAAGGCACTACGTTATGTCTGAAATTTCCGCATAGGAGGTCTTTGTGGAAATGGTACAATCCTCTGCGGAAATGGTACGGCCCTTTGTGGAAATTTCAATTTTCTGCAGAAATGGTTGCTGGATCATTAATGACGTTAATATGGAATATATAAAGTTTTTTTTTTCATTTTTTAAACGTTTTAAGCATAGAAACGGTTTTTCTTCTTGATCATTATCTAAATTTGAGAAGAGTTTTATGAAAACGATGAGTTTTATTATTCTGTGTACGGGAGGGTTATGGCAGACAGTTAATGGAAATGACGTGTACGTTAGAAACAATGTTAAAAACTTTGTTTTAAATCTTCCTCCTAATTTGGACCATCAGATGTTGATACAAATGTTTAGAAATAAGCCAGGTGTGTTCGATAGTCATATATCGTTGTATTTTAAACACCCGGACTGTGGGTATGTCATGGAGCTTGCAGATGACTCAAATGTATTTCAACTAAGACATGTAATGTCTGAAACAAAGCAGACGGTGCAGTCGTATTTATCGGTGCTTGGTATAGAACTTGAAGAACAACCTGTGGCGAATCAGTTTATTGCAGCAAAAACTAGTATTGATTATGGAGGAAGACAATCTGGTGGAAATCGTTCCATTGGACGACGAAATGACGTGGGAGTGGGTTGTCAAAAGAGAGCTTCAGTTTCTGATAACTTCGTATCGGATAATGATGAAGAACAAAATTTATTGAGTTTGGAGAACTACCTGATTTGGATAATCAATTATCTGATGAAAAATCAATTGAAGGATGGTTAGAAGATAAGTTCACGCAACGAAAATCTTCTTTTAACCCATGTTATTGTATTCCTCCCATTCCTGATTGTGCACATCCGATTCTTGAACCTGGATCATTTCACAGTTTAGGTTTGAATGATAAAATAGTTGTCAATCAAACCAATAACATCAAAAAAGAACTAACATTTGTTGTTAAATTCAAAGCCTTTAAAGAAAAGTTGCAAATTAAGGTAGAAAAATCAACCAAATCTCGGTACCAGGTTGTTTGGTTGCAAAAAGGTTGACATTGGTATTTATATGCAGCTGTCATTAAAGGAACCAAATTTTTTGAAATTAACACATTTAATGACAAGTCTGTTGGAGCATGGAAATGCTCTACAAATTATGACTGATAAGTTAGGTTATTTTATTCCCTTTAATTGTATTGTAAGGTATCTCTCTTTATAAATAAAGAGGATGGTCATTTTATTATGTATGCACCAAATATGTAGTACTCTAGTTAGAGAGAGAGTGTGTGGTGGGATCTCTCCCACCAAGTGTTCTTCATTTTCATATTGTAACTCTTTCTTTCTAGTAAAATTATTGGATTACTCATCTCTTTGTGTTTTCTTATTTTTGTTATCGTTAAATCTCAAGATCATATTATTTCACACAAGTCGATCGTCAAATGGGCTCCTATAATTGGTATCAGAGCCGTACATTGAAGATCTAAGCGATTATTTTAATGGAACGACTCCCGATCGATTATCTTATTTTGATGATTTTTCAATTTTCTACCAAGAATTTTTGGGTTCGCAACCGGATATTCTTATGATGAGTTTTCGATTTTTTGAGTGTTGATTCAAGCTTTTTAAAGCTTTCAAGAATAAATGTTGTTGTTGTTTGGTTACAATTTTCTGCTGAAAATCCGAGGTTATGAGGAAATTATATTGCTCTTGAAGAAGAAGGGAGAAGATATTTGTTGTCTAAAATTTTTGATGAATCTGAAGAATTTTACTCCAAGCATTTTTTTTCTATGGAAGGAAGACACAATGTCTTGGGTTTTGTTGAAGAGATTGGAGAAGATTTCGTTTGAAGAATTTATCAGTATATTTTTTCTTGAGTTCATCACAGGAGGTATGATGTTCTTGCTCTTTAATTTGAAGCTGATTGATCTTTGTAAAGTATATTGGACATTATAAACTTGTTTGAAAAAGCATGTGTCCTTTACTCCACCATGTAAGGCATTGCCCTTGACATCCTGACACATCCATGTGAGTTTACCCACCTTTTATCCCATGCACACTCCACCTTTTACTTTAAACATACCTTGCCCCTCACCTTTTTACCTCTCTCTCTCTCATACTTTCTTGCACCTTTTACCCTTCCCAACACTCCATTTCGTCCCCATATGCTTTAGGGAAGAATACCTTGGATAAACACGATCATATAGCATCTTCGGTATCAAAATTTCATGAAAAAGGCTTTTTTCGTCGTCATCCCTCTCATCTTCGGAGTTCAATACCGAGGACCAAAAACTGACAAAGACACCTGCCTATACCGAGGAGTAAAACCTCACCAAAGTCTGCTGAGAGATTCTCGCTTGAGCAACCTCTTCGGTCCCTCTCATCCGAGACACCGAAGACCTCTTACCGGAGACCCTCGCATACCGGAGACCTCGTACAAAGGACCTCCTATTACTCTTATGTGTACCGAAGACTAAAGTGGGCCTTTCCTCTAGCTCTTCGCAACTCCCTCCGTCCCACTTCCTTCATATTGCAGACCCCATCCTCCGCTCCTCGCTACCAAACCTGATCCTTCCCGAAGACCCCTCATCGCAACTCTTCCCCGCAGCCTAACCCAACCCGCAGACCCTCATACCCACCACCTCTTCGCAACCCTCACTGAAGACCTCCCTTTACCTGAATACTTGCTTCTTCGGTAGCTACCCAGCCTTCTCACCGAAGACCTCTAGTCCTTGGTAGCCATCACCTCCTCGCCTTTCAGCCTTCTCGCATATCAACTCCCCAACACTTACCGCTCTCATACCACAACCCTCCTTCCTCCTCAGCCCCCCTCCTCAATACTCAACCCTCCACCCCTCCTTGGAAATCAGCCATCTCTCACCTTTCCTTACTCCCCCCTCTCATTGCAGCCCCTCCTCATTTCTTTTGAAAAAAATTATTCTTTTTATTTAACACTCATTTTATTTTATTTTTTACACCAAGTTTTTTTTATTTAGCCATTTTTTTTCTGAAACCCAACAAATACCTTAGCCTTTTATTTTTTTTTAAAGCAATTCATTTTTTTATTTTATTTTAAAACCAATTATTTTATTTTAACACCAATTTTTGCCACAACCCAACTCATGATCGGAAGCACTTTTGTGAAGAATAATTTTTACAAGACTCGATTCATTGTCTTCACGAAAGAGATTATTATTGGATATTTATTAAAGCTTCGAACAACACGATGGATTACTTCTTGCTGATTATAATGGAAGAATATTTTAATTCTTTCGACTAGCAATCCTTGGATCAGTGTCTACGGACCAGTTATCCTCCATACCGCAGTCGGACATCATATTTTTCTTCATGAGGATTGCATCGCAGTTGCGTCTGATCAACAAAGTTGCTTCGCAACCTTCGCTCTACGAGATTTTTATGATTTGTCGCTCTTGATCTTCGGTTGATGAACCATGTATCTTGAGCATGTGGACTTTATTTATTGAAGACCACTTCAGGAGTTCCGGCACCGTAGTTTGGATACATTAGCATTTCTCAGCAGAGCAAAGATTTTTCATGCAGAGTTCTTATTCTTACTTCGGTACTTGTTTAGAAAGTTTTTTTGCGACAGAATCAACCGACTACAGATTACCGAAGAGTATTTATTTTACTCTCATTCTCGTGTTTTATCGAGACCCTTCATACATATTAGGGAGAGCATGCGAAGGTCTTGGTATCCGATACTCTCCATCCAGATTGATTTGTTTATTTTTGATATCCGGTCATTGGTTATCACAAATAAGGAGATAATATTATGTTTCCATTCGGATATGACTTTATGATTGTTTGAGCTTGGATTTTCGAGACTTATAAGTGATGCGACGTGGCACTAAATTTTTGATCATTTTTTGATCAAATTTTTGGCTTCACTAGATGTTTCCCGGATCCAGATTATTTATTATTCAGACTCTACCACATGATGTTTCATATTTTTAGTAGGTTACTCTTTTGAAGAATTTTGGGTGTATTATGATTCGAGAACTAGAGATGTTTCAGACTTTTTGAAGCCGAAGTGTGACTTGATTGGATCTTTAACTTGATCATTGAGCTTGTGATGAGTTTGAAGACTTGGATCTTATTTTTATTGTCTCAAAAGTGGTGACTTTGAAGCCGAATACCTTTACTGATTAGAGATTCATGGCCAGCATCAGAGATCACAGACACTTTAGAGTTTCAGAGACATTTCAACATAAGTTTCTTATTATGTTTCATTTTTATTACCGCACTTGCTAGTTGGTTACTTTGTATTTTAGCCTTGTATCACTGTATTTTTATCCCTCATCATTTGCGAGCATTTAGGGAAAGATTGTTGGAGCATGCAAATGCTCTACAAATTATGAGTGATAAGTTAGGTTATTTTATTCCCTTTTATTGTATTGTAAGGTATCTCTCTCTATAAATAGATAAGGATGGTCATTTTATTATGTGTGCACCAAATATGCAGTCCTCTAGTTAGAGAGAGTGTGGTGGGATCTCTCCCACCAAGTGTTCTTCATTTTCATATTGTAACTCTTTCTTTCTAGTAAAATTATCGGATTACTCATCTCTTCGTGTTCTTCATACTTTTGTTACCGTTAAATCTCAAGATCATATTATTCCGCACAAGCCGATCGTCAAATGGGTTCCTACAAAGTCACATATTCTTCATTACTGATACACCTAAATCAAAGGAAATCAAATAGTGAAGTTGTGAGAACCATAATACATGACATTATAGATCAAGGTAATTTGAGATTTTGGAGGCCTAATGATATAATTAGGGATATTAATGTGTTGCTACAAATTAATTTGAGTTATTCACAAGTGTGACATGCAAGAGAATTTGCTATGGGATTGATGACGGTGAGCCCCAAATAAAGTTTCTCCAAACTCCCTATTTATTTTCACAACCTGAAGAAACATAATCCTGGGACTATGGCGTACAGAGAAACAGATTTGCAGGATCGGTTCGAGTATTGTTTTTCGTTATTGGTTGTGCGGTAAATAAATTAATTAAACTTAAGTTTTGCAAATATGCAATGTTTATAAACAAAATATATTGTTGATATATTCATACTTTTTACAAATTGTTGCAAATACATGCTTTCATAGGATTTTGTAGAAAAGTTGTAATGATAGATGGTGCCTATCTGAAGGGAAAGCACAAAGGAACCATGTTGCATGTAGTAGCCATGGATCGCAACAATCAGATATTGCTTGTTGGGTATGGAATTTTCCCAAAAGAGAGTACCAATTCTTAGACATGGTTTCGTGAAAAACTACATGAATGCATTCGTGATTTGGAAGGTATAACATTGGTAACTGATAGGGCGGTGTAAATCGACGTAAGTACTAAAAATTGTTTTCCAAAAGCCCAACATGGCTTGTGCAGTTTTCATCTAATAGGAAACATAGTACACACCTTTGGAAAGAATAATAAAAATAGGAGTGTTATTTTGGAAGCTTGTCAGAGCTTACAAAACCAATGAGTTTGAAGAGTTATGTGTTAGTACATGAAAGTACTCTTTAGACAGCTGTGAAGAGATTCCTAGATGAGAAGCCATTCCGAGATGGTTACGATTACATAGCAATTCTGAGATGGAGAAGTGATTCCGAAATCACTTGTCAACCGATATGAAGATGATGTTTCCGAAATAGTTTATTATCCGAGATATGAAGACTTTGAGATCATTCCTCGTTCACAGATGGAATGTTATTTCAAACGTTAAGTGAAGATTCTGAGATGGAGACTCTGAGATGACTAGTTCCGAGATGCCTTGGATTCGAAACTTAGTCAACTTTCCCTGACAAGAAGAAAGTTCTTTTTGTTTTACTCCATTTTTAGTATAACGTAGAATCAGACAAAATCCACTTTATCAGGATATTGTTTACTGATGCAAGTTCTCTTTACTCTATGTATTTGTCATGTATTGACTCCTTTGGCTATAAAAGGAGTCTCAACCTTGTACTGAAACAGCGATCTTTACTGACCTCTTTTGTGCATCTAAGCATCCTTCGCTTTACTCTCCAATTTATGTCAATCATCTCTCATAAATTCTTCTTGTTCTTGATTTCTTTACTTTATTCATACTTTACATTATTTAATATTCTTGAATACTTTGTTGAAGTTATTAATTTTTAGTCTTCACTGGTTTAACCAGACTTGACTGATCTTAATTACTAGAAGACATTGATATTAAAGATTAATTCAAGATTCATGTTTGCAAACCTTGTATGTGACTTTAATAGAGTTTTCAAGAACTCACAATTGGTATCAGAGCCTAAGTGGTTGTCCATTGAATCCATAAGATCAGATTATCATTGATTTATGATTACCTTTATATCTTAATCATTTATGTGTTCTGCATAAAAGTTCTTCTATATACCACTTCAACTCTAATATCTTAATATCAATGACTACGTCTAATCCTTTTCAACAAATGTATTCAATGAAAATAGCATGGATTTCCCATCACATGCCCCACTGCTAGTTGTTGAAGAGTATAATCATTGGAAAGTAAGAACAAAGAGATATTTGGTTGGAAAAGATAATGGTGAAGAGATATGGAGGTCTATGAAAGAGGGTCCTCATGTTCCTGCAAGACAAGTTGTTAGAGATGTTGTTTCTGTTATCATGGGTCAAGATAAACATGTTAGGCACCTCTCACTACAAATGACATCGACAAGCTCAAAGTAGATTAGATCACTTTCTCTAAAATGGCATTTGGTGTTCCACCATATCTGTGCAAGTATGGGAAAGAGATATGGGACACAATTCAATACTTGTTTAAAGGTTCAGAGAATATGAAGGACAAGCGATTGGAATCTATTGTAAACGACTTCGTCACTTTCGCAACCACTCCTAGAGAATCAGTCGCATCTGCAATCAGTACAGAATCGTTATGAACAACATGACTGCTCATGGTGTTGTTCTCACTCTGTTTGAGTACAACCTAAAGTTCATCAACAGTCTAGGCAAAGGATGGGGGAACGTCAAATCGTGTCTTCAGAGTAATGGATCTCAGAAGAAGTTGAAGCTCTATTAGTTGTTCGATGAACTACAAGGCCATGATTCCAGTGTTGCTCAAACATTGAGAGAACTCTCTGGAGGTCCTCTCACACTTTTTAGTTCAGTTAACCCGCTTTTTCCAATCCCAGTTGTTTCGGATCCCTTTGGAGCTACTCCGTCCGTTTCATTTGTTCAACCTACTCAACCGGTTCCAAACCTTTTTTGTGAAGATAACTTTGATCCACAAGCCGCTGCTTCCAAACTTCATTTCCAGCAAGTGTTCGCACTTCTCTCAATGAAATACAAACAACCATGGAATCCAAATCAAAAACCACACAAAAACCGCTATCAAACTCCTCACCAAAGAAACCCTCAACCTTATCCTAAGCCAACTGAAAACCCACCTGCCTATCGACCCAACATTCTGAATCGCACCTCGGAACATCAAGAACTTCCGGAATCATCCAAACCCAAGATTGTATGTCACAAATGTGGTCTTGCTAACCACTATGCAAAGGGCTGCTTGGCTGATGAACCTCCAAAACCAAAGGTGAAAGATGCTGCTTATGGCATCTAACAATCCACCAGGTTCACCAGGAGTGGTTGTGAATGTTGATGGGTATTAGTCATTGGGTGATGAGGATGAAGGAAATACGGGTAGAAACTTGTGTCTAGTGGCTAGACAGACAATTAAGTGTGATGAAGGTTACTGTTCCTCATGTTTGGAAGATGCTAATGAATATGTTGAACCACATTAATACTACATGGCATCCAACAATCCACCTGGGCGAAGCATCATCCAACATGTAAGATTTATGATCACTGACAATAAATTTGATTTATCTATATGTGAACCTTATCCAACTCAAATACAATCAGACATGAAAATTATTTATAAAGCATATGAGTCTGCCTTGGAAGTTAGTGAGAAGTTGGATAGTGAGTTGACCCATCTTAGAATACGATTTGAAGACCGCAAGCTTAAGATTGAATCGTTAGAATGATAACTTGTAATGGTCAAAGATGAATGTATTATTTCGAATGACAAATATGAAATTTCTATTAGTGAAAGAAATCTCTTGGTTTATGATAACAAATGTCTTAATACTAAAATCGATAGTTTGCATAACTCTATTGATGTTCTTGAAGCTAATGAAAAAATGACTCACAACTTTTGTCATCCATGGTCCAAAGCACCTGGTATAGGAAGCAAAATTCCGAAGCCAATTTTCCGTCCGTTGAAGGAACTTCAAAATTTAACGTTTATGGGAGACATTCTGAACCACACTTTTTCGGATACCCCCATCTCACCGTTGTCGTCCCTTCATGAGACCTCAGACAAATATCAATATTTGATTCCTGACTTCAAACCAATCACTATTACATGTCACGATTCCATGTAATTTCTGCCTCTGATATCCCTGGACCTGAATCAATCGTCAAAACTTCCACATAGCACAGGTGGTACTAGAGTTTACATTCCAAACTCTGGTCCTCCAAACAATTGTGTTATTGAGGAAATCATTCCTGAGACATGTAGACATGACTTGGACCAAACTAACTCATTTTGGGTATCCTCTGATAGTGATGTAAATGAAGAAATTAAGTGTGATGATGACTCATTGTCTGATTCTATTGTGTCAAACTCAAAAGTTGTTTCTAAGAGATCTTTAGTTCCTATCAAGCCTTGTTTCACAAATCCATCTGTAGGTTAATCTTCTAAGTCAACATCTGACTCTAAGAAGAAACCATGGTTAAAAAAGAAGGACATTGTTCATCCAAATACAGAGGCGAGGAAAGCTCTTGCGAAAGAAACTAGGACTAGACAAAACTCTAGGTTCCTTGAGAAATCCGATAAGAAAGTGCCTCAAAAAGTTGCCAATCCAGCCACTAGGAATAATAACACGTTCATGCATGTTAAGATTCTTAAAATACCATATATTCATGTTAGCTCGGACACTAGTTCTGTAAATCCTGTTCATGATGTGAATCCTAGAATGAAAAATAATTCAATTCGGAAAGTATCTTCTTCAGTGTTCATTGTTACCTCTGATGTCACAACATTTGGTATCTTCGCAAAGTCCAAATCCCATGCCAAAGTCCCCAAGCCTAACTTGGAGCCTAAAAACTCCACCACTCACTAATTTTACAGGCTTTTTGTGCGTCGAAACAAGATACGATATGGTATATTGATAGTGCTTGTTCCATTCACATGAATGGGCAGAAATACTTTCTGTGTGATTTAAAGCTTACTCCAAATGGTAGTTATGTTTCATATGGAAAAAATTCAAAATCTCAAATTTGAGGTTATGGCATCCTAAGCAACAAAAATTTATTTGTCTCTAATGTGGCTTGTGTTGCTGATCTCTAGCACAACTTGATCAGTGTGGCCCAACTCATCGATGTGAATCGGAGGGTTGAGAGAAGCATAGCTATGTTATGAGGGAAGATAGAAAAGAATGCCTCATCAAGTCATATCTTACCAAGAACACGTATCCTCTTGATATCAACATGGTCATTGGGAAGCCTCAATCGTGTCTCCTTTCAAAAAAATTCCCGACGTAACTTGGCTATGGCATCAGAGGCATGCTCATCTAAACTTCTGATACATGAATGATCTCGTTTTTGGTGAAATGGTTTGTGGTCTGCCATACCTCAAGTTTGAGAATGATCATATATGCATTTCATGCGAGTGTAGGTGTCACACCCCGAAACCGTTATGGCGGAATCGTTCCGGGGTGGAGGACGTCATGCGTAGTATCACAACAATTGTATCATAGCAAGCATAGTAAACACAACCAGACATTTAATACATATATGAAAGAGGTTTACATTGTTTTAATACATAGTTTTGTTCATATCAAAAGCAAAATAGAAAGACGCGACTCTAACACTTCGACTTCTCCGAGCTCCTGGAAGTACCTGTTTACTAATTCCCTGAGAATACAAGCAGTTTTGAAAGAGTATCAGCATAAAGTTGGTGAGTTCATAAGCATTTTGGTTTTGGTGGAAAATGTTCTTTGAATCCTTTTGAAAAGTGTTCCTCAAGAAAATCCTATATTTTCTTATGAAAAGCGGTTTTGAAAGAGTGTCCATTAGTAGAAAATAAACCATCAGTTTTAGAAATATCGGTGTTATCTTGGGAAAATCCTATATTTTCCCTAAAAACAGGTTATCCGTACTAGTGGTAGAGATGTAAGTTTTAAAAACCCATGATTACTATCGGTATATACATGAAAGTAGTTTTATTAATCAAAATAAAACAAGTGAAGAGTAGAGTCCGTAAACAAGGTTAGTTTATACTTATTTGCGAGTCGTAAACAAGCTAAATGACATTTGTTCACCACAGGCGTGCCCGCCTAACTGTAGCTAGCAGTTCTGGTGTGGGATTGTCAGTCCCGAATAGATCTATTCACAAATCTCACGCTCTCCCTCCAGGAGACTCTGGTTATACTAAAAGGATTTATCACTATACACCTAAGGGTACAGTATTGAAGTAGCGCCTCACAATTTTGTATAATCTAGTTTACTAGCGAGAAATCAGTATAAAACAGTAAGTATCCTTGAATAAATGTACTTTATACTCCTGAGAAAGCATATAACATAAACTAAATCTGCCATAGTTTATATATATTCATTTATGAAATCTGATTAAGTAGAGACTGCCTAGAGGGTTATCCCAAACTATACCCATTATAGTTTATTAGAGTTGATATGGAAAATGCTTTGTAAAAACCTTTCTGAAGACTATGAAGTTGGATTTCCAAAATAGAAGTTTTCCCTTATGCTCAACATATTACAAAAAGAGATAAAATATCCGAATATGTTATTAAACGTGGAAATCGTTGGACTGCATTAATAAGTTTATAACTTAACAAAATACTTTGAGTTTGGCTTGTATTCCCCCTGAAAACATTAAAAACACGGAAAATGTAGGGGTATGAACTCACCGTTTGATGTAGGATATGGGTGTATGATCGGTTACGAATGCTGAGTGTTAACCGATGTTTCGTACGCAAGTGGATCCTATTAACATGTGATAACACATATGTGTGTTAGAATTAGGGTGTGTCATGGCCAAACATGACGGGAAACCACCGAAAAGACTTGGAAATGCTTGTCGGGACCCTATATGATCAAACAAGGGAGGTGTACGGCCAAAAGGGTGTGTGTGCGGCCAGGGTGTGCGGTCAGCATGTGTGTGCGGTCGCACACCGGAGTGTGCGGCCGTACAGAGGGTGTGTATGGCCGTACACAGGAGTGTGCGGCCGTACACTCCTCATTTGTGCCCGAAATGTTGATTTTTAGGTGTTCTTGTGCTAATACCAAGTCCTACTAGTGAATGAAGGCCAAACTCTTCACTTTGGAGAGCTTTAAGGTGTGTACGGCCACCTTATGAAGGTGTGCGGCCGTACACCTTCATGTGATGAAGAACATTATGAACTTTGATGGTTAAGGGCTTAGATCAATGGGTCCTTCATGTATGATAAGCTAGGTGATGGAAAAATCACGTTTTTGAGGCCTTGAGAGCGTTCTTGGATGAAGTTCTTAGAGAGAGAAAGTAGAGTGCAGCCAAATGAAAGGAATGAGTGAAGGGGTCACCCTATATAAATAGGGATGAGTGTGCGGCTGGAGGATGGGTGTGCGGCCACACACTCGTGTGTGCGGCCATACACTCGGGTGTGCGGCCACACACTCATGTGTGCGGCCATACACTCGGGTGTGCGGCCACACACTCATGTGTGCGGCCATACACTCGGGTGTGCGGCCACACACTCATGTGTGTGGCTACACACTCCTTTTGATGGAGTGTTTGACCTATTTGCAACCCTAAATCTTAAACCAACCCATCCCTAATTTAAACTTTGGTTGAACAAGGCTTTAGATCATCCAAACAGGCTCAAAACAATGCTAAAAGATAGCTGAACGAGTTTAGCATTGATAGAATTGCCTAAGGGTACAAGATAAAAGTTACGGGTTGTCACATCATCCCCCCGTTAGAGGGAATTTCATCCCGAAATTCAAGAATAGAGGTATAACTCATAGACTTGGAAGAGATGGAGGTACTTAAGGTTCATGGAACTCTCGTCTAACTCGAGGTTGTCGAGGGGAAATCGTAGGTGTCTCATCGGACGGACATTATTTGGTTCGACACAAGAAAGACGGGATGGACACTGCTAAGCGCTCGAGGTAACTGGAGTTTGTACGTTATGGGACTGATCCTAGCAAGGATCCTGGACAGTCCAACGTATCCTGATTTTAGCTTTCACGCCTTCCGAAGCGTATCAAGCCTTTTCCAGGGTGAGACCTGCAAAAGACACATCCACCAGTCTGGAACCCCAATGGTTTTTGTCTCTCATCGGCATAGCCCTTTTCGTACGATATTTTCGGTCGTCCTACGGATGGTTTTAGGACTCGCGCGAGTGCTGTCGGGGACTTGACTCTTTGACTATTTGCGTGTCGCCCGCCTCCGCCCAGCACTGAAGGGGATCCGTACTTACGACCATAGAGGGCTTCGAACGGTGCAACCTCGATACTGGGAAGGTCACCGTCGTTTGCAAGAAGTTCAGTTAAAGGTAGATGAGTGTCCCACGACGCATCTTCAATCGCATGAATCGCCTTCTTACTCTGTCCATCTCTCTGTGGATGATACTCTTCACATGAATACTTTCGAGTTTTGAAGAGACATGAATTTTTCGAAGTTCGCATCTGGTTGTCGTCATGAGCGACGGGAGTTTCGCGATCGAACGATTTAAGACAAAAGGGTTTGGTATAACATAGACTTAGTCGAGCTAAACAGAATGGTCTCGTAGAGTCGTGCGTCAAGTTAGTCTGGGAGGATCGTTTTGCTAGCACATTGGCATCCCAAAATGAACGTCTCTGGTATTTTTTGCGTTTTGATTTGGACTTGGTGGGTACTACTAATGCGAGGGTCCATATGTTTTGAAACTATGGGCTCTCGATGGAATGGTTCTTACTAGATTTTCCTATGATAACTTGGCGTATACAAGTCATGAATAAACACAACTGACTCTAATGTAACACTAGGCTACCATAATTTACCCATTAGGGCATCAACTTTTAAAAGTACGTCGTGATTAAATTTGGACGGGAAAGAAATCACGATTATGAATATTTATTGAGGTTTTCGGAACGTACCAATACACAGCAGGTTTCTTTGATGCTTCCTCATTCCCTGAGGTTAGACTCTTCCTGTTTCCTCATTGTTCTTCTCTGTTGGGCAGTCTCTTTTGAGATGTCCCATTTCGCCACATACGCAACACACTTGGACTATGCTAGCATCAATAGTGGAAGTGATGTGCTCAGTCGGGGTCTTTGCGAAGCGAGCTTCCTGGCCATCCTCAGCCCCTGGACAATTTCTTTTGAAATGTCCGGGTTCGCCACACTTGTAGCAAATCTGACCCATCTTTTCACCATAAATCGAGGCGTTTGACGGTGCTAGTGCCCTGCAGTAACGAGCGGTGTGTCCTTGCTTATTGCAGTTCTTACATCGAAGTTCGTGGCATTCTCCTACGTGGTGAAAGTTGCATTCCTCGCAATTTAGAAGTTTTCCAGCATATCGCCGCACTGGCGTTGGCACTGGTTTGGCGGATGTTGTGGTTATAGGAGCTATCACGGGTTGTTGTCTCTTGGCAAGTTTCTGACACGACTTGCGCTCCTTCTTGTTCCAAAATTTTCGTTTGGCGCTCTTAGGTTTGGGAGTTGGAGTGTCCTCCTGGAAAAGACCTTCTTGGTTTCCTGATGTGTTGCTACAGTTCGAGATGTGGAAACTGCTCCCATTCCCACTTGGGTTGTTAGTGTTAAGAACAGCTAGGGCGGCTGCTACGGCTGCTGTGACAGTTGCTTGGAACGTAGCTGAGTCCACCTGAAGGACTGGTGTCTTATTGGGGGGTTGGGTACGTTCCTTCGGAGGCATGATCTGCTACATATCAAGAAAAGAAATTTGTGAGCAACATTGGTTGCCCCTTTGATGTATCCTAAATGTTTATCTATGCATCGAGATTTCCCGTTTTGCTATCTGACTCTCAGTGATTCGACCCACATCCCCATGATATGGTCTTAGCAAGGATAGAACAGATTTGAGCACACAAAGTTCACATAAAATAAGTTTATGAACTCCTGGTTGCTCAGCTCCTTGGGCTGGCTGAGTAACTCTCACATTTTCGTCGGCTCTTGGAGATTTGGCTATAAAGGTAGTTCCGAGGATCAAGTCGATACGGGATTCAACTTGGCACTCAGAAGAAATCCCTGGAATGCCTTTGGGGAAGACAGTGGGAAAGTTGCAGACTTCGAAGATGCTCTCGAGGTCTTTAACTTCTTGCGTCTCATTGGCAACATGAGCCAGAAATGCGTAGCATTCTTTCCGTAGATGCTCTTAGGCTTCGACGCATGAAATAATACTAGGGTTCGAATAGACTTATCACTGAAACCAGTGAGGACTCCTGTCAGAAGGAAGATTGAGACGAATCGATTTCTCGAAGCAAAGGTCATCGGCACGATGGGAGACTCATTCGTCCTATGTCGATTAGGACATTGAAGCTTTTCATGGAGACTGATATGAAATTGATGGGGAAAAGGAATAATCGTCTAAGCACATCTTATGATTCATGTTTTGACGACCAAACAGTGATGAGACCTTGATAAGGTTGCTCAATTTGAATGCTACCGCTCCAAGGTATACTTTTGACAATGATAATCTTTGACTGAAATATAATAGTTGCCACCACTGTCGATATTAAGATTACACAAAATTTGGAAAATTTGACCTAGGAGTAGGTCTACAACATACCAACAAATGAACAATTTGACAACATAAAGAACTAGTGAATACTGCAAGACAAGAATGTCTACAGAGAAAGGAGCTACTTAGAACATAAATATGAAAGTCATCCCTTAGACCAAAAAGGAAGGTTGAGTGGAGTATCCCCTATCGGCGACATGTACTCCTCAAGTGAATCCTTAATTCGGCCAGCTGACGCTCCACATCAAGCAAGCATCTCTAGTATTCTGACTGGCAGGCTCGGAGCTCTATGACTTCGGTTCGGGTTGTAGCTAACTCTCACTGCAGAGCTTCATTGTTCCTTGCAGCTCTCGCGTGAGCAATCTCGAAGTGACGAATGCGATCAGTGCTGGTGTTCGAATCCGCTTCGAGCTCCTCAGTTCGCTGAAGGGTTGCCATACCTAGCTCCACATTGCGAGCCACTCGGCGTATCAGGATTGGAAGGGCCCTGTCTGTGGGTCCTCCTTCGTTCAGATTGTAGAGGTTGCAGTTTCCGTCGCATGGGAGGGGTTGGTCTTGCTCATGGCTCCACCTATTCAAACTCCCGACCCACATAGGCGTTGGACCTTGGAATCCAACTCGAGGGTTAGGATTTGGTATTGGGGTTACTTGAGGTAGGTTCTCGACTTCGGGTTCCTAGTCAGTCTCTTCAGGTAATGGTTCGGCGAATCCATCGTCCAAAGGGATTTCATGATTTCCTTCCGGCTCTGGCTCGATCCATCCATCATCTCCTTGGTTGGGAAAGTACGGGTCGCCAGGATGATGGAATCCAGCCATGCTATTGACGCGAGGTGATGATAAAGGGATAGTTAATGGGCATCGAATCTAATAATACTCCCAATGTATTATAGCTACAGGATTGATTCTTGAAGATTGGATTCTTGGGTAAGTTTCTGGTCCGGTCGCTATTGCATCCTAAAATAATAGCATCCTAAAATACTCCTATAGTATTTTAACCCTGATGTTCGGTTCTAGAATTCTTCTGGTATCTAGGTAAGTTTTAGGCTTGCTGCAACACCACAGTCACTCCCAAGCACATGTTGGTCATGTCTCGAATGAATATAGTTGATCAGGCTATATTGATCCTAGACATGATTACATAACTGCCCAGGTTTAACCGCAGTGTCTCAACATCCAAATACTTTTGTTTTGTTCTACCTATGACACAATTTCAGGTTCTTAGGTATACTTGTATACTTTTATAAAAATACTTATATTTTTGAAAGTATACTTTTAGTTTAGAGCACTTAGGCCCCTTAGTATTTATAGTTGTATACCATGTAAGGTTCGGTATACTTAGTTCGCTATAAACAAGGGCTCTGATACCAATCTGTCACACCCCGAAACCGTGATGGCGGAATCGTTCCGGGGTGGAGGACGTCATGCGTAGTATCACAACAATTGTATCATAACAAGCATAGTAAACACAACCAGACATTTAATACATATATGAAAGAGGTTTACATTGTTTTAATACATAGTTTTGTTCATATCAAAAGCAAAATAGAAAGACGCGACTCTAACACTTCGACTTCTCCGAGCTCTTGGAAGTACCTGTTTACTAATTCCCTGAGAATACAAGCAGTTTTGAAAGAGTATCAGCATAAAGTTGGTGAGTTCATAAGCATTTTGGTTTTGGTGGAAAATGTTCTTTGAATCATTTTGAAAAGTGTTCCTCAAGAAAATCCTATATTTTCTTATGAAAAGCGGTTTTGAAAGAGTGTCCATTAGTAGAAAATAAACCATCAGTTTTAGAAATGCCGGTGTTATCTTGGGAAAATCCTATATTTTCCCTAAAAACAGGTTATCCGTACTAGAGGTAGAGATGTAACTTTTGAAAACCCATGATTACTATCGGTATATACATGAAAGTAGTTTTATTAATCAAAATAAAACAAGTGAAGAGTAGAGTCCGTAAACAAGGTTAGTTTATACTTATTTGCGAGTCGTATAACCATACTTGATATGACCGAGAGACCTTTATAACATTCTTCACGCGTTAAGCTAAATGACATTTGTTCACCACAGGCGTGCCCGCCTAACTGCAGCTAGCAGTTCTGGTGTGGGATTGTCAGTCCTGAATAGATCTATTCACAAATCTCACGCTCTCCCTCCAGGAGACTCTGGTTATACTAAAAGGATTTATCACTATACACCTAAGGGTACAGTATTGAAGTAGCGCCTCACAATTTTGTATAATCTAGTTTACTAGCGAGAAATCAGTATAAAACAGTAAGTATCCTTGAATAAATGTACTTTATACTCCTGAGAAAGCATATAACATAAACTAAATCTGCCATAGTTTATATATATTCATTTATGAAATCTGATTAAGTAGAGACTGCCTAGAGGGTTATCCCAAACTATACCCATTATAGTTTATTAGAGTTGATATGGAAAATGCTTTGTAAAAACCTTTCTGAAGACTATGAAGTTGGATTTCCAAAATAGAAGTTTTCCCTTATGCTCAACATATTACAAAAAGAGATAAAATATCTGAATATGTTATTAAACGTGGAAATCGTTGGACTGCATTAATAAGTTTATAACTTAACAAAATACTTTGAGTTTGGCTTGTATTCCCCCTAAAAACATTAAAAACACGGAAAATGTAGGGGTATGAACTCACCGTTTGATGTAGGATATAGGTGTATGATCGGTTACGAATGCTGAGTGTCAACCGATGTTTCGTACGCAAGTGGATCCTATTAACAAGTGATAACACATATGTGTGTTAGAATTAGGGTGTGTCATGGCCAAACATGACGGGAATCCACCGTAAAGACTTGGAAATGCTTGTCGGGACCTTATATGATCAAACAAGGGAGGTGTACGGCCAAAAGGGTGTGTGTGCGGCCAGGGTGTGCGGTCAGCATGTGTGTGCGGTCGCACACATGAGTGTGCGGCCGTACACTCCTCATTTGTGTCTGAAATGTTCATTTTGAGGTGTTCTTGTGCTAATACCAAGTCCTACTAGTGAATGAAGGCCAAACTCTTCACTTTGGAGAGCTTTAAGGTGTGTACGACCACCTTATGAAGGTGTGCGGCCGTAGACCTTCATGTGATGAAGAACATGATGAACTTTGATGGTTAAGGGCTTAGATCAATGGGTCCTTCATGTATGATAACCTAGGTGATGGAAAACTCACGTTTTTGAGGCCTTGAGAGCGTTCTTGGATGAAGTTCTTAGAGAGAGAAAGTTAGAGATAGAAAGTAGAGTGCAGCCAAATGAAAGGAATGAGTGAAGGGGTCATCCTATATAAATAGGGATGAGTGTGCGGCTGGAGGATGGGTGTGCGGCCATACACTCGTGTGTGCGGCCATACACTCGGGTGTGCGGCCACACACTCATGTGTGCGGCCATACACTCGGGTGTGCGGCCACACACTCATGTGTGTGGCCACACACTCCTTTTGATGGAGTGTTTGGCCTATTTGTAACCCTAAATCTTAAACCAACCCATCCCTATTTTAAACTTTGGTTGAACAAGGCTTTAGATCATCCAAACAGGCTCAAAACAATGCTAAAAGATAGATGAACGAGTTTAGCTTTGATAGAATTGGCTAAGGGTACAAGATAAAAGTTTCGGGTTGTCATAGTAGGAAACAATCCAAGAAAGGTCATCCTGTTCTCATTGAGAATTCAATTTCGGAACCACTCGAGCTTCTTCACATTGATCTTTGTGGGTCGTCCGATGTTGAAAGTTTGCATCACAAAAAGTACATTCTTGTGATTGTTGATGACTGCACAAGATTCACTTGGGTTTTCTTTCTAAAATTCAAATCGAAAACCACTTCCGAGCTCATCAATACCATTAAGGAAATTGAGGTTCTCATCAAGCTACCGTTCAAAGAATTCTTAGTGACATTGGTTCTGAATGTACTAATTCCAATATTGAAAAGTTTCTTACTGAAAAAGGCATTAGACACAACTTTTATGCTCCTTACACCCCATAACAAAATGGATTTATTGAAAGAAGAAATTGTACCCTGGTTGGAGCCGCTCGGTCAATGCTGAATTTCGCAAACCTTCCTCTTTGTCTTTGGGCTGAAGCAGTCGCAAAAACTTGCTTCACTCAAAATCGAAGTATCATCAACAGTCATCTCAACAAGACTCCATATGAAGCTATGAATGGTTTCCAGCCAAGTATCTCATTCTTACACATCTTTGGATGCAAATGTTGTTGGGTTTTGTACAAACAATCCTATGTGTGCATGCAACCCTAGAGTTGGATCTATGTTATCACTATTAGTTATGCAACATTATGAACACATAATAAAACCCTAATGATGCTTATTATTTTCAAAATTAACCAAAAAGGTTAGATTACATACCTCTTGTTGTTATATTGTAATAACAACTTAAATCTTCAAAAACCCTAAGTCTTGAAAGCAAGCACCACAAGTGTAGTGCCTCTAATGGCTCACAAACACCACAAGCAATTGGAGATGATATAGAGAGAGGGAAGAGGTATAGAATTTCGTCCCTAGGACCCCTTGGGAAGGCATGGACGAATTCATGAGCTTTAGGGGTCTTTATATAGGTGTAATTAAGGTTTCAGTCCTTATCCTTATCTAGTTGCTTGCCCACCAAGCAATCATAAGATAAGCCTTGAAATCCCTTATCCTTTATCCTTTGGACGATTTCAAGGATCCTTATCTCCTTGAATTCGTTCAACCCATATTTAGGATAACCATTACCATATTTTGTAACTATCACATAATTACAATTCAGCCCCTCTAGTTTAATTAATTACACTTGATCACAAAATTAATTCTTAATTAATTATTGACTGATATTAATTAAACAAATATGATTTCTCCTTTAATATATTATTCTTATAACATATTAATAAATCATAATAACATTTTTCTCTATTATTTCTCCAGACAAGTTGCTTTGGTGAAGGCAACCCAAAAGGACCATGCACAATCGGGTCAAGTACTTACCAAATATGGTTACAGGCTTAGACACTAATCCAACAGTCTCCCACTTGGATAAGTCTAGTAACCACAAATGTAAGTACAACTCGATTAGCAATCGTAGCTCTCAAAGACGCTGTCAAACTCTGATCTTATCAGTAACCTGTCCTTTAGATAAGGGATCATATATTCCTCCATTCTAGATATCGTATAGACGTGAGACATGGATTGAAATCATTCTCTCAGTCTATGTGTTGTTTCCCGATTTCCGATTTACGACGACTGACTAATTGAACAAATCAAATTAGCCCTAGCCCGGCCGAGCATTTACGTTTGTCATCACTAAATCATCGAGGGGCCCACAAATATCGCTTTTATCCCACTTTGGATAAAAGGAACGGATAAACTTCGACTCAATGTTTGCTTGCACTCACTCACCAAATCACACACAACAATAATTTTTATAACACCAAGTTACTGGTGCGTTTACATATTATCAATGTGTAACCGATTCGCAAGATACAACTCACACATCTCGGTTTCAAGAATATAAGATATTATCGTCTCACCAATCGCTCGTGATAAAATCCATGAAGCGATCCAAGCGAGCGTGGGTTTAATCCAATGCTCAAAATCATATTCATAAGCACTCATGAACGTTGCAGCAAACCTTTGCTATGTCTAATACACTTTAGACAATCTACAAACCAATTCATGACAGTCTTCATTCATACCTACTTCCAACATATGAACGACTGCGGACCGTTTGAATAATTCGATTATTCTTAATAAACTCAATTATTCTGGAAGTCAAAACATGCAAAGAGAAACACAAGAATAATACTAGTCCTATATGGTCTCAAACCTTTGAGTATAAATAAAACACCTTTTATTTATCACCATATCGATTACTCATTATCCATTGTTTAATGTTTCAGATAATCAACTTTATAACTCGAATCATAACCACAATTGTCCCATGCTCAAAGCATGCACACTTTGGTTTCCTATGGTCCATACTTTGTGAAATAGATTAATTGAAACTTTTCAAATGCAACTCATTTCACAATCCCCAATCCTTATAATTAGTGTAAGAATACCAAATTCTTGCCACCTTTTAGAATATGTCAAATTCTAATATTTTATGCAATGATCCTCTTGTGAAGTCACGGCACAAAAATCACAAAGACTCGGCCATATCAAAATTGTTACAGAACAATTCTATAGATGTGATGTCTCTCACTCAAAGTACATTCCTTTGAACATCCTTTTGCATAAAATTTTCTAATCATGTAAATTCTTAATTTCCAACTCCCAATTATGGAAACATTTCCATATTTACCATATGATAACTCATTCTTAATAGAATCTTATCTATTCATAATAATGTCGATATGATCCATTCAATACCATACTTCCAACTACTCACAAGCGACCAATCCTCAGGGAACTTTTGGGTCGTCCTTTGATAGTTGTTTAATTATCTTAGTCAATACCAATTCTTGTCCTTTTCCCTTCTTAATGCGCTAGACATTTGGAAAATTTTAGAATGGTCAAATATTATAGCAATTGCAATCGATCCTTTACCCGAAGCGTATGGGACACGATGCATAATGTCTTACATAAAGATACGATACTCTATCAATCTTCTGCCATAATATTTTATGTGTCACGTTCTTACAATTCGAACTATGAAGAGGGATACCGTAATCATAATCGAAGTTTAAGAAGACACTATGTATCCTTTGACTAAATTTATTAAAATTTCTCAATCTAAGCTTTAGATTTGAAATGAAGCACAATATTCTCTCCCTTAATTATAGCAAAACAACTTTTCAACCCTTACAACTTTGCAAAGTATAACTCTTGTTTTCTATAATTAATATTGCTAACTGGCAATACTTACCATAATAATCATGCTCCCACTTACATGATGATTATTTCTTTACCAGCATAACACTTATGCTCCCACTAGCTTCGACATGTATTCAGAAATTAGCTGAACTTCTAGAAAACAATTTCTTAAGTTCATATTTCTAATGCTAGATGCTTTGATAAGACTTTATCTAAGCTTCTCAAACTCATACACTTTTCCTTGGACAACTCATATGTATATGTCTAAACGATTCTAGGACTCATATCAACAAGTCTAAAATGTTCAGACCCATTTGCCATTTCCCACAATTCGAACTATGAAGAGGAATGCTACAATCATAGTTGAATTTGAGAAACCCAAATTACATAATGCTATCTTCAAAATATCTCTTAGTGAAAGCGTTTCCTTACAATCATTCTTATGAATGAAAGAAACCTTATGACACTTAGATTTTGTGGTGTATTCGTTCTTATCCATGTAAATTTGTCATAACCATAATCACAAGATAATGTTAGTGACAAATCCAAACTCTTATGGATAGAACTTGTTCTTCTTAATTTCTTGCCATCAAGGGTCCCACCATTACTTCCAAGTTATTGAGCAGCTCACCCCTTCGTTTCAATGTACTTTCCATTGAACAAGGTGTCTTGCCCCTATACAATCCATTGAGAACTCGTAGAACTCACATGCATAATTAACTCGATTGGAATGGCACAGAAATAAAATTAGTGTCAACACGATAGGTTGTAAACCTCAAGTCGTGTGCTAGTGATGAATGATAAGGTTTATTCTTGATTTGTTCTTGAAACCTTTCAAGACCATTAAGACTCCCACTGACTCCTTGACATATAAGATTCTCTTGTCAATTAACATTTCTCGACAAACAAATATTCAAGAGTTAGTGTAGCTTTTATCAAGACAAAACACTTCACAAAATTGGTCCTAGTTGGTCTTTGTCTTGTCCAAGACATCACAACTTTCCACATTTGATGAATGTTATAAACCTTCTTAAGACTTGTCACTCAATGTCACAATCTTAACTCTAAGACTTGTTTTTTGGAACGAAGTATGATTGACTTCTTGATTTAACCATTTCTTCAATTCTTGATTCCTCTTCTCAGACATACAATTGCACTAAGACTCACTTAGAGGATTAATTGAGATATGGTGACCTATCATAAAACATAATAAAAGGTACTCTCCCTTCTTCTTAGAATAGAGAAACTTTTATCTTTCTGCTTACTTGATTCTTCTTATTCGTTCTGCTATTGATTGAAGCTCTTTCAATCAACTCAGAATTACACTTAATCTTATGAGTATAATCATATTTACTTAACCTTAGTAAATCATGACGAATATCTTTGTTACTCTTGTGGTGGATTTGACCAACACACAACTTTGTGTACTCGATCTCCTAGTCCTACACTTGACACTTTGTCAAAGAATTTGTCTAAATTTCCAAATATGAAATTTCTCATTCATCATGCAATCAAGTTGTATGATTCCAAGTTTCTATCCAATTGAAACTTGGGCGATGAGAAACTTTCCCTATTTGGTAAATTCTTGACCTTTCCACAAATAATACAATTAAGAATCAAATCTATTATTGCTAATAATAGAAACTTACAAACATCAATTTTTTCATACACGCCATTGCAAGGATAAATAAATAATCAAAATTTATTTTATTGCGGAAAAATTTGTCCTTACAATGCAATTTAATTGAAAAATATGTTAATACATATTTCATAGCAATTTATTCTAACTCCAAGTAGTAGCTCAAAATTCTAATCTTCAAGCAATGCGATCGAAATCCATTTCTTCACGATTAGATTCAGCTCACTTCTTCCCTTAAGCTTCCTCTCTTTTCTTCGATCCTATAAAACATCAAAATGTAATCTTATTACATCATGTATTAAGAATCTAGAATAGGAACTTAAAAGAGTTTGTTAATGGATTTTACCTGAAGTAGAGCCATGCATCTTGACTCTCCCATCTCTTAGATTTCTCAGGTAGTTAGGGCAGCTTCGTCTCCAATGTCCCTTCTCTTGGCAATAAAATCAAATGGACTCCTTTGGCACAGCACATCGGACAATCATAGACTTAGTTCTTTCTAGACTTCCGATGTTGCTAGTGCCCATTGCAGTTTGGGAGTTTGACTCACCAGACAAATTTGCTTGATCAGCACGCCAAATCATTGCTGATTCAACAGCTATAAGCAAATATGTGAGATCAATGAGGGTCACGTTGTGATGCATCATATAGTACTCTCTAACGAACTCACTATATGATTCAGGAAGTGACTAAAGGACCCAGTCAACAGCCAGCTCCTCACAGACAACATATCCCAACATTCTTAACCTATCAATGTGTGACTTCATCTCTAGGACGTGTGCACACACTGAGTTTCCTTCTTCATGTTTACTTGCCAAAAGGACTTGAGTGAGTTTGAACTTTTCAATCTTTTGAACTTGTGGGTTAGGGAGAATAATAGGAGGAGGTGGAGGAAGTGAAGCATGATCTCTTGTTCCCCGATCGAATCGTGGAATATCATCTTCATGTGAAAAGCTTGTTCCACGGGATTTGGGAAGACCATAGTTGTCATACTTTGACATCTACAAAACGGGAGAAAAATTCAAGTTAGTTGATTGATTGAATCCTTAATAAATCACCCAAATGAGATATTAAGGCTAGGACCCAACACAATACTCTACAATTTGGGAGAGGGATGCCGTAACCCAAATTGCAGAACATTTGAAGGTAAGTGAATGACGATTCACTAATTTCCACCTTGAAAAACGAAAAGGAAATTTAAGTTTTAAATCTATTGAAAATTCGTAGATCTTTTGAGATTCATTGAACTTTTCAATGGCATGTTTAAATCTCGATATGCCCCTCGATTTGTGACTGGAATGCCGAGGATCACAAAACAGGGTGTGAATAACCATGCAAACTTACATGGTGCCCCCAATGTTACAGTCACCTATTCGATGTGCCGGTTAACCACACACGCTCCACCGAACTATGACAAACAATGAGTCATCCTTTGCTACCTTTGCTTAGAACCATTTAGTGTGCCGGTTAACCACACGCACTCCACTAACGTCTTCGCAAGGGCACAAAGTGTAATTTCATGGGATTGCATCAATTTACTTTTGCCTAAAGTAACTAAGATTGGGAATTTTGTAAAAACATTTAGTTACTTTATACTTCATTATACTTTTAATGGAAAGGGTTTTCCCTATCCTACCCGTTCGGCTGACGACCCTCCACCAATCAAGGAAGCGGTGGGTGAGAGTGGACACCCATTAAACGGCCATTTTATAGGCCATAACCTTATACCCCCCTTATAGATCGGCTTTGTGAATGAGGCCTACTAACGGTAAGACTAGCATTTTAGTTATACATACATAATATTAGACTTTCAATGTTATATATATAGTATAAGGGTGTATTTTACACTTTTAAAATACTAGGTGGTTTAATTTTATAAATTACACTTTTAATTTAATTAAATATAAACCATATCATTATGGATTTATTAACTCTCTTTTAGTTATACACTTAACTAATTTAATAAAACCATAAGGGTGTAATATGAACTTTTCAAAATTAGAGTTTTTAGAATTTAGACTTTTTCAAAATTAAACCTTTTAATCAAACAATTTAAATTCCAAAACTTGAGGGCAAGTTTTGAAACTTTTCAAAACAATTAGGTTTTAATTTCACTTTAAAATTTTCGAAATTTAATACTATTTAAATTAAAATTTTAAATATTAAAACTCTTGATTTAATAATTATCTTGAATTAAACTATTAATTTAAATTATTAAATCATAAGGGATTATCTAAATCATGAAGGATAATTACCAATTAAACAATTAATTTATCCTAATCCTTTTAATCCCTCTAAAATTCGAAAATCATGGGATAGGATAATTCAAAATCTTTAATTACCATATATAACCATTAAAGGATAATTACAAGATATAGGATAATCCAAATCCCTAAAATTTAGGATCTTATCTAGGGGAGGAGGCTAATTTCGAAAATCATGGGGTTTTTCAAACCCTAGATTTCGAAATCTTGAGGCTTAAGGAAAGGATTTGAAAAACCCTTTCAAATTTTCGCAAATTAGGGTATAGAAACCCTAATCTCGAAATTTCTTGCCTCCTAGGGTTTATTGGCAATAAACCCTAATATGTCAAGGTCATACAATTGTATAATGCTAATTGAAAACAAAAACCAAAGGCTCTGATACCACTGTTGGGTTTTGTACAAACAATCCTATGTGTGCATGCAACCCTAGAGTTGGATCTATGTTATCACTATTAGTTATGCAACATTATGAACACATAATAAAACCCTAATGATGCTTACTATTTTCGAAATTAACCAAAAAGGTTAGATTACATACCTCTTGTTGTTATATTGTAATAACAACTTAAATCTTCAAAAACCCTAAGTCTTGAAAGCAAGCACCACAAGTGTAGTGCCTCTAATGGCTCACAAACACCACAAGCAATTGGAGATGATATAGAGAGAGGGAAGAGGTATAGAATTTCGTCCCTAGGACCCCTTGGGAAGGCATGGACGAATTCATGAGCTTTAGGGGTCTTTATATAGGTGTAGAGATTAAGGTTTCAGTCCTTATCCTTATCTAGTTGCTTGCCCACCAAGCAATCATAAGATAAGCCTTGAAATCCCTTATCCTTTATCCTTTGGACGATTTCAAGGATCCTTATCTCCTTGAATTCGTTCAACCCATATTTAGGATAACCATTACCATATTTTGTAACTATCACATAATTACAATTCAGCCCCTCTAGTTTAATTAATTACACTTGATCACAAAATTAATTCTTAATTAATTATTGACTGATATTAATTAAACAAATATGATTTCTCCTTTAATATATTATTCTTATAACATATTAATAAATCATAATAACCTTTTTCTCTATTATTTCTCCAGACAAGTTGCTTTGGTGAAGGCAACCCAAAAGGACCATGCACAATCGGGTCAAGTACTTACCAAATATGGTTACAGGCTTAGACACTAATCCAACAAATGTTTCATGAAAAACAATCGTGATAAACTCACCAAGTTTCAACCGAAGTCTGATGTCGCTATCTTCCAAGGATACTCAGCCAAATCAAAAGCTTATCGGGTTCTTAATCGTCATACCTGTGTAATTTAAAAAATCTTTGATATCACTTTTGATGATAACTTTGTTCGCAACTCGGAACCAACTCACGTTACGACGCACATCATGGAGTCCGATGCTCCACCTTCTGGTTCTCCCAATCCTCAAGTTATGTATGAAGTCGATTTTGAAAGCTTGTTCGGACCAATAGAATCTGCTCTTGATTCAGAATCCCAATCAAGACCGTCTTCAACTCTCACTCATGTTTTTCAAGACATCTCTGGTCTGACCCCCACATTTCCTCAATTTGATTCCGAAGTATTCCCATCTCAGGTTGAGGGAGAAAATACCTCTGCTTCCAATGCTTAAGGGCAAGAAAGCAATCCAACCTTGAATCAAATATCGATGGATTCCAAGATGCAGTAGATCAATTTGATGAAATTGATCCCATTACGAACAACATTGAAGATGATTTCCACTTCTTTAAATTTCCGAATGAAGACGATGCCGATATATCAGGTTCAAAAGTCCAGGAGGAGCATCATCCTCAAATTCAAACAGTTCAGGGGGAGTAACACAACCCCATTGTTGATGTCGGATCATCTGCTGCTCAAGAACTTCTAAGATTACATGTTTGGACTAAGGATCATCCTCCAAATCAAGTTATTGCAAATCTTAACGCCAGTGTTCAAACTCGCTCTGCTATCAACATTCAAAATGAGTGTCACTTTTTGGTATTAATATCAATGGTTGAACCCAAATCCTTTAAAGAAGCTCTAGAACATTTAGATTGGATTATAACCATGCAAGAAGAGATAGCAATATTTGATCAAAATCAAGTATGGACTCTCGTCCCTCCTCCTCGGGATCACCCTATAGTTGGAACGCGATGGGTTTTCTGAAACAAGCTCGAAGATGCTGGATTTATCATTCATAACAAGGCGATATTGGTGGCTAAAGTATTTACTCAGATTGAGGGTCTTGACTACGATGGGACCTTTGCTCATATTGCCCGTCTTGAAGCTATCCAGATCTTTCTCGCTTATGTTGCTCACAAGGGCTTCATAGTTTACCAAATGGATGTCAATAGTGCCTTTCTTAATAGTGAACTCGATAGTGAATTCTATCTCCAACAGCCATCTAGGTTTGTAAATTTTGCCTATCTAAATTATTTTTACAAACTTCAGAAAGTTGTGTATGGCCTCAAGCAAGCTCCACATACATGGTACGACACTCTCACTTGTTTTCTCAAGCGTTCAGGTTTTCAAAGGGGAATTCTCGATCCAACGTTATTCCGAAGACCAAATGGAAAACATCTCATGCTATTGCAAATATATGTCGATGACATCATCTTTGGATCAACCGATCCAATGATGGTTGCTGAATTTTCCAAATTGATGGTTAGATGATTTCAAATGAGTATGAATCATGAATTAAGCTTTATCCTCGGTTTTCAAGTTAAACAGGCAAATAAAGGAATCTTTATTTATCAAGAAAAGTACAATTCCAAACTTTTGAAGAAATATTCAATGGAAAAATATGCATCTGCAAAGGTTCCAATGGGTTTTGGTCACAAGATCTTCTCGGACCCACCTGGTGAAGCTATTGATCGGAAGAAGTATAGAGGAATGATTGGATCTCTACTCTACCTTACAACAAGTCGTATTGGCATCATGTTCAAACATGTTTTTATGCCTGATTCGAAGTTAATGCTAAGGTGTCACATTTCTTAGTCGTAAATCAAATCTTTAGATATCTCAAAGGGACTAAGAGTCTCAGAAATTGGTACCCAGCAAATGAGAGTTACCTCTGGCAAGCTTATTCATACTCTGATTATCGTGGACTTCAACTTGATCAGAAAAGCACATCTGATGGTTGTCAATTTTTAGGTGGAAGATTGGTTAGCTGGTCATCCAAGAAACAAAACTGCAAAGCTCTCTCTATAACAAAAGCAGAATACATTGTTGCTGCAAGATGTACCTCTCAAGTTCTATGGATGAAGTCTCAGCTTTTGGACTATTTTTACCGTTTTCAACAAATTCCTATCTACTGTGGTTCTCAAAGTATAATTGCAATTTCTCACAATCCAATTCAGCACTCCTTGACCAAGCACATTGATATTCGGTACCATTTCATAAAAGATCATGTTTCCAAAGGTAACATCAAACTCATTTTTGTTCCATCTAACGATGATGTTTTTGATGTCTTTACTAAGTCGTTATACGAAACCAAATTCAATGGTTTTCAAAACAAAATAGGAATGATGACTGGTCCTCAATTCTTTCAAGAAGTTTGTACTCTCTGATGGAAATATCAAAAAGTCAAAAATTCTGAACCAAAATTTTTTCTTACCTCAAAATTTTTCTTCTCGGAAAATAAAGGATCATTTAATGTCATTTTTTCTAACCTTTCTTTTAGTTTTGAGTTTTTAGGTTCATTGGTTTCTTTGTTGATAAAAAAAAGTTTGTTGCAATCGATCACAAGCCATTGTAGTCATTCAAGTCAAAACACCCTGTTGCGATGCATTGCGATAAATCGCAAGCCATCGCAAGTTGAAAAATTGACAAGTTGTATATAAAAAAAAATGAAATGGAGTGCGATCCATTGCGATCAATCACATTCCATTGCAAGTTGTCGAAGTGCCTTAAAAGGCAATGAGACTCAATGTGATCCATCAGAGTCGATCGCATTGCTGTTGTTTACTTCAAGTTAGTTGCAACTAGTTGCGACTCGTTACAATGCATTGTGATCGATCGCAACCTGTCGTAATCCCTCAAGTTCCTTAATCAGTTGCTTCTCGTTGTGACTGACTACGATCGTTCGCAGTCAATCGCAAATTTTCAGTTTGTCTTAATATTATTGCAACACGTTATGATCCACCTCAAGTGCTCCAAAAGTTATTGTTCAGCTCCGATCAATCACAACCAGTTCGAGAATGTCCATTCAATCACAGGTGACTCCGATCATCACAAGGTTTTGCAAGACTCCATTTAACTTCAAGTTACCTCATGCATTGCAATCTAATAAGAGAATTCATTTCCTTAGAATTCAAATCTGAGTTGATAATATAACTTCATTTCCTTTACTTTCTGAGTTCTAATCCTTTAGATCTCGGAATTTCCCAACGCTTTTTCAAAAATGACTAAGAACTTCCATGAAACTTTTTTCTCTGGTATCTATTCTTGAAGTTGTGCCACTTCTTGAATCAATATCAAAAAATAGTGGACGTTTTCAAATTCTTAAGGAAGTATCCCATGTCTTGTTATCTCGGAATTTTTATAATTCTGAGATACCTTCAATAAAAAGTTACCTCGGAATTTTTCCTTGTTACGAGATACTATTTGAAAAATGTGGCTAACTGTTTTTCGAAACATCAATATCGTCGTCCAATGGTTACTTTTTCCTTAATCCCATTTGGCACATGTTTCAATAAAGCAATAATTTTTTTTTCAAAAACCGAACTGACGGTTCTCTTCATGTCTAACCACTCATCTTGTCTCAGATTTCTAGTTGCATATAGGGAGGCTCTTCATAGCCTTTGTATTTAATGCAAACCCGTTTCTGTGTTGGGTGTCATCATTGCACTCTTCGGCCCGACCCGAAACATCTTCCTATAAGGGTTTTGAACCCTAATTTTCCCTCTTTACGCTTCTCTTTGTCTTATTACTTAGAAATTCTCTCAGTTAGTGTTTTTCGAGCATTCATCAATGGCTTCCAAAATTTCCCAAACCTCTTCAAAGATCAAAACTTCCAAGGATGAACTTCATCTTCTTCAACTGAACCCATTCTCAGAGATTCCGCTCAACTCTTTTTCCGTGATCCTTCTAATTATGATGAATCTGTTCGAGTTATGGTTGAATTCATCTCTCATCATCCCATCATCATCCTCTAACCAAAATCCTTAACCCTAGTTTCCCACTTTGGTTACTTTTCGAAGCATTTGAGAGTATGAAGTTTGATGAAGGTGTTCTTCAATGCAAAATATCTAAAGATCACTTTGTTCCGATTTCAAAAGATGTCTTTCTGCCTGCTATTGGGGTTTCTCCAAACCCTATCGACTTCAAAGTCGTCAAACCCACTGCTGAAGAATTTCAAGAGTTTCTCAGTCACATCGGTTACAAAAGAGATTTCAAGGCTAAGAAATTTAAGAATTCTGGTGTTCCTAGCATATGGAAGATTATGATGCATATGATTGTTTGAGGTTTATCCGGAAAGCAGGGTGCTACCGACACGATGAGAAAAGAATGGTTATATGTTGTTTATAGCATCTTCATAGGTGGAACCAATGCAGTTGATTTACCTGAAGTCTTGTGGCAAGACTTTATGAAGTTTACCAAGAGAAGGTATTTTTCTCTTTCACATCATCACAAAGCCATTAACATCGCATCAGACACCTCTGAGGTATTTTTCTCTTTCACATCGCATCAGACATCTCAAAAATCACAACAATTTTTAACTTTTCAAAACAACTCATTTACTAAAAAGAAGTGCTTACATAACCATTGTTTCCAAAAACATTATTCAAAATCAGAGTCTCCCAAGATCAACAACATAATACCAAGGATGTGTGTGGTGGCGCCTTCGCCTTGTCATGGTCCTCAAAAGTACCTGAAACAAAACTAAAACTGTAAGCCAACGCGTAGTGAGTTTCCCCAAAGTACCACCACATAAACATAACAAACAACAACATGCATATAGAGCCTTCAACATAACTGGACCGCCTCACCGGGCATTCAGCCTATTTGGACCACTCTCTGGGCCTTCGACCTGACGGGTCCGCCTTGCAGGCCTTCAGTGTATCCGAACCTCCCTGGGTGTTTTGGCCTTCAGTCCCAGGTGGTCCGCCTCAACCCAGTACACCAACACATATCAACATATACCATAACAATCATTAGCTAGAAAACACAGGTAGTCATACAGATCTAACAGATCACTATAGCATACCAACATCCTATATACCATGATACAGATCTACGAGATCACTACAACATAGCAACATCCTATATACAAGGAGACATATCTAACAGATCACTACAGCATAGCAACATCCTATATACCATGATACGGATCTAACAGATCACTAAAGCATAGCAATATACAATAAACCAGGATATCAATCCAATGGGTCGGCCTTGATGCCTTCGACCCGTAGGTAGAGTGAGGATAACTCACCTCACAGTCATGAATGCAGTCTGAATAACTCCCAGCTCCGACAACCAGCTCAACCCAAATCCTAAATGTCAAAATATTTCCCATTCTAAATTAATTTTTTTCCCAAAATACCCTTGGTCAAAACCAGTCAAAATCCACAAGTCAACCGAGTCAACTCAGGCTTCGTACACGGGGTGTACTCTGGAGGCACGCGGGGCATACTCGAGGTCCGAGGCATCGGGGCCAAATCTACAAACGCGCAACGTACTATTTGGTACGCCCAGTATACGCAACAACTCTCTTCTTAACCGATTAAGAGCTTAATATTCCGACTTATTACGTCCAAATGCAGATCCAAGTCCCAAATAACGTTTTTACCATAAAGTTTCCAACTTTATGGTCTTGCATTGCCAATAAGGTCTTAACACCAAAAACCTCAACCACTTAGCCCATTAAGACCTCAAAACACATGCATGGAAGGAAAGACATGATCAAGACTAGATTTTTATACTTCTAAACACCTCAAAGTGACTGAAAGTAAAGCTTAACTGGATAAGAGTAGCTCATACTCAAAATACCCAAATAAAGGGACCAAAATGACACAAACTCCATGTCTAACTTTGATCTATGCATAGAATCATCAAGTTCATAACTTTATACCTCAAAATAGATCTTGAAGGTGAGGTCTTCCTGGATCTAGAAGGTCTTGATCTTCAAAGATGATGCTTCTTTCTTCACCTTGCTTCAAAGGCACCACAAACACAAACTTTTAAGCTCAAATGATCACACACACGGGATTAGGGTTGCAAAGGACGAAATAAAGGTTGCAAGCTGGAGAGGGAATGAGGAATGAAGAGTTAATGATTCTTATATATGGACCAAACCCTAAAAATTAGGGTTTAAGCTTTTACCACGTACGCCTGACAAACGAGGTGTACGCCCAGCATACTAGGGTCCGCCCCAGTACGCCAAGCATACACAACGTACGCCCAATGTACCATCCTAGTTCCTAAAATTACAAAAATGCCACCATGGGCATTTTTGCAAGCTTCCTATTACCCAAGGGCTAAAAATCAAAAACCTTTATACTTAAGAGTGAATTTTGGAAATACCTCATGGCGGGATGTTACAGTTCTCCCCCACTTGAACTAGACTTCGTCCACGAAGTCTGCTACAACAAATAACTCAGGATAACACTCTCGCATCTTAGACTTGGGTTCCCATGTCCATACGGAACCCTTCTGATGCTGCCACTAAACCTTGACCAAAGATACCACCTTGTTGCGCAAAGCCTTCGTCTTCTGATCTAAAATCACTACTGGTCTCTCAATGAAATTCAAGCAATCGTCAACTTGAACATCATCCAAAGGAATAACCACAGAATCATCATCCACACACTTTCGTAGTTGCGAAACATGGAAGGTGTTGTGGATCTGACTGAGCTCCTCGGGCAGATCCAACCTATAAGCTACCCTGCCAACCCTAGCAATCACCTGAAATGGCCCGATATATACCGGGGCCCTAATTTTCCCCTCTTCCTGAAGCGTATTACACCCTTCCATGGTGATACCTTCAGCAAAACCATGTCACCGACCTGAACCTCCAACTCAGATCGACGCTTGTTGGCATAATTCTTCTGTCGACTCTCAGTTGTCTGTAATCTCTGCCTAATTTGTTGGATGAGATCTGATGTTTGAAGGACTACCTTAGTCCTTCCAAATACTATGTGACCAATCTCTCCCCAACAGACTGGGGTACGACACTTCCTCCCATAAAAAAGCTCGAAAGGCGGCGCACCGGTACTGGAGTGATAATTGTTGTTGAAAGAAAACTCAACTAAGGGAAGGTAGGAGTCCCAGCTACCACCGAAGTCTATGACACAGGCTTGCAACATGTCCTCAAGCGTTTGAATGGTCCGCTCACTCTGACCATCAATCTGCAGATGATATGCAGTGCTAAGATGTAACCTCGTACCCAATTCCTCATGGAACTTCTACCAAAAACGAGATGTGAACCGAACATTTCGATCTGATATAATGTAGACCGGAATACTATGTCGAGCAACAATCTCATGCACATACCATCGGCTAATATCTCGACCGCAGAACTCTCTCTAATGGAAAAAAAAAGTGGACGCTCTTAATATATGGCCACCAATAACTAAGCCTCAAATCCCGATACATCTTGGTGGCTTCGGGGTGTACAGAAAACCTGGACTTGTGCGCCTCCGCCAGCACAGTTTGCCTGACCCTACCAAAGTCCGGCACCCAGACCCGTCCATACCGGGTCAATAATACCCGACTGTCAGTGGTGAACCTATTAACCTCACCCCTGAATCTCTCCTGCTTCCAATTCTCCTTCTTGATCCCTCGACCTGAGCCTCCCTAATCAGATCAAGAAGCGGAGAATCAACCGATATTCTGATACACGGACTCTCAATAGAGGAACTAGCAGTCTTGCGGCTCAAAGCGTCAGCGAGCACATTCGCTTTCCCAGGGTAATACATAATCTCACAGTCATAATCCTAGACCACGTCAAGCCAGCTACATTGTCTGACATTCAGATTCGGCTGATCCATGAGATATCTCAAACTCTTTTGATCCATGTACATAGTACACCGGACCCCATACAAATAATGTCGCTAAATCTTGAGAGCAAACACCATTGCTCCCAACTCCAGATCATGAGTCGGATAGTGAAACTCATGTGGCTTCAGCTGCTGAGACGCATAAGCGATAACCCTCCCACGCTGCATAAGTATCGCTCCTAAACCCAAGATGGATGCATCTTAAAATACCACAAATCCCTCAATACCCTCGAGGAGGGTCAACACTGGTGCCTCACATAACTTATGTCTCGGCGTCTCAAATGAAACTTGCTGCTCAGGTCCCCAATGGAAATCCACGCCCTTCCTCGTCAGACGAGTGAAGGGTACTTCAATCTTGGAGAAGTCCTGAATAAATATCCAATAATACCCTGCTAATCCCAAGAAACTCCTAATATCCGAAGGCGACTTCGGAACCTCCCACTGCATAACCTCCTTGATCTTGGCCGGATCGACCAAAATCCCATCCTGATTAACGAGGTGCCCCAAGAACTGGACCTCTCGTAACCAAAACTCACACTTCGAGAACTTGGCATATAGTCGTTCTCGCCTCAACACTCCAAGAATCTGTCGAAGGTGCTCATCGTGCTGCTCCCTAGTCTTTGAATACACCAAGATATCATCAATGAACACGATAACTAATCGATCGAGCATCGGCCTGCACACCCGATTCATCAGATCCATAAATACCGCAGACATGTTGGTGAGCCCAAATGGCATCACCACGAACTCGTAATGACCATAACGAGTCTGAAACATGGTCTTCTCCATGTCCTCCACTCTAACCCAAATCTGATGATACGCTGACCTCAAATTGATCTTGGAGAACCAAGACGCACCCTGTAACTGATCAAATAGGTCATCAATCTGCAGAAGGGGATGACGGTTCTTTACCGTCAACTTGTTCAACTCCCGATAATCAATGCACATCTGGTGCGAACCATCCTTCTTCTTGATGAATAAAATTGGGGCTCCCCAAGGAGAACTGCTCGATCTGATGAACTGTTTTCCTAACAACTCCTGAAGCTGAGAGGACAACTCCTGCATCTCAGGCGGTGCCAGTCAATATGACACCTTGGGAATCGGAGCCGCACCTGGGACCAAATCAATCATGAACTCAACTTGCCTCTCAGGAGGCACACCAGGTAACTCCTCCGGAAACACATCAACGAACTCCCTGACGACCGACACATCTACAACTGAAGTCTTCTTCCCTACGCGAGTATCAATCACATATGCAAGGTAACTCAAACAACCATGCTGAATATATTGTCGAGCCCTAGCAGCAGAGCAAAAATATGACCCAGTCCTGGTACCATCCCCGTAGATAACCAGTTCCCCCCCCCCTCCCACTTGGGATTCGAACAACCACCTGCTGACGCAGTCTATCATAGCACCAAACATGCTCAACCAATCCATTCCCACTTATACACGCACATCCCCCATGGGGATCGGAATCAAATCGATCAGATAAGGTACCCAAAAAAGCTCCGTAATACAACCCTGATAAACCCTGGATGCCGAAACCCTATTTTCGTTGGCGATAGAAACCCGCAACGGACACTCTAACTCTCCAATAGGCATATCAAACCCCATACTGAACGTCTGGGATACAAAATATTGACTTGCACCCAAGTCAAAAAGCACAAGAGCAGGCAAAGAATATGTGTGTTTGCATGAATATGTGTGTTTTTCGTGACTTATTTGTTGATTATGTGCTATTTACTTCATAAATCTAAAAATATGTTAAGAATACTAAGTTTATCACTTGGATCCACATGAAAACCTTGAGAAAAGTATGTGTTATCACATATAATACATGTAAACTAGTAGATCTGGGATTTGTATACTTAAAATAGTAAAAATGAGTGTTGTGTTCAAAGATCTATAAACTAAACTCAAAAATCAGCCCTTCACAGAAAAGTTTTGGTCCAATATCGAAATATTTTGACCACCTAAATGATAATATTTTTCAAAACTGCTTTACATGCAAATATTTCAGGTTTATACCTTTAAAATGACTACTCTCAAGTTTTCATACGATTTTTCTACAATTTTTGCCGGATTTTACAAGACTGCCTATCAGATTTGAAATAATTTCGGACCAGCCTGTGAAGGTGAGCAATTTCACACTTGTTAGAAGCCATTAAAAATTATGAGAAATATTTTGAACAAAGTAGACAAAATTTTCAAACTTCCAGAATTTACGGATCCAAATTTAAACTTACGATGATTTTTCTACAAGTTTTCCAACAACTAGGTCAGAAAATCCCAAAACCAGAAAAATGTGTGTTTTCACAAAAATCAAGCCAAAAATGATATTTTTGACAAAAATGGGTTTAAAATGTTATTTTTACCACAAACTAGTCATAAACACAAGTTTTGAACAAAATGGGGACTAAAATGTTATTCTTACAAAAATTGGGCCTTAATTGTAAATTTTTGCCTTATTGGGCCAAGAACGTCATTTTTACAAAAAGTGGGCTTTTTATGCTATTTTAGTGAATACTTGAACCGAAACCAACAATAAACTAACAAACGGATTAATTTTGATCATTTCTAGGTTATTGGGCCTTAGTGGCCCATTTATATGTTCGATAGGTTTTGTATACTATTTGCGTGCTATTTGAGCATATAAATACTTTACATGTGAAATGGGCCTTAGTTGTCCTTTTACATATATTTTGGGCCCATGTTATATAATCTCATTCATATTAGGTTTTGAAATGACTCACATGTTTAGCGATGCCCTAGTGGCTCACTTACATAGTTCGTTGGGCCTGGAATTAGTTTTATACGTTTATATTCGCGTAAATTCGATTAAGGATCTAGTGAGTTTTTGTCGGTTGACACCTATTAAGTGTTCGATCGTAGCCTGTAGTTATAATCAGAGTCTCTTGGAGGGAGAGCGGGGTTTTGTGTATAGATCTATACGGGGGTGACACCCCACAGCTGAGCTGTTCGCTACAGTTAGACTACATCAGTCTAGGGTGACTATAACCTTATTCTATTTTTTTTCAGTCGGCGTTCACAAACGCCAAGAGAGGTGAAATTGTCATTATTTAGTATGGTTATAACGACTCACTTAGAGGAATTAACATTATGAAGTTTGCGAAAGACTATTTTCTTTTATGTTAGATTACTAGGAAACTTACTCACACTGGTACCACACCTCGGTGTTGGTACATCAGCATTATCTATTTTCTGTTATGATTGGATCACTCGGTAACTTACTCACACTGGTACCCCACCTCGGTGTTGGTACGGCAGCATTAACTATTCTTCTTTTACGGGCAACATCGGGTTGTCCGGGGACATTCTATATACATTCTCTTCAATCACTTTTGACATTCTATTAAACAATAACACACATGCATTAATACAAGATCAGACATAAACATACCAAACTATTTTAGGAAAATACAGGATTTTCTTGTGATTACAAAGTTATACAAATCATTTTCTCAAATATACTTATGAACTCACCAACATTATATATGTTGACGTTTTCAAAATAACTTGTATTCTCAGGGACTCGTTAAGCAGAAGAATCAACATGAATAAGGGATTTTGTTTTGTGTACTGTCAAACATCATACATTTAATGTTTTGGTCATGTTATTTAAAAGATTGTACTCGATGTAAACAATGGCAAGTGTATTATATTATGCATGGTAATGATGATGTTATGTTTCATTTATATTTACTGTAATGATATTTTAAGATGCAGTCACGCACAAGCCCCTGGACGTTTCCGCCGTCTGGTTCAGGGGTGTGACACAGCTTATGTCAATGATCGGATCCTGAACCCCATCAAACACCAAGGGCTTCGTATAGTTGAAATTCCGATACCGGAAGGCTTTCTCTATGCCAATCCCCGCAGAAGCAACGACCACGGTAGCTGCAGCAGCAGTAGTCTCAGAAAGTGCAGCATATCGGTCATCAAAGAACTCCATGAAGGCGGTCTTGATAAACCCAAACAACTCTGGTATCTACCCTCGGACAATAGAAACAACCTCAACATGAATCATCTCCCTAACCTGATCCTCAGTCATCCTTGGCCTATCCTGGCCACTCGCTCCTACTCCTGATCCGGATCCTGACTCAAATCGCCTTGTAACCACCATACTGAAAATTAACTAGAAAACATCAGATAAGGTACATGTCATACCATATGAGCCATTCCACAACAAAACCCTAGTGGTTGTGACTTCCCTACTAATCGTACGGGTCATGTGCTTTTAGTAGTACGGGCCCATACTACCTTCCGCACCTACTTGTATTTGTCTTAGAAGATTATCAAAACAACCCTAACAGTACACACTTGGATACGCTTACATCCTATTCTCGCTTCCTAGATAAAGGCTAAACATCCCTCAACTGGCCGGCTAACACCACATAACTCATCCATGAAACTTCTGGTCATGTGCTTTTAGTAGTACGGGCCCATACTACCTTCCGCACCTACTTGTATTTGTCTCAGAAGATTATCAAAACAACCCTAACAGTACACACTTGGATACGCTTACATCCTATTCTCGCTTCCTAGATAAAGGCTAAACATCCCTCAACTAGCCGGCTAACACCACATAACTCATCCATGAAACTTCCACCAACCCTGTAGCACGCGTGTATGCTAATCATACATAACATTGGATTCTATAGACATTCGAATACTTGAATCTACCCTAATCCCTTCATCAAACAAGAATAGGAAATAAGACTAAACCAAACATTCTCAGGCTATAGAATCTTAGGTATATACAATTATGATACATACACTAAGCAACTATAGTAATGGTGTCAATTCCATACAAGAAAGAACCCTAGGCTATCAGGCATCAACATTCAGGAAATTCTATCATGCAATTCCTGAAGATCCCTAGCCTATGACTAGCATGTTGTTCTAACATAAACATAATATCAATAACAGTGTGGTAACTTGGGGTATACTTACTGGTTCCGACTGATCGTACATATCACATCCTTCCTTGTTTTCTTGAAAATCATTTTTAAAAGTTTTGTAGTTCCTTAGTTTGAACCTGGATTCACATGGATGTTCCTCCATTTCGCTTAAACCAAGGCTCTGATACCAACTTGTAACAATATCACAACAAATTTTAACTTTTCAAAACAACCCATTTACTAAAAAGAAGTGTTTACATAACCATTGTTTCCAAAAACATTATTAAAACTCAGAGCCTCCCAAGACCAACAACATAAAACCAAGGATGTGTACGGTCATGCCTTCGCCTTGCCATGGTCCTCAGAAGTACCTGAATAAAACTAAAACTGTAAGCCAACGCTTAGTGAGTTTCCACAAAGTACCACCACATAAACATAACAAACAACAACATGCATACATAGCCTTCAGCATGACTGAACCGCCTCACTGGGCCTTCAGCCTATCTGGACCAATCTTTGGACCTTCAGCCTGGCTGGTCCGCCTTGCAGGCCTTCAATCTATCCGGACCGCCCTGGGTGTCTTGGCCTTCAGTCCCATCTGGTCCACCTCAACCCAGTATACCAAAACATATCAACATATACCATAACAATCATTATCTAGCAAACACTATTAGTCATACAGATCTAACATATCACTATAGCATAGCAGCATCCTATATACCAGGATACAGATCTAACATATCACTATAACATAGCAACATCCTATATACTAGGATACAAATCTAACAGATCACTACAGCATAACAACATCCTATATACCAGGATACATATCTTACATATCACTACAGTATAGCAATATACAGTAAACCAACATTTCAATCCAATGTGTCGGCCTTGGTGCCTTCGACCCATAAGTACAGTGAGGACAACTCATCTCACAGTATGAATGTAGTTTAAATAACTCCCAACTCCGACAACCGGCTCAACCCAAATCCTAAATGTCAAAACATTTTCCATTCTAAATTAATAAAATTTTCCCAAAATACCCTTGGTCAAAACCAGTAAAAATCCACAAGTCAACCGAGTCAACACAACCGAGTAACTCAAACGAGTCTACTCAGGCTTCATATGCGGGGCGTACTCCGGAGGTACGCGGGGCGTACTCGAGGTCCGAGGCATCGGGGCCAAATCTACGTACGTGTAACGTACCATTTGGTAGGCCCAACGTACGCAACAACTCTCTTCTTAACCGATTAAGAGCTTATATTTCAACTTATTACGTCCAAATACAGATCCAAGTCCCAAATAACATTTTTGACCATAAAGTTTCCAACTTTATGGTCTTGCATGGCCAATAAGGTCTTAAAACCAAAAACCTCAACCACTTAACCCATTATGACCTCAAAACACATGCATGGAAGGAAAGACATGATCAAGACTACTTTTTTATGCTTCTAAACACCTCAAAGTGACGGAAAGCAAAGCTTAAATGGATTAGAGTAGCTCATACTCAAAATAACCAAATAATGGGACCAAAATGACACAAACTCGATGGCTAACTTAGATCTATGTATAGAATCATCAAGTTCATAACTTTATACCTCAAAATGGATCTTGAAGGTGAGGTGTTCCTGGATCTAGAAGGTCTTGATCTTCCAAGATGATGCTTCTTTCTTCACTTTGCTTCAAAGGCACCACAAACACAGACTTTTGAGCTCAAATGATCACACACAATGGATTACGGTTGCAAAGTACGAAATAAAGGTTGGAGGCTGGAGAGGGACTGAGGAATGAAGAGTTAATGATTCTTATATATGGACCAAACCCTAAAAAATAGGGTTTGGGCTTTTACCACGTACGCCCCGCGTACGTGGTGTACGCCCAACGTACTAGGGTCCGCCCAGTACGCCTAGCGTACACAACGTATGCCCAACATACTATCCTCTTGCCCAAAATTACCAAAATGACACAATGGGCCGTTTTGCAAGCTTCCTCATACCAAAGGGCTAAAAATCAAAAACCTTTATACTTAAGAGTGAATTTTGGAAATACTTCATGCCGGGATGTTACATATTCAATGATCTTTATAACAAAATTGAAGACACATATTTGAATGATAATGAGGAAGACATCTTGGAGGTGGCAAAATAGGAATACAAATCCATTAGCAACGGGCTGAAATTCGAGTATGAAGCCCCTTTGGAATCTTATGAAAGGTCTCCCATATTTTTAATTTGTATTGTATTTGTATGAGGTTAATTATTTCTACTGCATCTGTATTAGGTTATTTTTCTGTACTACTTTGTATTAGGTTATTTTCATGTACTTCGTTTGTACTAGGTTATTTATGAAAAATTTGGGTTATTTTCTACTTTATTCCATGAAACATAAAACACAAACATTACAAAATATATGAAAACATAAAACATTACAAATAATAAGATAAATCACTTTCAAACATTACACATAAATGAGGCATTTACATGAAATACTGGTTAGTTTTAACTAGATTCCAAGCTTCCTCATACTCGAACTCGCTTCCATCACCCTCGCACAAGTAATGTTCTTTAACAATTTCTAAAATTTCTTCATCCTCTGCGTAATAATATTTGCTATTTTTAACATAATGATACCATCGATTGAACCATGTGATTTTTTCCTTTAAATCCATCCACTTACTAACAATATCTCCTTTTACTCGGTGTTGTCCTTCTCCCATCTCATGATTGAACAAATCTATTATGCAGGTCCATTCGTCACCTACAAGGAAATGAGGGGGAGCCATTATTGTAACACCCTCTTTAACGTTCATCCAACGTCAAGTTACGAACATCACCTCTGCTGTCATCCATGGACATGGGGCATTAGACGGAGTTGTTCCATTGGAAGAAGTTGGTACATTCGTGGCCATTTATGAATAGAGGTTTGATTTTCATATATATTTAACCATTACTTAAATATGAAAAAAGACTGGCAAACAACTCTGCGGACTGACAAAACAACTCTACGAACTGGAAAACAACTATGCGTACTGACAAAACAGCTCTGGCAACTGACAAGCAGTTATGCGGACTGAAGGGTGCGTTAATTCACATATATGATCGTTGAATTGAATAACCAATTTCATGTTTATAAGTTATCAAAATGAGTTCGTTCAATGAGGTATTTAGAAAAAGTTTCTCAAAGAACCAATCCTAATACCTTCACGTGCATTAAGAAAGATTTGAGAGATTGAGAGATTGTTTTCAATTTTGTTTTGTTGCTTTGGGATGCATGGTATGTCTTCTTTTATAGAAAATTATTTTTAATTTAAAGTTGTTATTTGGCTAACGTTGGCATATTTTCTTTTAGATTCATACCTTTCTCACGTCTATGATACCAGTCATATTTGTTGCTCAGGTACCCCATATTGGGACCAACATAACAAAAATGTACATTATAGTTGCTTTGGACGGAAATCATGAACCCTTGCTCATAGCATTCGCTATGGGAACCATAGACTATGACGATTCTTGGGAATGGTTCATGAGGAGGTTGAAAGAATGTTTAAGTGATAGTACGGAAGTTGTTTTCATAATCCATATGTCTGATTTAATAGAATACGTCATTCAGAGAGTCTACCCTGATTCATATTGTGGGTATTGTTGTACAAATATAGATGACAAAGTACAGGCTTCCACCGGAAGTAATACCATTATTGAACAATTTTTATGGAAGACATTAAAAGCTTATAGTGTGTCTGATTTTTACGCGTGTTTGAACAGATTACACAATACTGTTAATGGGAATGATCTTGTTTGGCTTGACAATATTGCCATTGCAAAATGGGAACGAGCTTTTTTTCTTAAAGTACGTTTCAATGTGAAATCCATCGCCATTCCTGTTATCGTGAATAGGATACGAGGTAACAGGAACCAGTTACCAATAATGTCTATCATTTAGATGGTCAATGAGTCGATTGAAGGAGTGAATTCGGAGGTAATAATTAAATTTTATTATACTTTATCAAATATTATTTCTTATATGTAATTCAATTAATTTTTCAGGGGGGGATTGATGGTCATCTGACCCCTTTTGCAAAGAAGGTGCTTCAAAAAAGATTTATCCAATCTGATGGTTGTAAGCTTAGACATATTGGTAGCTATAGATTTGAAGTGAGAAAGTATTTAACCACTGAATTGGCACAACTAGAACGTGGGATTTGTACTTACAGAAAATGGAAAAGATGTGGTATACTTTGTGAACATGCTATAGCATCACTATAAAGGCTTACAATTGAAGAAATACAGCAAATGGTAAATTATAAGTTGACTTATGTGGTGTATCGAAATGCTTTCTGAACTGAGATGTTGAATCCTATTCCAAACCTTGTGTATTGGTAAATACTAGTTGAAATGGTGGTCGTCTTACCTCCATTTTCAATATAATGGAATTGTAAAGTACAAATCACAACGAATATTAGTTTTTATTAAGTTCTATTTAAACCTTAGTTGTACTATGTGCGTTGTTTACATTATAATGAATAATGTTATTATGTAAAATGTATATTTATGTCGTTTTTAGCAACACGAACCCTACTTTGGATGTGATTTTTTTCCTATAGATAAACATATTATTTATATAAGAAAAAGGACTGGCAAATAGCTCTTCAGACCGAAAAACAACTCTATGGACTGACAATCAGCTCTGTGGAGTTGAAGGGTGGATAAATTCACATATATGATTGTTGAATTCTTAGTAAAAAATATATACTTTTTTAACTTCAATATGATCTCTGCTTCAAATTTCCAAATTTGCTTTTGCAACGAAGTTGATTGTTACTATTGTGATCTAATCGATCCTTTTGTTGCACCCTCTTCGAAAGGGTCATATATGTTCGATGAAACTTTGCAAGAATTGCAATGGGCTGAAGAACAACAAAAACATAATAAAGAGTCATATGGGGTTCTCACTGAACGTCGTAATGTCATTGCATCAGAGTGCAAAGAGGCTCAAGAACGGATATAGATTAGTAAAGAGAAAATCAAAGAGCATGAAGAATGGGTAAAAAAGACTAAGAAGACTATCAAAATGACTGAAAAATGGCTTGATGAGAAGGATGCATAAATGATAGATCTTGTGGTGCAAAAAGATCGTTTTGAAGATAAAATAAGAATTAGGGATGAATATATAACAATGGAGAAATAAAGGTATCCATTGCAGTTCCCTTAAGTTAATTATTGGTAAAAAATTATTGTAACTTTATTATGTGTTTTAGGTTTGCTATATGTATTTTCTTCGAGTTGAAGGTAAGTTATGAATTTAACTCTATTAGTAATGATGCACTAATATAATCATAACACAAGCAAATAGTCTTAATAGAGTAAGCATACTACACAATCAACCTCTAGTTGCCCAAATAGTTTCTGCCATCCTATTTCAGTAATTAAGACTCGTATCTCTAGGTGACAGGCGTGTCTCCACTGCGACCCCTGATGCTAGAATTTCCATGAACATGCACACAAATACTCCACAGTCTCCTCTGGTTGCCTCTTGTTCCTGTTGCAACACGTTTTAAGCTTCAAAAAATTCCACCAAACTAGGTTTCTGTCTATCGGAGAAATGTTTCCAGTATGAAATTTTTTCTAGTTCACTTAAAATACTATCACCCAAGGTTTTCAAACAACCCTTATTCCCATAATCAGAAAGTAACCACACCATTTGGTTGAATCATATATGGTCACTTTCCACGTAATGAGATTCAACTCGGTCAAAAACTAATGAAAATTCACAACATTAATGGGAATTAAAAGCTACATAAAAATGTAAAAGTATACATAAAAATTTAAATTATATGATATATAAAAAATATACTAAACTGATCAACATCCTTCCAATGAGGTCCGCCAACCTTCCCTGATTCTATACGCCTCAAATAAACTTCTTTACTAGCTTCCAAAGTGGTGCCTTGAGGATTAATAATCGTCCACCTAGCAATCGTAGGATTGGTTTACTTGAGCAATGACGTCCATATTACCAAATGTTGTGTGTTATAAGATAAAATTTTACATTTTGTACAATTAATTATCCAAAACTTTTTGTGCTATGAAATAGCATATCTTACCACAGAGTCCAACTACCCACTCCCATGCATACCAAGTAACCTTGCCCATAATTCCCAATCAATATCAAAGCCTCTATAATGCTTATGTTCCAAAAAAACGCCTCCTGGTTCTTTCCCCATAATTTCCAAAATTTATCATCAGTAAGCATGTAACGGTCCAATAGTAATTCTTCATTCTCTACAGTAGCATCATTTTGCGATTTTCTTCCTTTTTTGTTCTTCACTGGTGTTGTCGACGGAACCTATAAAATCACAATGTTATTTAATTATCAACGATGTTATAATTTATAAAAACACAAAAATTGATTTAATACCTGTACGTAAGGCTCCCTTTGATACTTCAATTTCATCCTGACCCGCTTTATCGATGTAACTGTCTTATCGTCAACTTCAACAACAATCGGTGGTGACTACACATACATACGTGGTGACTCCGTCTCCAAACCATCGAAAAATGTTTCCGGGACATCTACACCAAATGTTTCATGCACACCAAATCTTGAATTTTGTCTTTCGTTTTCCCATTTGTCTATTTTCTTCTTTAAGTGGTTGATTGTGGTTGCCAAATGATTGACAACACCTACTATCTTGTCTAATTTATTGTCTGTTGAGGTGATGTACTTTGCTTCCCGAACATGAGAGGGTGAGGTGATGTAGTCTGTTTCCCGAAAATGAGAGGGTTGAGGTGATGGAGACCGCTGCTTAGGGGGGCTCTGTTGCATCGATGGAGATTCAACTCCGTTCAATGTCCAATCCAGATAACGCGTATAGAATGGTAGTCCGATCTCAATATTTGTTGCTTGAACAGCACGTGGAATGTTGTTTTCCTGCAAAAATAATAATATTAACTTTAATTAAATATATTTTTTTAACTACATAACTATATATAAGTATGTATAATTTACTATGGAATGTATAATTTTAACTATATATAACTTTATAACGAATTTTTAATTTTATAATTTTATAACTATGTATAATTTAATTATCTAAGAAAACATACCAGTGACACGTCTAATATACGTAAACATTGCTCTACAGTTAATTGTGTTTTTATTCTCCATGCCCTCATTCTTGGAAATTCATTTGCAGTGTGATACGCATCCTCACAGCTTCTGGAAACGTCACCAAAATCCATACCTAGTATTACTTAAAAATGTTATGATTTATCGATAAATATAAACACTTTAAATGTAAATGTATAATATTAATTGCACTTAAAACTCACCATAAATGGAAGGTGAAAACCGGTCACCGTATACTTCAATATCGTCGGGTAACCCACATTGTCGTGATCTCGTAAAAATATGTGGATTTTCCCAAACACGAGACGTAATTGTGTTTCACTATACCTACACAAAAACGTACCCCACGCAAACCTGTCGTGCTCATTTGAATTAATATAAATCATTTTGTACTGATAAATAAATATTAAATTTAGTACCTATTCCAATTATATACATTATTGGCGAGCTCATACACTACCGATGGAATGCATGTATTTGTATATTGTCCTATAAGACCTTTCAACAATAACAAAATTTGCATAATCAATACCACATCATCATCACCACAAATCGGGAATTTTGACCCTTTTATGTAGTCTTTTATATCTTTTAGCTGCAGATCTTCATCTTTCACATTTGCGAACAACCGATTCCGTAATAAAGATTTGGTGTCAAATTTTGTATTTATTACATCGACATAAAGTCCAAATCTCAACCCGCTTATCAAACAAAATTCATTTTCACCATGTTCCACGACCCTCCCATGTAACTTGAACCGAACCCTCCCAGCACCGGCTACCACCTCATCACGAACCTCAAGCAACATCATCAAATGACAAAGCATCCGGTCACCATTTCGGATGGGCATACCGATGAATGTCTCAAACGGTGTCTCTCGAAATAATTCTATTCGCCTAGTATTTAGTCTTGAAATGAACTTCCTCAAGACTGTCCCCATGCCCTCTAAAAGTTAATTGTGCAGCTCATCCACGCATACTATGCTAAAAAAGACAACATATATATATATATATATATATATATATATATATATATATATATATATATTGAGAGAGAGAGAGAGGGAGAGTTAGGTTCATATATAACCTACAGATATTGTATGAATGTAAGACATATTCTCACCTAATTGTTTGATAAGAGTATGATAGTAATTTGATATATAATTCAATTAATTAATTTTAAATGTTGATTCTATAATTATGGTAATAGAGATTAACAAGGTTTTTGATGTCAAAACCACTGGCTATAAAAAATGACATCTCTTTCCTTGGACTTGTAGTCTCCATAAACACACAACACTATCGTCAAACCACCACCACTAGTACCATCACCATCTCCGTCCCTCACATAAGAACCCTATCTCGATTTTGCCATAGTTCAATCAGATACCCCTATTTTTTTATTCTATTCATATTGTATAGTCCCACTACCAGTTTTGCCCTTGCTGATTATCACAATTGACTGAAGAATCAACTATCGGTTTCCTTCCAAATCAAAAAGAATTTGCCAACCAAATTTCTCCAAAATCGTTGCCTATATAAATTAGGACTGAATCGATTATATAATTACCTTCTTTGACATTTTTAATCAATTTCAAATACACATGGTCAGTCACATACCATCGCCTCTCTTATCTGCTAGGGTATGTATTACACCAATCTTCATTGTATGGTTTTTTGATTATAGATGATTCAATTTCTGTACATAGCTATGTGAAGTTGAACTCTGATTGTTGCTAATGTGTAACCAAAACCTGATTGGCTTTACTCTGTTTTGTTTTTGGATAAGTTTATAAATATTTGTAACAGCTGATACAAGATCATTAGTAAATCACCGTATTGGATTTTTTCTTCAGCTTTGTTTGTCTATATTCTATACCAGTTAAATTGTAATTTTATGTGGTCAACAAATACTTGATTGGTTTCATATATTTGTATTTTTACATGCACATGGACTCTTTGATTATATGCCTAAATGAAATCATCTTTTGAATTGACTACAACTTTTTTCATTCGAGGAGTATTTCGGTTTTGATGTCAAAACATTTTATCTTTCAACAGTAATTTTGATATAGGTTCATGCTTATTGACAAAAAAGTTAGTTGTATCATGTTTGATTTTCAAATTTTAAGAAAGCATGTGTGGAATTTTCAAGCATCTAGAAGTGCCTAGATGTGTTTAACTTGGGATTTTCAAGTTTCTAACATCTCAATGGTGTTTGATTTACATATAAAAAGCTTTGATAAACATGTAATTTACTTATTTTAGTAGAATAACTGTGTTTCGTTATGACGCATTATTACAATATAAAATATTAAATTACCATAAACATCATAAATTACATGGTTTTGCGTGGTTTATTTTTGTCAGCAACAATTAATTCAATTATTCTCATTTTCTTTTCCAACCTATATATCAGTGATCCATTTTATTCCATTAGAATAATGAAACATGATTACAATGGAATGAATATTTACATAACCATTCTAGCATAATATTTATACTAATAACTACTCATTATTATATATTCAAAACCATTCTGACAGAATATTTATAGTACCATTATGACAGAATGTTTACCGAATAAAATGTTCCAAATCATTATTTAAGACTTATGTTTTTAATATGTTTTCTTTGAAATTTTATCCGGTTCATCATTAATTTTTGTAATATTTTTTGAGTGATGTATTGATGTTAGGTTTCATATTCTAACAAGAATTATTGCAAGAATGAATGATTTCATATGGAGTGTGGGGTGAAGATGATCAATGGTCATCGATCTACAAAATGAAAACATTGTTTATAATCATATGTTCTTATTCTTCAACTGATGGTGCAAGAATGTTGTCATTCTTCAAGAATGTCTTTTACTTCTTCTATTCTCATAGAATCTCTATTATTTGTTTCAAAGTTGTTTACAGATTCTTAAAGAATAAATCGAAATATGTAGCATTGTTTTAAATAAAATTAAATTAAGAAGAATCGGATTATGTAATGTTGATATTCTCATAGAATGTTATGTGTTTTGTGAAATTTAATGATAATTCTTATGAAAATGTCATTTTTTTCATGTTGTAATTTATTCGAAACTCAGAATAAGAATCAAAATTGAATAAAAATATCACATTTCTCACTTATTCTCACAAAATACGTAAAAGTATTTTTACAGAGGGATATATGTATTTTTATAGAATATGTATTCTCATAGAATACTTCTCCTCTTTTCTAAAGAATACATATTCTTCCAAGACTAATGTATACGTAATTTTCAAGATTGGCATTATCATGTCACAACTAGCAATTTAGGGTTTAAAATGTGAAGCTTTGTTAGAACCTGAAAGTGAACCTCTAGCAATCCTAAGTCCCTATTCCGAAGAGTGTACATTCCGAAGCAGAGAGTGGTCTGGAACCTGTCCGGACCAAGTAAGAAGAAGATGAGAAGAATGAAGGCATTCCAGAGCTGACCCTCATGTCCGGAATGCATGCTGATCCGGAACATCAATGTTTTGTCTTTTGTGTATTTATTACTTTTGTCTTGTATTTGATGTAACGTTTCATAGGATTTAGTCTATAGTTGTATTTGGACAATCAGAATGTCAGACTGATCTCTTTTGTCCGGTCCTATGTAAACACTTGGGTTAATTCGTTGTAACTTTCACTCCTATATATAGGAGCATTTAATACAAGTCAACTACGGATCTTTCAATCACTTTTGTTATTCTCGTTAAAAGTTTACTTCAAACATTCTTCTGGTTCTCCATTTATTATCTTTACTTTGATCAGTTATTCTCATTTCTTATTAAATGACTTGATCATTTGTTGAATACAATATCTAAGACTTGACTGGTCTTTCCAGACTTGACTTGAACCTTCATTAGCAAGCAGACATTGATCTTAAGCATTCACTCAAGGTTTGAGTTTTCAAACCTTGTCCCTACGCATCGATCTTGTTCTCACAATTGGTATCAGAGCTTGAGTGGTTGTCCTTTGAATCCATAAAGATCAGATTATAGTTGGTTTGAAATTACCTTGGTGTTTCAACCATTTCTCTGTCAAGGATAAAAGTTCTTCTATATACCACTTTAGCTTGAAGATATCTTAACTTCAATGGCTGCTTCTAATTCTCAGCAAATGATTTCAATGCAAATCGCAAATAGTGTGGGTGGCCCTACACGTGCCTCATTACTAGTTGTGGAAGAATATGATCACTGGAAAGTTAGAATGGAAATATTTCTAATTGCCAAAGAAAAAGGTGAAGAAATATGGAGATCCGTCACTGAAGGTCCACATGTTCCTGTAAGAACAATTGTAAGAGATGCGGCTGCTCAGCTCATGAGAGAAGATGAAACTCATCCTGCTCCTCTGACTGCAGATGATATTGAAAAGCTTCATGCTGATCAAGTTGCTTTCTGTGAAATGGTATTTGGTGTTCCTCCCTCACTCTTCGAGCACATCAAGCTGTGCAAATCTGCCAAAGAGATATGGGACACTCTTCAGGACCTAATTGAAGGTTCTGAAAACATGAAGGACAAGCGTCTCACCTCAGTTGTCAACGACTTCGACACCTTCACTACCACTCCAGGTGAATCTGTGGCCTCAGCTTCCAGCCGTTACCGAATTGTTGTCAACAACATGACTGCTCATGGGATTGTTCGAACTCCTTTGGAGTACAATCTCAAGTTTATTAACAGTCTCGGCAAAGGATAGGGTAATGTGAAATCTTGTCTCCAAAGCAATGGTTCCTTGAAAAATTTGAAGCTCTATCAACTTTTTGATGAACTTCAAGGACATGAGTCAAATGTTGCTCAGAACATAAGGGAACTCTCCGGAGGTCCTCTTGCCCTTGTCAGTTCCTTTGAACCAACCATTCCGATCTCATCTACTTCGGATCCCCTCACACCCATTGTTCCATTGGTTCAAACATCCGCACCTACCTTACCCACACAAACCTATCCGGTTGATGAATTTGAAGCCATGAACTCTGAACTCCGTTTCCAACAGGAGTTCGCCCTACTCTCAATGATGTACAAACGTCCGTTAAACTCCTCTTACAAACCATACCAAAACCGATTCAATGCTCCTCACCATAACAATCCTCAACCTCACTCAGCTCCGGAACCTAAACCAACCTCCGAAAATCCTCCATCATATAAACCAAACATCACTAAACCAAACACTACTCCGGAACCCTCTCAGAGTTCCAAATCGGACAAACCAAAGATTATGTGTCATAAGTGTGGACATGCAAATCATTTTGCCAAAGATTGCCTGGCTGATGCTCCACAAAAACCAAAAGTCAAGGATTCGGCCTACTATGTCCGAAGAGCACAAGAAATGGCTGAAAGTGAGAAAGCATTTGTTACAACGGTTTCATTAGATGTTGAAGGATATTGGTCATCCGGAGATGATGATGACATGGTAACTGAAAGAAACATGTGTTTCATGGAAAGACAAACGGTTGAATGTGATGAAGGATACTGGTCTTCTGGTTCCGAAGATGATGATCATGTTATTGAACCTCACCACTGCTACATGGCCACCAACAATCCACCTGGCCGAAGCATCGTTCAGCAGGTAAAATCTATGATCTCTGATAATAATTTTCATTTATCTCTTTGTGAACCTTATCTGACCCAAATCCAAACAGATATGAACACCATTTATAAAGCCTATGAGTCTGCCATAGAAGCCAGTGAGAAGAAGGATTGTGAACTAAATCGTCTTAGGTTATGTTTTGAGGATAAAAAATTGAAAATCGAGTCTTTAGAGCATGAGCTTGTAATGTCAAATGATGAATGTATCATTTTGAAAGATAAATGTGAAATCACTTATTCTGAACGAAATGTTTTAATTTCTGATAACAAACGTCTCAATGCAAAAATAGATGCTTTACATAATTCTGTTAATATGCTTGAAGCGGACATTCGGATGACTCACAATTTTCGTCATCCATGGTCTAAAGCACCTGGTCTCGGAAGCGAGTTTTCGAAACTAGTTGTCAGTCCCTTGAAGGAATTGCAAAATTTGACATTCATGGGAGAGGTTCCGAGTATCAAACATTCGGACACCCCTGTTTCTCCCTTGTCTCCACTCCCTGAGACTACAGACCATTTTGAGTCCCTAATTCCTGAGTTCATACCAATAGTTGTCACATGTCCTGATTCCACGCCTCTTCCGCCTCTGACAAACCTGGACCTGAATCGGACCACAGATTTTCATCACAGTCTTACAAATTGTGTAGACTACGTTCCAAAAAGTAATCACGTGAACAATTGTGTGATTGAAGAAATTGATCCGGTGACAACTGAAACCACTCCTTCTGAGGTTGTATGGCCATCCTTAGATGATAAAGTTGAAGTCTCAAGCTGTGTGTCCTTTGATTCTTGTGAATCGGATTCCTTAGTCATCTCAAAAACTAAATTGGTTCCCATTACTCCTGAGTTTAAGAATCCATCCGTAGGACAAACCTCCAAATCCTCGTCTCATCCTAAGAGAAAACCAATGCTGAATAGGAAGGATAATGTAGATCCCAAAGTAGAATCTCGAAATGCACATAAAAAGGAAGTTAAGACTAGAAAAAATTTCTAGGTTCCTTGCAAACTCAAAACCAAGCTCATCCCGGAAGTCTCTTGCATCCACTCATAGTCAAAACTCTTTTGTTCCCACTAAGATTCAAAAGACCTTCCGAACCTCTTGGTCATGTAGAACCTAAGAAAGTCATCAGCTCAACTCTGTCTCAAGCTCATGTAACTGCCAAATCCGTCCGAAATACTCCAATAGAATCTCGTAATGCTTCATCTGTCCTTATTGCAAAATCTGATGGCAAAATTTTTAAACCAAATCTTTCAAAAACCAATGTGTCATCAAGAAAATCCACAAATGAAAAGAAAACATCTTTAAAATCTTCCAAGAAAAATTGTGTGTGGAAGGTCAAAACTACCATTGCTGAAACAACAATTCCGGAGGAAACAAATGATACCAACCCTCCGGACGTCAAAGGTCCGAAGAAGGCAACTCGGAACCTTCAAGTCATTGAATATGACTACTGGATAGATGAAAAGACATTAGCATTCTGTCTGTTTCCAAAGAATTCCAAGAATATCACCCAGAAACACAAAGTTGTTCCTAAGTCACAATCAAAGTCCAAAGCCCGTGCCTACGTCCCAAAGTCTAATTCGGAGCCTAAAACCTCCATCACTCACTAATTTTGCAGGCACTTTGTGCTTCGGAGCAAGAAACAATATGGTATATTGATAGTGCTTGCTCCATGCACATGACGGTGCAGAAAGATTTTCTGCGAGATTTAAAGCTTTCTCCAAGTGTTGGTTACGTGACGTATGGCAACAACTCCAACTCTCAAATTTGTGGTTATTGGACTCTCACCAACGGAAATTTCTCTATTTCACATGTGGCTTATGTGGCTGATCTAAAACATAATTTGATAAGTGTTGCTCAGCTCACTGATTCAAATCGACGTGTGGAATTTTGCAAAAAGTACAGCTATGTAATGACCGAAGACCGGAAAGAGTGTTTAATCAAGTCGCTTCGCAACAAGAACATGTACCCGCTCGACATCAATATGATTATTGGCAAACCGCAACTCTGCCTTCTCTCCAAAGTTGTTCCTGACGTCAGTTGGTTATGGCACCGAAGGCTCGCTCATCTAAACTTTCGGTATATGAATGATCTTGTGTCCGGCGAAATGGTGAGAGGTTTACCTCTTCTCAAATTCGAAAATGATCATTTGTGTGTTGCGTGTGAGTGTGGTAAGAAATCGAAGAAGGGTCATCCTGTTATCATCGAAAAGTCCATTTCGGAACCATTGAAGCTTCTACACATTGATCTCTGTGGACCATCCCACTGTAAAAAGTCTTCATCATAAGAAATACATTCTTGTGATTGTAGATGATTTTACAAGGTTCACTTGGGTCTTCTTCCTAAGGCTGAAATCTGAAACAGCCTTAGAGCTCATAAATTTCATCAAAGGAATAGAAGTTCTTACAAAACTCCCAGTTAGGAGAATCCAAAGTTATAATGGATCGGAATTCACTAATTCCACCATTGAGAACTTTCTCACAGACAAAGGAATCGACCACAACTTCTCAGCTCCTTATACTCCTCAACAAAATGGTGTAGTCGAAAGACACAATAGAACTCTCGTTGAAGCTGCTCGATCTATGTTGAATTTCGCATATCTACCACTCTACCTCTAGGCTGAAGCCATGTCTACTGCTTGCTTCCCTCAAAATCGGAGTATCATCAATCAACGCCTCAACATGACACCATATGAAGCAATGAATGGTCGGAAGCCAACAATCTCGTTTCTACACGTTTTCGGATGCAGGTGCTTCATCAAGAACAACCGTGATCAGCTCACCAAGTTCCAACCTAAAGCTAACGAAGCCATTTTCCTTGGGTACTCTTCAAAATAGAAAGCTTATAGAGTTCTTAACCATAGAACTCATGTTCTGAAAGAAAGCTTCAACATTACCTTCGATGACAACTTCGTTCGGAATGCTGGCCCTACTCACATTACAACTCACATTATGGATTCTGATGCTCCTCCGCCAGGATGTCCGAACCCTCAGACAATTCTTGAAGTTGACTTTGAAACTCTCTTTGGTCCTTCCGAAACCGTTCTTGATTCGGAATCTCGATCAAGACCATCTCTCATTCCAATTCCCTCTTCGGAAGCTCCAGTCTCTCAAAACGTCTCCGGTCCGATCCCTAGCCTATCTCCATTTGATTCCGCTCCGTTTCAAATGTGGAAGGCTTCCAAGATGCAGCTGCTGATTTCAATGATTCCAATCCACTCAACAATGATGAAAATGAAAACTTCTTTGAGTTCCCATCTGATGATGATGTCAACCTCTGTGGTTCAGAAGTTCAGGGGGAGCATCATCCCAACATTTAAACCATTCAGGGGGAGCAAATCAATTCCACTGTTGACATCGGTTCGACGGTTGCCCAAGAACTCCCACGATTACATGTTTGGACAAAGGATCATCCTCCGAATCAAGTAATCGGAAACCCCAATGCTGGTGTATAGACTCGCTCGGCCACTAATATTCAAAATGAATGTCATTTCTCAGCATTCATATCCATGGTTGAACCCAAATCCATCAAGGAAGCATTGGAGCATGCTGACTGGACTACAGCCATGCAAGACGAACTGGCAGAATTTGACCGAAATGAAGTTTGGACTCTCGTGCCCCCCCCCCTTAGAATCATCCCATTGTCGGTACGAGATGGGTGTTTCGCAACAAATTGGATGACGCAGGAATGATCATTAGAAATAAAGCAAGGCTGGTGGCTAAAGGATTCACTCAGATCGAACGGCTCGACTACGATGAGACCTTTTCTCCTGTTGCACGTCTTGAAGCCATCAGAATTTTTCTTGCTTATGCTGCTCATAAAGGTTTCAAAGTTTACCAAATGGATGTTAAGAGTGCATTTCTTAACGGTGAACTTGAAACTGAAGTATACCTTCAACAGCCCCCCCGATTCATTAATCTTTCCTTTCCGAATTACTGTTATCAACTCCGGAAGGCTATCTACGGACTCAAACAAGCTCCTCGGGCATGGTACGAGACCCTCACTGATTTTCTCAAACGCTCCGGTTTTCAGAGAGGAATCCTAGACCCCACTCTATTCCGAATATCAAATGGAAAGCATCTCATGCTGGTACAAAATTATGTGGACGACGTCATTTTTGGATCTACGGATTCATCTATGGTTGCTGACTTTGCTAAACTTATGGTCAATCGATTCCAAATGAGCATGAATCGGGAGTTAAGCTTCTTTCTTGGCCTCCAAGTCAAATAGACTAACAGAAGAATCTTCATTCACCAAGAGAAGTACATTTCGGAACTCCTCAAGAAATACTCCATGGACACTTGTGCCTCCGGAAAGGTATCAATGGGCTTCGGACACAAGATCTTTGCCGACCCATCGGGTGCTCCTGTTGATGAAAAGAAATATCGCGGAAGGATTGGTTCTCTGCTCTATCTCACATAAAGTCGTCCGGATATTATGTTCTCTACATGCCTATGTGCCAGATTTCAAGTCAACCCAAAGATGTCTCATCTTTTGGCTGTGAAACAAATCTTCCGATATCTTAAAGGCACAAAAAGTCTCGGACTTTGGTACCCAGCGAATGAGAGTTTCCTACTTCAAGCCTACTCGGATTCAAACTATGGCGGTCTTCAACTCGATAGAAAAAGCACTTCAGGTGGCTGTCAATTCTTAGGTGGTCGTTTGGTCAGTTGGTCATCCAAGAAACAGAACTGCATTGCATTCTCTACAGCCGAAGCCGAATACATTGCTGCTGTCAGCTGTACATCTCAAGTTCTGTGGATGAAATCTCAACTTTTGGATTATGGTTATCGCTTTCAACGCATTCCTATCTATTGTGACTCTCAAAGTGCCATTTCGATTTCTCACAATCCAATTCAGCACTCAATGACTAAGCACATTGATACCAGGTACCATTTCATAAAAGATCATGTATTAAATGGTAACATTGAACTCATTTTTGTTCCATCTGACGATGAGATTGCTGATGTCTTTACCAAGGCATTAGACGAAACCAATTTCAATGGTTTTCTCAACAAAATGGGTATGATGATACCAGATCCTCAGTTCTTCCAAGAGACTTGTTCTCTTTGATAGACGTATTTGAAAGAAATCTAGTTCCGATCTCAAAATCCTTTTATCTCGTAACTACTTTCTCTCGAAATATTTAGGATCGTTTTACTTATCTTTGTTTCTGACCTTCACTTGAGTTTTTTTTTAAGCTGTACAGTTCATCCTGATTGTTTATCATTTAAAGTCCACATTGTCAAAAGCACACCGGAATTACTCCGGGAAAGACGTTACTATCCGGAACTTTCAAATCTGCTCCAGAATTTTCAAAAATTTTGCTACGGAATTTTCAAAAATTTGCTCCGGAATTTCAAATGTACTCCGGAATTTCAAACTTGCTCCGGAATTTCAAAATTTGCTCCGGAATTTTAAAAATTTGCTCCGGAATGGTTTACAACTTTTGCTCCGGAAACCTTAACCTTCACTCCGGAAGGCTGTCACAATCATGTTTCGAAACCATTTTCAAATTCACTCCAGAATTTCTTTAAAATCACCTTTCCGGAATTCTTCAAACAAACTAACTTTCTGGTCCGGAATTTCCAAACAAACTGAATCTCAGCTCCGGAATCAAAACTCACTCCGGATCATCTTCGCATTCCGGACCTCTTTTCAAAACAAGTATGTTCCGGAACACAACTCCTTACCCTCCGGATCATACTCCGTCCGGAACAACTCATCCAGGACGATCCTTATCCAATCCTCCTCGATTTGCGTGACACGATTGCACGCCCCCACAAAAATAGCCATCGAATCGCCGGTTGAGTCTTCCATTTTTAGCCACAAATCACTTTACCTTTCACCTCCCAAGTCAAATCAACACCCTAAAATTCGTCTGTCATTAAATGCGACCCATTTTCTCATTCAGATCGTCATCATTACTTTCACTGACCCGACCCAACTCCTTACCTATAAATACCTATCCAATCCCTATTTTACCTCTTTACGCTCTCAAAACCCTCAACTCCCAAATTCTCTCAACTGTTCTTCGTGTTCTTCAAGAACTCATCACCTGCAACAATGGCGTCTTCTCAAGAACCCACACAAACTGCTCCCATTCCAAAGAAGTCGATTGCCAAGAAGAAAACTTCCAAAGGATCAAAAGGTTCCTCCTCTTCTGCTGATCAAGAACCCTTTCTGAGAGACACTACCCAGTCATTTTCCCTAAACCCACTGGATTATGATGAATCGATAAGAGTGATGATCGAGTTCATAGCAAATCACCCCATCGTCATTCCCTCACCAAAGTTCCTGATCCTCCACTACCACTTCATCACCTCCATCGTGCTTTCACCATTATCAGATTCATCGATAGTGCTCTAGAAACACCAATTATCGGTGACAGAATCGTTGCCATCTACAAATCGACCTTTCTCAAGGCGATTGGTGTCAAAGCAAACCCAAGGGGTTTCAAAGTCGTTGAACCAACGACTGAGGAGTTTCAGACGTTTCTCAACTACATCGGGTACTCTCAAGACTACAAAGCCAAAGATTTCAAGAAGACTGTTGTGTCCGGACTATGGACTGCACTGATGCACCTCATCCTCAGAGGGCTGTCCGGAAAGCATGGAGGAACGGACACCCTAAGCAAGGACTGGCTCAATGTCGTCTTCAGCATCTACTCCGGACGCGAGAATGCTGTTGATCTTCCGGAAGTCTTGTGGCAAAACTTTTGCAAGTTTGCTACTAAGAGGAAGCCGAATGAAATTTCAAGCCCTAGGTTCTGGGCACTGACGCTCCAACAAGTATTCAAGGAGCTTTCTGAACCACTTCCGGTTAACACCATCCCTTCGGAGGTATGTGTCACTTTTAAACTTGTAAAGGCTTATAGGGTTCCGGACCAATCCACTTTTGGTCCGGTCAGGCGACTTCTGGACCACATGTTGGCCCTCATTCCTTCTGAGTCCCCTTATTTGAAACAACACTTAGAGACCTCGGTTGTGTTCGACCCAACACAACCTCCCCCTGTCTCTGTTGAGCCCATCTCGGAAGAGGCCAAACCTACTACATCCGGACCTAAGATTAAGAAACCGGCCAAGCGAAAGGCTTCTCCTACAAAGCCCAAAACCAAAAAGAAAGTCAAATTCAGTGCTCCCTCTCAACAGGAGAGCACCCATGACATTCCGGTTGATTCTGGCCATCCGCACACCCCACCTATCTACTCATCTGAGGTACCCCTCGATGTTTCAAAATCACCTGCACACACTCACAGGGAGTCTCCATATAATCCACCCTCACCTTCCCAAAAAGGTGATCTCGGTGTTGATCATAGTTCCTTGCAGTCCCCTGGAACACATCCACGAATCACCTTTGATGATCCTATTATTTCTTCTACACGCACACACTCCGGAACCACTATTCCGGACCCTACGCTTTCCGGAGCTGGAGTAGTCCCTCCTTCTCCGGAAGCCTCGACTGGTCTGATACCCGGAAGGCGTACAGGACGACCAGGTGTTAATAATCCACAATGGGAAGAATTTGTCAACAGGGCTGCATCTAAATGTCCGGATCTCACCAGAGCTCAAGTGGAGTCCACTCTTATCTCCATGAGGAACAGGGCCATCCAAAGCAACTTGCCCTATGTTCCTCCCACTGACGTCGATGCTATAAATGAGCTCACTTCGAAACTGCCTCCCAGGAAAACTCATCAAAGCATCTTCCATACCGATCCGGAAGAAGAGATCTCTGAAAAAATCATGCTGGAAGAAGAGGCAAAAACCATTCCGGACGCACATCTCATGACTTTAGTTCACTACCAATCCAAGGCATCCGTATCCAAGTCTGCTTATGACTTCGGATCCTCATCCTCTACCACTCCGAACGGAGGTTCAAAGTCCAAACTTCAAGAAGATGATGATGCAACCAAACCGGGTCCCTCTACAAATCCTTTCTTACATCAACCTCCTCCGCAACACTCAGGTTCCGATTCGGAATCATCAGCTGGTGACTATGTTGACCCCTTTGCTCTTCTCGAGATCCGAACCAATGTCTCTGACACCATGAAGAAAGTATAATCTGTGGAGACATCCGTAACAGAGCTTAACACCAAATTGGATCAAAAAGTCTCCGGACTTGATTCCAAACTTGATGCCATTCTCCAGTCACTATCCCAGCTGTCCGGACCATCTGTTGCTGAAATAGAAGCCCAACTTGATCAGTTGATCTTCATCCGGCTCAAGCACACAATAGAGGAAATTGACTCTAAGTATGACGCTTTGGTGGATAATTATCTTAACACCATCACTTCTATGCTCAAGGTCCATGACGATCTGGTGTCTGCTACCAACGACCTAATTAAGCAGACCCACATTCGTCATGAGAAACAGATTTAAAGGTTGGAGAAGGAGATCCGGAAAAAGGATGAAATGAACATGATCATCCAACAAGTCCTTATTAAACTTCTTCGCTCAACTTGGAATATTGTTGATGTTCCGAACCAGAAGTTTGATGAGATGATTGCCATCCTCAGCAACATGTTTAAGCACCTCTCTGATCAAGCCCCCACGGTCGAAGCCTACGATACTCTCAGTCTTCAACTCTCCACGGGCCTTCAGAAAGTCTTCTCCAAATTCGATGATTTCAAGGAGACTTTGCTGCTTGCACCGGTTCTAAAATTCACCGATGCAAGAGGGGGAGAAGGCCCAAGTAGACAATGGAAACCCGCCTCAGAATTTGTACTCCGGGATGAAGATCTGGATTCCGAAGAAGAAGACGTTCATATCATCTCCGGAACTCTAGAGATCACTGAAGGAGAAGGAAGTGAAGATGAAGATGTATATGTTCCGGATGAAACTCCCAAAGGAGTTCTTGGTCTTCAAGCTCCAAAGCTGACCATTCCGATGGAAATGACTGAAGAACAAAAGAGGATTTGGTCCGCAGTCTCTTGGCCATCCTCTCTTCCGGACGCTTTTCACATGGATGTTAAAATGGCTAAGGCAAAATCATTCTTGACCGGTCAAGCCTTCCGAGCCACTCCTTCAGTTCAGCCTCCCATTCCAGAACCAAAAATTGCTCCAATCGACCAGGGTTCTCCTCTCCGGACCCCTGATGAAATTCCGGAAGAACCTCTTCCAACTCCCTCTCCAGAATTCACGATCGATGAGAATATGAAGATGGTTATAGATGCACTCCAAAGAGATAAAGGAAAGAAACCAATGACTGCCGAACAACAAATCCTTCACTCCGGACCTCCTCTCAAGCACAAACATGGATGGTCTCAGGAGGAAATTAATCCGGCATTAGAGGACAGCATCCGGATCCAGGCCCTAAAAGACAATCCTGATCCGATACATGGCATTTCCCCTCTTTGTCGTGAAGGCATTCCTCAGGCTCAGGAAATTGTTTCGTGCCTCTACTACGCACTTCCCACCAATGACTCCGATCAGCTGGATCTTCCTCTCTCTCCTTACAGCAAATTCTACACCAAATTTGCCCCTCTTCATCCATCAGACGATCCGGAAGTAATCATCCGGACAGAGCGAGAAAGGCTCAAGACCTTCTATGCTAAGAACGCTCAACCCTTAAAGGAAGTGTGGACAAGGAAGAGGATCACCAAAGTTCAAGGCTTGGGAAGAAAAATATTGGTGAAATTTGAGCTGAACTGTCCCTTATTCCGTTTCCACCTCCTCCGCAACAAGCCAACTCCCCGGACCGTTACTGATGCGGATTTTCCCTCAATGAATCCGAACGACATCCTCACCTTAGCTTCTTACTTCAGAGAAAATCAAAAGGATGACATCAGTATGGGTGCTTACCACACAACTCTCATCTTTCTAAAAGATTATGTTGCTGAGTTCAGCCGATGTGACTACGAGTTTGCACACCTTTATGGAACAGAACAATTTGTTGCCAAAATCGACTTCGTTCTTCCGGAAGCTGAAATTCTTGCAGATGGTCCGATTGAAGAACCGGTTCTAGGTTTTGTCTACACCACAAGAAGAACTAACAAGTAGGACTTCTTCTGAGTCCTTGATAAACACCTAGTTCCGACCAAAGCTCTGAAGAAGTTCATATCCCTGGCATCCAAGTCTGATGCTCCGGAAAAGGTCAACGCAAAGTTTGTAAGTAAATTGGCATGGTATATTGCGGTGCAGGAATGGTTGCTCAGAGCCTACACCTTCATAAAGGAAGAAATGAACTAAGCTTGCTGGATTGCTAAGTTCACTTAGGGGGAGATTGTTAGAACCTGAAAGTGAACCTCTAGCAATCATAAGTCCCTATTCCGAAGAGTGTACATTCCGAAGCAGAGAGTGGTCCGGAACCTGTCCGGACCAAGTAAGAAGAAGATGAGAAGAATGAAGGCATTCTGGAGCTGACCCTCATGTCCGGAATGCATGCTGATACGGAACATCAATGTTTTGTCTTTTGTGCATATATTACTTCTGTCTTGTATTTGATGTAACGTTTCATAGGATTTAGTCTATAGTTATATTTGGACAATCAGAATATCATACTGATCTCTTTTGTCCGGTCCTATGTAAACACTTGGGTTAATTCGCTGTAACTTTCACTCCTATATATAGGAGCATTCAATACAAGTCAACTACGAATCTTTCAATCACTTTTGTTATTCTCGTTAAAAGTTTACTTCAAACATTCTTCTGGTTCTCCATTTATTATCTTTATTTTGATCAGTTATTCTCATTGCTTATTAAATGACTTGATCATTTGCTGAATACAATATCAAAGACTTGACTGGTCTTTCCAGACTTGACTTGAACCTTCATTAGCAAGCAGACATTGATCTTAAGCATTCACTCAAGGTTTGAGTTTTCAAACCTTGTCCCTACGCATCGATCTTGTTCTCACAAGCTTGTTCACAACAAATTCCTCTATGTAACCTTGTTGCATCTTATTCAAACTACAATGTTATTTGAATTCATATATGCATACATTGTTATTCAAGTCAAAATAGCCTCATGCAAGCCCAAAAACTCGATCCAATAGCTAAGCCCAATCAATTTTGGGCCTTGGTCCAAGAATTCTCGACCCAACACCTTATTGGGCCGAAAACCTCTCATTGGGCCTTATTGGGCCGAAAACTTCTTTTGGTCCTTCCATTGAACCGAAAACCCTTCACATTTTCGGTTAAGGCTTAAGAAAAAAAAAGGAAAAAGGGAATGGAAAAATGAGTTGCCACCTCATTTTTGTTCAACATGCAACTAGGCTATTAACCTCCATACTTCTAAGCAAGTATCACCTCAAGCATCCAATCAACAAAGTCAACCCCCCCCCCTCTCTTATAATCGGCCGAAACCCCCACCACACACACACTACACTCAATTGCAAGTCATCCCACTCCAAACTCTCTCAAGTTCTCTCATCCTTTCCCTCAAAATTTTCGAGTCCATCTTCAAGGAAGGAGTTCACTTCAAGTAAAATCTTAGTCATTTGGTAAGAACTTCATGTAGCCCTTGTAATTCCAAACATTTTTATGATACCAAATTCTTGTTTACACACTTTTGTTGTGTGTTAAGTGCTTAGAACCACTTGAAATTTCAAGAACATCTTCAAGAGGTGCAAGGCTAGGCTCAAAATCTCTTCACTTTCCTTTCTTCTACCACTCGAAATCTTCAAGGTGAGTTCATACCCCTACATTTTCATGTTTTCTTCAAGTTTTAGGGGGGAATACAAGTTACAACACCAAAACACAATCTAAACTTAAACATCAGCTTTCAACAGAAAAGTTGTGTTTTATTCACAGACTGTTTTGACCATCTTAAACTTAATATTTTTCAAAATTGTTCAATATGCAAATATTGCAGGTTTATACCTTTCTAAAGACTACTCGCACGTGTTCATACAATTTTTTTACAATTTTTTCCGATTTTTACAAACTTGCCTATCATTTCAGAAATGATTTCAGACCAGTCTGTGAAGATGAACATTTTCAAACTGGTTTGAGACCACTAAAAATTATAATAAATTATGAACAAAGTAGACTCATTTTCTAAACTCTCAGAATTTACGGATCCAAATTTCGACTTACGATGATTTTTCTATAATTTTTCTAAAAACATGGACAGAAAAGTCAAAAACTAGAAATTGTCTTTATCATACTAAAAGTTCTTATACTTGTGTTAGATGTAAGTTTATATGATATATTCTTGTAAAACATCTAGACATGTTAACTTATATGTATTTATATATATGATTATATAAATTGTCTTGACAAACAAAAATAATAAACTATAATCGGTATAGTTTGGAGGTCACAAACCACACTTTTCAAAGGTACACATAACTATTTAAAGGCATAATTATCTTATTTTGCAAGTAAAAGGGAGTCATAGTTCACGTAAATTTGCTAAGGCTCTTGTGAGACTTTCCTTCGCCGTACCTACCTAGCGTACACCGTAAGTCCTGTAGTTATAACCAGAGTCTCCCGGAGGGAGAGCGAGGTAATTGTGTATAGATCTATACGGGGTTGACACCCCCACACCTGAGTTGTTCGCTACAGCTAGACTGGGCCAGTCTAGGGTGACAAATATCTTACCCAAACCGACGCCTGAAGAACGTCATGACATGCATTTTAGTCGTATCAAACATGGTTATAGCGACTCACATAGGGAATGACAATATGATTTTGGTTTACGGGAAGCTTACACTTCATCGGTTTTATTAAACTATAACACTGCAAATCATTTTTCAAGTATTCAGTCTCTTACACTTCCGGTCTTAGGGTTTAATACTACAGTTTTTCTTACATCAGAAAATATTGGATTTCCTGGGAACGTTCGCTTTACTTTTACAAACAAAAGATAACAAAGGACATGCATGCATATATTCACAGTTTTGGAACGAGACTTACAAATCATTTTCATAGAAAATATCGGATTTTCTGAAAGTACTACGAGAACTATTCTAAACATGTGCAAAACCATTTTTATACAAAAATGTTTATGAACTCACCAACTTTTTAGTTGACGCTTTTCAAAACAATTTGTATTCTCAGGGAACCAGTAACAGGTAATCAGCTCTGCTGTGAGATCAAGTGGTGCGACTTTATCAAATTTTACTTCTTATCACTTTTGTGTAACTGATGAACAAGTACAAAATGTAAACTATGTAAGTGTGTATTTTCAATGATTGTCGCTTGGAATGCTATGTTTCATTCATATTCAATTGTTATGATATTGTACAATGACGTCATCCGCCCCCGGACGTTTCTGCCATCCTGGTTCGGGGGTGTGACATATTATTGACCAATTTCATCTTCTTCATTATCCATGTCTAATCCATTATCCATTCCACTTTTCACAACGACTAAACTAGGTACTTATGTCAAAGTCCTCATTTTGAATCAAGTCTTACACGACATCAATATTAATTATATCTGATGTTAAAGTTGTGTTGCTTTATTGTTCTATTGAAACCGTTTCTCAAGTTTATATAAAAAATCAAAAAAATATATAAGTAAAACTTAACGTTGTGTTGGTGGAAGCAATAAAAAATAATTATGATGAAATCAAGTATAAAGATGGAACAATGATAATCAAAATCTATTCCTTATTTTTATGTATGAATGTATAGAAATAGTGAGATACCAAAAAATAAATAACTCAAAATTTTATATCTTTGTGTAAGTGAAAGCAATAACAAATAAATATGAAGAAATCAACTATACATATGGAAAAAAGATAATCAAAATCTAGCGAAAATATGTGAAATGACCGAAAGGGGGGGGTGTTTAAAAAAATGACCAAGAAAATGAAACTTTTAGAAAATGACCAAGATTTCCGCAGAAAGGGTCTCAACGGAACTCGTTAGCCTCTAGGGAAGAGGAAAAACTCTGAGGAAATGATGTGGTAGGGGTAAATTTGTCAAAACACAAAAAATAAGCAAATTGATAGTGTATGCGGATTCGAAGAGGGAGTGCTGCGGAAGAAACGAGGTTCGCTGCGGAACAAGGGAAACGAAGGAAGAAATGAGGCAGAAATCGATTGAAATTAATCGGAACGAAAGCTGGAAATCGGTCAACAATGTGAGGTGAGTGCGGAAACAACATCAACTAATCGAAGATGTGTTATTAGATGGCTATGAAACTCATGTAAGTTCATCATCTTCCTTTGAAATGCTATGAAATCGTAGATTATAAATTGTCTTAGAAATGTAGTTTTATAGTTTAAATTGTTATATTGAGTCAATGATACGTGCGAAATGGTGATACCTCGTTAAATTAAGAAGAAAACCATTACAAAAATCGTTTTAGGCCATGGTTAAGCGAAGAACAATTCCTCAGAGGCATGTGCTTGAAGAACAGATCCGAAAAGGGCTGCTCAATGGATCCTCTTAGCCCTCTACAAAAATGTTGATTTTGTAAAAGAAATGCAGTTTAAGAGTGGAAATTTGTTTTTTTAATTGTAGATCAAAGTGCTTTAATTTTTACATATATTGTGATATTTGTTTCGGATTGGTAGTGAGTATATACTTGTGATAGTGTATATATATATATATATATATATATATATATATATATATATATATATATATATATATATATATATATATATATATATTGAAATATTTACACTATCACAAGTATATACTCACTACCAATCCGAAACAAATATCACAATATATGTAAAAATTAAAGCACTTTGATCTACAATTAAAAAAACAAATTTCCACTCTTAAACTGCATTTCTTTTACAAAATCAACATTTTTGTAGAGGGCTAAGAGGATCCATTGAGCAGCCCTTTTCGGATCTGTTCTTCAAGCACATGCCTCTGAGGAATTGTTCTTCGCTTCACCATGGCCTAAAACGATTTTTGTAATGGTTTTCTTCTTAATTTAACGAGGTATCACCATTTCGCACGTATCATTGACTCAATATAACAATTTAAACTATAAAACTACATTTCTAAGACAATTTATAATCTACGGTTTCATAGCATTTCAAAGGAAGATGATGAACTTACATGAGTTTCATAGCCATCTGATAACACATCTTCGATTAGTTGATGTTGTTTCCGCACTCACCTCACCTTGTTGACCGATTTCCAGCTTTCGTTTCGATTAATTTCAATCGATTTATGCCTCATTTCTTCCTTCGTTTCCCTTGTTCCGCAGTGAACCTCGTTTCTTCCGCAGCACTCCCTCTTCGAATCCGCATACACTATCAATTTGCTTATTTTTTGTGTTTTGACAAATTTACCCCTACCACATCATTTCCTCAGAGTTTTTCCTCTTCCCTAGAGGCTAACGAGTTCCGTTGAGACCCTTTCTGCGGAAATCTTGGTCATTTTCTAAAAGTTTCATTTTCTTGGTCATTTTTTTAAACACCCCCCCCCCTTTCGGTCATTTCACATATTTTCGCTAGATTTTGATTATCTTTTTTCCATATGTATAGTTGATTTCTTCATATTTATTTGTTATTGCTTTCACTTACACAAAGATATAAATTTTTGAGTTATTTATTTTTTGGTATCTCATTATTTCTATACATTCATACATAAAAATAAGGAATAGATTTTGATTATCATTGTTCCATCTTTATACTTGATTTCATCATAATTATTTTTTATTGCTTCCACCAACACAACGTTAAGTTTTACTTATATATTTTTTTGATTTTTTTATATAAACTTGAGAAACGGTTTCAATAGAACAATAAAGCAACACAACTTTAACATCGGATATAATTAATATTGATGTCGTGTAAGACTTGATTCAAAATGAGGACTTTGACATAAGTACCTAGTTTAGTCGTTGTGAAAAGTGGAATGGATAGTGGATTAGACATGGATAATGAATAAGATGAAATTGGTCAATAAGATTTAAATTATTATGAAAATGATAATGAAGGAGATGCAACTATAGATGGAGATGACATTAATGTACCAACTAGTTTTACACGTTTAGAAGGAATAGATGTGGCTAATTTTGACAATTGGATGATGTCACGCTCTGAAAGTACAAATGGTTTAACTCAAGAGTTAATAGAAAACTCTTTTAAAAATAAGTAAGAACTTATCATAGCCATTAAGGTCTACACAATTAGGAAGCATCGACAATATTAGGTTGTAAAAACATGTGCAATTATATGCAATATAAGATACAAGTTATGTGTACAAGCTGGTTGTAAGTGGCAATTATGTGCATGTAACGTCAACTCAGTTGGTATTTTGAGATAACACGATACACAGGTCCACAAACTTGTTTTCAAAATAGGATTACTCAAGACCACCTAAATCTAGATGCAAGCTTGATAGCTCAAGAAACATAGCACATTATCAAGGAACAACCATCTATTAGTGTTCCTACTTTGAGAGCTGAAATAATCGACAAATTAGGCTACACTCCTTCATACAAGAAGGTTTGTCTATGAAAGAAGAAGGTGATTGAATGTATATGTGGAAATTGGGGGGAATCCTATATTATTTTACCAAAATTTCTTACTGCACTCCAATATTTTAATCTTGGGACTATAGTTGAATGGTGCAATGCAAGATCACTTAATGTGGATCAGGTGGAGTTCATATGCGTTTTTAGGCTTTTTCTCCATTTATCAATGGATTTGAGCATTGTCGACCTATTATTAGCATTGACAATACACATTTATATGGCAAGTTCAAGGGCAAAATGATGATTGCAAGGGGAGTTGATGGTAAAAATAAAAAAATCCTCTAGCATTTGTTGTTGACAATTTTTTATAGTAGTTGGCATTGGTTTCTTAATCGTGTCAAGAAGCATGTGGTAAAAGAACGATAGGGCATTTGTTTAATATATGATCGTCATAATGGAATACTAAAGGTTGTTAATGATCAAGAATCTCTCTGGTTGGAGCCATATAGTTTTCACATGTAATATTTATTTTATTTTGTTAACCACTTTTATGGTAGGATTAATTTATAAATGACATTTGAAAATATTTTTACATGTGTTGTTTGCGGCATTTCGTCAACAACTTCCATGACAAGTTTCATAAGTCACACTTAAAAGTTTAGCTTACCGTGTTGGGAGTCAAAACCAAGTTCGTAAGTTCAACTCCATTATGAAAGAAATTGGAAAATCTAAATATACAAGATCATCAGTGGCATGAGGGGTACTCATTTTGTAGATGGACACTTGCACATTATTGTGGAAACTATTATGGGTTTCTCACTACAAATATGTTAGAGATTTTCAACAATGTGCTTAAAGGTGCTCATTTTTTACCAATCATTGCATGTGTCCAACTTACATTATATAGATTGGTTCGCTACTTTAATGGAGGGCGTCTTTAGGGATCAACTGCTCAAGATAATGGAGATATGTTTACCCCCATGTGCTTGCAGAACAAGCAACACCAATGTCAAAAGCTACTACACACAACTTGAAATCATTTAACCAAGAGAAAGGAATTTTGTAGGTGGTTACTCAGAAAGGAAAATATGTGCAAGTAGTTGATTTGGAGAAAAACGTTTGAGCATGTGGAAAGTGGGAGGCATAAAAATAACATTGTTCTCATGTCTTGAGTGTGTGTGCCTATCTTTCTTTATATAGTAGTCAATATATTCAATAATATTATTCAATTGTGGAGTATTCAACAACTTGGGCATCCGAGTTTTCCCTAGTTCCTCATAAAATCATATTGGTCGGGGAAAACTACTCAATGAATGCTTCCAAATTCAGAGTTAGAAAGAAATAAGAAAGGTTGTCCCTGCTCGACAAGACTATGGAATGGAATAGATGTTGAAAAAGGAGAAAAAAAACAATATTTGTGGAATTTTAGGCAACCTGGTGTCATTATCAGAATACATGTACTTCGAGATCACGTAGAAGGTTTGTTGATCCATAATTGTGTTTATTCCAGTAGAATTTCTTTATTTTTTGGTACTTTTTTAAATTTATCCACTTTATATATATAATTTTGAAGTTTTTTTTAACTTTAGGCTACATTTACTCGATTTATATTAAACACATTTGATTTTGTAATATTTATAAAAGTATAATTTTTTATTTACTTGTAACTATTAGTTTTTATGTCGTCTTATGTCATTTTGTATTATTAGTATGTCTTTAAACACTGTAAATGTTGTTTTTATACAAACAAATATTAAAATAGAAAATTAGAAAAAGTAAGTTATTACTCTTTGCAATATGGTCTACTCACATATATAATTATATAAAAAAGAATAGTGACTTGTGACAGGTCTAGTTGTTTGCAAACAATTCAGTTAGTGGAAGTCATTTTTTTGCGAAGTACTACATCCGTCCCATATTTATTGTCCATTTTTGACTTTTGAATTTTTTATTTTTCAATTTTTACCTTAAATATTTTTTTTGTTTGATATATAACACTTGATGCAAAATTATGAATGGATTGTGTTTTAAATGTATTTTCATTGTTATAAGTTTCATCAAGTAATCAAGTAATTTATAAAACAAATAAAAATATTTAGGATCGAAGTTGAAGAATAAAGACTTCAAATGTCAAAATAGACAATAAATATGGATGCAAAGGGTATAGACTTTCTACATCTTGTTTGGAATACAAATTTTCTAAAATAAAGAAAATAAATATTTTTGAAGAAAATATAATTTTAGACAAATATATATTTCAATTAAAATCTAATATTTCGAATCCTGTGATATGAATATTTTAAAGTAAAAGATTAAGAAAAAATATTTGAAACCCATTATAAAGTAAATCACACAGTTTTGGTAATTAAATTAAAAACTACGAAGGTTCGATAAGTAAATTTCAAATACGAAATTCTATATGTACCCCAAATTTCTTTGTGTACCCCTATATGAGTGTAATAGTGTTTGTGTATCCCATAATTTGACTATTTATATGAGTGAGAGGTACGTATAATAACACCCTTTCAAATACCATTGTCAAGATAAAAATTGTTTTCGGCTAAGAGTTTCTCCAACCACATTATTAATTGTGGAAAAAGCCATCTTGATTAGGGGCGTGTATTGCAGATAATATATATATATATATATATATATATATATATATATATATATATATATATATATATATATTATTGAAAGATCTTGTATGCCCAATAGTCATTATATAATGATATTGTTAATAACATATGATCCTATAGGGTCACACTAACAACAACTTGATGAAAATATATTATTTATAAGAATTTGATTCTTGATAAATAAATATATATCTTGTAATTATTTGGAAATTATTTATTTCATGGAAATAGTATTTTTCAATGTTAAGTATCAAAATATATCAGAAGGTATGATTTATTATGTCATGTACATCTTTTTGGACCAAAAAGGGTTTTTGTCTTATATGGATTTATATGTTTTATAAGTTTAAAATATCAGAAGAGTTTTTATAGAAAAACTAGCTTCTTCTTTTTATAAAATATTCAAGGAGACAATAAAGGGAAAAGAAGACATGCTTGCATTTATTTAATCATAAAGCCATGTTCTTACACTTGTAGCCTTTTGTTGCTAGATGCATGGTGTATTAAATCATCAAGACTCAATGGGTAAGGACTTGGATTAAGATGATTAAAAGGATTGCATGTATTTCTTCTTTTACTAGCTAAAAGCCACGGAATTTTGTGCTTCCTATCTCCATATTTTCTCTAGTTTTTTGTCTCTTAAAGTTATAAGAACATAAAGATGAAAATGATACTTGAATACTCTCTTTGAAGACAAACTAGTTTCTTTGTCTTAAGAGCTTAAGAGATTCTTTTATTACAAGAAGAAGACTAGGATCTTATCAAGTTGATTTATTGTTGGTGGATATCTCTAGAGAAATTCTACCTTGAATTTTCATGTCATACTTCATCAACTTCCAATCTCCCATGAAAATCAAAGTCTTCAACGGTTGTAACACTTTTCTTTCTATGGCTGTTTTAATCTTTGTAACTCTTGCAAAATGATCTGTGGTGGGTAAAATAGTTTTAGTTTTATTCAACAATTTTAAAGCTTTCCTTGCCATTTTTACCGTGTGTGAAACCAAATTTTTGAATAAAATACCCAACAATTGGTAGCAGAGCCATTTTTGCAAGATTAGTTAGATTCTTTGTTAAGTTGATGAAATCTTTGTTTTTGGAAAAGATCGATGGTTTTCTCTGTGACAACCGACTATTTCGGGTCAACAAAAGTCAAGCAATTCAAATATAAGTCAAATAGTTATGACATAAAGCATGAACTTATGCCTTGCTTTAGAGTTTTCGGTTTTGAGACCCAAAAACATTGAGATTTCGGTTGTGAAGAACCGAAATCACATGCTAAGGACTGAAATCCCATGCCAAACCAAAATCACCCTTTAGTGGGTGGTACCAAACCAAAATCATGTTAGACCGAAATCCTCACTAGGCCAAATTCATACCTAGGCCGAAATCACATGTGATTTCGGTGGGTTTTAGGAGGGATTTCGGTGGGAAAGAAGATAAGGAAGGGTTGACTTTGTGACTTGAAGTTTCATCTTTTCCAATACAGAATAATACCCAATGTATATCAATGCAATAGCCCAACAGATAACAAAGAAAATATCCCATCACCTTTCCCTCTTTAACTTGGGTCGAAATCACCCCACAAACCCCCCACCATTTCCATATTTTCCTTCTGTTTACTCTAAACTCTCTCAAGAATCAAGTCCAAATCTTCCAAGTTCAAATTCTCCAAGTTGATTCCTAGAATTTTGGTAAGTATTTCTTGATTATCTAGTGTTTTTATACACTTCAATGTTAGTAAGCTTGAAGATCTTCACAATCATCTCTTATTTCAACCACAAACACACTCAAGGTGAGTTCATACCCCCACATTTTCGAGATTTTCATGTTTTAGGGGGGGATACAAGTAAAATTGGTTTATCATACAAATACTTGCATGTTTCATCTCTATGTTAAATATAAAACATTATTTGCATGAAATATGACTATCACTAGCTTTTGGACAATTATTTGTGATATAATAGTTTTGAGATGCAAAACTAACAAACACAAGATATAAACTATGTTATATAATCATAATGAAAAATTATGATTACAAAACTACAAGGTTTTTGGAGCTTTTTACTAAACTATAGTTTTTCTAACTAAAGGGTTACATTCTAGTTATTTCACCATTTTGAGGGATACAACCCAAAAATATGATGTTTTAACCATACATTTTGAAACTAGACAAGATAACTACTATGTATTTATATAAATGATTATATAAATAGTCTTAACAAACAAACATAATAAACTATAATTGGTATAGTTTGGGAGTCACAATCACTACACTATCATTATGGAAGAAACATATAATTATGTAAAAGTATAATTATTTGCACACTATGGAAGAGTAATGCATTCATTTACAAGAAAAGGGATTGTCAGTTCACGTAAACCGGTTGATACAATTTTGTGAGACATTTGGCTTCACCGTACCTACCAGAGTACACACTAAGTCCTGAAATTATAACCAGAGTCTCTTGTTGGGAGAGCGTGACACTTGTGTATAGATCTATATGGGATTGACAACCCCGTACCTTATTTGTTAGCTACAGTTAGATCGGCCAGTCGTAGGGTGACAAATATCATAACATTCTGACGCCTGAAGAACGTCGTAGCAGGCCAACTAGTCATTAGCATGGTTATGATAACTCACATGGGGTATTAACAAAACATTTATTTTACGGGGTTAACATACATTCAAGTAGTTTTATATAAAGATAAAACTTCATAACACTATTTTCCAGTACGACATTACTTACATTTTTAGTATTGGTTTTAAGACTTACAACTCGTTTTTAAAGAAAAAATTGGATTTTCTGGAAGTATACACTATCATTTTACACGAAACAGTTACAAATCCTTCTCATACAAAACACTTATGAACTCACCAACTTAATTGTTGACACTTTTCAAAATCACTTGTATTCTCAGGAAACCAGTAAACAGGTAATCACAAGAGTTTTTGATGGATGGAGCGTCGTCGCATCACGTTATTTATATGCATTTGATGTCAAGTAGACAATGTTTTTGAGTACAATGTAAACTTATTAAATATTCAATACAATGGTTGTAATGCTTTGATCGCTACCATTCAATTGTTATGATATTGTACATGAAAGTCATCCACCCCCAGACGTTTCATCCGTTCTAGTTTGGGGGTGTGACATTCTCTTTGCAAGAAAAATTCATACATATTTTCTGTGACAACTTGAAAATGTTTATAATTGTTATTTTTGACCAAAAGTTTACATTCATCTTTTTGGTCATAAAATTTGTCATGGAAAAGCAAAGAGTTGTTTTATATAATTTTGAGTATATAAATGTGTATGATGTGCATAAACTTGCCATGGACCTTTGTGTTGTTGCATGTGTTGATTTATTTAAAGTGGTTGTAATTATTTATTTATTCATATGGTATGTAATAATTAAATAGATAGTTTTCTTTTGTTAATTTTTGTAAGTAATAGATTAGTTTTATAAATAGTTTATTTTTATAAAAATGTAACAAGAATGAAGATGGTGGCCATTTTGAAGAACAAAAGTTTATAAACTTGATTTTATTAAAGTTTCTCAAACTTTATTAAAATTAGTTTTATAAACTTGTTAGAAGGTGTTGAAGCAAGTGGGAGCACATGAAGACTTTACAATATAAAGGTCCCTTATGTCCCTTTAGGAATGTACTTGATAACTTTGTGATGGCTCACAAAACTATTACTACTTTATGGCTTGGTTTATACACATATGTTATAATTGTTATGCCTGCTTGTGTTGTTTTATATTTAAGTTATTATTATTTTATGGTTGATAAACTAGTTTTCAAATGATAAATAATATTTTGAACATAAATAAACATCATAAGGAGTTTGGTTTTAATGAAATTTATATTTTAACATAAGATGTTAAAAAGAGTTTTAAAAATAAAGCAAGCTTTATCGTTAAACTAGTAACCGGTAAAATTTCGTGATTAAAATTATATAAGTTTAAAATTGAGATTTATAAACTTATCAAACTTCAAACCTTATTTTATAAAAGAAAGTTCTATTAAAACGTTTCCAAATGTTCTAAAGCGCTCAAGCGATATAACTTAATACTAGTTATTAATTTAAAACTTTGATTGCATCAATCATATAAAATCGGGTTTTATATATAGAAAATAGTTAAAAATGTGATTTTATATGAAATAAGATTTTTTAAAGTATACTATGGTTTATCGAATGCATGTAATAACCATGATATAATATATTTTTTAAACTAGAATTATAAAAACAGGAAAGACCCCTTACAAACCTCAAATGTGTGCAATCCTTTTTAAAGAACACTTGCACGTCTCTTGTATGAACTAGTTGATAAAGGATACCTAACCACTTAGTGTTATTTTTTGATGGACGGGGTGTTTTCGCGATTTCTATAACCAAGTTATAAGTCGATTACACAAGTTTTTCAAATTGGATTATTTGATCGGAAATCTCTTGTGATAAAGGATACCAAAGCAAGAGAGTTTCGAGTCATATATGGGATCAAACATATCTAATTAAATTTGTTATTAGTGATCCCATAAATCTGATAATTATATGGTAAGGTATAATTGATAATCGATATCTATCGGGTTGAATTCAAATGGATGGGATAAAGGATACCTAACCATTTATTTGTTTTGCAACTTGGATCCTAGACTTTGATAATTAATGTTTTTAGAAACTAAAAGGGTATTAATTATTAAAGATTAAATATTAAAAATACTAAATGAATTTTGTTAAAATTTTGTGGGTATATAATCCACTCTCGTAACCATGAATTGCCATTTTTTTAAACGGCTTAATGAAACAATAACATTCAATAGATACAAGTTCAATGAATGAGTTCATGTCTTAAGAGACAATCTCATGAGAGATGTGAAATTGTGTACACTTAAAGGTCTTATTCATAAACAAATTGCTTTGAGCAATAGACCTGAATATGATACCTAGTAAATGCATCACAGTGATGCTCGTGATGCTTCTAACATCATACTAGGAACAATTATTTATGACTTCTAGGAAGTTTTAGATTATATATATATATATATATATATATATATATATATATATATATATATATATATATATATATATATATATATCTGATAATATAACAGGTTAAGCAATATTCCAATAAATGTAGTGATATTTTGTTGGAATAGTGCAAGGCTAAAAGAGTCACCTTGGGTGATCTAAAAGGCCCATGTTTTATGGACTAAACATATTTAAGCCCAATAAATCCAATAAGGCCCACATAGATGGATCTTGTTTCTTTTGTGAAGAAACTGGACACTGGTAGAGGAACTGCTCCTCTCATCTAGAAAGAAAGTCTGGAAGAGACTAGTACTTCAGGTATGTACTGGATGGAACTCATACTTTTCATATAACATTTAAGTACTTAGTATTTAAATGTTAATATAATATTTGTAACTTGATTGCAGATATTTACAGAAGAGTAACTAGCTGAGCACAAGCAAGTTGGAACTACACTCTCGAAGTTTAGTTTATTATTTATGCTTAGAATATAAATTGCTTGTAATATAAACAATGTTTGTTTTGGAACAATGTATGTTTTAAATTTAGCATGTCTAAATATTTATTTCTCAGTTATTTATTTAAATGTTTGATTATTTACTAAATCGTTTTTCATAACGATAATACTCATATTCTGAAATGATTGACTTCTATTTATAAATAAAATTAAGTTCTATATACAAGCACTTTTGACTTAAACTTGTTTTAAATCAAAATTATCCATGACATTGTTATTTTTATTGTATAAATGAAATCACGTATTCTAACTTCAAGAAAGGAATATTTGAAAGCAAATAATATAGTTTCTTTGACATATGTGAATCTTATCTATATATAAAAGATTCCTAATAATATTTTCACTAAAGTGTAGAGAAAATAATTATTGAGGAACTATACGCCTTGGTGTATGACTTCCTTTCTAATGAATGTCTATGATTAAGCACAAGATACAAACCAGTAATACCACCTAAAGCCTTCGTGATGATAAAGGGTGAATTAAACTTTACTTCATATAGTTTACGTTCTAATCGGTAGAAATGTCCTCCTTTTAACCTTTTTGGGATTATACTTCAATCACTATTAATTGTATCCAGAATACAAACACCAACTAATTACATAATTGTAGAATATTCTAAAAAGGCATTTAGATTATTATATACAAACCCACCAATAATAAGTTCATTTATTCCTCTGAAAGTTGAGTTAGCATAAAGCAAGCTTCTAATAACAAAGCAAGTGGGAGGCACATGGAAGTTGAAGTAGTTCAAGAACCATAGCCTGATGTAACAATTGTTGGCGCTAGTTTTAACAAGAAATTGTTATACATGAATAATAGCTATTCATAAACACAAATTGTTCACAATAATGGAAGAAATCATCTATGACTTGAGAAATGTGGAATCTTTCATTGATGAGTTCTTGATGGTTTCTAGTTAAACCATCAACTATCAAAATGTTATATCATATCTTGGATCTGACAAATGACTTAGAGTCATGAACATTGAGATGTAATCCATGTTTAATAATCAGTATGGGCTTGATTAATCTTCCTCTCTATAGCAAGGCTAGAAGGAGTAAGAGATTCTTCTAGAAAGAATATATATATATATATATATATATATATATATATACACACACACACACACATTTAGTAATACTTGTTATATAATGAATTTCTCATACTCATGTCATTGACTATGGTCCTTATCATACTCATGACATTCACTATGATCAAACATTTTCACAAGTAGCTATGATTAGATCAACAAGGATATTATTTACTATAACTTCATATTCTTAATATGAGATATAGCAAATAGATTTCAATTAAGACCGCTTTTCTTAATAGACATCTACTAGAAGATATCTATATAGCTTAGCGTGGAGGTTTTCTTAATCCATGTTATACCAAATGTGTAAGGCTTAAGATCCACTTGTCGATATAAAGCAAACCTCTCAATGTTGGAATAGTCATTTTAATATAAAGATACAAGGTATGCTTTTATATCAAAATAAAAAGAACATGTGTGTTTACTAAGAACTAGTGGGAGGATAGTGATATTCCTAATCTTGTATGAATGAGACATATTTAATCATTTGAAATAACATCCCGACTATGCAAGGTCGTTTTCACTTTGACTCAGAAAGTATTTCTAAAATTAAAGACTTGGGAATGACAAGATACATTCTTGGAATGTAAAATCTATAGAAATAGATAAATATGAATGTTGAAAGTTTTAAACTCTTTTGCATGAGTTAACAATATCTTGAATGAGGTCAAGATACAAGATTGCTTTGGATGATTATGTGCATTGTTACATGGCACCTTTTTGAGTCTATCTCAAAGGACCTAGCACATAGGTTTGAGCTAGATGAAATGATTTATATTTTGTTTTCCTGGCAAAATGAATCTGTCATTTATGTCATATCATGAGATACAAAGTTGAATACATGGTTAAGTCACTAGATGACTGTGAAAACATTCTAAGAGTACTTAAGAAGAGCTAAGAAAATGTAGATGAGATAATTAGTTTAGAATAAAATCTTAATGTAAAGAGCTACATATGATTTTGTATTCTAAATAAATATAGATAACTATGAATTATAATTGGATTATGAATTCATTGTGGAATTAAGAGCAAGTTTAGTTGGAATAAGGTCCAAGCAAAACATAATGACACAATCTACTACAAAATAAGAATACACAACTTTTAAATTTGATGTCAAATATGATTGGATGAATGAGTTCATTGAAAAACTATGTTGATGTCTGCCATTCAAGGATCACATAGAAATCTTTGTGACTTCGAGAGTTCACTTAATCAAGCTAAGAAACTCTATGTCACATCAGAGCACCAATCATATTCTCCAAGATATTTAACTATACTTAGAGTAAAGTCAAATATGGAGATTATAGTATTCGCAAAATTCACACAAATTAAATTTAGTCAGACCCATTAATAAAGTCCTTTCTTTTAAGCTAAGTATTAATGGTCACACTTCGGCTATAGGACTTCATTATTCTAGAACTGGGATTTAATTTGAATTTAGTATTTGGATATTGGAACATTAAGACAACAAGTATTATATTGTTTATGATATATTGGGATATGATCATTACTTCAATACTTGTTGTGTTCTATATTAACATGTTTAATCCATAAATAATCTTATTATTCTAAAATTTCATAGTCGGTCATGATTGTGGGAGCAACTATGAAGTAAGACTAATATGAATTGGATTGGTTGACTCTCACCAGATGAAAGTAGGCAAGTTGTTGTAACCAAGTTTCATAGGTACTTGTTAGAGAAATAGTTTTGAACGGATCCACATCAAGATCAACTCATAGATGACAGTTATGAGTGATACTTGATTAAAAGGTACTATCTTTGTATCCTTAACACATCAGATACATAATGGGACTTAAGTATAGATTTTTTGTGCTTTGATATGGTCAAATGCTGATCCTTAACCGCCAGTTATAAAAGCCGTTTTTAGGTATGGTGTGAACTATGCAAGAGGCTTATGTAGTTAATATGGGATTTGTTCCTCTTATGTGTTGAGAGTTAGACATCTAACGCGCGTTACCAAACGTTGAACACTAAATGAGATTGATTGCGATCCAAGTCTCATGTTCAACAGGATGTCTGTAACAAAGGGATAACTGATAAACTTACCTTAATACATCAATTGAAGCTTGAGGCTTTTGGGAATTGGATGTTGATGAATGACATTCTTTGTTATGTGTAATTGGGGGCAGTGAAATTTTGCTAGAAGTTCACCACTGTCTATATCAATCTATGATGAGTCTTGTGAAAGTGGGAGATTGAAAGATCTTGTATGCCCAAGAATCATTATATAATGATATTGCTAATAACATATGATCCTATAGGGTCACACTAACAACAACTTGATGAAAATATATTATTTATAAGAATTTGATTCTTGATAAATAAATATATATCTTGTAATTAATTGGAAATTATTTATTTCATGGAAATATTAATTTTCAATGTTAAGTATCAAAATATATCATAATATATCGTAAGGTATGGTTTATTATGTCATGTACATCTTTTTGGACCAAAAGGGTTTTTTGTCTTATATGGATTTATATGTTTTATAAGTTATAAAAATTAGAAGAGTTTTTATAGAAAAACTAGCTTCTTCTTTTTATAAAATATTCAAGGAGACAATAAAGGGAAAAGAAAACATGCTTGCAGTTATTTAATCATAAAGCCATGTTCTTACACTTGTAGCCTTTTGTTGCTAGATGCATGGTGTATTAAAGCATCAAGACTCAATGGGTAAGGACTTCGATTAAGATGATTAAAAGGCTTGCATGTATTTCTTCTTTTACTAGCTAAAAGCCACAAAATTTTGTGCTTCTTATATCTATATTCTCTCTAGTTTTTTGTCTCTTAAAGTGTTAAAAACATAAAGATGAAGATGATACTTGAATACTCTCTTTGAAGACAAACTAGTTTCTTTGTCTTAAGAGCTTAAGAGATTCTTTTATTACAAGAAGAAGACTAGCATCTTATCAAGTTGATTTATTGTTGGTGAATATCTCTAGAGAAATTCTACTTTGAAGTTTCATGCCATACTTCATCAACTTCCAATCTCCCATGAGAATCAAAGTCTTCAAAGGTTGTAACATTTTTCTTTCTATGGTTGTTTTAATCTTTCTAACTCTTGCAAAATGATCCTTGGTGGGTAAAATAGTTTTAGTTTTATTAAACAATTTTAAAACTTTCTTTGCCATTTTTACCGTTTGTGAAACCAGGTTTTTGAATAAAATACCCAACAATTACAAGGTGGTCCCTACACTATACATAAGAGTAAAAACGAATGTAAACATATATGAACTAACACACCCCTCAGTTTTAACATGGGGCTTACAAATGTTTAAACTGTCCTGAACGTCTAGGAATAACTGAGCAGGAAGACCCTTAGTAAAACTATCTACAAATAGGTGAGTTGATGGTACATGTAAGATACGCACATGTCCAATAGGAACATGCTCCCTAAAAAATGTAAATCTATTTCTATATGCTTGGTACATTGATGTTGTACATGGTTAGAAGATAAATACATGGCACTCGCATTATCGCAGAACACAATCGTAGCTTTAGATAATGGACAAGATAACTCAAGAAGAAGGTTGCGAATCCAAGAAGCTTCAGCAACAACATTAGCCACTCCACGATACTCAGCCTCAGATGAGGATCAAGAAACGACATGTTGACATTTGGAGGACCAAGAGATGAGATTGTCACCAAGATAGACACAAAAACCAGAGGTAGACCGACGAGTGTGAGGACATCCAACACAATCAACATCACTACAGGAGACCAAGTGATCGACAGAGGATGGTCTAATGAACAGACCATGATACAACGTACCTTGAAGATAAAGAAGGATACGTTTGAGAGTAAGAAAGTGAGGTTCACAAGGATCATGCATAAACAGACAGATCTGTTGGACAACATACGTAATATCGAGACGAGTAGAGGTGAGATATTGTAAAGCACTAGCAAGACTACGATAAAGAGTGGGATCAAAGACAGGAGTACCATCCGAAGAAAGATTATATTTCATATCAGAGGGAGTGTTGCAGAGATATGTAAAGAGAGAACAATATCAGCGACATAGAGCAAAAGAAAGATATGATCACTACTAGAGTGATATGTAAAGAGAGAACAATTTGATCAACTGCTGGTGAACCCGAGGGATGTAATGTAAACAACAAAACGATGATACCAAGCTCTAAGAGCCTGTTTGAGACCATAAAGAACTTTTTGAAGACGGAAAACATGATGAGTAAGGCTTGGATGAACATAGACAGGAGGTTGTTTCATATATACTTCCTCAGATAAATCACCATAGGAAAGCATTTTTGACATCTAGTTGATGAATAGGCCAATGACTAGATATAGCAATGCTGAGAATTGGACTCCATATGACCACTGAAGGAGGTTGTTGCTAGAGAGGATTGTTGTGAAAAATGAGCAGGATGTGGATTCTGATGTTGTTGCACCTGCTGATTCAGCATCAAGGGGTGCTGATTAGGGGTGAGCATAAGCGGGTACCCGGCAAAATTTGTTAGAACCAGAACCGGAACCAGCGGTTCCTAGGACGTTGGAACCGGAACCGGAACCAATCACACCGGTTCCTAAAATTAAAGAACCGCTCCCAGAACCGCCGGAACCGGTTCCGGCTCCGGGTACCCGCTTTCTAAAATTTTCAAACTATTATAAGCAAAAATATTAAAAATTCCAATCGATTGTCTATCAAAGGTCCTCATAATTTATAATGAGATCCCTCTCACACACATGATCACACAAACGATGTGGGACCAAATGCAAACATATTTACAACTTGTTGGTCATCTTTTAATTTATAACTTCCTTTCTTTCACATTTACTGATCCGTCAAACGATGTGGGATGTTTTTGGCCACCGTCTGTATCCCAATTCCCAAGTCCACATATAATGGCAACTTTTATTAAATATTTCAATATTATAAAACATTAGCTACTGGTACTGTTGATGCCTAGCCACATTTTTTACTCTTAACAGAAGCATTTTTTTTAGTTTTATTTAACTTTAAATAACTAGAGTTTACGATTCCTACCAATCAAACATTCAAATTGTGTACATGTATCAATGTGTGCAATTAAAGAAAATAATGTAATATATATATATATATATATATATATATATATATATATATATATATATATATATATATATATATATATATATATATATATATATATATATATATATATATATATATATATCGGTTCTAGCGGGTAGCGGTTCCAAAAAAATGAGAACCGGAACCGGACCTGCTTAAGGCGGTTCCAAATTTTTAGGAACCGGAACCGGAACCGCCTAAGGAGGTTTCGGTTTCGGAACCGGCGGTTCCGGTTCCGAAAGCGGGTACCCTGTTCCGATGCTCACCCCTAGTGCTGATAATGCAGATGCACAGCATAAGAAGCTGCAGAGGGATGGTGAGCAGCAACACCATGCTGTTGATAAGGCAAAAACTGCAGAGGCAAGTGGCTCGTGGGCATGTAAGAAACCTATTGGGGCTGATGTTGTTGGTACGAGGAAAAAGGTAGTTGGGTAGGCATCAGCTTCTGTTGATGTGTGGAGCCAAAGATAGCTGGTATGATGATGTTAGAAAGCTACTGAGTTGGTCCGTTTCCCAATATTCCAACAAAGTTTTGTTGTTAATCCGTGGAGTTTCCCGAAGCAAAAATCTTGGAATTTGTTTTGGTATTGTTTTGTTTCATTGTCCACTTGTTTTTTTCTTTTCCGAGTTGATGAGATGAGGAATAGAGAGTCGAACTTTGGGACATAGAGAGATCAATGATGGATTCGGAAGCAACCTCACGAGATTCATGCAAAAGGAGCATGTTTTTCACTTCAAGGAAGGATGGGAGTGGTTTGGTATTGGTGATGACATCCACTATGCTATGATCCGATGGTGGAAGTTGATGCAAGATTTGCATCACCAACTGAATTTCCGTGATTGGAGAGTTAACATCTTTGAGATCATTAGCAAGGCTCTTGAGAGTGTGACAAAATTCAGTGATATAAATCGATCCCTTCTTGGTATACGAAACTAATCCTGTAGTTGCAACATTCTAGACATTTTGTTGTTGAGAAAAAATTCTTCCAACTTATCCCAGAGATCTTAAGCAGTACAATCATTGCTACAAATTATTTGAAGCAAACTAGAATCACATGTACTATAGAACCAAGATTTAATGCGTGCATCAACTTTGTACCATTCTTCATCATCATCCCTGGAAGGGACGGATTTTCCTGATATGTGACCATAACTGAAAGTACCACGACACATATTTAAGAAAGTTATACTTAGACCCATCAACATTAAGGTTGAAAGAAAACTGAATATACACATTTGTGAGAGTGCAAACAAGGCTTAATTTAGATGGAGTCGTTGTAGAGGCGGAAATTGGGATTGAGATTGAGAGGATACCTTAGGCAGCAAGAAAAAACCGAAACAACAACAAGGAGCGTAGTAGAGATCTGACCAGTGGAGATGAGCACTAAAGTCAATGAGAGGTAACAACCAAACCAGGAGACTGTGATCGAGAGGAGATAGTGAAAACCGTGTGCAATCACCAAGATGAGATCAATCATGCAGGAAGCTTGCGTGATGTTTAGTCGAAAAAAAAATCAGATCCACAGGATTCGTACGTCGCAAAGATAAGGGGTTGAAAACCCTAGCTTGATACGATGTTAATTGTGGAAAAAGTGCTCTTGATTAAGGGCGTGCATTGAAGATAATATATATATATATATATATATATATATATATATATATATATATATATATATATATATATATATATATGGTTTGGTTATTGTGTTTTTGATAAGTATTGTGTGCATGTATGGTTGATTGTGGACCAATCATTTTAGTTATTTTAAGTAAGTGATTAATAAATATTATTAAATTAAAGATAATACAAAAATATCATCTAAATTTATTATAAGGGTATTTTAGTCAATTGACACAAATTTAAAAGAGAAAAATTCGAGATTTAGGGGATAATTAATGCTCTTTATTTAAGAAATCTGATTTTTTTTAAATTAATTGAATTTCAAACGTAATTTGTAAGCATGAACCGATTTTATTCTGACAGAATATTATTTTGTTAAAATGATGTTCTGTGATTCTATTAGAATGGTATTCTATTAGAATATTATTAAAGAATCATTTTTTTGAACCACCGGTGGAATAATAACAACATTCTTATATCTATTCATGGACATCCAAACTTAAATACAAATTAATACATATTCTTACAGAATAACAGCCTTATACATTTTAATATAATTATACATGTTCTAACATAATGTCATAAAAAATGAGTAAAATTATTACAATATTGCATTCTTAAATATACAATTATTGAACAAATGCACTTAATCTTCTTCAATGGTCCAAAGAATCGACTTGATTCCAACTATTCTTACGAAAATGTGATGTATTATCGTAAGAATGTAATGCTTCAACCTATTCTTTCAGTCATTCCTATCACAAATAAAACAAAAACTAAGAATAGTTAAAATCATGTTACTTGCAATCCCTATCACTTAATATATTCTGGAATAACACATAGAATATGATAGAATATATAGAATATATTCTAGCAGAATACATAGAATAAATTCTGACAGAATACATAGAGTACATACAACTATTTTCTTATTCCAGTAAAATACTAAACAACACACATATACAAAATCCATTGAAACTTGCAAGCAAAATCCACTTTGCCAGAACTCAATCAAACAATATTGAATCGCGTAAGAACAAGAAATGCAAAATCTATCTAATGTAATTTAATACCAACAATAAAAGAGCAGTGAAATGGGATTAAAGAAACCGAATGCAATTCCAAACTTAATCCAAATCAACTAGCATCAACTTGTTGTTATGAAAAGGGCATCCAACCCAATCTAAATTAAGTTATATATTTTTGAAAAGAATAAGGAACAAAACGAAGTAAAAAAAAAATTAAAGATTATTAGCTATTTTTTCATTGAGGCATTTTATCGAACACATGGAGGCCATGGCGGAATCATATTAGGCAGACTAGAGATGGAATATCTAACTTTTTTTAGCATCAGTGTTTACATATACACGTCAAAGGAAGTGAAATAACGAGATTTACTTGGATAAAACATAAATATATGAAGTCAAAGAATGAGAAAATAACGAACCTGATGAATCTGAACTTCGGATTGTGAACCTGATTACAACTAGCTAAGAAAAACACCTCAAAGAATCGAAGATCTGACATTAAGAACGCCATCTAGAAAAAGATTTTTAGGAAGTGTTGGACTATATTTCATGATCGGTTATGTTGCAGATGCTTGAATCAATCGTTGATAGGGTTTTGTTGTAGAAGTTTTGGGGAAGAAACAGGAACGGTGATGTTAATAAGCAAATGGGAGGAGTCAAAATTAGAATAAGTATGATATGAGTGGTTAGGGTTAAAGAGTTAGTCAAAGATATTTTTATGGAAGTTTCCATGGATCAAAAGATTTTATTTTAATTATCATATGCTAAGTTACATAATTACCCTTATAAGAATTATTAATTATTTAATTATTCCTAAATTCCTATTGGTTCTTACATGCACAAAATAGGTGTAGGAAACATTTGAACCTCTCTCTCCACATATATATATATATATATATATATATATATATATATATATATATATATATATATATATATTACAAGGAGTTCCATATACAGAGGCGAAGCCACTTACAAGCAAGGTGGGTCTTAGGACCCACCTAATTTTTTAATTTATATAATATTTGAATAGAAAAAGAATACGAATTACCTTAAAAATAATTAGGACCTACCTAATAATATTTGACAAAATAAGAAAACAAATAAATAAATAAAATAATGGAAAACTGTTGCTTACATTTCAAAGCAAATGGTTAATACTTTCAAAACTTATCAGACATCGGAGATAAAAAAAAAAAGAGTTGAAGTTGTTTGATGTTATAAAAATAAATTATGAATGGTTATTAAGAAATTTAAAAAAAACAAAACAACTCTTCTCATATTGTTGGTCGTAAAAAATTGTTGTTGCAAATAAACTTTTTAAAAAGAAAAGAGACTCGGTCGTGCAAAGTAGTTATTTTTTTGTTGCAAAAATCAGGTTTTAGTGTTAAGTAGACTGATTTTACCGGTTTTTAACTATTCTATTGGTCCGGTTGAACTCCAGTTTTTACAAACCGGTTGTTTTTTTGTTGGTTCGACTCAACCCAGTTTGTCATATATAGAGTTGACTCTTTGGTTTTTTCGCCTTCACTTAAGTAGGAACCATGTGTTATTCTGTTCTAGATTCGCTACTGTCCATATACTACACATAAAAGAAAAATCGAATGTAAACACATATAAACTAATACACATAACACAAATATAGTGATTATTTAACATCAAAATTGTGATTCAACTCCAACGAACCTCTCAAATTGTGTTTTTTAGAGATCTCTATATTTGATGTTAAAAAAAAGACAACACAAAAATAGTGTTAAATTTGAATGTTCAAATTGTGTTTTTTAGAGATCTCTATATTTGATGTTAAAAAAAAAGGCAACACAAAAATGATCTTAAATTTAAAAGTTGGTTGAAGGATTCTTGGCCTCTAAAGAACAAAAACAATGATAAACAGAGTATGGTTCGAATCGTTCTAAAACAAAGAAGTTTATGAAAATTGTGTCAAGTTCCTACCCAGCGAAATGTACACGTCGTATGGGTCAATGATTGACAGAAATCGGTGTCTCGTGAATGTACGATTTTTTCAGTCCAGTTGCACTCAAACGCATGGTTGGGTTCTCCACTATGTTTTTGGGCTTCTCCTCATCATGGAAACTCCGATCCGTTTTCATCTATATAATATCAACTACAAAAATTTTAAACATCAATTCATCTTTTATTTATATATAGAACAAGATAAATATTCGTGTGTATAATTAAAATATTATAATATATGTTGTTAAAATAATTGTCGTTATTATTTTTGAATTATAATTTTTATAATATGTAGATGTTAAATCTACCCCAAGACCGGAAGGTATGGGAGGGAGTTTCTCTCACTTTTTGTGGGCCACACCGCTATTTCCTTCACTTTCCTTTCTCTCACCTAAACCCAAGGAATAGGTGGGAAGTTTTCCTCATTATTTCGTTTTTTCTTTAATAAATTTTTTTTTTTTATGATTTATAATTTTTAAATTAATAATAAACATAAAATTTAATTAAAAATAAAAATCATTTCATTAATTAAAATAAAAATTACATTAAACCTAATATTTAAATAAGTAGAAAATTAAAAAAAAACGCAAACAAAAAATCAAACAAACCACAACATAGAAAACATAATTAATATCCTAATTTAAAAAAAAAACAAAATACGTCACTCGGAATCATCGTCCTCGTCATCGACCTCATCGTCTTCATCATTCTCTCGAACGTCACTCTCGTCGTCGGAATCTTCGCTCTCGACGAACATATCAGAATCCTCGTATGATTCGTCAAACAAATCATCGTGAGAAAACTCTATCGGCGGCTGAATATAAGCCCTATAAATGTGCTCCACCAAATCAGCACGAAGGGCGTGATGAATGTCGCGATTGTGTACTTCTCTTCTATTTGCCCTATACTCTTGTGTACCAACGGCTACTCCTTCAACATTTGGCAAAACTTCATTTTCGTTGTACCGACATATCACTCTTCCTTCGTATTTAAGAATCATATTATGCAATATGATACATGCATACATTACGTGCTGCAATCTTTTCACTTCATATGACTTTGCCCAGACTGTTAGTACTTGCCAACGTCTCTTAAGTACACCAAATGTTCACTACACATCCTTCCTAGCTGACTCTTGCGCCTCTTTAACCTTTTTCCTTTTCGGGTCGTTAGGACATGTAAACGATTTCACAAAAACAGACAAGGGAGGATATATACCGTCAGTAAGATATTATCCACGCTTATATGCTACCCCATTTGCTTGAAAAGGTACATCGTGCGACTTTCCAAGGTAGATATTGTTGAATACCGGCGACTGGTCTAACACATTGATGTCATTGTTTGCACCAGCTGGACCAAAGAATGCATGCCATATCCAAAGATCATGTGATGTGATAGCCTCTAGAACGATCGTCGGCTCTTTGTGGTAGCCTCTCATGTACTTACCACGCCATGCCTTGGGGCATAATGACCATCACCAATGCATGCAATCGATACTACCAAGCATTCCAGGGAATCCATGCTTGCCTTCATGCACCGTGTACAATTGGTGGATATCGTTGATAGTTGGTTTGCGCAAATATCGTTGCCCATAAACCAAACAGATCGTTTTACAGAACTTGTACACACACTCCCGCACGGTACGCTCTGACATCCTAAAATACTCGTCCCATTTGTCTGCGCTCATGCCGTATGCTAACTGACGAATTGCATCCGTGTATTTTTGAATGGGAGAGAAACATTTTATCCGCCTCGCATCCATTTTCCATTGGAAATATGGAAAGCGGCCTTCCAAATCGCCAACAATACGTAAGAATAGTTCCTTCCTTATCCGGAACCGACGTCGAAACTTTACAGCGTAGATGGCGTCATCTGCAAAGTAATCTTCTATAAGACGATCGTGTCCGGCTTCGTGATTTCTACGCAACCGCGACTTTCTTGGTTTAGATCGTGCACGTGATGTTTCGCCTAGTCGATTTTGATAGTATGCAACCGTTTTCGCCATGACGGAACCGATAAACTTAGCCTCCTCTAGAGCCGTCGAATCGGATGATGAAGATGATGACATTTTGATTAATATTTATTGGAGAGAATTATAAGGTATGGGTTAAAAAATGGTTGGATGTTGTGGTATTTATAGTTTAATAAAAGGAATATATATATATATATATATATATATATATATATATATATATATATATATATATATATATATATTAACGGCTATATAGCCGTTTGAACAAAAAAAAGAAAAAAAATAACGGACGAATCAAATGAGGAGTGAGAACGCGGCATCCCCACCCCCACCCTCCTTCCCGCGCTTCGTTTCCGCACCCACGGTGCGGTGTTCCCGCATGCGGGAATCTTCCCGCACCCCTCCTGTGACATCCCCATTTTCACGGCCAGAAATGACCGATTTTGTTTATGCTTTATAAAAATCAGAGTACTTCTTTTGATAAAAATGTTGCGGAATTTGTTCCCAGTAAAACATGATAAGTACGTTATCAAATCATTTCTGAAGAAATGTATTTTTATTCATTTTAAAACATTGGGGTGTCATCGTCAATACAGAAACATAAGCATAAACAGAACTTACATTCATTTACACTAGTGATCTACATCTCTTTTAAATCCCTCAGTGTAAAGTAGCTTCGTATCGACATCTGTGATACAAATAAGCTTGAGTGGGTCTGGTTGGGAAACCTGGTGAGTACATAGGGTTTTCAACCCACAATAATATAATTATTATGTTAAACATCAAACAATCAACCCAATTACCCATCCCCCATTATCTTCTTTACTCTTAGGGATCTACCCTAAGATTCAGTTATTCATCGTTCATTCATTTCTAAGGAGTATCCTAAGGAATCGGCACTAAGTCTGCATAGTCACTAGGGTTTATCGCGTTTATTGACAACATCGTTTTTAAGAATCCACTCGTAATACCTGTCAATGGGTTTTTAGAGTACACCGGGTGAACACATCGTTCACAACACCTACAGGTTGCGAGCCTGCTAGTGTTCCACTAGACTGTCTAGAATAGTCCATGGTTGTCATCCATACTCTGCTAGATGACGGGGCCATCGCTTGGGTCATCGTTTGGCTCATCGCTTAGGTCATCGTTTTGGCTCATCGCTTAGGTCATCGCTTTGGCTCATCGTTTAGGTCATCGCTTCGCACCATATTTTATCACTCATCTTTCATCGCTCATCATTTATCTCATCTTTCATCGCTCATCATTTATCTCACATCTAATCTACCCATGTTTTACCCAACACATTTTGTAGATATAAAATACATATACAGTTTATATCATTTAAAACATGTATAAAACGTTTCATCCAGCATAGACAGCAAGTATTCAGACAGTATACACATATAGCACGTAATTTATATAAAATATTTCATATCTATGTGTAAGATGAAAGTAACTATGCACTCACCTGATTAGGTGGTGATTATGAATTCGGACAGCGCTTCGTTACTTCTTAAAACAATTTCCATCGACAAAACCTAGTATCATTACCACTAGAGTTTAGTCTAATATTCACCAAGACTAATTAATAGACTAGCTATTATTACTATTATATAAACGTTAAACGATACTTATATAACTCATAATAATAGCCCAAGTACTTATTATAAGGTCCTAATAACATTACTATATTGAAACATAAGTTATACTAAAGATAGGGTAGGCGTAGCTTACTTACAGCGGGTTTTTCTCAAAACCGGGCTTCGCCGGAGCAGCGTTCCCGAGCCGAAAGGCTCTTTTCTCGGGGCTTCGGGATCCTCGGGGCTTCCTTCGGGTGCTAGGGGGTTTACCTAGGCTTTAGGGGGGGTTTGGGAGGCTAGAGAGAGAAACTAGAGAGAGAAAGTGAGTTTGGGAGGTGTGAAGAAATGGCAAGACCCGACACCTCTATTTATAGTGAAAATATCTGGTGGACTCGCCTAGTCTTGACACAAACTCGCCGAGTTGGTGCATGTGGCAGCCTTCTGGTGGTGCCACGTGTCCTCTTTCTGGTGGTGCCACGTCACCCAAACTCGCGTAATCAGCCTCCCGACTTAGAAAAATCATAACTCTCGCATACGAGCTCTGTTTTCGACGTTCTTTTTTTCCACGCGTATGTAAAATCAAGATCTACAACTTTAATTTAGACTCCGTCGGCTAATTCTCGACCGATCTTAAATTTAACAGTAGGAGGAGATTAGACTGTTAAATGACCGCGAAGAATTTGTAACTCCTTCATACGGACTCCGTTTTCGTCTGTCTTTTTATCGTTGAGTTCCTATTAATGAGATCTTCAACTCTCATTTAGGTCGCATAAGCCAAAAACCGCTCGAACTAAAATTCGAGTTTCGGGTTGTACACTGCTAAGCCGAAACTTCGAAAAATCATAACTTCCTCATACGAAGTCAGATTTGGGCGTTCTTTTTATGGACGCTCTCGGTTTAACGAACACTACGACTTTCTTTTAGATCACGAAGGCTAAAAATCGCTCTATCGTAAATTCACTATTTACGCTTCCCGGTGTCGTGCCGGTTCCGTCGCGAAACTTCGACGGGTCATAACTTCTTCGTTATAACTCGGATTTCGGCGTTCTTTATATGTACGGAACCCTTGTAACATATACTACTACTTGGTTAAGATTCTAAATAATCTTTTGTCGAAAAGTCGTTTTCGACACTTATTGCCTCTAAATTGACTAACCCGGATCTGCGGGCGTTACACCTCCCCGCATACCATACCGTCCGGCCTAATAAATAAAAATGATTTTTGCCACATGTCCATCTCCCATTCAATTGGTCACATATCATTTTGTCATAATTTTGAGATATATTTATTTTCCACTTGTCATTTACTTTATTTTTCATTTCCAGTATATCATTAATTTAGTTCCATAAATTAAACCGACCAAGATTACTATTAATTTCAAATTTCAAATTTCAAATTTCAATTTCAATTTTAAATAAATTTACAGTTTAAACCTTTATATTTAACATATTTATATAATTAACATGTTTAGTATACGTGTCTGACAATTAAACACATAATTTTAATTTATTTATTTTTCGGATGATTTTTTTCTCATAATTTTTACTTATTTTTGATTTTAAATTCAAATAAACTTCCAATGTAATGGTTTCTATTTAACATTTTGTTTTAACCAGCCCGTATAATATATGAGTGTCACAACTAGTATTGTATTATTTTGAGAGAATTTCCAAAAATAACCATAAGTTTTTAATGGTTTACCCAAAAATAGTTTAAGATTAATGCTTTTACAAAACTACCCAAAAATAGATTAATGTTTTTACTCATATGCTATTTCATTGGTTATTTTCAACTAAATGCTAATTTTTTGCTATTTTTAGTTACGTTATTAAATTTTGTGGATATTTTATTAAACTTCATTTGAGTTATATGCTAAGATAAATATCTATTAATTATTATAATATCAATCGATCTCATTTCAAAGATCACATCTAGTTCCAACCAATATTTTAAAAACCGGTTTGAACCGGCCGGTCGAAGCAGTTGGACCGGGAACCGGGAGAATGAGCGGTTCAACGATCACCGTTTTTACATTGATTTCTGAACCGGATTGAACCGGCCGATTTTTTGAAAAACCCGGTTGAACCGGTCAAAATAAACCGGTTAAACCGAATAAAAACACATGAAAAAGAATCATTTTACATAATAAACTCTGGTGATTTTTTTCAAATCTATTTCGTTTTCTCTAAATAAAAACATATGGTAAATGTTATAAAGTTTTTTGATGTGTTTGTATTCATCTAAAACTATATTTCGTTTCGGTATTATACTTTATTTTCTTTTTAACGTATATGGATTGATATAAACACTAAAACTTATGTTTATGTGTTATTCTAATGTATTTGGATTCATTTACAACGTATTTTTATGTGTATTTTTAATGTTTGAACTTGTAAATATCAAATTCATAATTTATATATGTATGTATGTGTAGAAAAATAGAAAAAAACATAAAAACTATAGAAACTGGTTCAACCGGCGGTCGAACCGGTTAAACCGTGAACCGGTACCATACCGGTTCAACTAAAAAACCGGTTTTTAAAATATTGGTTCCAACAAACTAGGGAGGGGGTGTTTAAGTGGGGACGACTAGAAACCCGAGATAGTTTTTAATTTATACATGCAAAGTCTATTACTAATTTTTTCATAAAACATAGTGACATAAAATATAATGACTTAAATACGTCCAATTACAATTATATAATGGGTAATGATGAGTAGTATCATGAATATTATGATATGTTTTATTGATTAATATAATGTAATTTGTCTATTAACGTATTAATATTACATAATGTTTTTTATGAGTAATCTATTTAATTCCTCCCACCATCTCACTTACCATTCCAACTACCACCACCACAAATTTTTATATAAAGAGTATAAACACAAAGCAAATCAATACCAAAACTTCTTAGTTTATATGAAAACACAAACAAATCAATACCAAAACTTCTTAGTTTATATGAAAACACAAGCTTCTATTTTATAGGAAGAAAATCATCTACTTTTCTATCAAGTGAATTACAAAAATCACCCACATGGTGAACAACCTTGACACTTCCACCTCTAGTGATAAACTTGGAGCTTGGAGGATGACCGATAAGATGAAGGAGTCTATAATTTCCAAAGAAAAAGAAATCAACATGCATTTTTTCAATGTTCGTGTAGTAGGGGATGAGGTAGTTTACATAGAATCACAAATGGAGGAAAATGACAAATGGATAAAAGTTGCGTGATAGGAAATCATTAAATTTAAATAATAGATATAGGATGTGGTGGTAGAGATAACAAACATCTATTAACGAGCAGAAAAAATTCCCATACAAATTTCTAGATCGGAGGATAGTAGAGGATGAGTAGCATTGTGTACTTTGTTTAGTATAATGAGTATTATTATGTATTTTATTTCGTAATGTTATGTAGTGTCTTTTAATAAGTTAATATCGTGTAACGAGTTAACTTAGTAATCAAAATGTTTGATTTATGTTTTATCAACCAACATTTATTATGTTTGTTTGGTGAAATTTGCAATATGGTGGAAACATTTCACTATAAATATGTGTGGAATGTAAATGTTTTACAAAAAAAAAAAACATTTAATTCCAATAGTAAGTCGTAAATGTCTTCAAAATTGTATGGGATTCTTTTTAAACTAAATAATAATGTTTTGTCCTGCTATATGATCTCTTATGTCATAAGTTGGATAAACACTTTGGCTTTGTGAGTCGTTACGTAAAACCTTCGCCCCGTTCGTACTTGATGCTTCTTTCTTAATTGATTTTACCATGTATGTTTATGATTCTTCTTTCCAGTTCGAGGAAAAATATGTACATTTGTTTATAGTATGGCATTTTCGGTGGAATTGAGAACACTCCTTTATAACTGGACCTCACCTTTTGATGGAATACAGTCAATGTGTTTGGGCCTACCGGGTTGTTGTTTTTCCATTATTGGTTCTTTAACAATCACACGATTCAGAAGGACATGAAGAAGGTTCTTTAACTCATCGTATGTATATGGGTAACAATATACGTGATAGTATCTGGTGGCTATCTTGTAACAACCATCGCGTCTTAAATCTTTTAAGGTGTATATGACATGTCCCTAAGGTAAGCCATAAATTGACCACTTTAGACATATACACGTACGTTCATTCGTCGAAGTCAACAATGTCATGCCTTAAATCTTGAATTTGAAACTAGACATAACAACTAATTAGTACTTTTATTTGCTCTTTTTCCAACCTTTTTATGTAACATCCGTTCTAGGTATTATTCTTGCGGGACTAATTTATTTAGACCTTCAAACCAAGAGTTTTTGGTGACCACAACGTGGTCTCGACTGGTAAAAGATTGTGAATTCGTAAGTGTCACGATGTGGCAAGGAATTGGCCACGACGTGGCAGCTGCTGAAGTGTAAAACCCTAATTTTAGGGGTTAGTGCCCCTATTTAAGGGAAGTGATGGCAAGGGTTTTCTCACCCTCAGCCTCCATCACTCCCTCTTGAACTAGAACAAACCCTAGCCTCCCTTAGTTGTATCTTGAATCTTTTTGGTGGTGTTTTGTGGGTTTGAAGCAAGAATAAGGTGTTCTCGATCCAAGATTCAGCAAGCAAGCTCCTCACCACCTTCTTACACCCCTTCTGGACCTTTGTAAGTACTAAAGATCATGACTTTTATATGCCCTCTTTCTAGATCTAGGCTTAACACTTTTCTCCATGTTTAAGGTTATTTGAGTGGTTGGATCCCATAACGTTGGAAACTTTATGGATCATTGAGGTCCCTTTGTGGTCATATGTTACAGATTTGAGATTCTATGGAGTTTTGGCTCCATACATGAGGTTTGGACCTCATTTTCACCATCTTTGACCTAACTAGATTTCAAGACATGCATTGGACATGCATGTCCATAAAGCATGGATTTTTATGATGCTTATGGGTGTAAGGAAGCCTTCTGGAGAGTATGAGTGTGTGGCTTAATGGATTAAGGCCTTAATCTATTAAGTTGTCCATGACAGTTCCCACAATGTGGCGACGTGTTCACCACGACGTGGTGGAAAGGTTTCCCCCGACAGATTTGTCATGAGACTACCACAACGTGACATATGCTTGGCCATGACGTGGTGGTTAGCTAAATTGATTGTTGACTTTTTGAACAAGTTGACTTTTGGTCAACTTGAGGGTTCTAGACTGTAGACTAAGGATTTATCCTTATTGACTAGGTGGGCGTGGTATTGGTTGTTGAGTGTGACGTGTAATAGGGATTTCTGCTTCTGTTTGTGAGGTGAGTTTCCTTACTATAATATGTATTACAGTATGTGTCATAGGGTACTAGGATGTAGGTAGATTGTTGTATGCTGTTAGGTAGGTAGACTTGTATATTGTTACTTGTGATGTTGATTTGTTTGTTATATGTATTATGTATATGTCGACATATCTGTGAAGGGTTGAGGTATCCAACTTTATGAGGATGGCCAATAGTACGGGTGCTACAACGTTAGGTAGGGGGCAATAAAGGTGTGAGTTGACAATAAAACCAACATTGAGTGTTGTGAGTCTAGATATTCACAATGGTCCGGCTAATGACAAGATCAGCTAGAGCGTTGTGACTCTAGACATCCGTTGGGTTGATACAGACCCAGTAGCATGTATGCTTATGTGTATATTGTCGTATGTGGTATTTTGGGGAACTCACTAAGTTTTTTATTATAGTTGTTGATTTAAATGTTTCAGGTACTTCTGAGGACCGGGGAAGGCAAAGGCATGATTGTACACATCATCCTGTGGATTTATATTTGAGAGATGTTATTTGATACTCTGATTTTATGCTTATGTTTTGAAACAATGAAATGGATGGCTAATGATTTTTATGAAAATGTATTTTGAAAATGAAAAAAGTTCTATGGTTTTGGGATGTTATATCTTATCGGCCCACTGATCACGATGTTTGACGAGCGCTATGCTGTCGTCACTGAGGTTGCCGCTGTTGGACTTCAAGGAGGTGGATCGATGCAGTACCGTGAGTTCAGTAACATGAAAACACCGGAGTTCGATGGGGTCAAGGACCCGATTGATGCTATGAGATGGATCTATGATGTGGATGGATGCTTTTACACTTTTTCTTGTCCGGAGAACCTAGAAGTTCAATTTGCATTGAACCTTTTTTGTCTGGGAGCGAAGGATTGATGGAAGTTCCGAATCAAACCTATGTTGATGCAAAGCGGGCCATATTTACTTGGGAGTAGTTTTTAGAGATATTCCACATTGAGTACGTTTCATTTGTGTAGAGGGAGTGACTGGCTCAGGGGTACCCGTCGCGCAAGTAGACGACAGATTCAGTGATTGTAATCACTAAATGTTTCATGAAAGGTCTATATTCTATCCTAAGTATGTTTCATCGAAACAAGTACAAATGTCTCATTACTTGAGTATGATCAAGACGAAGATCATAGAGTTCATGGTGAACACCAAGTAATAGACATTGGCTGAGCTGCAGTCCAATGCTTGGAGGAGAGAGATTGAGATGGAGACACAAAAGAAGGAGAGGGGCCAGAATCAATCCAGTCATAGTCGACGACTAAGCGATTCAAACTTGTTGATTCGAGATCTGGAGGGAAGAGAGGCTGCAGTTGCAGCAAGTGCGGGAAGACTCATCAGGGACCATGTCGGTCAGGATCCAGGTGTGACATCCCCTAATTTCTCGGCCAGAAAAGACCGATTTAATTTATGATTTAAAAATAAATTCAGAGAAATCCTTTTAAAAGATGTTGCGGAATTGGTCCCCAAAACAAAACATGATAAAAATTTATCAAAACCTTTCTTTAAGAAAGTATATATTTTCCTTTTATATCAAAACCTCGGGATGTCATGTTCCGATACAGATCAAAAGCATAAACAAGACATTATAATCCTTACAACAGTTATTTACAATTACTAGCCTATAATCCAAAAATCTCTCATCATCATCCGACTATGCTCGGGATCCACTACCTGTAGTATAAAAAGCTGAGTGGGTCAGGCTTGGGAGCCTGGTGAACATATAGGGTTTTCAACCCACAATAATAATAAATCTATTAGATTCATCAATCAACAATAACCATGATTACCCATTCCCGTTATCCTCACTTTACGTCCCTAAACACCTATCACAAGGGACCTAGCCTAAGGAATATCATCGGGATGGACACTACCGCTAAGGGGACTCCTCAACCATACATGTCCTAAAGGCAACCATGAGGGGGATGGAGTACGCCAACGAACATATAGTTCACCAAAACCTACAGGTTGCGAACCTACTAGCGTTCCACTGGACTGTCTACAAAGGTCTGTGGTCGTCATCTATACTCCGCTAGACGACTACAACAACAACAACAACAACAACAACATCGAGGCCTCATCATTTTAACACACATCGACTGTTTCGTCTACCCATGTTTTACCCAACATATTTGTAGATAAAATACATATACAGTTTAAAACTTGTATAAAACATCTATTCAACAGTCACCTCAAATAAACAATTAATATAATTACACATAGCACGTATTTTAAAGAAAATACGTCATATCTATGTGTAAAGTGAAAGTGACTACACACTCACTTGATTTATTGATAATCGGGCAGCACTTCGTTTCCTAAAACGATCGTTTCTAATAAAACTGGGAGTTTTATTGAGAAACCGGGCTCTGCGAGGGTTGGGCTTCAAAACCGAAAAGATAAATTTTCCGGGGTCTTCGGGCACTTTGGGACGTATTTTGGGTGTTTGGTATAATATCGGGGCTTTGGGAGAAGTTGGAATGGAAGAAATATTGTTTAAGGGGTGAAAAATGACACTTTTCCAAAATATACCCGGGAGGTCTCGCACCCTTCTATTTATAGGGGCGAGGCTTATGATCCGAGGGCTGAGAAGCGAACAGGTGTCAGCAGATGTGAGGGTCAGGTGGTACGCACGTGCGAGGCTCCAGGTGTTGGCTTCTGATTAGACCGAGGTCTATGGTCCGAGGAGTGGAAGGTGGCGCGCCTGCGAAGCTCGGACACCTGGTGCGACACGCGTCGGACGGAGGCGAGGCGGCTTCGGATGCGAGGAGTCACCTGGGCACGTGTCGGACTCTCGACTGCACAACGCATCGGTGACTAAGCTCCTTCGGACACGAGGCGACACGCGGCCTGCTTTGGTTGGGCCTCCCTTCGGTCGAATCAGCAACGAGCACGTGGCATGCATGCGAGAATCCGGGTGACGTGGCCGAAGTTTGTCCATGCGAAATTCCTCAGATTTCGTGTTTTTTTCTTGATTTTTGTGCCAAAACTTCTAAAATCCATAACTTTCGCATACGAGCTTCGTTTTTGACGTTCTTTATATGCATGCGTAGGTAAAATTATGCTCTACAACTTTTGTTTAGACTTCGTCGGCTAATTTTGACTTTAATTTTAATATTATTATTTTTAACAGACCGGGACAGGAAATCCGTTAAAAATTCATAACTTCTTCATCCGACGTCCGTTTTCGTCTGTTTTTTTACCGTTGTACTACTATTGACGAGACCTTCGATTCTCGTTTAGGTCATGTCGGCTAAAAATCACTTGATCTAAAATTCGAATTTTTAGCTGTCTACTGCTAAGCTGGAAATTAGAAAAATCATAACTTCCTCATACGAAGTCAGATTTGGGCGTTCTTTTTATGCATAGTCTCGGTTTAACGAACACTACGACTTTCATTTAGATCACTAAAGCTAAAAAGTAGTTTATCAAAAACTCACTTTTTACGTCATTCGGCATCGTGTCGGTTTTGTCGCGAAACTTCGACAAGTCATATCTTCTTCGTTATAACTCGGATTTCGGTATTCTTTATATATCCGGAATCCTTGTCACGACCACTACAACTTTCTTAATAGATATTGGCTTTATCTAATATTTATTTTCGACGCTTATTTTTAACTATTAATTAATTAAATCCTAGTAATTAAGCATAAAACACATAGTTCACATAATATTCACATAATTCCTTTTCATTTGTTCAAAATGGGTTACAAAGGTTAACCTATACTATTATGTCAATATTAATGCCTAGCCTAGAAAAACGGGCGTTACACCAGGATCTACAAGTATGGCAAGGAGGGCGACTATTTGAGGGATTGCCCTTAGGGGATGCGGGTTTGCTTTAATTGCAACCAGATGGCCCATGTGAAGGCCGATTGTCCACTAGTTACAGCTAAACTGATGCAAACTCCAACTCATGCGACCTTACGCATCACTGATCGTTGCCAGGGGACGACTGAGGCCCCGAAGGCCAGAGGACACGCTTTTCAGTTGACTGTAGGCCAGGGTGGCACCCTAAGTTGTTGTTGGTATGTATTCATTTATATTTTGTTCTAGTTATTCCTGCATGCTTATGTTTATGTTTTCTGCTTATGTACCTTTTTAGTGAACTCTCTTTCTGATTTAGTGTTATTTGACTCGGGTGCAGGTCGGTCATTTGTGTCTCAGTCTTTTAGTAGGTGTTTCTATATGACTATTGGAGAGTTAGAGTGCGTGTTGTGAGTTTCCATCATCGACGAGGACAAGGTTTCCGCTTCAGGAGTTTTCTGTGATTGTGTTTTGGAGATATTTGGGGTATCCTTTCAGATTGATTTGGTCCCCGTTCCTATGGGGGTCGTATTTGTGATTGTGGGGATGGATAGGACGAGCCAGTTTGAGGCTCTGATTGATTGCGAGAGACAGTTTGTAGTGATTCGTACCCCAAGTGGGGGAGAGTTAACTGTATACGGTGAGGGTACTAGAGTTGGTTCAGCTTTTTGCTATGTAACGAGAGCTAAGAGAATCTCCAATGGTTAAGTTATAATATGACTTAAAACTTTTGCCACATCATCATTCTAATAACTTAACCTATAATTAAATAACCACTCCAATGGTTAACCCCTTCTAATAGATTTTTTTTATAAAAATTTAACTAATTTATCCACATCTATCTAAAATGTTCTATAAAACCCCTTTATTTAATTATTCTTTTTTTAAACACACATTGTATTTTAATTTTATTAAAAATATTGCAATACATTGTTTCAAAGAAATATATTACAACATATCGTTTGGAAAAATTAATACAAAAAAACTATTACAGAACAGTTATAAAAAATATTGAAAAAAAAATTACATAATCATTATAATTTTATATTTCATAAATGAAAAGTTATTAAATATTTAATAGAAATAAGTAATTAGTAAATAAATAAAATATATTTAAGAAGGTAAAATGAAATATAGTTAAAGTATGAGGGGGTTAAATGACAAAAACTAAAAGTATATTGACCATTCAATATATATTGAGTGGTCAATAAAAAAGGCAAATAAGCTCTTTGCTCCAATGGTAATAAGTGATTGATCAATAAGAATAAGCTTTAAAAAAGTCCCCATTGGATATGCTCTAAGAGACACATTCAACATGGTTGTGTGGGATATCTTTCTTACGTGGTTGGTACTCGAGTGGAGAAGAATTGCTTGATATCTGATGTTCCTGTAGTTCGTGATTTTCTAGATGTATTCCCGAAGGACTTTCCCGGTGTGCCTCCGGAGAGTCGGGTTGAGTTCAAGATCAATCTGATCACTGGTGCGGCCCCTAGCTTTAGGAGTTGTTGGAAAAATAGTTCATTCGACCGAGTAGTTCACCTTGGGAAGCATCGATTTTATTTGTGAAGAAAAAGGACGTTTCTCATCATATGTGCATCGATTAACATGAGTTGAACAAGTTGACAGTGAAGAACCATTATCCACTTTTGAGTATTGATGACATTTTTTATCAGGGTGCATCTTGGTTCTCCATTATCGATTTGAGGTCACGATACCATCAGATGAGGGTCAGAGAGGAGGACATTGAGCAAACGACCTTTCAGACTTGTTATGGCCATTATGAGTTCGTGGTCATGTCATTCGGCCTCACCAATACACAAGAGACATTCATGGATTTGATGAATCAGGTGTGCAGGCCGATGCTCGAACGATTGGTTATTGTGTTTATTGATGATATTTTGGTCGACTCCAAGACCAAAGAGCAGCATGAGGAGCATCTTCGAGAGCTTATTGGAGTTTTGAGGAGGGAGAACCTATATTCTAATTTCTCCAAGTGTGAGTTTTGATTGTGCGAGGTGCAGTTCTTGGGACACCTAGTCAATCAGTACATAATTTTGGTCAGTTCGGATAAAATCAAGGCGGTGATGCAGTGGGAGGTTCTAATGTCTCCATCTGAGATTTAGAGTTTTCTTGGGTTGGCGGGTTACTACAGGAGATTCATCCAAGATTTCTCCAAGATCGTTGTTCTTCTCACCCTCTTGACGAAGAAGAGTGTTGAATTTCATTTGTGGCATGAGCAGTAGGAATCATTTGAGATTCTGAGGCAGAGATTACGTGAGGCTCCAGTATTGACCATTCCCGAAGGTGTCGAGGACTTGTTGGTACATTTTGACGCTTCGATCGCATGTTTGGGAGCAGTATCCTACGCATGATCTAGAGCTGGGGGCAATGGTGTTTGCCCTCAAGATTTGGCGACACTACCTTTATGGTGTCCTTTGTACTATATACACAAATCACAAGAGTTTGATATACCTTATGGACCATCCGAATTTGAACATAAGGCAACGTAGGTGGCTTGACGTGGTGAAAGTGATGGGTTTTAAGCCTCATTAGAACAAACAAAATGGTAGCGGAAACAATAAACAACTTGATCTAATACTCGAAACATATGGATCTAAGCTTAACTAATCTCCATGAACAATCTACCAATACTATGAAAATCTTAATTCAATACTATCTTCCAAGAGTAGGATTGATTGTGGAATGTTTGAATAATAAATTATTCTGGAAGGGGTTCTAAACATGCAAAAGTAGGAACACATATATTATGAACAAACATAGTAACTTATTATTAATAATTACCGAATCAAAATATCCAAAACTTCCCAAAAATAGATCATACTACAAACTGTGTTATCAAACCAATTCACTACCAAATCTAATGCCAATAAACCTAGTATGAGCATTATGCTTAATCTGTGACAATGGTTTGGTGAGCGGATTTGTTGGATTGTCCTCAGATGGAACCCGACTCACGATAATGTCTTCATCATCAACAAGCTTCCTAATAAGGTGAAACTTTCTCTTAATATGCCTTGTTTGCTTGTGATCTCGAGGTTCTTTAGTTAAGGGAACAACACCCTCATTATCACAAAAGATTTCAACCGGTTCAGCTATGCTTGGAACAACACCTAAATCATTTATGAACTCTTTTATCCATACTGCTTCTTTAGCTGCTTCATTGGCTACAATATATTATGACTCTATAGTTGAATCAACAATACTCTCTTTCTTGGAACTTCTCCAAATCAGTGCTCCACCATTTAGTTTGAACAAAAAACCCGACCGAGATCTTGAGTTATATCTACCAGTTTGGAAACTTGCATCCACATATCCTTTGACGCTTAGCTCATCTTTACCACCATAAACCAAGAACGTATCTTTGTCCTCCTAAGATACATCAAAATGTTTTTGATTGCAGTCCAATGACTTTCAGCAGGATTGGTATGATAATGAATCGCCATACTAATGGCGTATGAGACTTCTGGCCTTGTACATATAATGGCGTACATGATCGATCCTATAGTAGAAGCATATGGGACTCGACTCATTCTATCCAGTTCTTCACTAGTACTAGGACATTAGGTTTTACTTAAAACAGTTCCACGTTTCATGGGTACAAATCCCTTCTTAGATTCTTCCATCTTGAATTTCTACAACATTTTATCTAAGTATGTGTTTTGGCAAAGTCCGATTAGACGCCTAGACCTATCCATATAGATCTTGATACCAAGTATGTAGGCAGCTTCTCCCAAGTCCTTCATAGCGAAACGTTTCCCAATCCATGCTTTAACACTATTAAGTGTAGGGATGTTGTTTCCTATGAGTAGAATTTCATCGACATACAAGACAAGAACGAAAACTGCTCTCCCACTAGATCTAATATACGCACAATGTTAATTTCCATTTCACGAGAAACCAAACTTTTTGATTTTCTCATTGAAAAAGATGTTCCACCTGGAGAGGAGCTTGTTTAAGTCCATAAATGGACCTCTCAAGCTTACATACCATATTAGGAGTCTTGGAAAAAACATTATGGTTAAGCCATGTAAACATCCTCAATCATTCCCGTTAAGGAAAGAAGTTTTTAAATCTATTTTCCATATATCATAATCATGAAATACAACTATGGCAAGTAGTACCCAGAGAGACTTAATTATAGCTACTGGTGAGAAGGTTTCCTCAAAATTAATTCCTTGAGTCTGAGTATAACCTTTCGCGACCAATCGAGCTTTATAAGTCTGTATGTTCCCATCCATTACAGTCTTCTTCTTAAAGACCCATCTACATCTAATGGTTTTAAGACCAGGTGTAGGATCAACCAAGTTCCATACTTGGTTATCATAAATGGATTGAATCTCTCTGTCCATCACCTCTTTCCATTTTACAGCCTCTGGGCTCGCCATGGCTTCCTGATAGCTACACAGCTCATTATCTCCTAATAGGTTGTCATCATCTAGAGTAATATGGAATCCTTTAAACTCAGGTTGATGATGTTCTCTATCAGATCTACGAGGTGGAGCTGGAAGTATATTAGATTCCTCAACAGGTTGTTCAATCTCTTGTTGAGGTCTAGTGTCAAATTCAGGTTCTTCATTGTTTGTTTCTTGAATCTCATCAAGATCAATTTGTCTCCCACTAGTTTCTTGAGATATCAGTTCTTTCTTACGAAAGACTGCCCTACAACCAACAAAGATCTTGTTCTCAGTAGGCTTGTAAAACAAGTATCCAAAAGAGTCTTTAGGATAACCAATGAAGTAGCACCTTTCGGATCTGGATTCAAGTTGTCTAGTGCTTCTCGATGAACGAAAACCTCCCAACCCCATACCTTGATTCGTGCAATAGAGGGACGAGTAATTTTCCACATTTCGAATGGTGTTTTCTCAACCTTCTTAGTTGGTACGAGGTTTAGAATATAATCGGTTGTTTCTAGATCATAACCCCATAAACTAATTCGAAGTGTAACATGAGTCATCATAGAACGAACCATGTCAAGCAAGGTTCAATTTATCCTTTCGTACACACCATTATGTTGTGGTGTTCTTGGTGGAGCTAGTTATGATACTATCCCACAACTTATAAGATGGTCATAGAAGTCATCGCTAAGATACTCTATGTACTTATCAGAACGAAGTATCTTGATTTTCTTGCCTAGTTGGTTCTCAACTTCACTTTGGAATTTCTTGAATACATCAAATGTTTCAGACTTATGTTTAATCAAGTAAACATATCCATATCTACTGAAATCAGCAGTAAATGTGACAAATTATCTTTCACCATGTCTGGTGATATGTCTGAACGGACCACATACATCTGAATGGATGATGTCCAACATATATGTCCCTCTCTCACAATTACATGTGAAGTGAGACTTTGTCATATTCCCAAGTAAACAAGATTCGCAATACTCATTAAACTCTAGGTTAAATGGTTCCAAGATTCCATCCGATTGGAGCTTGGCGAGTCTCTTCTTGTTTATATGGCCAAGATGAAAATGTCATAGACATGATTTATCCAAAGTAAATGAGCCATCATTTAAGATTAAGTTATTGTTTCTACTTACACCAATCATGTATTCATATATTCCATTAAAAGGGATTGCTTTAAAATAAATAGCATTATCTTTGTAAACCAAAATAGAAGCATCATTATTATTAAATCCAAAAGTAAAACCATCTAGCCACAATGCATAAAATGAAATAATGTTTCTTTCCAAGTAAGGCGAATGTCAACAATCTTTTAAAACAACTGAAAAACTAGAAGGTAACGAAAGCTCGTAATCTCTAATTTTGGTAACAACCACTCTTCTCTTCTTCCCCATGATCAAGTCAAGCTCTCGATGACTTAACTTCCTACTTCGTCTTAGTACTTGCACATCATAACAAATGTGGGTTCCACATCCTATGTAAAGTATCCATTTATTAATGTAATTCAATTGTAAACATACCTGGAGTTACAACACCTTTGGCCTTGTTCTTCTTAAGATCCTCCAGACACTTAGCGCAACTACGTTTCCAACGACCCTTCTCTTGGAAGTAGTAGAAAATGGCTTCTTTAGGGCCATTCACTGGAGATATGTCATAAATGTACTTCATAGGTTTGGAATTGGGATCACCAACTTTCCTTTTCCCTTTTCCCTTGACATTGGGATGAGCTGATCTTTTTCTATTGACACCACCTTCCCTAATAGACAACACATGAGTGGTTGAACTTGTGCTCCTAGGTAGAGTAATGATTTCTTCAGCTGTCTTGAGCATCCCATGTAGCTCCTTGATACTCTTTTTCTAAACCATTCATGTAGTAGTTCATAGTCAACTGCTTATATCCACTAGTCAAAGAGTTAATAATGACATCAATAGCCAACTCTTGAGTGAATAGGAAGCCAAGACGTTCAAGTATGTCAAAGTACCCTTTAAACTTTAGACATGTGTACTTACAAAACCACCCTCATGTTGCTTGCAACCTAGAGTTGATTGCATAACCTTGAATCTCTCAGTTCAAGCTTGCTCTTGGAACATGTCTTTGAGCTGCTCATTCACGCCGTATGCCCCAAGGTTCTCACAACTCTTTTGTAGTTATAAGACATGGTCACCAACATCAAACATGAGACCTCGATAGAGTGGTAGCGATGCTTTCCGTGTTTGGATTATTTTTCTTCAATAGCATCATCATGAAGTTATTTATCAAGATACTCGTCCAACACATACTCCTTCCTTTCGAATCTCAAAATAATCCTCAGGTTACGAATCCAATCAAGGTAGTTAGTACTAGTGAGCTTATCTCGCGAAATAATAGAGAGTAGTGAGAAGTTTGATGAAGTGGTTGGTGCAGGAGGAGGATGAGGAGTAGCACCAGAGCCATTGGTCATCTATTAAGAAAAGAAACACAATTAGTTTGATAAAGAATCCTTTTATTATAATTACCCAATAACAAATTATTAACCAAAAGGATAGGATCCATATTTGGCTTCACAATGTAAAGTGGATTAGCCGAAAATTACAAAATGAAGTTATTTAGGTGGACAAACTATTGTCAATCTCAATCTATATGAGATTCCTAGAAAACGGGCTTTATTGACTTATGTCAATAGCATGTTAGTCTCTTCTAAGGCTCATTTTGCATTCATGACTGGATTAGCCGAGGATCATGAATCTAAATGGTGAATCAACCATGCAAAGTTATAATGGGATCCGACTCAAGTAACGCTTGAGAATCGCGATCACCATATACCTTTTTGTAACGTCCCATTTTCACAACCAAAATTTTTCATTTTATTTAAGTAGAGCTTCATATTTATAAATCCATCTTAAAAAAAACCTTTTATTCCGAAAAAATTTATTGAAATCATAGGAATATTAAATCGTGGAATCTTCATTGTTGCTGGTGAATGTGTATAGTCATGCCTTCGCCTTCCCATGACGACCGATGATACCTGAAACAATAAACAACTGAGTAAGCGTAAAGGTTAGTGAGTTTCCCTCAAAATACCACATACGATAAACATACAAGCATGCATCGGGTCTACTCAGCCATCGGGCTGGAATACCCAGGGTTTGTTGGCCTACCGCATCAACCTAACCGCTCTTCCCGAGCCTCCGTGCCTACGACTTACAGTCGGCCCGCACTGGGTATCTTGGCCTACAACACAAAGCAGGACGGCCTCAGCCCACTACTACCATATGTCGACATATAAACAATCAGGATCAAGTAGGCACATAATATCGACAAACAACGATCATACATCTCACTACCGCCTACCAGTCCTCACATCGCACACTCTCCCGCTACTAGTTATCCTCCATGAAATGCATAACCATAAGTAACCAGAGATGAGATAGCCACCCGAACAGATAATCTTACTCTAGAGCCATAACGAAACAAGTAATAGGCAAGAAAGCCTAGATCAATAGTTCTCAGGCTATCCTACATGACCACATACAGTCCCTAAGGCACTCCACTAGATGATAACCAACAAGTACATGTAAACATATACATCTACAGATCACTACCGCATAGCAACATCCTATATACCAGGATACAGATCTAACAGATCACTATAGCATAGCAACATCTTATATACCAGGATACAGATCTAACATATCACTACAGCATAACAAAATACTAAATACCAACAATCTAAGGAATGCATAACCGTATATACTCAGAGGTGAGATAGACATCCGGACAGATGATCCTACTATGGAATCACAACCAAACAAGGAACAGGTAAAAGAGCCTAGATCAAGAGTCATCAGTCTATCCTATATGACTATATATTGTCCCTATGGTATCCTTATACTAAACATAACCAAAACTAGTTGGCCAGCATTGGTGCCTTCGACCCACGGGTACATTGAGGCGAAACTCACCTAAATCGAAGAACCTTGAGAGACTGCGATATGCTCCCTTCTGCACTGCTTGCTCCCGTAAATCCACTAACACCAGAACCAGATAAAATTTTAATCAATAGCCTAAAATCCTAAAGTTTGGCCCAAGGTCAAACTTGGTCAAAAAGTCAACGGTCAACGAAAGTCAACAAAAGTCAAATTCCAAGGCAGTTGAGTTCGCCCAGCGTACATATCTTGAGGGTTCTAGACTGTAGACTGAGGATTTATCCTTATTCTCTATGTGGGTGTGGTACCGGTTGTTGAGTGTAACGTGTAATAGGGATTTATGCTTATGTGTGTAAGGTAAGTTTCCTCACTATACTATGTATTGAGTATGTGTCTTAGGGTGATAGAATGTGGGTATACTGTTGTATGTTGTTAGGTAGGTAAACTTGTAGATTGTCACATGTGATGCTAATTTACTTGTTAATTGTATTATACAGTGTTGCAAAAATCAGCCTAATCGGTCGATTAATCGACGATTAATAGCTAATCTGACCTCCACCGATGAGATTTATTGTTAATCGGCCACTATAATAAATTTTGGTCAATACAGGTCAAATTCGGAATTAATCGGACCTAATCGGACTTAATCGGACCTAATCAGACTTAACCGGACCTAATCGGGTTTGGTCAACGCAGGTCAAAGTCGGACCTAATCGCCGATTAATCGCTTTTTTGTAGGATTAAAATTAGATTTATAAATTTTTGAATAATTTTCTTAAGACAAAATTGCCAGAATGGTCCCTGTGGTATGTCAATAGCAACTTTGGTCCAAAATGGGTTTGGCTCGCAAGGATAGTCCAATAGTTTCATTTCCTTGCAAGTTTGGTCCAATTTGGTTTGAATTTTTTTGTAAAGACGATTTTGCCCTTATTGTTTAATTTTTCATTTTTGTTTTATTACATGTAATTGAAAAACAATTAAAAATATAACAAAAATAAAATACCTCTCTCTCTCTCTCTCTCTCTCTCCAAGAATCGACCTATTCATCTTCTTCCCACACTTCCATTTTCTCTCAGATGTGCTCAATCTTTATTCACCGGAAAATTGCACATCCACCGGAGACACGTCTCTTACCCTCAAATCCGCCATCTTCGTCTTCTCAGTTGACCACCAAGCACTCATTACCCTCAAATCTGTCATCTCTATCAAAGCTTTCCTAAACGATCAAGGTGAAATCCAGATTTGTTCATACGACGAAGTCGATGACGCTGTCCACCACTAGAGACGTCCCTCCGCCTTCTCCGACGAAGAGTTTTCTGATGGCGCCATATTTGTTCGATCTACGTTTATGAAGGGTTGTAGCTCCGATATCTGATCTACGTTTTTGTCTCTTTTCATCTTCTCCTGTGTCTCTTCAAATCCCTCTACCGACTTCAGGTGGTGCTGGTTATGCTTCAGGCGGCGGTTTCTAGAGCCATAACTCTCCTTATGGATTTCATTGACTGTTCATCTCTCTCCTAAGATTTCTCGTTCTAAGAGGGTTGGAAATCCCTAACTTTGTTCGTCCAGTGGCTATCTTGAGTGAATATGCCGCAGAAAACAACTGAAAATGTGATCTAGGGTTGAGATATGTTATTGTTGTGTTTGTTATGTTTCTTTCTTTCTTTCTTCTTCTTCTATCTAGATTGTTGTTGTTGGGTTTGTTTGAAATATTTCTTGATGTCGATTCTGGTGGTGGTGAAGGGCAGTTCATCAGATCAGGAAAAATGATTTATGGGTTTGTGAATGTGATATTCTTGTTCTTAAACTCAGGAAAAATGAGTGTTCTTGAGATTCATATTCATATTTGTGTGTGTATCTTTGTAGTTCTAATCGACTTCACAACTAATGAGATTGAGCTTTGTTTCCGTTGTTTAAATCAAATTAATCTTGATGTATGTGTAACTGTGTATGTGTGTGTTTAGAGTCTGAAACATTTGTAAACTTAATCTAATAAATTGAACAAAATCGATAAAAGTGAAGGTTCTTCGTTTTGCAAATCCACTTCCAGACATGTGTTAAATTTGTTTGTGTTTTATTTCAGATCCAAAATCAAGAACGAAGAACACCCATTGTGGATTTGGATTTGGGATGTTGGATGGTGGTGGGTCACGACAGGGGGAGGCGGAGGAGCTGCCACAATCGACTGTGGTGGCTCTCTTCGCCGGAGAAGTGAGAAACGAGGGAGATAGACGAGTTGGAGATGAAAGGGAGGTTGAGGAGAGAGAGAGAGATTTTCTTTTTTTTTTCTTTTTCTTTTTTTGATTTCTGTAATAAAAAAATTGAAAAATGGAAAATACCAAGGGTAAAACCGTCATTATAAAAAGTTTTAAAATTTTTGGACTAAACTCGCAACAAAATGAAACTATTGGACCATCCTTGCGAGCCAAACCCATTTTGGACCAAAGTTGCTAGTTTTGACATACCACAGGGACCATTCTTGCAATTTTGTCTTTTCTTAATAATTAATGGTCCCCGATTAATCCCCGCCTAGCCGATTAATCCCTAATCGCTAGTCCACCGATTAGTGATTTCTGCAACCATGGTATTATGCATATGTCGACATATCTATGAAGGGATGAGGTATCCAACTTTATGTTGATGGACAATAATGCGGGTGGTACATTGTTAGGTTGAGGCCAACGAATGGGTGAGTTAACAATGAGACTGACATTGAGTGCTATGAATCTAGACATTCACAATGGTCTGGTTGATGACAAGATAAGCTAGTGAGTAGTGAGTCTAGACATTTTTTGGGTTGATTCGGACCCGATAGCTTGTATGCTTATGTATATACTGTCGTATGTGGTATTTTGGGGAACTCACTAAGCTTTGGTTTACAGCTGTGGATTTAAATGTTTCAGGTACTTCTGAGGGTAATGGGAAGGCAAAGGCGTGATTGTACACATCATCATGTGGATTTGTGTTTGAGATATGTTATTTGATACTCTGATTTTATGATTATGTTTTGAAACAATGAAATGAATGAATTATGATTTTTATGAAAATGACTTTTGAAAATGAACATTTTTTTGTGGTTTTGGGACATTGCATCTTACCGGCGCACATGGTAAGTCCTATTGTTACATATGATGCATAAAGTATGAAATGATTGTTTTGAAAGGGAATGGATCACTAAAATATTCCAGTGCATCTAAATTATACCTCTCTGGTCTGATGCTGAAAATACCAAGGTTGCATCGCCATGCAGAAGAACTTTATAAGCATCAATACATGCATCTTCAGTTTAATTCTAGATAATTCATTGATGGATTCTTCTCTGCTTGAGGTCATAAGATTATAACAAAGACTAAAGGCCCTTGTCCATTTTCAGATATACTAATTTTAATTATATCCATTATAAATTTCTTGTCTTACGTGGTAACGTCCAAAAATTTCGTTTTCATAATAATAAATTCATAAATCAAACATGTTTATAAAACCATAAAGAAAAAATAGAGTATGTCAATCAAAAATCCCAAAATACATCAGAGTCAAGTAAGGTGGAAATCATGGTGTGGGTGCAATGCGATCATCCCGAGCTCTTCCCTTTTGATCTGGAAGTACCTGAAACATAAACTGAAAACCATAAGCATGAAGCTTAGTGAGTTCGCCAAAATACCACATACCATACATATCTGCCAGCGCAAGACCGTGTCGGGTCTATTTCACCCCGAGTCTATTTCAACTCATGTGTCGGCCCAAGGTCGTACCGGGTCTATTTCACCTTTGAGTCTATTTCAACTAATATGTTAGCACAAAGCTGTACCGGGTCTATTTCACCCCACATACAGATAGCAAATAGGCACGCATGGATATAACACATACATCAGGAGTCACAAAGACTACAAGCACATAACATATCCTAGTGTCCTACGGTATAGTGAGAAAACTCACCTCAGTCTGCTGTCAGTCAAACAAATGATCAGGCTGCTGAACCGGAAAAATCTCTGCGCTAATCAATCAAATAAAACGCTAATCAATAATTGGGCCATAAACCATAACTGGGAATCTAGGTCATTTGCCCAACCCAATGGCACCAAAAGCACAATATGGCCCAAAGCCTAAAAATAGCCCAAAGTCCCAAAGCCCAAAGTCTAAAAATGGCCCAAAGTCAAAAAGACTAGTGGCCCAACAAGGCCCAAAACCATAATAGTCCAAATATGGCCCAAATCACAAAAGTCAACGAAAGTCAACAGCTGCTGAGTAGGCCCATCGTACTCACACTTACGCCCTGCGGACAACCTTTGGCCAGTACGCGCTACGTACGAGCTGGGTACGCCAGCGTACTCCACAACAAGCCCAACTCACCATTAAGTATTAATTGGTTAATCCAATAAGTCCACTTCTCAGATCTTATCCTAAATGATGTCTTAACACATAAAGTTGGCAACTTTACACCATTGCATGTCTTAATGCGACCCAATACTTGATTTTGACCTATAAAATCCATAATAAGAACCCTATCTCATGCATGGTCCAATATAGCACATCAAGATTGCATTTTTATGCACAAGGGACCTCAAAAATGCTAAGATCTACCATCCTTAGCTTCTGGAGTAGCTCATACTCTCAAGCATGACTTAAGGGACCATAAAATGCACAAAAAAAGCCCTAACTAGATCTAACATAATGAACCATCAAGTTAGGAGCTTTATACCTCCAAAAGCTTTCCAAGTTGGTGATGATTATGGATCCACAAGCTCTAACCACACCAATGCACCTTCCAAGAGTTCCTATTCCTTAAAGATCACCAAAAAAACTCTTAAAGATCACTTCCAAGCTCAAAACACTCAAATGGCAATTAGGGTTTTGTTCTCAGGGTTTGGAGAGGTGGAGGTTGGTCACAAGAAGGTCCATGAGCAACTTAAGGTGTTTAAATAGGGCACAAACCCTAAAAATTAGGGTTTGTCGCTGATGGTCGTACGCCCTGCATACTCCACGTACGCCCAACATACGTGGGTTACCTACGCAACCAAGTTATCGAGCCAGTATGCCCAGCGTACTCCTAGCGTACGCCCAACATACTCGTCTAGGGACCAAAATGCAAGAGTTTTAAGGTTAAAGGAAAAAAAATGAAAAATACCAGAAATGAAAATGTTACAATTCTCCCCCACTTGATTTAGACTTCGTCCTCGAAGTCTGTTGCTATGAACAACTCCGGATAATGCTCCCTCATCTTGACCTCAGGCTCCCACGTCCATTATGAACCCTTGCGGTGCTGCCATTGCACCTTTACCAGATCTACTGACTTGTTCCGCAGAGTCTTCGTCTTCCTGTCAAGGATGGAAATCGGTCTCTCAATATAATTCAGGCGATCATCCACCTGAATATCCTCCAATGGAACCACCGCAGAATCATCAACCAAACATTTCCGCAGCTGAGAGACGTGAAATGTGTTATGGATCTGACTAAGCTCCTCGGGTAGATCCAAGCGATAAGCAACCCTTCCCACCCAGGCCAAAACCATGAAAGGACCGATATACCTAGGGCCCAACTTGCCCCTTTTCCTGAATCAGATGACACCTTTCCAAGGTGACACCTTCAGGAGAACCATGTCCCCAACCTGGAACTCTAGATCTGAACGGTTCTTGTCGGCATAGCTCTTCTGTTGACTTTGTGATGTATGAAGTCTACCCCGAACCTGCTGAATCAACTTAGTAGTCTTGAGTACCACCTCTGTACTCCCCATGACTCGCTGACCGACCTCACCCCAACATATCGGGGTCCTGCACTTCCTCCCGTAGAGCATCTCAAAAGGAGGCCGATCAACTATGGCGTGATAACTGTTCTTATAAGAAAACTCCGCCAAAGGGAGATATGTATCCCAACTCCCACTGAAATCCAATACACATGACTAAAGCATATCCTCCAAGGTCTGGATAGTCCTCCCACTCTGTCCATTGTCTGCGGGTGGAAAGTCGTGGTGAAATGCAGACGAGTACCCAGCTCCTCGTGAAACCTCTTCCAGAACCTGGAAGTAAACCAGACATCCTTGTCTGAAACTACTGAAACTGGCACCCCATGCCGTGCCACAACCTCCCTAATGTTAATGTCGGCCAACCTCTCTGCTGAGATACTCTCCTGAATCGGAATGAAATGCGCGCTCTTGGTCAATTGATCCACGATTACCCATATCAAATCCATTATGCGTGTTGTCTGTGGCAACTTCGTAATGAAATAATAGTAATCTCTTCCCATTTCCAAACGGGAATGTCTAACGGCTGCAACTTGTCGTGAGGTTGATGATGCTCGGCCTTGACTTTCCTACAAGTCAAGCACCTCTCCACATACCAAGCCACATCTTGCTTCATGCATGGCCACCAATAGTCGAGCCGGAGATCCCTATACATATTTGTTTCTCTGGGATGAATAGAGAACCTCAACTTGTGCGTCTCCTCCATCAAAACCTGGCGTGCACCACCCAAATACAGAACCCACACCCTATGATGAAGTGTCAATAACCCCGGCTATCATAATCGAAGTAAACCACCTGACCCACCATGCGCTCACTCTTCCGATGCTCTTTCTTCATGGCCTCAACCTGAGTCTCTCGGATCTGCTCTAAAATTGGAGTATCACTGTCATCCTCAAACACATATCCCTGATCGGAGCCGCGACCGAATTGCGGTTGTGAGCATCGGCCACCACATTGCCCTTCCCCGAGTGATAAAGGATCTCACAATCATAATACTTCACAACATTCAACCATTTATGCTACCTCATGTTCAGATTCGGCTGATACATCAAATACCTCGGGCTCTTGTGATTCGTCTAGATAGTACAACGGACCCTATAGAGATAATGTCGGCAAATCTTGAGGGCAAACACCACAGCCCCTAACTCCAAATCATGCGTAGGATAATTCGCATCATAAGGCTTCAACTTCCACGAAGCGTAAGCAATAACATGGCCCCCCTGCATCAACACTGCTCCCAAACCTGTGATCTACGCATCACAATATACCACAAAATCCTCAACACCCTTTGGCAGGGTCAGAATCGGAGCCTCGCAGAATAGTTGCCTCACAGTCTCAAAATCGGCCTGCTGCTCAGGCCCCTAACGAAACATCACGCTCTTCTTCGTCAACCGAGTCAGAGGGACCGCTATCTTGGAGAAATCCTGAATGAATCTATGATAGTAACCTGCCAATCCAAGGAAACTCTGAATCTCAGAGGGAGACCTCGGAACCTCCCACTTCATCACCGCCTCGACCTTGGCCAGATCGACCAGAATACCGTTCTGGTTGACAGGGTCCCCCAAAAATTGCACCTCGTATAACCACAATTCGCACTTGGAGAACTTCGCATACAGTCTCTTCCTCTTGAGAGTCTCCAATAACTCCCTCAGATGCTCCTCATGCAACTCCTGGGTCTTGGAATAGACCAGGATGTCATCAATAAACACAATCACAGACCAATCCAACATAGGTCTGCATACGCAATTCATGAGATCCATGAATATAGTTGGAGCATTGGTGAGCCTGAAGGGCATCACCACAAACTTGTAATGACCATAACGAGTCCGAAAGGCCGTCTTCTGCATATCCTCCTCTCTCACCCTCATCTAATGATAAACCGAACATAGATCAATCTTGGAAAACCAAGATGCACCCTGAAGCTGGTCAAATAAATCTTCAATCATCGGGAGTGGATAATGGTTCTTCACTGTTAGCTTATTCAGCTCCCGCTAGTTGATACACATCCGATACGACCCATCCTTCTTCTTCACAACCAGGATCGGCGCTCCCCATGATGAACTACTCGGTTGGATAAATCCCTTGTCTAACAGCTCCTGCAGTTATGTAGACAACTCCTGCATCTCAGGAGGTGCTAACCGATAAGGGGCTTTGGCTATCAGAGCCGCACCAGGAACCAAGTCAATCCGAAAATACACCTGCCTCTCCGGAGGCGGTCCAGGAAAATCATCGGGGAACACATCTTGATATTCCCGAACCACCGGTACATCATGCATAGTCGCATTACCCTTCTACCGGGTATCCATCACATATGCAACAAATCCAAAACAACCCTGATGAAGATAGCGTCTGGCCCTAGCTGCTGAACATAAAACCGACCCGTGTTGAACACCCTCTCCCCTTAATTACCAACTCTCCCCCACTTGGGGTCCAGATACGCACCAACTGCTGCTCATAATCAATCATTTCCCCATTGGGGCTCATCCAATCCATCCCCACAATAACCTTGCTCCCATGCAAGGGAATAAGAACCAAATAAATCGGATACCACTCACTGAACAACTGCAAAACACAACCCCGATGAACCCTAGATACTCGCACAAGAAGATCATCATCAATCTCAACCTCTAATGGATAATCCACCCCCCCTGGAGCATCGAAAAACCTCTCGCTGAGCGCAATAGATGCAAAGGATTGTGTAGCCCCCAAATCAAACAATACCAAAGCATAGATACCATTCACAAGGAACGATACTAAAACAAAACACACAGATATAAGCAGAAAAATAAACATAAATAAAGAGATAAGGAGAAGATACATACCCGTCACCACATCAGGTGCTGCACGAGCCTCCTCGGCTGTCAGCTGAAATGCCCTACTCATCACAACCGCTGCATCCGCCTTCCCCTGGTGGCCATCCGTGATCCTCAAATTCGTCAGATCTGGAGCTGCAACTGGTCATGTCACTGCTAGACTTGGACAATTGACATTTTATGGCCCCTCTGATTGCAATGGAAGCAAATTAGACTCGATCCCTGGGTAGTGGCTGTGCAATCCCGACTAAAGTTCCCAGTCTTGCCGCACTTATAACTGCGTGAACCACCACTCCTGCAAGCTCCATCGTGCGTCTTGCTGCAGTTGCCACAACGGCCCCAGCCCTGTTGGCCTCTCAATCTCAAATCAAAAACCTTGGGCCTCTTTCCCAAACCTTCTAAACTCTAAACTTGGTCCAACTTCCTCTTCTTCTCCATATCCAAGTCAATCGTCTTCTCCCTGGCTCGCGCTAGCATAACTTCCAGTGTCTTGCAACTGGATCGGCTCACAAACTGCCTGATATCGCTCCTCAACATCCCGTGGTATCTAGCCGTCTTCATATCCTCGTCCACCACATACTGCGTAACCAATAACGCCCTCTCACGGAACATAGCAGTGATCTCTGCCACCATCTCAGTAGTTTCGAAAAGGTCCTGAAACTCCCTCGCCAACTGTTGGACCTCAATCACAGGTGCAAAATCAGCCCAAAAGCTCGTCATAAAATCCTACTAAGTCATCGGCTCATCTGCCTCGCCTCCCAAGATGTGTCAAACCTCCTCTTACCAGTCTCGAGCTCTGTCTTTCAAAAGGCAGGATGAAAATCTGACCTTCGCCTCCTTAGGACAAAGGCTAGATCAGAAGGCATTCCCGACGTCTGCCAACCAATACCTACTCGCAATCGGGTCCTTCTTCCCGAAGAACGTCGGAGCCCCACATGCCCAGAATTCATGGAAAGTCAAAGAGCGGGATCCCACCATCGCCACCATCTCTGAACAAAAAGTTCCCAAACGCTCATCCAGAATCTCCAGAATACCCTCCTTGACCGTTCCAAAGATCACAGGAGTCTGCTCAAGAATTTTTCGGGTAATCTCTGCTGAAATGAACTCCCGCATCTGATCATCCATATGTCTGGCACTAGAGCCCAAACCCGAAACATCACCAGCACCAGAGCCGCTACCAGAACCTCCTCGAGTGACCACCATACAAGAAATAAGCCATATAAACAATCAAAATATACTCGAAGAATCCCACATTCTACAAGCTTCTTGGTATCATCGTGACTTTCCTTGACTCGAGTACGGATCCTCTGCTTCTAGTAGTACGGGCCCATACTACTTTCCACATCTATCAATACTTTCCTCAAGGATCGATCCGAATCCTTCAAGTCACTTACTTATCAATCCAAACAACCCTCAACAAGACAAGGCTCTCGGCACCGAATCGCCTCCTAGGTTTTCGTAGGGCAACCACCACACCACTCCCCGCCATCAGCTACAGAAGGACCTACCCCTAACACCCTCTAACTAGCTCACGAATACAATTACATATCACTAACACAGATAATTCTTCGAATGACAGGTCTCATGCTACAACGGTTGGACTCAAACAAAAGTTGCGCAATAGAGTTAAAACCTAACCTTCTGAAATTATCTAGTCTTAATAAACTTAACAGACATGCTTGCTAGTTAGATGATGTTAATGGTAACTCCTAAAAAGCACAAAGCAAGCAACATTCGAGCATCGAGTAATCAGAATTAAGCATAACCTAAAAATGACATATCACTGACTGATCAGTACTAACATGCAAGTCTACAAGCTCATACATTAGGCATACAAAGACATCTCTCCTAGCATTCTATCATGCAATCCTGAGCAGATCCTTAGCCCTAATCTAGCATGCGATTCTCAGATTTACAAATCAAAGCATAACACAAAATATATATGGGTATTTTGGGAAAACTTACTTAACCTCGGTCGATTGCATGCACCACGCCCTTTTTTTATTAGAAAAAACTCTTTTTGTAAACATTTCTTTTATGAAAAATCTACCAAATCCTCAGTTTGAGTCCAGACACACCCGAGAGTATGCATGAATCCCTCAAACCAAGGCTCTGATACAAACTTGTAGTGTCCCAAAATTTAAGACCAAAAATTTCATTTTCATAATAATAAAATCATCAATCAAACATGTTTATAAAACCATAAAGGAAAAACAGAGTATGTCAATTAAACATCCCAAAATACATTAGAGTCAAGTAAGGCGGAAATCATGGTGTGGGTGCGATACGATCATCCCGAGCTCTTCCCTTTTGATCCAGAAGTACCTGAAACATAAATTGTAAACCGTAAGCACCAAGCTTAGTGAGTTCCCCAAAATACCTCATACCATACATATCTTCCAGCGCAAGACTGTGCTAGGTCTATTTTACCCTCGAGTCTATTTCACCCCGAGTCTATTTCAACCCATGTTTCGGCCCAATGCTGTACCGGGTCTATTTCACCCCCGAGTCTATTTCAACTCATATGTTAGCACAAGGCTATGTCGGGTCTATATCACCTACGGGTCTATTTCACCCTACATACATATAGAAAACATGCACACACGCATATAACACATAAAACAAGAGTCACAAAGACTACAAGCACATAACATATCCGACTGTCCTACAGTATAGTGAGCAAACTCACCTTAGTTTGTTGTCAGTCAAATAAATGATTGGGTTGTTGAACCGGGAAAAATCCTCGTGCTAATCAATCAAATATAACCCCAACCGATAATTGGGCCATAAACCATAACTTGGAATCTAGTTCATTTGTCCAACACCCAGGGTAAAAGACCATTTTACCATTTCCTCACTTGGCCTAATAACCGAGGCCCAACCCAATGGCACCAAAAGCCCAATATGGCCCAAATTCCTAAATGATACCCAAAGCCCATTATGGCCCCAAATCCAAGTAGGCCCAAAGCCTAACAATGGCCTAAAGTCAAAAAGACTAGTGGCCCAACAAGACCTAAAACCCTAATAGTCCAAATATGGCCCAAACCACAAAAGTCAATGAAAGTCAAAAGCTGCTGAGTAGGCCCATCGTACTCAGACTTACGCCCTGCATATGCCAACGTTGGCCAGTATGCGTTGCGTACGAGATAGGTACGCCCATCATACTCTACAACAAGCCCAACTCGCCATTAAGTGCTTAATTGGTTAAGCCACTAAGTCAACTTCTCAGATTTGATCCTAAATGATGTCTTAGCACATACAGTTGGCAACTTTACTCCTTTGCATGTCTTAGTGGGACCCAATACTTGATTTTGACCAATAAATCCCATAATAAGAACCCTAGCTCATGCATGGTCCAATATAACACATCAAGATTGCATTTTTATGCACAAGGGAGCTCAAAAATGCTAAGATCTACCATCGTTAGCTTCGGGAATAGCTCATACTCTCAAGAATGACTTAAGGGACTATAAAATGCACACAAACAACCCTAACTAGATCTAACATAATGAACCATCAAGTTAAGAGCTTTATACCTCCAAAACCCTTCCAAGTTGGTGATGATTCTGAATCCACAAGCTCTAACCACACCAATGCAACTTCCAAGAGCTCCTATTCCTTCAAGATCACTAAAAATACTCTCAAAGATCATTTCCAAGCTCAAAACACTCAAATGGCAAGTAGGGTTTCGTTCTCAAGGTTTGGAGAGGTGGAAGCTGGTCATAAGAAGGTCCAAGAGAAACTTAAGGTGTTTAAATAGGGCACAAACCCTAAAAATTAGGGTTTGTCCCTGATGGTCGTACGCCCAACGTACGTGGGTTACCTCCGCGACCAAGTTATCGAGCCAGTACGCTCAGCGTACTCCTAGCGTACGCCAAACATACTCGACTAGGGACCAAAATGCAAGAGTTTTAAGGTTAAGGGCAAAAAGGAAAAATAGCTATGATGAAAATGTTACATACGTAGCCTTTAAAAAGTATCATCAAAATATGGCATTTTGTACACTTTGTGTACACAAAATTTGTCTTTAACCTTTTCTTGAACTTAGATCGTAAGTTTGATAAAAACAAAAAACCATGATGCGTATTTCGGAACATACTTGCAATTGCCACATAAATTGACTATACCCTATCAAAAATGAAAGTCAAATGTTCTGAGTCATGGTTTTAATCATGTAGTTTTTTTATAGGAACCATGACCACGTCTTTGTGCACCCACTCTTACATATTCCATATGAAACATGAAAAATTCAATTGTTCATGTTCATCGCATTCTCCAATAATATGGTTGTAACAAACCGTTATTTCAAATCTATGTAATAGTATAAATCAATTTGTAGTTCTTTTTAAAATAATAAAGAGAAATGTTAGCGTACTATGTACACTTACATAATCGACCCTCAAAAATGAAGTGTTAAATAATCTCGATTGAGATGAACAAAGTGGTAGAGATTGTAACAAGGTTTCCAAAAATATAAAGATCACTAAAATCCGAGTTATAACGAAGAAGTTATAACCTAAACGCCGACAAAACCTAAACGACAAAACCTAAACGATCACTAAAAGATCACTAAAGATCACTAAAAGCCGACAAAACCTAAACGAGAATCGAAGGTCTCGTCAATAGTAGTACAACGGTAAAAAGACAGACGAAAACGGACTTCGGATAAAGAAGTTATGAATTTTTAACGGATTTTCCTGTCCCGGTCTGTTAAAAATAATAATATTAAAAATAAAGTCAAAATTAGCCGACGATGTCTAAATGAAAGTCGTAGAGTATAATTTCACCTACGCGTGCATATAAATAACGTCAAAAACGGAGTTTGTATGCGAAAGTTATGAATTTCGCAAGTTTTGGGCACAAAAATCAAAATATATTGAAAACCGGGAAAATCCGCATGGCTGGAGTTCGGCCACGTCACCTCGCATGTGAGACTGCCTCGTGTCCATTTCTGATTCGACCGAAAGAGCGGCCCAACCCGGTTTCGACGCGCATCCGAGGCCGCCACATGCCTTGCTTCTTCTTCTGACGTGTGCCCCTCGCTTCTGAAGCCACCACCAGTCCGAACACGTGTCCCCTCCTCCCCCCTTCAGACCGGACCCTCGCACCTATATAAAGGGTGCGAGATTCTCCAGTTTTCACTTCCCTTTTTGACCATTTTTCACACTTTTTCACTTCTTTCACCTCTCTAAACTTCCCTACAACCCCCCAAAGCCCCGATATCATATCTAACACCCGAAGCAAGCCCCGAAACCCCGAGATTCCCGAGAAAAACAACCTTCTCCAGTCGAAACTCTGCTTGTGTAAAGCTCGGTTTTTCATCAAGTAAACTTCTTCCCAGAAACGAAACGCTATCTAAATCACCACATATCAAGTGAGTTCATACCCCCGTATTTTCATAGTTTTTACTATTTTAAGGGGGGGGGGGGAATACAAGTCTAACACAAGGATTTTGTGTTACAAATAAATGATTTCAAATTGTGATATAATGAGATTAAGTCATCAAAAGTATTTCAAAATATTAAACTCTTTTATAAGATTTAAATGGCTTAGGACTGATAACTCATTTTGGGTCCTTTTCCTTGTCTGGATGTGGGCTTATAGTATCGGTTATTTGTCCGAATGTCGTTTAAATTTTACTTATATATAATTGTATATGTATATAAATATAAAAGTTATTTCATTCAATTTAGATACCCTTTGTAACATGTTGAGAAAGGGGCTACATTCATAAACAGTTAGACCAATTCAGAAAGTATATATAAATTATAATAGGTATAATTTATGATACATAGAACATTAATTCACGATTCAAGTATACTAGAATACACCGTTTTACAAGAAACAAGGGGTTTGATTTAAAACTAATCGAGGGTATACAACTTTCAAATATATGTTAAGAATACTAATTCAGGAATATACAATCAATCATTATTTCAGGATGATTGGGTTTTTTCATAACTATTATACATGTAACGTCTATATACTTTTTATGAGTCATTTGATTCAGGTAGTTTAGTTCATTTAAACAACATAGTTAAAGTCCTGACATTATAACCAAAATCTTCAGTCGGGGATCGAAACAATATGTGTATCGATCTATATTGGGATTGACAACCCCACACTCAGACTGCTAGCTACAGTCAGGCATACACGCCTACGAGTGATAGTTGTTATCAACAACTTTTAACGCCTTCAAAGCGTTGTTTCAGGCCATCCAGTCTTAGTATGGTTATAATAACTCATTGAAAAGATATGAACAGTATGGTTAGTGTATAATTAACTAAACATGAGTACATTTTCAAAGTACCAGTTTATCAAAATATAGTTTACAGCATTACATCTCAGTATTCAATAACAGCTGGTGAAGCCAAGCACACTCACTTTTACAGTTTATACAAAAAGGATACAAAAACAAAACATTGGTTTACAAATAGAACGATTTTATGTGATTAAAACTACTTTTCATATACAACAGAAAATATAGGATTTTCTGAAACAATTTACATATTCAAAGAACAGAAAACATACTTTTAAACATAAATATTTATGCACTCACTCAACTTTATGTTGATACTCTCTTTTCAAATTACTTGTATTCTCAGGCAAACAATAAACAGGTACTCCTCGAGCCTTTTGAGAAGATGGAGCTAATTTGAGTCATATCGTCTGTATTTTGCTATAACTATTTTGGTGTCAATATACTGTGATTGAACACATGTAAATACTTTTACTTTTAAATGCAATGGTTGTTTGTACTTTGATTACTATGATGCATGTGTTGTGATAGTACAAATGAAGTCCTCCACCCCTGGACGTTTCCGCCGCCTGGTTTGGGGGTGTGACAATGGTACCCTTGAAGTCACCATTTATGTGGGTCACGTCTATCACAAAAGGGCATGCCTATAACAGTTGAGGAAGGTCTATAGCTACAAAACAAAATTTAAATGTACCTAACAAAGGATGTGGAAATATAATATATAAATACATGAAAACATTAAGAAAACCAAATATTACTATGAAACTAGTCGAGAGGAACAAGAACTCAAATTGGTCTTGGTCATATGTTTAAGTGTATGTCATTGTTCCTAGATTATGCTTCTCTAAATTGTAACGATACATAGGGAGTGTAGAAAATGATTCCTCTTGGGGGCATTCATAACTTTAAGCACATGTTGTTTCATACACCGTAGTTTTTTTTGAATGAAGTACTTGTTTTGCACTTCAAATTGAAATCGTGTTTGATGTTGGTTCAAAAGTAGACTTTGTTATGATTACTACACAAGACCACGACAATTAAATGGCTCTCTATTTTTTTGTTTTCCTGATGATGGTTTGGATTCAATTATATTGAATAAAAATGTGTTCATCCATAAGTTTTCAGACCTAGAACATACTAGTATTCTCGAATTACATAACCAAAATTAGCCAAGTATAATTTGCTGGTAACATGATGCTTGAAGCCTTACTTTTATAGATCTATCAACTTTGTACAAAAATCCACCACGAACACATTTTGGTCCTAGTTATAGTTGACAAGATTATTTGTCTTTGAATGCTTTTAGGTTTTTGATCCTTAATTGTGTACTCGGGTCAACCGATCAATCAAATACCGACCCGATAACAGGAAAATTCAACAATAGTGTCTTTCTGTCGCTATGCAAGATTTAACCATGAGTTAAAACTAATGCATGCCAGAAAAAAACCCCAAAAAAAATCCCTGGGAAATAACCGGCGTATAAATACCCATTAAACAAACATAAAGAGGTACAAGGCAAGCAATTGTCCTTTCCCGGGCCATGCAACATACCGGGCAAGAGCTTGTACCACACTTTCACCAGGAGCCTATTAAAGAAAGCTTGACTAAAGGAAAGAGGTAGAACTTCACTAAGATAAACAATTTAGCAATTATCATACCTGACATCTAACTTAGACATCGGAGAGCAATATCGGGGTCCATCCCTCGGTATAGCTTTCTAACCTAGTGTTTGTCTATTTTTGCAGCGTGTCTTCCTGTTTTAACATTAGGAAATGAAAAGACCCAACAACTATCAAGCATCCATGAGGCTACGTAGAAAACAATACTTTTGTAGCTAGGGATGTAACTGAATCAAGCTAGCTCGTGATATACTCGAGATCGAATCGAAAAATACTCGAGATCGACTCGGTTCTAATCGAGCTTGTGATACTTAATATGTATTATATAGTCAAGATCGAGTACTGAAATACTCAACTCGTTAAGCTTGCGAGCTTTCTTATATTTATACTTTTACCCTTTAGTTTGTTCAAATTTTACATAATCGATCTGAATCGTGTCGAGCTCATGGGCTTAGTCTTCCTCTTAAAGACTCATTAATATCTAACTATATTATAGGTAGGTGATTAATAAACCAAGTTTGTAAATAATGATCATACATGGTTTACATATTGCTTTAGATAGCCTTATTTTGTTCAATGGACTCGTAGCCCTCCATAGCTCCATGATAGATTGTAGGTTCATCAAAATCTTACAACGTTTCATCACTTTATGATATGAGTAAACATTTTGTCGAGAACTAGTGAAAACATTAGTTTCTTTGTTGGTTGACTCTTGAATTTCTTTTAAGATGAATTAGGATTCCACTGGCCTCTTTGGATATTAGTTCCCTTTTAAAGATGTATCTCTTTTAAGAAAAAAAAGCCTTGTTCTTAGTATTATCTAAAATCTGGTAGGATATCTAATAATATAACACTAGTTTAATATAGGTTTGAGCTTCACAACGAGAGTAATCTTAGCAAACTTCATACTTTTAATTATGAGAGTGATAGAATATCCCCCCACTATATATTTCAAGGTATCAGAGGCGGATCCAATATAGATCCCGGGGTAGCCCGGGATGCCCCTAAATATTTTTAGTAGTGTAATTTTTTTTTCCAGAAAATTTCATTATATGTAGTGTATATATACATAATATGAATATGTTTAGCGAAATAATAGTAAAATGTGTAGTTAGTTCAGGTGGTTTATAGTGGTGTTGATTATGATAACATGTGCGGAATATGAAAGATCTAGTGAATCATCATACAAATCATAAACACATGGAGTAAATAAAACTAGCTAAGCTCTCATTAGAACTAGAAAGAACATATAAAGTGGGTCTTGTACAAATTCTCTCTCTAGTCTAACACTCCAAAAAGATCATTACATAATGGGAGTCACTCACTTCCTATTTATAGGAAAGACTCAACCCATTTACATATACAAGAGGGTAAAGCACAAATACATCCAAGCGTGACTTTGCACCCTAACATTCTCCCCCTCAAAGTTAGGATTGGATGTCCCGGCTTCAATATCCAACGAGCTCGCACGATCAAGACCAAACTCCCCCTCGAAATGATACCGGTCTTCAAATCCGCAAATGAATACCCGAAGCTTCGAATTTCTCCCCCTTTTTATAATCAAAAAATGATTATAAAACCCATTAAGGGTGAGAAGCACCCGAGGATCAATCTTCACAATACTCCCCCTTGATGTGCCAAAAATGAAACACCGAAAAACTTGCATGGAAAAACAATCACGAAAAAACCTTGAAAATTTTCCAATTTGTGAAATTTTTCGCCTTTTGGGTGAGAGTTGCAAGATTTTCCAAAATCTGGGTAGAAACTGTCACTTTCTAAATTTTGCAGGGACCCGTTGCCTAAAAACAGCTTAAGATGCGAAACTCTATCCCATTTGCGAAACTTTATCCCATTTGCAAAACTGGGCATAAAGTGCCAATTCGCACAAACTGCAGGGGCTTGAAATGTAAATTCCACCATTTCTCAGAATTGTTACCCTAATTTTGAAGTTGGGTTATTTTTGCCAACATTTCGAAACATCAGGGACTCACTTCGAAAATTCTGCATTATTCACAGTTTTTGTCACCATTTCGAATTTGGACCACTTGTGCCATATCTTCGAAACATTAGGGACCCAATTTGAAAATTTTGGTTATCTTCTTCCCAATTCGTTACGCAGGGAACGTACAAGACTTTACCCTTCCCAACTCGTTATCAAGCCTTCGAAATTAACAACCAAACCTTCGTTGCTCGATTCTCGATTGACCTATTTCGAAACCAAAATCAATACTCGGTAAAAGACCTTCGAAACTAAGCTTGCAATTATCGACATCAGCCCCTTAACCTTGATGTCACAGCCTTCGAAACCAAACCCAAATCGATTATCACACCTTCGTTATTACATTTCTTCCCAAAATCAATAGCCATTCGCTTTTTGTTCATTAATCTGTTTAAAAATCAAATCGAGACTCCAAGCTTTCGAAATCCAAATCACCCTTCGCTTTTTGTTACTAACCCAAATCAACATACTTTGCTTCCCAATTGATACCCATCAACAAACCAACATACGATGATTCCTTACGATTCGATCATCAACAACATAGATTATTCAACCCTTCGTCATCAGGATAACGAACATCATTATGAAACCCATTCGACCAATATCCACGATCGACATCAAAATCGACTTCGTCTTCAATCAGCCACTATTCGCTTTCAAAACCATCGACCCCAGTAACTATCATCGATACCCACTTCCATTCGACATCAAACTATCAAATCAAATAAAAACAAAACTGCCTTCATCTGCTTCGACTTCAAAATCAAATAATCAAGATTTACTGAACGAAAGCCAAATAATCAATTTTGACTTTCCAGGTTGACTTTCGATTTCAAGAAATCAACGTGAGTTCTTCACTTTTCTTTCGAATTGAATCGAGAAGAAACTCAAAACACCAATTCGATTTACAGAAACATGAAGATGAAAATGAAAACACACAAACAATTGATTAAAAATCGAGACATGAGAATCAAAAGGTATGACTCCAGTCAAAATCGAATTCAACTCCTATGAACACAAATTGAAAATAAGTTTGTCTAGAAATCGATCTTTAATCTTTGATTCTAGGATACGACACTGATTTCGATACTAGTTCGATACTTTTTGATCCTCAAACGGCTCATAATCTATCTGATTTCAACTCATGGGCTTTGAGTCAAACGAACAATATCGGATAAAAATGTGGACTCAAAAGAATGAACAGTAATGAGTTTTAGTTTTGGACTCATGTTTCAGATCAATGAACAATTACATATTGTTTATTTGGGCTCAAAGTTTGATCAAAATGAATATTACTCAGATGAATCAAATATGAATCAACGTTTTGGGCTAATTTCAATCAAAAGAATAGAAAACATGATTGGGCTTTGATCTTAAAAAAATATTGTTGGGTCGACAATGGGTTTGAAATGAAATAGATCCAATGAATCAAGACGATTGAAAATGAAAAACGCAAAGCACGAGTCGTAATCAAGAATGTTTTGGACTCCATTTGAGAATTTGAGATACCTTTTTGACGATCTGAGTTCCATTTGCAACGAACGAATCAAATTTAGAATATCTTGGTTCTTTTGTCGGAACGAGAAAATCTTCAATTTGAACATTGTACCACCCACGATGCGTGTTGTACAACTCGTTCTTCGTGTTCTTCATGTTCTTCAACGATCCAAGAACATCTTCACAAGAACCACCAACACTTTTGGGTTTTGACTTCAAATTCAATGCAACCTTTGGAGATTGTTGCTTTGGAACCCAAATTTGCTTCACAACAACATTTGACGATTTTTGTGAGTAAACCCGCTTGTTTTTGCGTTTGATCTTCTTCTTCTTTTTCTTCCTCATCTTTTTGCATCTTGATATTTGATTTCATGAACAAAACCACTTTCCATAACTTCAACTTTGCAAGTTTGAATCAAATCTTTTGGAGTTTGATACTTGTGAATTTCTTGGATTACCGGCTTTCGATAAGGAATCATTCCTTCAAACGAATCACAAGAACACAAAATATCATCGGTTTGAACTCCAATCGAGCAAAAAACTTTTTCATCTTCATGAGAATCAACTTGAATCTTCTTATCATGAACTTCAATAACATCAAGAACATCACATTGAACTCCATAGTCTAGAACTTCAACAAACTTAAGAGCAAGAAGATCATTCGGGTTTTCAAAAAGAGAAATGTATGGCTTATCAAACAATTCTCTTTCTTTTCTTGTCGATTGATTATAACTAAGAGATGCCATGATCTGAGCATTTTCAGCCAAGCATTCAATCTTCGAAAGTGGTTGAAAAATCAATCTTCCATGATCATCCTTCAAACCTTCATAAGAAATCAAAGTTTCCCATGAAATCAACCTGCTAAACAATAACCCATAAAATTGCTTTTCGTTGACTTTGTATTTGACATCTTTAACGATCACAACCTAAGAATCATACTCCAAGAACACCATGATCACAAGAACTTGAAAAGTTTTAGAGAGAGAAAGTGATTTGAAATGGGTTTTCTAGAGAGAGAAAGTGACACAAACAAGTATTATAGAGAGAGAATCGAATTATGGATCAAAACCAAGGAAAAATTCGATTTCTAGAACACAAAACACTCTCTAATCATGAAGATCAATAAGAACATGAAGAATCACCAAATTTAAAATGTCATCATGGATCAATTCTTGATCAAATCAAGAACACCCGTTCTGATACCTATTGTAGTGGTGTTGATTATGATGACATGTGTGGAATATGAAAGATCTATTGAATCATCATACAAATCATGAACACATGGAGTAAATAAAACTTATTAAGCTCTCATTAGATCTAGAAAGAACATACAAAGTGGGTCTTGTACAAATTCTTTCTCTAGTCTAACATTCTAAAATGATCATTACATAATGGGAGTCACTCACTTCCTATTTATAGGAAAGACTCAACCCATTTACACATACAAGAGGGTAAAACACAAATTCATCCAAGCGTGACTTTGCACCCCAACATGGTTATGGCGATAAGGCGTTTTTCTGGAGGTTGCAAGTTCGAATCTTCTTTCTAACATTTTTTTTCTTTTATTTTCGCATCTATATAAAAGGATTTTATATAGCATTATACAAATTTTATACCTATTATATTATGATGTTGTGAAAATTAAACACAAGTACCGAATTGTCCAAGTGGTAGAACGTTAAACTTTTAACTTAGATGTCCCTATTTCGAATCTCGGCCTTGACATGGGTGTACTTTTTTTTTATCAGTTTCTATCCTATATCCCTTCAATTTCTTTCTTATAATTCTAAAATTGTCTCACATCGGCCATAACATGAAACACAACTCATACACATATGTTATATAAGCAACACAAGCTTCTCAATTCTCAACAAGTTAAACTTTCAAATGGGTTTGGGTTTAAACCCGAAACCGAGTTTGAAAAACGGAGAAACCGAACCCTTCGATTTCTGATACCCCTTTAATTTGGCCCTAGCTCCGCCACTACAAAGTATGCTATTAAAACCGTCTTTTTTGGTACAAGGTTTAGGACTTTTATAGCAGCCTTCACGATATAACCCTAGAAACTATTCTGAAGCATAGTAAAACTCATAATATATCAAACCATAGCTATTAATGTTCAGTTTTTTGGACATGTTGTTATGGTGTTTTGGGTGAAGTTAACTGTAAAAAAAAATCGCAGTCCATTAGATGATGTTTAAATTTTTAATTAAGATACTCATTATCCATTTAGGATTTGAGAACCTTATCCATTTCCCTAGTTGATTATCTACGCCATTTTTGAATATCTAGATACCTTAAAGGTTTCATACTTATGTTTAATCAAATAAACACAACTATACCTACAACTAGTTAACGATGTATCTTTGATTGTGTCATGTGGTTGATCTGAATGGTTCACACATACAACATGTACAAGGTATAATATATCCTTTATCTATCATAATTATCTGTGAGATGCACTTTTATCATGTTTCTTGATAAACAATACTTGCATTTATCATAAATTTTTTGTTTAAATGACTTACCATATATGTGAGTGGTACATTTTGTCATATTTCTTGATAAACTAGCCAAATCAATATTAAACTATTGTTATTGTACTGGTTATATGTCATGATAATGATTTTCTTTTAAAATAAGAAAACATTTCATAAAAGATAACTTCTACTTAAAACTCAAGTCAAAACCATCTCATGAAATAATATATACATCAACAACTTCAACATAAAACTATAGATCAAACACTAGAGAAAATGAGTTGGTTCCTGATCATATGGATAAAATTAGGTTGCTCATGGTCTATGAGTAGATCCAACTCTACGTGTTTCAGCTTTTTGATTCCCTTTCTCTAGAACCTCATGTGTTTTTCAGAAAGATACTCATGTGTTCTTCATGTTAAAGTTGGAAACAAACTTATCGTAATAAGTAGTCAATAAGTTAAGGACAATATCAGAATTACTAGTCATGATGACTAAGATAAGACATGCCACTTCATTTGAGTCACTTAGACGTCTCTCATGAGCGTCTATGACAATGCTGGTAAATCTAGCCAAAGAAACCTTTGGAATAGGTTCCTTGGTGGCATAAATACTGTTTGCAAAACCGAGAACTCCTCTTAAGTTTTGTAAACAACAAGCATAATCAATGTGATTGAGCTTATCCTGATCGAAAAGTCTATTAACAGTATATTAAAATGCTTAGCTTTGTTAGGATCGTTATAGCTGAAAAAATAATGTAAATGCAGAAGTATAATCAACATAATATTTGATCGACAATATAATTTAAATAAAGAAAGTAAATGAACTATGTTTTTCCGTATTAAGGCTTGCTTTCAAGACAGTAATAGTAAAGTGCACAATAATAGTTGATGGACAATGAAACTTGTATTTCTAATTGATAAAGACAAGACTACAAGAGATACAACTGATACGCTTTTTTTCAAAGCTAACCTCATATCCCTTATGTATAATACTTGCAATACTTCTCCTACAAGACTAGGACATGATTGGATATAGTGGGTACTACTCTAAACTCATTACCATATCTTGGAATCCGATGTGAAAATATCTTATCTATAACAATATATAAATTAAGTACAATCGATGTGTTAAAAACACCACAACTTGGTGTCTATGTCTATGAGGCTTTTCTTTAATTTTCGCTTTCATCTCTCAGGGTCATCACTAATCATCACATCTATGCTTCACTCAATCCATCTATAACTCCAATATTAGTTGTGGGGGTCACTTCAAAAACTTATATCAACATTCTTCACCTAAGTGAGCTTTGTGAAGGAGTTTTTATCAACACCTTCCAAGAAACATCAATACATGTCTCCATAACTTCCCTACACTAATAATCTAACCGGTAAGTTTATTCATGTATTCTTTTAGATTTGGGGCAGTGTATTTTGATCTTAAGAATGCATCAACACTACCTTCAATGTGAACGTTCGAGAACCGATGCATCTAGCTTAGCCACAAGAATTTATTTTCTCCTTACTTTAATTTTCTATATATCGAACCCATAATTATTTGTTAGTCACTCCAAAATTTAGTTTATATATGCTTTCTAAGGAGATATCAAATGGTTTAAAAGGTTCAATTTTAATGATTTGTCACAACTCATTATCAATTGCCAAAAAGTTTAACACTAACGATTCAATAAAGTTGAGCATGCAACATAAGGAGCTTTGAAGTTGTGATATATTTATGTTGTACAGTTGAACTTCTTGTTGATGGAAAATAGATATTTGGTGTTCATGTCTTTAAATTCTTCTTGGGCGACTTCAAAATCTTTGGAATCCCTATCAATGGTGTATTAAAAGAAATCAATATGTTTGAAGTTGGGCTTATTTTAGAATTTGGCATACGTTGACCTCTTTAGGGGCCATACCTTGTTCCTTCCTTGAGAGTACTTATTAAAGTCACACAGGTGATCAAAATCATGTGGTACTCTTTTCTCATCGGCTATCCTTAAATATTCCATACAAACTTTAAATTATGCCTCATTTGGTGAAGTTGGGACATCCCAACTATATTCTAAGTTTCTTGGCGCAACATAATTCTTTAATGATACATAGTATTCATCTATTAAATGCATGATTGTTTTAATCCATAAATATGTGGGGATCAATATCGATGGCCACACATTGAACTTTGTGAATTTCTTAAATGAACTTTACAAATTTATATTCTTTGAACACTTTCTTCTTCTACGTTATATTAGGATAATCAGATGTCGATGGATTAGAATATCTAAGAGTAATAGGATCCATTTCTTTGGTGTTCAAATATTTCTTAGTTGTAGACTTTATTGGAGCATGAGGAGTTTCTTTATTATTTTGTGATGGAGGAGTAAGAGTAATGATGTGATTTTCCTTCAAGGATTGATCATCAATTGAATGACATAAGAATTCCTTTCGGTGGAAATCTTTTTGGGAGACTGTGGTGGAGTAGGAAGTTTTTCTTCATACACAACGCGGGTGGATTATTTAGAATTTTCATCGTGCAAGGTTTCTGTAGGGATATAGGAGTGTTATTTTCTAGGATCTTCCTGATGTATGGATTAAGCAACGTTCAACGGTGAGTATTCCAAGCTCAGATCTATAAAGGAATTAGCTTCACCTTATTCCTCTCCTTTTTCTAGATGTATGTCTTGTCCATCTCCTCAAACTTCTTCACATCCATGTCTTCATTAATTAGTTGAACATTTGGTTGAAATATTTAGCAATTTGCATGCTAAGTTGGTTAGGGTAGAACTATGGGGTCTATCATGACCGAGACAATATAATTAGTGGTTAGGATTACTTGGCTAATTTTGTTAATAGGAAGTTTAAGAATCCTTGTTGATTCATTGAGGAACTTAATGACTACGTAGAGCATAACATGGGTTAGATCCTGATAAACTTTCAAGTCATTTTATAGCTCGTTGATCGTATATATGTATGCATTTTTGCATACCTCGATTAAGGTCTTCACATATTCCTTATTAAAGCACATGTATCCATAAATGTGGTTTGAGTTTTCCTTACCACTTCAATCATCTCAATAGTTCGAGACAAGAAGTCACTCTTTTTTGCTTCCTTATCTAATATGCCAACACTTTCTCACTAAACCATAATTCATTATCTTCAGTCCTTTCATGGTGTCTACAAACACATTGTAAAATGTATTAATCACATAATGATCTTTTACGAGTCAAATATTCTGAATCGACGTCAACATAGTGTTAAGCTTCCTATTAAGAGTTAGGAACTCAACTCTTGAGACATCTTTCACCTTCTTTGGATTTGGTTTTGATTGGGTGGGAGGAGAGTGTGGCCTTTAAGGATTTATCTTTATTTTTATAGGAGAGAGAGGTTGATTCTCAATAGACAAGGAACGTATGTGTTGTGTGAAGCTATGGTCAGAAACAAAGATCTTTTCTCCACTATCAGATAGAGCATCGTTTTCACCAGATTCGTTAGGTATAAAGTCTTCATCTCCACCATCAAGATTGTATTGCTTGTTGGGAAAGAAGTGTATATGGGTATGTTCTTATGTTGTTGAGTTTTTTCTTTCATCATCTTCTCCCATTATGTTGCTTTCTCCGCCTCGACTTTGGCCTTAGCCTTCGCCTTTTATATTCGTCTTGTTGCAACAACTATAACCTCTATTTCATTTTCACTCTCTACTCTTTGTTATTGCTTTCATCTCTAGTATCCCCCTTTCATATTCTTCTTTATCAAACATCTCAACAGTAACGATCAAATCATCACCATAGAGGTCATATTGAGCTTGTCTATACTCCTCATACTTTGCTATCTTCTTATTGAGCTTCTCAACATCCTCATATCTCCCGTTGATTTCTCTAGCGACACTTGACATACTCTTTGATTGTATCTCAACAATGTATTTGGATAATGTTTCGTCTTTCATGGTTTCCTTTCTGTTCATAGCATATAATACTTGCTCAAATTCGTCGGTACTAATAACCAACTAGGTGTCCGACGTTGACATAGGATGTCGCACCAAAGTGTAAGTCCCATGGCCAATATCGCTTGTGTGTAATCAATAGTTATATATTGCAATACATAAAAATTGTTTGTCTCATGACCAACACAAAAGTTGTCATACCATAACATGTATAATCAAGTGTTATATATTGCATAACACCATTGATTCACTCCCACGAACCTTTAGTAAAAAAAACTCTAAAAAAGTGATTGTAAGAACTCATTTTAAATAATATAATTATGTATTGATATAATTTATTAAAACCTTGAACACATCTAATATACAATAAATGTAACGCTAAATATGTATTATGTAATTTAGGTTTGAAATGTTGTATTCTCCAATGAGAGCCGATTCATACACAATAATTTTTATCCGTACACAACAACTTGTGCTTTAAAATGTTGTATTGTACAACTTTGTAAAACATTGATTGTTGTGTACGAAAAAAATTGTTGTGTATAAATCACTTCCCTTCTCCGGTATATACAAAAATGTCTTGTTATCTGACATATATAAAAATGTCATGTTGTTCAACATATATACAAATGTTACATATTGATGCCTACGTTATCAAATTCAGATTGTTCTATATTTTGTCTCAACTGTGCCAGTAAAATACAAAATCTTGTTAAGTTGAAAATGAACTATTTCAAAAATTGTAGTCATTTTTTAAAATACATAAAAACTTAATTGAAATTAAGAAAAATAAAAGTTCTAATACTATTTTTGTGAGTATTCCAAAATATAACTGAACATTTAAAATCAATGGTAAATTATATAGAGGTGGGTCTGAGGATCCACATAACTTTTTTATTTTATTTAGTATTTATATATTATTTTGTTTTAGAACTTATCTTAGAAATATATATATATATATATATATATATATATATATATATATTATATTATTTTGTAGTATTGGAATTAAGAAGCAAATATATAAAATAAATCATGGAAGATTCATATTTAAATCTGCAAAGCAAATTATTAATGTTTATCAATACCTATTATATATGGGATATAACAAAAAAAGATATATAGTTGTTTGATATTATAATAAAATAACGATGAAAAGTTATTAGGAAAAGTCGAAAACAATGTAACTCCTAGGGATGTTATTCGGACCGAACCGAACCGAACCCGAATAACCCATAAACCGAATAAGGGTAATTGCATGAACCGAAAACCGAACCGATTAACCAATACGGGTTCAGTTCGGTTCGGGTATTAATCGGTTCGGTTCGGTTATTAGCTGAATAACCCGAATAACATGTACAAGATGATTAATGACCTAATATAACCGAAAAAACCCGAATAAACCGTATTAGAATTCTACAACCCGAATAATAGAATATCAATGTAGTTTTATACATCAACATAAAACATTCAAAGACTAAGATGTAACGCCCGTAGATCCGGGCTAGTCAATTTAGAGATAATAGGGGTCGAAAACGACTTTTCGACAAAAGATTATTTAGAATAAATAGTCTTAACCAAGTTGTAGAATACGTCTCAAGGTTTCCGTACATATAAAGAACGCCGAAATCCGAGTTATAACGAAGAAGTTATGACCCGTCAAAGTTTTACGGCAAAACCGACATGACACCGGGAGACGTAAATAGTGAATTTACGATAGAGAGACTTTTAGCCTTAGCGATCTAAACGAAAGTCGTAGAAAACGTTAAACCGAGAACATACAAAAAAAATACGCCCAAATCTGACTTCGTATGAGGAAGTTATGAATTTTCTAAGATTTGGCATAGTAGTGCACGACCCGAAACTCGAATTTTAGATCGGGCGGTTTTTGGCCTACGCGACCTAAAGGAGAATTGAAGATCTCATTAATAGGAACTCAACGGTAAAAAAGACAGACGAAAATGGAGTCCGTATGTAGAAGTTATGAATTTTACGCGTACATTTAACAGTATAATCTCCTCGTACTGTTAAATTTAAGATTGGTCGAGATTAGCCGACGGAGTCAAAATGAAAGTTGTAGATCTTATTTTTACCTACGCGTGGATATAAAGAACGTCAAAAACGGAGGTCGTATGTGAAAGTTACGGATTTTAGAAGTCGGAAGTGTGCTGTGCGAAAATGGGTGATGTGGCACAATCTTGGCCATTGCTTTCTCCCCAAGTCTTGCCACTAGATGGTGACATGTGGCACCAAGTTCAGCCATTTTTCACTCTATAAATAGAACCTATCACACCCTCATTTTCTTCACACATTTCCCATTCTTTCTTCTCTTTACTCTCTCTAGAACCTCTCTCTAGCCCCGAAACCCCCCGAAAAGCCTAGGGAACCTCCCTAGCACGAGGCGGAAGCCCCGGAGTGCTCGACGGCTCCGAGAAGAAGAGCTTTTCGGCTCAGGAACGCTGCTCCAAGCAAAGCCCGATTTTCTATAAAACCCGCTGTAAGTGAGCTACGCCTACGCTATTTTTAATATATCGTTTATTTAATTATAGTAGCGTTATTAGGAACTTATAATAAGTACTTGGGCTATTATTATAGGTTATATAAGTATTGTTTAACGCTTATATAATAGTAATAATAGCTAGACTATTAATTAGTCTCGGCGAATAATAGACTAAACTCTAGTGGTAATAATACTAGGTTTCGTCGAAGAAAATTATTTTTAAGAAGCGAAGCGCTGTCTGAGTTCGGATTCACCACCTTTTCAAGTGAGCGCATAGTTACTTTCATCTTACACATAGATATGAAGTATTTTAAATAAATTACGTGTTATGTGTGCATATTATCTGTATACTTTCTATCTATGCCGGATGAACGATTTTATACATGTTTTAAATGATTTAAACTGTATATATATATATATATATATATCTACGAGAATATGTTGGGTAAAACATGGGTAGATGTAATAGATGGGATATGAGTTGGATGATGAGTTGAGAGGTGTTATAGACCACGAGGTGAGTGTGAGAGGTGGACGATGTGAGAAGCCTTTCCCAAATGATGGCCCCGTCATCTAGTAGAGTATTGATGACAACCACAGACTATTCTAGACAGTCCAGTGGAACACTGGCAGGCTCGCAACCTGTAGATGTTGTGAACGATGTGTTCACCGGTGTACTCTAAAAACCCATTGACATGTATTGCGAGTGGACTCTCGAAATCGATACTGTCAATAAACGAGATAACCCTAGCAGCTGTGCTCGAAGGACAATACTGGTAGCTGCGCCTCACATAGAATGTCACAATTCTGGCAGCTGCGCCTAAGTGATAGAACTAGCAGCTGTGCTTGACAGCTGTGTCATTGACAACGATGGACTTTGTGCCGATTCCTTAGGAATGAATGAACGAGGAATAATTGATTCTTAGGGTAGATCCTTAAGGGTAAAGAAGATAATGGGGATGGGTAATTGGGTTGATTGTTTGATGTTTAAACATAATAATTATATTATTGTGGGTTGAAAACCCTATGTACTCACCAGGTTTTCCAACCTGACCCACTCAGTTTATTTGTATCACAGGTGTCGATATGAAGTTATATTACACTGAGAGATTTAAAAGAGATGTAGATCACTAGTGTAAATGAATGTAAGTTCTGTTTATGCTTATGTTTCTGTATTAACGATGACATCCCAAATGTTTTAAAATGAATAAAAATACATTTCTTCGAAAATGCTTTGATAACGTATTTATCATGTTTTTCTGGGAACAAATTCCGCAAGATATTTATTAAAAGAAGTACTCTGATTTTTATAAAGCATAAACAAAATCGGTCTTTTCTGGCCGTGAAAATGGGGATGTCACATAAGATAACATAATAACACATTGAAAGAATACCATTTACATAGTAGATTAATCTAATGAGAATTAATTTCTTTCTTGAGTTTTTTGAGTTGGAGTCCAATTTCCATGACTAACAAAGTAAGAATTCGTGAATCCTTAAAGACAATAGGAATGATCGATTTTTGAAAGTTTGAAACAAGAGGAATGATCGACAGAAGTGATTTTGAGTTTGGAAATAGATAAGAAGATTGGTCGATTTTGAAACAACGAGAACGAGGATAGGTTTTTTTTTTCTGTTATTAGACAAAAGTATGAATCGTGATTTTGATTTCTATCGATTAGAGAAAGGGGAGGAGGAATGCTTATTCGGGTCGACTATTTAGAACCAAATAAGCTCTTATTTGGGTAACCCGAACCGAATAACCCGAGAACCGAATAAGCATAATATAGATACCCGAAACTAGAATCGAATTGCTTATTCGGGTCTAATTCGGTTCAGTTCGGGTTTTCGGACCAAATTCTCATCCCTAGTAACTCCTATTATATTGTGATTGTAGGAAATGATGGTTGTAAATGAGTTTTTCAAAAAAGAAACAAAAGTCCGGTTTTAAATGTCAAGTAGAACTATTTTTATTGATTTTCAGGGTTCGATCGGTCCGATTGAACCCATTCTCTTACAAACCGGTCAGGTTTTATTGATTCGACGCAACCCATTGTAGGTACCATTGATTTTTTCATTTTTACCGACTATATAATTTCTAGATTAGCTATTAAATAAAACAATATCGTAAATTAACATTTGTAAACCAATAATTCGAAGAACATAAAGTTACCGTTTGAAGTCTTCACATTTTCAGAAAAAAAATCCGTATCAATTTCCCATTTCCCAAAAACTTTACAGGGCATTACCAACACTCTGACCCATCACATACAAGACCTTCATTTCTTGTTTCACTTCACTACTTTTCTCTCCGATTCTTTCACAATGTTGAAAATGGCGGGTCTCTTGGCTCCTCTTTTCTTCCTCTATGTTTCTGGTAAGCTCAATCAAAACTCCATACTTCCTTCTTCTTCTTCTTCTTCTTCTTGCTCAGATTTGTGTTTCTATTAGTTGCAGGTCAAGAACTGCTACAAATCTCAAGTCTCGATAACCATGGTTCAGTACAAGAGGCATTACAGTCGACATCACATGCAATGGGAGTATTCTTGGATGAAGGGAAGCTCGACGAGGTGTCAACAAGCATTTTAATGGCGGAAACATGGCTTAGGACTCATGTTTTATCTCGTTACCCTTCTGTAAATGTAACCACCATTGTTGTTTCTAATAGGCTTCTGTGTGGTGACAAAAGCTTTGAAAACCAAGAAGAAATTTCGAGGTTAACACTTGTTGCAATGGAGAACGTTTATCATTCTCTTGTTAGATGGGGCTTAGAGAGGAAAATTAGAGTTTCTGTTTTGATTTCCTCAAAATGTTTACTCAAATCGTACCTTAAACCTGTTTTTAAGTTACTGGAAGAGATAAATTCAACTTATACTTTGAAAACACATGATTTTTCGGAAGAAACTGTTGAAATTTTGAGTTCAAACTTGAAATCCATGGCGGATTTGGGTGTTTTCCGATCGAAAACAGTGAATGTGATATCTTTTGAGACGAAACAAGAGAAACCCAGGTCAAGAAAACTCGCATCGGAGGTGGGTTACTCTGTTCCCTCCGACGCCGCCACTACCCCTCTCCCACCGCTCATCGGGGTCACTTCACCACCGCCGCTGTCTCTACCTTTTGCGCCGGAGATGCAACCTCCGATGACGGGTACACCTAACAGCCCACCACCGCATTATGGATATGATCTACCGCCCTGCAATCCCTATCCTACTCCTCATCACGGCCGCAGAGGTCGAGGTGCAATGGCTGCTCCACCCCCGATGGGCGACGGTGGTGCGATAGCAGCACCGCCACTTGCGCATGAAGGAGTGTGGTGCGTTGCGAAACCCAGTGTGCCGTCGGAGAAGTTGCAGGAAGCTATGGATTACGCCTGTGGAGAAGGCGGCGCCGATTGTGACCCGATTAGCCCCACCGGAAGCTGTTATTTTCCGGACTCCATTGTTGCTCATGCTTCTTATGCTTTTAACAGTTACTGGCAGAAAAACAAGAAAAATGGTGGAACATGTGGATTTGGAGGGACTGCTATGCTCATCGATTCTGACCCAAGTAAGCAATTTTCCGATTAAAAGATTCAAAGATTCAAAGACATTACTTTTCAAAATACAAAATTCAGATGAATCTTTTTAGTTTTTCAACTCAAATAACTTTCCAATACTGAAGTCCTATTAGAATATCATCTGGGTTTTCGTTATCTTCTCTATATTCTAATCACTTTGAATGATTTTGAAGATTAAAAATGAAAAAGTTCGACTTAAAAATGAAGTTAAAGATGGTGTTTAAATTTGGGTTCTTTTTGCAGGTTTTCGTCAATGCCATTTCACGCTTGAGTAATTTTGGGAGGATTAAGTCGATGTGGAGGAGGTTGTGGTTGATTATGAAGAGATTAATGTTTAATTTTGTGACATGTGATTTTAAGCTTATTAGTATAGAATTAGGCTGTCATTGAGAATTTGGAATTTGTGGTGGTTTTGATAGTAACTCTTTTGAGAAGTCACCGAAAAAATTTCTCCCATCGGATAAGCTAGTTCGAAAATCAAATATGGTTTGTTAGAGAATGTAATCTTAGTTCACAATGAATTCAATGCATTTTGTTTATGTTAGGAATTATTGAAGGATGGATTAATAGAACCTCATTTATTATGATGATTTTTAGTTGGTTTGAAGGTTGCGAGAGAATTGAGGTGTTGCCTTAGCTCTGTTTAGCAATGTTTTAAAACCCGGGTTTTTAGTTGACCCGGTGTGATGACCGGTTCACGGGTCAACCGGTTGAACCGCCGGGTCAACCCGGTTTATGGCCTTTTGCTATTTTCACATAATCTACACAATCAAAATGTTGAAACAATGATCAATTAACAATAAATGAACTGTAAACTAACCAAATTTGTCACAAAACCTTGAAACAATGATAATTAACAATAAATGAACCGTAATTGATTTCACAGTCAATTGATAATTAACAATAAATAAACTAACCAAAGTCAATTGATAATTAACAGTAAATAAACTAACCAAATCTATCACCTGTAATTGCTAATTAACAATAAATGAATTGTAATTGATAATTAACAATAAATAAACTAACCAAATCTATCACCTGTTTCAAAAGAAAAGCTAATCAGAAGTCATAGAAGAAAATAATCTGATTTCAAAGTCAATTGGAGAAGAAAATAAAAAAATCTATCACCTGATTTCACAGTCAATTGATTTCACAGTCAAAAGAAAATTGATTTCATAACAGCTAATCAAAATTAGATGAACGGAAGTCGTTGTAGCAGGAAAAAAAAGAAAGGAAGTAGCTGTTTTGCAGCTAGTCATCAGTTGCTGAGTTCATAACAACAGTCGCTGATTTCATAACAACAGCTAGTCAAAAGAAAATTGGGGTTTCGGTGGAGAAGGAACAGCCAACAGGAACATCAGTCGCTGTAGCAGGAAAAAAAAGGAAATCGTTGTTTTGCAGGAAAAAAACTCACCTGGAGAAGAATGGAAGTCGCCGGAGAATAACGGAAGTAGCTGGCTCGCTGCTGAGGTCACTGCATTGCAGTCGCTGCTTTCTTTCAGTCGGTGCTTTCGTTTCCCAGAGAAGAGAAGAACGAGCGATACTCACTTAATTATGCAAGCCCTAATAAACGGGCCAATCCGGTTTTTACCGGTTCAAAGTACCCGGTTCAACCGCGGTTTATGGTAAACCCGGCCGGTTCGATCCGATCGGTATTTTTACTAAAAACCGGTCTCAATTGACCCGTCTTCTATCCCGGGTCACGGTCCAACCGGTTCAACCGGCCGGGTCGACCCGGGTTTTAAAACATTGCTGTTTAGCATCTTAAAGGTTTTGTTATGGCAACATCGATATTGCTCACTATAAATATCCATATTGCTAGTTATAAAATCAAGATGGTTTCACCCAAATATTGTGTTAATAGTAATGTTTTAAAAATCGGTTTTAGCCGGCCGGTCGAACCGAAAACCGGAGAACAGAGTGGTTACAGTAATATCGATTCTATACTGATTTCTTGACCGGATCGAATCGAATGTTTTTCCAAAAATTGAGTTGAACCGATGTCATAAAAATTGGTAAAAGCCTGTGAACCTGTGAGTTAGACTTGGATTTCACCTAGTCCGTTAACACAAGTTCATTCCAACACAGATTGAATATCGATCGGCCATTAGGTTATCCCTCGATATTCTTCCCATTTGAGCTTTCAAACATTGATATTCTCAAATTAAAAATGGATATCTTCAAATTAAACGTCAGATCTTCTGAAATTGAACGTCTTCCGAGTGTCTGATGGCCATTATACCATGTATGTGTTCGATTTCTCCAAATTAAGTGTCAGCCAACATCCACCGTGTCCAATTTGTTTTCTCCAAAAATCCACCGTGTCCAATTTGTTTTCTCCAAAAATTGACTTGTGTGTTCGACTTTTCTATTTTTCTGAGGTACCTAGCTGAGTTATATATGTGTCATTATATTCATTAGTGTCATTATATATAGTGTGTATGTTGGATTGTAATTTTTATATTCATTAGTGTCTATGTTTATGTGTCCATGATTTTACTATGTCCGGGTTGACCCGACGATTGAACAATTTGAACCGGGAACCCGTCACCAGATCGGTCAACTACAAAAAACAATTTTTAAAACATTGTTTAATTGTAGAACTACACGTGTGAAGCCTATAATCTCGAGATCCATTGAAAGAGTCAAAGAAAAATGGGAAAATGATTTATAGTGGAGTGAGTCGTTCTAAATGGTTTGCGAGAGAAGGCTAACAGCCGACAACACAAAATCAGCGGCGTGTGGTACCATAAAATTTACCACAAATATGTGGGAAGTGCGGCTTCTAAATACAATCAATTTCCAGCTTAATACAGTGAATTCACAGTTTAAGACGCAAAATTCACAACTTAAATAATAAATTCATAGAACTACACGTGTGAAACCTATAATCTCGAGATCCATTGAAAGAGTCAAAGAAAAATGGGAAAATGATTTATAGTAGACTGGGTCGTTCTAAACGGTTTGCGAGAGAAGGCTAACAGCCGACTACACAAAATCAGCGGCGTGTGGTAGCATAAAATTTACCACAAATATGTGGGAAGTGCGGCTTCTAAATACAATCAATTTCCAGCTTAATACAGTCAATTCACAGTTTAATACACAAAATTCACAACTTAAATAATAAATTCATAGTTTAATACAAAAAATTATACATTTTCAGCCAAATTCCATACTTAAAACTTACATTTATACTTTCACACATGAAGACTAGCGTTTCTTTCAATGTTTAATTTACACAATATTCACAGTTTAAATTTTACACACTTTATTTAAAATTAGAGAAAATCAGATCTATATATAATGCTTTTTTCATATAATATCTTAGAAGCAATATAAAAAATTCAAGTTTAATAAAAAAAATTACAATTTAATACACAAAATTATACATTTATACATTAAAAACTATAGGCTAATGGTGTATGACGATTAGCCCAAACACAACAGTCATACGATACAAATTAAAGGGCCTTACCGGGAACTAGCAACACCTTAATTAAATAATACTTAAGCACTACTCGACGACATGTGATTTTAAGCTTATTATATATATATATATATATATATATATATATATATATATATATATATATATATATATATATATATATATATTAAAGCGTAACAACAGGGACTTTAGGTTTTTGACACCATTCTATGGGGTTTCATACTTTTGCTCCCTTCAATATTTACCCATGCAATCTCCACCCAGAAGTATATCTAATTGTGCAATCTCCACCCAGAAGTATATCCACTTGTCAATTTGGTCCCTGCCTTTTGTAAAATTGTTCTATTTAAATACTTTTTTTCGCGTTATTACAAATTTGGTCCTTCCTTGGTCAATGAGTAGTGAACCCTACTGTATACTCTTAGAGTTCTTCGTCGCTCTTACATGTTTTTGAAAATTGTCGTTTTTTGGCCAATTTTTTTTTAGAAAACTCTAAATTATTTATAACCCATGCGATGCATGGGCTCTTTCCTAGTTAGTATAGAATTAGGTGTCATTGAGATTTGGAATTGTGGTGGTTTTGATAGTAAATCTTTTGAGAAGTCACCGAAAAAATGTCTCCCATCGGATTCACAATGAATTTAATGCATTTTGTTTATGTTAGGAATTATTGAAGGATGAATTAATAGAACCTCACTTATTATGTTGATTTTTAGTTGGTTTGAAGGTTGCGAGAGAATTGAGGTGTTGCCTTCGCTCTCTTTAGCATCTTAAAGGTTTTGTAACGACAACATCGATATTGCTCACTATAAATATCCATATTGATGGCTATAAAAATCAAGATGGTTTCACCTATATATTGTGTTAATACTAATGTTTTAAAAATCGGTTTAAGCTGGCTGGTCGAACAGAGAACATGAGAACAGTGTGGTTCAAGTATTACCGGTTCTATGCCGATTTATAGATTGGATCGAATCGGATGTTTCTCCAAAAATTGATTTGAACCGGTTCATAAAATTGGTAAAAGACCGTATGAACCTGTGAATTAGACTTGGATTTCATTTAGTCCGTTAACAAAAGTTCATTCCAACCCAGACCGAATATCGATCAGCCTTTAGGTTATCCCTAGATCTTCAGCATTCAAAAGTTGATATTCTCAAATTAAAAGTGGATATCTTCAAATTAAATGTTGGATCTTATGAAATTGAACGTCTTCCAAGTGTCCGACGGCCATTGTAAAATGTATGTGTTCGATTTCTCCAAATTGAGTGTCAACCAACATCCAACTTGTCCAAAATTGTTTTCTCCAAAAATTGACTTTTGTATTTGACTTTTTTATTTTTCTAAGGTATCTAGCTATCAGTATATTCATTAGTGTCATTATATATAGTGTGTTTGTTGGATTGTAATTTTATATTCATTAGTGTCTGTTTATGTGTCCATATTTTACTATGTTCGGGTTGACCCGACGATCGAACAATTTGAACCGGGAACCGGTCAACAGATCGGTCAACTACAAAAATATGTTTTTAAATTATTGGTTAATTGTAGAACTACATGTGTGAAGCCTATAATCTTGAGACCCATTGAAAGAGTCAAAGAAAAATGGGAAAATGACTTATAGTGGAGGGAGTCGTTCTAAACGGTCTGCGAGAGAAGGCTGACAATCGACTACACAAAATCAGCGGCGTGTGGTACCATAAAATTTACCACAAATATGTGGGAAATGCGGTTTCTAAATACAATCAATTTTTAATTTAATAAAGTCAATTCATAGTTTAATACGCAAAATTCACGACTTAAATAATAAATTCATAGTTTAATACAAAAAGTTATACATTTTCAGTCAAATCCCATACTTAAAACTTACATTTATACCTTTAGATATGAAGACTAGCGTTTGTTTCAATGTTTACTTTACACAATATTCACAGTTTATATTTTACACACTTTATTCAAAATTAGATAATCAGATCTATGTATAATGCTTCTTTCATATAATATTTTAGAAGCAATATAATAAATTCACATTTTAATAAACAATTTTATAGTTTAATACACAAAATTATACATTCACAACCATATTCTCTACATAAAACTTACATTCATACATTAAGAACTGGAGGCTAATGGTGTATGATGATTAGCCCAAACACAACAGTCGTACGATACAAATTAAAGGGCCTTAACGGGAACTAGCAACACCTTAATTAAATAATAGTTTAGCACTAATCCTACGAATGCAACGTGCAAAGAATGCAACGTTACATGGAGCGCCTTGTTAGACGTGCAAGATGAAGGAGGGAGAATCTGTCTGTCGCCACATGCAAAGAATGCAACGTTACGTAGAGTGCCTTGTTAGGCTTAATGTGCATTTTGATGAGGAGTTGGCTATCAACATAGTCCTAAACTCCTTACCTAGTTATTATGATCATTTCATTCTGATCTATCATTTGAACAACAGTGAGACCACCTTGAATCAACTGCACAACCTCCTGCAAACAACTGAAGCAGGAATAAAGGGAAAAAGTATTGCCTCGACTCCTTTTAGTGCTCCCGTCCTATTCATTGGACATGGAAAGGGTAAATAGAGGAAAGGTCCTCCCAAGCAAAACTAAAAGGGAAAGTCTCATGCAGGGTCATCCAGTAGTGGCCCTAAAGGAAAGTCCAATTCTGATCACCCACCCTCTTTTGATTCCAAAGAGGCTATCTGTTTTTACTACAACGACAAGAGGCATTGGAAAAGAAGCTGCCCAAAATATCAACAAGATATAAAAGATGGCAAGGTGAAGCCAACTTCTGTAGGTATATACACTATTTCATCTAATAACTCATCATCTTCTCGTTATTGGGTCCTTGATACAAGATGTGGATTTCACATTTGTTCTGATTTGTAGGGGCTAAGAACAAGTGAGGAGGTGGAGCACGGTAGAATGAACTTGATCATGGGGAATAGTCGATCTTCACCTATTACCAAGATTGGAGTTTATAGTCTAGTGCTTAGTAATGGAGTTAGTTTAGATTTAATAAATTGTTGCTACTCGTTAGAAATGACACGAGGCATTATTTCTTTTCATGCATTGTTCAAACAAGGTTTTAGATATTTTTTTAATGATTTGAATGGTTCAATTTCTGCTTAAAAAAGTTTTTTATTTTGAAGCTTTACCTTGTGATGGTGTGTATGAAACTGTGATGTGCGTAGACAATTTTGGCAATAATGTATTTCAAATTGATTCGTCTAATGGTATAGAAAAAACATGCTTTGTGGCATTGTTGTCTTGGACACATCAACAAGAAATGCATCGCCCAACTCCAAAAGGATGGAGTGTTGGAATCATTTGACCTAACGTTAGATGATGCATGCGAATCTTGTATTTTGGGTAAGATGAAAAAATCACCTTTCAATGGATCTTGTGAAAGAGGTGAAGGTTTGTTGGACCTCATACACACACATGTGTGTGGGCCCTTCAGACCCACCATAAGGAATGCAAATCGATTTTATGTAACATTTACAGATGATTATAGTAGATATGGCTATATTTACTTAATCAAACATAAATTAGAAACCTTTGAAAAGTTCAGAAAGAGTTTAAACATGAAGTCGAGAGTCAATTGGGCAGGAAGATAAAGATGCTCCGATCAGATAGAGGTGGAGAGTATCTTAGTGCTGAGTGCCACGACTACCTCAAGGAATGTGTAATAGTTTCACAATTAAGCCTTCCTAGGACACCCCAACTTAATGGTGTGGATGAGAGGCGCAATCGAACCTTGTTGGACATGGTTCGTTCCATGATGAGTCGAGCTTCTCTTCCGATTTCATTCTGGGGGTATGCCTTAGAGACTGCCGCCCATATTCTTAATCTCGTCCCAACTAAGAAGTTTGCCAAAACACCTCACGAGATGTGGACAGAGAAGGTTCCCTCGTTTGCACATATCAAGGATTGGGGTTGTGAAGCTTTCATTAGACGAGCGACTCACGACAAGCTTGAACCTCATAGTGAGAGATGTATTTTCATCGGCTACCACAGAAGTCCTTTGGATATTTGTTCTATAGACCTAGTGAGAACGTGGTCTTTGTAGCACGAAGAAGAGTCTTTCGCGAGAGAGAGCTCATATGCAAAGAGGATAGTAGGAGTACCATTGACCTTGAAGAGATTCAAGACTCAAACAATGAAGGAACATATGAAGACGCTAGGGTTCAACTAGAGGAAGAGATTATAGTTGAACCAGTTGACAATTCATTACCTCTTAGGCGTGCCAATAGAGTTAGCATGCCACCTGAGTTCTATGGTTTCCGTATAACTACAGATGGTGATACGTTTATTATTGATAGTACACTGGCAAATTTGGATGAACCAACTAACTACAAGGAAGCAACGGCAGGCCCTGAGGCAGCCAAATGGAAAGAGGAAATGGACAGCGAGATCAAGTCCATGTATGACAACCAAGTTTGGAATTTGGTTAATCAACAAATTGGTTGGAAGATAGTTGGTTGCAAATGGATCTTTAAGACGAAGACCCAAAATGGATGGTAATGTGCACACATTCAAAGCACGACTGGTGCGAAGGGCTTTACTCAAACCCCAGGGGTTGACTATGATGAGACCTTCTCACTAGTGGCTAAGATAAAATCTATCAGGATCATGCTAGCCATAACTGCCTTTCATGACTATGAAATTTGGCAGATGGATATCAAAACCATTTTCCTTAATGGGAAGTTGGCTGAGGATGTTTAGATGAGTCAGCCAGAGGGTTTTGTTGATGCAAAGTTTCCCAATAGAGTGTAAAAGCTTGATAAATCCATCTATGGGTTGAAACAAGCTTCTTGTAGATGGAATCTTTGTTTCGACGAGAAGGTCAAAGAGTTTGACTTCTCTAGAAGTAAAGATGAGTCCCGTGTATATCTCAAAGCTAGTTGGAGTATAGTAATCTTCATAGTATTGTATGTTGATAACATACTTCTTCTAGGAAACGACATTCCAACTTTGCAAAATGTTAAGTCTTGGCTTGGAAAGTGTTTCGCTATGAAGGATCTAGGAGAGGCTACTTGTATTCTGGGGATAAGAATTCTAAGGGACATGAGTAAAAGACTAATTGGGATTAGCCAAAGTATATATTTGGAAAAGGAGCTAAAACGTTTTAGTATGGAAAATTCCAAGAAAGGAGAACTGCCCATCCAGAGTAATACCAAACCGAGTAAGACTCAGAGTCCGAGTACCGATGCCGAGATAACAGAGATGAGTAGAATTCCATACGCTTCCTCCGTTGGATCTATCATGTATGATATGACATGTACTCGCCCTGATGTGTCCTTTTCTTTGAGCATGGTCAATCGTTATCAGGGAAATCCAGGTAAAGCTCATTAGATAACAGTTAGGAATATTCTCAAGTATATGCGAAGGACTAAGGACTGGGTCCTAGTACTTGGTGGTAGTGATACATTGAGAGTGATTAGGTATAGTGACACCAGCCTTCAAACAGACAGCGACAACTTTCGTTCTCAATTTGGATGGGTGTTTACCTTGAATGGAGGAGCAGTTGCTTGGAAAAGTTCCAAACAAGCGACAATGGCTAATTCTACCTGTGAATCAGAGTATATAACGGCAAGCGAAGCATCGAAGGAAGAAATTTGGTTGAATAACTTCATCAGAGATCTTGGAGTTATGCCAACCATCAAGAGCCAATTGAAATTTTCTGTGATAATGAAGGAGCGGTTGTGTTGACAAAGGAACCAAGAGATCATGGCTGATCAAGACATATCGACAAAAAATACCATTTCATCAGCATAGAGTAGAAGAAGGTCATCTTGTAGTGAAGAGGGTATCAACTAAAGAGAATCCTACAGATCCACTCACAAAGGGTCAGAGTAGGGCTAAACACATTCAGCATGCCAGGAGCATTGGTCTGAGAGATGATATTAGTTTTAGTAGTTAGATAGCTAGTTTGAAACTTGTAACAAAGTAATTGTAATTGACTTTTGGTGATTAAATAATAGAGAATTATTTATGAGTTTGTTTACTACCTTTTGTCAATTGTTTATTCTTGTGTTTCATTTCGCATGTTTTACTTCCCAAATAATTCGATTATTCAAACTCCATAGTCGATCAAACTTTTGGAAGTAAGTGATGAATTAAGACTGTCATGAATTGAATTTTAAATTGTCTATAGAGTTTTAGACATAGCAATAGTATTGATACAATGTTCATGAGTACTTAGAAATGGAGATTTAAGTATTAGATTAACCCACGCTCGAGAATTACTTCATGGAATATATCACGAGTAATTCTGAGACGATACTATCTTATAATCTCAAAACAGAGATATAAAAGTTGCGGTTTACAAGTCAGTTGTCCATTGGTAATACGTAAACGCATCAGTAACTTGATGTTATAAAGCATTTTGTTGTGTATGATTTGATGAGTAAATGGTCAAAGCATATAAGTCAAAGTTTATTCGTTCCTTTTGCCCTAACTGGAAAAACAATATCTTTGGGCCCGTCTTTGATTTGGTGTTGACTTATAGTGTCGGGCCTGACCATGACTAAATTGATGTGTTTAATGAGAAGTTCTATGTCATTACAAATTAGAAATCGGGTGTAACACCCCGAATCTCAGGTATAAACTTTTCAGCCTTATATTCATTTTGAAAGGTCTACTCGACGAGGTGGATGCCCTGACTCATCGAGTAGGAACGAACTTGGCCGCATGTCTTAAGTGACCAAATCGACGAGCTGGAGGACACAACTCGACGAGTTAGAGTTGGAGGATGAAACCCTAATTTCCAGGGTTTTTGCACCCTATTTAAAGGGTCATTAGCCTCCCTTATAGCCCCCTTGAGCTCAGAAACCCTAAATCGCATTTACTCTCCATATTTGTGTGTTATTAAGCTTGGGAGGTGGATTTTGGTGAGAAGAGATTGAAGTCCAAGGAGCTTGGAACAAGGAGAAGTTGTGGATCCGAACTCTACTCCATATTAGCATTACTTTGAAGGTAACAAGTCCTTACCTTGGCTCTCAATTAGCTAGATCTCTTTATACATGGGTTTAGAACCCTTTCCAGTGTATTGTTGTGGTATTTCCGGATTTGGGGCAAGATCTGAGGTTGTAACTTCAGATCTGGACTCCTTTAGCCCCTTATTGTCACAAAGTTCTAGTCTTTGTCAAGCTATGGCCATCTCCTTGCCTTAAGCTTCTTCTTTATCCTATTTTTGGCTCTTAAAACCTTGCATGCACGTAAAGTTTGCAACTTTACGTGGTAACTAGGCCCTAGGAGACTAGATCCACCAATTGGAGCTTTGGAGCACCTTAAAAACATTTGTATAAGAAGTGGACTGCATGCATAGACGACTCGACGAGTCCGATGAAGATTTACCATGGTTGGGTTCTGCATGGACACGACGAGTCAGTAAGGGTTTTCCCCCGACTTCTGGACACGCATGGACTCGACGAGTTGGTTGGAAACTCGGCGAGTCAGTGAGGGTTTTATGACATTTTGAGTTCTTGAAGAACTCGACGAGTGGCTAGTTGCACCCGACGAGTCGGGTCAACATGGATCGTTGACTTTGACCTTTGACTTTGACTTTGACCAAGGTTTGACCAGTTGGACTTTTGAGGGCATTTTGGTAAATTGGGATTCTGATGGACTTGGTCCTATGGTGGTTATAGGTGGTGGGTTTCGTGACAGTGATTCGGGAGTTGATCTTATAGCTACAGTTCGACACTTGTGAGGTGAGTTCTTCTTATTATATCAACAGGGTCTAAGGCACCAATGCCGGCCCTTTTCGGATTGTATCCAGGTTATTGCTTGATATGCTTATTGATTTACATCCTGGTAGTTAAGATGGTGATATGCTTAGTGAACTGGTTAGGTATGTATCCTGGTATGTAGGATGATGCTATGTTAGTGACCGGTTAGGTCTGTATCCTAGTTATAGGATATTGTTATGATTGATGATCTGTTAGATTAACTTGACTGTTATATATGCTAGTGTATGATATTTATGTGCACATGTTTGCTTGATTGGGGGTTGGGTTGAGGCGGTCCTGTTTTGTTGTTACACCCCCAAACCAAGGATGGCGGAAACGTCCGGGGGTGGAGGACTTCATGTATAGTATCACAACAACGAGTATAATAGTGCTCAAAGTAATTACAACCATCATAAATATAATTGAAAAGGTTACACCATAGTATATGTTTACATGTTTCAAAATCAATTACATTATGATGACAAAATGAACTGTTTGACGATTTAACGTCCCATCCTCAAGATGTTGTTGATTTCCTGTTTCACTGATTTCCTGAGAATACAAGTAGTTTTGAAAAAGTGTCAACAATTAAGTTGGTGAGTTCATAAGAGTTTTATTTGAGAAAGAAGCCGTTTTCCTTGTAAAAGCGATAGAGTATGATTCCAGAAAATCCAATATTTTCTTTATTAAGTGTGAAATGAAAGCTCCTATGTTATGCAATAATGTACCCTTGAAGGACCCGTAGATTCCTTCTATAATCACCCAATGTATATAAGTTATATAAAATTTAAGTTAAATAAACCGTCGAATATAATGGGTCTGCCCTAGGTCCATAACCAAACAAGGACCAGGAAGTAAGGCGGGCCCACCAATTCGAAGTCGATTGTGACTAGATTCTTATATAACTATAGCATATACACTTAACAATTATAGCTGAAGTCTAACAATTCTAGATGAAATGTAGTGTTAATAGAACTGTGATTCCAAAGAAAATCCAATATTTTCTTTATTAAGTGTCATGTAGTCCTAAATCCTAGGACCGAGAGTATGAGTGTGTTTTAAACTTATAACGTGTTTGTAGTTTTAAATAGATAAAACCCCTTTTAAAGTAGAATGTTCCCTGTAAACTTGAAAGATTGTTAACTCCCTATGTGAGTCGTTATAACCATACAACAACCGGATGACCTGCTGCGACGTTCTTCAGACGTCGGAATGTTAATGACATTTGTCACCCCAGACCTGCCGGTCTAGCTGTTGCATGCAGCTAAGGTGTGGGTTTGTCAGACCCAATATAGATCTATACACAATTATCACGCTCTCCCTACAAGAGACTCTGGTTATAACTAATTCGAGATTTTTAACCAGTACTCAGAGAGTACAATGAAGACGTGTCTCACAATTTACGTTAACTAGTTTACATATAGTTTGAGTATTAAACCCCTTCCGTGGTGGAAGTGAAATCATCTTTTATGAAAAATACATTAGTGATATGTATCCATAAACTATTACTACTGTAGTTTATCAAGTAGTATATGAAAAACCCATTTGTTTTGAGAGTAAAACCTTTTCCATGTAGTATGCTTTTATCGAAAATTCATAAACTATACTTAATGTAGTTTATTATATGTGTTCAAAATGAATGGAGGAAAAACCTTAACATGAATGGCTAATTTCTGTTTATGATGTTAAACTAACAAGAATGCATCCAAACATTTAGAAACTTATCGTTATGCACTTTGCTCAACATACTACAAAGTGTTGTTAATGTGGTAAGCCATGTAACTAGTTTTTAACCTTTCTGCATTGTTTTAAAAATATCATAGAAAAATCATACGAAGTCGAAAGCTGAATCCGTAAACTCTGAGAGTTCATAAAATGTGTCTAGTCTATTCATAATTTTTATTATAATTTTTAGAAGTCTTTAACTTGTGTGAAAGCGTTCATATTCACAAACTGGTCCGAATTCGTTTCTGAAATGATAGGCAGTTTTGTAAAAATCACCATAAATCATTGAAAAATCGTATGAAGATGTGAAAGTAGTCATTTTAAAGGTATGAATGTGAAATATTTTCATATTAAACAGTTTTGAAAGATATTAAGTTTAATATGGTCAAAACAGTCCGTGAATAAGACTCAACTTTTCTGATGAAAGCTGTTGTTTGAATTTAGTTAAGTTTTTGGTATTTTAACTTGTATCCCCCCTCTAAAACTTGAAGAAAACATGAAAATGTAGGGGTATGAACTCACCTTGTGTGATTCCAGTGGATGGATGATGAAGAAAGGAAGTGGTCAACTCAAGAACAATTAGGAGGTGCTTGAAGATTCGAAGATCTAACACAAATATGAGGATGTTTGTGTAAGAAACCTATGATTTGAGTAGAAGGAAGTGGAATAATCATGTGTGGGATAGTATTACTTACCAAAGGTAGATGAAGAACTTGTGATCAACCTTTGAATATTCGATATTAGAGAGGGAAAGTGAGAGAAAATGGAGTTTTGCTTCTTGGTGGAGAGTGAGTGAAATGGGAGGAGAGATAAGAATTTCTCCAGCCTTTCATCAAGATTATGGCTGGAAAAGAGTGGGAAAAGGACGATGGAATGACCAGGTAAGGTGGAATAGTGACTAAGGCTGGTCATGGAGTGGGTATGGGAGGTAACTTGTGTCCTTGCCCAAAGGATAAGTCAACACTCCACCTAAATATCTCACCTACTAATTTTGGATAAAGATTGCACTCAAAGCGTGATTAAATTATGAAATATGGGGTCTTATATGTTGAAATATAATTTTGGGTGAAAATCCCACGTTAAAATCATGAAAAACGGGCCTAAAACGAAGTCGTGGTCGAAAACCGGGTGAAATGGGGCTTACAGCGAAGCTTCTCGGATGTGGGCCGGAGGTTCGGTCCCTGCTGTCATGGACCGAAGGTGAAAGGAAGCGAAAGGAGGTTCGGTCCGAAGGGACCTTCGGGTTCGGTCCTCCGAGGTTTGGGTTCAGTACATGACAGGTTCGGGTTCGGCCCCTATAGAGAGGCTTCGGCCCTAATAGAGAGTTTCGGTTCTAGAGAGGCTTCGGCCCTATATGGCTATTTTTGAAGGTATCTTCCCGTTTCGAGCGGTTTTTCACCAAGTTAAGTTTCGGGATGACCCGGATGATTATAAAAAGTTGAAAGAAGTTTTGAGAGAGATTTGGGAGAGATTTTTGATAGAGAGAGATAGAGTGAAAGAGATTGAGAGAGATTTCGTTTGCGACCTTTTTGAGTGTTTGGCTTCGCAACGCAAGGTTCGTAAATCCTGTTAAGCCTCGTTATGAATGTTATACGCCCTCGAGGGGTATGGAATAATGTTTTGTTGAGTAGTTTCATCACTTACCCTGATTAGGGTTTTGAATTTCCGAACACGTGAAAAATCTAAGTGATACTTTGTATTAAGATCGCGAGTTGTACAATAGGAAACATAACGGAAACCCTAATATACAAGGGTTAACGGAGTTGACCGGTTTTACTTGTCGACTTTATTTGACTTTGACTTGACCGGAAATTGACGGTTGTCACATCATCCCCCCGTTAGAAGGAATTTCGTCCCGAAATTAGCGTTTTGACTGGGACTACGAGAGTTTGGGGAAAAGATGTGGGTACTTTTCGTAGCACATGGAATTGATATGGTAAGGACCAAGCCATGTTATGTTAATTGACCACATTTGGACATCTTATTGTAACCGGTGTTAAGTCGATTTAAAACCACCAGTGATTGTTTTGGAATGGTGGTGTATTCTATGTATATGCCTTTATGCTCTCCGCTTTATTCTTGGTATTACTACTCTGAATATTTTATAATGTAATTAGCGAGTACTAGTATTACGAGTGCTTCAACAATTTGTGATGAAATTTGCAATATAAGTCTTACCAGATCTTTTATAATCGCTTGGTGTAAACTAGTCATATATCATTAAGATTGCAAGGGCATTCGGATGAGTGACCGCGCCTTAAGCCCACAACCAAACAAGGAACAGGAAATAAGGCAGAATTACACATCCTAAGTCTATGGAATCTTAATGATATATAACCATGATGTTTACACTAGCCATCATAGATTCACCAGTATGCTTTAATCGATGCTAGATTTAGTAAAAAAATTTAAAATCTAAACGTTGATGTTAGAACATGTACCGATATTTAAAGGACGTTCCGGGGTGGTCTCTCCTGCGGTGATCATAAGTACCCTTCCACCATCACCAACATTCCTTGCTCTTGGGCAGTCTCTTTTAAAGTGTCCCGTTTCGCCACACTGTAACAGGCTGGGCTTACTCTAGTGATTATAATAGTGCTCAAAGTAAGTACAACCATCATAAATATAATTGAAAAGGTTACACCATAGTATATGTTTACATGTTTTAAAATCAATTACATTATGATGACAAAATGAACTGTTTGACGATTTAACGTCCCATCGTCAAGATGTTGTTGATTTCCTGTTTCACTGATTTCCTGAGAATACAAGTAGTTTTGAAAAAGTGTCAACAATTAAGTTGGTGAGTTCATATGAGTTTTATTTGAGAAAGAAGCCGTTTTCCTTGTAAAAGCGATAAAGTATGATTACAGAAAATCCAATATTTTCTTTATTAAGTGTGAAATAAAAGCTCCTATGTTATGCAATAATGTACCCTAGAAAGACCCGTAGATTCCTTCTATAATCACCCAGTGTATATAAGTTATATAAAATTTAAGTTAAATAAACCGTCGAATATAATGGGTCTGCCCTAGGTCTACAACCAAACAAGGAACAGGAAGTAAGGCGGGCCCACCAATTCTAAGTCGATTGTGACTAGATTCTTATATAACTCTAGAATATACACTTAGCAATTATAGCTGAAGTCTAACAATTCTAGATGAAATGTAGTGTTAATAGAACTGTGATTCCAAAGAAAATCCAATATTTTCTTTATTAAGTGTCATGTAGTCCTAAATCCTAGGACCGAGAGTATGAGTGTGTTTTATACTTATAACGTGTTTGTAGTTTTAAATAGATAAAACCCCTTTTAAAGTACAATGTTCCCTGTAAATTTGAAAGATTGTTAACTCCCTATGTGAGTCGTTATAACCATACTACAACCGGATGACCTGCTGCGACGTTCTTCAGACGTCGGAATGTTAATGACATTTGTCACCCCAGACCTGCCGGTCTAGCTGTTGCATGCAGCTAAGGTGTGGGTTTGTCAGACCCAATATAGATCTATACACAATTATCACGCTCTCCCTACAAGAGACTCTGGTTATAACTAATTCAGGATTTTTAACCAGTACTCAAAGAGTACAATGAAGACGTGTCTCACAATTTACGTTAACTAGTTTACATATAGTTTGAGTATTAAACCCCTTCCGTGGTGGAAGTGAAATCATCTTTTATGAAAAATACATTAGTGATATGTATCCATAAACTATTACTATTATAGTTTATCAAGTAGTATATTAAAAACCCATTTGTTTTGAGAGTAAAACCTTTTCTATGTAGTATGCTTTTATCGAAAATTCATAAACTATACTTAATGTAGTTTATTATATGTGTTCGAAATGAATGGAGGAAAAACCTTAACATGAATGACTAATTTCTGTTTATGATGTTAAACTAACAAGAATGCATCCAAACATTTAGAAACTTATCGTTATGCACTTTGCTCAACATACTACAAAGTGTTGTTAATGTGGTAAGCCATGTAACTAGTTTTTAACCTTTCTGCATTGTTTTAAAAATATCATAGAGAAATCATACGAAGTCAAAAACTGAATCCGTAAACTTTGAGAGTTCATAAAATGTGTCTAGTTTATTCATAATTTTTATTATAATTTTTAGAAGTCTTTAACTTGTGTGAAAACGTTCATATTCACAGACTGGTCCGAATTCGTTTTTGAAATGATAGACAGTTTTGTAAAAATCACCATAAATCATTGAAAAATCGTATGGAGATTTGCAAGTAGTAATTTTAAAGGTATGAATCTGAACTATTTTCATATTATACAATTTTGAAAGATATTAAGTTTTAGATGGTCAAAACAGTCCGTGAATAAGACTCAACTTTTCTGATGAAAGCTGTTGTTTGAATTTAGTTAAGTTTTTGGTATTTGAACTTGTATCCCCCCTAAAACTTGAAGAAAACATGAAAATGTAGGGGTATGAACTCACCTTGTGTGATTCCAGTGGATGGATGATGAAGAAAGGAAGTGTTCAACTCAATAACACTTAGGAGGTGCTTGAACATTCGAAGATCTAACACAAATATGAGGATGTTTGTGTAACAAACCTATGATTTGAGTAGAAAGAAGTGGAATAATCATGTGTGGGATAGTATTACTTACCAAATGTAGATGAAGAACTTGTGATCAGCCTTTGAATTTTCGAGATTAGAGAGGGAAAGTGAGAGAGAATGGTGTTTTGCTTCTTGGTGGAGAGTGAGTGAAATGGGAGGAGAGATAAGGATTTCTCCAGCCTTTGATCAAGATTATGGCTGGAAAAGAGTGGGAAAAGGACGATGGAATGACCAGGTAAGGTGGAATAGCGACTAAGGCTGGTCATGGAGTGGGTATGGGAGGTAACTTGTGTCCTTGCCCAAAGGATAAGTCAACACTCCACCTAAATATCTCACCTACTAATTTTGGATAAAGATTGCACTCAAAGCGTGATAAAATTATGAAATATGGGGTCTTATATGTTGAAATATAATTTTGGGTGAAAATCCCACGTTAAAATCATGAAAAACGGGCCTAAAACGAAGTCGTGGTCGAAAACCGGGTGAAATGGGGCTTACAACGAAGTTTCTCGGATGTGGGCCGGAGGTTCGGTCCCTGCTGTCATGGACTGAAGGTGAAAGGAAGCGAAAGGAGATTCGGTCCGAAGGGACCTTTGGGTTAGGTCCTCCGAGGTTCGGGTTCGGTACATGGCAGGTTCGGTTCAGCAGGTTCGGTTCAACAGCTTCGGGTTCGACCCCTATAGAGAGGCTTCGGCCCTAATAAAGAGTTTCGGTTCTAGAGAGGCTTCGACCCTATATGGATATTTTTCAAGGTATCTTCCCGTTTCGAGCGGTTTTTCACCAAGTTAAGTGTCGGGATGACCCGAATGATTATAAAAAGTTGAAAGAAGTTTTGAGTGAGATTTGGGAGAGATTTTTGATAGAGAGAGATAGAGTGAAAGAGATTGAGAGAGATTTCGTTTGTGACCTTTTTGGGTGTTTGGCTTCGCAACATAATGTTCGTAAATCCCGTTAAGCCTCGTTATGAATGTTATTCGCTCTCGAGGGGTATGGAATAATGCTTTGTCGTGTAGTTTCATCACTTACCCTGATTAGGGTTTTGAATTTCCGAACACGTGAAAAATCTAAGTGATACTTTGTATTAAGATCGCGAGTTGTACAATAGGAAACATAACAGAAACCCTAATATACAAGGGTTAACGAAGTTGACCGGTTTGACTTGTCGACTTTATTTGACTTTGACTTGACCGGAAATTGACGGTTGTCACATTTGTGCTGAACCCCAACATACCCAGGGCGGTCCGGATAGACTACAGGCCCAGGAGGCAATGCTAGTCAGACCGAAGGCCCGGCGAGTGGTCCGGATAGGCTGTAGGCCCTGCGAGGCGGTCCAGATGTGCCGAAGGCTCGAAGAGCGGTCTAGATAGGCTGAAGGCTTGCGAGGCGGTCCAGTCAGGCTGAAGGCTCATTATGCATGTTGTTTGCTTATATGTTATTGATATGTTTTACGGCGTTGGTATTTTGGGGGTAACTCACTAAGCCTTCGAGCTTACATTTATCGATTATTGTTTCAGGTACTTCTGATAATTGCGGGAAGGCGAAGGCGTGATCGTACAACTCCTCATATTTTATGATTTTATGATTTGATTCTGGGATACTCTGACATTAAAAAATTTTGAAAACAAGTTTTTTTAATAATTATTGGTTTTGAACTATTTTAAAAAGTTTATATTTGGCATGATTTTTATGGATGTTACATCGGGAAACAAAGTAGTGGACAATGACATAGATTACATATTCCATGTCTCATGTGCAAATGATATCTCGTAGAACAGAGGATTATATGATCACTTATCTTAGGACACGTATATGACTGGGTCAGAGTTTGACAGCGGCTTTTGGAAGCTACAATTTGCTGATCGATTTGGAAGTTATAATGGCAATTATAGTTATAGACTTATCCAAGTGGGAGACTGTTGGATTAGGTGTCTAAGCCCATAACGATAACTGGTATAAACTATAATTGATAGTAGCACAATCCTTTTGGGTTGCCCTTAAACCTAGCAATTGGACAAGATGATTTTTTTTGGAGAGAGAGGTTGATTTATTAATTGATTAATAAATTGAAATAAATTATTTATTAATATATTATGAAAATAATATATTAATTAAAAATAGTAATACTTAATTAATAATTAATCCTAAATTAATTGGAATTAATTTTGGGATTAATGGAATTAATTAAAAGTGCAGGGTCTAAAGTGCAATTGTTCAATAGTTGAACAAAAGGCTCTAGAATCTTCCACACATAGGGTGGACGGTTTTAGGAGGGATATTCTAGGGTTTCTAGAATATCCAATGTGGATAATAGGGAAGTAGATAATTACCAAATTTGAATTAATATTATTTAATTCAAATCAGGGTTATCTAGGGTTTCCTTGTACCACTATATAAAGGACCTTAGCACTTGTATTTTCGGCCACTCATGCTCTTAAAGAGATAGTTGAAAGTTTTCACTCCCATCTCCTCTCTCCATAATCCTTCTCTTGCTAGCTTGGGTGTGATTCCATTAGAGGCATGACATTTGTGGCGCCTGCTTCCAATAGATCTTTCAAAGGGAATTTCTAGTTGTTTGCTATAACAACTAAAAGCTATGTAACCCTAAACCTTCTATTTAGTAATTTTGAAAATTACCTAGGGTTTCTAGGGTTCTTATTTTGATGTTCTTAGTTATAGGTTCAATAGAGAAGACATAGATCTTGTTTTAGGTTGCATGCACACTTAAAAGTTTTAAGTTTGTTTTGTTATGCCTAAAACCCATCAAATATGAGTCCCACAAATCACAAAGCAAGCAACATTTGAGTAGTGAAACCGAATGAATATAAGATATCATAAAAATCAAGTAGACCTTCATACGTAGTTTCTGACCACTAGGCCCAAACATCTAGGATACACATACATCCTACATCTACTCTCTCAAGAATGGCTAACCATTCCTCATGATGGCCTGCTATAAACTGTACTCAGTCGTGAAACTTCCACCAACCTTGCAACCACTCGTGCATGCTAATCACACATAACACCGGATCCCATAGACATTCGAATACTTGATCCTAACCCAAGCCCTTTATCAGACAAGAACAGGAAATAAGGCTAAATTAAACATTCTCAGGCTATAAAATTTTAGTTATGTACAGTTATGATGCACACACTAAGCAACTCCAATAGTGATGTCAATTTCATCTAGCATACAAGATATTCTCCTAGGCTATCAGGCATCATACATCACACATTCTAGCATGCAATTTATGAAGATCATTAGCCTACTAATACCATGCAATTCTATCATAATCATCATAAGCAAATACCAGTGTGGGTATCTTGGGGTACACTTTCTTGCTCTGACTGATCATACACATTTCATCCTTCTTTGGTTACCTCTCAAAACAATTTTGAAACAAAATTTGAAACAATTTTTGAAAAAAAATTTAAAAACTTTTACAGATCCTTAGCTTGAGACTGGATTTACATGAATGCTCATCCAATTCACTCAAACCACGGCTCTGATACCAACTTGTAACATCCCAAAATCATGGTAAAATTTTTCATTTTTTAATTAAGAGAAATCATCGTTTTCAAACAAAACCCATATCAAAACCAAGTTTCAACTACAAATATCCCTAGATCATTGTATCATAAAATCTTCCAGAAACATGTTATCGGAGGATGTGTACGATCACGCCTTTGCTTTTCCCCGATTATCTGAAGTACCTGAAACCATAACAATCAAACTGTAGGCACGAAGCTTAGTGAGGTTCCCCAAACATACCACCACACAAACATATAACAACATGCATACTCAGTCCACAACGAATAGACTGGATTACCCCAGAGCACACAACATGAGTCTGGATTGCCTTTCGTCCCACAACTCAAGTCAGGCTTGCTCCCGAGCCTACAAGTAAAGTATGGCTTGCCTTACTGGCCCACAGCTTATGTCTGGCTTGCTCCCGAGCCCACAACATAAGTATGGCTTGCCTTACTGGCCCACAACTTATGTCTAACTTGCTCCTAGGTTTGTTGGCTTCCACACAAAGCATGATTGCCTCAACCCAACCATATTATGTCGACATATACATAAAATATGACATATATCAAGCAAACATATAATCATATAACCAATCAGACAAATAGGCAGATCTACAGATCACTACCACATAGCAACATCCTATATACCAAGACACATATCTAACAGATCACTACAACATAGCAGCATCCTCTATACCATGATGCATGCCCTAGTGGGCCGGCATTAGTGTTGGATTAGTGTCTAAGTCCATAACTATAATTGGTATTTACTTGACCCGATTTGGCATGGTCCATTTGGGTTGCATGGCATCAGAACATTTGGATAGACTTTTTGTGAGAAGAGGTTATTTGTGATTTATATTGATATATTATAAGTTCTAATATATTAATATGAAATCATATTATTTAATTAGTATTGATCAAGAATTAATTTAAAATTAATTTAGTGATCAAAAGAGGCTAATTAAATATGGACTCTTATATATATATATATATATATATATATATATATATATATGGAATGGGCCAAGGTTTATTTAGGATGGGCTAAGAGTGTATGGAAGTCCATAGATAGTCCATGGAGCTTTTAACCCATGGATCCTACGTAAATGAAAAGTAATGGGTATTAGGGTTTACATGGATGTAACCCTAATCCTCCATAATATATAAAGGAGTCCTTGGTTCACAAAATTGGACTAGTGATACACATATGTGAGGGCTAGCCGATTTGAGTATAAGAACCTTTTCTCCCAAGTTATTCGAAGATGTTGGTGATGTTGTGTGAACCATTTGAGGTGTCACACTTGAGGCACTAGGCTCTTAAGCTCCATGGAATCAAGCTACAACAAAAGGTATGTATTCTAACTTATTTTATTACCCATGTATCAAAGATTGTATGCTAGTTAGGGTAATACCTTGGAAATTTCAAGTTTGCATGTATAATAGAGAAAACATAGATCCAAGGTATTTAGGGTTGCATGTACACCATAGGAGTGTTAGAATGCTCAAAATCCATCAATTAGTGTCATCGAACCACAAGTATAATGAGGAAAAACTCACTTGAATTGAAGAACTCTGAAAACTGCGATACGATCCTTTTTTCTGCATTGCTTGCAACCACGAATCCACTAACACTATAACCAGATAAAATCATAATTAATAGTCCAAAATCCTCTAGTTTGACCCAAAGTCAGACTTGGTCAAAAATTCAACGGTCAACGAAAGTCAACAAAACCCATAGTCCAAGGCAGCTGAGTACGGGTAACGTAGTCCACGTACGCCCAACTTAAGTGAGTCAAGGCTAATACATGCAGTGTACTCTCAGGTACGCCCGACATACATACATCCAAGACAATTCCTTCCTTTAGTTCTTAATCCCTTAAGACCTTTTGTCCAGAGCTCAGATCTAGACTCAAAACATCGACTTAAGTCATAAAGTTTCCACCTTTATGACTTTCCATGGCTAGAAAAGGTCCAAAAGCTAAAAATCTAACTTATTTATCCATTAAGACATCTTAACTCTTGCATGGAAGGGATATAACAACCAATATTACATTTTTATGGTTCCTAAAAGCTCCATAATGGATAAAGTTTACAACTTTATCCATTAGAATGGTCCAAGCAACCAAGATCTAGTATTTTAAGTTTCAAAGGAACCAAAAGTGCATTAGGATAATATTAATTAATCTCATAATTAATCATTATCTTGTATAATGTTATCTCCTACTAGTTAGGGTTTTTATTTTAATCATCTTAGGCAAGCAAAATCATATTTTGACAGAAATCAAAACAGATAATTACCAAATAAAACCACATAATCAAATTAGGAAGAAAATCCCAAAAATATGGATTTGAGTTGTAATCACGTCGTGACCGAGCCTCTGTCATGTCATGACCTCAGTCTGATAGAAAAAAAATTTGTTTGATTCAACTAATGTGATTTCAATGTTAGACACACCAATTAGCTCTGATACCACTGATGGGTTTATTAGGTTACAACAATCTGCACAATGTAGAAAAACACTTAACAATTAAGAAGGGCACATACTACCTAAAAGGATCTATTTCTTCACATTAAGGCAACATACTTTGAATAAGAAAATCTAATATGCATCCTAGTAATTTTGAAAATCAGAAACTAAAGATACATACCTTAATGACTCATACCCAAAACCTAGAACTATAAGACATAGATCCTTTTAGGTAGTATGTTGCCTTAATGTGAAGACATACATCCTTTTAGGTAGTATGTGTCCTTCTTAATTGCTATTATGAGAAAGTCAATGAAAGTCAAAGTCAAACGGTCAATGTTTGGTGCTACGCGACATGTAGATCTAGTAACGCGACACATAAATAAAGTGAGTCATGAGGACACATGTCATTAAGAGAGTGACACGTGGCGAATGGTGGGACACATGGCAGGTGCAGATCTCGACATGCGGCCGCGCCACAACCACATGTCTGCCATGATGCGACGACTAGAGTTATATGTTGCTCCATGTTTCTCCAAATGCTCCAAGTTTCTTCAAACCCCCTTTTAGACGATTCATTCTTTTTTCACTTGATCCATTCCTTTGTTAGATGATTCAATGCCTTCTTAAATGATCCATTCCTTTGGCACTTGCTCTATGTTGGAAAAGACTTTATACCCCATCAATCTCCCACTTGAAGGCTTGAACAAATTGCCATTCAAATTTCGCCATTCCTCAAAGTACCCCCTCTACCTATGTCCTACCAAGCTCTTCTCTTCAAACTTTTAGAAGGCCATTTGAAGCCATGCAAAAATTCAAATTCTTAGTGGTAACCACCTTGGTGAACATATCAGCTGGATTCTTTGTTCCAAGGATTCTCTTCAAGTTTAGAGTTCATTTATTGATTAACTCTTGAACGAAATGGTACCTCATTTGAATATGTTTGGTTCTACTATGAAACACTGGATTCTTTGCTAAGTGATCTGCACTTTGGTTATCACAATACAACACACAATCCTCATGCTGCATTCCAAGTTCTGACAAGAAACTCTTCAACCATATGAGCTCTTTGGCAGCTTCTGCAAGTCCCATGTATTCTACTTTCGTGGTTGAAAGTGAAACACTCTCTTGTAACCTTGACATCTAGCTGGTTGCTGTACCTCAAATTGTGAACACATAAACCCTTGTGCTCTTTCCTGAATCTATACATCCACCTAAGTCTGTATCAAAAAACCCTTCTAAGCCTACTCGTTTCCTTCTAAAACATAAGGAACACTCGAGTGTTTCTTTTAAATAGTTTCGCAACCATTTCATTCATTCCTAATGTTGTCTTCTTATATTTGACATGAACGAACTCACAACTCTCATTGCATGAGCAATATCTGGTTTGGTGCATACCATTACATACATTAAAATACCAACTATAGATACGTTGGGAACCTTAGCCATGTTCTCTCTATCTTCTTCCGTCTTAGGGGTTTGATTCTTTGTGAGTCTTAACTGACTCCTTAATGGTGTACTTATGGATTTTGCATCTGCCATGCTGAACTTTTCTAAAACTTTCTTGATTAACTTGACTTCTGAAAGTTTTAGTGTACCGGTAAGTATGTCCATGGCTATGTTCATGCCCAATATATGTTTAGCAGCCCCTAGGTCCTTCATCTCGAACTCACTGACTAGATGCTTCTTTAGCTTGTTGATCTCCTACATGTCAGATATAGCAATCAACATGTCATCACCATATAATAATAGTATGATGTAAGAGGACTTGAATTTCATTAGATAATAGTAGCCATCCATCTCACATTTTTTGTACCGATTCCTTTGCATGAAGTAATCAAACATCAAGTACCACTGCCTTGGAGCATGGTTCAAACCATACATACTTTTTCTTAGTTTTCACACAAGATTTTCTTTGCCAACTATGGGAAAACCTTCTGGTTGTGCCATGTAGATGTATTCTTCAAGGTCGCCATGGAGAAAATATGTTTTCACATATAGTTGCTCTAGATGGAGATCTTTAGAGGCCACAATTCCCAAAACCATTCTGATTGTAGTCATCTTCGCAACTGGAGAAAAAATGCCATTATAATCAACCCCTCTCTTCTGTTGGATCCTCTTGACCACCAACCTTGCCTTGTATCTCTCGGTTCCGTCAATATCATCCTTAACCCAAAACACCACCTTCTTTTGCAGTGCTTTCTTCCCTGTTGGGATCTTGACCAAGGACCAAGTGTGATTCTTGTCAAGTGAGCTTAATTCTTCTTCCATAGACTTCTTCCACTGTATGGATTCTTTCATCCTCAAGGCTTATGGATAAGACTTAGGTTCACCATTCTCTGTCAGTAAAAAGAAGTTTGCTGAAGGAGAACACCTGACTGTAGGATTTCTTATTCTAGTGGATATGCGGATGGTAGGAGCTTCGATTTATATACCTTCATTCTCTGAACTACTATCATCCATACTCCCATTCTCTCTAGTAAAATTAGACCTCTCACTACTTCCTGAACTTTCACCTATCTCTGGAGTACTGATAGGTTTTATAATGTTGTCATCTAAAGTTTCTTCTAACTCGACTTGTTCTTCCTTTTCTGGTTGCTTGTTACTGGTAGAGATCTTAGCAAGTTCATCCTTGTATAGCGCATTCTCATTGAACACTACATCCTGACTTTTTATAACCATTTTGTGCTTATTATCCTAGAAATGGTATCCCATGTCGTCCAAACCATAACCTATAAAGGTGCACTTCCTTGACTTTGCCTCATGATCTTGCCATTCTTCCTCTAGGATTTTGAACCCTATGGGGGACTGAGGGTCCTCTATTGATTAGGTATGCAACTGTGTTGATCACATCTGCCCAAAACATCTTTGGTAAACATGCATGCAGTCTCATGCTTTTTTCCCTTTCATTCAATGTTTTGTTCATCCTCTCAGCTACTCCATTATGTTGAGGTGTTTCTGGAATGTTTTTCTGCATCCTGATTCCATGTTCTACACAAAAATCAACGAATTATTTTCTACTGTATTCTCCCCTATTATCATATCTAAAACGCTTGATTTTCAAGTTAGTTTCATTTTCCGCCATCACTTTCTATTTCTTGAAAGCACTAAAACTTTAGATTTATTCTTCAAGAAATAAACCCAAACTTTCCTTGTGCAGTCATTGATGAAAGTAACATAATACGAGGATCCTTCCATCTTTGCGAAAGTGAAATTCTTCTGTTTACCAAGAACACATGGCTCACCGAATTACACTGTCACGTTCTTCAGATCTAGAAGTCTTCCTTTGGAGGCAAGCATATTCATTCCTTTTTCACTCATATGCCAAAGTCTTTGGTGCCATAGAGTGAATGCCCTAACTTCTTCAACAACATGTGCCTCATTATCAGAAACTTCTACCATGTAAAGTGTACCATGCTTCTGACCTCTGGCAACCAGTAAGTTTCCCTTTGTCACCTTCTACTGATGATTACCAAAAGTGACATGGTGACCTTCATCATAAAGTTTCCTCATTGATATCAACATTTTTTTCATGTCCAGATTGAACTTGAAGTTCTTCAAAGTCCACCTCGTACCTAAAGTCGTCTTGAGGACCACATCCCCACCACCTTTAATATCAAGGATCTTATTGTATGGTAGTCTGAGCTTCCCATTCGTACTGCCAAAAATTCTGCATTGCTTCTCTGGAGCGACTAGCATGGAATGACACACCAAAATCCATGATACATGATTCAATTGAGTTGTCAACTGCATAGATAAGATCATCTCCTTCAGAGTCTGATGCAATATTCATATCATTATTTCCATTGTCTACATGTGGCTTCAAAAATTGATTCTTGAAGAAACCTTTTTCTTTTCTGTTCCAACAAGTGATGTCCTTCCTGTTCTTCGATACACCTCTCTTACTCGACTTTGATCTTCCTCTACCCCCACTCTCTCTATTGGACTTCGTTCCTATTTCCTTAGTACTAAGAAGACTGTTTGGGGATTCTCTAACACTTCGTATACAAACATCCTCACCAAGGATTAAGTCACGTATGTCTTCAAATGTGGCTTTGCACCTCTAACTAAGCTGCTGACTGCTGTCACTGTTCCTGAACAACTTTCTGGTAATGATGATAATAGTAACAATGCTTGGACTTCATCTTCAAATTTAATCTCAACCGATATCAACCTTCATAGGATCAAATTAAAATCATTGACATGATCAGTCACTAACCCACCTTCCTTCATCTTCAAATGAACTAATTGCCGAATCAAGTGAACCTTATTCGATGCTGAAGGCTTCTCGTATATGTTAGATATCGCTTTGATTAACCCATAAGTTGCCTTCTCATTGAAATGTTGTAAGAAACATTCTTTTCCAATGATAGTCGCACCAAACCAAGTGCATGTCAAGCTAACAACACCCAATCCTCCCGCTTCATTTCTTCAAGTTTATTTTCAGACAATAATTCATGTAAATTCTTCTAGTAGAGGTAGTCTTCAATTTGCATTTTCTAGAAACCGAAATCTTTTCCATTGAACTTGTCGATCTTAACTCTCCCGTATTCAGCCATAGCTCTGATACCAGTTTCTTGGGTGGAAACAAAACAAGTTAAGCACTTTTGAAAAATATGAAACAAGCTTCGGTGAAACTCACAAAAATAAAACTTCTGAAAAACATAAACCAAAAGAACAAAATATTTAACATGGTTCGGTATATGTGAAGTAAATCCACGGGCGAATGAGAGAGAGAGAGAGAGAGAGAGAGAGAGAGAGAGAGATAGAGGATTTTATTAACTTTCTGGAACAATTACAAGTACTCAAAATTGTATCTCACTTTTGAGATCTCACAGAAATCTAGCAATTTACAATTATGGGGATATGAGCCTATTTATAGGCAAGCATGTGAAACCCTAATTTTGATGGGCCATGCCCATCCATAATCATCCCATTTAGGGGATGCCCTAATTTCCAACCAATCTCGGAGTGCCATGCAAACATTTCTGGAACCTTCAACCTCATGAGCATCAACCAAACACATGAAGGGGCATCATGATCACTAGTGGCTCAACATCTATCACTTTTGTGCAAAATCCTTCCTCTTGGCATAACTCCCTTCGGTGTGGCGCAACATGCTCCCAAAGATAGCACAACTTCTTCACATGGCGCAACATCTATAGAAAGATGGAGCAACATCCCTACACTTGGCACAACATCTTCCTTAATGGTGCAACATGTTTCTCCATGGTGCTCCGAATTGCACCAAAGTGCTCCAAGTTGCTCGTAGTTGCTCCAAACCCCCTTCTAAATGACCCATTCCTTTGGCACTTGATCCATTCTGTTGTCAGATGATTCGATGCCTTCTCAGATGATCCGTTCCTTTGGCACTTGATCCTTGAACCCTAAGTGCTCCATGGAGTTCTAAGTGCTCCATTGAACAGAAAATGCTCCATCTAAGTTCTCCACTTGATTCTCAGTGCTCTATGTTGGACATGACTTCATACCGAAATAGTTTTAATATGAAGACTCTAGCATACATTATGTTTATCATTACATTGCATGTTATTAGTTCTATTATGAAAGTTTTACCATGTCGTATGCTTAAAACCAACTGTTGGGACAATTGATTTTATTATGTGTATAATTGAAAATGAGCTATTGGATATCAGAGAATGGGTATTGGAATTCATTATATATGTTAGTGGTGTGATATACTCCAAAGTGAGTAGTGAAGGTCACAGTTTGAGTACATGACAATTATTGAGATTGTATTTATCGTAAATACTAGTTGTCAGTAAATGTATTTATATTATTGAATCTAGTGACAGGTTAAAGTCACAAGTTACCTAATGATAGGTTATGGCTATAGTTTTTTTTTTATAGAGAAACTTAGTTTATAGGTACTTATAGCAAGACATAATGACAAAAGTCAATAACTACTCATTGATTTAGGGATGATTTGTATTCCTACGGATAATAATTATTTCGTTATGGATTAAATATAGGTATTGATTCCCCAAATGTCTAAATATATAGTTTGGGATATTAAGTCCTCGTGTGTAACATCGCGTTATTTTCAATATTGTAAAAGTTAACCAAAGTCAAACTTGAGTCAACTAAAGTCCAACTTATTATTTGGATTTTCTTATTAAGGTTGGTTTGATAACCTTTATTTTTTTAAAAGCTTTTTATTTTAAAGTATTACTTAAATCAGAAGTGTAGTGCTAATCCGAGAAGTCTCGCATGAGCAGTAAGCCTTCGGACCATAAACGGCTTCCAACCGCAAACCCTCGCTATTTCTTCTTCTTTATTTTCTTCTCTTTGGACCACAAATGAAGGGAGCCGCAAACCGAAGAGGGCCGCAAACTACTTGTAGCCGCAAACAGTTCGCAACCATGAACTCCCCTCGCAGCCGCAAACCGAGGATCTTATCTCCTCGGGAAACGTTTACTGCCACAATCTCTTATGTATATATACAAGTTTGACTGATTTTTCCCTTCATTCTACACTTCTCAGCCGAAAACTAAAGATTCTCTCTCAAGTATCATCAATTTAAATTCCTCCTCTCTCCTCAAGAACATGAGAAATTTCTTCCTTTCTTGAATTTCATGTGAAATTCTCTTGAATTCAACTTACAACCTTGCAAGGATCATACCTTGATCTTGTAATCAATTCAAAAACACCTTCCAATCTTCAAGTGTTCTTCATTTATCAAGAACACCTAGTCGAAACGAACACTAAGGACACATACTTGAAGGTGGCCGAAAACCCAAGAACTTCAACCTCTTCTGGCCGTGAACTCCAATCAGCCATCTATTTTGCTTCTAACACTCTTATTTGTAAGTTAAACTTACAAATTAGTCCATTTCCTTATCATATTTGTAATTATATTCACTAGAAGTATATATATATATATATATATATATATATATATATATATATATATATATATATTGCATAAAATGCTAATTAGGGCTCGGTTTTGCTACGTGACTTGACTCATGGCAATAACATCCTAAATCGAACATTTAATCGAATCACGCACAAAAGGTGAGTTCATACCCCTACATTTTTATGATTTTTAATTGTTTTAGGGGGGGGGGGGGGAATACAAGTGAAACACAATAAAAATTGTGCTAATATGTAAAATGTTTTTAATGTTTTTAGTGTTTTTAAATTGTTATAATTATTAAAATTACATATTTATATCTGTGTAAATTATATAATTTGGATTCAGAAGATTTAGAATATGTAATTTGACCCCATTTCCCGTTCCTTGTTTGGTTATGGGCTTGGGGTAAAGTTATTTAATCGAAGGTCTAATTAATCACATTTATATAAATATTACATTTATGTAAATATAAAAATGGTTTTCAAACTTTTTAGTACTATTTGAGTACAAACAGTGGATTTCATAGAACAACAGTATTACAGATTCTTACAAAAGTTAACAAAGGTTTTCATTACAGTAAAACAAACAACAAACTATAATAGGTATAGTTTAGAGAACTTATTGAAAGTAACTTTTCATTATTTTACGCAATCATCAATATAGCATTTGTGAGAGAATCTTCCCGTACTTTTCTAAGTACCAACCAAGTCCTGAAATTATAACCAGAATCTCCTGGAGGGGGAGCGTGACATTTGTGTATAGATCTATACGGGACTGACAATCCCGCACCAGAGTTGCTTGCAAGAGCTAGGTCGGCAGACCTGTGGTGACAAATGTTGTAACTTTTGTGACGCCTGAAGAACGTCGTGTTCAGGCTATCTTAGGTCATCTAGTATGGTTATAATAACTCACAATTTGGTATTGAATAAAATGATTAGTGTATGAATAAGGAAAACAACTTCACATAGTTTTATTAAAATGAAATTATAATACAACATTTTACAAGTATAGGTACAAAGTACTATTTCAGTACAGAGGAAACATACTTTTCATGATTTCAAGTGAACTAAATTACAATTTACCACATTAGAGTACAGTAACTTTCACACGTTTTACTTACATTATATTACAACAGAAAATAGGATTTTCTGGGAAAACATGATTACTTTATCAAAGAACAAGAAAACAGATTTCAATTGTAAACATACTTATGAACTCACCAACTTAATTTTTGACACCTTTTCAAAACTACTTGTATTCTCAGGGAAACAGTAAACAGGTACATCTACAGCTTTTGAGAAGACGGAGCTATATAAACTCATGTCTTTTAAACTTGTACTTTTGTGTTATATATACTATGTTTTGAACTCAGATGTAAAACTTATAACTTTGTAAATACAATGGTTGTTGTACTTTGATTACTATTATGCATTGTTGTGATACTATACATGACGTCCTCCGCCCCCGAATGTTTCCGCTGTTCCGGTTTGGGGGTGTGACATCGTGTATGCAGTTTTATCTGCAATATTATGTCTCATAGTGTAGTCTTATCTATAGGGTTATATTGGCATGGTGTAGTCTTATGTGTAGGGTTTTTGTGTTATGTTGCAGTCTTATCTCCAACGTTATATTGTTAAGGTGTAGTTTTATCTATATGCTTACCTTGGGATATAAAATTTCACTGAGTATAGTTTTATCTGTAAGAATATATTTGGGGTTGTGGTGAACGTCCCAAATTTCAAAACAAAATCTTCATTTAAATTACAACTTCAAAGATCAAGAGAAAAACATTTGATGCAAAAACATTTATCAAAGTATCGTCAATAGTTAGTATGTGCAGAAATCTCCAATGGATGCAATGCAATCGAACCGTGCCCATCCTTTAATATAAGAATATTTGAAAACATTTAAACCACAAACTATAAGCACAAAGCTTAGTGACTTCCTCAAAAATATCGCATAACCATACGGGTCCCACTCACAATATATCAGGCCCCGCCCAACATAATGGGCTCCGCCCAACATAACGAGCCCCGAACAAAATAACAAACAGGCCCCACGTAACATACAAATGCCCCCCACCCGACATACAATGCAAGAGTCACAAAGACAACTAGCATCCTACATAGCATAATGAGAAGACTCACCACAACTACTCAATAAAAGCTCAACAGCCACCTCGACAATAGAACAACCAAACCAAGCTTCCAAAAGCCAAACCAAGACCAGTCCTTTGCCAAATACTCATTTCTACCCAAGTTTGACCAAAAGTCAAACTAGTAAAAAATTCAACAATTAAAGTTAACTCAGTTGACCCCTACGTCACGACAATTCCTCTGTCACGTCCTGTTCACGTACAGACAAAACAAACTTGTTGCAACGCGCTACCACGTCGTGGGCCTTCCTTGGCTATGTCGTGGTGTCAGTCAGAAATAGTTTTCGTCATTAAGAACTTAAACCTTAAAGACCAAAATTCATGTAATCAAATTTGGTTCCTAATAGCTTCATAATGGACAAAGTTTCCAACTTTATCCATTAGGATTGTCCAAACAACCAAAATTTGGTCTCTAAGTCTCAAAGGGACCACAAATTCATCTTTCTCAACTTAATCCATTAAGTTCAAGTCTCCATCCTTCAGATCTGAATCAACATGATGCTTAGATGAATAAAATTTCCAACTTTATCCATAATAATGTCTCAACCTTTCAAGATCTAAACTTTAACACACTAATTGAACTAAATGAACAAGATAGATTGCAGTGCTAAAAGGGAAGGAAAAAGATCATAACCTTCATAGTTCATGAGATCCAAGAAGCATTCCAAACTGATCCAAAGGTGTTGGAGTCCACTCAACTCGAAGATCACCCATAAAATGGACCAAAAGTGCCACAAATAAAAACTGAACAGATCTATAGAACTAAAGAGTAAGATATGAACTTTAGACTCACACTAGTCCATAAATGGAGTGACTTTGATGGATCCAAACTTGAAACAACATTCCTTGAAACCAAAAGAACCTTGTTGATCGTCAAGCTTCATCAAAATACGACCAAAAGCATCCAAAAGAGGATAGAGGAGAGAGGAGGAGCTAAAATATTGAAGAGGGAGGCTAGGGTTGCTCCCAAGGAGTTCCAGATGTGATGGAGGCTAAGAAAATACCCTAAAACATCAATTTTTACCTTCAAATTAATACGTTGAAAACCCTAAAATTCATGGGCTTGAGTTGCATAGCAGTCACCTCATGACAACCTACTTGTCACCTCGTGATGGCTCTTACCTCGTGACAACATACTTGTCACCTCGTGACGACGAGTTTTCACCCAAATCCACTCCAACTTCAAACAATCATAACTTCTTCGTTTCAACTCCGTTTTTGACGATCTTTATATCCACACAAAGGTATTGACAAGCCCCACAAGTATCTATAATTACTTTTGACTTAAAGCAAAGAAAAAATAATTTCTTAGTTCATGAAAGAGGTCCAAAACATCACTTTACCTATTTTACCCTTTGGTCCCAACACACAAATCAAGGGCTTAGATCTCATAACCAATATTATCAACATTCAATAAGGTCTAAAACTTATTTACTTGAAGTCCAAAGCATTTACATGATCGAATTACAGTCCACAATCCTTAAATAAGAAACATCCTAAAACTGGATGTTACAAATCTCCCCCATAAATTGAATTTCGTCCTCGAAATCCGTCTTGGTTAGGGTCTTTGAAAACAACACTGACACAATCCATATGCTCCATCCAACCACTTTATAAAATTAAAGCATCCATAAAAAAAACTTTAGAGACCTCTTAGAACCCTACAGATGCCAACAAACAACCAAACACTTGAAACACTCAACTGCAACACCTACCTCTTTCTCCCCAACTGTAAGACCCATCTCATAGCTAAAACTATTCAATATAGAAAACTCTCAATAATGGTACTACAAACCAACTCCATCAATATACTTCTGAAAATCGGGGACCCATCAGTCTAAACTATAGATACCATAACCTAAGAGTGATGATCATCCTCTTATCATACCTACCCATAGTCCCTGACTAGGATCCCCACCAAACCAATGCAAAATGAATTCCCAAAACATCCTGATTGTGGATATCAACAAATCTCGAATACATAATTCCTGGTCAAAAGACCTCAAATACGTGATTGAATTCCTGCAAAGTCATCACTAACCCACCGCTATCACGGGTCTAATAACGGTCAATCCATGAATCTTGTGTTGCATCCAAACTCCCATGTTATCTCAAGTGTATAACCACCAGACAATTCCTTCAGGACATTTACACGAACTTCAAGACCCAAAGTTTCAGGACCAATACCCAACATTGGTAATCAAACTCCTTCTAAAGAGCCCATAAGCAAATGAGGTCCATAGATGCAAGCATTCAACAAACAACTTCCGATGCACAACTAATACTTCCAACAAACAAAATTTTACTATTCACATGATCCAAACCAGTTGGTCATTGAGCCTCCCGACTCCCTAAAGTGTTCTAACGCCTAACGATGCCAATAAGACGAAAGATCTGAGACCTAAGAGTCTCAATCAAATGACTACTGGATCCCACCCATATAAATCACACAACCACTGGTTCACGATACATCGTGACACCATCTAACCATTAGAGAGATAAACTCGTGGTACAACACCGATATTGCCATCATTTCATCACTAGCCTGAAGACTCAAGACTAGCGACACAAGGGCCTAAAGGCACTCACCCATCATCCCACCGACTTGTAGGATTCTAGACAACATCCCTTTCAACACTTACCAAAATCACAGAAGATATATCATTCTGTAGAACGCAACCCTTCCATAGTCCAGGCTGCCATCGACACATCATCAGTCGAAAACATGGTCGAATGCAACCAAGAGATAAGATAGACAATTGAATGCTCGTTCAACCTGAAAGAAATAAATTAAACAAGAGCCATGACATAAATTTGGACCAAGTGTTCTCAGGCTATCACAGTCAGTCCACATGCACCCCTCATAAAAATGTTTGAAGAACTACCACAATAAACACCTTCAATGGAGAATGTAACACCCCGACTCCCAGGTATAAGTTTTAAAATCTTATGTACATGTTTATGGACCTACTCGACGAGTTGGTTTCCCCAACTCGTCGTGTAGAGGCGGGTTAGACCGTGTGGATTATTGCACCTACTCGGTGAGTCGAAGGACCCTGACTCGACGAGTAGGAGCTGGAAAATGAAACCCTAATTTCCGGGGTTTTGCACCCTATTTAAAGGGTTATTAGCCTCCCTCAGCGTCCTTTACCGTCCCCTTTGAGTCCAGAAAACCGTAATCTCGAATAACCTCCATTTGTGTGTGTGAAGAAGCTTGGAAAATGGTTTTTGTGAAGAAGGCTTGAAGTCCAAGGAGCTTGGAGCAAAGGAAAGCTTGTGGATCTGACTCTACTTCATATTTGCATCATTTTGAAGGTAACAGGTCGTTACCTTGACTTCCCTCGAGCTATATCTCTCCATGCTTAAGTTTAGGGCCATTTTAGCATATATGTGAACCATTTCGGGTATTGGTCATGATCTGAAGTTGTTACTTCAGATCTGGACTTCTCTAAGTCCCTATAGCCACAAAGTTATCAGATTTAGCAAGCTTGGGCCTTTCTCTTTGGGTTTAACCTTTCCCTTAGCTTGGTTTTGGCATTTAGGACCATGCATGCACATAAAGTTTGCAACTTTACGTGGAAACCATGCCCTAGGATGTAAGATCTGCATTTTGGAGCTTTGGGGTAGCTTAAAAATGTCTGGATAAGGAATGGAATGAAGGGACTCGAGGAGTCGGTTGAAGATTGCCTGTATTGGTTCTGCATGAACTCGGCGAGTTAGTAAGAGGTCTCGACGAGTTAGTTAGGGTTTTCCCGACATTTGGACCCCGCATGGACTCGGCAAATTGTCTGGAAACTCGGCGAGTCACATAGGGTTTTATGATTTCCTGAGTTATTAAGGAACTCGGTGAGTTGCTAGCTGCACTCGACGAGTTGGGTCAACATGGACTGTTGACGATGAGCGTTGACTTTGACTTTGACCAAGGGTTGACCAGTTTGACTTCTGGGGGTATTTTGGTAATTTGGGAATTTATGGAAGTGGATCATTGGTGGATGCAGGTGTTGGACTTGGAGTTGTATTTGGTGGAGTTTGACTTTGTCAACAGGGTCTAAGGCACCAATGCCGACCCTTTTTCGGATTTGTATCCGGGTTATTGCATGATATGCTTATTGATTTACATCCTGGTAGTTAGGATGGTGATATGCTTAGTGACCTGGTTAGGTCGGTATCCTGGTATATAGGATGATGGTATGTTAGTGACCGGTTAGGTCTGTATCCTGTTTATAGGATGTTGCTATGATTAGTGATCTGTTAGATCGGTTTGACTTTTATATATGCTAGTGTATGATATTTATGTGCACATGATTGTTTGATTGGGGGTTTGAGCAGATCCTGCTTTGTGCTAAAGGCCAACATACCCAGGGCAGTCCGGATAGACTGAAGGCCATGCGAGGTGGTCCAGTCAGGTCGAAGGTCCGACGAGCGGTCCGGATAGGCTGTAGGCCCTGTGAGGCGGTCCAGACGTGCCGAAGGCGCGAGAGCGGTCTAGATAGGTTGAAGGCCCTGTGAGGCGGTCCAGTTAGGCTGAAGGCTCATTATGCATGTTGTTTGTTTATATGATATGATTATGATTGGATGACGTTGGTATTTCGGGGGAACTCACTAAGCTTCGGGCTTATAGTTGTTGATTTTGTTTCAGGTACTTCTGATGATCGCGGGAAGGCGAAGACATGATCCTACACCTCCTGATATTTTCATGATTAAATTCTGGGATACTCTGACATTATACTATTTTGAAAACAAGTTTTGTAATAATCATTGGTTTTGAAATGTTTTAAAAAGTTTAAATTTGGCATGATTTTTATGGATGTTAAAAGTTGGTATCAGAGCCTAGGTTTGAGGGAATTGGAGGAAACACTCGTGTGTATCCAAACTTGAAACAACATTCCTTGAAACCAAAAGAACCTTGTTGATCATCAAGCTTCATCAAAATACGACCAAAAGCATCCAAAAGAGGATAAAGGAGAGAGGAGGAGCTAAAATATTGAAGAGGGAGGCTAGGGTTGCTCCCAAGGAGTTCCAGATGTGATGGAGGCTAAGAAAATACCCTAAAACATCAATTTTTACCTTCAAATTAATACGTTGAAAAACCTAAAATTCATGGGCTTGAGTTGCATAGCGGTCACCTCATGACAACCTACTTGTCACCTCGTGATGGCTCTTACCTCGTGACAACATACTTGTCACCTCGTGACGACGAGTTTTCACCCAAATCTACTCCAACTTCAAACAATCATAACTTCTTCGTTTCAACTCCGTTTTTGACGATCTTGATATCCACACAAAGGTATTGACAAGCCCCACAAGTATCTATAATTACTTTTGACTTAAATCAAAGCAAAAATAATTTCTTAGTTCATGAAAGAGGTCCAAAAGATTACTTTACCCATTTTACCCTTTGGTCCCAACACACAAATCAAGGGCTTAGATCTCATAACCAATATTATCAACATTCAATAAGGTCTAAAACTTATTTACTTGAAGCCCAAAGCATTTACATGATCGAATTACAGTCCACAATCCTTAAATAAGAAACATCCTAAAACTGGATGTTACAAATATCCCCCATAAATTGAATTTCGTCCTCGAAATCCGTCTTGGTTAGGGTCTTTGAAAACAACACAGACACAATCCATATGCTCCCTCCAACCACTTTATAAAATTAAAGCATCCATAAAGAAAACTTTAGAGACCTCTTAGAACCCTACAGATGCCAACAAACAACCAAACACTTGAAACACTCAACTGTAACACCTACCTCCTTCTCCCCAACTGTAAGACCCATCTCATAGCTAAAACTATTCAATCTAGAAAAATCTCAATAATTGTACTACAAACCAACTCCATCAATATACTTCTGAAAATCAGGGACCCATCAGTCTAAACTATAAATACCATAACCTAAGAGTGATGATCATCCTCTTATCATACCTACCCATAGTCCCTGACTAGAATCCCCACCAAACCAATGCAAAATGATTTCCCAAAACATCCTGATTGTGGATATCAACAAATCTCGAATACATAATTCATGGTTAAAAGACCTCAAATACGTGATTGAATTCCTGCAAAGTCATCACTAACCCACCGCTATCACGGGTCTAATAACGGTCAATCCATGAATCTCGTGTTGCATCCAAACTCCCATGTTATCTCAAGCGTATAACCACCAGACAATTCCTTCAGGACATTTACAGGAACTTCAAGACCCAAAGTTTCAGGACCAATACCCAACATTGGTAATCAAACTCCTTCTAAAGAACCTATAAGCAAACGAGGTCCATAGATGCAAGCATTCAGCAAACAACTTCCGATGCACAACTAATACTTCCAACAAACAAAATTTTACTATTCACATGATCCAAACCAGTTGGTCATTGAGCCTCCCGACTCCCTAAAGTGTTCTAACGCCCAACCATGCCAATAAGACGAAAGATCTGTGACCTAAGAGTCTCAATAAAATGACTACCGGATCCCACCCATATAAATCACACAACCACTGGTTCACGATACATCGTGACACCATCTAACCATTAGAGAGATAAACTCGTGGTACAAAACCGATCTTGCCATCATTTCATCACTAGCCTGAAGACTCAAGACTAGCACCACAAGGGCCTAAAGGCACTCACCCATCATCCCACCGACTTGTAGGATTCTAGACAACATCTCTTTCAACACTTACCAAAACCACAGAAGATATATCATTCTGTAACACGCAGCCCTTCCACAGTCCACGCTGCCACCGGCACATCATCAGTCGAAAACATGGTCGAATGCAACCAAGAGATAAGATAGACAAATGAATGCTCATTCAACCTGAAAGAAATAAATTAGACAAGAACCATGAAATAAATTTGGACCAAGTGTTCTCAGGCTATCACAGTCAGTCCACATGCACCCCTCATAAAAATGTTTGAAGAACTACCACAATAAACACCTTCAAAGGAGCATGTAACACCCCGACTCCCAGGTATAAGTTTTAAAACCTTATATACATGTTAATGGACCTACTCGACGAGTTGGTTGCCCCAACTCGTCGTGTAGAGGCGGCTTAGACCGTGTGGATTATTGCACCTACTCGGTGAGTCGGAGGACCCTGACTCGACGAGTAGGAGCTGGAAAATGAAACCCTAATTTCCGGGGTTTTGCACCCTATTTAAAGGGTCATTAGCCTCCCTCAGCCTCCTTTACCGTCCCCTTTGAGTCCAGAAAACCCTAATCTCGATTACCCTCCATTTGTGTGTGTGAAGAAGCTTGGAAAATGGTTTTTGTGAAGAAGGCTTGAAGTCCAAGAAGCTTGGAGCAAAGGAAAGCTTGTGGATCAGACTCTACTTCATCTTAGCATCATTTTGAAGGTAACAAGTCGTTACCTTGACTTCCCTCTAGCTAGATCTCTCCATGCTTAAGTTTAGGGCCATTTTAGCATATATGTGAACCATTTCGGGTATTGGTCATGATCTGAAGTTGTTACTTTAGATCTGGACTTCTCTAAGTCCCTATAGCCATAAAGTTATCAGATTTAGGAAGCTTGGGCCTTTCTCTTTGGGTTAAACCTTTCCCTTAGCTTGGTTTTGGCATTTAGGACCATGCATGCATATAAAGTTTGCAACTTTACATGGAAACCATGCCCTAGGAGGTAAGATCTGCATTTTGGAGCTTTGGGGTAGCTTAAAAATGTCTGGATAAGGAATGGACTGAAGGGACTCGACGAGTCGATTGAAGATTGCCTGTATTTGTTCTGCATGAACTCGGCGAGTTAGTAAGAGGACTCGACGAGTTAGTTAGGGTTTTCCCGACATTTGGACCCCGCATGGACTCGGCAAATTGTCTAGAAACTCGGCGAGTCACATAGGGTTTTATGATTTCCTGAGTTATTAAGGAACTCGACGAGTTTCTACCTACACTCGACGAGTTGGGTCAACATGGACTGTTGACCTTGAGCGTTGACTTTGACTTTGACCAAGGGTTGACCAGTTTGATTTCTGGGGGTATTTTGGTAATTTGGGAATTTATGGAAGTGGATAATTTGTGGATGTAGGTGTTGGACTTGGAGCTGTATTTGGTGGAGTTTGACTTTATCAACAGGGTCTAAGGCACCAATGCCGACGCTTTTTCGGATTTGTATCCGGGTTATTGCATATTTACATCCTGGTAGTTAGGATGGTGATATGCTTAGTGACCTGGTTAGGTCGGTATCCTGGTATATAGGATGATGCTATGTTAGTGACCGGTTAGGTCTGTATCCTGTTTATAGGATGTTGCTAGGATTAGTGATCTGTTAGATCGGTTTGACTGTTATATATGCTAGTGTATGATATTTATGTGCACATGATTGTTTGATTGGGGGTTTGAGGAGATCCTGCTTTGTGCTAAAGGCCAAAATACCCAGGGCAGTCCGGAAAGACTGAAGGCCATGCGAGGCGGTCCAGTCAGGCCGAAGGTCCGGCGAACGGTCCGGATAGGCTGTAGGCCCTATGAGGCGGTCCAGACGTGCCGAAGGCGCGAGAGCGGTCTAGATAGGTTAAAGGCCCTGCGAGGCGGTCCAGTTAGGCTGAAGGCTCATTATGCATGTTGTTTGTTTATATGATATGATTATGATTGTATGGCGTTGGTATTTCGGGGGAACTCACTAAGCTTCGGGCTTACAGTTGTTGATTTTATTTCAGGTACTTCTGATGATCGCGGGAAGGCGAAGGCATGATCCTACACCTCCTGATATTTTCATGATTTGATTCTGGGATACTCTGACATTATACTATTTTGAAAACAAGTTTTGTAATAATCCTTGGTTTTGAAATGTTTTAAAAAGTTTAAATTTGGCATGATTTTTATGGATGTTAAAAGTTGGTATCAGAGCCTAGGTTTGAGGGAATTGGAGGAAACACTCGTGTGTATCCAATCTCAAATTGAGGACAAGAATTTTAAAATGATTTTCAAACGGTTTTCAATATAATAAAGGAGGATGCAAGTGTACGATCAGCCAGAGCCGGTAAGTAGACCCCAAAATACCTTACAGGTTGATTTATGTGATATGTTAGAATAACATGTTAGTACTAGGGTAGGGATCTTCAGGAATTGCATGATAGAATTGCCTGATTATATGATGCCTGATAGCCTAGGGTTTTTCCTTATATGAAATTGAAATCATTACTGTAGTTGCTTAGTGTATGCATTACGACTATACATAATTAAGATCTTATAGCCTGAGAATGTTTGGTTTGGCCTTATATCCTGTTCTTGTTTGATGAAGGGCTTAGGGTAGGATCAGGTATTTGAAAGTCTATAGGGTCCAGTCTTATATAAGGCTAACATATACTAGTGCTGCAGGGTTGGTGGAAGTTTCATGGATGTGTTGTTTGGGATTGGTCCGCCAGTTATGAGATACTTAGCTTTCCTCTAGGGGTGACGATTAAGCGCATGCCATGCTTACATATAGTGTTAGAGCTTTGTGATAATACTTGAGACAAATATGGGTAGGTGTGGAAGGTAGTATGGGCCCGTACTACTGAAAGAACAGGACCCATACGCGTAGCAAGGAAGTCACAACCCCTAGGGTTTTGTTGGGAGTTGGTTCCTAGATTATTATATGGAATATCTGATATCTTCCTCGTATATTTTTAGCATGGTGGTTACTCGACGATTTGTTACTGGATCCGGGTCAGGATCAGGAGGGAGCGGATAGGAGGGGCCAGCAGTGCCCGAGACTATCAGCCATGTCACACCCCCGAACCAGATGGCAGAAACGTCCGAGGGCTCGTGTGACTTAAATTGAAATATCATCACAATGAATATATATGAAACATAACACGTGCATCACCAACCATTACATAGTACAACTGGAATTGTTTACATCAAGTACAAGGTTTACATTACATGATTTCCAAATATAGAGTGTTTGGTGATTAGCAACTACAAAAGAAACTTTCAACACACTGGATGCTTCCTTGTCTAACGATTACCTGAGAATACAAGTTATTTTGAAAACGGTCAACATATATAATGTTGGTGAGTTCATAAGTGTGTTTGATGTAAAGTAGTTTATGTCATTGGTAAAACCCAGAAAATCTGATATTTTCTATAATAAAACTTTTCTTGAAAATGTTGTGATGATCCCGTAAGTATATGCGTGAATGAGTTCAAAACATGAATAAATGAGAAGTTTTGCATTATAGTTTTTAAAAGTACAAATGAGTAAGATTGGTTTCCCCGGAAAACCCGATGTCTTCCGAATAAAAGTTATGATTGACTTTGCTTTATTAAATCGTTACATCGAATGGATAGGATTTCCCCTGATTAATGATTTCCCTTGATTAATGATGTCGGATTTCTACGTGAGTCGTTATAACCATGCATGATAATGACTAGTTCGTCTGTCTTGGTATTCTAATGAACACCGAAATTTGATCTTAAGACTTTGTCACCCTATACTGGCCGAGTCTAACTGTAGCGAACAGCTTAGGTGTGGAGGAGTCACCCCCGTATAGATCTATACACAAACTCTCGCTCTCCCTCCAGGAGACTTTGATTACAACTACAGACTACGACCAACACTTATAGGTGTCACCCGTTATTACTCACTCAATCCACATGAATTGATTAACCTTGATTAATGATCTCATTTTATTTTACTTGAAGAAAAAGTAAGCCTAACAGACGAGGTGAAGAGGACTACTAGGCCCTACTAATTTCGTATGTTATTTAAGGTTGTCGAGTATACGAAAAGCGCGTTGGCCCATTTCGCATATAATTTATTTGGACCTTACTAGTAATGCTAATGGGCCACTGAGGCCCAATAGCATGTAAAAACCATTGAGGGTTCATTAAGCATGTAATTGGGTCACAGGAGGCCCAATAACATGTATTATTTATGTTGGGCCCAAAAGCCATGTTAATGAGTCACGAAGGCCCATTAAGCATGATTAGAATCTCTCAAGCCCAACCACTTGAACGTTTACTTGTTTTATATAGAATTAATGTTGCGAGTTGTTTAATCGTTGTGTCGTATAAATCATGAATTTGTTTTTATAACGATTTATAGATTTGTAAAAATAGTTATATTTTTTCTATTTACAACCCATAAGTTATAAAGTTTTGCATATTTTGACCAAATTATTATTATTATCAACATAATTGACCAAAAACATTAGTTTGACCTATTCAGCCCCTTATTTTGTAAAGTTGGCAATTTTTGCCCTTTTTATAAAAAAAATGACATTTTAGGTCCTTGAACCATTTTTCTTGACATCTTTGATCCAAACACTTATTTAAATAATGTTTTAAGCCCAAAAATAAATTCTTAGAAAGTTTCAACCCTTTAGTTAAAAGATTTGCATTTTAGTCCACCTTTTTCGCAATTTTACACTTTTTACCCAAAAATCCAAAATCTTTGCATTTTCAATCCTTTTTGGCAAATAAGGCCATTTTACCCCTGAAATAAGTTTATTTACTTTTCTACCCACTGTTTTGAGAAATTTACCATTTCAACCCCTTAAATCCATAATTTTCGCAACTTTTGGCCTATGGGCCGAAAAGCCCAAAATTTAGCCCAATAAGCCACAAATTTCATTTTTAGTCCTTTGAAAATACAAAATGTTCATAGAAACTTTCATTTTAACTTTTTTGACAATTTGAACCTTGTAAAAAACGTAAATGACAAATATTTCCTAAACTTTTGTTTATTTGACAAAAATAGACCAATAATGAGTTTTATGTTGTAGTGTGTTATTTTAAAACTTGTATGTTAGTTTATCTTGACATGTTAAGTGAAATATGAACTAGATCACATGTTTCTCCTTCTTGAACTATAGATCTCGTGTTATCTTTCATTTTTAGCACATAATATATCACAAAAACACAAGAAATCACACATATCATACAAATACACATAGATCTTCACATTTTACTTGCATTCTCCCCCATAAAACATATGAAAATCGAAAATAGAGGGGTATGAACTCACCTTAGGTTTGTGGGTTCGGTTTTAAAGAAGAAAATGGAAGAGTTTTGGTCCTAGTAAGCCTTCTTGGGTGGATCTCGAACTTAGAGTTCTCTAAGATGATGATCATGAGTTTGTGTGAGTTTAGAAAGATTCTTGATGAAATAAAGAGACTAGATTATAGATACAAGCATTTAACTTACCTAAGATGATGATTCTTGTGGAAGAACCTCCTTGAAATGCTCCAACATCTCGAAAATTTGGATGGAGAATAGGATGTGCTTGAGAGTGTTTAGGATGAGAGTTTGAAGATGTGTGTGTGTCTGTTTGGTGATCCTCGGCCGAAACAAGAAGAGAAGAGAGAGGAGGAAGTCTTGAGGTGATGGTGCATGGAAGTATGAGATTGGTGCATGGATATCCCATGGATAGTTATGAGGTGACACCATTACAAGTCAACTCTCCTTTATCCACTCTTGTATATATATATATTTTTGTTTTACTTGGGCCGAGAGAGAGAGAGAGAGAGAGTAGAGAAAAGATTTGGGCCTTGATGTTAGAGTCCAAAATATGGAGCCCAAATTAATAGTTTTCGGCCCATTTGGGCCTTTGGAGTGGGTTACGGCCCAAACGTGCATGCAAGAATGGATTTGTGGCTTTTTAGGGCTTATTGGATTGTTATGGCCCAATAAGGCCCATTAAAGGTAAACTAGTCCATTTTAGACTTATAAAGCCCAAAAAGGTTAAGTCTTATGAGAGTGGGTTGAATTTCAAGCACAACATGAATTAGGGTTTACGAGTTTACAGTAGATAATGTTTACAAGAGTACAGAATTTTCCTAGCTAAAATGCTAGTTGTGACATCATCCCCCCGTTAGAGGGAATTTCGTCCCGATATTCTTTTTGAAGCTAGATTTGAGAATGCGAGAATAAGTGAGGGTACTTTTGCTTCATCTGGTCTTCGCGTTCCCAAGTGAATTCCGCTCCACGCTTTGTGTTCCACCGAACCTTCACTATTGGAATGCGGCTTTGCTTAGTACGCTTCACCTCCCTGTCCATGATCACAACGGGTTCCTCGATGAACAGGAGATTCTCGTTGATTTCGATTTTTTCTAACAGAATGACGAGAGTTTCGTCGGATAAGCACTTCTTCAAATTGGAAACATGAAGCACGGGGTGTACACTGCTGAGTTCGACATGTAGTTGCAGTCTATAGGCCACCGGACCGATTCGGGCAAGAATCTCGAAGGGTCCAATGTATCGTGGGTTTAGTTTTCCCCGTTTCCCAAAACGGATCACCCCTTTCCAGGGGGAGACCTTTAACAACACTCGATCCCCGACTTGAAATTCCAAAGGCTTTCGCCGCTTATCGGCGTAGCTCTTCTGTCGGTCGCATGATGCTTGAAGTCGAGGTTTGATTTGAACTATCTTCTCTGTCGTTTCGCGTATGATTTCTGGTCCTGTCAATGCATTGCTTGGTGTCTGCCCTCTTGCCAGCTGAGAGTCGCCTACCTCTGTCCAACACAACGGTGATCTACATTTACGACCATATAATGCTTCGAAAGGAGCAACTTTGATGCTTGTGTGAGAACTGTTGTTGTATGAAAACTCAATTAAATGTAAGTGGGTATCCCACGACCTTCCAAAGTCTATCACACATGCTTGAAGCATATCCTCAAGCGTTTGAATGGTTCGCTCACTTTGACCATCCGTCTGTGGGTGGTAAGCAGTGCGCATGTCGAGTTGTGTCCCCATAGCCTTCTGTAGCGATTGCCAAAAGCGTGAAGTGAACCTACTATCTCGATCTGAGATGATAGATATTGGTACTCCATGGAGTCTCACAATTTCTTTGATGTAGATTCTTGTTAGTCGCTCCATCTTGTATGTCTCCTTTATTGGCAGGAAATGAGCGGATTTTGTCAACCTGTCGACTATCACCCATATGGTATCCAATCCATCTGTTGTCTTGGGTAATTTGGTCACAAAGTCCATAGTAATCCTTTCCTATTTCCACTCGGGTATTACCGGCTGTTGTAATAGTCCCGAGGGCTTTTGATACTCTACCTTCACTTTAGCACAAGTGAGGCATTTGCTAACGTAAGTGGCAATCTCTGCTTTCATGTTTGGCCACCAATAACATTGCTTGACATCCAGGTACATTTTATCTGACCGTTGATGGATGGAGTATCATGTCTTATGAGCTTCATTCATGACTACTTCTCTGGATCCTCCATGTTTAAGGACCCAAATTCTGTTCATGAAATAATATGTTCCATCCTCCTTGACTTCGAAGTTCTTTTCCATTCCACGTAACGCTTCGCTCGTTCTGTTTTCTGTCTTTATAGCGTCGAACTGGGCTGCTTTGATTTGTAAGGACATATGGGATTGGATGGTTATTGAAAGAGTCTTCACACGACGATTGGAGTATTCTTTCCGACTCAAGGCATCAGCTACCACATCAACCTTTCCTGGATGGTACTTGATTTCGCACTCATAATCGTTTAGCAGCTCAACCCATCTTCGCTGCCTCATGTTCAACTCCTTTTGATTTAAAATGTGCTGGAGACTCTTGTGGTCGGTGAAAATGGTGCACTTGGTACCATAAAGGTAGTGCCTCCAAATTTTCAAGGCAAAGACCACAGCTCCCAATTCGAGATCATGGGTGGTATGATTCACCTCATGTGTTTTTAGTTGTCGGGATGCATAAGCTATCACCTTACCACGCTGCATGAGTACACAGCCTAAACCCTGATTCGAAGCGTCGCAGTAAACTACGAAGTCCCCTGTTCCCTATGGTAATGATAATACTGGTGCACTATAGAGAGCTCGCTTCAGAGTTCGGAAGGCAACCTCCTGCTTGTCTGTCCATTTAAACGGTACACCCTTCTGTGTAAGCATGGTAAGTGGCTTGGCTGTTTTGGAGAAGTTCTGGATGAATCTCCTGTAATAGCCTGCGAGATCTAAAAATTGACGAATTTCTGTGGGTGTCGCTGGGACTGCCCATCCTTCAATGGCTTTGATCTTAGAAGAGTCCACATGTATCCCTTCTTGGCTGACAACATGACCTAAAAAGTTTACGCTAAGGAGCCAGAACTCACATTTAGAGAGTTTTGCATATAACTTTTCAGTTCGAAGGGTTTCCAAGATTTGCCGGAGATGTCGGCCATGCTCCTCTTTTCTTTGAGAATAGACTAGAATATCGTCGATGAAAACGATGACAAAGTTGTCGAGGAATGGTCGGCAGACTCGATTCATTAGGTCCATGAATGCGGCAGGGGCATTCGTTAGACCGAAGGGCATTACAACGAATTCATAATGTCCATAGCGGGTTCGGAAAGCGGTTTTGGGAATATCCTCTTCCCGGACCTTGAGCTGGTGGTAGCCGGACCGTAGATCTATCTTAGAGAAGTACTTTGCTCCCTCGAGCTGGTCGAACAGGTCGTCGATTCGTGGAAGTGGGTAGCGATTCTTGATAGTGAGCTTATTCAGCTCTCTATAATCGATACACATCCTAAATGATCCGTCCTTCTTCTTAACAAAGAGGACCGGAGCTCCCCAGGGTGAGAAGCTAGGTCGGATGAATCCTTTACTCAAGAGCTCGCTGAGTTGACTTGACAGTTCCTACATCTCCGCAGGAGCCAACCTATAGGGTGATTTGGCCATTAGCGTAGCTCCCGGTACCAGGTCAATTCGGAACTTGACATGTCTTTCTGGGGGTATCCCCGGAAGATCTTCGGGAAAGACATCCTGGAAGTCGCAAGCCATTGGGATGTCTCGGATATTGACCTCTTCCTCGGACTTATCCACTATATGTGCCAGAAACGCCAAGTCCTTCTTTTGTAGACACTGTTGTGCCTTAATGCACGAGATAAGACGAAGGTTCGTACTGGGTTTGTCTCCGTATATAATTAGGGTTTCGTGATTAGGGAGATGAAGGCGAACGACCTTCTCGAGACACAAAATTTCGGCATGATGGGGGCTCAACCAGTCCATGCCGATAATCACATCAAAACTCATAATAGTTACAGGCATCAAGTTTATTTGAAAGGTATGTTGATTTAAAGTTAGGGTACATCCTACATAGATTTTCCCGGCTGATTCTGTTTTCCCATTAGCCATTTCCACCGTAAAGATTTCATTAAGCTTTTGGGGTTGTTGTTATAGTAAGTGTTTGAATTTGTTACTCACAAAGCTTCGCTCTGCCCCGATATCAAACAGGATGCATGCATATGAGTGGTTAAGGAGAAACGTACCGGTAACGACAGCGGGATCCTGAACCACTTCTCCTTACCCCATAGTCAACACTCTTCCTGCTGCTCCTGGCGCTTGGGTGTTCGCATTGGGACAATTTCGTCTGAAATGTCCAGTTTTCCCGCACCCATAACAGGTATAACTCGCTCCATCCTTGGTGTTGTTGTTGTGCATCAGGTTTTGTGGAAACTGGGCCCTACAATATTTTGCTGTATGGCCCTTCCGGTTGCATCTGGTGCGCATCATCTCTCTGCATTCCCCGTGGTGATGGTAGTTACATTTGTTACACGTGGGAAGATTCCCCGTGTACTGCTTCGGAGTATTTGGCGTGGATGAGGCTGGAGCATGTGGTGCTGGGTTAGCTTGAGTTGCTGCATGGACAATCACTGTCTATTGCTTCTTAGATGACTCAGAGTTTTGTTTACCTCTTCTCTTGTTACTCTTTCCTTTCTTATTTTCTACTTCCTTCTTAACATCCACTTCCATGATCTTAACACTCTTCTTGTTGCCATGATCATACAGTTTCTTGGCCAATCTTTTGGCGCTATCAAACGTCTCAGGGTTTTCCGCAATGACATTCCCTTGGATAGGTGCAGTCAATCCCCAAATGAACCTCTCAATCTTTTTCCCTTATGAGGTGATCATACCCGGACACAGAAGGGATAGCTCGCTAAACCTGGATATGTATGCTTCGATGTTGGAGTTCTGAACTGTCAAGTTCCACAATTCTTGTTCCATCTTTTGTATCTCACCTCTAGGGCAGTACTCTGCCAACATCATTTCTGTCAGTTCTTCCCAGGGCATCGCGTTTGCCACTGGAAGGGTCATGGCTTCAATGTGACCATTCCACCATGAAAGAGCTTGATCGACAAAGGTACATGCTGCGAACTTGACTTTGTACCCATCTGGACACCCGCAAATTTCAAAGACGGATTCGATTTTCTCAATCCACCTTTTTAGGGTTATGACGCCTCCCGTTCCATTAAAGGTTCATGGCTTGGCGTTGGTGAAGTCTTTGTAAGAGCATGTTTTGGTAGGTCCTTGATTTATCCCGTTGTTCGAACTTCCGACTCCTTGCCCGTTTCCTCCGCCACTGTTCCCCTGGTGGATTTGTGCCATGGCTGCTATGACTGCAGCGGATACAGCGGCTTGGAACGCGGCTGAGTTGACTTCCGGTGGTGTCAGTGGTTGGTTATTTCCGCGGTTTGGTCTCTGAGGCATCTTGCTGTTACGGAACAAAAAGATGTTGAGTATGAATTGTTTTTAAGTTGAGAATTTCGTGAATCGATTTTTTTTTCACTAATAATTTCCGTACTTTGATACATGAAAATTTGCTCGAAAGAGCATACATAGAGGTACAAAGTTCGACAGCATAACGACCCTATGAGTAGTGTAATCACTTAAACATGGGGTCGGTAGTACATAATATAGCGAACATAGAGAACATAGCACTAGTAGGAAAGTCTACTGGTCCGAAGTGCTCCGAGATGCGTCGGGTGGTGGGGCTGATGACGTGGATGCACCTTGAAGACGCGCCACCTGTCGTTCTGTGGCTCGTAGTCGATCTTCCCAAATCTCTTGACGTACATGAAAGTTATGGATTACTTCTTGAGTTTCTCGTTCCGCTCTGGCTACTGCGGCTCGCATCTGATTCAGTTGCTCGGCCGTGTCCTGGGCTAGGTCGCCATTACTCCGTAATCGCCTCACCATGACAGGGAGTGCCCGGTCGGCTGGCCCTCCATCTCTCAGATCATAAAATTCCCTGGCCATCCCATATGGGGGTTGCTGCCCCTGCTGCCTGCTCCATCTCCAAATATCTGATGGGTTTTAGGTAAAACAAATAAACTAGAAAAACAATTCCTAAGTTCACATGCAACCTACTTTGGATCTATGTTTTAACTATTGAACATACAACTTTGAATTGCAATACAAGAACCCTAGAGGAGAGCGGCTAATTTCGAAATTAACAAACTAGGGTTTAGGGTTTACATACCTTTCAATTATTATAGCAAACAATTGATATTCCCTTGATCTTGATCTTGATCTTCTTGGAAGCTTTAGCACCACAAGTGTAATGCCTCTAATGGAGTCACACCCAAACTAGCAAGAAGGAAAGTAGAAGAGAGAGAGAGGGAGTATGCAAAATCTCGGCCTTAGGGTTTCTTCAAAAGAAAGAGTGACCAAAAACATGAACCAGGAGGCTCCTTATATAGCTGAGGGATCTAGGGTTTAAGGGAAACCCTAGTTATCCTTTGCTTAGGGCCTAAGCAAACCCAAGGGCCTTATCCAAGCCCCTATGGACGAAATTATTAGGGTTTCCCCTAAAGATTTCGTCCACCCTCTTCCAAGGGGGTTCTAGAGCCTTCCACTCAACTATTAGATAATTGCAAACTAGTCCCTGCACCTTATAATTAATTCTTTTAACCCCAAAATCAATTCTGATTAATTTCTGGCTAACAATTAATTAAACATAATGATTTCTAATTAATATATTAATCCATTAACATATTAATAAATCATTTATATATATATATATTAATTTATTAATCTTATAAATTAATATCTCTCCTTTCATAATTTCCTTGTCCAGTTGCTAGGTTGAGGGCAACCCAAAAGGACTGTGCTGCTGTCAATTCAAGTACATACCAATTATAGTTATGGGCTTAGACACCTAATCCAACAGTCTCCCACTTGGATAAGTCTATAACTATAATTGCTAGTATGCCTTCTAAATTTGACCAGCAAATTGTAGCTTCCAAAAGCTGCTGCCGAACTCTGACCCAGTCAGTTACGTGTCCTAAGATAAGTGATCATATAACCCTTCGTTCTGCTTGATATCCCCAGACAAAAGACATGGAATGTAATCAATCTGTTTGTCCAGAATCTATGTTTCCCGATTCCTGATTTGTGATGATGTAGGACTTCTAATCGAACACATCAATTTAGTCCTGGCTGGGCCCAGCACATAAGTCAACACCAAATCATCGAGGGGCCCACAGATATCGCTTTTCCTGTTAGGGCAAAAGGAACGAATAAATGTTGACTCATATGCTTGTATCTTTTACTCATCAAATTATGCATGACAATACGTTTTATAACACCAAGTTACTGATGCGTTTTCGTATCACCAATGCACAACCGACTTGTAAATTACAACTCATATATCTTCGTTTCAAGATTATAAGATATTATCATCTCAGTATTACTCGTGATGAATTCCATGAAGTAATACTCTGAGCGTGGGTTTATCCAATACTCAAATCTCAATTTCTGAGTACTCATGAACATTGCAGCAATTCTATTGCCATGTCTATCCTTAGACAATCTGCAATCCAATTCATGACAGTCTTAATTCACTACTTACTTCCAAGAGTACGAGCGACTGTGGAGTTTGAATAATCTCATTATTCAGGAAGTAAAACATGCAAAATATGAAACACAGTAATAAACAATTGACAAAAGGTAGTAGCCAAACTTATAAATAATACTTTATTATTTAATCACCAAAAGTCAATTACATTTACTTTGTTACAAGTTTCAAAAACTAATCTAACTACTAAAACTAATATCATCTTTCAGTCCTATGCTCCGAGCATGCTGAATATGCTTAGCCCTACTCAGACCCTTTGTGAGGGGATCTGCTGGGTTATCTTCAGATGACACCCTCTTTACTATAAGATGGCCTTCTTCAACTCTATGTCTAATGAAATGGTACTTTCTGTCGATATGTCTGGTCTTACCATGATCTCTCGGTTCCTTTGTCAAGGCAACCGCTCCTTCATTATCGCAGAAGAGTTCCATAGGCTCCTGGATGGTTGGAACAACTCCGAGATCCCCGATGAAGTTCCTCAACCAAGCTGCTTCTTTCGACGCTTCACTTGCTGCAATGTACTCTGATTCACAAGTAGAATCAGCCACCGTATTTTGCTTGGAACTCTTCCAAGTAACTGCTCCTCCATTCAGTAAAAATACCCAGCCCGACTGAGAACGGAAGTTATCTCTATCCGTCTGAAAGCTGGCATCACTGTAACCATCTACTCTCAAAGTATCACTGCCACCAAGCACAAGAACCCAGTCCTTTGTCCTTCGCAAATACTTGAGTATATTCTTAACTGCTATCCAATGAGCTCTACCTGGGTTTCCCTGATAGCGACTAACCATGCTCAAAGCAAATGCCACATCAGGGCGAGTACATGTCATAGCGTACATGATCGATCCGACAGCGGAAGCATAAGGTACACGACTCATGTCATCTATTTCAACATCTGTACTCGGGCATTGAGTCTTACTCAATTTGGTATTGCTCTGGATAGGTAGCTCTCCCTTCTTGGAATTTTCCATACTAAACCTCTTTAGTACCTTATCCAAGTATGTGCTCTGACTAAGTCCAATTAGTCTCTTCTTTCTATCTCTCAATATTCTAATCCCAAGAATATAGGCAGCTTCTCCAAGGTCTTTCATTGCAAAACACTTTCCAAGCCAAGACTTAACCTCTTTCAAGGTTGGAACGTCGTTACCAATGAGTAATATGTCATCGACATATAACACCAGAAAAGTTACTATACTCCCACTAGCCTTGATATACACACAAAACTCATCTTCACTTCTAGAGAAACCAAACTCTTTGACTTTCTCATGGAAGCAAAGATTCCAACTGCGAGATGCTTGTTTCAATCCATAAATGGATTTCTCAAGCTTGCACACTCTATTGGGAAACTTTGCATCAACAAAACCCTCTGGCTGACTCATGTAAACATCTTCAGCCAACTTCCCATTAAGGAAAGCAGTTTTGACATCCATCTGCCAGATTTCATAATCATGAAAGGCAGCTATGGCGAGCAATATCCTAATAGATTTAATCTTAGCCACTGGCGAAAAAGTCTCATCATAGTCAACCCCTGGGGTTTGAGTAAAACCTTTTACAACCAGTCGAGCCTTGAATGTATGCACATTCCCATCCATGTCTGTCTTCTTCTTGAAGATCCATTTGCACCCAACTGTCTTGCGACCTGGTGCACTATCAACCAAATTCCAAACTTGGTTGTCATACATGGACTTAATCTCGCTGTCCATTGCCTCTTTCCACTTGGAAGCCTCTGGGCCTGCCATTGCTTCCTTATAAGTGACTGGTTCATCTAAGTTTACCAGTGTTCTGTCACTTATGAATGTGTCATCATCTGAAGTAATATGAAAACCATACAACTCAGGTGGCACACTCACCCTAGTGGATCTTCTAAGAGGTAATGAGTTATCAATTGGTTCAACAGGAACTGTTTCCTCTGGTTGAGTGCTAGTGTCATCTAAGGTTCCTTCATTGGCTGACTCTTGAATTTCTTCAAGGTCAATAGTGCTCCCACTGTCCTCTTTGAATATGAGCTCTCTTTCAAGAAAGACTTCTCTTCGTGCTACAAAGACCACGTTCTCACTAGGCCTGTAGAACAAATATCCAAAAGACTGCTTTGGGTAACCAATGAAAACACATTTCTCACTTCTAGCTGCTAGCTTGTCGTGAGTCTCTCGTCTTACGAAAGCTTCACAATCCCAGACTTTAATATGTGCTAACGAGGGAACTTTCCCTGTCCACATTTCGTGAGGTGTTTTGGCAACCTTCTTTGTAGGGACAAGATTGAGGATGTGGGCGGCTGTCTCTAAGGCATACCCCCAGAAGTGAATAGGAAGCGAAGCCCGACTCATCATAGAACGAACCATGTCTAACAAGGTTCGATTACGCCTCTCAGCTACACCATTTAACTGTGGTGTCCTAGGAGGAGTCAATTGTGAGACTATCCCACATTCTTTCAGATAGTCGTTAAACTCGATACTAAGATACTCCCCGCCTCTATCGGATCTAAGTATCTTTATCTTTCTGCCCAATTGATTTTCGACTTCATGCTTAAACTCTTTGAACTTTTCAAAAGTTTCTGACTTATGCTTGATCAAGTAGATATATCCATATCTGCTATAATCGTCAGTGAAGGTCACATAGAATCGATTAGCATCTCTTGTAGTTGATCTGAAGGGTCCACACACATCCGTGTGTATGAGATCCAACAGACCTTCACCTCTTTCACAAGACCCTGTGAATGGTGATTTTGTCATCTTTCCCAAAAGACAAGACTCACACATATCATCTGACTTTAGGTCAAATGATTCCAACACTCCATCCTTTTGGAGTTGGGCTATGCGTTTCTTGTTAATGTGTCCAAGATGACAATGCCACAAGCATGCCTTGTCTACACTATTAGACAAGTCAATATTAAGTACACTATTTCCTAGGCTATCAACACAAGTCACTGTTTCATACACACCATTACAAGGCAAAGCTTCAAACATAAAAACACCATTCTTATAAACAGAAATTGAACCATTCAAATCATTAAAAGAATATGTAAAACCTTGTCTGAACAATGCATGAAATGAAATAATGTTTCTCGTCATCTCAGACGAATAGCAACAATTTATTAAATCTAATCTAACATCATTACTAAGCAGAAACTGATAAACTCCGATCTTGGTTACTGGTGAAGACTTTCTGTTTCCCATGATCAGGTTTATCCTTCCTCGCTCTATCTCCTCACTTTCCTTTAGACCCTGCAAATCAGAACAGATATGAAAACCACATCCTGTATCAAGGACCCATGAACGAGAAGATAATGAGTTATTAGCAGAAATAGTGTAAATACCTGCCGAAGATGGCTTCACTTTGCCATCCTTGATATCTTGCAGATACTGTGGGCAAGATCTCTTCCAATGCCCCTTTTGGTTGCAGTAAAAGCAAACTGCCTCTTTTGGATCAGAAACATGGGGAGTGGAACCATTGGGCTTAGCCTTTGGGCCATTACTAGATGACCCAGCTTGAGCCTTGCTCTTCCAGTTTTGCTTGGGAGGACCTTTCCTCTTTTTCCCCTTTCCCTGTCCAATAGCCAAAACAGGGGCACTAGCAGGTGTGGAGGGTATACTTTTACCTTTCATCCCTGCCTCAGCTGTCTGCAACAAGTTGTGCAATTGGGCCAAGGTCTGCTCAGTATTGTTCAAATGGTAAGTTAGAATAAACTGACCATAACATTCAGGAAGTGAGTTCAAGACCATGTCAATGGCCAATTCCTCATCAAAGTGAATATTGAGCTTGACCAAACGCTCTATGTAGCGTTGCATTCTTTGCACATGTGACACAACTGACTCCCCATCTTTCATCTTGCAAGCCATGAGTGACTTGACTACTTCGAACTTTTCTTGACGAGCTCGCTTATGGTACTTTTCCATAAGGTCCTTGTTCATCTCGAAAGGCCAGTAGTCCTCATAGTACCTCTGCAGTTCTGGGGACATAATTGCCACCATGATGCATGCCACTTTGGTAGCATCATCGTAATGTTTCTTGTAGGCAGCAAGATCTTCAGGAGTAGCTTCATTCTCATCAAGCTCTTTGAGCTCCTTTTCAAGAACATATTCTTTGTTCTCGAAACGAAGAGCCATCTTGATGTTGCGCATCCAATCGTTATAGTTTGAGCCATCCATAACGACTTTGGAGCATATATTGAGCAAAGAGAAGTTTTGGTTGGAGGAGGACGAAGCAGAAGTGTTTCCAGGAGTAGACATCTGAAAAGAAAGAAAGTTTTAGTTAGATTTCAAGATACCTTAATAGAATAACCCAAAGATATAATATCAAGGTTAGGATCCAACTATGAAGATTCACAACTTAGAAATGGGATGCCGAGATCCAAGTGCAAATTTCATAAAGGTAGGTGAATGACGATTCACCAATTCCACCATTAGACGAAACAAACGAAGTGAAATTCCTAATTCTTTTGAGATACATTGAAACTATTCAATGGCATGTTTTATTCTCAGATTATGCTCTTCTATTTGTGACTGGGATGCCGAGGATCACAAACAAGATGTGAATAACCATGCAAATGTGCTTGGTAACCTCATTGTCTTTATCATTAACTATTGATGTGCTGGTAAACCACACACGCTCCATCAAAATGACAATTATGAGATACCCATTGCTACTCTTTATTAGTGCCTTTTAGTGTGCTGGTTAACCACACACGCTCCACTAACGACCAATAAAGCATAATGTGCAATTTCATGGATTAGCATACTTTTCACATTTTTCCTAAAGTAACTAGAGTTGGGATTTTGAAAATAATGTTCTAGTACTTTCTTTAATATCATTATACTTTTAATGAGAAGTAGTTGTCCTATCAAATCCGTTCTGCTAACGACCCTCCACTAATCAAGGAAGCGGTGGGTGAGAGTGGACACCCATTCAACTACCATTTTATAGGCAGTTTCCTTATACCCCCCTTATAGATTAGCTTCGTGAATGAGGCATACTAGCGATTTGACTGACCATATTCTTATACATATAATATTAAACCTTTAATTATAATATATATATAAGGTGTGTTTTAAAACTTTTTAAAACTTCAAGGGTTTATATAAATTTGGAAATTTAAGCTGTTAAATTCAAATTTAAATAAACCAATTCATTAGATTTAATATTTATCTATTAATTAACTATTAATCAAATTATTAAATCTTGTAAGTATTATCTAATTAAATTAATCAATTAATTTAATCCTAATCCTTATCCCTCTAATTTCGAAAAATAGGGTAAGGATAATTATCCAATTAATCTAATTAAGTAACAATTATCCAAAAAACAAGAAACCCTAGTTATCCTCTAGCATATTTCGAAATTTACAAGGGAGGAGGCTAGGGTTTTCAAAACCCTAACCCTAATTTCGATTAGGGTTCTTTGGAGGCTAGGGTTTTCGAAAAAACCCTTTGATCCAAAACCCTAGAAATCGAAAATTTGGCCTTTAGGGTTTAATAGCTATAAACCCTAATTTGCAATTCAACAATTGTAGCAATTCAATTTAAAACAACAATGGCTCTGATACCACTGATGGGTTTTAGGTAAAACAAATAAACTAGAAAAACAATTCCTAAGTTCACATGCAACCTACTTTGGATCTATGTTTTAACTATTAAACATACAACTTTGAATTGCAATACAAGAACCCTAGAGGAGAGAGGCTATTATCGAAAATAGTAAACTAGGGTTTAGGGTTTACATACCTTTCAATTGTTATAGCAAACAATTGATATTCCCTTGATCTTGATCTTGATCTTCTTGGAAGCTTTAGCACCACAAGTGTAATGCCTCTAATGGAGTCACACCCAAACTAGCAAGAAGGAAAGTAGAAGAGAGAGAGAGGGAGTATGCAAAATCTCGGCCTTAGGGTTTCTTCAAAAGAAAGAGTGTCCAAAAACATGAACCAGGAGGCTCCTTATATAGCTGAGGGATCTAGGGTTTTAGGGAAACCCTAGTTATCCTTTGCTTAGGGCCTAAGCAAACCCAAGGGCCTTATCCAAGCCCCTATGGACGAAATTATTAGGGTTTCCCCTAAAGATTTCGTCCACCCTCTTCCAAGGGGGTTCTAGAGCCTTCCACTCAACTATTAGATAATTGCAAACTAGTCCCTACACCTTATAATTAATTCTTTTAACCCCAAAATCAATTCTGATTAATTTCTGGCTAACAATTAATTAAACATAATGATTTCTAATTAATATATTAATCCATTAACATATTAATAAATCATTTATATATATATATATTAATTTATTAATCTTATAAATTAATATCTCTCCTTTCATAATTTCCTTGTCCAGTTGCTAGGTTGAGGGCAACCCAAAAGGACTGTGCTGCTGTCAATTCAAGTACATACCAATTATAGTTATGGGCTTAGACACCTAATGCAACAATATCCACGCCCCATAGAGGCGTGGGGCCATTCGGGCCCATCCGATGAGCAGACACTCTAATCGGGTAATGTGGGTTGATGACTTCGGACTCTGCATCCGAATCACCATCGTCGTCATCACTGGGTTCTTCCTCGAGCTCCCCTTCGGGGTCTTCTTCAGCTTCCTCTTCTTCCAAACCTACCACTGGCTCAGCAGGCCCGCCCTCGACTCTTGCTTCAGGTTCGTCTTCAGACTCCTCTTCGGAGTCTTCCTCAGGTTCCTCTTCCAGCCATCCGTTATTTCCCTGATTGAGGAAGTACGGATCTCCAGGGAGATGACACCCATCCATAATGTCTGCACGAGGGGGGGGGGTATATCAATAAACTATTTTTAATCCTAAAATAATCTTAGTTGTTATAAAATTGGGTTAATGCATTCTTCTTGATTAACAATGGGGTATGCCTTGGGTTTACTGACCATCGCGATCGTTCCAGGGCCTGTGATAGTTGTATTACGAAGAAATGTAGTTGATCAGGCTACATTCATCCCTAATACAACTGTTAACAGTCCCGACTTAACCGGGATGTTAGGTTCTCCCAATCGTTTTATTCGATTTGTTATTGTGTTCATTTTTCTAAGTCGCACAAATAAGAGTGTTTATTGGTATATTTTATTTGTTTTGTTCAGAGTTAATTAGTCCCTCGCTGGGTTTATAGTTGCATATCAATGAGTGGTTAGATATGCTAGTTCACTATAAACAGAGCTCTGATACCAACCTGTCACACCCCCAAACCAGACGGCGGAAACGTCCGAGGGCTCGTGTGACTTAAATTGAAATATCATCACAATGAATATATATGAAACATAACACGTGCATCACCAACCATTACATAGTACAACTGGCATTGTTTACATCAAGTACAAGGTTTACATTACATGATTTCCAAATATAGAGTGTTTGGTGATTAGCAACTACAAAAGAAACTTTCAACACACTCGATGCTTCCTTGTCTAACGATTACCTGAGAATACAAGTTATTTTGAAAACGGTCAACATATATAATGTTGGTGAGTTCATAAATGTGTTTGATGTAAAGTAGTTTATGTCATTGGTAAAACCCAGAAAATCCGATATTTTCAGTAATAAAACTTTTCTTGAAAATGTTGTGATGATCCCATAAGTATATGTGTGAATGAGTTCAAAACATGAATAAATGAGAAGTTTTGCATTATAGTTTTTGAAAGTACAAATGAGTAAGATTGGTTTCCCCGGAAAACCCGATGTCTTCCGAATAAAAGTTATGATTGACTTTGCTTTATTAAATCGTTACATCGAATGGATAGGATTTCCCCTGATTAATGATTTCCCTTGATTAATGATTTCCCTTGATTAATGATGTCGGATTTCTACGTGAGTCGTTATAACCATGCATGATAATGACTAGTTCGTCTGTCTTGGTATTCTAATGAACACTGAAATTTGATCTTAAGACTTTGTCACCCTAGACTGGACGAGTCTAACTGTAGCGAACAGCTTAGGTGTGGGGGAGTCACCCCCGTATAGATCTACACACAAACTCTCGCTCTCCCTCCAGGAGACTTTGATTACAACTACAGACTACGACGAACACTTATAGGTGTCACCTGTTATTACTCACTCAATCCACATGAATTGATTAACCTTTATTAATGAGATCATTTTATTTTACTTGAAGAGAAAGTAAGCCTAACAGACGAGGAGAAGAGGACTACTAGGCCTTACTAATTTCGTATGTTATTTAAGGCTGTCGAGTATACGAAAAGCGCGTTGGCCCATTTCGCATATAATTTATTTGGACCTTAGTAGTAATGCTAATAGGCCACTGAGGCCCAATAGCATGTAAAAACCATTGAGGGTCCATTAAGCATGTAATTGGGTCACAGGAGGCCCAATAACATGCATTATTTATGTTGGGCCCAAAAGCCATGTTAATGAGTCACGAAGGCCCATTAAGCATGATTAGAATCTCTCAAGCCCAACCACTTGAACGTTTACTCGTTTTATATAGAATTAATGTTGCGAGTTGTTTAATCGTTGTGTCGTATAAATCATGAATTTGTTTTTATAACAATTTATAGATTTGTAAAAATAGTTATATTTTTTTTTATTTACAACCCATAAGTTATAAAGTTTTGCATATTTTGACCAAATTATTATTATTATTATCAACATAATTGACCAAAAACATTAGTTTGACCTATTCAGCCCCTTATTTTGTAAAGTTGGCAATTTTTGCCCTTTTTATAAAAAAAATGACATTTTAGGTCCTTGAACCATTTTTCTTGACATCTTTGACCCAAACACTTATTTGAATAATGTTTTAAGCCCAAAAATAAATTCTTAGAAAGTTTCAACCCTTTAGTTAAAAGATTTGCATTTTAGTCCACCTTTTTCGCAATTTTACACTTTTTACCCAAAAATCCAAAATCTTTGCATTTTCAATCCTTTTTGGCAAATAAGGCCATTTTACCCCTGAAATAAGTTTATTTACTTTTCTACCCACTGTTTTGAGAAATTTACCATTTCGGCCCCTTAAATCCATAATTTTCGCAACTTTTGGCCTATGGGCCGAAAAGCCCAAAATTTAGCCCAATAAGCCACAAATTTCATTTTTAGTCCTTTGAAAATACAAAATGTTCATAGAAACTTTCATTTTAACTGTTTTGACAATTTGAACCTTGTAAAAAACGTAAATGACAAATATTTCCTAAACTTTTGTTTATTTGACAAAAATAGACCAATAATGAGTTTTATGTTGTAGTGTGTTATTTTAAAACTTGTATGTTAGTTTATCTTGACATGTTAAGTGAAATATGAACTAGATCACATGTTTCTCCTTCTTGAACTATAGATCTCGAGTTATCTTTCATTTTTAGCACATAATATATCATAAAAACACAAGAAATCACACATATCATACAAATACACATAGATCTTCACATTTTACTTGCATTATCCCCCATAAAACATATGAAAACCGAAAATAGAGGGGTATGAACTCACCTTAGGTTTGTGGGTTCGGTTATGAAGAAGGAAATTGAAGAGTTTTGGTCCTAGTAAGCCTTCTTGGGTGGATCTCGAACTTAGAGTTCTCTAAGATGATGATCATGAGTTTGTGTGAGTTTAGAAAGATTCTTGATGAAATAAAGAGACTAGATTATAGATCCAAGCATTTAACTTACCTAAGATGATGATTCTTGTGGAAGAACCTCCTTGAAATGCTCCAAGATCTCAAAAATTTGGATGGATAATAGGATGTGCTTGAGAGTGTTTAGGATGAGAGTTTGAAGATGTGTGTGTGTGTTTGGTGATCCTCGGCCGAAACAAGAAGAGAAGAGAGAGGAGAAAGTCTTGAGGTGATGTGCATGGAAGTATGAGATTGGTGCAAGGATATCCCATGGATAATTATGAGGTGACACCATTAAAAGTCAACTCTCCTTTATCCACTCTTTTATATATATATTTTTTGTTTTACTTAGGCCGAGAGAGAGAGAGAGAGTAGAGAAAAGATTTGGGCCTTGATGTTAGAGTCCAAAATATGGAGCCCAAATTAATAGTTTTCAGCCCATTTGGGCCTTTGGAGTGGGTTACGGCCCAAACGTGCATGCAAGAATGGATTTGTGGCTTTTTAGGGCTATCGGATTGTTATGGCCCAATAAGGCCCATTAAAGGTAAACTAGTCCATTTTAGACTTATAAAGCCCAAAAAGGTTAAATCTTATGAGAGTGGGTTGAATTTCAAGCACAACATGAATTACGGTTTACGAGTTTACAGTAGATAATGTTTACAAGAGTACAAAATTTTCCTAGCTAAAATGCTAGTTGTGACAGACCATATGGGGCAAGACTAGATGGACGCCAGGATCCGGGAGATCCTGCATAATGAGGTTGCTGCGATGTTCCGGGCTCAGTTGCCGGAGATGTTTGGGTCTATCAAGACCGCCATGGTGGAGTATTTCGATGAGCATTATGCAACCCTCACTAAGGCGGTTGCCGCAACCGCTACAACAGATGTAATGGCAGCATGGGAGGAGCCAGTCAGGCTTTTCAATATCGGGACTTTGACAACATGAAGCCCCCTACTTTTGATGGGACTCAGGACCCCATCAAATCCATGAGGTGGCTATCTGACATGGATGGGTGTTTCTTCACGTGTTCATGTCCCACTGACCAGAATGTCAGATGTGCCCTAAACCTGATGAGGTCTATGGCAAAGGACTGGTGGAGGTTGATGACTGGGTCTTACACTGATGATCAGAGAGCCGTGCTTAGTTGGGAGCAGTTCAAGGGTATGTTCCGCGCTCGCTACATTCCATGGGTCGAGCGAGAGCGGATAGCTCGGGAGTTTCTGGATTTGAGACAGGATGCAGAGTCGGTGACAGAGATCACCCGTATGTTCACGGAGAGGGCGATGTTCTGCGCGGAGTTTGCTTCTGAGCAGCCTCAGATGACACGTTATCTGAGCATGCCTAACACTGACATTCGACAGTTTGTGGTGACCCAGCGTTGTGATACACTTCTGGATTTGCAGGAGGCCGCTAGGCGGCGTGAGCTAGATATTGAGCTGCAGTTGAGGGAGCAGCGGCAGGCCCCGACACAGTCACAGCAGGTGCCAAAGTAGTCTAAGACCACTGATTCCTGGTCAGGAGGACAGCAGGGCCGCACTTGTGGCAAGTACGGGAAAGGTCAGTCGGGGGTTTACAGATTTAGTAGCGCGTGCCACAAATATGGCAGGGAGGGGCATTATGCAAAGGATTGTCGCCAGACATCCCCGGTTCAGGATATGAGGATCTACTACCATTGCCATCAGGTTGGTCACGTGATGACCAACTATCCATAGCTCGCTGCCAGGCCTGCGTAGGCTCCAGCGCCGACTACACTGAGGATTACTGACGGGAGCCAGAGTCGAGCAGCGCCCCCGAGGGCTCAGGGATGCGCCTTCCAGCTTACTGCAGAGGAGGCCAGGGCAGCGCCAGACGTGGTTGCTGGTATGTTTCTATCCCTTATCTTACTGATTATATATGTTTTATGCTTATATGTTTGTACTTGTGATTAGGTACATTTTTAGTGAACTCCTTACCCGCTTTGGTATTATTTGACTCGGGGGCGAGTCAGCCATTTGTCTCTCAGACATTTAGTAGGGAGTTTAGTGTGCCATTAGGAGAGCTAGAGTGTCTGTTGCGAGTCTCTATCGCCAATGAACACGGGGTTTCCGATTCTTTAGTCTATCGGGGTTGCGTGTTGGAGATCTTCAGGGTATCTTTCCTGATAGACTTAATTCCGATTCACATGGGGGATGTGTGTGTGATCGTGGGTATGGACTGGCTTAGTCACTTCGGTGCCATGATCGACTGCGAGGGTCAGCGAGTGATAGTTCGAACCCCAAGTGGGGGAGAACAGATTATCTATAGCGAGGGCACCAGATTGGGATCAGGGTTTTTTTTAGCTGCCAGGGATCGCCAGTACATTCAGCACGGGTGTGTGGGTTATCTAGAGTATGTGGTGGATACGCAAATCCAGGATCAGGTTTCAGTATCATAGGTTCCAGTGGTCAGGTAGTTTTCTGATGTGTTCCCGGAGGAGTTACCGGGAGTGCCTCCGGAGAGGCAGGTCGAGTTTAGGATCGACCTAGTGCCAGGTGCGGCCCTATCGCCAAGGCGTCGTACCGGTTGGCAACACAAGAGATGTAGGGGCTGTCATCACAGCTGCATGACCTGCTGGGCAAGCAGTTCATTCGTCCGAGCAGTTCTCCATGGGGAGCGCCGATTCTCTTCCTCAGGAAGAAGGATGGTTCACACCGGATGTGCATTGACTACCGGGAGTTGAACAAGTTGATGGTAAAAACCGTTATCCACTTCCAAGGATGGATGATCTTTTCGATCAGTTGCAGGGAGCATCTTGGTTCTCCAAGATAGACCTGAGGTCCGGGTACCATCTGGTTAGGGTTAGAGAGGAGGACGTGGAGAAGACCGCGTTCCAGACTCTTTATGGACATTACGAGTTCGTGGTGATGCCGTTTAGGCTCACCAACACGCCGACAATATTTATGGATCTGTTGAATCGGGTCTGTAGACCGATGCTCGATCTCTAGGTCATCGTGTTCATAGACGATATCTTGGTGTACTCCAAGACCCGAGAGCAGCATGAGGAACCTCTACGGGAGCTATTGGGAGTTTTGTGATGAGAACGACTTTATTCCAAGTTCTCTAAGTGCAAGTTTTGGTTACGAGAGGTTTAGTTCCTTGGACATCTCGTTAACCAGGAGGGGATTTTGGTCGATCCAACCAAAATCGAGGCGGTTATGCAGTGGGAGGTTTCGAAATCTCCCTTGGATATCAGGAGCATCTTGGGATTTGCAGGATACTAACGGAGATTCGTACAAGATTTCTCCAAGATTGCAGTACCCCTCACTCATCTGACGAGGAAGACGGTGGATTTCCGGTGGGGCCCCGAGAAGTAGAGGGTGTTTGAGACCCTCAGACAGCGACTATGCGCGGCTCCAGTCTTGACACTTCTAGAGGGAGTTGAGGATTTTGTAGTGTTCTGTGACGCATCCATCACTAAAATGGGAGTTGTCCTCATCCAGAGAGGATGGGTGATATCCTACACGTCGCGGCAGCTAAAGTCGCACGAGACGAGATACCCTACTCATGATCTGGAGTTGGATGTGGTGGTATTCGCTCTTAAGATTTGGATACATTACCTTTATGGGGTCCGTTGTACCATATACACGGACCACAAGAGCCTGAGACACATCATGTATCATCCGAACCTGAACATGAGACGACACAGGTGGCTAGATGTAGTCAACGACTACGACTGTGAGATCCTTTACCACCCAGGTAAAGCGAATGTGGTTGCAGACGCTTTGAGCAGCAAGTCAGCTGGATCTTCTACCCCAGCGACATGTATGAGGATATCCGTGGATTCTCCACTTATGAGCTTGATCAGGGAAGCTCAGGCAGAGGGTATACGTCAGGAGAACTGGAAGCTTGAGAGGATTAGGGGTGAGAACACCCGATTTGTGCAGGATAGCCGGGGATTATTCACCCGTTGCGGTCAGGTCTGGGTTCCGATGTCTGGTGGGGTCAGACATATTATTCTAGAGGAGCCTCATAAGTCTCGCTTCTCTATTCAGCCGGGGGCCACCAAGATGTACCAGGATTTGCGATTGAGTTACTGGTGGCCGTGCATGAAGCAAGAAATCGCTTGGTACGTGGAGAGGTGCCTGATCTGTAGGATGGTCGAGGCCGAGCACCAGAGGCCGTATGGCAAGCTGCAGCCTCTAGAGGTTCCCATGTGGAAGTGGGAACAAATCACGATGGATTTTATCACCAAGCTGCCAAGGACGGCGAAGGGATTCGACGCTATTTGGGTCATCGTGGATCGATTGACCAAGAGCCCTGGCCACTTTTTAGCGATATGGGAGAGTTCATCGGCCGAGAAGCTGGCCGACATATATATCCGCGAGATCGTTGCTCGCCATGGGGTGCCGGTCTCTATTGTCTCAGACCGCGATGTTCGGTTCACCTCCTACCTACCCCTTGCAGAGTTCTCCTACAACAACAGATTTCATTCCAGTATTGGTGCTCCACTTTATGAGCTGGTGTATGGACGGAGATGCCACACCCCAGTCTGTTGGGGCGAGGTTAGTTGCAGGGTGATGGGTCGGACCAAGGTAGTCCTGCAGACTACCGAGATGATTCAGCAGATCAGACAACGGTTGCAGACCGCACAGAGTCAATAGAAGAGTTACGCTGACCGGCGCCGATCTGAGTTGGAGTTCCAGGTCGGTGACATGGAACTCCTAAAGGTCTCACCCTGGAAGGGTGTGATTCGCTTCAGGAAGAAGGGGAAGTTGGGTCCCCGATACATCGGGCCATTTAGGATCACTACCAGGGTTGGCAAGGTAGTGTATAGACTAGATCTCCCATAGGAGCTCAGTCAGATTCGCATCACTTTTCACGTTTCGTAGTTGCGAAAGTGTATACTGGATGAGGAGGCGGTAGTGTCGTTAGATGATATTCAGGTTGATGAGCACCTGAATTACGTAGAGAGGCTTGTGGCCATTCTTGAGAGGAAGGTAAAGGTTCTACGGAACAAGGAAGGAACTCTGGTAAAGCTAGTATGGGAGCACAGGAGGGGATCCGAGTGGATGTGGGAGCCGGAGGAAGAGATGCGGGAGCACTATCCAGAATTCTTTGCCGCAACAGATTTCGAGGACGAAGTCTAGTTCGAGTGGGGGAGAATTGTAACACCTCGACTCCCAGGTATAAGTTTTAAAACCTTATATACATGTTTATGGACCTACTCGACGAGTTGGTTGCCCCAACTCGTCGTGTAGAGGCGGGTTAGCCCGCGTGGATTATTGGACCTACTCGGCTAGTCGGAGGACCCCGATCGACAAGTAGGAGCTGGAAAATGAAACCCTAATTTCGAGGGTTTGTCACCATATTTAAAGGTTCATTAGCCTCCCTCAGCCTCCCTTACCGTCCCCCTTGAGTCCAGAAAACCCTAATCTCGAATACCTTCCATTTGTGTGTGTGAAGAAGCTTGGAAAGTGATTTTTGTGAAGAAGGCTTGAAGTCTAAGGGGTTTGGAGCAAAGGAAAACCTTGTGGATCTGACTCTACTTCATCTTGGCATCATATTGAAGGTAACGAGTCGTTACCTTGACTTACCTCTAGCTAGATCTCTCCATGTTTACGTTTAGGTCCATTTTAGCATATATGTGAACCATTTCAGGTATTGGTCATGATCTATAGTTGTAACTTCAGATCTGGATTTCTCTAAGTCCCTATAGCCATAAAGTTATCAGATTTAGCAAGCTTGGGCCTTTCTCTTTGGGTTAAAACTTTCCCTTAGCTTGGTTTTGGCATTTAGGACCATGCATGCACGTAAAGTTTACAACTTTACGTGGAAACCATGCCCTAGGAGGTTAGATCTGCATTTTGGAGCTTTAGGGTAGCTTAAAAATGTCTGGATAAGGAATTGACTGAAGGGACTCGACGAGTTGCTTAGCCGACTCGACGAGTCGGTTGAAGATTGCCTGTATTGGTTCTACATGAACTCGACGAGTCAGTAAGAAGACTCGACGAGTTAGTTAGGGTTTTCCCGACATTTGGACCCCGCATGGACTCGACGAGTTGTCTGGAAACTCGACGAGTCAATTAGGGTTTTATGATTTCCTGAGTTCTTAAGGAACTCGACGAGTTGCTAGCTGCACTCGACGAGTTGGGTCAACATGGACTGTTGACCTTGACCGTTGACTTTGACTTTGACCAAGGGTTGACCAGTTTGAATTCTGGGGGTATTTTGGTAATTTGGGAATTTATGGAAGTGGATCATTGATGGATGTAGGTGTTGGACTTGGAGCTGTATTTGGTGGAGTTTGACTTTATCACTTTGAGCTACTTGTGAGGTGAGTTCTTCTCACTATATCAACAGGGTTTAAGGCATCAATGCCGACCCTTTTTCGGATTTGTATCCGGGATATTGCATGATATGCTTATATATTTACATCCTGGTAGTTAGGATGGTGAAATGCTTAGTGACCTAGTTAGGTCAGTATCTTGGTATATAGGAGGATGCTATGTTAGTGACCGGTTAGGTCTGTATCCTGGTTATAGTATGTTGCTATGATTAGTGATCTGTTAGATCGGTTTGACTGTTATATATGCTAGCGTATGATATTTATGTGCACGTGATAGTTTGATTGGGGGTTGGGTTGAGGCGACCCTGCTTTGTGCTGAAGGCCAACATACCCAGGGCGGTCCGGATAGACTGAAGGCCCTGCGAGGCGGTCCAGTCAGGCCACAGGCCCGACGCGCGGTCCGAATAGGTTGTAGGCCTTACGAGGCAGTCTAGATGTGCCGAAGGCTCGGGAGCGGTCCAGATAGGCTGAAGGCCCTGCGAGGCGGTCCAGTCAGGCTGAAGGCTCATTATGCATGCTGTTTGTTTATATGATATGATTATGATTGTATTTCATTGGTATTTTGAGGGAACTCACTAAGCTTCGGGCTTACAGTTGTTGATTTTGTTTCAGGTACTTCTGATGATCGCGGGAAGGCAAAGGCATGATTGTACACCTCCTTATGTTTTCATGATTTGATTCTGGGATACTCTGAAATTATACTATTTTGAAAACAAGTTTTGTAATAATCATTGGTTTTGAAATGTTTTAAAAAGTTTAAATTTGGAATGATTGTTATGGATGTTACAGAACACATAACCAACCCTAGATCTACTGCATTCATTCTTTATAAAATCTATACCCAAAAGGTAAAGTACCAACGAATCTAACGGGTGACGAATCTCAACTGCTAACAGGAACATTCTCATGAACAACTGAAAACAAGATCCCACACCTTAATTGAGACTATATACATCCCACCAATGCACAACTGACCTGATAAAACTTCCAAATTCGAAGAAAAATTTCAAAATTATATAGAAATGCTATCAGAATCCTGATCGGATCAACCTGAGTACCAACCATGCCGACAGGACTTGCCAATACTGGACTCTATGTAGATCCAATATCATACCTGAAAAACTGAACAATGCCTCCCCAGCATTCGAACTTCCACTAACGAAGACATAGTTGCCAAACTTGAGCCCACTATGAATAATAATTCCAAAAACAACAATTAAGGGTACACATACCCAGAAACCAAGATATACACTTTACATAACTTGACAAATGCTTGACGCATCAATTGAACTTCTAACCGGTACAACTCAAAACCTTCGAACGACCTTAGTTGTTGATGATGAAAGAAATAACCTACGATCGAAAATGCATCGACAACTAATCTCAAGGATCCCATATACTACTGAATAAAGTCCATGTGAAAATACACATATTGAACTCTAAAGCTGATTGACAGAATAACAACTGCCCAGCCTTGACTATAGATAACGATCAGTACCAATCCGAGCAACCCAAACGCTTCTTGACCTAATCCTTGGCATTCCTGAAAGGAACCACTGACTACAATGAGATCTTTGTGCAATAGCTTCCGATGTGAGCACAACACGAACGTATCTGATCACATGAACCTGAAGTAAACTAAATTTGTGCTTGTTGTCTGACCAACCTTATTTATTTCATAACTATGAAGGATTCCAATGAATCTTTAGGAATGCAACGAGAAAATCCCGAAGTATGAGTACTTAGATGGAAACCCAACTTCCTTTTCTTCTGCCACAATAAACCCGAACCCAAACGCTAGCATACTTGCACCGCATATCCCTCGGACCCATTGAGCTGAAACCATAAAATTGAATCGGCTGATGATACTCCAAGTTGAATTCCAAATTCTCCCCCACTTAGGGTTCGAACCATCATTAACTGACATCTACCACACTAGAGTCTCAGACCGGGTAAACCAGATGTATACCAATCTTTACTCTCAGAATGAAACATAGCATATGACGATTCCTTCGGATAATGACCAAATAATCATATAGAAACCCAAAACCCTAGATGTAGACCTCGAAAACTCTTCCTAACACTGTCACCTCTATCTTAGCGAAATAGATCATAATACCATTATATTGATGAGGCACCTTTTGAACTGAACTTCGTGCAACTAAAAATTTTATTAGAAGAATTTATCCACAACGTTATCCTCCTCTGAAACTTCAAGCGTCCCTTACAGACGCTCTAATATCAGCTCCGACAAACCCAACATATAATTAGAATCTCCTTTCCAAATTAGAAACATCACGATCCTCCTTAGATACGCCCGATCTTCTCAAAACTGTGCCTCATGTCTGACTCGTGACATGGTCTTCACCTAGGCCACCGAACCAAAAGATCAGTCGTGTCTCGAACATTACCTTGCTGAAAGACAGAAACGATTCACCATGAATCGAACGATACCCCTTACGGAAGAAACTGATGCGGAGAACACCCTCCTTTTCTTATATCTATCGACTGACACACATTCGATCCCGTCCCCCTCAAATATGTGAGGATGGAAGAACATAACCCCATCGTAGTGAACGACGTCCCAATCCGTCAGCCGACCACCCATCCTTAGGCTGCAAACCTCGGGTCGATCATCATATTTGCCTCCTACATGAGTCTTGCGACTCAAAATGGCACTACTTTGAACAAGATCTTCAACACATTAAGATCAACTAACTCGTACAGATCTGTACCCTTTAGATCCAAATTGCCATGGCCACTATGGCCCAAACAAATACGAGAATCTTTTTCATCATGGAAACCATAACTGAAAGACCAATAAATACGGAAACATGGTAATAAATCGTGATGCCAAACCATGTTATCAACCCTTAACCACCTCCTTAGAACCACTGTGATTTTCCTCAATTCGAGTACGGATCCTATGCTGCCAGTAGTACGGGCCTGATACTACCTTCCACACCTAACTGTACTTTCCTCAAGAATCATCCTGGATCCTTTAAGTCACTTCCCTATGAACATTCTCTTATATCCTTGCACTAATCAACACACTGAGTCGCTTCCTAGGCTCTCCTAGGATTCCACATCCCATATAAGCACATTCTAACATTTTCCTAATCAATTAGGAACTCTATATCACCCTGCTATATGTGTTAGATTGCATGTGCCACAACCCTTTTTCTTTATATGGATAAAGTTTCCAACTTTTTAAGTCGAAAAGACATATTCTCTGGTGTGTTTGAGCAGATTCTTATTCTAACTTCTTAATCGACATGGTGTTTAGATGGATAAAGTTTCCAACTTTATCCATAATAATGTATCAAACTTTCAACATCTAAACTTTAATACACCAAATCGACCTAAAAGACTAAGATAGCTTGCATGGATAAAAGGGAAGGCAAAAGATCATAAGTTTCCAAGTCTATGAGATCCAAGAAGCATTCTAAACTGATCCAAAGGTGTTAGAGTCCACTTAACTCCAAGATCACCCATAAAATAGACCAAAAGTACCAAAAACCAAAAATGAAGAGATCTAAAGAAATAAAGAGCAATATATGAATTTTATGCTCACAATAGTCCATAAATGGAGTGACTTTGATGGATCAAAACTTGAAAAAAATTCCTTGCAACCAAAAGAACCTTCTTTAACTCCAAGCTTCATCAAAATACCACCAAAAGCATCGAAAAGAGGAGAGATGGGAGCGGAGGAGCTTAAAACTGGAAGATGGAGGCTAGGGTTGCTCCCAAAGAGTTCTATATGGGATGAAGGCTAAGAAAATAACCTCAAAACGTCAATCCTAACCTTTAAATATGTTGAAAATCCTAAAATTCATGGGCTTGGGTTGTATAGCGGTCACCTCATGACAACCTGCTTGTCACCTCATGAAGGATCTCATGTCGTGACAACATTTCTGTCACCGCATGATGACTCTCGCCTCATTACAACATACTTGTCAACTCCTGATGACGAGTTTTGACCCAAATCCACTCCAACATCAAACAATCATAACTTCTTTGTTTTAACTTTGTTTTTGGCAATCTTTAGATCCACGTGAAGGTATTGACAAGCCCCAAAATTCTATCTAATTTTTTTGACTTAAATTATACTGAACTATATTCCTTAGTTCATGCAAGAGGTCTGAAACATCACTTTTCCTATTTTACCCTTTGGTCCTAACACACAAATCAAGGGCTTAGATCTCGTAACCAATATTATGAACATTCAATAAGGTCTAAACGTTATTTCATTGAAGCCTAAAGCATTTACATAACCGAATTACAGTCCATAATCCCGAAATAAGAAAAGCCCTAAAACTGGATGTTACATGTGGAATTCCCCATCTTTGTTTATTATGACATGTTTGAATGTTAAAATGTTGCCAGAATTGTAATAATGAAAGAATGCTTAGATTGTTTTGATGGGTTAAAACCCATGTAGGTCACAAGTCTTTTCGACTTACATGTTATGATTATATGCCTTATAACTCAAGTTTTAAAGTAAATTTAGAGATATGTTAATAAACAAGGCTCATAGAAAACTTAGTGTTGGGTATTAGAGTTGCGTCATTGGGCTTATTTGATTAGTCCATTATGTAATCGGGTTTGGGCCTGTCCACCCGTTCATTGATTATTAGGGTTTAGCTATTTAAGGTGCATGCATGCACCGTGTTTTGTGATCTTGGGAATAGCCTTGTAACCCTACACGCCTCTACAGTAGCAACTCTTCATCGAGTTCTTCTGAGGCGTGACTTTGAATTATTACGCATATTTTGATCCATTCTTGTGTTCTTGTTTTCCATTACCTGTTTTGAATCTTTCGATCTGTTAGAACAAAGTTCTATTAGGATCGATAGATTCTATGCAAGCAAAACAATTAAGAACGTAATTATTAACACAAGAATGGCTTTGAATATGTCGTATGATTAAAACTTCAACACCTCAGAAGAGCTCGATTAAGAACTTCGACTGTAGAGGTGCTTAGGGTTACAAAACAATAATCAACGATAATCACGACCTTTTTTAATGCATACATGCATGCACTATTTATAGTATAACCCTACTAGATAATCACGGTTGGACCGGCCCAATCCGGATATACAAAACAAGCCCATGACGCAACACAATAATACCCAACAATCTCCCCCTTTGCGTCAATGGAGCCGAAAGCTCACTTCGGTTGAGCTGCAGAAGACTTCTTGATTGTCTTGAACACCTTCGGTATGATGGCGAATAGATGATGACGAAACGTAATGTACCACCGAAGCATGTCCGTGAAGTTCTTCTTATCTGCTTCTGAGTTCTGCTTGCACCGATAGATGATATTGATAATGTGCTCCAAGCAGTCAGTTGAGAATAAATGTTTATCAACAAGAGCGAACAGAAAACGATTGGCTTCGCCTCTTGTAAACATTACAGTAAGATGTGTAGAATCGATTTGGCCCATCTTCATTTTGTTCACATGTCATGGTTTCTGTTCGAAAACTCCAAATTCTGAGAGCAGCAAGGTTTGAATAGAGTGTTCCAGATCTTCATCGGTTGAGTAAAGTTCTTTCAACCTATCCCAGATTTCTTTGGCCGTCGTGGATGAACCAACTAACCGAAAAGTGTCAGATTGCAAGGCGAATCTGATCATTCTCATGGCCTTCACATTACACAAAAACTTGTCCTTCTCATCTTGTGGCATCTTGTCTACGTCCGCCACCAGCTTGTTATACTCTTTTTGGTTCTTAACAGTCGTGTTCGTTCCAGAATGAATAAACGGCCCAAGCGTGATGGCTTCCCAGATGAGATAACCATTATCTTCAGATCCGACCACATAATCTTCAAAGTGATGTCCCATACTTCATAGTATTGAGTGTAAAGAATGGGAATCCTGGTAGTGGATCCAAGGCTGTTAGAGATGTTGATGAGATTTGTCTGAGAATCTTCGTGAGACATGGTGAGCCGCTAGAATCAGACCTGTAAACTTGAGATTAGGGTTTTATCAGAAACAGAGTTACCGTCGACAGGAAGAAGACGGCTTCTTTTATACTCGATAAAAGCGGAAACCCTAAAGAATTCTTAACACAGAAGGAATGTTTATTGATCACACAGTCTCCTGCTCTGATACCAATTGTTAGAACAAAGTTCTATTAGGATCGATAGATTCTATGCAGGCAAAACAATTAAGAACATAATTATTAACACAAGAATGGCTTTGAATATGTCATATGATTAAAACTTCAACACCTCAGAAGAGCTCGATTAAGAACTTCGACTCTAGAGGTGCTTAGGGTTACAAAACAATAATCAACGATAATCACGACCTTTTTTAATGCATACATGCGTGCACTATTTATAGTATAACCCTACTATATAATCACGGATGGACAGGCCAATCCGGATATACAAAACAATCCCATGACGCAACACAATAATACCCAACACGATCTTTAGAGATTTTATCTCAACAATTGGTATCAGAGCAGGAGATTGTGTAATCTATACACATCTCTTATGTTAAAAGAAGCTTTTAGGGTTTCCGCTATTATTGGATCTCGTTTTAGCCATAATTGTTAGTTCAACTGTTGATGCTGATCGTGATCTTGATATTACCCTAATCTTGTTTACACATCTGGTTCATATAGTTTTTGTTCGATATATAAACATGCATTCTGAAGACTCTCACATTAATTCGATAAATCTCTCAAGTGGCATTGGATCCACAACCACGATTCCTATATTATTCCTAAGTGAATATGAAGTGTGGGAGTTGCACTTTGAAGACTACGTCCTTGGTCTAGAAGACAATGGCTATCTGATCTGGGAAGCCATCACTGTTGGGGCGTTTGTTCATACTGGAACTAGGAGAGTTATTAAAACTCAGAGAGACTATAACGAACTTCTTCTTGAAGTAAAGGATGTTCTAGAAGATGAGAAAGAAAAGTTAATTAGCAACGTCAAGGCAATGAGAATTATTAGGTTTGCCCTACCACCAGACACCTTTCGTTTGGTTAGCTCATATGATACAACAAAAGGTATCTGGGATAGGCTTAAGGAACTGTACTCTACTGACGTTTATTTAGAGCATTCTACTCAGACTCAACTGCTTTCGGAGTTTGGTGCATTTGTGCAAAAGCCTGAAGAAAGTCTGGAACAATCTGTTAATCGCTATAATCATCTTCGCAGTAGGATGATGAAGCATAAGATTGGACAAGAACTCATCAAGGAAAATGTCACGTTCTTGAACGGACTTAAACATGAGTGGAAGTCCATAGTTTAAAATGTAAAAGCACATGAGCAGTTCAAGAATTACTCATTGGCAGTATTAGTTGGAATTCTCAAATCACATGAAGCTGAAGTGACGAAAGAAGGAAAGATGGTTTCTGGAACTGGTTCACTAGCTCTCATTGCAAAGGGTAAGAATGCTGAAGAAGATGATGATTCAGAGTTTGAGCTTTCTGATTGTGAACTGTCTAAAAAAGACTTTGCAATGATGGCGTCCAACGCAAAAAGGTTCGCAAAAAGGAACTTCAACTGGAACAAGAACCGAAATTGGCAGGGAAGCTATAGCTCTGAGAAGGTAAAAGAGGAGAATGCAAACAGTTCTCAAAAGGAAGAGGACATGAAGGAGAAGAAGGTCGTGGATGACTCCGGCTATGACTACAATTATTGTCATGACAGAAACCACTTAACCAAGGATTGCATGCTGCGAAGGCTAAGTGAGAAGAAGGAAGGAGAAGATAACGAAGCATACCATATCCGAAAGCTGGAGGAGATTAAAAAGAAAAAGAGTGCTGATAAGACCATGCCTGCTTTGATTGTGCAGGAAAATTATGGTGAGAATGAATTTGGAGGAGTAGAGGTCTGGTTAACCGATTCTGAAGATGAAGAGGTGCGCAGGCCTACTCATGGTAAGAGTTTCGTTGCGGAAGAAGAGAGTTCGCTGCTTGGAGGTAGATGCTTGATGGTGACAAGTGATGTATCACATATGCAAGGTTATCCCACCGATGGTGGATGTGGAGCTGATGATGGACGTGCGGAGGATAACTGCTTCGCTACAAAGCCAGTTCTTGAGCAAATCATCAACAAGGTAAATTCTATTCTTGAATCTCTTAATATAAATTTGTACAGATATGAAACTGAACTAAACGACTTAAGATACACCTTTTGAAGCTTTAGTGACAGTTTAAAAAGAACTCGTTTAACAAACTCTAACCTGACCGATCAAATCAGTAGGGTTTCGTCAAAAAGTAACGAGAGACGCATGTGGATAGAGAAGATAGAGTCCGACTTATCTAAGTCTAGGGATCAGTTAATTTACTTGCAACAGGATAATTTAATGCTTTTGAAACAACGTAAGATTTTCTGTTTGATTGCGAAAAGGCTTTATTTTAATATTACTCAGTTGCACCTTGATAGTGAGACTGGTAAGAAAATTCACAAGATGATTTTACCATTCCTTGAATTAAAGGAAGATGAAATTGACAACATTTGTTGCAAGTGCGTATCTATCGTCTCGTCTGATGAAACTTCAGATGCTTACATGATAGGTCTGGAAAAAATTGAATCTTACATCAAGTCCAAAGATCATAAAAACATGTTAAAGCAGCGTTTGGATGAGAATGACAAAAGGCAGATTAAATCTGATACTATGCAGAAGTTCGACTCATTGAGTACTAAGTTAAGTTCAGATAACAAAATTAATGTGGAAAATACATCTGAATTTGATGAGGACAGTGATATGAGTGAAATTTCTATAGATGATGAGGTTGACTATTCGGAGTTTGTTAAAAGCGAATCTGAACCTGTGAATGATCTTATTTTTGAAAATTCTGTTGAATTCGCTCGCTTTTCTGAAAATAAATCAAAGATTTTAAACATAAAAGCAACTGTATTCCCAAAGAAGGAAAGATTGTTTCTGGAATGGGTTCACTAGCTCTCATTGCAAAGGTTAAGAAGGCTGAAGAAGATGATGATTCAGAGTTTGAGCTTTCTGATTGTGAACTGTCTAAAGAAGAGTTTGCAATGATGGTGTACAACGCAAAAAGGTTCGCAAAAAGGAACTTCAACTGGAACAAGAGCCGAAACTGGCAGGGAAGCTATAGCTCTGAGAAGGTAAAAGAGGAGAATGCGAATAGTTCTCAAAAGGAAGATGAGAAGAAGGAGAAGAAGGTCGTGGGTGACTCCGGCTATGACTGCAATTATTGTCATGACAGAAACCACTTAACCAAGGATTGCATGCTAAGAAGGCTAAGTGAGAAGAAGGAAGGAGAAGATAACGAAGCATACCATCTCCAAAAGCTGGAGGAGATTAAGAAGAAAAAGAGTGCTGATAACACCATGCCTGCTTTGATTGTGCAGGAAAATTATGATGATAATGAATTTGGAGGAGTAGAGGTCTGGTCAACTGATTTCGAAGATGAAGAGGTTCGCAGGCCTACTCATGGTAAGAGTTTTGTTGCGAAAGAAGAGAGTTCGTTGCTTGGAGGTAGATGCTTGATGGTGACAAGTGATGTATCACATATGCAAGGTTATCCCACCGATAGTGGATGTGGAGCTGATGATGGACGTGGGGAGGATAAGTGCTTCGCTACAAAGCCAGTTCTTGAGAAAATCATCAACAAGGTAAATTCTATTCTTGAATCTCTTAATATAAATTTGTACATATATGAAACTGAACTAAACGACTTAAGATACACCTTTTGAAGCTTTAGTGACAGTTTAAAACGAACTCGTTTAACAAACTCTAACCTAACCGATCAAATCAGTAGGGTTTCGTCAAAAAGTGAGGAGAGACGCATGTGGATAGAGAAGATAGAGTCCGACTTATCTAAGTCTAGGGATCAGTTAATTTACTTGCAACGGGATAATTTCATTCTTTTGAAACAACGTAAGATTTTCTGTTTGATTGCGAAAAGGCTTTATTTTAATATTACTCAGTTGCAACTTGATTGTGAGATTGGTAAGAAAATTCACAAGATGATTTTACCATTCCTTGAATTAAAGGAAGACGAAATTGAAGCTGTTTGTTACAAGTGTGAATCTATCGTCTCGTCTGATGAAACTTCATATGCTTATAGGATAGGTCTGGAAAAAATTGAATCTTACATCAAGCCCAAAAACCATAAAAACATGTTAAAGCAGCGTTTGGATGAGAATGAAAAAAGGCAGATTAAATCTGATACTATGCAGAAGTTCGACTCATTGAGTACTAAGTTAGTTTCAGATAACAAAATTAATGTGGAAAATACATCTGAATTTGATAAGGACAGTGATATGAGTGAAATCTCTGTGATGATGAGGTTGACTGTTCGGAGTTTGTTAAAAGCGAATCTGAACCTGCGAATGATCTTATTTTTGAAAATTCTGTTGAATTCATCTGCATGCTACATCAAGGAAGAACAAAAAATCACCTTCGAGATTCGCGACAAGAAGACCTCAATCTCAAAAACTAGGTTTTGTTCTTTGTTAGGGCTTGCTCAACATGACGATATGGTGGATCCTGAATCAGTCTCTAACTCTGCCATTGTAGAGATGTTCTATCTGTTGGATTAGGTGTCTAAGCTCATAAGTATAACTGGTATGTACTTGACCCGATAGTAGCATGGTCATTTTGGGTTGCCTTTACCAGAGCAATTTGATAGGATAGACTTTTAAGAAAGAGGTTATTTGTGGTTTATTAATATATTATATGTATAATATCATATTATTTAATTAGTATAGATTAAGAATTAATTTGGAATTAATTTATGGATCAAAAGAGACTAATTAAATTTACGGGGACTGATTAAGTAAATCAGTAAAACTTATAGTTTGGACTAATGATCCATGGTTGATTAGGATGGGCTAAACCAATATGATAGTCCATGGAGGTTTAACCCATGGAGCCTAAGAAATATGAAGGGTCATGGTGCACTAGGGTTTGCATGGATGAAACCCTAGTCTTTGCCACACTATAAAAGCAACCCCCTAGCCCTAAAATCGGTGCTCATGCATTTTAAGAGAGTGATAACCGATTTTTAGCTAACTATCCTATTCTCGCAAGCCTCTTCTGTTGGATTAATGTCTAAGTCCATAACTATATTTGGTATGTACTTGACCCGATCCGGCATGGTCCATTTGGGTTGCACTTCACCGGCACAATTTATATGGATAGTCTTTTGAGAATAGTATATTTATGATTTATATTAATATATTATAAGTTCTAATATATTAATATGGAATCATATTATTTAATTAGTATTGATCAAGAATTAATTTAGAATTAATTAAGTGATCAAAAAGAACTAATTAAATATGGACTCTTATATATATGGAATGGGCCAAGTTCATTTAGGTTGGGCTAAGCTTTCATGGATGGTCCATGGAGCTTTTAACCCATGGATCCTATGTAAATGAAAGGTCATGGGTATTAGGGTTTACATGGATGTAACCCTAATCCTCCATAATATATAAAGGGGTCCTTGGCTCACAAAATTGGAACAAGTGTGTGAAAATAAGAGTGGGCCGATTTTAGTGTGCATACATATTCTCTCAAGTTCTTCCAAGGTGTTTTGGTGATTTGTGATTCCATTTGAGGCTTCCACATTATTGGGGCTAAGCTCTTAAAGCTTGAAGACATCAAGCTACATCAAAAGGTATGTCATCTAACTAGAACTTTGTAGTATAGGTGCTTCATAATATGCTAGTTAGGATGAAACCTTGGAATAGTTAATATTTGCATGTATAATAGAGAAAACATAGATCCAAGGTTTATAGGGTTGCATGTACACCATAGGAGTGTTAGAATGCTCAAAACCCAACAGTGGTATCAGAGCCATGGGTTGTTTTCTGTTATATTGATGCAAATGTTTTATTTTCAAGTTGAAAAAAAGGAAAAAAACATGACGTTTGTCAAATTTTAAGATAATTACTTGTTTTTGTGAAAAACTAATTATTTGTAAAATTTGAATCATTTGCTATATGAGTTGAATTAGGTCAAATTTAGTAAAAAGATAAAATGATATGATTATTTTATTAGTTTTAAATGTTTGATCTAAAGAGTTTTTTGAAACCTCCATAAGTTATGGATATGAAAAGGTTTAAAAAAAAATTGATTCAAAATTTTTTATGGAGTTACAAAACTTGGTCTTAATGTTTTAAAGAATTCCATAACTTGTTCTTAAGTTATGGAACATGAAAAGTTTCATCATAAAACAAAACATTAAACTCCATAAGTTATGGAATCCAAAAGTTATTTTTTTTGTGTTTCCTTGATTTATGAGTTAGTTTAGATTAATGAAAAAAATTTGTGGTTTAGTTGTTTTCAATCCTAATTAATCTAGAGGTAGTTCATAAAATGTGTTTTTGTAACTTGTCCTCAACTTACATAAAAGGTCACATTTATGAATCTTAAAACTCATAAAAGTGTCATAGGTTACATAAAAAAAATGAAGAGTCTTTTTCATTAAATAGTATTATGACTCCATAACCTGTCCTCAAGTTATGGATGTTTAAGAGTCACTTCTTTAAAAGTGTTATTAAAGAATAAGAGGTTATATAAAAAATGAAGAGTCTTCATTTTAATGAACCATTAAACTCATAAGTTATGAAATGAAATTTTTTTAATAGTTTCAAAAACTTGCCCTCAAGTTTTCGAATTTGTAAAGTTTTCCCATGAATACTTTAATTCCAAGTTAAGCCCTTAGAATTTTAAAAGTTAAAATTCAACCCTTATACTTTATAATATTAAAAGTTAATAATATTTATATATATGTATAAGAGCAAGTCGTCTTACCATTAGTAGGCCTCATTCACGAAGTCGGTCTATAAGGGGGGTATAAGGTTACTGCCTATAAAATGACAGTTTAATGGGTGTCCACTCTCACCCACCGCTTCCTTGACCGGTGGAGGGTCGTTAGCCGAACAGGTAGGACAAGGACTATAATTCTCCCTTCATTAAAAGTATTAATGACAAATACTAAGTAACTAAACATTTATAAATTCCCAATCTTAGTTACTTAAGAAAATGTGAATTTGGTGCTAACCCATGAAATTACACTTTGCACTTTCTTAAGTCAGTTAGTGGAGCGTGTGTGGTTAACCGGCACACTAGCTTGATTTAACAAGGTAGGCAAAGGGTAACTTAATGTTTATCATAGCATCGGTGGAGTGTGTGTGGTTAACCGGCACATCGATTGAGGGGTAAATATTAAGGATACCAAGTATATTTGCATGGTTATTCACACCTTGTTTTGTGATCCTTGGCATCCCAGTCACAAAACCTGAAGGGCACACTCGAGATTGAAACATGCCTTTGAAAAGTTCAGTGAATCTCAAAAGAATCTAGGAGTTTCAAAACCAATTAAAACCTAATAATACATTTCGTTTATCTTGGTGGAAATTGGTGAATCGTCATTCACCTACCTTCAAATATTTTATAGCTTGGATTACGGCATCCCTCTTCCAAGTTATAAAATAGTTTGTTGGGTCCTAGCCTTAATATTTCATATTGGGTGTTATATTAAGGACTTTAGATCAACTATATTGAATATCTCCCAAAAAGATGTCTGGTTCAGACATCTATGATCCTCCCAAATCTCTTGGAACTTCACTTCCTCCACCTCCTCCAATTATTCTCCCTAACCCACAACTTCAAGGTCACTCAAGCCCTATTGGCAAGCAAGGTCTATGTGTGATCGCATCTTGGAGATGAAGTCACATATTGACAAGCCGGGAGAGTTGGGTGTCAAACTCTTGAGAAAGTTGGTGGTTCAATCACTTTCTAAGTCACATAGTGAATTCCTTTGGGACTACTATGAAACAGACTATGACATGACCCTTAATGATCTTATCTATTTGCTTGGTGCTGCTGAATCTGCAATAATTTGGAGCACTGGGAGAGAAAATTTGATTAGTAGATCAACTTCCCAAACAACCATGGACATTGACAATGGTAACATTGTATATCTAGAAAACCCTTCTCTTCCCAAGGAAAAGGATTGACCATAGTCAACTAGGTTGACCAAATGGTAAAGAGAAAGGCTAAGTCTGCGATAGTCCCATGTAGCATTCCCAAAGAGTCCCTATGTTTCTCTTGCCAAAGGAAGGGGCATTGATTGCGAAACAGCCTATTTACTTGAAAGATCATAAGGTTGATCAAGTCAAGAAGATTGAATCTACTTCAGTTAAAGTCCAATATCTAACTCTGTTAAGTTTCTATTCTGAGATCCTCATTACATGATGTGACTGGGTCACATGTTGATGTTTTAAGAATCAAAGAATAGAGAGAAATCTTAAAGGAAGTATATGTTGATTCTGATCGCGAAGGTGGATTTCGATCGCATCAGAATTTTGAGCAGTTGCTTAAGAAGTTATGATATATTGCTAAGGAATAGATAACAACAATTTTCCATGTGGATTGTAAGGATAAGTTTTTCCGCAAATTTTTAAAATAAAAGAAAATTGTTTAATTTTATTTATTTGAAGTATCCTTACAATGGAATTTGTGGAAAATTGTTGCTTATATGATTCCACTGACAGCAACATTGGAAAAATGAATTTGATTCTTTCATTTGTGGTAGTGTCTAAATTTACCAAGTAAGGAAAGATTCTCATTACCCAAGTTTCAATTGGACCGAAACTTGGAATCATGCAAGTTGTATAGTATGATAAATGAGAAGTTTCATTTTTGGAAAAATTTAAGACTAGTTCCTTGTTCACATGTATATGTGAGTCAAGTGAAGGACTAAGGGATCAAGTACACATCCTTGTGCACTGATCAGAGTCCACCACAAAAGATCGATAACACTACTCGTCATGATTTACTAAATTTTAGTAAATATGGTTATACTTACAAGCTTAAGTATAAGTCTGAGACATTGGAAAAGTTCCAATGTATAGCAGAACGAATAAGAAGAATCAAATTAGGCAGAAGGATAAAAGTTTCTCAAATCTGAAAAGATGGGAGAGTACTTTAGTATCATGTTTAATGGTCATCTTAAAGATTATGAGACCATATCACAATTCATCCTCTAAGTGCATTCTGATAGCTAAGAAGAGAAGTCATGAGTTGTTGAAGTGGTCAAATCAAGAAGATGAGTCATACTTCTTTCCAAAACAAATCTTAGAGACATACTCCAAGATTGTAATTTGAGTGACACATCTTAAAGAAGGTTTATAACACTTGTCAAATGTAAGAGTAAAAGTTTTCTACTCTTGTACATTTGAAATTGGTAAGTTGTGATGTTTTGGATAAAACAAAGACCAACTAAGGCCAATTGTGTGAAGTGTTTGTCTTGATTAAGAATCCACACTACTTCTTGAATATTTGGCAAGAAAGTCTTATTGGTCAAGAAGACAGTGGGAGTCTAAAAGATCCTGAAATGGTTTCAAGAAGTAATCAAGAATAAAACCTGTATTTCATCACTAGCACACAACTAGAGGTTTATAACCTATCGTGTTGACATTTCTGTGCCCATTTCATTTAATTTGGCTATAACATTTGAGTTCTACATGTTCTCAATTGTTTACATAACTACTTGGAAGCAATGGCAGGCCCTTGTGCTGCCAGGTGGCAAGAGGTTAAGATTGCACAAGTTCAATCCATATGAGTTAGGATTTGTCACTAACCTAGTCTTGTGATTATGGTTTTGACAAATTCACGTGGATAAGAACACATACACCATAAAATCTAAGGGTCATAAGGTTTCTCTCCGATTCATGAAAATGATGGTGAGGAAACACTTCCACCAAGTAGATTTTAAGTCAGATAGCAATTGTAATCTTTGCATTCTCAAAGTCGTTAAGTGGAGCGTGCATGGTTATGCGACACACTAACATGGACTTATGAGAAATGGCAAAAATCTAAACAATTGAGACTATGATTACGACATCCCTTTTCATAGTTCTGAAATTGTTTAGACACACCTGTGAGCTGTCTAAAATAAAGTTTATGATTTTGATAAAGTCTTATCAAAGCAATCTAGTATCAGAAATCTGAGCTTTGGTAAGAAAGTCAATAAAGTATTGACTTCTAGAAGTCCAGCTGTTTTCTGGATACATGTCAAAGCTAGTGGGAGCATGGGTGTTATGCTAATAATCATCATGTTAGTAGGAGCATGATAATTATGATAAGTATTGCAAGTTAGCAATGTTAATTATAGAAAACAAAAGTTTCAATTCGTGAGGTTGCAGGGGTTGAAAAAGTTGTTTTGCTATAATTAGGGGAGAGGATATTATACTTCATGTCAATTCTAAAAGGCTTAGAGTGAGATTTTAAGCTTAGATTGAGATTTTAATCATCTTTAGTCAAGAATATATATATATATATATATATATATATATATATGATTTTCATGCTGGATTGGTTCAACTTAAGGAAATTCTATATATTGCGTTCTCATAATTCGATTATGATTACGACATCCCTGTTCATAGTCAAATCTTGAGAACATGGCAAATAAAAAATATTGTAGCAAAAGACTGGTCTAGAATCATGTCTTTACGTGAGACATCATGAATCGTGTCCCATTTGCTTTGGGTACAGGAACGATTGCATGTGCTATAATATTCATCCTTTCTAAATTTTCCAAATGCCCGAGGGCATTAAGAGGAAAATATCTAGAATTGGATATGACTAAAGTGATTAAGCAATTGTCGAGGACAATCTAAGGCTTTACCAAAGATTGGTTGCTCAAGGAAAGTTGGAAGTATAGTGTTAACTTTGGAAGGACCATATTGACCTAATCTGAAAAGAGGCAACTCTTGTTCAGAAGGGGTAGTCAAAATGGGAATATGGAGTTGTCTCCATAGGTGGAAGTTATCTGTGTAAGATTAGAAAACTTAATGCAAGAATGATGTTTCCATGGAGTTGATCTCCATTGGAATACTCTGTAATGTTTGTTGACAAGTCTTTGTGACTTTGTACATATTCATTACAGGAGGGTCAGTGCATATAAGTTTAAAATCTAAACAAATTTCGATAAATGATAGGAATTTGAAATTCTCACATTTTTCGATAAGGATTTGGAAGTGTGAAATTAAAATCATTGAAATTATGTTCAATCGATCTAGTTCACAAAGTAAGGATCATAGACAAACATAGAGTGCATACTTGGTGTATGGCAAAGCTATTGTTTAAGAAAAACATAGTGTACATGCTTGGAGCAATGGACAACTAGTGTTTTTAATTCAAGTATAAAGTTGATAAAACCGAAACAATGAATAATGAGTAATCAGTATGGTGATAAATAAAAGTGTTTATTTATATTCATAGGGTTTGATACCATATTTGATTCATTTATTCTTGTGTTTCACTTTGCATGTTTTGACTTCCAGAATAACTAAGTCGCTCTTCCTGAATGATTAAGTTATTCAAACCATCCACAGTCGGTCATATGTTGGAAGTAGATATGAATCAAGACTGTCATGGGTTGGTTTGTAGAGGTCCAAGTTGGTGGACAAAGTGGTGCTACAACACTCCTGAGTGCTCATAAGTTCTGAGTATTGGATTCAACCCGTGCTCATTTGAATCACTTCATGGATTTTATCACGAGTGATCATGAGACGATAATATCTTATATTCTTCAAACCTAGACATATGAGTTGTTACTATGAGTTGATTATACATTGATTGCACGAAAACGCATTTGGTAACTCGATGTTATAAAACGTGCCTTTGTGTATGATTCAACAAGTAGTAGAACAAGCCATATGAGTCAAAGTTTATCCATTCCTTTTACCTTCGTGATAAAAGCGATATCTGTGGGCCCCTCGATGATTTAGCGATGACACATGTGAGTGCTTGGCCAAGCAAGGACTGATTTGATTTGTTCAATCAGTCAGTCATCATAAATCAAAAATCGGGAAACAACAAATGGACAGAGAGAATGATTATAATCCATGTCTCAATCCATATGATATCTAGAATGGAGGAATATATGATCCCTTATCTAATGGACAAGTCATTGACAAGGTCAGAGTTCGACAACGACTTTAAGAGCTACGATTGCCAGTTAGGTTTTGAAGTCATACTCAATAATAGTTTTAGACTTATCCAAGTGGGAGACTGTTGGATTAATGTCTAAGTCCATAACTATATTTGGTATGTACTTGACCCGACCCGGCATGGTCCATTTGGGTTGCACTTCACCGGCACAATTTATATGGATAGTCTTTTGAGAATAGTATATTTATGATTTATATTAATATATTATAAGTTCTAATATATTAATATGGAATCATATTATTTAATTAGTATTGATCAAGAATTAATTAAGTGATCAAAAAGAACTAATTAAATATGGACTCTTATATATATGGAATGGGCCAAGTTCATTTAGGTTGGGCTAAGCTTTCATGGATGGTCCATGGAGCTTTTAACCCATGGATCCTATGTAAATGAAAGGTCATGGGTATTAGGGTTTACATGGATGTAACCCTAATCCTCCATAATATATAAAGGGGTCCTTGGCTCACAAAATTGGAACAAGTGTGTGAAAATAAGAGTGGGCCGATTTTAGTGTGCATACATATTCTCTCAAGTTCTTCCAAGGTGTTTTGGTGATTTGTGATTCCATTTGAGGCTTCCACACTATTGGGGCTAAGCTCTTAAAGTTTGAAGACATCAAGCTACATCAAAAGGTATGTCATCTAACTAGAACTTTGTAGTATAGGTGCTTAATAATATGCTAGTTAGGATGAAACCTTGGAATAGTTAATATTTGCATGTATAATAGAGAAAACATAGATCCAAGGTTTTTAGGGTTGCATGTACACCATAGGAGTGTTAGAATGCTCAAAACCCAACATCTTCTTGCATTTAGTGGTTGTGACACATTAGAGGCATCACATTTGAGGTGCTAAAGATTTTCAAGGCCAAGAACTACTAGCTACACCAAGAGGTATTTATCTAATCTGTTTTTATGTTGTATATCCTCTTTCATATGCTAGTTAGGATGTATGCTTTGGAAAATTGAAATTGCATGTATAATTAGAGAAAACTTAGATCCAAAGCATCTAGGGTTGCATTTGCACCATAGGAGTGTCATAGTGCTTAAAACCCATCAGTAGTATCAGAGCCTAGGATTGTTTTCTATTATATTGATGCTTGGTTATTTTTCAAAGCTGAAAAAAATTGATTTTCTGGCCTCTGACTGATGAACTCGCCGAGTCCACTGATCTGAATCGACGAGTTCACTCACTAAAAGGGCAACTCGACGAGTCCAGTTCATGCACTCGTCGAGTAGAGCCTTCTGTTTGCAGAATTTCGAGTTTTTGGCAAGAATTGTGTTGGATAGAATGTCTAAGTCCATAACTATATTTGGTAAGTACTTGACCCGACTTGGCATGGTCTATTTGGGTTGCATGGCATCATAACAATTGGATAGACAAAATGAGGAAAAAGGACACTTATGACTTATAAATATATTATAAGTTCTAATATATTAATATGAAATCATATTATATAATTAGTATTGATCAAGAATTAATTTGGAATTAATTTTGTCATCAAAAGGAGACTATTTTAGTGTATGAGGATTGATTGTGTAAATCATTCATTCTTATATAATGGGCTTATGATCCGTGGTTCACAAGATTGGGCTAAAACCCATAGGTTGCTCCATGGAGGTTAAAACCCATGGATCATGGAGTAAGTGAAAGGTCATGCACATTAGGGTTTGCATGGTGTAACCCTAATTGCATGACAATATATAAGGAGCCTCATATAGAGAAAAATCGGCACTTAGATAAAAAAAGGGAGAGGGCTAGCCGAAAATTGCATACAAGGGTTCTATTCTCAAGTTATTCCAAGACTTTTGGTGATGTGTGAAACATTTGAGGCATCACACTTGGGGTGCTAGGCTCACAAGGTCTTAAGGAATCAAGCAATAAGAAAAAGGTATGTCATTCTACTAGTTTTATATTACATATACCTCATGATATGCTAGATAGGATGAAACCTTGGAAAAATCAATATTTGCATGTATAATAGAGAAAACATAGATCCAAGGTTTCTAGGGTTGCATGTACACCATAGGAGTGTTAGAATGCTCAAAATCCAACAGTGGTATCAGAGCCTAGGCTTGTTTTCTGTTATATTGTTGTTTATATGTGATTTTGCAAAGCTGGAATGCTGTATGACTGATCAACTCGCCGAGTCCACAAACAGACTCGACGAGTTGATGGTTTTATTCAGGGACTCGACGAGTCTGTTCTTGCACTCGGCGAGTCTGATGAACTGACAACATGATGTTCGAGTTTTTTTTGGCCAGAATTGGGTTAGGATCATTACCAGTAACTGTTTGCAATCATTTAAACTGATTTTTATAATATGGTAATGATTATCCTAATCTAGTTACAAGGTAATTGTCATAATTTCAAGAATTGGATTAATATAATTATGCTAATGTCTTGAACTTTGATGATATGAATTATGTTGCTTCGATGAGTTTGATTATGATCATGCTTGCTTATTTGATTATTATGATTAATTAAATCCATGATGCATATGTTTTAATGGAGTCCATAATTTGTCCTCAAGTTATGGATAACCAAAAGTCTTTTTCCTTTAAAGATCCATTAAAAAAACTCATAGGTTCTAAAATGAAGAGTCTTCATTTTATGAGCCATTAACCTCATAAGTTATAGAAATGAAAGGTTTTGAATAGTTTGAAAACTTGCCCTCAAGTTTTGGAATTTTTAAAGCCACTTAGAAAACTTTAATTCCAAATCCCTAGAATTATAAAAGGTTAAAATTCAACGCTTATACTTTATAATATTATAAGTTAATAATATATATATATATATATATATATATATATATATATATATATATATATATATATATATATATAAGATCAAGTCAGTCTTACCGTTAGTAGACCTCATTCACGAAGGCGGTCTATAAGGGGGGTATAAGGTTGTTGCCTATAAAATGGCAGCTTAATGGGTGTCCACTCTCACCCACCGCTTCCTTGACTGGTGGAGGGTCGTTAGCCGAACGGGTAGGACAAAGACTATAATTCTCATTAAAAGTATAATGATAAACTTAAAGTAACTAAACCTTTATTAATTCCCAATCTTAGTTACTTTAAGAAAATGTGAAATAGGTGCTAACCCATGAAATTACACTTTTCACCTTGCTAAAGTCGTTAGTGGAGCGTGTGTGGTTAACCGGAATACTAATTTGGACTTAACAAGGGTGGCAAAGGGTGGCTTAAGGTTGATCATAGATCGATGGAGCGTGTGTGGCTAACCGACACATCGATTAGGTGATAAAATTAAGAGTACCAAGCTAATTTGCATGGTTATTCACACCTTGTTTTGTGATCCTCGGCATCCCAGTCACAAACTTGAAGGGACAATAGAGATTTAAACATGCTATTGAATCGTTCAATGAATCTCAAAAGATCTAGGAGTTTCAATCCAATTAAAACTTAATAATTTATTCTGTTTTGATGGTGAAAATTGGTAAATCGTCATTTACCTACCTTCAAATATTTTGTAGCTTGGATTACGACATCCCTCTTCCAAGTTATAAGATATTGTGTTGGGTCCTAGCTTTAATATTTCATTTGGGTGACTTATTAACGATTATTTATCTAATCTAAACTTGTCTTTCTTTCTTTTCGGATGTCTTCCAACACTTCCACTGGCTCAAACCCTACAAGCTCCTTTTCCCTCATGAACTTTTGTGGGAAAGTCACTTTTGATGGAACTAATTTCAATGATTGGATTAGGAACATCAGGATGATTACTCACTATGAGGGCAAGGAGTATGTCCTTGATAAGGAACTGAAGGTTATTGATGAGTCATCCGCTACTCCTGAGGAGATTGCTGAGTACACTACCCATGAGAAAGATGCCACTAAGGTGTCATGCATCATGTTGGCTACCATGTCAGCAGAACTCCAGAAATCCTATGTAGATTTCTACCCTTTTGAGATGCACCAAGACCTGATCGAAAGGTACCATCAGAGTGCTCGTCAAGAGAGGTATGAAATCATCTCTTCCATGATAACAGCCAAGATGAAGGATGGTGAACCCATCACCGGCCACTTGCAGAAAATGCAAAGGTTCGTGGACCGGTTGCTAATGCTAAATGTGGACTTTCCTGAGGAGATGGCTATTGATATCATTCTACACTCCTTACCTCCAAGTTATGATCAGTTCCGCATGCCTTATCATATGAACAAGGAGGAGGTCACACTTAGCAAACTTCAAGGACTTTTGAGGACCGCTGAAAGTGGTCTCAAAGGTAAATCGGTTGTTACTTCTACTCCTACTACTACCCCTGTTCTGTCAATCGAGCAACGGAAGAGGAAGAAGAGGAAAACCCCTTCGAAGGGTACCAAGAGAAAGTCTCTTGATGGCTCCTCTTCAAGTGGAACCAAAGGTGATCCCATCACTCATTATTCAAACCCAAAAGAAGCACAATGCTTCTACTGTCAGGAAAAAGGGCACTGGAAGCGAAGCTGCCCTCAATACTTGCAGGATGTTAGGGATGGGAAAGTAAAACCCACCCATGCAGGTATTTACACTATATTGTCTAATAACTCATCGGATACTAATTCTTGGGTTCTTGATACAAGTTATGGTACTCAAATTTGTACTGATTTGCTGGGCCTAAGAAGAAGTGAAGAAGTGGAGCACGGGAAGATAAACTTAATCATGGGCAATAGGAAAGCATCACCTGTTACCAAGATTGGAGTTTATTCTTTATTGCTAAGTAATTGGTTAACATTAGATCTGAATAAATGTTGGTACTCGTCTGAAATAGCAAAGAATATTATTTATTTTCAAAGTTTGTACAAGCAAGGATTCACCTTTTCATTTGATAATAAAATTGGTGCTATTGATGCTTTTTATAATGGTGTATTTTATTTTAAAGCATTACCTTGTGATGGTGTATATGAAACTGTGTCGATTGTAGACAACTTAGGAAATAATGTATTACATATTGATTCTTCCATTAGTTTGGATAAAGCATCCTTGTGGCATTCTCGTCTTGGACATGTTAACAAGAAGTGCATAGGCCAACTCCAAAAGGCTAGAGTCTTGGAATCATTTGACCTTAAATCAGATGATAGTTGTAAATCTTGTTTACTTGGAAAAATGACAAAGTCACCCTTCACTGGTACTTGTGCTAGGGGTGAAGGTTTGTTGGACCTTATACACACTGATGTGTGTGGACCCTTCAGAACCGCCACAAGGGATGCTAACCGCTTCTATATGACTTTTACTGATGATTTCAGCAGATATGGTTATATCTACTTAATCAAGAATAAGTCAGAAACCTTTGAAAAGTTCAAAGAGTTTAAGTAGGAAGTGGAGAATCAGCTGGGCAGGAAGATCAATATGCTCCGATCCGATCGGGGTGGTGAGTATCTTAGTGTCGAGTTCCTTGACGATCTTAAGGAATGTGTAATTGTTTCACAATTGACACCTCCTAGGACACCATAGCTTAATGGTTTGGCTGAGAGGCGCAATCGAACCTTGTTAGATATGGTTCGTTGCATGATGAGTCGAGCTTCGTTACCAATATCATTCTGGGGGTATGCCTTAGAGACTGCCGTCCATATCCTTAATCTAGTCCCTACTAAAAAGGTTGCCAAAACACCTCACGACATGTGGACTGGGAAAGTTCCTACTTTGGACCACATCAAGATTTGGAGTTGCGAGGCTTTCGTGAGGCGCGAGTCTCATGACAAGCTCGAACCTCGAAGTGAGAGGTGTATTTTCATCGGCTACCCACAAAAATCCTTTGGTTACCTCTTCTACAGACCCATTGATAATGTGGTCTTTGTGGCAAGGAGAGGAGTCTTTCGTGAGAGAGAGTTAATAATCCAAGGAAACAGTGGGAGGCAAATTGATATTGAAGAGCTTCAAGAGTCAAGTGGTGAAGGAACCTCAAACCCTAGCAATCAACCTGAGGAGGAAACTCCTGTTGAATCAACTGACGAGCCCGTACCTCAAAGACGTTCCACTAGAGTTAGGAATGCACCTGAGCATTATTATGGTTTCCATATTATTGCGGAAGGTGATACGTTTATCAGTGATAGTACACTGGTAAATCTGGATGAACCCAACAACTATAGGGAAGCCATGGCAGGCCCCGAGTCTGCTAAATGGAAAGAGGCTATGGACAGCAAGATCCAATCCATGTATGACAATCAAGTTTGGAACTTGGTTGATAATGTACCAGGTCGTAAGGCAGTCGGGTGCAAATGGATATTCAAAGAAGAAGACCGACATGGATGGGAAGGTACACACCTACAAAGTGCGACTGGTTGCAAAGGGCTTTACTCAAACTCCAGGAGTTGACTATGATGAGACCTTCTGACTAGTAGCAAGGATTAAGTCTATTAGGGTTGTGCTAGCCATAGCTGCATTTCATGACTATGAGATATGGGAAATGGATGTCAAAACCCCTTTCCTTAATGGGAAGTTGGCTGAGGATGTTTACATGAATCAGCCAGAGGGTTTTGTCGATGCCAAGTACCCTGATAGAGTGTGTAAGCATGAGAAATCCATCTATGGATTGAAACAAGCATCTCGCCGATGGAATCTTTGTTTCGATGAGAAAGTCAAAGCGTTTGGCTTTTCGAGAAGCGAGGATGAGTTCCGTGTATATGTCAAAGCTAGTGGGAGTATAGTTAGCTTCTTGATATTGTGTGTGGATGACATACTACTCATAGGAAATGACATCCCAACCTTCCAGGAGGTAACGTCCTGGCTTGGGAAGTGTTTTGCTATGAAGGACCTTGGAGAAACTACCTATATTCTAGGGATAAGGATATTGAGAGAGAGGAGTAAGAGACTAATTGGACTTAGTCAGAGCACCTACTTGGATAAGGTGCTGAAAAGGTTCAGCATGCAGGATTCCAAGAAAGGAGACTTACCGATCCAGAGTAACGCCAAACTGAGTAAGAATCAGAGTCCGAGTACAGAGGCTGAGATAGCTGAGATGAGTCATGTACCATATGCTTCCGCTCTGGGCTCAATCATGTATGCTATGACTTGTACTCGCCCTGATGTGGCCTTTGCCTTGGGCATGGTCAGCAGATATCAAGGTAACCCTGGCAAGGCTCACTGGACTGTGGTAAAGAACATTATCAAGTACATGCAGAGGACTAAGGATTGGGTCCTTACACTCGGTGGGAGTGATGACTTGAGAGTGGTGGGGTATAGCGACGCCAGCTTTCAAACTGATAGGTATAATTTACGCTCTCAGTCGGGTTGGGTCTTTACCATGAATGGAGGAGCAATCACTTGGAAAAGTTCCAAGCAGGAGACAATAGCTGATTTCACTTGTGAATCAGAGGTCATAGCAGCACGCGAAGTGGCAAAGGAGGTGATATGGCTAAAGAACTTCATTGGAGACCTTGGAGTTGTACCAACTATAAAGGATCCCATGGAGATTTTTTATGATAACGAGAGTGCAGTTGCCTTAGCAAAGGAACCAAGGGATTACGACAGATCTAGGCACATCGACAGAAAATAGCATTTCATTAGACATCGTATAGAAGAAGGACTCCTCGTGGCAATGAGGGTATCATCAGATGAGAACCCAGCAGATCCCCTCACGAAGGGACTGACCAGGGTTAAGCATATACAACATGCGAGGCGCATCGGGCTGAAGGATGATATTAGTTTTAGTAGTTAGATAGCTTTTGAAACTTGTAATAGTTGAAATGTAATTGACATTTGATGTTGAAATAAAAGGTGTTTTTTTTGTTTACTAGTGTGGAACTGTCTTGTGTCAATCATTCACTATTGTTTCATTTTTACATGTTTTGACTTCCAGAATAATTTTATTATTCAAACTGTCAACAGTCGATCATACTTTGGAAGTAGGTATTGAAATAAGACTATGATGAATTGGGTTTGTAGTTTTGTCAAAATTGTATTAGACATAGAAATGGTTGTTGCAACAGTCATGAGTGCTCATAAGGTCTGAGTATTGGATTCAACCCACACTCATTTGTATCACTTCATGGAATTCATCTCGAGTGATCGTGAGACGGTAATATCATATGAGTCTTCAAAGCCAAGAGATATGAGTTGTTGAACTGTGAGTTGGTTGTACATTGATAGTACGAAACGGCATCAGTAACTTGATGCTATAAAACGTGTTGTTGTGTACAATTTGATGAATAGTTACGACAAGCATATGAGTCGAAGCTGATCTGTTCCTTCTAGTCCTTGGAGGATTAGAGGCGATATCTTGGGCCCCTCGATGATTTTGTTTTGACTTACGCGCCGGGCCTAGTCAGAACTAAATTGATGTGTTCGATTAAGTTCTATGTCAAACAAATCAGAAATCTGGAAACAAACTGCTAGACAATAAGTATGTAACGCCCGTGTTTCTAGGCTAGGCATTAATATTGACATAATAGTCTAGGTTAACCTTTGTAACTCATTTTGAAGAAATAAAAAGGAATTATGTGAATATTATGTGAATTATGTGTTTTATGCTTAATTATTAGGATTTAATTAATTAAGAATAAAAATGAGCGTCGAAAATAAATATTAGATAAAGCCGATATCTATTAAGAAAATTGTAGTGGTCGTGACAAGGATTACGGATATATAAAGATTATCGAAATCCGAGTAATAACAAAGAAGTTATGACCTGTCAAAGTTTCGCGACAAAACCGGCACGGTGCCGAATGACGTAAAAAGTGAGTTTTTGATAACCTACTTTTTAGCCTTAGTGATCTAAACGAAATTCGTAGTGTTCGTGAAACCGAGAGTATACATAAAAAGAACGTCCAAATCTGACTTCGTATGAGGAAGTTATGATTTTTCTAAGTTTCAGGTTAGCAGTAGACAGCTAAAAACTCGAATTTTAGATCGAGTGATTTTTAGCCGACACAACCTAAATGAGAATCGAAGGTCTCATCAATAGTAGTACAACGGTAAAAACACAGACGAAAACGGACGTCGGATGAAGAAGTTATAAATTTTTAACGGATTTCCTGTCCCGGTCTGTTAAAAATAATAATATTAAAATTAAAGTCAAACTTAGCCGACGAAGTCTAAACGAAAGTTGTAGAGCGTAATTTTACCTACGCGTGCATATAAAGAACGTAAAAAACGGAGCCCGTATGCGAAAGTTATGGATTTTAGAAGATTTTGCACAAAAACCGAGAAATTTCGCATGGCGAGACTTCGACCACGTCACCCTCGCTCGTAGCATGCCACGTGTCAAAAATTGTTGAGTCATCCGAGCAGCTGGCAGACGCGTGTCATGGTGACTCTTCGCTTCCGAAGCCGTGGCGCATCCAAGGAGCGACGCGTGTGCAGCCTTGTTCGAGCCTCGCTCTCCTTGCCGCGTGCCATATTTCTTCTCAGCCCTCCCTCGCATCTGCTGACACCTGGTCGCTTCTCAGCCCTCGGATCAGAAGCCTCGCCCCTATAAATAGAAGGGTGCGAGACCTCCTGGGGATAATTTAGAAAATTGTCATTTTACACCCCTAAACCCATATTTCTTTCATTCCAACTTCCCCCAAAGCCCCGGTATTATACCAAACACCCGAAACACGCCCCGAAGTGCCCGAGAAGCCAAATAAATTTATCTTTTCGGTTTTGAAGCCCAAACCTCGCAAAGCCCGGTTTCTCAATAAAACTCCAGGTTTTATTAGAAACGATCGTTTTAGGAAACAAAGTGCTGCCCGATTATCGTTAAATCATGTGAGTTTGTAGTCACTTTCATCTTACACCTAGATATGAAGTATTTTCTATAAAATACGTGCTATGTGTAATTATATTAATTGTTTAATTGAGGTGACCGTTGAATATATGTTTTATACAAGTTTTAAACTATATATGTATTTTATCTACAAATATGTTGGGTAAAACAAGGGTAGACGAAATAATCGATGCGTGTTAAAATGGTGAGAGGCCTCGATGTTGTTGTTGTTGTAGTCGTCTAGCGGAGTATAGATGATGACCACAGACCTTTCTAGACAGTCCAGTGGAACACTAGCAGGTTCGCATCCTGTAGGTGTTGGTGAATTATATGTTCATTGACGTACTCCATCCCCTGATGGTTGCCTTTAGGACATGTATGGCTGAGGAGCCCCTTAGCAATAGTGTCCATCCCGATGATATTCCTTAGGCTAGGTCCCTTGTGATAGGTGTTTAGGGACGTAAAGTGAGGATAACGGGAATGGGTAATCAGGGTTATTGTTGATTGGTGAACTTAATAAGTTTATTATTATTGTGGGTTGAAAACCCTATATGCTCACTAGGCTCCCAAGCCTGACCCACTCAGCTTTTTATTATTACAGGTAGTGGACCCCGAGCATAGTCGGAGGATGATGAGAGATTTTTGGATTATAGGCCAGTAGTTGTAAATAACTGTTGTATGGGTTATAATGTCTTGTTTATGCTTTTGATCTCTATCAGAACATGACATCCTGAGGTTTTGATATGAAATGAAAATATATATTTCTTCAAAGAAGGTTTTGATAAACTTTTATAATGTTTTGTTTTGGGGACCAATTCCGCAACATCTTTTAAAAGGATTTCTCTGACTTTATTTTAAAAGCATAAATTAAATCGGTCTTTTCTGGCCGAGAAATTTGGAGATGTCACAAAGTACGACGGTGTTCCATGTATTTGTCGAGCTGATATCTTGAGAACAGAGGATTATATGATCACTTATCTTAAATGGCACATCATCCTAGTTTCGCGAGACTTTGAAAGAGCTACGATTGCTGGTCAGATTCGTAATTCATACCTGTAACAATAGTTATTAGACTTATCCAAGTGAGAGACTCTTGGATATAGTGTCTAACTCCATAACTATATTTGGTAAGTAGTTGACCCGACTTGGCATGGTCCATTTGGGTTGCATGGCATCATAACAATTGGATAGACAAAATGAGGAAAAATGACACTTATGATTTATTAATATATTATAAGTTCTAATATATTAATATGAAATCATATTATTTAATTAGTATTGTTCAAGAATTAATTTTGAATTAATTTTGTAATCAAAAGGAGACTATTTAATTGTATGAGGATTGATTGTGTAAATCATTCATTCTTATATAATGGGCTTATGATCCATGGTTCACAAGATTGGGCTAAAACCCATAGGGTGCTCTATGGATGCTCCATGGAGGTTAAAACCCGTGGATCATGGAGTAAGTGAAAGGTCATGCACATTAGGGTTTGCATGGTGTAACCCTAATTACATGACACTATATAAGGAGCCTCATATGGAGCAAAATCGGCACTTAGATAAAAACAAAGGGAGAGGGCTAGCCGAAATTTGCATACAAGTGTTCTATTCTCAAGTTATTCCAAGAGTTTTGGTGTTGTGTGAAACATTTGAGGCATCACACTTTTGGTGCTAGACTCACAAGGTCTTAAGGAATCAAGCAACAAGAAAAATGTATGTCATTATACTAGTTTTATATTACATATACCTCATGATATGCTAGATAGGATGAAACCTTGGAAAAATCAATATTTGCATGTATATTAGAGAAAACATAGATCCAAGGTTTCTAGGGTTGCATGTACACTATAGGAGTGTTAGAATGCTCAAAACCCAACAAATTGGATTAGGGTCATTACCACAATCTGTTTTGTGTCATAAAATTTGCATTTTATGATTTCGTAATGATGATCCTCATCCAATTAAAGGACAATTGTTAAATATTAATATAATAAGATAATTATTTGTATTATTTGATATGAATTGTCTTGCTATATGAGTTAGATTAGATCGATGGTAAATTATTTGATAATGTTGTTAGTTAAATTGATCTAAATTGTTCTTGAAGTGAGTTTTGTAACTTGTCCTCAAGTTATATGAAAAGTCTCATTCATGAACATTAAAACTCATAAGTTTTCATAAGTTATGGAAACCAAAAGTTTTGAAGAGTTACAAAACTTTCCCTCAAGTTTTGGAATTCGTAAAGTCTCACTTATGAAACATTTAATTCCAAACCTTAGAATTTTAAAAGTTTAAAATTCAACCCTTATACTATTATGATATTATAAGTTTAATAATAAAATATATCTATAAGACAAGTTAGTCTTACCGTTAGTAGGCCTCAATCACGAAGCCGGTTTATAAGGGGGGTATAAGGTTACTGCCTATAAAATGGTGGTTTAATGGGTGTCCACTCTCACCCACCGCTTCCTTGACTGGTGGAGGGTCGTTAGCCGAACGGGTAGGATAGGACATTAGTTCTCATTATAAGTATAATGATAATTATAAAAGTAACTAAATGTTTTATTAAATTCCCAATCTTAGTTACTTTATTAAATTCCCAATCTTAGTTACTTTAGGAAAAATGTGGCAAAGTGTAACTACCCAAAAATCAGGGGTAAAAATTTCATTTTAAAATAACCCAAACATAGATATCATTTATTCCAATCATTCCCAAAACATTGTTAATTAAAACACATTTATCAGAGTTCACCCCAAAATCATTCATTGCAGAAAACATGGGTGTGTGTGCTGCGATCAAGCTGAGCCCTTCCTTTCCAAAGCAAAGATACCTGAAACCATAAACAAAACTCTAAGCACGAAGCTTAGTGAGTTCCCGAGAGCATACCCCATACAATCCACATAATCACATAATCGATATTAGCTATATCAGCTACATATCCACATAAACCATATCAATCACATAAGCCATGCATATAATCATATAAGGTCTTACTCCGGGTGCCATAGGAACCCCCTCATGGTCTTAGCCCACTGCCATGGGAACCCCCACATAGTCTTCACCATCTACCAATCAACCATACATTCAAACATATAAGCTAAACATGCAAACATATAAGGATGCCCTGGAAACCCTCGAGGGTCTTACACCGGGTGCCTCGGGAACCCCCGAGGTCTTAGCCTAAGGATGCCCTGGAAACCCTCCAAGTTCTTACACCAAATGCCATGGGAACCCCCACATGGTCTTAGCCTGGAATGCCATGGGAACCCCCACATGGTCTGATATCTAACTGCCTCGGGAACCCCCGAGGTCTTCGTCTACTGCCTCGTAACACATACATCATACCACATATCACATAATAGCTAGCATACCACGTAACACATATCACAGAAATATCTATCATACCACATATCACATAATAGCTAGCATACCATGTAACACATATAACTTATTGCCATGGGAACCCCCACATGGTCTTAGTTTACTGCCTCGGGAACCCCCCGAGGTCTTCCGTGCAAATGTCATACTAACATAACACATAATAAGCTAGCATATCACATATCAGAAAATGGGTCGGCCTTGCTGCCTTAGACCCATTGGTATGGTCAGGAGACTCACCTGACACTGCTGAAGTCCCGCAGATTAAACTCTAGCTGCTGATTGACAGGTTTCCGAACTGCAATCATCAAAACGACACCCAATTAATAGTTGGGCTCCAATACATAACCATAAATCTACACTTGGGGTAAATGGACCGTTTTACCCCTGACCTATCTTGGTTCAAAACCAAGGCGCAATCTCACACTCTGAAGGCCCAAAAGCCCAATAATCAACCAAGGCTAAACATATGGCCCAATTTTCCAAATTGGGCCCAAACCTCTACATGGGCTTATTTTAAGGCCCAACCAATTATTCTAGTCCAAACAATTGGCATTCTGATGGCCCAATAGCTAATAATTCTCAAGGCCTAATTATGGCCCACTTATGGCCCAATTTTCCCAATTAGGCCCAAGCCCTCACATGGGCCTTACGCTAAGGCCCATATATATATATATATATATATATATATATATATATATATATATATATATATATATATATATATATTCTTAGTCCATATGATTATTCTTGGATGGCCCATCAATAGCCCAATCACTAAAAAACCCAATAGAAAGGCCCAACTTAAGGCCCAAGCAAAATTAGGGTTTTCACATAAAATGACGATTAGGGTTAAGCGTTCCTACTTAACCCATTAAGGACTTAATCCATTAAGGACTTAATCCATTAAGGACTTAATCCATTAAGTCCAAACATACAACGAAATCGAGCTTGAGTCATATCTTCACTCCAATGGTCCAAAATGCGGGTCCCGATAAGTCCAAACCAAAAATTCCAAAATTAGGGTTTTCTAAACCCTAATTAGGGTTTTCAACACATTACAATCCAATTAGGCCCAAAAGCTAAGTCCTTAGGCCCAATAGGGTTTCATTCATTAGGGTTTCTCTAGTTGGGCACCACCCACTACCACCTCGAGTAATGGTGGTCAACGGCGGTTCACGGCGGCGGCCACCACCTCATGGTGGTGGTTACGAGTTTCTTTTATTATTGTAGCATCGGTTACAATGTTACAAAGAAAAAACCAGATAAACACACACACACACACACTAATACAACACACACACAGCCAACCTAGTGGTGGCCAACGATGGCACATGGTGGCAGCCACCACCTCACGGTGGTGGTGGTGGCCTTTTCTCGGTTTTCCGGCCAAACAAACCACTCACACGCTCTTCTATTGCGAGATAAACCCAACCACCCACCTGGTGGCGTACGGCGGCGGTGGTGATATAAGGAGGCGGGGAGCAGCGGAGGTCAGCGGTAATGGTTCGTCATCTTCGGTAGCCACCATGGCCAACTCCCATGGTGGTTCTTCACGATTTCCATTCGGCAGAAAACCACACCCACGCAACCGCATCACAAACACGAACCCAACACTTAATCAACGGTGACATGTAGCGGACAGAGGGCGTCAGTGGTGTTGAGCAGTCTCCAGACGGCAGCGGAGAGGCGCCTGCGCGTGGTCCCAGTCGGCAACTTCGTCTTCAACAGCAACAACGCATGGCAGCAGCATCCCCGGTGGTTCACAACCCACCTTCATTCTTCGTTCCACCTCCGGCCTTCGGTGGACCTCCCGGATGTTTGCTACTTCCCCGACAGTGGTGGTATTGCTACGATGGCGAAATAACGGGTGACAGATGTGGGCTTCCATGGGGGCGACGACCGAAGGTGATGGGAGGCATAAGGAGGGTGGCGACTGGTGTTTGAGAAGTAGGGTTAGGGTTACGGAGAAAGTGGACGGCTATATACCCGCCCCTTCAAACTTCCTTCCATAGTGGCAGGAACGGTCCCTATCTCTATTATTTTTTTCCAAATCAAGTCCAGAATTTACCATTTCTACCCTAACTTCGGAAATTTCTTTCAACTCCAATCCAAAATTTACCCAACAGCCCTTAGCTTTCCAAAATCCTTTCATAATAAGTCTAATACTTACCAAACACCCCTGTCTTCTAAAAACCTTTACAAAATAAATCCCAAAATTACACTTTAACCCCCGAATAATCCAATTTATATCATTTGGCTCCCCGAAACCAACTCTCCGCTAAATTATTGGTTTTAGGGCCATTATAAAATAATATAAATCATAAATTTACATCTTAAGGTTCCGGGTTAACTATTTAATTACTCTATTTCAAACAGGCTGTTACAACTCTCCCCCACTTAAATTAGATTTCGTTCTCGGAATCACTCCTTACCACTCCTCACACGCCAAATAATCTTGAGCAACATGGCCACAGTCCTGAGCATACCATAGCCTCTCCAAGGCACCCAACAACAACCCCGTAGGGTTCCAAAACCTGAAGTTGAACCGAATTCCTTGCAACATGATCCCATTTACTCAGCCCGAAACCTGAAGTCTCAAGCTGGTATGTCTCCCTGATAGATCGCCCACACTGAATCGTTGCCAAATTCACTGCACTTATCTCCCAACTGGCTACTCAACTTCTGATAATATTTAGTCAAACTATAACCAACCTAGTATATGCCCTGAGTGACGACCAACTCCACACACGGACCCCAAATCACTCAAATCACTCTAACTCATCTTGCTGCCACATAGCTACTTTCCTGAAGAACAACAGGGACCTCCCTGGTCCCAACTTGTCTGCCAATTGTCCGGAACACCATACACCTACCTGATTGCTGGGCCATAACACACGCACAACATTCCCACATGACCTCCGAAGGATACCTCATATGACAATAACTGCCCTATCTATACCGCCACTCATGGTTCCTTCAATCCTTTTATCCATCCGATCATGACAGGATGACAACCTGTCGCCACTTAATCTGACGCAAAAAGGGGAATGCTACCAGAATAATTGTAGTCCTACATCATACCCGATCTTCTTTGACCTACCGTTTCCTAACTTTAGCTGTGTTGTGACGTACTCACAACCTCGCGAGCTGGCCCACCCTGGCCTAAGTCATGTGAACGAATCTGTGAATGCCACGGCTACCCTGTAGTCTTTTTGCACTTTCCACACTATCTGACTACTAGTGAATGCTATGGCTCCCCCGTAGTCTTACAACACTTTCACCCTACTGGCCATTAGTGAATGCTACGGCTCGCCCGTAGTCTTACAACACTTCCATCCTAACTGACCATTAGTTAATGCTACGGCTCCCCCGCAATCTTACAACACTTTTGCCCTAACATAACCGCAGCCCAATGCCTTACCCTTAATCTATCAATTCGAAACGCATACAGAGTCGAGCACGCACTTGACCGAACACCCGAACCGAAGTCAATTCATGACTGGAACCCCAACCTGCTTTCTCAATTTCTGCTATCAAGCCCTAAGAAGACGCGATTCACATGCTGGGGAGTTTTACGGAACTCCAAACTCACACAACCCTCAAACCAATTAGCCACTTGGGCCACCATTTTCCTCGATGAGGATGAGAAACTCATCCCGGTCTCATACTTACCCCTATTCTGAATACCTGTGCGATTCTCCCCCACTTAGATTAGACTAAGTCTTCGCAATACATGAGATTTGAAGGATTCCCATTCCTTCTTACTCTTAAATAACCAAACTGCTGACAACATGTGCTTACTTGTGTTAGTGTTCTATTACTGGCCCAAATCCCAAAGACCACACAACTCTTAAGGATCAGACGAACACGCCCCGAATCCTAGCGAAACTAATAACACCAGACACCTTGAAATGATGCCACACTCATATCTTGAAGTCCAAATAATCGATGCCCAGACCAAAGCCTCCACAGTAGACCACTTCCCTTGGCGCTTCCAAAGCCGACCCAAGCATAATGGTTGAGTTACCAATCCTGAGCGTAGACCTTCCGCATCACGTCTCTGAACCGATCTCGACCATAAACCCAGATAACATTGAACACTCCAAACCAGCAAAGAGGGAAACGAGTTTTCACTAACCGTCCTGTAACTCACGGTATGCAAATGACATGAGATAATGTTTGAAGTTATAACCCAAATGCAAATAAGGAAGCAAACTCAGAGCTATACTTACCCAAACCCTTGGAACGAAAAATTCCATCATGCAGTTTTTCCCACAATTACTGCACTGAATCCGGCCCCGCTGGCCTCTCAAAAGATAACCCGAACTCTTGGGTCTCTATCCGGGACTTTGCAATATATGCACCTGATCTGGTTCCCTCTCCGCAAGGTGCTCCAAGCCGATCCCTCGCTCTTGAATCCAGAAATCATATCATTCAGGGTCTCGCACCCTGACACACCCACCAACTCAATCGTCAACGGCTGATCTGCCATAGCTGGAGCAACCTCTGCCCTACCCGGGCTACAACTACTCCCAAGTCATAGTCTCCAATCCCGAAAGCGTAATAGAATGCAAAATCCATCCGTGTCATCCGATGCTAGAGTTTCACGGCGTACACAAAACCCTGGCAGTCCTTCCACTAACTGGCTCACCACCAGAGCCGGGACCAAACCCTGGTCCTTCCTCATGTGTGCTCATCCTCATCTGGCAAAGAATCTATCCTCACTATAAGAGCATAACCAATAATTCTCCTTCCCATAGGCTTCTTATATTTTCCAAGACTCTCACTGATTCGAGTATGGATCTTGTGCTTTCAGTAGTACGGGCCCATACTACCTTCCACACTTATCCATACTTTCCTCATTAATCCTCCAGAATTCTCTAAGTCACCTACTCCACTGGTGCACCAATTATCCACTAAACAGCAACACAATACCCACCAAAGCAACTCCTAGGCTCCCCCTAGGTTCCCAAACTCACCCTGCCATCAGCTGCTGAAGAACTCCCCATGATGCCATCCATCCACCTCCTGGATATCGTCATATACACTTAGTAGCTGACTCCCATCACTCAAGACTTCCACAAAGCACAAAGCAAGTAGCATTCATGCAGTAGCACTCTGATCCAAAGAACTATCATAGAACATTCAGCCCACATATCACAACTCGCGCTATCCACATCCATCCATCCTTACTGTCGGCTGCCTTATGCATGCAAATTATACACATAACAGGATCTAATAGACTGTCGAATAATAGACTCTACCCTAGGAGCACAACCAGACGAGGAATATTAAATAAGGCCAAATCAATTATTCTAAGGCTATAAGATCCTAACCGTATACAATTTTAAAAGCATACACTTAGAATTTACCAATGCCAATAATCATTTTCATTCTAGCATGGCATGAAATATTCCAAGGCTACAAGCATCACATATCAGGCCAATCTATCGCTGACTACTCAACACTAGCATGTAAGTCTACCAGCTCATACAACATATAAAGGCATCTCCCCTAGCCCTAACTAGGATGCGATACACAGATTCATAATCAAATCATAACAGATCACAATGTTGGTATTCTCGGGAAACTTACTTGAGCTCGGCTGATTGCATGCACCACACATTTTCTTGCCTTAGAAAACATTTTCTTGAAAACATTTTTATCTTTTTGAAAACTTTACAGACCCTCAGTTTGAGTTCAGACACACCCGAAAGTATGTCTGAATCCCTCAAACCAAGGCTCTGATACCAACTTGTAACGACCCAAAAATAAGGGGTAAAAATTTCATTTTAATACACACATAGATATCATTTATTCCATTCATTCCCAAAACATTTTTAATTAAAAAACATTTATCAGAGTTCACCCCAAAATCGTTCATTGCGGAAAACATGGGTGTGTGCGCTGCGATCAAGCTGAGTCCTTCCTTTCCAAAACAAAGATACCTGAAACCATAAACAAAACTATAACCACGAAGCTTATTGAGAGTCCCAGAGCATACCCCATACAATCCACATAATCACATAATCGATATTAGCTATATCAGCTACATATCCACATAAGCCATATCAATCACATAAGCCATGCATATAATCATATAAGGAAGCCATGGAAATCCTCCAAGGTGTTACTCCGGGTGCCAAGGGAACCCCCTCATGGTCTTAGCCCACTACCATGGGAACCCCCACATTGTCTTCACCAGCTACCAATCAACCATACATTCAAACATATAAGCTAAACATGCAAACATATAAGGATGCCCTGGAAACCCTACAAGGTCTTACACCGGGTGCCTCGGGAACCCCCCGAGGTCTTAGCCTAAGGATGCCCTAGAAACCCGCCAAGGTCTTACACCAAATGCCATGGGAACCCCCACATGGTATTAGCCTGAGCTGCAACGGGAACCCCCACATGGTCTGATATCCAACTGCCTCGGGAACCCCCCGAGGTCTTCCATGCAAGCAACACAGAGTCAAGTATCACACCATATATCACAGAAATATCTATCATACCACATATCACATAATATCTAGCATACCACATAACACATATAACTAATTGCCATGGGAACCTCCACATGGTCTTAGTCTACTGCCTCGGGAACGCCCCGAGGTCTTCCATGCAAATGTCATACTAACATAACACATAATCAGCTAGCATATCACATATTATAAAATGGGCCGGCCTTGGTGCCTTAGACCCATTGGTATAGTGAGGAGAGTCACCTGACACTGCTGAAGTCCCGCGGATAAAACTCTAGCTGCTGGTTGACAAGTATCCGAACTGTCAATCATCAAAATGACACCCAATTAATAATTGGGCTCCAATACGTAACCATAAATCAACACTTTGGGTAAATGGACCATTTTACCCCTAACCTAGCTTGGTTCAAAACCATGGCCCACACTCACACTCTGAAGGCCCAAAAGCCTAATAATCAACTAAGGCCCAACATATGGCACAATTTTCCAAATTGGGCCTAAACCTCTATGTGAGATTATTTTAAGGCCCAACTAATTATTCTAGTCCAAACAACTGGCATTCTGATGGCCCAATAGCTAATAATCCTCAAGGCCCAATTATGGCCCACTTATGGCCTAGTTTTCCAAATTAGGCCCAAGCCCTCACATGGGCCTTACCCTAAGGCCCATCCATATATTCTTAGTCCATATGATTATTCTTGTACGGCCCATCAATATCCCAATCACTAAAACCAATAGAAAGGCCCAACTTAGGGCCCAAGCAAGATTAGGGTTTTCACATAAGAGCCGCAAGGGAAAGTCCCTTGATGGATCCTCTTCCAGTGGGACCAAAGCTGGTTCTGCTAATCCCTCTTCCAATCCAAAGGAAGTAGAGTGCTTACATTGTCATGAAAAAGGGCATTAGGAGCGAAGCTGCCCCAAATACTTGCAGGCATTAAGGATGGGAAGATAAAGCCCACCTTCACAGGTATTTACACTATTCTATCTAAAAGCTCATGACAAACTAATTCTTGGGTCCTTTATACAGTTTGTGGATTTCACATTTGTTCTTATTTGTAGGGACTAAAAGGAAATACGGATGTGGAGCACGGGAAGATAAACTTAATCATGTGGAATAGGAAAGTGTCGCCTGTGACCAAGATTGGACTTTATTCTTTATTTCTTAGTAGTGGGTTAAATTTAGATTTAAATAATTGTTGTTACTCGTCAGATATGGTGAGAAACATTATTTCTTTTCATGGTTTGTATAAACAAGGTTTTAGATTTTCATTTCATAATGAAATTGGTTCTATAAATGCTTTCTATAATGGTGTTTTTTATTTTAAAGCATTTCCTTGTAATGGTATATATGAAACTGTGATGGTTGTAGATAACTTACGAAATAATGTGTTGAATATTGATTCATCCAATGGTTTGGACAAGGCATGCTTGTGGAATTGTCGTATTCGACATGTCAACAAGAAGCGCATAGCCCAACTCCAAAAGGATGGAGTCTTGGAGTCATTCGACTAAAAGTCGGATGACACTTGCGAATCTTGTTTGCTTGGAAAGATGACCAACTCACCCTTCACTGGTACTTGTGAAAAGGGTGAAGGTCTGTTGGATTTTATACACACCGATGTGTGTGGACCCTTCAGATCCGCTACAAGGGATGCTAACCGCTTCTATGTGACTTTTACTGATGATTATAGCAGGAAGTGGAGAATCAATTAGGCAGGAAGATAAAGATGCTCCGATTTGATCGCGGTGGTGAGTATCTTAGTATCGAGTTTCACGACTATTTTAAGGAATGTGGAATTGTTTGACAGTTGACGCCACCTAGGACACCGTAGTTGAATGGTGTGGCTGAGAGGCGCAATCGAACCTTGTTGGACATGGTTCGTTCCATGATGAGTCGAGATTCATTACCTATCTCATTATGAGGGTATGCCTTAGAGACTGCCGCCCATATCCTTAATCTTGTCCCTACTAATAAGGTTGCCAAAACACCTCACGAGATGTGGACAGGGAAGGTTCCCTCGTTGTCACATATCAAGGTTTTGGGTTGTGAGGTTTTCGTAAGACGAGAGACTCACGACAAGCTCGAACCTCATAGTGAGCGATGTATTTTCATCGGCCACCCACAGAAGTCCATTGGGTATCTATTCTACAGACCGAGTGACAATATTGTCTTCATTATGAGGAGAGGGGTTTTCCGAGAGAGAGAACTCATATGCCAAGAGGATAGTGGGAGGCAAATTGACCTTGAAGAGCTTCAAGAGTTAAGTGATGAAGGAGCCTCAAACACTAGCACTCAACCCGAGGAGGAAACTCCTGGTGAACCTATTGACGAGTCATTACCTCTTTGACGTTCCTCTCTAGTTAGGATGGCACCTGAGTTTTATGACTACGATATTACTACTGAAAGTGATACGTTTATCAATGATAGCACACTAGTAAATTTGGATGAGCCATCTAACTACAAGGAAGCCATGGCAGGCTCTGAGTCTCCGAAATGGAAAGAGGCGATGGACAACAAGTTTCAGTCCATGTATGATAATCAAGTTTGGAACTTGGTTGACAATGTACCAGGTTGCAAGACAATCGGGTGCGAATGGATCTTCAAGAAGAAGACTGACATGGATGGGAAAGTACACACATGTAAGGTGCGACTGGTTGCGAAGGGCTTTACTCAAACTCAGGGAGTTGACTATTATGAGACCTTCTCACCAGTAGTGAAGATTAAATCTATAAGGGTTGTGTTAGCCACTGCTACATTTCATGATTATGAAATATGGAAAATGGATGTCAAAACCGCTTTCCTTAATGGAAAGTTGGTTGAAGATGTTTACATGTGTCAGCCAAAGGGTTTTGTCAATGTAAAGTACCCTAATATAGTGTGTAAGCTTGAGAAATCCATCTATGAATTGAAACAAGCATCTCCCAGATGGAATCTTTGTTTTGATGAGAAAGTCAAAGAGTTTGGATTTTCGAAAAGCGAAGATGAGTCCTGCGTATATGTCAAAGCTAGTGGGAGTGTAGTTAGCTTTCTGGTATTTCAATATGGAGAATTCCAAAAAAGGTGACTTACCTATCCAAGGAAATACCAAACTGAGTAAGACTCAGAGTCCGAGTATATGGGCTGAGATAGAAAAGATGAGTTGAGTACCATATGCTTCCGCAGTTGGCTCGATCATGTATTCTATGACTTGTACTCACCTTGATGTGGCCTTTGCTTTGAGAATGGTCAGCAGATATCAAGGGAAGCATTGTAAAGCTCACTGGACTGCAGTAAAGAACACTGTTAAGTACCTGCAGAGGACTAAGGACTGGGTCCTTACCCTCGGTGGGAGTGATGAATTGAAAGTGACAAGGTATTGTGATGCCGGTTTTTAGACCGACAAAGATAATTTGCGCTCTCAGTCGGGTTGGGTGTTTACCCTAAATAGAGGAGCAGTAACATGGAAAAGTTCCAAGCAGGAGACTGTAGCTGATTCAACGTGTGAATCAGAGTACATAGCAGCGAGTGAAGCATCGAAAGAGGTGATATGGTTGAAAAACTTCATCCGAGACCTTGGAGTTGTACCATCCATAAAGGAGCCTGTGGAGATTTTCTACGATAATGAAGGGGCGATAGCCTTAACCAGGGAACCAAGAGATCATGGAAGATCCAGGCATATCGACAAAAAGTACCACTTATAAAACATCGAGTAGAAGAAGGACTCCTCGTAGTTAGGATGGTATTGTCAAAGGATAACCCAGCAGACCCCCTTACGAAGGGACTGAGTAGGGTTAAGTACTTGCAGCATGCTAAGAGTATCGGGCTGAAGGACGATATTAGTTTTAGTGATTAGATAAATATTTAGAAACTTGTAATAGCTAAAATGTAATTGACATTTGATGATTGAATAAAAGGAGTTTTATTTATAAGTAAAGTTACTATCTTGTGTCAATTGTTTACTATTGTTTCACTTTGCATGTTTTGACTTCCGGAATAATAAGATTATTCAAACTATCCACAGTCGATCATACTTTGGAAGTAGGTTATGAGGCTAGACTGTCATGAATTGGCTTGTAGATTGTCTAAGGTGTTAGACAGAGTAAAAGTATGCTACAACGTTCATGAGTGCTCTTGAAATAAGATTTGAGTATTGGATTAAACCCACGCTCACATGAATCACTTCATGGAATTTATCATGAGTGATTGTGAGACGATAATATCATATGATCTTCAAACCAAGATATATGAGTTATTGACTATGAGTTGGTTGTGCATTGATGGTATGAAAACGCATCAGTAACTTGATGTTATAAAACGTATTGTTGTGCATGATTTAACGAGTAGTTAGTACAAGCATATAAGTTGAAGTTTATCTATTCCTTTTATCCTAAGAGGATTAAAAGCGATATCTTAGGCCCTTCGATATTTTGTTTTGGCTTATGTGCCGGGCCCGGTCAGCACTAAATTGATGTGTTCAATTAAGTTCTATGTCAAACAAATTAGAAACCGGGAAACAAACTGTTGGACAAATGAGTACGACTTTATTCCATGTCTTTGTCCACACGATATCTTGTAGAACAGAGGATGATATGATCCCTTATCTAAAGGACGCATCACTGACTAGGTCAGAGTTTGACAACGGCTTTTGAGAGCTATGATTGCTAATCGGATTTTGAAATTGCATTGGCAGTTATAGTTATTAGGCTTATCCAAGTGGGAGACTGTTGCATTAGGTGTCTAAGCCCATAACTATAACTGGTATGTATTTGACCCGATAGTAGCATGGTCCTTTTGGGTTGCCTTCACTAGAGCAATTTGATAGGATTGACTTTTGAGAAAGAGGTTATTTGTGATTTATTAATATATTATTAGTATAACATATTAATTGAGAAATCATATTATTTAATTAGTATTGATTAAGAATTAATTTGGAATTAGTTTAGTGATCAAAAGAGACTAATTAAATTTACGGGGACTGATTATGTAAATCAGTAAAACTTATAGTTTGGGCTAATGATCCATGGTTGATTAGGATGGGCTAAACCAATATGATAGTCCATGGAGGTTTAACCCATGGAGCCTAAGAAATATGTATAGTTATGGTGCATTAGGGTTTGCATGGATGAAACCCTAGTCTTTGCCACACTATAAAAGCAACCCTCTAGCCCTAAAAACGGTGCTCATGCATTCTAAGAGAGTGATAACCGAATTTTAGCTAACTAGCATATTCTCTCAAGCATCTTCTTGCATTTGGTGTTTGTGACACATTAGAGGCATCACATTTGAGGTGCTAAAGCTTTTGAAGGCCAAGAACTACTAGCTACACCAAGAGGTATTTATCTAATATGTTTTTATGTTGTATATCCTCTTTCATATGCTAGTTAGGATGTATGTTTTGGAAAATTAAAATTACATGTATAATTAGAGATACTTAGATCCAAAGCATCTAGGGTTGTATGTGCACCATAGGAGTGTTATAGTGCTTAAAACCCATCACTATCAAATAGGGTACAAAGAAACCCTAACCACTATTTCAAAGTTCAGAAAACCTCATCTTCCTCCTCAATGGAATGGTCTCTTTACCTTGTTGTTTAAGGCTTTTTCTGAAAGAGTAACTGGTTCCGATTGCGCTAGTAAACTTTTCATGACCGTCCTATACGGTATCTACACTGGAATTGACATCGAATTTGGTGCTGTTCTTTGGGCACAATTGGTACAAAGCACCCATTCCACCACTCGACACATTTAAATCTCCTGTGCTTGATTCTGTACAATCGTTGTTCAGAGGGGTATCGAGAAGCTCAAGGTTCCTGTGATGGCAGACTCCCTGAGGCCACTATTGCAACCTTTCACACGACGAACATCATAGTTGTTGACAACTCCAAATTTTCGTTCGTGGGCTCCATACCTGAAGCTATGTTTCACAGTGTGACAGCTGCAAGCAAAATCCTTGAAGAATACCAGAAACTTCCGTCCTCAGGCGCGCGTCCTTAACACCTGAGATGCAAAGCATCGTTGATGCAGCAGACAAACCAAAGAAGGGAGGCAACAAACGTGCTACGAAGGCTGGTCCCTCCGAACCAACCCAACCATTGAAAAAGAAACGAGTTAAGAAGTCAACTCGCAAACCAAGAACTCCTACTGCCAATGCAGATGAAGGAGGCTCGCAGTATAAAACTTTAACTGAGATTTGCATGGCTAAGGGTGCTCGCAACGAAGATGATGACACTGCTCAGAGTTCGCAACCACTAGTCACAACTCCTGTCACTACGAACCCTGAGGTACAATCTACAACTGCTTTCTTCCAAACACCTCCTCCATCCCCAATGCTTCTACAGTACGTATCACTATCACACCGTGTCCACCTCCTATAAGTTCGCAAGTTCAAACCACTATTTCTCATTTCATTCCTTTGTTCGGACTCTACTGCCACCACTACTACCACGACCATGACCAATGAACCTCCTATCACTATCAACGCATCTGATACGGGGGTAGGGGCTTCAGGTTTCACTTCTGGTCATTCAACACCTCCTATTTCTCCTCTAAGACAAGGTGATTCAGATACATTTTTCGAAGGAGATGGGCTTGGTTTTGAATCCTTTAAGTATAGTCCCTTTATAGTTCAGGAAGATAGTGATGTTAATGACCCTTTAACTAAACGACAGATCAAGGCTATCAACAAGAAGCTAGATTCGTTAATCAGTTCTTCTCAAGCTTCCTCAAGTGATGTCTATTCTAAGGCAGCAGTTGAAGCCATCTTCCAGTCCATGAAAAAAGAACATCAGGCAAATCTGGACAAGGCAAATCAAGCAGTTTCTGATTCAACTGCTATGTGCAAATAGGTGAGTGAAAAAGTCAAAAAACTCATCTATAAAGCTCAGGCCTTTATGTCGACTTTACAGACATCTGCTGAGTCAAATACCTCTAAGGCTAATGAGGCGATCGTGGGTCTTCACACCTCACTGCGAAAAGAAAAAGAAGCTCTTTTGCAGGTTTGCACTGATCTGCAATCGGATCACATTGAGTTATGAACCTCAATCTCTACCAAAAGTTGATAAGCTTGTTGAAGATCTAGAAGTTGAAAACTCGATTATGGACAAACTTGCTGCCCATACAACGACAGTCAAAGTACATACTGGCAAACTCGCCGAAGCAAACAAAGAAATTAAGGAGCTTCAGTCTAAACAAGCTGTAATTAAAAGTTATGATGGTGATTTTAATGCTTTGCACTCCAATATTCTTGATTCTCATGACCCTATACTTCCAATCTCTTTTCGAAGGCATTTGGCTGAAAAGTTTTTTCCTGCTCTTGCCATGATTTATCGAATTGAGGGTGTTTCGGAGTCTCCCGTCCTTCCAAAACAAAGGGGAGAATCATCAAAAGAACCATCTCAGAAACATCCGAAGGCTAATACTGATGCATCTGGTCATGATGAAAAAAACGCCGAAAGTCTCCAATGAACGGAAGGATAATGTAGCTTCGAGTTCCAAAGGCAAATAAAAACCGGTAAACAGTGATGATGAAGAAGAAAGTGAAGCTGATAGGCTAAAGAGAAAGGCTCGTGATCAGCTTCTAGATGAAAACGCTCGTAGTGCGAGAGAAGCCGAAGAAAAGGAGCGCGTAGAACGCGAAGCTCAGGTCACATTGGAAAGTCAAAAGACTTTGTTTCCACCATGGACCTTGGAGTAAATCATTAATGAGGTTGTTGATAATCCAACCATGCATTGGTTGGAACCTGTAACTTCTTTTGATCTGGAGAATTCGTAGGATTCTCAATTTGACATGCCTATCATTCTGAGAGCATTTCTCTTTTGCAGTTTTGAAGCGACTGTGAATGCTCCTGCATCAGATGAAAATGTTGATAAATCCTTGATGGAGTTTTACTTGTCCCATGCCAAGCCTCAATACCTCACCTGAATTTCACAAAAGATTACTGATGTGAAGGTCGTAGGGCCAATTGAAACAAGGAGCTTCGTGAATATCAAATTCAAAACAACAAGAGGATCAGAAAGTGTTGTTCACGAATTTTCCTTGGCTGATTTGCCATGCCAAAATCCTTATGATTGGATCATTTTAATGCATTTCCTTCGGAGAGATGAAAAGTAGTACGAACATGTTCTGGGGCACATAAAACGAATGCTAACTTCATACATTTATGAAGTGGCAAAGTTTGACATTGAAATTGCCTCATTTATGAAGAGGAAACCTACTGCTCCTCTTACTGGCAAGACGAAAGACATTAATAAGATGCATATGGGGAAGATTGAAAAAGATAATTGGACCTTAATGTTTCATTGTGGTTCAGGAGGTAACTTGAAAAAGTTCCTCTTCGCATTGCCTGATAAGCATTTGTTCTCAACAGTTTGCTTGGAGTTTATTTTGGACATCACAGGTCAATGCAAACTAAATGACGAAGCTGCAAAGAAGAATTACTCTGATATGATTCGATGGTACATTGCGTTTCGCATGCATCTTCTTGCAGTCATTCCCAAGCTCTTCAAGACCACAAAGAAGACACAACAGTGAAGAGCCTCCCGCCTCAATAGACGCAAAGGGGGAGATTGTTGGGTATTAGAGTTACGTCATTGGGCTTATTTTATTAGTCCATTATGTAATCGGGTTTGGGCCTGTCCACCTGTTCATTGATTATTAAGGTTTAGCTATTTAAGGTGCATGCATGCACCGTGTTTTGTGATCTTGGGAATAGCCTTGCAACCCTACACGCCTCTACAGTAGCAATTCTTCATCGAGTTCTTCTGAGGCGTGACTTTGAATCATTAAGCATATTTTGATCCATTATTGTGTTCTTTTTTTCCAATACCTGTTTGAATCTTTCGATATTTAGAGATTTTATCTCAACACATAGCAAGGTCTTATGGTGGTTTGATCTGTTCTCTTTTACTATGGTTGTTGATTTTTTTATTGTTGTAACACCAAATGTGTTGTAAACTTTGATATATCAATGAAAGTTTTTTTTTTTGTGAAACCATATTTTATTGCGATCGATTTTCATAGTAATTGTACAACCATGGTAAATTTTGTGAAAATAAAAAGTATGGGTGTTACACCTACAAACTATCATCCGGGAAGCTACATAGCATCATTTTTGCCATCCGTAATCCTTATGAAAGACAAGCAACACACCTCGTGGCCCTCGTCAGACTCACCATGTTGTGTGATCAATTTAATCCGTGTACTCACCCAATAAGTGGTAACATCATGAAATATTACCTTACTAATAATGAAGTCATCCCAACCAATAGCACATATCAATTCACTTAGAAATGTGAATACAAGTAAAGGTTCGAACAAACAACTATATGTGGAAGCAAGAGGGACCATACAAACAAATTCATTCACCATGCAAACAACAAGCATTTCCAACACACGAGAGCCAAGCACGTCCAAACGACATCCAAGTTAAACTGTAGCACCAGTTCTAGGTGTGTGTGTGTGTGTATATATATATATATATATATATATATATATATATATATATATATATATATATGTGTGTGTGTATATGTCTGTGTGTGATTAAAACAAATAATACTTCAAATAAAAGAATTTAGGTGACCATGACGTGGCAAGGATCTTGTCCACGTCATGGTGGTGGCCAACATGCAAACCCTAAATTTTTGGGTTTTAAGCCCTATTTCAGGGATGATGGTTAGGGTTTGCTCACCCTCATCCCCCTTCACCTCGTTTCGACCTAAAGCAAACCATAGCCTCTGTTGTTGACATTTTGAGTTTTGTGGTTCCTTGAAGAAGAAGAAGGTGTTCTTGTTTTGTGGTATTTTTTGGACTCTTGTAAGTCTACAAGTCTCTTTCTTTTGTGTGCAATCCTCTTATATCTAGATTTAGAAGATTGTTCTTCATGTTCTTGAAGTTTTGGGTGGATGGATTCCATAAAGTTGGCAACATTATGGATCCTTGGGTCCCTTTGTGGCTATATATCCCATATCCTGAGTTTTATGAAGTCCTTGATCTCATGTCTAAGTTTTCAGCTCATTTCTTCCATTTTTGACCTAGCTTAGAAAATACATGCATTCGACATGCATGTCCATAAAGAAATCATTTTTACAATGCATTTCGATGTAAGAAAGCCTCCTGAAAAGTATGGATGACTGGCCGATGGGGTTAAGAGCTTAATCCATTAATTGGTTGGAACACGCACCACGATGTGGTGGATTGATTACCATGATGTGGTGGTAGGCAGTTTTACAACTGTTCTGTCGTGAGGCTACCACAATGTGGCCTATGTTTAACCACGACATGGTGGTCAGCCAGGGTTGAATTTTACCGTTGAATTTTTGACCAAGTTGACTTTTAGGGAACTTGAGGGTTTTTAGGCTATATATTGGCAATGTGCCTCTAATTGTTTTATAGGTGGCTCGTAGTACCAATCAATTTTATGTGTGAGCTATGTTGATTTTTTGTTAGCCTGCGAGATGAGTTTTCTCATTATACTTAGTACTGTAGTATATTTCATTTGTAAGTTAGGATATTAATATGCTGTAGTCATCTGTTAGACTAGTAGATTTCTCATGATTACTTGTGTTTGCTTGTTATAAGTATTTGCATAGGTTGACATATTGTGCTTGGGTTGAGGTGGCCCTACTATGTGTTGCAGGCCAAGATATTTGGGCGATCTATTTGTTATTGTAGGCCCAAGGAGAGCAGTCCAACTACATGTTTCAAGCTCATGAGAGCAATCCAGTTGATACTTTAAGCTCAAGAGAGTGGTCCAACCTTTGGCTCTAGGAAGAGGTGGTCCATCCTTGTGGTGTAGGCCTTGTGTACATGCATTTTATGTATATTTTTATGTGGGGTATTTTAAGGAACTCACTAAGATTTCGCTTACTGATGTGGATTAAATGCTCTAGGTACTTCGAAGGATTGGAGCAAGGCGAAGGATTGATTGTAAACCTCATCCATTGGTTGACATGTTTTTGAGAGATACTATCTTTTGATACTCTGATTTTATGATATTGTTATGAAACAATATTTTGATGACTTGTGTTTTATGAAAAAAAAATGGTTTGTTCCCTTTTCAAAAATGAATAATTTTACTATGGTTTTGGAGACATTACATACCTTCTAAACATAACGAATTAACCATGCAAGTCATACCACCCCTCCTACAACAAAATTTAATGGTAACCATAATACCAACATATCAAAATGTTCAACCATAACAAATACCGCCACTATTTACATATGCATAGTATCAAGCATTTTGGCCTCAACCAACCCAAAAAACATGCCTACCCCATAACAAATTTTCAAATCAAGCCATAGCATAAATCCAACAGGAACAACACACACCAACTGATGAAGCACCACCAGAAAGAAATAATAATGCATGTCAACCATTGTCTCCTATGATCTGATAATTCTCCTCTTATAAGAATCATCCGTGAGGACTAGTTATCGGTGGGCATGAACTTACCCAAGGTTCAAATGATGATGGATCTGGAAACCTAGATGAGCACCTTGAGAATAATAAGTGGACAATGGATGCCTATTATTTGGAATAAAAATATTGGTGCATATTTTTCACAAACACATTGTCGGGTCCATCAAGGTTAAGGTATAAAAGATTTATGGTATAAATCATACAAGATTTCAACAAACTATGTGAAGAATTTGAGGGGCATTTCATACAACAAAGGAAATACACAGTGGATGCTCAAGCTATCTTGGGATGAAGACAACGAGAGGATGAGTCATTACAAGCCTTTGTATTTTGATTCAACAAAGCAACACGCAACGCACCCAGACGAGTCGAAAACATGGTCTTAACTGCCTTCACATATGGGCTGCTCCCGAGGGTACTGTTTAAAAAGTTAGTCGGTGAACTACCAAATTCTCAAAAATACATGATGGAAAGAGTGCACCGATCCATGAAACAAGAAGAAGTAGTGTCAGGAAAGATCAAGAGTGACCAGAGAGACATGTTTTACACCAACAGAAACATCTGAGTGCCTTACCTCAAAATTACCACCCCGGAGAATCAAATATAGGGCAATAATAATAGAATGCATCGTTAGTGTCGATTTCCATAGCAAGGTCAAAATTACCTACCAATAAGAAATGGAGGTAGAGATGAAGTGGAAACAGTGGAAAAAGGAAATAATAATAGAGGAAAGTAAGGAGAGAGGTCGAATATTAAATGGCATGGCTAATATTGCGAGTTTCATTACTCTACGTAGCACGACACCAATGAATGTACTATGTTGAGAAGGTAACTAGAGACCAAAATATAGTTTGGACAGTCGAGTAATTTAATCAGAGGGATTCACTCCAAATAATTGGAGACTATCACACCAGTAGAACCTCAGATCAAGAGTTCAGGAATGGGTAAAATTTTCATGTTTACATAGTCAGAGTAATTAGAAGCAAGTCAAAACTAATAAGGAGATAAGTTTCTATTCCATGGGGGGGGGGGGGGCTATCATAGAAACAATAGTTGAGGAGAGAAGCCTGTTGTTATAGGGGATTGTTAGGTCTCATAATAGGTCTTGTGTCATAGTCTTTTGCAAAAGCCTTAGCTGTAATACTTTTTCTTCATTGTAATGTTGTTTAAGAATGTAATGTTCGTTTTAGAATTTCTTTACCTAAGGTTTCATAGTGACTATACTTAATAGTTTGTATCTTTTTTCATGGAATATGTGTCATAACCTTATTGGTTATCATCTAATCGACAATGTTATAGTTCTTATATTAATAGGGATGTTAGTTAGATAGAAGAGTAAGTATTTTTCACGCTCTTACATTTGTTGATGTAATTGAGCTTCTTACTCTCGTTGAATGAAATAGAAAATTATTTACCTTCTTGATCTTACATTTCATCTTTACGTGATATTCATGATTTCTCAATTCTCAAACTAGATTTTTGATCCTACAATTGGTATCATAGTAGGAATCATTGAGTTCTATTCAAATTGATGAATTCAGTTTTGTTCATCAAGTTCTTCGTTCAACATCATTGATTTCTTTATCTATTATGCATTTTCAAATTCTTTTCACTTTGATATAGGAATCTTTACTAGAAAATTTGTTTTGAATTGAATTTCATATATCACTCATTGATTTGATTCACTATTTATTTTCTCTGAAATCATGGCGAAGGATGATCCTCATAGTTTCACATTCAGTTTAGCTAGAAACATTGGTTCTAACAAAAGAATTCCTACTCTTTTTCTAGATGACTATGAAGTTTGGCTACTTCATATGGAATATTATATTACTGGTATTGAAAATTTGGTCCTCACATTTGGAGATCAATGACTATTGGCCCACACTCGTTCTTAAAGACGAAGTTGCCAGTTATATCCATAGTAGAGTACGAGGACTTCTTCATAAGTATTCAAATATCGCTCTTGAAGAGAAGGAGAATATTGGATATGATTTGAAACCAAAAAGGATAAATTCGTTTTTCTCTTCCTCCAAGTAGTTTTTGATAAGTGAGTTCCTATAAAATTGTTTATGACATCTATAAACAGCTAAAGGAATTATATTTTGGTGATGATGAAAAAATTTATTCTCTTCAAACTTCTTTGCTTTCGGAGTTTGGATCATTCAAAGAAAATTTTGATGAAAGTATTGATCAAGTGTTTGAGAGATATAATCAATTGTTAAGCCGATTAATGAAGTATGGTTTAAAATGTAAATATATGAAGAAGAATGTAACCTTTCTACAAGGACTTTGCCCAGGATAGAAGACAATTGTTTCAATTATGAAAGAACATGAACAATTGAAGAGTTACAAAATGGATCAAGTGATTGGTATTCTGAAAGGTAACGAAGAAGAAGTGTCAGATGTTATGAAACCGATTGCTAATGTTAGTCCTTTAGCACTTGTTGCAAAGGAAGAAGTTAAAAAGGTGAAGAAATCGAAAAGAATTATAGCAGATTACAATTCGAATGCGAATGATGTGAATGGGCTAGTGAGGAAAAGGTTTTGATGGTGTGTAGGTGTTTATCGGTGACAAGTTTAAAGTCTAATGATGCATACTAGAGTTTTGAAGCTGAGTCAAAGAATGGAGATTAAGATTCAAATTCTCTGGCTACATGTCTTTCAACTAAAAGTGTTGATGCACATGTAGAATCATATGAAATGATGGTTTATAAGGTACATTCTATTCTTAAATCTTTAAATATTCTACTTCTCGTTATGATGAAGAATTAACATGATTAAGAGAAACCATTTTGGAATTTAGTGAAAGTCTAAGATGGAACATGAGAACAGTAACTAATCTTAGTGATGATCTTCACAGGTGCTCTTTTACGAACAAGGAGATAAGACTTAAAAATGAGTATTTGGAGTCTGATCTAGTAGGAATAAAGGATGATGTTGTTGTAATGAAAAATGACAATAAAATGTTAATGAAACAAAGGAATATTTTTTGTCAAATATATAAACGCATGTATACACAATTAACACAATTATATCATAATAGTGCAATTTCTGAACAAATGCATCGGGATATACTACCATTCTTGGAATTCAAGGCAGAAGATATAGATGACGTATCTTATGATAGTCATATTGTGTTTCATAAAAGGTTGAAGAGTTTTTGAAAAATAAAGAAATCAAGAAAATGATGAAAGAAACATTAACCAATGATGACAAGAAACAAATTGTAAAGGTTTCTCATGATAGTCATTGTAAAACCTATTTCTGGTAAAAGAATTATTTATCCTTTTGGTAAACAAAAAATGTAAAATTTTGAGTTTTGAGGTTGTCACGACGTGAGGAAGGAGACCTCATGATGTAACCATCAGGGCAGAAATGTGTATCCAATCTTGTGGGCCACAACGTGATGAGCAAGTGGCCATGACGTGGCTGCCACCTGAGGGTTAACCCTATTTTTCCGTGATTTTTTTCCCTATTTAAGGGAAACGAGGGGCTACGGTTTGCACATCCTTAGCCTCCATCACCTCCTTTAATCAACTCTAGCCTCCATTGTTGATCTTGAGAGCTCTTTTGGTGGTTTTTACCTCCTTGTTGAAGAAGAAGGCCCCTTTGGTGCATTGTTTTAGCAAGAAAATCTTCTCCTCACCACCTTGTGGTGCATCTATTTTTTTCCCCACTTTTCTCCATGTTTGGGTTGAGTTGAATGCATGGAATCCATAAAGATAGCAAATTTATGGATCATTATGGTCGTTGGATAAGCATATGTCTCAAATATGAAGTTTGATGGTGGATTGGACTCCAGGCATGAGATTTTGGTGCTTTTACTCCCATTTTGACCTAAGTTTGAGCCATAGTCTTGCATTGGTCTTGCATGACTGAAAAGCATCGACCTTTGTGATATTTTAGGCTTTTCGAAGGTTTTTGGAAAATTAGAAGGAGTGGCTTAACAGCGTAAGACCTGAATCTGTTAAGCTGTGGAAATCCAGTTCTGACGACGTGGGATTTAGGTCGCCACAACATGACAACTGGGGATGGCCCGAATGTTTTGTATTGGAGTGCACATGACGTGAACTAGGAGTCGTCACGACGTGGATACCTTCTAAGGTTGACTTTGACCTTGACCGTTGACGTTTTGATCATATTTGACTTTTGGTCAAATTAGGGTTCTAGGGTGTAGACTGAGAGGGTACTTCTTTATTGTTGTTAGGTGTTTTGGTGTACCTATCTACATTGTGTGTGAGCTACTATGTTTTAGTAGCTATTCACGAGGTGAGCCTTCTCACTATATTATTTATGTTATATTTTTTATGCATGTTGACCAGCTGGGTCCACTTGATGTTGTTGTTATGTGTTATTGAGCTACTGATAGCTCCAGGGTATGTTGTTAGCCCATCGAGATTGCTGATAGTCCCCATGGTTGCTGATAACACATCGGGCATGCTGTTAGTCCATCGAGCCTGTTGTTAGCCCACCGAGCATGATGTTAGCCCATTGGGACTGCTAATAGTCCCTAGGGTTGCGGACAACCCATAACTATTTATTTATATTGTGTTGTATTTGATATTTTGGGGAACTCACTAAGCTTCGCGCTTACAGTCGTGGATTTAAATGTGTTCCAAGTACTTTATATGATTGCAGGAAGGCGCATGCTTGACTGTATACTCTCCTCGACAGTTTTTCATGATTATGCATGTTATGATACTTTGATATGTTGGGATGATTGTATTCTATACTTATGATTTTCTGGCTTGGCTTTTCTAGAAACTATGTTTTATATAAATTTAAAAATGAAAATTTTGGTTTTGATTTTCAGGACGTTACAAGTTGGTATCAGAGCCCTATTTTGAGGAATTTGGATAAACACTTGTGTGATTCCTAACTCAAATTAAAGATCTGATGAATTTTTACAAAAATATTTTCGGAAAATATTAATTTTTAAAGTAGGAAAAGGAAGATGTGAAGTGTACAGTCAGCTGGAGCTCAAAAGTGATATCCCAAAATATCCATACTTAATGTATATTATGTAATTAAGTCGTTGCTACAAGAGCTGTTAGAAATGCAAGCTAGTTGATAGGCTCAAGATCCCATATAGTTTTGCATGATTGAGTTGCTTGATTTCGTGATGCCTTGTAGCCTAGGGGAATGCTTGTGATGTTATGCTAGAAATTGAATATAATATTATTAATTGATATGTGTATACTACGTAGTTATACATAATTAGAATTTTATAGCCCTAGAGTGTCTGGTTTAGCCTTATCCCATGTTCCTTGTTTGGTTGTGGATTTGGTTTGGAATCATTTGTTTGACGATCTATCAGATCATCAATGATGTATTACTGGTATACGCACAATAGTTAACGAGATTATCGAAGGCTTCTAGTAGTGCGAGAGGTGGTTGAGGGAACCTAGGACGAGTGTATAGGGTTAGGTGTGGCTCTGTGGAGCCTATAAGCCTGTTTATTAGTGAATATAATGTGGAGTGGCCTAGTGAGTTGCGGTTTTGGGGGAAATATGAGTCAAATATAGATAGGTGTGGAAGCTAGTATGGGCCCGTAGTATTGGAAGCATAGGATATGTACGCGATTCAGAAAGAGTCCTGAGAAGTCTAAAGAGTTAGTAGGTATCGTGTGTAGTGTGTGTATTCTATGGCATGATTTTTGACCTATTTATTCGCATATTTCAGTATAGTGGTGACTACTCGAGGTTCAGGCCCTAGCAATCCGGAGAGGCCGAGTTCCAGTGATGACGAGATATACAATATCATTGCCGCTGAGGTGGCCACAACAATGAGAGAGGCGATCCGGGAGATATTTGGGTCTATCAATACCACTTTGATCGAGCAGTTCAACGAGCGCTACACCACTATTACTGATGTTGTTGTTGCTGCTGCCACCGCAACTGTCGCCACTGCGAGACTGCATGGGGGTGATTTGATGCAGTACCAGGAATTCATCAACACAAAGCCCCCGGTGTTTGACGGTATCAAGGAACTGATTTCCGCGATGAGATGGATATCTGATGTCGAGGGGAGTTTCTATAGTTATACGTTTCCAGAGGATTTGAAGGGTCAATTTGCATTGAACCTTCTTCTCTTGGGAGCGAAGAACCAGTGGAAGTTTGTGACTACTGGTTATTCTCTGGAAATGTGAGCTGCAATGTCTTGGTAGCAATTTATTGAGATATTTTTGAAGGGTTTTGAGCATTCTAACACTCCTATAGTGTACATGCAACCCTATATGCTTTGGATCTATGTTTTCTCTAATATACATGCAAACTTTTATTTTTCCAAAGCATCATCCTAACTAGCATACAATGGAGTATCTTTACTACAAAATCTAGTTGGATGACATACCTTTTCTTGTAGTTTGAAACCTTGGACCTTTAAGAACTTAGTGCCCCAAGTGTTGCACCTCAAATGGAATCACACAACACCACCAACAATAGAGGAACTTGAGAGGAGGTTACTTGCACTTCATAAAATCGGCTTGCCCTCTTGTAAGCTTACTTGGTGTCGATTTTGGTAGCTATGAGGCTTCTTATATAGTGTGACACAACTAGGGTTACACAATGTAAACCCTAATGTGCATGACTTTCCACATTCCTTACACTCCATGTGTTTTAACCTCCATGGAGTATCCATGCGTCACCTCATGGGTTTAGCCCAACATAAAGAACTATGGATTATAAGCCCACTTTATAAGAATTAATGATTTACACAATCAATCCTCATATATTTAATTAGTCTATTTTGATCACAAAATTAATTCCAAATTAATTCTTGATCAATACTAATTAAATAATATGATTTCATATTAATATATTAGAACTTATAATATATTAATAAACCATTAACAACCTCTTCTCAATTATCCATCCTTCAGATTGTTCCGGTGCCATGCAACCGAAATGGACCATGCTACTCTCGGGTCAAGTACATACCAATTATAGTTATGGACTTAGACACTAATCCAACAGTTTTGTGATGACTATGTACCTCTGGTGGAGAGGGGTGGTTGGCCCAGGTGTTCCTGTCGCTCAAGTACACAACACAGTTAATGATTGAGATCACCAGGATGTTTCACGAGAGGTCCTTGTTTTTCCTTGAGTACGCTTCCTCAGAGAAGGTACGTATGACCTGGTATTTGAGTATGCTCAAGAGGGAGTTTATGATGAACACATAGTATCATTCATTGGATGAGCTGCTGTCTAATTCTAGGAGTAGGGAGATTGATTTTAAGACTCAGACGAGAGAGGGTGAGATGGAGAGCTAGAGGTGGGAGAAGAGACTTATCCCAGTCAAGTCGTAGCCGGTGACTAAGCGATTCAAACCCGTTGATTCCAGTTCAGGAGGACTGGGGCTGCACTTGTAGTGTGGTAAGAGTCATGAGGGTCCCTGTCGGGTAGGGACGGTATGCTACATGTGTGACAAGGAGGGGCACTTTGCAAAGGAATACCTGAAGGTTTTTCGATTTTGTTTCAGCTGCAACTAGACGGGCCATGTAAAGGTCGATTGCCCACTACTTGCTTTGAGGTCAATGCAGACTCCAGGTCTTGTGAGTTTACGCATTACAGTTGGACGACAGGGGAAGGCCGAGGCCCCAAAGGCCCGAGGAGGATCCTTTTAGTTGACAGTAGAGGAGGCCAGGGCGGCGCCGGATGTCATTACTGGTATGTGTCTATTTTATATTTTTGTCAATTTATATTTTTTGTATGCTTATATGCATGCTTGTGTAGGTACATTCCTAGTGAATTCAATACATGCGTTACTATTGTTTGACTCGGGTGCCAGTCGATCTTTTGTGTCATCATCTTTTAGCATAGATTTTTGTGTTTCCCTTGGATCATTAGATTGACCTTTGGAGGTCTCCATCATCGATGACCGCACACATTCAGCCTCGGATGTTTAAGGTGAATTTATGTTGGAGATTTTCGACGTGAGATTTCCAATTGACCTTATTCTTATTCCGATGAGAGATGTATGTATGATTGCATATATGGATTTGTTGAGCCCGGTCGGAGAATTGAGCGACTGTAAGTGTCAGGTGGTGGTGGTTCGAACCCCTAGTGGGGGAGATCTAACCATGTTTGTTGAGGGCACTAGAGTTGGTTCCGCCTTTTGTTCAACCACCAAGGAACCATATCGCCTTGTGCCCCCTGATATGTAAGTGTTGTACTCACAACTCCAGGAGCTGTTAGACAAAGGGTTCATTCACCCTAGAAGCTTACCTTGGGGAGCACCGATCCTTTTTGTTAAGAAAAAGGATGGTTTGCATTGGATGTGCATACATTATCTAGAGTTAAACAAGTTAATGGTGAAAAACCGTTATCCACTGCCGAGGACTGATGAACTTGTTGACCAGTTGCACGGAGCATCTTGGTTCTCCATGATCGATTTGAGTGTGGGTTACCATCAGATGACGGTTAGAGAGGAGGATATTCAAAAAACGGCTTTCCGTATTCGTTATGGCCGTTATGAGTTTGTGGTGATGCCTTTCAGGCTCACCAACGCACCGACATCGTTCATGGATCTCATTAATCGAGCGTGCAGGCCGATGATACATCTCTCGGTGATTATTTTATTGATGATATCTTGGTCTATTCAAAGACCAATGAGAAGCATGAGGAGCACCTTCGGGAGATTCTTGGGGTTATACAAATAGAGAGGTTGTATGCCAAATTCTCCAAGTGTGAGTTCTAGTTACGCGAGGTTCAGTTTCTGGGGAACATCAATTAGAACGGTATCTTGCTCGATCCAGCCAAGATTGAGGAAATTATTCAATGGGAATTTTTTAGATCTCTATTAGAGATATAAATTTTTCTTGAGTTAGTTGGGTGCTATAGGAGTTTTATTCGATACTTTTCCAAGATTACAGTTCCTCTTACCCGGTTAACTAGGAAGGATGTGACATTTCACTAGGGTTCTGAGCAGTAGGTGGCTTTTGAGACCCTTCGTCAGAGGCTATGTGATGCGCTGGTTCTAGCACTCATTAAGGGAGTTGAAGATTTCATGGTTTATTGTGATGCAACCGCTTTAGGATTGGGAGCCATTTTGATGCAGAGGGGTCATGTGATACCACACGCTTCGAGCTAGCTCATGCCTCATGCGCAGAGTTATCCTACTCACAACCTGGAGTTGGGGGTTGTGGTCTTCGACCTTAAGATTTGGTGCCATTATCTATGTAGGGTCCGTTGTACTATCTACACAGATCATAATAGTTTGAGATACTTCTTGGATCATCCGAATTTGAATATGAGGCAACACAAGTGGCTTGATGTGAATAAGGATTATGACTACGTCATTTTATACCATCCGAGGAAGGCTAATTTGGTGGCTGATGCTTTGAGCTGGAAGGCGGCTGGTACTCCCATTTGATACTTACGTATGAGGATGACCATTATCTCATGACTAATGGGTATGATCAGAGAGGCTCGGGCAGAGGGAGTTAAGAAGGAAAATTCGAAAAATGAAAAGATCATGGGTCAGATTGATAGGTTCAGTACTGACAGTTGAGGGATTTTAACCCAACGCGAGCGAGTATGGATTTCGGCTTCTAGGTGAGTTCGTCAAATAGTATTAGAGGAGGCAAATAAGTCTAGGTTTTCGATTCATCCTAGAGCCACCAAGATGTATCGAGAACTGAGGCTCAGCTATTGGTGGCCCTGCCTGAAGCGGGAGATAGCATGGTTCGTTAAGAGGTGCCTGACCTATAGTAAGGTCAGGTTGAGCATCAGAGGCCACATGGGACGTTGTAGCCTTTAGAGGTCCCCGTATGCAAGTGGGAGCACATTACTATGGATTTCATCACCATATTTTCGCGGATGGCCAAGGGTCTTGACACTATTTAGGTCATTATGAATCATATGGCTTAGAGTGCCCAGTTCCTTGCTATTATGGAGAGCTCGTCAGCTGGAAGATTAGCTGATATTTATATTCAGGAGATAGTGGTGTTGAATAAGGTGTGTAAGTCCATAAGTATTTCTGGTACGTACTTGACCCGGTTGGCATGGTCCATTTGGGTTGCATGGCATTGGAATACTTGGTTAGACCAAAATGAGAGAAAGGACACTTAAGGATTATTAATATATTATAAGTTCTAATATATTCATAATATTATTTAATTAGTATTGATCAAAGAATTAATTTGGAATTAATTAAGTGTTAAAAAAGGCTAATTAAATATATAGGGTTGATTGTCTAAATCATCTATTCTTGTATAGTGGGCTAATGATCCATGGTTTGTATGGATTGGGTTAAAACCCATAAGGTGCTCCATGGATAGTCCATGGAGGTTACAAACCCATGGATCATGGAATATGGAAAGCCATGACAATTAGGGTTTACATGGTGTAACCCTACTTGTGCCACAACTATATAAAGAACCCTATGCAAGCAAAATCGGGCACTACTTGTACAAGTGAGAGGGCAATCCGATTTTGAGGCTTAGTGAACTTCTCTCAAGGTCATTCCAAGTGTTGTAGTGTTGTGTGAGACAGTTGAGGCATCACACTTGAGGTGCTAGGCTCACAAGGTTCTCAAGGAATCCAAACTACAAAAGCTATGTTCTTTCTTCTGACATTTATGTTTAAAAGTTCCCCATGCTATGCTAGATAGGTTAAGAACCTTGGAAAATCAATTTTGCATGTATCTTAGTAAAACATAGATCCAAGGTTTCTAGGGTTGCATGTACACCTTAGGAGTGTTAGAATGCTCAAAACCCTTCAAGTGGCTCGTCACGGTCTACCTATGTCTATAGTATCAAATCGGGATGTTCTATTTACTTCTCGGTTCTAGAAGAGGTTCCATGAGGAGCTAGGTACCAGACTACACTTCAATACTCTCTATCATCTGCAGATAGACGGCCAGAGAGAGAGAGAGAAAGAGGGAGAAAGAGAGAGAGAGAGAGAGAGAGAGAGAGAGAGAGAGAGAGAGAGAGAGAGAGAGAGAGAGAGAGAGAGAGAGAGAGAGAGACAGAGAGACAGAGAGAGAGCCATTCAGAATCTTGAGGATATATTGAGGGTCAGCATCATTGATTTTGGGGCCATTGGCTGAGTTTTATTACAACAAAAATTATCATTCCAGTTTTGGCATGCCTCCTATGAGCTTTTTTATGGGAGGAAGTGTCGGACCCCGGTCCGCTGGAGAGAGGTCGGGCAGAGAGTCATGGGGAATACAAAGGCGGTACTCAGAACGACCGACCTTATTCAGTCAGTTAGACAGAGACTGCTGACGGATCAAAGCTGTCATAATAGTCAAAATAGGTCAATAACAATCACATGTGATTATGCTAATCATGTAATGTGATTTTGTTAAACCAGTAATGTGATAAACTTACTATGTAGTTCATGATAAATTCTAATCTAAATATGAACTTTCATACATACTTTATGATACAACTCAAATAGACTGAGAATTAGCTATTGGAGTGTAAATGAGAGTTGTAGTACTCGTAAATACCTACGCTTGGATATAAAGAACGTCAAAAACGGAGTTCGTATGCAAACGTTACGACCTTCCGAAGATACAGCAGTCTGAGAGCATGACACGTGTCAGAAACCCTTATCTGACTGAGCTCATGACGTGAGCATAGATACTCACGACATGAGGAGTCAAAATGCCACATTTAGGAGCTATAAGACGCATAGCAAGTCTACGAAGTGATAAGTAAAAAGCTCACGACGTGAGCAAGGATTTTCTCACCTCGTGAGGAGTCAAAGGGACACCATCCAACGCTAGGGACTAAATGGCGGGTCTACGAGGTGAGCAGGCATGGCTCACGACGTGATCATGTATGGCTCACGACGTGAGATGGCAAAACTCAGCCTATAAATAGCCATTTCGACCCCAAGGCTTATTACACCTAAATCTCTTCCTTCTCTCTCGTTTGTTGAGGCCATTTCGCATCCCGAGCCCGATGATCTCGAACTACTGACCGTTTCTAGTTAGATTACATAAAATCACACTACTAAGGTGATTTTCACGGCTCCACTTTTTAATGTTTTCGGGGGAAAACGCATGCTAAATATTGCATACAAGTTAATACTATATTTATATGATAATATGTTCGTTAATCGGGATATAATTGTTTTGTATCTATACAACTATCGTAAACTTGTTATCATGATATTGTTATAGTAGTATACTAATGTAGATCTTGAGTTATACTTAGGATTCTATATATATGTTGTGTGCGATATAGTTCCAGAGTTATACTCGAAAGTTCTATATGTTAATTGATAAGTATGTTGTTGTTATTGGTTTTATGTCAAAATAAAACCAGGTATGTTATATGTTGTTGTTATTGGTTTTATGTCAAGATAAAACCTTATATGTTATATGTTGCTGTTATTGGTTTTATGTTAAGATAAAACCTAGTTTCTTTCCTCAAGTTATAGCTGTTGTACTACCTAAAGTGTTATAAACTTAGGAGAAATGTTTAAAAGCATAGTCTAGTAACTTAGGGTTTTAGACACGAAAATGCTTTTTTTGTTAGAGCTATAGGAAGCCGACAAAGTCTACATGAGTTATTGTATTCATCAACTAAGATTGGGGATCTTAGCGAAAGTCCTCTGACCTGTAACCGTTAATCCCGTGTGAGCGAGGAAGTCGTGTATTAATAATATACGGGTTGACAACCCCACTCGTGGTTGCTAGCTACAACCCAACATAAGCGAGTGACGAACTGTCCTTTTATTTGTTTATTGTTCCGGTGTCGATGAAGCGTGCATTACTGAGTATATGTTGTAGAAATCCTCATGGAAATCATGAGTGGGATGTCCTCATGAAAAGCATGAGTGGGATCTATCAGAGGTTTTGTATGTTATAGCAGCGGTTACAGACTCATGGTAGCAAATTGTTAGAAACATTATACTTTGTCGTTATACAAGTATTAATGTTAAGTATAAGTTTCCCCATACTTATACCCTAGGTACATGGAATGTTTAGATATATCACTTATCTAGTAAGTAAATTATTATACCTAATATATATACTAAATGTTGGAGAGTCAAAATGATACTTTCAAAACTATACTTTTGAACTCGGAAAAAGTATTATTTTATATGGAGTCAAAACCTGTGGACTCACCAACTTTATGTTGACGTATTTTCAAAATGCATGTGTTTTCAGGAACTTGATAAAGTTGGTATGTTACTCGAACAGGAGAAGTTTTACTATTATCCTTTTTGTTCATTAAGAAGTATACAATAGTCGGATATTATGTAATAAGTACTAGAAAAACAATAATCTAACTTTCAACCATCAATAAAGGTATGTATTTTATAAAATTCTTTAGAACTGTTGAATGTATGTTATATAACTGTGATACAAGGAATGACGTTACACCGCCCGGTGTTTCCGCCGACGGCCGGGGTGTGACAAAAGCCGACAGAAGAGCTACATAGACCGACTCTGATCGGAGTTAGAGTTTCAGGTTGGGGATATGGTACTCCAGAACATATCCCCTTGGAAGGGTATTATTCACTTCAGCAAGCGAGTAAAGTTAGGACCCATATTTAATGGTCCGTTCTAAGTTATGGCTAGGGTGGGAAGGTATCCTACCGTTTGGATCTACATGACGAGCTCAGTCAGATTCAAAGCACCTTTCACGTTTCTCAGCTGAGGAAATGTGTGACCGGCGAGTCTGTTGTTGTCCCACTAGATGATATTTAGGTTGACAATCACCTGAATTATATTGAGCAACCATTCGTGATTTTGGATAGTAAAAGACCAAGGCCTTGCGCAACAAGGTGGTACCCTTGGCAAAGGTGTAGTGGTGGAATTGAAAGGGACCTGAGTGGACCTTGGAGCCCGAGGCGAAGATGCGCGGGCACAATCCAAACTTGTTTTCAGTCGATGATTTCGAGGGCGAAATCTAGATCTAATGGGGGAGAATTATAACACCTATTTCAGGTAGAAGAATTATTTATGCTTTTGGTCATTGAAAAATATAAAATCTTGGGTTTTGAGGTGGTCACGACATGAGGAATGAGACCTCACGACATGACCATCAGGGCAGAAACACACATCCAATCTTGCATGCCACGAAGTGATGAGCAAGTGGTCACGACGTGGCGGCCATGTGAGGGTTAACCCTAATTTTCCGTGATTTTTGCCCTATTTAAGGGAAGTGAGGGGATAGGGTATGCAGACCCTCATCCTCCATCACCTCCTTTCCTGGTGTACTAAATTCTAGCCTCCATTGGTTATCTTGAGAGCTCTTTTGGTGGTTTTTAGCTCCTTGTTGAAGAAGAAGGTCCCTTTGGTGCATTGTTTTAACAAGAAAGTCTTCTCCTCACCATCTTGTGTTGTTTCTAGACCTTTGTAAGTCCTCAAGTTCTTGTGTTTCTCATTTAAGCATGCTAGATCTAAGTTTTTCCCCACTTATCTCCATGTTTGGGTTGAGTTGAATGCATGGAATCCATAAAGTTAGCAACTTTATGGATCATTGTGGTCCCTGGATAAGCATAAGTCTCAGATCTGAAGTTTGATGGTGGATTGGACTCGATGCATGAGATTTTGGTGCTTTTTCTCCCATTTTGACCTAAGTTTTAGCCATAGTCTTGCATTGGTCTTGCATGACTGAAAAGCATCGACCTTTGTGATATTTTAGGCTCTATGAAGGTTTCTGGAAAATTAGAAGGGGTGGCTTAACAGATTAAGAGTTAAATTTCTTAAGTTGTCGAAACCTAGTTCTCACAAAATGGAATTTAGGTGTCCACAATGTGGTAACCGGGGCATGGCATGACTGTTTTGTCTTTGAGTGCCCACGACATTATCTAGGGGTCATCACGACATGGAGACATGTTGCGACTGACTTTGAGCTTGATCGTTGACTTTTTCACCATAGTTGACTTTTGGTCAAATTAAGATTCTAGGGTGTAGACTGAGAGGGTACTTCTTTAATGTTGTTAGGTGTCTCAATGTACATATCTACTCTATCTGTGAGTTGTTGTGTTTTAGTTGCTATTCACGAGGTGAGTCTTCTCACTTTATTACTTGTGCCATAGTGTGTATGCATGTTGAGTAGCTGAGTCCACTTGCTGTTGCTATTATGTGTTATTGAGATGTTGATAGCTCCAGGGCGTGCTGTTAACCCATCGAGGCTGTTGATAGTCTCCAGGATTGCTGATAACCCACCGAGCGTGTTGTTACCCCAATGGGCATGTTGTTAGCCCATTGGGACTGGTGATAGTCCCCAGGGTTGCAGATAACTTGTAGTTATTTATTTATCCTATGTTGTATGGGATATTTTGGGGAACTCACTAAGCTCCACGCTTATAGTTGTGGGTTTAAATGTATTTCAGGTACTTCAGATGATTGCGGGAAGGCAAAGTATTGACTGTGCACTCTCCGTGACAGTTTTTCATGATTCCGCATGTTATGATACTCTGATATTTTGGGATTATTGTATTCTATTCTTATGATTTTCTTACTTGCATTTTCTGGAAAGTATGTTTTATAGAAATTTAAAAATGAAAACTATGGTTTTGATTTTCGGGACGTTACAATCATATTGTGTTTTGTAGCAAATTGCATTATGACGACTCTCAGAATGACAAAATTGAATTTGATTTGATTGATAGTGATCTTAGTGAAATTTTTGTTGAAGATGAAATTGATTATTCAAATTATGTGTTAACTGGTGAAAAAAATATAGAAAAAATCAAAACAAAAGTTAATTTTTGAAGATTCATTGGAATACAAAATGTTGTTGAAACTAAAGGATTTGAAAGTTTAGTTGAGAAAGCTGTTGTTTTTTCTGAAAGTTCAAAATTATACTAATTGCATTTTGTTACGACTTGTGTGCTTGAAACTAATGTTGTTGATTTAGCCACTCTTGTTAAGACTAATAATGCTAAATAATGTGATAATAATTTTTTGGTCTGTTCTAATTGATAACGATGATAACACAGTAGGTCTTTTGGAGAAAACATCTTGGAGAGTTAAAACTAGATATATTCAAGGTACTCTATACGTAGAATCCTTACCACTTATTGATTTAGAAAATTTTTATGAAGGAACTTCGAAACCAATTCTGAAAGGGAAATCTAATTTAAGTGATCATAACGATAATTTCAAAAATGATACGAAAGAAATTGATAAGGAAAGGAGGGCTAGGTTTAAGAAGAATTTACATGTGAGAAGTAATGACTGGAAATGATATGAGAGTTTAGGAAATTCAGATGATCATTCTTTTGATAAATCACAAGAGGTTGTTTGCACATGTTCACGTCCAAATGCTCATTTGAATAATTCAAAGTCTGACAATTCATTAAAATTTTCTAATCAGAATTATGATTCGCAAAGGTTTGAGAAAACAAAAGCACAATTTGGTCCAATTTCCTATTACAAAAAAAAGTGTGAAATCAAAAAGGATTGAGAAACAAAAAATTATTCCGAAAAAGGTTGTTTTACAACATCATGTTGACAAAAAGGGTTTTCCAATTATTTGATTCCAAAAGTGAAGGTTTTAATTCAATATAAAAAACAATTCGCGGAAATTAATCTTTCCGACAAGATAAAAGTTTTCGAAGTAATAAATTTTTTTGAATAATAATCAGATTAAGTAATATTTTCAGATTGATAAGACAAAGATTTTTCCTATTAATTATTCCAAATTGAAATTATCACAAGGGCCCAAACAAGTTTCGGTTCCTAAAATGGTATAAGTTTTGTAGGTGATTCGTGACTAACAATACGATTTTGAATGATACATTTATAGTGGTTGTTTTCGTCACATGACTGGAAGGAAATCATAATTAAGAGAGTTTCAAACTTTAAAAGTATTGGAAGTGTAAAGTTTCGTAGCAAAAAAGCAGCAAAAATCAAAGGTTATGGAATGATTACAAATGGAGAATTTACAATTAAAAAGGTAGCTTATGTAAAGGATTTAAAACATAATCTAATTACTGTTTCACAACTTGTTATAGGTGAGAATCTTAAAGTTTCATTTGATGATAGAGGGCCAGAGATACAAAATGTAGAATCCAATAAAATGGTGTTGAAGTCAAAGAGAAAAGGGGAGTTATCTCCTTTGTATATGGAACTATTTGAAGGGAAATCATGTATATGTTTACTTTCGAAAGCTAATGTTGCTGAAAGTTAGCTATGGCATCGGATATTATCTGTAGCACCTGGTTCCTGATATGTATTTTATTTAAGTAATTTTGCAATTTTGGCCTGGGACTCGGCGAGTTGAAGGCCCAACTCGCCGAGTAGAAGCGGGATGAGACGCGGGATTTAAGTATGGGACTCATCGAGTTGGGTCCTGGACTCGACGAGTAGGCTCTGTCTGGACAAAACCCTAATATGAGGGTTTGCACCCTATGTAAACAACCTTATACAGCCTCCATCGCCCCTTTATGCTCCCAGAAACCCTCCATAGAAAACCTTAAGTGTTTTGGTGCAAGATCTAAGGCTTTTGAGTGATTTTGTGGGTTTTGATCACAAGGAAGAAGGAAGAGCATAGAAGGATCAAGAGGAGACTGAAGGATTCGAGTTTGGTGCATCATTTGCAGTGTTTGAAAGGTATAAAGTTTGTACCTTGCTTGCTTATTCGTTTGATCCCATTTTGGGGAGATTTAGGGCTTTTATAAGCCATTCTTGGTAACCAACCATGATTGCAAGCATGGCTGGGGGTTGAGGCTTCGGATCTAGGCCCATGGAAGAGTTACAAGGCAGAAAAGGGCTGCTTTTGCACCCATGGAAGCCCCCATGCAACTTAAGAGCCCCTTTTAGAGCCTTTTTGGCTCAAAGTCCCATGCATGCACGTAAAGTTCGTAACTTTACGTGCTAGATCAAGTTTAGGGGCCTAGATCTATCATTTGGACAAGAGTTGTACACCAGAAATCGAAGGAATAGACTTGGGACTGTATCGATTCGGCGAGTCATTCTTGGGACTCGGCGAGTCCGAGGCTCGACTTCCTTTTTCTGTTATGGTCCAAGAGACCCAGTTGAGTAAGAGAAAGGTTTTAGAGGGTCCAGGAGAGTGACCCAGACGTATCGGGATAAGCCATAGTCCTGGAGTTCATAGGACTCGGCGAGTGCATGAGTCGAATCGGCGAGTCCAAGGCAATCTCCCAACTCTTGAAGATGAACTCAACGAGTTGTTCATACAACTCGGCAAGTCGAGGACAGGACGTGTTCATAGGATGAAGATGGACTCGACGAGTGTTCATACCACTCGGCGAGTCGGATGAAGGTTCATCCAAGGTTGTGTTAGAAGGAGAACTCGTCGAGTCTTTGCTAAACTCGACGAGTAGAGTTGTGGATGGGGACAGTTGAAGAGATAGGGACTCGACGAGTTGGCGGCCCAACTCGACGAGTAGAGTCGTGGATGAGGACAGTTGAAGAGATAGGGACTCGGCGAGTTGGCGGCCCAACTCGGCGAGTCGGGTCAACTGGAAGTTGACTTTGACTTTCACTTGGACTTGGTTAGGGGTAAAATGGTAATTTTACCCTAAGAACAGATATCAGACTCTGATTGAGTGTTTTGTGGGGATTATAGCCGGAGGATTTCCGGAGCAGCAGCAGACAGAGATTTCCCGCGTAGATTATCAGCAGCTACTCGTTCGAGGTGAGTTACCTTCCAGTAGCGGTGGGTCTACAGCCACAATGCCGGCCCACCAGTAGGAGTTGTATGTTGGATGATTTTCTTTGTGATATTCATGTAGGTTTGCTACTACCTGATATGTTATATGCTAGCATGATATGTATATGTGACAGTAGTAGAGTCCGGTTGTTAGGACCGGAGGGTAGGTCAGACACCACAGACATTTCTGACAGTATGTGATGATATGATTATATGTTGGCATGATATGTTATATGTGATAGTGGTAGTAGGGAGGGAATAGTCCCCAAGTTCGGTTGTTAGGACCGAGGGTAGGTCGGACACCCCAGAAACGTCTGACAGTATGTTTACGTTATGATATATATGATAGTAGCAGTATGGGGTGGAATAGTCCCCGAGGTTCGGTTGATAGGACCGAAGGGTAGGTCATCACCCCAGAATGGCTTCACATGGGTAGGTCAGCACCCCCGAATGGCTTGACATGGGTAGGTCGGCACCCCAGAATGGCCGTACTAGGTAGGTCGGGCACCCCAGAATTGCCCGGTAGTATGAATGCGATATGTATGTATGGTATGTGGTATGATGGGGGAACTGACTAAGCTTTGTGCTTACAGTTTTAGTTTTGATTTCAGGTACCTCTTCGTTTAAGGGGAATGAGCCGACAGTATAGCAGCGCATCACACACACACACGATTCCCGCATGGAGTTTTCTGGGATTGTACTCTGATTGATTTTACTTTGACATTATGATTTCAGACACATTGTTATAGTTTTGTTTGCAAATGATATGGCATGGGAAATGTTTTGGTAAACTATGTAGAAAATACTTAATTTTTTTTAAAAAAATTGGGCTTGGAAATTAGGATGTTACAAGTTGATATCAGAGCCATGATTTGAGGGATTCGGACACACCCTCGGGGGTGTCTGGACTCAAACTGAGGGATTTAAAAGATTTTTACAAAGAAAATGGTTTTCTAAAATCTGAGTCAAAGGGGTTTTGAGAAAGAACAAGGTGTGTGATGCGTGCGACCAGCCGAGCTCAAGTAAGTTTTCCCCAAGATACCCATACTTGTTATAATAGTTACATGATGCATGATACTGAGAAGTGCATGCTAGATTAGGGCTAAGGATCTAGGAGGATGCCTTGTATGCCTGATATATATGATTCTGAGAACTGCATGCTAGATTAGGGCTAAGGATCTAGGAGGATGCCTTGTATGCCTGATATATATGATTCCGAGAACTGCATGCTAGATTAGGGCTAAGGATCTAGGAAGGATTCCTTATATGCCTGTTGTAGAGCTGTATGCTAGGACTGTATAGTCAACATTAGGATAGTCTGATTAGGTTATGCCTGATGCGGTCACTCGATGCACGAATGTTGCTTGCTTTGTGCTTAAGGGGTACTGGCTAACTTTAACTAACTAGTGGGCGGATATGTAACAGTACTCGCAAGCTAGTTAGGGAAGGGAAGTGGGGACTCCTAGTGCAGCTGATGGCGGAGAGTAGGTCGGAGAGTGCCCTAGGAGAGCCTGGGTTGAGACCAGTTAGAAAGGGATATTGGTTAAGGGACTTGGCAAAGTCGAGACAATCCTTGAGGAAAGTGCGGATAGATGTGGAAGGTAGTATGGGCCCGTACTACTGGAAGCAGAGGATCCGTACTCGAATCAAGGAAGGTTGAGACAGAACCGGGAACCTTGGAGAGTGTGTTAGACCTCTCGAGAGTATATATGATCCTGACATTTATGCATGTATTTTTCAGTATGGTGACCACGCGACATGGGGCAGGAGGTTCCAGATCAGGATTAGGGTCAGGCTCGGGTGCAGGATCCGAGCAGGTTGATGACGGGCTGCGCGAGTTCATCGCGTCTGAGATCACGAGAGGTATTCTTGAGTCGACCCCGGTCATTTTTGGGTCGATCAAGGAAGGGATTGTTGAGCTGATGGAGGATCGCGTCCGGGCATTCAGGAGTGATATGGCTTCTAGCCAGATGAGTACACGCACACTGTCCTTTAAGGACTTCCATGGGAGTGGTGCGCCGGATTATCACGGGGTGAATGACCCCATCGTTGCCAGGAGATGGATCGCAGACATTGAGTCTGCGCAGTTGACGAGCTTCTGCCTGGAAGGGTCGAAGGTCCGCTTTGCTGCGGGATGTTTGAGGGATAGAGCTAGAGACTGGTGGGAGTCGATTAGTGACTCATTGGGAGCCCCAGCCGTCGAGGCCATGACGTGGTCAGATTTCATGACCAAATTCAGAGCTGAGTTTGCGCCGGCTGTAGAGCTTCAGCAGCTGGCCAGAGAGTTTTTGGATATGAGGCAGACTACGGAGACTGTGGCGGAGATCACCGCCAAGTTCCGGGAGAGAGCATTGTTGGTACCCTAGTATGCGGGGGATGAGGAGATGCGAAAGACCCGCTACCATGATATGTTGAGGGCTGATATTCGAGAGCACGTCAGCTACTCTGCCTGCCCGACCCTGGAGTCCATGATTGCCAGGGCGCGGGAGAGGGAGCTCGATTTGGAGCATGTGAGGAAGAGGAAAGCTGATTCTGAGCAGGTTACAGGGGTTTCAGGGAAGAAACCCAAGGGATCCGACGTTAGGTCGAAAGGCCAGCCGGGCCAGAGCCGCTGCAGGAAGTGCGGCAGGCCGCATGAGCGAGCTTGTAGAGCGGCATCGTCAGGCTGCTACAAGTGCGGCAAGACGGGGCACTTAGGCAGGGATTGTAATGCCCCGCCCCCACAGTACAGATGACAGACCTGATTTGCTTCGATTGCAATTAGAGGGGCCACAAAAAGGCCAACTGCCCGAGATTGGCAGCAGCGTCAGCAGCAGCGCCAGCAGTGGCGCCGGTTTCAGCGACAGTGCGGGTTGCAGATGGCCGGAAGGCCAAGGCAGAGGCTCCAGTGGTGCGGAGCCGAGCATTTTAGTTGACAGCCGAGGAGGCACGCGCTGCACCTGATGTAGTGACGGGATCGTTCCATGTGAACGGTATCCCAGTTCAGGTATTGTTTGATTCGGGTGCTACCCGATCGTTTGTCTCTCTTGCGCTTAGCAAGAAGTTTCCTAAGTCGTCGGGCACGTTGGATTGCCCTCCAGAGGTCGAGATTGCGGACGACCGGTCAGTGCGAGCATCAGAGGTCTGCCGAGATTGCATCCTGCGACTGTTTGAGGAGCGTTATCTGGTAGATCTGGTTCCCATACCTTTGTGGAGGAACAAGGTTATTATCGGTATGGATTGGCTAAGCCCCAATGGGGCAGTGATTTACTGTGCGCAGCAGTTGGTGTGGATCAGGACCCCAAGTGGGGGAGAGCTGGTGATTCAGGGCGAGAGGCCACATCAAGGACCAGCTTTATGTTCAGCAGCGAGGGCTAGGCATTACCTTCAGCAGGGTTGTGCAGGATTTGTTGCCTATGTGATGGATACCCGGGAGATGGGTAAGGCAACGGTGAGCGATGTGCCCGTGGTACGAGTGTTTGCGGACGTATTCCCCGAGGAGTTGCCTGGGATACCTCCGGAGAGACAGGTAGAGTTCAGGATTGAACTAGTCCCTGGGGCGGCTCCGATAGCCAAGGCACCGTATCGGTTGGCTCCTCCTAAGATGCCGGAGTTGTCTACATAGCTGCAGGAGCTATTAGACAAGGGTTTCATTAGACCGAGCAGTTCACCCTGGGAAGCCCCGATTCTATTTGTGAAGAAGAAGGACGGGTCGCATCGGATGTGTAAAGATTATAGGGAGCTGAATAAGGTAACGGTGCAGAACTGTTACCCACTCCCGAGGATTGATGACCTCTTTGACCAGCTACAGGGAGCATCTTGGTTCTCCAAGATTGATTTGTGATCAGGGTATCATCAGATGAGGGTCAGAGAGGAGGATGTACAGAAGACTGCGTTCCGGACGCGCTATGGCCACTATGAGTTTGTGGTGATGCCTTTCGGGCTCACCAATGCTCCTGCGCGTTCATGGACCTCATGAACCGCGTGTGTAGACCGATGTTAGACCGGTCTGTGATACTGTTTATTGATGATATCTTCGTTTACTCCAAGACGCGAGAGCAACATGAGGAGCATCTGTGAGAGGTTCTGGAGACTTTGAGAAGGGAGAGCTTGTATGCTAAGTTCTCCAAGTGTGAGTTCTGGTTGCGCGAGGTGCAGTTTCTCGGGCACCTTGTCAACCAGAATGGGATATCGGTGGACCCGGCCAAGGTTTAGGCCGTGATGAGGTGGGAAGTTCCGAGGTCTCCATCTGAGATTCGGAGCTTTCTGGGATTGGAAGGCTACTATCAGAGATTCATTCAGGACTTCTCCAAGATAGCCGTGCCCCTGACCAGGCTGACGAGGAAAGCCGTGGTCTTTTGCTGGGGGCCTGAGCAGCAGGTCGCATTCGAGACACTGAGACAGAGATTGTGCGAGGCGCCAATCTTAGCCCTGCCAGAGGGCATGGAGGATTTTGTGGTATATTGTGATGCGTCCATCTCAGGTTTGGGCGCGGTACTGATGCAGAGAGGGCATGTTATTGCATACGCTTTGAGGCAGCTGAAGCCTCACGAGACGAATTACCCGACGCATGATTTGGAGCTGGGGGCTGTTGTTTTTGCCCTCAAGATTTGGCGTCATTACCTCTATGGTGTTCGTTGTACCATTTACACGGACCACAAGAGTTTGAGGTACCTCATGGATCAGCCGAACATGAACATGAGGCAGCGTCGGTGGCTGGATGTGGTGAAGGATTATGATTGCGAGATCCTCTACCACCCGGGGAAGGCCAATGTCGTGGTCGATGCGCTTAGCCGCAAGGCAGTGCCAATCAGGGACATCTATCTGAGGATGACAGCGGTGACTCCACTATTGGAGCGGATCCGGGAGGCTCAGCAGGAGGCTATGAAGGAGGAACATCGGAAGAGTGAGCGTATAATGGGCCAGGTTTCCTCCTTCAACTATGATAGCCGAGGGTTATTGACTCTTCACCGTAGGGTGTGGGTCCCTTATCATGGAGGCGTGCGCCAGATCCTGATGGAGGAGGCACACAAATCCAGATTTTCTATCCATCCCGGAGCGACGAAGATGTATAGAGATCTTTGTCCTGATTATTGGTGGCCCTGCATGAAGCGGGACGTAGCATGGTATGTGGAGCGGTGCTTGACCTGCAGGAAGGTCAAGGCGGAGCACCAGAGGCCACACGGCAAGATGCAACCATTAGATATTCCCTTGTGGAAATGGGAAGATATTACCATGGATTTCATTACCAAGCTTCCCAAGACTGCACGGGGAGTGGATTCGATTTGGGTAATCGTGGATCGGTTGACCAATAGTGTCCATTTCATACCGATCTAGGAGAGCATTTCGGCCGAAAAGTTGGCCGACATCTATATCTGAGAGGTGGTAGCTCGGCACGGAGTGCCAGTTTCAGTGATTTCCGACAGGGATGTGCGGTTCACTTCCAGGTTTTGGAAGAAGTTTCATGACGAGCTGGGTACTCGTCTGCATTTTAGCACCGCCTTTCACCCGTAGACGGATGGTCAGAGCGATCGGACCATCCATACGCTAGAGGATATGCTGTGGGCATATGTTTTAGACTTCGGAGGTAGCTGGGATACCTACCTTCCGTTGGCGGAGTTCTCGTATAATAATAGCTATCAATCGAGTATTGACCGTCCTCACTTCGAGATGTTATACGGGAGGAAGTGTAGAACCCCAATATGTTGGGGTGAGGTTGGCCAGAGGGTCATGGGGAGCACCGAAGTGGTGCTCAAGACGACAGAGAGGATTCAGCAGGTTCGGAGCAGACTTCAGACTGCTCAGAGTCGGCAGAAAAGTTATGCCGACAAGCGTCGATCGGACCTGGAGTTTCAAGTCGGGGATATGGTTCTCCTGAAGGTGTCCCCATGGAAGGGCGTCATCCGATTCAGTAAGCGGGGCAAGTTGGGACCCAGGTATATTGGACCCTTCAGGGTTATAGCCCGGGTGGGCAAGGTGGCATATAGGTTGGATCTGCCAGCCGAACTCACTCAGATTCATAGCACTTTTCACGTCTCCCAGTTATGGAAATGTTTGGTGGACGATTCGGAAGTGGTACCATTAGAGGATATTCAGGTCGATGACAGCCTGGATTACATCGAGCGGCCTGTAGCGATTCTCGACCGGAAGTCGAAGGATGTAAGGAACAAGAGGGTCGAGCTGCTAAAGGTGCAATTGCAGCACCGGAAGGGCTCGGAATGGACTTGGGAGCCGGTAGATGAGATGATGGAGCATTACCCAGAGCTTTTCCAGGAACGAGCAACAGACTTCGAGGAAGAAGTCTAAAATAAGTGGGGGAGATTTGTAGCACCTAGTTCCTGGTATGTATTTTATTTTAGTAATTTTGCATTTTTGGCCTAGGACTCGGCGAGTTGAAGGCCCAACTCACCGAGTAGAAGCGGGATGAGACATGGGATTTAAGTATGGGACTCGTCGAGTCGGGTCCTGGACTCGACGACTAGGCTCTGTCTGGACAAAACCCTAATCTGAGGGTTTGCACCCTATTTAAACAACCGTATACACCCTCCATCGCCCCTTTATGCTCCCAGAAACCCTCCATAGCAAACCCTAAGTGTTTTGGTGCAAGATCTAAGGCTTTTGAGTGATTTTGTGGGTTTTGATCACAAGGAAGAAGGAAGAGCATAGAAGGATCAAGAGGAGACGGAAGGATTCGAGTTTGGTGCATCATTTAGAGTGTTTGAAAGGTATAAAGTCTGTACCTTGCTTGCTTATTCGTTTGATCCCTTTTTGGGGAGATTTAGGGCTTTTATAAGCCATTCTTGGTAACCAACCATGATTTCAAGCATGGTTGGGGGTTGAGGCTTCGGATCTAGGCCCATGGAAGAGTTACAAGGCAGAAAAGGGCTGCTTTTGCACCCATGGAAGCCCCCATGCAACTTAAGAGCCTCTTTTAGAGCCTTTTTGGCTCAAAGTCCCATGCATGCACGTAAAGTTCGTAACTTTATGTGCTAGATCGAGTTTAGGGGCCTAGATCTATCATTTGGACAAGAGTTATACACCAGAAATCGAAGGAATAGACTTGGGATTGTATCGACTCGGCGAGTCATTCTCGGGACTCGGCGAGTCCGAGGCTCGACTTCCTTTTTCTGTTATGGTCCAAGAGACCCAGTTTAGTGAGAGAAAGGTTTTAGAGGGTCCAGGAGAGTGACCCAGACGTATCGGGATAAGTCATAGTCCAGGAGCTCATAGGACTCGGCGAGTGCATGAGTCGACTCGGCGAGTCCAAGGCAATCTCCCAACTCTTGAAGATGAACTCGACGAGTTGTTCATACAACTCGGCGAGTCGAGGACAGGACGTGTTCATAGGATGAAGATGGACTCGACGAGTGTTCATACCACTCGGCGAGTCGGATGAAGGTTCATCCAAGGTTGTGTTAGAAGGAGAACTCGTCGAGTCTTTGCTAAACTCGACGAGTAGAGTCGTGGATGGGGACAGTTGAAGAGATAGGGACTCGACGAGTTGGCGGCCCAACTCGACGAGTAGATTCGTGGATGAGGACAGTTGAAGAGATAGGGACTCGGCGAGTTGGCGGCCCAACTCGGCGAGTCGGGTCAACTGGAAGTTGACTTTGACTTTCACTTGGACTTGGTCAGGGGTAAAATTGTCACTTTACCCTAAGAATAGACAGCAGACAGAGATTTCCTGCACAGATTATCAGCAGCTACTCGTTCGAGGTGAGTTACCTTCCAGTAGCGGTGGGTCTACGGCCACAATGTCGGCCCACCAGTAGGAGTTGTATGTTGGATGATTGTCTTTGTGATATTAATCTAGGTTTGCTACTACCTGATATGTTATATTCTAGCATGATATGTATATGTGACAGTAGTAGAGTCCGGTTGTTAGGACCGGAGGGTAGGTCAGACACCCTAGATAAGTCTGACAATATGTGATGATATGATTATATGCTGGCATGATATGTTATATGTGATAGTGGTAGTAGGAAGGGAATAGTCCCCAAGTTCGGTTGTTAGGACCGAGGGTAGGTCGGACACCCCAGAAACGTCTGACAGTATGTTTACGTTTAATATATATGTGATAGTAGCAGTAGGGGGTGGAATAGTCCCCGAGGTTCGGTTCATAGGACCGAAGGGTAGGTCAGCACCCCAGAATAGGCTTGACATGGGTAGGTCAGCACCCCAGAATGGCTTGACACGAGTAGGTCGGCACCCCAGAATGGCCGTACTGGGTAGGTCGGGCACCCCAGAATTGCCCGGCAGTATGAATGCAATATGTCTGTATGGTATGTGGTATGATGGGGGAACTCACTAAGCTTTGTGCTTACAGTTTTAGTTTTGGTTTCAGGTACCTCTTCGTCTAAGGGGAAGGAGCCGGCAGTGTAGCAGTGCATGACACACACATGATTCCCGCATGGAGTTTTCTGGGATTGTACTCTGATTGATTTTACTTTGACATTATGATTTCAGACACATTGTTATAGTTTTGTTTGCAAATGATATGGAATGGTAAATGTTTTGGTAAACTATGTTGAGAATTACTTAATTTAAAAAAAAAATGGGCTTGGAAATTGGGATGTTACATTATCACATCTAAACTTCAAAGATATCAACAAAACTTGTTCTTGGTAACTTAGTTCAAGGTCTTCCGAGACTCAAATATGACAAAGAACACTTGTATGCTGATTGCAAACTTGGAAAGCAAAATCATAAAAGTCATTATTCTATTGACAACACTGGTGGTAACAAGTACATTCTAGTTATTGTTAATGATTTTTCTAGGTTTATATGGGTTTAGTTTCTTAAACAGAAATTCGAAACCACATAAAAGATGATTGATTTTGTGAAACAAGTTAAATTTGAACTACGAAAGCATGTAAGAAAAATATAGATAATGGAACTTAATTCAAAAATAAGTTTTTGATGAGTTTTTAACAAACAAGTGCATCAGTCACAATTTTTCATCGCCATACACACCTCAACAAAATGGATTTGTTGAAAGGCGAAACTGATATTTTTGCGAAGCTGGGAGAATTATGCCTTCTTTTGCAAATTTACCTCTTTTTCTTGGGCAGGTGTTATTGGAACTGAATGTTTTACACAAAACAAATCTTACATTAACAAAGTACTTTTAATTACTTCATATGAGATATTAAACAATTGTAAACCTAATGTAAAGTTCTTTCATGTTTTTGGTTCTAGGTGTTTTATATTCAATTCAAAAGAGCATCATAACAAGTTTAATGAGAAGGCCGATGAAGCAATTTTCCTGGGTTATTTTCTAACAACGAAAGCATATAAGGTTCTTAACAAGAAATGTTGAGAAATATAAGAAAGTTATTATGTTAAGTTTGATGAGAAATACATTAAAACCATTAAGGAAGTTGAATTTCGAAGATACAAGATTTTTCCTCCAATAATTTCTGATTCTTCTCCAATTGCATCTTTTGATGATGATTTTATTTGATTCTGTGATAGTGGTGAGTATTCTGAAACTCAAGATGTCAATTCTGAAGTGATTCCGAAATATGATTCTGCTTATCCACTGATGATAAAATGGATAAAATATCATGTGAAAGCATAAATTATGGGAAATCCATCTACTGTTATCTTAACTCATGCTCAATAAAAAGAAAGACAGGCTTTATTAGGTACTTATCAAGAATACTATAACGTCCCAAAAATATGACCCAAAAAGTTTCATTTTAAAAATTATAAAACAGTAATCCAAAACATTGTCATACAACCAAGAAAAACCAAAGTGTATCGCTACATCACAAAATATCAGAGTAATTCTCCAAATGCGGAATGAAGTGGTGTGTACTCTACAATTATCGCGGGCTCTTCCCCTTCGAACCAAAACTACCTGAAATATAAACTGAAAACCGTAAGCACAACGCTTAGTGAGTTCCCCAAAATACCCCATACCATACTTAATAAACACATATGGGGCCCCCGCCCTTCATCGGGCCCCGCCCCGCATCGAGCACCGCTTGGTTTACAGATGCTTCAATCACCAGGCCCCACCTGACATTGGGCCCCGCCCGATACACATATAAGCATAAAAACGTATAATCATACTAGCACATGCGATAATCACAAAGATAATAGCATACAAAACAGTCATCGGGCCTCGCCCGGCAACGAGCCCCGCTCAGCATACATACCAACATATAACCCATGCAAGAGTCATATAGACATCTAGCACCTAACATAATAAACCATGGGTTGTCATTGATGCCTTCAACCCACTAAACACAGTGAGGAAACTCACCTCAGACTGCTGAATATCACAGACAAATCTTCGGTTGCTGGTTCGCTAAAATCCCAGTGCTATCAACATAAAATAACATCCAACTAATAATTGGATCCCAACTCACACTAAGAGTCCACACTAGGGTAAAAGACCTTTATACCCTTTACCTAACTTGGCCCAAGGCCAAGGCCCAAACCAACTATCCAAAAGGCCCAAATTCCAAAATGATCATCCAAAGCCCAAATATGGCCCAATCTTCCAAATTGGGACCAAATCCCTTCGTGGGCCTTCAACCAAAAGAGTCCACTAAAACAGCATCAACCTAAAAATAGAATTTTAATGGCCCAACAAAGCCCTAGACTCCTAATGTCCAACATGGGCCCAATTCCAAAAAACCCAAAATTTCGAAGCCCACTGTTGAGTACGCGGGGCGTACTCAGCTCGTATGCTTAGCATACACGCTCTGGGGCTAGTATGCGCTGCGTACTAACTTGTACACCCTACGTACTCCCCAGTTGGCCATCCCACATCAATAAGCACTTAATCCGCTCATCCTTTACTCCATACTCTCAGATCTGACTTCTTTAAGGTGACTTATCACGTAAAATTGGCAACTTTACGTGCATGCATGGTTAATGGGGCTCTAAAGCTCAAAAGAGCTTAACAAAAGGTGTTAACACATGCATGAGTCAATAAGCACCTCGAAGCCTGCATTTTTATGGACAAAGTGACCAAAAGAAACCTAGATCTACCAACAATCACTTCTGGAGTGAATCAAGAAGCTCATCAATCACTCTAAGGACTCAAAAAGCATGAAATAGCAACATAACTAGATCTAGCATCAAAGATTAGCAAGATGTGAAATTTTTACCTCAAAAAGCTAGCAAATGATGAGCTAATCTCAGATCTTGAAGCTCCATGCCCAACTCCAAGTGGTCCATTTCTTCTTCTCATTCACAAAGAACCAACCCACACTTTATGGCTGAAAACTCTCAAGAACACACTAGGGTTTCGATTTCTAGACAAGGGAGGGTGGAGGTTGGCTTTAACATAACCAAATGAGGCTATCATAAGGTTTATATAGGGTGCAAATCCTAAAAATTATAGTTTCATTAATCTTTATGTACGCCTCGCGTACTCCACGTACGCCCAACGTACGTGGATTGAATCTACGGTCAACTTCGGGCTAGTACACTAAGCATACCACCCTGTACGTCACACATAATAGCTTAAGGACCCAATTTGCAAACTTTTTAGAATAAAGAGGTTAAATTCAGAACATACCAAATTCAAGTGTTCCAAATAATTCCGGATAGTGCTCCCTCATCTCATCTTCTGGCTCCCATGTCCACCCAGAACCCTTGTGATGCCGCCATTAAACTTTCACCAACTCCACAACCTTGTTCCTCAAGGTTTTCGTCTTCCGATCAAGAATTTCCACCGGTCTCTCAATATAACTCAGACGGTCATCCACCTAAATATCCTCTAATGGTACCACTGCGGTATCATCCACTGAGCACTTGTGCAGCTGAGAGCCATGAAACATGCTATGGATCTGACAGAGCTCGTTTGGAAGATCCAAGGGATATGCAACACGGCCCACCCGAGCCAAACCCCTTAAGGGACCGATATACCTGGGGCCAAACGTACCCCTCTTCCTGAATCGGATGACACCTTTCCAAGGTGACACCTTTAGGAGAACCATATCCCCCACCTGGAAGTCTATGTTTGATCGCGTCTGTCGGCATAACTTATCGACTCTGAGCTGTCTGGAGGCTACTCTGAACCTGCTGGATCAACTCGTTGGTCTTGAGTACCACCTTAGTACTCCCCAGAACCCGCTGCCGACCTCACCCCAACATATCGGGGTCCTACATATCCTTCCGTAAAGCATCTCAAAAGGAGGTCGGTCAATGATGGCGTGATAACTGTTGTTATGCGAAAATTCCGCTAACGGAAGATATGTATCCCAACTCCCACCACAGTCCAAGACACACGCCCGCAACTGTTATATTAGGTGTCTAAGCCCATAATTATAATTCGGATGAACTTGACCCGATAGTAGCATGGTCCTTTTGAGTTGCCCTCACACTGGTGACTAGACAGGATGACTGTTGAGGAGAGAGGCTGATTTATTATTAAGAATAATAAATTAGGGCATAAATATGATTATTAATATATTATAAGAATAATATATTAATTAGGAATCATATTATTATTTAGTATTTAATCAGAAATTAATTTGGAATTAATTTTGGGATTAAAGGAATTGAATGAAAGTGCAGGGGCTGTTTTGTAATTATTTAAATAGTTGAGGCTTTGGGCCATTGGATCACCCGTATTACGGATGGGCCGAAAATCCCTAGAAGGCTCTAGGTATTTTCTTCCAAGGCCTAAGGTAAGGAGGTCCATGGACTTGCTTAAGCCCTAAGCTAAGGAATTAGGGTTTCCACCCTGAAACCCTAGCTAGCCTCAAGTATAAATAAGCCCCCTAGGCTCTAAATGTAATTCCCTAATCTGCTTGTGTATCAATCAGATCCAATTGATGGTGTGGAATCCCAATCAATTGAATGATGTCAGATCAAATAGAAGAGAAGGAGAAGAAGATGATGATGAATCTTGTATGTATTGATATGATTGAAGATCCGGATAAAAGATTCACACACAATAACACACACTCTCTTTTCTCTCTCTCTAGAACACCTTCAAATGCACACACTTAAGCTCATCTATTCTATGTGTTCATCAATCACATTCACTCCTCACCCCATATATATATGGACCTAAGGCCAAGCCCAAAATACAAATAATCCAATGCTCGGTCCAAGCTACAATTAATCCTATACTATTTTTGGCCCAAATAATAAAAACAATAAATTCTTAGAAAAGCAAAGTATAAACCATATTTTTGACCCAACAATCTCCCCCTTGGTTTATAGCTTTCTTTTCTTTTCTTAAATTACCCAACAAGCTCCCCCTAAAAAGTAGTTGGCTTTCTTGTCAATATTCATCGAGAGCTTGGCTTCAGCATTAATCTTCAAATTCTTCACAACCTCAAGATGAACTTGATGAATCTTCAATGAATGACTTCATCTTGAGCACTTGAGCTTTTCTTCAGAATTTGGCATTGAACGCTCGTCGGGTGAGGAGGCTTGATGTACTGATTCTTGAAAGATAGCGCTTTCAGTTTGAGAATCTTCGGAGAGAACATCAGAGAGAACAAATCTTCTGGATCACTTCAGCAGGTACAAGATAGCAGCAGACTGATTGAGGAGGCTTCAATGCAATCCGTCACATATTCTTCAATTTCAGCTTCACCTTGCTTCTGGGGTTGAAAGATTGAATGTCGAAAGAATAATCTTCATTTCTTCCTCCTTCGAATGAGAATTCTTCGATGATCACGGATGAAGCCTTGGCTCAGAAATCTTCGACACAAACTTCCATGAGTTTCATCTTCACCTGAATTCACTTTTCAAGACAAAACAAAACTAAAAGAAAACTTAGCACACAATATATATATATATATATATATATATATATATATATATATATATATATATATATATATATATATATATATATATATATTGATTTTTCATATTTTCTGAAAAAGAAATAAAACAAAAATAACACTATTTTTGGATTTTAAATTTTTTTTTTATTTTTGTTTGGTTTTCAGAAATTTTTTTTTTTTTTAAATTCTCCCCTAATATTTAAATTAGAAGAAAACTATGAACAAATTTAACAAAAATAAAATGATATCTAACTTTAAGAGTGATTTGGGATCAAAGTTTTTAGACAGCCTTTATCCGTTTATCAGTACCTCTCCCTTCATGAATAGATCTGGTCAATCGCCGATATTGTGGTCCACTTAAACACGAGAGATTGTGACAAAATTAGGACATACTATAAGTGACAGGACAATGTGATCCGAAGTTCCTAGATAATATTCCTTAAGGACCATTCAGCTGACGACGACCAAAGATATTGTTGTCCACCTAAATTGAGCAGCGAGATCTACAGACAACCTAGTGATTGTTCAATTTTAAATGTACTAGAACATGTTTCCCGCTTCCTGACATACCCCAATAATCAGGAACTTCCAAAGTACTCCTTACTTTAGGTGAGCAGACAATTATTATGAGAGAAGTCAGATTTAGAGTGCATATGCTATACACCCAGGTCGGATCTCTTCCAATCTCGCAGAGGGTGAAACATATGAGTAACCAGATTTAGAGGGATTGAGAAGTAGAATGGTGCATATGCTGTGTACCAGGTCGGATGTATTTCAATCATGCAAAGGAGACAACATATGACTAACAGAAAGAAAGCAAGAAAATAATTTCCTACAGACCTACTTTATCGGAATTCCCCAGTCGCCCCATCAATACCGGAATTAAGGACAAAGTCCGTACATCGAGGAAGAGTTAAACCACGGTTCTAGATACAGATTATTATAGTGTGACCGGTGGATTATCATGTATATCTCCCTGCTCAACCTATCCAAGCGTCGTATTGTCAAAGAAAATTATATTTTGGTGATGATGAAAAAATTATATTTTGGTGATGATGAAAAAATTTATTCTCTTCAAACTTCTTTGCTTTCGGAGTTTGGATCATTCAAAGAAAATTTTGATGAAAGTATTGATCAAGTGTTTGAGAGATATAATCAATTGTTAAGCCGATTAATGAAGTATGGTTTAAAACGTAAATATATGAAGAAGAATGTAACCTTTCTACAAGGACTTTGCCCAGGATAGAAGACAATTGTTTCAATTATGAAAGAACATGAACAATTGAAGAGTTACAAAATGGATCAAGTGATTGGTATTCTGAAAGGTAACGAAGAAGAAGTGTCAGATGTTATGAAACCGATTGCTAATGTTAGTCCTTTAGCACTTGTTGCAAAGGAAGAAGTTAAAAAGGTGAAGAAATCGAAAAGAATTATAGCAGATTACAATTCGAATGCGAATGATGTGAATGGGCTAGTGAGGAAAAGGTTTTGATGGTGAGTAGGTGTTTATCGGTGACAAGTTTAAAGTCCAATGATGCATACTAGAGTTTTGAAGCTGAGTCAAAGAATGGAGATTAAGATTCAAATTCTCTGGCTACATGTCTTTCAACTAAAAGTGTTGATGCACATGTAGAATCATATGAAAGGATGGTTTATAAGGTACATTCTATTCTTAAATCTTTAAATATTCTACTTCTCGTTATGATGAAGAATTAACATGATTAAGAGAAACCATTTTGGAATTTAGTGAAAGTCTAAGATGGAACATGAGAACAGTAACTAATCTTAGTGATGATCTTCACAGGTGCTCTTTTACGAACAAGGAGATAAGACTTAAAAATGAGTATTTGGAGTCTGATCTAGTAGGAATAAAGGATGATGTTGTTGTAATGAAAAATGACAATAAAATGTTAATGAAACAAAGGAATATTTTTTGTCAAATATATAAACGCATGTATACACAATTAACACAATTATATCATAATAGTGCAATTTCTGAACAAATGCATCGGGATATGCTACCATTCTTGGAATTCAAGGCAGAAGATATAGATGACGTATCTTATGATAGTCATATTGTGTTTCATAAAAGGTTGAAGAGTTTTTGAAAACTAAAGAAATCAAGAAAATGATGAAAGAAACATTAACCAATGATGACAAGAAACAAATTGTAAAGGTTTCTCATGATAGTCATTGTAAAACCTATTTCTGGTAAAAGAATTATTTATCCTTTTGGTAAACAAAAAATGTAAAATTTTGAGTTTTGAGGTTGTCACGACGTGAGGAAGGAGACCTCATGATGTAACCATCAGGGCAAAAATGTGTATCCAATCTTGTGGGCCACAACGTGATGAGCAAGTGGCCATGACGTGGCTGCCACCTGAGGGTTAACCCTATTTTTCCGTGATTTTTTCCCATATTTAAGGGAAACGAGGGGCTACGGTTTGCACATCCTTAGCCTCCATCACCTCCTTTAATCAACTCTAGCCTCCATTGTTGATCTTGAGAGCTCTTTTGGTGGTTTTTACCTCCTTGTTGAAGAAGAAGGCCCCTTTGGTGCATTGTTTTAGCAAGAAAGTCTTCTCCTCACCACCTTGTGGTGCATCTATTTTTTTCCCCACTTTTCTCCATGTTTGGGTTGAGTTGAATGCATGGAATCCATAAAGATAGCAAATTTATGGATCATTATGGTCGTTGGATAAGCATATGTCTCAAATATGAAGTTTGATGGTGGATTGGACTCCAAGCATGAGATTTTGGTGCTTTTACTCCCATTTTGACCTAAGTTTGAGCCATAGTCTTGCATTGGTCTTGCATGACTGAAAAGCATCGACCTTTGTGATATTTTAGGCTTTTCGAAGGTTTTTGGAAAATTAGAAGGAGTGGCTTAACAGCGTAAGACCTGAATCTGTTAAGCTGTGGAAATCCAGTTCTGACGACGTGGGATTTAGGTCGCCACAACATGACAACTGGGGATGGCCCGAATGTTTTGTATTGGAGTGCACATGACGTGAACTAGGAGTCGTCACGACGTGGATACCTTCTAAGGTTGACTTTGACCTTGACCGTTGACGTTTTGATCATATTTGACTTTTGGTCAAATTAGGGTTCTAGGGTGTAGACTGAGAGGGTACTTCTTTATTGTTGTTAGGTGTTTTGGTGTACCTATCTACATTGTGTGTGAGCTACTATGTTTTAGTAGCTATTCACGAGGTGAGCCTTCTCACTATATTATTTATGTCATATTTTTATGCATGTTGACCAGCTGGGTCCACTTGATGTTGTTGTTATGTGTTATTGAGCTACTGATAGCTCCAGGGTATGTTGTTAGCCCATCGAGATTGCTGATAGTCCCCATGGTTGCTGATAACACATCGGGCATGCTGTTAGTCCATCGAGCCTGTTGTTAGCCCACCGAGCATGATGTTAGCCCATTGGGACTGCTAATAGTCCCTAGGGTTGCGGACAACCCATAACTATTTATTTATATTGTGTTGTATTTGATATTTTGGGGAACTCACTAAGCTTCGCGCTTACAGTTGTGGATTTAAATGTGTTCCAAGTACTTTATATGATCGCAGGAAGGCGCATGCTTGACTGTATACTCTCCTCGACAGTTTTTCATGATTATGCATGTTATGATACTTTGATATGTTGGGATGATTGTATTCTATACTTATGATTTTCTGGCTTGGCTTTTCTAGAAACTATGTTTTATATAAATTTAAAAATGAAAATTTTGGTTTTGATTTTCAGGACGTTACAAGTTGGTATCAGAGCCCTATTTTGAGGAATTTGGATAAACACTTGTGTGATTCCTAACTCAAATTAAAGATCTGATGAATTTTTACAAAAATATTTTCGGAAAATATTAATTTTTAAAGTAGGAAAAGGAAGATGTGAAGTGTACAGTCAGCTGGAGCTCAAAAGTGATATCCCAAAATATCCATACTTGATGTATATTATGTAATTAAGTCGTTGCTACAAGAGCTGTTAGAAATGCAAGCTAGTTGATAGGCTCAAGATCCCATATAGTTTTGCATGATTGAGTTGCTTGATTTCGTGATGCCTTGTAGCCTAGGGGAATGCTTGTGATGTTATGCTAGAAATTGAATATAATATTATTAATTGATATGTGTATACTACGTAGTTATACATAATTAGAATTTTATAGCCCTAGAGTGTCTGGTTTAGCCTTATCCCATGTTCCTTGTTTGGTTGTGGATTTGGTTTGGAATCATTTGTTTGACGATCTATCAGATCATCAATGATGTATTACTGGTATACGCACAATAGTTAACGAGATTATCGAAGGCTTCTAGTAGTGCGAGAGGTGGTTGAGGGAACCTAGGACGAGTGTATAGGGTTAGGTGTGGCTCTGTGGAGCCTATAAGCCTGTTTATTAGTGAATATAATGTGGAGTGGCCTAGTGAGTTGGGGTTTTGGGGGAAATATGAGTCAAATATAGATAGGTGTGGAAGCTAGTATGGGCCCGTAGTATTAGAAGCATAGGATATGTACGCGATTCAGAAAGAGTCCTGAGAAGTCTAAAGAGTTAGTAGGTATCGTGTATAGTGTGTGTATTCTATGGCATGATTTTTGACCTATTTATTCGCATATTTCAGTATAGTGGTGACTACCCGAGGTTCAGGCCCTAGCAATCCGGAGAGGCCGAGTTCCAGTGATGACGAGATATACAGTATCATTGCCGCTGAGGTGGCCACAACAATGAGAGAGGCGATCCGGGAGATATTTGGGTCTATCAATACCACTTTGATCGAGCAGTTCAACGAGCGCTACACCACTATTACTGATGTTGTTGTTGCTGCTGCCACCGCAACTGTCGCCACTGCGAGACTGCATGGGGGTGATTTGATGCAGTACCAGGAATTCATCAACACAAAGCCCCCGGTGTTTGACGGTATCAAGGAACTGATTTCCGCGATGAGATGGATATCTGATGTCGAGGGGAGTTTCTATAGTTATACGTTTCCAGAGGATTTGAAGGGTCAATTTGCATTGAACCTTCTTCTCTTGGGAGCGAAGAACCAGTGGAAGTTTGTGACTACTGGTTATTCTCTGGAAATGTGAGCTGCAATGTCTTGGTAGCAATTTATTGAGATATTTTTGAAGGGTTTTGAGCATTCTAACACTCCTATAGTGTACATGCAACCCTATATGCTTTGGATCTATGTTTTCTCTAATATACATGCAAACTTTTATTTTTCCAAAGCATCATCCTAACTAGCATACAATGGAGTATCTTTACTACAAAATCTAGTTGGATGACATACCTTTTCTTGTAGTTGGAAACCTTGGACCTTTAAGAACTTAGTGCCCCAAGTGTTGCACCTCAAATGGAATCACACAACACCACCAACAATAGAGGAACTTGAGAGGAGGTTACTTGCACTTCATAAAATCGGCTTGCCCTCTTGTAAGCTTACTTGGTGTCGATTTTGGTAGCTATGAGGCTTCTTATATAGTGTGACACAACTAGGGTTACACAATGTAAACCCTAATGTGCATGACTTTCCACATTCCTTACACTCCATGGGTTTTAACCTCCATGGAGTATCCATGCGTCACCTCATGGGTTTAGCCCAACATAAAGAACTATGGATTATAAGCCCACTTTATAAGAATTAATGATTTACACAATCAATCCTCATATATTTAATTAGTCTATTTTGATCACAAAATTAATTCCAAATTAATTCTTGATCAATACTAATTAAATAATATGATTTCATATTAATATATTAGAACTTATAATATATTAATAAACCATTAACAACCTCTTCTCAATTATCCATCCTTCAGATTGTTCCGGTGCCATGCAACCGAAATGGACCATGCTACTCTCGGGTCAAGTACATACCAATTATAGTTATGGACTTAGACACTAATCCAACAGTTTTGTGATGACTATGTACCTCTGGTGGAGAGGGGTGGTTGGCCCAGGTGTTCCTGTCGCTCAAGTACACAACACAGTTAATGATTGAGATCACCAGGATGTTTCACGAGAGGTCCTTGTTTTTCCTTGAGTACGCTTCCTCAGAGAAGGTACGTATGACCTGGTATTTGAGTATGCTCAAGAGGGAGTTTATGATTAACACATAGTATCATTCATTGGCTGAGCTGCTGTCTAATTCTAGGAGTAGGGAGATTGATTTTAAGACTCAGACGAGAGAGGGTGAGATGGAGAGCTAGAGGTGGGAGAAGAGACTTATCCCAGTCAAGTCGTAGCCGGTGACTAAGCGATTCAAACCCGTTGATTCCAGTTCAGGAGGACTGGGGCTGCACTTGTAGTGTGGTAAGAGTCATGAGGGTCCCTGTCGGGTAGGGACGGTATGCTACATGTGTGACAAGGAGGGGCACTTTGCAAAGGAATACCTGAAGGTTTTTCGATTTTGTTTCAGCTGCAACTAGACGGGCCATGTAAAGGTCGATTGCCCACTACTTGCTTTGAGGTCAATGCAGACTCCAGGTCTTGTGAGTTTACGCATTACAGTTGGACGACAGGGGAAGGCCGAGGCCCCAAAGGCCCGAGGAGGATCCTTTTAGTTGACAGTAGAGGAGGCCAGGGCGGCGCCGGATGTCATTACTGGTATGTGTCTATTTTATATTTTTGTCAATTTATATTTTTTGTATGGTTATATGCATGCTTGTGTAGGTACATTCCTAGTGAATTCAATACATGCGTTACTATTGTTTGACTCGGGTGCCAGTCGATCTTTTGTGTCATCATCTTTTAGCATAGATTTTTGTGTTTCCCTTGGATCATTAGATTGACCTTTGGAGGTCTCCATCATCGATGACCGCACACATTCAGCCTCGGATGTTTAAGGTGAATTTATGTTGGAGATTTTCGACGTGAGATTTCCAATTGACCTTATTCTTATTCCGATGAGAGATGTATGTATGATTGCATATATGGATTTGTTGAGCCCGGTCGGAGAATTGAGCGACTGTAAGTGTCAGGTGGTGGTGGTTCGAACCCCTAGTGGGGGAGATCTAACCATGTTTGGTGAGGGCACTAGAGTTGGTTCCGCCTTTTGTTCAACCACCAGGGCTAGGAAATATCTTCAACATGGATGCTCGAGTTACCTTGCTTATATAATTGATACTCGAGTGGAGAAGAAGAAGTCAGTGTCTGATGTTCCTATATGGAGGGAGTTCCCGGATCGTTTTCCAGATGATCTTGTAGGTGTGCCTCCTGAGAGGCAAGTGGAGTTTAAGATCGACCTGATTCCTGGTGCTTCCCCGATTGCCAAGGAACCATATCGCCTTGTGCCCCCTGATATGTAAGTGTTGTACTCACAACTCCAGGAGCTGTTAGACAAAGGGTTCATTCACCCTAGAAGCTTACCTTGGGGAGCACCGATCCTTTTTGTTAAGAAAAAGGATGGTTTGCATTGGATGTGCATACATTATCTAGAGTTAAACAAGTTAATGGTGAAAAACCGTTATCCACTGCCGAGGACTGATGAACTTGTTGACCAGTTGCACGGAGCATCTTGGTTCTCCATGATCGATTTGAGTGTGGGTTACCATCAGATGACGGTTAGAGAGGAGGATATTCAAAAAACGGCTTTCCGTATTCGTTATGGCCGTTATGAGTTTGTGGTGATGCCTTTCAGGCTCACCAACGCACCGACATCGTTCATGGATCTCATTAATCGAGCGTGCAGGCCGATGATACATCTCTCGGTGATTATTTTATTGATGATATCTTGGTCTATTCAAAGACCAATGAGAAGCATGAGGAGCACCTTCGGGAGATTCTTGGGGTTATACAAATAGAGAGGTTGTATGCCAAATTCTCCAAGTGTGAGTTCTAGTTACGCGAGGTTCAGTTTCTGGGGAACATCAATCAGAACGGTATCTTGCTCGATCCAGCCAAGATTGAGGAAATTATTCAATGGGAATTTTTTAGATCTCTATTAGAGATATAAATTTTTCTTGAGTTAGTTGGGTGCTATAGGAGTTTTATTCGATACTTTTCCAAGATTACAGTTCCTCTTACCCGGTTAACTAGGAAGGATGTGACATTTCACTAGGGTTCTGAGCAGTAGGTGGCTTTTGAGACCCTTCGTCAGAGGCTATGTGATGCGCTGGTTCTAGCACTCATTAAGGGAGTTGAAGATTTCATGGTTTATTGTGATGCAACCGCTTTAGGATTGGGAGCCATTTTGATGCAGAGGGGTCATGTGATACCACACGCTTCGAGCTAGCTCATGCCTCATGCGCAGAGTTATCCTACTCACAACCTGGAGTTGGGGGTTGTGGTCTTCGACCTTAAGATTTGGTGCCATTATCTATGTAGGGTCCGTTGTACTATCTACACAGATCATAATAGTTTGAGATACTTCTTGGATCATCCGAATTTGAATATGAGGCAACACAAGTGGCTTGATGTGAATAAGGATTATGACTACGTCATTTTATACCATCCGAGGAAGGCTAATTTGGTGGCTGATGCTTTGAGCTGGAAGGCGGCTGGTACTCCCATTTGATACTTACGTATGAGGATAACCATTATCTCATGACTAATGGGTATGATCAGAGAGGCTCGGGCAGAGGGAGTTAAGAAGGAAAATTCGAAAAATGAAAAGATCATGGGTCAGATTGATAGGTTCAGTACTGACAGTTGAGGGATTTTAACCCAACGCGAGCGAGTATGGATTTCGGCTTCTAGGTGAGTTCGTCAAATAGTATTAGAGGAGGCAAATAAGTCTAGGTTTTCGATTCATCCTAGAGCCACCAAGATGTATCGAGAACTGAGGCTCAGCTATTGGTGGCCCTGCCTGAAGCGGGAGATAGCATGGTTCATTAAGAGGTGCCTGACCTATAGTAAGGTCAGGTTGAGCATCAGAGGCCACATGGGACGTTGTAGCCTTTAGAGGTCCCCGTATGCAAGTGGGAGCACATTACTATGGATTTCATCACCATATTTTCGCGGATGGCCAAGGGTCTTGACACTATTTAGGTCATTATGAATCATATGGCTTAGAGTGCCCAGTTCCTTGCTATTATGGAGAGCTCGTCAGCTAGAAGATTAGCTGATATTTATATTCAGGAGATAGTGGTGTTGAATAAGGTGTGTAAGTCCATAAGTATTTCTGGTACGTACTTGACCCGGTTGGCATGGTCCATTTGGGTTGCATGGCATTGGAATACTTGGTTAGACCAAAATGAGAGAAAGGACACTTAAGGATTATTAATATATTATAAGTTCTAATATATTCATAATATTATTTAATTAGTATTGATCAAAGAATTAATTTGGAATTAATTAAGTGATAAAAAAGGCTAATTAAATATATAGGGTTGATTGTCTAAATCATCTATTCTTGTATAGTGGGCTAATGATCCATGGTTTGTATGGATTGGGTTAAAACCCATAAGGTGCTCCATGGATAGTCCATGGAGGTTACAAACCCATGGATCATGGAATATGGAAAGCCATGACAATTAGGGTTTACATGGTGTAACCCTACTTGTGCCACAACTATATAAAGAACCCTATGCAAGCAAAATCGGGCACTACTTGTACAAGTGAGAGGGCAATCCGATTTTGAGGCTTAGTGAACTTCTCTCAAGGTCATTCCAAGTGTTGTAGTGTTGTGTGAGACAGTTGAGGCATCACACTTGAGGTGCTAGGCTCACAAGGTTCTCAAGGAATCCAAACTACAAAAGGTATGTTCTTTCTTCTGACATTTATGTTTAAAAGTTCCCCATGCTATGCTAGATAGGTTAAGAACCTTGGAAAATCAATTTTGCATGTATCTTAGTAAAACATAGATCCAAGGTTTCTAGGGTTGCATGTACACCTTAGGAGTGTTAGAATGCTCAAAACCCTTCAAGTGGCTCGTCACGGTCTACCTATGTCTATAGTATCAAATCGGGATGTTCTATTTACTTCTCGGTTCTAGAAGAGGTTCCATGAGGAGCTAGGTACCAGACTACACTTCAATACTCTCTATCATCTGCAGATAGACGGCCAGAGAGAGAGAGAGAAAGAGGGAGAAAGAGAGAGAGAGAGAAAGAGAGAGAGAGAGAGAGAGAGAGAGAGAGAGAGAGAGAGAGACAGAGAGACAGAGAGAGAGCCATTCAGAATCTTGAGGATATATTGAGGGTCAGCATCATTGATTTTGGGGCCATTGGCTGAGTTTTATTACAACAAAAATTATCATTCCAGTTTTGGCATGCCTCCTATGAGCTTTTTTATGGGAGGAAGTGTCGGACCCCGGTCCGCTGGAGAGAGGTCGGGCAGAGAGTCATGGGGAATACAAAGGTGGTACTCAGAACGACCGACCTTATTCAGTCAGTTAGACAGAGACTGCTGACGGATCAAAGCTGTCATAATAGTCAAAATAGGTCAATAACAATCACATGTGATTATGCTAATCATGTAATGTGATTTTGTTAAACCAGTAATGTGATAAACTTACTATGTAGTTCATGATAAATTCTAATCTAAATATGAACTTTCATACATACTTTATGATACAACTCAAATAGACTGAGAATTAGCTATTGGAGTGTAAATGAGAGTTGTAGTACTCGTAAATACCTACGCTTGGATATAAAGAACGTCAAAAACGGAGTTCGTATGCAAACGTTACGACCTTCCGAAGATACAGCAGTCTGAGAGCATGACACGTGTCAGAAACCCTTATCTGACTGAGCTCATGACGTGAGCATAGATACTCACGACATGAGGAGTCAAAATGCCACATTTAGGAGCTATAAGACGCATAGCAAGTCTACGAAGTGATAAGTAAAAAGCTCACGACGTGAGCAAGGATTTTCTCACCTCGTGAGGAGTCAAAGGGACACCATCCAACGCTAGGGACCAAATGGCGGGTCTACGAGGTGAGCAGGCATGGCTCACGACGTGATCATGTATGGCTCACGACGTGAGAGGGCAAAAATCAGCCTATAAATAGCCATTTCGACCCCAAGGCTTATTACACCTAAATCTCTTCCTTCTCTCTCGTTTGTTGAGGCCATTTCGCATCCCGAGCCCGACGATCTCGAACTACTGACCGTTTCTAGTTAGATTACATAAAATCACACTACTAAGGTGATTTTCACGGCTCCACTTTTTAATGTTTTCAGGGGAAAACGCATGCTAAATATTGCATACAAGTTAATACTATATTTATATGATAATATGTTCGTTAATCGGGATATAATTGTTTTGTATCTATACAACTATCGTAAACTTGTTATCATGATATTGTTATAGTAGTATACTAATGTAGATCTTGAGTTATACTTAGGATTCTATATATATGTTGTGTGCGATATAGTTCCAGAGTTATACTCGAAAGTTCTATATGTTAATTGATAAGTATGTTGTTGTTATTGGTTTTATGTCAAAATAAAACCAGGTATGTTATATGTTGTTGTTATTGGTTTTATGTCAAGATAAAACCTTATATGTTATATGTTGCTATTATTGGTTTTATGTTAAGATAAAACCTGGTTTCTTTCCTCAAGTTATAGCTGGTGTACTACCTAAAGTGTTATAAACTTAGGAGAAATGTTTAAAAGCATAGTCTAGTAACTTAGGGTTTTAGACACGAAAATGCTTTTTTTGTTAGAGCTATAGGAAGCCGACAAAGTCTACATGAGTTATTGTATTCATCAACTAAGATTGGGGATCTTAGCGAAAGTCCTCTGACCTGTAACCGTTAATCCCGTGTGAGCGAGGAAGTCGTGTATTAATAATATACGGGTTGACAACCCCACTCGTGGTTGCTAGCTACAACCCAACATAAGCGAGTGACGAACTGTCCTTTTATTTGTTTATTGTTCCGGTGTCGATGAAGCGTGCAGTACTGAGTATATGTTGTAGAAATCCTCATGGAAATCATGAGTGGGATGTCCTCATGAAAAGCATGAGTGGGATCTATCAGAGGTTTTGTATGTTATAGCAGCGGTTACAGACTCATGGTAGCAAATTGTTAGAAACATTATACTTTGTCGTTATACAAGTATTAATGTTAAGTATAAGTTTCCCCATACTTATACCCTAGGTACATGGAATGTTTAGATATATCACTTATCTAGTAAGTAAATTATTATACCTAATATATATACTAAATGTTGGAGAGTCAAAATGATACTTTCAAAACTATACTTTTGAACTCGGAAAAAGTATTATTTTATATGGAGTCAAAACCTGTGGACTCACCAACTTTATGTTGACGTATTTTCAAAATGCATGTGTTTTCAGGAACTTGATAAAGTTGGTATGTTACTCGAACAGGAGAAGTTTTACTATTATCCTTTTTGTTCATTAAGAAGTATACAATAGTCGGATATTATGTAATAAGTACTAGAAAAACAATAATCTAACTTTCAACCATCAATAAAGGTATGTATTTTATAAAATTCTTTAGAACTGTTGAATGTATGTTATATAACTGTGATACAAGGAATGACGTTACACCGCCCGGTGTTTCCGCCGACGGCCGGGGTGTGACAAAAGCCGACAGAAGAGCTACATAGACCGACTCTGATCGGAGTTAGAGTTTCAGGTTGGGGATATGGTACTCCAGAACATATCCCCTTGGAAGGGTATTATTCACTTCAGCAAGCGAGTAAAGTTAGGACCCATATTTAATGGTCCGTTCTAAGTTATGGCTAGGGTGGCAAGGTATCCTACCGTTTGGATCTACATGACGAGCTCAGTCAGATTCAAAGCACCTTTCACGTTTCTCAACTGAGGAAATGTGTGACCGGCGAGTCTGTTGTTGTCCCACTAGATGATATTTAGGTTGACAATCACCTGAATTATATTGAGCAACCATTCGTGATTTTGGATAGTAAAAGACCAAGGCCTTGCGCAACAAGGTGGTACCCTTGGCAAAGGTGTAGTGGTGGAATTGAAAGGGACCTGAGTGGACCTTGGAGCCCGAGGCGAAGATGCGCGGGCACAATCCAAACTTGTTTTCAGTCGATGATTTCGAGGGCGAAATCTAGATCTAATGGGGGAGAATTATAACACCTATTTCAGGTAGAAGAATTATTTATGCTTTTGGTCATTGAAAAATATAAAATCTTGGGTTTTGAGGTGGTCACGACATGAGGAATGAGACCTCACGACATGACCATCAGGGCAGAAACACACATCCAATCTTGCATGCCACGAAGTGATGAGCAAGTGGTCACGACGTGGCGGCCATGTGAGGGTTAACCCTAATTTTCCGTGATTTTTTCCCTATTTAAGGGAAGTGAGGGGATAGGGTATGCAGACCCTCATCCTCCATCACCTCCTTTCCTCGTGTATTAAATTCTAGCCTCTATTGGTTATCTTGAGAGCTCTTTTGGTGGTTTTTAGCTCCTTGTTGAAGAAGAAGGTCCCTTTGGTGCATTGTTTTAACAAGAAAGTCTTCTCCTCACCATCTTGTGTTGTTTCTAGACCTTTGTAAGTCCTCAAGTTCTTGTGTTTCTCATTTAAGCATGCTAGATCTAAGTTTTTCCCCACTTATCTCCATGTTTGGGTTGAGTTGAATGCATGGAATCCATAAAGTTAGCAACTTTATGGATCATTGTGGTCCCTGGATAAGCATAAGTCTCAGATCTGAAGTTTGATGGTGGATTGGACTCGATGCATGAGATTTTGGTGCTTTTTCTCCCATTTTGACCTAAGTTTTAGCCATAGTCTTGCGTTGGTCTTGCATGACTGAAAAGCATCGACCTTTGTGATATTTTAGGCTCTATGAAGGTTTCTGGAAAATTAGAAGGGGTGGCTTAACAGATTAAGAGTTAAATTTCTTAAGTTGTGGAAACCTAGTTCTCACAAAATGGAATTTAGGTGTCCACAATGTGGTAACCGGGGCATGGCATGACTGTTTTGTCTTTGAGTGCCCACGACATTATCTAGGGGTCATCACGACATGGAGACATGTTGCGACTGACTTTGAGCTTGATCGTTGACTTTTTCACCATAGTTGACTTTTGGTCAAATTAAGATTCTAGGGTGTAGACTGAGAGGGTACTTCTTTAATGTTGTTAGGTGTCTCAATGTACATATCTACTCTATCTGTGAGTTGTTGTGTTTTAGTTGCTATTCACGAGGTGAGTCTTCTCACTTTATTACTTGTGCCATAGTGTGTATGCATGTTGAGTAGCTGAGTCCACTTGCTGTTGCTATTATGTGTTATTGAGATGTTGATAGCTCCAGGGCGTGCTGTTAACCCATCGAGGCTGTTGATAGTCTCCAGGATTGCTGATAACCCACCGAGCGTGTTGTTACCCCAATGGGCATGTTGTTAGCCCATTAGGACTGGTGATAGTCCCCAGGGTTGCAGATAACTTGTAGTTATTTATTTATCCTATGTTGTATGGGATATTTTGGGGAACTCACTAAGCTCCACGCTTATAGTTGTGGGTTTAAATGTATTTCAGGTACTTCAGATGATTGCGGGAAGGCAAAGTATTGACTGTGCACTCTCCGTGACAGTTTTTCATGATTCCGCATGTTATGATACTCTGATATTTTGGGATTATTGTATTCTATTCTTATGATTTTCTTACTTGCATTTTCTGGAAAGTATGTTTTATAGAAATTTAAAAATGAAAACTATGGTTTTGATTTTCGGGACGTTACAATCATATTGTGTTTTGTAGCAAATTGCATTATGACGACTCTCAGAATGACAAAATTGAATTTGATTTGATTGATAGTGATCTTAGTGAAATTTTTGTTGAAGATGAAATTGATTATTCAAATTATGTGTTAACTGGTGAAAAAAATATAGAAAAAATCAAAACAAAAGTTAATTTTTGAAGATTCATTGGAATACAAAATGTTGTTGAAACTAAAGGATTTGAAAGTTTAGTTGAGAAAGCTGTTGTTTTTTCTGAAAGTTCAAAATTATACTAATTGCATTTTGTTACGACTTGTGTGCTTGAAACTAATGTTGTTGATTTAGCCACTCTTGTTAAGACTAATAATGCTAAATAATGTGATAATAATTTTTTGGTCTGTTCTAATTGATAACGATGATGACACAGTAGGTCTTTTGGAGAAAACATCTTGGAGAGTTAAAACTAGATATATTCAAGGTACTCTATACGTAGAATCCTTACCACTTATTGATTTAGAAAATTTTTATGAAGGAACTTCGAAACCAATTCTGAAAGGGAAATCTAATTTAAGTGATCATAACGATAATTTCAAAAATGATACGAAAGAAATTGATAAGGAAAGGAGGGCTAGGTTTAAGAAGAATTTACATGTGAGAAGTAATGACTGGAAATGATATGAGAGTTTAGGAAATTCAGATGATCATTCTTTTGATAAATCACAATAGGTTGTTTGCACATGTTCACGTCCAAATGCTCATTTGAATAATTCAAAGTCTGACAATTCATTAAAATTTTCTAATCAGAATTATGATTCGCAAAGGTTTGAGAAAACAAAAGCACAATTTGGTCCAATTTCCTATTACAAAAAAAAGTGTGAAATCAAAAAGGATTGAGAAACAAAAAATTATTCTGAAAAAGGTTGTTTTACAACATCATGTTGACAAAAAGGGTTTTCCAATTATTTGATTCCAAAAGTGAAGGTTTTAATTCAATATAAAAAACAATTCGCGGAAATTAATCTTTCCGACAAGATAAAAGTTTTCGAAGTAATAAATTTTTTTGAATAATAATCAGATTAAGTAATATTTTCAGATTGATAAGACAAAGATTTTTCCTATTAATTATTCCAAATTGAAATTATCACAAGGGCCCAAACAAGTTTCGGTTCCTAAAATGGTATAAGTTTTGTAGGTGATTCGTGACTAACAATACGATTTTGAATGATACATTTATAGTGGTTGTTTTCGTCACATGACTGGAAGGAAATCATAATTAAGAGAGTTTCAAACTTTAAAAGTATTGGAAGTGTAAAGTTTCGTAGCAAAAAAGCAGCAAAAATCAAAGGTTATGGAATGATTACAAATGGAGAATTTACAATTAAAAAGGTAGCTTATGTAAAGGATTTAAAACATAATCTAATTACTGTTTCACAACTTGTTATAGGTGAGAATCTTAAAGTTTCATTTGATGATAGAGGGCCAGAGATACAAAATGTAGAATCCAATAAAATGGTGTTGAAGTCAAAGAGAAAAGGGGAGTTATCTCCTTTGTATATGGAACTATTTGAAGGGAAATCATGTATATGTTTACTTTCGAAAGCTAATGTTGCTGAAAGTTAGCTATGGCATCGGATATTATCTGTAGCACCTGTTTCCTGATATGTATTTTATTTAAGTAATTTTGCAATTTTGGCCTGGGACTCGGCGAGTTGAAGGCCCAACTCGCCGAGTAGAAGCGGGATGAGACGCGGGATTTAAGTATGGGACTCATCGAGTTGGGTCCTGGACTCGACGAGTAGGCTCTGTCTCGACAAAACCCTAATATGAGGGTTTGCACCCTATGTAAACAACCTTATACAGCCTCCATCGCCCCTTTATGCTCCCAGAAACCCTCCATAGAAAACCTTAAGTGTTTTGGTGCAAGATCTAAGGCTTTTGAGTGATTTTGTGGGTTTTGATCACAAGGAAGAAGGAAGAGCATAGAAGGATCAAGAGGAGACTGAAGGATTCGAGTTTGGTGCATCATTTGCAGTGTTTGAAAGGTATAAAGTTTGTACCTTGCTTGCTTATTCGTTTGATCCCATTTTGGGGAGATTTAGGGCTTTTATAAGCCATTCTTGGTAACCAACCATGATTGCAAGCATGGTTGGGGGTTGAGGCTTCGGATCTAGGCCCATGGAAGAGTTACAAGGCAGAAAAGGGCTGCTTTTGCACCCATGGAAGCCCCCATGCAACTTAAGAGCCCCTTTTAGAGCCTTTTTGGCTCAAAGTCCCATGCATGCACGTAAAGTTCGTAACTTTACGTGCTAGATCGAGTTTAGGGGCCTAGATCTATCATTTGGACAAGAGTTGTACACCAGAAATCGAAGGAATAGACTTGGGACTGAATCGATTCGGCGAGTCATTCTTGGGAATCGGCGAGTCCGAGGCTCGACTTCCTTTTTCTGTTATGGTCCAAGAGACCCAGTTGAGTAAGAGAAAGGTTTTAGAGGGTCCAGGAGAGTGACCCAGACGTATCGGGATAAGCCATAGTCCTGGAGTTCATAGGACTCGGCGAGTGCATGAGTCGAATCGGCGAGTCCAAGGCAATCTCCCAACTCTTGAAGATGAACTCAACGAGTTGTTCATACAACTCGGCAAGTCGAGGACAGGACGTGTTCATAGGATGAAGATGGACTCGACGAGTGTTCATACCACTCTGCGAGTCGGATGAAGGTTCATCCAAGGTTGTGTTAGAAGGAGAACTCGTCGAGTCTTTGCTAAACTCGACGATTAGAGTCGTGGATGGGGACAGTTGAAGAGATAGGGACTCGACGAGTTGGCGGCCCAACTCGACGAGTAGAGTCGTGGATGAGGACAGTTGAAGAGATAGGGACTCGGCGAGTTGGTGGCCCAACTCGGCGAGTCGGGTCAACTGGAAGTTGACTTTGACTTTCATTTGGACTTGGTTAGGGGTAAAATGGTAATTTTACCCTAAGAACAGATATCAGACTCTGATTGAGTGTTTTGTGGGGATTATAGCCGAAGGATTTCCGGAGCAGCAGTAGACAGAGATTTCCCGCGTAGATTATCAGCAGCTACTCGTTCGAGGTGAGTTACCTTCCAGTAGCGGTGGGTCTACAGCCACAATGCCGGCCCACCAGTAGGAGTTGTATGTTGGATGATTTTCTTTGTGATATTCATGTAGGTTTGCTACTACCTGATATGTTATATGCTAGCATGATATGTATATGTGACAGTAGTAGAGTCCGGTTGTTAGGACCGGAGGGTAGGTCAGACACCATAGACATTTCTGACAGTATGTGATGATATGATTATATGTTGGCATGATATGTTATATGTGATAGTGGTAGTAGGGAGGGAATAGTCCCCAAGTTCGGTTGTTAGGACCGAGGGTAGGTCGGACACCCCAGAAACGTCTGACAGTATGTTTACGTTATGATATATGTGATAGTAGCAGTATGGGGTGGAATAGTCCCCGAGGTTCGGTTGATAGGACCGAAGGGTAGGTCATCACCCCAGAATGGCTTCACATGGGTAGGTCAGCACCCCCGAATGGCTTGACACGGGTAGGTCGGCACCCCAGAATGGCCGTACTAGGTAGGTCGGGCACCCCAGAATTGCCCGGTAGTATGAATGCGATATGTATGTATGGTATGTGGTATGATGGGGGAACTGACTAAGCTTTGTGCTTACAGTTTTAGTTTTGATTTCAGGTACCTCTTCGTCTAAGGGGAATGAGCCGGCAGTATAGCAGCGCATGACACATACACACGATTCCCGCATGGAGTTTTCTGGGATTGTACTCTGATTGATTTTACTTTGACATTATGATTTCAGACACATTGTTATAGTTTTGTTTGCAAATGATATGGCATGGGAAATGTTTTGGTAAACTATGTAGAAAATACTTAATTTTTTTTAAAAAAAATTGGGCTTGGAAATTAGGATGTTACAAGTTGATATCAGAGCCATGGTTTGAGGGATTCGGACACACCCTCGGGGGTGTCTGGACTCAAACTGAGGGATTTAAAAGATTTTTACAAAGAAAATGGTTTTCTAAAATCTTAGTCAAAGGGGTTTTGAGAAAGAACAAGGTGTGTGATGCGTGCGACCAGCCGAGCTCAAGTAAGTTTTCCCCAAGATACCCATACTTGTTATAATAGTTACATGATGCATGATACTGAGAACTGCATGCTAGATTAGGGCTAAGGATCTAGGAGGATGCCTTGTATGCCTGATATATATGATTCTGAGAACTGCATGCTAGATTAGGGCTAAGGATCTAGGAGGATGCCTTGTATGCCTGATATATATGATTCCGAGAACTGCATGCTAGATTAGGGCTAAGGATCTAGGAAGGATTCCTTATATGCCTGTTGTAGAGCTGTATGCTAGGACTGTATAGTCAACATTAGGATAGTCTGATTAGGTTATGCCTGATGCGGTCACTCGATGCACGAATGTTGCTTGCTTTGTGCTTAAGGGGTACTGGCTAACTTTAACTAACTAGTGGGCGGATATGTAACAGTACTCGCAAGCTAGTTAGGGAAGGGAAGTGGGGACTCCTAGTGCAGCTGATGGCGGAGAGTAGGTCGGAGAGTGCCCTAGGAGAGCCTGGGTTGAGACCAGTTAGAAAGAGATATTGGTTAAGGGACTTGGCAAAGTCGAGACAATCCTTGAGGAAAGTGCGGATAGATGTGGAAGGTAGTATGGGCCCGTACTACTGGAAGCAGAGGATCCGTACTCGAATCAAGGAAGGTTGAGACAGAACCGGGAACCTTGGAGAGTGTGTTAGACCTCTCGAGAGTATATATGATCCTGACATTTATGCATGTATTTTTCAGTATGGTGACCACGCGACATGGGGCAGGAGGTTCCAGATCAGGATTAGGGTCAGGCTCGGGTGCAGGATCCGAGCAGGTTGATGACGGGCTGCGCGAGTTCATCGCGTCTGAGATCACGAGAGGCATTCTTGAGTCGACCCCGGTCATTTTCGGGTCAATCAAGGAAGGGATTGTTGAGCTGATGGAGGATCGCGTCCGGGCATTCAGGAGTGATATGGCTTCTAGCCAGATGAGTACACGCACACTGTCCTTTAAGGACTTCCATGGGAGTGGTGCACCGGATTATCACGGGGTGAAAGACCCCATCGTTGCCAGGAGATGGATCGCAGACATTGAGTCTGCGCAGTTGACGAGCTTCTGCCTGGAAGGGTCGAAGGTCCGCTTTGCTGCGGGATGTTTGAGGGATAGAGCTAGAGACTGGTGGGAGTCGATTGGTGACTCATTGGGAGCCCCAGCCGTCGAGGCCATGACGTGGTCAGATTTCATGACCAGATTCAGAGCTGAGTTTGCGCCGGCTGTAGAGCTTCAGCAGCTGGCCAGAGAGTTTTTGGATATGAGGCAGACTACGGAGACTGTGGCGGAGATCACCGCCAAGTTCCGGGAGAGAGCATTGTTGGTACCCTAGTATGCGGGGGATGAGGAGATGCGAAAGACCCGCTACCATGATATGTTGAGGGCTGATATTCGAGAGCACGTCAGCTACTCTGCCTGCCCGACCCTGGAGTCCATGATTGCCAGGGCGCGGGAGAGGGAGCTCGATTTGGAGCATGTGAGGAAGAGGAAACCTGAGTCTGAGCAGGTTACAGGGGTTTCAGGGAAGAAACCCAAGGGATCCGACGTTAGGTCGAAAGGCCAGCCGGGCCAGAGCCGCTGCAGGAAGTGCGGCAGGCCGCATGAGCGAGCTTGTAGAGCGGCATCGTCAGGCTGCTACAAGTGCGGCAAGACGGGGCACTTAGGCAGGGATTGTAATGCCCCCGCCCCCACAGTACAGATGACAGACCTGATTTGCTTCGATTGCAATTAGAGGGGCCACAAAAAGGCCAACTGCCCGAGATTGGCAGCAGCGTCAGCAGCAGCGCCAGCAGTGGCGCCGGTTTCAGCGACAGCGCGGGTTGCAGATGGCCGGAAGGCCAAGGCAGAGGCTCCAGTGGTGCGGAGCCGAGCATTTTAGTTGACAGCCGAGGAGGCACGTGCTGCACCTGATGTAGTGACGGGATCGTTCCATGTGAACGGTATCCCAGTTCAGGTATTGTTTGATTCGGGTGCTACCCGATCGTTTGTCTCTCTTGCGCTTAGCAAGAAGTTTCCTGAATCGTCGGGCACGTTGGATTGCCCTCCAGAGGTCGAGATTGCGGACGACCGGTCAGTGCGAGCATCAGAGGTCTGCCGAGATTGCATCCTGCGACTGTTTGAGGAGCGTTATCTGGTAGATCTGGTTCCCATACCTTTGTGGAGGAACAAGGTTATTATCGGTATGGATTGGCTAAGCCCCAATGGGGCAGTGATTGACTGTGCGCAGCAGTTGGTGCGGATCAGGACCCCAAGTGGGGGAGAGCTGGTGATTCAGGGCGAGAGGCCACATCAAGGACCAGCTTTATGTTCAGCAGCGAGGGCTAGGCATTACCTTCAGCAGGGTTGTGCAGGATTTGTTGCCTATGTGATGGATACCCGGGAGATGGGTAAGGCAACGGTGAGCGATGTGCCCGTGGTACGAGTGTTTGCGGACGTATTCCCCGAGGAGTTGCCTGGGATACCTCCGGAGAGACAGGTAGAGTTCAGGATTGAACTAGTCCCTGGGGCGGCTCCGATAGCCAAGGCACCGTATCGGTTGGCTCCTCCTAAGATGCCGGAGTTGTCTACATAGCTGCAGGAGCTATTAGACAAGGGTTTCATTAGACCGAGCAGTTCACCCTGGGAAGCCCCGATTCTATTTGTGAAGAAGAAGGACGGGTCGCATCGGATGTGTATAGATTATAGGGAGCTAAATAAGGTAACGGTGCAGAACTGTTACCCACTCCCGAGGATTGATGACCTCTTTGACCAGCTACAGGGAGCATCTTGGTTCTCCAAGATTGATTTGTGATCAGGGTATCATCAGATGAGGGTCAGAGAGGAGGATGTACAGAAGACTGCGTTCCGGACGCGCTATGGCCACTATGAGTTTGTGGTGATGCCTTTCGGGCTCACCAATGCTCCTGCGCGTTCATGGACCTCATGAACCGCGTGTGTAGACTGATGTTAGACCGGTCTGTGATACTGTTTATTGATGATATCTTCGTTTACTCCAAGACGCGAGAGCAACATGAGGAGCATCTGCGAGAGGTTCTGGAGACTTTGAGAAGGGAGAGCTTGTATGCTAAGTTCTCCAAGTGTGAGTTCTGGTTGCGCGAGGTGCAGTTTCTCGGGCACCTTGTCAACCAGAATGGGATATCGATGGACCCGGCCAAGGTTTAGGCCGTGATGAGGTGGGAAGTTCCGAGGTCTCCATCTGAGATTCGGAGCTTTCTGGGATTGGAAGGCTACTATCAGAGATTCATTCAGGACTTCTCCAAGATAGCCGTGCCCCTGACCAGGCTGACGAGGAAAGCCGTGGTCTTTCGTTGGGGGCCTGAGCAGCAGGTCGCATTCGAGACACTGAGACAGAGATTGTGCGAGGCGCCAATCTTAGCCCTGCCAGAGGGCATGGAGGATTTTGTGGTATATTGTGATGCGTCCATCTCAGGTTTGGGCGCGGTACTGATGCAGAGAGGGCATGTTATTGCATACGCTTTGAGGCAGCTGAAGCCTCACGAGACGAATTACCCGACGCATGATTTGGAGCTGGGGGCTGTTGTTTTTGCCCTCAAGATTTAGCGTCATTACCTCTATGGTGTTCGTTGTACCATTTACACGGACCACAAGAGTTTGAGGTACCTCATGGATCAGCCGAACATGAACATGAGGCAGCGTCGGTGGCTGGATGTGGTGAAGGATTATGATTGCGAGATCCTCTACCACCCGGGGAAGGCCAATGTCGTGGTCGATGCGCTTAGCCGCAAGGCAGTGCCAATCAGGGACATCTATCTGAGGATGACAGCGGTGACTCCACTGTTGGAGCGGATCCGGGAGGCTCAGCAGGAGGCTATGAAGGAGGAACATCGGAAGAGTGAGCGTATAATGGGCCAGGTTTCCTCCTTCGACTATGATAGCCGAGGGTTATTGACTCTTCACCGTAGGGTGTGGGTCCCTTATCATGGAGGCGTGCGCCAGATCCTGATGGAGGAGGCACACAAATCCAGATTTTCTATCCATCCCGGAGCGACGAAGATGTATAGAGATCTTTGTCCTGATTATTGGTGGCCCTGCATGAAGCGGGACGTAGCATGGTATGTGGAGCGGTGCTTGACCTGCAGGAAGGTCAAGGCGGAGCACCAGAGGCCACACGGCAAGATGCAACCATTAGATATTCCCTTGTGGAAATGGGAAGATATTACCATGGATTTCATTACCAAGCTTCCCAAGACTGCACGGGGAGTGGATTCGATTTGGGTAATCGTGGATCGGTTGACCAATAGTGTCCATTTCATACCGATCCAGGAGAGCATTTCGGCCGAAAAGTTGGCCGACATCTATATCTGAGAGGTGGTAGCTCGGCACGGAGTGCCAGTTTCAGTGATTTCCGACAGGGATGTGCGGTTCACTTCCAGGTTTTGGAAGAAGTTTCATGACGAGCTGGGTACTCGTCTGCATTTTAGCACCGCCTTTCACCCGTAGACGGATGGTCAGAGCGATCGGACCATCCATACGCTAGAGGATATGCTGCGGGCATATGTTTTAGACTTCGGAGGTAGCTGGGATACCTACCTTCCGTTGGCGGAGTTCTCGTATAATAATAGCTATCAATCGAGTATTGACCGTCCTCACTTCGAGATGTTATACGGGAGGAAGTGCAGAACCCCAATATGTTGGGGTGAGGTTGGCCAGAGGGTCATGGGGAGCACCGAAGTGGTGCTCATGACGACAGAGAGGATTCAGCAGGTTCGGAGCAGACTTCAGACTGCTCAGAGTCGGCAGAAAAGTTATGCCGACAAGCGTCGATCGGACCTGGAGTTTCAAGTCGGGGATATGGTTCTCCTGAAGGTGTCCCCATGGAAGGGCGTCATCCGATTCAGTAAGCGGGGCAAGTTGGGACCCAGGTATATTGGACCCTTCAGGGTTATAGCCCGGGTGGGCAAGGTGGCATATAGGTTGGATCTGCCAGCCGAACTCGGTCAGATTCATAGCACTTTTCACGTCTCCCAGTTACGGAAATGTTTGGTGGACGATTCGGAAGTGGTACCATTAGAGGATATTCAGGTCGATGACAGCCTGGATTACATCGAGCGGCCTGTAGCGATTCTCGACCGGAAGTCGAAGGATGTAAGGAACAAGAGGGTCGAGCTGCTAAAGGTGCAATTGCAGCACCGGAAGGGCTCGGAATGGACTTGGGAGCCGGTAGATGAGATGATGGAGCATTACCCAGAGCTTTTCCAGGAACGAGCAACAGACTTCGAGGAAGAAGTCTAAAATAAGTGGGGGAGATTTGTAGCACCTAGTTCCTGGTATGTATTTTATTTAAGTAATTTTGCATTTTTGGCCTAGGACTCGGCGAGTTGAAGGCCCAACTCACCGAGTAGAAGCGGGATGAGACACGGGATTTAAGTATGGGACTCGTCGAGTCGGGTCCTGGACTCGACGACTAGGCTTTGTCTGGACAAAACCCTAATCTGAGGGTTTGCACCCTATTTAAACAACCGTATACAGCCTCCATCGCCCCTTTATGCTCCCAGAAACCCTCCATAGCAAACCCTAAGTGTTTTGGTGCAAGATCTAAGGCTTTTGAGTGATTTTGTGGGTTTTGATCACAAGGAAGAAGGAAGAGCATAGAAGGATCAAGAGGAGACGGAAGGATTCGAGTTTGGTGCATCATTTAGAGTGTTTGAAAGGTATAAAGTCTGTACCTTGCTTGCTTATTCGTTTGATCCCTTTTTGGGGAGATTTAGGGCTTTTATAAGCCATTCTTGGTAACCAACCATGATTTCAAGCATGGTTGGGGGTTGAGGCTTCGGATCTAGGCCCATGGAAGAGTTACAAGGCAGAAAAGGGCTGCTTTTGCACCCATGGAAGCCCCCATGCAACTTAAGAGCCTCTTTTAGAGCCTTTTTGGCTCAAAGTCCCATGCATGCACATAAAGTTCGTAACTTTACGTGCTAGATCGAGTTTAGGGGCCTAGATCTATCATTTAGACAAGAGTTGTACACCAGAAATCGAAGGAATAGACTTGGGATTGTATCGACTCGGCGAGTCATTCTCGGGACTCGGCGAGTCCGAGGCTCGACTTCCTTTTTCTGTTATGGTCCAAGAGACCCAGTTGAGTGAGAGAAAGGTTTTAGAGGGTCCAGGAGAGTGACCCAGACGTATCGGGATAAGTCATAGTCCTGGAGCTCATAGGACTCGGCGAGTGCATGAGTCGACTCGGCGAGTCCAAGGCAATCTCCCAACTCTTGAAGATGAACTCGACGAGTTGTTCATACAACTCGGCGAGTCGAGGACAGGACGTGTTCATAGGATGAAGATGGACTCGACGAGTGTTCATACCACTCGGCGAGTCAGATGAAGGTTCATCCAAGGTTGTGTTAGAAGGAGAACTCGTCGAGTCTTTGCTAAACTCGACGAGTAGAGTCGTGGATGGGGACAGTTGAAGAGATAGGGACTCGACGAGTTGGCGGCCCAACTCGACGAGTAGATTCGTGGATGAGGACAGTTGAAGAGATAGGGACTCGGCGAGTTGGCGGCCCAACTCGGCGAGTCGGGTCAACTGGAAGTTGACTTTGACTTTCACTTGGACTTGGTCAGGGGTAAAATTGTCACTTTACCCTAAGAATAGATATCAGACTCTGATTGAGTGTTTTGTGGGGATTATAGCCGGAGGATTTCCGGAGCAGCAGCAGACAGAGATTTCCCGCACAGATTATCAGCAGCTACTCGTTCGAGGTGAGTTACCTTCCAGTAGCGGTGGGTCTACGGCCACAATGTCGGCCCACCAGTAGGAGTTGTATGTTGGATGATTGTCTTTGTGATATTAATCTAGGTTTGCTACTACCTGATATGTTATATTCTAGCATGATATGTATATGTGACAGTAGTAGAGTCCGGTTGTTAGGACCGGAGGGTAGGTCAGACACCCTAGATAAGTCTGACAGTATGTGATGATATGATTATATGCTGGCATGATATGTTATATGTGATAGTGGTAGTAGGAAGGGAATAGTCCCCAAGTTCGGTTGTTAGGACCGAGGGTAGGTCGGACACCCCAGAAACGTCTGACAGTATGTTTACGTTTAATATATATGTGATAGTAGCAGTAGGGGGTGGAATAGTCCCCGAGGTTCGGTTCATAGGACCGAAGGGTAGGTCAGCACCCCAGAATAGGCTTGACATGGGTAGGTCAGCACCCCAGAATGGCTTGACACGAGTAGGTCGGCACCCCAGAATGGCCGTACTGGGTAGGTCGGGCACCCCAGAATTGCCCGGCAGTATGAATGCAATATGTCTGTATGGTATGTGGTATGATGGGGGAACTCACTAAGCTTTGTGCTTACGGTTTTAGTTTTGGTTTCAGGTACCTCTTCGTCTAAGGGGAAGGAGCCGGCAGTGTAGCAGTGCATGACACACACATGATTCCCGCATGGAGTTTTCTGGGATTGTACTCTGATTGATTTTACTTTGACATTATGATTTCAGACACATTGTTATAGTTTTGTTTGCAAATGATATGGAATGGTAAATGTTTTGGTAAACTATGTTGAGAATTACTTAATTTAAAAAAAAATTGGGCTTGGAAATTGGGATGTTACATTATCACATCTAAACTTCAAAGATATCAACAAAACTTGTTCTTGGTAACTTAGTTCAAGGTCTTCCGAGACTCAAATATGACAAAGAACACTTGTATGCTGATTGCAAACTTGGAAAGCAAAATCATAAAAGTCATTATTCTGTTATGAACACCAAAATTATTGATCCTCTTAAATTAATTCATATTGATTTTTGTGTTCCTTCATCTATTGACAACACTGGTGGTAACAAGTACATTCTAGTTATTGTTAATGATTTTTCTAGGTTTATATGGGTTTATTTTCTTAAACAGAAATTCGAAACCACATAAAAGATGATTGATTTTGTGAAACAAGTTAAATTTGAACTACGAAAGCATGTAAGAAAAATATAGATAATGGAACTTAATTCAAAAATAAGTTTTTGATGAGTTTTTAACAAACAAGTGCATCAGTCACAATTTTTCATCGCCATACACACCTCAACAAAATGGATTTGTTGAAAGGCGAAACTGATATTTTTGCGAAGCTGGGAGAATTATGCCTTCTTTTGCAAATTTACCTCTTTTTTTTGGGCAGGTGTTATTGGAACTGAATGTTTTACACAAAACAAATCTTACATTAACAAAGTACTTTTAATTACTTCATATGAGATATTAAACAATTGTAAACCTAATGTAAAGTTCTTTCATGTTTTTGGTTCTAGGTGTTTTATATTCAATTCAAAAGAGCATCATAACAAGTTTAATGAGAAGGCCGATGAAGCAATTTTCCTGGGTTATTTTCTAACAACGAAAGCATATAAGGTTCTTAACAAGAAATGTTGAGAAATATAAGAAAGTTATTATGTTAAGTTTGATGAGAAATACATTAAAACCATTAAGGAAGTTGAATTTCGAAGATACAAGATTTTTCCTCCAATAATTTCTGATTCTTCTCCAATTGCATCTTTTGATGATGATTTTATTTGATTCTGTGATAGTGGTGAGTATTCTGAAACTCAAGATGTCAATTCTGAAGTGATTCAGAAATATGATTCTGCTTATCCACTGATGATAAAATGGATAAAATATCATGTGAAAGCATAAATTATGGGAAATCCATCTACTGTTATCTTAACTCATGCTCAATAAAAAGAAAGACAGGCTTTATTAGGTACTCATCAAGAATACTATAACGTCCCAAAAATATGACCCAAAAAGTTTCATTTTAAAAATTATAAAACAGTAATCCAAAACATTGTCATACAACCAAGAAAAACCAAAGTGTATCGCTACATCACAAAATATCAGAGTAATTCTCCAAATGCGGAATGAAGTGGTGTGTACTCTACAATTATCGCGGGCTCTTCCCCTTCGAACCAAAACTACCTGAAATATAAACTGAAAACCGTAAGCACAACGCTTAGTGAGTTCCCCAAAATACCCCATACCATACTTAATAAACACATATGGGGCCCCCGCCCTTCATCGGGCCCCGCCCCGCATCGAGCACCGCTTGGTTTACAGATGCTTCAATCACCAGGCCCCACCTGACATTGGGCCCCGCCCGATACACATATAAGCATAAAAACGTATAATCATACTAGCACATGCGATAATCACAAAGATAATAGCATACAAAACAGTCATCGGGCCTCGCCCGGCAACGAGCCCCGCTCAGCATACATACCAACATATAACCCATGCAAGAGTCATATAGACATCTAGCACCTAACATAATAAACCATGGGTCGTCATTGATGCCTTCAACCCACTAAACACAGTGAGGAAACTCACCTCAGACTGCTGAATATCACAGACAAATCTTCGGTTGCTGGTCCGCTAAAATCCCAGTGCTATCAACATAAAATAACATCCAACTAATAATTGGATCCCAACTCACACTAAGAGTCCACACTAGGGTAAAAGACCTTTATACCCTTTACCTAACTTGGCCCAAGGCCAAGGCCCAAACCAACTATCCAAAAGGCCCAAATTCCAAAATGATCATCCAAAGCCCAAATATGGCCCAATCTTCCAAATTGGGACCAAATCCCTTCGTGGGCCTTCAACCAAAAGAGTCCACTAAAACAGCATCAACCTAAAAATAGAATTTTAATGGCCCAACAAAGCCCTAGACTCCTAATGTCCAACATGGGCCCAATTCCAAAAAACCAAAAATTTCGAAGCCCACTGTTGAGTACGCGGGGCGTACTCAGCTCGTATGCTTAGCATACACGCTCTGGGGCTAGTATGCGCTGCGTACCAACTTGTACACCCTACGTACTCCCCAGTTGGCCATCCCACATCAATAATCACTTAATCCGCTCATCCTTTACTCCATACTCTCAGATCTGACTTCTTTAAGGTGACTTATCACGTAAAATTGGCAACTTTACGTGCATGCATGGTTAATGGGGCTCTAAAGCTCAAAAGAGCTTAACAAAAGGTCTTAACACATGCATGAGTCAATAAGCACCTCGAAGCCTGCATTTTTATGGACAAAGTGACCAAAAGAAACCTAGATCTACCAACAATCACTTCTGGAGTGAATCAAGAAGCTCATCAATCACTCCAAGGACTCAAAAAGCATGAAATAGCAACATAACTAGATCTAGCATCAAAGATTAGCAAGATGTGAAATTTTTACCTCAAAAAGCTAGCAAATGATGAGCTAATCTCAGATCTTCAAGCTCCATGCCCAACTCCAAGTGGTCCATTTCTTCTTCTCATTCACAAAGAACCAACCCACACTTTATGGCTGAAAACTCTCAAGAACACACTAGGGTTTCGATTTCTAGACAAGGGAGGGTGGAGGTTGGCTTTAACATAACCAAATGAGGCTATCATAAGGTTTATATAGGGTGCAAATCCTAAAAATTATAGTTTCATTAATCTTTATGTACGCCTCGCGTACTCCACGTACGCCCAACGTACGTGGATTGAATCTACGGTCAACTTCGGGCTAGTACACTAAGCATACCACCCTGTACGTCACACATAATAGCTTAAGGACCCAATTTGCAAACTTTTTAGAATAAAGAGGTTAAATTCAGAACATACCAAATTCAAGTGTTCCAAATAATTCCGGATAGTGCTCCCTCATCTCATCTTCCGGCTCCCATGTCCACCCAGAACCCTTGTGATGCCGCCATTAAACTTTCACCAACTCCACAACCTTGTTCCTCAAGGTTTTCGTCTTCCGATCAAGAATTTCCACCGGTCTCTCAATATAACTCAGACGGTCATCCACCTAAATATCCTCTAATGGTACCACTGCGGTATCATCCACTGAGCACTTGTGCAGCTGAGAGCCATGAAACATGCTATGGATCTGACAGAGCTCGTTTGGAAGATCCAAGGGATATGCAACACGGCCCACCCGAGCCAAACCCCTTAAGGGACCGATATACCTGGGGCCAAACGTACCCCTCTTCCTGAATCGGATGACACCTTTCCAAGGTGACACCTTTAGGAGAACCATATCCCCCACCTGGAAGTCTATGTTTGATCGCGTCTGTCGGCATAACTTATCGACTCTGAGCTGTCTGGAGGCTACTCTGAACCTGCTGGATCAACTCGTTGGTCTTGAGTACCACCTTAGTACTCCCCAGAACCCGCTGCCGACCTCACCCCAACATATCGGGGTCCTACATATCCTTCCGTAAAGCATCTCAAAAGGAGGTCGGTCAATGATGGCGTGATAACTGTTGTTATGCGAAAATTCCGCTAACGGAAGATATGTATCCCAACTCCCACCACAGTCCAAGACACACGCCCGCAACTGTTATATTAGGTGTCTAAGCCCATAATTATAATTCGGATGAACTTGACCCGATAGTAGGATGGTCCTTTTGGGTTGCCCTCACACTGGTGACTAGACAGGATGACTGTTGAGGAGAGAGGCTGATTTATTATTAAGAATAATAAATTAGGGCATAAATATGATTATTAATATATTATAAGAATAATATATTAATTAGGAATCATATTATTATTTAGTATTTAATCAGAAATTAATTTGGAATTAATTTTGGGATTAAAGGAATTGAATGAAAGTGCAGGGGCTGTTTTGTAATTATTTAAATAGTTGAGGCTTTGGGCCATTGGATCACCCGTATTACGGATGGGCCGAAAATCCCTAGAAGGCTCTAGGTATTTTCTTCCAAGGCCTAAGGTAAGGAGGTCCATGGACTTGCTTAAGCCCTAAGCTAAGGAATTAGGGTTTCCACCCTGAAACCCTAGCTAGCCTCAAGTATAAATAAGCCCCCTAGGCTCTAAATGTAATTCCCTAATCTGCTTGTGTATCAATCAGATCCAATTGATGGTGTGGAATCCCAATCAATTGAATGATGTCAGATCAAATAGAAGAGAAGGAGAAGAAGATGATGATGAATCTTGTATGTATTGATATGATTGAAGATCCGGATAAAAGATTCACACACAATAACACACACTCTCTTTTCTCTCTCTCTAGAACACCTTCAAATGCACACACTTAAGCTCATCTATTCTATGTGTTCATCAATCACATGCACTCCTCACCCTATATATATATATGGACCTAAGGCCAAGCCCAAAATACAAATAATCCAATGCTCGGTCCAAGCTACAATTAATCCTATACTATTTTTGGCCCAAATAATAAAAACAATAAATTCTTAGAAAAGCAAAGTATAAACCATATTTTTTACCCAACAATCTCCCCCTTGGTTTATAGCTTTCTTCTCTTTTCTTAAATTACCCAACAAGCTCCCCCTAAAAAGTAGCTGGCTTTCTTGTCAATATTCGTCGAGAGCTTGGCTTCAGCATTAATCTTCAAATTCTTCACAACCTCAAGATGAACTTGATGAATCTTCAATGAATGACTTCATCTTGAGCACTTGAGCTTTTCTTCAGAATCTGGCATTGAACGCTCGTCGGGTGAGGAGGCTTGATGTACTGATTCTTGAAAGATAGCGCTTTCAGTTTGAGAATCTTCGGAGAGAACATCAGAGAGAACAAATCTTCTGGATCACTTCAGCAGGTACAAGATAGCAGCAGACTGATTGAGGAGGCTTCAATGCAATCCGTCACATATTCTTCAATTTCAGCTTCACCTTGCTTCTGGGGTTGAAAGATTGAATGTCGAAAGAATAATCTTCATTTCTTCCTCCTTCGAATGAGAATTCTTCGATGATCACGGATGAAGCCTTGGCTCAGAAATCTTCGACACAAACTTCCATGAGTTTCATCTTCACCTCAATTCACTTTTCAAGACAAAACAAAACTAAAAGAAAACTTAGCACACAATATATATATATATATATATATATATATATATATATATATATATATATATATATATATATTGATTTTTCATATTTTCTGAAAAAGAAATAAAACAAAAATAACACTATTTTTGGATTTTAAATTTTTTTTTTATTTTTGTTTGGTTTTCAGAAATTTTTTTTTTTTTTAAATTCTCCCCTAATATTTAAATTAGAAGAAAACTATGAACAAATTTAACAAAAATAAAATGATATCTAACTTTAAGAGTGATTTGGGATCAAAGTTTTTAGACAGCCTTTATCCGTTTATCAGTACCTCTCCCTTCATGAATAGATCTGGTCAATCGCCGATATTGTGGTCCACTTAAACACGAGAGATTGTGACAAAATTAGGACATACTATAAGTGACAGGACAATGTGATCCGAAGTTCCTAGATAATATTCCTTAAGGACCATTCAGCTGACGACGACCAAAGATATTGTTGTCCACCTAAATTGAGCAGCGAGATCTACAGACAACCTAGTGATTGTTCAATTTTAAATGTACTAGAACATGTTTCCCGCTTCCTGACATACCCCAATAATCAGGAACTTCCAAAGTACTCCTTACTTTAGGTGAGCAGACAATTATTATGAGAGAAGTCAGATTTAGAGTGCATATGCTATACACCCAGGTCGGATCTCTTCCAATCTCGCAGAGGGTGAAACATATGAGTAACCAGATTTAGAGGGATTGAGAAGTAGAATGGTGCATATGCTGTGTACCAGGTCGGATGTATTTCAATCATGCAAAGGAGACAACATATGACTAACAGAAAGAAAGCAAGAAAATAATTTCCTACAGACCTACTTTATCGGAATTCCCCAGTCGCCCCATCAATACCGGAATTAAGGACAAAGTCCGTACATCGAGGAAGAGTTAAACCACGGTTCTAGAGACAGATTATTATAGTGTGACCGGTGGATTATCATGTATATCTCCCTGCTCAACCTATCCAAGCGTCGTATTGTCAGGCTAAACGGATCTAACTAGGTCAAGATTTGTCAAGTCTGTGAATTCCTTAAGTTCAACTCTGCCTAGTCAAGTCCTTTTAGAATCTTTCGTGCCTACCAGCGCATCGAACACAGAGCCTAGACAATTCATATTCAGTCCCTTACACAGATTCAGATTGCCTGTTATCACATGATTATATCACTTCCCAAAACATCTCACTCAAGTACATTCCATAACCAACATATTTTTTTGATTTTCTGATTTTCTAATGTTTTTGGATTTTTTAAAATTTTCTAATTTTTTTTGTTTTTATTTCTCCCCCTAAATTTGTGCATAGGAGAGAAACGAAAGTAAATGAACAAATTTAAACTATCCTAAAACAAAAATTAGTCTTTAAAGCGAATCAGCTTAAGAAAAACTCGGGAGTATAGAGAGGAAAACTCAAACCGTAAGTCACCGATTGAATTTTCATCCAGAAGGTCTGAGAACAGCACGCGTAATCTCAGAACAGATCCGAAAATTCTTCATGTCATTAAGCACTAACCCCGTTTGTGATCTCTTCCTTTCTTCCTTTCCCGCAAAGGACACATACTCCCAAACAATGTTCTGAGTGTTGTACAGTTGAGAGATGTCTCCTATCATGTGCCAGGAACAGCCACTACCAACAAACCGAAGTCTGATGATATGCCTCCATAGCTGCTCCGACACAGAGCGGGATCAGTTGGTCTTTGGAACCCAGTCCATTTTGAAACTGGGTCGACCTTTGTCATCCTTGCACGGAACATTCTCCCACGACATGTCATGTTTATCACAAACAGAAGATGAAGAAACGTTAGAAGCATTAGGAGATTTGGGAGATTGAACCTTTGGTACCCATCTGTAGTTGGGTTTAACCCATTTCTTTTTCAATCTGATGGGTGGCTCAGTACTTGCTTTTGATCTTGATGTCGGCCGTTGAGATGACTTAGATTTTGGCTTCACGGGAGCATCTCTTGGATTGGGCTTCTTGGCCGACATTCCCTTCTTGTCCTTGGGAGTTAGATTCCTGGCCTTGTGGGTTTGATTCTTGGCCTTCTGTGCGATCCAGTCATCATGGTCTGAACGTGACCTCGAGGGGTTTCTTTTGAAGTATCTCCCTCTTGGCGCGTTTTGCCATCCATGTGCGTAGTAGGGAACATATGCGCGATTTGGACAGTTTCGGGCAATGTGACCAGGTGTTCCACAGTGAAAGCATGTCTTTTTCTTCACTGTGAAGTTGTTTCTTCCTGCCTCTGGTGGCGTATATTTTCCTTGTTTCTTATTGTTCCCACAAGCACAATTGCAGGAGGCACTCTGTTTCACTGGAATTGGTGGTCTCTATTTCTCAACAGCAGGTTGATCAGAAGCAGTTGAGTTCGAAGCAACAGATTCAGAGCTCAAGGAGATGTTGGTTTGTTCAATGGTGTTCTCCTTTTTCTCATCTTCTGCTACTTTACCTGCATATGAAGTAGATGTGCTAGAAACAGGAACATCAGTATTTTCAAACAAATAATCAAATATGTCAAAAAAATTTAACTCAACATGATCCGCTGCAAAAGCATCAAAGGCATCACAAGATGTATCATCAACTTTAATATCAGAAACAGAAGGTTGTTCATTGGAAACAGAAACATCAGGTTCAGGCTCAGTTTTGTTATCAGAAACAGATCCTTCAACTTTGTGCTTTGACTGATCTAAGGATTGATCTGCAGGGGAAGTAGAAATGTTAGTACTTTCAACATTAATAAATCCGCCTGAAACGAAACCAGACGGCTTTCCATAAACCATAAATGGTTCGTTGGCAATCTCAACCTTGGATAGGGGTTGATACTGCTATGTATGATTATAAGGAGGAGGTACACTATCATATCCTAAACCCTTTTGTTGGTTTCGTTTGAACTGCATGCAGTGATCAATCATGTTGGCAACTACCTCGCTTGATCCATCAAATTTTCTAAAATCAAAATTTACAGTTTCAAATTGTCCTTTTAATGTATCAAGCTCGGTAATTAGCTCATCATTTTGTCTTTTAACATAATCATAAAGCTCACATTTTTCACTGTATTCTATCTGAATTCTTTTAAAGTCCTTAATTTTTGTTTCTAACTGGGCCTTTAGGGGTTTCTGTCCTTTTCTAAGTTGATATCCTTCATATCTCAGGTCCTCAACTTCTCTTTTTAATAAATCAATTTGTTCCCGAAGAAATTTAATCGTATCTTCACTAGATAGTGTACATGAAACTTCACATGATTGAGAACATGAAACTTCATTGACCGGGAGGTTTGCGGAACTCATTGTTTTTCCACACTTCAAAGCGTCAATTTCTTCGATTATATCAGCTAGACTAAGACGATTGAGATCTTTTGTCTTCTTGATGACAGCCACGTTCATATCCCACGATTTCGGAAGTGAATTCAGTAGCTTTTTGTTTATCTCAGATTTAGTCAAGAAGATCCCAGCTATATTCATCTCAGTAGTGAGTGTGGTAAATCGTTGCAACTGAGCTTCCAGGTTTTCTCCAGGGATATAATCGAACATGTTGAAGTTTTGTCTTAACATCTCCTGATGACTCTCTTTCATGTCTTTAATTCCCTCGTAAACTTCAAAAACTATTAAAAGCACAACTAGAACTTAAAAGTCAAACCCAAAAAAAAATGCCCTTTGACTATAAACCTCAAAAGTCAACCTTAAAAGTTAAATTTAAATAGTCAAACTCAAAAGTCAAACTTAAAAGTCAAACCGAAAAGCTAAATTTGAAAATTTAAAAGTTAAACGAGAAAATTAAAGTTTAAAGTCAAAGGTCAAATTTTAAAATTCAAAGTCAAAATTTTAAGGTCAAAAGTTAAAAAATAAAGTCAAAAATTAAAAACTAAATTTTTGGTTGAAAAAGTAATTTAAAAATAAAAGATTTTGAATTTTAGGCTGAAAGTGTCAATTTTCGAAATTAAAACAGCGAAAATAAGATATTTGAATTAAAAACGGAAGGAATTTAACATCTAGCAAGCTAGATGAGTTGGAGGTGGCGCTGGTTGATGAATGGGAGGGCGTGAGTTCGATTCCTGGCCGCTCCAAATTCGCTCCCCCCTCTTTTTTTAAGTGAAGGTTGCTGAACGAACAAGAGATGCTGCTGAACGAACCGGAGGTGGCTGCTGAACGAGACGAGGCCGCAAACTCCACCGACCGTAAACACATTTACGGCCGTAAACTCCGGACCGTAAACCCTTCAAAGACCGTAAACATAGCTTCAAATCGCGAAAAAACCCGGCGTTTTTCACCATTTTTGCTCCAAAACTCGATCAAAAACTCGTTTTTATGAAAAACGCGAAGAACAAACCCCCCCCCCCCCTAATTTTTAGAGATCTATCCAAAAATGCAAGAATCTTTCCAAAATAAGATCAAATCGGCTCCAGATCTGACAAAGATGAGTGATACAATCCAAGCTCTGATACCACTTGTAAGTCCCTAATCTGCTTGTGTATCAATCAGATCCAATTGATGGTGCGGAATCCCAATCAATTGAATGATATCAGATCAAATAGAAGAGAAGGAGAAGAAGATGATGATGAATCTTGTATGTATTGATATGAATGAAGATCCGGATACAAGATTCACACACACTAAGACACACTCTCTTTTCTCTCTCTCTAGAACACCTTCAAATGCACACACTTAAGCTCATCTATTCTATGTGTTCATCAATCACATGCACTCCTCACCCTATATATATATGGACCTAAGGCCAAGCCCAAAATACAAATAATCCAATGCTCGGTCCAAGCTACAATTAATCCTATACTATTTTTGGCCCAAATAATAAAAACAATAAATGCTTAGAAAAGCAAAGTATAAAACATATTTTTGACCCAACACTAGATTTCTTCCACCCCTTGGAGAAACCCTAGAAGTGCTGATTTTTGGAGCAAGCTACCCTCTATCCTCTCTCTCATATTCATCCTTTCACTCTAGTGTGTTTGTGAGCCATTAGAGGTACTACATTTGTGGTACTTGTTCTCAAGATCAAAGGAAGTTCAAGAAAATAGTTGTTATTACTATATAGCAACAAAGGTATATATTCAAATCTTTGATTTGTGAATTTCAAAATATTAGATGCATGCTAGGTTTTTCTTTTATGTTCATTTGTTGTATGTCTAATAGAGAAAACATAGATCCAAAACTAGGGTTACACGCACACATAAGATTGTTTGTATAAAACCCATCAGTGGTATCAGAGCCTTTGGTTGTTGTTTTCAATTAGATTTGATACAAAACTATGAATTTGACAAATTAAGGTTTATGGGAAATAAACCCTAGGGCTTGGATTTTCGAAATTAGTTTTTCAAAACCCTAGTTTTCGAAATTTTTCTAGGGTTTTTGAACCCTTTTCCTTTGGCCCCATATTTTCGATTTTAGGGTTGGTTAACCCTAGGGTTTTCAAAAATACCCTCCTCCCCAAGATTAGATTTCAAAATTTTAGGGATTAGGATAATGTTATCTTTGGTAATTATCTTATTAATTGTTTAAGTGGATAATTAAAGATTTTGAAATATCCCTTCCCAAATTTTCGAAATCTAGGGGATAAGGGATTACTTTAAATTATCTATTTAATTTAGTGGATAATCCTAAGAGATTTAATACTGAATTGTTTAATTTTGGATAATTATTAAATCAAAGTTTTTAATATTTAAGATTTTAAAATTAAAAGGCATTAATTTTCGAAAATTTTAAATTGAATTCAAAACCCTAGTATATTGAAATGTTTAAAATACACCCTTATACTATTATAATATTAAAAGATTAATACTCATATATATGTATACGATAAGTCAGTCTTACCGTTAGTAGGCCTCATTCACGAAGCTGGTCTATAAGGGGGTATAACGAAATTGCCTATAAAATGGCGATTGAATGGGTGTCCACTCTCACCTAGCGCTTCCTTGACTAGTGGAGGGTCGTTAGCCGAACGGGTAGGATAGGACATTAATTCTCATTAATAAGTATAATGATAATTATGAAAGTAACTAAATGTTTTCATAAATTCCCAATCTTAGTTACTTTAGGAAAAATGTGAAAATGGTGCTATTCCATGAAATTACACTTTGCACCTTGCCAAGTTGTTAGTGGAGCGTGTGTGGTTAACCGACACACTAATTTGGACTAACAAGGGTGGCAGAGGGTAGCTCGATAATTATCATAGATAAATGGAGCGTGTGTGGCTAACGGGCACGTTTATTAGGTGATAAATGACATCGAGAGTACCACGCACATTTGCATGGTTATTCACACCTTGTTTCTGATACTTGGTATCCCAGTCACAAACTTGAAGGGAATAATCGAGATTAAACATGCCATTGAAAGGTTCAATGAATCTCAAAGAACTAGGCATTTCATAAAACTTAATTCTTTCAAATTTCATTTTTTTGGTGGTGAAATTGGTAAATCGTCATTTACCTCCCTTCAAATAATTTGCAATTAGATTACGGCATCCCTTTTCTAAATTGTGAATTATTGTGTATGGGTCCTAGCCTTAATATTTCATTTGGTTGTTATATTAAGGACTTTCTATCTAATAAAACTTGTTCTTCTTTTTCAGATGTCTACCTCAAACAACGCTTCAAACTCCAACTCTTCTGGCTCTTTCTCCCTCATGAACTTATGTGGGAGGGTCATTTTCGATGGGTCGAATTGTTGGGTTATGAGCATTCTAACACTCCTAAGTGTACATGCAACCCTAAATACCTTGGATCTATGTTTTCTCTATTATACATACAATTATGAACATCCAAGGTATTATCCTAATCTAGCATACAAAATAATAAATATAACAAGATAGAATACATACCTCTTTGATGTAGAATGTCTTCATGAAGCTTGAGTGCCTAGTGCCCCAAGTGTGACACCTCAAATGGTTCACACAACACCAAATACACTTGGAATAACTTGAGAGAAACTTGAACACTCCTTGAAATCGTCTAGCCCTCACACTCACACATTAGTGCACGATTTCTTGAGCCGTGGGATTCTTTTATATGGTGGCTATTAGGGTTACACCATGTAACTCATAACTTTACCCATTCCTTATGCTCCATGGATTTTAACCTCCATGGAGTATCCATAGGTCACCCCATGGACTTAGTCCAACATAAGGAATCTTGGATCACAAGCCCACATACATAAGAATGAATGATTTACACAATCAACCCATATATTTAATTAGTCTCCTTTTGATCACTTAATTAATTCCAAATTAATTCTTGATCAACACTAATTAAATAACCTTATTAATATATTAGAACTTATAATATATTAACCAACCTTAAGTGTTATTTCTCTCATTATAGTCTATCCAAATGCATGATGCCATGCAACCCAAATGGACCATGCCGGGTCGGGTCAAGTCTTACCAATTATAGTTATGGACTTAGACATTAATCCAACATTCTCCCACTTGGATAAGTCTAAAACTATTATTGCGTATGACTTCAGGAACCGATCAGCAATCGTAGCTCTCAAAAGCTTCTGTCGAACTCTGACCTTCTCGATGAACTCTGACCTTTGTCAATGACTTGTCCATTAGATAAGGGATCATATATTCCTCCATTCTAGATATCATATGGACTGAGACATGGATTATCAATCATTCTCTCTGTCCATTTGTTGTTTCCCGATTTCCGATTCATGATGACTGACTGATTGAACAAATCAAATCAGTCCTGGCTTGGCCAAGCACTCACATGTATCATCTTTAAATCATCGAGGGGCCCACAGATATCGCTTTTATCCCGAAGGTAAAAGGAATGGATAAACTTCGACTCATATGGCTTGTTCTACTACTTGTTGAATCATACACAAAGGCACGTTTTACAACATCGAGTTACCAATGCGTTTTCGTGCAATCAATGTATAACCAACTCATAGTAACAACTCATATCTCTAGGTTTGAAGAATATAAGATATTATCATCTCATGGTCACTCGTGATAAAATCCATGAAGTGATTCAAATGAGCGCGGGTTGAATCCAATACTCAGAACTTATGAGCACTCATGAGTGTTGTAGCACCACTTTTGTCCACCAACTTGGACCTCTACAAACCAACCCATGACAGTCTTGATTCATATCTACTTCCAACATATGACCGACTGTGGATGGTTTGAATAACTTAATCATTCAGGAAGAGCGACTTAGTTATTCTGGAAGTCAAAACATGCAAAGTGAAACACAAGAATAAATGAATCAAATATGGTATCAAACCCTATGAATATAAATAAACACTTTTATTTATCACCATACTGATTACTCATTATTCATTGTTTCGGTTTTATCAACTTTATACTTGAATTTAAAACAATAGTTGTCCCATGCTCCAAGCATGTACGCTATGTTTTCTAAACACTAGTCATGCCATACACCAAGTATGCATACTATGTTTGTCTATGATCTTTACTTTGTAAAATAGATCAATTGAACATCACTCCAATGATCCTCTTTTCACAGTCCCAAATTCTTACTGCAAATGCAAGAATTCCAAATTCATGCCAATTACTGAAATATGTTAGATTCTAAAATTATATGCATTGATCCTCTTAATGATTATGCACGAAGTCAGAAAGACTTGACAACAATCATTACAGAGCATTCCAAAGGAGATCAGCTCCTTGGAAACATCATTCTTTCATTAAGTTTCCTAATCTTACACAGATTGAATAATTTCTAACTTTGAAACATTTCCATATTCCATTTTGACTATCACTTCTGAACAAGAGTTGCCTCCTTACAGATTATGTTAATATGGTCCTTCCTGAATTAACATTATACTTCCAACTGTCCTTGAGCAACCAATCTTTGGTAAACCTTAGATTATCCTCGACAATTGCTTAATCATTTTAGTCATATCCAATTCTAGACCTTTTCCCTTCATAATGCCCCAGGCATTTGGAAAATTTTAGAAAGGATGAATATAGCACATGTAATCGATCCTATATCTGAAGCATATGGGACACGATTCATGATGTCTCACATAAAGACTAAACCAGTCTTTTGCTATAATATTTCCATTTCAACTTGCCAAGTTCTCAAAATTCAGATTATGAAAAGGGATGCCGTAATCATAATCGAATTTTAGAACGCAAATAATGGACCCATATATAGAATTTCCTTATGTTGAGCCATTCCAACATGAAATTCATATATATATATATATATATATATATATATATATATATATATATATATATATATATATATATATCCTTGATTAAATACGATTAAAATCTCAATCTAAGCTTTTAGAATTGAAATGAAGTATAATTTCCTCTCCCTTAATTATAACAAAACAACTTTTTCAGCCCCTGCAACCTTTTTCATAATTATCATGCTCCCACTAACATGATGATTATTAGCATAACACTTATGCTCCCACTAGCTTTGACATGTACTCAGAAATCAGCTGACTTTCTTACCAAAGTTCAGATTTCTGATACTAGATTGTTTTGATAAAACTTTATCAAAATCATACACCTCTCTTAGATAGCTCACATGTGTGTCTAAACAATTTTAGAACTATGAAAAGGGATGCCGTAATCATTGTCTCAATTGTATAGACCTTTGCCACTTCTCACAAGTCCATGTTAGTGTGCTGGTAAACCACACACGCTCCACTAACGACTTTGAGAATGCAAATATCACAATTGCTATCTAGATAAAATCTACGTAGTGAAAGTGTTTCCTCACCATCATTTTCATGAATCGGAGAGAAACCTTATGACACTTAGATTTAATAGTGTATGTGTTCTTATCCATGTGAATTTGTCAAAACCATAATCACAATACAAGGTTAGTGACAAATCCAAACTCATATTAATTAAACTTGTGCAATCTTAAATTCTTGCCATTTGGCAGCTCAGGTGCCTGCCATTGCTTCCAAGTAGTTGTGCAACCAATTGAGAACTCTCAGAACTCCTATGAAAAGCCAACTTGAATAGGCACAAAAATTTCAACACGATAGGTTATAAACCTCAAGTCGTGTGCTAGTGAAGGACTTTAGGTTTTATTCTTGATTAAGTCTTGAAACTTTCAAGAGCTTTAAGACTCCCACTGTCCTCTTGACATATAAGACTCCCTTGTCAAATATTCAAGAGATAGTGCGGATTCTTTATCCAAAACATCACAACTTACCAATTTCAAATGTACAAGAGTAGATAACCTTTTACTCTTACATTTGACTAGTGTTAACAAACCCTCTTTAAGATATGTCACTCAAGTTACAATCTTGGAGTATGACTCTAAGAATTGTTTTGGAACGAAGTATGACTCATCTTTTTGATTTAACCATTTCAACAATTCATGACTCCTCTTCTTAGTCATAAGAATGCACAAGATGACTTTAGAGGACCAATTGTGATATGGTATCTTAATCATTAAGATGATCATAAACATGATACTAAAGTACTCTCCCATCTTTTCAGATTTGAGAAATTTTTATCTTTCTGCCATACTTTGATTCTTCTTATTCGTTCTGTCTCACATTGAAACTTCTCCAATGCTACAGACTTATACTTAAACTTATAAGTATAACCATATTTACTGAACTTAAGTAAATCATGACGAATAGTCTTCTTGATCTTTTGTGGTGGACTTGACCAGTGCACAAGAATGTGTACTCGATCCCTTAGTCCTTTCCTTATTCACATAAGGAATTAGTCTTAATTTTCCAAGCTGAAAGTTCTCATTCATCATACTGTACAACTTGCATGATTCCAAGTTTCGGTCCAATTGAACCTTGGGTGATGAGAATCTTTCCTTATTTGGTAATATTAGACACTACCACAACCGAAAGAATCAAATCCATTTTTCCAATATTGCTATCAATGGAATCTTATAAGCAACAACTTTTCACAAATGCCATTGTAAGGATACTTAAAATAAATAAAATCAAAACCTTTTTCTTTTATTTTAAAACTTTGCGGAAAAACTTATCCTTACAATCCATATGAAAACCTTGTTGTTATCTATTCCTAAGCAATATAAATATCATAACTCTTAAGTAATAGCCCAAAATTCTGATCATCGAACCATGCGATTGAAATCCATCTTCGCGATCAGAATCAGCATGTACTTAATAGAGTTAGACAATGGACTTTACCTGAAGTAGAGCCAAACTTATTGACTTTAACATCCTTAGGTAAATTTGGCAGCTTCGTAACCAATGCCCCTTCCTTTGGAAATAGTTACCTATGGACCCTTGATAATGGGACTATCTCAGACTTTGCCTCTCTCTTTACCATTGGGTCAACCGAGTTGACTATGGCCGATCCCTTTCCATTGGGAAGAGAGAGCTTTACTGGATATCCAATGTCATCATTGTCAATGTCCATAGCGTTTTAGGAAGTTGATCTTAGCAAATAGATAAGATCATTAAGGGTCTTGTCTTAGTCTGTTTCATAGGATTCCCAAAAGAACTCACTATGTGACTTGGAAAGTAGTTGAGCCACCAACTTTCTCAAGACTTTGACACCCAACTCTCCCGGCTTGTCAATATGTGACTACATCTCCAAGATGTGATCACACCTAGACCTTGCCTTGCCAATAGCGCTTGAGTGACCTTAAACTTTTTAGGAACTTGTGGGTTAGGGAGAATAATTGGAGGAGGTGAAAGAAGTATGATATCCATGGGACATCATCTTCATTTAGGAAAGCTTGTTTCAAGAGATTTGGGAAGATCATAAATGTCTAGACCAGACATCTTTTTGGGAGATATTCAAGATAGTTGATTTAAAGTCCTTAATATGACACCCAATATGAAATATTAAGGCTAGGACCAAACAAACTATTTTATAACTTAGAAGAGGGATGCCGTAATCCAAGCTATAAAATATTGAAGGTAGGTGAATGACGATTCACCAATTTCCACCATGAAAAACGAAATAATTTATTAGGTTTTAATTGGATTTGAAAGTCCTAGATCTTTGAGATTCATTGAACTGTTCAAAGGCATGTTTCAATCTCGAGTGTGCCCTTCAGGTTTTGTGACTGGGATGCCGATGATCACAAAACAAGGTGTGAATAACCATGCAAATATACTTGGTACCCTTAATATTTACCCCTTAATCAGTGTGCCGGTTAACCACACACGCTCCACCGATACTATGATAAATATTAAGTTACCCTTTGCCTACCTTGTTAAGTCCAGGTTAGTGTGCCGGTTAACCACACACGCTCCACTAACGACTTAAGCAAAGTGCAAAGTGTAATTTCATGGGTTAGCACCAAATTCACATTTTCCTAAGTAACTAAGATTGGGTATTAATAAGAGTTTAGTTACTTAGTATTTATCATTAATACTTTTAATGAAAGGAGAATTATAGTCCTTGTCCTACCCGTTCGGCTAACGACCCTCCACCAGTCAAGGAAGCGGTGGGTGAGAGTGGACACCCATTAAACTGCCATTTTATAGGCAGTAACCTTATACCCCCCTTATAGACCGGCTTCGTGAATGAGGCCTACTAACGGTAAGACTGACTTTACTCTTATACATATATATAAATATTATTAACTTATAATATTATAAAGTATAAGGGTTGAATTTTAACTTTTAAAATTTTAAGGGCTAACTTGGAATTAAAGTATTCATAAGTGAAAACTTATCAAATTCCAAAACTTGAGGGCAAGTTTTGAAACTATTCAAAACTAATTAATTCCATAACTTATGAGTTTAAAGTAGTTTTAATTTAAAAAAAAAAAAAAAAAAAAAAAAAAAAAAAAACCTCTTCAAGTTCCATAACTTGAGGACAAGTTATGGAAGACTTTAAACTAATTAATAAAAAAAAATAACTTTTTTTTATTGTAACTTATGGAACTAATTAAGGTTACACTTTTTTTTTTAATTTAATGAAGAGACTCTTGAACCTCCATAACTTGAGGACAAGTTATGGAGCCATAAAACCATTTAATTAGAACTAGACTCTTCATTTTGTAACCTTTGCCAACTTTTATGAGTTTTATGATTCTTAAATGTGACTTTTCATATAACTTGAGGACAAGTTACAAAAACACACTTTGGAATCAACTCTTAGATTAAAATGGATTGAAAACAACTATTTCACACAACTTTTCTATTAATCTAAGAACCTCATAAGAACAAGATAATTCAAATCATCAATCTTCAAGAAATTAGCATGAACATACAAACTAATACAAATCTTGAAATTATGACAATTATCTTAGAAATTGGATTAGCATGAACATTACCACATCAAAAACAAGTTTATAAGTCCAAAAACATCTTAGGGTAATGTTCCTAGTCCAATCCAGCCAAAACAATCGAATATATGCATCCAACTCGATTTTTCAGCTACTTTTGCAAGTATAACAAGAAAACAAGCCTAGGTTCTGATACCACTGTTGGGTTATGAGCATTCTAACACTCCTAAGTGTACATGCAACCCTAAATACCTTGGATCTATGTTTTCTCTATTATACATACAATTATGAACATCCAAGGTATTATCCTAATCTAGCATACAAAATAATAAATATAACAAGATAGAATACATACCTCTTTGATGTAGAATGTCTTCATGAAGCTTGAGTGCCTAGTGCCCCAAGTGTGACACCTCAAATGGTTCACACAACACCAAATACACTTGGAATAACTTGAGAGAAACTTGAACACTCCTTGAAATCGTCTAGCCCTCACACTCACACATTAGTGCACGATTTCTTGAGCCATGGGATTCTTTTATATGGTGGCTATTAGGGTTACACCATGTAACTCATAACTTTACCCATTCCTTATGCTCCATGGATTTTAACCTCCATGGAGTATCCATGGGTCACCCCATGGACTTAGTCCAACATAAGGAATCTTGGATCACAAGCCCACATATATAAGAATGAATGATTTACATAATCAACCCATATATTTAATTAGTCTCTTTTTGATCACTTAATTAATTCCAAATTAATTCTTGATCAATACTAATTAAATAACCTTATTAATATATTAGAACTTATAATATATTAACCAACCTTAAGTGTTATTTCTCTCATTATAGTCTATCCAAATGCATGATGCCATGCAACCCAAATGGACCATGCCGGGTCGGGTCAAGTCTTACCAATTATAGTTATGGACTTAGACATTAATCCAACACGAATTTCAACGACTGGATTCGAAACATTCACATGGTCATTCGATACGAGGAAAAGGAATATGTCCTCGACAAAGAGCTTAAGGAGATTGATGAAGAAACTGCTACTCCTGAGCAACTGGCTAAGTATAGGTCTCATGAGAAGGACGTGAAAAAGGTGTTTTGCATCATGCTAGCCACTATGACTTCTGAGCATCAGAAGTCCTACAAGGACTTCTGGCCTTACGAGATGCACCAAGACATGATGTAAAGGTACCATCAAAGTGCTCGACAAGAAAGGTACGAAATTGTTGCCTCCATGATAACAACAAAAATGAAGGATGGAGAGTCCATCACGGCCCACTTACAAAGGCTTCGAAGATATGTGGACCGCTTGTTGAAGTTGAATGTCAACTTTGATGAAGAGTTGGCTATTGACATTATCTTACACTCTTTGCCTCCTTTTTATGATTAGTTCAAGATGACTTATCATATGAACAAGGAGGAAGTTACTCTAAGCAAGCTTCAATGCCTACTAAGAACTGCTGAAAGTACTTTAAAAGGCAAGTCTTTTGTACCCACTCCTGCTGCTGCTGACCCAGTCCTGGCAATTGGACATGGGAAAGGGAAGAAGAGGAAAGCTCCCTAAAAGAATGACAATGGAAATTCTCATGATGGATCATCTCCAATTGGGTCCAAAGGTGGTTCTGCTACTCCCTCATCTAATCCAAAGGAAGTAGAGTGCTTCTATTGTCATGAAAAAGGTTATTGGAAACGAAGCTGGCCTAAATACTTGCAGGACATTAAGGACGGGACGATAAAGCCCACCTTCACAGGTATTTACACTATTCAATCTAACAACTCATCACATGCTAGTTTTTGGGTCCTTGATACAGGATGTGGTTTTCACACTTGTTCTAATTTGTAGGTTCTAAGAAGAAGTAGGGATGTGGAGCATGGGAAGATGAATTTGATCATGGGGAATAGGAGAGCGTCACGTGTCACCAAGATTGGAGTTTATTCTTTATTGCTTAGTAATGGGTTAGGGTTAGATTTGAACGGTTGTTGCTACTCGTCGGAAATGGCGAGAAACATTATTATTTTCATGGTTTGTATAAACAAGGTTTTAGATTTTCGTTTAACAATGAAATTGGTTCTATAAATGTTTTCTATAATGGTAAATTATATTTTGAAGCATTGCCTTGTAATGGTATATATGAAACTGTGATGGTTGTAGACAACTTAAGAAATAATGTATTACATATTGATTCTTCTAATGGTTTAGACAAGGCATGCTTGTGGCATTCTCGTCTTGGACATGTCAACAAGAAGCGCATAGCCCAACTCCAAAAGGATGGAGTGTTGGAGTCATTTGACCTAAAGTCAGATGACACGTGCGAGTCTTGTTTCCTTGTGAAAGAGGTGAGGGTTTGTTAGATCTCATACATACAGATGTATATGGACCCTTCAGATCTAGAATAAGGGATGCAAATCGCTTCTACGTGACTTTTACTGATGATTATAGCAGATATGGGTATATCTACTTAATCAAGCATAAGTCAGAAACCTTTGAAAAGTTCAAAAAAATTTAACAAGAAGTAGAGAATCAATTGAGAAGGAAGATAAAGATGCTCAGATCTGATAGAGGTGGTGAGTATCTTAGTATCGAGTTCCTTGAGTATCTTAAGGAATGTGGAATTGTTTCACAATTGACGCCACCTAAGACACCACAACTTAATGGTGTGGCTAAGAGGCGCAATAGAACCTTGTTGGACATGTTTCATTCCATGATGAGTCGAGCTTCATTACCTATCTCATTCTGGGAGTATGACTTAGAGATTGTCGCCCATATCCTTAATCTAGTCCCAACTAAGAAGGTTGCCAAAACACCTCACGAGATGTGGACATGGAAGGTTCCCTCATTGTCACATATCAAGGTTTGGGGTTGTGAGGCTTTCGTAAGACGAGAGACTCACGACAAGCTCGAACCTCGTAGTGAGCGTTGTATTTTCATCGGCTATCCACAGAAATCCTTTGGATATTTTTTCTATAGACCTAGTGAGAACGTGATCTTCGTAGCACGAAGGGGTGTCTTTCGTGAAAGAGAACTCATATGCCAAGAGGATAGTGGGAGGCAAATTGACCTTGAAGAGCTTCAAGAGTTAAGCGATGAAGGAACCTATAACACTAGCGCTCAACCTGAGGATGGGACTCCTGTTGAACCAGTTGACGAGTCCTTACCTCTAAGACGTTCCAGTAGAGTTAGTGTTCCACATGTTTTGTATGGTTTCCATATAACAACTGAAGGTGATACGTTTATCAACGATAGTACACTGGTAAATTTGGATGAACCTAACAACTACAAGGAAGCCATGGCAGGCCAAGAGTCTGCAAAGTGGAAAGAGGTGATGGACAGCGAGATTCAGTCCATGTATGACAATCAAGTTTGGAACTTGGTTGACCATGTACTAGGTCGTAAGATGGTCGGGTGCAAATGGATCTTCAAGAAGAAGACCGACATGGATGGGAAAGTACACATGTATAAGGCGTGATTGGTTGCAAAGGGCTTTACTTCAACTCCTGGAGTTGACTATGACGAGAACTTCTGACCAGTAGCCAAGATCAAATCTATAAGGGTTATGCTAGCCATAGCTGCGTTTTATGATTATGAAATATGGCAGATGGATGTCAAAACTGCTTTCTTTAATGGGAAGTTGGTTGAAGATGTTTACATGAGTCAGCCAGAGAGTTTTGTAGATGCGAAGTATCCTAATAGAGTGTGTAAGCTTGAGAAATCCATCTATGGATTAAAGCAAGCGTCTCGCAGATGGAATCTTTGTTTCGATGAGAAAGTTAAAGAGTTTGGTTTTTCGAGAAGCGATGATGAGTCATGCGTATATGTCAAAGCTAGTGGGAGTATAGTTAGCTTTCTGGTGTTGTATGTGGATGACATACTACTCATAGGAAACAACGTTCCAAAATTGCAGGATGTAAAGTCCTGGCTTGGGAAGTGTTTCGCTATGAAGGAACTCGGAGAAGCTGCTTACATTCTGGGGATAAGGATTTGAGAAATAGAAGTAAAAGACTGATAGGAATTAGTAAGACTCAGAGTCCGAGTACCGATGCCGAGATAGCAGAGATAAGTCGAGGGCCATATGCTTCCGACATTGGCTCGATCATGTATGTTATGACATGTACTCGCCCTGATGTGGCGTTTTCTTTGAGCATGGTTAGTCGATATCAAGGGAATCCTGGTAGAGCTCACTGGATAGCAGTACAGAACATTCTTAAGTACCTACGAAGGACTAAGGACTAGGTCCTAACCCTCGATGGGAGTGATAACTTGAGAGTGACAGGGTATAGTGACGCCAGCTTTCAGACCGACAGAGATAATTTCCGCTCTCAGTCGGGCTTGGTATTTACCGTGAATGGAGGATCAGTAACATGGAAAAGTTCCAAGCAAGAGACTGTAGCTGATTCAACGTGCGAATCAGAGTACATAGCAGCAAGCGAAGCGTCGAAGGAGGCAATATGGCTAAAGAACTTCAGTGGAGACCTTGGAGTTGTACCAGCTATAAAAGAGCTTATGGAGATTTTCTGTGATAACGAGGGTGCAGTCGCCTTAACCAAGGAACCAAGGGATCATGGCGGATCGAGGCACATCGACAGAAAATATCACTCCATAAGACATCAGGTAGAAGATGGACTCCTCTTAGTGAAGAGGATATCGTCAGAAGAGAACCCAGCGGATCCCCTTACGAAGGGACTAAGTAGGGTTAAGCATTTTCAGCATGCTAGGAGCATTGGCCCGAGGGACGATATTAGTTTTAGTGATTAGATAGATAGTTAGAAACTTGTAATAAATAAATGTAATTGACATTTGATGATTAAGTAATAAGAGTTTTATTTATGAGTAAAGTTTACTATCCTTTTTCAATTGTTTATTTTATGTTTCATATTTGCATGTTTTACTTCCTGAATAATAAGATTATTTGAATTATCCACAGCCAATCATACTTTGGAAGTAAGTTATGAGGTTAGATTGTCATGAATTGGTTTGTAGATTGTCTAAGGTGTTAGACATAGCAAAATCTTGCTGCAACATTCATGAGTGCTTTTGAAATAAGATTTGAGTATTGGATTAAACTCACACTCATATGAATCACTTCATGGAATTCATCATGAGTGAGTGTGAGACGATAATATTGTATAGTCTTCAAACCAAGATATATGAGTTGTTGCTTATGAGTTGGTTGTACATTGATAGTACGTAAACGCATCAGTAACTTGATGTTATAAAACGTGCTGTTGTGTATAAATTAACAAGTAATTAGTACAAGCATATAAGTCGAATTTTATATGTTCCTTTTATCCTAAGAGGATTAAAAGCAATATCTTGGGCCCCTCGATGATTTTGTGTTGACTTATGTGTCGGGCCCGGTCATGACTGAATTAATGTGTTCAATTAAGTTCTATGTCAAAAAAATCAGAAATCGGGAAACAAACAGTTGGACAATGATTATGACTCTATTCCATGTCTTTGTCCACACGATATCATGAAGAACAAAGGATTTTGTGATCCCTTATCTAAAGGACGTGTCAAAGTTCAATAGCAGCTATTTGAGAGCTACGATTGCTAATCGGATTTTGAAGTTGCATTGGCAGTTATAGTTAATAGACTTATCCAAGTGGGAGACTGTTGGATTAGGTGTCTAAGCCCATAACTATAATTGGGATGTACTTGAACCGATAGTAGCATGGTCCTTTTGGGTTGCCTTCACACTGGCGACTAGACAGGATGACTGTTGAGGAGAGAGGCTGATTTATTATTAAGAATAATAAACTGGGGCATAAACATGATTATTAATATATTATAAGAATAATATATTAACTAGGAATCATATTATTAATTAGTATTTAATCATAAATTAATTTGGAATTAATTTTGGGATTAGTTGAAAGTGCAGGGGCTGTTTTGTAATTATTTGATTGTTGAGGCTTTGGGCCATTGGATAACCCTTATTAGGGATGGGCTGAAAATCCCTAGAAGGCTCTAGGTATTTTCGTCCAAGGCCTAAGGTAAGGAGTTCCATGGACTTGCTTAGCCCCTAAGCTAAGGAATTAGGGTTTACACCTTGAAACCCTAGCTAGCCTCAAGTAGAAATAAGCCCCCTAGGCTCTAGATTTCGTCCACCCCTTGGAGAAACCCTAGAAGTGCCGATTTTTGGAGAAAGCTACCCTCTCTCCTCTCTCTCATATTCATCCTTTCACTCTAGTGTGTTTGTGAGCCATTAGAGGTACTACATTTGTGGTATTTGTTCTCAAGATCAAAGGAAGTTCAAGAAACTAGTTGTTATTACTATATAGCAACAAAGGTATGAATTCTAATCTTTGATTTGTGAATTTCGAAATATTAGATACATGCTAGGTTTTTCTTTTGTGTTCATTTGTTGTATGTCTAATAGAGAAAACATAGATCCAAAACTAGGGTTGAATGCACACATAGGATTGTTTGTATAAAACTCATCAGCAACAAATCCTCTAGAGTCTGAATGCTCCACTCACTCTAACCATCGGTCTACAGATGGAAGGCCATGCTGAAATGCAGACGAGTACCCAACTCGTCATGGAACCTCCTCAAAAACATGGAATTAAAGCTGACATCCATGTCTGAAACCATGGAAACCGGCACCCCATGCCATGCCACATCCTCCCTGATATAAATCTCTGCTAGCTTCTCTGCAGAGATACTCTCCTAGATCGGGACAAGATACATGCTTTTGGCCAATCGATCCATGAAGACCCATATTGAATGCACTTTGCATGCAGTCCGAGGCAATTTTGTGATGAAATACATGGTAATATGTTTCCATTTCCATACGGGAATCTCCAACGGCTACATCTTTTCGTGAGGTAGCTGATGCTTGGCCTTGACTTTCTTGCAAGTCAAGCACCACTCCATATACCAAGCCACATCCCGCTTCATCCAGGACCACAAAAAATCAAGACGAAGATCTCTATACATCTTCGTCGCCCCGGGATGAATGGAGAAACTAGGCTTGTGCACCTCCTCTATCAAAACCTGACACACACCACCCCAATATGCAACCCATACCCTACTATGAAGAGTCAACAACCCACAACTATCATAATATAAGGAAACCACTTGACTCACAATACGCTCACTCTTATGGTGCTCTTCCTTCATACCCTCGATCTGAGCCTCTCGAATCCACTCTAATAGCAGACTAACCATGGTCATCCTCAAACATATATCCCTGATCGGGGCTGCGACCGCCTTGCAGCTGAGAGCATCAGCCACCACATTGGCCTTCCTCGGGTGATAAAGGATCTCACAATCATAATCCTTCACCACATCCAACCATCAGCGCTTCCTCATATTCAGATTTGGCTGATCCATCAGGTACCTCAGACTCTTGTGATCTGTGTAAATGGTACAACGGACCCCATAAAGGTAATGTCGCCAATTCTTGAGGGCGAAAACCACATCCCCCAGCTCCAAATCATGTGTCGGATAATTCGCCTCATGAGTCTTCAGCTGCTACGAAGCGTAAGCGATCACGCAAAACCTCTGCATCAACACTGCCCCAAACTCGTGATCAATGCATCACAGTAAACCACAAAATCCTCAACACCCTCTGTCAGGGTCAAAATCGGTGCGTCACACAACCGCTGTCTCAACGTCTCAAAAGCTGCTTGGTGCTCAGGCCCCCAGTGAAATGTAACCGTCTTCTTTGTCAACCGAGTCAAAGGAACAGCTATCTTGGACAAATGCTAGATAAACCTCGGATAATAACCTGCTAGACCAAGGAAACTCCGAATCTCAGATGGAGACCTCAGAACCTCCCACCGAATCACGGCCTTGACCTTGGCCGGATTGACCAGAATGCTATTCTAGTTGACAAGGTGCCCCAGAAACTTCACCTCGCGCAACCAGAAATCACACTTGGAGAACTCTGTGAAAAGTATCTCCCTCCTCAAAGTCTCCAACACTTCCCTTAAGTTCTCCTCGTGCTGCTCCTGGGTCCTGGAATAGACCAAGATATCATCAATGAATACAATCATAGACCAATCCAACAGCGGCTTGCACACGCGGTTCATGAGATCCATGAACACGGCTGGAGCATTGGTGAGCCCAAAAGGCCTCACCACGAACTCATAATGACTATAACGAGTCTGGAAAGCTATCTTCTGCATATCCTCGCTTCTAACCCTCATCTGATGATAACTCGAACACAAAACAATCTTGGAAAACCAAGATGCACCCTGAAGCTGGTCAAATAGATCATCAATCCCCGGGAGTGGATAACAGTTCTTCACCATTACCTTATTCAGCTCCCTCTAGTCTATGCACGTACGATAAGACCCATCCTTCTTCTTTACAAATAAGATTGGTGCTCCCCATGGCGAATTGCTCGGTCGAATGAATCCCATGTCTAATAGCTCCTGCAGCTGTGTAGACAACTCTTGCATCTCGGGAGGTGCCAACCGATATGGTGCCTTGGCTATCAGAGCCGCACTAGGAACCAGATCAATCTTGAACTCAACTTGCCTCTCCGAAGGCACCCCAGGAAAATCCTCTAGGAACACATCCAGATACTCCTGCACAACAGGCACATCATCCATACTCGCCTTACCCTTATCACGGGTATCCATAACATAGGCAACAAATCCGGAACAACCCTGCTGAATATAGCGTCTGGCCCTCGTTGCTGAACACACAATCGGCCCACGCTAAGCTCTCTTTCGCTAAACCACTGACTCTCCCTCACTTGGGATTTGAATCTGAACTAACTGCTTCTCACAATCAATCACCGCCCCATTAGGGCTCAACCAATCCATGCCCATGATAACCTTGTTCCCACGCAACAGGATGGGAACCAAATCAATCAGATACTGCTCGCTGAACATCTGAAGAGTACATCCCCGATGAACCCTCGCTACCCAGACAGATCGATTATCCGCAATATCAAAATCTAAACGACAATCCAGCTCCCCCGGAGCTCCGAAAAACCTCTTGTTAAGCACAAGCGATACAAAGGATTGGGAAGCCCCCAAATCAAACAATATCGAAACAGAAATACCGTTCACGAGGAACGATCCTAAAATAAATATGATCATAAGCAAGCAATTCAATATAAATAAAGTGATAAGGAGAAGATACATACCCGTCACCACATCAGGTGCCACGTGAGCCTCCTAGGCCATCGGCTTAGTGAGTCCCCCAAGATAACTCATACCACACATAACTAAGAACATAATGGGCCCCGCCCTAATTAGATACAGGCCCCGCCCACACTCGCATAACGGGCCCCGCCTACACTCGCATAATGGGCCCCACCCACACTCGTATAACGGGACCCGCCCACTAAGATACGGGCCCCGCCCATACTCGCATATCGGACCCCGCCCACTGAGATATGGGCCCCGCACACACTCACATAATGGGCCTCGCCGATCATACAACCACATAAACATACCAACACATGTGATAATCACAAAGGTAACAACATACGATACAGTCATCGGGCCTTCCCCGGCATCGAGCCCCGCTCGGCATACATAGGAATACATACACATGCAAGAGTCACGCAGACAGCTAGCATCGTAACATAATAAACCATAGGCTGGCATTGGTGCCTTCGACCCACTAAACACGGTGAGGAGACTCACCTCGCACTGTCGAATCACACAGACGATCACTGGCTGCTGGCTGACAGATTCCCCGAACTGTCAATATCAAAACAACACCCAATTAACAATTGGCTTCCAATCTATAACCATAAATCCATACTCGGGGTACAAAGACCATTTTACCCCTAACCTAGCTTGGTCTGAGACTAAGGCCCAAACTCAGAATCTGAAAGGCCCAAAAGCCAAATAAACAACCAAGGCCCAAATATGGCCTAATTTTTCAAATTGGGCCCAAACTCCTTACATAGGCCTTAACCTAAAGCCTAACCAATTTTCTTAGTCCAAAACACTTGTACTCAGATGGCCCATTAAGAACTCAAACACCCAAGCCCAAAAGAAAGCCCAACCACGTATCCCAATGCAAAAATCCACCTGACTGAGTACACGGGGCATACTCAGTTGTACGCTAAGCGTACTCGCTATTTGGCTTGTACGTTGCGCGTACATACTTGTACGCCCAGCGTAATCATCCATTAAGCCAAAATCAACATTAAGCTCTTAATGCTAAAGTCCAGAAGTCCAAACCACAGATCTGAGTCCACACAAGTGTCTAGAACCATAAAGTCACTGACTTGGTGAGTTTGCATGCCCCAAAAGAACCAATCTTCAAGATAAGGCTTTATACTTTCACCAATTGGACACTCTCTCATGCATGGGGGATTCCAAACCCTAAAGGAGGAAATTTATGCATCTAGAACCTCAGAAACACCAAGAGTGACAAGTCATAGCTTCTGGATTGGTATCAAACCACTAGATCTCATTCTTGGGGCCAAAAAGGGACCAAAACTCATACAACATAATCAAGATCCACAAGCTCTTCCTTGATCCACAACCTTGCACCAAACTCCATATTCTTGGAAATGACCCATAAACACCAAAATGCACATAATGAGCTCAAAAACACCATCATGGAGGCTAAGGGATGATTTCTAGGGTTTTTGGGGACTTGGAGGCTGGTAAGGAGGCCATCCAACAAGACTTAATGTGCTTATATATGGTACAACATCCAAATTAGGGTTTTCAGTTTACCCCTCGTATGCCCTGCGTACTCCTCGTACGCCCTACGTACGAGGTCTCACACCCCCGATCCAATCCTCACAGTACGCTAAGTGTCCACCACATTAAGCCCAACGTAATGCCCTTCGCATCATGACGCTGCACGTACTCCCTAGGTACCCCCCTCGTACTAGGGTTTCCCCTTAAACCCTTAAGCACTCCGAAGGCCATAACTTCTTCGTCATAAATCTGATTCCGACGATCCTTATATCCATGAAAAGGTAACGAGAAGCTCTACACTTTAATCAACTCGTACATGACTTACCATATCCCGAACAAACATCCATTTCCTATAGAAGCCCGAGCTGACTTATTACCAAAATACCCTTTGGCTCCAAAGCACAAACCGAAAACCCGGATCATCCAAATTACATCATCCACCCCCAAATGAGTCCAAATCTCAATTCTTCAAGGGTGCCAAATCTTCCAATATTCGATCCTTGATCACCACCCCGAAATAGGAAACGATTCGAAACAGGGAACTACAACTCTCCCCCACTTAAATTAGATTTCGTCCTCGAAATCATTCCTTACCATCCCCGGCACGCCAAACAAAGTGAGCAACACGGCCACAACCCCGAGCATACCACAGTCTTCCCAAGGCACCCGAAACCCACCCTCATAGGGCTCTCAAACCCGAAGATGAAGGAATCCTTTCACCACCCGAAAAAATCTATCACAAATTAACCACGACTACTCAACCTAAAATCTGAAGTCTCGAGATGGTCTGACTCCCTGACAGACCACCCCAATTGAATCATTGCTAAAACCATTCCACTTATCTCCCAACTGACTACCCAACTTCTGATACTTGAGGTTCCCGCTAGAAAACAGAATCACAGATCTATTATTGTTACAGAATACTCACACTTGACTGAAGGCTGAGATAATCCTCCGAGTAGAAGACTCATCCCTGCAACGGTTAGACTCAGACGAGAGTTGTGCAACATGGTCAACTCTTTTAGTCTGAGATTATTTAACCCAAGCGGCAAGTGATCTAACATATTCTACGATAAACAAGAGACTCCACACACGCGTTCCAACTCAATAATACTGCCTTGACTTATCTTGATGCCCTTTACAAATAGAACCCATCCAAGACACAATCACAACGTCTTGATCTACCATCAAAAATGAATCCATTCCTTACTCTTGAACCCTTCAATCGATGCTCTCGGTATATAGATACCCTAATTATTAACCCACTGAAAAGAAAGTCATGCACAAAAACACTCGTGATTCCCAACTTGAGATATCCACCAAAAACCAACCCGATACTTAATTTATAGCCCCAGATCCATAACTCCGCACTTGCATTTCACCCAAAACTTTATGATTCACGACAACCCCTCACTAGACCAATCTATAAAGGTTCCCAAACCATCGCTGAGACTACCAGTCTCACACCTGATCCAACCACAAGCTTCCCAAGAGTCCAACTAACAAGGCTACTCAGCCTATAAACCTTTCTGCGTCACACACTGACCACCCACTTAATCCTACAACTCAAGATCAAAAACCTTGACCCAACGGTCTCCCGTAGGGCCCACCTGGATTACCACAATCATACTGGCCTTGCCCATGGGGCCTACCCAACTATACCACAGAGAGGCCTCGCCCATGGGTCCCACCCATCTAGAGCTACACAGGCCCGACTCCGCCTCGGACCCCAGTGGTACTCAACCTAAAATAGAGAAATACTCCTCGACAATCCTGACCGATGTGCCCAAGGCACGAACTGATTCCCCCTTTACACTCATGAACACCTCCAACGAGATCCTACCTCGAACTGGTGAATACTACGATCTCATCGCAGTCTTACAACACTTCAAGCCAACCATGATTACCACCCATTGCCTTACCACACTCAAACCATCACAACCCAACTAATCCTGAGCCAAAACCTGCATCCAGTCAGGTGTTCGGGTTAAACTTTGAATTTTGAAGCCCTCAACCTGGACTCAACCACAAGCCTACTATGCATAATAAATGATACGCCAACCGATGGTTGGAAGTTTCCTGAATTCCCACTTACACAGCCTCAATCTAAATGACCACTTGTAGAGTCCCAAACAATGATCCAAACCAGTGATCAAAACAATAATCAATCAATATGAACAAGAATGGAGTAGAAAAGGAGATTTATCAAGCAATGCACACGTTTATTAGCTTAAATGTCTGGTACACCTTGAGCACACACACATTGACCGTAAACACACTAATACGTCACCTCACTCTGACACTATTTATAGGAACAGACTGGCCGTGAACAGAGTTCACGGCCGAACATGTGTTCACGGCTGTACACCCGTTTACAGCCGTGAACACTGTTACAACCACAAACAATCACGAAAACACACATTACAAGACCAAGACCCTATTAAGACCTATACAAATAGTTGTGTACCCCAAACCACTAAGTTGTGACCTATCAATCTCCCCCTTGGTTTGAGGCTAGCATGAACTCAGTCTTCTCTTATTTTGGCTTCTCTAACAGCATCACATCTGATTTTCCCATAGCCCCTATCCAAAGCCTCTTATCAATGATCTTTGCAACCATTCTTGTGAACTCCTTGGCGGCCGGCTCCATAATCTCTGACTTGCAGATAATTTGATGACTAGACAAGGTGTGAATATCTCGCTCACTAAACCGCAGAAGATCTTTTGTATCAGATAGACGAAGAATACCTACTTTAAACTTGATCACAGTTGTGGCTGTGGCCTCATCGTACGCCCAAAATTCCATTTTATCCAGATATCCCTCATGAAAGTGAAGAGGAATAGGAATTTCTTTTAACTGTTTGGTTGCCGGCCACAACACTATCTTCATTGGTTCGTTGGTTCAGGGATCGAGCACATCCTTGTCTGTTCTAATAAAAGACTCTGCAGTTTTCATTCCAGCAAACTTCTCCTTGACCTGCCTCTCCAGAAAAAGTTTGAATTCAAAGGCCACAGGGTTGTGAGTCGGATTGTGAAATGGAGCAACGAAAGTTCTGTAAGATCGACTCAAGTTCAGGAACAAAAGGCATGAGTATCCTTGTAATATTCCGTGTGACCAGAGTTCCTTTTCACCATCCATAATTTTAATTCGTCTTTGTATTCCCACATCTTGATTCCCAATCGATCGCCAAATTTGTCTCTGAACCTCCTCGTTTCAAGATCGTTTACAGTGAGTTGAGGTTTGTCAGCACTGAGGCTTTCATCAGAGTTCTTCATGAAAAGCAATCCTTCCTTCTTTTCAGAAGAAACCTTCCTCTTATCTTGCCTGATGGTGATTCGAGGGTTGGCATTGACAGGTTCTTTTTCGAATCGATCGACAATCCTTGTGGTTCTGGGAGGTGGTGGATCCACAGGGTTGTCATGCTGAGAAGGTTGGACACGAGCTTGTTGAGAAGTCTGAACTCCACTGAAATCTGAGACAGAGGATTTGAATTTATCGCCCAATTCTTCAGCGAGTTTGCTCTTCAGATCGTAGTAGCAAGCAATTAGAGCTCTAAGATGAGTTTGCAAGTCGGTGATCTGTTTGGACTTGGATTGATTATCTTCTTCAAGGTCCGAGACTCGGACGTCGAGATTTCCAATCAACACGTCCTTTTCTATAATCGTCTCTATTAACACTCCGACCTCTTCCTTGAGCTTTTGGGCAGTTAGGTCCACTCCCTCTGAGTTGCCTTCCTCAATTTATATGCCTTTTCCGCGAGGAGGAAGGTCTGTTGCTTCTTGTTCAGTCAAAACCCTTGCGAGCCTCTCAGAGGCGAAGTCATGCGCAGGCCTTGGGAGGGAGGAACCTCCAGGAGCTGAAGAGCTCCCGTTTTCAAACATATTGCTTGGTCCTTCTTGTGTTTGAACTATTGGTGTAGTAATTGGTGTTGTGATTGCAGGCTGTGTCGGCGAGGCCTGTTCCCGAATAAGTACTCCCGGCCTCGGATCATGTCTTCTCCTTTTCAGTGGAGGCTGGGAGGTTTGAGTCGTAAGAGGATCACTCACAGATGGCAGAGAATTTGGAATGTCAATGTGAATGGGAGGAATCCTTGATGTTGCATCCGTATCAATGGTAGCGCCGGCCATCTGATCTGAATATGGAGGCGTCGCTTCTTGAACATCTTCTACTTCCCTTGTCTCTGTTGCCCGTTGTGCAACTTCATCGACATCGTTAAAGAAGGAGTCAAGGTCCTCATTTGTTGGGTAGTAATCATTCTCAAATCCGAAAGACATGTCAATATCATTAGGCCCAGACATGTTCCCACCAAAAATCGAATCATCATCACTAAGACCATCATCTTCACCATTATCATCCGCATTTTCACCCTCATTGAAATCACTTTGCACCTCCACATTTATCATGTTATCATGTAACTCTGCTACAAGTGCAACAGGAGGAACTCTTTCATCTTCGTGCTCAGTGACGGTTATGACATCATCTTCAGATTCCATGTGGTCAGAGGAGTCGTTAGACTTAGATGCATCACTTAACTCTGCAAACAATCCGAACTTCTTCAAAGGGTATTTTCCTATGAAGATAAACTTACCCTTACGGTTCTGTTTCATTAAACCGGAAGTGTTTGATCCAAGAGATTTCATATCTAGTGTTTCTCCTCCTTTTTCAATCTCAGGGTACATGTTGTTGATGATCAACTGAAGGAATCTTGGATACATAAGGAATTTATCTCTTTTCTTTCCTTCAAGATTCCCAATCAATTCATCCAAGATGTATTTGGAGAAGTTGAATTCAATACCCACAGCAAGAGCGGCGATTGCACCTGTGTTTAGTAATGAAATTTCATTCGCCCTAGATTTCCTACCGGAGATGCAGCTCACGAACACATGAGCTAGAAACCTCCAGAAGGGTGGTAACAGCTTCTTGACGGTTGGAGGAAACTCTCCTTCATAACCCATATGTTCGATGATTGTTTGTGTTTGATCCATTGCAATCTCAGTCAGAAAACTTGGTTGGTCTTCAATTCTCAGAACTTCTCGGATGATCTGCTCTGTAACATCAATTTTTCTTCCTTTCATAGTTGCCTCAATAAATTTTGAGTCACCATCTCCTTTTTGCACCACAACAGTGCTCCAAAACTCTTTAATTTGAGTTTGGTAGATCATAGGACTTAAAGTTAGAGCAAAAGCGAGGCAGCACTTCTTCAAATCGTGCACCATGGACTTGAATTCACCGTGGGCTGCTGGTGGGTCAACCAGGAAGATAGCCAAGTTGTGGTTGTCAGCAAATTTTAGTTCAGCCATTTTTGTTCTGCACTTAGCCAAGCTAAGTGAGAAAACAATTTACTTAAACAATTAAGTTTAGGTTTTACTCATTAATCAATTATTTAGGCTTTTCTTGAAGATTAAGTGTTAAAAACAAAAATTCAGTCCAAAAATTAGGGTTTACGGTCAGAGAGGGAGTTGACGGCTATAAACGGGTTTACGGCCGTAAACCCTTCAATGGATGTGAACCCTTCAATGGCCGTGAACCCTTCAATGGCTGTGAACCCTTCAATGGCCGTAAACGCCGAACATATTCATACCTACGAGAGTAAATACACAATTTTGGGTGAAAAAAACGAATTACGATGAATCGATGAACATTGATTAGTGAGAATTTCGAGGGGTTTACGGCTGTATGCTGAATAGTGAAAGAGAGAAGGAGTGTGCGGCCACCAACTCGGACTTTATATTTGGACCCTACCCGGTCCATCCAAATGGGCTGCAACCCAAGATGCTCTAAAAATTAAGCCCAATACCAAAAAAAATCAAAAATAATGCATTTTGAGGACTAAAAATTAAAATAAAATAAAATCTAAATATTTAAACTAAAAAATAGATATATTTATTATTATTATTTTATTTTTTATTTTTATTTTTATTTTATTTTTTAATTTTTTTTAATTTTTTTTAATTTTTTTTAATTTTTCGCAAATTAAAAATAAGATAGAATTTAAATTAAAATGATTTAACACTAATTTCGCTTTTACTAATGCTAATAATATTTTTGTGATTTTGGGATCAAAGTTATTAGACAGCCTTAATCCGTTTATCAGTACTTCCCCCTTCATGAATAGATCTGGTCAATCGCTGGTATTGTGGTCCACTTAAACACGAAAGATTTGTGACAAATTTGGACAAACTATAAGTGACAAAGTATTTGACCCTATGTTCCTAGATAGAATTCCTAAGGACCATTCATCTGACGACGACCAAGGATATTGTTGTCCACCTAAATTGAGCAGTGAGATCTACAGACAACCTATTAATTGTTCAATTTTAGATGTACTAGAACATGTGTCCCGCTTCCTGATATACCCCAATAATCAGGGACTTCCAAAATACTCCTTACTTTAGATGAGCAGACAATTATTATGGGAGAAGACAGATTTAGAATGCATATGTTGTACACCCAGGTCGGATCTCTTCCAATCACGCAGAGGGTGAAACATATGACTAACCAGATTTAGAGAGATTAAGAAGTAGAATGGTGCATATGTTGTATACCAGGTCGGATGTGTTTCAATCACGCAGAGGAGACAGCATATGGCTAACAGACAGAAGGAATTGCATAGATAGAAGATGCAGAGAGATAGAATTGCATATGTTGCAGTCCAGGTCGGATGTATTTCAATCACGCAGAAGAGGCAACATATGACTAACAGAAAGAAAGCAAGAAAATAACCTTCTACAGACCTAATTTATCGAAATTCCCCAGTCGCCCCGTCAATACCGGAATTAAGGACAGAGTCCGCACATCGAAGAAAGGTTAAACCACGCTTCTAGATATAGATTATTTAGTGTAATCCGCAGATTCCCATGTATATCTCCCTGATCAACCTACCAGAGCGTCGTATTGTCAGGCTAAACAGATCTATCTAGGTCAAGATTTGTCAAGTCTCTAGATTTCTTAAGTTCGTCTGTACCTAGTCAAGTCCATTTAAATCTTTCGTGCCTACCAGCGCATCGAACACAGAGCCTAGGCAATTCAACTTTGGTACCTTACACAGATTCAAATTGCCTGTTATCACATATTTATATCACTTCCCATCACAACACTTACAGATAAACTACAGAAAGGACACTATTTTTGGATTTTTGATTTTATAATTTTTGTTTGGTTTTTGTTTATTTCTCCCCTAAATTTATGCATGGGTGAGAATGAAAACTAAATGCGCAAATTTATACTAACCTAATAGCAAATAATTAGTCCACAAAGCGTATCATTTTCAAAAGTCCCACAAGCACATCGAATCGAGCTTTGTTAAACGGTTTTGTGAACAGATCCGCCACATTATTAGTAGTGGGAACCTGTTCCAACCAAATGAGCGGACGCTCATAACAATCTCTGATAAAATTCACTTTGATGTCGATGTGCTTGGTTTTCGAGTGTTGGACTGGGTTTTTGGAAATTTGAATTGCAGCTTCATTATCACAGAAAATAGGGGTTTCTAGAAAGTGCAAACTATAATCCAACAGTTGATGTTGGATCCATATGACTTGAGAACAACAGGCAGAAGCAGCGACATATTCCGCCTCCGTCGTTGAGGATAAGACTGTATGTTGTTTCTTGCACTGCCATGACACCAGCCGATCTCCCAGAAACTGACATCCGCCGGACATTGATTTCTTGTCAAGCTCACAGCCTCCGTAATTACTGTCAGCAAAAGCATATAAATCAAATTCAGAATTTTTCGGGTACCAAAGACTCAATTTTAGGCTGCCTTTCAGATACCAAAAAATTCTTTTGACAGCAATTAAATGGGAAAATTTAGGATTAGCCTGGTAACGTGCGCACTGACAGACCGCGAACATAATGTCTGGCCTGCTCGCGGTCAGATACATCAGCGACCCGATCATCGATCTGTATTCAGTTTGATCTACGGATGCGCCTTCAGGATCTGGAGTCAACAGCGGTGGCTTGGCCATCGGCGTTAAGGCAGGTTTTGCATCTCTGAACCCGAACTTCTCTAGCATATCATCCACATGCTTGGCTTGATGAATCAGGATTCCGGTTGAATCTTGTTTGACCTGAAGCCCCAGAAACATGGTCATCTCCCCCAGGGAACTCATCTCGAACCTCTTCTTCATAACAGCTTCGAACTCCTTGCACAACTGTGGACATGTTGACCCAAATATAATATCATCGACGTATATTTGCACAAGAATCTGATCGGCACCAACATGCTTAATGAACAGGGTTTGATCAATTGTTCCCCATGTATATCCGTTCTCAAGAAAGTGCTTTGTAAGAGTTGCATACCACGCCCTTGGAGCTTGATGTAACCCGTATAAAGCCTTGCCCAACTTGTAGACGTGATTCAGAAACTTGGAGTTGACAAAACCAGGAGGTTGATTAACGTAGATTTCTTCCTTCACAGTGCCGTACAGGAAGGCAGTCTTGACGTCCATCTAGTAAACCATGAATTTCATGTAAGAAGCATACGCAAGGAAAATACGAATGGCCTCTAAGCAAGCAACAGGTGCATAAACTTCGGTGTAGTCGAGACCCTCTATTTGTCGAAATCCACGGACAACCAATCGCGCCTTATTCCGCACAATAACCCCTGAATCATCTTGCTTGTTTCGATAAACCCAGCGTGTGTTGAGGGACTTCTTAGCTTTAGGTAATTCAACCAGTTTCCAAACCCCCAACTTTTCGAACTGATTCAACTCTTCATGTATTGCATCAACCCAGCTGGGCTCATTCAAAGCCATTTCGACATTCTTTGGCTCTATTTGAGAGATAAAGCAAGAATAGAGACATGTGTTGACGTCTCCACTCTGACTTCGCGTTCTAACACCGTCGCCCAGCTGACCGATGATGTTTTCGATCGGGTGATCGCATTGAATTCTGGTCGGAAGCTCCTGGCTGATGTCGTTGAGCGTTACGGGAAGGTTGTTGATGATGATGTGTCCGTCATCTGTTGTATCAGACACCTCAGATGATCTGAAATCATTAGAAGTGTTGGCCACATACTCGTTAGCAATTGGCTCGGAAAGAGTAACTCCATGAAAGTCTGAGTTGCAGCGGAAGTGTCTCTGGTCATGAAGTCTCTTTCTGCACGTGTAAGAAGAGTGGCTTCAGCATCGGGATCGGTTCTTTGGCATGGCGAACCTGAAGAAGTACTTGTAACAGCTTCATCCACCACAGGAGTCATAGAAGGCACCAATGGTGGTCAGTACACAACATCTTCTTCTGCATCTTCAATAACTTCCTTCGAACCAGAGCAGGAACAAGAAGAATCATTTGAAGACACATTGAATGATTTGAAAAGAGATGTGTAATCAAATAACCAATCCAGACCGACTCGGGCGTCCGTCTCGTTCTCCTCCAACCAACGCACGTCATAAGATTCCACAATTTGTTTTGTTTTTTTGTTGTAGATCATGTACGCCGTGCGAGCAGCATAACCCACAAAATAACAATCATCAGCCTTGGCGTTGAATTTTGGGTTGGATTCCAGATGAAGGAGGTGCAATGACAGCCAAAGATACGGAAATGACTAACAGATGGCTTCTGACCATAGAGAATCTCATATGGGGTCTTCATCTGAACTTTGTTGATCAGGACACGATTTTAAACATAACACACTGTGTTGATCGCCTCAGCCCAAAAGAAAACGGGAAGTTTGGAGTCACACAACATTGTCCTTGCAGCGTCTTGTAGTGTTCGGTTCCGCCGCTCAGCAACACCATTTTGATGCGGTGTGCGAACGACACTGTATTGACGCACTATCCCTTTTCCACACAAAAATGATCGAGAACAACATTCTTGAATTCCTTCCCGTTGAAGGTTCTGAGTGCCTTTACCCGGTGATTGGTCTGGTTCTCAATTATCACAACGAACTTCTTAATCAGGTTAGCAACCCCAGCCTTGTTAGACAAGAAGAAGACCCCGTGAACCACGAGAAATCATCGATCACAACCAGACAATATGTATTTATGTTGATGCTTAGCACATTAACCGGACCAAACAAGTCCATATGCAACAGTTGGAGCACCTGGTTGATCGAATTATCCTGTTTTGGCAGATGTGGCTTTCTGTGATGCTTTCCTTGAGCGCAAGCCACACACTTTTCAAACATGGTGAAATCTTTGACAGGAAGCCCGCGCACCATTTCATTCTTTGCAAGTCGATTCAGGTTCTTTGCGTTAGCATGTCCGAGCCGACGATGCCACAACATATCATTGTGCTTGGAAACCTTTGAGAAGAGGCAGGTGACTTGTTCAGGAAGATTGTTGTTCATGCCAATGATATATGCATTGCCATCCCGTTTCCATTTCACAAGAATCCATTCATCTGGGATGACAATGCTTGGCTTCAAAATTAGACATTCTTTATCGGTGAAATGCGTTGAGTAGCCCTTGTCACAAATTTGAGAGACGCTCAACAAACTGTGCTTCAACTTGGGCCCGTAGTTGACATTCTCGAAGCTTAGCACTCCATTGGAAACTGTTCCCCTTTGAGTGATTTTTCCGCCATCCCCTCCCGCAAAAAAAACATATCCCCCATTAAAATTTTGAATGTTGTACAACTAGGAAATGTCTCCTGTCATGTGTCGGGAACAACCGCTGTCGACATACCATGGTCTGGCGACATTCCTCCGTAATTATTCCTGTACAAAGAGCGGGATCACTTATATTTGGGGACCCAGGTCATTACAACCTTGGGTTTACCCTTGACATTCACAGATTTATCCTTTTGATTTTTCAATTTTGAATTACAATCAGATGCACAGTCAGAAGATGACGATGATTGGACAATTGTAGATTTGGGCACCCACTGATAGTTAGGATTTGAAGAATTTACAGGTGATTTAGAAATATTTTCTTTTTTCTTTGAGCGTTTATATTTTCGGCTAGGATTAATCGAAGATCCATACGCACCCTTTGACAAAATCGACCTTGGCTTAGTTGTATTCGATTTCGGCAAAGCACCTGTTGTTGGTTTAGTGAAAATCTGTTTGTTCATTTTAAGATCAGCCCTTTTTCTTATCATTATGAACTTTCCAATCATCATCACGAAAACAAGATCTCGAGGACTTTCTTGTTAGAAACCTTCCTCGGGACTCATTTGCTCTTCTCGGTGTAGAAAATGAACAAATGCTCTATTAGGGCAATTTCGAGCAATGTGGCCGGCAGTACCATAGTTGAAACATATTTGCTTTTTATCATTAGAACTGGTACCGCCTTTGTCATATTTTGTGTTCTTTTTGTCTCTTCTAACTTTCCCACACGTGCAAGTGCAGGAGTCGGATTGTGTGACAAGTGTAGAAGGTGTGGCTATGCTAGTGTCAGATTCAACAGATTTAACAAAGACAACACCACATTTATCAGAAACATTAGATTTTGACAGCAAATCACCACAAACATCAGTTTTAACAGACACAAACTCATCACTATTCAAAATAAGAACACCAAATTTTGACACCAAATTATTATCAGACTCAATCTTTCCATCCTCTTGCTTTCCCTGACTTACTGACGAATCTGCATCGGAAGTAGAAACGGTAGTATCTAATTTCCTAGCACTACATTTTGTCGCCTGTTCAGCAGCTGTTTTACCATATACCATGAATGGTTCTCGTTTTATCTCAGCTTGAGTCAATGGAGTGTTAATATAAGTGCGATTGAATGGGGGATGGACACTCTCATAACCTATTCCTACTTGCTTCTGGTCCTTCCACTTAATTTGTTTTTCAATTATTGTTGCCACTTTTTCACTTGACACATCAAATTTTTTAAAGTTAAAATCAGCATTTTCAAAACGTATCTTCAATGTGTTAAGTTCCTCAGTGACAACAACAAGTTGTTTCTTTATGTAATTGTAATTTTCACATTTGTTGCTATAATCTTCCTGCAACTTCCTAAAATCGCTAGTCTTGGCCTCTAATTTCTCTTTTAATGGTCTCTGGTCTCTCTTAAGTTCATACTTCTCATATTTTAAGTCCTCGTTCTCTCTCTTTATTAACTCAATTTGATCACGTAAAAATTTGACAATTTTAATACAAGATTGAGAACAAGAGTTTGCACTGACCTCCGGCTTTGCAGGCTCTGGGGTGGTCTGCACCATAAACGCGAATTGCAGTTCCATCATCTCTACCTCTGGGTCCACTTCAGCTTCTCCTTCTGGAATGTCATTGATCTAGGCAAGATGCGCATTTTCAGGTCCTGAAATGTTCAGGGCCTGTATCTGGTCTTCCCAGTCAAACGACTGAGCCACCATAGCAAGATTAGCAGTTTGGTTGTTGATGGTAGCTCCCATGTTGCTTCCTACGGGCACCATTGTTCTTTCACTGTTTTCCCTCCTGTCCGGCTTCTGGCAATCTCTGGAAAAATGACCAGGCTCATGGCAGTTGAAGCATCTAAGTTTGCCCTTACTAAAGCCCACTTTCTTTTCAGCATTCATTCCCCAATTGTTTTTGCCGGTCTTTTTGGAGAACTGCTTTGCTCTAAATACTGCCATAGCAATTTGCCATGTGATGTCCATTTCCTCAACATCTTCGGGATGAATTTGATCCAAATCAGCAAAAGATAGTTGAGGAGGTAGCTCGCCAACCATGAAGGCATTATAGCAATTGACAAGACCGGTAGCAAGAGCCAGGTTTTCTTCATTTTCCTTGGGAATAGGAGCTGGAACAGGCACTTTTGAAGAGGAAGCAACTGGTGGATAAGATACTGAAGGTTGAACACTTTGCATGGATGGAGTGGCATATGATGATGGTTGAGGAGCAACAAAAGGTTGAACTTGTGGGGTGGTAAACATTTGACCTCGTGGTTGTGGAATAGCGAAATCTTGACTTTGAGGAGTGGTAAAGGATGATAAAGCATTGTTTGTAGAAATTCCGAGATTTGGAGTTGAGTTCGAGTTCACATGATTGATCTTTCTCTGTTTGTCATCAAGATCACATGCTTTGATGATGGCCATGGTTTCAGCCAGACTAAGTCGGTTAAGATCTTTTGTTTTCTTGATGACAGCAACATTCATATCTGATGCCTTTGGAAGAGAATTCAACAGTTTCTTATTGATTTCAGATCTTGGCACTGAGATCCCAACCGAACTCATTTCAGTGGTCAATGTGATGAATCGTTGAAGTTGAGTTTCCAAGGTTTCTCCAAGAATGTGGTTGAACATATTGAACTTTTTTCTCAGCATATCCTGGCGACTTTGTTTCATGTCCTCGTTTCCTTCATACTCAATCAATGAAGTGTATTCTCACAGATCATCTTTTGCTAAAGTGTATTCTCTGAAACCTTGTGCAATCTCTGGGGATAAGGGCATTGTGAGTGTAGCCAGTGCTTTCTCTTACTGTTCAACCTTTTCAAAGTCTGCCTCAGTGTAATTATCAATATCCTTGTCAATGACATCTCCATTTTCGAGTGTTGTGGTGATCAGGACTGGTCTTTTCAAGATGCTTCTCCAAATTTTGAAGTCTTTCATTTTAATATACTTTTCCATTCGATATTTCCATTCTGGGAATCCTTCAGCGGACAGTAAGCGAGGAATTCGAGTAGTGGTTCCCATGATAGTGTCAAATTCTTGATGAGCAGTTAAAGTTTGTGAATCCATTTTCGTCACCCTTTTTTTAAAAAAAAATCTTGAAAACAAAGTGTTAGAACAAAAATAGTGTTCACGGTCGAAATCTGTTTACGGCCGTACACACACAATCACGGTTCAAACGTTTACAGCCAAACAATGCTTCACGGTCCAAGAATATGTTCACGGTCAAGCAATTGATTACGGTCCAGAAACAGTTCACGGCTCTTGAAGATGAATGGTTTACGGCTCTTGAAGATGAATGGTTTACGGCTCAATCAACAGTTTACAGCCGTAATCCCTTCAAAACAGCAAACCGTAAACTCCCAGATTTTGATGAAAACAAGTGTTTTTTAGCAGATTTTCATTCCCTTAGCCTTCAAAACACAATCAGATGCAGAAAAAGGATTGAATAATGAAGAAAACGAAAACTTCCTTCAACCGTAAACGCAACTTGAATATGTTTTGACACCGGAATTGCTCTGATACCAATTGTAGAGTCCCAAATCAATGATCCAAACCAGTGATCAAAACAATAATCAATCAATATGAACAAGAATGGAGTAGAAAAGAGATTTATCAAGCAATGCACGCGTTTATTAGCTTAAAAGTCTGGTACACCTTGAGCACACACACATTGACCGTAAACACACTGATATGTCACCTCACTCTGACAGACTCTGACACTATTTATAGGAACAGACTGGCCATGAACAGAGTTCATGGCCGAACACGTGTTCACGGCTGTACACCCGTTCACGGCCGTGAACACCTTTACAACTGCAAACAATAACCAAAACACACATTACAAGACCAATACCCTATTAAGACCTATACAAATAGTTGCCTAGCCCAAACCACTAAGTTGTGACCTATCACCACTTGGGCCATCTCTCCTCCTGTCCAGGATATGAAACTTGCCCTAGTTCACATCCTTCCTATCTCCCGTAAATCCTGATCAATTCTCACCCACTTGGATTCAACGAAGCTCCCTCATCCCTTAAATCTGATGGGTTCCCAACCCATCAACCTCATATAACATGAACTGCCTATGACCTGCACTAATGAATACTAACGTTCCATTGTTAGCCAAACTCAATGATCGCCCAATTCTGGAAATCCTGAAGAATACTCTTGAAATCTTAATCGGTCTGATAGTCCAAATCACTCCCCATGATACCATGCGAATTCCTTAAGTTTTTATGTTGGCGACTAAAAACCATAACCCTTGCCCTGAACTAATGAATCTTCCACTCAAATTTCCATTCTCAAAGAACCACTAAACTCTGAACGTCTTAAACCCATGCGAACATACAACTCCCCTGACATTTCCAATGACCAAACAACTCATGGAATTGACACCACCATCTTCCTGATACCGTTCCTCTCCAGCAACAGTAGTGCTTGAACCCAATAGTTCTTCCATAGGCAACTGCCGATCATATCTGAACAGATGATAAGATCACTGAATCCCGACCAAATATCTTCCAAATAACACCCCTGAATTGATCCCGAAAAAAGACCAGGATCAACAACGGAACACGCTGAAACCCACTCACCAAGATACGATCCTCTTAAGATTCATCGAAGACTCTCAGCATGCAGAATGGAATATATCAAACTATGATAACCCAGACAATAGCAGAGGACCATCGCAGATATAACTTACCCAAACCCAAGCAAAATTCCAACGCAATACAATTTCCCGATAACAACCTAGAAGAAAACAAAAGATAACATACCCGCAAAAGCATCTGAAGGAATCTTGACCTCCTCCTCCTGAGTTACCCCGACCACCCTGAGGACATGGTGCAAAACTCCCCTCTGATCCCAAAAGACAAGAACTAACAATAGGATCCTCCTTCCTGAAGGAATCTTGACCTCCTTCGAGTAATAGACTTATCTCTACAATGTTTTGAATCAAAAGAGAGCTGTGCAATATGGTCAAATCTGTCACTCTGATATTATCCGACATTTGCCACATGTGACTAGACACATTCACTCAATAGCTATCTCACATCACTTGTGAGTTCCACAAATCACAAAGCAAGAAGCATTCGTGAAGTAACACTCTAATCCATAGAATAATCACAAGCATCCAATCCCACACACTACAACCCCTACTAGGAGCTCCCACTCCCACTATTGATTGCCTTACGCATACAAATCATAGCCGATCCAGCATCCCATGCTTCCTAGGCTACCAGACATCACATATCAGGCCATCCTATCACTGGCTAAACAGAACTAGCATGCAAGTCTAAAAGATCATACAATAGGCATACAAGACATCTCTCCTAGCATTCTATCATGCAAAAATTGAGCAGATCCTTAGCCCTAACTAACATGCGATTCACGGACTCGCAGATCAAAGCATATTAGATGACATGTATGGGTAATCTGGGAAAACTTACTTGAGTTTGGCTGATTGCATGCACCACACCCTTTCTTATTTTAGAAAAAATCCCTTTCTAGAAATATATTTCTTTTTGAAAAACTTTACCAAATCCTCTTTTTGAGTTCAGTCACATCCGAGAGTGTACACGAATCCCTCAAACCAAGGCTCTGATACCAACTTGTAACATCCCAAAAATAATGACATAAAACTTTCGTTTTTAGATTAATAAATCATTAAGACATATCAAGTCCATAAACCCAAGGTAATTCAGATTTTAGCAAAACATCATCAAATCAGAGTAAATCACCGAGTGCGGAAACATGTGGTGTGTGCTCTACAATCATCCCGAGCTCTTCCATTTAAAAACCAAAGTACTTGAAACATAAAATGAAAACCGTAAGCACAAAGCTTAGTGAGTTCCCCATGATACCTCATACCGTACATAACTAAGAACATAATGGGCCCCGCCGCAATGACATACGGGCCCCGCCCACTAAGATACGGGCCCCGCCTACACTCGCATAACGGGCCCTGCCCACTGAGATACGGGCCCTGGCCACACTCGCATATCGGGTCCTGCCCACTGAGGTACAGGCCCACCCACAACCACATAATGAGCGCCGCCCAGTATACAAACACATACACATACGAACACATGCGATAATCACGAAGGTAACAGCATACGATACAGTCATCGGGCCTTGCCCGACATCGAGCCCCGCTCGGGATGCATACCAATACATACACATGCCAGAGTCCCGCAGATAGCTTTCATCCTAACATAATAAACCATGGGTCGGCATTGGTGTCTTCGACCCACTAAACACAGTGAGGTGACTCACCTCGCACTGTCGAATCACACAGACGATCCCTGGCTGCTGGCTGATAGATTCCCCGAACTGTCAATATCAAAACAACACCCAATTAACAATTGGGTTCCAATCCATAACCATAAATCCATACTCGAGGTAAATATACCATTTTACCCCTAACCTAGCTTGGTCCGAGACTAAGGCCCAAACTCACAATCTGAAAGGCCCAAAAGCCAAATAATCAACCAAGGTCCAAATATGGCCCAAACCCCTTACCTGGGCCTTACCCTAAATCCCAACCAATTTTCCTAGTCCAAAACACTTGTACTCAGATTGCCCATTAAGAACTCAAATACCCAAGCTCAAAAGGAACCCCAACCACGAAGCCCAATGCAAAAATCCACCTGACTGAGTACACAGGGCATACTTAGCTGTACGCTAAGCGTACTCGCTATTTGGCTTGTACGATGCACATACATACGTGTACGCGCAGCATACTCATGCATTAAGCCAAAATCCACATTAAGCTCTTAATGCTTAAGTCCAGAAGTCCAAACCACATATCTGAGTCCACACAAGTGTCTACAACCATAAATTCACTGACTTGGTGACTTTGCATGCCCCAAAAGAAGCAATCTTCAAGATAAAGCATTATACTTTTACCAAATGGGAACCATCTCATGCATGGGGGAGTCCAAACCCTAAAGGAGGCAACTTTATGCATCTAGAACCTCTGAAACAACAAGAGTGACAATTCATAGCTCCTAAAGTGGTACCAAATCACTAGATCTCATTCTTGGGGTCAAAGAGGGATCGAAACTCAAACAACATTGATCTAAGCCAACAATGAACAAGATCAAAGCATTTTACCTCAAACAAGCTGGAAATGAAGCACATAATCAAGATCCACAAGCTCTTCCTTGATCCACAACCTTACACCAAACTACATCTTCTTGGAAATGACCCAAAAACACCAAAATGCACATAATGAGCTCAAAAACAACATCATGGAGGCTAAGGGATGATTTCTAGGGTTTTGGGGACTTGGAGGATGGTAAGGAGGCCAGCCAAAAATACTTAATGTTCTTATATAGGGTACAACATCCAAATTAGGGTTTTCACTTTACCCCTCGCACGGACTGCATACTCCTCATACGCCCAGCGTACGAGGTCTCGCACCCCCGATCTAATCCTCGCAGTACGTTAAGCATACACCACATTACACCCAATATAATTCCCTTCGCATCAGTATGATGTGTGTACTCCCTAGGTACGCCACGCTTAATAGGCTTTCCCTTTAAACCCTTAAGCACTCCGAAGGCCATAACTTCTTCGTTATAAATCCGATTCTGACGATCCTTATATACATGAAAAGGTAACGAGAAGCTCTACACTTCAATCAACCCATACTTTCCTTACCATATCCCGGAAAAACATCCATTTCCCATAGAAGCTCGAGTTGACATATTACCAAAATACCCTTTGGCTCCAAAGCACAAACCGAATACCCGGATGATCCAAATTACATCATCCGACCCCAAATGAATCCAAATATCAATTCTGCAAGGCTCTGTAACACCAGCAAAATTAGGTCAAAAATAAATTTGTTCAGTAACCATAATTGAGTATACTAAGTGGTAGATATCGTAACTAGGTTTCCAAAAATATAAAGAACACTAAAATCCGAGTTATAACGAAGAAGTTATGACTGATCGAAGATACACGACAATACCGGTAAAACACTATTAAGCATAAAATGAGAAATTTCAATAAAATACTTTTCAACCTTAGGTGTCTAAATGAAAGTCATAGATATCCCAAAACTGTGAACATACATAAAAAGAACGCCCAAATCTGACTTCATATGAGGAAGTTATGATTTCTCGAAGTTTCGGACACAGCAGTAGACAGCTAAAAACTCGAAATCGAGATCGAGCGACTTTTTGCCAACATGACCTAAACGAGAATCGAAGATCTCATCAATGGTATTACAACGGTAAAAAGTCTGACGAAAACAGACATCGGACGAAGAAGTTATGGATTTCTAACAGAGTTTTCCTGTCCCGGCCTACTAAAAATAATATATTAAAAATAAAGTCAAATTTAGCTAACGGAGTCTAAACGAGAGTTGTAGAGAATAATCTCACCTACGTGTGTATATAAAGAACGTCGAAAACGAAGTTCGTATGCGAAAGTTATGAATTTCTGAATTTTGGGCGCGAAACCCCAAAACTGTCAGTGTTCACGACGTGAACTGACTTCTGATGCCTTCTGGATCCTGACAGACGCAAGTTGCGATGACGCACCTGATGACGACTGCACTCACGACGTGAATATTTGAGATTCACGACGTGAGACCCAAAATTCACCCTATAAATAAGGATTGAGGGCAGCCGGCTTTGGTTGTTCATTTCCATCCTTTCTCCTACTTCTACTCTGTGTTAAGCCTCCCGAGACCACCCCGAAGCCCCGATAACACCCCAACACGCGACGCAAGTCCCGAAGTCCCGAGATTCCCGAGAAATTGACTTCTTTCCAGTCGAAGTGCTGCCCGAGCAAAGCCTCATTTTCATCAAATCGTCACTCCTAACAAGTGAGTTCATACCCCTACAACCACACTATAAATGCTTTTTAAATGCTTTTGAAACACTTTTAAGGGGGGGAATACAAGTAAACACACGGTTAAAATCGTGTGAAACACCAATCTTTTGATATACTTTTCGTACTGTTATTTTAACTATCATATGAAGTTGTTATCATGCAAAACACCTCACAGCACAACTTTACCCTCTTGGGATACAATATGTTTTATAAATACAAATATGTTTTATTTATACGTTTGCATACTATATCATATCAAGGGTAACCATTTCAACTATAACATGATGCTTTTACAAGAAAACTCAACTTATCATTACGCCTTTGTAACACGGTAGAAAAGGAAATCATTTCATACAAACGATTTTTCATCATATTACTCGTGAACTTGTTGTTAGCAGTCATGTGATGTCATATGGCTTTGTTTGTACCAAAAGAAAGTCCCCACCTATAACCAGAGTCTCTTGGAGGGAGAGTGTGACAAGTGTGTATAGATCTATACGGGGCTGACGACTCCGCACCCTGACTGTTAGCTACAGTCCCCGGGGTGACAAATGTCAACATTAGGTACTGCGTCTAGTATGGTTATGAGGAACTCACAACACGCGGAAACAATGACTCATGCACATAGTAATACATAACTCAATCATGCTCGGGGGTAATAACTATATTATAGGGTATTATCAGCATGTTCAGAATTCAGGATAAACACTTCCACAACTAGTTTTACTTAATAATAAAACTATACATCTTCGTTTCTAAGCATGGCAGATTTGCTTACAGGTTACAGTCTTAGTCATTTAAGACTACATCTCATTTAGGAAAATATAGGATTTTCCTGGTTCAAACATTCACTTTATACAACAATGATTCACAACCCACTTTATTAAGAAAATATCGGATTTTCTGGAAAACATACACGAACTTTCGAATGGCAAACATTTTATCAAAACACTACTTATGAACTCACCAACTTAAATGTTGACACTTTTTCTTTGAAATAACTTGTATTCTCAGGAAATCGCTAAACCAGGTTAGCAACTACTTTTGAAGACTTACGCTCAGGCGTTAGTTTAATCTTTTGGATATCATATTGTAATTGACTTTTGCAAACATGTAATACTACAATCATGTTAACTTTTCAATTATGTATATGATGGTCGTGTGTACTTTCTTTACTATTCAATCGTTATGATACTAAACATGACGTCCTCCGCCCCCGAACGTTTCCGCCGTTCAGGTTTGGGGGTGTGACAGGCTCCCAAGTCTGCTAATATGCAATCCTTGATCACCACCCTTAAATGGGAAACGATTCGAAATAGGGCGTTACACTGGATCGGCTCACAAACTGTCGAATATCGCTCCTCAACATCTCGTGATACCTCTCCTTCTTTATCTCCTCATCCGCCAAATATTGTGGAACCAAAAGCGGCCTCTATTGAAACATCATAGTGATCTCAGACACCGGCTCAGTAGTCTGGTGGAGATCTTGAAACTCTCATGCCAACTGTTGCACCTCAATCACTGGTGCAAACTCAGCCTTGAATCTAGTCGTGAAATCATCCCATGTCATCGAATCAACAGCCTCATCACCAACGGAACGCCCAACCTTATCCTACATGTCTCAAGCTCTGTCTTTCAGAAGACAGGATGCAAGTCTGACCTTTTCCCCCTTGGGACAACTGCTGGTGTGGAAAGCGTTAACAACATCCTCTAACTATCGCCTACTTGCTATCGAGTCCTTCTCCCCGAAGTAGTCCAGATCCCCACATGCCCGGAAGTCCCTCAAGGTCAACAAACGCGCCCCAATCAAGGCTACCATCTCATAGCGAAAAGAGCTCAAACGCTCATCCAAAATCTACAGAATTCACTCCTTGATCGTACCGAAGATCATAGGAGTCTGATCAAGAATATTACGGGTGATCTCAAACGAAATGAACTCGTGCATCTAATCATCCAACTGTCCGACTCCATAAATTGAGCCTGAGCACCCACCAGCACCAAAACTGCCAACCGGTCTGCCTCGCAGAGTCACCATACTGAAAAAATTGACCATATAAACCATCATAATACACATCAAAATATATCGAGGGATCACAAACTCAACAAGCTTCCTGGTTTCATTGCAGCTCTCCTTGACTCGAGTACGGATCCTCTACTTTCGGTAGTACGGGCCCATACTACCTTCTACATCTATCCGTACTTTCCTTAAGGGTGGCCTTGAATCCGCCAAGTCACTTTATATCCATACAATTAACCTTCATCAAGATAAGGCTCCCAGCACTAAATCTCTTCCTAGATTTTCCTAGGACAACTCCACACCACTCTCCGCCATCAGCTGCAGAAGGAACTCCCGCTAACTTCCTCTAAATAGCTCACGAATACAATTACATATCACCAAAACCAGATAATTCTTCAAATGAGAGGTCTCACACTAAAATGGTTGGACTCAAACAAGAGTTGCACAATAGAGTTAAAATTTAACCTTCTAAAATTATCTAGTCTCGGTAATATGTAACTTAACATATTCACATACTAGTTAGTTGAAACTAGTGAGAACTCCTAAAAAGCACAAAGCAGGCAGCATTCGAGCATCGAGTAACCAGAACCAAGCATAACCTAATCATGCCATCCTATCACTGACTGATTAGTACTAGAATGCAAGTCTACCAGCTCATACAATAGGCATACAAAGGCATCTCTCCTAGCATTCTATCATGAATGGGTATTTTGTGAAAACTTACTTGAGCTCGGTCGATAACATGCACCACACTCTTTCTTGTATTAGAAAACCCTTTTCCTTAAAAACATTTATTTTTTGAAAATGTTACCAAATCAGTTTGTGTCAGACACGCCCAAGAGTATGTCAGAATCCCTCAAACCAAGGCTCTAATACCAACTTGTAACGTAACAAAAATATGACCCTATAAAACAGCAATCTGAAACATTGTCATACAACCAAGAAAGACCAAAGTGTATCACTACATCAATATCAAAGTAATTGTCAAAATGCAGAATGAAGTAGTGTGTGCTCTGCAATCATCCCGGGCTCTTCCCCTTCGAACCATAAGTACCTGAAATATAAAGTGAAAACTGTAAGCACAATGCTTAGTGAGGTCCCCAAAGTACCCCATACCATACTTAATAAACATATACTGGGCCCTCGCCCGACATCGAGTCCCACCCGGCCTCGGGCCCTGCCCAGCATCGAGCCCCGCTCGGATTACAGATCTGTCAATCACCAGGCCCCGCCTAATACACATATAAGCATATAAACATATTATCATACTAGCACATGCGATAATCACAAATATAATAGCATACAATATAGTCATCGGGCGTCGCCCGCCATCAAGCCCCGCTCGACATACATACCAATACATAACACGTGAAAGAGTCATGCAGACATCTAGCACCTAACATAATAAACCATGGGTTGGCATTAGCACCTTCAACCCGCTAAACACATTGAGGAAACTCAGCTCAGACTGCTGAATCTCACAGATAAATCTCTGGTTGTTGGTCCGCTAAAATCCATGCGCTATCAACATAAAATAACATCCAACTAATAATTGGATCCCAACTCACACTAAGATTCCACACTAGGGTAAAATACCTTTTTAACCTTACATAACTTGGCCCAAGGCCAAGGCCTAAACCAACTATCCAAAAGGCCTAAATTCCAAAATGATCATCCAAAGCCCAAATATGACCCAATCTTCCAAATTAGGCCCAAATCACTTCGTGGGCCTTCAGCCAAAAGAGTCCAATAAAATAGAATCAGCCCAAAAATAGAATTCTGATGGCCCAAAAAAGCCCTAGACTCCTAAGGTCCAACATGGGCCCAATACCGAAAAGCCAAAAATTATGAAGCCCACTGCTGAGTACGCGGAGCGTACTCGGCTTGTACGCTTAGCGTACACGCTCTGTGGCTAGTACGAGCAGTGTACCAGCTGTACACCCAGCGTACTCCCTATTTGGCCTTCCCACATCATTAAGCACTTAATCTGCACAACCCTTACTCCATACTCTCAAATCTGACTTCCTTATGGTGACTGATCACGTAAAGTTTAATGTGCATGCATGGCTTAATGGGGCTCTACAACTCAAAAGAGTTTAACAAATGGTCTTAACACATGAATGAGTCCATCAACACCTCAAATCTTGCATTTTTATGGACAAAAGGACCAAAAGAAACCTAGATCTACAAACAATCACTTCTGGAGTGAATCAAGAAGCTCATCAATCACTCCAAGGACTCAAATAGAATAAAGTAGCAACATAACTAGATCTAGTATCAAAAATTAGCAAGATGTGAGATTTTTACCTCAAATAGCTAGCAAATGATGAGCTAATCCCAGATCTTCAAGCTCCAAGCACAACTCCAAGTGGTCCACTTCTTTTCTCCTTCAAAAAGCACCAACCCACACTTTACGGCTCAAAACTCTCAAGAACACACTAGGGTTTCGATTTCTAGACAAGGGAGGGTGGTGGTTGGCTTAACATGACCAAATAAGGCTATCATAAGGTTTATATAGGGTGAAAACCCTAAAAATTAGGGTTTCATTAATCTTCACATACGCCCAGCGTACGTAGATTCAATCCGCGATCAAATTTGGGCTAGTACGCTAAGCGTACCACCCTGTACACCCCGTGTACTATCTTAAGGACCATATTTGCAAACTTTTTAGAATAAAGAGGTTAAATTCAGAACATACCAAATTCAAGTGTTACTAATATTTCATGTTTCACTCATTCATTTCAAAGATCAAACCGAAGACGGTGAAAATTGTTCTTGATCATTTTGATTGGGTAAAAGCCATGCAAGCTGAATTAAATTACTTTAAAAGGAATAAGATTTGGAACTTAATTCCGACATCACTAGATGCTTCACTGGTTGGTTTGAAATGGGTTTTTAGAAACAAGTTGTATAAAGAAGGAAATATGGTATGAAACAAAGCAAGACTAGAAGCTATTTGGATTATTTCTTGGATTAAACAAGGTTCAAGGGATCCAAAATTATTTCACATAAAGTTTGGGGAACATTTTATAGTCGATTAAATTTATGTTGATGACATTATTTTTGGTTCATCGGATCCAAAATTAACTGTTGAATTCAGAACGTTAATGGGAACTAAATTTGAAATAGAAAATGGGTCTAATTAACTTTTTCCTTGGTTTAAATATTAGTCAAAAAAGGGAAGGAATTGTCATTAATCAATAAGCATTTACAAAGACTTTATTGGGCAAGTTCAAAATGAATGGAGATTCTAAAGTCAAAACACACTGGGAATTCGAAATGAAGCTCACACCTTGACTAGCCAAACCAACAGCTGATATTACCTTGTATTAGAGTATGATTGGGTCTTTACTTTATCTTACATCAATTTGACCTAACATTATGTTTGAAGTTAGTTATTGTGCTAGGTATCAATCAAATTCGTGGGAACCACATATGATAGCAGTGAAGAACATTTTTCGTTATCTTCGGAAACCTACTTCATTAGGTTTATGGTATCCTGCTAATACTAGTTTCTATGTACAGGCATAGTCCAACGTTGATCTTGGTGGTTGTGGCTTAGATAAAAAAAAATTACGTCAGAAGGATGTCAATTTTTGGATGGGATGTTAGTAAGTTGCCAATAGAAGAAACAAACTTATGCTTCTCTTTCTACTGCAAAGGCTGAATACATTTACGTGGTTGCTTGTACATCTCAAATCATTTGTATTTAAAGTCAACCGAAAGATTATGTTATCGGTATGAAGAAGAGTCCATTATATCTTGCTTTCGAAAGTGTTGTTAGAATTTTTCATAATCTTTTTCAACATTGAGAAACAAAGCATACAACACTCTGATATCCTTTCATAAAGGATCATGTGGATAATGGAAACATTGAGATTCACTTTGTCAAATCATCGCATCAACTTGAAGATGTCTTTATGAAGGATTTTCCTAAAGCAAATTCTTTACATATTCTTCAAGGTCTTGGTATGATGGAAGCTGAATTTGTTCCAAATTTGAAATAAAGTTGTTTACTGTTCGACTTTGAAGGGTTCCGAACTGTCGAAATGTCTCGGATCAGGTAAATTTCACTTGGTATATTTTACTCAGCTAGTGTTCACAACCGAAGGGTTCTGAAACATCATAATGCATTGTACTCCATTTAATGTGCTTTTCTTTTATTTGTTGTTTTGTTGTTTGTTTCACTATTTTTGAAAAATCCAAAAATACTTTTTTAATAAAATTTTGAACAGTCCAAAGAAAATTATAAAATTTCGAAAAATTCAAAAATATTTTTTCTTTTAATAAAATTTTGAAAAATCTATTTTTTTTTTCTTTCTAAGAAATTGACAGTGAATACATGTTATTCTAGAATGGAACTTATGGAATTGATGGTGAATACAGGTTGCTCTAAAATGCAACTCATGGAATTGATGGTGAATATTTGATATTATAGTATGAAACTTAAAGGAATTGACTAGAAACATTTTATGTTTCACTATTCCATTTAGACAGTTTCAATCCCTAGAAGCATGTTGTTGCATATTGCCCAAAGCCTCATAAGTCCATGATGTTTCTAATTTCGGGATAGCGGGCCATAATTTCATCGAGTAGAGGTCTTAGGCTTCAAAGGAATAGAGTTTAGACCTTATCGAATATTGATAATGTTGGTTAAGTGATTAAAGCCCTCGAATTATGCTTTGAAGCAAAGGGTAAAATGGAAAAGGTGATATTTCAGGCTTCTTGCATGAACTAATGATTTTAGTTCGGTATGTTTTTAGTCAAAAGCAATTATATATAATTGAAGGGCTCATCAATATCTTCATGTGCATATAAAGATCACCAAAAACAGAGTTGAAACGAAGAAATTATGATTGTTTTAAGTTGGAATGGATTTGGGTGAAACCCCATCTCCATGGGTGGAGAGCAACTCTCCATGGCGTGGTAATCACCACTGAGCAGAAGCTAGGCAGGCTCAAGCCCATTATTTTTGGGGTTTTCAATGTATTCAAAGATAAGGATTCATGTTTTAGGTCATTTTCTTAGCCTCCATCATATCTAGAACTCCTTGAGATCAACCCTGGACCACATCTTCATGATTTGAACTCCTCTCTCCTTGAACCTCTTTTGGGTGCTTTTAGTGGTGATTTGATAAAGCTTAAAGATCAATATAGTTCTTTTAGTTGCAAGGAACGTTGTTTCAAGTTTGGATCTATCAAAGTCACTCCATTTTTGGACTATTGTTAGCATAAAGTTCATATCTTGCTCTTTAGTTCTTTAGATCTTGTCATTTGTGGTTTTGGTCCATTTTACGGATGATTTTGGAGTTGAGTGCACTCCAACATCTTTTTGTCATATTGGAATGCTTATTGGACCTCATGGACTATAAAATTTATGATATTTTGCCTTCCCTTTAAGTCATGCAAGTTATCTTGGTCCTTTAGGTCATTTTGGTGTATTAACGTTAATATCTTGAAAGTTTATGGCTTTATTATGGATAAAGTTGGAAAATTTATCCATCTAAGCATCATGTTTATTCATATCTGAGGGTTGGAGACTTAGACTTAATGGATTAAGTGAGAAAGATGCATTATTGGTCCCTTTGAGACTTAAAGTTTAGATTCTTGGTTGTTTGGACCATCATAATGGATAAAGTTGGAAACTTTATCCATTATGAAGCTATTAGGTACCAGATCTGAAAAGTTTGAAGCTTGGGTTTACGGGTTAAGTGCTTAACCCATTAAGATATTGGGATCAGTTCCCACGGCGTGACATGTTTCTCGCCACGATGTGGAGGCTGGGGTCAGCACAATTGTTTTGTTGTGTAGTTGCCACAACGTGGCCTATGGGTTTCCACGACATGGAGGTCAGTTGGGGCTGACTTTAACTGTGGACTTTTTGACAAATTTGACTTTTGGTCAAACTTGGAGAGGTGTTGATGTTAGAGAGCAAAGTCATGCTTGGATGTGGAGTGTTATGGCTTACCCTCTTGTATGTATAAATAGGTTGAGTCTTTCCTATAAATAGGAAGTGAGTGACTCCCATTATGTAATGAACCATTTGGAGATCATTATTTAGAGAGAGAGAGAATTTAGCAAACCCATTTGTACTCATTCTAATCCATACTAATGAGAGCTTAAAAGATTTATTTACTCCATGTGTTCTTGATTTGTATGATGATTCACTAGATATTTTCTAATTCCACACATGTCATCATAATCAACACCACTACAATTGGTATCAGAGCGGGTTTTCTTCATTGAATCAAGAATTGATCCATGATGGCTTTCTAGATTTGGTGATTCTTCATTTTTGATCTTTGATCTTCGTGTTATAGAGAGTTTGGATTCTAAAAATCAAATTCCTCATTGGTTCTACTCATAATTCGATTTTATTCACTAGAATTCAAGTGATTTTTACTTTCTCTCTCTAGAAAACCTATTCAAAATCACTTTCTCTCTCTAGAAAAAAACTCAAGATCTTATCGATTGATCAAAGATGGTGGATTTTTCGTATGATTCTTGGATTGTGATCGTTGAATATGTCAAATACAAAGTCAACGAAAATCAATTTTATGGGTTGGTGTTAAGCAAATTGATTTCATGGGGTAATATGATTTCTTATGGAGATTTGAAGGATGATAATGGAAGCTTGATTTTTCAACCACTTTTTAAGATTGTATGGTTGAATAAAATTGCCTTGTCCATATTAGTCCGTAGTAGAAATCAAAAGGAAGGAGAAGAAAGAGATTTGTTTAATAAGAAATACATTTCTCTAATTGAAAAAACTAATGATCTTCGTGCTCTTAAGTTCGTTGAAGTTCTTGACAATGGAGTTCAATGTGATATTCTTGATGTTCTTGAAATTCATGATAAGAAGATTCAAGTTGATTCTCTTGAAGATGAAAAAGTTTTTTGCTCGATTGGAGTTCAAACCGATGATATTTTGTGTTCCTATGATTCGTTTGAAGGAATGATTCACAAGTATCAAACTCCAAAAGATTTGATTCAAACTCACAAAGTTGAAGTTGTGGAAAGTGGTTCAGTTCATGAAATCACATCTTCAAGATGAAAAAAGATGAGAAAGAAAAAGAAGAAGAATATTAAACGCAAAAACAAGTGGGTTTATTCACAAAAATCATCAAGTGTTGTTGTGAAGCAAATTTGGGTTCCAAAGCAACAATCTCCAAGTGTTGCATTGAATTTGAAGTCAAAACCGAAAAGTGTTGGTGGTTCTTATGAAGATGTTCTTGGATGGTTGAAGAACACGAACAATGAGTTGTACATCACGCATAATGGGTGGTACAATGTTCAAATTGGAGATTTTCTCGTTCCAAGAAAACAACCAAGATCTTTTAAATTTGATTCGTTCATTGAAAACGGAAATCGATTCGTCAAAAAGGTATCTCAAATTCTCAAATGGATTACAAAACGTCCATGATTTCGATTCATATTTTGCGTTTTTCATTTTTGATCGATTTTCCTCATTGGATCAAATCCATTTCAACCACGTTGATAGATCCAATTATTTTTTTTATAGATCAATTCCAAAATTAAATCTTGGTCACTGTTCAATTCATCAAAAAAAGTTTCTCCAAATAAATTTCGATACTGTTCATCATACTCATTTGAGCCCAAATGTTAAATCACTTACTATTCATCGATCATTTCTAAAGCCCAAAGATTAGATGAAGTTGTTTATCAAACAATTGTCAACACAAATTATAATCTCGTCTTCACAGATCGTGTACGTGGTCATTCATCACTTTCATCATTTCTTTTTTCTTCGATTATGTTCTAATGATCTGAATTCTTGATCAATTTATCCTTTGTTATTCATCTTTGCAATCGGTTAATCCTTTTACGATTTTCGAAATTCATGATCAACTTGATTAAATTGATCTCCTTATTGTGTTGATTTGATTTGAGAATCTTATTCTGGGTGGAGAACAAGTGATGAACAACTTGAAATCGGTGATTTGGTGATTAGATTTGTTGGATGTGGAGAAAAGAAGTCAAAATAGAGTTCGACAGTTGAAGAATCGATTGAAATCAAAGTTTGATTCAACATGTCTGGCATGGTTTTCGATTGATTTTGGTTTTATTGTTCATCTGTTGGATTTTAGGATTGAATGGCTTGGGGTTATCGATTGTCAACTACTTTGAGTTGTGAATGTTGAATGTTCTTGGGATCAATTTTGAAGTTGATTGATGGGTTATTGGAATTGAAATCACAGTTAATTGTTGTAGTCTGGATTCGATTTGGAGTCAAAAGCCTTGATGATTTGTTATGTGAAATTGATTTCGAAGGCTGATGAATTGTTGTTTCTATTTGAGTTGACCTTTGGAGTCAAAATTAGTTTGACTATTCTTACTGTATTTCGATGACGATGGTCTCGAATTGCTTGGGAATTCTCTTTTGATTAACGCTTTTCGATTTTGATTTCGAAGGGTTGGACTGAGAAAGATTGGATTTTTGCTATCGTTACCTGTTGTCGTATAGCAAAGGCGGATGTTCACTATTATTTTTGGGAAGGAAGACTCACAAGTTTTTGGTTCGCATTTGATGTATATCACAGTTGAAGTGGTTTGTTATTTGATTTCTATTGGGTTTGTGAAGATTGGATTTTCCACAGCGAAGGGTTAAACGATGGATGATATGAAGTGGCTTCGTTTTGGGTTGATTGCTTGAGATGTCGAACATGATTTTGATGTATGGATCATGTGTCTAATCTGTAAAGGTCATCTATGGAAAGCGAAGGTTTTGATGTTGGGATTTTGGAATCGTGATTTGGATTGAGAAGTGAAATTGATTTTGTGTTAGTAACAAAAAGCGAAGAGTCCTTGTTGATGATATAGCTTCAAAGGCCGTGGAATCGTGATTTGAAGTCGATGTGCGAAGGGTACCTATGATGTCAACGTGTGAAGGATCGATTGTTGATTTGGGTTGTTAACTTATATCAAAGACTTTGGTTTGGAATGAAAATCAAAAAGCGAAGGATTGTTGGTCGATGTGCAAAGTCTGATATAATTGTTTTGGCATGTTGGTGTGTTGGAGTCGACATCAAGTAGCGAAGCTGAATGATTTAGCAGACATTTCAGTGGTTCGCATGCCTTCGACTTTAAATGATTAAGAAGACGCTTCGTTGATGAATTCATTAACCTAAAAAGTGAAGCCTGTTGATTTCGTTTCCTGGTTAACGAATTGGGGAAGAAAACACAAATTTTTGAATTTGGTCCCTAATCTTTTAATGAAGTGGCAGAAAGGTCCAACTTCGAATTTGGAGTAAAAAATTGTGAAGAATGCAAAAGTTTCTCTTTTAGTCCCTGATGTTTCAAAATTTTGGCCGAAAATACCTAACTTCGAAAATGGGCTAACAAAGCTGAGAAATTGAAGAATTTTCAAGTTCAGTCCCTGTAGTTTGTGCGAAGTTACACTTTATGCCCAGTTTTGCAAATGGGGTAGAGTTTCGCATCTTAAGCTCTTTTTGGTGCAACGGGTCCCTGCAGAATTTAGAAAGTGACAGTTTTACCCAGATTTTGGAAAATCTTGCAACACTCACCCAAAAGTCGACAATTTTCACAAATTGGAAATTTTTTCGAGGCTTTTTCATGATTGTTTTTCCATGCAAGATTTTCAAGGTTTCATTTTTGGCACACATCAAGGGGGAGTTTTGTGAAGATTAATCATCGGACGCTTATCACCCTTAATAGGTTTTATAATTATTTTTTGATTATGAAAAGGGGAAGAATGAAAAGTGGGTATTCGAAGCTTCTCGGGTTTTTCGGTTATTCATTTGCAGATTTGAAGACCGGTATCATTTCAAGGGGGAGTTTGGTCTTGATAGCGCGAGCTCGTTGGATATTGAAGTCGGAACATCCAATCCTAACTTTGAGGGGGAGAATGTTAGGGTGCAAAGTCATGTTTGGATGTGAAGTGTTATGGCTTACCCTCTTGTATGTGTAAATGGGTTGAGTCTTTCCTATAAATCGGAAGTGAGTGACTCCCATTATGTAAAGAACCATTTGGAGAGCATTAGTTTTAGAGAGAGAATTTAGCAAACCCATTTGTACTCTTTCTAATCCATACTAATGATAGCTTAAAAGATTTATTTACTCCATGTGTTCTTGATTTGTATGATGATTCACTAGATCTTTTCTAATTCCGCACATGCCATCATAATCAACACCACTACAGTTGAGCTATAATATGGATTTTAGCTTGTGATTGGTTTAGGAGGTTCATGTAGCTGATTTTGTGAGACTTTGAGTAGTGGATTTTAGCTCTTCTTTAAGGTGAGTCTTCTCACTGTATCACCTATATCATAGTATGTGCATGTCAAACTAGTTAGGTCTTATTTGTTGATTGTTGTTATATGTGTATCTGTATTGTTGATAACTCCAGGACTACTGATAGTCCGCAGGGTTACTGATAACACATAGGGCTGTTGTGAGCCCATAAGACTGCTGATAGCCCAAGGGTTGCTGATAATCTATAGTTGTTTATATTTTTTGCTCTATATGATTTAGAACTGCTGATGGTCTCAGGGTTGTTGATAACCCATTAGTTGATTATTATGTTGTGCAGTATGTGATATTTTAGGGAACTTACTAAGCTTCATGGTTACAGTTGTGGATTAAATGTTTTTTAGGTACTTATCGGATTGCAATGGCGGGACTATACACACACATCAACAATTTTATGATTTGAGATTCCACATTGTCTTCCATATAACTCTGATTTTGAATTATGGTTTATGAACAATTAGTTTGAATTGAATGTAATTTTATAAAAATGATTTTTTATTCTATTTTAAAAATGAAAAAATTATTATGGAATTTGGTACGTTACAGGTTTCTTCCCAATAGGTTCATATCAACAGAGACTGCAGAGCCACCCATCTCTACTCATATTTGAGGTTATGAGATTTCTACTTGGTCATCATTCTTATAGCAGGGGTGCATTGGACTCTGTTAGTCACTCATATCATTCCAAATCTACTTAAAGCTGATCACAATGATCTTTCAAGGATTTTTATGCATATCACTACACTTTTTTTAAGATGTATATATGTTTGGAAACAAACGAATCTTTTTTTCGTTACCTTTGGAATGAAATCCTTCATAACTTCTTAATAAGTTTATGATTTCAATACAATAGGAAACCACATTAACACTTTAGGTTCTATTTTTTACGCTGAAGGAAGAAATCTTTGACCGGGATCCAACTGTTTTCATAACACGTATTCTCACATAAATAATCTTGATTAGTTCGTTTCTTTGAAATATAGGTTTTACAACATTGTGTTTATGATCTCTACCATTGTTAACATGGTTTATGAAACACATCAAGATATTTAATTTGTTCTGGTTCTGAAAGTTTTTTTGTTTGGATGGCATATAACAATCTGATGATGAGATCTTGTTCAAGATTCCGAAAGGTTATTGCTATTAATACTCCAAATACGGAACCACCGAAGGCCCTCCTAATAAGCTTCGCCGTTCATAGTGTATGGCTTGAGGGCACGATCACATAGCCTTTAGCACTGGTTGACTATAATAATGTGAGTAACGGTACCAAAGCAATTAGGTTTATCATCATTAATGCATCATCACCATATGATGTGATATTTGGAAGTTTAGCAATGAATAAGTTCATATTTATAACATCCACCAGTCATGGAGTGGTCAAATTTTGTACAATTTCTGGAGTAGGCACTATCCCGACAAAGAAGAAAGAATGTAAAGGAGGACAATATATCAAACAAGAAAGCAATACAACTGATCCGAAAGACATGTAGCAAGGTTATCATGACTCAATACTTTTAAAATCACATCAAAATTTTAAGAAATCACTTTCCAAGAGATCTACACATGCTCCCACTCCTGCAAAACGTACTTTTTCAAATCCCAACAGCACTACTTTCAGATCTCACTTCTCTCGGACTGGTCACAAGCCTACTTCTTCATCCAGACCGTTGACCAAACAAAGTGTCAGGGTAAATGAAAAAATTCCTGCATGTCAGTGTAGTTGTCAAAGAAGTTCATCTCATGTCAAATCTCATTCTTTTCAAAAACCTCGTAACTTTTCTAAATCTCGCAACACTCCAAAAACTCACAAACACCCAGGACTAGGCCTAAAAGTTGACACGAAACCTGTCCCTGCAACCTCGGCTCATGCATCAATTAGAAATTCATCCTTTATCCCAGGTTCCAAACTCGTTTGGATGCCTAAACTAACCGTGTAATTCTCAGGCTATGTGCAAGGAGGAACAAGTAGAAGAATGGTTAATTGACAGTGCCTTCTCCTTGCACATGACCGGAAGGTTGGAGTACCTTCGGGATTTCAGGCCAATTTGCAACGGTGGAAACGTCACATTCGGCAACAATGCAAATGGAATAATCTGAGGTTATGGTGTACTTACTATAGGAAACTTCTCTATTCAAAAGGTTGCTTACGTAGAAAGCCTCAAACACAATCTCATCAGTGTAGGCCAACTATGTAAAGCAGGCCACAGGGTTGAATTTGACAACGGATACTGCTATGTAATGACAAGCGATAGAAGCACCTGTTTGATCAAATCCAAATCCGAAGGGACCATGTATCCTTTGGACGTTTATCTGATCATTGGGAAACCGCAGTTATGCTTCCTATCAAACGCAGTATCTGAAGTCAGCTGGTTATGGAACCGAAAGCTAGCTCATCTTAACTTCAGGTATATCAACAATTAGGTCACCGGAGAACTCGTCCGAGGTCTTCCTATTATCAAATTCAACAATGACACTCTCTGCTCAGCATGTGAATGTGGCAAACAATCAAAGGCAAGCCATCCCATGGTGATTGATTATTCAATTTCTGAACCACTGCAACTCTTGCATATTGATCTCTCCGGTCCATCTACCGTAGCCATTCTTCATCACAAAAAATACATATTGGTTATAGTTGATGACTTCACTCGTTTCACTTGGGTCTTCTTTCTAAGACTCAAATCCAAAACTCCACAGATGCTGATCAATTTTATCAAAGAAATTGAACTTCAGATCAAATTACCAGTGCGCCGCATCTAAAGTGATAATGGAACCGGTTTTACCAGTCATCTCTTAAATAGTTTCTTGGTTTCAAAGGGTATCAGTCACAACTTCTCAGCTCCCTACACACCGCAGCAGAATGGAGTAGTAGAGTGAAGAAACCGAACTCTGGTAGAAGCAGCCAGATCTATCCTTAACTTCGCACACCTTCCTCTCTACTTCTGGGCCGAAGCAGTGGCCACAACATGCTTTGTTCAAAACCGAAGCATTATTTGCAAGCGTTTCAGTAAAACTCCGTATGAGGGCCTTAACAACCGCAAACCAAATGTCTGATTCTTCCACATCTTTGGGTCTACATGTTTTGTGATCAACAACAAAGATCATCTTAACAAGTTTGCATCGAAGTCTGATGAAGGCATCTTTCTTGGCTACTCAACAAACAAGGTAGCTTATAGGGTTCTCATTAGACGCACAAGACTAATAGTCGAAAGCTTCGACGTCAAATTCGATGACTATTATGTCTGCAACATTGCTCCATCAACCGAAACCAAAGCAATCCTGGAAAGTGATATTCCTGCCTCTTCGGGTCCATTAAACATAGTTGAAGTAAACTATGATGATCTCTTTGACCCTGTAGAGACTGCTAAGTTATCCGAAGTTCTTGTGTCCCCGGAAGCTCAACAACAGCATGCCGATGTATCTGGTCCATCTCTATCCGATGAAGTATCACTCAATACTTCCACCTTGCCGGTTGAGGGGGAAAGCTCCACTCCAGATCAAGTGACAACCATCGAGGTTCCAGTACTTGATGATGCAGCTCTGGTTCCTATCCGCAGAGGATCTCTGTCCTCAAATGTTTCTTCTGACTCAGATGATGAAAATATAGAGAATATTGACACAAGAACTGACCCAAGGATTATCACACTTCCAACAATCCAGGGGGAACCTTCTCAGGTTCAAGGGGAACTCCCATCCGCAATCCATGGGGAACCTTCATCATTTGCTCAACCCACTTTTCCAAATCAAGACAATTCAGTGGGCTGCTCACAAGTCCAGGGGGAACTACCATCCCCAACCACAGAGTCTTCAGATATTGAAGACATCCCATCCACCGCAGCCGCTGACCATCTGCAACCCCGTCTACACGTATGGACGAAGGATCACCCACCAGGTCAAATCATCGGAAACCCATCAGCAGCCATCCAAACTCGATCCTCACAAGAATTATCTGATCACTGTCACTATGCAGCATTTATGTCTTCGGTCGAGCCCCGAACCATCAAAGAATCATTAATGGAGCCTTATTGGATTACAGCAATGCAAGAGGAACTGGAAGAATTTAAAAGAAACAAAGTGTGGCAACTCGTTCCGAAGCCAAAAGGTCACACTATTGTTGGTACCAGATGGGTGTACAAGAACAAATTGGATGAATCTAGTGTGGTAGTCCGAAACAAAGCGATACTAGTCGGTAAGGGGTATAGTCAACTTGAAGGTGGTGATTATGATGAAACATACGCCCCAGAAGCCAGGATGGAGGCCATACGCATCTTCTTAGCGTATTCTGCTCACAAGAATATCAAGGTACATCAAATGGATGTAAAAAGTGCCTTCCTGAATGGTGAATTGAAAGAGGAGGTTTATCTTCAGCAACCACCGGGATTCAAATGTCTTGAATTCCCAGATCACTGTTACAAGCTTGAAAAAGCAGTCTACGGTCTAAAGCAAGCACCAAGAGCATGGTACGAGACTCTCTCTGAATTTCTTGTCTCGTCCGGATACAAAAGAGGAGTGATTGATCCCACATTATTTATAAAGGCAAATGGCAATCACCTTATGCTTGTACAAATATATGTGGATGATATCATCTTCGGATCAACTGATCAGGGGATGGTGGATAAATTTGCAAAGCTCATGACCAACAAGTTCCAAATGAGCATGAATAGATGGATTAATTTCTTTCTAGGACTTCAAGTGAAACAAGTCCCTCAAGGGATATTCATCCATCAGGAGAAATATACCTCTGAACTGCTGAAGAAATACTCAATGGACAACTGTTCCTCAGCCAAGGTCCCCATGGCCTTCGGATATAAGATTTCTGCTGATCCTTTCGGAGAATCAGTAGATCACAAAACTTATAGAGGAATAATTGGCTCGTTGATGTACCTCACCGCAAGCCGACCAAACATTGTCTTTGCAACAGGAGTATGTGCAAGATACCAAGCCGATCCGAAAGTTTCTCACATGACCGCAGCCAAGCAGATTCTCAGATACTTAAAGGGCAGCAAGTCTCTAGGCCTCTGGTATCCCGCAGGGAACGACTTCAGGCTACAAGCATTCACTGATGCGGATCATGCTGGATGTAGATTGGACAGAAAAAGCACTTCCGGTGGATGTCAATTTCTTGGTGGAAAACTCATCAGCTGGTCATCAAGGAAACAAAGTTGTGTCTCACTGTCTACCACAGAAGTTGAATATGTGGCAGCAGCCAGCTGTTGCTCACAAGTCATGTGGATAAAAACGCAGCTTATGGACTACGGATACAGGATGTTGCGGATACCGATTTACTGTGATTCATAGAGTGCCATAGCGATTTCTCATAATCCTATTCATCACTCTAAGACGAAGCATATTGAACTACGGTACCACTTCATTAAAGTCCACATTCTGAAAGGTAACATTGAACTAATTTTTGTTCATACTCATGAAGAGATTGTTGATGTATTCACAAAGGCACTTGACTCTACAAAATTCAATAGTTTCTTACAAATGTTAGGAATGATGAATCCGGACCCGCAATTCTTTCTGAATTGACAGGTACCGCAGACCACTCTTGGTCACCATTGCCGTCCTAACTAAATATATCTATCTTACATAGTTTCAGTATATCTTGTGTAATGCAGTACAACATATGTACCACAATCTACCGTATATACCGTAACCATATATCATACCAATATTTCAACGGTCCTTATTGATTGTTATTTCTGATTATGTTCAGGTGTTCTTCTCAGCTTCTTCTACCGCGGTTATCTAACCATTCATCCGCAATGAAGTCTTAATCCGCAATGGAATCTTAATCCGCAATGGAGTCTTAATCCGCAATGAAGACTCAAACTGCAGTCACAGTGATGGAACTTTCAACTACTTCATAAATTCTTGAAACATTGTGTGCTATAATGATCCTTCATTAAATAAGAAAAACATTCTCAAAAATATTCGTTTTGTCGCATATGATCGTTTCAGTTCTTCTTTTCAAATAAACCTTTTGTCAGGCCTATTTTAGGAATGATGCCAAAATAAAACAGTTTCCAATAAAAGAAATCTTTTTAGGAAATCTTTTCCTTAAACTGTCTTTTCCACTTACCCCCAAAACGTCAAATCTGTTACAAATTCCACCTTTATTCAACGGACTATCGTCCCTCACCGCACGTTCTTCAGACATGGGGTATTGGGCCTGACATTTCATTAAATGCCATCTTTTTGGAAAATTAACAAAAAAACTTTCCGTTAAATGTTTTTGTGGCTGATAATGATTCTTTTGTTTTTAATAAAAAAAAACTCAAAGGTTTTTACCTTTAACCGTTTTCCTTTAGGGTAAAAACAATAATTATTTGGAATCTGCCACTATAAAAATCTTCTTTTCATCCCAAGAAAGTTTTATGTTTTTTGATTTCTCTCATGCGAACTTTGTAACAACCCGATATTTTAAGTCAAATGTAACATTCAAAAAGTCAAATATAATGAACTATTTGGAATCAACGAAATTAGCGTCAAAAATGAAGTGTTCTAAAATCTCAATTGGGATGCATAAAGTGTTAGATATCGTGCCAAGGTTTCCAAAAAACATAAAGAACACTCAAATCCGAGTTATAACGAAGGAGTTATGACCAATCGAAAATCCACGACACACCCGGTAAAACACTGCTAAACGTAAAAAGTGAAACTTCAATAAAATGCTTTTTAGCCTTAAGATATCTAAACGAAAGTCGTAGATTACGTTAAACCGTGAGTATACATAAAAAGAACGCCCAAATCTGACTTCATATGAGGAAGTTATGATTTTTCTAAGTTTCGGAACAGCGGTAGACAACTAAAAATTCGGAATAAAGATCGAGCGATTTTTAGCCGACGCAACCTAAACGAGAGTTCAAGGTCTCTACAATAGTAGTGCAATGGTAAAATGACATATGAAAACGGACGTCGGATAAAGAAGTTATGGATTTTTAACGGAATTATCGTGTCCCGGCCTATTAGCCGACGAAGTCTAAATAAAAGTTGTAGAGTCTTTTCTCACCTTCGTGTGGATATAAAGAACGTCAAAATCAGAGCTCGTATGCGAAAGTTACGGATTTTACAAGTTCAAGGTGCACAAAACGAGACGATTTACGCCCAGCGTACCCTCGTACGCCCAGCGTACCCTCGTACGCCCAGCTCCGGATCGTCCACGTCGCCCCCTACACCTCTACGCCGTCCCGTCCGAAGTCCAGAAATCAAAGATGCGGTCATACAGGATGTCCGAGTATGCCCCGCGTACCCTCGTACGCCCAGCGTACCGAGGGCCTTCAGCCACTATAAAAGGGATGCGAGGGTTCCGAGCATAAGTGCTCATTTCCTCTTTTCCTCTTGCGTTTTTACTCCGTTTTACGTGCAAGAAATATCCCGAAGACCCGGTTTTCATACCTCAGCCCCGACGAAGGTCCGAAGCCCCGAGATTCCCGAGAATCTCACCACTTTCCGGTCGAAGCGCTGCCCGTGAAAAATCTCGATTTCTTCGAATCACCACTTTTCAGGTGAGTTCATACCCCTACATTTTCATGCATTTTTCATGTTTTAGAGGGGGGGGGAATACAAGTGAAACACGAGATAAACTCATACTTCAAATACACGTCGTTAGAAATGTTTTCAAATACTTTATCTAGATTTTTGTTATGGATGATAAACAACATTTATACTAATATTATACTTCACATGCAAAGTTGATATTACACCAATTTTTGTGTTATCCAATGGAACACGATTTTGATGAACTATAATGGGTATAGTTTGCGGGTTATTCATTACATCTTTACGTAAACATTGTGAAAATGAAATACTTTCATCTACATGAGTTATAGACTTTCTTTTCGTAAATCTATTAATACTAAGTGTTGTGAGACATTCAACTTCAACGTACTTACAAGTACGCATTTCAAGTCCTGTATTATAAACCATAATCTCTTGGAGGGAGAGCGTGATACTTGTGTATAGATCTATACGGGATTGACAACCCCGCACCTAAACTGTTAGCTACAGTTAGACCGGCAGGTCTGGGGTGACAAACGTCATAAAACTACGACTCCTGAAGAACGTTGTTACAGGCAGTCTGGGTCAATAGCATGGTTATAAAACTCACACGGAAGTATTAAAATAAGTTTGATTTACGAGACTTTTGAATGCATTCAGTAAATACATTATTTGAGTATAAATACACCTTCATTATTTTGAGCACGAAAGACACTATTGTACTCTAGTCCTTGGAACTTTTTCAAACTATATGTAGAAAATATTGGATTTTCTGGAAAACACGTTCAGTTATTTTTACTAAAGGACATACAAATTTCAGTACAAAAACGCTTATGAACTCACCAACTTAATTGTTGACACTTTTCAAAACTACTTGTATTTCTCAGGGAATCAGTAATACAGGTAACCATCAGCTTTTGGAAAAGGAACGCTACGGCGTCTATCATCAAAACATTTAAAATCATCATATTTGTAATATTCTTTTGAAACATGTATTACACGCAACAATGTAAGTTTTTATTATATTTATGATGGTTGTGTTTACTTTCTTTACAATATTCAACTGTTATGATACTACGTGAAGTCACCCACCCCCGAATGTTTCCGCCATTCTGGTTTGGGGGTGTGACAAACTTCATCTTCTTCACCTTCTTGCACTCCCAATTTTTCTGCAAGTTCTCAAATCATTTCTCAAAATGGTGAAATCAGGCATTTCCAAGAAACAATCGAAGACCTCAGCATCTGTTCAACCAACTGGTTCCGACTCTGCTACAAGGAACCAATCGCCTTCAATTGCATCTAGCAATTTTAGGGCAGTCTTCGATGATCAATCGTTTTACAATGATTCAATCCGTCTCATGATCAAGTTCATCTCCAATCATCCATTGTTTGGACCTTTCGACTCATTCACTGATGTGGTTCCCATCTCAACTCTGTTCAAATGTGCCTTCTCGGCGTACCGACCACTCAGTAATCTTCAAGAAGTTCATCTGAACTTGGTGGATGATTCATTGGTCATTTTCACCAAGGACAAGTTTCTTACTGCAATCAACCTTTTGGTGCATCCCTCAACCAAGTTCTTCTCACCAAGTGTTACAGACATTCTCTCCACTCTGTACCAGATGAGATACCAAAAGAAGCTCAGGGGCATTGGCGAGTTCAAGAAGAACCAGCTGCCTGTGGTATGGCAGTTTGTGTGCCATTTCGTGATCCACAGTCTATCTGGACGAACCGGAGGCACAGACAACATGGGCCTCAAGTTACTGAAATTAGTATGAAGCATCTTCACAGGCCATGATGTCAACTACGGCCAAATCCTATGGGATGATTTCCTTCAGTACATCCCTAAGGAAAGTCCAAGAGAAAACCCCACAGAGCTCACATTTGCAAGATTTTGGGCTCTCTGCATTTCAGATCTTCATTCAGACGCCAAGATCAGTATAGGCAACGACATTAACTACTTTATCACACGTGATCTAAAAATGTACACACCCTCTAAAGATCAATCTATCTTTGGACCAATCAGGCGTTTACCCATTCATATTTTGACCACTGTTGGACTTGAGACCAAAGAGGTCACAGATCATATTGAGGCTACGGAAGGTATTGACCCATACCTTTCTACCCCGCCTCTTCCTAGTCAGGATAAACTAGCCTCTACTAACCCCACCAATCCAGAGCATACCGCTGCTCCATCTTCCACTACTTTATCTCAAAGGCTCAAGAAGTTAGCCTCATCCAAACATGGCCCCCGCAACATCATCAAGAAACATGCAACTCCAAAGAAAAGTAACGCCCCCAAGAAAGATGAACCAACCAAGAAAAGGAAGCTCAAACACGTTGTATCTTCAGACGACGAATCTGATCCCAATCGATCTCCTGCCTTTGAAGTTGAAGATGAGTCTGATGATGACTCCTTACCCATCGCTATTCTCAAGAAAAGGAAAACCAAATCCTCTAGCCAAATGCATGAACGGACAGATACCGCAGTCTCTCAAAAGGCTCCGGTAGTCCTTGGGGTTACCGCAGACCCATTCTCTTCAACCATTCCTGACCACTCAGATACAGCAAGTGTATCTGCTTCATCCAAACGTGGAGACTCTCCCCCAACTATATCCCAAGAGGATTTAATTGGTTCTTCTCGCCCTAAGGTCTCTAGGGCTTCCAGACTTCATTTCTTTGAGGAACAGGAGTTGCGCTCCATTCTAGACCTTGTAATCCAAACACTCGATACATCTACCCAACCGCAGGGCAATTGTTCAGCCCATGCCAGAACGGAGCCGAGGCCAAACTTGACCACGGGTCAAGGAGACCGAGGAAGCTCCGGAAATCCTACTATGCTTACATCTAATACAGGTGGTTTAGGCACGGGGAGCACAAATGTGCAAGGATCCGTGAACCCGAGGGACACCTCGGTGCGTTTTCAAGGACTTGACGGTTATGACTCAGATGATACCTTTGCTCGTTATCGTCTTGCGACCGAGTCTGGTATCAAAAAGTTTGAAGCATTTCGAAGGGCAATTAAAGCAAGAAGAGATCAGCAATCCAAACAGCTTCAGCACAAGGAACAGGAAATTCAATTAGTAGCCAAATACTGGGCTGATGCCATTAACAACGCCAATACCGTAACCAACATCATCAAAATTCAAGACTAGATGACCGCAATGGCTGAGACCATCCGCAAAGCTCAGTCCAATCCAAATGATGCAGGTTCATCCAGGCCCCCTCCAACAATTGTTGCTAATAACTCTCAAGATGACGGAACCGCAATTGAAGTCAGTTCCGCACCTACTTTCGGATTCGATGACTTTGACATGAATGAGGTCAATCAACCGGAATGGCCAGATGATGTAATGATGATCTTCGATGAAGAAGAAGAGTCGAGCGACTCCCAACATTTCACTTCTAAGCCCAAGGAGAAGAAGAAGAAAAAGAAGCTAGCTGTCTCCAGAAAAGAATTCTTGGGTTTGCAAGATAAAGTTGATCAAATCCTTGATGCTGTTAAATCTACTCAACCGCAACAAGATGACTTGCCAGGAACGCAGTCTCTCATTGACCGCATTGAACGTCTTGAAGCCAGAGAACGCCTTGTTGCACAAAGGATCTCACTTAAAGTTGAAATGGGTATTCGAGCCCTGGATACCAACCGCAAAGCTGATCATCAGGAATTTTTGGCAACTGCAGAACGCCTCATCTCTGAGGTATCTGCAATCAAGACAGAACTTCAAGCGATAATTGCGGATCAATCCACTCAATCAAAGAAGCTTGTGGATGAAACTCATAATACATATGAGTCCACCATTTCAGTCCTACAGTCCACTATCAACAGCCTATGTCGCTCTTTGACGTCTAACTTTCATGGTCCAGAAATCTTGCGCCTCACCAAGGAGATCCACAAATTGCTTTTCAACACCGTAATCCCAAACAACCAACAACTTGCTGATGCACTAAAGGCTCAATTCAACGAAGTTTGTGGAAAGATTGATGGTCTTAAGCAATGGCTTGAGGAAGCACCAAATGATCCTTCCTCAAGAGGGGGAAGTCAAGACCGAAACTCGAATCAAATCTCTCATCAACATTCTCATCCGCACCAACATCTAAACTCTCCCATCATTCATGAAAAAGTTCCTACTCCACAACCCTCACCGCAACCCTCTCCTCAGAAAAGTCCAATCCATTCTCCTCATCTGTCTCCAGTTCAAGATGATCAACATCTTTCTTCACAGCATCCGGAGACTCCCCCTCACCTCAAGAACTTAGTCCCAGAAATGTCATTTGAGAAATCCTACGACTCTCCCAAAACCAAACGGAAGAAAGCTGACCGGAGAGCAGCCAAATTTGCTGAATTAATTTGGAGAGATCATGGATTCGACATTACTCTGGATGAATCCCTTTTCAATTCATGGGTTAATCCCATCCGAAGACTACTGGATGATGACTACAAGCCCTACCTCACCTTTGCAGAACATCCCACAGACGGTTATTAGGACATTCCCATCTCTCGCAATGCAAAATTCTTCACAGTGTTTGAATCGTTTGACCGCAACCTCCCAGATAATCAAAGGTTGCCTCTAGAGTTTGAAAGACTTAACAGATTTCATGCCAAGCATGGATCTGCAATCGAGAAGATCTGGTCCAATGACAGACCCACCGTAGTCAAAAACTACAAGCCCCGAAAATTCATGAAGGCAGAATTCATCCAATATACCCTTACCAGAAGAAATTAAGACTACATCCGAACCTAAGCTGATTTCCCTTGCATGAACCCGGAAGAAATCTTCCTGATTGCAAAGGTATTTCAGAACAAGTCTGAAAAACATCTGAAGATAAAGACTGCGTATGAAAGGGCTTGTGCCTTTCTAAAAGAGACTGTGTGATTTTGCAAGAATTGATGTGGACATCCACCCAGTACTTGCTCAAAAGTTTAACCTTCCTCCTCTTGAACCAACTATGGTCCTGACTGAAGGCTTTCAAGAAAGATCTCTTGGAGCAACTAACTTCCCAGATCTTGGAGTCATTTTCAAACGCTTGAATGATGAAACAAAATAATTCATTCCAATGACTGCCATGAACTGCATGACCGGGAAGCAATTAGAGATCACTCAAACTGTAGTCAACAAATCAAAACACACAACTGATGAGGTGAAGTTTGAAATCTCAAGGAGGATTGTGTGGCTTAAGGAATTCAGGAAGTTCTGGTGGATTCTCATCAAGTTTCTCAAGCTCAACTCATGAAAGGAAAGTTGAAGAGGTCACTTAGGGGAAATTGTTGAAACATAGAAGTGACCCTCTTAAACTTAATCCAAACCGCAACCTCTCTCTTATCCGTAACCACTTTCTCATCAACAGTCAAGCACCACAACCGCAGTCATAGTCATCAGCACTTAGTCTTAGTCTTTTATCTGTTTTTCTTAAAGTACTTTCTTTTATCCAATGTGCCCTGCATGGCAACTCTTAAACAGATAGGACCTTTGTAATCTTAGAGACTCTATAAAAGGAGTACTCTCTTTCTGAATGAATACACATCTCTACGCATCTTGAATCTCTTATTTCCTGAAATTCATAACTTAATCATCTCCTTCTTACTCCCTAAACTATAATCTGAAATATATCAGATCTAAACCTCTCCTTCTGAGCAAGTCAGTCTTGCCTAAATCACTAAGTTTGATCACACTTACTAACTTGGTCTGATTGCATTCCTCGTTAAGAATCAACTTAAGTGTATACTTGATATAATACTTGCTGTCTTTTATATTTCCTTATATTTCCGCAGCTAATCATCTAACTATCTAACTCTAACTTATATTATTGTTGAGCTTTATGATCCTTTAAGTTAAACTTTAAATTCCGCAATATAAACTTGTTCTAACGTTTGTTCAAGTGTGTTTCTCAAGTTTTTCTCTCAACACTTCAATAAATCTAAAATTTATGATCTTAAACTATCATTGCCAACCCTCTAAGGCTAACGATTATTCTTCCCATTTTAGGAATAAACCGACTACTCCCTTGACAGGGAACACTACTACTCCAAAATAAATAGTACTTCGATCAATACATCCTTAGTATCTCAACAGAGACAATAGTCTTGCCACACATCCATATAGCTCCTAACATTCGACATGTCTCCCTGCAAATCAACACTCTCAATTACATGAAAAAGGTGTATGTCATCCATTGACTAGTGATCCTCCATCAATACGCCCAACCCTGACTCTTACATTGCTTCACTTCGCCACCCAATGTCTCATACTTCGTGTCAGTCGATACCCAGTGGTACCCTCATTAATCAATTACCTCCTAATCATACTAAATCATTCTAAATATGTATCTAGTACATACCAATTGTATGCTCATATACCATTCGTCTCACGACACCTCACTAATCTTGCTATCATCCTAATTGGGCCTGTCTGACTCATGACCAACACATTAATGTGCCTATAGGTATAAAACCATCATCCTACTGACTTGAAGGAACCCAACCATCAGCCATCGTCCTATAACAGTAGTATTCAAAAACAATATATATATATATATATATATATATATATATATATATATATATATATATATATATATATATCGAACCCTAGGAACCTATATAATACTATCCATTTTTCAGACCATGCCTCGAATCTCCAAGCCTTTATCATACAATAATAGAAAAGGTGCCCTCACCACGATTCTACACCAGAGCCTATCTAAATACCTAATACGTGAATCGATATTGATGACTCACAATTCCTGACAAACACTTACGTGAAAACAAATTGCACCCATTATATACAATCGAACCCGCGACATTCTTGAATACATAATAGACCACGATGATACACCATTCCTAAACCAAATCATCCATTCCTAATTTTTCTCTTCCCTATGCGTGTCAATTAAAAAGACTAGAATTTATGAAATTTCGTAGCAGCATGCCTTAACTATTCTCAACCATACCAAAATTTGTGCAGTCCTTAGACTTTTTCCCTAAATGGGTAATTCTCCCCCACTTGGAATCTGATGAATCTCTTCTGATCCTCCTTGATTGATTGAATCCCAAGTTATCCTATATGAACCACACCATTCAGATTATATGTGACTGCATAAAACAGAACTAAGTAGGCATTCCTCTTAGTGTAAAGAATAGGGGATTCCAAAGGCAAGCATTCGCAACTTACTAAACGATTGGTACATCCTCAACTGTCTTCTTTTGTTCACCACTACACATATCCATCATGAGTGTAAATACCCGACACCATTAAATTACAGGTACCTCTAAGCCCTTGCCACTAAACACATTGTTGTGTCCCGTCAAGGACATCGCCCTGTAATAATAATTCTCCTCTGCTTGGGGTTCGAACCTGCACCTGTTTGTGATGAAAAACAATTCCCACATAAATGTGTCCGTCCAATCCATCTATTTTCACTATCACAAGTAGCTCTTGCATCACTAACAGATATAATTCAACCGGTAATGCTTCTCCCTAGACCTCTAAGGTACAAATTTGGTAAATACAGGTAACTGTCACCACCCTATCGTTGACGACCTCAACCATAATAGGGTGAACTACACTCTCCATATCATGGTCCAACTGATCCTAAAAACATAAGACATAAACAAGTGGGTAATCCCATTATAAATAAACACAAAAGCATTCGCGTAACTAATCATACTTCAAGATCTTAATGTAATTACCAAATTAGTAAATATAACATCGACCATGAATATGACCACTCTGGACAGTCGGGTTTAAGGAGACCCAACCGATGTCTTTAAAAACATAAGTAGTCAGTGTTGCCCTCACCAATACTAGAGCTCTCTGCTCCATGTTGAGTAGTTGGCACTCTATTTATCATAAACAAAACTTATCACTACTTATCCAAATGGATATTATTACACTACTCTCTATTTACTCGCTCATTGGTATCCTTCATCACCAATTCCAATTGAAAACCCGTCACTGCCTATCCAAACGGTAGCGATGCTTGGAATTCATCTTCAAATTTAATCTCAACCGATATCATCCTTGACATGATTGAATTAAATTCATTAACATGATCAGACACTTATCCATCTTCCTTCATCTTCATATTTACCAATTTCATAGTAAATTGAACCTTATTCGTTGCTGAAGGTTTATCGTACATGTTAGATAGTGCTTTGATCAACCCATAAGTAGTCTTCTCATTGGCAATGTTGTAATCAACGTTCTTTGCCAATGATAATCTCACCACACCAAGTGTTTGCCGATCTAGCAACTCCCAATCATCTTGGTTCATAAGGAACAACTTATCTTCTAACAAAGGTTCATGTAAATTCTTTTGGTATAGGTAGTCTTCAATTTGCATTTTCCAGAAACCAAAATCTTTTCCATTGAACTTGTCGATCTTAACTATTCCATCTTCAACCATATCTCTGATACCAGCTTTTTGGGTTACAACAAAACAAGTGAAGCACCTCAGACAAATATCAAACAAACTTCGGTGAAAATAACGTAAATAAAACTTTTGAAACACATAAATCAAAAGAACACGATATTTAACGTGGTTCGGTCAAGGTAACCTGCATCCACGGCCAATGTGAGAGAGAGAGAGAGAGAGAGAGATAATTTTATTAACTTTTAGAAACAATTACAAACACTCAAGGTGTATCTTACTTTTTCTCTCATTGAAACTAGTGATTTACAATGATGGGGATATGAGTATATTTATAAGAAAGCATGGGAATCACTAATTCTGATGGGCCAAGCCCATCCATAACTAGTGCATAAGTATGATGCCTTAATTTCCAACCAATCACGGAATGCCATGCATTCGCTTCTGGAACCTTCAACCTCATGAGCAACAACCACACACATGATGGAGCATCAAGACACCTGATGGCGTATCATTCATCTGTAGCATCCTCCTTGAGCATCTTAATCCTTTGAGCAAAAATGAACAATATTGAGCATCGTAGTGAGCCTTACACCTAAACGGTGAACCAAGAGGCATGATGGAACACCATAAACCTTGGTGGATCATCATTTTCCATAATGACACATCTACAACTTGAATGGAACAACCTTGATTCTTTGTTCATTAACAACACTTCAACACTCCCGGGACACAACAAAGCATATATTAGTGGCACATCAAGCACTAAGGTGGCGCACCTTGATCATAGAGGAAGCACCTTCTGCATGGATTGCGCACCTTGTGCAAAATGTGGCATATCATCTTCATAATGGCACATCATGATGCATGGATCATCACTAATTCTTCATTCTCTTTCCTGATGCTCCACTCCAACTCCAAGTGCTCCATGATGATTCTTGATGGTCCATTCCACCTCCAAGTGCTCCATTACAACTCCAAGTGCTACATATTATTCTATGTGCTCCACTTGATTCTAAGTGCTCCTCTTGATTCTAAGTGCTCCATCTAAGTGCTCCACTTCATACCCCAATTGTAACAATGATTGAGAATACCAATTGTACCACTTTCGAACAAAAACATATTGTACTTGTACATGAAATGTCAGAGTAGCGAACACAATGAATCGGGGGCAATGTTACGATTAAGAGTCACGCCTCACTTAATGGATTGGGTCAAGCCGGTAATATTAATAGCTACTGAGGTAATTCCTTTTAGGGTTAGCGATGATATAGACCCATAAGAACAAATAATATTGCGACGAATTAAGCGAAGAATAATTCAATGAATTAAGCGAAGAATAATTCAATGAATTAAGCGAAGAATAAAGCGATGAATTAAGAGAAGAACAATGTTGTAATGACCGAAAGTTTGGGTATTTGAATATACTCTATTTTGGAATGTAAATGTAAAGTAAGTTTCTATTTTGAGAATGAAGGAGCACGACGTGATCGTCCAAGGATCTGACATGAATGGTCGAAGGTCAAAGAATGTACTGGAAAGACAGAGTCGTGATGCAAGCAAGGGATTTTCTTGTCGTGAGTGTGAATATGAGTCACAGGGACACGTGGCGGAAGGGCATGACACATAGTGTGATCTCTGACATGTGTTAACATGAGTTGACACGAAGCAAGGTCATGACACGAAATCGGCTTTTTAGCCTAGTATAAATAGTGCAAGGGTTTCTCCGATGGGTTCTTTTCGAGAACTGAAACCAAAATTGGTGAGTGATAGTTACTACTTATAGATAGGGACCTTGAGGCTAGTTTGCAAGGCTATGGTCATTGAACATGATAAGGTATCCTCTTGACCCGATAATATGTAATTGTGTTAATGCAGTGTTAATTGTGTAGGGTTGTTAAAACCATATGTAATTACTAGAGTCATGATATGGAGCTATTATGAACTCAATAGTAATGTTGACAGATGAATTCTATTATAGGATTCTCGATTTTAATGACCTGGGTTGCGTTCCATCCTCTTTAGATATATGAGATTGAGCTAATGTCTTATGAGGTTAGTTCGTTTAGCAGTTGTGATATGGAGTTTAATTAGCTTGGTGACAAATGTTTACTAAGGTTAACTTCTAGTATATTGGGACAAGTCCTGAGGAACCTTGTATATTGTCCAAACAGGCTTGGGCAAGCGGTTGAGTCACTAGACATCACCAACTAGAGGCCAAAGCAGAAGTTAGTTTTCACTAATCATCTAGGTGAGTGCATGTGGATATTTATAAGTTCATAGCAAATGAGTTTTCTGTGTATAAATGTTTGATATTAAGTGTTTTATCACTTAAACAATTATGTTCTCAGGTTTGAGATTTAGTTGATATGGCTACTAGTATTAATACAAAAACTATTGATAGATGTCATTTTATGCATCTTTTAAGGTAGTTTTTATTAGCATTTTGCATCATATTTCATGTTATTTCATATGTATTAGTATAAATAATGTTCAATTCATGTTTATCGCTAGAATTCCCGTACTGCTGATGTTTTTATATTGGTTTCAGATATTTCGAGTGGAGTGGAACTTTGGGAGCAACTTTGGATGCATATTTGGAGCTTAGTGGAGCTAAAATACCTGAGGAACCTGGAACCTGGGTTGGAATTGCTGAAACTGAAAAATTCGCGTCCGAAACATGCGTTTTATGAAAAATGAGATCGTGCCTCTCACCAAAATGCGATCATATTTGTACTTTGAGGATTTGTTGGACCAAAAAAACCAGTCTGAACAATTTAGCCAAAAAATGTGATCATGGAATCCTAAAATACAATCGCATTTTTCCTTCGGTGTCTTAAAACGTTTGAAAATAACAACGTACTTCATTAAACGGAGTTTCTGAGAGTTTTGACCAAAAATGTGATCGCATTTTTGCCTAAATGAGATTGTGATTTTATTTTCTTGCTCTGGAAGTTGTCGACTTGCATATAAAGGCTGCCTCTCTGACCAGTTAGAACCCTATACGTTCCCAGATGATGAAAACGACTTTTGAAGGCAATTTTTTGCATTTTTTCATCACTTTCTGAATATATGAATGTTGTTGATCATTTCAATCATTTAGTTTAATAAGATTCAGTAGCTTAATGTCTATTTTCATTAGTTTTGATCGAATTTTAACCATGTCTGGCTAAACCCTAGATGTCAGTTCTGCATAGATCAGTACTTTTCATGTAATCAATCATTGAACTTGATTTTGATTTGTGATTCTATCTAGTTATTTCAGTTTTGTGTTTAATGAATGTTTGATTTTAGTTCTTTTTAGCATGGTCACCTAATTTAGGATTAAATCAATCTAGTTAATCAGTTATTGAAATCCGTAATTGTTTTGATAAACTGGTAGTAAGTAACAAGTATCAGACTGCTTCCATGTTGGGATTTAATTATGATATAAACTAAAATTTCATACTTTTACGCTTTTGAGTTTGTGACAAGTATTGAATATTGTTGGGAATTTTACATAGATCTTAATATTGCTTTTATGATATAAAAAGTTAGGATTAACCGAAAAGTTTGTTTTGGTTAATTAATTAGGTAAAAGAGAATGTACTAAAGCTTATTAGATGTTCTAAGTACCAAGTTAGATATAACTCATCTTAAATAACTAGGTAAATGTTGATTGCATGATTACGAAATTCACAACAGAACTAAACTCGCTTTTTATTTATTGAATTTACTTTACTTTATTTCACTACTCTTTTAGTTAATAATTTACAACAAAATCCCTATTTATATTTTTTTTCTGTTACTGATTCGTATGTGTCGTATGCAAAAGGCATTAACTTTTAGGTGTGTCCCTGAGGATTCGACCCTGCTTCCCTATGCTATCCTTTAGTGCAACTAAGCAAGGATATTTTATTTGCATAAGACGCTACGACAACATGTTAACAACTATATCTTACATTATGTTTATTGTTCACATGGCATTGTTAATAGTTCTATTATCAAATTTTTAGTTTGTCATATGGTTGATACCAATTGTTAGGACAATTGATGTTATTATGTGTATAGTTGAGAATGAGCTTTTTAGAAAGCTATAAGTGAGTGACTATTAAAATGCATTTATATATGCTAGCGGTGTGATATACTCCAAAATAAGTATTGGAGATCATATTTTGGGTTACATGGCAATTATGGAGATTTTATTTCTCGTAATTAGTAGTTGTCAATGAATGCATTTAAGTTATAGAACCTAGTGACATGTTATGGTCACAAATTACCTAGTGATAGGTTATGGTTACAATTTCTTATAGAGAAACCCAATTTACAGGTACTTCTAGTAGGACATAATGACAAAAGGTAATGATTCCTCATTGGCTTTGGGATGATTTATATTCTCAAATATAGTAAAGATTTGAGTTTAGACTAATTAGAGGTATTGATTCCAACATATCCATATTTATGTTTTAGGATATTCAGTCCCGTGAGTGTAGTCTTATCTGTAGGATTATGTCTTGGAGTACAGTCTTATATGTAGGATTATGTATATGGTTACTGTCTTATCTACAATATTATGTTTTGGGATATGAAATCCCAAAGTGTACAGTTATATCTATAAAGTTATAATTGGGGTTGTGGAATTCCCCATTTTGTTTATTATGACATATTTAAATATTAAAAGGTTGCCAATATGTTTTAATTGTAATATTGAAAGCATTATTGGATTGTTTTGTTAGTTTAAAATCCATTTAGCTCACAACTTTTTTCGACTTACGTATTATCATAGTAAAGTTAGAGAGATGTCGATAGATAAGGCTCATAGAAGACTTAGCAAAGTCTCCAAGTGGTTTGATCCTTTCTTTTTTACTATGGTTGTTGATATTATTTTTGTAACACCAAACAATTGTAACTCTGATAAAGAAATGAAAGGTTTTTGTAAAACCATATTTTACTGCGATTGGCTTTCACAGTAGTTTTAAAACCATGATAAATTTTGAAAAGATAAAAGTATGAGTGTTAGAATTTGGTAACAGACCCACGGTTTAAGCGAATTAGGTGGATTATCCTTCCTAGGCTTAAACTATGTGAATTAGGGTGCATGTTCCCTTAAGAATGATGAAATGCTTTTGGACTTGTATGTGTGAAGTGATGTGATATGTAGTAGAAATTGATATTTTTTAAAGCATTAAATGAAATATGCTTGCTTGTATAGAAATGTTAAAGTCATTATATATGACTGAGATTTTACTTTCACCGTGATAGGTGTTTGCTATTGAATTGTTGCTAATGAACAGTCGTGTAGGTTGTTTATTGGATAGTTAAGGTCTTGGGTATAGAATCAGACTTTTGAAATTCCTAAGAGATTTGCTATTTCGTAGCACTATATTAATAATGAGTTGTCGTGAGCTCGTAGAGAGGCTCCTACGAACTCATCTATCTTCTACAAACTAAAAATGGAAAATGAAATATTTGGATTGTTTTATAGATATTCAGTCTGCAAATGGCATGATGAGTCTGGAGATGCCCCTCTACGAAATAGATGATTACTTTTAAAAAAAAAACATTGTTTTCGGTTATTTTTTGGCATTAAGGTTAATGTTTTGGTCATTTTTAAAAAAATCTTTAAAATGTTGAATTAAAATGTATTAAATGGACAAAAACATAAAAGATAATTGATCTATATTGAGTGGACCATATAAAAAAATAAACTCACATGCCATTGAGTGCTGATAAATAGTAAAAAAAACTATAAAAAAACTGACATTGAAGATTTCTAGGTTGACAATATACCACACAAAAATTAAACAAAAAGGTTAAATTATAGATTTTTTAAATTATCGCGACATGACACGTTTACTCGGCCAAAGAAACGAAATAATTAATTTGGCACAAAATAAAAAAATTAAAGTCCATTTTCACAAGAAAAATGATTAAAGACAGTGTGAGTAAATAGATATGAAGTTGTTGCAAAGGTGATCAAGTTTTGGATATTTGGAAATAAATCCGTACATGATTTTTAATTTTTTTTTCTCTATTACTTGTTATTGATGGGCCGGTGGCAATGATTAACCCAAATTTTAAAGCGTTTGTTTTGGTTGAACCATGGTTTTTTCGCCCAAATTGGCTTAGCTTGACATTTTTTTTTATATATCTTTAAGCCCATTTCAACCAAGCCCATCAACTTTGCTTTGAGATCACTATTGTTCATTACCTCATAACCTAAAGTCCATAATTTCACATTCTCAAATGTTTTTTTTACCATATTTTGTTTCAAATGGTTATCGATTTGGATACACTCTTTTCATAATGAATACGCTATATTCAATTGAACCTAAATATTAATGCCCACTATTCATGATTCATGGAGCATCTTGAATCCAAAGTAGAAAACGTCGAAAAAGGGTACCAAACACATTTTGGTTGAGTTAAGCTTGATTTAAATTGTTGAGAATTTTATAGAAAATGACATCTCCATTGAGTTTATGAAGTCAAAGTACAATAAACTTTGACTAGACCCCTCTTCACAAGCATCCAAAGAAAATATTCGAAGTCTTAGATCCATTGATATGATTGTGATATAGTCAATGTAAGTTGATTCCAAGTTCCAAATTCCAAATTCCAAATTTAAATTCTTGTTATACATCCATCTTTTCTTGAAAATTCTCCATTATTTTCAAGGTCATATTAGCATATACCAAATGGGTCCACCATAACCATCTATTTTCGTCTTTAACTTTTTCATAGTCATACACAACTAATTATTTTACCCAAGAATCCAATTCATTAGTATAAGATCCTTGTGAAGATTTTTATTTAGAACAAAAATATTATTAAACTAACATCCTATAGACATATTTAGAAGAAAATGTACGACCATGTTAGAGAAAGGCTAAAATTATGTCAATTATAGAAGGCAAAATAAGAAAGAGAAGGAAAGCTAACGAGAAAAAAGTGCATAACTGCCGTATGTTGTTTTCTTTTTTTTTTTTGGTTTAGTTTTTTTACAAATAAACTTAAACAAGAGATAATAGTGTCATGTTTGTCATATTATTATTATTATCTCAGCTACATCTCATTTTTATCATATTTGTCTAAAATGTTGCCACGTGTTTATCATACCATGCCACATTTATTTTTTAAATTTATTTACACATTTTAATATAAATAAAACTAAAAATGTCATTAATTAAACAAAAAACTAAAAACATACAAAATTCAAAAATATAATAATAATAATAATAATAATAATAATAATAATAATAATAATTATATCATGCTAAATTTGTTTCTTGTTTGATTGCACTTGGATCCAAACATCAATTAAGAGTAAAATTTATACATAGCTATTAAAGGCATAACGGAAGAAAGGACCGAGCTGATTCTATAGCTGCCCCGTCAGTCCCGACGCCGGATTCAAAAAAGGATAAATATATAAATGAAACGTGTTTCAAAAATCTTCAAAAATATATGCTATCAATTCATAAAAAAGTAAATAAATAAATAAATAACACAGCTCCATAATAATAATCTGTTTATTAAAAAAAATCAAAATTTTACTTTTAGATAAGTAAACGATCTTATTTAGTTATAATATAAAATTACTCTTAGCAACTTTATAAAGATACATAATATGAAATTTAAAACCTTTTTTTTAATACATAAAACGGAGATGTATTTTTTGTTGTGGTAAAATTGGATGATGAATGGTATTATTTATAATGTAAAAAAATTGAATATTAAAAAACTCTAAAAAAACTAATAAAAATATAGAGAGAAAGTTGAAGTAAAGAAAAAAAGAAAGAGGAAGAAGGGTGGCTTGGAAGTGTCGAACTAGGCCTAGCCGCACATCGGTGGTTGTTTGTGTCATGGCTTAGCTAGAAAACCATGACCGGTATGTTGATTTTGAAGGTCGTGTATAAATAGTAAAAAAAAAATACTAAATGGACCCCTAAAATTCTAGATTAGCATCGAACTAGCAACATTTAGCGACATATTAGCGATGTATAGGATCAACAGATTAATAAAATTACAGGCTCTTCACGACATGGGTCATATCTGGTCGCACTCCCGACACCTCCTCAGGGTTGGCCCTTCTCAGATCAAATAACTCGTGAAATATTATAACGAAAAATAAATAAAATATTATTTCAATTTAAAATAGAGTAAAATGTCACCATCCTATTGACCAAATTAATCAAGTAATTAGGCAACATTTAAAGACTAATTAGCCCCACTATCGGCTTCTTCCACACACCACTATAGTAAGAAGTCAACCAGAAAAGGTAGGTTAAAGGTGTATATTTTTTTAATCTACCAAAATCCTTTGTTCTCCACCTTTTGGACATGAAGGTGACAGAGTCGCTTTTTTTAAGGGAGATTGGAAGACTTACCAAGATGAGTGTTCATACACTACGTACTATTTTACAATTACTTAATGCTAATTATGCTAGTTTGGTCTTCATTATTTAATTTCAAGTGCTAATCTTTAGAGTACTTGCCTAACACTTGCATGATTATACCTACTATGTCGGATTAGGGTTTGAATTGCTTTTTTCTTAATCAACATAACAAGTTATTAGTCAGTGATTAGAATTTAAAGATCTAGGAGTCAGAATTGATGTTTTGGATAGGATTTAAGTTAATAAATTATGGATTCTTTTCTTATAAATTTGTTGGATTTGAACTGAGATTTAGTTTTGTCATATTTAAATATTGCATACCAACATATGCTAATAATCGTCCGTTAAATTATATTTTTTAATATAAGCTATATATGTGGAAAATTAAATGTTTAGATGTTACATTATTCATTTAACAATGATAGAATATGTTCATTATTAAGTAAGTTTTAAAAAAACATATTGCATAAAATCAATAACAATCATAACTTCATCTTGTAGATTCAATAACCATAATAATCATAAACGTCAAACATATACAATTGAAATAATTTACTAAAGTTAGGTTGCACTTATCATACAATATATATATATATATATATATATATATATATATATATATATATATATATATATAATGTCATTAATCAAACAAAATACAAATATATGAAAGCCAAAGAGTTGGAAATATTACAAGAGTGGGTTTTTTTATCGTTTTTCATTGCTTTCGTTGTAGGATTATGTTTGTACTATCTGCATTGTTTGTTAGGGGTTTGATTGGATATCGTTATCACATTCTTTGACTGAGGATTACACTAGCTAGAATACCTGATCGAATTCTTTTAGGGTTTGGAATATGGTTAATCATGATGTTGATTTGTGGATTTATACAAGACAACCCAGTGGGGTTGGAGAGTGTGTTTGATAGGTTGGGTTCAACACTTTGTGGCATGTATATGTGCTTCAATGTTGTTGATGTTACCATTTTGTTTCTAAAACTACGAATTTTCCACCAACAATTGGTAATTAGGAGTTATGGGATGGATGTTATAAGTTCAGGAAAGTTGTTGGCATTCATATTACTAGAAGGAAATCAAAATTACGTAAGATTTTTGGATTCATTTGATTCATTAGGGTGGAAATTATATAAGAGTTTGATCAATAACACATGCTCTATATTGATTGGTTCTGACAAGGTTTTTGCTACTTTAGCAAGGTTCGATAGGCACGTGATTGGATCACAATCACATGTTGTTGACATGAATAAGCCATCGTATAGGCACAATATTGGTTTTCATTATAATTCTCAGCCTTTTTCTTATGCTAATAGAGTGTCTAGTCCTAAATAAGAAAATAGATAAGAGGGTTGAAGATGATACAAATTAGTAGGTCATTAGTGTAGTTTTTAGGCATCAAATGGAGGAGAAAGATATGTTATTTATTCTTCTTGGAAACGTGAAGAACTCATGTATATTACAAATCGACCCCTTTCTAATGAAATGCATCTAAATTGCCACTTCTAATTTCTAAGTATAAGCTTGTTTCTTCTGGTTTCATCATGCTGACACATGTCGAATTCATAAAGGGTAATGGCATCTTTAGATTGTTTCAGAACGGGTGGTAGAGTTAGCAACAACATCATCATCACATTTTGACAGAAAGCTTCAATCAGGATTTTGGACACCGTATGTATAGTGCTTTCATTCATATGTAGTGTTGATGTAATAAATTCTATTGTCATGTAATGAAAACGAATATATATTATTCCATGAAACAGGTAGCCTCAAAGATATCTCATTTTTAAGGAATTATTTTTTATTCCAAAGGGAAGCATCTTATTCAACTTTATTAAACTATCGGTATCTGAATGATGTTGAAGAGCTTCAACCAGTTGGTGAGTAATCAGTTGTATCTCATTTATATTACTATATACAAATATACAAATATACAAATATTAGAGTTTGATTCTTTGATCTTCAATAGACTGAAATGACCAAGGAATGAAATTGATATGGTAATGGAATACGAAATGTAACGGAGTGAGCCATTATGCTCCATGAGCATGTTTGGTTGGCCTTTGCAAATGGAATGTAATTTCATATGAGCTTTTTATATTATATGAAATTGCAACATATAACATTAACCGTACTATGTAAAATGGAAATAATCACATTCCTTAAAGAATGGTTCATTGCATTCCACTAGGCAAAACAAACAACTTTTTTTTCATTAACCACAAAAACAACATACTTAAATTTTATTTACGCATAATAGAAATGTACTTACAATTCCTTATTTATAATAGTAAAGTACTTTTAATTCTCAAGATAAAGTACAATGCCAATATTAGTAGTAAAATGTTAGTAGGTTACTATTATAGAAAAAAAAAATACATTATTATTAATTATGGTTGCTTTGGCTGAAATTCAAGCAGGTATTATGGGTTGTCAAAAAGTGTTCTTGTGTGGACTAAATGAAAATTTTATTTGGTTTAAATATAGTCTTGCTTGGTTTGATATTATTATGGTTGTTTTGGCTTAAATTCAAGTATTTTTAGTTTTGATTTGCAACGAGTTAGCCTCTACATAAGCTTAAAATTTGAATGAATACAAAAATTAGATTGATTATTACTTACTACTCATTTTTTTTTTTGAAAAAACTATATCTATGAAATTTTTTCCTAGGTTATTCTCAAAATGTGTTTGAATTAGTAGTTAAATATATTACAGTCAAATGGAATCTACATAGAACAATGTTTCTACATGCTAAATTTCCATTCATCATATTTAGTATAAGAGGATGTTGGGGAGACGGTGCAAAATACTCTGACACTACAAGATAATGCCAAAAATCTACAAGTGCAACCTCGATATAAGTAAGTTGCAACTTGTAAGTTATGACATTTACTTCTTTTGTTTTATCTTATGTGTAATTTTGGTTGTTTTCAGGTGGATATCAATGAGAAGCTAGTTGAACTTGGTGATGAGGACTATTACCATGATAGGTCATACTATATGCCTTATTAACTTGCCACCTGATACAGATCAAACTATATAATAGATTTTATCATTTAAGTTTTAATACTAGCAAGTGATTGGACTTTAAAAACCAATTGTAGATGTTGAAAGAGATGAGAATGAATCTGATTCAATTATTTCATTCGGGTCGGATGTAAATTATAGAGGTGGGTTATTGATTTAAATAAATATGCATGTAAAGAATTTTATCAACATGTGTACATACTTTACAAATTATAGGAATATGTAACCCATATTAACAATGTATTACACTTATTTACCATTAGAATGATTATTTGTATTTGACATATTATATTTTGTACGATGGATTGTCTTTTTTGTGTATTATATTATTTTTTGTATTATGAGATATTAACTGTATGATTTAATTTGAATATTAATAAATTTAGAAATAATATATGTTTTATAAAATCTGTCAACAGTTATGACACATAAAATATTTTTCAAGAATTTATAGAAAAATATCAAAATTTTACAACATACAAATGGTCTGTCATAAATGTATGTCGTAAATACATGACACACAAATGTTTTTCATCTTCATTTATATCTGAGACTTTTTTAACATGTGTTTGTGTGTCTTTTGTATTATTAGTGACACACAGTATATAACATTAAATGCATGTGTTTGAGTTTCATACTTGCTATTTATAGCACATTAAAATGTGTAATTTAAATTAAAATTCTTGAATTCAACTTGGTTATATGTTTAACTTATTTGTTTAAGTTTATTAAAGTTTGCATTATTGATTGACTATATGTATTTTGTGATTATTTCATATATGTAAGAATACACATTTCATAAAATCTAAAACATTTATGATTAGATTAGTTTATATATATATATATATATATATATATATATATATATATATATATATATATATATATATATATATATAGAGAGAGAGAGAGAGCTAGGTTCAAATGTTTCTAGCAAATATTGTGTTCCTAAATGCACCAATCACAATTTAGCAAATAACTAAATAATTTATTAAATGAATAAGGGTGTTTTTGGGTTTTTGACACATTCAATTAATGGGATCATTTAATTAAATCTTTTTAATTAAGGAAACAAAATAATTAGGTTTGACCTAATCTCTCTCTTTTATCTCACGTATTATTCACCTACAAAAGAAAAAGAATCGGCTTCACAGTTTCACCCCGTCTTCTCCACTGTCGCTGCTTCAAACAGCCAGCCACCACCGCCAACTACCACCTTCATCGGTTGTCGGTGCTTCAAACAGCCAGCCACCACCGCCAACCACCACCTTCATCGGTTGTAAGTACCTCCTTAACATTTTTTGATGATCTTTTTACCATTGTCAATCAAAACCGAAGCCACAAAACCATTTATGCTTTTTTTTTCGATCGTATGGAAACCGAACACATGAGGTATACCCTCCTGTGTAACTCATTTACTTTGCAAACTTTATTAATTAAAATGAACCCTCATCAATGAAATTTTAATCCAATTGCTTTTTGATTTTGATTTTGGAACACAATCATCAGTTTTTTAACCAATAAATAAGTATATATGTTTATGCATTCTATGTATCCTGCTATTTCAATTTCATAGTTTTTTTTCTATTTAGATTGTTAGGTTTTTTTAATGCATCTTAATGTCGATCATTCTGCTAGAATGGAATTTTGAATTCTAATTTTGTCAGAATAGAATCTTGAATTCCTTGTCACCTTAAGCAGTGAATTACCGTAACCAATTCTGTCAGAATAAAATTGGTTTCTATTCTTGTTATTGGTCTTGATTTTTATAGAATAACATCCTAAATAATGAAACATTACATTCTTTCAGAATAATATACATTGCAAGTTTAGGGATGATCGTTAATGTTGGTTTGTAGAAATTATAGTTATATTCTATTTGAATGTATATCACATTCTATTAGAATTTATTGTTTTATTCTATTTAATGCACTAAAAATTTTAATATTTTAAAAGTTGATTATATTTTCCTTGTGAATTTAGGTTTTGAAGAGGTTGCCATTAATGTGGAAAATGAAGAAAACATGGAGAACGATATTGTATTTTAACAGAATGTATTCTGTTAGAATTTGTAAATTGTTTATTAACAATAATATTCTTTTGGAATAGAGTAGTGTTTTTGTTAGATTTTGATGTTTTTTTCCTTTTTAACCATTTTTAGTTTTAATCTTTAAGAATAAATGTAATCGTTAAACCATTATTAGTCATAATTTTTTTAGAATGATTATAATAATTGTTTATAGTCTTTTTTTTACTGATGAATGTAAATAGTGATTCTTAAAGAATAAAATATGTATTCTTTAGAAAATGTTATTCTTGATAATATGTTGTATAATTCTTTAAACATGTTTAATATAAAAAGTATCTTGAATGAAACAATATTCTGCAAGAATAAAACCGCAAATATATTTACTAGTTTATTGTTGACTTTTCGTCATTCTGACAGAATAAAATCGGTTATTATTAAAATTAATATTAAAATTTAATTAGAATTAATTTAAAAAATTCAGATTTTTTAAAAATAAGGGAATTAATGATCCCTTAAAATCCGAAAATTTCCTTTTTAAAATAGGTTAATTGACCAAAATACCCTTTTGGTGAAATTTGTGTGATTATATGATACATGCTACCCTATTGTAATATCATAGACCCTCAACTCATGATTGTTGATTCTATTCATCCGGTGGTCTAGATGTGTGCATTCTGGCACACAATAGTTACTAGATACAAAATAACCTAACCTTATATATATATATATATATATATATATATATATATATATATATATATATATTAAAGAATATTTTTGTAAACTAGACATTAGGAATATGTTTATTAAATTTAGTTTTTTACATTATTTGTATGTACTTATTAAAGATTGTCAATGCTTTCTCCTAAGAATACAAGATAATGATTAATGTTTATGTACATGTTTAAGAGGATATTTTTTTTCTTAGGGCGGACGGAGTAGTGGTAAATGGGATGGCAGTATCAACGGTATCGTCGGGAGCATTATCCCGAGAATTAGTGGGTTGATGTTTTGGCCTCACATGCAGGTTGAGTAAACCAATTTCATCCCTCTTTCTTTTCTTTTGTACCAATGGATTTAGGACTTGTATCATATATTGTTTTGTATCTTTTTAATTGAGTGAGTTGAGAAAGATGTTATTTCCATGTATTTTAGGTTGGAAAAGATGGAATAAATAAAAAATAGAGAAAAAACTGCACAAATGGTCTCTGTGGTTAGCTGAAAATTGTCACTTTGGTCCAAAAAGGTTTTGACTAGCACCAGAGATCCAAACTTTTCATTTTGTTGCGAGTTTAGTCCAATTTGGTTTGAATTTTGTTAATATGACGATTTTGCCATTTATATTTTCATTTTCTTTTCTAAATTACATTAACTAAAAAAAGAAAAAAGAAAAAAGAAAAATCATTACATCTCTCTCTCTCTCTGTCGCTCTACATTACATATACTTTTAAATCCAAAACCTGTAAAAATTTCCATTAAATCTTCGGCTCCGGCGAAGGCAACTCTCTGGGCCTCCTCCTTCTCTCACCATAGTGTCGCTGTTGCCTGGCATGGACCACCATCTCATCGCTACTGTCCATCTGTAAACCCTTGCTCCGATCTCCGATCTTATTGCCACCATCCAGATCTGTAAACCTTCATTTTTCCGACGATCTGAACACCAGCGTTGCAACTCGACGATGCTCTGATCTGCAACTCAAAGAAGACGATGGTCTGATATGAACATCACCGATGTAACTCGACGAAGCTCCAATTTTGTAAAACCTCATTTTTTCGGCAAGCTTCGTCTCTTTCTATATTTCTCCACCTTCTTCATCAGCAAACCCTAGTGGTTTGGCGATGACATTCCAGAGAAGACGAAGGGCAGCAACGAGTTAGGGTTTTCAGGATACTCTAATTGATTATTCTTGTTTCAGTGCCGCTATCTTCCACCGAAAACCCTAGATTCGCCATCTTTATCAGCAAACCCTAGTATCGGTATGTGTTAAACGACGACCCTACTTTTGTTTTTCCAGACCCGGCGAGAAAAAAAAGAACGTGGGTGATGAACATATCTGGTGGTTAATTTCCTTTTCTGATTTTTTGGCAGATTTGGTGTTGTTGGTGGTTTGGCGGTGATTATGTGTTAATGGTAGTCGATGGTAGTTCAATGGTGGTGTGTTGATCTGATGGAGAAGATGATAAGTTGTAGAGTCGAAGGTGGATAATGGCGGGTTGTGTAGGTTGTGATGGAGAAATAAGGGTGGTGTTTTTGGATTATGTCTGATGGTAGTATAAGGTGGAATTGGGTTGAATGGTGGTCTTGGTGGTGAGAATGAAGATGGAGAAGGGTGGTGGTGGATGATGAAAGGTTTATATGAGGTTGAAGGTTAGGTCGAACAGTCTAGGTTCGGGTTATGAAGGGAGTGAGGGAGAAAGGTTTATTTTTTCGTAATTAGAAAAATATTTAATTAAATAAAAAAACTAAAAAAGAAAATATCAAGGACAAAATCGTCAATATACAAAAGTTCAAACAAAATTAGACCAAACTCGCAACAAAAGGAAAAGTTTGGACCTCTGGTGCTAGTCCAAATGTTTTTAGACCAAAATGTCAATTTTCAGTTAAGCACAGTAGCTATCCGTACAGTTTTGTCAAAAATAGAAAATCTATATGACACTAAGTTGAAAGACTTCTATTTCTACCACCTTTATAAAAGCTAGATTTTGTTCTAGTTATATTTTATGATATATATTATAATTATTCATATTTTTATCTTTAGTACGTATTTGATGAATATTTGATTTTTTTATAATTCTTTTATAGAAGAATTGTTTGGCACTTATTTGTATCAATATTTTGTAAAGTATATGTGGGGTGTCCAATTGAGTCAAGTGACTATGTTAACCAAAAGTATCCTTTCACTCATTCTAGACTTGGTGACAACTCCACTCTAATATATACTTGCCTATTGGTTATATTTATTTAAAGTCTTTTGACGAAAAAAACAACGAAAATCTCATATGTTCTTCCTTCAATAAATATGTTGGTTGGCATATAGCTCCATTTAAAATTATCATATAGTGTAATTTTTTGAGTTTAATATGGGTTATATCTAACTTCCTATATAATGGAGTTTGGAAGTTGAGAACTTGAGATTGCCATATATATATATATATATATATATATATATATATATATATATATATATATATATATATATATATATATATTAAAAAAAATGCCCCAAAACCTAAGTCTTAACATAGAAAACACATGTAATTTAGCCTGATTGTAGTAATTAAGTTGTGTTTGCCGTGTTAGCTAAATCAACTCTTTAATTTATAAAGTAACTTACCAACAAATTATCTAAAAATAACTTAAGTTTATAAACTATTTTAGAGTCTTGTCAAACACTAAACTTCAATAAAATTTTTAAAAATAAACTAACTTACATGCATCAAACGCAACCTAAAAAGATAGATTAAAAGTATATGATGTGTCAAATCTTTTAGGCTTGTGTAAAAGAGCAAGCAATATTGCACAAACAGTTTGGGGTTTAAATATAGAGGCAGATCATGAAAGAAACTTGTCGACGTATTTTAAGATAAACATATTGTTATCCGATACAAACATGTATAGTACGAATGTCACAATCTTCCATAATATCTAAAGCAACCATGTGGTAACTACATTTTTGGACCTTAAATGTCACAATCACACCACAACAAAATAAACCCATGATCGCTACCAAGAAAAAGAATGAATTAAACCAAAACAAAAATGTCACTATTAAGCAAAATACCATGAATCATTTTATATAAAAAAAAAGAAGAAATCAAATATGAAAAAGAAAAAGAAGGATGCCAAAACAGCAAAAAGCCAAATCTCCCATCAATTGATTAGTGGGAGGAAGAAAACAAGCATCACCAAAAGGAGAATCATCCAAGAAATCTATAAAAAAAAACATAAAGGCCCACATTATAATAAAAACATCACCTTGTTTATTTTCCAAATAATTTCGTAAAATCTCCATAACAACACCAATAATTCTTCAATTACTTTCATTTTTTTTTCAAATAAATGAAAATTCGAAAATAGAACAATAATATCAGGAAATAACGGATAATTGCTCATCAATCAAAAGTTTGATTGTTAAGGATTTAAATTACAAAATATATAGATTAAGAAATACAGTAATTAAAGTAATTAATGAATGTGTAAATCATTCTAAAAAAATAATATTCCAAAAGGCATTATGTTATAAAATGAATACTAGGATATTCCTAATGCACGTAATCTTCATAGAATCATATCTATATCAATATCAAACATAAAATATCCCCTTTTAAATCTCAACTCTTCCATAATAGAGTAAAATGAGTGGAAAGGCATCCATTCGTAAAAGAAGGAATAAGATTGAAAAGAAAACATAATATTCCAAAACTCATTGTTCTTAACACGTCGATAATTCCTTTAGAACATATTGTATATCACCATTTAGCAATTATCAATTTTCAACTTGCTATGAAATCTTGAAAAGATTCACAATATCCATCATAAACACATGTTTCACATAACAAACTTCGTACTACAAACATGTTCACCAAAAGAACAAATCTTAGAAAGCACATATCAAATCATATAATGCATACAAAAGGTTAAATAGTTTATGAGTCCTATTGAAAAGATTCCAACTTTCAAGAAATCATCACAAACACAAGTTTCATATCTTGAAGATAACAAGTACCTCCAAAATCATGGGTAAAAACATGATTTGGATGTGTATGATATAAAGAAACGAAGGCAATAGTTGAAGCAAAGAGGATCTAAAGAAAAGCTACATTCATTTACCAAAACAAATGGGTAGGTCCCACATGAGGATATAGTATATTCCCCATGAAAAGAAAACATATTTGCTTACTCATTTCCTCCTTTCTTTCCCTACCCACCCATTAAAAACAAAAGTTATAAACTAAGCTTAAAATAAAGGCTTCAAAAAGCTAAAAAAAAAAAACATAACAAGAAGCCAAAAGAAAGCCTTAAAGAGGTAATAAAACTAGACATCTATATTGTTATAAAAAGTTAGAACTCTCTAGGATCAACAAAAATGGATAAACCAGGCTGTGATTTTCTCCAATCACCAACTGATCCATCACTATAGTCTTCCCCTAGCCTCTTGATACACCACAAATCCGTGAACGATAACACTTTCCAATGTGGGATTGCTAACTTGAGCGGGTCCTCACTTGACACCTCAGTTGCCACCACACCACACTTGCACTCCATAGCCAAGTTATGAGCAAACCCGAATAACCCTTTTGCAAAACGGGTGTACATTGGGCCCGAACCACCCAACCCATATAACATATGGAGCCCAAATGGGCTAAAAATCTTGGGTAAAGATGGAAGCCTCAAAAATGGAAAGATCCGATCCAAGACCCGAGTCGTTTTCGCAAACCCTTTTCTTAGCTTCGATGCGCCTTTCACTTCAAGTTTAAAAACGTCTTTACAGTTCCACACACTCATAACAGCCCAATTCTCAGGTGGGTTTTTAAAGAAATGATCCGACCCGGCCCAAATGTAACCTTTTGGTAACGCGAGGAACGTTCCGAGGTTGAGGTGGTTGTTTAGTACTGAGTCAATGTCGCGCGGGAAAAACTCGGTGGTGGAGAATCGGTGGCGGTAGAGTGACTCAGCGTCGGATGGGGTGAGTTTGATGATGGATATACGGTTGCTGACGGGGAGCCGGTGGGCGAATACAGGGTGGACGAGGACGGAGGGGTTACGGAATTTTGTGTAGCCGCATTTTCCGGTGAAGAGACCGACGGAGGGTTCGTTGGCGTCGTCGGTGGCGATGTAGGAATACTCGGCGCCGTTTTCTCTGAACCATTCTTCCATTCCATAAACTAGCTTTAATCCGATTCTCATTCTCCTGAAAAAAGTTTCAAGAATGTTATCAAGAAAATTTTCAAGAAAAGAATGTTTTTTTCTTTCTATTTTGAGTAAAAGAACGAAAAGACGAATAGGATAAGAAATCTTGTAGAGTTTTGATCATGGGTTAAATCAAGTTTCCATTTTTAGTAATTCTTGTTGTTATTCAGTCGCCGGAGAATATATTTACCGGTGAGAAGGAGACACCCGGAGACCCAAGATGTAAGCGAGCTTTGTCAACACCGGGACATGCTTCGGAGGTTCGCCGGATTTATTCCGGGACATTTTTTCACCACAAGTCACAGTTTTTATACACCCCCGAATCATCCCCACTATTTCCTTCCTCTCCTCCGCCCCATCGCCGCCGTAACTCACCAACTCCGCCACCTGTAGTTATCATTTTCAATGTTATTCTTCTTCTTCTTCTTCTTCTTCTTCATGTTAAATATAAAAAGATGACCTAAGTTAAAAGTGAACGTGAATTACCAGCATGAGATAAGCAGGAGAGTTTCGAACTCTACAAATTGGATCACCCAAAAGATCAGTGTAAAGCGAGAGTTCGCCGTTGGGACCCACTTCACAGCTACTCTCGACTTGTTCGACTCTGTCGCCGTCGGTTTTATGGTTGTATTCCCTAATGACAAGCACCACCTCCGCCGCATCACCACCACCTTCCTCAGCCATATTTTGTTTTAATTACTGTTGAAATGGGATGTGAAGAAGCAACGTATTTATGGAGTGATCGAATGGAGAAAGAAGAGATGATGAAAAGTTGCCTCGAAAACCGATTAAGATTCAGCAGAGCCACGAAAAAAGGGGCCGTTTTCAACTTTCCCTTTTTCTTTTAGAGAGAGAAAGCTATAGATATAGAGAGAGAAAGAGTAGGAGTGAGTGGTTTATCATTGACGTGCTTTCTTCTTCCATAATGGCTCCATTTATATACATGATTTTTGGGGCTATCCCTCCTTTAAATTTTCCTTATTTAATTCTGCGCTTTTTAAGAAAAATAAAATGGAATTCATTTTTAATTTTTAATTTTCAATCACAAGAAGGAAATTGGCGGCTATGGCTGCGCAGTCTCTCTCTCTCATCTTTATTCCGATTATAATCATTATATTTTTGATGTGAATGTGCCACCATCATGACCCCCTCTATAATCATTGACACTATTTTAAATCACTTCCAAACTTATTTTATAATAATTAATTAATTTTTTAAATTAATTTATCATATTTTAGCATATTCTAGTCGATAGTGTAATAAGTTAACGTTTTATATAAAACACCAATCATAATTAATACATAATATCTTACATCTCCAAAGATTGACGATGGTTTTCTTGATCTGATTATATTTGCACACTTCATTTCATGTGGTGTGTTAATTCGTGTGCATTTTGGTAACTCTTGGTGACAATTGTGTTGATTCATTTCATGGTGTGTTCTATTTCTCATTATCTTCATATATGTCATTTATGATGGGATTTTTCTTACACGAAACCCTCACTTCTTATGTTCTATTTTTAGGAAAGCGTTTTAGTCTTATAAAATGACAATCAAATGTAAATAGTTTTTTTAGTTCATTTGTCGTTTAATTGTATTTAATATGCCATTAAAATCGTATTTAGGTTATCATTATATTATTGGGCAGTAAATTCAACCGGATAAACAAATATTAAATCTTAGGTGTTGTCCAGTGTGACATTTAATATAACAAAAAAAATGTTCGTATAGATATGCCCGACAGTAGTATTGCTTTTAGTCTACATTGACATTTCATATGGTAGAACTATCCGCTTGAAATACATTATAATGATGTAATAAAAATTTAAAAAAATTTGGAAGCCTATGAAATACAAATAAAAGATAAGTGATTTAAAAACAATTGTTTATTATTAGTTGTAAGACATTAATCCTATTATAAATAGAACTTTTTTCATTGAAAATTTAGTTAATGAAGTTATTAGATTGAGAAAACTACAAGAATAAAAGCTTGAACTCATATAAAAACAAAGACTATTCTTTTTTTAATGAGTTTCAAATATTTAAGATTAGTTTTTAGATTTCTTTGTTCCAAAATCTTTAATTAATCTTGTTTTAAATTAGTTTATATGAGACTAGAATATTCATTTTCTAAAATATTGAAAACATATACAATCATCACATACCAAACAACTACAACTTGGTCAAATAAATGTAAAAATTAATTAATACACCTCTAACAACCAACAAACACATTTTAGTAATAGAATCTTCTCCAAAATTTCTATTATAATAATAAACAAAGTTATATTTTACCAAAACTTTGTATAAAATCAAAACTATTATTTCCAAATCTTCATAATTATGAGTCCATGATCGTTACCTAAAATAAATAGTTATATATACTTTAAACAATTTAAAATACAAAAAAAAAAAGTTTAAAAATTAAAATTAAGGTAATATGGATGATGTACGAATATGATGATGGTCATCGGCATCCCCATCGTATGCCATGTGAAACGAGTAAGCATAGAGATGAATCACATGTTTCGCGCACTTTTTTAAGATTAAGGTAGGTGCACGTGGCACTTCCTGAAACCATCAATCATTAATATCGGATAGTTATAAGCCGTTTGATTTTCCTTTTAACCAAAAAGTTGTTGTGCTTTTTATTCTTTATTATTTATAAAAATTAAAATCGAACATGAACCATCTACTGGTTGCGTGGCTCTTCCGATCATCATCTCAATTTTAGTGGTCCTTTCTCAAAATCTTTAACGATCTTGGTTCATGAATGGATAATTATTTTTAGTTTCTTTTATTAAATAATAATCGTTTCTTTATGATTAGGTCAAATAAAGTTTGAGTTTAGTTAATAATTTATCTGAAACATAATTAGAAAATAAAGTAAAATAAAACAAGGGTTATGCACCAAGACCAATATTGTATTTTTAAATTAGAGTAATTGTTATACTTCAATTATGGATCAAAATCAATACTATATATTAAAAAGAGCTGAGTTGTATTATAAAGTTCTTTTTTTTTTTTTTTTTGATAAAATGTCATGATTTATGTTAGATTTGGTGAAGTCCTAAGCAATCAACATACATGGAAGGAAGAAGTAGGGAAAATGACTATTGAGGGTAATTAACTTTTGTGTTTGTACTCATTTGGTGCATTTTTTTTTATTCAATATACCATCGAACTTGTTGTTTGTGTTCACCATAACCCTTTTGACTGGCTTTTGACCTGTGATAGCCGGTTAAAGGGTTATGGTGAACACAAACAACAAGTTCGATGGTCTATTGAGTGCAAAAAAAGGAAAGAGACTAAATGAGAACAAATGCAACAGTTGGTTACCCTCCTGATTCATTTTCCCTTTACTCATTTACAACAAATCCCACGTCATCTCCTACTGATATTAATGACTTTATGAGATTCATTCTTGCTTCTCTTCAAAACATAACTCACGAAAGAACATTATTCATACATCTACAACTTTGTAATGCACTTGAATATTTATTAGGGGAATCTTGACTAAGCAGGCGCATTTCATGACTACATTTACATTTCCAATCAAATGATTTATCGTATCATGGATTCTAGACAAGTCTACAAACGAGTGGAATCACAAGTGCTGTGATTTTTGAGTTTACTTAGCTTTAAGATCGAATTCATGGGATAAGATACAACATCAATATGTACAATATCATGCTGCTTTTGTAGACACGTCACCATAATATACCTTGAGGTAAATGTTTATGCTGATAAATATACCTCTCATACACAGTCATATCCTTTTACAGAGAGGTGTTAACAGCTAACTACAGTAAGCATAGCATAGACCATGTTTTAACGAGGTTACCCCTTTGAAACGCTCTTCATATACGTTATAGCCAAAGAAGGTCGCAGTCTTTGATAATTTTGCAACTTTAATTTCATTTAACTTTTCGGGGAAAATGACTCAGTAGGGTAACCAACTGTTGAGTTCGTTCTCATTTGGTCCCTTTCTTTTTTTTTTGTACTCAATATACCATCGAACTTGTTGTTTGTGTTCACCATAACCCTTTGACCGGCTATCACAGGTCAAAAGCCGGTCAAAAGGGTTATGGTGAACGCAAACAACAAGTTCGATGATATATTGAATACAAAAAAAAAGGAAAGCGACCAAATGAGTACAAACGCAAAAGTTAACTACCCTCAAGAGTCATTTTCCCGAAGAAGTATCATGAATGGTCCTCTCGTTTTAAACGAATTTGGTGGGCTAAGAAAACTAAAAACAAAGTTCTTATGACTTATTCAATTGGGTATCTCTAGGATTGACTATGGAACTTTGGTGTAAGGTGGAGAAATTGGATTAGTGGTTGTATCTCCGAAAGCGTTTCCACACTTGTCAACGGTTCATCTTTTCTATTTGATATTGTCATGGATGGTTTGAACATTTCTTTAAAAGAAGCAAACGAGAAACACTTATTTTAAGGCATGTCCCTTGCAAAAAATGAGTCTCTTTTATCTATTCTTTTTATACGGATTATGTGATTTTCATTGGAGAATGGCCGGAGATTAGTTTCATCAATTTAAGTAGAATCCTTAGATGTTTTCATATTGTTTCCAGTTTGAAAGTTGATCTCCACAAAGAAAAGTATTTGGAATGGGAGTTGAGAAACTTGAGCTGACTCGTCTTGCAAGTATCTTACGTTGAGAGCTTGCGGGTTTTCCTTTCATGAATCCTGGGCTTCCTATTGGAGCCAACATGAAATTAGCTAACAATTGGAGACCTATTGTTGAATAATTCAATTCAAATTTATCCAATTGGAAAGCGAGCACTCTTTCCTTTAGAGGGAAGCTTGCACTCGTTAAATTCGTTATAGATAACCTTCATCTTTTATATTTCACACTATTCAAAGCTCCAAAAGAATAATTGATTGTTTGGAAAGCATTAGACGAAAGTTTCTTTAAGGAGGTAAAGATAATAATAAAAAAATTCCATTGGATTGCATAGAGCACTTCGGTTCGGCCTAAAGATAAAGTGGCATTGGTATTTGTTGCCTTAAACAATGAAAGTGGCTCTTCTTGCTAATGGTTGTGGTGTTTAAAATGTGAAGCTAAAAAATTATGGTCATCTTGTATTATAGATTTGCATAATATTTTTGGTATTAATGGCAAACCTTTGGTGAAATGTGTGTTATCAGAGACACGGCTATTGTTAGGAAGTAATGCGGATAACAAGCAAAACTAAAAGCACACAAGCCACAGTATTTACGTGGTTCGGTCAAGGTGACCTACTGTAACATCCCGATGTCAAGGTACTTCCAGTTTTGACCCTATGTTTGAATAATATTGTATCTTGGCCCTTGGGATTGAAAAAGGATTGCGAAAATAGCCCTTAGTGGCAATATGGTACTTTTGGCCATTGTGGTGTACGGTAAGTGTACGTTGTGTACGCTAAGCGTACTAGGGCGCGCCCTAGTACGCTGGACCTACACCTCATACGCGGGCGTATGTGAGGGTCATGCAAAACCTAATTTTTAGGGTTTGGTTCATATTTAAACCTCATTATAGCCTCACATCTCATTCTTATTCATCCTTCATCTGAGAGAATCGACCCCCAAGCAAAACCTAAGTGAAAGAGTGCATTTTTGGAGCTTTTGGAGTGTTAAAAGTGTTCTTAAAGAATAAGTGATTGGTGGAAAGAGCTTGGAGTTTGTGAAGTACCTTAGATCTGAGATTTCCTCCTTGTTAGCAAGCTCTAGAAAGTAAAAAGTTTGCATCTCGATCACTCTATCTTGTAGATCTAGACATTTCACTTCCTTAAGTCACTTTTTATCCTAAAATGGTGATTGTTGAGCATGACATGTTCTTGATCCATTAAGCCGTCCTTTTAAACCTTAGGAAGGATCGTTAGTCATAAAAATGTGGCCTTGATGGTTGGTATTGCTTCATGCATTCTTTAGAAGGTCTTAATGCATTAGATTGTTGAGTTAAGCACTTAATGGGCATGAAAAGTCATAAAGTTGGAAACTTTATGACTCCTAGCAGTATTTTGGCCTTGTATCTGAAAGATCGACGTGAGAGATTAAGGCATTAAGCTCTTAATGAAGATTTAGGAAGTCCGGTCATACGCCTTGTGTACCTGGAGTACGCAGCGCGTACGTGGTTAACTGTCCCGATTGCGGTCAAGACTTGAGTACGCCCAACGTACCTTCGGAGCACGCCTCTCATACACGTTCTGTGTCGACTCGGCTGAGTTGACTCGGTTGGGTTGACTCGGTTGGGTTGACTCAGTTGACTTGTTAGCTTTGACCAAGTTGACCAAGGGTAATTTAGGATATTGTGATTATGATTAAAATATTGCACTATAGATCGATAGATTCTAAACAGAAAAACAATATTAATCAAGTAAAGAACACAGGAAGGGATCAAATGGTGTCGAATGATTAATATCTCACACCTTAGAAGAGCTCGATGAAGAACTTCGACTGTAGAGGTGTGCTAGGGTTACAATGCAAAAGTAATTAATGAGAATGATAACCTGAAAGCTATACATGCATGCATAATATATACGCTAACCCTAATAATAATCCACGGTTGGACAGGCCCAAACCGGGTAAACAAAATGGACTACAAAACGAGCCCAAAGACGCAACACTTAAACCCAACAATCTCCCCCTTTGCGTCAATAGAGGCGAGAGATCAATTCGGCTGAGCAAGTGTAGACTTCTTCACTGTCTTGAATACATTCGGTATAATGGCCAAAAGAGTGTGACGAAATGCTATATACCACCGAAGCACGTCAGAGAAGTTCTTCTTATCCGAATCACTGTTCTGTTTACACCTGTGAGTTATATCAAGTATGTGCTCCAAACAAGTTGTGGAGAACAAGTGTTTGTCAACAAGAGCGAAAAGAAAATTTTCACCTTCGCCTCTAGTGAACATTACAGTGTGATGAACCGGATCTATCTTGCCCATTTTCATCTTATTTAGATCACTTGGCTTCCCGATATTCTTCACAATCGGCTTCTTTCTCATAACATTTGCAACCTCCTGATCCATCTTAGCAACTTCATGGATGTAGGAAGCCAACATTCTTTTAATGTGATCGAGGATTGGCTCATACTGCTGTTGATTGGTAAGCAGAATGTTGAACAACAGAATCCAATCGTGTGGGTTCAAGTTTGGAAGATTAGCTAACGAAATCATATGAACCGAGTTATCAGAACCTCGGGTCACCCTGAACTTAACGTTGATAAATTTTCCAGCAACAGTTGGTTTCAATACCTTGACAGAGGTTATTTTCTGAGCACTCCATGTCAAGTATTGAGGTTGGGCAAATTCAAGATAATAATCGATCAGATCTTGATCAAACTGTAGGTGAGGAGAAGGGACTTCAACCGTTGAATCAAAACAATGGAACACGAATGCCCTACAGGTGATGTGCATGTCAAATTGAGAATCCCTCGTATTTTCACGATCAAACGAGGCAACAGGTTCCAGCCAGTGAGTTCTAGGAAACTCAATCGCTTCTTTGATTTATCTTTCCCGGGTCCAAGTGGGAAAGAGAGCCTGCTTGCAAATCAGAGCGTCTTGAGCTTCTTTCTACTTTCGCTCTTTCTCTTCTTCCTCTATGGCCATCCTCAGATTTTCATTGATCTCTTTATCTATTTTCTTCCTCTTTAAAGCCTCAGCAATCGTTTCTTCTTCTTCGTCATCACTATTTTCCACAACACCCTTTAATTTTTCCTATCCACCAGAACCCGAAGCTACATTAACCTTCGGTTCGGTTTTGATAATGACTTTGGGTGGAATTGGAGGATTTTGATCAACTTCTCCCTCTTGTTGCGGAGTGACCACGGGCTTCGTAACACCCTGAATCTGACTCAATATCTGAATAGCAGGAAGAAGTGTAGCAGTCAAGTAATTCCGGATAGTAAGGGTGAGAACAGGATCATGAGCATTAACAAGAGTACTGAGAATCGAGAGAACATCCCCAGCACAACTTTTAAGAACTGCCCGCTCAGTCTTGAGTGATGTGACAACCCAAAACTTTTGTCCGTTTCCGTTACGTGATTTCCATTAATAAAACTTCGAATTCATTAACTTTCCCGTCAAACTTCTTGCTTTAGAAAAATGATCTAGTTATATATAATTAAATTATTTACGAGTCGGAACCAAAAGTCGCGCGGAAACCCGAATATCTCGAAAACCAAACAATTCCGGCCTAAGTAGGGTTACGACCGTAAACTAGTTTACGACCGTAAACCCGTTTACGGCCGTAAACCCGTTTACGGCCAGTAAAGAGTGGACCCCACCACCGACCACAAAACCCCTATAAATACGAGACCTCCACCTTCATTTGAACACTTCTGACCAAAAACTCTCTCCTTCTCTCTCTAAGAACCTTGACCGTAAACACCTAAAAACACCTTCAAACTTCGGGAAACATTGAGAAACACCGTTTGGAGTCACTTCGGAACGTCTGGAGCACTTATCTCTCCGAAAACAACACCATTTTTCTTGAGTTTACGGTCCACCTTCAAAGACCGTAAACCCTGTTCTTGAGTTTACGGTCCAAGCCTTCAGAAACCGTAAACCCTGTTCTTGAGTTTACGGCCGTAAACTCACCAAGCCTTCAGAAACCGTAAACTACCAGTCGACCGTAAACTCTTGTTCACGACCGTAAACACCTTTTAAGTGGTGCATTTGGCTGAAAACCCACTTTCATCGATTCGATTGAGTCCCGGTAACATTCCTCAACCGAATACAAGTGTTCATCTAACACGTTATCTAATGAAATCGCTAATTTAGATACATATATGTATTTATTTGATAATAGGATTCCGTTAAGTGTCACGTGCAACAACTCGAGGATCTTCATTTCAGTCAACGATTTCACGCAACAACTGTGAGTTCATACCCCCTACATTTTCCGTATTTTTAATGTTTTCAGCGGGGGGGGGGGGGATACAAGCTAAACATAAATGTTTTTCAAAACTTATGCAAATCGCATACTTTAACCCTTTGTACTGTGTTGAGCATAAGGGACGTTTTCACTAAAATTTGCATAGTTTTCCGGACACGCTATTCACTATACATGCAAACTATAATCGGTATAGTTTGGGTTTTTTCTAAAACATATCAAGTATAGAAACTTTCACTACTAAACATATGCACTAAGACAGAAACCGTTTACAGTTTACATCACTACTTTATCATGGTATTCGTAACTGTAATTATCACTATATACGGTATATATACGGATTTTCACTACGGTAGAACGCTACTACACTACATGTAAACTAGATTGTACGATACTGTGAGGCGCTACTTCACTACTGTACCCTTAGGTGTACAGGGATAAATCCTACCATAGTATAACCAGAGTCTCCTGGAGGGAGAGCGTGAGATTTGTGAATAGATCTATTCGGGACTGACAATCCCACATCTGGACTGCTAGCTACAGTTAGGCGGGCACGCCTGAGATGTACAAATGTCATTTAACTCGACGCCTGAAGAACGTTGGAAAGGTCTCTAGTCATATCAAGCATGGTTATACAACTCACAATATGTATAAATCACCTTTAGTTTACAACCTAACACTCTTCAACAGTTTTATTTACATTAAATAGAACTAATACACACTACAACTGGAGAACTTTCAGGGTTTTCAAACAGAAACGAGCATATAATTGTTTCACGCACGAAATACTATTACATCTTGATTAGCATTAGCTAGTCACATGAAGTAATAATTTCGCATAACACTACAGTTTTCAGTGACAAACATTCATGGTTTTATACAAAATTGAAAACACTACTTTCTCACTAAAGAAAATATCGGATTTTCTTGGAACTATACAAATATTTTCCGAACTCATCAACGATTTTCACTACAAACCACCGCTTATGAACTCACAGCTTTATGCTGATACTCTTTCAAACTGCTTGTATTCTCAGGAAATCAGTAGACAGGTACTTGCTGGATTTTCGAGGAACTGGAGCAATAAGAGTTTTAAGTTTATACTATACAAAGCTATTGAATGTAATTCAAACAAAGTTTCAGACAAAGTTTCAAACTGACGTAAACATTTTTATTCACTGTAATGGTTGAGTTTCTATGATTGCTATTATTCATTGCTTGTGATGCTACACATGACGTCCCCCGCCCCGGAACGTTTCCGCCATCGGTTTCGGGGTGTGACAAGTGAGGCAATCTCCTTTTGGGCTTGAGCAAGGTGAGCAGACTGGACTTCAACTTGGGTAGTCTTTCGAGCAAGTTCGTCCATATTCTTGTTTTCCATGGCCAGGTCATCCTGAAGCTTATCAAGGCGTGAGTTGATCGAAGTGAGAAGAGAAGTGTGATCAGCTTGGAACTTAGTTCGAACAGAATCAAATTTTGCTTTCTCTTCTTGAAGGGACTTGGAGAGAGAATCAACAGAAGCATTGACCTTTGTAGCATTGGAATCGACATGGGCTTTGGGTGACTCCAAAAAGATCTTTGAATCACGAACAAGATCTGTTACTTCGGTTGTTGCTTTCTTGCAGGTAGATGTAGGGGCATCCACAGCCTTTGTAGATTCGTCGATTGAGGCTGTATATTGCTGAAGAGCAGTGTCAAGAAAAGCTTTTAAATTAACGTCTGAATAAGTTCGTGAGGTACCAAGCAATTTGTCATGCTTATCATGAAGATATTGTGAATGGAGCTTTGTCACCAGAGCATCATCCTCATTTTCACTTGGAAGTCGATAAGGACTATAATAAGTGGAGTCAAAATCAAAGTCTGTACCTCCCAGAATAGGCTTAGAGTCTGTTGAAGGGGATGGTGATAGAGGTTTGGTGGTAACAGGGGTGTTAATGCCAACGGTATGTGCCCTCGTATCAGATACGTTGACACTGACCAAAGGTCTAGTGGTTGTGGTTGTTGTAGCTTGAGAAAATATTGGTGGTGGTAGTGGAGAAGTAGTAGTAGGTTGAGAAGTGACAGGTGGTGGAACGGGAGCAACCGAGATTGGTATTATAGTTTGTTTTGGAGAAGGAGGAGGAGTAGGAACAGGAATCTGTACCTCAGGAGTGGGAGATCGAGGAGGAGTATTTCCCCTTGGTAAGCCTTCGTGTTGAACTTCCTCTTCTTCATTGTCTGGTTGGTCCTCTTCTTTGGAAGCAGAAGGCGTCGGTGCCTTTGGTCGGTTAGCCATCTTCTTGACATTTTTATTTTTGGAAGCCGAGGGTTCAGATTTATCATCCTTACACTTTTTAGGAGATGAGGGACCTTCCGTCTCGGCTTTCTTAGACTCCTGTTTCTTCCCCCTCTTGGAAGGTTTGTCTGCCACCTCCAAAGCACTCTGCATCTCAGGAGTGAGTTGGCGTGGACCCGAAGGAGGCAATTTCTTGTAATCAGCCATAACTCTACTTTCACTCGAGACACATCAGCTCATTGATTCAGGAATAGAACCGATGTATTGGAACTTTGTAGGGCCAGTCACAATAATTTTGACCGTGAGAAAAGTAGCAATAGAAGACAGCAGAGCATCCGCCATGATAGGAATCTGAAAAGTGTCAATGGCTCTGCGAGTGACTAATGTCCAGAAACGACCGCATGAAATTTCAGAATGTTTGGTGGAGGAGTTGAGACTCTGCACCAGTTGTGACCAGATTAGTGAACCATAATCCAAATTGATTCCATTGTAGAGACCATAAAGAATGGTCATGAAACCTTTACTCGCCCCATCTGACCCTTCAACCCTTTCTGCTAACCCCTTGTAGAGAATTGTAAGCAGACCGTTCCATTGAGGAGGTAAACATGACTTCTCTAATTTCGTCACCGTGGTTAGAACGTCCATGTATTCCATGTCATATAACATCGAAAATAATTGAGTTGTGGTTATGAAATCCGGTGAGATGACAGAAGCATCTGCAGCAAGCCCTAGCAGTGAACAAAAGCGTGCTTTGGATACAGATGTCTTGTGATCAGAGATATCGAAGAAGATCCGTTCCTTGCGTTTGTCGTAGGAAGCAGTGAAGTAGACCTGAGATAGAAGGGACATGGGAACTAATTCGACTTGTGTAAGAGCAATCACCAATGGAGAATACTTGAGACACTCTACAACGTGAAGCATGTACGAATCATAAAGGAAAGGGTCCAGTTGAATGATGAGATTCTGATTGGGTTTTATCGTAAGCAAAGATGATGAAGCTATTTGATCTTGAAGAGTGGATGATTCCGCCATGGTTGTAGTGAAGAAGAAGATGAACAGTTGTAAATCGCCTATAGTTTTCAAGAGAGAGGTTGAAGAAGGTAAGGAGGTACAGCAGGTGTGAGAACCCCCTTTTATACTGTTGCCAGGAGAGAGAAAATATCCGCTGTGATGATGATATGATCTCTGAAACGTCGCTTGAAAAAGCGCGATTTGACAGCTTGGTTTCCCTAGATATACATCAGCGGGCATGGGTGTAGGAACCGTTTCAAATTCACGCGCACAATCCAAATTCTTATCTAATTACCGTCTCTTCAATTTTGAAAATGCTTCAAAGTCAAGTGCAAGCAGCTACAAACGAGACTCATTCGTTCGCTTCATGTTAAGTAACCTTCGCTCCTCCCTAAGAAATGGAACCACCATATCTGTTAAAAACGAAAGCACAAATATGAAAAGTGCAATTAGAACCACAAACAAGAGTTTGGAAAATCATAAAGATCTTCGTGCAAGAGTGTGCCAAAGAAAAAGAAATAATGCAAGATGTGTATGGGATATAAGTGATGTCTTTGAAGACATGAAACGAATGATCCCGGGCACGAATCTCTTCCTTCAAAGTCAAGAGAGACTGAGAAGTGTCTGTGTGGTTTCCTGTGAAATACGATCAAATGTTTGTTAAGAAACATTGAAAGGCATCTTTTCATGTATAGACTTTAGTGGGTGGTTTAGCTTCAACCGAACTTCGATACTTAACATAAGACCGAAAGAAGGATGAAGTACTTGTGAGACCGATGTGGTCTGTTGAACAAGTAGGTTGGAGAATTTATTTTGTGACTTGATACTAATAAGAAATCTCAAAAACAAATCTGAAACTGGATCTTATGGGAAGAAACGTCTTGGTGATAGACAATATCATAAAGATCACGCAAAAATTAATAAGGAGATTTCTTTGGTATAAGTTATAGCTTGAACATTTTAGCGTTCACCGTCAATTCATTCAAGGTGTTGGATTTTGGGTCTCACTCAGCACGTGGTGAGCGTGTCTAAGATCATCAACACAGATGTTGTGTAACCATAAACCTCAGTGGTAATAACTGAGAATCTCAAGGGTTACTTTTTATGAAGCGAAACTTAATGGAGAAATGTGAGAGGATGGTTAAGAAACCGAAAGTACCTCTGCTATATAAGAATGTCAAAGCAAAAACTCTTAACTCACTATGAGAAGAGTAAGGTAGCTCGTGACTTGAGTGATTTTAGCAGCCTGATTGGGAAGAAACGATTGGTGTTTATCGAATCATTAAGGTTTCACTCAGAGTCATGGAGGCTTCGGTCTACATGCAAAAGCATGCTTCTAGGGACACTCAACTAGTACATAGATAAGAATGTTATACCTGCCCCAACATCATTGTGTTTTCGCATCTGTGAACTTGAATCAATTTTGAGAACTGAGAGATAAAACTTAAAAACACATAGAAATATTTTTGTAGTTTTTGGATTTTTCTGAAAAATAATAAAAAACAGAAAGGAAAATATTTTTGGATTTTTGGAATTTCTGAAAAATAATAAAAAACACAAAAGAAAATATTTTTAGATTTTTTGTAATTTCTGAAAAAAATAAAAAACAGAAAAGAAAATATTTTTGGATTTTTGTAATTTCTGAAAAAAATAATAAAAACAGAAAAGAAAAAAAATACTAAATATAAACACACGAAAGAATAAGAAAGCTTTACAAAAATATACAACCGAAACCATACCTTAGAAAAGATGAAGCGAAATAGACTGAGCGTTCGGTTCATTTCGGTTCCAAAAAAAATTTCAGAGCCGAAATAGACCGAGCATTCGGTTCATTTCGGTTCCCGAAAAATTCTAGGGCCGAAATAGACCGAGCGTTCGGTTCATTTCGATTCCCGAAAAATTCTAGAGCCGAAGTAGACCAAACGTTCGCTCTATTTTGCTTGTTCAATTTTAGTGAGAAGAAAGAGGTTTCGGTACTGACACAGCTTCCATTATTCCCAAGCCTTGGAGTATCTTGTTAAAGCTTGCTTCTGGTAAGGCCTTAGTGAAGATGTCAGCCAGTTGATCTGAGGACCGAATGAAGTGAACTTCAACATTACCATCTTCAACGTGGTCCTTAATAAAGTGGTATCTCTGTGCAATATGCTTGGTCTTGGAATGTTGCACTGGATTGTGACATATTCGAATCGCACTTTCAGAGACACAGTAGAGAGGGATTTTCTTCATGCTTAAGCCATAATCTCTAAGTTGGCTTTGTATCCATATAACCTGTGATGTACAGGATGCTGCAGCGATGTACTCAGCTTCGGCTGTGGAAAGAGACACGTAAGTTTGTTTCTTTGACTGCCAACTGACAAGTTTGCCATCAAGGAACTGGCATCCGCCGGCTGTGCTCTTTCGGTCCAATCCACATCCACCAAGATCAGCGTCAGAGAAAGCTTGAACAAAGAAGCCGGATTTTGAAGGATACGAAAGACCGAGAGACGTGGTTCGCTTCAAATACCGGAAGATATTTTTCACTGCAACCATATGAGGTTCTCTAGGATTGCCTGAAACCTGGCACAATAGCAGACAGAAAACATTATGTTTGGTCTACTAGCTGTTAGATACATTAAAGATCCTATCATCTGACGATAGAGAGTCATATCAACAACCGGTTTCTCAAGAGATGGAGTCAGCTTCGTGCCAAATGCCATTGGAACTTTTACTTTGGAATCTCCCGCCATACCGAACTTTGCCAACAGAGTCTTCGTGTATGCTTCCTGATTAATAAAGATGCCTTCTGGTCCCTGTCTTATATTCAATCCAAGGAAAAAGTTAATTGGACCCATTGCGCTCATTTCAAACTTAGTCTCCATCAACTTCCTGAATTCAGCTGTTAAGCTAGGATTCGTGGAGCCGAAGATGATGTCATCGACGTAAATTTGAACTATCATTAGGTGTTCGCCATCTTTCTTGCAAAAGAAGGTTGGGTCGACCGGACCTTGTTTGAATTTTGACATTTTGAGAAAGCGTGTTAGATTTTCATACCAGGCTCTCGGGGCTTGCTTCAATCCATAGACTGCTTTATCCAATATGTAGCAGTGATCAGGATACTTCTCGTTCACAAATCCGGGTGGTTGTTCAACGTATACCATTTCTTCTAGTTCTCCATTCAAGAAGGCACATTTTACGTCCATTTGGAAAACTTCGAAGTTTTTATGTTCAGCATATGCCAAAAAGATTCTCACTGATTCCAACCTTGCTACTGGAGCAAAGGTCTCTTCATATTCTATTCCTTCTTCCTGGCAATATCCTTTCACCACCAGCCTCGCTTTGTTGCGAATGATGTTACCTTCTTTTTCCAACTTATTTCTAAAAACCCATTTTAAGCCGACTACAGATACATCCTTTGGTGTGGGAATCAGCCTCCAAACCCGATTTTGTTCAAACTCATGGAGTTCGTCTTGCATAGCTTGCACCCAATCAGAGTGATCAAGAGCAACATTTACCGTCTTCGGTTCGACTTTAGAGACAAACGAATTAAACATGCAAAATTCTACTTGAGAGAATAAAGCAGTTTGCTTCGCTTACATTTGAGAGCGTGTGAGAACACCCTCAGATGATTTACCAATGATTTGAGTTTTAGGATGATCCTTTGTCCATTTTATTATAGGAGGGTAATTTGGATCATAGGCAGGATCCAGCTCAGCATTGACTTCTTCTTCTAGTTCTGACAGATCGCCTTCGTTATTAACATTTTCATTCTCCCCCTCAAATGGCAAACCGAATCCCATGTCAGGTTCAGTGCTCTCCCCCTCAAATGGATCTTCATGGGTTGGGGTTTTAGATGGATTCACCCCTGGAAAGGCATGTCGGTTGTTTTTGGTGTAGACGAACCCTCCCCCTAGAGTATAGTGCTTTCTCTTGGAGGGTCATTAGCAGCTGGATGATCACCTGATGCAGTAGGTTCGCTTTGAGTCTGCTTCTCAGTTGGTTGTTGAGGTTCGCTTTCCATGTCTTTAGCAGCTTCATCAATTATTTTCTTCAAGGTTTCGATTTTGTTATCTGCTGCTTTCGCTTCTGAGTGGATCGCTTTCTCTGGTTCGTCATAGAGCAGCATGTACTCTTCAAACAGATTGGAAATGGGAATAGAGACTTGACCTGATTCTAGAAAGATTTCTTCCGTTGAACGTTCGCTTGCTTGAATATTTTTCATGTAATTATCATCAAAAGTTACATAGTAGGTTTCTTCAATTTTCCTTGAGCGTTTATTCAGAACCCTATATGCTTTTGAAGTAAGCGAATAGCCAAGAAAGATCCCTTCATCTGCCTTTACATCAAACTTGTTTCGGTTTGCTTTGGAGTTGAAAACAAAGCATCTAGAACCGAACACATGGAAAAACTTTACATTGGGCTTGCGATTGTTCAAAATCTCGTATGGAGTGATGGAAAATCGCTTGTTGAGGAAGGATCGGTTTTGAGTGTAACATGCAGCAGCAATTGCATCTTCCCAGAAGTATAATGGAAGGGAAGCGAAACTCAGCATGGTTCGGGCGGCTTCACACAATGAACGGTGTTGCCTTTCAACGATCCCATTCTGTTGTGGAGTATAGGGAGCAGAGAAATTATGAGTTACTCCCTTTTCAGCCAGAAACTCTTCAAAGGCTTTATTTTTGAACTCTAGACCATTATCGCTTCTTATGTTTCTTACCTACTTTCACAGCTGCACTTCCACTTGCTTGATAAAAGCCTTCAGCTTGGGAGTTGCCTCTGATTTCTGTTTAAGAAAGAAAACCCAGGTGAAGCGTGAAAAATCATCTATAATTACAAGTATAAACTTACTACCACCGATGCTTTCGATAGCCGAAGGACCACATAGGTCGATGTGCAGTAGTTCAAGAGGTTCGATGATCTTTGTATTGATACGAGAAGGGTGACTCTTTGTGCTTTGCTTGCCCATCTCGCATGTTGCACGCAGGTGTTCTTTGTCAAATTTGAGAACATGAAGTCCACGCACGTGATCACCAAGCACCAGTTTATTAATATCTTTGAAGTTCAGATGCGATAGTCTTCGGTGCCATAACCAACTTTCATCTGAGTTTGCCTTCGACAGCAAGCATATTGCCGGCTTTCCTTTTATCGGGTTAAGATTTAGAGGATACATCTCCCCTTTCCGCTCAGATTTCAACAGAACTTTCTTCGTTTACTTTTCAATTATCTCTGAGCCCTCATCATCAAACGAGACTTTCAAACCGGTTCCCACGACTAGTTGAGAAACACTGATGAGGTTGTGCTGCAATCCTTCCATGTAGGCTACTTTTCGTATTGAGAACTCTCCGTTGGTGATCAACCCATACACTTTGATCGTTCCGTATGAGATGTTTCCATATTTAACACATCCACCATCCTTAAGGGACCGAAACTCCCTAAGCTCTTCCCTCATTCCAGTCATGTGACGAGAGCAGCCACTGTCAGTATACCATTCGTCGTCAAACTGCTCATCACTTATAACCTGCAAAATTAAGCAGATTAGGAACCCAAAGTCTCTTGGGCCCTGGTGAGTCTTTTACAGAATGGGGAATTGCAACCGAAAGATCAACCATATATGTTCTTTTTATTAAAGTGGTTTCATCTTTTCTTTTGATGGTATAAACTTTGATTTTATTTTTCTCTTGTTTTAGTTGGGATGTTGCAGATTGTTTATCTTTAGTTGGTTTCTTTATTGAGGTTTTCTTTGGAGTCCTAGGGTTAGCTGACTTTTTGTTATTTTGGATTTCAGAATCTGAGCATAGCTTTCCCTTTCCTTTGATATCCTTCACAGAGTTGGACTTTGAAGGGTCCAGTTAATGGTTTGGTCTAGGCTTTCATTGTATTAGTTCAATATGAGTCTTTAATTCATTTTTGGGTTGTTTAGCTGTTTACGGTCGGTGAGTGAGTTTACGGCCGTAAACACGTTTACGGCCGTAAACACAGTTTGCGGCCCAGTTGAGTATATATAGTGGTGGTGTAGGTCTTTGTCTAGTTGTTGATGCCAGAGAGTTTACGGTGTACTGTGTCAAGTTGTACCAGACGTTTTATGCTATAAACGTGTGCAAGCTTGATTTCTTTTCTTCTTCTACTTCTATTGTGATTGTTTGTTGTTTGATCATTGGTAAAGATCCTTTTCAGGACCTTACAATTGGGATCAGAGCAAGAACCGGTGTCAAAGCTTCATTCAATCGAGTTTTCGGCTGTTTAGAGTGACATTCCTTATTGTTCGAGATTGGTTTTAGTGTTTCGTGGTTAAAAGGGACCGAATCTACACCAAAAATGCATTTTTGAAGATCTTCTGGGAGTTTACTGCCGACCGTAAACTCAGTTTACGGCTGTAAACTCAAGAACCTTAAACAACCGTAAATTGTGAATCTTCATTAACCGTAAACTAAGCTTCAATAACCGTAAACGCTTAAACCGTAAACGTCGAAACCGTAAACGCAGTTTACGGTCGTAAACTATTCAACCGTAAACCCAGTTTACGGTCGTAAACACCTTAACTGTCACACCCTCAAAACCAAATGAACGGCGGAAACGTTCTGGGGTGGAGGACGTCATGTACAATATCACAACAATGCAAGTAGTAAACAAGCAACAACATCATCCATTGCATTAATAATATAATTTCATACAAGTGTGTTCCGTTAAGTTTTAAAGACACCAAAACAATATACATCAAAAATATAAGATGAGTCTTGAACGAGCTCCATCTTCTCAAAACCTGGCTCCGGTACCTGTCTACTGGTGACCTGAGAATACAAGTTATTTTGAAAGAGTTTATCTGCTTTAGAGCTGGTGAGTTCATAAGTATATTAGTGTCTGTGTTTGTATGAAAGCATTTGTAAGATGTTTTGTAAGATGTACTGTGTGTTTGTAAAAGTTTTGTATTTGTTTGAACTATCCTAGAAAACCCTATGTTTCCTACTAAAAGTAGCCTTCTACCAAGGCATCTAGTGTCTGTGTGTGTATCTTTTGTAAAAGTGAGTATTTTCCCAAATCCGACTATCATTAACCAAAAATATAGTTTTTACATTATTGTTTATTGTGTGAAATCACAAAGTAAAATGTAAAGGGAAAATGTTATAGTACTTTAATGTAGTATTATGAAACTACTGCTGTACTAACTACCTTAAGCCAATTGTATATTTTAAGGTAACATGTGATCGGCCTGTATCTTGCTACCGACTCAATAGTAAAGTGACAATGTAAGATGCCACAAAAATGACGTTTGACACCCGTAGACTTGCAAGTCCCACTGTAGCGAGCAGCAAGGTGTAGGATAGTCAATCCGGTATAGATCTATACACAAACTCATACGCTCCCCAATTAAGGAGATTCTAATACAAAAACAGTCATGGCAGGTAGTGCCATGCCTTGTTTAACGGCACACATAAATGTATTAATGTAAATGTTATGTGAATTGTGTGCTAGCTGTATTGTGTGTTCTTTCTCTGTCTAGCCTATATGTTTGTTTCTCATCACTCTGTTTCATGTTTGTTTCTCATTATAGTATGTATTGAGTCATGTATGAACTGACTCATTGTATGTTTCATCGTTCTAGTAATAGTATCTTCCTAAACTACCCCTATGGTAGCTTACTAGCAATGTATGAACCTGTTTGTATGCCCTTGCTACCCAAGAGCATGGACTTGAATGAAGGAAAACCTTTTATATCTATATACATATATATAATATATAACTAGGATTCAAACGACCTTCAGACAACTAACCTTGATACCCTAAGACCACAATCAAACAAGAACAGGAAGCAGGGTAGACTAGCAGTCCTAAGTCCTTCCAATCCTACTTATATAACTATATCCATATAGATACACATAATATAAGTTAAAAGAGTTTGTAAAACAGTTTGAGGTAAAACAGTTTAAAGTAAAACAGTTTGAGGTAAAACAGTTTAAGGTAAAACAGTTTGAGGTAAAACAGTTTAAGGTAAAACAGTTTGAGGTAAAACAGTTTAATAAACAGTTTGAAAAGTAAGAAAACCATTTGCTTGGTAGTTATTAATCACATGTGATTGATATAATAACTATAATTGTTCAACTTGTATCCCCCCCATAAAAGCATTTAAAAACATTTAAAAGGTTAATTAAGGGGTATGAACTCACCTGTAGTTGGTGGTTTGGATGAACTGAAGAGATAGGATTGCTAGGTGTCAAGTGAAGACTTGTACACACACAATGATCCTATTTAACATATAAATACAACATATATGTATCTAATTAGACTTTAAACAACTAATTAGCAAAGTTAAGACATCCTAAGACAAGTTAAACACTTTATATAAGTGTTATAAGTCCCAAGGATTGCATCTAAGTGTTGTAGGACCAAGCTATGGGGTTTAGGGTTCAAGGGAACCCCTTTCATGAGTTTACGGTTTCTTGACCATAACCACATGAGTTTACGGTCGTAAACCCATGAGTTTACGGCCGTAAACTCACACCCCCTTGACCATTTGTTGTTTTGAAGGTTTCTAAGTTCTTAGAAGTGTTTCCTCATGAAGTATAAGCCTAAGGAAGAAGTTAGGGCACCATTTCACTCCTATTTGGAGTTTACGGCCCAAAGACCACATCCCTTTGGTTTTACGGCCGTAAACCCTTATGGATGTTGTTATTTTGATGTTTTCAAGTCCTAAACACATCAAGGTAGTGATCCAAGATAGTTACCTAGGCTTAGGAAGGGACTAGGGACATTTTGGTCCCTTAAAATGGGTTTACGGTTCAAGAATGTTCTTGGACCGTAAACACCACTTTCTTGGTGTTTCTTGGATGATTTCATGTTATAATGAAGTATAGCAAGCTTAAACACACTCTAGGATAGAAGTACTTACTATGTGGAAGCTTCAAATGAGCCAAAATGCCAAGAACACTAGTGTGTGTTCTTGGTGTTCTTGGTGAAAATGGAAGAATCAACCTTTTGGAATGATTTCACGGTTAGAAAGGTGTTAAAACACTAGATTAAGTGATCTACTAACTTGAAATGGTTGAAAACACTTACTAGATCGAGATTTGGAATAAATCCTGGGATGATACTTGAGAGGATTTGCTTTTGTTCTTGAGAAATTTGGAAAAATGACATAAAATGACAAGTGTCATATATATAATCCAAATTTCTGGGTTTTTGGCTGAAAATATTTTATTCCGTCAGTAAACTCCAATTTCTTGAAGTTTAGGAATAACAGTGTTGCACTATAACCCTAGGGCATCCTCTCTCCTGGTATCTCCTAAAGTGTAAATCCTAAAATAATCAAACTTAATTCAAAAAGTCTGAAAATTTAACTGTAACTGATTTGACTTCTATTGAATTGACATGTTGTACAGAATAGAAATTTCGGGTTGTCACGTCATCCCCTCCTTAGAAGGAATTTCGTCCCGAAATTAGAATTTAAGCAAATAAGTAGTTACAAATAACTAAGTAAAAAGACGAGGATATTTCAGTTTCATATGATCCTCTCGCTCCCAAGTGAATTCAGGTCCTCGCTTGGCGTCCCAGCGAACCTTCACTATCGGGATGCAGCTTTGTTTCGTTTGCTTGACCTCCCGGTCCATGATCTCTACTGGTTCTTCCACGAAGTTGAGGCTCTCGTTGATCTCGATCTCTTCGAGTGAGATTACAAGAGTCTCGTCGGACAGACACTTTTTCAAGTTTGAGACGTGGAAGGTAGAATGTACGTTACTGAATTCGCTCGGTAAGTTAAGTTTGTAAGCTACAGGGCCGATTCTTGCGAGAATCTCGAAAGGCCCAATGTACCTTGGATTTAGCTTTTCACGCTTTCCGAAGCGTATCAAGCCCTTCCAGGGTGAGACTTTCAATAGAACATGGTCGCCCACCTGGAATTCCAACGGTTTCCTTCGTTTATCAGCGTAGCCTTTCTGTCGGTCTCTGGAGGCTTTCAGTCGTTCACGGATCTGAACGATCTTCTTCGTCGTTTCCCGTATGATCTCCGGACCTGTGAGAGTGCTTTCAGGAACACGTCCTTTAGTTAATTGGGTATCACCCACCTCCGCCCAGCACAGAGGGGATCTGCACTTTCGGCCATAGAGGGCCTCGAATGGAGCAGCCTTTATGCTTGTGTGATAACTGTTGTTGTAGGAGAATTCGACAAGGGGTAAATGAGTATCCCATGCTTTCCCAAAGTCGATCACACAGGCTCGCAACATGTCCTCTAAGGTTTGGATAGTCCTCTCACTTTGCCCGTCTGTCTGCGGATGGTAGGCTGTACTCATGTCCAGCCTAGTTCCTAAGGAACCTTGTAGCGACTGCCAGAACCTAGAAGTGAACCTACTATCTCTGTCCGAGATAATAGATATAGGGACACCGTGCAATCGTACAATTTCCCTTATGTATGTTCTGGTAAGCTTCTCCATCTTGTCTTTCTCTTTGATAGGCAGGAAGTGCGCGGACTTGGTCAATCTGTCGACGATGACCCATATGGTATCAAGTCCACCCGTTGTCTTGGGCAACTTGGTAATGAAATCCATAGTGATCCGCTCCCACTTCTATTCTAGGATCTCAGGCTGTTGAAGAAGACCTGAGGGTTTCTGGTATTCGACCTTGACCTTTGCGCAAGTAAGGCATTTACTAACGAAGGTAGCAATCTCTGCTTTCATGTTAGGCCACCAGTATAACTTTTTAAGATCCAGATACATCTTATCTGAACCTGGGTGAACGGAATAACGAGTGTTGTGCGCCTCGTTCATGACCAAGTCTCTGAAACCACCTAGTTTCGGGGTCCAGATCCGATCCATGAGATAATAAGCTCCGCCACCCTTAACTTCCAAGTTCTTATCCATCCCTCGCAGGGATTCACTGGTCACATTTTCAGGCTTCAAAGCGTCGAGCTGAGCCGCCTGTATTTGTGTGGATAAGTGTGAATGGATAGTCATAGTCAATGACTTGACTCTACGACCAGAATATTCTTTCCGACTTAGGGCGTCAGCTACTACATTGGCCTTGCCGGGATGATAACGAGTTTTGCATTCGTAGTCACTGAGTAGTTCGACCCACCGTCGTTGTCTCATGTTGAGCTCCTTCTGGTCGAATATATGCTGCAGGCTCTTGTGGTCTGTAAAGATTGTGCTCTTCGTACCGTACAGGTAGTGTCTCCAGATCTTCAAAGCAAAAACAACTGCTCCTAGTTCAAGATCGTGGGTCGTATAGTTGACCTCATGTGTTTTCAGCTGCCTCGAGGCATAGGCGATGACCTTACCTCGCTGCATCAGAACACATCCGAGACCTTGGTTCGATGCATCGCAATAGACAACGAAGTCTTCTATCCCTTCGGGGAGGGATAGTATTGGTGCAGTGCACAAGGCTCGTTTGAGCGTTTGGACCACTCTCTCCTGCTTTTCTTCCCAGTCAAAGGATACGCCCTTCTGGTTAAGTGTTGTAAGAGGCTTCGCAATGCGGGAGAAGTTCTGAATAAACCTGCGATAGTAGCCAGCGAGGCCTAGAAATTGACGAATTTCTGTAGGCGTCTTCGGTGCTGACCAGCTCTCAGTGGCTTTGATTTTGGATGGGTCCACGTGTATTCCCTCTTCGCTAACCACGTGCCCTAAGAATCCGACTCGGCGGATCCAAAATTCGCATTTCGAGAACTTCGCATAAAGCTTCTCCGCACGCAGGGTTTCTAAGACTTGTCGCAGATGTTGACTATGTTCTTCCTTACTACGAGAGTAGATAAGTATGTCATCGATGAAGACGATGACGAACTGATCCAAGTAAGGACGACACACCCTATTCATTAAGTCCATGAATACATCGGGCGCATTTGTTAATCCGAATGGCATCACTACGAATTCGTAGTGCCCATAACGAGTTCGGAAGGCTATCTTTGGAACATCCTCCCCTAGCACTCGTAACTGGTGATATCCGGATCTTAAGTCGATTTTAGAAAAGAAATTCGCCCCTTGAAGTTGATCGAATAAATCGTCTATCCGAGGCAAAGGATAACGATTTTTGACGGTCAGTTTGTTGAGCTCCCTGTAGTCGATGCACATACGAAAAGATCCGTCTTTCTTCTTGACGAACAAGACTGGAGCTCCCCAAGGTGAGAAGCTTGGTCTTATAAAGCCCTTGCTGAGCAGTTCGTTAAGTTGACAGGATAGTTCTTGCATCTCTGCAGGTGATAGACGATAAGGCGATTTGGCTACGGGAGCAGCCCCTGGAACTAAGTCGATTCTGAACTCGACTTGTCGTTGCGGAGGTAATCCTGGTAGCTCTTCTGGAAAGACGTCGGGAAAGTCGTGTACTACTGGAATGTTCTGAATAGATTTAGTTGCTTGGCTCACATCGACATCATGAGCAAGGAATGCGCGACATTCCTTTCGCAAGAATTTCTGAGCTTGAATGCTCGAGATGATACGAAGGTTTGTGCCGGGTTTGTCGCCATAAACTACTAGGGTTTCGCCAGACGAAAGATTAAGGCGGACTGCCTTTTCGTAACACATGATGTCGGCACGCTGAAGACTCAACCAATCCATGCCAATGATGACGTCGAAACTTTTAATTGAGACTGGCATGAGATCGATCGAGAATGAATGGCTATCTAAAGTTAAGGTACACCCTATGTATATGCAGCTAGTGCTCTCTGTCTTCCCATTAGCCATTTCTACTGTGAACGGTTCTTTGAGTGCTCGTGATTTTTCCTTAAGTAAATGAGCAAATTCCTGATTCACGAAGCTTCTCTCCGCTCCACTATCAAATAGTATACAAGCATAAGAGTTGTCGAGGAGAAACGTACCAGTGACCACTGTGGGGTCGGCAACCGCTTCCTCATGGCCTATAGCCAGAACTCTTCCTACTCCACCGACATTCCCTGCCTTGGGGCAGTTCCTCTTGTAGTGGCCCACATCGCCACAGTTGTAGCAAGATTGGCCCACTCCAGCGCTGGGGACTTGGGTGATTGGCCTCGCCGGAGATTTACAGAAACGGGCTGTATGCCCCTTCCTGTTGCAGTTTACACACTGCATGTCCCGACAGGCTCCCATATGATGGTAGTTGCACTTGTTGCATAAAGGCAAACTTCCAGAATACTGCTTTATTGGAATAGCAGCAGTGGCAGGTGCTGTCGCACTATGAACTGCCACCGTCTGCTGTTTCTTCGCAGCCTTCTTCTTTTTCTTGTCATCCCAAAATTTCCGCTTGGACTCTGCGGTTCTGGCGGGTTCTGAGATGGTTAGGGTAGTTGTTGCAGCCGGGGTACGGATCCCGTGGTCAATTAGCTGCTGTGCCAGTCGTTTGGCACTATCAAAGGTAGTAGGGTGTGATGACAAAACATTTCCCTGGTATGGCGGCACCAGCCCCCATATATACCTCTCGATCTTCTTTCCCTCTGTATGAATCATGTTGGGACACAGGGCCACCAGTTCACAGAACCTGGCGGTATATGCTACGATGTCGGTGCCTTTCATGGTTAGGCGCCAAAGTTCTTCCTCCAGCTTTTGGATCTCGCCCCTCGGGCAGTACTCCTCAATCATGAGGTCTTTGAAAGTATCCCAGCCCATATCATTTGCCACTGAAAGAGATAGTGACTTAACATGGCTATTCCACCATGTTAGGGCTCTGGTTTCAAAGGTGCAAGCAGCGAACTTCACCTTGCTCCCTTCTGGACAGGAGCAGATTGCGAAAACCGATTCGGTTTTCTCAAACCATTGCGAGAGTACAATGACTCCGCCAGTTCCTCTGAAGGATAATGGCTTGCAGTTTGTAAAATCTTTGTAGGAGCACTCTCTCGAGCGCACAGGGGTTTCAACCTGTATTGTTGGAATAGGAGTCCCTCCTCCAGTGGAACTTGAAGAATGATATTCAGCCATGGCTGTTGCCACAGCCGCAGCTACAGCAGCATTGAGGGCTGCAGTATCAAATTGAGGAATAGGTGGTGGAGGATTACGTCTTGTTGACTTACGTGGAGGCATCTTTTAGCTGAAAGTTTAGAATGAATAAGATATTGATAAGAATTTGACATGAACATTGATGAGAATGACTCATGGACTAACTCTCCATAGCCCAACAACATAATTAAATGGAATACTTGAATGAAGATGAAAGCATTTGGATAAAAATTTCCATTTGATTTTTATATCTGTCAAAGATATTGGAATTACAGATGTAATGAGTTTGGGGAAAAATGACCTAGAAGTAGGTCTTACATCAACCAAGATGGGAAAATTTTGACAGCATACTACCTAATCAAAACCTAGCAGGTCTAAGATTTATAAGGATAGGAAATTAGACTTAAGTTTTTACATAACTAAGTTATATCCAAAAGAGAAGTCGGTAAGATTCTAACGACGACGAGAACTGCTTGAGTGAGTCCTTGAATCCGAAAGCAGACGTTCAATGTCTCTTACGCGCCTATCAGTCCTTGCTTGTTGAGCTCGAAGTTCCCTGACTTCGGCTCGGGTCTCAGCAAGTTCTCTTTGAAGAAGAGCATTACCGACCTGAGCCCTTTCATGAGCGGACTCCAGCTGGCGAATGCGGACAGTGTTAATACCAGAATTGGCATCCACTTCTACTACCCGGTCGATAGCTGCTCGACCCTGCTCGGTGTTCCGAGCAATCCTACGAACCATGATAGGTAGGACCCTATCAGCTGAACCTCCCTCAGTGAGGTTGTAGAAGCTTCTGTCTCCATTGTAAGGAAAAGGTTGACCTTGTTCCTGACTCCACCTATTCAAGTTTGTGGCCCACAAAGGTGTGGGTCCTTGAAATGCGGGACGAGGGTTTGGGTTTTGAACAGCTGGGGGTTGGTTGTTGACTTCTGGCTCCGAGTCGGAACCATCAGAAAAACCTTCAGCTTCATAATCATCTAAAGGAATTGGGTGATTATTTTCTGGCCATCCCGCGTTGCCGTGGTTGGGAAAGTACGGGTCTCCGGGAAGATAAAATCCAGCCATTAAATCTACGCAAGAAAAGGGATATAAGAAATAACTAAATTAGACTAACTAACTAAATAAATAATTATAAGATGATCTTTATCAGTTGCCTCAATACTTGTTTAAAGCATACCAGTTATATGTCACGCAGACGGGATAGACCTTCGAATAAGTGACCCTAACCTTAAGCCCACAACCAAACAAGGAACAGGAAGTAAGGCAAAGATCACATATTCTAAGTCTATGACATCCTAGTACATATAACTTTAGTGTATCCACTAAACAACCATTGATATACTAATAAAGACCTTTAGTTCTCGAATAAGTAATTATTGTAACACAAAATACTTCTATAGTATTTTAAGTTTAATGTTCTGTTCTACTGTTCTTGTTGTAGAAGTGTTGGTAAGTTTTTAGACTTGTTGCAACCTCACAACCACACTTAGGCACATGCTAATCACTCCTCGGATAATGTAGTTGATCAGGCTACATCTTCCCAGGGTTGACCATATGTCTCTAAGTCTGCTTGTGCTGTCCAACAATCGTAATACTTTTGTTCTGTCCTAGTGACACTGATTTTAGTATGAATGCATGTATGTATACTTTATTAAATATTTTATTATTTAAAGTATAAACTCTTCATCAGAGTATTTTAAATCCCGCTTGTGTTTATAGTTCGCATATCTTTTATGGGTTGATACACTCGATTCACTATAAACAATGCTCTGATACCAATCTGTCACACCCTCAAAACCAAATGAACGGCGGAAACGTTCTGGGGTGGAGGACGTCATGTACAGTATCACAACAATGCAAGTAGTAAACAAGCAACAACATCATCCATTGCATTAATAATATAATTTCATACAAGTGTGTTCCGTTAAGTTTTAAAGACACCAAAACAATATACATCAAAAATATAAGATGAGTCTTGAACGAGCTCCATCTTCTCAAAACCTGGCTCCGGTACCTGTCTACTGGTGACCTGAGAATACAAGTTATTTTGAAAGAGTTTATCAGCTTTAGAGCTGGTGAGTTCATAAGTATATTAGTGTCTGTGTTTGTATGAAAGCATTTGTAAGATGTTTTGTAAGATGTACTGTGTGTTTGTAAAAGTTTTGTATTTGTTTGAACTATCCTAGAAAACCCTATGTTTCCTACTAAAAGTAGCCTTCTACCAAGGCATCTAGTGTCTGTGTGTGTATCTTTTGTAAAAGTGAGTATTTTCCCAAATCCGACTATCATTAACCAAAAATATAGTTTTTACATTATTGTTTATTGTGTGAAATCACAAAGTAAAATGTAAAGGGAAAATGTTATAGTACTTTAATGTAGTATTATGAAACTACTGCTGTACTAACTACCTTAAGCCAATTGTATATTTTAAGGTAACATGTGATCGACCTGTATCTTGCTACCGACTCAATAGTAAAGTGACAATGTAAGATGCCACAAAAATGACGTTTGGCACCCGTAGACTTGCAAGTCCCACTGTAGCGAGCAACAAGGTGTAGGATAGTCAATCCGGTATAGATCTATACACAAACTCATACGCTCCCCAATTAAGGAGATTCTAATACAAAAACAGTCATGGCAGGTAGTGCCATGCCTTGTTTAACGGCACACATAAATGTATTAATGTAAATGTTATGTGAATTGTGTGCTAGCTGTATTGTGTGTTCTTTCTCTGTCTAGCCTATATGTTTGTTTCTCATCACTCTGTTTCATGTTTGTTTCTCATTATAGTATGTATTGAGTCATGTATGAACTGACTCATTGTATGTTTCATCGTTCTAGTAATAGTATCTTCCTAAACTACCCCTATGGTAGCTTACTAGCAATGTATGAACCTGTTTGTATACCCTTGCTACCCAAGAGCATGGACTTGAATGAAGGAAAACCTTTTATATCTATATACATATATATAATATATAACTAGGATTCAAACGACCTTCAGACAACTAACCTTGATACCCTAAGACCACAATCAAACAAGAACAGGAAGCAGGGTAGACTAGCAGTCCTAAGTCCTTCCAATCCTACTTATATAACTATATCCATATAGATACACATAATATAAGTTAAAAGAGTTTGTAAAACAGTTTGAGGTAAAACAGTTTAAAGTAAAACAGTTTGAGGTAAAACAGTTTAAGGTAAAACAGTTTGAGGTAAAACAGTTTAAGGTAAAACAGTTTGAGGTAAAATAGTTTAATAAACAGTTTGAAAAGTAAGAAAACCATTTGCTTGGTAGTTATTAATCACATGTGATTGATATAATAACTATAATTGTTCAACTTGTATCCCCCCCATAAAAGCATTTAAAAACATTTAAAAGGTTAATTAAGGGGTATGAACTCACCTGTAGTTGGTGGTTTGGATGAACTGAAGAGATAGGATTGCTAGGTGTCAAGTGAAGACTTGTACACACACAATGATCCTATTTAACATATAAATACAACATATATGTATCTAATTAGACTTTAAACAACTAATTAGCAAAGTTAAGACATCCTAAGACAAGTTAAACACTTTATATAAGTGTTATAAGTCCCAAGGATTGCATCTAAGTGTTGTAGGACCAAGCTATGGGGTTTAGGGTTCAAGGGAACCCCTTTCATGAGTTTACGGTTTCTTGACCATAACCACATGAGTTTACGGTCGTAAACCCATGAGTTTACGGCCGTAAACTCACACCCCTTGACCATTTGTTGTTTTGAAGGTTTCTAAGTTCTTAGAAGTGTTTCCTCATGAAGTATAAGCCTAAGGAAGAAGTTAGGGCACCATTTCACTCCTATTTGGAGTTTACGGCCCAAAGACCACATCCCTTTGGGTTTACGGCCGTAAACCCTTATGGATGTTGGTATTTTGATGATTTCAAGTCCTAAACACATCAAGGTAGTGATCCAAGATAGTTACCTAGGCTTAGGAAGGGACTAGGGACATTTTGGTCCCTTAAAATGGGTTTACGGTTCAAGAATGTTCTTGGACCGTAAACACCACTTTCTTGGTGTTTCTTGGATGATTTCATGTTATAATGAAGTATAGCAAGCTTAAACACACTCTAGGATAGAAGTACTTACTATATGGAAGCTTGAAATGAGCCAAAATGCCAAGAACACTAGTGTGTGTTCTTGGTGTTCTTGGTGAAAATGGAAGAATCAACCTTTTGGAAGATTTCACGGTTAGAAAGGTGTTAAAACACTAGATTAAGTGATCTACTAACTTGAAATGGTTGAAAACACTTACTAGATCGAGATTTGGAATAAATCCTGGGATGATACTTGAGAGGATTTGCTTTTGTTCTTGAGAAATTTGGAAAAATGACATAAAATGACAAGTGTCATATATATACTCCAAATTTCTGGGTTTTTGGCTGAAAATATTTTATTCCGTCAGTAAACTCCAATTTCTTGAAGTTTAGGAATAACAGTGTTGCACTATAACCCTAGGGCATCCTCTCTCCTGGTATCTCCTAAAGTGTAAATCCTAAAATAATCAAACTTAATCCAAAAAGTCTGAAAATTTAACTGTAACTGATTTGACTTCTATTGAATTGACATGTTGGACAGAATAGAAATTTCGGGTTGTCACATTAACCGTAAACCAAGTTTACGGTCGTAAACTCATTAACCGTAAACCCAGTTTACGGTCGTAATCACATCAACCGTAAACTCTTTTGTGAATTTAATTTGCTTTAATTTCAAATGGAATCTCAAAGTCAAACTCATTTTCACGAACTTGATACTGTCATGGGCACAACTACGCACATTCCAAGATTAATGTCTGCAGATGGTTTTCCTGAGTGGAAATACAGGATTGAAAAATACATTAAAATGAAGGACTTTAAAGTCTGGAGAAGCATTCTTAGAGGCCCTGTTAGAATCACTATGATAGTTGGAGGACAAGTAATTGACAAAGCTGTTAAGAATTACACAGATGAAGAGTTTGAAAAAGTGGAAGAATAGGAAAGGGCTTTAGCCACTCTAACCATGGCATTATCTCCCGATATTGCTCAAGGTTTCCGAGAGTACATTTCAGCTAAAGATTTGTGGGAAGCCCTAATTGAGGTATATGAAGGAAATGAAGATATGAAGGAGAGTCGCCAGGACATGTTGCGACAAAAGTTCAATATGTTCAACTACATTCCCGGAGAGACTCTTGAGGCACAGTTTCAACGGTTCACAACTCTCACCACTGACATGAATATATCTGGGATTTTCTTGACCAAGTCGGAGATTAACAAGAAGCTTCTGAATGCTCTTCCCAGGTCATGGGACATGAATGTTGCTGTGATTAAGAAGACCAAGGATCTAAATTGCCTCACTCTTGCTGAAATCATGGCGATCATCAAAGCTTGTGATATTGATGACAAACAAAGAGAAATTAACCATGTAAACACGTACTCTACTGCAAATCTTGGAATCTCATCCAACAATGCTCTCTCCTCAATCATGTCTTCCTCAGGTCAAGCTTTTGCTGCTCAACAACCTCAGATTCAGACCTTCGCTGCTGCATCATCCATTCCTTATTCTCAAAGCCAGCCATTTGTCACTCCACAAGATGTTCCCCCTCCAAATGTGCCAGTTGTAGCCTCTTCCTCAAACACGAAAGACACTGATGATAATCTGGCTCTAGCTACTGGGATTGTTAACTGCTACAATGCCTTTGTAGCTGGAGAGCTTCCACTTCAGCTGTCATTTGCTGAACTGGATCAGATTCATCCAGAAGACGTGGAAGAGATGGACATTACATGGCAGATTGCTATGGCTGTTTTCAGGGCCAAGCAGTTTGCTAAGAAGACAGGGAAGAACAACTGGGGAATGAATGCAGACAATAAGGTGGGATTCAACAAGGGCATGCTGCGATGTTTCAACTGTCACAAGCCGGGTCACTTTGCTCGTGAGTGTCCAAAACCAGATCGTAGGACGAACAACAACAGGACGATGGTTGCAGTGGGAAACAACCATGCAGGTGCTGCGGTTAATGGTGAGACTGCTATGGTCGCTTAGTCCTTTGACTGGGAGGACCAGATGCAGGCTTTGAATATTTCAGGGCCAGAAAACGCTCACCTAGCTCAAATTGATGATGATTCCATGAAGAATGATGCAGCTGATCCTGAAGCAGAAATGATGGAGCTGCAGTTTGCTCTGATGGTGTCTTCTACTTCCGAGCCCAGGAAGAATGACGTAAATCTACCTTCTTGCTCTCAGGCATGTAATGAGTATGTTAAACTTCTTCATGATGAAATTCAATTGTTACGTAGAGAAGTAGAGGACCTTAGATATGAGGGCTATCAGCTTAGGAAAGGACAAAAACCCCTTAAGGCCCAGTTAGAGACAAAAATAAAAGATTTTAAAAAAATTCAGACAGAATACAGTGAAAAATGTGAGCTTTATGATTATGTTAAGAGACAAAATGATGAGTTAATTACCGAGCTTGATACATTAAAAAGACAATTTGAAAATGCAAATTTTGATTTAGAAAATTTGATGGATCAAGCGAGGTAGTTGCCAACATGATTGATCACTCTATGCAGTTCAAACGAAACCAACAAAAGGGTTTAGGATATGATAGTGTACCTCCTCCTTATAATCATACATATCAGTATCAACCCCTATCCAAGGATGAGATTGCCAACGAACCATTTATGGTTTATGGCAAACCATCTGGTTTCGTATAAGGAGGATTTATTAATGTTGAAAGTACTAACGTTTCTACTTCCCCTGCAGATCAACCCTTAGATCAGGCAAAGCGTGAAGTTGGAGATTCTGTTTCTGTTTCTGATTCTGATATTTTTGTTTCAAATGAAAAAGTTTTTGTTTTTGATGTTAAGACTGAGAATTTTTTGTGTGATGTTTCCACTTCTGCTACTGTTGAACTTAATTTCTTTGATATGTTTGATGAACTGTTTGGTAATTCTGATGCTTGTGATTCTCATGAAAACCCATCAATTCCACAAGTCACACCATCTGAGGCACCCTCACTTATCTCACAACCTATTTCTCATGCATGTTCTTCTGAGAAGAGTAAGAGTGTCTGTCAAGAAAATAAATCTGAAAAATGCAGTACAAGTTCAAATAATAAACAGATTTGTTTTAATTGTGGTGTTGGTGGTCATATAGCTAGGAATTGTCAAAATAGGATCTTTGTGAACTATATGTCACCAAGAGGAGAGAACGAATATCGAGGAAGGTCTTTAATTAGAAAATCCTCAAGAACTCGTTCTTGAAATGATGATTGGAAAGATGATCGAAGCAGAAAAAGGGCTGTTTTTCAAAAGAATAAAAAGGTTTTTAATAACAAAGCTCCAGATAGTTTGCCAAAACCGAACAAGGCTCCGCCAAGATCGGTTTCATCAAAGAGCAATTCTGGATCTTCAACCACTTCTGGTAGAACATCCAGAGGCTCAGTGCAAAACTAATAAGAAACTTATTTCAAAACCACCTGAGAATGTTATAAAACCTAAATATCATTGGATGCCCAAATCAATTTCCAATCCATCATCACCATCCTCTGAAGTGATTAGGAATGAGGATCCTAATTTGAAAACATTAAAAGATAAATCAGAGAAAGCGAAAAGGAAACCCAGGACAGTGATGACCTGGGTTCCCAAATCTAAATGATCCCGCTCATTTTGCAGGGACAGTTGCGGAGGAATGTCGTTCGTCCTTGGTATGTCGACAGCGGCTGCTCCCGACATATGACAGGAGACATCTCCCAATTGAGCGACATTCAATCTTTTAATGGGGGGTATGTTTCCTTCGCGGGCGGAGATGGTGGCAAGATCACTCAAAGAGGAACCGTTACAAATGGAGTGCTAAGCTTTGAAAATGTCAACTTTGCTCCCGAGTTAAAGCATAGCTTGTTGAGTGTTTCCCAAATTTGCGACAAAGGCTATTCTACCCATTTTACCGATAAAGAATGTATGATTCTCAAGCCAGGCATTGTCATCCCGGAAGAGTGGATTCTCGTCAAATCTAAGCGGGATGGGAATGCTTACATTATTGACATGAACAGTAACATACCAGAACAAGTCACTTGCCTATTTTCAAAAGTGTCCGAACAAAATGCAATGCTGTGGCACCGACGACTCGGTCATGCTAACGCGAAAAACCTGAATCGCCTTGCTAAGAATAAGATGGTCCGAGGCTTACCTGTCAGAGACTTTATTACATTTGAGAAGTGTGTGTCCTGTGCCCAAGGAAAACATCATAGAAAACCACACCTGCCGAAGCAAGTTAACTCAATCAGTCAGGTGCTCCAATTATTACATATGGACTTATTTGGTCCGGCCAACGTCCTGAGCATCAACAGAAGTTCGTACTGTTTAGTTGTGATCGGTGATTTCTCTCGTTTTACGTGGGTCTTCTTCTTATCCAACAAAGTTGGGGTTGCTGATCTGATAAAGAAGTTCATTGTGATGATTGAGAATCAAACCAACAACCAGGTGAAGGCGCTTCGTATTGACAATGGAACTGAGTTCAAGAATGCGGTTCTTGACCATTTTTGCGTAGAAAAGGGGATCGTGCGTCAATACAACTCTGCTCACACGCCTCAACAAAACGGTGTTGCTGAAAGGACAAATAGAACTTTAAAAGACGCTGCAAGGACAATGCTTTGTGATTCAAAATTACATGTTTTCTTTTGGGCCGAGGCGATTAACACTGCTTGCTACGTGCAGAATCGTGTTCTAATCAACAAAGCTCAGATGAAGACACCGTACGAGATTCTCTATGGACACAAGCCTTCAGTCAGCCATTTCCGTGTATTTGGCTGCCCCTGCACCCTTCTTCACTTGGAATCCAACCCTAAATTCAATGCCAAAGCCGATGATTGTTATTTCATAGGGTATGCTGCGCGCACCGCATATAGGGTTTACAACAAGAAGACTAAGCTGATTTTCGAATCCTATGACGTGCGTTGGTTGGAGGAGAATGAAACAGACGCTCGAGTGGGTCCTGACTGGTTATTTGATTACACATCGCTTTTCAAATCCTTAAATGTGTCTTCAGATGGTTCAAATGGATCCTCTTCTGGTTCGAAGATTGTTTATGAAGACGAAGACGAAGAAGTTGTTTACAAACCTCCAACGGTTGAGGGGGAGTCCTCTGCTCCATCTGAGGGGGAGTCCTCTACTCCACCTGAGGGGGAGTCATCTGATCGACTTGATAGTCCAGAGTCTAAAGTTCAAAATGGAACTCCTGATGCTGACACTACACCTCTTACCCCTGTTGAAAGAGAGTTCATGTCTAGAGATGCTTCCGCTGTCACTTCAACTTTTATGGAACTACTCTGTCCTGAAGAAATTGCTAATGAGTTTGTAGCAGATTCATCTAATGTGGATCAATCAGCAAATGATGGAGGTTTCAACATTTACACTCTTCCTATTTCACTCAATGATATCAGCCAAGACATACCTTCGAGAATTCAACACGATCATCCTATTGATAACATCATTGGTCAGCTGGGTGATGGAGTTAAAACCAGAAGTAAGAGTGGAGATGTCAATGCATGTCTCTACTCTTGCTTTATATCTCAAATAGAGCCCAAGAACGTTAACATGGCTTTGAATGACCCCAGCTGGGTAGATGCGATGCATGAAGAGCTAAATCAGTTTGAAAAGCTCGGGGTTTGGAAATTAGTTGAGTTACCAAATGGCAAAAGGTCTCTTGACACGGGTTGGGTCTATCGTAACAAGCAGGATGATTATGGTGTAATAGTGCGCAATAAAGCAAGGGTGGTGGTTCGCGGGTTTCGACAAGTTGAGGGTCTTGATTATACTGAGGTTTATGCTCCCGTGGCTCGCTTGGAGGCTATTTGTATCTTCCTTGCTTATGCTTCCTACATGAAATTCACGGTTTACCAAATGGATGTCAAGACTGCCTTCTTGTATGGCAAGGTGAAGGAAGAAATCTACGTTGATCAACCCCCTGGGTTCGTTAACTCAAAGTTTCCTAATCATGTCTACAAGTTGGACAAGGCGTTGTATGGGTTACATCAAGCTCCTCGAGCATGGTATGCGACTCTAACAAAGCACTTGATCGAGCATGGATACTCTCGCGGCACTATTGATCAAACTTTATTCATCAAGCATGTTGGTAATGATCAGATTCTAGTCCAGATCTATGTTGACGGCATTGTCTTCGGGTCTACCAGTCCACAGCTATGCAAAGACTTTGAAGGCGTGATGAAAAAGCGGTTTGAGATGAGTTCACTTGGTGAAATGACCATGTTTCTGGGGCTTCAGGTCAAACAAAATTCAACCGGAATCCTGCTACATCAAGCTAAGTATGTGGATGATATTCTTGAGAAGTTCGGGTTTCAAGACGCAAAACCTGCATCGACACCAATGGCTGAAAGACCTCTGCTGAATCCATATATTGATGGCGAATCCGTAGATCAGACACACTACAGATCAATGATCGGATCGTTGATGTATCTTACTGCAAGCCGTCCCGACATCATGTTTGCAGTTTGTCAATGCGCTCGCTATGAGGCTAATCCTAAACTTTCACATCTTATTGCTGTCAAAAGAATTTTTCGGTATATCAAAGGCAGCCCAAAATTGGGTCTTTGGTATCCGAAGAATTTTGAATTTGATTTATATGATTTTGCTGAAAGTAATTATGGAGGCTGTGAGCTTGACAGGAAATCTACCTCAGGAGGGTGCCAATTCCTTGGAGATAGGCTGCTGTCGTGGCAGTGCAAGAAACAGCATACCGTCTCTACCTCAACAGCAGAAGCGGAATACGTTGCTGCATCTGCTTGCTGTTCTCATGTTATCTGGATCCAACATCAGCTGTTGGACAACGGTTTGAATTATCTAGAAACCCCCATTCACTGTGATAATGAGGCCGCAATTCAAATTACTAAAAATCCTGTCCAACATTCCAAAACCAAGCACATTGATATCAAAATTCATTTTATCAGAGATTGTTATGAGCGCTCACTCATCCGGCTAGAACAGGTTCCCACTGCTAATAATGTGGCAGATCTGTTCACCAAGCCTTTTAACAAAGCTCGATTCGATGTGCTTGTGGGATTTTTAAAAATGATTCGTTTTGAGGATTAAAATTTTGTTTTTACTTAGGTTTGTTTAAATTTGCGCATTTTAGTGATTTCATTTTCACCCATGCACAAATTTAGGGGGAGAAATAAACAAAAACCAAACAAAAAATTGAAAAATTTAAAAAAATCCAAAAACATTTTCTTTCTGTTTTATTTTTTTCAGAAAATATTCAAAAATCCAAAAACATTAAAAATTCAGAAAAATCAAAAAATTTTTGTCACTTTCAGTTTTGCTTGTAGATATAGTACTGGGAAGTGATATTATCAAGTGATAACAGAGAATCTGAGTCTACGTAACGTACCCAAAATTAAATTGTCTATGCTCTGTGTTTGATGCGCTGGTAGGCACGAAAGATTCTAAATGGACATGACTAGGCAGAGTTGAACTTAAGGATTTCATAGACTTGACAAATCTTGACCTAGTTAGATCCGTTTAGCCCGACAATACGACGCTTGGATAGGTTGAGTAGGGAGATAAATATGGGAATCTACTGGACACATTAAAAGAACCTGTATCTGGAACCGTGGATTAACTTTTCCTCGATGTGCGGATTCTGTCCTTAATTCCGGTATTGATGGGGTGACTGGTGAATTCCGATAAATTAGGTCTGTAGAAAATTGTTTTCTCTCTATCTGTCTGTTAGTCATATGTTGCTTCCTTTGCGTGATCGAGAGATCCGACCTGGACTGTAACATATGCAATTCTATTTCTCTGCATCCTCTATCTATGCAATTCTTTCTATCTGTTAGCCATATACTGTCTCCTTTGCGTGACTCACAATCCGACCTCGTACATAGTATATGCATCATTCTTTTTCTCAATCCCTCTAAAAACTTCAGTTAGTCATATGTTTCACCCTCTGCGTGATTGGAAGAGATCCGACCTGGGTGTATAGCATATGCATTCCAAATCTATCTTCTCTCTTAATAATTGTCTACTCACCCGATGTAAGGAGTATTCTGGAAGTCCTTGATTACTGGAGCATATCAGGAAGCGGGAAACATGTTCTAGTACAATTAAAAATTGAACACTTACATATTGTCTATAGATCTCGCTGCTCAATTTAGGTGGACAACAATATCCCTGGTCGTCGTCAGCCGAATGGTCCTTAAGAAATATTATCTAGGAACTTAGGTTCACTTTGTCTTATAACTAATAGTATGTCCTAATTCTGTCACAATTTTTTTTCGTGTTTAAGTGGACCACAATACCAGCGATCGATCAGACAAAGACGTGAAGATAAAGGTACCGACAAGTGGATTAAGGATGTCTAACAACTTTGATCCCAGTATCACAAGATTAACTTTCAGTGACTTTTGAGATAAATTTTTTGTCTATATTTATTTTATCTCATTTTTATTTTTATTTTTATTTTATATTTTGTCAAAATTTAATTTTTTAAATTCTTTAATTCTTAAATTTTATAAATTATTTTATTTTATTTTTAGTTTAATTTTAATTTTACTTTAATTTTAAAATCCTCAAAAGGCTTTATTTTTGAAAATTTAATTGAGATTTGGACTGTGCCTTATACAGTGTGGGAGACAGGTAAAATTCAGAGGAGGTATAAAAGGTGGAATTTACTGCTGTAAACCCTTTCCACCTCCCCTTTCTTCCTTCCGGCTGCAAACTCTCTCCACTCTCTTTCATCCTCGAAAATTTTTTGTGAGATTTTGCAAAATCGTTTAGTCCACATCAAAGGTATACTAAAACCGACCGAGGATATGTGGTTTGTTCATCGATTCGACTGAAACTGGAGGATTAATCGAGGTTTTTGTGTTCGTCGGCGTTTACGGTTTAGGGAGGGCTTACGACCGTAAACGGTCCGAGCTTATGGTCTAGGAGCTTACGACCGTAAACTCCTTTGGAGCTTACGACCGTAAACTCCGTTTACGGTCAGGAGACTACTGCAGTGGGTTTACGACCGTAAACCCAATCTGGACCGTAAACCCCACTTTGACCATTTTGACCGTAAACCCTATTTGAACCGTAAACCCAACTTTGACCATGTTTGACCGTAAACTCCAAATTTTTATCAAAATATTTCTTTTTAAGGCCAAAATGAAATTGATTAATTAAGAAAACTTAAAGCTTTAATTGTTTAAATACTTTGTTTTCTTACTTGGCCTGGTTTAGTGCAGATCAATGGCAAGTCTTAAGTTTGCTGACATGCATAACCTGGCAATTGTACTGGGTGACCCTCCTGTTGCTCATGGAGATTTCAGGTTGATGATATACAGACTGAGAGAATGCTGCCTGGCCTTTGCCATTACTGTGAATCCAGTCATCTATCAGAAGATTATCAGGGAGTTCTGGCAGACTGCTAAGATGTCAAAAGCTAATGGAGTGATTACAATTGAAGCTGTGGTTAAAGGATGCAAGATTATGATCACTGAGCAGTACATCAGAGAAACATTGCTGATCAATGATCAACCCGATTTTCCTACTGAAATCGGGATTGAAGATGTGTAAAAGATTCTCAAGAAGATGGGGTATGAAGGCATCTACCCTCCCACGGTGAAAAAGCTTCTGCCACCCTACTGGAGATTCTTGGTGCATGTGTTCGTGAGCTGTATCTCGGGCAGAAGAGCAGGTGCTGATGAAATCTCACTCAGGAACACAGGGGCAATTGTTTCACTAGCTGCTGGTATCAAATTCAATTTCTCAAAGTTCATATTGGATGAGTTCTTGGTAAACATCAACGCTATAAGCCGGGAGACCAGAGATTCTTTCTTGCTGTATCCTAGGTTTATTCAGCTGTTCATTGACAACCAATTTCCGAAGATGGTCAAAGATGGAGATACGCTAGACATGAAGTCATTAGGCCCTCACACTATTGGTCTTATTAAGCAGAATCACAAGGGCAAGGTCGTCTTCCAAGGATTACATCCTCTTGTGAAATTCGGAAAATTTGCTGAGATAAATGAATCCTCCGAATCTCATGGAACGTCAGACAAAATGTCATCTGAGCCCACTTCTTCTGAGAAAGTCATTTCGGAAGATGATGTTATTATAGTGTCAGATCGTGCTGAAGAAGAAGAAACTCCATCTCCTAATGCTCAAGTAGCTGAGGAACATGAACTGTCATCTGTTCAGGTCCAAAGTGATTATAATGAGGGGTCTTCAAAAGGCGGAACGGAGACTGATTTGTATGAAGACATCGATCTCACAGGATTCGATAACGATGAAATTCCTTTAAATTTTGGTAGTAATGAAGACTTCATGACCGGTGAAAACCTCAACAAGCTTCTTGACAATGTCGATGAAGTTGCTCATCCAACAACAGAGATAAGGGAAAATGAAGACGTTCTCGAAGCCACGCCGCCTCTTACCAATCTAATGGCGGAAATAGCAATTCCTATGGTGACAGTGTCAGGGATTCCTCCCCTTGATGTTGTTACACCTACATCTGAGCCATTGGAAAGTGATCGCACAACTACACAAGTCTCTCAACCTCCAACAAAAAGACGAAGACTTGACCCTAGACAGGGAATTCCTGATTTGGGTGTATTTCAAAGCTTTACAACTCCACCAACAATAACTCCTGCCATAGTTTCATCTGAACCCGTCAGTGAAGGTCCTAACACCTTCCATGAAGCTGGTGGCTCTTCCTTCCCCACAGGTTTCTCTCCTCCCAGGCCAGACCATGATGCTGCTTCTGTGAGGCAAGCCAGGTTTTTCACCGAAGAACAATTCACAACGCCTCCCTCACGTGGCAAAGGAATTTCTCTTGGGGGTGGCAGCTCAAAAGAAGAGAATCCTTCAATACTTGGACTTCAGAAGGAGATTGATGCTCTGAATCAGAAAAATATTGATTTAGATCAGAAAAATATTGAGCTGGATATCAAGGTTGCAGACCTTCAGACCGAAAATGCAAAGCTCAATATTCAAGTTGCCGAACTTATCAAAGATAAAGCTCTGAAGACGAAGCAAATTACTGATCTTCAGACGCATTTCGGCTTATTGACCGCCAGCTACTACGATCTTAAGAAGAAGCTGGAAGAAGATTTTGGCGACAAATTCAAGTCATTTGTTGACGAGCCAAAGATCTATCTTCCTGATCAAGATGCTCCCATAGTTCCACAATCTACAAGAACAACCACCGTTGTTGACCGTTTTGACAAGGAACCGGCTCAGGCTCTAAGTGTAATGGCATTGAAACGTGCTAAATTGGCCAAGTCAGCTGAAAAGGGTCAATTTCTATTCAAAAGGAGCTCAGATCATAATGATCCCTGGGATCAATCAAAGATCACCTTTACAGATCTGGGAGAAAATCGTTTCAGAGACGTTTATGGTGATAGGTCAGGGATCATTTCGTGGGGATTCCATGACACTATGAACATGTGGATAGTAAGAAGAAAGAGCGGCAATACTGAAATGTACAAAGATGCTCACGATTTTCACTCTTTTACTAGGGTTGATCTTACGGAGCCGTCTAATGCTCCTTTCTCACATCCATCAAATAATCCCATGGCGAATCAGTTCAAATCATTTTTGGAAGATCAAGTGGCTAAGGGGTTCCCTTCAATGAAGACTGCAGAGTCTATCATCAAGATTTACCCTAGCGTCATTGATCCCAAAACAAATCAGCCACTTCGGTCAGTGATGTGGCCCGCTACTGCTCAAGTAAAGCAGATTCCCGTTCTTCAAAATCATCCAGATGGTTCTCTCGCATCCATGCAATACTGGGTGTTTGATGAAACTACAGCTTCTGCTGTCATCAAGCTTAAAGACGATTGTATCCGCTTGTATGACAAGAGGGATTTGCTTCAATTTGGTAAGTAGGATATACATTAGCTCTCCATTCATCAGATCAAGGTGGCTGAAGACCTTTTTGAGTCCGCTGCAAAGGAGTACACTTCAATGGTTGCTGAGATTATCGAGAAAGAGATGTGGAACGGAGCTATGGGAAAATCTGATGTGCTGGTGATCGACAAAAACTGAGTCCAAGCTAGCACCAAACCAAGGGGGAGATTGAAGGGTCCAGTTAATGGTTTGGTCTAGGCTTTCATTGTATTAGTTCAGTATGAGTCTTTAATGCATTTTTTGGGTTGTTTAGCTGTTTACGGTCGGTGAGTGAGTTTACGGCCGTAAACACATTTACGGCCGTAAACCCAGTTTGCAGCCCAGTCGAGTATATATAGTGGTGGTGTAGGTCTTTGTCTAGTTGTTGATGCCAGAGAGTTTACGGTGTACTGTGTCGAGTTGTACTAGACGTTTTATGCTATAAACGTGTGCAAGCTTGATTTCTTTTCTTCTTCTACTTCTATTATGATTGTTTGTTGCTTGATCATTGGTAAAGATCCTTTTCAGGACCTTACAGACTTTGGTTGAGAGTGACGAGGATGAGATTTAGGACCGAAAATTGACTTTTGGTTCTTAGCACTTGTGTTGGGACCGAAACAGGACTTTCGGTTCTTGGCGTAGTAAGAGTTGGGACCGAAACTTGACTTTCGGTTCTTGTGACTACTAGAATTAGGACCGACACTGGTAGTTCGGTTTACCTGACTGCATGACTGGCAGTGATTGCAAGAATGAGATTTGGCTTGTGCTTCCTTTTTGAGAGTAGAAGCTTTTTTAGAGCGAACATAAGAGGGGTTTTGGGATTGCCAAAACTGTTTTCTCTCATTGAGGTTCTTCATGTATCTTTTGTTCCTCTGGCGTTTCTGTTCAGCAAGTTGCTCTTGAGTCAAGTGAATGTTGGCCTTAGGTTTCGTTTTCTTCTCATGAGCTTCGGTTGATGTTGATGATACGCTGGAAGCTTTCGTTGGTTCGTTTGGTATTTCTTTTGTACCACTTGAACTGGGTTTATGAAAGCTTGAGGGTTTGTTGAGGGGTTCAGGAATGTATTGTCCCTTAACTCTCCATGAGGTTTGCTCTGACAGACCAACTGTTTCGTCTGCATTATCGATAGGAGCAGACCAGAAGTGGTTTTCGCAACCTTCAGCATTATCTTTGTCAACCATGGACTTCAACTCCGCCGTTTATTTCTTAGTTACTCCTGTGACTGCATACACTTGGTTTGGTGTAGTTTGTACCTTCTGATAAACAACGGCCTTTTCTTTGAGTTTCTTGGATTGTCCTTTGACACCCAAGCGTACTCAACCGAATTTTCAGATATGAGTGGTTTTGCTGCTTCGGGTTCGCTCTTAAGGAATTCTGAAAAATCGACCTCGTTTTCTATGGAGATTTCGCTCATCTCACTGTCCTCATCAAATTCAGAAGTGGTTTCTAAATTTATTTTATTTTCTGAACTTAATTTGGCATTGGATGAGTCAAACTTCTGTATAGTCTCGGTCTTGATTTTTAATTTATCATTTTCGTCCAGTAAATTCTTAAGCATGCATTTATGTTCTTTGGACTCAATGAAAGATTCAATTTTGTCCAGTCCATATTTGTAGGTTACTGAAATCTCATCTGAAGACATTATAGATTCACATTCAGCAATGACTTCGTCTTCCTTAAATTCAAGGAAGGGAAAAATCATGTTATGAATCTTTTTACCCATCTCACAATCTAGATGTAACTGGGTGATGCTAGTATGTAAGCGTTTAGCAATCAAACAGAAAACATTTCTTTGTTTTAAAAACTTTAAATTGTCTCGTTGCACATAAATAAGTTCATCCCTAGCCCTAACTAACTCTGACTCCTTCTGCTGTATCCACATCCTTCTTTCCTCACTCTTGGAAGACTCCCTGCTGAGTTGGTCAGTTAGGTTAGAATTTGCTAAGCGAGTTTGCATAAGACTGCCACTTAAGTTAGAAAACTTGAATTTTAATTCATTTAGTTCTTTTTCGTAGTTTATTACTGGTATTTTAAGTGATTCTAGGATAGATTGTACCTTCTTGATCAGCTGATCGCAATCGCTGATCTTTTCACTCACAGGCTTGGCAGCGAAACATTTTTCTTCCTTAAGCTTCGCTTCCTCATGCTTACTTTCGGTTGTTACCATTAAGCATCTCCCAGCCGACTCAACAACTCCTTCTCTCGCCACATAAGCTCTTCCATGAGAGGGTCTGCGTACCTCTTCATCTTCAGAGTCTGTAGACCAGACTTCTACTCCACCAAACTCATCATCAATAACATGTTCCTGCACAATTAAAGCATTCATGGAAACGTTAGTCGCTTTCTTCTTCTTTATCTCCTCCAGCTTTCTCATGTAATAAGCTTCGTCATCTTCACCATCCTTCTTCTCAGCCATCTTCCTTAGCATGAAATCCTTGGCAAAGTGGTTCTTGCCATGACAGTAATTGCAATCATACCCAGAGTCTCCCACAATATTGTTCTCCTTCTTTTCGTCGTCCTTTTGAGAGGTGTTCTTGGTTTCTTCTTTCACTTTTTCTGAGCTGTAGCTTCCCTGCCAGTTTCGGTTCTTGTTGACCGGGAACTTTCTGCGAGCAAACTTCTTTGGGTTTGTAACCATCATTGCATATTCTTCACTAGAAAGATCGTACTCTGACATATCAGATTCCTCCTCTTCGTCTGCTACATTCTTGCTCTTAGAAACAAGGGCCAATGAACCCACACCCAAAACTACCTTTGCTTCCTTTGTCACCACGCTTTCGTGATATTTGAGTATACCCATCAGTTTCGCTAGTGAATATGATTTAAATTGCTCATGAGCCTTCACGGTCGAGACCACTGCCATCCATTAGGGCCTTAAGCCATTCATGAATGTAACGTTTTGTTCGATCACCTTCCTTTCAATACCATGCTTCATCATCTTGCTAAGCAAATGGTTGAAATGATCGAATGTGTGAATGAGTTTCTCCTCAGGTTTTTGTTCGAAAGCACCGAATTCATAGAGCAATAGGGTTTGGATCGAGTGCTCTAGATCCTCATCAGTTGAATATAATTCTTTCAACCTATCCCATATTGCTTTAGCTGTTGTGCACGAACTTACCAGATGAAAAGTGTCGGATTGCAAAGCGAATCGGATCATCCTCATGGCTTTAAAGTTGCATAACACCTTGTCTTTTTCATCTTGAGGGATCTTATCTACGTCAGCCAGGAGTTGGTTATACTCTTTTTGAGTCTTGACTGTTCTGTTCGTTCCAAAGTGAACAAACAGACCCAATGTTATTTCTTCCCAGATAAGATAGTCATTCTCTTCAGATCCAACGACATAGTATTCGAAGTGATGCGCCCATACTTCATAATATTGAGTATAAAGAATGGGAAACCTTGTAGTGGATCCTATACTGTTGGAGATGTTGATCGGATTAATTTGAGAGTCATCGTGAGACATGATGAACTTTTTCTTTTAATCTGCTAGAATCAGACTTGTAAAGTTGAACTTAGGGTTTTATTAAACACAAGAGATATCGTCGATAAGAAGAAGACAGCTTCTATATATTGATAAAAGCGGAAACCCTAAAGGATTATTCAAACAGAAGAGATGCGTATGTATTACACAGTCTCCTGCTCTGATACCAATTGATGAAAATATTGCGCTATAGATCGATAGATTCTAAACAGAAAAACAATATTAATCAAGTAAAGAACACATGAATGGATCAAATGGTGTCGAATGATTAATATCTCACACCTCAGAAGAGCTCGATGAAGAACTTCGACTGTAGATGTGTGCTAGGGTTACAATGCAAAAGTAATTAATGAGAACGATAACCTGAAAGCTATACATGCATGCATAATATATACGCTAACCCTAATAATAATCCATGGTTGGACAGGCCCAAACCGGGTAAACAAAATGGACTACAAAACGAGCCCAAAGACGCAACACTTAAACCCAACAGATTATTTTATTAATAGGAATTGTATGGACATTTAGGACTTGGGTGGAGCTGGTATGCAGGGTCAGAGTATTGACCAGTTTTCTTTGTTAGACTGTGATGTGAGTCTTCCTCACTGTACTTACGGGTCGAAGGCACCAAGGCTGGCCTAGTAGATTGTATACCCTGTTACATGATAGTATATTGTTATGATATAGCGATATGTTAGATCGGTATCATGGTATATTGGATGTTAGCATGTGATAGTAATCTGTAAATCTGCATGTTTTTCTGATGCATGGTTATATGTTTATTTGTTATGTGTATGTCGACATGTTATGGTTGGTTGGGTTGAGGCGGTCCTGCTTTGTGCTGAAGGCCAAGATACCCAGGGCGGTTCAGATAGACTGTAGGCCCTACAAGGTGGTCCATTCAGGCCGAAGGCTCGGCGCGCGGTCCGGATAGGCTGTAGGACCTGCGAGGCGGTACAGTCATGCCGAAGGCTCGGGAGCGGTTTAGATAAATTTTAGGTCGTGCAAGGTGGTCCAGTCAGCCTGAAGGCTCGGTTATGCATGTTATTGTTTAATATGTTGTATGTTGTGGTACTTTGAGGGAACTCACTAAGCTTTGGCTTATAGTTTTAGTTTATTGTTTCAGGTACTTCTGATGATCGCGAGAAGGCGAAGGCGTGACCGTACAGATCCTCCGTTTATGGATTTATGATTTTGAATACTATGATGTTGATAAACAATTGGAAACAATGATTTTGCAAACATTTGATAACTATGGGTTGTTTTTAAAAGTTTAAATTTGTTGTGATTTTTGAGTCGCTACAAGTTGGTATCAGAGGCCTGGTTTGAGAGAATTGGATAAGCATTCATGAGAGTCCATACTCAAACTAAGGATCTGCAAAGATTTCAGAATTGTTTTCAAAAGTAAGCAAGGAAGGATGCGATGTGTACGATTAGCCGAAGCTAGTAAGTATACCCCAAGTTACCACACAGTTAAAAAATATTATGTTATGTAGAAAAACATGCTAGTGATAGGCTAGGGATCTTTAGGAATTGCATGATAGAATTTTCTGATTATATGATGCCTGATAGCCTAGGGTTCTTCTTTACATGAAATCGACATCATTACTGTAGTCACTTAGTGTATGCATCAAAATTGTACATAACTAAGATTTTATAGCATGAGAATGTTTGATTTAGCCTTATTTCTTGTTCCTTGTTTGGTTGTGGGCTTAGGATAGAATCAAGTATTCGACTATCTATAGGATCCAGTGTTATGTATGATTACCATACATGAGTGTTGCAGGGTTGGTGGACGTTTCATGGATGAGTTATGTGGGGTCAGCCGTTCAGTCGAGGAATGATTTAGCCTGTCTCTAGGAAGTGAGAATAGGATGTATGCTTATTCCAGAGAGTGTTGTTAGGGTTGTTGTGATGATCCTTTGAGATAAATACGGGTAGGTTCGGAAGGAAGTATGGGCCCGTACGACTGGAAACATAGGACCCGTATGCGTAGCAGGGAAGTCACAACCCCTAGGGTTTTGTTGGGAGTTGCTTCCCATGTTATGATATGTGTTTTCTAAGATATATCCCTGGTTTATTTTCAGTATGGTGGTTACGAGGCGATTTGAGTCGGGATCCGAATCAGGATCCGTGACAGGTGGCCAGGATGGGTCGGGATTGACTGAGGATTGGGTTTGGGTCCATCAAGACCACTATGATGGAGTTCTCTAACGACCGATATGCTGCACTTTTAGAGACTACTGCTGCTGCAGCCACCGCAGTCGTTGTTGCTGCGGGGATTGGTGCTGGGAGGGATTTTTAGTCCCGGGACTTTGACATTATGAAGCCCTCGGTATTTAACTGGGTTCAGGATCCGATCATTTTCATGAGGTGGTTGTCATATGTGGAGAGATGTTTCTTCACTTGCTCTTGCCTCGCTGACCGCAAGGTCAAGTGCGCTTTGAACCTTCTTTGGTTTGGAGCGAAGGATTGGTGCAGGTTGGTTACTAGTTCATACACCCCAGATTAACGAGCTGCAGTATCATGGGATCATTTCTCTGAGATGTTCCGCTCGAGATATGTTCCATTGGTGGAGCAGGAGAGGCTGGCCCAAGAGCTTTTGGACCTGAGGAAGGGGACCGAGTTGGTGATGGAGATCACCAAGATGTCCACGGAGAGGGCTATGTTTTTCCCTGAGTTTGCTGCTTCTGAGCAAGATCAGATGACTCGGTACTTGAGCATGCTCAATACGTACATCCTCCAGTTTGTATGTAATCAACGCTATGGATCACTCCTTGTTTTGCAGAAGGCGGCGAGGCAGCGTTAGATTGAGATGGTGCTCCAAACGAGGGAGTAGAGGCAGGCCCCGATGCAATCGCAGCCTGCGCTGAAGCGGTTCAAGGATGCTGATGTTAGATATGGGGGTCAGAGGGGCCGCACTTGTGGTAAGTGCATCAAGGTGCATGAGGGTCCGTTTCGACTTATTTCTGGATGCCACAAATGTGGCAAGGAGGGCCACTGTGGTAGGGATTATCGCCATCCATCCCCAGTTTCGAGTACCAGGATTTGCTACCATTGCGATCAGGTTGGCCATATAAAGGTCAATTATCCATTGTTCATCATGAAGCTGATATAGGCCCCAACAACAGCCACTCCGAGGATCACCGATGGGCACCAGGGGAGAGTGGAGCCCCCGAGGGCTCAAGGACGTGCTTTTCAGCTCACTGCCGAGGAGGCCATAGTCGCGCCAGACGTTGTGTCCAAATTGTTTCTATTTATTGTTATGTTAATTATTTTTATGGTATGCTTATGTTTATGCTTCTAATATGTACGTTCTTAGTGAACTCTTTGCCCGTTCTTGTGTTATTTGACTCGGGCACGATTTGGTCCTTTGTGTCTCGATCTTTTAGTAGGGATTTTGGTATGCCCCTTAGTGAGTTGGATTGTCCGTTGCAGGTTTCTATCTCCAACAAACACGAGGTTTCTGCATCAAGAATGTATTGGGGTTGTGTATTGGAGATTTTCAGGGTGCCATATCCAATTGATTTGATCCCTATCCCCATGGGGGATGTGTGCGTGATAGTGGGGATGGATTGGCTGAGCAAGTTCGGTGATATGATCAATTGCGAGGGTTAGTGAGTGGTAGTTAGAACCCCAAGTGGGGGAGAACTGGTTATCTATAGATAGGGTACTAGGGTTGGTTCAGGGTTTTGCTCGGCGACTAGGGCTCGACAGTATATTCAACATGGATGTGCGGGTTACCGTGCTTATGTGGTTGATACTTAGGTTGAGGAGCATACTTCAGTTTAGAGGTGCCAGTTGTTAGGGAGTTTGCTGATGTATTTCCAGAGGAATTACCTGGTGTGCCTCCTGAGAGGCAGGTTGAGTTCAAGATTGACCTAGTGCACCGCCTGAGATGAAGGAGTTGTCCTCTTAGCTTCAGGAGCTGGGGAGCGCTGATACTGTTTGTCAAGAAGAAGTAAGGTTTACATCGGATGTGCATTGATTACCCGGAGTTGAACAAGTTAACGGTGAAGAACCGTTATCCTATTCTGCAGATTGATGACCGCTTTAATCAGTTTCAGGGTGCATCTTGGTTCTCCAAGATCGATATGAGGTGCGGGTATCATCAGGTGAGAGTGAGAGAGGAGGACGTGGAGAAGACCGCGTTCTAGACTTGTTATGGGCATTACGAGTTCGTGGTGATTCCATTTGGGATCACCCATGCGCCTGCCGTGTTTATGGATTTGATGAATCGGGTGTGCAAGACGATGCTCAACCGATCTGTTATAGTATTCATTGATGATATCTTGGTGTATTCCAAGACCAGAGAGCAACACGAGGAGCACCTTCAAGAGCTTCTGGGGGTATTGAGGCGGGAACAACTATATGCCAAGTTATCAAAGTGTGAGTTCTGGTTACGAGAGGTCCAGTTCTTATGGCATCTCGTTAACCAAGGTGGGATTTCGATCGATCCGGCCAAGATCGAGGCTGTGATGTAATGGAAGGTTCCAAAATCTCCCTCTAAGATCAGGAGTTTCTTGAGTTTGTAAGGGTATTATCGAAGATTTATTCAGGATTTCTCCAAGATTGTAGTGCCCCTCACTCGTCTGAAGAGGAAGGGAGTGGATTTTTGGTGGGGCCTGGAGCAGCAGGGTGCTTTTGAGATGATAGGACAGAGATTATGTGAAGCCCCGGTATTGACCCTTCCAGAGGGTGTCGAGGACTTCGTGGTATTTTGTGATGCTTCCATCACTGGTTTGGGGGCGATCCTTATGCATAGGGGACGAGTGATTGCTTATGCTTCGCGGTAGCTGAAGCCGCATGAGGCGCGGTATCCAACTTATGACTTGGAGTTGGGGGCAGTGGTATTTTCCCTCAAGATTTTGAGACATTATCTTTATGGGGTCCGTTGTACTGTATACATGGATCACAAGACTTTGAGATATCTTATGGATCAGCCTAACCTGAACATGAGGCAGTGCAGGTGGCTGGATGTGGTCAAGGATTATGACTGTGAGATCCTTTACCATCCGGGTAAAACAAATGTGGTAGCGGATGCATTGAGCCGCAAGTCGGCTGTATCTTCTGTTGGGGATAGGTTGGTCACAGGGTCATGGGAAGGACCGAAGTGGTATTTCAGACCATGGAGCTTATTCAACAGATCAGGCAGAGACTGCAGACAACTTAGTGTCGGCAGAAGAGTTAAGCCGACTGACGCCGATCAGAGTTGGAATTACAGGTCGACGATATGGTATTAATGAAGGTCTCACCTTGGAAGGGTGTGTTTCGCTTCAGGAAGAGGGGGAAATTGGGCTCCCTATATATTGGGTCGTTCCGTGTGATCGCCACGGTAAGCAGGGTGGCCTATCGGTTGGATTTGTTGAGTGAGCTCAGTCAGATCCACAACACTTTCCATGTCTCTTAGTTGTGAAAGTGTGTATTGGACAGTGAGACAATGGTTCCTTTAGATGACATTCAGGTCGATGAGCGCCTGAATTATATCGAGAGGTCGGTGGCTATTATGGAAAGAAAGATGAAGGACCTACACAACTAGGACATACATTTGGTAAAGGTTCAGTGGCAGCACCGGAGAGGCTCCGAGTGGACCTTGGAGCTGGAGGATGAGATGCTGGAACATTATCCTGAGTTGTTCGTGACGTCCGACTTCGAGGAAGAAGTCTAATTCAAGTGGGGGAGAATTATAACATCCCGATGTCAAGGTATTTCTAATTCTGAACCAATGTTTGAATAATATTACATCTTGGCCCTTGGGATTGAAAAAGGATTGCAAAAATAGCCATTAGTGGCAATATGCTAATTTTGGCCATTGCGTTGTACGCTGAGCATACGTTGTGTACGCTAGGCGTACTAGGGCGCGCCCTAGTATGCTGGGCGTACACCTCGTGTGCGGTTTGTACATGAGGGTCATGCAAACCCTAATTTTTAGGGTTTGGATTATATTTAAACCTCATTATAGCCTCGCATATCATTCTTATTCAGCCTCCTTTTGAGAGAATCAACCCCCAAGCAAACCCTAAGTGAAAGAGTGCATTTTTGGAGCTTTTGGAGTGTTAGAACTTAGAAGTGTTCTTGAAGAAGAAGTGAGTGGTGGAAAGAGCTTGGAGTTTGGGAAGCACCTTGGATCTGAGAATTCCTCCTTGTTAACAAGCTCCAGAAGGTAAAAAGTTTGCATCTTGATCACTCCATATTGTAGATCTAGACATTTCACTTCTTTAAGTCACTTTTTGTCCCAAAATGGTGATTCTTGAGCATGGCATGTTCTTGACCTATTAAGTCGTCCTTTCAGACCTTAGGAAGGGTCTTAAGTCATAAAAATGTGGCCTTGATGGTTGGCATTGCTTCATGCATTGTTTAAAACGTCTTAATGCATTATGATGTTGAGTTAAGCACTTAATGGGAATGCAAAGTCATAAAGTTGGAAACTTTATGACTCTTAGCAGTATTTTGGCCTTGGATCTGAAATATGGACGTGAGAGCTTAAGGCATTAAGCTCTTAATGAAGATTTGGGATGTCTAGGCGTACACCCTACATACCTGGAGTACGCAGCGCGTACGTGGTCAACCATCCCAACTGTGGTCAAGACTTGAGTACGCCCATCGTACCTTTGGAGTACACCCCACGTATGCGTTCTGTGTCGACTCGGCTGGGTTGAATCAGTTGACTTGTTAGTTTTGAACAACTTGACCAAGCGCAATTTAGGATATTATGGTTATTTTTTAATGGGAATTGTTTGGACATTTAAGACTTGGGTGGAGCCGGTATTCGGGGTCAGAGTATTGATCAGTTTTCATCGTCAGGCTGTGAGGTGAGTCTTCCTCACTATACTTACGGGTTGAAGGCACCAAGGTCGGCCTAGTGGATTGTATACCCTGTTACATGATAGTATATTGTTATGCTGCAGAGATCTATTAGATCGGTATTCTGGTATACTGGATGTTATCATGCGATAGTGATGTGTAAATCTGCATGTTTGTCCGATGCCTGGTTATATGTTTATTTGTTACGTGTATGTCGAGATGTTATGGTTGGATGGGTTGAGGCGGTCCTTTTTGTGCTAAAATCTAAGATACCCATGGCGGTTCGGATAGGATGCAGGCCCTACAAGGCGGTCCAGTTAGGCTGAAGGCCCGACATGCGGTCCGAATAGGTTGTAGGCCCTGGGAGGCGCTCCAATCATGTCGAAGGCTCGGGAGCGGTCCAGATAGGTTGTAGGCCCTGCGAGGAGGTCCAGTCAAGCTAAATGTTCCATGCATGCTGTTGTTTGATATGTTGTATGTGGTGGTACTTAGGGGAACTCACAAAGCTTTGGCTTACGGTTTTAGTTTATTGCTTCAGGTACTTCTGATGATCGCGGTAAGGCAAAGGCATGACCGTACACATCCTTCGTTTATGTCTTTATGATTTTGGGATACTCTGATGTTGATAACCAATTGGAAACAATGATTTTGTAAACATTTAATAACTATGGGTTTTTTATGAAAGTTTAAATTTGTTGTGATTTTTGAGTCGTTACTGTTGGATTTGGTGTCTATGCCCATAACTATAACTAAGATGTACTTGACCCGATTGTAGCATGGTCCTTTTGGGTTGCCTTCACCAGTGCAATTTGATAGGATGGACTTTTGAGAATAAGATTATTTATGATTTATTAGTATATTACAAGTATAATATATTAATATGAAATCATATTATTTAATTAGTATTGATCAAGAATTAATTTGGAATTATTTTGTGATCAAAAGAGACTAATTAAATATATTGGGGATTGATTGTGTAAATCAATGATTCTAATAGTGGGCTAATGATCCATGGTTATTTAGGATGGGCTAAACCAATGAGATAATCCATGGATAGTCCATGGAGGTTAACCCATGGATCCTAAGTAAGATGAAAGGTCATTAGGGTTTACAAAGTGTAACCCTAGCATTTGCCACACTATAAATAGAACCCCCTATAGCCAATATCGGTTACACCATCTTGCCACAAGTTTCTTGGAGAGTGATATTGATTTTGTGCAAGTAACATATTCTCTCAAGCCTCCTCTTGCATATTGGTATTTGTAAACCATTAGAGGCATCACACTTGAGGTGCTCAAGCTTTCAAAGGTCAAGAACTACACGTCCTTCTAAGAGGTAAGTAATCTAACTAGTTGTATTGTTCATTTGACAATTTGTATGTTAGTTAGGAGAATGCTTTGGAAAAATTGAAAATGCATGTATAATTAGAGAGAACATAGATCCGAAGCATTTAGGGTTGCATGTGCACCATAGGAGTGTTATAGTGCTCAAAACCCAACAGTGGTATCAGAGCCTAGGGTTGTTTTCAATTATATTTGATGCTTGCAAATTTTTTAAAGTTGAAAAAGTCGATTTTCCTGCATCTGATTGGTGAACTCGCCGAGTACATGAATTGACTCGACGAGTCCACTCAGTAACAGAGCAACTCGGCGAGTCAGTTCATGCACTCGACGAGTTGAAGGCTCTGTTTGCATAATTTCGAGTTTTCTTGGCCTGGATTGGATTGGGAACACTACCACAAACTGTTTTGGATCATTAAAATGTTTTTTTTCTGATTTGGTAGTGCTTGTGCTCATCCAACCACAAGATAATTGTCAAAGTTTTGAGAAAATTGTTGTTTTATATGATAAACAAAGTTGCTTGTAAATTGTTGACTTGGAATTATCTTTTTTATGAGATTAGCTAGATAAATCTAGAATCATATGATAATTTTAGTTGTTGAAAATTGATCTAAATGAATTTTAATGACCTCCATAACTTGTCCTCAAGTTATGGAAAATGAAAATTCTCATACATTAAAATGACATTAAACTCATAAGTTATAGAAATGAAAGAACAATTGTCAAATATTAAGATAATAGGTTAATTATTTGTATTATTTGATATGAATTGCCTTGCTATATGAGTTAGATTAGATCAATAGAATATTATATGATAATTTTCCTTGTTAGAATTGATCTAAATGTTCCTTAATGGGTTCCATAATGTGTCCTCAAGTTATGGAACATGAAAAGTCTTATCATAAATGTTTTAATGAACTCCATAACTTGTCCTCAAGTTATGGAAAATCAAGAGTCTTTTCATAAAACCAACATTAACTCATAAGTTATAGAAATGAAGAGTTTTGACAAGTTTCAAAACTTACCCTCAAGTTTTGGAATTTTGTAAAGTCTCACTAATGAAACTTTAATTCCAAACCCTAGAGTTTTAAAAGTTAAAATTCAACCCTTATACTTTATAATATTATAAGTTTAATAAGATATATATATATATATATATATATATATATATATAGATATATATATATGTATATGTATATGTATAAGACAAGTCGGTCTTACCATTAGTAGACCTCATTCACGAAGCCGGTCTATAAGGGGGGTATAAGGTTGCTGCCTATAAAATGGCAGAGTAATGGGTGTCCACTCTCACCCACCGCTTCCTTTACGGATGGAGGGTCGTTAGCCGAACGAGTAGGATAGGACATTAACTCTCCCTCATTAAAAGTATAATGATAAAACTAAAGTAACTAAACTTTTATTAAATTTCCAATCTTAGTTACTTTAGGAAAATGTGAAAAGGTGCTAATCCATGAAATTACACTTTGCACCTTGTTAAGTCGTTAGTGGAGCATGTGTGGTTAACCGACACACTAATCTGGGACTGATAATGTGTGGCAAAGGGTAACTTGATGTTAATCATAGATCAATGCAGCGTGTGTGGTTAACCGGCAAATTGCTTAGGTGATATGTAACATTCGGTGTACCAAGCTAATTCACACCTTGTTTGTGATCCTCAGCATCCCAGTCACAAACTTGAAGGGCACAATCGAGATTTAAACAAGTCATTGAAAAGTTCAATGAATCTCAAAGGATCTAGGAATTTCAATCCAATTAAAACTTAATAATTTATTTCGTTTTTCGGTGTGGAAATTGGTAAATCGTCATTTACCTACCTTCAAATATTTTACAGTTGGATTACGGCATCCCTCTTCACAATTGTAAAATGTTGTGTTGGGTCCTAGCCTTAATATTTCGTTTTGGGTGTTATATTATGGACTTAAATCAACTAAACTTGAATTTATCCCTTGTAGATGTCTAGTTCAGACAACTATGGTCTTCCCGAATCTTTTGGAAAAAGCTTTCCAAATGAAGATGGTATTCCACAATATCATACTTCACTTCCTCCACCTCCTCCAATTATTCTCCCTGAACCACAAGTTCAAAGACTTGAAAAATTCAAGGTCACTCAAGCCCTATTGGCTAGTACACACCAAGATGGAAGGTCTGTGTGTGCACATGTCTTGGATATAAAGTTACACATTGACAAGCTGGGAATGTTGGGTGTCGTTTTCCCGAGGAAGTTGGCTGTTAACTTGGTTCTTCAGTCACTCCCCGAATCATATAGTCAGTTTGTTAAAGACTACTATATGACAGACCGCGACGTGACCCTTATTGATCTTACCTATTTGCTTATTGCTGTTGAGTCAGCAATGATTTGGCGCAATGGTCAAACAAATTTGATTGGAAGATCTACTTCCCAAGCTGCCATGGACATAGGCAATGACATAGATAGTCCAAAAAAGATCCCTTTTTCTATGGGAAGGGAATTGGCTATGGTCAAAAGATTTGACCATAAGTGAAAATCCAGTTCTAAGATAGTTCCATGTGCAAATGCCAAAGAGTTCATTTGTTTCTACTGTCATTTGAAGGGACATTGGAAGCGAAGATGCCCTGACTACCTGAGAGATCTAAGAGATGGTAAAATAAAAAAGGTTTCACTGTACTTCAAGTAAATCCACTATCTAACTCTATTAAGTTCCTGTTTGTAGATTCTTAATACATGATGTAATAAGATTACATTTTGATGTTTTGTAGGATCAAAGGAAGCTTAAAGGAAAGGCATGCATAGTCTGATAGCGAAGAGATGGATTTCAATCGCATGGTTCGATGATCGGATTTTTGAGCTGCTGCTTAAGAGTTATGATGGACTGCTTAGAAATTTGTAGTAACATAGTTTTCATTTGTAATTACATTGTAAGGAAAAGTTTCCGCACCTTTTATCAATAAATAAAAATTTGATTTTTATCTTATTTATATTTCCTTGCAATGGCATTTGTGAAAATTGATGTTTGTATGTTTCAATTTAACAATATAGATTTGATTCTTTCGTTTGTGGTAGTGTCTAAATTTACCAAACAAGGAAATATTCTGATCACCCAAGTTTCAGTTGGATAGAAACTTGGAATCATGCAACTTGTACTGTGTGATGAATGAGAACTTTCATCTTTGGGAAATTAAGACTAATTCATTGTTCACATGTAAATGTGAGTTAAGTGAAGGACTAGGGGATCGGGTACACTTGGTTGTACGCTGGTCAGGTCCACCGCAAAGAATGATAAGACTATCCGTTATGGTTTACTAAAGTTGGTAAATATGGTTATGCTTACAAGATTAAGTATAAATCTGAGTCATTAAAAAGTCTCAATGTATAGCAGAACGAATAAGAAGAATCAACATCGGCAGAAGCATAAAAGTTTCTCCAATCTGAAAAGATGGGATAGTACTTGAATATCGTATTTTATGATCATCCTTATGATTATGGAACCATATCACAATTTGATCCTATAAGGACGCCTTAGTGCATTTTTTGGCTAAGAAGAGGAATCGGGAATTGTTGAAATGGTTAAATCAATTAAGATAAATTATACTTCGTTCCAAAATCAAATCTTAGAGTCATACTCCAAGATTGTATATTGAGTGACATATTAGCAAATGTGAAGTAAAATGTTTTCTACTCTTGTACATTTGAAATTGGTAAGTTGTGATGTTTTGCATAAAACAAAGACCAACTAAGACCAATTGTGTGAAGTGTTTGTCTTGATAAGAAACCGCAGTAGCTCTTGAATATTTGTTTGTCAAGTAATGTTTCTTGACAAAGAGAATCTTATATGTCAAGAGGTTAGTGGGAGTCTTAAAGGTCTTGAAAAGTTTCAAGAACTAATCAAGAGTAAACTTATTGTTAATCACTAGCACACGAATTGAGGTTTGTAACCTATCGTGTTGAAATATTCTTGTTTCTGTGGCCATTCTAGTTAAAGTTGACTATGCATGTGAGTTCTATGAGTTCTCAATTGTTTGCATAACAACCTGGAAGCAATGGCAGGCCCTTGTGCTGCCAGGTGGCAAAAAGTTAAGATTGAACAAGTTCAGTCCATATGAGTTTGGATTTGTCACTAACCTTGTCTTGTGATTATGCTTATGAAAAATTCACATGGATAGGGACACATACACCATAAAATCTAAGTGACAAAGGTTTCTCTCCAATTCATGAAAATGATTGCGAGGAAACGCTTTCACTAAGTAGATTTTAAAGAGTTAGCAATTGTGATATTTGCATCTCAAATTCGATTATGAGAACGACATCCCTCTCCATAGTTCGAATTGTGAGAAATGGATAAAGGTCTAAACATTTGAGACTTATTGTTGTAAGTTCTAGAATTGTTTAGACACACATATGAGCTTTCTATTAAAAGGTGTGTGAGCTTAGATAAAGGCTTATCGAAGCATCTCGTGTCAGAAATCTGAACTTTGGTAAGAAAGGCAATAAAGTATTGATTTCTAGAAGTCCAGATGATTTCTGGATCTATGTCACAGCTAGTGGGAGCATAAATGTTATGTAAGTAACAAAATAATTGTTATGCTAGTGGGAGCATAATTATTATGGTAAGTGTTGCAAGTTAGCAATGTTAATTATAGAAAAGAAAGTGTTCAATTCACAAAGTTGTAGGGTTGAAAAGTTGTTTTGCTATAATTAAGGGAGAGGAACTTATACTTCATTTCAATTCTAAAAGTTTAGATTGAGATTTTAATCAAATTTAGTCAAGGATTTATATGAATACCATGTTGAAATGCTTCAACATTGGAAATCCTATATATGGAAATATTATAGCAAAAGACTGGTCAAGTATCATGTCTTTATGTAAGACATTATGAATCGTATCCCATATGCTTCGGGCATAGGATCAATTGCATATGCTATAATATTCATGTGTTCTAATTTTCCAAAATGCCTAGGGCATTAAGAGGAAAAAAGGACTAGAACTGGATATGACTAACGTTATTAAACAACTGCTAAGAACAATCCAAGGTTCGCCAAAGATTGGTTGCTTATGGATAGTTGGAAGTATAGTAACGGATGGACCATATTGACATTATTATGAATAAACAGGATTCTATTAACAATAAGTTGTGATATGGCAAATATGGAAATGTTTCCATAATGGGAGATGGATATCAAGAATCTATGAGAAAGTTAGAAACTTTTATACAAGAAGGATGTTTAAAGGAATGTGCTTTGAATATGAGACTTCAGATCTATGGAATTGTCTTGTAACAATCTCCATTGGAAAGTTTTGTAATTGACAAAGTCTTTGTGACTTGTGTACATAGTCATTACAAAAGGATCACTGCATATAAGTTTATAACCTAACAAATTACAGTAAGTGGCAAGAACTTGGTATTCTTACACTTACGATAAGGATTTGGAATTGTGAAATGAGTATCGTTGGAAATGTTTACAATTGATCTATTTCACAAAGTAAGGACCATAGGAAAACATAGTGTGCATGCTTGGAGCATGGGATAACTATTGTGTTAATTCAAGTATTAAGTTGATAAATCGAAACATTATACGATGAATAATGTGGAATTAATATGGTGATTAAATAAAAGGTGTTTTATATACACTCAAAAGTTTTGGGGCCATATAGGATTAGTATTATTCTTGTGTTTCACTTTGCATGTTTTGACTTCCCGAATAACTAGGTTATTCAAACTATCCACATTCGATCATATGTTGGAAGTAAGTATGAAAGAAGACTTTCATGAGTTGGCTTGTAGATTGTCTAAGGATTTAGACATAGCAAAAGTGTGCTACACCATTCATGAGTGCTCCTGAAATAAGATTTGAGTATTGGATTCAACCCGCACTCACCTGAATTACTTCATCGAATTTATCACGAGTAATTGTGAGACGATAATATAATATAATCTTCAAACCAAGATATATGAGTTGTTGACTACGAGTTGGTCATGCATTGATGGCATGAAAATGCATCAGTAACTTGATGTTATAAAACATGTAGTTGTGCATGATTTGATGACTAGTTAGTACAAGCATATAATGTCGAAGTTTATCTGTTCCTTTTATCCTAAGAGGATTAAAAGCTATATCTTGGGCCTCTCGATGATTTTGTTTTGACTATGTGCCGGGCCTGGTCAGAACTAAATTGATGAGTTCAGTTATGTTCTATGTCAGACGAATCGGAAATCGGGAAACAAGTTGCATGACAATAAGTATGACTATGTTCCATGTATTTGTCCGCATAGATATCTTGAGAACAGAGGAGTATATGATCCCTTATGTGAAAGACGCATCACTTACTAGGTCAGAGCTCGACAGCGGCTTTTGAAAACTTACAATTGCTAAGTCGGATCTGGAAATCGCATTAGCAACTGTAGTTATTAGACTTATCCAAGTGGGAGACTGTTGTATTTGGTGTCTGAGCCCATAACTATAACTAGGATGTTGGGTTATGAACATTCTAACACTCCTAAATGTACATGCAACCCTAAATACCTTGGATCTATGTTTTCTCTATTATACATACAATTATGAACATCCAAGGTATTATCCTAATCTAGCATACAAAATAATAAATATAACAAGATAGAATACATACCTCTTTGATGTAGAATGTCTTCATGAAGCTTGAGTGCCTAGTGCCCCAAGTGTGACACCTCAAATGGTTCACAAAACACCAAATACACTTGGAATAACTTGAGAGAAACTTGAACACTCCTTGAAATCGTCTAGCCCTCACACTCACACATTAGTGCACGATTTCTTGAGCCATGAGATTCTTTTATATGGTGGCTATTAGGGTTACACCATGTAACTCATAACTTTACCCATTCCTTATGCTCCATGGATTTTAACCTCCATGGAGTATCCATGGGTCACCCCTTGGACTTAGACCAACATAAGGAATCTTGGATCACAAGCCCACATATATAAGAATGAATGATTTACACAATCAACCCATATATTTAATTATTCTCCTTTTGATCACTTAATTAATTCCAAATCAATTCTTGATCAATACTAATTAAATAACCTTATTAATATATTAGAACTTATAATATATTAACCAACCTTAAGTGTTATTTCTCTCATTATAGTCTATCCAAATGCATGATGCCATGCAACCCAAATGGACCATGCCGGGTCGGGTCAAGTCTTACCAATTATAGTTATGGACTTAGACATTAATCCAACAGTCTCCCACTTGGATAAGTCTAAAACTATTATTGCGTATGACTTCAGGAACCGATCAGCAATCGTAGCTCTCAAAAGCTTCTGTCGAACTCTGACCTTGTCGATGAACTCTGACCTTTGTCAATGACTTGTCCATTAGATAAGGGATCATATATTCCTCCATTCTAGTTATCATATGGACTGAGACATGGATTATCAATCATTCTCTCTGTCCATTTGTTGTTTCCCGATTTCCGATTCATGATGACTGACTGATTGAACAAATCAAATCAGTCCTGGCTTGGCCAAGCACTCACATGTGTGATCTTTAAATCATCGAGGGGCCCACAGATATCGCTTTTATCCCGAAGGTAAAAGGAATGGATAAACTTCGACTCATATGGCTTGTTCTACTACTTGTTGAATCATACACAAAGGCACGTTTTATAACATCGAGTTACCAATGCGTTTTCGTGCAATCAATGTATAACCAACTCATAGTAACAACTCATATCTCTAGGTTTGAAGAATATAAGATATTATCGTCTCATGATCACTCGTGATAAAATCCATGAAGTGATTCAAATGAGCGCGGGTTGAATCCAATACTCAGAACTTATGAGCACTCATGAGTGTTGTAGCACCACTTTTGTCCACCAACTTGGACCTCTACAAACCAACCCATGACAGTCTTGATTCATATCTACTTCCAACATATGACCGACTGTGGATGGTTTGAATAACTTAATCATTCAGGAAGAGCGACTTAGTTATTCTGGAAGTCAAAACATGCAAAGTGAAACACAAGAATAAATGAATCGAATATGGTATCAAACCCTATGAATATAAATAAACACTTTTATTTATCACCATACTGATTACTCATTATTCATTGTTTCGGTTTTATCAACTTTATACTTGAATTAAAAACACTAGTTGTCCCATGCTCCAAGCATGTACACTATGTTTTTTAAACACTAGTCATGCCATACACCAAGTATGCATACTATGAATATAAATAAACATCCTTCTTTCATTAAGTTTCCTAATCTTACACAGATTGAATAATTTCTAACTTTGAAACATTTTCATATTCCATTTTGACTATCACTTCTGAACAAGAGTTGCCTCCTTACAGATTATGTCAATATGGTCCTTCCAGAATTAACATTATACTGCCAACTGTCCTTGAGCAACCAATCTTTGGTAAACCTTAGATTGTCCTCGACAATTGCTTAATCATTTTAGTCATATCCAATTCTAGAGCTTTTCCCTTCATAATGCCCCAGGCATTTGGAAAATTTTAGAAGGGATGAATATAGCACATGTAATCGATCCTATATCCGAAGCATATGGGACACGATTCATGATGTCTCACATAAAGACTAAACCAGTCTTTTGCTATAATATTTCCATTTCAATTTGCCAAGTTCTCAAAATTCAGATTATGAAAAGGGATGCCGTAATCATAATCGAATTTTAGAACGCAAATAATGGACCCATATATAGAATTTCCTTATGTTGAGCCATTCCAACATGAAATTCATATATATATCCTTGATTAAATACGATTAAAATCTCAATCTAAGCTTTTAGAATTGAAATGAAGTACAATTTCCTCTCCCTTAATTATAGCAAAACAACTTTTTCAACCCCTGCAACCTCACAAATTGAAACTTTTGTTTTCTATAATTAACATTGCTAACTTGCAACCTTTGTCATAATTATCATGCTCCCACTAACATGATGATTATTAGCATAACACTTATGCTCCCACTAGCTTTGACATGTACTCAGAAATCAGCTGACTTTCTTACCAAAGTTCAGATTTCTGATACTAGATTGTTTTGATAAAACTTTATCAAAATCATACACCTCTCTTAGATAGCTCACATGTGTGTCTAAATAATTTTAGAACTATGAAAAGGGATGCCGTAATCATAGTCTCAATTGTTTAGAGCTTTTCCACTTCTCACAAGTCCATGTTAGTGTGCCGGTAAACCACACACGCTCCACTAACGACTTTGAGAATGCAAATATCACAATTGCTATCTAGCTAAAATCTACTTAGTGAAAGTGTTTCCTCACCATCATTTTCATGAATCGGAGAGAAACCTTATGACACTTAGATTTAATAGTGTATGTGTTCTTATCCATGTGGATTTGTCAAAACCATAATCACAAGACAAGGTTAGTGACAAATCCAAACTCATATTGATTAAACTTGTGCAATCTTAAATTCTTGCCATTTGGCAGCTCAGGTGCCTGCCATTGCTTCCAAGTAGTTGTGCAACCAATTGAGAACTCTCAGAACTCCTATGCAAAGCCAACTTGAATAGGCACAAAAATTTCAACACGATAGGTTATAAACCTCAAGTCGTGTGCTAGTGAAGGACTTTAGGTTTTATTCTTGATTAAGTCTTGAAACTTTCAAGAGCTTTAAGACTCCCACTGTCCTCTTGACATATAAGACTCCCTTGTCAAATATTCAAGAGATAGTGCGGATTCTTTATCAAGACTAACACTTTACACAATTGGCCTAAGTTGGTCTCTGTTTTATCCAAAACATCACAACTTACCAATTTCAAATGTACAAGAGTAGATAACCTTTTACTCTTACATTTGACTAGTGTTAACAAACCCTCTTTAAGATATGTCACTCAAGTTACAATCTTGGAGTATGACTCTAAGAATTTTTTTGGAACGAAGTATGACTCATCTTTTTGATTTAACCATTTCAACAATTCATGACTCCTCTTCTTAGTCATAAGAATGCACTAAGATGAGTTTAGAGGACCAATTGCGATATGGTATCTTAATCAATAAGATGATCATAAACATGATACTAAAGTAGTCTCCCATCTTTTCAGATTTGAGAAACTTTTATCTTTCTGCCATACTTTGATTCTTCTTATTCGTTCTGTCTCACATTGAAACTTCTCCAATGCTACAGAATTATACTTAAACTTATAAGTATAACCATATTTACTGAACTTAAGTAAATCATGACGAATAGTCTTCTTGATCTTTTGTGGTGGACTTGACCAGTGCACAAGAATGTGTACTCGATCCCTTACTCCTTTCCTTATTCACATAAGGAATTAGTCTTAATTTTCCAAGCTGAAAGTTCTCATTCATCATACTATACAACTTGCATGATTCCAAGTTTCGGTCCAATTGAACCTTGGGTGATGAGAATCTTTCCTTATTTGGTAATATTAGACACTACCACAACCGAAAGAATCAAATCCATTTTTCCAATATTGCTATCAATGGAATCTTATAAGCAACAACTTTTTACAAATGCCATTGTAAGGATACTTAAAATAAATAAAATCAAAACCTTTTTCTTTTATTTTAAAACTTTGCGGAAAAACTTATCCTTACAATCCATATGAAAACCTTGCTGTTATCTATTCCTAAGCAATATAAATATCATAACTCTTAAGTAATAGCCCAAAATTCTGATCACCGAACCATGCGATTGAAATCCATCTTCGCGATCAGAATCAGCATGTACTTAATAGAGTTAGACAATGGACTTTACCTGAAGTAGAGCCAAACTTATTGACTTTAACATCCTTAGGTAAATTTGGCAGCTTCGTAACCAATGCCCCTTCCTTTGGAAATAGTTACCTATGGACCCTTGATAATGGGACTATCTCAGACTTCGCCTCTCTCTTTACCATTGGGTCAACCGAGTTGACTATGGCCGATCCCTTTCCATTGGGAAGAGAGAGCCTTACTGGATATCCAATGTCATCATTGTCAATGTCCATAGCGTTTTAGGAAGTTGATCTTAGCAAATAGATAAGATCATTAAGGGTCTTGTCTTAGTCTGTTTCATAGGATTCCCAAAAGAACTCACTATGTGACTTAGAAAGTAGTTGAGCCACCAACTTTCTCAAGACTTTGACACCCAACTCTCCCGGCTTGTCAATATGTGACTACATCTCCAAGATGTGATCACACCTAGACCTTGCCTTGCCAATAGGGCTTGAGTGACCTTAAACTTTTTAGGAACTTGTGGGTTAGGGAGAATAATTGGAGGAGGTGAAAGAAGTATGATATCCATGGGACATCATCTTCATTTAGGAAAGCTTGTTTCAAGAGATTTGGGAAGATCATAAATGTCTAGACCAGACATCTTTTTGGGAGATATTCAAGATAGTTGATTTAAAGTCCTTAATATGACACCCAATATGAAATATTAAGGCTAGGACCCAACAAACTATTTTATAACTTAGAAGAGGGATGCCGTAATCCAAGCTATAAAATATTTGAAGGTAGGTGAATGACGATTCACCAATTTCCACCATGAAAAACGAAATAATTTATTAGGTTTTAATTGGATTTGAAAGTCCTAGATCTTTGAGATTCATTGAACTGTTCAAAGGCATGTTTCAATCTCGAGTGTGCCCTTCAGGTTTTATGACTGGGATGCCGAGGATCACAAAACAAGGTGTGAATAACCATGCAAATATACTTGGTACCCTTAATATTTACCCCTTAATCAGTGTGCCGGTTAACCACACATGCTCCACCGATACTATGATAAATATTAAGTTACCCTTTGCCTACCTTGTTAAGTCCAGGTTAGTGTGCCGGTTAACCACACACGCTCCACTAACGACTTAAGCAAAGTGCAAAGTGTAATTTCATGGGTTAGCACCAAATTCACATTTTCCTAAGTAACTAAGATTGGGTATTAATAAGAGTTTAGCTACTTAGTATTTATCATTAATACTTTTAATGAAAGGAGAATTATAGTCTTTGTCCTACCCGTTCGGCTAACGACCCTCCACTAGTCAAGGAAGCGGTGGGTGAGAGTGGACACCCATTAAACTGCCATTTTATAGGCAGTAACCTTATACCTCCCTTATAGACCGGCTTCGTGAATGAGGCCTACTAACGGTAAGACTGACTTTACTCTTATACATATATATAAATATTATTAACTTATAATATTATAAAGTATAAGGGTTGAATTTTAACTTTTAAAATTCTAAGGGCTAACTTGGAATTAAAGTATTCATAAGTGAAAACTTTTCAAATTCCAAAACTTGAGGGCAAGTTTTGAAACTATTCAAAACTAATTAATTCCATAACTTATGAGTTTAAAGTAGTCTTAATTAAAAAAAAAAAAAAAAAAACTCTTCAAGTTCCATAACTTGAGGACAAGTTATGAAAGACTTTAAACTAATTAATAAAAAAAAATAACCTTTTTTTTATTGTAACTTATGGAACTAATTAAGGTTACACTTTGTTTTTTTAATTTAATGAAGAGACTCTTCATTTTGTAACCTTTGCCAACTTTTATGAGTTTTATGATTCTTAAATGTGACTTTTCATATAACTTGAGGACAAGTTACAAAAACACACTTTGGAATCAACTCTTAGATTAAAATGGATTGAAAACAACTATTTCACACAACTTTTCTATTAATCTAAGAACCTCATAAGAACAAGATAATTTAAATCATCAATCTTCAAGAAATTAGCATGAACATACAAACTAATACAAATCTTGAAATTATGACAATTATCTTAGAAATTGGATTAGCATGAACATTACCACATCAAAAACAAGTTTATAAGTTCAAAAACATCTTAGGGTAATGTTCCTAGTCCAATTCCAGCCAACACAATCGAATATATGCATCCAACTCGATTTTTCAGCTACTTTTGCAAGTATAACAAGAAAACAAGCCTAGGCTCTGATACCACTGTTGGGTTATGAGCATTCTAACACTCCTAAGTGTACATGCAACCCTAAATACCTTGGATCTATGTTTTCTCTATTATACATACAATTATGAACATCCAAGGTATTATCCTAATGTAGCATACAAAATAATAAATATAACAAGATAGAATACATACCTCTTTGATGTAGAATGTCTTCATGAAGCTTGAGTGCCTAGTGCCCCAAGTGTGACACCTCAACTGGTTCACACAACACCAAATACACTTGGAATAACTTGAGAGAAACTTGAACACTCCTTGAAATCGTCTAGCCCTCACACTCACACATTAGTGCACGATTTCTTGAGCCATGGGATTCTTTTATATGGTGGCTATTAGGGTTACACCATGTAACTCATAACTTTACCCATTCCTTATGCTCCATGGATTTTAACCTCCATGGAGTATCCATGGGTCACCCCATATATTTAATTAGTCTCCTTTTGATCACTTAATTAATTCCAAATTAATTCTTGATCAATACTAATTAAATAACCTTATTAATATATTAGAACTTATAATATATTAACCAACCTTAAGTGTTATTTCTCTCATTATAGTCTATCCAAATGCATGATGCCATGCAACCCAAATGGACCATGCCGGGTCGGGTCAAGTCTTACCAATTATAGTTATGGACTTAGACATTAATCCAACATAGGATGTACTTGACCCGATTGTAGCATGATCCTTTTGGGTTGCCTTCACCAGTGCAATTTGATAGGATGGACTTTTGAGAATAAGGTTATTTATGATTTATTAATATATTACAAGTATAATATATTAATATGAAATCATATTATTTAATTAGTATTTATCAAGAATTAATTTGGAATTATTTTGTGATCAAAAGAGACTAATTAAATATATTGGGGATTGACTAATGATCCATGGTTATTTAGGATGGGCTCAACCAATGAGATAATCCATGGATAGTCCATGGAGGTTAACCCATGGATCCAAAGTATGAATAAAGGTCATTAGGGTTTACAAAGTGTAACCCTAGCATTTGCCACACTATAAATAGAACCCCCTATAGCCAAAATCGGTTACACCATATTGCCACAAGTTTCTTGGAGAGTGATATTGATTTTGTGCATGTAACCTATTCTCTCAAGCCTCCTCTTGCGTATTGGTGTTTGTGAACCATTAGAGGCATCACACTTGAGGTGCTCAAGCTTTAAAAGGTCAAGAAATACAAGTCCTTCTAAGAGGTAAGTAATCTAACTAGTTGTATTGTTCATTTGACAATTTGTATGCTAGTTAGGAGAATGCTTTGGAAAAATTGAAAATGCATGTATAATTAGAGAAAACATAGATCCAAAGCATTTAAGGTTGCATGTGCACCATAGGAGTGTTAGGAGTGGAATACTCTCTATTCAGATCTCTCAAATAGAGGTTACAAGTACATTTTTCATAGAGATTCGCCTAACACTCTAGAATTCAAAATAAAAAATGACTTAGCATGAATCCCTATTTATACTTGGTGGATCAGACCTAAAATCCTAATGGGCCAAGCCCATTGGCCCATAGGCCCATGAAAGGTGATAACCAATCATATTCTACAATGCAACATCTTCTAGAGCATTCATCCATATCATACAATCCATGAGAATCAGCAACACACATGATGAAGCACCTTGAGCCATAGTGGTACAACATGAAAACTAGTAGCTCAACATCCATCATGGTGGCACAAAATGGTGTATTCCTTGAGCATCACCAAGTTGTAAGTATCATAGAGGATTTTATGACTCATCAGGGATATCATGGCTCATCAAGGAACCGAGGTGGCACATCTTGCACCAAGATGGTGCATCATGTATGATGTTGGACCATCTTGTACAAGGATGGCACAACATACTTCTTGGCTCAACATGTCCTTGGCTCAACATCTCCTTGGCTCAACATCGCCTTGGCTCAACATCTTCACTTGGCTCAACATCTTCATGGCTCAACATCTTCACGACTCAACATGTTGGACCATGTTACTCCATGTTTCTTCAAGTTGCTCCAAGTTGATCCAAGCCACTCCAAGTTGCTCCAAACCCCCTTTTAGATGATCCGTTCCTTTGGAACTTGATCTGTTCCTTTTTCAGATGATCTAAATCCATCTTAGATGATCCGTTCCTTTGTTAAATGCTCCATGAACCTCAATTTCTCCATTGAGTTCTAAGTGCTCCAAATGCCCAATGAGAATGCTCTAAATGCTCGAGTCACATTTAATAATGTCCACCTTGACTTGAGCATCCTATGAACTCCACCTTAAACAAGAACTTACTCTCCCTTCCTGCCATCAAGCCCCGAAGGGGCTTACCTCCTGTGAAGATCAACCAAGTCCAAGAAAAGCTTAAACTTTTCTACATGCAACGACTTTGTTAACATGTCTGATGGATTCACATTGGTATCAATCTTCAATATTGAGAACCTATCTGTTTCCAAAATTTCACGAATGAATTTCAATTTGAGATCGATATGCTTCGTCTTCTCATGATACATAGGATTCTTTACAAGATTCAACGCACTCTAACTGTCACAATATAATACATGCTTTTCCATCTTCAGACCAAGACTCTGAATAAGCCCATGTAACCATATCTCCTCCTTTATTCCTTCCTTCACAGACATGTACTCCGATTTATTTGTATAAAAATCAATAGTATCTTGTAACGATGGCACGTCCGAAAAAAGTGAAAATATAACATGTATGTGACATGCGCTTCAAAAAATCACGACCATGATTAGAATCGGCATATCCCACCAAGTTAGTTTTCGTATTAGGTCAATACAGCAAGAAAACATCCATCGTTCCCTTCAAGTATCGCATGACCCACTTGACTGCTTCCCAATGAGACTTCACTAGATTGCTTATAAACCTACTTATCACACTAACTGAATGAGCCAAATCAGGTATGGTACAGACCATTGCATACATAAGACATCCAATAGCACTAGAGTATGGAACGTTGCCCATGTACTTCCTTTCTTCATTTGTGGGTATAATAGCTGGACCAAGTTTAAAGTGAGCCGCCAAAGGAGTTCCAACTTATTTGGACTAATCACAATTGAAAGATTGTATAGCTTTCTCAATGTACTTTTGTTGAAAAATACACACCCACCCTGCTCTTGTATCCATTTGAATCTCCATCCCCAATATCTTCTTTGCTGCTCCCAAATCATTCATCTCAAACTCATTCTTCAAGGTCAACTTCAAGTCATTTATTCCAGCCATGTCCTTGGCTGCGATGGGCATATCATCAATATATTGCAACAAATATATGTAGGAATCTGGCGACAATTCTTTTGAATAGACACAGTTGCCAAACTGGTTCCGAGTGTAGCCATCGAGATCATAAATGAATCAAATCTCTTTGTATTGGAGACTACTTCAAACCATATAGATATTTCTTCAGCAAACATACATGATCCTTCTTAGAATCAAGAAACCCTTTTAGCTGGGACATATAAATCTTCTCTTCTAATTTCCCATGAAGAAATGCAGTTTTCACATAAAGCTGTTCAAGCTCCATATAAAATACACTCATCTTGGCCAAAAGAACCCAAATTGTCTTGAGCTTCATGACTGGTGAGAACACCGCATGATAATCAATTCCTTATTTATGAGAAAATCCTTTCACCACCAACCTTGCCTTGAACCTAGCTGGTTCAACTCATGGTATCACTTCCTTCCTTTTAAAGATCCATTTACATCCCACTAATTTTGCTCCCTTTGGTAATGGAACTAGATCCCATGTTTCATTCTTCTCCGATGATTTCACTTCTTCATTCATGGCCATCAACCATTTTGTTGCTTCATTACTCGTCGCTACCTCTTTATACGATCGAGGATCCTCAGTGTCAATGTCTTCTCCAGTTGCTAAAGAAAAGGCAATGGAGTCAAGGTCACCAGAATTGACACATCCCACATATCTAGCAGGTTGTCGAATAACCGTCTTTGATCTCTTGTTTGCTATAGATTCAAACCAATCATCCTTCCTAACATCAACTCCATTGCACGAAGATAACATGGGTTGTTCTTGGGTTTCAACCTATCCAGGCTATTTACTGCTACCTTTCTCTTCATCACTTGTTACACGTATGTCTGGGTTTGAGATATAAACTCCACCTTCTGGTTAGCACCCTGATCTTTATTCCCTGCTTGATTTGTATCACCTCTTCCATGGTTTCCCATGGTAGAGTCATAAAAGGTTACATCTCTGCTCATGATTAATTAAGGAGTTCTTCCTTCTTCTATACACCACAGTCGATAACCTTTTACTCATGTTTCATATCCTAGAAATATGCACTTTATTCCCCATGGATCAAGTTTACCATCATTAACATGATCATATGCGGGGCATCCAAATATACATAAAACAGAATAATCAGAGGGTTTCTCGGACCATACCTCTTGAGGAGTCTTTAAGTCTATAACAATTGATGGTGATCTATGTTGTATTAAGGTTTCTAGGCCAATAACTAAATTAGTATATTTTTGAAATAGAAGCAAAGTCCTTTTTGGGTTGCCCTCAAAACTAGTATTTGGAAAGAATGACTTTTTGGATAAAAATGTTGATTTGTTAATTTATTATATGATTAATAAATTGTAACAAATATTAATATCTTATATGATTAATACATTAATTTGAAATAATAATGATTAATTATGAATTAACCTGAAATTAATTATTATATGATTAATATATTAATTTGAAATAATAATAATTAATTAAGAATTAATTGGAATTAATTTCGGGGTTAATTAGAATTAAATGGAAGTATAGGGACTCAGCTGTAATTGATCAATAGTTGAACAAAATAGGATTTCTAGAACCTTCTAGATATGGCCGAAATTTGGCTATATGTTTTAGGGTTTTAGGATAATCCTATTAGATAACTATGGGCTTTGATAATTACCAATTTTAAATATATTATTATATTGTTCAAATTAGGGTTATATTATTCAAATTATGGTTTGAAAAGTTCATCATCAGCTATAAATAGGACCCTTATGGATCCTATTTTTTGTCCAGTTCCATAGACACTCAAGAGCCAATATTTTGCTCTAGCCTCCTCTCTCCTCAAGTCTTCTTGCTACTAGAGTTTTGGGTACAAGCCATTAGAGGTGTCATACCTTTGTTGCTAGCTCTTCCAAGGTCTTGAAGAAGGATTCTAGTTTTATAATTCACAATAATAAACAAAAGGTATGTAATCCTAATTTGATATGAATTTTGATTTCATATCCTCTCTCCTAGGGTTTCTTGATATTCATAGTTAGTTGTGATCAATAGAGAAAATATAGATCCTATATAGGTTGCATCTGAACTTAAGGGTTTAAGTGTTTTTCCGCCACATGCAAAATTTTATAACGTAGAAAACCCATCAGTGGTATCAGAGCCTTAGTTTTCTATTTGATTGTGAACTAAAATGAATTAATCAAAATTAGGGTTTATGGAAATTAAACCCTAAAGGCGTAAATTTCAACTTGGGTAGGTTTTTCTGAAAACCTAGCGACCACCCCTTATTTTCGAAAATAGATGCTTATCCCTAAGATTTCTAGTTTCCTTAATTATTATTTTAATATGATTTAAAATTTTAATAATTAAAACCTGATAACCCCTACCATTTTTCAAAAATTAGAACGATAAGGAATTATTATTAAATTTGAATTATATAATTAATTGTTTAATTCATAAATAATTATTTAATCCATGTGTTTAAATTATTTAATTAATTGTTTAATTGGTAAACAATATGATTTAAATTTATTTTTAATTATTTAATTAAGATAAAAGTTTAAATCATTATTTAGTTTAAAATTAATTATTATTAATTGTTTAATTCGAAAGATTAATTTTAAACCCTAGTATTTTGAAAAGTTTTAAAATACACCTTATACTATATATATATATATATATATATATATATATATATATATATATATATATATATATATATATATATATATGATTAAAAGTTTAATATTATATGTATAAGACAAGTCAGTCAAATCGCTAGTACGCCTCATTCACGAAGTCATACTATAAGGGGGTATAAGGAAGTGGCCAATAAAATGACTATCATTGGGTATCCACTCTCACCCACCGCTCCCTTGTATGGTGGAGGGTCGTTAGCCGAACGGATTTGATAGTATACAACCTCTTAAAAGTATGATGTTATTAAAGTATATAACCTTTTGAATACATCCCAAACTCTATTTACTTTAGGATAAAAATGTGAAGTGTATGCTAGTCCATGAAAACACATATCACTCTATATATGTCGTTAGTGGAGCGTGCGTGGTTAACCGACACACTAATTTGGGACAATAAAGTTAAGTGATGGACAAATCAAAAATCATCATTGTTAATGGAGCATGTGTGGTTTACCAACACATTAATTTGTGATGATAAATGGCATAGAGGTTGTCAAACGAGTTTACATGGTTATTCATATCTTATTTGTAATCCTCGACATCCCAGTCACGAATTTGAAGAGCATAATCTGAGATTAAACATGTCATTGATAAGATTCATTGAATCTCAAACGATCTAGGAATTTCATACTAGATTGAAATTGGTTTATTTGTATTACCTACCTTAATATATTCGAAATTAGATTACCACATCCCTCTTCTTTATTGTGAATTGTATTTTGGATGTTAGCCTTGAATATTTATTTTGGGTGAAAATATCATGGATGTATATCATTAACTAAAAACTATGTATCTTTATATAGATGTCTGGAAACGGTGAACTCGTTGTTACGCAAGTCGGCTCCTCCAACTCAAACTTCTCTCTACTCTCGATTTTGTCGAAAGAAAAGCTCACCGGTCCCAACTACATGGACTGGATGAGGAACTTGAAGATGACTCTTCGATATGAGGGTGAGGAATATATCCTCAAGAAGCCTCTTGTCAAAATCAATCATTCCACCGCTACTCCTGAGGAAATTGTCTAATACAACAAACACTCTGATGATGCCACAAAGTTTGCTTGCATCTAGTAGCCACTACGACACCTGAATTAGCCAAGTTCTATGAAGAATATTGGCCATACGAGATGGCTCTCGACCTTGACAGAAAGTTCCACAAGAAGGCGAGACAAGAGCGCTTTGAAGTGGTCAAAGCTTTCATGATGTGCAAGCTCATGGAAGGAGAATCTGTTTGCCCTCACGTAAAAAAGATGAAAAGGTGCGTGGAGCAAATCCAAAGGCTCAATGTGTCATTTGGTGATGAGTTAGCGATTCACATGGTCCTTAACTCATTACATCCTTGTTATTATTAGTCTGTTATGACTTATCATTTGAACAATGCGGAGACGACAATGACTGAGCTCCATAATTTGTTGCAAACTACTGAATCGGGGATGAAGAATAACCAAGCCTCTACTACAACAAATGCTCCTGTTTCGGCCATTGGATCTGAAAAAAGGAAAAAAAAGGAAGGCTCCTTTCTAATATGGTAGGAAAGGTGTTAGCAAAAACAGGCGATACGTGTCAAGACTCAGAACAAATATGATGCCACTTGCCAAGTTCTGATGACCCTTATTTGGAAGTAATGCGGATAACTAGCAAAACTATAAGCACACAAGACACAATATTTACGTGGTTCAGTCAATGTGACCTACGTCCACGGGCAGGAGGGGAGTATTCTTTATTTTAGAGTTCTCAAACAGAGGTTACAAGTACAATTCAACAGAGATTCGTCCTACTCACTAAGGATACAAGATACAAAACAAAAGACACCTCAAATAACTATGCATGCATCCCTATTTATACTTGAGGGATCCGACCTAAAACCCTTGTGGGCCAAGCCCATTGGCCCATAGGCCCATAAAAGGTGAAAACCAATCATATTCTGTCATGCTGCATCTTCTGGAACATACATTCATGTCATACAATCCATGAGCATCAACAACACACATGATGGAGCACCTTGTGCCATAGTGCACCATCATGATGTACAAGTAACAAATCATGAACACTAATGGCCCAACATCCTGATGGGTTTTGAGCACTACATCATTCTTATGGTGCACCTCCAACCCTAATGCTTTGGATCTAGGTTTTTCTCAAGTTATACATGCAATTCTAATTATCCAAAGCATGAACCCTAACTAGCATAAAATTTTTGAAATTGATAACATAAAACAAAGTTAGATGAATACCTTTTCCTTGTAGCTTGTAGATCTTGACCTTCAAGATCTTAGTTCCTCAATTGTTGCACCTCTACTGAGTCACAAACACCAAGTAACAACTAGAAGAATATGAGAGAGGTTGGGAGGCTCGAAAAATCGGCTAGGGTTTTCTCTAAGGATCAAGTGGCCGATTTTAGGGATCCTAGGGGTTCCTTATATAGCTGAACTGCTAGGGTTTCAGGTAAAACCCTAATTTGACTGCTTAGGCCTTAAGCAACCTATGAAACCATTCTATAAGTCCCTATGGACGAATTCTCCTATGGGCTTCCCATAGAATTCGTCCACCCCTTCTATTAGGAGTCCACAACCCAACTTGCAACTAACAGTTAATTGCAATATCGGTCCCCGTACATTTAATTGGTCTCTTTTGATCACCAAATTAATTTCTGATCAATACTAATTAAATAATAAGATTTCTCAATTAATATATTATTCTTATAGTATATTAATGAATCACAGTTAACCTCTTTCTCCATAATTCATCCTATCAAATTGCTATGGTGAAGGAAACCCAAAAGGACCATGCTACTATCGGGTCAAGTACATACCAATTATAGTTATGCGCTTAGACACCTAATCTAACAGTCTCCTACTTGGATAAGTCTAATAAATATAGCTGCAAGTATGAATTCAAAATCCGATTAGCAATCGTAGCTCTCAAAAGCCGCTGTCGAACTCTGACCTAGTCAAAGATGCGTCCTTTAGATAAGGGATCATATAATCCCCTGTTCTGAAAGATATCGTGTGGAAAAAGACATGGAACATAATCATTCTCATTGTCCAAAAGTTTGTTTTCCGACTTTTGATTTGTATGACATAGAACTTAATTGAACACATCAATTCAGTCCTGACCGGGCCCGTCACATAAGTCAACACAAAATCATCGAGGGGCCCAAGATATCGCTTTTACCCTCTTAGGACAAAAAGAACATATAAACTTTGACTTATATGCTTGTACTATTTACTTATCAAATCGTACACAACAATACGTTTTATAACATCAAGTTACTGATGCGTTTATGTATTATCAATGCATAACCAACGTGTAAACAACACACCATATATCTCGGTTTAAAGACTATACGATATTATCATCTCACAATCACTCGTGATAAATTCCATGAAGTGATTCATATGAGCGCGGGTTTAATCCAATACTCAAATCTTATTTCAAGAGCACTGATGAACGTTGCAGCAAACCTTTTCTATGTTTAAACACTTAGACAATCTACAAACCAATTCATGACAGTATAACCTCATAACTTACTCCCAAAGTATGTTTGACTATGGATAATTTGAACAATCTAATTATTCTGGAAGTAAAACATGAAAAAGTGAAACAATAGTAAACAATCGACACAAGATAGTAAACTTTACTCATAAATAAAGCTCCTTTATTTAATCATCAAATGTCAATTTCATTTTATCTATTACAAGTTTCCAATCAACTATCTAATCACTAAAACTAATATCGTCCTTCAGACCAATGCTCCTCGCATGCTGTAAGTGCTTAACCCTGCTCAGACACTTTGTGAGGGGATCTGCTGGGTTCACTTCTGTTGATACCCTCTTAACTACGAGGAGTCCCTCTTCTACCTGATGTCTGATGAAGTGGTTTTTTATTTCGAAGTGTCTGGATCTACCATGATCCCTTGGTTCCTTAGTTAAGGCAACCGCTCCTTCGTTATCACAAAAAATCTCCATAGGCTCCTTTATGGCTGGTATAACTCCGAGGTCTCCAATGAAGTTCTTCAACCATATTGCCTCCTTCGACTCTTCGATCGCTGCTATGTACTCTGATTCGCATGTTGAATCAGCCACATTCTTTTGTTTGGAACTTTTCCAAGTGATTTCTCCTCCATTCAGGGTAAATAGCCCGACTGAGAGTGGAAGTTATATCTGTCGGTTTGAAAGCTGGCGTCACTGTACCCTGTCACTCTCAAGTCATTACTCCCACCAAGGGTAAGGACCCAGTCCTTAGTCCTTCGCAGGTACTTAAGAATCTTCTTCACTACGGTCCAATGAGCTCTACCTGGGTTCCCTTGATATTGGCTAACCATGCTCAGCCCAAAAGCCACATCAGGGCGAGTACATGTCATAGCGTACATGATCGAGCAAATGGCGGAAGCATATGGTACACAACTCATTTTTCGCTATCTCGTCAACGGTACTCTTGCTCAGAGTCTTACTTAGCTTGGTATTGCTTTGGATTGGCAGTTCCCCTTTCTTGGAATTCTCCATAATAAAACGTTTCAACACTTTGTCCAAGTAAGTACTTTGACTAAGTACTATTAGTCTCTTGCTTCTGTTTCTCAATATCCTTATCCCTAGAATATAAGCAGCTTCTCCTAGATCCTTCATATCGAAACACTTTCCAAGCCAGGTCTTAATCTTCTGCAAGATCGGGATGTCGTTTCCTATGAGTAGTATGTCATCCACATACAAAACTAGAAAGCTAACTATACTCCCAGTAGCCTTGACATACATACAGGACTCATCCTCGCTTCTCGAAAAACCAAACTCTTTTACTTTCTCATCGAAACAAAGCTTCCATCTGTGAGATGCTTGTTTCAATCCATAAATGGATTTCTCAAGCTTGCACACTCTATTGGGGTATTTTGCATCCACAAAACCTTTTGGCTGACACATGTAAACATCTTCAGCCAGCTTCCTGTTAAGGAAAGCGGTTTTGACATCCATCTGCCAAATTTCATAATCATGAAGCATAGCGATGGCCAACATAACCCTAATAGACTTGATCTTAGCCACTGGTGATGTAACATCCGGATTCCCAGGTATCTTATTTTAAGTATTTATGTTGAATTTTTAGAGAGGGACTCGGCGAGTAGGCGCTCAGACTCGCCGAGTGGGATCGCGCACTTTGGTCTGATTTAATGAAGGACTCGGCGAGTCCATACGTGGACTCAGCGAGTCCATGCTGTTTAATGAAACCCTAATTCTCGGGGCCTGACGCTTGAGAGAAACCCTAAGAGTGCTCGAGCGTTTGTGAGAGGAAAGAAGCCATTATTTGATCTTTGTGGGTTGGTTTTGCAAGAAGAAGGTGGTTCCAGCTTAGAGGAGGCCAAGGAGGTTGCATATCTGTGGATTTCAAGCAAAGGACATCATCCTTGAGGTAGCATATCGATCCTTTTTCTGTTTTGTTAAAGAATCCATGGATCTAGGGTTTTCTATACCCTTTATTGGGTTGATTTGTTGGGAATATGGTCCCTTATCATGTTTAGACTTCAGATCTGGACCCATAGTGGTCCAGAGAACTCTATCCACCTTGCTTTATGATGAGTTATGGAAGAAATGGACTTAGGATGTTGTATTTGGGGCTAATTCATCAAGTAGGGTTATTTGGACATTGCATGAGTATCAAGATCGAACCTTTACGTGTTTATTGAGCTTGGGAAGGTCAGGTCTATGGATTAGAGGAACAGATCTGACCTTAGAAGGTCATTTGAGTATGAGCATGGCGGCAACTCGCCGAGTCCATAAGTGGACTCGACGAGTCGAGTCGGGGTTGCCCCACGATTCGTGATAGGTGTAACTCGTCGAGTGGAAGGATGACTCGACGAGCCAAGAGAGGCTGAAAGGATTCAGAGGACCCGCATGGACTCGCCGAGTCGCCCATGTGCACTCGACGAGTCGGGTCAAAGTTTGACCGTTGACTTTCTTTGACTTTAGGGTTCTGGTCAAGACTGATTCAGGAGAGTTCAGGGAAGGGTAGAATGGCCTTCTACCCAGTTTGTAGAGATGAGATCATGAGAGAATATTGATCAGGATGTTATTTGAATAATAGGAGGAGGCTAAGTCGGGAAGTTTAGCACGAGAGTTTATCCCACTTCATTGAGGTGAGTCTTCTCACTATACTGTACCTGGAAGGGTACTTATGTGTGACCGGAAGGTCTTGTATGCTATGATGTATGTGCTATATGTGGTTATGTGATATGTATGTGCTATGTATGATTATGTATGATAAGGACCGGAAGGTCAAGAGGATATATGTATGTGCTATGTATGTTACGGACCGCAAGGTCAAGATGATATGGACCAGAAGGTCAAGAGGTTACGGACCGGAAGGTCGATACGGGTAGGACCGGAAGGTCTACCGGGATTTGGGACGAAAGTCCCCTGAGACACATGGATCGGAAGATCCTACAGAGTTGTGGCCTGGAAAGGCGTATGTGTGGCATGTGGTATTTTGGGGAACTCACTAAGCATTTAGGCTTACAGTTGTTATGATATGTGTTTCAGGTACTAGCGAGGACCGTGGGAAGGCGCCGGCATGATCCGTACACACTTATGGAGTTTATGTTATTGAGATTCTGGGACATGTTTTTGTTATGACACAGTGACACATTATGTTTTGTGATTATCATGTGAATGAAAGTATGATTTAAAAATGAAAAATTGTTTTGAAAATTTACGTTCTTACAAGTTGGTATCAGAGCCTTGGTTTGAGGGATTCGGGTGCATCTCCAGATGAATCTGAACTCAAACTGAGGAATTACGAAAGTTTTTCATAAAATAAACAATTTTTCTAAAAGAGTAAAAGATTTTGAGAAAGGCAGAAGGAAGCAGTGTGTACGATCAGCCAGCGCCTGAACGGTGATTTCCTAAAATACCCTTACATTATGTGTTATGAGATATGTTATGATATGATATGCATGCTAGAGTTGGCTAGGTATTCATATCAGGACTAGAGTGGCCTGATTTTGTGGTGCCTTAGCCTATGAAGGATTTTGCTGCTATGTGATGCTTGAGAGCGAGTAGGTAGCAGTGAGGAGCTAATGAGGGGTCTACCGAAGGGTAGCCTATGCCAGTGAGATATAGAGTGCTTGTGATCTGGGATCCAAGGAGGAGGACCTAGAGTGAATGTCGATGCGGTGTGGACGGTAGTATACGGCCCGTACAACTGAAGACACCGGAGCAGTGCGCACCCTAAGTAAGAATCCTTTGGGTACTAAGGAACAAGTAGGGATGAGTTATCGAGTGCGAGTATGCTCGAGCGAGTCTCTGATATTATTATGTTGTATTTCAGAGACATCATCGTTGGGACACGCCACAGACCTGAGGCGAGCGGTGTGAGTGACGAGGAGCTTCGTCAGATGATCCACGATGAGGTGGCAGCGGCGATTCGAGCCGAGATTCCGGAGATGTTTAGGTCTATCAAGACCAAATTGATTGAGACGTTTGATGAGCGGTACACAGCGGTGACTGAGGCTGCGGCTGCTGCAGCTACTGTAGCTGTGGCTGCTGCCAGACCTCAGGGAGGTGACTCGTTGTTGCTTCGAGAGTTCAGCAACACGAAGCCACCAGAGTTTGATGGGACGCAGGATCCGATCGCTGCAATGAGATGGATTTCTGATATCGAGGGATGCTTCTATACGTGTTCATGTCCGGAGCATCTGAGGGTACGGTTCGCGTTGAACCAGCTCCGCTTGGGAGCGAAGGATTGGTGGAAGTTCGTGACAGCGAGCTTCACTCTTGCAGAGATTTCAGCGGTGACCTGGGAGAGGTTCACCACCATGTTCAGAGTCGAGTATGTTCCCCCGGTGGAGAGGGAACGGTTGGTTCAGGAGTTCTTGACCCTCAAGCAGGGTACTGATTCTGTTACGGTGGTTACTAGGAAGTTTCATGAGAGGGCGATGTTCTGCCCTTAGCAGGTGTCTACTGAGCAGGCACGCATGAGCCGGTATTTGGGCGTTTTGAGGAGGGACATTCGGGAGTTCGTGTCGAACTCGACTCACCGGTCATTTGCTGAGCTCCACACAAATGCCCGGAAGAGGGAGATTGAGTTGGAGACTCAGGCCAGGGAGGAGGCCGAGTCTCAGAGGATGGATCGGCAGCCGGCACAGTCTCAGCCGGCAGCCAAGCGGGCCAAGCCCGCTGATACGAGATCTGGAGGCCAGAAGGGTCGCACTTGTGGGAAGTGCGACAAGGGACATGATGGGGTCTGTCGATCGGGTGGTTGCTACAAATGTGGCAAAGAGGGGCATATCGCCAAGGATTTCCCTAAGGGATTTATGGTTTGCTTTCATTGCAACCAGACTGGCCATCGGAAGGCCGAGTGCCCGCAGTTACATCAGGGATCAGCACAGGGATCTGCACCTGCTGCTAGGGTTACCGAGGTTCGGCTAGCAAAGGCCGAGGCACCGAAGCCTCGTGGGAGAGCTTTCCAGTTGACAGCGGAGGAGGTCCGCGCAGCGCCCGATGTTGTGGCTGGTATGTATTCTTTATTTATTTATGTTGAGTTGAGATATTGTGCTTATATGATGATATGCGTAGGTACTTTTCTTGTGAGTTCTGTACCTGCCTTAGTGTTATTTGACTCGGGTGCGAGTCGATCGTTTGTGTCGATAGCATTTAGTCGGCACATCAGTAGCATACGAGAGGCGTTGAGTTGACCTCTGCGAGTTTCCATAGCTGACGAGCGAGCGGTGTATGCTACGGAGGTGATACGAGGATGTGTACTCGAGATCTTCGGTGTTGAGTTCACGATAGATCTGGTCCCGATAGCGATGGGGGACGTGTGTGTCATAGTGGGCATGGTTTGGTTGAGCCATTTGGGGCTGTTATAGACTACGAGCGACAGTTGGTGACGATACGAGACCCTAGTGGGGGAGTACTTACGGTGTACGGCGAGGGTACTCGTTTTGGGACAGCGTTTTGTTCGGCTGCCAGAGCGAGACAGAGTTTACAGCATGGCTGCAGCGGATTTGTAGCCTACGTGATGGACACATGAGGGGCCGCTGAGGGGCCAAGTTCGGTGGATGACGTTCCGATAGTGCGCGAGTTCTCGGATGTTTTTCCCGAGGAGTTGCCGGGTGTGCCTCCCGAGAGGCAGGTAGAGTTCCGCATTGATTTGGTTCCGGGGGCAGCGCCTATCGCCAAGGCGCCTTATCACCTTGCGCCGCTAGAGATGCAGGAGTTATCCTCGCAGCTTCAGGAGCTGCTGGGGAAGGGGTTTATTAGACCGAGCAGCTCCCCCTGGGGAGCACCGATCCTTTTTGTCAAAAAAAAGGATGGTTCACACCGGATGTGTATTGATTACCGGGAGTTGAACAAGTTGACGGTCAAGAACCGTTATTCATTACCGAGGATCGACGATTTGTTGGATTAGTTGCAGGGAGCGTCTTGGTTCTCCAAGATTGATCTGAGGTCTGGATATCATCAGATGAGAGTGCGTGATGAGGATATCCAGAAGACGGCGTTCAGGACTCGTTATGGGCATTACGAGTTCGTGGTGATGCCTTTCGGGCTCACCAATGCACCAGCAACGTTCATGGATCTCATGAACAGGGTGTGTAGACCGATGTTGGATCGTTCGGTGATCGTGTTCATCGACGATATACTGGTGTATTCGAGATCTAGAGAGCAGCACGAGGAGCATCTGAGAGAGATTCTTGGGGTATTGAGGACGGAGAGGCTTTATGCCAAATTCTCCAAGTGCGAGTTCTGGTTACGGGAGGTCCAGTTCTTGGGGCATCTCGTCAACCAGGATGGGATTTTGGTCGATCCGGCCAAGATTGAGGCGGTTATGAGTTGGGAGGTTCCGAGATCTCCCACCGAGATCAGGAGTTTTCTAGGATTGGCCGGCTACTATCGGAGATTTATCAGAGATTTCTCCAAGATCGTCGTGCCTCTCACCAGGTTGACCCGGAAGGGTGTTGCTTTTTCCTGGGGTCCGGAGCAGCAGACCTCGTTTGAGACACTTCGCCAGAGATTATGCGAAGCCCCTGTGTTAGCCCTCCCGGAAGGGATGGAGGATTTCGTGGTGTATTGTGACGCATCGATATCGGGGTTGGGTGCAGTACTTATACAGAGGGGGCATGTGATAGCGTATGCATCGAGGCAGCTGAAGCCTCATGCGACGAGATATCCCACCCACGATTTGGAGTTGGGGGCAGTGGTGTTCGCCCTCAAGATCTGGCGTCACTATTTGTATGGGGTTCGGTGTACCATATACACTGACCACAAGAGCTTGAAGTATTTGATGGATCAGCCCAATCTGAATATGCATCAGAGGAGATGGTTGGACGTGGTAAAGGATTACGATTGTGAGATCCTGTACCACCCGGGCAAAGCTAATGTTGTAGCTGATGCGCTGAGTCGTAGGGCGGAGAGTGCCCCGATTCGAGGCACTTGTATGAGATTGACAGTGATGACTCCGGTGTTGGACACCATTCGGGAGGCCCAGGCAAAGGCCGTGAGACCGGAGAACCACAAGAGGGAGCGGGTGATTGGACAGGTACCTGGGTTCGTTACCGATAGTCGAGGGCTGATGACCTTTCAAGGTCGGATTTGGGTGCCGTATGTAGGCGGGGCACGTACCATTCTGATGGAGGAGGCGCATAGATCGAGGTTCTCGATCCATCCCGGGGCCACAAAGATGTATTTAGACCTGAAGAAAGATTATTGGTGGCCCTGTATGAAGAGGGATGTTGCGTGGTTTGTCGAGAGGTGCTTGACCTGCCGCAAGGTTAAGGCCGAGCACCAGTGTCCGCATGGCAAGTTACAGCCGCTCGAGGTTCCCCAGTGGAAGTGGGAACATATTTCCATGGATTTCATCACCAAATTGCCGAGGACCGCGAGGGGTGTCGATGCAATTTGGGTGATCGTCGACCGGCTGACGAAGAGCACGCATTTTCTTGCTATCAGTGAGAGCTCTTCTGCTGAGAGGTTGGCAGAATTATATGTGAGAGAAGTGGTATCGCGTCATGGGGTACCGATCTCGATTGTGTCAGATCGAGATGTATGTTTCACTTCCAAGTTCTGGAAGAAGTTCCACGAGGAGTTGGGTACGAGATTGCATTTCAGTACCGCCTACCACCCACAGACGAACGGACAGAGTGAGCGGACGATTCAGACGCTCGAGGACATGCTTCGAGCATGTGTGTTGGAATTCGGAGGAAGTTGGGACACATATCTGCCATTGGCTGAGTTTTCCTACAACAACAACCACCATTCTAGTATTGGTATGCCTCCTTTCGATTTGTTGTATGGGAGGAGGTGTCGGACTCCCATTTGCTGGGGAGAGGTAGGGCAGCGTGTGATGGGTAGCACTGAGATAGTGCTTCAGACGACAGAGCAGATACAACAGGCTAGACAGAGGTTACTGACGACTCAGAGTCGTCAGAAGAGTTATGCGGATTGGCGACGATCCGAGCTGGAGTTCCAGGTGGGGGACTTCGTACTCCTGAAAGTGTCTCCTTGGAAAGGAGTGATTCGGTTCAGGAAGAGGGGCAAGATGGGGCCCCGATATATCGGTCCGTTCAGGGTGACCGCTAGGGTGGGCAAGGTAGCATATCGGTTGGAGCTACCTGCGGAGTTGAGCCAGATTCATGATACCTTCCACGTGTCTCAGTTAAGGAAGTGTATAGCCGACGAGTCGGCGGTGGTACCGCTGGAGGATATTCAGGTGGATGCGAGCCTGAACTATGCTGAGAGACCAATCGCAATCCGGGATCGGAAGATCAAGGTTCTGAGGAACAAGGAAGTGTCCCTGGTGCAGGTCCAGTGGCAACATCGGAAAGGGTCCGAGCTGACCTGGGAGCCGGAGTTGGAGATGCGGGAACAACATCCAGATTTGTTTGCCGAGCAAGACTTCAAGGGCGAAGTCTGATTCTAGTGGGGGAGAATTGTAACATCCGGATTCCCAGGTATCTTATTTTAAGTATTTATGTTGAATTTTTAGAGAGGGACTTGGCGAGTAGGCGCTCAGACTCGTCGAGTGGGATCACGCACTTTGGTCTGATTTAATGAAGGACTCGGCGAGTCCATACGTGGACTCGGCGAGTCCACACTGTTTAATGAAACCCTAATTCTCGAGGCCTAAGCCCTATTTAAGGACCTTTATAGCCACCATTTGCGGCTACCAGACCCTTGAGAGAAACCCTAAGAGTGCTTGAGCGTTTGTGAGAGGGAAGAAGCCATTATTTGATATTTGTGGGTTGGTTTTGCAAGAAAAAGGTGGTTCCAGCTTAGAGGAGGCCAAGGAGGTTGCATATCTGTGGATTTCAAGCAAAGGACATCATCCTTGAGGTAGCATATCGATCCTTTTTCTGTTTTGTTAAAGAATCCATGGATCTAGGGTTTACCCTTTATTGGGTTGATTTGTTGGGAATATGGTCCCTTATCATGTTTAGACTTCAGATCTGGACCCATAGTGGTCCAGAGAACTCTATCCACCTTGCTTTATGATGAGTTATGGAAGAAATGGACTTAGGATGTTGTATTTGGGGCTAATTCATCAAGTAGGGTTATTTGGACATTGCATGAGTATCAAGATCGAACCTTTACGTGTTTATTGAGCTTGGGAAGGTCAGATCTATGGATTAGAGGAACAGATCTGACCTCAGAAGGGCATTTGAGTATGAGCATGGCGGCAACTCGCCGAGTCCATAAGTGGACTCGACGAGTCGAGTCGGGGTTGCCCCGCGATTCGTGACAGGTGTAACTCGTCGAGTGGAAGGATGACTCGACGATCCAAGAGAGTCTGAAAGGATTCAGAGGACCCGCATGGACTCGCCGAGTCGCCCATGTGCACTCGACGAGTCGGGTCAAAGTTTGACCGTTGACTTTCGTTGACTTTAGGGTTCTGGTCAAGACTGATTCAGGAGAGTTCAGGGAAGGGTAAAATGGCCTTCTACCCAATTTGTAGAGATGAGATCATGAGAGAATATTGATCAGGATGTTATTTGAATAATAAGAGGAGGCTAAGTCGGGACGTTGAGCACGAGAGTTTATCCGACTTCATTGAGGTGAGTCTTCTCACTATACTGTACCTGGAAGGGTACTTATGTGTGACCGGAAGGTCTTGTATTCTATGATGTATGTGCTATATGCGGTTATGTGATATGTATGTGCTATGTATGATTATGTATGATAAGGACCGGAAGGTCAAGAGGATATATGTATGTGCTATGTATGTTACGGACCGGAAGGTCAAGATGATATGGACCGGAAGGTCAAGAGGTTACGGACCGGAAGGTCGATACGGGTAGGACCGGAAGGTCTACCGGGATTTGGGACGAAAGTCCCCTGAGACACATGGATCGGAAGATCCTACAGAGTTGTGGCCTGGAAAGGCGTATGTGTGGCATGTGGTATTTTGGGGAACTCACTAAGCATTTAGGCTTACAGTTGTTATGATATGTGTTTCAGGTACTAGCGAGGACCGTGGGAAGGCGCCGGCATGATCCGTACACACTTATGGAGTTTATGTTATTGAGATTCTGGGACATGTTTTTGTTATGACACAGCGACACATTATGTTTTGTGATTATCATGTGAATGAAAGTATGATTTAAAAATGAAAAATTGTTTTGAAAATTTACGTTGTTACAGGTGAGAAGGTCTCATCAAAGTCAACCCCCAGGGTTTGAGTAAATCCCTTCGCAACCAATCGTGCCTTGAATGTATGCACTTTCCCATCTGTGTCGGTCTTCTTCTTGAAGACTCACTTGCACCCGACCGTCTTACGACCTGGCACATTGTCAACCAAGTTCCAAAATTGATTGTCATACATGGACTGAATCTCACTGTCTATTGCCTCTTTCCATTTTGCAGACTCTGGGCTCGTAATGGCTTCCTTGTAGTTGTTAGGCTCATCCACACTTATCAGTGTACTATCGCTGATAAACGTATCACCTTCAGCTGTTATATGGAAACCATACAACACAGGTGGAACACTAACTCTACTGGAACGTCTTAGAGGTAAGGACTCGTCAACTGGTTCAACAGGAATCTCTTCCTCAGGTTGAGCACTAGTGCTAGAGGTTCCTTCATCGCTTGACTCTTGAGGCTCTTCAAGATCAATATGCCTCCAACTGTCCTCTTGGCATATGAGTTCTCTCTCGCGGAAAACCCCTCTCCTCGCAACGAAGACAACATTGTCACTCGGTCTGTAGAAGAGATATCTGAAGTATTTCTGCAGGTAGCCGATGAAAATACACCGCTTACTGCGAGGTTCAAGCTTGTCGTGAGTCTCTCGTCTTACGAAAGCCTCGCAACCCAAAACCTTGATATGTGCTAATAAGGGAACCTTCCCTATCCACATCTCGTAAGGTGTTTTGGCAACCTTCTTAGTTAGGACTAGATTAAGGATATGGGCGGCAGTCTCTAAGGCATACCCCTAGAATGAGATAGCTAACGAAGCTCGACTCATCATGGAACGAACCATGTCCAACAAAGTTCGATTGCGCCGCTCAGCTACACCATTGAGTTGCGGTGTCTTAGGTGGCGTCAATTGTGAAACAATTCCACATTCCTTAAGATAATCGTGGAACTCGATACTAAGATACTCACCACCCCTATCAGATCTGAGCATCTTTATCTTCTTGCCCAATTGATTCTCCACTTCTTGTTTAAACTCTTTGAACTTTTCAAAGGTTTCCGACTTGTGCTTGATTAAGTAGATATACCCATATCTGCTATAATTATCGGTGAACGTAACATAGAAGCGGTTAGCATCCCTTGTGGTGGATCCGAAGGGCCCACACACATCTGTGTGTATGAGATCTAACAATCCCTCACCTCTTTCACAAGTACCAATGAAAGGTGATTTATTCATCTTTCCAAGTAAACAAGATCCGCACGTATCATCCGAGTTTAGGTCAAACGACTCCAATACTCCATCCTTTTGGAGTTGGGCTATGCGCTTCTTGTTGACATGTCCAAGCGACAATGCCACAACCATGCCTTGTCCAAACCATTGGACGAATCAATGTGCAACACATTATTTCCTAAGTTCTCTACAACCATCACAGTTTCATATACACCATTACAAGGCAATGCGTCAAAATATAAAGTACCATTATTGAAAGAACTAATAGAACCAATTTCATTATTAAACGAAAATCTAAAACCTTGTCTGTACAAACCAAGAAAAGAAATAATATTCCTCGTCATTTCTGACGAGTAGCAACAATCATTCAACTCTAGACCTAACCCACTACTAAGCACTAAAGAATAAATCCCGATCTTGGTGACAGGCGGCGATTTCTTATTCCCCATTATCAGGTTCATCTTCCTATGCTCCACATCCCTACTTCTTCTTAGCCCCTGCAAATCAGAACAAATGTGAAAACCACATCCTGTATCAAGGACCCAAGAACTAGCATGTGATGAGTTATTAGATTGAATAGTGTAAATGCCTGTGAAGGAAGGTTTTATATTTCCATCATTGATGTCCTGCAGGTATTTAGGGAAGTTTTGTTTCCAATGCCCTTTGTCGTGACAATAGAAACACTTTGCTTCTTTCGGATCAGATGAAGGAGTAGCAGAACCACCTTTTCCTTTGGACCTACTTGAAGAAGATCCATAACGAGACTTTCCCTTGTGATTCTTAGAGGGAGCTTTCCTCTTTTTCCCCTTCCCATGTCCAATAGCCAGGACTGGGGCAGCACCAGTAGGAGTGGATATGACAACTTTGTCTTTGAGCCACTTTCAGTAGTTCTTAACAGATCTTGAAGTTTGCTCAAGGTGACTTCCTCCTTGTTCATATGTTAAGTCATCTTGAACTGGTTATAGCAAGGAGGTAAAGAGTGTAGGATTATATCAATCGCTAACTTTTCGTCAAAGTTGACATTCAACTTGAGCAGACAATCCACATACCATTGCATTCTTTACAAGTGGCTCGTGATGGACTCTCCATAGTTCATCTTGGTCGTTATCAACGAGGCGACTATCTCGTACCTTTCTTGATGCGCACTTTGATGGAACTTTTCCATCAAATGTTGGCACATCCCGTAAGGCTAGTAGTCCTCGTAGAACCGCTGGAGCCCAGGAGTCATAGTGACCACCATTATACACGACACCTTTTTCGCGTCTTTTTCGTGAGCCCTATACTCAGCAATTTATTCAGTGGAAGCCTTGGTTTCGTTTATCTCTTTAAGCTTTTCATCGATGATGTATTCTTTTTCCTCGTATTGAAGGTCCATGCAGATGTTGCGGATCCAATCATTGAAATTGGACCCATCGAAAGTGACCCTCCCATAAATGTTCATAAGAGAAAAGGAGCTTGAGGGGTTGGAGTTCAAGTCAGAAGCGTTGTTTGAGCCAAACATATGAAATAGAAAAGGAACAAAGTTTAGATTAGATAAAGAATCCTTAATATAACACCCAAATGAAATATTAAGGCTAGGACCGAACACAATATTTCACAATTCGAAAGAGGGATGCCGTAATCCAATCACAAAATATTTGAAGGTAGGTAAAGCACGATTTACCAATTTCCACCATGAAAAACGAAATGAACAATTAGCTTTTAAATGAAATGAAATTCCTAGATTCTTTTGAGATTCATTGAACTTTTCAATGGCATGTTTAATCTCTATTATGCCCTTCAAGTTTGTGACTGGGATACCGAAGATCACAAACAAGGTGTGAATAACCATGCCAATTAGCTTGGCACTCTCGAGTCATTTACCACGTAATCAATGTGCCGGTTAACCATACACGCTCCATTGATCTATGATAATTCTCGAGCTACCCTTCGCCACCCTTGTTAGTCCAAGTTAGTGTGCCGGTTAACCACACACGCTCCACTAACGACTTGGCAAGGTGTGAAGTGCAATTTCATGGAATACATCATTTTCACATTTTTTCCTAAAGTAACTAAGAATGGGAATTTATAAAAATATTAAGTTACTTTATAAATTTCATTGTACTTATTAATGAGGAATTAATCTCCTATCCTACCTGTTCGGCTAACGACCCTCCACCAATCAAGGAAGCGGTGGGTGAGAGTGGACACCCATTCAACCGTCATTTTAAAGGCAGATTCCTTATACCCCCTTAGAGATCGGCTTCGTGAATGAGACCTACTAACGGTAAGACTGACTCATCTTATACATATATATATATATATATATATATATATATATATATATATATATATATATATATATATATATATATATATATATAAGTATTAAGTTTTTAATATTATAATAGTATAAGGGTTATGTTTTAAACTTTTAAAAAACACTAGGGTTTTAGAATTTAATATTTCAAAATTAAAACTTTTCAATCAAATTTTAAATTTCAAAACTTGAGGGTAAGTTTTGAAATTATTCAAAACTTTCTAGATCAAATTTAAAATAATTAAAATAATCATATAATTTTATCTTTATAAAAAATTTAACCTAATCCAATTTTATTTGGTAAGATAAATGCAAATCAAATTTTAAAATAATTAATTTATCACATAATTTAGTAATTATCTTAAAATTTGACCAATATCCTTAATTAAATGAGGATATCCATTACCATATCAGAAAAATCGATTTTAATCAGTTAAAACAACTTATGGTAATTATCCTTATCTAATTTAGGCTTAAAATCCGAAAATTCTGCAATCAGACGAGTCAACTCGTTGAGCCAGGCTTTGCACTCGTCGAGTAGCCTCAAGTCGTCGAGTCCCACAATGGAATCATCGAGTTCATCTGGCAGAGGCCAGATTTCGATTACTTTTAGCTTTGAACAGTTAACCATGGCATCAAATACAATAGAAAAACACCCTAAGCTTTGATACCACTGATGGGTTTTGAGCACTACATCATTCCTATGGTGCACATGCAACCCTAATGCTTTAGATCTAGGTTTTTTCTCAAGTTATACATGCAATTCTATTATCCAAAGCATGAGCCCTAACTAGCATACAATTTTCAAAATTGATAAAATAAAACAAAGTTAGATGAATACCTTTTCCTTGTAGCTTGTAGACCTTGACCTTCAAGAGCTTAGTGCCTCAATTATTGCACCTCTAGTGAGTCACAAACACCAAGTAGGAATTCGAAGAATATGAGAGAGGTTGGGAGTCTCTAAAAACCGGCTAGGGTTTCCTCTAAGGATCAAGTGGCCGATTTTAGGGATCCTAGGGGTTCCTTATATAGCTGAACTACTATGGTTTCAGGTAAAATCCTAATTTTACTGCTTAGGCCTTAAGCAACCTATGGAACCCTTCTAGAATGCCCTATGGACGAATTCTCCTATGTGATTCCCATAGAATTCGTCCACCCCTTCTATTAGGAGTCCACAACCCAACTTGCAACTAACAGTTAATTGCAATATCAGGCCCCATACATTTAATCAGTCTCTTTTGATCACCAAATTAATTTCTGATCAATACTAATTAAATAATATGATTTTTTAATTAATATATTATTCTTATAATATATTAATAAATCATAATTAACCTCTTTGTCCATAATTCATCCTATCAAATTGCTATGGTGAAGGCAACCCAAAAGGACTATGCTACTATCGGGTCAAGTACATATCAATTATAGTTATGGTCTTAGACACCTAATCCAATACATCCATCATGGTGGCACAACATGGTGTAATCCTTAATCAAAACCAACTTCATAGCACCCTTGAACAATCTTGAGCATCATAGAGGACTCCATAGCATACTTGGCTCATCAGGGATACCATGACTCATCAAGGAACCAAAATGGCCCATCTTGCACCATGATGGCGCAACATGTGCAAGGATGGCACAATAGGCATCAAGAGTGGCGCAAAAACTTCTAGTTTGGAGCAACATAATCACCTTGGTGCAACAAGGACCATCTTGGCGCAACAAGGAAATGTTTGGCACGATAAGAACCTACTTGGCGCAACAAGGATTATTCATTGCACAAGAGGGACTCTCCATGGCGCAAGAGGGATATGCTTGGCACAAGAAGGACTACCATTGGCGCAACAACATCCTTCTTGGCCCAACACTTCATCAGATGGTGAAACAAGGTCCCCTTGTTGCTCCATATCACTCCCAAGTTCTCCAAACCTCTTCCAGGTGCTCCGAACCCCCTTCTGTATGATCCGTACCTTTGGAACTTGATCCGTTCCTTTGTCAGATGATCCATTCCTTTGTCAAATGATATGTTCCTTTGTTACATGCTCTATTGACCCCAAGTGCTCTATTGAGTTCCAAGTGTTCCAAATGCTCAATGAACATGATCCAAATGCTCCATGAACATGATCCAAATGCTCGAGTCACATTTAACAATCTCCACCTTGACTTGAGCATCCTATGAACTCCATCTCAAACAAGAACTTCCTCTCCCTTCCTACCATCAATCCCCGAAGGGGCTTACCTCCTGCGAACATCCACCAAGTCCAAGAAAAGCTTGAACTTCTCTTTGGGAAATGACCATGTCACCATGTCTTCCGGATTCTCCTTGGTACCAGACTTTTGAATGCATAACTTGTCATAGAACATGATAGGTTTCTCTACCTTCAAAAGAAGACTCTGAACGAGACCAACTGCCAATGATCTTCTTATTTGCATATTATTTTCATGGTCCAAGTCTATCAATCCAACCAAGGTTGTATGTCGTGCATTAGCACCATACACCAGACAAACATCAAGCATTCCCTTCAAGTGTCGCAAGATCCACTTTACCACTTCCCAATGAGCTTTTCCCCGATTTCCCGACATCAACATCACCAGACACATCTTTCCTGGGTTGAACAAGGGATTCCTCATGTCTATGTTGTTCCATGCCACCCTGTTGTTTCTCATTTATCACAAAATTGTGTGGGGTTTCTATTTCAAACTCCACCTTATAGCTAGCATCCTGATCGTTCCTTGCAACACTTGTACCACCTCCTCTCTGGTTACACATATCAGATTTAAAGGTTAAATCTATGCTAATAATGAATTTTGTAGTTTGTTCTTGTGTACACCACAAACAATGACTTTTCCCTCCAGATGCATATCTAGAAATATACACTTCATTTCCTTGTGCTCCATTTTACCAACATTCAAACGAGCATAAGTAGATCATCCAAACATTCGTAAATCAGTGTTCTCAGAGGGTTTCCCAGAACACACGTCTTGAGGAGTCTTACAATCAATTGCAGTTGATGAAGATCTATTCACCAGATAGCAAGCAGTATTGACTGCTTCTGCATAGAATTGCTCCGATAAATCAGCAGATAATCACATGCACTGAGCATGCTCCACCAATGCTTGGTTCATTCACTATGCCACTTCGCTTTGCTATGGTGTTAGCCGTATAGTGCGATGCCTTACTATACCTTCTATTTTGCAGAAGTTATCAACCAAAGCCTTGAAAAACTCTAACCCATTTTCCATTCTAAGTGACTTGACATCGTTCCCGGTCTGTTTCTCAACCATTGCCTTCCACTCCTTGAACCGCCCAAACACTTCATCTTGGTCCTTTGTCTTCATAAAGTACACTAAGGTATTCCTTGAGTAATCATCGATAAAAGTCATAAAGTATTGACATCCACCATGACACTTCACAGGAGAGGGACCCTATAGATCTGAGTGAATACACTCGAGAATCTCCTTACTTGAGTGTTGAATCGATTTGAACTTCACCCTGCTTTGTATCTCTTGAACAGAAGCTTCACCAGGTTTAGCATTTCCATTTTCATCTCCACCAAACAACCTCTTCTTGCTCACATGTCCCAAAGTATGATGCCATAAATTTCTTTCGTCATCATACTGATCCAAGGATTATGATACAGTCACCGTTCTCCCAATCGTACACCTATCTAGAATATAAATCCCATGAGGATTCATCCTTCCCTTCATAACTACAAGAGCACCCTTGGAGACTCTTAACCAGTCAACCTTTGCAGAATACTTCATTTCATCCTTCGCCAAAGTGCCAAGAGATATCAAATTCTTTCGAAGCTCTGGGACGAACCAGCAATCCAGTTTCCTGACCATACCATTATGTATCTTGATATGCACCATGTCACTGCCCTTAATACTTCTCACCCAATAATCACCCATCTTGACTATGCCATTCCACTCTTTGAAGGAGTCGAACCAGTCGCGATTGGATGTCATATGATAGGATGCTCCAGAGTCGAAGACCCAAGCATCACCATAAGTAGATGTATAAATTGTCAAAACATCATCATCATCCCCTTCATCAGAATTTTCTTGAATCACAGTAACATTGTTGTTGCTTGGACCAACACCATTATTCCCTTTCATCAGCAATGGATAATCCCTTCTGAAGTGCCACTTTTACTTAAAGTAATAACATTTAATGTTGAATTTAGATTTGGAACTTGACTTCCGTTTGTTACCTCCACCTCTATTCGATTTTCTTCCTCTGCATGTGAAAAAACCGGAACTGGAAACTTCTTCTCTAACTGAAACTTTTCTTTCCAGTTCCTTAGATAACAAAGAATCCTACACATCATTCACAGTGATCATTGTCCTACCATACAACATGGTATCAACGGAATTCTCATAAGAATTCGGCAGTGAACATAAGAGTATAAGTGCTTGATCTTCATCTTCAATCTTTACATTCACACCTTGTAGGTCCAAGATGATCCTATTGAAGTTGTCCAGATGATCCTTCACTTGGGTGCTTTATGACAGCCAAAGAGTATAAAAAAGTTGCTTCTCGTATAGCTTGTCTATCAAACTCAACAGAATAGTGTTATGAGCTCTTTCAAGAATATCCACCTTCCTTTCTGCTGCCATGTCCTTTGGCCGTTTTGCTTCTCGTTCCAGTTCCGCTACACATCCTTGTTGAACTAGAAGAGCCTTCATCTTCACCTTCCACAAAGTGAAATCATTCAAACCATTGTACTTCTCCAAATCAAACTTGTGAGATGCCATCTTAAATCAACAGAACACCAACCGCAACTCTGATACCACTTTTTAAGGAAAACAGGCGATCCTTGTCAAGACTCAGAACAAATCTGATGCCACTTGCCATGTTCTGATGACCCTTGTTAGGAAGTAATGCAGATAACTAGCAAAACTATAAGCACACAAGACATAGTATTTACGTGGTTCGGTCAAGGTGACCTATGTCCACGGGCAGAAGGGGAGTATTCTTTATTTTAGAGTTCTCAAACAGAGGTTACAAGTATAATTCACCAGAGATTCGTCCTACTCACTAAGGATACAAAATACAAGACACAAGACACCTCAAATGACTCTGCATGCATCCCTATTTATACTTGAGGGATCAGACCTAAAACCCTAGTGGGCCAAGCCCATTGGCCCATAGGCCCATGAAAGGTTAAAACCAATCATATTACGCCATGCAACATCTTCTGGAACATTCATCCATGTCATACAATCCATGAGCATCAACAACACACATGATGGAGCACCTTGTGCCATAGTGGAGCATCATGATGTACAAGTGGCGCATCATGAACGCTAATGGCCCAACATCCATCATGGTGGAACAAGATGGTGTAATCCTTAAGCAAAACCAACTTCAGAGCATCCTTGAACGTTATTGAGCATAATAGAGGACTCCATAGCATACTTGGATCATCAGGGATACCATGGCTCACCAAGGAACTAAAATGGCCCATCTTGGACCATGATGGCACAACATGTGCAAGGATGGCGCAACAGGCATCAAGAGTGGCACAAGAACTTCTAGGTTGGAGAAACATCATCACCTTGGTGCAACAAGGACCATCTTGGCGCAATAAGGAAATGCTTGGCGCAACAGGAACCTACTTGGCACAAAAAGGCTTATTCATTGTGCAAGAGGGACTATCCATGGCGCAAGAGGGATATGCTTGGCACAAGAAGGAATGCCCATGGCGCAACAACATCCTTCTTGTCCCAACATGTTGCTCCATATCACTCCCAAGTGCTCCAAACCTCTTCTAGGTGCTCCAAACCCCCTTCTGTATGATCCGTTTCTTTGGTACTTGATCCATTCCTTTGTCAGATGATTCATTCCTTTATTAGATGACCCGTTCCTTTTTCACATGCTCCATGAACCCCAAGTACTCCATTGAGTTCCAAGTGCTCCAAATGCTCCATGAACATGATCCAAATGCTCCATGAACATTATCCAAATGCTCCATGAACATGATCCAAATGCTCGAGTCACATTTAACAAAAGGGAAGGCCCATGTTGGAGGGTCTAGCAGTGGGTCAAAGTCGAAGCCCAACTTTGACGCCCCATGCAGTCAGTGATCTAAAGGAGGCTACTTGCTTCCTTGGTGGCGAAAAGGGTCATTGGAAAAGAAGTTGATTTAAATACCTACAGGACTTGAAAGATGGCAAGATCAAGGCATCCTCTTCAGGTATTTACACTATTCAAGTTAATAACACACATATTTCTCATTCTTGGGTCCTTGACACAGGATGTGGTTTCCATATTTGTTCTGATTTGTAGGGACTAAGCGAAAGTGAGGAGGTGGAGCATGGGAAGCTCAATCTGATCGTGGGAAATAGGCGATCTTCATATGTTACACTGATTGGAACTTATGGGCTTGTGCTTAGTGGTGGTGTTAGGATTAACTTGATTAATTGATCTTATTCATCAAATATGATCTAAAACATTATTTAATTTTATTCACTATTTAGACAACGTTTTAGATATTCATTTGATAATGAAGTTGGTCCGATTTCTGCTTATCATAATCACATTTTTATTTTTAAAGCTTTACATTGTAATGGTGTGTATGAAATTGTGACTTGTGTTGATAACCTAGGAAATAATGTGTTTCATATTGATTCGTCCGTCCAATGGTGTGGACAAATCATGTTTGTGGCATTGTCGGCTTTGGCACATAAACAAGAAACGCATCACCCAACTCGAAAAGGATGGAGTGTTGGAATCATTTGATCTTGGGACAGATTATGAATGCGAATCTTGTCTCTTGGGCAAGATGAAAAAATCACCTTTCACTGGAACATGTGAAAGAGGTGAAGGATTGTTGGACCTAATCCATACGGATGTGTGTGGCCCATTTAGATCGACCACAAGAGATGATAATCGATACTACGTGACATTTAGAGATGATTATAGCAGATACGGTTATATCTACTTAAACAAATGAAAATTAGAACCCTTTGAAAAGTTCAAAGAGTTTATGTACGAGGTCGAGAATCTATTAGGCAGGCAGATAAAGATGCTCATATATGACAGAGGTGGTGAGTATCTTAGTATCGAGGTCCAGGACTATCTCAAGGAATGTGGAATAGTTTCACAATTGACTCCTCCCAGAACACCACAACTTAATGGTGTGTCTGAGAGGCGTAATCGAACCTTAACAGATATGGTTCATTCTATGATGATTCAAGATTCTCTTCCTATTCGTTTATGGGGGTATGCCTTAGAGACAACCGCCCATGTCGTGAATCTTGTTCAAACAAAGAAGGTTTCCAAAACACCTCATGAGATGTGGACAAAGAAAGCTCCCTCGCTCGCACATATCAAGGTTTAGAGTTGTGAAGCACTCGTAAGATGAGAGTCGCATGAAAAACTTGAACCTAGGGCTGAGAAGTGTTATTTTATTGGCTACCCACAAAATTCCTTTGGATAGTTTTTCTATAGACCTAGTGAGAACGTGGTCTTCATAGCTCGAAGATGAGTCTTTCATGCGAGAGAGCTCATATTCATAGAGGATATTCAGAGTGTTATTGATCTTGAAGAAATTCAAGAATCATCCAATTAAGGAACCTCAGACAACACTAGCACTCAAGATGAGGAAGAGGCTCCAGTTGAGCCAGTTGAAAAGTCATTACCTCTTCATCGTTCCAGTAGGGTTAGCATGCCACCCGGGTTCTATGGTTTCCATATTACTACATATGGTCACATGTTTTTCGGTGATCGTACACTGGTAAATTTGGATGAACCTGCTAACTATAAGGAAGAAATGGCAGGCCTTGAGGTTGCTAAATGGAAGGAGGCAATGGACAATGAGATTCAATTCATGTTTGATAACCAAGTATGGAACTTGGTTGATCAGGTATATGGTCAAAAGACAGTCAAGTGCAAATGAATCTTCAAGAAGAAGACCGATATGGATGAGAAATTACACACCTATAAAGATAGGCTGGTTGCAAAGGGCTTTACGCAAACCCAAGGGATTGACAATGATGATACTTTTTCACTAGTAGATAAGTTAAATTCTATCAGGATTATGCTTGCTATAGTTGCATTTCATGAATATGAAATTTGGCAAATGGATGTTAAAATTGCTTTCCTTAATGGAAAAATATTTGATGACGTCTACATAAGTCATCCAGAGGGTTTTATACATGTCAAGTTTCCTGATAGGATGTGTAAACTTGAGAAATCAATTTATGGATTAAAACAAGCATCTCGCAGTTGGAATCTTTGCTTCCATGAGAAAGTCAAAGAGTTTGGGTTATATATAAGTGAAGATGAGTAATGTGTATATGTCAAAGCTAGTGGGAGTATAGTGACTTTCCTAGCCTTGTATGTTGATGACATACTCCTTATATTAAATGAAATTTCAGCCTTGCAAGAAGTTAAGTTTTGGCTTGGGAAGTGTTTCACTATGAAGGATCTAGGGGAAGTGTAATATATTCTAGGAATAAGGACTCATCAGGATAGAAATAATCGTCTTATTGGTCTTAGCTAGAGTACATATTAGGATAAAATATTTAAGCGTTTCAAAGAAAGGGAAGTTTCCCATTCTTAGTACTATCAAGTTGAGTAAGACTCAAAATCCAAGTACTGATGAAGAGATAACTGACATGATCGAGTCCCATATGCTTCGGCTGTAGGATCGATCATGTATGCAACGACCTGTACTCACCCTGATGCGTCTTATGCTTTGAGCATGGTTAGTCGATTTTAGGGAAATCCTGGCAGATCCCATTGCTGTAACATCATGTTTGTCATTTCTTATTTCAGGTTCGTGAGCCAGAAGTCTATTATGTGAAGGCTTTGGGCCTTAAGGAGGTAATGTTTAGACATTTTCGAATGAGGAAATGATGGTTGCGAGATATTAAACTTTGAATTGTGTTTCGGTCTGAAAGGTAGAAATGGGAAAATTATAGGACGACGTCTTGCACAAAATATGGATTTTTTTCTAGAAGTTTTTAGTCTAATATATATAGATAATATTATAGGGCTCTTCAATCCCTTTCTGTGGATATGAAGATTGTCGAAAACAGAGGTGGAACATAGAAGTTATGGTTGTTAGAAGTTAGGATGGTTTTTGGGTTTAGCCTAGTACATTGGGCGTACAGTATGTACGTTAGGCGTACTAGGAGAGGATGATCATGTAGATTCAACCCGGTACGTTGGGCGTATGCGATCAAAACCCAACTCTGATTTCGGGGTTTTGAGCACTATTTAAGCTCCATAACGTCCCCAAACCTTTTCCATTCTCAGCCTCCACCTCCCCAACGTCCTCCCTTGAAAACCTAACCCTAGTTTGAGCCTTGTAAGCAAAAGAAGGTGTTTTAAAGTGATTTGGAGTGTTATTGGTGCATCTTGGTGAAGAAGGAGCTCATTGGAGATGTGTTTGTTGTATTGGAGCTTGTGGATCTATACCTTGTTCACCTTGATCTTTCTTCTGGATGTATAAAGCTTGAATCTTGATGATGCATTGTTAGATCTAGCTAGTTTTGATTATTAAGAGCTTTTGGTTACTTTAGTGCATAAATTTTAGATCTTGAAAGTTTGTGACCTTGTTATGGATAAAGTTGAAAATTTTATCCATCTAATCAGCATATTGATTCAGATATGAAGGTTGGAGACTTGGACCTAATGGATTAAGTTGAGAAGATGCACTTTTGGTCCATTTGAGACTTAAAAACTAGATCTTGGTTGTTTGGACCATTCTAATGGATCGAGTTGGAAACTTTATCCATTATAGAGCTATTAGGAACCATAAAAATGTGATCTTGGTCCTTCTATCCCTTCCATGCAAGAGTTGTGATGTCTTAATGGATTAATAATTTAGGGTTTTAGCTTTTGCACCTTTTCTAGCAAGGGAAAGTCATAAAGGTGGAAACTTTATGACTTAATTCGATGTTCTGAGTCTAGATCTGAGCTCTAGACAAAAGGCCTTAATGTATAAAGTGCTTAATGGAGGAGTGAGGATAGGCTGCATACGTTGGGCGTACTCAACAACCTTGGATTTTGACTTTTGTTGACTTCCGTTGACCATTGAATTTTTGACCAAGTTTGACTTTGGGTCAAACTTGAGGGTTTTGGACTATTGATCTAGGTTTTAGCTAGTTGTGATGGTTAGAGGATTCGCGGGAGCAACCAATGCAGAAGGGAGCGTATCGCAGTGTTTAAAGGTTCTTCGATTCAGGTGAGTTTTGCCTCATTGTACTCGTGGGTCGAAGACACCCATGTTAGCCCAATAGTTTTGGCTATCTTTTAGTGGAGGGATGCATTAGGGACTGTATATAGTCATGTAGGATAGACTGAGGACTCTTGATCTAGGCTTTTTGCGTGTATATTGATTAGTTGTATATGGTCGGGATTAAATATCCTTAGAATCATCGACTTAGCCTTACTTCTTGTTCCTTGTTTGGTTGTGGACTTAGGGAAGAGTTGATTATTTAGTAGTCTATCTAACCCATATGGTGTACAACAAGCATGCATAAAAGCAACCGGTGGTGCGGGAGCAAGGATAATCCTAGGAAGAGTGCTTAGGAAGTTAGTTGTAGCTCGTAGGAGAAGTAGGGGTTAGCACACCTAGGAGTGGTCTAGTGCAATGAATTAGGACCTTTGGATGAATTATGAATCGACTACAGATAGGTGTGGAAGGTAGTATGGGCCTGTACTACTGAAAGCATACGATCTGTATGAGATTTAGGAAGAATATCGAGGTTACTAAGGAATTAATAAGAGGGTAGCCTGGTGTGTTAAGCACTGCGTTTGATGTCTGATCTTTCCATGTTGAATTTTTTAGTATGGCCACTGTTGAAGGTTCAGGATCAGGAGTTGGCAGCTCTGGGATAACAGATCTAAGTGAGGAGGAGATACGCGGGATCATTGTTGCCGGAGTGGTCGAGGCAATGTAACGCCCGTAGATCCGGGCTAGTCAATTTAGAGATAATAGGGGTCGAAAACGACTTTTTGACAAAATATTATTTAGAATAAATAATCTTAACCAAGTTTTAGAATACGTCTCAAGGGTTCCGTACATATAAAGAACGTTGAAATCCGAGTTATAACGAAGAAGTTATGGTCCGTCGAAGTTTTACGGCAAAACCGACACGACACCGGAAGACGTAAATAGTGAATTTACGATGGAGAACTTTTTAGCCTTAGAAATCTAAACAAAAGTTGTAGTATACGTTAAACCGAGAACATACAAAAAAAAGAACGCCCAAATCTGACTTCGTATGAGGAAGTTATTAATTTTCTAAGATTTGGCTTAGCAGTGCACAGCCCGAAACTCGAATTTTAGATCGAGCGGTTTTTGGCCTACGCGACCTAAATGAGAATTTAAGATCTCATTAATAGGAACTCAACGGTAAAAAGACAGACGAAAACAGAGTCTGTATGTAGAAGTTATGAATTTTACGCAGACATTTAAGAGTATAATCTCCTCGTACAGTTAAATTTAAGATCGGTCAAGAATTAGCCGACGAAGTCAAAATGGAAGTTGTAGATATTATTTTTACCTACGCGTGGATATAAAGCACGTCAAAAACGGAGGTCGTATGTGAAAGTTACAGATTTTAGAAGTCGGAAGTGTGATGTGCGAAAATGGGTGATGTGGCACAATCTTGGCCATTGCTTTCTCCCCAAGTCTTGCCACTAGATGGTGACATGTGGCACCAAGTTCAGCCATTTTTCACCCAATAAATAGAACCTCTCCCACCCTCATTTTCTTCACACATTTCCCATTTTTTCTTCTCTTTACTCTCTCTCTAGAACCTCTCTCTAGCCCCGAAACCCCCCGAAAATCCTAGGAAACCTCCCTAGCACGAGGCGGAAGCCCCGGAGTGCTCGACGGCTCCGAGGAGAAGAGCTTTTCGGCTTGGGAACGCTGATCCAAGCAAAGCCCGGTTTTCTATAAAACCCGCTGTAAGTGAGCTACGCCTACGCTATTTTTAATATAGCTTTTATTTAATTATAGTAACGTTATTAGGAACTTATAATAATTATTTGAGCTATTATTATGGGTTATATAAGTATTGTTTAACGCTTATATAATAGTAATAATAGCTAGACTAGCAATTAGTCTCGGCGAATAATAGAGTAAATTCTAGTGGTAATAATACTAGGTTTCGTCGAAGGAAATTATTTTTAAGAAGCGAAGCGCTGTCTGAGTTTGGAATCACCACCTTTTCAAGTGAGTGCATGGTCCCTTTCAGCTTACACATAGATATGAAGTATTTTATATAAATTACGTGTTGTGTGTGCATATTAGCTGTATACTTGCTATCTATGCTGGATGAATGATTTTATACATGTTTTAAATGATTTAAACTGTATATGTATTTTATATCTACAAAATGTGTTGGGTAAAATATGGGTAGATGAATAGTTGTTGTGTGACAAAATAAAATAATGAGAGGCCTCGATATAGATGTTATTGATGATCCAGTCATCTAGCGGAGTATAGATGACGACCAAGGACTATTCTAGACAGTCCAGTGGAACGCTAGCAGGCTAGCAACCTTTAGGTGTATATTTGAACTGTGTGCTCACCAGCAGTACTCCATCCCTCACATGGTTGCCTTATTTGACATGAATTGCTGAGGAACCCCCGAAGCATGTGTTGTCACCCCGATGAAAGTCCTTAGACTAGGTCCCTTGTGTTAGACGTTTTAGGGACGTAAAGTGAGGATAACGGGAAGGGGTAATCGGGTTTGTTTGGTTGACGAAAATAATAAACTTATTTATTGTGGGTTGAAAACCCTATGTGCTCACCAGGCTCCCAAGCCTGACCCACTTAGTTTCTTGTATTACAGGAAGTGGCGCATGAGCATAGAAGTTTGGATGAGAGATAAGGGATTATAGGCCTGTAAATACGAAATAATGTAGTAAGGCTTATGTTGTACTGTTTATGCTTATGATCTGTATCGAACATGACATCCCGAGTCTTTTAATGAAATACATTTATATGGAAATGCTTTTGATAAATCTTTATCATATTTTTGTATTGGGAAAAATTCTGCAACTCTTTTATTTAAAATGTTACTCTGGTTTTCAAACAAGCATAAACAAAATCGGTCTTTTCTGGCCGTGAAAATGGGGATGTCACAGTTGGTATCAGAGCATTAGTTTAAGCGAACTAGGAATATGGATTTATTTCTAGACTTAAACTTAGAATGCTAAGCAAGGATTGTGAGGAGTGTGTCTAATAAAATTTAGGTAAAGCACCTGAATAGACACAAGCACTAGCTAATTTAGGGAAAATGCCTAACATGCTTTTATGTGCTAAATGATTCATGATATGCATTGTATGATCGGATCTATGGTTTGTTGCCGACCGGATCTAGAAACTTTATGTGTTCAGATTTCTAAACGTTTAATTACGGTATTAGAGCTGGCATATAACTTTTCGGAGAAATAGGGAGAATTACACGTCGATCGTAAATAAAATCTTTCCTATCTTAATTCTCGTCATTGCACACCGAACGTCTGATTTGGTATATAGATCGAAATGGCAAGAACCCGTAGTTGAGCCGGGAATGCAAATGGGAACAGGAATCAACCACCAGTGATTGAAGAAATACCTGTTGTAGCAGATGCTCCTGAGCCAATTACAATGGCCGGAGTACAAGCCATGATACGGGCTATGTTGGCTGAACAACGGGAAGAGATGAGGCAAATGTTGCATGAAAATAAGGATGAACCTACAATGCCAGTTGAACAGCCCGAATTGAACGATGGGCAGTCAGAAGGAGGGAATTACAGTGGGACCGTTGGTCAAGCCAACCCACCAATAGTTTGACAAAACAACCAATATGACGGAGTCGAGAGGAATGGATGCAAGTACAAGGATTTTCTGACTTGCAAGCCATCGACTTTCACTGGAAAGGAAGATCCAATCGGAGTCATGGATTGGATCTCGGAGATGGAGTTAGCTTTCATGACTTGTGGTTGCAGAGGCAAGTTACATACCACCTTTGCAGTAAGCCAATTCCGAGGAGGTGCTGTGCGCTGGTGGAATACCCTGGGGAAGACTCTGAGCCCCAATGAGCCCCTGCAACTGACATGGGCAGAGTTTTTGGTGCAGTTCAAACGCAAGTGCTGCTCAGCCCAAAACCTGCTCGAGCTAGAGAACCAGTTCCTGACCTTGAAGAAAGGAAGCATGTCAATTGATGAATACACCAACAACTTCACAGAGAAGATGGAGTTCGCCTTGCATCTTGTTCCAGATGAGCTGACGAAAATCGACAAGTACGCAAAGGGAATTCCATGGGAGTACGCGGTGCCAGTGCGTCAGGCACCTACTCTGGAGGCAGCTATCTGGGCTGTCAAGTCTGTGGAGGATATGATTAAGGGAAGAGCTGCCAACAAGATTGAGGTTGGCGAAAAGAGGAAGTTTGAAGGGTCTACGAGGCCCAATAAGAAGATCAAGTCTGGTTTAAAGGAGTTTAGCGGAGGAGGAAACAAAGTGAAATGGTGCGAGAAGTGCAAGAAGAAGCACTTTGGGAAATGTAGCGAGGAAGTGACTTGCTACAAGTGTGGGAAGACCGGACATTACGCCAATGAGTGCACCGCCAGCAAAAGGGTGTGTTATGAATGCCGTGAAGAATGGCACGTTGCTAAGGATTGCCCGAAGAAGAAAGAGGCGGCAAGACCAAACATTCCACCGAAACCGAAGGCAAGAGCGTTCCATATGATCCTTGACGAAGAAGATGGAAATGAAAGGGATCAAGAATGAGGATCTATGAAGTAGTCGTGTAAATAGTGCTGGGTTTTAGGTACAACAAATAAACTAGAAAACAATTCCTAAGTTCACATGCAACCTACTTTGGATCAATGTTTTAACTATTGAACATACAACTTTGAATTGCAAAACAAGAACCCTAGAGGAGAGAGGCTAATTTCGAAATTAACAAACTAGGGTTTAGGGTTTACATACCTTTCAATTATTATAGCAAACAATTGATATTCCCTTGATCTTGATCTTGATCTTCTTGGAAGCTTTAGCACCACAAGTGTAATGCCTCTAATGGAATCAAACCCAAACTAGCAAGAAGGAAAGTAGAAGAGAGAGGGGAGAGGGAGTATGCAAAATCTCGGCCTTAGGGTTTCTTCAAAAGAAAGAGTGTCCAAAAACATGAACCAGGAGGCTCCTTATATGGCTGAGGGATCTAGGGTTTAAGGGAAACCCTAGTTATCCTTTGCTTAGGGCCTCAGCAAACCCAAGGGCCTTATCCAAGCCCCTATGGACGAAATTATTAGGGTTTCCCCTAAAGATTTCGTCCACCCTCTTCCAAGGGGGTTCTAGAGCCTTCCACTCAACTATTAGATAATTGCAAACTAGTCCCTGCACCTTATAATTAATTCTTTTAACCCCAAAATCAATTCTGATTAATTTCTGGCTAACAATTAATTAAACATAATGATTTCTAATTAATATATTAATCCATTAACATATTAATAAATCATTTATATATATATATTAATTTATTAATCTTATAAATTAATATCTCTCCTTTCATAATTTCCTTGTCCAGTTGCTAGGTTGAGGGCAACCCAAAAGGACTGTGCTGCTATCAATTCAAGTACATACCAATTATAGTTATGGGCTTAGACACCTAATCCAACAGTCTCCCACTTGGATAAGTCTGTAACTATAATTGCTAGTATGCCTTCTAAACTTGACCAGCAAATTGTAGCTTCCAAAAGCTGCTGCCGAACTCTGACCCAGTCAGTTACGTGTCCTAAGATAAGTGATCATATAATCCTTCGTTCTGCTAGATATCCCTAGACATAAGACATGGAATGTAATCAATCTCTTTGTCCAGAATCTATGTTTCCCGATTCCTGATTTGTGATGATGTAGGACTTCTAATTGAACACATCAATTTAGTCCTGGCTGGGCCCAGCACATAAGTCAACACCAAATCATCGAGGGGCCCACAAATATCGCTTTTCCTGTTAGGGCAAAAGGAACGAATAAACGTTGACTCATATGCTTGTATCTTTTACTCATCAAATTATACATGACAATACGTTTTATAACACCAAGTTACTGATGCGGTTTCGTATCACCAATGTATTACCGACTTTGTAAATTACAACTCATATATCTTCGTTTCAAGATTATAAGATATTATCGTCTCAGTATTACTCGTGATGAATTCCATGAAGTGATACTCTGAGCGAGGGTTTATCCAATACTCAAATCTCAATTTCTGAGTACTCATGAACATTGCAGCAATTCTATTGCCATGTCTATCCTTAGACAATCTGCAATCCAATTCATGACAGTCTTAATTCACTACTTACTTCCAAGAGTACGAGCGACTGTGGAGTTTGAATAATCTCATTATTCAGGAAGTAAAACATGCAAAAATGAAACACAATAATAAACAATTGACAAAAGGTAGTAGCCAAACTTATAAATAATACTTTATTATTTAATCACCAAAAGTCAATTACATTTACTTTGTTACAAGTTTCAAAAACAAATCCAACTACTAAAACTAATATCATCTTTCAGTCCTATGCTCCGAGCATGCTGAATATGCTTAGCCCTACTCAGACCTTTTGTGAGGGGATCTGTTGGGTTATCTTCAGATGACACCCTCTTTACTATAAGATGGCCTTCTTCAACTCTATGTCTAATGAAATGGTACTTTCTGTCGATATGTCTGGTCTTACCATGATCTCTCGGTTCCTTTGTCAAGGAAACCGCTCCTTCATTATCGCAGAACAGTTCCATAGGCTCCTGGATGGTTGGAACAACTCCGAGATCCCCGATGAAGTTCCTCAACCAAGCTGCTTCTTTCGACGCTTCACTTGCTGCAATGTACTCTGATTCACAAGAAGAATCAGCCACCGTATTTTGCTTGGAACTCTTCCAAGTAACTGCTCCTCCATTCAGTAAAAATACCCAGCCCGACTGAGAACGGAAGTTATCTCTATCCGTCTGAAAGTTGGCATCACTGTAACCATCTACTCTCAAAGTATCACTGCCACCAAGCACAAGAACCCAGTCCTTTGTCCTTCGCAAATACTTGAGTATATTCTTAGCTGCTATCCAATGAGCTCTACCTGGGTTTCCCTGATAGCGACTGACCATGCTCAAAGCAAATGTCACATCAGGGCGAGTACATGTCATAGCGTACATGATCGATCCGACAGCGGAAGCATAAGGTACACGACTCATGTCATCTATTTCAACATCTGTACTCGGGCATTGAGTCTTACTCAATTTGGTATTCCTCTGGATAGGTAGCTCTCCCTTCTTGGAATTTTCCATACTAAACCTCTTTAGTACCTTATCCAAGTATGTGCTCTGACTAAGTCCAATTAGTCTCTTCTTTCTATCTCTCAATATTCTAATCCCAAGAATATAGGCAGCTTCTCCAAGGTCTTTCATGGCAAAACACTTTCCAAGCCAAGACTTAACTTCTTTCAAGGTTGGAACGTCGTTACCAATGAGTAATATGTCATCGACATACAACACCAGAAAAGTTACTATACTCCCACTAGCCTTGATATACACACATAACTCATCTTCACTTCTAGAGAAACCAAACTCTTTGACTTTCTCATGGAAGCAAAGATTCCAACTGCGAGATGCTTGTTTCAATCCATAAATGGATTTCTCAAGCTTGCACACTCTATTGGGGAACTTTGCATCAACAAAACCCTCTGGCTGACTCATGTAAACATCTTCAGCCAACTTCCCATTAAGGAAAGCAGTTTTGACATCCATCTGCCAGATTTCATAATCATGAAAGGCAACTATGGCGAGCAATATCCTAATAGATTTAATCTTAGCCACTGGCGAGAAGGTCTCATCATAGTCAACCCCTGGGGTTTGAGTGAAACCTTTTGCAACCAGTCGAGCCTTGAATGTGTGCACATTTCCATCCATGTCTGTCTTCTTCTTGAAGATCCATTTGCACCCAACTGTCTTACGACCTGGTGCACTATCAACCAAATTCCAAACTTGGTTGTCATACATGGACTTAATCTCGCTGTCCATTGCCTCTTTCCACTTGGAAGCCTCTGGGCCTGCCATTGCTTCCTTATAAGTGACTGGTTCATCTAAGTTTACCAGTGTTCTGTCACTTATGAATGTGTCACCATCTGAAGTAATATGAAAACCATACAACTCAGGTGGCACACTCACCCTAGTGGATCTTCTAAGAGGTAATGAGTTATCGATTGGTTCAACAGGAACTGTTTCCTCTGGTTGAGTGCTAGTGTCATCTAAGGTTCCTTCATTGGCTGACTCTTGAATTTCTTCAAGGTCAATAGTGCTCCCACTGTCCTCTTTGAATATGAGCTCTCTTTCAAGAAAGACTCCTCTTCGTGCTACAAAGACCACGTTCTCACTAGGCCTGTAGAACAAATATCCAAAAGACTGCTTTGGGTAACCAATGAAAACACATTTCTCACTTCTAGCTGCTAGCTTGTCGTGAGTCTCTCGTCTTACGAAAGCTTCACAACCCCAGACTTTAATGTGTGCTAACGAGGGAACTTTCCCTGTCCACATTTCGTGAGGTGTTTTGGCAACCTTCTTTGTAGGGACAAGATTGAGGATGTGGGCGGCTGTCTCTAAGGCATACCCCCAGAAGTGAATGGGAAGCGAAGCCCGACTCATCATAGAACGAACCATGTCTAACAAGGTTCGATTACGCCTCTCAGCTACACCATTTAACTGTGGTGTCCTAGGAGGAGTCAATTGTGAGACTATCCCACATTCATTCAGATAGTCGTTAAACTCGATACTAAGATACTCCCCGCCTCTATCGGATCTAAGTATCTTTATCTTTCTACCTAATTGATTTTCGACTTCATGCTTAAACTCTTTGAACTTTTCAAAAGTTTCTGACTTATGCTTGATCAAGTAGATATATCCATATCTACTATAATCGTCAGTGAAAGTCACATAGAATCGATTAGCATCTCTTGTAGTTGATCTGAAGGGCCCACACACATCCGTGTGTATGAGATCCAACAGACCTTCACCTCTTTCACAAGACCCTGTGAATGGTGATTTTGTCATCTTTCCCAAAAGACAAGATTCACACATATCATCTGACTTTAGGTCAAATGATTCCAACACTCCATCCTTTTGGAGTTGGGCTATGCGTTTCTTGTTAATGTGTCCAAGACGACAATGCCACAAGCATGCCTTGTCTACACTATTAGACAAGTCAATATTAAGTACACTATTTCCTAGGCTATCAACACAAGTCACTGTTTCATACACACCATTACAAGGCAAAGCTTCAAACATAAAAACACCATTCTTATAAGCAGAAATTGAACCATTCAAATCATTAAAAGAATATGTAAAACCTTGTCTGAACAATGCATGAAATGAAATAATGTTTCTCGTCATCTCAGACGAATAGCAACAATTTATTAAATCTAATCTAACATCATTACTAAGCAGAAGCTGATAAACTCCGATCTTGGTTACTGGTGAAGACTTTCTGTTTCCCACGATCAGGTTTATCCTTCCTCGCTCTATCTCCTCACTTTCCTTTAGACCCTGCAAATCAGAACAGATATGAAAACCACATCCTGTATCAAGGACCCATGAACGAGAAGATAATGAGTTATTAGCAGAAATAGTGTAAATACCTGCCGAAGATGGCTTCACTTTGCCATCCTTGATATCTTGCAGATATTGTGGGCAAGATCTCTTCCAATGCCCCTTTTGGTTGCAGTAAAAGCAATCTGCCTCTTTTGGATCAGAAACATGGGGAGTGGAACCATTGGGCTTAGCCTTTGGGCCATTACTAGATGACCCAGCTTGAGCCTTGCTCTTCCAGTTTTGCTTGGGAGGACCTTTCCTCTTTTTCCCCTTTCCCTGTCCAATAGCCAAAACAGGGGCACTCGTAGGTGTGGAGGGTATACTTTTACCCTTCATCCCTGCCTCAGCTGTCTGCAACAAGTTGTGCAATTGGGCCAAGGTCTGCTCAGTATTGTTCAAATGGTAAGTTAGAATAAACTGACCATAACATTCAGGAAGTGAGTTCAAGACCATGTCAATGGCCAATTCCTCATCAAAGTGAATATTGAGCTTGACCAAACGTTCTATGTAGCGTTGCATTCTTTGCACATGTGACACAACCGACTCCCCATCTTTCATCTTGCAAGCCATGAGTGACTTGACTACTTCGAACTTTTCTTGACGAGCTCGCTTATGGTACTTTTCCATAAGGTCCTTGTTCATATCGAAAGGCCAGTAGTCCTCATAGTACCTCTGCAATTCTGGGGACATAGTTGCCACCATGATGCATGCCACTTTGGTAGCATCATCGTAATGTTTCTTGTAGGCAGCAAGATCTTCAGGAGTAGCTTCATTCTCATCAAGCTCTTTGAGCTCCTTTTCAAGAACATATTCTTTGTTCTCGAAACGAAGAGCCATCTTGATGTTGCGCATCCAATCGTTATAGTTTGAGCCATCCATAACGACTTTGGAGCAGATATTGAGTAAAGAGAAGTTTTGGTTGGAGGAGGACGAAGCAGAAGTGTTTCCAGGAGTAGACATCTGAAAAAAAGTTTTAGTTAGATTTCAAGATACCTTAATAAAATAACCCAAAGATATAATATCAAGGTTAGGATCCAACTATGAAGATTCACAACTCAGAAATGGGATGCCGAGATCCAAGTGCAAATTTCATAAAGGTAGGTGAATGACGATTCACCAATTCCACCATTAGACGAAACGAAGTGAAATTCCTAATTCTTTTGAGATACATTGAAACTATTCAATGGCATGTTTTAATCTCAGATTATGCTCTTCTATTTGTGACTGGGATGCCGAGGATCACAAACAAGATGTGAATAACCATGCAAATGTGCTTGGTAACCTCATTGTCTTTATCATTAACTATTGATGTGCTGGTAAACCACACACGCTCCATCAAAATGACAATTATGAGATACCCATTACTACTCTTCATTAGTGCCTTTTAGTGTGCTGGTTAACCACACACGCTCCACTAACGACCAATAAAGCATAATGTGCAATTTCATGGATTAGCATACTTTTCACATTTTTTCCTAAAGTAACTAGAGTTGGGATTTTGAAAATAATGTTCTAGTACTTTTAATATCATTATACTTTTAATGAGAAGTAGTTGTCCTATCAAATCCGTTCTGCTAACGACCCTCCACTAATCAAGGAAGCAGTGGGTGAGAGTGGACACCCATTCAACTACCATTTTATAGGCAGTTTCCTTATACCCCCCTTATAGATTAGCTTCGTGAATGAGGCATACTAGCGATTTGACTGACCATATTCTTATACATATAATATTAAACCTTTAATTATAATATATATATAAGGTGTGTTTTAAAACTTTTTTAAAACTTCAAGGGTTTATATAAATTTCGAAATTTAAGCTGTTAAATTCAAATTTAAATAAACCAATTAACTAGATTTAATATTTATCTATTAATTAACTATTAATGAAATTATTAAATCTTGTAAGGATTATCTAATTAAATTAATCAATTAATTTAATCCTAATCCTTATCCCTCTAATTTCGAAAAATAGGGTAAGGATAATTATCCAATTAATCTAATTAAGTAACAATTATCCAAAAACAAGAAACCCTAGTTATCCTATTAGCATATTTCGAAATTCATAAGGGAGGAGGCTAGGGTTTTCAAAACCCTAACCCTAATTTCGATTAGGGTTCTTTGGAGGCTAGGGTTTTCGAAAAAACCCTTTGATCCAAAACCCTAGAAATCGAAAAATTGGCCTTTAGGGTTTAATAGCTATAAACCCTAATTTGCAATTCAACAATTGTAGCAATTCAATTTAAAACAACTTGTCTCTGATACCACTGCTGGGTTTTAGGTACAACAAATAAACTAGAAAACAATTCCTAAGTTCACATGCAACCTACTTTGGATCTATGTTTTAACTATTGAACATACAACTTTGAATTGCAAAACAAGAACCCTAGAGGAGAGAGGCTAATTTTGAAATTAACAAACTAGGGTTTAGGGTTTACATACCTTTCAATTGTTATAGCAAACAATTGATATTCCCTTGATCTTGATCTTGATCTTCTTGGAAGCTTTAGCACCACAAGTGTAATGCCTCTAATGGAATCACACCCAAACTAGCAAGAAGGAAAGTAGAAGAGAGAGGGGAGAGGGAGTATGCAAAATCTCGGCCTTAGGGTTTCTTCAAAAGAAAGAGTGTCCAAAAACATGAACCAGGAGGCTCCTTATATAGCTGAGGGATCTAGGGTTTAAGGGAAACCCTAGTTATCCTTTGCTTAGGGCCTAAGCAAACCCAAGGGCCTTATCCAAGCCCCTATGGACGAAATTATTAGGGTTTCCCCTAAAGATTTCGTCCACCCTCTTCCAAGGGGGTTCTAGAGCCTTCCACTCAACTATTAGATAATTGCAAACTAGTCCCTACACCTTATAATTAATTCTTTTAACCCCAAAATCAATTCTGATTAATTTCTGGCTAACAATTAATTAAACATAATGATTTCTAATTAATATATTAATCCATTAACATATTAATAAATCATTTATATATATATATTAATTTATTAATCTTATAAATTAATATCTCTCCTTTCATAATTTCCTTGTCCAGTTGCTAGGTTGAGGGCAACCCAAAAGGACTGTGCTGCTATCAATTCAAGTACATACCAATTATAGTTATGGGCTTAGACACCTAATCCAACAAATAGTACCACGTGGTGTAGCCTATTAGAGGCATAGTATAGGTTGAACTTGAACACCTATGTAATCGTTTCAAGGAATAATATAAAACCTTCGTTTTTTTATCTAATGTGTCAAGTTGTTATGTGATTTTCTTATATGGTGACTTGGGTGAACTGCGAGGCAATACTTGGGACGAGTATGAGTAGGTGTGAAAGGTAGTAGAGGCCTATACTACCGGAAGCACAGGACTCACGCCTGGATCAGGGAAAGTCACAAGTTTACCAATAAGCTAGTAATTGATACCGTTTTATTCAAATATGTCGTTTCCATCGTTTCGGTAATGACTAAGAGGATGATTGTTATTCCAACCCTAGTGGTCATATCGAATTGAGTCCGACTACGATAAGTATGTTACGTGGTTCAGAGAACCAAGTTTGATGTAGCATCTGACCTAAGTCGGAAGATTAAAATAAAAGATAATCAAAGCGATCGGTAGAGGTATCACGATAGTTGCTTGTAGCTAGAAATGCTACCTTTTAAGATGTGATTAGAACATGAAGAAATGTATAGTCTGTTCTGGAAGACTCTAAGAGACCTGAGTCTAAGCGTGGGAACATATGATGATAAGTCATTAGAATATGACACATCAGTCCATTTTAGTAATAAAATAACTTATCTTAAGTTTGTTAAGAAGAAGAAGCAATCTCCAGTAAGGATCGAGATTGTGACTTGAAGGACATAATTTGGAGTCTCACGGTAGATGGGGAGCAAGTGCAAGATCGAGCACCGCCTGCAATCATGAAGTCTTAGAGTTAGATATTCGTTCGAAGAAACATCAAAGTTACGGTTATTACTTAGGATGAAGAGATAACATATGGAGTCATCATGTGAGCCCTGTTTCGTTGATGATTCCGGGACGTAATCATCCTAAGGGGGAGATAATTGTAACGCCCGTAGATCCGGGCTAGTCAATTTAGAGATAATAGGGGTCGAAAATGACTTTTTGACAAAAGATTGTTTAGAATAAATAATCTTAACCAAGTTGTAGAATACGTCTCAAGGGTTCCGTACATATATAGAACGTTGAAATCCGAATTATAACGAAGAAGTTATGGTCCGTCGAAGTTTTACGGCAAAACCGCCACGACACCGGGAGACGTAAACAGTGAATTTACGATGGAGAACTCTTTAGCCTTATAAATCTAAACAAAAGTTGTAGTGTACGTTAAACCGAGAACATACAAAAAAAAGAACGCCCAAATCTGACTTCGTATGAGGAAGTTATGAATTTTCTAAGATTTGCCTTAGCAGTGCACATCCCGAAACTCGAATTTTAGATCGAGCGGTTTTTGGCCTACACGACCAAAATGAGAATTGAAGATCTCATTAATAGGAACTCAACGGTAAAAAGACAGACGAAAACAGAGTCTGTATGTAGAAGTTATGAATTTTACGCGGACATTTAATAGTATAATCACCTCGTACTGTTAAATTTAATATCGGTCGAGAATTAGCCGAGGAAGTCAAAATGAAAGTTGTAGATCTCATTTTTACCTACACGTGGATATAAATAACGTCAAAAACAGAGGTCGTATGTGAAAGTTACCGATTTTAGAAGTCGGAAGTGTGTTGTGCGAAAATGGGTGATGTGGCACAATCTTGGTCATTGCTTTCTCCCCAAGTCTTGCCACTAGATGGTGACATGTGGCACCAAGTTCAGCCATTTTTCACCCTATAAATAGAACCTCTCCCACCCTCATTTTCTTCACACCTTTCCCATTCTTTTTTCTCTTTACTCTCTCTCTAGAACCTCTCTCTAGCCCCGAAACCCCCCGAAAAGCCTAGGGAACCTCCATAGCACGAGGCGGAAGCCCCGGAGTGCTCGACGGCTCCGAGAAGAAGAGCTTTTCAGCTCGGGAACGTTGCTCCAAGTAAAGCCCGATTTTCTATAAAACCCGCTGTAAGTGAGCTACGCCTACGCTATTTTTAATATAGCTTTTATTTAATTATAGTAACGTTATTAGGAACTTATAATAAGTACTTGGGATATTATTATGGGTTATATAAGTATTGTTTAACACTTATATAATAGTAATAATAGCTAGACTATTAATTAGTCTCGGCGAATAATAGACTAAACTCTAGTGGTAATAATACTATGTTTCGTCGAAGGAAATTATTTTTAAGAAGCGAAGCGCTGTCTGAGGTCGGAATCACCACCTTTTCAAGTGAGTGCATGGTCCCTTTCAGCTTACACATAGATATGAAGTATTTTATATAAATTACGTGTTGTGTGTGCATATTATTTGTATACTTGCTATCTATGCTGGATGAACGATTTTATACATGTTTTAAATGATTTAAACTGTATATGTATTTTATATCTACAAAATGTGTTGGGTAAAACATGGGTAGATGAATAGTTGTTGTGTGACAAAATAAAATAATGAGAGGTCTCGATATAGATGTTATTGATGATCCAGTCATCTAGCAGAGTATAGATGACGACCACGAACTATTCTAGACAGTCCAGTGGAACGCTAGCATGCTCGCAACCTGTAGGTGTTTATTTGAACCGTGTGCTCACCAGCAGTACTCCATCCCCCACATGGTTGCCTTATTTGACATGAATTGCTGAGGAACCCCACGAAGCATGTGTTGTCACCCCGATGAAAGTCCTTAGACTAGGTCCCTTGTGTTAGACGTTTTAGGGACGTAAAGTGAGGATCACGGGAAGGGGTAATCGGGTTTGTTTGGTTGACGAAAATAATAAACTTATTTATTGGGGGTTGAAAACCCTATGTGCTCACCAGGCTCCCAAGCCTGACCCACTCAGTTTCTTGTATTACAGGAAGTGGCGCATGACCATAGATGTTTGGATGAGAGATAAGGGATTATAGGCCTGTAAATACGAAATAATGTAGTAAGGCTTATATTGTACTGTTTATGCTTATGATCTGTATCGAACATGACATCCCGAGTCTTTTAATGAAATACATTTCTATGGAAATGCTTTTGATAAATCTTTATCATATTTTTGTATTGGGACAAATTCCGCAACTCTTTTATTTAAAATGTTACTCTTGTTTTCAAACAAGCATAAACAAAATCGGTCTTTTCTGGCCGTGAAAATGGGGATGTCACAGGCAATCAGGGAGGCATCTCTGGATTTGTTTGGGTTGGTCAAGATCATGCTAATCAAGGATTTTGACCGGTTCTATTCTGCTGTTACACAGGTAGCTACTGCCGCATCCACAAAAGCTGTCGCCATTGCACGGTCTCAGGTACGCAGAGCGATACAGTACTGAGACTTTAATTATACTAAGCATCCAGAGTTCAGAGGTGATATGGACCCGATCATCGCTTCGAGATATATTTTTAACGTGGATGTATGTTACTTCACATGTGCATGTCCCGAGGGCCAACAGGTGAAGTTTATGCTGAATCTTCTTCGCTGGGGTGCGAAGGATTGGTAGGAGTTTGTGACCCAGGGCTTTTCGTAGGTCGAGCGCGCCGTAGTGATTGGGAGCAGTTTCTGGATATGTTTTGAGCAGAGTATGTTCTTATTGTGGAACGGGAGCGACTGGCAAAAGAATACCTATTGCTCAAGCAGACGCCTGAGTCGGTGACAGAGATCACCAAGATGTTTACAGAGAGAGCTCTTTTCTACCCTAAGTATGCCGTTTCAAAGCATGCATAGATGTTGTGATACTTGAGTATGCTCAAGATGAAGATTTGAGAGTTTGTATCTACTCAACAGTAGCATACCTTGACCGAGATGAAATATAGAGCCAGGAGGAGGGAGATTGACTTATAGATGTAGCAGAAGCAGGAAGGATCAACTTCTGGACAATATCAACCAGTGGGTAAGCGGGCCGAGTCTGCCAACCCGGGTTCAGGATCAGCTGAGGGGAGGAGTTCCGAGTGTGGCAGGTGCGGGAAGTATCCTTATGGGAGGTGCCGATTATTTATATATCGCAGGTGTGGCAAGGAGGGTCATTTTGGTAGGTATTCCATATGGAGTTTGCAGGCTTATTTCTATTGCGGCCAAGAGGGCCACAATAGAGCTCGTTTTCCCATTCTCTCTTTTGGTAAGGTGCTATACCTTGCACCCCTAGCTTGGTAGTTACCTGACGATCCTCATGGGTTGGTCATAGTCCCGGAGATCAAGTTTTGAGTTATCAGTTCTTCTATTTAGTTGATTGTTGCAGTGTTGGTATTCGTTTGTATTTTCTATTTATGTTTCGAAGTTCAGATGTAATCTTGGATGATCAGTTGAAGGGAATTATCTTATTTATCTCTATTTAAATTTATTTCTTGTTATGAATGGATTAATTATCTTTGTCATCGGTTATATGTGTATTAAAATTGATGAATGTTGTGTGGGTTCAGATTCTCCTATGTATCAGGATATCAGTGGTTGGGACCAAGTGGTAGAGTTCAGGTTAGTATGAGTATCGAAGGGTTGTGAAGTTTTCAGATTCTAGCATATATGAAGTGGGGGAGAGAGGAACCTCACAACAAGAAGACTGTGTGCCAAGGTTCGGTTCTCAGTCGGAGTTCTCCAAGTTCAAGACTTTCGCGCGACCGCTGAATCTTCTGATTTCACATCAAGATCATCATCAGTTTTTGGATTTCCCTTCGATTCGTATTATTTTTAGTTGTTATATCATCTGTAGGGAATGCTTGTGCTTTAGACTCTAGGGTGTTAGAAGCCCAGGTTGAGGGATGTGATGAGGGCTTCCTTGTCATTTCTTGTTTGATTGGGGCTTGGAGGTCTGAGTCACGACCCGAAGACCTGGTAGGATTAGTTAAGTCTTGTTGAGATCAAAAAGCTATTGTTGGTTAGTGGATCGGGGGTAGGCCCGAGTGTTGTTGGTTAGTGGATCGGAGGTAGGCCCGAGTGTTGTTGTTGTTTAGTGGATCGGGGCTAAGCCCGAGTGCTGTTTTTTTTCTTAGTGGATCAGGGGTAAGCCCGAGTACTATTATCGGTTAGTGGACCAGGGATGAGCTCGAGTGTTGACAGTAGATAGCTAAGAAGAGATGTCAGAACCGAGTAGGAGCATGGCCCAGTTTAGTATGTGACTAGTCTGTTTTTGTCGCGATGATGCACTTATGTGTGGGATTAGCATTACGACGTTTGGCCGAGAAGGTCTTAATTCGATCAAATTTGCGGATTTCCGGACTGTTTGGTTAATCTGAGGGATTGCATCATGAAATGGAAGCAAGAGCTGATTTCGAGGACAAAAAATAAATTAAGTGGGGGAGAATTGTAACATCCTGTTTCCCGTCGTTTCTTATTTCAGGCTCTTGGGATGGAATTCGATTGTGTAAAGGCTTTGGGACTTAAGGAGGTAATGTTTAGACCTTTTGGAATGAGGCAATGATGGTTTTGAGATCTTAACCTTTAATTTGTGTTTCGGGCTGAAGGGTAGAAAAGGGAAAATCATAGGTCGGGGTCTTGCATGAAATATGGATTTTTGTTCAAGAAGTTTTAGTCCAATATATCTATATAATATTGTGGGACTCTTCAATACCTTTCCCTGGATATAAAGATCATCGAATACGGAGTTGTAACAAAGAAGTTATGACTGTTAGAAGTTAGGTGGGTTTGTAGTTTAGCCTAGTACGTTGGGCGTACTAGGTAAGGATGATCACGTAGATTCAACCTGGTACGTTGGGCGTACTAGTAGTATGCTGGGTGTACGCGATCTGTACCTAAACCCTAATTTCGGGGTTTTGGGCCCTATTTAAGCTCCTTAACCTCCCCAAACCCTTTCTATTCTCAGCCTCCACCTCTCCAACGTCCTCCGTTGAAACCCTAACCCTAGTTTGAGAATTGTGAGCAAAAGAAGGTGATTTTAAGTGCTTTGGAGTGTTATTGTTGCATCTTGGTGAAGAAGGAACTCATTGGAGAAAGTGTTGGTTGTATTGGAGCTTGTGGATCTAGACCTTGTTCACCTTGATCTTTCTTCTGGATGTATAAAGCTTGAATCTTGATAATGCATTTGTTAGATCTAGCTAATTTTGATTATTATGAGCTTTTGGTCACTTTAGTGCATAAAGTTTAGATCTTGAAAGTTTGTGACCTTGTTATGGATAAAGTTGGAAATTTTATCCATCTAATCATCACATTGATTTAGATCTGAAGGTTGGAGACTCGGACTTAATGGATTAAGTTGAGAAAGATGCACTTTTGATCCCTTTGAGACTTAAAAACTAGATATTGGTTGTTTAGACCATACTAATGGATAAATTTGAAAGCTTTATTCATTATGGAGATATTGGGAACCATAAAAATGTGATCTTGGTCCTTCTATCCCTTCCATGTAATATTTACAATGTCTTAATGGATAAATAAGTTAGGGTTTTAGCTTTCAGACCTTTTATAGCCATGGAAAGTCATAAAGGTGGAAACTTCATAACTTAAGTTGATGTTATGAGTCTAGATCTGAGCTCTAGACAAAAGGCCTTAATGAATACAGTGCTTAATGGAGGAGTGAGGACAGGCCGCGTATGCAAGGCATACATTGAGTACGCTGGGCGTACTCAACACCCTTGGACTTTGACTTTTGTTGACGTTGGTTGATTGTTGAATTTTTGACCATATTTGACTTTGGGTTAAACTTGAGGGTTTTGGACTGTTGATTAAGGTTTTACATGGTTTGATGATTAGCGGATTCGTGGAAACAAGCAGTGACGAAGGGAGCGTATCGCAGTGTTTCAAGGTTCTTCGATTCAGGTGAGTTTTGCCTCATTGTACTCGTAGGTTGAAAGTACCAATGCCGACCCACTATCGTTTAGTGGAGGGATACTATAGGGACTGTATATAGTCATGTAGGATAGACTGAGGACTCTTTATCTAGGCTTTCTTGCCTCTTCCTTGTTTTGTTGTGGCTCTAGAGTAGGATCACCTATCCAGGTGTCTTTCTCACCTCTTAGTATCTACAATTATGCATTCCTTGGATTGTTTGTATTTAGTATGTTACTATGTTATAGTGATCTGTTAGATCTGTATCCTGGTATATAGGGTGTTGCTATACAGTAGTGATTTATTAGATTTGTACCCTGGTGTATAGGATATTGTTGTGATATAATGATATGCTAGATCTGTGTATATGTTCGTATATGATAAGATGTAGTAGTGGTATACTGGTTATCATCTAGTGGAGTGCCCTAGGGGTTGTATGTAGTCATGTAGGATAGCTTGAGAACTCTTGATCTAGGCTTTCTAGCATGTTCATTGTTTGGTTGTGGCTCTAGAGCAGGATCATCTATTCGGGTGGCTATCTCACATCTGGTTATTTATGGTTACGTATTTCATGGAGGTTAGCTGGTAGTAAGACAGTGTGATATGAGAGGACTAGTAGGAGGTAGTGAGCTATATGATTGGTGTTTGACTGTATTATGTGCCTGCCTGATCCATGACTGTTTATATGTCGACATATGGTAGCAGTGGGTTGAGGCGGTCCTGCTTTGTACTGTAGGCCAATAAACCCGATGCGGGCTGGCTGTAAGCCGTAGACATGGAGGCTCGGGAAGAGTGGTTGGGTTGAAGTGGTTGGCCAACAAACCCTGGGTATTCCAGCCCGATGGCTGATTGGACCCGTTGCGTGTTGGCATTCTAGTCTGAGGACTGATTGGGCGTGGGCATTCCAATCCGATGATTGTGGGCCGTTATGCATACTTGTATGTTTATCGTATGTGGTATTTTGGGGGATACTCACTAATCTTTTTTGTTACCCATTTATATGTTTTTTAGGTTTTATTGGTGATCATGGGATGGAGAAAGTGGGACTGTACACACTCATCATCAATATTGAGGATTCTGCGTTTCTTATACTACTCTGATTTTCAATAAATGTACTTTGGAATAATTTGTTTTCTTAATAATTTATTTTTAATTGGGAAGTTTTACTTTAATAAAATGAAATTTTTTGGTTGAGAAAATGGGATGTTACAATTGGATTTTCATGAAGAATATTCTTAAGTATATGCGAAGAACGAAGGACATGCTCCTAGTTCTTGGCGGCAGTGATGCATTAAGAGTAAGTGCTTACAGTGATGCCAGTTTTCAAACAGACTGAGACAACTTTTTTTCGCAACCATGCTGATTTTTCTTACTGAATGGAGGAGCGGTTACTTGGAAAAGTTCCAAACAAGACATATTGGTTGATTCCATGTGTGAGTATGAGTACATTACATCGAGTGAAGCATCAAAGGAAGTGGCTTGGCTGAAGAAATTTCTTGGAGATCTCGGAGTCGTTCCAACTATTCAGGAACCCAAGGAACTGTTCTGTGATAATGAAGGTGCGGTTGATTTGACAAAAGAACCAAAGGATCATGGTAGATCCAAGCATATTGATAGAAAGTACCATTACATTCAGCATAAGGTAGAACAAGGACACCTTCTGGTGAAGAGAGTATCATCAGAAGATAATGTTGTAGATCCTTTCACAAAGTCTCTGAACAGAGTCAAAAACTACAAGAATGTTAGGAGCATAGGCCTAAGAGACGATATTAGTTTTAGTAGTTAGGTGATATGTTTGGAACTTGCAACAAAATAAATGTTATAGATTTGGTGAATGAATAGTAGAGAATTATTTATGAGTATCGTACTGAATTATTCAATTATTTGTTCTTGTGTTTCTTTTTGCATGTTTACACTTCCTGAGTAATTTAAATTATTCAAACTTCCACATTCGTTCATACTTTTGGAAGTAAGTAGTGAATTAAGACTGTCATGAATTGATTATAGATTGTCGATTGAGGTTAAGAGTAATTCATGGGTCTTGTCATGAGTAATTCGAAGACGATAACATCTACTGGTCTTAAACGAAGATATGTAGTTCATAGTTTACAAATCAGTTATGCATTGGTTGACTCAAACACATTTCGTAACTGGATGTTATAAAGGGTTATTCCATGTGCGATTTAATATGTAAATTGTATGACTTCATAGTCAAAGCAATTCATTCCTTTTTCCCTAACAAGAAAAGCGATATCATTGGGACCCTCGATGATTTGATGTTGACTATATAGTGTTGGGCCCAACCAGGGCTAATTGATGTGTTCAATTTAAAGTCCAGTTAAGTATTTACAAATTGGGAAACATAATTTTGGACAATGAGATTGATTCTGATCCATGTCTTGTGTCGATATCATATCTTGACGAACGAAGGAATAGTTTATCCCTTATCGTAGGGCCAATAGCTGATTTGAATCAGAGTGTGGTAGTGGCTTCGGAAAGCAATCTTTCTTGGTTATTTCAAGGTTTGTACTTGCAATTGTAGTTATAGACTTATCCATGTGGGAGAATATTGTATTACGTTGTCTAAGCCAATAACTAAATTGGTATATTCATGAAATAGAAGCAAAGTCCTTTCGGGTTGCCCTCAAAACTAGTATTTGGAAAGAATGACTTTTGGAGGAAAATGCTGATTTGTTAATTTATTATATGATTAATAAATTGTAACAAATGATTTATTAATATTATATGATTAATATATTAATTTTAAATAATAATAATTAATTAAGAATTAATCAAAAATTAATTGGAATTAATTTCGGCGCTAATTAGAATTAATTGAAAGTACAGAGACTGAGCTATAATTTTTCAATAGTTGAACAAAATAGGGTTTCTAGAACCTTCTAGATATGGCCGAAATTTGGCTATATCTTTTAGGGTTTTAGGATAATCGTATTAGATAATTATGGGTTTGGATAATTAGCAATTTGAAATATATAATTATGTTGTTCAAATTAGGGTTTCAAGGGTTCCTTATTAGCTATAAATAGGACCCTTATGGATCCCATTTTTCGTCCACTTTCGTAGACTCTCAAGAGATGAAATTTTGCTTTAGCCTCCTATCTCCTCAATTCTTCTTTCTACTAGGGTTTTGGATACAAGCCATTAAAGGTACCATACATTTGGTGATAGTTCTTCCAAGGTCTTGAAGAAGGATTCAACTTTGATTATTTACAATAATAATCAAAAGGTATGTAACCCTAATTTGATATGAATTTCAATTTCATATCCTCTCTTCTAGGGTTTCTTGATATTCATAGTTAGTTGCTATCAATAGATAAAACATAGATCCTTTCTAGATTTCATGTGAGCTTAAAGGTTTAAGTGTTTTTCCGCCACATGTAAAATTTTAGAACCTAGAAAACCCATCAATCTATTCACCAGATAGCAAGCACTATCAACTACTTTCACCCAGAATTGTTTGGATAAGTTAGAAAATATTCGCATGCACCTTGCATGTTGCATGAGTGTTTGGTTCAACCGTTCCGCCACTTCATTTTGATGTGGTGTATGTCGTACAGTGTGGTGCCTCACTATACCTACTGATTTGGAGAAATTATCAAATGGAGCATTGGAGAATCCAACCAATTACAAGTCCTCAGAGTGTTGACCTATTTTCTAGTCCTTTTCTCAACCATGGTCTTCCACTCCTTGAACTTCCTAAACACATCATCTTTGGTCTTCAAAAAGTACAACCAAACCTTCCTTGAATAGTCATCAATGAATGTCACAAAGGATGAGCATCCTCCTTGAGACTTCACTAGTGCAGGACCCTACAGATCTGAGTGAGCATATTCCAAGATTTCCTTGCATGTGTGTTGAATGGTACCGAACTTCACTTGGTGAGGCTTTCCCTTGACACAGGCTTCACAAAACTTAATCTTCCCATTAGAACTGACATGCCCTTCTCACTTATGTTCCCCAACCTACGATACCATAACTCAGTGTTGGCATCACCTTCGTTCAAGGACTGAGAGATAGCTACCATTCCCATAACCATACTGCCTTCTAGAATATAAATCCCTCCATGATTCATCTTCCCTTTTATTATAACCAGAGAGCCTTTGGTATACAGAAAGTACAACCAAACCTTCCTTGAATAGTCATCCCTCCATGATTCATCTTCCTAGTCACCTGCACCAGCATACCTCATCCCATTCTTAGCTAACGTGCTAATAGAAATTAAATTCTTCCGAAGTTCCAGAACGTACTAGTAATCTAACTTTTTGACCTTGTTGTCGTGTATCTTGATATGCACCGTGCCACTACCCTTGATACTGCTCACCCAATCATCACCATATTGACTATGCCATCCCACTATTTGAAGGAGTCAAACCAATCACGATTATACTTCATGTGATAGGATGTTCCAAAATCCAAGACCCAACCATCTGCAGAACTAGATGTAGTAACAGCCAGTACCTCGCTATCGTCCCCTCATCAGAACTTTCTTAAACCACATCAACCGTGTTATTATTGCTTGATTCACTATTAAACTTATTCTTCAGTTGTGGACAATTTCTCTTGATGTGCCCCTTCTCCTTATAATTATAACATTTCACATTCGATGAACCTTTAGACTTCGATTTTGAACGCGATCTCCCCCGGTTTCCCCATTTCCTTTCTTCTGTCCTTCATCTCCCTACTAACAAACCGGAACTAGACACCTCTTTTCCAAGTGAAACTTTTCTTTTTCGTTCCTTGGACATTAGAGAATCCTTCACATTATTCACAATGATCGTTGTCCTACCATAGAGCATGGTATCAACTAAATTCTCATATGAGTTTGGAAGAGAACTTAAGAGAATGAGCGCCTGATCTTCATCTTCAATCTTCACATCAACCCCTTGTAGATCCAAGATAATGCGATTGAAGTTATCTAGATGATCTTTCACTTGGGTACTTTCAGACATTATGAGTGTGTACAACCATTGCTTTTGATAGAACTTGTTCGTCAGTTAGTTGTTCTGGTACTTGTCACAAAGTTTATCATGTTGGGTTTTAGTTCAAATATAGTTTCAAAAACTACAAAATATGGCAAACGGAAGAATTAAAATTTTGAAATAACATAAACATTTTATACCCACCAATGATCTTCTTGCGAGTTATAGAAAGATAAAATACCAACCACAGAAAGGATGAAGAAATTGATGGGGTTTGAGCACTCTAACAACCTTATGGTGCAGATGCAACCCTAAATGCTTTGGATATATGTTTTCTCTAATTATACATGCAATTTGATTTTCCAAAGCATTATCTTAACTAGCATACAAAGCATGGGCACTTGAACAACAAAACTAGTTAGATAACTTACCTCTTATTGAAGCTTGTAAACTTGAACCTTTAAGAGCCTAGCACCCCAAATGTGATGCCTCAAATGCTTCACAACACACCACCAACAACGGAGGACTAGAGAGAGAGTGACTTGCACAAAAATAGGCTATTATGATCTCTTAGAACAACTAGTGGCCGATTTTAGGAGCTAAGGGACTCCTTTTATAGTGTGGCAAAGTCTAGGGTTACATCAATGTAAACCCTAATGGACATGACCTTTCATATTAGTTAGGCTCCACGGGTTAAACCTCTATGGACTATTCATGGACTAACTTATTTGTTTAGCCCATCCTAAATAACCATAGGCCCACACTATAAGAATCATTGATTTACTAAATCAGTCCCCGTATATTTAATTAGTCTCTTTTGATCACTGAATTAATTCCAAATTAATTCTTGATCAATACTAATCAAAATATGATTTCACATTAATATATTAGAACTTATAATATATTAATAAATAATAACTAACCTCTTCTCAAAAGTCCATCCTGTCAAATTGTTTCGGTGAAATGCAACCCAAATGGACCATGCTATTTGCGGGTCAAGTACATACCAATTATAGTTATGGACTTAGACACCTTATCCAACAGTATCCCACTTGGATAAGTCTAATAACTATAGCTACAAGTACGACTTCAGGAACCGACTAGCAATCGTAGCTCTTAAAGCCTCTGTCGAACTCTGACATGCCATTTAGATAAGGGATCATAGAATCATCTGTTCTCAAGATATCAGTCAAACAAATACATGGAACATAGTCAATCTTATTGTCCAGCATTTGTTTCCCGATTTTTGATTTGTTTGACATAGAACTTAATCGAACACATCAATTGAGTTATGATTGGGCCCGACACATATGTCAAAAAAAATCATCGAGGGGCCCAAGATATCGCTTTTAATCCTCCAAGGACTAAAAGGAACAGATAAACTTCGATAATATATGCTTGTACTAACTACTTATTAAATCATACACAATAGTGCGTTTTATAACATCAAGTTACTGATGCGGTTTCGCACTATCAATGTACAACCAAATCATAGTCAACAATTCATATATCTTGGTTTGAAGACTATATGATATTATCATCTCACGATCACTCGTGATAAATTCCATGAAGTGATTCAAGTGAGCGTGGGTTTAATCCAATACTCAGACCTTACGAGCACTCATGAATGTTGTAGCAAACTTTGCTATGTCCAATACACTTCAAACAATCTACAAGCTCATGACAGTCTTGCCTCAACACCTACTTCCAAAGTATGATCGAATGTGGATGGTTTGAATACCCTAGTTATTCGGGATGTCAAAACATGCAAAGTGAAACACAAGAATAATCGAATCCAATATGATCTCAAAACTTTTGAATATAAATAAAACACCTTTTATTTAATCACCATATTGATTACACATAATTCATTGTATAATGTTTCGATTTATCAACTTAATAATTGAATTAAAACAACAGTTATCCCATGCTCCAAGCATGCACACTGTGTTTGCATATGGTCCTTACTTTATGAAATAGATCAATTAAAAGCATTTCAATGACACTCATTTCACAATTCCAAATCCTTATCGTAAATGTAAGAATACCGAATTCTGGCCATTTGCTATAATCTGTTAGATTTTAAACTTATATGCAATGATCCTCTTATAATGACTATGCACAAAAGTCACATAGACTTGGCAACAGACAATACAAAGTATTCCAATGGAAATCAAATCCATGGAAACGAAGTCTCACATTCAAAGTACATTCCTTTGAACGTCCTTCTGGCATTAAGTTTTTCTAATCATACACAGATTTAAAGAATAACTTCCACTTATGGAAACATTTCTATATTCCCATTTTCACTATCACTTCTGAACAAGACTTGTCTCTTTTCAGAATACGTCAATATGGTCCTTCCAAAATTTACAATATACTTCCAACTGTCCATAAGCAACCAATCTTTGGTAAACCTCAGATTGTCCTCGACAATTGCTTAACCATTTTAGTCATATCTCGTTCTAGTCATTTGGATAATTAGAATAGATTAATTTTATAGAATATGTAATCAATCCTATACCCGGAGCATATGGGATACGATACATGATGTTTCACATAAAAACGTGATACTTTACTAGTCTCTTGCTATAACATTTCCATATATAGAATTTCCTTATGTCGAATCTTTTCAACATAACTTTCATATATATATATATATATATATATATATATATATATATATATATATATATATATATATATGATTAAAATCTCAATCTAAGCTTTTAGATTTGAAATGAAGTATAATTCGTCTCCCTTAATTATAGCAAAACAACTTTTCAAACCCTGCAACTTTGCGAATTGAAACTTTTGTTTTCTATAATTAACTTTGCTAACTCGCAACACTTAACATAATAATTGTGCTCCCACTAGCATAATAATTACATTCTTATTAGCATAACACTTATGCTCCCACTAGCTTTAACATTTCCCCAGAAATCAGCTGGACTTCTAGAAATCAATACTTATTGACTTTCTTACGAAAGTTCAGATTTCTGATATGAGATGCTTCGATAAGACTTTATCTAGGCTTCTCAAATTCATACATCTTTCCTTAGATAGCTCACATGTGTGTCTGAACAATTCTAGAACTTACAGCAATAAGTCTCAAATGTTTAGACCTTTTGCCATTTCTCACAATTCGGACTATGAAGAGGGATGCCGTAATCATAATCGAATTTTGAGAATGCAAATAACACAATTGCTATCTCCTTAAAATCTACTTAGTGAAAGCGTTTCCTCACAATCATTTTCATGAATTGTAGAGAAACCTTATGACACTTAGATTTTTATGGTGTATGTGTTTTTACTATCCATTTGAATTTGTCATAACCATAGTCACAAGGCAAGGTTAGTGACAAATCCAAACCCATATGGACTGAACTTGTTCAATCTTAATTTCTTGCCACTTCGCAGCACACGGCCTGCCATTGCTTCCAGGTTGTTATGCAAACAATTGAGAACTCATAGAACTCACATGCATAGTCAACCAACTGGAATGGGCACAGAAACAAGAATATGTCAACACGATAGGTTATAAACCTCAAGTCGTGTGCTAGTGATTAACAATAGGTTTTATTCTTGATTAGTTCTTGAAACTTGTCAAGATCTTTAATACTCCCACTGACCTCTTGACATATAAGACTCACTTGTCAAGAATCATTCCTTGACAAACAAATAGTACTCAAGAGTCGGTGCAGTTTCTTATCAAGATAAACACTTCACATAATTGGTCTTCGTTGGTCTTTGTCTTATCCAAAACATCACAACTTACCAATTTCAAATGCACAAGAGTAGAAAACATTTTACTCTACATTTGGTAAGTGTTATAAACCTTTCTTAAGTTTATATTACTCAAGGCTCAATCTTGGAGTACGACTCTAAGACTGAAGTTTGGAACGAAGTATGATTCACCTTTTGATTTAACCATTTCAACAATTCAGGATTCCTCTTCTTAGCCATACAAATTCACTAAGGTATGCTTAGAGGATCAATTGTGACATGGTTCCATAATCACGAGGATGATCAGAAAACACGATACTAAAGTACTCTGCCTTCCTTTCATATTGGAGAAACTTTTATCTTTCTGCCTAATTTGATTTTTCTTATTCGTTCTGCCATACATTGAAACCTTTTTCAATGATTTAGAATTACACTTAATCTTGTAAGCATAACCATATTTACCAAATTTTTTAATCATAACGAATAGTCTTATCGTTCTTTGTGGTGGACCTGAACAGCGCACAACCAAGTGTACCCGATTCCCTAGTCCTTCACTTGACTCACATATACATGTGAGCAAGGAATTAGTCTTAATTTCCCAAAGATGAAGTTCTCATTCATCACGCAATACAAGTTGCATGATTCCAAGTTTCTATCCAACTAAAACTTGGGAGATGAGAATCTTTCCTTATTTGGTAAATCTTGACAGTACCACAAACGAAAGAATCAAATCCATTTTCCAATATTGCTATCAATGGAAACACATAAACAACAATTTTCACAAATGCAATTGTAAGGAAATATAAATAAGATAAAAACAACAAATTTTATTTATAAAATTACAGAAAACTTTCTCTTACAATGCAATTATAAATGAAAACTATGTTATTCAAAATTTCTAAGCAATCTATCATAACTCCCAAGTAGCAGCTCAAGAATCCGATCATCGAACCATGCGATCGAAATCCATCTCTTCGTGATCAGACTCAGCATGCCTTTCCTTTAAGTTTCCTTTGATCCTACAAAACATCAAAATGTAATCTTATCACATCATGTATTAAGAATCTACAAATAGGAACTTAATAGAGTTAGATAGCGGACATACCTGAAGTAGAAGCATACAGTTTGATTAAAGTTCTCAGGTAGTCAAGGCAGCTTTGCTTCCAATGTCCTTTTCCTTCACAATATAAACAAACATGCTTATTTGGAATGGCACATGGAACGATCTCAGATTTGGCCTTTCTCTTATGATTAAAACTTTTGACCATGTCCAATTCCTTTCCTTTAGGAGAAGGAATCATTTCTGGGGTATCCATGTCATTGCCCATGTCATCTTGGGAGGTAGATCTTCCAACCAAGTTTGCTTTACCAGTGCGCCAAATCATTGTTGATTCAGTAGCAACTAGCAAATAGGTAAGATCAATAAGGGTCATGTCGTGATCTGTTACATAGTAGTCTTTAACGAACTCACTATATGACTTGAGAAGTGACTGAAGAACCAAGTCAATAGCCAAGTTCCTTGGGAACACGACACCCAACATTCCCAGCCTGTCAATATGCAGCTTCATGTCCAAGACATGAGCACATATAGACTTTCCATCTTCATGTTTGCTTGCCAATAGGGCTTGGGTGACCTTGAACTTTTCAAGTCTTCGAACTTGTGGGTTACGGAGAATTATTGGAGGAGGAGGAGGAAATGAAGTTCCACTACAGCACGAAGAAGGGATTAATCTTTCACCTTGATCATCTTGTGGAATATCATCTTTATGAAGAAAGGATTCGGGAAGACCATAGTAGTCTGAACTAGACATCTACAAGGGATAAGTTCAAGTTTAGTTGATTTAAGTCCTTAATATAACACCCAAATGAAATATTAAGGCTAGGACCCAACACAATATTCTACAATTCGGAAGAGGGATGTCGTAATCCAATCGCAGAATTTTTGAAGGTAGGTAAATAACGATTTACTAATTTCCACCATGAAAAACGAATTTGATTATTAGGTTTTTAATTGGATTGAAACTCCTAGATCCTTTGAGATTCATTGAACTTTTCAATGGCATCTTTAAATCTCGATTGTGCCCTTCAAGTTTGTGACTGGGATGCCGAGGATCACAAACAAGGTGTAAATAACCATGCAAATGTACTTGGTACTCTTAATGACATATATCACCTAATCAATGTGCCAGTTAACCACACACGCTCCATTGATCTATGATAAACATCAAGCTACCCTTTGCCACGCACTGTCAGTCCCAGATTAGTGTTGCGGTTAACCACACACACTCCACCAACGACTTAACAAGGTGCAAAGTGCAATTTCATGGGATAGCACCATTTTTCCTAAAGTAACTAAGATTGTGAATTTAATAAAAGTTTAGTTACTTAATAATTATCATTATACTTATAATGAGAATTGGTGTCCTATCCTACCCGTTCGAGTAACGACCCTCCACCAGTCAAGGAAGCGGTGCGTGAGAGTGGACACCCATTAAACTGTCATTTTATAGGCAATAACCTTATACCTCCCTTATTGACCGGCTTCGTGAATGAGGCCTACTAACGGTAAGACTGACTTGTCTTATACATATATATATTATTAAACTTTTAATATTATAATAGTATAATGGTTGAATTTTAAACTTTTAAATTTCTAAGGTTTGGAATTAAAGTAATCATAAGTGTGACTTTACAAATTCAAAAACTTGAGGGCAAGTTTTGAAACTTGTCAAAACTTTTTATTTCCATAACTTATGAGTTTAATGACTATTAAAGAAAAACTTTTCATTTTCCATAACTTGAGGACAAGTTATGGATTTCATAAAAGGCATTTAGATCAAATATTTAAATTAATAAAATAATCAAATAATTTACCTATGATCTAGTTAAACTCATAAGTCAAGATAATTCATATCAACAATTTCAAGAAATTAACCTAATTATATAAACTAATACAAATCTTGAAATTTTGAAAATTATCTTTTAATCGGATGAGCATGATCATTACCATATCAAGAAAACAGATTATATGTTCCAAAAAACAGTTTTTGGTAATGATCCTAATCTGATTTTGGCGAAAAACTTGAAAATCTGCACCCAGACCCAACAACTCGGCGAGTACATGAACTGGACTCGTGGAGTTAGTCACTTACTGAGTGGACTCGTCGAGTCAGCCAGTGGACTCGGCGAGTTCATCAGTCAGAAGCCAGAAATTCAATTTTTTCAACTTTGAAAAGCAATAAGCATCAAGTATAACAGAAAACAATCCTAGGCTCGGATACCACTAATGGGTTTCGAGCATTCTAACAACATTATGGTGCACATGCAACCCTAAATGCTTTGGATATATGTTTTCTCTAATTATACATGCAATTTGATTTTCCAAAGCATTATCCTAACTAGCATACAAAGCATGGGTACTTGAACAACAAAACTAGTTAGATAACTTACCTCTTATTGTAGCTTGTAAACTTGAACCTTTAAGAGCCTAGCACCCCAAATATGATGCCTCAAATGCTTCACAAAACACAACCAACAATGGAGGACTTGAGAGAGAGTGACTTGCACAAAAATCGGCTCTTATGATCTCTTAGAACAACTAGTGGCCGATTTTAGGAGCTAAGGGACTCATTTTATAGTATGGCAAAGTCTAGGGTTACATCCATGTAAACCCTAATGAACATGACCTTTCATATTACTTAGGCTCCATGGGTTAAACCTCCATGGACTATGCATGGACTAACTTATTGGTTTAGCCCATCCTAAATAACCATAGGCCCATACTATAAGAATCATTGATTTACTAAATCAGTCCCCGTATATTTAATTAGTCTTTTTTGATCACTGAATTAATTCAAAATTAATTCTTGATCAATACTAATCAAATAATATGATTTCACATTAATATATTAGAACTTATAATATATTAATAAATCATAAATAACCTCTTCTCAGAAGTCCATCCTGTCAAATTATTCCGGTGAAATGCAACCCAAATGGACCATGCTATTTTCGGGTCAAGTACATACCAATTATAGTTATGGACTTAGACACCTTATCCAACAAAAATAACAACCTTTGTTGTTCTTTGGATCCTCCCGGGAGGCTTGGAAGTTGATGAAGAATATGGAGCCTTTGAGACACCAACAATGACTCGACATGATGTAGATGCTAGTCCATAAACTCTTAACTCTTAAGCTTGAAGTCCATAGCCAATATGAACTTCAAGAGAGCAAAAGATAAACTAGTATTCTTCAAGAAAAGATGAAGAAAAGGGAGAGCAACCTCCTCTAAGGAAGTTACACTTTTGAGAGTATGAATCAAGCCACAAATGAAAGCTTTAAGTCTTGTATTTATCGTAGAAACAATTACTACTTTTTGAATAAACTAATCAAATAACCATGCCCTTATTTAAATATTCAAAGAAGCATTATGTCATTTAAATAATCAAAAGACCATACTCTTATTTAAATATTCAAAGAAGCATTCTCTCATTTAAATAATCAAAAGCTCATACTCTTCCTTTTTTACTCTTATTTTTATAAATAATAAAAGGAAGAAAGCAAAAGCTTTATATTTTATAAAACAAGTTTATAAAATATAAACTTTAACTTTTTGGTAAAAGACAAAAGAATTTGTCTTGTCCAAAATGTTGTGCATGACTTAGTAATTCATAACATATGAGTTATATATAATGTTACTTGCTAATGAAAATTATTATTTTCTAGAAGTAAATAATTTCCAATTTAATTATAAGAGTTTATTGAATATTTATTAAAACCAATTTCTAATAAATAATCAATTGTATCAAGTTGTTGTTAGTGTGACCCATTAGTATCATATGTTAATTAGCAATATCACTTTAATATGAATCTTGAGCATACTAGACCTTTCAATCTCCCACTTGCGCAAGATTCATATTAGACTGATATAGACAGTGGTGAACGTCTAGCAACATTTCAATGCCCCTAACAACATACGACTTTGTGCCTTTCTATCAATGCCCAATTCCCAAAAAGCTCAAAGCTACAATTGGTGTATAAGGTAAGTTTATCAGTTATCCATTTGCTACAGACATCATGTTGAACATGAGATACGGATCGCGATCAATCTCATTAGTTGTTCAACTTTTGGTAAGGCGCCTTAGATTTCTAACTCTCAACACATAAGAGGAACAAATCTCGTCTTGACTACATAAGCCTCTTGCATAGTTCAGACCATACGTGAAAATGAATTTTATAACCGCCCGGTTAAGGAACAACATTTGACCATATCAAAGCATAGTACTCCCTACACTTAAGTCCCATTATGTATCTCAGGTGTTAAGGATACAAAGATAGTACCTTTTAATCAAATATGATTCATGATAGCGATCCATGAGATGATCTTGATGCGGGTCAGTTCAATACTAGTTCTCTGACAAGTATCTATGAAACTTGGTTACAACCACTTGCCTACTTTCATCTAGTGAGAGTCAACCAATCCAATTCATATTAGTCTTACTTCATAATTGCTCTTATAATTATACCGACTATGTACTTTTAGAATAATAACATTATTCATGGATTAAACATGTTAATATAGAACACAACAAGTATTAATGTGATGACTATATCCCAATATATCATAACATTATTTAATAGTTGTTGTTATAATGTTTACAATATCCAAATACTAAATCCAAATCAAAACCCGTTTCTAGAATAATAAAGTCTTATAGTTGAAGTGTGACCATTCATACTTAGCTCAAAAGAATGACCTTATCAATGGATCTGACAAAATTTAATTTCTTTGAATTCTGTGAATACAATCATCTTCATACTTAACTTTACTATAAGTATAGTTAAATATCTTGGAGAATATGATTGGTGTTCTTTCGTGACATAGAGTCTCTTAGCTAGATTAAGTATACTCTCGAAGTCACAAAGATTTCTATGTGATCCTTGAATGGCAGAAATCAACATAGTTTTTCAATGATCTCATTCAACCAATAATATTTGAATTCAACTTCTCAAGTAGTGTATTCTTATTTTGTATTATATTGTGTCATTATGTTTTGCTTGGACCTCATTCCAACAAGTCTTACCCTTCATTCCATAATGAAGTCAAAATCCAATTATAATTCATAACTATTAGAATGTTCCCTTAGTCATCTAGTGACTTAACCATGTATTCAGTTAGTATCATATGACATGCTTACAGCATGATCAAATACCATGTCCTATGCATAATATGGCGAAAATGATGAATTCATTTCCCAAGTAAATAGAATATAAATCATTCCATCTAGTTCAAACCTATGAGCTATTGTAGTTTTGAGGCTAGCTCAAAATGGTGCCATATGACAATGCCAAGAATTCTCCAAAAGAATCTTGTGTCTTGATCCCTTTCAAGATATTGCCAATATATGTATAAGGACATGAAACTTTTAACATTCTTTTTACCTATCCCTTATAGATTTTACATTCCAAGAATGTATCTTCTTCTTCCTAAGTCTTTCATTTTAGAAACACTTTCCAAGTCAAGGTGAAAACGACTTTGCTTAGTCAGAATGTGATTTCAAATGATTAAGTATGTCTCATTCATACAAGGTTAGGAATTTCACTATGCTCCCACTAGTTCTTAGTAAACACACATGTTCTATTATTTTGACATAAAAACATACCTTGTGGTTTTACATTAAAATTATGATTGCAATATTGAGATGTTTGCTTTATATCCACAAGTAGATCTCAAGCTCTACACATTTTGCTAGGATAACATGGATTAAGAAAACCTCCAGGCTAATCTATATAGATATCTTCTAGTAGATGTCTATTAAGAAGAAGCGGTCTTTCTTGAAATCTATTTACTATATCTCATATTAAGAATATGAATTTATAGTAAACAATATCCTTATTGATCTAGTCATAGCTACTTGTGAAAAATGTTTGATCACAATCAATGTCATGAGTATGATGAGGAAAATAGTCAATGACATGAGCATGAGAAAATCCTTTTATAACAAGTCTTGCTTTAAATGTGTATGGTTATCCATGTAATTAATTCTTTCTAGAATAATTATTTACTCCTTCTATCTTTGCTATAGGGATAAATTTTTAATCAAGCCCATACTTGATTCTCATACATGGATTACATCTAATGTTTATGACTCAAAGTCATTTATCAGATTCGAGATCTGACATAGCGTCCTGGTATTTGATGGATTTTCCAGAAACCATCAATAAAAGCTCATCAATGCGAACAATTTGTGTTTGTGAATAGCTCGTATTCAATTTTAACAATCCTTGCTAAACCTAGTGCCAACTATTACTACATAAGGTTATGGTTCTTGAGCTATTTCAAGTTCGATGTACCTCCCACTTACTTTGTCATTAGAAGCTTGCTTTCTACTAACTTAGCTTTCACAAGAATAAGAGGACTTAATCTTAGCGGGTTTGCATATAATAATATAAACCACATTTAGAGTATTATACAAATATGTATTTAGTAGATTTTGGGTTTAGAAGCTTTAGTCCAACATCAGCTTCAAATCCATAAAACATTAAGTAAGATGAGGATGGAGCCTTTCCATACTAAATCGTATAAAGTGTTTAATCTACTTATTAGTTGGTATTTGTATTCAAGATACAATTAATAGTGATTGAAGTATTATCCCAAAAATATTAAAGGAGGATATTTCTATCGATTAGAAAGTAAATCATACTAAGTAAGATTTAATTCATCCTTTATTATCATTAAGGACTTAGATGGTTCTTACTGGTTTGTATCTCAACTTTTTAAATCTTCAACAAAGACTTCGCAATTATGCTTTACCACGTAAAATATAATTAAAACTACTATAGTTGTTAATAAAGTTGACTTAGTATCTTGTGCTTAATTTCAGACATTCATCAGAAAGGAAGTCATACACCAAGGTGTATAGTTCCTTAATTATTTTCTCTACACCTTAGTGAAAATATCATTAGTAATCCTTTACATATAAATAAGGTTCACATATTTCAAATAAACTACATTATTTTCCTTGAAAGATCCCTTTCTTGAATTTGGAATATGTAATTGCCATTTATATAACAAAGATAAAAATGTCAAAGATAAGTTTGATTTAAAACAAGTTTAAGTCAAAAGTGCTTGTATATAGAACTTGATTTTATTTATAAAAATGTTGATATTTACTTTACAATTCTATTAAGAGATATAGTCTCATAAATAGAAGTTAATCATCTCAGAATATGAATATTATCGTTATGAAAAACGATTAAGTAAATGATCCAACATTTGAATAAAATAACTGAGACATAAATTTAGACATGCTAAATTGAAACATACATTGTTCCAAAACAAATATTGTTTTACATTACAAGTAATTTATGTTCTAAGCATAAATAATAAACTAAACTCCGAGAGTGTAGTTCCTTCTTGATTGTGCTCAGCTGGTTACTCTTCAATAAATATCTGCAATCCATTTACAAATATTAGATTAACATTTAAGTACCAAGTACCTAAGTGTTATATGAAAAGTATGAGTTCTATCTAGTAGATACTATAAGTACTAGTCTCTTCCAGACTTTCTTTCCAAATAAGAGGAGTAAATCCTCTTCCAGTGTCCAGTTTCATCACAAAAGAAACAAGATTCATCTATGTGGGCTTTAGCAGATTTCTTGGGCTTAAAGGTGTTCAGTCCATAAAACATGGGCCTCCTGGATCACACAAGGTGATTCTTTTAGCCTTGCATTATTCTAATGTTTAAACTAGCTTTAAATAAAATATCACTATATTTATTGGAATATTGCTTGACATGTTATATCATCAGATACATGTTTAAATTATCCAAGACTTCCTAGAAGTCATGAATAACTATTCCTACCTTGATGTTAGAAGCATCTTTAGCATCATAGTGATGCCTTTACTAGGTATCATGTTCGGGTATATTGCTCAAAACAAATAGTTTAGGACTAGGAGCTTTAAGTGTATACAATTTCATATTTCTCACGATATTGTCTCTAAAGACATGAACCCATTCATTGATGTTGTATCTATTGAATGTTATTATTTCATTAAGTCATTAAAGAAAATGACAATTCTTGATAATGAGAATGGATTAATTAACTACAAAATTTTAACAAAATTCATTTACTATTTTCAATATTTAATCTTTAATAATTAATACCCTTTTAGTTTCCAAAACATTAATTATCAAAGTCTAGGATCCAAGTTGCAAAACAAATAAATGATTAGGTATCCTTTATCCCATCCATTTGAATTCAATCCGGTAGATATCGATTATCAATTATATCTTGCTATATATAATTCCTAGATTTATGGGATCTCTAATAACAAATTTAATTAGACATGTTTGATCTCATCTATGCATCGGAACTCTCTTGCTTAGGTATCCTTTATCACAAAAGATTTCCGATCAAATCATCCAACTTGAAAAACTTGTGTAATCGGCCTATAACTTGGTTATAGAAATCGCGAAGACACCCCGACCATCAAAAGACAACACTAAGCGGTTAGGTATCCTTTATCCCACTAGTGCATACAAGAGATGTGCGGGTGTTTTTCAAAATGATTGCATAGATTTGAGGTTTGTAAAATAAGGATATTTATATGTTTTATAATTCTAGTTTAGAAAAAACATATGATATCATGGTTATTACATGCATATAATAAACCATCGTATCAATTTTCAAAAGAAAATCACTTTTAAATTTTCGATATAAAAAGCTAGTTTTTATATAATTTGACGCAATTCAATTTTAATAACCGGTATTAATTTTGAGTGCATTTGAACCTTATATATCTTTAATAAAACTTCATTTTATTACTTATATATATATAGAGTTTGTATAAGTTACAAAATAACCATTTTAAAACTTATAATGGAGTATTTCAAAATATATCGTTATTAACGATTTTATAAAACCGGGTTTTATTTTTAAAATAATAACTTGTTATATCTTATGTCCAATTTTGAAAACCCAAACTCCATGTGATGTTTATTTTGTCCAAAATTATTTTAGCATGTGAAAAAATAATTTATCAACCACACATAATAATTGCATAAAATAAACAACACAAACATGCATAAAAAGATATGTGCATAAATATAACCAACTAATGATATTTTTTTTTGTGAGCCAACACAAAAAAATGTTAAGTCCATTCCTAAAGGGACATTTATGCGGACCAAAAAATTCATTTAATGTTGTTGTAGAAGCTCCGACTTGAGTAAACATCCATTGCTTGCAAAAGATTGGGAAAACTTCTTGAAGACTAAAATTCAACAACTGTTGCTAAAAGTCCAACAGCCCTTTGTAAACAACATTAGTGACACTTTTCAGAAAATGTCACTGAAAATCCTGCACACCTTTTAGACTCGAAAATTGATTTTTTGTCTTCAAAAAATGGTTCCAACTTCATCTCTTGTTACATTTTTGTACAAATAAATTAATTTTAAAAACTAATCTATTACTTACAAAAATAAACCAAGAAAACTAATCTATTTAATTTATTACATACCATATGAATAAATAAATTATTACAAGCATTTTTATAAAACAACCAACACAACAACACAACAAACACAATAGTCGTTGGCTAGTTTATGCACATAGTATACATCAACATACACATAAAACAACCTTTGTTTTTCTAAGTCAACTTTAAATGACAAAAGATGCATGAAACTTTTGTCACGTGGAAAATATGTATGCATTTATTTTTATACAAAAAACAAGTTATCCATATATTCTCCAAAAACAAAGATTTCCAAAAATTAAAAAAAAAAATCGAACCAAACTTGCAAGGTGCCTCTGATACCAATTGTTGGGTTTTAGTTCAAAAATAGTTTCAAAAACTACAAAATATGGCAAACAGAAGACTTTAAATTTCGAAATAACATAAACATTTTATACCCACCAAGGATCTTCTTGAAAGTTATAGAAAGATAAAATACCAACCATAGAAAGGATGAAGAAATAACAACCTTTGTTGTTCTTTCGATCCTCTTGGGCGGCTTGGAAGTTGATGAAGAATGTGGAACCTTTGAGACACCAACAATGACTCAACTTGATGAAGATACTAGTCCATAAACTCTTAACTCTTAAGCTTGAAGTTCATAACCAATATGAACTTCAAGAGAGCAAAATATAAGCAAGTATTCTTCAAGAAAAGGTGAAGAAAAGAGAGATGGTAACCTCCTCTAAGGAAGTTACGGTTTTGAGAGTATGAATCAAGCCACAAATAAAATCTTTAAGTCTTGTATTTATAGTAGAAACAATTCCTACTTTTTGAATAAATTAATCAATAGACCATGCCCTTATTTAAATATTTAAAGAACCATTCTCTCATTTAAATAATCAAAAGGCCATACTTTTATTTAAATATTCAAAGAACCATTCTATCATTTTAATAATCAAAAGCCCATACTCTTTCTTTTTTACTCTTATTTTTATAAATAATAAAAGGAAGAAAGCAAAAGCTTTATATTTTATAAAACAAGTTTATAAAATATAAACATTAACTTTTTGGTATAAGACAAAATAATTTGTCTAGTCCAAAATGTTGTGCATGAATTATTACTTCATACCATATGAATTATATATAATGTTAATTGCTAATGAAAACTATTATTTCCTATAAATAAATAATTTCCAATTTAATTATAAGAGTTTACTGAATATTTATTAAAACCAATTTCTAATAAATAATCAATTGTATCAAGTTGTTGTTAGTGTGACCCATTAGTATCATATGTTAATTAGCAATATCACTTAAATATGACTCTTGAGCATACTAGATCTTTCATATCCTAGAGCCCAGAAGCAGTTGTTTGATCCACGACCTCCCTCAGTACTTTATCTGTCAAACTCAATAGAATGGCACTATGTGCCTTGTTCAGAATCTCCACCTTCTTTTGGGCCGCCATGTCCTTTGACAATTTTGCCTCTCCTTCCAGTGGTGCTGTACATCCTTGTTGAACTAGCAGAGCCCTCATTTTCACCTTCCACAAAAGTGAAGTCATTTGGACCACTGAACTTCTCCAAATAACACTTGTGAATAGACATATTCGATCACAGGAATACAAACCGCGACTCTTATACCATTTGTAAGGAAGTAAAGCGGATAACAAGCAAAAATAAAAGCACACAATATACAATATTTATGTAGTTCGGTCAAGGTGACCTGCGTCCATGGGAAGAAGGGGAGTATTCTTTATTCAGAGCTCTCAGATAGAGGTTACAAGTACAGTTTTCACAGAGATTCTCCTAACACTCGAGAATTAAAGATACAAAATGACTTAGCATGCATCCCTATTTATACTTGAGGGATCATACCTAAAACCATAATGGTCCAAGCCCATTGGCCCATAGACCCATGAAAGGTGACAACCAATAAAATTCCTCCATGCAACATCTTCTAGAACATTTATCCATGCCATACAACCCATGAGCATCAACAACACACATGATGGAACACCTTTGAGCCATAGTGGTACAACATGAACACTAGTGGCTCAACATCTATCATGGTGGCACAACATGGTGTATTCCTTGAGCATCACCAAATTCTGAGCATCATAGAGGATTTGTGACTCATCGGGGATATAATGGCTCATAATGGAACCAAGGTGGCACATCTTGGACCAAGATGGTGCAACATGTATGATGTTTGCCCATCTTGTGCATGGATGGCACAACATCGTTCTTGGCTCAACGTCTCCTTGTCTCTACATCCCCTTGGTTCAACATCGCCTTGGCTCAACATCTTCACTTGGCTCAAAATCTTCATGGCTCAACATCTTCATGGCTCAACATGTTGGACTATGTTACTCCATGTTGCTCCAAGTTGCTCCAAACCCCCTTTTAGATGACCCATTCCTTTGACACTTGATCCGTTCCTTTGTCAGATGATTCAAAGCCATCTCAGATGATCCTTGCATTTGTTACATGCTCCATGAACCTCAAGTGCTTCATTGAGTTCTAAGTGCCCCGAATGCTCGATTCGCATTTAACACTTATCAATTTCTAAAATTATCTCGGAGCTTGAAGATTGGAATGTTTCTTTTGATAGTGTTTATGAAAGAAAAATGTAGGTAAGAGATAATACACACTTCTAGAAGGATGTTTGGTGTGAGCATATGCCTCTTAAAGATGTTTTTCGAAGCTTTACAAGATTGAATCTAGCAAAACAAGTAAAGTCATGGATATAATTCAAATTTCAAGAGTTGTTGGGCTATGGTGTTGGAAGAGCTACCCCCAAAATGGTGTTGAGTCCATGCTTTATTTGTTCTTAACTGAATTGTTGCTGAGGTGAAACCTCCTTCGGTACATGATTCATGGAAGTGGAAAGCTTAAAAGAATGGATTTTTTATATTAATTCGATACGGTTTCTAATGGTTAGAGTTGTGATGAGGGGCGACTCACTTATCTTTCAGCAGGTTACTTGGGTGCCTATAATCAGCTGCTTTGCATGATATTTGTTACTGAATAGGATCCCTGTTGCTATGAATCTTCACCATGAGAGGAGTTAATTTGTGTAATTCTACTTGTCCCTTTTATTCGACGATTAATGAAGATGTTGACCATCTTTTTTCAGCTGTCAATACTTTATGGTTTTTTTGAGTTGGTTTTATAAGTGGCGGGTCTCTTACCCCCCCCCCCTCTCCCGCTTAAAATCTAGGATTTGATCTTGAAGTTAGATTGTAATGGGTTGAGCAGGAAATTTAAGAAATTGAAACTTATTCTTATTTACTCAGTCTTATTGATAATTTGGAAGGCTCGAAATGCTCTTATTTAAAAAAAGATAAGGTGCCCCCCTTTGAATATGTCATATAACTTATCTCTTACAAATGGTTTAAACGTCATACCAATCTTAATTTTTAAATTGAAATGATTGACGTTGTTATCCTTTTCTTGCTTGTCCTGGTATTTTGTAATTTTCTCTAACGCATTGCTAGTTATTTTCTAATGACAAAAAAAGTTGTATGTAAATCATTTACCTATATTAGCATTATAAAAGTTCTTATACTTAGGGCGTGTTAGACACACAATGTTTGGGAGCTTCTGACTTCTAACTTTTAAGAAAACGCTCGTAAAAAAGAAAAAGTTTCGTTCACCGACATGATCATTTAGTTTTTAGTCTAAACATAACGCTTCAAAATCAAACGCTAACCTCTACTTGCTACCAACAAATTTTGCCGAACACGTCTTAATGTTAGTTGCATACACTTGTTTGGATTAATGTTAAACAAATTTGAATTTGTAATTGATTTTAAGCAATTTCTTTATACTTTAGTGTTTATTATCAAAGCAATCGAATGTTAATAGTAAAGATATTCTTGAAATAATTACTTTCATAATTTTTTACCGTTTACTAATTAAGGATTTACATCATAGAAGGACAAAATTATGTTGGTTTATTTATTTATTTATTTTTATTTTTTCATTTTTGTTATGTACTAAAGCAACAATTAAAAGGAGTCCAAATTTTTTATTTTTTGACGACGAGTGAGAACCGGACCTAGATTCCACCGTACAAGATATTAATCTATACTAACCAAAACATTTATTAATTATAATATATGGAAATGACACAAATGCCCTACACAGTTTATAGGGTTGGTGTATCCAGTCTCTAAAGTTTTTATCGGAATTTATAGGGGTATAAACTATGATACAACTTGTTCTTTTAGTCTCTTTCAACCTGTAATAACCGGTTCACCATGCGATAGTGACCATTTAGACAAAAAACACTTACATTGTGTCCCTATAAAGCCAAAAAAACAAGTTCGAAAATCAAATGCTTATGCCACAAGATCGAAGTGATTTGCTAGAAGAAGAAACCTGATAATGGCATTTGATTGAGGGCTTAAGTAAAATATGAGACTATCACTTACATATATTATGCATAACATTATAACGACCAGGTCTGCAAACTGAAATCACTAATCAAGTCTATCTGCCACAGCTAGAAGGCCTTCACTTCCTCCTCCGATGCTAAAAACTCTAATCTCTGCCCATTTTGCAGCTTTCTTGGAGCCAAAGTCGACGCCGACAACAAGAAGACAAACTCTGATGATTCCCTCTTGCAAGTCATGTACTTGAGTAGCTGGGGACCTAGCTAATATTACATGTTTCTGTTTGTAAATTGAGTTTTCTCGATGATAATGATAATGAGTTTACTCGTGTTCTTTGTAGGAAGGGATTTGTAAGTGTAAAGATTCAGAACCACATTTTATAAGTTGTGGATTTTCTTAGTTCTTAATTGTGACCAACTAAGTACTTATCAGTTAAAATTCTATATTAGCTCGGATCATCTTCGTTTCCATTATTAGTCCCAAATCACTTCGATCTTGTGACATAAGCATTTGATCCCCTAACTTATTTTTTTGGCTTATAGGGGCATAATGAGAGTTTTTTTTTTGGTCTAATTGGTCACTGTCGTATGGTATCGACTATTACAGGTTGAAAGAGACTAAAAGAGTAGGCCGTATCCTCGTTTATACCCCTATAAAGCTCGACAAAAACTTTAGAGATTGGATTGACTACCTAGAAACTTTGTAGGGCATTTGTGTCATTTACCCATTATAATATTTGGTCTACAAAATATTCTATTTAATTTTTAATTAGTTGATATTTAAATGATTATGAAATAATTTTATTGTTCGAAATATCAAATTAAATATAACAAAATGTAGAAAAAATATAATCATTTATCTACTAACATTCAGAAAAAAAAACTCTTATATTTTGTTTATATGTAGAAAAACCCTTATATTTGCAGTAACCTTTCACATTAGCCTAAATATCCGGTTTTGTAAGAAATTACCGGTTGTTTTATTACATAATATTTATCTTTTCGTTTTTAGGTTAACATGATAACAAAAATAAACAATGTTGCCTCTTGTCTGAGGTAAAACTTGAGAAATATATCATTTTACTCAATGACTATTTCCTCAACAGAAATAAATGACGTCACTTTTTTTCCATGTCAACTTAAAAACAAACAAGATAAATGACATTATACAAAACAACCGATAACTTCTTAAAAAATGAATATTTAGGTAAATTTGAAAGGTAAATGAAAATATAAGGGTTTTTTTTTGCATATAAACAAAATGTAAGTTTTTCTGAATGCTGGTAGATAAATATTATAATTTTAATATATAAACTATACAATTGATATATACTTTTGATATAAGAAAATAGACAAATCTAAATGGACCATGACACGTCGTGACACAAGTTTGCGACAAAAACACTATCGGTTAAGACATATGTGTTGTGGTTTCTAGAGATTTCATGTATTGGTGGATCTGCATTCCTTGGGTACGACTACGAAAGATGAGCTCCATTGTGAGCTCGTAGCATTATCTCTCCATCAAAGATCCACGAAAATTTCAAATGACTACAAATGTATGTTTTTCTAGATTCTTTCTGTTTATGTTTAGTTGCAATTGATTTGGTTGAACATGGATTCGTCTATTGACTGATGAGATTATTTGTTTATTGTTTCTGATGAGCGAATTTGTGGCCTTGTTAGATCTCTCATAAGTTCATAACCCAACATTGTCGCTCCCGAAATATTTATATAATCTGCGATCTCGATTACTTTTTCTATATGCTTGTAGAACTCTTCGTGGTCCTTCACGAAAAATGGAGTTTCCTTTAATAATTGGAAGAATCAGCCTTTTAGCTCGAAATTGGTCAGGGTTGGGATTGACAGTCGAACGAAGCCTGGTATGGTCTCTTCTCTGGCACGCTCTGCATACTCTTCCAACGTTAGGTTGGTAGTGTCTGTCATGATCTCGATTTTGATTCCTTCTTCTTAATCTATATATTTGTGTCGCTTTCTTTGGTCTTCTTACAAAATTGTTGCTCGGGTTCCTTGAACGGGGATGCAATTTCAGTTTTTTTTAATGAGGTGCCTTACTATAGAATGGGAAGTATGAACTTGGGAAGCAAAAACTTTCTTGTGATGGTATATAGATTGTATATAGGTGAAGACATCGATTTTGGATCAATATAATAGGGAGACTTTCACTCACATGTTTCTTTGCAGAATCATGATATTCCACATCACAAATTTTGGTAAGCTATTTTAGTGTACATATGGAGGATGTATAAAATTGAGATTTCAATTAAGGATAAAATAATCAATAATAAGTCTATGGGAAGATCTTCTATCCGAGGTCAAAGTAGGTTTGTTAATGACAAACATGTATACGATGTTGTGTTGGGTAATATACATGTAGAGAGAAGTGCTAAGGGAGAATAAAGAGCTTATGGAAAATCCAAATATGTATGCGCATATTTGATCCCACAGCTGATAGGAGAAGGGAACCAGATATTGAAAAATGAAAACAAAGAAGTCCAATGACATGGGAGAAAACGAAAGTAGAACAAAAGGAGGATGGGTCAAAAGGGTGGTAGGGTGAAGTATATAAATAAAAGAAAAAGTAAATAATAGTAATATTAAAATAAAGATAAAACTGTAATCTAATAGTAAAATATGACCAACTTCGACTAAGAAAGACTAGTAGAAAGATAACGAATTTTTTTTTTCAAATGAAACAAAAAAAAGTGAGAAAAAGTGGCGTGTATTTTTTGATATTTAATTGTTATCTATATAAAGACTAATATTAGGAGTGAGCGCGTTACAGTTCGGTGCGGTAATTGGCCAAAACATCAGCACTAACCGCAAATGCGGTTAATCGATTTTCAAAACCGTTTGGTGCGGTTATTTTTGCGGTGCGGTTAGGAGGTTATTTTTGCCGTGCGGTTTTGTTTTTGTGTGTTTCGGTTATTAACCGCATGGATTTGGTGTGATTATTTAGTGTGGTTTTTAACCGCACTTTAGAGTTCAAACAGTTTTAAGAGTTTAAACATATTATTTGTAATAATAAAAAAACCATAAGGTATAAAACAATTAACTTAAATAACAAACAATTAATATCTTAAAAACTTTAAATCACTAGTAATTAACAATAAATATCTTAAAGTTGTCAAATTTCATAATTTTCCAAAGTTAAACATACGAAAAAACCAACACTTTTGTCTTCTAGAATTTTATCCTTATTTCATCCATTAAACTTATCTTATTTTTAATATTTAATATTTTAATAATTAATAAAAAAATTGTATATAATATATGTGGTGCGGTGCGGTTTTTTTGTGGTTTTTGAAAACTAATAACTACACCGCACCACAAATTTGCGGTTTTCGAAAAACAAAAAACCTCACCATCGGTTTTTATTGCGGTTGCGGTTAATCGGTTGCAGTTTATGCGGTTAATTTTAGTTGCAGTGCGGTTTTTACTCACCCCTAACTAATACCATGAAAGTTCTAAATTTTATGGTCGAATTTTTAATTTGTTAGAACTGTAATTTTTGTTTTGTAAAAATCATATTTTTTCAAGCAAATATTTCGATATTTATCTATTACTCGGTTAACAATCGGCTATCTTACGTGGCATGATGACATGTCGGTGTTGGTTGACGCGACTTTACTGACTGACAACTTGTCTATTAAATATAAAATTATTTTTGTTTTGTAAAAATCATATTGTTTTCAAGCAGATGTTTCGATATTTACCTATTACTCGGCTAACAACCGGTCATCCTACGTGGCATGATGACATGTCAGTTTTGGTTGATGCGACTTTACTGACTGACAGCTTGTCTATAAAATATAAAGTTATTTTTGTTTTGTAAAAATCATATTTTTTCAAGCACATGTTTCGATATTTACCTATTACTCGGTTAACAAACGGTCATCCTACGTGGCATGATGACATGTCGGTTTTGGTTGACGCGACTTTACTGACTGACAGCTAGTTTATTAAATATAAAATTATTTTTGTTTTGTAAAATTCATATTTTTTTCAAGTAGATGTTTCGATATTTACCTATTACTCGGTTAACAACCGGTCATCCTTCGTGGCATGATGACATGTCGGTTTTGGTTGATGCGACTTTACTGACTGACAACTTGTCTATAAAATATAAAGTTATTTTTGTTTTGTAAAAATCATATTTTTTCAAGCAGATGTTTCGATATTTACCTATTACTCGGTTAACAACTGGGCATCCTACGTGATGATATGTCGATTTTGGTTGACATGACTTTACTGACGGGATCACTACGTAAGCTTGTCTGTTAAATATAAAATTGAAGACTACAAAAAAAGGGATCATATGTCAACCTACCACTTCTTACGCTTCGCCCTTACCGATCCATATACTTTTGTTTATAATCCATATCTAGGGCAAAATACCATTTTACCCCTTCCTAGACCAAAACCCTCACTAGTTCCCTTAAAGTCACAATTAGTCCAAAAGTCAAAGAAGGTCAACCTATGGCCGTACGCACAACGTACACAGCTCTATGCTGGGTGTAGAGCACTTGGATTGGAAGGAACGGGCTCCCAACTGGCTACATTGGCTAGAGCTAGGAGTACGCTAGGCATACGCGACCGATTCCAAAACCTCATTTTTAAGGTCTTAATCATTAAGACACTTACTCCAACTTCAGATTTGACCTTAAAAAGACGTCCTAATCCATAAAGTCTCTGAATTTTTGCCTTTTCATGGCTAAAGAGAGCTTAATCCTAAAACCCTAACATTTCACTTCACCAAAATCTCCATAACTCATGCATGGAAGAAATGAAAGGACCAAGCTAACTTTTTTTATGACTCTAAGCACCCTAAAACGTTTGAAAGGAAAACTCATATGCTCTGGAGTATTCCATACTCACAAAGATCAAGGTTTTGGGAGAAAATGAACTTAAATCCAAGTCTAAACAACATCTATCAAAACAAGCTCCAAGGTTTGAACTTTATACCTTCAAAAGGTGAACAAATAGATGCAAATTTTGGATCCAAAGGCTTGAATTCACCACCACTTCTTGAATAACTTTCCTTCACTACCAATAACACTCAAGGATCACTCTCAAGCTTCAAATCTCACTCATAAGGGCCAAGGTTTCGACTTTAGGGTTTAGAGGGATGGAGGCTGGTCATGAGAAGGTCCAAAAGGGATTATGATGCGTAATTAGAGGTCACAAACCAAAAGATTGGGGTTTATAGAATGCACGAGTATGCCTGACATACTCACATGTACGCCCAACGTATTCTACTTTTGACCCGCTACAAGTCTGCTGACTTACGCCCGACGTACAACCTTGTACGCCCTGCGTAAGGACCTAATTTGCATCAATTTAAAACGTAAAGGACTGGAATGAAAAATTCATGACAACGGGTGTTAGAATTCTCCCCCACTAGAATGAGACTTCGTCATCAAAGTCGGCCTCTGTGAGCAGATCAGGGTAATGCTCACGCATCTCATCCTCGGGCTCTCAAGTCTACTAAGAGCTTTTCCGATGCTGCCACTGAACTTTGACCAAGCTCACTACTTTGTTCCTCAAGTTCTTCACTTTCCTATCCCAAATCGCCACCGGCCTCTCGATGTAATTCAGGCGACCATCGACCTGAATGTCCTCTAAAGAAACCACAACTATCTCATCGGCTACACACTTCCTCAACAGAGAAACATGGAATATGTCGTGAATCTGGCTCAACTCCTCAGGCAGCTATAACCGACATGTCACCTTGCCTACTCGGGTTGTCACTTTGAAAGGGTCAATAAACCTGGGGCCCAGCTTTCCCTGCTTCTTAAATCGGATAACACTTTTCCAAGGTGATACCTCTATGAGCACCAAATATCCAATTTGAAACTCCAACTTAGAGCATCGCCGATCCGCGTAGCTCTTCTGAAGGCTCTGGGCTACCAGCAACCACTGTCTGAACTGTTGGATAAGCTTTGTCGTCTTGAGCACTATTTTAGTGCTCATCATGACCCTCTGTCCGACCTCTCCCCAACAGATAGGATTCCGAAACTTCCTCGCATACAGAAGCTCAAAGCAAGGCATGCCAATGTTGCATTGATGGTTGTTGTTGTAAGAAAACTCAGCCAAAGGAAGGTAAGAGTCCCAACTCCCACCAAAATCAATGATGCAGGAGCGAAGCATATCCTCAAGCATTCGAATAGTCCGCTCTCTCTGTCCATCTATCTATAGATGATAGGCGGTACTGAAATGTAATCGGGTACCCAACTCCTCTTGAAACCTCTTCCAAAATCTGGAAGTAAAACGCACATCTATGTATGATACAATAGAAGTCGGCACCCCATGGCAAGCCACTACCTCTCGGACATAAATTTCGGCCAACATCTCGGCAGAAGAGCTCTTACTTATGGCTAAGAAGTGAGCACTCTTCGTCAAACGATCAACTATCACTTAAATAGCATCAAAACCCATCACAGTCTTCAACAATTTTGCAATGAAATCCATTGTGATCTGCTCCTACTTCCGCAGTGGGACCTCCAAGGGTTGTAACTTGCCATGAGGGCGCTGGTGTTCGGCCTTGACCTTCCGGAAGGTCAAGCACCGCTCCACGAACTAGGACACATCCCTATTCATACACGGCCATTAATAGCTATGTTTTAGGTCAAGATACATCTTTGTAGCCCCCGGATGAATGGAGAATCTCGACTTGTGGGCCTTGTCCATCAACACCCGTCAAGCGCTACCAACATAAGGTATCCAAACCCGTCCATGAAGAGTCAATAACACCCTACTGTCGATATCAAAGGCTGAAAACTGGCCGACCACCTGCTCACTCTTCTGATTCTCCTCCTTGATGGCCCCCGACTGCGTATCCATGATCATCTACAAGACTGGAGTTCTCATAGTCATCCTCAAACACACATCTAGAATTGGGGTACTTATTGACCTCCGGATCAGGGCATCAACCACCATATTGGCCTTTCATGGGTGGTGCAGAATCTCGCAATCATAATCTTTTACTACATCAAGCCACCTCATCTGCCTCATGTTCAGATTAGGCTGGTCCACAAGATATCACAGGCTCTTGTGGTCCGTGTAGATGGTACATCGAACCCCATAAAGATAATGATGCCAAGTCTTGATGGCAAACAACACCACCCCCAACTTAAGATCATGGGTGGGATACTTTGCCTCACGAGGTTTCAGCTGCCTTGAAGCGTATGAAATCACATGCCCTTTCTGCATCAACATAACACTCAACCCTAAGATGGATGCATCAGAATAGAACACAAAATCCTCAACTCCGTCAGGGAGGGAAAGTACCGGCACCTCGCAAAGTCTATGCCAAAGAGTCTCAAATGATACCTGCTGCTTAGGCCCCCATCTAAAAACAACATCCTTCCTCATAAACTTAGTGAGATGAACGAGAATATTGGACAAGTCTCGAATGAATCTCCGATAATATCTCGTCAAACCGAGGAAACTACAAATCTCAGATGGAGACTTCGGAACTTCCCATCACATAACTGCCTCTATCTTGGCTGGGTCAACCAAGACACCGTTCTAATTGACGAGGTGCCCCAGAAACTGAACCTCGTGCAACCAGAACTCACACTTGGAGAATTTGGCGTACAACCTCCCCGTCCGTAAAACCCCAAGAATCTCGTTCAAATGCCCCTCGTGCTGCTCTATGGTCTTCGAGTAGACCAAAATATCATCGATGAAGACAATCACTGACCGGTCCAACTGTCACACCCCAAAACCAGATGGCGGAAACGTCTGGGGGTGAAGGACTTCATTTGTAGTATCATAACACATGCACTATAGTAATCAAAGTACAAATAACCACTGTATTTGTAAGGTCCTTGATGGAAGGATCTTCACCAGTGATCAATCAAGCATAAGAAATAAAGAAGAAATGGAGTAGAAGATGGAATGAAACTTGAGCTTGCATACAATTCACACAAGGAAATATCTGATACAACTCAAGGTCCGAAAACCGCAAAAGAACAAATCTCAGATCTGACAGCCTGACAACCTATATATACCCACAAGGACCGAAAACAGTTTTCTGTCAGCAGACCGAAAACTGGTTTTCGGTCACACCTTAACCGAAAGCTTCCTAGACCGACAACATCAAACATATACAAAAGACTCCAAAATACAAAGACAAATGCCCTAACTCATTTATACATTGGATGCCTAGCCCAAACCATATATATTGGCCCTTCAATCTCCCCCTTGGTTTGGAGCTAGCATGATTCAGTCTTTGTCAACCACCAGCACATCTGACTTTCCCATAGCTTCATTCCACATCTCCTTTTGAATAATATCAGCAACCATTGAAGTGTACTCCTTAGCAGAAAACTCAAAAAGGTCTTCAGCCACCTTGATCTGATGATGAGAAAGCTCATGTATATCCTACCTTCCAAATTGTAGCAGATCCCTGTTGTCATATAGATGAATACATCCATGTTCAAGTTTGATGATAGCGGAAGCTGTGGTTTCATCAAACACCCAGTACTGCATGGATTTTAGAGATCCATCTGGATGGTTCTGAAGGATAGGGATCTGCTTTACTTGATTAGTAGCAGGCCACATCACAGACCGAAGAGGCTGATTGGTTTGGGGATCAATGACACTCGGGTATATCTTGATGATGGACTCTGCAGTCTTCATTGAGGGAAAGCCCTTTGCCACTTGACCTTCCAAAAATAACTTGAACTGTGTCGCCTTGGGGTCATTTGATGGATTTGCAAAAGGAGCATTAGACAACTCTGTAAGATCAACCCTGGTCCAAGAGTGGAAGTCGTGGGCATCTTTATACAATTCGGTATTTCCACTCTTCCTTCTCACGATCCACGTGTTCAGAGTGTCGTGGAATCCCCATGAGATTATCCCTGACCTATCACCATATACATCTCTGAAGGGCTTTTCTCCAAGATCCGTAAAGGTGATGTTTGGTTGATCCCCGAGAGCATTATGATCCGAGCTCTTTTTGAACAAAATTTGACCCTTTTTAGCGGACTTGGTTAGTTTAGTACGTTTTAACGCCACGACATTTGGAGCCTGCACTGGTTCTTTGTCAAAACGATCGACAACTGTGGTTGTTCTTGTAGGAGGTGGAACTACGGGAGCGTCTTTATTGGGAAGATAGACCCTTGGCTCATCGACAGATGATTTGAATTTTTCACCAAATTCTTCTTCCAGCTTCTTCTTCAGATCATAATAGCTGGCGGTCAACAAACCAAAATGCGTCTGAAGATCGGTGATCTGTTTTGTCTTCAGAGCTTTATCTGCTTCAAGATCATCGGTGCGAGTGATAAGCTGAGTATTGGTGGCCTCAAGATCAGTAATACGAGACTCGTGCTGACTGATCATGAGGTCTTTCTCAATGAGTTTCTGGTTCAACACACCAATCTCCTTTCTCAGCTCGGGCACTGAGACATCATCATATCCAGATATACTCTCCTCAAATGATATTCCTTTTCCGCGGGAGGAGTGAGTTGGACTTAAATTCTGGGCCAGATGCATGGCTAATCTCACAGAGGCAGCATCATGAAAAGGCCTTGGAGGAGACAAACTCAGGTCAGCAGATGAACCACCAGGTTCATTAGTAGAACTGGGGCCTTCTTGAATAGGCACAGATGAGGAAGGGGCAACAGTTGTAGATGGAGGAGTCTCTGTGGTTTGAGTCGGGTCAGGAAAAATTACTCCCACCCTTGGATCAATTCTGCGTCTTTTCATCGGGCGCTGGGAGGTCAGGATTGTCTGGGTATCACTTGTAATTGGCTCGGATGTAGGAACCACATTATCAAGGGGAGGAATCCCTGATGATGTGTCCTTTTGAGTTGAAGAATCAGCCGCTTGAACGGTATCCGGAGGCTCAACTTCTCGATCGTCAGCTTTCTCCCTTATCTCCGGTGTTGGATTGGCACCATCATCGATATCTTTGAGGAAGTCATCGAGGTCTTCATTTGGCAAAGGGTGCTCAAGTCCGGTAAACTGCATCGAAACATCATCTTCGTCGTAACCGGACAGATCAAGATTCTCATACTCATCCTCTTCTTCTCCTTTTGTTTCAGTGAATTCTTCTGTAGTTCCCTCACTGAAGTCACTCTGAACCGCCATGTTTGTGAGATCATGCTCTGAAGCAACAATGGCAGTTGGAACAACAGTTTCAATCTCACTGTCTGACGTATTGATAACATCGTCATTCACATTTGCATATTCTGACGATGCTTGATCAGTTGACATTTGTTCAGACGATCCATGGGATTCTGAAGAGTCTGACAGTTCAGCAAACTTTCCAAATTTCACGAAAGGGTACTTCCCTTGGAACATTATTTTCCCCTTTCGGTTCTGCTTGATTAGGGTCACAGTGTTTGGTCCGAAGGCTTTCAAGTCAAGTGTTTCTCCTGTCTTGACCAGATCGGGAAATAGGCTGTTGATGAAGATTTGAATAAATCTTGGATAGAGCAGGAATTGATCCTTCGACTTCTTTTTAGCATTAGAAACCATCTCCTCCAAGATAAACCTTGAGAAGTTGAAGTCAATCCCGGCAGCCAATGCAACGATCGCCTGAGTATTTCTCGAGGATATTTCGTCTGAACCACCCTTTCTCCCAGATACACAGTTGACAAAAATGTGGGCTAGAAACCTCCAGTAAGGAGGTAACAGCTTCTTCAGGGTAGGTGGAAAGACACCTTCGTATCCCATCTTCTCGAGATACTGATCAACCAGTCTCAGATCTATATCAGTCGGGAAGGTAGCTTTGTCATCAATCTTCAAGATATCTCTGATGACTTGCTTAGAGATAACAACTTTGTATCCTCTGACAGAAGCTTCAATTATCGTTGATCCATTTTCTCCATTCTTCACGCTTGCAGATCTCCAAAATTCATTGATCAGGTTCAGATAAATGACTGGATTCCTGGTTAGTGTAGTGAAGATGCAACATTCCCTTAGCCCGTTCATCATTGATTTGAATTCGTTGTGTGCTACTGGAGGATCATCAAGAAGAATGGACACGTTGTGACTTTCTGCAACTTCGAGACTTGCCATTATATCTACACAAAACAAGCCAGATGAGAAAACATTTGATTATAACAAATTACAATTATTCTCTCAATTATGTCAATTAATTTTGGCCATTTTAATTGAATTTTATTAGTCAAACATGGGTTTTCGGTCAAGGCAGCTAGACCGAAAACTCATGGACTGAACACTGTGAAGACCGAAAGCCACATTGGACCGAACACAGCTTCGACTGAAAGCCGTCCAAGCCGGCTTGACCGAAAACGGCTCGGCTCGACCGAAAGCCGGTTTTCGGCCGAAAGCTTGAACCGAAAGCCGATGGACCGAAAGCTCGCCGACAGATCTTGTTTTCGCGATTTAGCCATGATTTCACGGTCGATTCTCAATAAAAACTACATAGTTGGGGTCAGAATCTTCATACCTTCAAGAAAATCAAGTTAATTCGAGAAAATAACACAAAAAGTTTTCGAGATTTTAGAGAGGGTTTAGAGGGTTTTCGGTTTGCAGAGGAAAATGAGGGAAGGAACTGATTTTCGGGGTCCCTTTTCCTTTATATACGTGATCCGAATTTAGTGGGTTGCACCCGAAAATGTGTGAGGCCCAATACTCAAAACAATTTTAAAAACAAAACTCTTAGAGGATTAAAATAAAATAAAATAAAAAAACTTTCTAAATTTTACCAATCCAAGAAAAATAAAAATAAAATTAAAACAAAACATTTTCTAAAAATTATCAATCCTAAAAATGAAAATAAAATAAAATAAAAAATAAAATACTAAAATTTTGATTCAACCTAAATTTAATCCTCTATCTTGAAATTGATTAACCTTTTGTGATATGGGATCAAAGTTATTAGACAATCATTTTCCATTTATCAGTACCTCTCATTTCATGAATAGATCTAGTCGATCGCCGGTATTGTGGTCCACTTAAGCACGTAAAATTGTGACAAATTTTAGGAATGCTATTAGTGACAGGACAGGTTGATCCTAAGTTACTAGATAAAATTACCTAAGGACCATTTATCTGACGACGACCAAGGATATTGTTGTCCACCTAAATTGAGCAGCAAGATCTACAGACAATCTAGAATTGTTCAATTTTAAGTGTACTAGAACATGTTTCCCGCTTCCTGACATACCCCAATAATCAAGAACTTCCGAGATACTCCTTACTTTAGGTGAGCAGACTATTATTCATAGAAATGATAGATTTAGAATGCATCTGCTGTACACCCAGGTCAGATCTTTCAATCACGCAGAGAGTGAAACATATGACTGAATAGAATTTCAGAGGGATTGAGAAGTAGAAGGTTGCATATGCTGTGTACCAGGTCGGATTGTTAATCACGCAAAGGAGACAACATATGGCTAACAGATAGGAAGAATTGCATAGATAGAAGATGCAGAGAAATAGAGTTGCATATGCTGCAGTCCAGGTCGGATCTTTCGATCACACAGAGGAGGCAACATATGACTAACAGTAGGAGAGAAAGAAAATAATTTCCTACAGACCTACTTTATCGGAATTCCCCAGTCGCTCCGTCAATACCGGAATTAAGGACATAATCCGTACATCGAGGAAAAGTTAAACCACAGTTCTAGATACGGGTTCTTTAATGTGACTGGTGGATTCTCATGTATATCTCTCCGCTCAACCTATCCGAGCATCGTATTGTCAGGCTAAATAGAACTATCTAGATCAGAAATTGTCAAATATCTAGATTCCTTAAGTTCATCTGCACCTAGTCAAGACCATTAAATTTTTTTTTCGTGCCTACCAGCGCTTCGAACACAGAGCCTAGACAATTCAGCTTTGGTACTTTACACAGACTCAGATTGCCTGTTATCACAAGCTGATATCACTTCCCATCACATCACTTCACAATAATATTTTTGATTTTTCTGTTTTTCTAATGTTTTTGGATTTTCTGATTTTCTAATTTTTGTTTGCTTTTTGATTATTTCTCCCCCTAAATTTGTGCATGGGTGAGAATGAAATTGAAATGCACAAATTTAAACTAACTTAAACAAAAATTAATCCTCAAAGCGAATCATTTTCAAAAAGTTTATCAGCACATCGAATCAAGCTTTGTTAAACAGATTGGTGAACAGATCCGTCACATTATTAGTAGTGTGAACCTGTTCTAGCCGAATGAGCGAGCGCTCATAACAATCTCGGATAAAATGAACTTTGAGGTCGATGTGCTTGGTTTTTGAGTGCTGGACCAGATTTTTAGTAATTTGGATCGCAGCCTCGTTATCACAGAATATAGGGGTTTCTTGAAAATTCAAACCGTAATCCAACAGCTGATGTTGGATCCATATGACTTGAGAACAACAAGCAGACGCAGCTACGTATTCTGCTTCTGTTGTTGAGGTCGAGACAGTATGCTGCTTCTTGCATTGCCAAGACACCAGCCTATCTCCGAGAAATTAACATCCGCCGGAAGTTGATTTCCTGTCAAGCTCGCAGCCGCCATAATTGCTGTCTGTAAAAGCATAAAGATCAAATTCGGAATTTTTCGGATACCAAAGACCCAGTTTTGGGCTGCCTTTGAGGTACCGAAAAATTCTTTTAACAGCAATAAAATGAGACAGTTTAGGATTAGCCTGGTACTGCGCGCATTGACAGACCGCAAACATAATGTCTGGGCGACTTGCAGTCAGATACATCAGCGATCCGATAATCGATCTGTAGTACGTTTGATCTACGGATTCGCCTTCAAGATCAGGAGTCAGCAGTGGTCTCTCCGCCATGGGCGTCAAAGCAGGTTTGGCGTCTCTGAACCCGAACTTCTCGAGCATATCATCCACATATTTGGCTTGATGAATAAGGATTCCGGCTGAAGATTGTTTGACCTGAAGCCCCAAAAACGTGGTTATTTCCCCCAAAGAACTCATCTCGAACCGCTTTTTCATGACGTCCTCGAACTCCGTGCATAGCTGAGGACTCGTTGACCCGAAAATGATATCGTCCATATAGATTTGTACAAGAATTTGATGTGGACCAACATGCTTGATGAATAGGGTATGATCGATAGTACCGCGTGAGTAGCCATGATTGAGCAAGTATTGTGTGAGGGTAGCATACCAGGCTCTGGGATGTCTAACTTGTAGACATGGTTGAGAAGTTTTGAGTTAACAAACCCAGGAGGTTGGTCAACATAAATCTCCTCCTTCACCTTTCCGTACAAGAAAGCTGTCTTGACGTCCATTTGGTATACGCTGAAGTTCATGTAGGAAGCATAGGCGAGGAAGATACGGATAGCCTCCAAGCACCCCACCGGAGCATAGACTTCTGTATAATCAAGACCCTCAATTTTCCTGAACCCACGGACCACCAATCTCGCCTTATTACGGACAATGACACCCGAATCGTCTTGCTTATTCTGAAACACCCATCTGGTGTCGAGAGATTTCTTGCCTTTAGGCAGCTCCATCAACTTCCAAACCCCGAGCTTTTCGAACTGATTCAGTTCGTCATGCATGACATCCACCCAGCTGGGCTCATTCAAAGCCATTTCGACGTTCTTGGGCTCTATTTGAGAAATGAAGCAAGAATAAAGACATGTGTTAACGTCTCCACTCTGACTTCTCGTTTGAACTCCATCGCCCAGTTGGCCAATGACATTTTCTATCGGATGATCGCGCTGTATGCGAGAGGGGATTTCGTGACCGATGTCATGGACTGAAACGGGAAGAGTATGGATATTAATAGCTCCTTCATTTGCTGAAGAGTCCACGGTAGATATACCAGCTTCGTGTTGTGGATTTGCTACAAAGTCATCAACGATTTGATCGGGAAAGAGAAGGTCCATCAAATTTTGAGTGAGAGCGGAAGCATCTTGGTTCATGAACTCTCTTTCGACCAGAGTTAGAGGAGTAGCATCAGCATCTGGAGCAGATTGTTGCGTTGATGACTCAGGAGAAGCGATTGGAATAGCAGACACCACCGGAGGATCAGTAGCAGAAACCAATGGTGGTCTGTAGACAACCTCTTCATCTTCGTCTTCAATGATAGTCTTCGAGCCAGAGGTAGACCCAGCTTGGTTATCAGACGACACACTAAAGGATTTGAATAGTGATGTGTAGTCAAATAGCCAATCAGGACCCACCCTAGCGTCCGTTTCATTCTCTTCAAGCCAGCGAACATCGAGAGACTCCACGATTTGCTTCGTCTTCTTGTTGTATACCCGGTAAGCAGTACGAGCAGCGTATCCGACAAAATAACAATCATCGTATTTTGCATTGAGTTTTGGGTTGGATTCCAAGTGGAGAACGGTGCAAGGGCAACCAAATACTCGGAAGTGGCTGACAGATGGCTTGTATCCATAGAGAATTTCAAATGGGGTTTTCATCTGGGCTTTGTTGATCAGAACACGATTTTGAACGTAACAAGCTGTGTTGATCGCCTCCGCCCAAAAGAAAACTGGAAGTTTAGAATCACAAAGCATCGTCCTTGCGGCATCTTGTAGCGTCTGATTCCTCCGCTCAGCAACACCATTTTGTTGTGGTGTCCGAACGGAGCTAAATTGACGCACGATCCCTTTCTCAGCGCAAAAATGATCAAGAACAGCGTTCTTGAACTCTGTTCCATTATCTGTGCGTAGCGCTTTCACTTGGTGGTTGGTTTGGTTCTCAATCATTACAATGAACTTCTTGATGAGGTCAGCGATCCCAGCTTTGTTGGACAGAAAGAAAACCCACGTGAAACGAGAGAAATCGTCTATCACAACGAGACAATATGAATTTCGGTTGATACTGAGGACGTTGACCGGACCAAACAAGTCCATGTGCAACAACTGGAGCACCTGATTAATGGAGTTGACCTGCTTTGGCAGATGTGGTTTCCGATGGTGCTTGCCTTGAGCGCAGGAAACACATTTTTCAAAAGTAATAAAATCTCTGACAGGCAGACCGCGGACCATTTCGTTCTTAGCAAGCCGGTTCAGGTTCTTTGCATTTGCATGGCCAAGTCGATGATGCCACAACATTGCGTTTTGTTCTGAGACTCTAAAAAAGAGACACGTGACTTCTTCGGGTACATTACTGTTCATGTCTGGCTTTAAGATTAGACATTCTTTATCGGTGAAGTGTGTTGAGAAACCCTTGTCACTGATTTGAGAAACGCTCAGCAGACTATGCTTCAGCTCAGGATCATAGTTGACATTCTAAAAACTGAGCACTCCCTTCGTCACCGTTCCTTTCTGCGTTATCTTTCCGCCTTCTCCGCCCGCGAAGGAGACATATCCCCCATTAAATGTCTGAATGTCATGCAGTTGGGAGATATCTCCAGTCATGTGCCGGGAGCAGCCGCTGTCGACATACCATGGTCTGACGACATTCCTCCGCAACTGTCCCTGCATGATGAGCGGAATTATTTAGATTTGGGGACCCAGGTCATTACAGTCCTGGGTTGACCCTTAACTTTCACAGATTCATTTTTCAATTTTTCTTTTGATTTTTCTTTTTCAACAGATACAGAGGAGGATGATGACTGATCAGATTTTAATTTTGGCAACCATTGAAAATTAGATTTTGAAATAGCTTTCTTCTCAGTTTGCTTTGAGCCGGTGGATTTTCTACTTGAAGAGTTTGAAGATCCAGACCTACTCTTTGACGAAATCGACTTTGACTTAGCTTGGTTCGATTTTGGCAAACTGTTTGTGAATTTATTGAAAACCGGTTTGTTCTTTTGAAAACCTGCCGTTTTCTTGTTTTGATTTGTTTTCCAGTCATCATCTCGAGAGTGAGTTCTGGAGGATTTTCTAATTAAAGATCGTCCTCTAGACTTATTCTCTCCTCTTTTAGACATGTGATGCACAAACATTCGATTTAAACAATTTCTGGCAATATGACCAGCAGTACCACAGTTGAAACAAATTTGTTTATTATCATTAGAAATGGTACTGCTCTTGTTAGATTTCTTGCGTTTATTATCTTTTCTAGCATTTTCACATTTGCAAGAACAAGCACTAGATTGTGTAGCAAACGTGGAAGATGTAGAAGCACTTGAATCAGATTTAGCAACTTTATCAGAAACAACATCATTATTTTCAATTTTATCATTCTGAAATAACACACCACCAGAAACAAAAACATCAGTTTTAGAATTTAAAACATACTCATCACAAAACTCAACACCAAATTTTGACACTGAATTATTCGACTCAGACTTTTCATCTTCATGCTCCCCCTGAACTACTGACATATCTGCACTTGAGGTAGAAATGTTAGTATCCAAAATTTTATCATTAGACCGTGTTTCTTGTTCAGAAGCTGATTTCCCATAAACCATGAAAGGTTCTCTGTCAATTTCTTCTTGAGATAGAGGAATAACAGTGTAAGTATGATTGAATGGAGGAGGGACACTCTCAAGGCCTAATCCTACTTTCTTTTGGTTTCCACAGGTAATGTCCTTCCACTGCATTTTTGTTTCTCAATCATTTTTGCAACTACTTCACTTGACCCATCGAATTTGTTAAAAATAAATTCAGTATTTTCAAGACGATTTTTCAATGTGTCAAGTTCAGCGGTCACAGCAGCAAATTTTCTTTTGAGATGATCATAGTTCTCGCATTTGTTGCTGTAATCCTCTTGCAGTTTCTTAAAGTCCTTTGTTTTATTCTCTAATTGTGTTTTTAAAGGCTTCTGATTTTTCCTAAGAGTATATCCCTCATATTTAAGGTCCTCGTTCTCTCTCTTGATCAATTCAATTTGGTCTCGTAAAAATTTAATAGTTTTAATACAAGACTGAGAGCAACCAAATTCACTAACCTCGGGTTTGACAGGCTCTGGAGTGGTTTGCACCATGAATGCAAACTAAAGATTCATCATCTCTTCTTCAGGATCCTTCTCTGTTTCTTCTTCCACACCATCCTTGATCTGGGCAAGATGTGCACTTTCAGGTCCTGAAATATTCAGAGCCTGAATTTGGTCTTCCCAATCAAAGGATTGAGCCACCATCGCCAAGTTAGCAGTCTGATTGCTTGAACAAGATCCCTTGGTGACATAGGTCATCGGCACCATGGTTCGATCAGAATTCTCTCTTCGGTCTGGCTTTGGACACTCCCTTGCAAAATGCCCAGGCTCATGACAATTGTAGCATCTCAACTTCCCTTTGTTGAACCCCACTTTCTTGTCAGAGTTCACACTTCAATTGTTCTTTCCGGTTTTCTTGGAAATCTGCTTTGCCCTGAAAACAGCCATGGCTATTTGGCAGGTGATGTCCATCTCTTCTACATCCTCTGGATGGATCTGGTCTAGGTCAGCAAAAGATAGTTGTGGGGAAGGCTCTCCGGCCACAAAAGCATTGTAACAGTTCACCAGACCAGTGGCGAGGGCCAGATTTTCTTCCTTCTCTTTCAATGATGAAGCTTGAGAAATGAATCCATGAGATTGAACGGGTGCAGCTGTGGATGAACCAACACTAGAACCAACTTGTTGTGGTAAAGTTTGAGGTTGAGATATTTGAAGATGTTGCATTTGATGGATCACGTATGAGGTAGGTTGATGAGTCACATAGGGTTGAACTTGAGGAACATGAGCTGGAGGAGCTTGAGGAGTAGAGAAACTTGAAAAAGCAGTGTTGTTGGTGGTTTGGATCCCAAGATTTATTGTGGAGTATTAATTAACATGATTAATCTCCCTTTGCTTATCATCGAGATCACAAGCCTTAATGATCGCCATTGTTTCTGCCAAACTCAAACGGTTCAAATCTTTGGTCTTTTTAATCACTGAGACATTCATATCCCAAGATTTTGGCAGAGAGTTTAGCAGCTTCTTGTTAATCTCAGATCTTGTAACCATAACACCAGCAGAGCTCATTTCTGTGGTAAGTGTGATAAACCTTTGCAACTGATTCTCAAGTGTTTCTCCCAAGACATGGTTAAACATATTGAACTTTTGTCGCAGCATGTCTTGGCGACTCTGTTTCATGTCTTTGTTGCCTTCATAGACTTCAATCAGTGCTTCCCATAATGCCTTTGCTGATGTATACTCACGGAAACCTTGAGCAATTCCAGAGATAAGGCCATGGTAAGTGTACCAAGAGCCTTTTCTTGTTCCTCGACTCTCTCAAAATCATCATCAGTGTAATTCTCAGCTTGCTTGTCCATTATCGTGCCATCTTCCAATGTTGTTGTGATGCGGATTAGACCTCTCAGAATGCTTTGCCAAATCTTGAAATCTTTCATTTTGATGTACTTTTCAATCCGATATTTCCATTCTGGAAATCCTTCAGCGGATAACAGTCGGGGAATTCCAGAAGTGGTTCCAATAATGGCATCCAATTCATGGTGAGCTGACATGCTTTGAGATTCCATTTTTTTTAATTTTTTTTTGTTTTTGTTTTTTTTTTTTTAAATTAACTTGAAAAACAAATCAAAGGATCAAATAGAATGAGTTTTCGGTTGAGGAGTGATGACCGAAAATCAAGGAATTCGGTATGATGAAAGGATAAGGTTTTCGGTTGAGAGATGATGACCGAAAACAATGAATTCGGTTGAAAGAGGGTTTTCGGTTTAGGGTGATAAAGGGGGTTTTCGGTTTATGAAGATTAAGAGATTTCGGTTTATGAGTGGTGTTCGGTTTCTGAAGGTTGAGAGGTTTTCGGTTGAAAACAGTTTTCGGTTTCTGAAGATTCAATGGATTTCGGTTGAAGAACAGTTTTCAGTTGATGAAGATTCAAAGGTTTTCGGTTGAAGAACTGTTTTCGGTTGATGAAGATTCAAAGTTTTTCGGTTGAAGAACAGTTTTCGGTTTCTGAAGATTGAACCGAAAACTAACAGATTTCAATGAAAAACTTGGTTTTCTGACTCGATTCTGATTTCCATGCAATGAGAATGCCGAATGAAGCTTCAAAACACACTGGATCTGACAGAAATTGGTTGAATATATGTTTTCGGTTTATGAAGATCCAACTGAAAACAGTAAGAATTCAATGAAAAAACTGATTTCCAGGCATATTTCAATTCCACACGATGCAGTTTCTGATCTGATCTTCAAAACACTAGCAAATAGTAAGTTTCTAGACACCAAGAACGTGAAGAACAAAGCTGTGAAAACCGAAAAGCTGAAGAACACACTTGATTGACACCAGATTAGCTCTGATACCAATTGTAAGGTCCTTGATGGAAGGATCTTCACCAGTGATCAATCAAGCATAAGAAATAAAGAAGAAATGGAGTAGAAGATGTAATGAAACTTGAGCTTGCATACAATTCACACAAGGAAATATCTGATACAACTCAAGGACCGAAAACTGCAAGAGAACAACTCTCAGATCTGACAGCCTGACAACCTATATATACCTACAAGGACCGGAAACAGTTTTCTGTCAGCAGACCGAAAACTGGTTTTCGGTCACACCTTAACCGAAAGCTTCCTAGACCGAAAACATCAAACATATACAAAAGACTCCAAAATACAAAGACAAATGCCCTAACTCATTTATACATTGGATGCCTAGCCCAAACCATATATATTGGCCCTTCAGTATTTAAAAAGTATAAGTATTTACATGTGTTTCATCATAGTATACTGGAACCAATAGTTATACAAAAGAAGAAGACAAGACATAAATAGCTCCATCTTCTCAGAATCTCGGGGAGTACCTGTCTACTGGTTCCCTGAGAATACAAGTAATTTGAAAAGAGAGTATCAATATAAACTTGAGTGAGTGCATAAGTATTTATGTTTTGAAAGAATGTTTTCTGTTTCTTGAATATGTAAACTGTTCTAGAAATCCTATATTTTCTGTTGTATATGAAAAGTAGTGTTTGTTGCATAAAACTGTTCTATTTTTAAACCAATGTTCTGTATTTGTAATCCTTTTGTAAACTTGTATCTGAGAGTATGTCTGATTTCATCAACTGTTATTGTAAACTGTAATGTAGTACTGTAAACTGTATCTTGTAAACTAGTACTTTGAAAGTGTACATAATTTTAGTTAATTATGCACTAACGTATTGTTAATATCTTGAATGATTTATTATAACCATACTGACTAGATGGCCTGACCCAACGCTATGAATGCATTGAAAGCTGTTGATAACAATTTGTCACTCACAGGCGTGTATGCCTGACTGTAGCTAGCAGTCCGAGTGCGGGGTTGTCAATCCCAATATAGATCTATACACACATTCTTTCGATCCCCTACTGGAGATTGTGGTTATAATGTCAGGACTTTAACTATGTTGTTTAAAATGAATTAAACAACCTGAACTACTTGTCTCATAAAAGCATATAAACATTACAAGTATAATAGTTATGAAAACCCAATCATTCTGAAATGAATGATTGATAGTGTGTTCTTGAATTAGTATTCCTAACATGTATCTGAAAGAATGTATACCCTTGAATAGTTTTGAATCAAACCCTTGTTCTTGTAAAACAATGTACTCTAGTATACTTGAATCGTGAATTAATGTTCTATGAATCATAAATTATACCTATTATAATTCATATGTATTTTCTGATTTGATAACTAGTATTCATGAATGTAACCCCTTGCTTAACATGTTACAAAGGGTATTTGAACTTAATGAACTAACTTTTATACTTGTATACATATACGAATATATATAAGTAAAATTTAAATGACACTCGGACAAATAAATGATACTTGAAATTTCATTTTTGGTGACTTGATTTCATTTTGAAACAAACATTGAAAGCCATTTGATTTGATGATAACTGAAATCCATTTTGATAAGATATTTGAAATCACTTGTTTATAACACAAAAACTTTGTGTTAGACTTGTATTCCCTCCCCCTCCCCCTTAAAACAGTAAAAACTATGAAAATACGGGGTATGAACTTACCTGTAGTAAGTTATTCAAATGTAAGATCACTGTAGGATGCTAAGTGTCAAGTGAAGTCTTGAGCACAAACGGATCCTAATAGCATATAATGACACATATATGAATATAATTAGTGTTTATACAACTAATTATGCTAAGAAACCACCTTAGGGACCAGGAATCACTTAGATTGAAGTGTATCAATCACATGTGATTGCATTAAAGGGGTTTAAGGTAGCACAAAGGGGTGTACGACCAATGTGTGTACGAACCTTTGATTGTACGGCCATGGGTGTACGGCCAGGGAGTGTACTACCGTACACTCATGGATGAAGTTTGCAAAAATGGGTGTTTGATCCTTTGGGGCAACTAGTGTAACAATTGTACAACAAGATAATGGACAAAACTATCATTTTGGGAGAGTTTTGAGGTGTGTACGGCAACACCAGGTGTGTACGGATGTACACACTTGATGATCTTGAATTAGATGATGTTTTAAGGCTTTGAATCAAGTGTTTAACATGTCTTACTAGATGATAGAAGGAATACTCACGCTTTTGAGGGCTTCAAAGAAGTTCAAGACTCAAGAACAAGTGTGTGTTCTTGGTGAAATGGATGAAGATCTAACCAAAATAGAAGATTTCATGGATGAAAACATGGATCTTCAGTAGATAAATCCATGTATCAACAATTCAATTGAAGGAATACTTACATCTTTGAAGATTAGGGTGTAAGACTTGATGAACTTTGAGAGAGAATCGGATTTTCTTGGGGTGAAAGTGTAAAAAGTGTGAGGAAATGAAGGAAAATCATATATATATATATATATATATATATATATATATATATATATATATGTTTGGGTTCACGGCTACACCTGGGTGTACGGTTGTACACTCATGTGTACGGCCGTACACTCCTTTAGATGGAGTGGTTGGCCTGAATGCTATACTATGAACTTAAGATAACTCATCCTTAAACCCAAACTTTGAATGTACTAGGCTTAGAACACTCAAACAGACCCTGAACAATGCTAAAAGATAGCAAAGACGAGTCTGACTATGATTGAATTTGGAAGATTGTACAAGATAGAATTTTTCGGGTTGTCACGTTACCCCCCCCCCCCCCCCGTTAGAGAGAATTTTGTCCCGAAATTAGATTTTAGGTAATTAAGCTATTACAAATAACGAAGCAAAAAGATGAGGATATTTTAATTTCATTTGATCCTCGCGCTCCCAAGTGAATTTGGGTCCCCGCTTGACATTCTAGCGAACCTTCACTATAGGAATACGGCTTTCCTTTGTTTGCTTGATCTCTCGGTCCATGATTTCTACTGGTTCTTCCACGAAGTTGAGGCTCTCGTCGATCTTGATTTCGTCGAGCGGGATAACAAGAGTCTCATCGAACAGACACTTTTTCAAGTTCGAGACGTGGAAAACAGGATGTATGTTACTTAGTTCTTGACGTAGTCGGAGTTTGTAAGCTACTGGACCGATTCTAGCAAGAATCTCGAATGGTCCTATGTACCTTGGATTCAACTTGTCACGCTTTCCAAAGCGTATCATGCCCTTCTAGGGTGAGACTTTCAACATGACGCGGTCACCAACCTGGAACTCCAAAGGTTTTCTTCTTTTGTCAGCGTAGCTTTTCTGTCTATCTCTGGAAGCTTTAAGTCGTTCCCGGATTTGTACTATTTTCTGCGTGGTTTCGCGAATGATTTCCAGACCAGTGAGAGCACCGTCAGGAACTTAATTTCTAGCTAGCTGCGTGTCACCCACTTCAGCGCAGCATAGAGGTGATCTGCACTTGCGGCCATAGAGAGCTTCGAAAGGAGCAACCTTTATGCTAGTGTGATAGCTGTTATTGTAAGAGAATTCAACAAGGGTTAAATGAGTATCCCATGCCTTACCAAAGTCTATCACGCAAGCTTGCAAAGTATCTTCTAAAGTTTGAATCGTCCTCTCACTTTGTCCGTTAGTTTGTGGATGGTAGGTTGTACTCATGTCCAGCCTAGTTCCCAACGATTTTTGTAAAGACTGCCAGAAACGAGAAGTGAATCTACTATCTCTGTCAGAAATAATAGATATTGGCACACCATGCAGTCTAACGATTTCTTTGAGGTAAGTTCTTGTTAGCTTCTCCATCTTGTCTGTCTCTTTGATTGGTAAGAAGTGTGCGGATTTGGTTAATCTATCAACGATTACCCAAATAGTATCATAACCACTCGATGTCTTGGGTAACTTGGTTATGAAATCCATTGTGATCTGCTCCCACTTCCATTCAGGGATTTCAGGTTGTTGTAATAAACCTGAAGGTTTCTTGTATTCTACCTTAACTTTGGCACAAGTAAGTCACTTGCCCACGAAGGTAGCAATTTCGGCCTTCATGTTTGGCCACCAGTATAGTTTCTTGAGGTCTAGGTACATCTTGTCTGAACCTGGATGAATGGAGTATCGAGTTTTGTGTGCTTCATTCATGACTACGTCTGTAACCACCGAACTTTGGTGTCCAGATTCGGTTCATGAAACAATAGACTCCATCATCCCTGACTCTGAAGTTTTTAACCATTCCTCTCAAGGTTTCACTTGTCACGTTTTCAGGTTTTAAGGCCTCAAGTTGAGCCTCTCTGATCTGTGTGGACAGATGTGAATGGATTGTCATGGTCAACGACTTTACTCGGTGTCCCGAGTATTCTTTTCTACTAAGGGCATCAACTACTACGTTAGCTTTACCAGGGTGATAAAGAATCTCACAATCGTAGTCGTTCAGTAGCTCCACCCATCGTCGTTGTCTCATGTTCAGCTCTTTCTGATTGAAGATATGCTGGAGACTTTTATGGTCCGTGAATATTGTGCATTTCGTGACATATAAGTAATGTCTCCAGATCTTTAGAGCAAATATCACTGCTCCAAGTTCAAGGTCATGTGTTGTATTGTTGACTTTATGTGTCTTTAGCTGTCTTGAGGCATAGGATATAACCTTTCCTCTCTGCATAAGAACACATCCAAGCCCTTGATTAGAAGCATCACAGTACACTATGAAATCCTCTGTCCCTTCAAGAAGAGACAGGATTGGTGCACTACACAAAGCTCGTTTCAGCGTTTGGAATGTTGTTTCTTGTTTTTCTCCCCAGCTAAAAGTTACACCCTTTTGCGTCAGGGTGGTAAGAGGCTTAGCTATTCGAGAGAAATTCTGGATGAATCTGCGATAATAGCCAGCAAGACCTAAGAATTGACGGATTTCTGTAGGTGTTTTGAGTGCTGACCAGTTTTCAATTGCTTTTATTTTGGAAGGGTCAACGTGTATCCCTTCTGAACTGACCACGTGACCTGGGAATTCAACCTTCCTGATCCAAAATTCACACTTTGAAAACTTCGTATAGAGTTTCTCTGATTTAAGAGTTTGCAGTACTTGACGAAGATGTTGGCCATGTTCTTCTTCACTTCTTGAATAGATAAGGATGTCGTCAATGAAGACTATAACGAATTTGTCCAGGAATGGACGACATACTCTGTTCATTAGATCCATGAACACAACAGGTTCATTCGTCAATCCGAATGGCATCACTACGAACACATAATGACCATAACAAGTTTTGAACGCGGTTTTGGGAATGCCATTCTCCAAAATACGTAACTGGTGATACCCGGATCTTAAGTCTATTTTTGAGAAGTAGCTCACACCTTGAAGTTGGTCGAACAGATCGTCAATGTGAGGCAGAGGGTATCGATTCTTAATGGTAAGTTTATTTAGCTCGTGGTAGTCTATGCACATACGGAATGATCCATCCTTCTTCACGAGCAAAACCGGTGCTCCCCAGGGTGAGAAGCTTGGTCTTATGAAACCTTTGCTAAAGAGTTCGTTAAGCTGGCTGGATAATTCCTGCATTTCAGAAGGTGTAAGACGATAGGGAGATTTGGCTACAGGGGTAGCCCCTGGAATTAAGTCGATTCTAAACTCGACTTGTCGTTCAGGAGGCACTCGTGGAAGATCATCAGGAAAAATGTCGGGAAAGTTGCAGACTTCAGGAATTTTCGCGATATCTTTCACTTCCTGCTTCTTGTCTACCACGTGAGGTAAGAAAGAACAATATTCTTTGCAAAGGTACTTCTGTGCCTTGATGCAAGAAATGATCTGGAGGTTCCTTCCGGGTTTGTCGTCGTAAATAACAAGAGTTTTGTTAGTTGGCAAGTTCAAATGAATGGCTCTTTCATAACATAGGATGTCAGCATGGTTAGGACACAACCAATCCATACTTATTATGACGTCGAAACTTTTGATAGAGACCGACATAAGGTCTATTGGGAACGAAAAGTTATTCAAGGTAAGAGTACATCCTATGTATATATCGTTGGTGGATTCGGATTTCCCGTTAGCCATTTCGACTGTGAATGTTTCTTTTAGTGGTTGGGAGTTTTGATTTAGTAAGTGTTTGAAATTATGGCTCACAAAGCTCTTCTCAACACCACAATCAAATAAAATGCATGCGTGAGTGTTGTTGAGAAGAAACGTACCCGTGACTACAGCTGCGTTTGCCACTGCTTCTTCATGACCCAAGGCTAAAATTCTCCCAACTCCACCGGCATTTCCAGCTTTAGGACAATCTTTCTTGAAATGACCCACTTCACCACAATTGTAGCACGCTTGACCTACTCCAGCAGCATGTACTTGGTTAAGTGGTTGGGGTTGTGCTCTACAGAATCTGGCAATATGCCCTTTTCTGTTGCAGTTACGACACTGCATTTCCCGACAATTTCCATTATGGTGAAAATTGCATTTGTTGCACTTGGGGAGATTACCAGCATATGGCTTAGGTGGTACTGGGTTAGCACGAACAGCAGCAGGTACAGTAACAACATTGAATGTAACTAGCTGTTGCTTCTTTGAGGAATCCTGTGAAAACTTGCCATTCCTCTTGTTCCTACCCTTCTTCTTGCTGTCGTTGTTGTCATTGGTGTTGTTGTTGTTGTTGTTGTTTCCCTTCGGTTGTTCTGGTACAACAACCATTGAGTGTTGACGGACTCTGTGGTCAATAAGAGATTGTGCCAGCTCTTTGGCACTGTCAAAAGTAACAGGCCTCGAAGCTAAAACACTCGACTGAATTTGGGGCGACAGACCCCAAATATATCTCTCAATCTTCTTGCTCTCCAGAGCAACCATATCCGGGCACAAAATTGCCAGATCATAGAATCTATTGGTATAGGTTGATATATCAGAACCAACCATTGTAAGACTCCAGAGCTCCTGCTCGACTTTCTGAACTTCTCCTCGCGGACAGTATTCCCGCATTGACATGGCTTTGAAGTTCTCCCAGCTTATCGAATTAGCCACTACCAGAGTAAGTGACTTAACATGGCCATTCCACCATGTTAAAGCTCTTTCCGAAAAGGTACAAGCAGCGAATTTGACCTTGCTGCTCTCAGGACAGGAGCAGATTTCGAAAATTGCTTCTGTCTTTTCAATCCATTGCCTTAATGCCATAACTCCTCCAGTCCCATTAAAGGTCCTGGGTTTGGCATTCGTAAAATCTTTATAACTACACTCTCGCGAGTGCCCATGACTCTCTCCATGGTTAGAAGGATGTGCACTAGCTCCTGACCCACTAGCACCAGGAGTATTGATATGAGACATGGCAGCAGCTACAGCCGTCGTGACCACCGCTTGGAACATAGCAGGGTCGAACTGAGGAGGTGGTGGCAGAGGTGGCACCGGCGTTTCATTAACAGTGTTACGTCTCGGATTTCTACGAGGAGGCATCTTTTTCTATAAAAGTCAAAAGATACAAAGATGGTAAGATATCAAGAGTGAATATGAATTTTGATATCTCTGAACTAAAACATATAGTTCAACATGAATCTTGTAATGAATTGGAAATAGAAGTCTACGACAAGTACAACTTGTAACAGAATGATATGAAATTGAATGGTTATTTTTCAAAGACTACGAAAATGCATGTCGATTAAATTGGCATATTGAATACATAAAGTCTGGAAAACTTGACCCTAAACAGGTCTACAATATACCAAATTTTGGGAAAACATCGACATCATACAGACCTACCGAAAATAAAATTTATGTGGGCTTACTGAAAAACATAAAAAATAACGCTAGAACTTATCCATAGACTTAAACTATAACCAAAAGAGTGAACAGGAAACGAGTAGAGCAATCTCCTACTGGCGACGGGTATTATTTGAACGAAACCTCAACTCAGCCAGCTGACGCTCCACAGCAAGCAGATATCTTTCATATACTGTCAGACGTGCTCGGAGTTCTACGACTTTAGCTCGAGTTTCAGCTAATTCTTGCAGTAGAGACTCATTGTCCCTCGTATCTCTCTCGCGCGCATATTCAAGACGACGAATGCGGATTGTATTAATTTCCACATTCGCATGGACTTCCCTGACTCGGTTGATGGCTGTTCTACCCTGTATTTCATTTCGAGCAACCTTGCGGACTATAATTGGAAGGACTCCGTCTGCTGAGCCTCCTTCACTCAGGTTGTAGAAGCTTCTGTCTCTATTGTATGGCATGGGTTGACCCTGCTCTTGACTCCATGTTTCCAAACTTTCCACCCACAGAGGCGTCGGGCCTTGTAAAGTCGGACGAGGATTAGGATTTTGGGCTACTGGTGGAGGATTATAGTCTTCTGATTCGGAATTATTGTCTTCAGGAAAATTTTCTGCAAAATCATCATCTAAGCGAATTTCGTGATTTTCTTCTGGTTCTGCATCTTGTCCTTGACCGGTGAAGTAAGGGTTTCCGGATAAATGAAATCCAGCCATTGTTATCTAAACGAGAATAAGGATAAGTGATATATAATATAGTTAGTAATGATAGATTAAGGATACAAGTTTCTACGAGGAAGACCTACAGTTATCAAATAATGTATTTTGTATGACTTGTTCTAGGTATTACTATAACTACAAAGTGTATACTAATTATATATAACTTGGGTATATACGACCTTCGATTAAATGACCCGGCTCTAAATCCACAACCAAACAAGGAACAGGAAATGAAGCTAGATCACATATTCTAAGTCTATATAACTTTAATTATATATAATTGTAATATACCCTTAATATTTATAGTTCTACCTTTAATTGTTCTATTGTTTTCACATGTTTGTTATTAGTATATAGTGCCTAAAATATCCCTATATTATTTTAATCTTTATGTTATGTTCTAGAGTTCTTGTGAATACGTATGGTCGGTAAGTTTTAGACATGTCACAACACCACTATCACTCCCAAACACATGTTAGTCATATCTCAAATCAATATAGTTGATCAGGCTATATTAATCCCAGATATGATTACATAACTGCCCAGGTTTGACTGTCATGTTCAACATTCAAATACTTTTAAGTTCTTATGATTGTGATACTGTACTTGTAGATATGAGTGTTAGTATACTTCTTGTAAAAATACTTAAATTTTTAAAAGTATACTTGTAGTCAGAGCTCTTAGTCCCAAATGTATTTATAGTTTGTATATCTTTTATGGATTGATATACTGAGTTCACTATAAACAATTCTCTGATACCAATCTGTCACACCCCTAAACCAGACGGCGGAAACGTCCGGGGGTGGAGGACTTCATTTGTAGTATCACAACACATGCATTATAGTAATCAAAGTACAAAGAACCACTGTATTTAAAAAGTATAAGTATTTACATGTGTTTCATCATAGTATACTGGAACCAATAGTTATACAAAAGAAGAAAACAAGACATAAATAGCTCCATCTTCTCAAAAGCTCGGGGAGTACCTGTCTACTAGTTCCCTGAGAATACAAGTAATTTGAAAAGAGAGTATCAACATAAAGTTGAGTGAGTGCATAAGTATTTATGTTTTGAAATAATGTTTTCTGTTTCTTGAATATGTAAACTGTTCCAGAAAATCCTATATTTTCTGCAATATATGGAAAGTAGTACTTTGAAAGTGTACATAAATTGTATCTTGTAAACTAGTACTTTGAAAGTGTACATAAGTTTAGTTAATTATACACTAACGTACTGTTAATATCTTTAATGAGTTATTATAACCATACTGACTAGATGGCCTGACCCTACACTATGAATGCGTTGAAAGCTGTTGATAACAATTTGTCACTCACAAGCGTGTATGCCTGACTGTAACTAGCAGTCCAAGTGCGGGGTTGTCAATCCCAATATAGATCTATACACACATTGTTTCGATCCCCTGCTGGAGATTCTGGTTATAATGTCAGGACTTTAACTATGTTGTTTAAAATGAATTAAACAACTTGAACTACTTGTCTCATAAAAGCATATAAACATTACAAGTATAATAGTTATGAAAACCCAATCATTCTGAAATGAATGATTGATAGTATGTTCTTGAATTAGTATTCCTAACATGTATCTGAAAGAATGTATACCCTTGAATAGTTTTGAATCAAACCTTTGTTCTTGTAAAACAATGTACTCTGGTATACTTGAATCGTGAAATAATGTTCTGTGAATCATAAATTATACCTATTATAATTCATATGTATTTTATGATTTAATAACTAGTATTCATGAATGTAACCCCTTGCTCAACATGTTACAAAGGGTAATTGAACTTAATGAACTAACTTTTATACTTGTATACATATATGAATATATATAAGTAAAATTTAAATGACACTCGGACAAATAACTGATACTTGTAATCTCACATCCAAACAAGGAAAAGGAACCAAAGTGGGTTATCAGTCCTAAGCCTTTTAAATCTTATTTCTATAAATACATGTATACTGGTATGATTTTTGGGAGAAATAGAAGTTTATAAAAACATTTAAAAGAAGTTTGATATTTTGAAATTTCATTTTTGGTGACTTGATGTCATTTTGAAACAAACATTGAAAGCCATTTGATTTGATGATAACTGAAATCCATTTTGATAAGATATTTGAAATCACTTGCTTATAACACAAAAACTTTGTGTTAGACTTGTATTCCCCCCTCCCCCCCCCCCTTAAAACAGTAAAAACTATGAAAATACGGGGGTATGAACTCACATGTAGTAAGTTATTCAAATGTAAGATCGGTGTAGGATGCTAAGTGTCAAGTGAAGTCTTGAGCACAAACGGATCCTAATAGCATATAATGACACATATATGAATATAATTAGTGTTTATACAACTAATTATGCTAAGAAACCACCTTAGGGACTAGGAATTACTTAGATTGAAGTGTATCAATCACATGTGATTGCATTAAAGGGGTTTAAGGTAACACAAATGGGTGTACGTCCAATGTGTGTACGGCCCTTTGAGTATACGGGCATGGGTGTACGCCCAGGGAGTGTACGCCCGTACACTCATGGATGAAGTGTGCAAAATGGGTGTTTGATCCTTTGGGGCAACTAATGTGACAATCGCACAACAAGAGAATGGACAAAACTATCATTTTGGGAGGGTTTTGAGGTGTGTACGGTCGTACACCCTTGATGATCTTGAATTAGATGATGTTTTAAGGCTTTGAGTCAAGTGTTTAACATGTATTACCAGATGATAGAAGGAATACTCACGCTTTTGAGGGCTTCAAAGAAGTTCAAGGCTCAAGAACAAGTGTGTGTTCTTGGTGTTCTTGGTGAAATGGATGAAGATCTAACCAAAATAGAAGATTTCATGGATGAAAACATGGATCTTTAGTAGATAAAGCCATGTATCAACAATTCAATTGAAGGAATACTTACATCTTTGAAGATTAGGGTGTAAGACTTGATGAACTTTGAGAGATAATCGTATTTTTTTGAGGTGAAAGTGTGAAAAGTGTGAGGAAATGAAGGAAAATCATATTGTAAGGGTCGAATAGTTGTAATTAGTCGAAGTATATGTTTTGTACCCTTCGAACATTTTATAATCTATTTTACTAGGGCATTGTATTCGAAGCTTAACGCATAGTCCTTAGTATATTTTTTGTACGCTTTCCTCTCTTATAAATAGGAGTGTTTACTAGGGTCATTGTAACGAGTCTTTACAGAATTGTAATTTTGTACTCTGTAAAACTTGAGAGCGTAATAGAGCTGAAACAAGATCATATTTACATCTGTGTTCAAATCTCGTAATCCTAGATTGATCATTAAACTCTGATTCTTTTCATACCCGATTCATAGATTCATCAATTGGCATCAGAGCTGGAATCATATCTCTGATCTGATTTTCATCTTTTCAAAAGTTTTTAAATCAACTTTTTGGTTTAAGAAATTCCGCACTTTTTGAAAGTGAAAAATTCATTGGATCTAAGTCTGTGATTCGATTATGCACTTGAATCATTGAATCGAGTGTTCTGCTAGTGATTCTGATTTGAATCATATAGTTTGTTGTCAAATTCTCAAAGTTTCTTCAAAAATTCTCAAGGAATTATTTCGTACATCAATGGCGTCTTTCAATCTTAATTCCATGACTTCATTTTCTCATCTTCTAGGATCATCCACCAAAATTCCTATGCTAATTCCTGAGTATTACGATCAATGGGCTGATCGTATGCAGGATTATCTCAATGGATTGGATGAAGAATTGTGAAATTGCATTTCTGGCAATTTCAATCTACCAATGAATGTTCAACCAATTGGATCATATTCTGGAAGTTCCAAAGTTGAGAATCAGTCTGATCGTCTGAAAAAGCTAGAGAAGAGATGCGTGAGAGAACTAAGAGGTGCTTTGCCTCCAGTTGTTTACAACTATGTGAGGAGTTGTACAACTGCAAAGGAGATCTGGAGCAATCTCAAGGAGAAATTTCAGGGGAGTGAGAAGACAAAAGTTAACTCTGTGAAGCAATGCTTAGTGGAACTGAAGGACTTCAGACAGAAAGATGGTGAAACGATTGAAGTTTACTACGATCGTCTTAATGAATTATTCTATCGATGCAATCGATATGGTATCACCAGATCAGCCATGGAGTTCAACTTAATTTTTGTTATGGGTCTTCGTAAGGAGTGGCGTAGTGTGAGCATGATGGTTAAGAATCAACAGAGCTTTGATACGTCAACTTTGAATGACTTGTACAATCAGCTGAAATCTCATGAAAGCGAAGTAAACGAAATTGCTGAAGAATCGAAGGCAAGTTTGGGAGGTCCACTAGCTTTGGTTTCGAAGATCTCTGAAAGGGAAGCTGAGAAAGATGTTTCGGACGAAGACGAAGGGTTTATCATGAACTCAGATGATGAGGCGATTGCTTTCTATTCAAACAATCGTGTGAAAAAGTTCTTCAAAAAGTCATTCAATCCGAAGGCAAAGTCATCTGAGACAAAAGGGAATTTTATGAATAAAAGTGTTGGGGATGAGAATAAGAAGGAAGAGAAGAAAGATACGAAGTTTGTTGAGGGAAAAACAGAGAAGAAGTTAAAGGGAGATGCTGGGATTGATTGTCATTATTGCAACGGGGCTAATCATTTAGCTAATGATTGCATGCTGAGGAAGAAAGATGAGAAAAAGAATAAGACGAAGGATGAAGCGTACTATGTGGAAAAGTTGGAGGAGGTGCGTGCGAAGGCAAAGAATCTTTCGTTAGTTGCTCGTGGTGAACAAGAAGAAGATGGAACTTATCAAATTTGGTCATCTGGATAAGATGATGAGGAGATGCGAAATCCAACCTGCGGAGCAATGTATGCAAAGATGGAAGAAGATTCAGATGAGGAGGAATACGAAGTTCATGGGAGATGCTTCGTATCAATAGCTGCTGACAAATCTCCGATGACCACGAAGGTACGTAATATTCTTGAATCTTTTAATATTCTACTACATGCTTATAATTCTGAATTAGTATCTTTCGATGAAACTGTTACTTATTTTGATTCGATTGTGGTATCTGCTAGCAATGAGGCTAAGAAGCTGTCTATGCAGTTGCTAGAGACACAGAAGAAACTAGATTCGAAAATTACTAAGATAGATTGTTTAGAACTTCAAATAACTAATATCATGATGGATAGGGATAATTTGTCTAGTGAAACGAAACTATTGTTAGCCCAGAGGAACATTTACTGTAATTCGGCTAAAAGATTGTATGGGAAATTAACTGAACTTCATCATTCGTGCGAAATCAGTAAAGAACAACATAGAAAATTGCTGCCATTTTTAGCTTATGAAAGAGCTACGGTAGATAACATTTCGTATGACTGTGAAAAAGAAATAGCTGAATTTAACAAAGTTCTGAATGATAAGTATAGATATGGAATAGTTAAAGTTGATGAATGTCTTGATGCGAATGAATTAGTTAATATTGTGAATGATACTTTGACTAAATCTGAACAAATTCAAATTTTGAAAAAGACTGAGAATTCAACGTCTGATTCTCAATCTAATTTTGCTGATATTGAAGATAATTCTGATAATATTAGTGAAATTAGTGAGCTTGAAGATGTTGATTGTTCTCAGTTGTCTATTGTTAATATTGCTTCAACATCTAAAGGGAAAGAAAAAGTTAAGGATTTGATGGTTGAAAATGAAACTGATATACCTTCAACTTCGAAAGTTTGTGAAATGAACTTCGTGGATCTCAAAGACAGCCAAACTGACGATAGTGATGATGAAGATGAAGAGAAAATTTTGAAAGAAAAGGAATCTTCAAAGGAAGAAGAAATTCCTCGAATAGTTGTTGATCAAGTGTATGGTGATACACAAAAGTTCGAAAAAGTAATGAATGAAAAAGGTGAACATTATCTTGAAACGAATACAGTCGTTTATCCTAATTTCAAATGCACAGATGATGTCATTTTCCCAAATCAAGTTTTCGTCACAACTGGAAATGTTGAGAAAATCAAACCATAATTAAAGAAGTTAGTTGAGGAGGATAATTCAAAAACAACTGAAGAAGGTTTTTTCGCAAATCAAAGCATAGTTGAAAACAACTTAACAAAGAATTCGTATGTATTTCAACGTCAAAAACCACAAAGACAATGGGTTGAAAAATCAAAAATTGAAAAAGAGAATTCAAAACCTGTTGAAAAAGAAAATGAAAAAGTTGTTAAACTAAATTCTAAGGAATTTAAAGATCAAATTGACAAATTTTCAAAGGAAAACAACATTTCGAAAAGACAAGCAAGAAAGAAAATATTTTGGCAAAATGTTGAGTCTCAAAAGATGTCTGAATCACAATCAAACAAAAATGTTTTCAAAGCTAAAAATTCCTATTTTTCAACGAAAACTCAACATTCATCTCAATCAAATCATACAAGGTCTGAGGTGAATAAGCAACCAAAGTTTTCGAAAGTTTCTGAAACTAACAAATCAAGAGCATTTTCAAATAAACCTAATCCAAATCAAACATTTGTTCAACGACAAAATTTTAAATCAACAGTTGATTCAACATATGCTTATTCTTTTCTAACAAATCCCAAAGTTGATTTTGTTCCTCAAAAGCCAAATTTTCCTAATCATACGAAGAAAGAAACTATGAAAAAGTCACGTGAAAAAGGAATGACTTCAAGAAAGAACATTGATCGTTGGCTTGAAGGTAAAGGAAAGATGTATCAGTCGAATGCATATTCAAAGGAGCAAATTCATGAAGCATATGAAAAATATGTGAATACTTCTTCGAACGAAAGTTCATCTTCTAAGGATTCGAACATCTCGGTCAAAGCTTGGAGACCAGTATCAAAGGCAAAGAATGTTCATTCTCAAACTCAGAATTCGAAGGGTAGTGTCAGTGCACATTCGAAACCATCAAACACTTATGTTTCGGTTCCTTTAGATGATGAAGTGAACTTAATTGATAGTCTCAAAACCAAAGTATGTGATTGGGTTAAAAGTTCTTCATTACATTCAAAATTAAAATCTAATTTCCAAGGACCCAAAAAGCCTTGGGTACCTAAAATTTTCCACTGATTGCAGGTACTGAGTGACGAGCAATATGATAATAAGTGGTACATTGATAGTGGTTGATCTCGTCACATGAGTGGGAAGAAAGAAAATTTACGAGATTTTCGAAGTCTCAAAAATGTTGGAGTAGTTAAATTTGGGAACAATCAAAAGTGTCAAGTCAATGGATATGAGAAGATCACGAATGGACAATTCACTTTGAATCGTGTTGCATATGTTGAAGGTGTTCAACATAACTTGATTAGTGTCTCTCAACTTGTTGTGGGCACTGGCAATCAAGTTTTCTTTAACGAAGAAGGAAGTGTTATTTCGAATGTGAACACAAAAGAAATATTACTGAAATCCAAAAGGAAAGGTAACATGTTCACTTTGTACATCAATCCTATTGTAGGCAAACCTGCTGTATGCCTTCTTTCGAAAGCCACATCTGATCTAAGCTGGCTATGGCATCGAAGACTTTCACATCTCATCTTTCGAAACATCAATAAACTGGTGGTACAAAGATCTGGTAAGAGGTTTACCTGTACTTAAATTTGATAATGATTCTTTATGTGCAGCTTGTGAAGTTGGCAAGCAACATAAACAAGGTCATCCAATAACAATAGATTCGAAAATTGTTGCACCTCTGGAGCTTTTGCATATTGATTTGTGTGGCCCTTCGACTGTTTCAACTCTCAACAAGAAACAATACATTTTAGTTATTGTTGATGATTTTTCCAGATTTACGTGGGTTTATTTTCTCAGGCTTAAATCCGAAGTTGCACAAATCATGATTGATTTTATCAAAAAGATGGAAACGACATTAAAGAAGATTGTTCGAAAGATCAAGAGTGATCATGGAACTGAATTTAAGAACAATGTTCTTGATTCATTTTTGGTGGACAAAGGGATTTCGCATAATTTTTCATCTCCTTACACACCACAACAAAATGGTGTTGTAGAACGAAGGAATCGCTCACTATGCGAAGCAGCAAGAACCATGTTGGCATATGTGAATTTATCTCAATATCTTTGGGCTGAGGCAATATCCACTGCATGTTTTACTCATAACAGATCTTTCATACACAGGCGTTTTAATATTACACCATACGAAATTCTGAATAATCGTAAACCTAATGTGAAATTATGTCATGTTTTTGGATGTAGGTGTTTTATTATGAATCTCAAGGATCATCTTTCGAAATTTCAAGCAAAAGCTGATGAAGAGATTTTTCTTGGATATTCGCACAATTCTGTCGCATATCGTGTGTTAAATAAGCGAACACAAAAAGTGGAAGAAACTTTCAATCTCACATTTGATGATTACTATGTTAAACAAAATGAGCATAAATTTGGAAATCATCCAATTTTACAAGACACACAAGTTGAAACTGAATCTTTAGAAATGGATGATATTGATTATGATTTGATTTTTGGTATTTCAGATCATGCAATCGATGCTGAAATTCATGCTCCTGATAATCACATACCAAAATTTGCGAAGTTTACTGATGGATCAACATCAACTCCTCAAGAAGGCGAAAGTATGCAAAATAATCCAGTGGAGGGGGAGCACTTGGATTCGAATACTTTAAATGACGAAGTGCATTCTTTCGAGGGGGAGAAAGAAAGATTGAATGCTAATGTTGAGGGGGAGCATATAGAAAATATTGCAAATAATAATGATTTTGCTGATGTTTGTTCGATTGCAGGTTCTGAGAATGATAATATATACGAAGATGCTCCTTTGGAATTTGATCCAGCATATCCACCAATGGAAAAATGGACAAGAGATCATCCGAAGGATCAAGTAATTGGGAATCCACAAGAGGGAGTTTTAACAAGAGCTCAAATTCGTGCAAAGAATGAGGTATTGAATACTCATCAAGAATTTTGCATGTTCAATGTTTTCATATCTAAAATTGAACCAAAAACAATTAAGGTTGCAATGGAACACTCAGATTGGGTTGTTGCAATGCAATCTGAATTGTCTGAATTTGAACGAAACAAGGTTTGGAGATTAATTCCTAAACCTGAAAATGTTTCGATTGTCGGGTTAAAATGGATTTTCAAAAATAAAACCGACAAAGATGGAAACATTGTTCGAAACAAAGCCAGACTTGTTGTTAAAGGATATTCACAACAAGAAAGAATCGACTATGAAGAAACTTTTGCCCCTGTCGCAAGACTCGAGGCTGTTCGAATATTTCTGGCATATGCAGCTCATAAAGATTTTGATGTTTATCAAATAGACGTGAAATGTGCATTTTTAAATGGAGAACTTGAAGAGACTGTTTATGTGGAACAACCCCCAGGTTTTATTAACGAAGAATATCCAAATCATGTTTATATTTTAGATAAGGCAGTTTATGGTTTAAAACAAGCACCAAGAGCATGGTATGCCACTCTAACTTCGTTTTTGAAAAAAATCTAAATTTAAACAACGATCTGTTGACCCCACATTATTTCGAAAGAAAGTTGGGAATTATCTAATGCTTGTTCAAATTTATGTTGATGATATAATTTTTGGCTCAACTGACCCTGCTTTGTCTAAGGAATTCGAAGATTTGATGAAAAGTAAGTTCGAAATGAGCATGATGGGCAAAATCAATAATTTTCTTGGATTGAATATTCGTCAAAACAGAAATGGAATTTTCATCAATCAAGAAATATATACGAAAAATCTGCTCGAAAAGTTTGGATTGACGAATAACACGAAGTTACGTGTTCCAATGGCAACAGGCATAAAGTTGACACCGTCGTTAGATAAACCAGTCGTTGATATAACTCTTTATCGAAGCATGATTGGTTCATTACTTTATCTTACAGCAAGTAGACCTGATATCATGTTTTCTGTGTGTAATTGTGCCAGGTATCAATCTAATCCACGAGACCCACATCTCACTGCTGTGAAGAACATATTTCGTTATCTTAAAGGAACAATTTTGTTAGGATTGTGGTATCCTTCGAAAACTGGATTCTTCATCCAAGCATATTCGGATGCAGACTTGGGTGGTTGTAATCTTGATCGAAAAAGTACAAGTGGTGGATGTCAATTTCTTGATGGCAAATTAGTGAGCTGACAATCGAAAAAGCAAACATGTGTATCCATCTCAACAGCTGAAGCTGAATATGTGGCTGCTGCTGCTTGCACTTCACAAATAATATGGATTCAAAGTCAATTACGTGATTATGCAATTAATATGAAAAAGATTCCATTATATTGTGATTCTCAAAGTGCAATACGAATTTGTCATAATCCTGTGCAGCATTCGAAGACTAAACATATAGCTCTTCGTTATCATTTTATCAAAGATCACGTGGAGGATGGGAATATTGAAGTACATTTTGTGAAAACAACTGATCAGTTAGCTGATATTTTCACAAAGGCATTGGATGAAAAATCTTTTGTACGAATTATAGAAGGACTTGGAATGATTGATAGAAATTCACAAAGCATGAATCAGAGGCGCTGAATAAAAGATAACGCAAAGTCATTCAGCATTCAACGGTTACTGTTCATAGTCAACGCTTCGACCCCTTCGAATTCGCATGTTTGTCACTTATTTTAAGGGTTGATTCAGTGGTTACTGTTCATAGTCAACGCTTCGACCCCTTCGAATTCGTATATTAATCACTTCTCAGGGATGATAAAATTTCGTGTTTTGCAACAAGTATTATTTCAAATTTTCGAAAATTCAAAAATTCAAAAAGATTTTCTTTTGTTTTTGTATTTCAAATTTTCGAAAAATTAAAAATCGAAAAAGATTTCTTTTGTTTTTGTCTTTCAAATTTTCGAAAAATTAAAATTCCAAAAAGATTTCTTTTGTTTTTGTCTTTCAAATTTTCGAAAAATTAAAAATCCAAAAAGATTTTTTTTGTTTTTGTCTTTCAAATTTTCGAAAAAATTAAAAATCCAAAAGATTTTTTTTGTTTTGTATTTCAAATTTTCGAAAACTTCAAAACAGCAAAAATATTTTCAATTTTATTTTGTTGCAGATCATCATGAAGATATAAGATGGAATATGTTGGCAGTTCTAGGGTCAGGTAAATTTTTTCGTATGAATTGATCAATATTTTTCGCATTTTGAACTAGTTAAGTTGTCCCTAGAAGCATGTTGTTGCATGTTGTCCAAAAGCCTCCAATGACTCAATGTGTGTGTATGAAAGCCTTAATGAAATTCTTCATACGAAAATTTCTTCCCAATCAGGCTTATATTCACATTAGTCTCTGAGCTACCTGACTCTTCTCAAAATGAGTTAAGAGTTTCCTGTTTGGTCCAACAATAATAGAGGTACTTTTCGTGTCTTAAATCCATATTTTTCACCCAAAAGTTCTTACACGATCACACACGAAGACATATGTCCGAGAGGTCTCTGATCAAACCTATCTGACATATGAAAAATCTGTGTTTATGATCTGACATCATGAGACCGTGATGAAAGTGAAACCCAATTTTCATAATCTTGTTAAGGAATTGACGGGGAACTAAGTTCCAGATATTCACGAAACTTTTTGTTTCTGTACCCAAATTCGAAACTCCAAATAATATTCATTTCGAATGAGTGGTCTTGATCAAACATTCGAAACCCACGATGGTTGTTACCCAACAAGATCCAGCACACAAATTTTTTTCTTGAATATGATTTCAGTGTGAGTTTCATTCGAATATTCTAGTCATGTTAAAATTTTATCAAAGCCAACTTGTCACTGACTACACTGGTCAAACAAGTAATTTCTGTTACAATTCCTCACCTTATGTTAAGGCTGATATGTAACGAAACTTTTAAGCCACCTATGTAGCCTTATAAAAGAAGCCCTTCGAAACTTCTCTACAAGTTTTTGATTGTAATTCACGGGAAACCACACAAGCAATTGAGCATTTCTCGTAATGATTAATAAAGTAATCTTTGCTCGGGATTTAATCTGCTTTTGTGTCAATGGTTTGACATCACATTATCCCATATTTTTCTTATATTTGTTTCTTGTCTATATTCTTTGGAACACTGCACGCACGAAATCCTTGAGGTTCTGAGTAATACCAACTCAGGCTGATGATTTCGAACTTCTGGCGTATGACTTCGCTTTTCAACCCAAAAGTGAAAGAGCCCTGCCTCCATTCGAAGGGTTCTAACGGTTACAAATCATCTTGGGGATAACAATACAGTCTGTCTACATATGACGTATGGTATTCTGTCCGGTTTTCAAGGATATGTGATAGTTACTTTTTGACGCATGGCTACTTTTACACAGTAATGGTCCGATTTTCAAGGTACCACGTCGGATGTCATTAATTACACATCCCGCTTCAAATTCAAAATTCAGCGTTACATATAAAAAGGGGTTCAAGAGTTCATTATTCGTTTACGCGATCAAAACGAAAAATTCCCAAATTCTCTGTTCATCATCATCTTCAAACCCTAACAATGGCGACTTCTGCTCATGTCGATCCTTCCACTGAAGATATTTCATCTGCACCAGTAATGAAGATTCAATCCACAAACTACTATGTGGATGGTGAAGTTTCTCAATACCCGAAGGAATTGAAGATGCTCATCGTGGCTTTGAAGCACTCTGTATTATCCACAGCGATGTTTAATTCCTTTTCTGTTCCATTATCCTGGCTTTCTCAAGCAGGATCCACTGCAACTTATAACAAAGCATCTGATACGATCACTTTCCATCTAGTGAACGACAAAAAAGGTTAGGCTATCCAAGAAATTCTTCTGCCAGATTCTTGCTATTCCGAATTCGCCTCCTTATGTTGATTTCACATACCCTCAAACAGTCCACATGTTTAATGAGATGGGATATCATCCCCCATTGTCAAAGATTAGTGACTTTAAGAAATCTGGTCTTCCTAGACTATGGAATTTCTTGTTTGGAATTTTTCTACGTTGTTTAACCGGAAGAACAGTTGGGTTAGACAAAGGAAGAATGGAGATGTATGCAATGGTTGTAGGCATATACTATGATCTTCAAGTAGATTATTCTACACAATTATGGAAGGAATTCCAAAAGGGTGTAGAACATACGAATGCTATTCATGGCATTTCGTGTGCACGATATTGGAGTCTTATTTTGCAATATTTCTACAATAAGGAAGGGATTATGGTACCAAATGACGAAGAAAGAGTTGTTTTTCAGTGATACCATTATCCGAAGGAAGTTGTAGATAATGCCGATGATTTCCCAACTGTGGCTCGAATTCCAGACGCAATGCTTATACGGGTTGATCCTACGAATTCTGTTTTGGTGGCCTATTTGCAAACAATCGATTCTTCTATTCAGACTGTGATTCTATTGCCAAGAGAAGAAAGGAAGTCCAAAAAGTCAAAGAAGGTTGATCCTGCTTCATCTGAAAAGAAAACCAAGGATTCGAAATCCTCAAAGTCTCCAAAGAAAAAGCCTGCAACTGTTGAAATATCTGTTGCTGAGACTCAAGTGATTGAACCTATCATTGAAGAAACTCAAGAGCATGTCATCATTCCTTCGAAAACAGGAATGTTTCGAAGAATTAAAATGAAGTCCACTCATAAACGCAAGTCTCCTACACAACAAATGATTCGAAAACCCCAAATTACACATCAAGGTGTGTTAATTAGAGATGTACCAGCACCTGTTTCTCCGGTGTCGAAGAAAAGGAGGGCTGAGGATATGGCCAAGAGGTTGTCAAAGAAAAAGAAGAAGAAGACTCGAAAGCTGGTGATTTCTACTGAGTCGACTGAAGATGATAAAGAACGAATTCCTGAAACTCCTGAAACAACTATTTTTGCTCAGACTTCGACTCCTGAGAAAATACTTATCACTCCACCCGAAGATTCAATTGCCAAATCAGTTCCTGAGGAGGTTCGAACTTCAGGCATCCCTGCACACGTATCCGATACAGATTCAAATGTCAGTATGGGTGAAGGAGGTTCGAAACTCGAAACTCAAGATTTTGTTACTTCTGCTCCTTTCGAACATATTGTTTCAACCACAGATTCACCTACATTCGAACACATCATCAATCAACCATTCACTTCAATTTTCTCTTCTCAATCTACTGATCCACCCAAACCAACTTCACCTATTCAAGAAACCATTGATATGGAGACTGAGACTGATAATGAGGGGTTTGGTGGTACATTTGAAGAATTGGCGTTTCACGAAGAGGAAGAGGAATTTCCTGATCATATGCTGATGACCATGAAGCAGTATAAAATTCCGAATCAGAAGTTGAATTCCATACTTCAATCTCAAGCTGATCTTGGAGGTGGTTCTTCTGTTTCTAGTTTGGAAGTTGACACTATGCTCAAGATGCTCGAAGCCCGAATGGTGAGCAAAGTATCTAGAATGATTAAATATTCTGAATCTCGAGTCTTGGAGAAAGTTGATCTCAATGATCAAAACACTGAACTTCGACTTAATTCTCAAAGTTCGAAATTTTCTAGTGATTTGAAAGAGTTGAAAATGTAGCAAAAGAACGCCATGTGCTTTTTATTCAAGATGTCAAAAAAGTCCGAGAAGATGTCAACATGCAAATTCGTGAACTCCGCGAAGACATGCAGAAAGAAATTGGCAATTTTCAAAAAGATTATGCCTCTTTACATCAGAAAATTGATATCATTTGTGATGCAGTCACACGATTTGTGAAGTTGTATGAAAATTTAAGTCCACAACTTACTTAAATTTCAACATTCGAACAAACAAGCTTTGAGGAGATGCTTAAGTTGCTTAAGGAGTTGAAGGAGATTTCAGAAAGGCCGGTTTCGTCTCCATTGATCACTCCTGAATTTTTGTCTCAGAAATTTATCCAGTTCGAAGCCATCCTCAACAAACAACTTGCACCGCTCTTTCGCATATCCAGTCTTCTTCCCACAACAACTGCCCCTCCTGTTTTCACAGGGGTGCAAGGGGGAGAAAGGAAGTCAAGTGAAGAAGATGCGAAAGTAGTGGGAAAGGTTTTTATTGAGAAAATCCCATCAACAAAGCCTGTTATTGTTTATGCTGAACAGGTAACTTCTACTGTAGTAACAAGAATGCCAACTGCAAGACCAATTTCGAAAGGAATTGTAATTGGTAAACCCTTGGAAACTGGTGGGAGTGGTTCGAAGCCAAAAGAGACAATTGAAAATCCTGCTTCAAAAGATAAAGGAAAATCGATTCTTGTTGAATAATCGAAGGAAGAAAAGAAGGCTGAAGCTGAAGCTGAGATCGAAAAACTGAGGATCATTCAAAGCATTATGACTCAGCGAGCAAGTGATCCGAAGGGAATGGATAAAGGTGATCCAGCTAAACACTATAACTACGAGACAATTGAGGCCAAGGTTGCTTTCAATCACATGTACACATTCGAAAAGAAACCTAAGCAAAGCTATTTGGTCACAAATACTGATGCAAGTCAGCTGGATTTTCCAATAAACGAAATGATGTTTATCATGCCACAGTTCAACGTTGAAGGGAATTTCAAAGAAAAAGATGAAGGCACACACATGAAAATTCGTTTTCATGCTGTACTTGGAAAAGCCCCTGAGGAAGTATGGTCACTGGTCAAAATAAAGAAAGTGATCAGCATGAAAAAGGATGTGATTTTCGAAAACACAGTCCAAAATATTAAGTATGTGGTTGCCAGGGCAAATGGAAATATTTGCGAATTCACAATTGCAGATTTTCCATTAATGAACTTGTATGATCTTATACAAGTTGCATTACTTTTGAAAGACAAATCATTTTCTTATCTTCAAAACACAGAACCAGAAGAATTCAAGATTGGAGTTGCTCACATCAAAATCTTCATCGAAAATTACTATGAGTGTTTGGCAATGACTGATGTGGAGTTAGCAACAGCTCAGGGAATGGAAATAAAAGCTCCAATGGATCCTTCGAAGACTCAGGCTGATTTAAAGAAGTATGATGATGGTGAAATTTGCCTAAAGCCCTTTGGATTAGTCTTCGCAGGAAAAGACAAAGCTGGAAAAGCAAAAAGGTTTTTATTCCAGGCAAGTGAAGTGGAAAGGTATTCAACGTCTCAATATACGAACTTGATTGTTCGTATGAATCACTGCAAAAAGAACAATGAAGGAGATAAGAAAGAGTTGAAGAAAATTATTTCTTGGTACACAGAGATTCGAAGGGTGTTGCTGTATTCCATCACACTTCTCATTAATTGAAGACTTCGACTATTATTACAAAGGGGGAGATTGTAAGGGTCGAATAGTTGTAATTAGTTGAAGTATATGTTTTGTACCCTTCGAACATTTTATAATCTATTTTACTAGGGCATTGTATTCGAAGCTTAACGCATAGTCTTTAGTATATTTTTTGTACGCTTTCCTCTCCTATAAATAGGAGTGTTTACTAGGGTCATTGTAACGAGTCTTTACAGAATTGTAATTTTGTACTCTGTAAAACTTGAGAGCGTAATAGAGCTGAAACAAGATCATATTTACATCTGTGTTCAAATCTCGCAATCCTAGATTGATCATTAAACTCTGATTTTTTTCATACTCGATTCATAGATTCATCACACACACACACACACACACACACACACATATATATATATATATATATATATATATATATATATATATATATATATATATATATATATATATATATATATATATATATATATATATATTTGGGTTCACGGCCACACCTGGGTGTACGACCGTACACCCATGTGTACGGTTGTACACTCATGTGTACGGCTGTACACATGTGTACGGCCGTACACTCCTTTAGATGGAGTGTTTGGCCCGAATGCTATACTATGAACTTAAGATAACTCATCCTTAAACCCAAACTTTGAATGTACTAGGCTTAGAACACTCAAACAGACCCTGAACAATGCTAAAAGATAGCAGAAACGAGTCTGACTGTGATTGAATTTGGAAGATTGTACAAGATATAATTTTTCGGGTTGTCACATCCAACATGGGTCTACACACCCGATTAATGAGATCAATGAACACAACCAGTGCATTGGTGCGCCCAAAAGGCATCACTACGAAATTGTAATGCCCATACCGAGTTCGGAAGCCCTCTTCTGAATATGCTCCTCTCGCACCCTCATCTGATTGTAACCAGACCTCAGATCGATCTTGGAAAACCAAGACGCCCCTGCAACTGATCAAAAAGATCATCAATCCTTGGCAATGGATAACGGTTCTTCACTGTCGGCTTGTTCAATTCCCGATAGTCAATACACATCTGATACAAACCATCCTTTTTCTTGACAAAAAGGATCGATTCTCCCCATAGCGAACTATTTGGCCAAATAAACTCCTTTCCTAACAACTCATGAAGCTGATAGGATAACTCTTGCATCTCGGGTGGCGCAAGGTGATATGGTGCCTTGGAAATCGATGCCACATCGATATTTAGGTCGATCTGAAACTCCACCTTCCTCTTGGGAGGCACACTTGGCAACTACTCTGGAAAAACATCAAGGAACTCACGCACAACAGGAACATCAAAGATGGAAATCAATCTTCTCTCAACAACCCGAATATCCACCACATATGCCAGATAACACATGCAACCATGCAGCAAAAACACTGCCTTGCCCTGGCAGCATAACAGAAAGCCGACCCTGAACTAGTACCCTCGCTATATATGTTACACAATCCCCCACTAATATCTCGATCTGTCTCCAATTTTCGCTCACAGTCAATCAGATCCCCAAACCGGCTCAACCAATCCATACCCACGATAACACAAGCATGTCCCATTGCAATTGGGATAAGATCTATCAGACACCCAACACCAAAAATCTCTAGTACACAACCCCGATAGACGTATGTAGCGGAGACCACATGCTCATCACCTATAAAAATCCTCAATGGCCTACTCAGGGCCTCACGGGCAATGCTAAAATCTTAATAAAAGGATGATGACACAAAAGACTGACTCGAACCCGAGTCAAACAACACTAGAGCAGGTACAAAATTCACAAGGAAACTACCTAACAGGAGCAATATCATAAGCAACATAGAACAAATAAACAGAAAATAATACAGAAACAGATACCAACCACGACGTCGGATGCCGATCGGGCCTCCTCTACTGTCAGCTGGAATGCTCTCCCTCGAGCTCTCAGAGCCTCGGCTTTCCCCTGTCGGCCATCAATAATACGCAATGTAGTGGGAACAGGAGCCTGAACCATCCTTGATTCAAGCTGAGGACACTCGGACCTCATGTGACCCGTCTGGTGGCAATTGAAGCAAACCTAAAATCCATTGGGGCAATTCTTCTCCATATGCCCCTCCTTTCCACACATGTAGAAAATTTTCCATGACCGACATGGTCCCTCATGACCATTGACAAGTGCGGCCCTCGCCTCCTATCTCTCCCCTAAGTCTCTATCTCCTCTATCGTCTGGGTCTCCAGCTGAATCTCCATCCTCCTAGCATTGGTCTGCAACTTAGCCAATGTCCGATATAAAGTGTTTGCCATGAACTCACAGATATCCCTACTTAGGATACTCAGATATTGAGTCACACGTGCCTACTCTGAAGACACATGCTCAGGGAAAAACAGGGTCCTCTCATTAAACATCCTGGTGATCTCAGTCACCGTCTCTGTCTTCTGCTTGAGAGAGAGCAATTCATGGGCCAACCTCTTTCTCTCAACCACTGGCACAAAATCATCTCTTAACATCTTAGTAAATTTCTCCCAAGTCACTGCAGCATGCTCTGCAGGAGAATAGTAATTCATCACAAACTTCCACCAATCCTTCGATCCTAAGCGATACACGTTAAGCGCAAAGCGAACCCTTAAATTCTCCGGACAGGAGCAAGTGTAGAAACAACCCACAACATCAGAAATCCAACTCATAGTGGAAATCGAGTCATGGGTCCGGTCAATTTCTAGTAGGTTCGTGTTGTTGAACTCCCGGTACCACAACGAATCACCACCTTACGGTCTCGCAGCAGCAACAACTGCGATCGATACGGCAACAACAGCCTCAGTGGCAGTGGCATAGCGCTAATTGAATGTCTCTATCAGCATAATCTTAATAAACCTAAACATCTCTGTTATGGTCTCTCTGATCATTGCGGCCACCTCGACGACAATGATCCTATGGATATCATCATCACTGGTGCTCGGCCTCTCGGGGTCGATGGAGCCTGAACCTCGGGTAACCAGCATACTGAAACACATAAGAAAAATATCAGAAACAGGATAAAGAACATACACAAACACTTACACGCTCTTGTAAGTTCCTCAGTACCCTAATATTAGTGTATTGAGTCGCGTATGGATCTGGTGATTTCAGTAGTATGAGCCAAATATTACCTTCCACACCAATCTGTATTTGCCTAAAGTCGTCCTCTTAAGACCCTAAGTCACAAGAACTCTATTCCTCAAGGGTATCTTTACACTCACCCTGCAGGTTCCTCAAAATGACTACTAAGCATCTCGGCACTCATCCTAGACTACTCCCCAACACTACTCCTCCTTGCAAGGATCTCTGCTATACTCACCATTTGGTTCGCGCATGCCAATTGTACACAATACAAGACTTGATAGACAGTCGAATAAATGATTCTACCTCAAGTCCACAAACAAACAAGGAACAGGAAGAAAGGCTAAATCAGGCATTTTAAGGCTATAAAATCTTAACCATGTACAATTATGCAACATACACCAAGCATATAGCAATGATAAGTTCTATCTTATAAAAGAAACCTCCTAGGCTAAGGGCATCACAAATCAGGCAACCCTAACACACTCTTCCTGAAGGGTCCTTAGCTTATCACCTAGCATGCATTTCTTTCAGTTCATAAGATCACATATCAACACTACACATAGAATAAATAGAGATTTTTTTGGAAACTACTAATCGAGTTGTGGCTGATTGTACACACTTCTTCATTCGGTTTTCTCCTTAGTTTGAGTTTAGAATCCCCCAAGAGTTCGTCCAAATCCCTCAAACCAGGGCTTTTATACCAAATTGTAACATCCAAATTTCCAAACAAAATTTTTCATTTTTAAATCCCTATAAAACATTGTTTCATAAAAACCATCTCAGGAAAAATAAAAAATGCCAAATATCAACCATCATCAAAACATCAAAGGGTCCCAAAATATCGGGAATCATAAACTGCATACGAATGTGTAGAATCAAGCCTTCGCTATCCTGCTATCCTCATAAGTACCTGAAGCACATTTAATCAACAACTTTAAGCACAAGTCTTAGTGAGATCCCTAAAATACCACATATAACGCATCATAAAAGTAAATAGCTATGGGTTATCAACAACCCGCCATGTGGGTTATCAGCAGCCCTAGAGACTACCCGAAGTCTCGACAAACACGGTAACACATATCACAGTAATAACACATAGACCCAACTGGTCATCAAATATATAAATATATTCTACCACACAAGTAAGAATAGTAAAGAGACTCACCTTGCACAGATGACTGATAGAATTCACACCCGAACTGCCGGAACTAGACGCTGCCTAGTAATTACACCAATTAACCCTAATTAATAATTAATGTAATGTTCCATACTCCACTAATCCCAAGCCAAGTCTAATCCATATCTAGGGAAAAAGACCATTTTGCCCCTTCCAAGACCAAAACCAACACTAGTTCCCTTAAAGACACAATTAGCCTAAACGTCAAATAAGGTCAACCCATAGCCGTAAGCACAGTGTACACAGCTTTACGCTGGGCGTAGAGCATTTGACTAGAAAGGAACAGGCTCGCAACTAACTACACTGGGCATAGACAGGAGTATGCTCGGTGTACTTGCACCCAAAACCCCCTGTAGAAGACTCCCCAACCTGGAAAACGGTACGTTTACGACCCCTAGGAATTATTGTTATACATACAGTTAAGTTATAAAATACAATCAAAATTCCAAGTACATGGTGAAACCCACAAAAAAACCCAAGAAATAAGAAGCACAAGTAAGAACATTCACAGAAATAGAGCAACACAAGGATACAAAATAGGTAGTACAAACCTAACATGCAAATCGAAACACAAAACCAAAAGAAACCAAAAAAGAAAAAGAATTAATGGGCGAAAAAAGGAAGCGGAGACATACCAGTTGCAGATAATATAAAAGGGAAAATGTAAGGAAGCGTTAGGGGAAAGGCAAGAAATATCCTAAAAGGGAAAGCGTAGATACGGGATCATCGAAGCAACGTGATTGGAAGAAAATTGAGGCAACGTTTTACAACATAACATGTATCCCTCAAAGTCATAACACATCCAGTGAAGAGGAGTGTTGAACCTACGACGAACGGACGTCCAAAGCAGCATAAGGTAAATAGTAGCCGGTGGGAACCGAAGGCACTAAAAGCAAGGGACGAAACCGACAATAACCGAAAATAAAGTACAAAATCTATGAAAAAAGTGTAATAGGGACCGAAAGTGACAACCAGCGAAAAAAGGTGGCAAATGTCTGAAACCACCAAACTACACTGTTGTTAAGGGTTATATATATATATATATATATATATATATATATATATATATATATATATATATATATATATATATATATATATATATTACAACTATTTAAATTCCAATTAAAAGTTAATTGGCATTAAACTACCACAACTTATTTTTTTTTTAATTTTTACTTATGACACTTAAATGATAGTTATAAGTCTAAATTAAATACAATTTGAATAGTTAAGTTATAGTTAGTTAATTAAATGGATAATATGATTCTCTAATCTTTAGATATAACTTTTTGTCAAAATCTCAAAACTTATTATTGAAAACATAATTATAAACACCAAATATTATATATATTATTCATATAAAAAGATTTTTTTGTATAAGATTAATTTATTGTATAAAAATATTTTTCTTTAAAATTGAAAATAAGTAAGAAATTTTGATTTTTTTTACTAGTGCAATTATATTAATAATTAATGTCAATTTTTGTATTTTACACGAATATTTTTTCATTTTGTTTTTGAAAAAAGTCATATTAACCTGTCAAAACTCTTTTTTTATTTATTAAAACTAGTTTTTATATTAAAGCCAAATATAAATACTAATATGTTACCATATCAAAGTTATATTTTAATAGTACAACTCTTCAAATTTCAAGTAAGAATTACATAGATTAAACTGATACAAGTATTTTTTTTTAATAATGGTACTTATTTTATTTATGAGAGTTAATTAAATATGATTAAATAGTTAAATTGTGTTTAATAAAAACATGATCATATAATGTATAGATCAAAAGTTATATTAAAAACTTCCTAACCTACTGTATTAAAAGCACAATTATAAACATATAATATTTTGTGAGTATTATTTATATAAAATAAGTTGTATAAAACTAATGGGTTGTTATATAAAAGCCTAAAATAAATAAAAATATTTAGTTTATATTAACTCAACTACATTAATAATTAAATGATGTATTTTAAATTAAAACGTAGGTTTAGACTATTTTACTTCAATATTTTTTATTTTCCGTTCCAAAAAAGTCATACTATTTTGTCAAAACTAAAATTTCCGTTAAAACCGTATACAAGTAATAATGCGTTACTAGATTGAAGTTTTAATTTAATATACAGCTCATGAAATTCCAAATAGGGGTTATATAGAATTAAACCACTACAACTCAAATGTTTTTCTTTTATTTATTGTAATTAATTGGTATTTATGAGATTTAATTAAGTGATATTTAATTATAAGCTTCTAATATTTTGTGTGTATTATTTATATAAGATAAATTATATAAAACTATGAGTTGTTATATAAAAACATTATATTTTAAGCATAAAAATAAATAGAAGTTTTGATTTCCTATTAACTCAAATGTATTAATAATTAAATGACCTATTTACAACTAAAACCATTGGTTTAGATTATATATTTCACAACTCATTGTCATTTTTACTTTTGCATTTCACTTGAATGTTTTTTTATTTTCTTTTATAAAAAATCAACATTGAATTGTCAAAACACATTATCCGTCATAAATACTAATGTGGTAAAACTCAAATTTCTGTTAAAACTAAGTTTTTATTAAAGTTATATATAAATACTAATGTGTTTATACTTTTCATTAGTGATTTTTTTAGAATATTTTCAAATCACAACGGTTTTTTTACAAAACAAAATATAAGCCAGGCTTTTATGTATATGATCCAAACATGTTTTTCATTAAAAGGGCTAACTAAATATCTAAAATAACATTTAAATTTCATGTCGATATCTTAATATTCCATAGCTTGTTTATGTTATGTTAAGAAATGGTAAAAGATAAGATTAAATGTTTCAATAAAAGATACATATAAAATGAAAAATCATAATTTTTCAACAATTTACAAAGGTTAAAATATATCCATAATGCTAAATATTGACTTGTGATACAAATACCCCTAACCTCTCTAACCATTTCCATTATAATTAAAACATTATAGTAGAATTGACCAAACATTTAATTGATTGAGAAACAATACTCTTATACTTGAAAAAGGATTGAACATCATGAAATATATATCAATGTTATTTGTTAGTTGTCCCAAGATCTTTCATGCCTACAATCTAAAACAATAACGCGTTTATATTATATAGTTATAATATATGAAACATAAAAATGCCATGCAAAATAAATTTAAAAAAAATAAAAATTAAAGAAAGAAACTTGAGGTAGTTGGTTGTATCATTTCTTTGACTTTGAATCATTGATAGCTTTAAATCAATAAAATGGCTTGAATCTTTAATAACCGTGAAGAAGATCCAATCACCCCAATGTATTTCATCGTTGAACTCTTTATTTTAGACATATGACAACTATAATATTTTTCTCCATTATTATGTATTCTACGTAACAAACTTTGAAAGCGAAAGACATGTAACAAAACATGAGAAATAATGTTCTTATATAGGTAAAATATTTGATTAGTATATCATTTAATTAGAATAAGTTGAAGAGTTTGGAGGTTTCAAATGAACATGGTTGAAGTATATGGCTTATCTTGAACCATATTCATTTGAATGACCTCCTTTACAATTATTTCTTCATTCTCCTAATTCTATAAATTGTGATTTAATATTTACAAATGAAAAAAACAATGTTAATAAATGTATATAAAACATATATTGATTTCTATATATAACGAATAACAAATAGCATAAAAAATAAATATTTGATGATTCTATTGACCATTTTAAGGTTTGTAAATTGTATATAAATTGTATGTTAATTTATTTATTTTAATGAATAACAAATATATGAAAAACATAAATACTACAACTTTTAATAGGATAAAAACACTACAATGTCTACTACAACACTTGTAACAAAAAAAACTTTATTAAACATTGATAAATCATACAAAATATATATAGAATACAGATTATATATATATATATATATATATATATATATATATATATATATATATATATATATATATAGTGTTCCAAGAAAAATCCGCATAGTAATAATCATGATACGGCAAAACACTTTTTTTTTCAACTCTTCATATTTTAATCCCAAATATCTTAAAACACATGATTGTTTTTGAGAAAACTTATTTATATATTACTAATTCGGATACAATATATATAAATGAGAGGAAAATAAAAAGTCACTACCAATTAGTAACCATAAGTTACAAAATTTTTTGAGTTGTATTGAATAATAACTTTATATTTGAAGTCATAAGTATACAAAAATTAGAAAACTATTTTGTTGTTGTGAGAATTTCAAATGAATTTGATTTAAGTAAATTTCCCGCATTGCGCAGAATAGAAATATATATATATATATATATATATATATATATATATATATATATATATATATATATATATATATATATATATATATATATATATAGGTTCAAGTATTCTAACTAATTATTGTGTGGATGTAGGATTGATTCTGTACCAATCAAGTTTTTAAAAATATTAAATAAATAAGAAATTGTTTAAAAGGTATAATAGTAATGTGTAGTCTTTTTAATTTTAGTAAATTTTCAAAACATTTAATATCCCATTTTAATTAGGGAATTTAGTTTAAAACCCTACAATACATCAGTATCGACCCACTCTCCGCCTCATCCCTCACAATCATCTCGCTACATCCACTGATCCCCATAATCGGTCGATTCCCGAATCCTGCTCAAATGATCAACATTGCCACCACTCCGTCGCCAGCAGGTCACCGCTTCCACCAACAGGTCATCCATTCCCGATTTTTACTCCACCACCAACCTCAGACTTGTTAGTGTTGGTTGTATACTCCATGTCGTAGCAAGGGAACGTCGTGTAAAGCTCGACCGACTAATCTGATACACGTCATTTAAAACTCCACTGACTAATCTGATACTCGATTTCGTGCTGACCTTTTAGATTGTACTTCGTGCTGACCTTTTAGATTGTACTTCGTGCTGACCTTTCCGATTGTTGTTTTTTTATAGCCCATCTCCACTGCTTAAATGGCGTTTTCAGTAAATTGGTAAATGATTGTTGTCCCTTTACTTTTGTAGCTGAATCGATCCAAAATCATAACAAGAACAACTCTAAAGTCACTAAAGTTAGTTGATTGGATACCATTTTTGCAACAAATAATCCCAAACATGCATTGATATTCAAATGGCTAAATACTTATGATTGTGTATATTGCTCAGATATAGTATTTTACTCATTTATATGGGCTAGTAGGGGAAGAATATAAGTTGTGCACATAAGGTGCTCGATGAAATGCCCGAGAGAAACTCAATATTAGGGAATCCCATAATCAATGGTGTCACAAATCACAAGCAGTATTACTCAATTTGTTTTTCTTATTAATAACAAAATATTGAATTTTGAAGGGTGTGATGGACCGGTGTTGTTGAATTCAATCGGTTGAGCTTAATAAACCAGTTGTTGAAAATTGACTTGATGGGATGCCTAATGAATGTCCAAACCGTTCTACTATCTAAAAGCATCAGTCACTTCTTTTGCAGGTAGTTATTTATTTTAATTTTATCAAAGATCTATGTATTAATTGTTGGTTTTCCTTTTGTTAGATTCTTGCAGTCAACCAGGGTGGACGTGTGCCGAAACAGTTGCAGATCACAGAGGTAGAGATTCGGCAACTTTGTGTTGCTGCGAATGAGGTTTTTCTCAGCCAACCTAATTTGCTCGAACTTGAAGCTCTTATCAAGATTTGTGGTAAGAAATGACTTCAAACAGATTATATATTTTATATAATTGTTATTGTTCATTCTTTAGTAAACCAAAGTAGTTACTCCTCCTCCATGGATTTGTGTATGTTGTATTAGTTAGATTTTTTTGTGTTAATTTTAGAAGCATTCTTACTCATTAAATTTGTATTGTATGAAAATTATGAAAAAAAAAAGTTTTTTATATTTTCAGTTCATCAAAATTGGATACAGAATGTAAGAATTTTGTGGGAGAAGGTGACTTGGAGATTTATCCAAACTTGTCGAAGAGAAATCATGGAGGTATATTTGATTTTTTTATTCAAATGCGTGTTCTAAATTTTCATTTTGCATTCATATGTAATAATGGTGAGGGTAATTCTGTCAGAATTGAATCTTGAATTTCAATTATGTCGGAATAGAATCTCGAATTCCGATTATGTAGGAATTGAATATCGATATTTCCTTTGTGATTTGTGCATTTTCTATAATTCTTGGTTATGAGTTTTGGTGCAATTCACAAGTATGCAGATTTTACAAATGACTTTAGTTTTTTCTTTTTCATTTCGTAATGAACTATTATTTCAGAATTCCTTGAAGAAGGAATCAACGATTGATCATACAATAGGAAGACTTGGAATTGAGTTCAATAACAAGTTACATTGAAGAAGATTAAGTTTGATTATTTGGACCATTGAAGAAGATTAAGTGTATTTTTTCAATAATTGTATATTTGAGAATGCTATTCTTAATAATTTTATTCATTTTAATGACATTCTGTTAAAATATGTACAATTATATGAAAATATATCGGTATGTAAAAATATTTATGAATTTGTTTTTAAGTTCGGATGTGTATAAATATTTTAGAGTGTTGTTGTTATTCAATTTCAGGTTCAAAAATTTTATTATTCTTTATTAATATTCTAATAGAAAAATAGTCTAAGAAAACAATATCGTAGATCATTCATTCCGACGGAATAATATTCTGACATAATTAAAATTGAATTAATTAAAAAAAATTAGAATTCAAAATTAAGATATTAAAAAATCCCTTAAAATCCGAAAATTTCCTTTTTAAATTTGTGTTTCCTAATTTGAAAGTAATGGAAATGTACATTTTTACACTTATTTTAATTAAATGGTATTATTCTATTTTTTTTAATTTAATAATAAGGATAAATGTGTTTCTTAAAATAACCAAAATGATTGGTCCACAATCATTCCTACATCCACACAATAATTAGTTAGAATACAATAACCTAGTCATATATATATATATATATATATATATATATATATATATATATATATATATATATACACACACACACACACATACACACATACACATACATACATACACACTATTAAAATAATCATATCGCTATTATTAACTTTGAAATAATTATATTTATACGAAGTTCATATAAAAATTCATTATAGCATGTTTGATGCCTTTAAGGAATACAAGAAAATTATTAATTACATTAAACTAATTATGAAAGAATACTTATTATTCCAAGAAAAATCTGCATAGTAATAACCATGATGCGGCAAAACAATTTTTTTTCAACTCTTCATATTTTAATTAAAAATATCTTAAAACACGTTATTGTTTGTGAGAAAACTTATTTATATATTACTAATACGGATACAATGTATATAAATGAGAGGAAAATAAAAAATCACTACCAATTACTAACCATAACTTACAAAAACTTTTGAGTTGTAGTGATTAACAAATTTATATATGAAATCATAAGTATACACAAATTAGAAAACTCTTTTGTTGTTGTGAAATTTCAAATGAATTTGATTTAAGTAAATTCACCGCGTTGCGCAGAATAAAATTATATATATATATATATATATATATATATATATATATATATATATATATATATATACACACACATAGAGACACATACATACATACATACATACACGTTATTAAAATAATAATATCGCTATTATTAATTTTGAAATAATTATATTTATAAGAAGTTGATATAAAAACTCATTATGACATGTTTGCTGACTTTTAAGGGATATAATAAAAAATTATTAATAACATTAAACTAATTATGAAAGAAACGTTGTTAAGCTTGTAAACTTCTCATTTTAGATCACATCATATAAGATTTTGTATAACTTGCTATAACCATGGACTAGAAATTAAGCTTTTATGATACAAATTATAGAACATATGAATATACTTAACATGTATTTCTTTAATCAATTACAATATGTGGTTCAAACAACATTTTATACATGCACAAATGTAAATATAAAATGAAACAAAAATCAAAGAAAAACATAAGCATATTGAAATATTAATAACAAAAATGAAGAGATAAAAACAAATAGGCTAATGATGATGTTCTCAGATATAACTTCGTAAATTGCAAACCATAACTCGAAAATTGCAAACAATAACTCAAACTATGAGTAAAAAAAATGATACATTCATCCACAACCTTGACTTGTAGAGCTCTTTTAGGGACTCTATCACTGCTAATACGTTCTAAAAATATTGTGTCTATTGAAATTTTTTCTTTTCATTTTCTTGTGACATCCTTCTTACATGTAAGAGCTTATATAGCATGTGTGACAACCCGATACTTTCTAGTCAACAAAAGTCAATTTCCGTTAAATAAAGTGTCGAATTTTGTTTATTCCATTAAGCTCTTGTGGGTTAGGAAATAATATAATATATATAAATAAAGTTTATTTAAGTTTTGGGAACCAAGAACACTCGAAAAATCCAGTTTCCTTTGAAAAATCAGCAAAATCGTTCAGCCCAGTGTTTACGGCCGTAAACCTGTTTACGGCCGCAAACCTGTTTGCGGCCGTAAATTCATTCCCCGCCGTAAACTCAACCGATATATAGATTTTCCCGGAGAGATTTCTCATTTTTCATCATTTTCACTCAAAAATCCTCTCAAATCTCTCTCAAGAACATTCAAACCTTCAAGATCCAACCTTCAAATCTTCAAGTTTTCACCAAGATCACCAACAACACCAAGAACATCTTCAAATTGTCAAAGGCCGAAAACCGTTCACGAATGAAAACCGTTCATGGCCAAAAACCGTTCACGACCGCAAACCATTCACGGCCGCAAACAGCCCCGAATCGTGAATCTTGGCTGTAAACCCTCGTTTTCCACAAATACAAGTCTCGGTAACATTCCTAAACCAAAAGCAAGTGATTTCCAACACTTTAATTAATGGTTTCGCTAATTAAAATACAATTATGTGTTTAATTATCGTTAGGATTCCGTTAATTCCGCGTACAACAACTAAAGGGTCATTTTTCCAGTCTCGCCGTCCGGCACATACATACAACCAACTGTGTGTTCATACTCCTACACTTTTACTGTTTTTAAACGTTTTCATGGGGGGAATACAAGCAAAACACAAAGAAATTTGGTGTTCTTATATAAATAATTTCAGCAGAATTAAAACTTATGCAATTTGATACAACCACGAGATTACTACATTTCATAAAATATTTAGATATTTTATCCCTTTTGTAACATGCTGAGCATAAGGGAAGCTTTCAGCATTAAAATACAATTGCAAAGTTTTCAGTACAATACATGAACCGAATACATAACATACATGCAAGCTATAATAGGTATAACTTGGGATTCAATACACGTATTTATCAAGTCCAGAGCCTATACATTAACAAACATATAAACTATGTTGGATATAGTTTATGACCTACATTACTATTTTCTAGGAATAACAGAACATTACAATACTACACGTAAACTAGTTAATACAGGGTTGTGAGGCACTACTTCAATTGTACCCTTCGGGGTATGAAACTAAATCCTAACACAATATAACCAGAGTCTCCTGGAGGGAGAGCATGAGATTTGTGAATAGATCGATTCGGGACTGACAATCCCACACCTGAACTGCTAGCTACAGTTAGGCAGGCATGCCTGGGATGACAAATGTCATAACATCCTATGCCTGAAGAACGTCGTAGGGGTCACTAGGTCATATCAAGCATGGTTATACCAAACTCACAACAGTATAAACTAACCATTTGCTTACGTGATTTTATTTCTTCAAATAGTTTTATTTTCATTAATAGAACTATCATACATTACATAGTGGTGGTAGCCAGGGTTTTCATACAGAACATACTATACATACTGGTGGTGGCCAGGGTTTTCATACAGAACATGCTATACATACTGGTGGTAGCCAGGGTTTTCATACAAAACATGTTATACATACTGGTGGTAGCCAGGGTTTTCAAACAAAACATACTATACATACTGGTGGTAGCTAGGGTTTTCACACAAAACATACTAAACATACTGGTGGTAGCCAGGGTTTTCATACAGAACATACTATACAAAGATTTTCGTACAGAACACACCATACAATACAACTGGTAGTAACCAGGAATACAAACTAACATTTTCATATACTACAACAGGATACAGTAACGAACATTCATTGTTAATTCTATAATCCCTTAGTTTATGCATCCGGGTTATGTATGAAGAATACCCGATAGACCATGGAATGTGTGGTTTCCATCTCATTTCCTGTTCCTTGTTGAGTTGTGGGTTTAGGGAAGATCCACACAATCAACTGTCTGTTCGATATTGGTTTATACATAGCTAGTATGAACTAAGTGGTCATAGAAGGAACTGGTATTATCATACTTATACTAAAGAAAATATTGGATTTTCTTGAGAACATGCAAACATTTTACAGATTCACAAATAGGTTTTCACTACAAAGACATACTTATGAACTCACCAGCTTTAATGCTGACACTCTTTCAAAACCGCTTGTATTCTCAGGGAATCGGTAGACAGGTATACCTGCAGGCTTTTGAGAAGACGGAGCTCATAGTGTCTCGTTTTTTATACTTTTGGTTATACATTTTGCTATATACAAACTATGTATCAAACAGATGTAAATATTCTATATATTCAATGTAATGGTTGTGTTTACTTTGATTACTATGATGCAATTCTTGTGATACTGTACATGACATCCTCCACCCCCGAACGTTTCCGCTGTTCCGGTTTGGGGGTGTGACAGATTGGTATCAGAGCATTTTTTATAGTGAACTAAGTATATCAAACCTTACATGGTATACAACTATCAATGCTAAGGGGCCGAAGCGCTCTGAACTAATAGTATACTTTTAAAATCTAAGTATTTTATAAAAAGCATACAAGTATCCATACATAACAGAAACAATATCACAAGGAGAACAAAATAAAAGCATTTAGATGTTGGAAACTGTAGTCAAACCTGGACAGTTATGTAATCATATCTGGGATAAATATAGCCTGATCAACTATATTTATCCGAGATACGACCAACATGTGTTTGGGAGTGATAGTGGTCTTGCGACAAGTCTAAAACTTACCAAACTTCATACAAAAGAGATCAATAGAACAGAACACACAACCTAAAATACTAAGGAGTATTTTATCTAGAGCCAAACACGTCGTACGGATTTCATTCTAAGTGTTGCTATTTATCTTTCTAGCGATTGTTTACTTGTTTTAGTCGACTCCTTCTGAAAAATCGCTTAATAGAACACTTTATCTATCAATTTGAGATATATTTTGTTCTATACCACCTGACTTCCGACCATTATAGAGGACTTATCTTCAGGAGACTTTGATTATAGAGGACTTATCTAGCTTCAAAAAGAATTTCGGGACGAAATTCCATCTAACAGGGGATGATGTCACAACTAGGAATTCTAATGCTTTTGTAAACATTAACAATGATAACATTTGTGACTAAAACTTGAAAGTATGCATGATGTTTATTCAATAACACCAAAGTTTCATCAATCACTCTATGCAAACACTTTAAATAGTCAACAAAAGATTGGAAACCCTGAAAATCCCGGTTTAAGTCCAATATGGACTAGGATTTCCTTATTGGGCCTAATGGACCAATAAGCTTCCAATTTGACTATTTTGGGCTTAGAACCCTTAAATGGGCTCTAATTGGACCCACTCTCATGAGACTTAACGTTTTTGGGCCTTATAAGTCTAAAATGGATTATATTACCTTTAATGGGCCTTGTTGGGCCATAACAAATCCAGTTAGCCTTAATGGGCCTCAAATCCATTCGTTTATGCAAGAATTGGGCCATGAACTACTCTACAGGCCCAATGGGCCGAAAACCATCAAATTGGGCCTCATATTATCGGACTCAAGCACTAAAGGCCCAAGCCATTTCTCTTCCTTCTCTGTCTCGGCCCAAGTAGAAAAAAAAAGAAGAAGTAAAGGGGGAGGGTTGACTTTGGGAGGTGTCACCTCAATATTACACACCATGTATCTATGCATGGACCAACATGCATCCATAATAGTCACTTCACTTCTCTCTCACCCCTCTCTTCTTCCTCTCGGCCGAGAACCACCAAACACACACACACACCACACAAATTCTCTCCATTTCTCTCAAAGATCATCCTCTTCCTTCCTTCAAAGAAATCTCGAAAATTAGTTTGGATTCAAGGATCTTCTTCAAGTGTTGTCAATCTTTGGTAAGTGCTAGCATACACAAACATCTTCTTTCATTTCAACATCTAGAACTCTTTCTTACAAAGCTTTACTCCATGAACACCTTAGAAGCTTCATAAATTCGAAATCAACTCAGGGAGGCTTGCTAGGACCAAAAATCTTCTTCATTTCTTCTCCAAAACCGAAACCACAAACCAAGGTGAGTTCATACCCCCTTGTTTTTGGTTTTTACTTGTTTTTGGGGGAGAACACAAGTACCATGTGTCGATCTATGTGTGTATGTTGTTATATGTGATTTCTTTGGTTTATGTTGTGAAAATATGATATTATTTGCTAAATCTTGAAATCTATAGCTAAAGTGTGAAGAATACATAAACAAAGTACATAATAAACAATTTACTTCAAAGATCTAAGGATCTTTAGGCTTAAGAAGTGAAAACAAAGTCAAAGTCCTTTTAAGTGTCATTTTTGCAAAAATAATCAAAGTTTGGGTAAAATATGTAATTTTCGGTTTTATAAAGACAAAATGGTATTATTTACATAGAAATCTAACTTTTATGAAAATAACACTTTTCTAGGGGTCAAAAACATAAATTTTAGCTTATTGGGCTTTAATTTGGGCCTCAAGAGTTTTTGGGCCCAAAGTTGCGAAAAAATGAAATGTTGAGGGGCTGAATTGGAAAACTTATCAAACTATGAGTCTAAAACATGAATAAACTATTTTTAGGGGCTGAAAATGACTTTGATGCAAAAATTGGACTAAAAATGCAAAGTTTTTGATTTGGGGGTCAAAATTGTAAAACATACGGAATTTGAGCCAAAAAATGTAAACTTTTTACAATAAAGGGCTGGAAATGACAAATACAATATTTTTGGGCTGAAATTTTTATTTAATTAAAATTTGGGTCTAAAATGTCAAGAAAAACAGTTTAAGGACCAAAAATGTCAATTTTCATAAACGGGGACTAAAAGTGCCATTTTTATAGATTAAGGGGCTGAATTGGTCAAACTAAATATTTTTGTGCCAAGTAGAAAAATATTAAATTATTGGGCTAAAAATATTAAGTTTATAACGCATTGTTTTAAATATATATATATATATATATATATATATATATATATATATATATATATATATATATATATACACACGTATAACCAAGCTTCGTTATAAATCAAACGTCAAAACATTTTAACACTTCGAATGAACATCTCACTTACAACAAACAGCTACATTACGAACTTAAGATCAATAAATAATAAATGATTCAATGGTTGGGCTCAAATATCTTCTATCCGTGCTATTGGGCCTTCATGGCCCAATATCCTGATTATTGGGCCCAATATAATTACACATGGTTATTGGGCTTCCGGTGACCCAATTACATACCAAGTGGGGCTTTATTAGCTTTAACATACTATTGGACCTTAATGGTCCACTTGTATTGCTAATAAGACCTTAATCCTTTATAATATGCTTAATGGGCTATAACGTGTCCGTAGCATACTCGACAGCCTGTAATAACATACAAAGTTAGTGGGCCTCCGTAGTCCTCTTCTCTTCGTCTGTTAGGCTTACCTTTATCCAAGTAAACATAAATCGGGTCGTGAAACAATGTTATACAATTTCTTTTGGATTAGTGAGAAATAACGGGCGACACCAATAAGTGTCGGTCGTAGTCTGTAGTTATAATCAAAGTCTCCTGGAGGGAGAACGAGAGTTTGTGTATAGATCTATACGGGGGTGACTCCCCCACACCTAAGCTGTTCGCTACACTTAGACTCGGCCAGTCTAGGGTAACAAAATCTTAATTCAATACCGGCATTCACTAGAATGTCAAGACAGGCGAATTAGTCATTATTATGCATGGTTATAACGACTCACATAGAGATCCATTACCATCTAAGTAATCATTGGGAAATCATGTTCATGTGCTATGACGATACAATAATACAAAACTATTATACTATTTATATCATAAAACATCGGGTTTTCCGGGGGAACAACATTATTTACTTTTACTACAACAACTATAATACAAGAAACTATTACGAAAAACATTTCACCTTTGCATGTTTTGAAATCATTTACACGTATACTTGTGGATCATCACACCTTTTTCGTAAACAATTTCTGTTTCAGAAAATATCAGATTTTCTAGGTTTTACAAGCAATACAAAACATTTTCATATCAAAACCTGCTTATGAACTCACCAACATTATATATGTTGACCGTTTTCAAAATAACTTGTGTTCTCAGGTAACCGTTAGAATGAAGAATTATCAAGCATGTGTCTGAATGTCTTTTGTGTGATGTCATTTGATAAACAATTTATTTTTGGGATTATGTAATGTAAACAATGTACTGGATGTGAACAATGACAGTTGTAATGTATTAATGCATGGTGATGTTTATGTTATGTTTCATGTATATTCATTGTGATGATATTTCAATTTAAGTCACGCGAGTCCTCGGATGTTTCCGCCGTCTGGTTCGTGTGACTTAAATTGAAATATCATTACAATGAATATACATGAAACATAACATAAACATCACCATGCATTAATACATTACGACCGTCATTGTTCACATCCAGTACATTGTTTACATTACATAATCCCAAAAATAATCTTCTTCCTCTCGGCCGAGAACCACCAAACACACACACACACCACACAAATTCTCTCCATTTCTCTCAAAGATCATCCTCTTCCTTCCTTCAAAGAAATCTCGAAAATTAGTTTGGATTCAAGGATCTTCTTCAAGTGTTGTCAATCTTTGGTAAGTGCTAGTATACACAAACATCTTCTTTCATTTCAACATCTAGAACTCTTTCTTACAAACTTTACTCCATGAACACCTTAGAAGCTTCATAAATTCGAAATCAACTCAAAGAGGCTTGCTAGGACCAAAAATCTTCTTCATTTCTTCTCCAAAACCGAAACCACAAACTAAGGTGAGTTCATACCCCCTTGTTTTCGGTTTTTACTTGTTTTTGGGGGAGAACACAAGTACCATGTGTTGATCTATGTGTGTATGTTGTTATATGTGATTTCTTTGGTTTATGTTGTGAAAATATGATATTATTTGCTAAATCTTGACATCTATGGCTAAAGTGTGAAGAATACATAAACAAAGTACATAATAAACAATTTACTTCAAAGATCTAAGGATCTTTAGGCTTAAGAAGTGAAAACAAAGTCAAAGTCCTTTTAAGTGTCATTTTTGCAAAAATAATCAAAGTTTGGGTAAAATATGTAATTTTCGGTTTTATAAAGACAAAATGGTATTATTTACATAGAAATCTAACTTTTATGAAAATAACACTTTTCTAGGGTCAAAAACATAAATTTTAGCTTATTGGGCTTTAATTTGGGCCTCACGAGTTTTTGGACCCAAAGTTGCGAAAAAATGAAATGTTGAGGGGATGAATTGGAAATCTTCTCAAACTATGAGTCTAAAACATGAATAAACTATTTTTAGGGGCTGAAAATGACTTTGATGCAAAAATTGGACTAAAAATGCAAAGTTTTTGATTTTGGGGTCAAAATTGTAAAACTTTCGGAATTTGAGCCAAAAAATGTAAACTTTTTACAATAAAGGGCCGGAAATGACAAATACAATATTTTTGGGCTGAAATTATTATTTAAATAAAATTTGGGTCTAAAATGTCAAGAAAAACAATTTAAGGACCAAAAATGTCAATTTTCATAAAAGGGGACTAAAAGTGCCATTTTTATAGATTAAGGGGCTGAATTGGTCAAACTAAATACTTTTGTGCCAAGTAGACAAATATTAAATTATTGGGCTAAAAATATTAAGTTTATAACGCATTGTTTTAAATATATATATATATATATATATATATATATATATATATATATACGTATAACCAAGCTTCGTTATAAATCAAACGTCAAAACATTTTAACACTTCGAATGAACATCTCACTTACAACAAACAGCTACATTACGAACTTAAGATCAATAAATAATAAATGATTCAATGGTTGGGCTCAACTATCTTCTATTCGTGCTATTGGGCCTTCATGGCCCAATATCCTGATTATTGGGCCCAATATAATCACACATGTTTATTGGGCTTCCGGTGACCCAATTACATACCAAGTGGGGCTTTATTAGCTTTAACATACTATTCGACCTTAATGGTCCACTTGTATTGCTAATAAGACCTTAATCCTTTATAATATGCTTAATGGGCTATAACGTGTCCGTAGCATACTCGACAGCCTGTAATAACATACAAAGTTAGTGGGCCTCCGTAGTCCTCTTCTCTTCGTCTGTTAGGCTTACCTTTATTCAAGTAAACATAAATCGGGTCGTGAAACAATGTTATACAATTTCTTTTGGATTAGTGAGAAATAACGGGCGACACCAATAAGTGTCGGTCGTAGTCTGTAGTTATAATCAAAGTCTCCTGGAGGGAGAACGAGAGTTTGTGTATAGATCTATACGGGGTGACTCCCCCACACCTAAGCTGTTCGCTACACTTAGACTCAGCCAGTCTAGGGTGACAAAATCTTAATTCAATACCGGCATTCACTAGAATGCCAAGATAGGCGAATTAGTCATTATTATGCATGGTTATAACGACTCACATAGAGATCCATTACCATCTAAGTAATCATTAGGAACTCATGTTCATATGCTATGACGATACAATAATACAAAACTATTATACTATATATGTCGGAAAACATCGGGTTTTCCGGGGGAACAACATTATTTACTTTTACTACAACAACTTTAATACAAGAAACTATTACGAAAAACATTTCACCTTTGCATGTTTTGAAATCATTTACACGTATACTTGTGGATCATCACACCTTTTTCGTAAACACTTTCTGTTTCAGAAAATATCGGATTTTCTGGGTTTTACAAGCAATACAAAACATTTTCATATCAAAACCTGCTTATGAACTCACCAACATTATATATGTTGACCGTTTTCAAAATAACTTGTGTTCTCAGGTAACCGTTAGAATGAAGAATTATCAAGCATGTGTCTGAATGTCTTTTGTGTGATGTCATTTGATAAACAATTTATTTTTGGGATTATGTAATGTAAACAATGTACTGGATGTGAACAATGACAGTTGTAATGTATTAATGCATGGTGATGTTTATGTTATGTTTCATGTATTTTCATTGTGATGATATTTCAATTTAAGTCACGCGAGTCCTCGGATGTTTCCGCCGTCTGGTTCGTGTGACTTAAATTGAAATATCATTACAATGAATATACATGAAACATAACATAAACATCACCATGCATTAATACATTACAACCGTCATTGTTCACATCCAGTACATTGTTTACATTACATAATCCCAAAAATAATCTTCTTCCTCTCGGCCGAGAACCACCAAACACACACACACACCACACAAATTCTCTCCATTTCTCTCAAAGATCATCCTCTTCCTTCCTTCAAAGAAATCTCGAAAATTAGTTTGGATTCAAGGATCTTCTTCAAGTGTTGTTAATCTTTGGTAAGTGCTAGTATACACAAACATCTTCTTTCATTTCAACATCTAGAACTCTTTCTTACAAACTTTACTCCATGAACACCTTAGAAGCTTCATAAATTCGAAATCAACTCAAGGAGGCTTGCTAGGACCAAAAATCTTCTTCATTTCTTCTCCAAAACCGAAACCACAAACTAAGGTGAGTTCATACCCCCTTGTTTTCGGTTTTTACTTGTTTTTGGGGGAGAACACAAGTACCATGTGTTGATCTATGTGTGTATGTTGTTATATGTGATTTCTTTGGTTTATGTTGTGAAAATATGATATTATTTGCTAAATCTTGACATCTATGGCTAAAGTGTGAAGAATACATAAACAAAGTACATAATAAACAATTTACTTCAAAGATCTAAAGATCTTTAGGCTTAAGAAGTGAAAACAAAGTCAAAGTCCTTTTAAGTGTCATTTTTGCAAAAATAATCAAAGTTTGGGTAAAATATGTAATTTTCGGTTTTATAAAGACAAAATGGTATTATTTACATAGAAATCTAACTTTTATGAAAATAACACTTTTCTAGGGTCAAAAACATAAATTTTAGCTTATTGGGCTTTAATTTGGGCCTCACGAGTTTTTGGACCCAAAGTTGCGAAAAAATGAAATGTTGAGGGGCTGAATTGGAAATCTTATCAAACTATGAGTCTAAAACATGAATAAACTATTTTTAGGGGCTGAAAATGACTTTGATGCAAAAATTGGACTAAAAATGCAAAGTTTTTGATTTTGGGGTCAAAATTGTAAAACTTTCGGAATTTGAGCCAAAAAATGTAAACTTTTTACAATAAAGGGCCGGAAATGACAAATACAATATTTTTGGGCTGAAATTATTATTTAAATAAAATTTAGGTCTAAAATGTGAAGAAAAACAATTTAAGGACCAAAAATGTCAATTTTCATAAAAGGGGACTAAAAGTGTCATTTTTATAGATTAAGGGGCTGAATTGGTCAAACTAAATACTTTTGTGCCAAGTAGACAAATATTAAATTATTGGGCTAAAAATATTAAGTTTATAACGCATTGTTTTAAATATATATATATATATATATATATATATATATATAACCAAGCTTCGTTATAAATCAAACGTCAAAACATTTTAACACTTCGAATGAACATCTCACTTACAACAAACAGCTACATTACGAACTTAAGATCAATAAATAATAAATGATTCAATGGTTGGGCTCAAATATCTTCTATTCGTGCTATTGGGCCTTCATGGCCCAATATCCTGATTATTGGGCCCAATATAATCACACATGTTTATTGGGCTTCCGGTGACCCAATTACATACCAGGTGGGGCTTTATTAGCTTTAACATACTATTCGACCTTAATGGTCCACTTGTATTGCTAATAAGACCTTAATCCTTTATAATATGCTTAATGGGCTATAACGTGTCCGTAGCATACTCGACAGCCTGTAATAACATACAAAGTTAGTGGGCCTCCGTAGTCCTCTTCTCTTCGTCTGTTAGGCTTACCTTTATTCAAGTAAACATAAATCGGGTCGTGAAACAATGTTATACAATTTCTTTTGGATTAGTGAGAAATAACGGGCGACACCAATAAGTGTCGGTCGTAGTCTGTAGTTATAATCAAAGTCTCCTGGAGGGAGAACGAGAGTTTGTGTATAGATCTATACGGGGTGACTCCCCCACACCTAAGCTGTTCGCTACAGTTAGACTCGGCCAGTCTAGGGTGACAAAATCTTAATTCAATACCGGCATTCACTAGAATGCCAAGACAGGCGAATTAGTCATTATTATGCATGGTTATAACGACTCACATAGAGATCCATTACCATCTAAGTAATCATTAGGAACTCATGTTCATATGCTATGACGATACAATAATACAAAACTATTATACTATATATGTCGGAAAACATCGGGTTTTCCGGGGGAACAACATTATTTACTTTTACTACAACAACTATAATACAAGAAACTATTACGAAAAACATTTCACCTTTGCATGTTTTGAAATCATTTACACGTATACTTGTGGATCATCACACCTTTTTCGTAAACACTTTCTGTTTCAGAAAATATCGGATTTTCTGGGTTTTACAAGCAATACAAAACATTTTCATATCAAAATCTGCTTATGAACTCACCAACATTATATATGTTGACCGTTTTCAAAATAACTTGTGTTCTCAGGTAACCGTTAGAATGAAGAATTATCAAGCATGTGTCTGAATGTCTTTTGTGTGATGTCATTTGATAAACAATTTATTTTTGGGATTATGTAATGTAAACAATGTACTGGATGTGAACAATGACAGTTGTAATGTATTAATGCATGGTGATGTTTATGTTATGTTTCATGTATATTCATTGTGATGATATTTCAATTTAAGTCACGCGAGTCCTCGGATGTTTCCGCCGTCTGGTTCGTGTGACTTAAATTGAAATATCATTACAATGAATATACATGAAACATAACATAAACATCACCATGCATTAATACATTACAACCGTCATTGTTCACATCCAGTACATTGTTTACATTACATAATCCCAAAAATAATCTTCTTCCTCTCGGCCGAGAACCACCAAACACACACACACACCACACAAATTCTCTCCATTTCTCTCAAAGATCATCCTCTTCCTTCCTTCAAAGAAATCTCGAAAATTAGTTTGGATTCAAGGATCTTCTTCAAGTGTTGTCAATCTTTGGTAAGTGCTAGTATACACAAACATCTTCTTTCATTTCAACATCTAGAACTCTTTCTTACAAACTTTACTCCATGAACACCTTAGAAGCTTCATAAATTCGAAATCAACTCAAGGAGGCTTGCTAGGACCAAAAATCTTCTTCATTTCTTCTCCAAAACCGAAACCACAAACTAAGGTGAGTTCATACCCCCTTGTTTTCGGTTTTTACTTGTTTTTGGGGGAGAACACAAGTACCATGTGTTGATCTATGTGTGTATGTTGTTATATGTGATTTCTTTGGTTTATGTTGTGAAAATATGATATTATTTGCTAAATCTTGACATCTATGGCTAAAGTGTGAAGAATACATAAACAAAGTACATAATAAACAATTTACTTCAAAGATCTAAAGATCTTTAGGCTTAAGAAGTGAAAACAAAGTCAAAGTCCTTTTAAGTGTCATTTTTGCAAAAATAATCAAAGTTTGGGTAAAATATGTAATTTTCGGTTTTATAAAGACAAAATGGTATTATTTACATAGAAATCTAACTTTTATGAAAATAACACTTTTCTAGGGTCAAAAACATAAATTTTAGCTTATTGGGCTTTAATTTGGGCCTCACGAGTTTTTGGACCCAAAGTTGCGAAAAAATGAAATGTTGAGGGGCTGAATTGGAAATCTTATCAAACTATGAGTCTAAAACATGAATAAACTATTTTTAGGGGCTGAAAATGACTTTGATGCAAAAATTGGACTAAAAATGCAAAGTTTTTGATTTTGGGGTCAAAATTGTAAAACTTTCGGAATTTGAGCCAAAAAATGTAAACTTTTTACAATAAAGGGCCGGAAATGACAAATACAATATTTTTGGGCTGAAATTATTATTTAAATAAAATTTAGGTCTAAAATGTGAAGAAAAACAATTTAAGGACCAAAAATGTCAATTTTCATAAGAGGGGACTAAAAGTGTCATTTTTATAGATTAAGGGGCTGAATTGGTCAAACTAAATACTTTTGTGCCAAGTAGACAAATATTAAATTATTGGGCTAAAAATATTAAGTTTATAACGCATTGTTTTAAATATATATATATATATATATATATATATATATATAACCAAGCTTCGTTATAAATCAAACGTCAAAACATTTTAACACTTCGAATGAACATCTCACTTACAACAAACAGCTACATTACGAACTTAAGATCAATAAATAATAAATGATTCAATGGTTGGGCTCAAATATCTTCTATTCGTGCTATTGGGCCTTCATGGCCCAATATCCTGATTATTGGGCCCAATATAATCACACATGTTTATTGGGCTTCCGGTGACCCAATTACATACCAGGTGGGGCTTTATTAGCTTTAACATACTATTCGACCTTAATGGTCCACTTGTATTGCTAATAAGACCTTAATCCTTTATAATATGCTTAATGGGCTATAACGTGTCCGTAGCATACTCGACAGCCTGTAATAACATACAAAGTTAGTGGGCCTCCGTAGTCCTCTTCTCTTCGTCTGTTAGGCTTACCTTTATTCAAGTAAACATAAATCGGGTCGTGAAACAATGTTATACAATTTCTTTTGGATTAGTGAGAAATAACGGGCGACACCAATAAGTGTCGGTCGTAGTCTGTAGTTATAATCAAAGTCTCCTGGAGGGAGAACGAGAGTTTGTGTATAGATCTATACGGGGTGACTCCCCCACACCTAAGCTGTTCGCTACAGTTAGACTCGGCCAGTCTAGGGTGACAAAATCTTAATTCAATACCGGCATTCACTAGAATGCCAAGACAGGCGAATTAGTCATTATTATGCATGGTTATAACGACTCACATAGAGATCCATTACCATCTAAGTAATCATTAGGAACTCATGTTCATATGCTATGACGATACAATAATACAAAACTATTATACTATATATGTCGGAAAACATCGGGTTTTCCGGGGGAACAACATTATTTACTTTTACTACAACAACTATAATACAAGAAACTATTACGAAAAACATTTCACCTTTGCATGTTTTGAAATCATTTACACGTATACTTGTGGATCATCACACCTTTTTCGTAAACACTTTCTGTTTCAGAAAATATCGGATTTTCTGGGTTTTACAAGCAATACAAAACATTTTCATATCAAAATCTGCTTATGAACTCACCAACATTATATATGTTGACCGTTTTCAAAATAACTTGTGTTCTCAGGTAACCGTTAGAATGAAGAATTATCAAGCATGTGTCTGAATGTCTTTTGTGTGATGTCATTTGATAAACAATTTATTTTTGGGATTATGTAATGTAAACAATGTACTGGATGTGAACAATGACAGTTGTAATGTATTAATGCATGGTGATGTTTATGTTATGTTTCATGTATATTCATTGTGATGATATTTCAATTTAAGTCACGCGAGTCCTCGGATGTTTCCGCCGTCTGGTTCGTGTGACTTAAATTGAAATATCATTACAATGAATATACATGAAACATAACATAAACATCACCATGCATTAATACATTACAACAGTCATTGTTCACATCCAGTACATTGTTTACATTACATAATCCCAAAAATAATCTTCTTCCTCTCGGCCGAGAACCACCAAACACACACACACACCACACAAATTCTCTCCATTTCTCTCAAAGATCATCCTCTTCCTTCCTTCAAAGAAATCTCGAAAATTAGTTTGGATTCAAGGATCTTCTTCAAGTGTTGTCAATCTTTGGTAAGTGCTAGTATACACAAACATCTTCTTTCATTTCAACATCTAGAACTCTTTCTTACAAACTTTACTCCATGAACACCTTAGAAGCTTCATAAATTCGAAATCAACTCAAGGAGGCTTGCTAGGACCAAAAATCTTCTTCATTTCTTCTCCAAAACCGAAACCACAAACTAAGGTGAGTTCATACCCCCTTGTTTTCGGTTTTTACTTGTTTTTGGGGGAGAACACAAGTACCATGTGTTGATCTATGTGTGTATGTTGTTATATGTGATTTCTTTGGTTTATGTTGTGAAAATATGATATTATTTGCTAAATCTTGACATCTATGGCTAAAGTGTGAAGAATACATAAACAAAGTACATAATAAACAATTTACTTCAAAGATCTAAGGATCTTTAGGCTTAAGAAGTGAAAACAAAGTCAAAGTCCTTTTAAGTGTCATTTTTGCAAAAATAATCAAAGTTTGGGTAAAATATGTAATTTTCGGTTTTATAAAGACAAAATAGTATTATTTACATAGAAATCTAACTTTTATAAAAATAACACTTTTCTAGGGTCAAAAACATAAATTTTAGCTTATTGGGCTTTAATTTGGGCCTCACGAGTTTTTGGACCCAAAGTTGCGAAAAAATGAAATGTTGAGGGGCTGAATTGGAAATCTTATCAAACTATGAGTCTAAAACATGAATAAACTATTTTTAGGGGCTGAAAATGACTTTGATGCAAAAATAGGACTAAAAATGCAAAGTTTTTGATTTTGGGGTCAAAATTGTAAAACTTTCGGAATTTGAGCCAAAAAATGTAAACTTTTTACAATAAAGGGCCGGAAATGACAAATACAATATTTTTGGGCTGAAATTATTATTTAAATAAAATTTGGGTCTAAAATGTCAAGAAAAACAATTTAAGGACCAAAAATGTCAATTTTCATAAACGGGGACTAAAAGTGCCATTTTTATAGATTAAGGGGCTGAATTGGTCAAACTAAATACTTTTGTGCCAAGTAGACAAATATTAAATTATTGGGCTAAAAATATTAAGTTTATAACGCATTGTTTTAAATATATATATATATATATATATATATATATATATATATATATATATATATATATATATATATATATATATATATATATATATATATAACCAAGCTTCGTTATAAATCAAACGTCAAAACATTTTAACACTTCGAATGAACATCTCACTTACAACAAACAGCTACATTACGAACTTAAGATCAATAAATAATAAATAATTCAATGGTTGGGCTCAAATATCTTCTATTCGTGCTATTGGGCCTTCATGGCCGAATATCCTGATTATTGGGCCCAATATAATCACACATGTTTATTGGGCTTCCGGTGACCCAATTACATACCAAGTGGGGCTTTATTAGCTTTAACATACTATTGGACCTTAATGGTCCACTTGTATTGCTATTACGACCTTAATCCTTTATAATATGCTTAATGGGCTATAACGTGTCCGTAGCATACTCGACAGCCTGTAATAACATACAAAGTTAGTGGGCCTCCGTAGTCCTCTTCTCTTCGTCTGTTAGGCTTACCTTTATTCAAGTAAACATAAATCGGGTCGTGAAACAATGTTATACAATTTCTTTTGGATTAGTGAGAAATAACGGGCGACACCAATAAGTGTCGGTCGTAGTCTGTAGTTATAATCAAAGTCTCCTGGAGGGAGAACGAGAGTTTGTGTATAGATCTATACGGGGTGACTCCCCCACACCTAAGCTGTTCGCTATAGTTAGACTCGGCCAGTCTAGGGTGACAAAATCTTAATTCAATACCGGCATTCACTAGAATGCCAAGACAGGCGAATTAGTCATTATTATGCATGGTTATAACGACTCACATAGAGATCCATTACCATCTAAGTAATCATTAGGAAGTCATGTTCATATGCTATGACGATACAATAATACAAAACTATTATACTATATATATCGGAAAACATCGGGTTTTCCGGGGGAACAACATTATTTACTTTTACTACAACAACTATAATACAAGAAACTATTACGAAAAACATTTCACCTTTGCATGTTTTGAAATCATTTACACGTATACTTGTGGATCATCACACCTTTTTCGTAAACACTTTCTGTTTCAGAAAATATCGGATTTTCTGGGTTTTACAAGCAATACAAAACATTTTCATATCAAAACCTGCTTATGAACTCACCAACATTATATATGTTGACCGTTTTCAAAATAACTTGTGTTCTCAGGTAACCGTTAGAATGAAGAATTATCAAGCATGTGTCTGAATGTCTTTTGTGTGATGTCATTTGATAAACAATTTATTTTTGGGATTATGTAATGTAAACAATGTACTGGATGTGAACAATGACAGTTGTAATGTATTAATGCATGGTGATGTTTATGTTATGTTTCATGTATATTTATTGTGGTGATATTTCAATTTAAGTCACGCGAGTCCTCGGATGTTTCCGCCGTCTGGTTCGTGTGACTAAAATTGAAATATCATCACAATGAATATACATGAAACATAACATAAACATCACCATGCATTAATACATTACAACCGTTATTGTTCACATCCAGTACATTGTTTACATTACATAATCCCAAAAATAATCTTCTTCCTCTCGGCCAAGAACCACCAAACACACACACACACCACACAAATTCTCTCCATTTCTCTCAAAGATCATCCTCTTCCTTCCTTCAAAGAAATCTCGAAAATTAGTTTGGATTCAAGGATCTTCTTCAAGTGTTGTCAATCTTTGGTAAGTGCTAGCATACACAAACATCTTCTTTCATTTTAACATCTAGAACTCTTTCTTACAAAGCTTTAATCCATGAACACCTTAGAAGCTTCATAAATTCGAAATCAACTCAAGGAGGCTTGCTAGGACCAAAAATCTTCTTCATTTCTTCTCCAAAACCGAAACCACAAACCAAGGGGAGTTCATACCCCCTTGCTTTCGGTTTTTACTTGTTTTTGGGGGAGAACACAAGTACCATGTGTTGATCTATGTGTGTATGTTGTTATATGTGATTTCTTTGGTTTATGTTGTGAAAATATGATATTATTTGCTATATATTGAAATCTATGGCTAAAGTGTGAAGAATACATAAACAAAGTACATAATAAACAATTTACTTCAAAGATCTAAAGATCTTTAGGCTTAAGAAGTGAAAACAAAGTCAAAGTCCTTTTAAGTGTCATTTTTGCAAAAATAATCAAAGTTTGGGTAAAATATGTAATTTTCGGTTTTATAAAGACAAAATGGTATTATTTACATAGAAATCTAACTTTTATGAAAATAACACTTTTCTAGGGGTCAAAAACATAAATTTTAGCTTATTGGGCTTTAATTTGGGCCTCACGAGTTTTTGAGCCCAAAGTTGCGAAAAAATGAAATGTTGAGGGGCTGAATTGGAAAACATATCAAACTATAAGTCTAAAACATGAATAAACTATTTTTAGGGGCTGAAAATGACTTTGATGCAAAAATTGGACTAAAAATGCAAACTTTTTGATTTTGGGGTCAAAATTGTAAAACTTACGGAATTTGAGCCAAAAAATGTAAACATTTTACAATAAAGGGCTGGAAATGACAAATACAATATTTTTGGGCTGAAATTATTATTTAAATAAAATTTGGGTCTAAAATGTCAAGAAAAACAGTTTAAGGAGCAAAAATGTCAATTTTCATAAAAGGGGACTAGAAGTGCCATTTTTATAGATTAGGGGGTTGAAGTGGTCAAACTAAATATTTTTTTGCCAAGTAGACAAACATTAAATTATTGGGCTAAAAATATTAAGTTTATAACGCATGGTTTTAAATATATATATATATATATATATATATATATATATATATATATATATATATATATATATATATATATATATATATATATATATATATATATAACCAAGTTTCGTTATAAATCAACCGTCAAAACAATTTAACACTTCGAATGAACATCTCACTTACAACAAACAGCTACATTACGAACTTAAGATCAATATATTATAAATGATTCAATGGTTGGGCTCAAATATCTTCTATTCGTGCTATTGGGCCTTCATGGCCCAATATCCTGGTTATTGGGCTCAATATAATCACACATGTTTATTGGGATTCCGGTGACTCAATTACATACCCAGTGGGCCTTTATTAGTTTTAACATACTATTGGACCTTAATGGTCCACTTGTATTGCTAATAAGACCTTAAACCTTTATAATATGCTTAATGGGCTATAACGTGTCCGTAGCATACTCGACAGCCTGTAATAACATACAAAGTTAGTGGGCCTCCGTAGTCCTCTTCTCTTCGTCTGTTAGGCTTACCTTTATTCAAGTAAACATAAATCGGGTCGTGAAAGAATGTTATACAATTTCATTTGGATTAGTTAGAAATAACGGGCGACACCAATAAGTGTCGGTCGTAGTCTGTAGTTATAATCAAAGTCTCCTGGAGAGAGAGCGAGAGTTTGTGTATAGATCTATACGGGGGTGACTCCCCCACACCTAAGCTGTTCGCTACAGTTAGACTCGACCAGTCTAGGGTGACAAAATCTTAATTCAATACCGGCATTCACTAGAATGCCAAGACAGGCGAATTAGTCATTATTATGTATGGTTATAACGACTCACATAGAGATCCATTACCATCTAAGTAATCATTGGGAAATCATGTTCATGTGCTATGGCGATACAATAATACAAAACTATTATACTATTTATATCGGAAAACATCGGGTTTTCCGGGGGAACAACATTATTCACTTTTACTACAACAACTATAATACAAGAAACTATTACGAAAAACATTTCACCTTTGCATGTTTTGAAATCATTTACACGTTACTTGTGGATCATCACACCTTTTTCGTAAACAATTTTTGTTTTAGAAAATATCGGATTTTCTGGGTTTTACAAGTAATACAAAACATTTTCATATCAAATCCTGCTTATAAACTCACCAACATTATATATGTTGACCGTTTTCAAAATAACTTGTGTTCTTAGGTAACCGTTAGAATGAAGAATTATCAAGCATGTGTCTGAATGTCTTTTGTGTGATGTCATTTGATAAACAATTTATTTTTGGGATTATGTAATGTAAACAATGTACTGGATGTGAACAATGATGGTTGTAATGTATTAATGCATGGTGATGTTTATGTTATGTTTCATGTATATTCATTGTGATGATATTTCAATTTAAGTCACACGAGCCCTCAGACGTTTCCGCCGTCTGTTTCGGGGGTGTGACACAAGTCGATTTCCAAATCGACTTAATTCCCGGAGCTACCCCTGTAGCCAAGTCCCCATATTGTCTAGCTTCAGCGGAAATGTAGGAATTTCCAGTCAACTTAACGAACTGCTCAGCAAAGGATTCATTAGACCAAGCTTCTCACCCTGGGGAGCGCCGATCTTGTTCGTTAAGAAGAAGGATGGATCTTTCCGGATGTGCATAGATTATCGTGAGCTCAAGAAACTCACTATCAAGAACCGCTACCCTCTTCCCAGAATCGACGACCTTTTTGATCAACGTCAGGGAGCGAGCTATTTTTCAAAGATAGACCTGAGATCAGGATACCATCAGCTATGAGTCCAAGAGAGTGATGTTCCGAAAACAGCTTTCCGAACTCGGTATGGTCACTATGAGTTTGTAGTGATGCCATTTGGTCTAACCAACGCACCCGCCGTATTCATGGACCTGATGAATAGGTTGTGCTGTCCATTCCTAGACAAATTCGTGATAGTATTCATAGACGACATACTTATCCATTCACGAAGCGAGGAAGAACACAGCCAGCACTTGAGACAAGTGCTAGAAACACTAAGAGCAGAAAAGCTTTACGCGAAATTCTCTAAGTGCGAGTTTTGGATTAGGAAGGTAACTTTCTTGGGTCACGTGGTTAGCTTAGAAGGCATACACGTGGACCCTTTCAAAATTAAGGCAATCGAGAATTGGTCAGCACCGAAGACACCCACAGAAATCCGTCAATTCTTGGGTCTTACTGGCTACTATCACAGGTTCATCCAAAACTTCTCTAGGATTGCTAAGCCTCTTACCACCCTGACTCAGAAAGGTGTAACCTTTAGTTGGGGAAAACAACAAGACACTACGTTCCAGACTCTGAAGCAAGCCCTGTGCAGTGCACCTGTCTTGTCACTTCCTGAAGGGACAAAAGACTTCGTAGTTTACTGCGATGCATCCAATCAGGGGCTAGGCTGTGTACTTATGCAGCGAGGAAATGTTATTGCCTATGCTTCGAGACAGCTAAAGACACACGAAGTCAATTATACTACTCACGATCTTGAGTTGGGAGCAGTGGTCTTCGCGCTAAAAATCTAGAGACATTAATTGTATGGTACTAAGTGCACTATTTCACCGACCACAGAAGCTTACAACATATCTTTGATCAGAAGGAGCTCAACATGAGACAACGACGATGGGTAGAGCTACTCAATGATTATGAGTGCGAATTTCCCTATCATCCGGGCAAAGCCAATGTAGTAGCGGACGCCCTTAGTCGGAAGGAATACTCAGGTCGTAAAGTGAAGGCACTAACCGTGACAATCCATTCGCATCTGACCATACAGATCAAGGAGGCTCAACTAGAAGCCTTGAAGCCAAATAATGTGGCAGATGAAGCCTTTAGAGGAATGAACAAGAACTTCGAAATCAAGGGTGACGGGGTTCGTTATTTCATGGACAGGATCTGGACACCAAGGTTCGGTGGTTACAGAGAGGTGGTCATGAATGAAGCCCACAAAACTCGATATTCCGTCCACCCAGGTTCATATAAGATGTATCTGGATCTCAAGAAACTATATTGGTGGCCAAACATGAAAGCAGAGATTGCTACCTACGTGGGTAAGTGCCTAACATGCGCCAAAGTCAAGGTAGAATACCAAAAGCCCTCAGATTTGCTCCAGCAGCCAGAGATACCTGAGTGGAAGTGGGAGCGGATCACAATGGATTTCATTACCAAGTTACCCAAGACTCTGGGTGGTCATGACACCATTTGGGTGATCGTCGACAGACTGACCAAGTCCGCTCACTTCCTACCAATCAAGGAAACGTACAAAATGGAGAGATTGACTAGAACCTACATTCAAGAGATAGTACGACTGCACGGTGTGTCTGTATCCATTATCTCGGACAGAGATAGCAGATTCACCTCGAGATTTTGGTAGTCGCTACAGAAGGCTCTTGGAACTAAGCTGGATATGAGCACATCTTACAATCCTCAAACGGACGGGCAGAGTGAGAGAACCATTCAAACCCTTGAAGACGTGCTGAGAGCGTGTGTTATCGACTTTGGGAAGTCGTGGGATACCCACTTGTCGCTAGTCGAGTTTCCTACAACAACAACTATCACACTAGCATCAAGGCTGCTCCATTCGAAGCCCTCTATGGCCGTAAGTGCATATCCCCTCTGTGTTGGGCTGAGGTGGGTGACAAGCAGCTAGCTAGTGGTCAAGTCCCCGATAGCACTCTCACTAGCCCTGAAATCATTCCAGAAACCACAGAAAAGATCGTACAAATCCAAGAACGACTAAAAGCCTCGAGAGATAGACAAAAGAGCTACGCCGATAAAAGACGAAAACCCTTGGAATTCCAGGTTGGTGACCGCGTTCTGTTGAAGGTCTCACCCTTGAAGGGCATGATTTGCTTCGGAAAGCATGGAAAGCTGAATCCAAGATTCATCGGGCCATTCGAGATCCTTGCTAGGATCGGTCCCGTAGCTTACAAACTCCGGTTACCCCAATAGCTTAGCAACAATTATCCCGTCTTCCACGTGTCAAATCTTAAAAAGTGTCTATCTAACGAGACTCTTGTAATTCCACTCAATGAAATCGAGATCAACGAGAGTCTTAACTTCGTGGAAGAGCCAGTCGAAATCATGGATAGGGAAGCCAAACGAACGAAACAAAGTCGCATCCTGATAGTGAAGGTTCGCTGGAATGCCAAGCAGGGACCTGAATTCACTTGGGAGCGAGAACACCAGATGCAACATAAGTATCCACATCTCTTTCCATAGTCAATTTTTGTATTCATTATAGAATTTCGAGACGAAATTCCCTTTAACGGGGGCATGATGTTACAACCCGACACTTTCTAGTCAACAAAAGTCAATTTCCGTTAAATAAAGTGTCAAATTTTGTTTATTCCATTAAACTCTTGTGGGTTAGGAAATAATATAATATATATAAATAAATTTTATTTAAGTTTTGGGAACCAAGAACACTCGAAAAATCCAGTTTCCTTTGAAAAATCAGCAAAATCATTCAGTCCAGTGTTTACGGCCACAAACCTGTTTAAGGCCGTAAACCCATTCCCGGCCATAAACTCAACCGATATATAGATTTTCCCGGAGAGATTTCTCATTTTTCATCATTTTCACTCAAAAATCCTCTCAAATATCTCCCAAGAACATTCAAACCTTCAAGATCCAACCTTCAAATCTTCAAGTTTTCACCAAGAACATCTTCAAATCTTCAAAGGCCGAAACTACACGGCTGAAAACCGTTCACGATCGAAAACCATTCACGGCCGCAAACAGCCCCCGAATCGTGAATCTTGGCTGTAAACCCTCATTTTCAACAAATACAAGTCTCGGTAACATTCCTAAACCAAAAGCAAGTGATTTCTAACACTTTAATTAATGGTTTCGCTAATTAAAATACAATTATGTGTTTACTTATCGTTAGGATTCCGTTAATTCCGCGTACAACAACTCAAGGGTCATTTTTCCAGTCTCGCCGTCCGAAACATACATAAAACCAACTATGAGTTCATACCCCTACACTTTTACTGTTTTTAAACGTTTTCAGGGTGGGGGGAATACAAGCAAAACACAAACAAATTTTGTGTTCTTATATAAAGTATTTTAGCAGAATTAAAACTTATGCAATTTGATACAACCACGAGATTACTACATTTCATAAAATATTTAGATATTTTATCCCTTTTGTAACATGCTGATCATAAGGGCAGCTTTCAGCATTAAAATACAATTGCAAAGTTTTCAGTACAATACATGAACCGTATACATAATATACATGCAAACTATAATAGGTATAACTTGGGATTCAATACACGATTTTATCAAGTCCAGAGCTTATACATTAACAAACACATAAACTATGTTGGATATAGTTTATGACCTACATTACTATTTTCTGAGAATAACAGAACATTACAATACTACACGTAAACTAGTTAATACAGGGTTGTGATGCACTACTTCAATTGTACCTTTCGGGGTATGAAACTAAGTCCTAACACAATATAACCAGAGTCTCCTGGAGGGAGAGCGTGAGATTTGTGAATAGATCTATTCAGGACTGACAATCCCAAACCTGAACTGCTAGCTACAGTTACGAAGGCATGCCGGGGGTGACAAATGTCATAACATCCAACGCCTGAAGAACGTCGTAGGGATCACTAGGTCATATCAAGCATGGTTATACCAAACTCACAACAGTATAAACTAACCATTTGTTTACGGGATTTTATTTCTGCAAATAGTTTTATTTTCATTAATAGAACTATCATACATTACATACTGGTGGTAGTCAGGGTTTTCATACAGAACATACTATACATACTGGTGGTGGCCAGGGTTTTCATACAGAACATGCTATACATACTGGTAGTAGCCAGGGTTTTCATACAGAACATGCTATACATACTGGTGGTAGCCAGGGTTTTCATATAAAACATACTATACATACTGGTGGTAGCTAGGGTTTTCACACAAAACATACTAAACATACTGGTGGTAGCCAAGGTTTTCATACAGAACATACTATACAAAGATTTTCGTACAGAACACACCATACAATGCAACTGGTAGTAACCATGCATACAAACTAACATTTTCATATACTACAACAGGATACAATAACGAACATTCATTGTTAATTCTATAATCCCTTAGTTTATGCATCCGGGTTATGTATGAAGAATACCCGATAGACCATGGAATGTGTGGTTTCTGCCTCATTTCCTGTTCCCTGTTGGGTTGTGGGCTTAGGGCAGATCCACACAATCAACTGTCTCTTTGATATTGGTTTATACATAGCTAGTATGAACTAAGTGGTCATAGAAGGAACTGGTATTATCATACTTATACTAAAGAAAATATTTGATTTTATTGAGAACATGCAAACATTTTACAGATTCACAAACAGGTTTTCACTACAAAGACATACTTATGAACTCATCAGCTTTAATACTGATACTCTTTCAAAACCGCTTGTATTCTCAGGGAACCGGTAGACAGGTACACCCGCAGGCTTTTGAGAAGACCAAGCTTATAGTGTCTCGTCTTTTATACTTTTGGTTATACATTTTGTTGTATACAAACTATGTATCAAACAGATGTAAATATTTTATATATTCAATATAATGGTTGTGTTTACTTTGATTACTATGATGCAATTGTTGTGATACTATACATGACGTCCTCCACCCCCGAACGTTTCTGCCGTTCTGGTTTGGGGGTGTGACAACATGTTTGGTGTTTAATGCTAAATCAACTACTTATAAGACATTTGAAAAGTCATTTGAGAATATGAAAAGGCAAATGAGTTTCAAATCAATGTGGTGCTTAGAAAAATAGTCATTTGAGAATATTAAAAAACAAAGGAGTTTCAAATCAATGTGGTGCTTAGAAAAATGCTTCTATTATATATATATATATATATATATATATATATATATATATATATATATATTAAATATAACATGACATCCCCCAATTTTCAGAACGGATTAAAACTTTTTATTTATGCTTTAATAATTGAGATGCGGAAATTCCCATTTATATAAAACATATTGAGATAACAAAAGTTATTTAATTTATATTAAAACTCCAGGATGTCATCATTCATATCGAAACATACATTACAACATAAATATATAAAAGGTCCTGAAACACTATAATAGACTCGTCTCTTATTTCACTCGGCATCCTAACTAAGCTTTAGCAGCCTTATATCCACTACTCCTGATACACATGAAATGAGTGGGTCAAGTTTGGGAAACCGGGTAAGATGCATAGGGTTTTCAAGCCCATAATAATTTAATAATAAAAAATCATAGTATCATTCCTGTAAAATAATCATTGACAGATAATATAGGTATATAGAATCTGACCTAAAAATCTTTAAGACATTCTACCCAACCAAACTGATTCTCATGAATCCTAAGTCAACGATTATCTGGAAGAATTACCCAACCTGTTAAACCATTTGAGTATCTAGTTGACTACACAGCGAGGGGAGTCCATGGCCAGTGTCAGTGATATAAAGGCAACCAATGTTCAGAGCTACTGATAAATATTTTATCTACGTCTGTGGGTTATAAGTCCACACTAGCAACATAATTCACGAGACCACCTAGAATAGTCAAGTGTCAGCATCTACTCTGGTCGATGACCCAAACATACCTAAATTGTTCTAGTACACTGAGATCATGTTGTGACATCTCTTTGTCCTTGGAAACTTTGTTATAAAATCCATGGTAACATCATCCCACTTCCCGATGGGTGCCGGTAAGGGTTCCAAATCCTCGTATAGATTTTGATGTTGTGCCTTTACTCTTGCACATGTTACATATTCTGCTACTTAAGTTGCCACATGGACCTTCCTTGTCGGCCACCAATAACATAATTTTAAGTCCAATTACATTTTGGTGCTGCCTGGGTGTATAGAATATATGGTCTTGTGAGATTCTTCCATAATAAGATCTCGTATAGTACCCAAGTACGCTCCTCTACATCCAACTGATGATCCTCAAACTATCATCAGAATTGAGCATAAGAGATTGAGAACCTTTTACTCCGTTAATGCACAACCCCAAAAGGAAGTGTGGTATCGGAAAAAATTACCAAGATCACTAGATATGGTAACAAGGTTCAGAGCAAGTTCGATTTCAACTGCATGTTGTACAGATACTAAGTTTCTCAGAACAAAGAATCCACCATCATAATCATGGATGCATATTTCCTTCAATAAACCCAAACGACATTCTCACCATAGTTGCTTACTTCCGAGATCGCTAATCAAGTTAATCAAGCATTGGAGCCTATAATTCTGCAATAAGCTTCCTGAAGGACTATATTGTTGAATTCTACAGACCCGATATTGAATTTCCTCACCTTTTCGAAATTGAGAAAATTCTAGAAAAAATCACTACCGAACTTCCTGAAGCACAAATCTTAGAAAAAGGCCCCATTGTAGAACCAGAACTCGGTTATGTCTATCACAAAAAGAAGACTAATCGAAAAGAATTCTTTAGAGTTCTTGACAAACAGCTTATTCCAACAAAGATTCTTCAGAAGTTCGTTACCAATGCTTCCAAAAGTGATTCATCCGAACATGTCAAGAAGAAATTCATTGAGCATCTCAGATGGTACATCGAAGTCCGAAGCTAAGTGAATAGTTGATTTATTTCTAAGTTAACATAGGGGGATATTGTTGATACATGAAAAGTGAACCTTTAACAATCCCAAGCCAAGTCAATCTGAAGTGAAGTGCATTCCGAACTTTAATGAGTTCCGAAATAAAGCTACTTCCGAAACGAAGTCTTGTCCGAGAAACACCTTGTATTCAGTTCTATTTTAAGTTTGTATTTGAATTTAATGTTTCTTGTCATTTAGTCCTTGTTGTATTATGAAGTTCATGGGACAAGATCGAGAAAATTCTGTGTGTCAGCTTTTTGACTTTTCATCTTTATATAGTCCATGTTGTCTTTCTAGTTTTTCTTTTTTATCACTAGTTGTCTATTTAAGGAGATGTACTCTTCATGCAATGTAATAACTAGAGAAATGTTCTCTTTCACATCAATACCAAGTATCTTTAACGTAAAATCATTCTCTCTATCATTCTTATCATTCTCATTGGTCTTAAAATCTCTTTACATTGTTCATACATTGGATGCCTAGCCCAAACCATATATATTGGCCCTTCAATCTCCCCCTTGGTTTGGAGCTAGCATGATTCAGTCTTTGTCAACCACCAGCACATCTGACTTTCCCATAGCTCCATTCCACATCTCCTTTTGAATAATATCAGCAACCATTGAAGTGTACTCCTTAGCAGAAAACTCAAAAAGGTCTTCAGCCACCTTGATCTGATGATGAGAAAGCTCATGTATATCCTACCTTCCAAATTGTAGCAGATCCCTCTTGTCATATAGATGAATACATCCATGTTCAAGTTTGATGACAGCGGAAGCTGTGGTTTCATCAAACACCCAGTACTGCATGGATTTTAGAGATCCATCTGGATGGTTCTGAAGGATAGGGATCTGCTTTACTTGATTAGTAGCAGGCCACATCACAGACCGAAGAGGCTGATTGGTTTGGGGATCAATGACACTCGGGTATATCTTGATGATGGACTCTGCAGTCTTCATTGAGGGAAAGCCCTTTGCCACTTGACCTTCCAAAAATAACTTGAACTGTGTCGCCTTGGGGTCATTTGATGGATTTGCAAAAGGAGCATTAGACAACTCTGTAAGATCAACCCTGGTCCAAGAGTGGAAGTCGTGGGCATCTTTATACAATTCGGTATTTCCACTCTTCCTTCTCACGATCCACGTGTTCAGAGTGTCGTGGAATCCCCATGAGATTATCCCTGACCTATCACCATATACATCTCTGAAGGGCTTTTCTCCAAGATCCGTAAAGGTGATGTTTGGTTGATCCCCGAGAGCATTATGATCCGAGCTCTTTTTGAACAAAATTTGACCCTTTTTAGCGGACTTGGCTAGTTTAGTACGTTTTAACGCCACGACATTTGGAGCCTGCGCTGGTTCTTTGTCAAAACGATCGACAACTGTGGTTGTTCTTGTAGGAGGTGGAACTACGGGAGCGTCTTTATTGGGAAGATAGACCCTTGGCTCATCGACAGATGATTTGAATTTTTCACCAAATTCTTCTTCCAGCTTCTTCTTCAGATCATAATAGCTGGCGGTCAACAAACCAAAATGCGTCTGAAGATCGGTGATCTGTTTTGTCTTCAGAGCTTTATCTGCTTCAAGATCATCGGTGCGAGTGATAAGCTGAGTATTGGTGGCCTCAAGATCAGTAATACGAGACTCGTGCTGACTGATCATGAGGTCTTTCTCAATGAGTTTCTGGTTCAACACACCAATCTCCTTTCTCAGCTCGGGCACTGAGACATCATCATATCCAGATATACTCTCCTCAAATGATATTCCTTTTCCGCGGGAGGAGTGAGTTGGACTTAAATTCTGGGCCAGATGCATGGCTAATCTCACAGAGGCAGCATCATGAAAAGGCCTTGGAGGAGACAAACTCAGGTCAGCAGATGAACCACCAGGTTCATTAGTAGAACTGGGGCCTTCTTGAATAGGCACAGATGAGGAAGGGGCAACAGTTGTAGATGGAGGAGTCTCTGTGGTTTGAGTCGGGTCAGGAAAAATTACTCCCACCCTTGGATCAATTCTGCGTCTTTTCATCGGGCGCTGGGAGGTCAGGATTGTCTGGGTATCACTTGTAATTGGCTCGGATGTAGGAACCACATTATCAAGGGGAGGAATCCCTGATGATGTGTCCTTTTGAGTTGAAGAATCAGCCGCTTGAACGGTATCCGGAGGCTCAACTTCTCGATCGTCAGCTTTCTCCCTTATCTCCGGTGTTGGATTGGCACCATCATCGATATCTTTGAGGAAGTCATCGAGGTCTTCATTTGGCAAAGGGTGCTCAAGTCCGGTAAACTGCATCGAAACATCATCTTCGTCGTAACCGGACAGATCAAGATTCTCATACTCATCCTCTTCTCCTCCTTTTGTTTCAGTGAATTCTTCTGTAGTTCCCTCACTGAAGTCACTCTGAACCGCCACGTTTGTGAGATCATGCTCTGAAGCAACAATGGCAGTTGGAACAACAGTTTCAATCTCACTGTCTGACGTATTGATAACATCGTCATTCACATTTGCATATTCTGACGATGCTTGATCAGTTGACATTTGTTCAGACGATCCATGGGATTCTGAAGAGTCTGACAGTTCAGCAAACTTTCCAAATTTCACGAAAGGGTACTTCCCTTGGAACATTATTTTCCCCTTTCGGTTCTGCTTGATTAGGGTCACAGTGTTTGGTCCGAAGGCTTTCAAGTCAAGTGTTTCTCCTGTCTTGACCAGATCGGGAAATAGGCTGTTGATGAAGATTTGAATAAATCTTGGATAGAGCAGGAATTGATCCTTCGACTTCTTTTTAGCATTAGAAACCATCTCCTCCAAGATAAACCTTGAGAAGTTGAAGTCAATCCCGGCAGCCAATGCAACGATCGCCTGAGTATTTCTCGAGGATATTTCGTCTGAACCACCCTTTCTCCCAGATACACAGTTGACAAAAATGTGGGCTAGAAACCTCCAGTAAGGAGGTAACAACTTCTTCAGGGTAGGTGGAAAGACACCTTCGTATCCCATCTTCTCGAGATACTGATCAACCAGTCTCAGATCTATATCAGTCGGGAAGGTAGCTTTGTCATCAATCTTCAAGATATCTCTGATGACTTGCTTAGAGATAACAACTTTGTATCCTCTGACAGAAGCTTCAATTATCGTTGATCCATTTTCTCCATTCTTCACGCTTGCAGATCTCCAAAATTCATTGATCAGGTTCAGATAAATGACTGGATTCCTGGTTAGTGTAGTGAAGATGCAACATTCCCTTAGCCCGTTCATCATTGATTTGAATTCGTTGTGTGCTACTAGAGGATCATCAAGAAGAATGGACACGTTGTGACTTTCTGCAACTTCGAGACTTGCCATTATATCTACACAAAACAAGCCAAATGAGAAAACATTTGATTATAACAAATTACAATTATTCTCTCAATTATGTCAATTAATTTTGGCCATTTTAATTGAATTTTATTAGTCAAACATGGGTTTTCGGTCAAGGCAGCTAGACCGAAAACTCATGGACTGAACACTGTGAAGACCGAAAGCCACATTGGACCAAACACAGCTTCGACTGAAAGCCGTCCAAGCCGGCTTGACCGAAAACGGCTCGGCTCGACCGAAAGCCGGTTTTCGGCCGAAAGCTTGAACCGAAAGCCGATGGACCGAAAGCTCGCCGACAGATCTTGTTTTCGCGATTTAGCCATGATTTCACGGTCGATTCTCAATAAAAACTACATAGCTGGGGTCAGAATCTTCATACCTTCAAGAAAATCAAGTTAATTCGAGAAAATAACACAAAAAATTTTCGAGATTTTAGAGAGGGTTTAGAGGGTTTTCGGTTTGCAGAGGAAAATGAGGGAAGGAACTGATTTTCAGGGTCCCTTTTCCTTTATATACGTGATCCGAATTTAGTGGGTTGCACCCGAAAATGTGTGAGGCCCAATACTCAAAACAATTTTAAAAACAAAACTCTTAGAGGATTAAAATAAAATAAAATAAAAAAACTTTCTAAATTTTACCAATCCAAGAAAAATAAAAATAAAATTAAAACAAAACATTTTCTAAAAATTATCAATCCTAAAAATGAAAATAAAATAAAATAAAAAATAAAATACTAAAATTTTGATTCAACCTAAATTTAATCCTCTATCTTGAAATTGATTAACCTTTTGTGATATGGGATCAAAGTTATTAGACAATCATTTTCCATTTATCAGTACCTCTCATTTCATGAATAGATCTAGTCGATCGCCGGTATTGTGGTCCACTTAAGCACGTAAAATTGTGACAAATTTTAGGAATGCTATTAGTGACAGGACAGGTTGATCCTAAGTTACTAGATAAAATTACCTAAGGACCATTTATCTGACGACGACCAAGGATATTGTTGTCCACCTAAATTGAGCAGCAAGATCTACAGACAATCTAGAATTGTTCAATTTTAAGTGTACTAGAACATGTTTCCCGCTTCCTGACATACCCCAATAATCAAGAACTTCCGAGATACTCCTTACTTTAGGTGAGCAGACTATTATTCATAGAAATGATAGATTTAGAATGCATCTGCTGTACACCCAGGTCAGATCTTTCAATCACGCAGAGAGTGAAACATATGACTGAATAGAATTTCAGAGGGATTGAGAAGTAGAAGGTTGCATATGCTGTGTACCAGGTCGGATTGTTAATCACGCAAAGGAGACAGCATATGGCTAACAGATAGGAAGAATTGCATAGATAGAAGATGCAGAGAAATAGAGTTGCATATGCTGCAGTCCAGGTCAGATCTTTCGATCACACAGAGGAGGCAACATATGACTAACAGTAGGAGAGAAAGAAAATAATTTCCTACAGACCTACTTTATCGGAATTCCCCAGTCGCTCCGTCAATACCGGAATTAAGGACATAATCCGTACATCGAGGAAAAGTTAAACCACAGTTCTAGATACGGGTTCTTTAATGTGACTGGTGGATTCTCATGTATATCTCTCCGCTCAACCTATCCAAGCATCGTATTGTCAGGCTAAATAGAACTATCTAGATCAGAAATTGTCAAATATCTAGATTCCTTAAGTTCATCTGCACCTAGTCAAGACCATTAATTTTTTTTTTCGTGCCTACCAGCGCTTCGAACACAGAGCCTAGACAATTCAGCTTTGGTACTTTACACAGACTCAGATTGCCTGTTATCACAAGCTGATATCACTTCCCATCACATCACTTCACAATAATATTTTTGATTTTTCTGTTTTTCTAATGTTTTTGGATTTTCTGATTTTCTAATTTTTGTTTGCTTTTTGATTATTTCTCCCCCTAAATTTGTGCATGGGTGAGAATGAAATTGAAATGCGCAAATTTAAACTAACTTAAACAAAAATTAATCCTCAAAGCGAATCATTTTCAAAAAGTTTATCAGCACATCGAATCAAGCTTTGTTAAACGGATTGGTGAACAGATCCGTCACATTATTAGTAGTGTGAACCTGTTCTAGCCGAATGAGCGAGCGCTCATAACAATCTCGGATAAAATGAACTTTGAGGTCGATGTGCTTGGTTTTTGAGTGCTGGACCGGATTTTTAGCAATTTGGATCGCAGCCTCGTTATCACAGAATATAGGGGTTTCTTGAAAATTCAAACCGTAATCCAACAGCTGATGTTGGATCCATATGACTTGAGAACAACAAGCAGACGCAGCTACGTATTCTGCTTCTGTTGTTGAGGTCGAGACAGTATGCTGCTTCTTGTATTGCCAAGACACCAGCCTATCTCCGAGAAATTAACATCCGCCGGAAGTTGATTTCCTGTCAAGCTCGCAGCCGCCATAATTGCTGTCTGTAAAAGCATAAAGATCAAATTCGGAATTTTTCGGATACCAAAGACCCAGTTTTGGGCTGCCTTTGAGGTACCGAAAAATTCTTTTAACAGCAATAAAATGAGACAGTTTAGGATTAGCCTGGTACTGCGCGCATTGACAGACCGCAAACATAATGTCTGGGCGACTTGCAGTCAGATACATCAGCGATCCGATCATCGATCTGTAGTACGTTTGATCTACGGATTCGCCTTCAAGATCAGGAGTCAGCAGTGGTCTCTCCGCCATGGGCGTCAAAGCAGGTTTGGCGTCTCTGAACCCGAACTTCTCGAGCATATCATCCACATATTTGGCTTGATGAATAAGGATTCCGGCTGAAGATTGTTTGACCTGAAGCCCAAAAAACGTGGTTATTTCCCCCAAAGAACTCATCTCGAACCGCTTTTTCATGACGTCCTCGAACTCCGTGCATAGCTGAGGACTCGTTGACCCGAAAATGATATCGTCCATATAGATTTGTACAAGAATTTGATGTGGACCAACATGCTTGATGAATAGGGTATGATCGATAGTACCGCGTGAGTAGCCATGATTGAGCAAGTATTGTGTGAGGGTAGCATACCAGGCTCTGGGATGTCTAACTTGTAGACATGGTTGAGAAGTTTTGAGTTAACAAACCCAGGAGGTTGGTCAACATAAATCTCCTCCTTCACCTTTCCGTACAAGAAAGCTGTCTTGACGTCCATTTGGTATAGGCTGAAGTTCATGTAGGAAGCATAGGCGAGGAAGATACGGATAGCCTCCAAGCACCCCACCGGAGCATAGACTTCTGTATAATCAAGACCCTCAATTTTCCTGAACCCACGGACCACCAATCTCGCCTTATTACGGACAATGACACCCGAATCGTCTTGCTTATTCTGAAACACCCATCTGGTGTCGAGAGATTTCTTGCCTTTAGGCAGCTCCATCAACTTCCAAACCCCGAGCTTTTCGAACTGATTCAGTTCGTCATGCATGACATCCACCCAGCTGGGCTCATTCAAAGCCATTTCGACGTTCTTGGGCTCTATTTGAGAAATGAAGCAAGAATAAAGACATGTGTTAACGTCTCCACTCTGACTTCTCGTTTGAACTCCATCGCCCAGCTGGCCAATGACATTTTCTATCGGATGATCGCGCTGTATGCGAGAGGGGATTTCGTGACCGATGTCATGGACTGAAACGGGAAGAGTATGGATATTAATAGCTCCTTCATTTGCTGAAGAGTCCACGGTAGATGTACCAGCTTCGTGTTGTGGATTTGCTACAAAGTCATCAACGATTTGATCGGGAAAGAGAAGGTCCATCAAATTTTGAGTGAGAGCGGAAGCATCTTGGTTCATGAACTCTCTTTCGACCAGAGTTAGAGGAGTAGCATCAGCATCTGGAGCAGATTGTTGCGTTGATGACTCAGGAGAAGCGATTGGAATAGCAGACACCACCGGAGGATCAGTAGCAGAAACCAATGGTGGTCTGTAGACAACCTCTTCATCTTCGTCTTCAATGATAGTCTTCGAGCCAGAGGTAGACCCAGCTTGGTTATCAGACGACACACTAAAGGATTTGAATAGTGATGTGTAGTCAAATAGCCAATCAGGACCCACCCTAGCGTCCGTTTCATTCTCTTCAAGCCAGCGAACATCGAGAGACTCCACGATTTGCTTCGTCTTCTTGTTGTATACCCAGTAAGCAGTACGAGCAGCGTATCCGACAAAATAACAATCATCGTATTTTGCATTGAGTTTTGGGTTGGATTCCAAGTGGAGAACGGTGCAAGGGCAACCAAATACTCGGAAGTGGCTGACAGATGGCTTGTATCCATAGAGAATTTCAAATGGGGTTTTCATCTGGGCTTTGTTGATCAGAACACGATTTTGAACGTAACAAGCTGTGTTGATCGCCTCCGCCCAAAAGAAAACTGGAAGTTTAGAATCACAAAGCATCGTCCTTGCGGCATCTTGTAGCGTCTGATTCCTCCGCTCAGCAACACCGTTTTGTTGTGGTGTCCGAATGGAGCTAAATTGACGCACGATCCCTTTCTCAGCGCAAAAATGATCAAGAACAGCGTTCTTGAACTCTGTTCCATTATCTGTGCGTAGCGCTTTCACTTGGTGGTTGGTTTGGTTCTCAATCATTACAATGAACTTCTTGATGAGGTCAGCGATCCCAACTTTGTTGGACAGAAAGAAAACCCACGTGAAACGAGAGAAATCGTCTATCACAACGAGACAATATGAATTTCGGTTGATACTGAGGACGTTGACCGGACCAAACAAGTCCATGTGCAACAACTGGAGCACCTGATTAATGGAGTTGACCTGCTTTGGCAGATGTGGTTTCCGATGGTGCTTGCCTTGAGCGCAGGAAACACATTTTTCAAAAGTAATAAAATCTCTGACAGGCAGACCGCGGACCATTTCGTTCTTAGCAAGCCGGTTCAGGTTCTTTGCATTTGCATGGCCAAGTCGATGATGCCACAACATTGCGTTTTGTTCTGAGACTCTAAAAAAGAGACACGTGACTTCTTCGGGTACATTACTGTTCATGTCTGGCTTTAAGATTAGACATTCTTTATCGGTGAAGTGTGTTGAGAAACCCTTGTCACTGATTTGAGAAACGCTCAGCAGACTATGCTTCAGCTCAGGATCATAGTTGACATTCTAAAAACTGAGCACTCCGTTCGTCACCGTTCCTTTCTGCGTTATCTTTCCGCCTTCTCCGCCCGCGAAGGAGACATATCCCCCATTAAATGTCTGAATGTCATGCAGTTGGGAGATATCTCCAGTCATGTGCCGGGAGCAGCCGCTGTCGACATACTATGGTCTGACGACATTCCTCCGCAACTGTCCCTGCACGATGAGCGGAATTATTTAGATTTGGGGACCCAGGTCATTACAGTCCTGGGTTGACCCTTAACTTTCACAGATTCATTTTTCAATTTTTCTTTTGATTTTTCTTTTTCAACAGATACAGAGGAGGATGATGACTGATCAGATTTTAATTTTGGCAACCATTGAAAATTAGATTTTGAAATAGCTTTCTTCTCAGTTTGCTTTGAGCCGGTGGATTTTCTACTTGAAGAGTTTGAAGATCCAGACCTACTCTTTGACGAAATCGACTTTGACTTAGCTTGGTTCGATTTTGGCAAACTGTTTGTGAATTTATTGAAAACCGGTTTGTTCTTTTGAAAACCTGCCGTTTTCTTGTTTTGATTTGTTTTCCAGTCATCATCTCGAGAGTGAGTTCTGGAGGATTTTCTAATTAAAGATCGTCCTCTAGACTTATTCTCTCCTCTTTTAGACATGTGATGCACAAACATTCGATTTAAACAATTTCTGGCAATATGACCAGCAGTACCACAGTTGAAACAAATTTGTTTATTATCATTAGAAATGGTACTTCTCTTGTTAGATTTCTTGCGTTTATTATCTTTTCTAGCATTTTCACATTTGCAAGAACAAGCACTAGATTGTGTAGCAAACGTGGAAGATGTAGAAGCACTTGAATCAGATTTAGCAACTTTATCAGAAACAACATCATTATTTTCAATTTTATCATTCTGAAATAACACACCACCAGAAACAAAAACATCAGTTTTAGAATTTAAAACATACTCATCACAAAACTCAACACCAAATTTTGACACTGAATTATTCGACTCAGACTTTTCATCTTCATGCTCCCCCTGAACTACTGACATATCTGCACTTGAGGTAGAAATGTTAGTATCCAAAATTTTATCATTAGACCGTGTTTCTTGTTCAGAAGCTGATTTCCCATAAACCATGAAAGGTTCTCTGTCAATTTCTTCTTGAGATAGAGGAATAACAGTGTAAGTATGATTGAATGGAGGAGGGACACTCTCAAGGCCTAATCCTACTTTCTTTTGGTTTCCACAGGTAATGTCCTTCCACTGCATTTTTGTTTCTCAATCATTTTTGCAACTACTTCACTTGACCCATCGAATTTGTTAAAAATAAATTCAGTATTTTCAAGACGATTTTTCAATGTGTCAAGTTCAGCGGTCACAGCAGCAAATTTTCTTTTGAGATGATCATAGTTCTCGCATTTGTTGCTGTAATCCTCTTGCAGTTTCTTAAAGTCCTTTGTTTTATTCTCTAATTGTGTTTTTAAAGGCTTTTGATTTTTCCTAAGAGTATATCCCTCATATTTAAGGTCCTCGTTCTCTCTCTTGATCAATTCAATTTGGTCTCATAAAAATTTAATAGTTTTAATACAAGACTGAGAGCAACCAAATTCACTAACCTCGGGTTTGACAGGCTCTGGAGTGGTTTGCACCATGAATGCAAACTAAAGATTCATCATCTCTTCTTCAGGATCCTTCTCTGTTTCTTCTTCCACACCATCCTTGATCTGGGCAAGATGTGCACTTTCAGGTCCTGAAATATTCAGAGCCTGAATTTGGTCTTCCCAATCAAAGGATTGAGCCACCATCGCCAAGTTAGCAGTCTGATTGCTTGAACAAGATCCCTTGGTGACATAGGTCATCGGCACCATGGTTCGATCAGAATTCTCTCTTCGGTCTGGCTTTGGACACTCCCTTGCAAAATGCCCAGGCTCATGACAATTGTAGCATCTCAACTTCCCTTTGTTGAACCCCACTTTCTTGTCAGAGTTCACACTTCAATTGTTCTTTCCGGTTTTCTTGGAAATCTGCTTTGCCCTGAAAACAGCCATGGCTATTTGGCAGGTGATGTCCATCTCTTCTACATCCTCTGGATGGATCTGGTCTAGGTCAGCAAAAGATAGTTGTGGGGAAGGCTCTCCGGCCACAAAAGCATTGTAACAGTTCACCAGACCAGTGGCGAGGGCCAGATTTTCTTCCTTCTCTTTCAATGATGAAGCTTGAGAAATGAATCCATGAGATTGAACGGGTGCAGCTGTGGATGAACCAACACTAGAACCAACTTGTTGTGGTAAAGTTTGAGGTTGAGATATTTGAAGATGTTGCATTTGATGGATCACGTATGAGGTAGGTTGATGAGTCACATAGGGTTGAACTTGAGGAACATGAGCTGGAGGAGCTTGAGGAGTAGAGAAACTTGAAAAAGCAGTGTTGTTGGTGGTTTGGATCCCAAGATTTATTGTGGAGTATTAATTAACATGATTAATCTCCCTTTGCTTATCATCGAGATCACAAGCCTTAATGATCGCCATTGTTTCTGCCAAACTCAAACGGTTCAAATCTTTGGTCTTTTTAATCACTGAGACATTCATATCCCAAGATTTTGGCAGAGAGTTTAGCAGCTTCTTGTTAATCTCAGATCTTGTAACCATAACACCAACAGAGCTCATTTCTGTGGTAAGTGTGATAAACCTTTGCAACTGATTCTCAAGTGTTTCTCCCAAGACATGGTTAAACATATTGAACTTTTGTCGCAGCATGTCTTGGCGACTCTGTTTCATGTCTTTGTTGCCTTCATAGACTTCAATCAGTGCTTCCCATAATGCCTTTGCTGATGTATACTCACGGAAACCTTGAGCAATTCCAGAGATAAGGCCATGGTAAGTGTACCAAGAGCCTTTTCTTGTTCCTCGACTCTCTCAAAATCATCATCAGTGTAATTCTCAGCTTGCTTGTCCATTATCGTGCCATCTTCCAATGTTGTTGTGATGCAGATTAGACCTCTCAGAATGCTTCGCCAAATCTTGAAATCTTTCATTTTGATGTACTTTTCAATCCGATATTTCCATTCTGGAAATCCTTCCGCGGATAACAGTCGGGGAATTCCAGAAGTGGTTCCAATAATGGCATCCAATTCATGGTGAGCTGACATGCTTTGAGATTCCATTTTTTTTAATTTTTTTTTGTTTTTGTTTTTTTTTTTTTAAATTAACTTGAAAAACAAATCAAAGGATCAAATAGAATGAGTTTTCGGTTGAGGAGTGATGACCGAAAATCAAGGAATTCGGTATGATGAAAGGATAAGGTTTTCGGTTGAGAGATGATGACCGAAAACAATGAATTCGGTTGAAAGAGGGTTTTCGGTTTAGGGTGATAAAGGGGGTTTTCGGTTTATGAAGATTAAGAGATTTCGGTTTATGAGTGGTGTTCGGTTTCTGAAGGTTGAGAGGTTTTCGGTTGAAAACAGTTTTCGGTTTCTGAAGATTCAATGGATTTCAGTTGAAGAACAGTTTTCAGTTGATGAAGATTCAAAGGTTTTCGGTTGAAGAACAGTTTTCGGTTGATGAAGATTCAAAGGTTTTCGGTTGAAGAACAGTTTTCGGTTTCTGAAGATTGAACCGAAAACTAACAGATTTCAATGAAAAACTTGGTTTTCTGACTCGATTCTGATTTCCATGCAATGAGAATGCCGAATGAAGCTTCAAAACACACTGGATCTGACAGAAATTGGTTGAATATATGTTTTCGGTTTATGAAGATCCAACCGAAAACAGTAAGAATTCAATGAAAAAACTGATTTCCAGGCATATTTCAATTCCACACGATGCAGTTTCTGATCTGATCTTCAAAACACTAGCAAATAGTAAGTTTCTAGACACCAAGAACGTGAAGAACAAAGCTGTGAAAACCGAAAAGCTGAAGAACACACTTGATTGACACCAGATTAGCTCTGATACCAATTGTAAGGTCCTTGATGGAAGGATCTTCACCAGTGATCAATCAAGCATAAGAAATAAAGAAGAAATGGAGTAGAAGATGTAATGAAACTTGAGCTTGCATACAATTCACACAAGGAAATATCTGATACAACTCAAGGACCGAAAACTGCAAGAGAACAACTCTCAGATCTGACAGCCAGACAACCTATATATACCCACAAGGACCGGAAACAGTTTTCTGTCAGCAGACCGAAAACTGGTTTTCAGTCACACCTTAACCGAAAGCTTCCTAGACTGAAAACATCAAACATATACAAAAGACTCCAAAATACAAAGACAAATGCCCTAACTCATTTATACATTGGATGCCTAGCCCAAACCATATATATTGGCCCTTCAGTATTTAAAAAGTATAAGTATTTACATGTGTTTCATCATAGTATACTGGAACCAATAGTTATACAAAAGAAGAAGACAAGACATAAATAGCTCCATCTTCTCAGAATCTCGGGGAGTACCTGTCTACTGGTTCCCTGAGAATACAAGTAATTTGAAAAGAGAGTATCAATATAAACTTGAGTGAGTGCATAAGTATTTATGTTTTGAAAGAATGTTTTCTGTTTCTTGAATATGTAAACTGTTCTAGAAATCCTATATTTTCTGTTGTATATGAAAAGTAGTGTTTGTTGCATAAAACTGTTCTATTTTTAAACCAATGTTCTGTATTTGTAATCCTTTTGTAAACTTGTATCTGAGAGTATGTCTGATTTCATCAACTGTTATTGTAAACTGTAATGTAGTACTGTAAACTGTATCTTGTAAACTAGTACTTTGAAAATGTACATAATTTTAGTTAATTATGCACTAACGTATTGTTAATATCTTGAATGATTTATTATAACCATACTGACTAGATGGCCTGACCCAACGCTATGAATGCATTGAAAGCTGTTGATAACAATTTGTCACTCACAGGCGTGTATGCCTGACTGTAGCTAGCAGTCCGAGTGCGGGGTTGTCAATCCCAATATAGATCTATACACACATTCTTTCGATCCCCTACTGGAGATTGTGGTTATAATGTCAGGACTTTAACTATGTTGTTTAAAATGAATTAAACAACCTGAACTACTTGTCTCATAAAAGCATATAAACATTACAAGTATAATAGTTATGAAAACCCAATCATTCTGAAATGAATGATTGATAGTGTGTTCTTGAATTAGTATTCCTAACATGTATCTGAAAGAATGTATACCCTTGAATAGTTTTGAATCAAACCCTTGTTCTTGTAAAACAATGTACTCTAGTATACTTGAATCGTGAATTAATGTTCTATGAATCATAAATTATACCTATTATAATTCATATGTATTTTCTGATTTGATAACTAGTATTCATGAATGTAACCCCTTGCTCAACATGTTACAAAGGGTAATTGAACTTAATGAACTAACTTTTATACTTGTATACATATACGAATATATATAAGTAAAATTTAAATGACACTCGGACAAATAAATGATACTTGAAATTTCATTTTTGGTGACTTGATTTCATTTTGAAACAAACATTGAAAGCCATTTGATTTGATGATAACTGAAATCCATTTTGATAAGATATTTGAAACAGTAAAAACTATGAAAATACGGGGTATGAACTTACCTGTAGTAAGTTATTCAAATGTAAGATCACTGTAGGATGCTAAGTGTCAAGTGAAGTCTTGAGCACAAACGGATCCTAATAGCATATAATGACACATATATGAATATAATTAGTGTTTATACAACTAATTATGCTAAGAAACCACCTTAGGGACCAGGAATCACTTAGATTGAAGTGTATCAATCACATGTGATTGCATTAAAGGGGTTTAAGGTAACACAAAGGGGTGTACGGCCAATGTGTGTACGAACCTTTGATTGTACGGCCATGGGTGTACGGCCAGGGAGTGTACTACCGTACACTCATGGATGAAGTTTGCAAAAATGGGTGTTTGATCCTTTGGGGCAACTAGTGTAACAATTGTACAACAAGATAATGGACAAAACTATCATTTTGGGAGAGTTTTGAGGTGTATACGGCAACACCAGGTGTGTACGGATGTACACACTTGATGATCTTGAATTAGATGATGTTTTAAGGCTTTGAATCAAGTGTTTAACATGTCTTACTAGATGATAGAAGGAATACTCACGCTTTTGAGGGCTTCAAAGAAGTTCAAGACTCAAGAACAAGTGTGTGTTCTTGGTGAAATGGATGAAGATCTAACCAAAATAGAAGATTTCATGGATGAAAACATGGATCTTCAGTAGATAAATCCATGTATCAACAATTCAATTGAAGGAATACTTACATCTTTGAAGATTAGGGTGTAAGACTTGATGAACTTTGAGAGAGAATCGGATTTTCTTGAGGTGAAAGTGTAAAAAGTGTGAGGAAATGAAGGAAAATCATATATATATATATATATATATATATATATATATATATATATATATATATATATATATATGTTTGGGTTCACGGCTACACCTGGGTGTACGGTTGTACACTCATGTGTACGGCCGTACACTCCTTTAGATGGAGTGGTTGGCCTGAATGCTATACTATGAACTTAAGATAACTCATCCTTAAACCCAAACTTTGAATGTACTAGGCTTAGAACACTCAAACAGACCCTGAACAATGCTAAAAGATAGCAAAGACGAGTCTGACTATGATTGAATTTGGAAGATTGTACAAGATAGAATTTTTCGGGTTGTCACGTTACCCCCCCCCCCTCCCGTTAGAGAGAATTTTGTCCCGAAATTAGATTTTAGGTAATTAAGCTATTACAAATAACGAAGCAAAAAGATGAGGATATTTTAATTTCATTTGATCCTCGCGCTCCCAAGTGAATTTGGGTCCCCGCTTGACATTCTAGCGAACCTTCACTATAGGAATACGGCTTTCCTTTGTTTGCTTGATCTCTCGGTCCATGATTTCTACTGGTTCTTCCACGAAGTTGAGGCTCTCGTCGATCTTGATTTCGTCGAGCGGGATAACAAGAGTCTCATCGAACAGACACTTTTTCAAGTTCGAGACGTGGAAAACAGGATGTATGTTACTTAGTTCTTGACGTAGTCGGAGTTTGTAAGCTACTGGACCGATTCTAGCAAGAATCTCGAATGGTCCTATGTACCTTGGATTCAACTTGTCACGCTTTCCAAAGCGTATCATGCCCTTCTAGGGTGAGACTTTCAACATGACGCGGTCACCAACCTGGAACTCCAAAGGTTTTCTTCTTTTGTCAGCGTAGCTTTTCTGTCTATCTCTGGAAGCTTTAAGTCGTTCCCGGATTTGTACTATTTTCTGCGTGGTTTCGCGAATGATTTCCAGACCAGTGAGAGCACCGTCAGGAACTTAATTTCTAGCTAGCTGCGTGTCACCCACTTCAGCCCAGCATAGAGGTGATCTGTACTTGCGGCCATAGAGAGCTTCGAAAGGAGCAACCTTTATGCTAGTGTGATAGCTGTTATTGTAAGAGAATTCAACAAGGGTTAAATGAGTATCCCATGCCTTACCAAAGTCTATCACGCAAGCTTGCAAAGTATCTTCTAAAGTTTGAATCGTCCTCTCACTTTGTCCGTTAGTTTGTGGATGGTAGGTTGTACTCATGTCCAGCCTAGTTCCCAACGATTTTTGTAAAGACTGCCAGAAACGAGAAGTGAATCTACTATCTCTGTCAAAAATAATAGATATTGGCACACCATGCAGTCTAACGATTTCTTTGAGGTAAGTTCTTGTTAGCTTCTCCATCTTGTCTGTCTCTTTGATTGGTAAGAAGTGTGCGGATTTGGTTAATCTATCAACGATTACCCAAATAGTATCATAACCACTCGATGTCTTGGGTAACTTGGTTATGAAATCCATTGTGATCTGCTCCCACTTCCATTCAGGGATTTCAGGTTGTTGTAATAAACCTGAAGGTTTCTTGTATTCTACCTTAACTTTGGCACAAGTAAGTCACTTGCCCACGAAGGTAGCAATTTCGGCCTTCATGTTTGGCCACCAGTATAGTTTCTTGAGGTCCAGGTACATCTTGTCTGAACCTGGATGAATGGAGTATCGAGTTTTGTGTGCTTCATTCATGACTACGTCTGTAACCACCGAACTTTGGTGTCCAGATTCGGTTCATGAAACAATAGACTCCATCATCCCTGACTCTGAAGTTTTTAACCATTCCTCTCAAGGTTTCACCTGTCACGTTTTCAGGTTTTAAGGCCTCAAGTTGAGCCTCTCTGATCTGTGTGGACAGATGTGAATGGATTGTCATGGTCAACGACTTTACTCGGTGTCCCGAGTATTCTTTTCTACTAAGGGCATCAACTACTACGTTAGCTTTACCAGGGTGATAAAGAATCTCACAATCGTAGTCGTTCAGTAGCTCCACCCATCGTCGTTGTCTCATGTTCAGCTCTTTCTGATTGAAGATATGCTGGAGACTTTTATGGTCCGTGAATATTGTGCATTTCGTGACATATAAGTAATGTCTCCAGATCTTTAGAGCAAATATCACTGCTCCAAGTTCAAGGTCATGTGTTGTATTGTTGACTTTATGTGTCTTTAGCTGTCTTGAGGCATAGGATATAACCTTTCCTCTCTGCATAAGAACACATCCAAGCCCTTGATTAGAAGCATCACAGTACACTATGAAATCCTCTGTCCCTTCAAGAAGAGACAGGATTGGTGCACTACACAAAGCTCGTTTCAGCGTTTGGAATGTTGTTTCTTGTTTTTCTCCCCAGCTAAAAGTTACACCCTTTTGCGTCAGGGTGGTAAGAGGCTTAGCTATTCGAGAGAAATTCTGGATGAATCTGCGATAATAGCCAGCAAGACCTAAGAATTGACGGATTTCTGTAGGTGTTTTGAGTGCTGACCAGTTTTCAATTGCTTTTATTTTGGAAGGGTCAACGTGTATCCCTTCTGAACTGACCACGTGACCTGGGAATTCAACCTTCCTGATCCAAAATTCACACTTTGAAAACTTCGTATAGAGTTTCTCTGATTTAAGAGTTTGCAATACTTGACGAAGATGTTGGCCATGTTCTTCTTCACTTCTTGAATAGATAAGGATGTCGTCAATGAAGACTATAACGAATTTGTCCAGGAATGGACGACATACTCTGTTCATTAGATCCATGAACACAACAGGTTCATTCGTCAATCCGAATGGCATCACTACGAACACATAATGACCATAACAAGTTTTGAACGCGGTTTTGGGAATGCCATTCTCCAAAATACGTAACTGGTGATACCCGGATCTTAAGTCTATTTTTGAGAAGTAGCTCACACCTTGAAGTTGGTCGAACAGATCGTCAATGTGAGGCAGAGGGTATCGATTCTTAATGGTAAGTTTATTTAGCTCGTGGTAGTCTATGCACATACGGAATGATCCATCCTTCTTCACGAGCAAAACCGGTGCTCCCCAGGGTGAGAAGCTTGGTCTTATGAAACCTTTGCTAAAGAGTTCGTTAAGCTGGCTGGATAATTCCTGCATTTCAGAAGGTGTAAGACGATAGGGAGATTTGGCTACAGGGGTAGCCCCTGGAATTAAGTCGATTCTAAACTCGACTTGTCGTTCAGGAGGCACTCGTGGAAGATCATCAGGAAAAATGTCGGGAAAGTTGCAGACTTCAGGAAAGGTACTTCTGTGCCTTGATGCAAGAAATGATCTGGAGGTTCCTTCCGGGTTTGTCGTCGTAAATAACAAGAGTTTTGTTAGTTGGCAAGTTCAAATGAATGGCTCTTTCATAACATAGGATGTCAGCATGGTTAGGACACAACCAATCCATACTTATTATGACGTCGAAACTTTTGATAGAGACCGACATAAGGTCTATTGGGAACGAAAAGTTATTCAAGGTAAGAGTACATCCTATGTATATATCGTTGGTGGATTCGGATTTCCCGTTAGCCATTTCGACTGTGAATGTTTCTTTTAGTGGTTGGGAGTTTTGATTTAGTAAGTGTTTGAAATTATGGCTCACAAAGCTCTTCTCAACACCACAATCAAATAAAATGCATGCGTGAGTGTTGTTGAGAAGAAACGTACCCGTGACTACAGCTGCGTTTGCCACTGCTTCTTCATGACCCAAGGCTAAAATTCTCCCAACTCCACCGGCATTTCCAGCTTTAGGACAATCTTTCTTGAAATGACCCACTTCACCACAATTGTAGCACGCTTGACCTACTCCAGCAGCATGTACTTGGTTAAGTGGTTGGGGTTGTGCTCTACAGAATCTGGCAGTATGCCCTTTTCTGTTGCAGTTACGACACTGCATTTCCCGACAATTTCCATTATGGTGAAAATTGCATTTGTTGCACTTGGGGAGATTACCAGCATATGGCTTAGGTGGTACTGGGTTAGCACGAACAGCAGCAGGTACAGTAACAACATTGAATGTAACTAGCTGTTGCTTCTTTGAGGAATCCTGTGAAAACTTGCCATTCCTCTTGTTCCTACCCTTCTTCTTGCTGTCGTTGTTGTCATTGGTGTTGTTGTTGTTGTTGTTGTTTCCCTTCGGTTGTTCTGGTACAACAACCATTGAGTGTTGACGGACTCTGTGGTCAATAAGAGATTGTGCCAGCTCTTTGGCACTGTCAAAAGTAACAGGCCTCGAAGCTAAAACACTCGACTGAATTTGGGGCGACAGACCCCAAATATATCTCTCAATCTTCTTGCTCTCCAGAGCAACCATATCCGGGCACAAAATTGCCAGATCATAGAATCTATTGGTATAGGTTGATATATCAGAACCAACCATTGTAAGACTCCAGAGCTCCTGCTCGACTTTCTGAACTTCTCCTCGCGGACAGTATTCCCGCATTGACATGGCTTTGAAGTTCTCCCAGCTTATCGAATTAGCCACTACCAGAGTAAGTGACTTAACATGGCCATTCCACCATGTTAAAGCTCTTTCCGAAAAGGTACAAGCAGCGAATTTGACCTTGCTGCTCTCAGGACAGGAGCAGATTTCGAAAATTGCTTCTGTCTTTTCAATCCATTGCCTTAATGCCATAACTCCTCCAGTCCCATTAAAGGTCCTGGGTTTGGCATTCGTAAAATCTTTATAACTACACTCTCGCGAGTGCCCATGACTCTCTCCATGGTTAGAAGGATGTGCACTAGCTCCTGACCCACTAGCACCAGGAGTATTGATATGAGACATGGCAGCAGCTACAGCCGTCGTGACCACCGCTTGGAACATAGCAGGGTCGAACTGAGGAGGTGGTGGCAGAGGTGGCACCGGCGTTTCATTAACAGTGTTACGTCTCGGATTTCTACGAGGAGGCATCTTTTTCTATAAAAGTCAAAAGATACAAAGATGGTAAGATATCAAGAGTGAATATGAATTTTGATATCTCTGAACTAAAACATATAGTTCAACATGAATCTTGTAATGAATTGGAAATAGAAGTCTACGACAAGTACAACTTGTAACAGAATGATATGAAATTGAATGGTTATTTTTCAAAGACTACGAAAATGCATGTCGATTAAATTGGCATATTGAATACATAAAGTCTGGAAAACTTGACCCTAAACAGGTCTACAATATACCAAATTTTGGGAAAACATCGACATCATACAGACCTACCGAAAATAAAATTTATGTGGGTTACTGAAAAACATAAAAAATAACGCTAGAACTTATCCATAGACTTAAACTATAACCAAAAGAGTGAACAGGAAACGAGTAGAGCAATCTCCTACTGGCGACGGGTATTATTTGAACGAAACCTCAACTCAGCCAGCTGACGCTCCACAGCAAGCAGATATCTTTCATATACTGTCAGACGTGCTCGGAGTTCTACGACTTTAGCTCGAGTTTCAGCTAATTCTTGCAGTAGAGACTCATTGTCCCTCGTATCTCTCTCGCGCGCATATTCAAGACGACGAATGCGGATTGTATTAATTTCCACATTCGCATGGACTTCCCTGACTCGGTTGATGGCTGTTCTACCCTGTATTTCATTTCGAGCAACCTTGCGGACTATAATTGGAAGGACTCCGTCTGCTGAGCCTCCTTCACTCAGGTTGTAGAAGCTTCTGTCTCTATTGTATGGCATGGGTTGACCCTGCTCTTGACTCCATGTTTCCAAACTTTCCACCCACAGAGGCGTCGGGCCTTGTAAAGTCGGACGAGGATTAGGATTTTGGGCTACTGGTGGAGGATTATAGTCTTCTGATTCGGAATTATTGTCTTCAGGAAAATTTTCTGCAAAATCATCATCTAAGAGAATTTCGTGATTTTCTTCTGGTTCTGCATCTTGTCCTTGACCGGTGAAGTAAGGGTTTCCGGATAAATGAAATCCAGCCATTGTTATCTAAACGAGAATAAGGATAAGTGATATATAATATAGTTAGTAATGATAGATTAAGGATACAAGTTTCTACGAGGAAGACCTACAGTTATCAAATAATGTATTTTGTATGACTTGTTCTAGGTATTACTATAACTACAAAGTGTATACTAATTATATATAACTTGGGTATATACGACCTTCGATTAAATGACCCGGCTCTAAATCCACAACCAAACAAGGAACAGGAAATGAAGCTAGATCACATATTCTAAGTCTATATAACTTTAATTATATATAATTGTAATATACCCTTAATATTTATAGTTCTACCTTTAATTGTTCTATTGTTTTCACATGTTTGTTATTAGTATATAGTGCCTAAAATACCCCTATATTATTTTAATCTTTATGTTCTGTTCTAGAGTTCTTCTGAATACGTATGGTCGGTAAGTTGTAGACATGTCACAACACCACTATCACTCCCAAACACATGTTAGTCATATCTCAAATCAATATAGTTGATCAGGCTATATTAATCCCAGATATGATTACATAACTGCCCAGGTTTGACTGTCATGTTCAACATTCAAATACTTTTAAGTTCTTATGATTGTGATACTGTACTTGTAGATATGAGTGTTAGTATACTTCTTGTAAAAATACTTAAATTTTTAAAAGTATACTTGTAGTCAGAGCTCTTAGTCCCAAATGTATTTATAGTTTGTATATCTTTTATGGATTGATATACTGAGTTCACTATAAACAATTCTCTGATACCAATCTGTCACACCCCTAAACCAGACGGCGGAAACGTCCGGGGGTGGAGGACTTCATTTGTAGTATCACAACACATGCATTATAGTAATCAAAGTACAAAGAACCACTGTATTTAAAAAGTATAAGTATTTACATGTGTTTCATCATAGTATACTGGAACCAATAGTTATACAAAAGAAGAAAACAAGACATAAATAGCTCCATCTTCTCAAAAGCTCGGGGAGTACCTGTCTACTAGTTCCCTGAGAATACAAGTAATTTGAAAAGAGAGTATCAACATAAAGTTGAGTGAGTGCATAAGTATTTATGTTTTGAAATAATGTTTTCTGTTTCTTGAATATGTAAACTGTTCCAGAAAATCCTATATTTTCTGCAATATATGGAAAGTAGTACTTTGAAAGTGTACATAAATTGTATCTTGTAAACTAGTACTTTGAAAGTGTACATAAGTTTAGTTAATTATACACTAACGTACTGTTAATATCTTTAATGAGTTATTATAACCATACTGACTAGATGGCCTGACCCTACACTATGAATGCGTTGAAAGCTGTTGATAACAATTTGTCACTCACAAGCGTGTATGCCTGACTGTAACTAGCAGTCCAAGTGCGGGGTTGTCAATCCCAATATAGATCTATACACACATTGTTTCGATCCCCTGCTGGAGATTCTGGTTATAATGTCAGGACTTTAACTATGTTGTTTAAAATGAATTAAACAACTTGAACTACTTGTCTCATAAAAGCATATAAACATTACAAGTATAATAGTTATGAAAACCCAATCATTCTGAAATGAATGATTGATAGTATGTTCTTGAATTAGTATTCCTAACATGTATCTTAAAAAAATGTATACCCTTGAATAGTTTTGAATCAAACCTTTGTTCTTGTAAAACAATGTACTCTGGTATACTTGAATCGTGAAATAATGTTCTGTGAATCATAAATTATACCTATTATAATTCATATGTATTTTATGATTTAATAACTAGTATTCATGAATGTAACCCCTTGCTCAACATGTTACAAAGGGTAATTGAACTTAATGAACTAACTTTTATACTTGTATACATATATGAATATATATAAGTAAAATTTAAATGACACTCGGACAAATAACTGATACTTGTAATCTCACATCCAAACAAGGAAAAGGAACCAAAGTGGGTTATCAGTCCTAAGCCTTTTAAATCTTATTTCTATAAATACATGTATACTGGTATGATTTTTGGGAGAAATACAAGTTTATAAAAACATTTAAAAGAAGTTTGATATTTTGAAATTTCATTTTTGGTGACTTGATGTCATTTTGAAACAAACATTGAAAGCCATTTGATTTGATGATAACTGAAATCCATTTTGATAAGATATTTGAAATCACTTGCTTATAACACAAAAACTTTGTGTTAGACTTGTATTCCCCCCTCCCCCCCCCCCCCCCCTTAAAACAGTAAAAACTATGAAAATACGGGGGTATGAACTCACATGTAGTAAGTTATTCAAATGTAAGATCGGTGTAGGATGCTAAGTGTCAAGTGAAGTCTTGAGCACAAACGGATCCTAATAGCATATAATGACACATATATGAATATAATTAGTGTTTATACAACTAATTATGCTAAGAAACCACCTTAGGGACTAGGAATTACTTAGATTGAAGTGTATCAATCACATGTGATTGCATTAAAGGGGTTTAAGGTAACACAAATGGGTGTACGTCCAATGTGTGTACGGCCCTTTGAGTATACGGGCATGGGTGTACGCCCAGGGAGTGTACGCCCGTACACTCATGGATGAAGTGTGCAAAATGGGTGTTTGATCCTTTGGGGCAACTAATGTGACAATCGTACAACAAGAGAATGGACAAAACTATCATTTTGGGAGGGTTTTGAGGTGTGTACGGTCGTACACCCTTGATGATCTTGAATTAGATGATGTTTTAAGGCTTTGAGTCAAGTGTTTAACATGTATTACCAGATGATAGAAGGAATACTCACGCTTTTGAGGGCTTCAAAGAAGTTCAAGGCTCAAGAACAAGTGTGTGTTCTTGGTGTTCTTGGTGAAATGGATGAAGATCTAACCAAAATAGAAGATTTCATGGATGAAAACATGGATCTTCAGTAGATAAAGCCATGTATCAACAATTCAATTGAAGGAATACTTACATCTTTGAAGATTAGGGTGTAAGACTTGATGAACTTTGAGAGATAATCGTATTTTTTTGAGGTGAAAGTGTGAAAAGTGTGAGGAAATGAAGGAAAATCATATTGTAAGGGTCGAATAGTTGTAATTAGTCGAAGTATATGTTTTGTACCCTTCGAACATTTTATAATCTATTTTACTAGGGCATTGTATTCGAAGCTTAACGCATAGTCCTTAGTATATTTTTTGTACGCTTTCCTCTCTTATAAATAGGAGTGTTTACTAGGGTCATTGTAACGAGTCTTTACAGAATTGTAATTTTGTACTCTGTAAAACTTGAGAGCGTAATAGAGCTGAAACAAGATCATATTTACATCTGTGTTCAAATCTCGTAATCCTAGATTGATCATTAAACTCTGATTCTTTTCATACCCGATTCATAGATTCATCAATTGGCATCAGAGCTGGAATCATATCTCTGATCTGATTTTCATCTTTTCAAAAGTTTTTAAATCAACTTTTTGGTTTAAGAAATTCCGCACTTTTTGAAAGTGAAAAATTCATTGGATCTAAGTCTGTGATTCGATTATGCACTTGAATCATTGAATCGAGTGTTCTGCTAGTGATTCTGATTTGAATCATATAGTTTGTTGTCAAATTCTCAAAGTTTCTTCAAAAATTCTCAAGGAATTATTTCGTACATCAATGGCGTCTTTCAATCTTAATTCCATGACTTCATTTTCTCATCTTCTAGGATCATCCACCAAAATTCCTATGCTAATTCCTGAGTATTACGATCAATGGGCTGATCGTATGCAGGATTATCTCAATGGATTGGATGAAGAATTGTGGAATTGCATTTCTGGCAATCTCAATCTACCAATGAATGTTCAACCAATTGGATCATATTCTGGAAGTTCCAAAGTTGAGAATCAGTCTGATCGTCTGAAAAAGCTAGAGAAGAGATGCGTGAGAGAACTAAGAGGTGCTTTGCCTCCAGTTGTTTACAACTATGTGAGGAGTTGTACAACTGCAAAGGAGATCTGGAGCAATCTCAAGGAGAAATTTCAGGGGAGTGAGAAGACAAAAGTTAACTCTGTGAAGCAATGCTTAGTGGAACTGAAGGACTTCAGACAGAAAGATGGTGAAACGATTGATGTTTACTACGATCGTCTTAATGAATTATTCTATCGATGCAATCGATATGGTATCACCAGATCAGCCATGGAGTTCAACTTAATTTTTGTTATGGGTCTTCGTAAGGAGTGGCGTAGTGTGAGCATGATGGTTAAGAATCAACAGAGCTTTGATACGTCAACTTTGAATGACTTGTACAATCAGCTGAAATCTCATGAAAGCGAAGTAAACGAAATTGCTGAAGAATCGAAGGCAAGTTTGGGAGGTCCACTAGCTTTGGTTTCGAAGATCTCTGAAAGGGAAGCTGAGAAAGATGTTTCGGACGAAGACGAAGGGTTTATCATGAACTCAGATGATGAGGCGATTGCTTTCTATTCAAACAATCGTGTGAAAAAGTTCTTCAAAAAGTCATTCAATCCGAAGGCAAAGTCATCTGAGACAAAAGGGAATTTTATGAATAAAAGTGTTGGGGATGAGAATAAGAAGGAAGAGAAGAAAGATACGAAGTTTGTTGAGGGAAAAACAGAGAAGAAGTTAAAGGGAGATGCTGGGATTGATTGTCATTATTGCAACGGGGCTAATCATTTAGCTAATGATTGCATGCTGAGGAAGAAAGATGAGAAAAAGAATAAGACGAAGGATGAAGCGTACTATGTGGAAAAGTTGGAGGAGGTGCGTGCGAAGGCAAAGAATCTTTCGTTAGTTGCTCGTGGTGAACAAGAAGAAGATGGAACTTATCAAATTTGGTCATCTGGATAAGATGATGAGGAGATGCGAAATCCAACCTGCGGAGCAATGTATGCAAAGATGGAAGAAGATTCAGATGAGGAGGAATACGAAGTTCATGGGAGATGCTTCGTATCAATAGCTGCTGACAAATCTCCGATGACCACGAAGGTACGTAATATTCTTGAATCTTTTAATATTCTACTACATGCTTATAATTCTGAATTAGTATCTTTCGATGAAACTGTTACTTATTTTGATTCGATTGTGGTATCTGCTAGCAATGAGGCTAAGAAGCTGTCTATGCAGTTGCTAGAGACACAGAAGAAACTAGATTCGAAAATTACTAAGATAGATTGTTTAGAACTTCAAATAACTAATATCATGATGGATAGGGATAATTTGTCTAGTGAAACGAAACTATTGTTAGCCCAGAGGAACATTTACTGTAATTCGGCTAAAAGATTGTATGGGAAATTAACTGAACTTCATCATTCGTGCGAAATCAGTAAAGAACAACATAGAAAATTGCTGCCATTTTTAGCTTATGAAAGAGCTACGGTAGATAACATTTCGTATGACTGTGAAAAAGAAATAGCTGAATTTAACAAAGTTCTGAATGATAAGTATAGATATGGAATAGTTAAAGTTGATGAATGTCTTGATGCGAATGAATTAGTTAATATTGTGAATGATACTTTGACTAAATCTGAACAAATTCAAATTTTGAAAAAGACTGAGAATTCAACGTCTGATTCTCAATCTAATTTTGCTGATATTGAAGATAATTCTGATAATATTAGTGAAATTAGTGAGCTTGAAGATGTTGATTGTTCTCAGTTGTCTATTGTTAATATTGCTTCAACATCTAAAGGGAAAGAAAAAGTTAAGGATTTGATGGTTGAAAATGAAACTGATATACCTTCAACTTCGAAAGTTTGTGAAATGAACTTCGTGGATCTCAAAGACAGCCAAACTGACGATAGTGATGATGAAGATGAAGAGAAAATTTTGAAAGAAAAGGAATCTTCAAAGGAAGAAGAAATTCCTCGAATAGTTGTTGATCAAGTGTATGGTGATACACAAAAGTTCGAAAAAGTAATGAATGAAAAAGGTGAACATTATCTTGAAACGAATACAGTCGTTTATCCTAATTTCAAATGCACAGATGATGTCATTTTCCCAAATCAAGTTTTCGTCACAACTGGAAATGTTGAGAAAATCAAACCAGAATTAAAGAAGTTAGTTGAGGAGGATAATTCAAAAACAACTGAAGAAGGTTTTTTCGCAAATCAAAGCATAGTTGAAAACAACTTAACAAAGAATTCGTATGTATTTCAACGTCAAAAACCACAAAGACAATGGGTTGAAAAATCAAAAATTGAAAAAGAGAATTCAAAACCTGTTGAAAAAGAAAATGAAAAAGTTGTTAAACTAAATTCTAAGGAATTTAAAGATCAAATTGACAAATTTTCAAAGGAAAACAACATTTCGAAAAGACAAGCAAGAAAGAAAATATTTTGGCAAAATGTTGAGTCTCAAAAAATGTCTGAATCACAATCAAACAAAAATGTTTTCAAAGCTAAAAATTCCTATTTTTCAACGAAAACTCAACATTCATCTCAATCAAATCATACAAGGTCTGAGGTGAATAAGCAACCAAAGTTTTCGAAAGTTTCTGAAACTAACAAATCAAGAGCATTTTCAAATAAACCTAATCCAAATCAAACATTTGTTCAACGACAAAATTTTAAATCAACAGTTGATTCAACATATGCTTATTCTTTTCTAACAAATCCCAAAGTTGATTTTGTTCCTCAAAAGCCAAATTTTCCTAATCATACGAAGAAAGAAACTATGAAAAAGTCACGTGAAAAAGGAATGACTTCAAGAAAGAACATTGATCGTTGGCTTGAAGGTAAAGGAAAGATGTATCAGTCGAATGCATATTCAAAGGAGCAAATTCATGAAGCATATGAAAAATATGTGAATACTTCTTCGAACGAAAGTTCATCTTCTAAGGATTCGAACATCTCGGTCAAAGCTTGGAGACCAGTATCAAAGGCAAAGAATGTTCATTCTCAAACTCAGAATTCGAAGGGTAGTGTCAGTGCACATTCGAAACCATCAAACACTTATGTTTCGGTTCCTTTAGATGATGAAGTGAACTTAATTGATAGTCTCAAAACCAAAGTATGTGATTGGGTTAAAAGTTCTTCATTACATTCAAAATTAAAATCTAATTTCCAAGGACCCAAAAAGCCTTGGGTAACTAAAATTTTCCACTGATTGCAGGTACTGAGTGACGAGCAATATGATAATAAGTGGTACATTGATAGTGGTTGATCTCGTCACATGAGTGGGAAGAAAGAAAATTTACGAGATTTTCGAAGTCTCAAAAATGTTGGAGTAGTTAAATTTGGGAACAATCAAAAGTGTCAAGTCAATGGATATGAGAAGATCACGAATGGACAATTCACTTTGAATCGTGTTGCATATGTTGAAGGTGTTCAACATAACTTGATTAGTGTCTCTCAACTTGTTGTGGGCACTGGCAATCAAGTTCTCTTTAACGAAGAAGGAAGTGTTATTTCGAATGTGAACACAAAAGAAATATTACTGAAATCCAAAAGGAAAGGTAACATGTTCACTTTGTACATCAATCCTATTGTAGGCAAACCTGCTGTATGCCTTCTTTCGAAAGCCACATCTGATCTAAGCTGGCTATGGCATCGAAGACTTTCACATCTCATCTTTCGAAACATCAATAAACTGGTGGTACAAAGATCTGGTAAGAGGTTTACCTGTACTTAAATTTGATAATGATTCTTTATGTGCAGCTTGTGAAGTTGGCAAGCAACATAAACAAGGTCATCCAATAACAATAGATTCGAAAATTGTTGCACCTCTGGAGCTTTTGCATATTGATTTGTGTGGCCCTTCGACTGTTTCAACTCTCAACAAGAAACAATACATTTTAGTTATTGTTGATGATTTTTCCAGATTTACGTGGGTTTATTTTCTCAGGCTTAAATCCGAAGTTGCACAAATCATGATTGATTTTATCAAAAAGATGGAAACGACATTAAAGAAGATTGTTCGAAAGATCAAGAGTGATCATGGAACTGAATTTAAGAACAATGTTCTTGATTCATTTTTGGTGGACAAAGGGATTTCGCATAATTTTTCATCTCCTTACACACCACAACAAAATGGTGTTGTAGAACGAAGGAATCGCTCACTATGCGAAGCAGCAAGAACCATGTTGGCATATGTGAATTTATCTCAATATCTTTGGGCTGAGGCAATATCCACTGCATGTTTTACTCATAACAGATCTTTCATACACAGGCGTTTTAATATTACACCATACGAAATTCTGAATAATCGTAAACCTAATGTGAAATTCTGTCATGTTTTTGGATGTAGGTGTTTTATTATGAATCTCAAGGATCATCTTTCGAAATTTCAAGCAAAAGCTGATGAAGAGATTTTTCTTGGATATTCGCACAATTCTGTCGCATATCGTGTGTTAAATAAGCGAACACAAAAAGTGGAAGAAACTTTCAATCTCACATTTGATGATTACTATGTTAAACAAAATGAGCATAAATTTGGAAATCATCCAATTTTACAAGACACACAAGTTGAAACTGAATCTTTAGAAATGGATGATATTGATTATGATTTGATTTTTGGTATTTCAGATCATGCAATCGATGCTGAAATTCATGCTCCTGATAATCACATACCAAAATTTGCGAAGTTTACTGATGGATCAACATCAACTCCTCAAGAAGGCGAAAGTATGCAAAATAATCCAGTGGAGGGGGAGCACTTGGATTCGAATACTTTAAATGACGAAGTGCATTCTTTCGAGGGGGAGAAAGAAAGATTGAATGCTAATGTTGAGGGGGAGCATATAGAAAATATTGCAAATAATAATGATTTTGCTGATGTTTGTTCGATTGCAGGTTCTGAGAATGATAATATATACGAAGATGCTCCTTTGGAATTTGATCCAGCATATCCACCAATGGAAAAATGGACAAGAGATCATCCGAAGGATCAAGTAATTGGGAATCCACAAGAGGGAGTTTTAACAAGAGCTCAAATTCGTGCAAAGAATGAGGTATTGAATACTCATCAAGAATTTTGCATGTTCAATGTTTTCATATCTAAAATTGAACCAAAAACAATTAAGGTTGCAATGGAACACTCAGATTGGGTTGTTGCAATGCAATCTGAATTGTCTGAATTTGAACGAAACAAGGTTTGGAGATTAATTCCTAAACCTGAAAATGTTTCGATTGTCGGGTTAAAATGGATTTTCAAAAATAAAACCGACAAAGATGGAAACATTGTTCGAAACAAAGCCAGACTTGTTGTTAAAGGATATTCACAACAAGAAAGAATCGACTATGAAGAAACTTTTGCCCCTGTCGCAAGACTCGAGGCTGTTCGAATATTTCTGGCATATGCAGCTCATAAAGATTTTGATGTTTATCAAATAGACGTGAAATGTGCATTTTTAAATGGAGAACTTGAAGAGACTGTTTATGTGGAACAACCCCTAGGTTTTATTAACGAAGAATATCCAAATCATGTTTATATTTTAGATAAGGCAGTTTATGGTTTAAAACAAGCACCAAGAGCATGGTATGCCACTCTAACTTCGTTTTTGAAAAAAATCTAAATTTAAACAATGATCTGTTGACCCCACATTATTTCGAAAGAAAGTTGGGAATTATCTAATGCTTGTTCAAATTTATGTTGATGATATAATTTTTGGCTCAACTGACCCTGCTTTGTCTAACGAATTCGAAGATTTGATGAAAAGTAAGTTCGAAATGAGCATGATGGGCAAAATCAATAATTTTCTTGGATTGAATATTCGTCAAAACAGAAATGGAATTTTCATCAATCAAGAAATATATACGAAAAATCTGCTCGAAAAGTTTGGATTGACGAATAACACGAAGTTACGTGTTCCAATGGCAACAGGCATAAAGTTGACACCGTCGTTAGATAAACCAGTCGTTGATATAACTCTTTATCGAAGCATGATTGGTTCATTACTTTATCTTACAGCAAGTAGACCTGATATCATGTTTTCTGTGTGTAATTGTGCCAGGTATCAATCTAATCCACGAGACCCACATCTCACTGCTGTGAAGAACATATTTCGTTATCTTAAAGGAACAATTTTGTTAGGATTGTGGTATCCTTCGAAAACTGGATTCTTCATCCAAGCATATTCGGATGCAGACTTGGGTGGTTGTAATCTTGATCGAAAAAGTACAAGTGGTGGATGTCAATTTCTTGATGGCAAATTAGTGAGCTGACAATCGAAAAAGCAAACATGTGTATCCATCTCAACAGCTGAAGCTGAATATGTGGCTGCTGCTGCTTGCACTTCACAAATAATATGGATTCAAAGTCAATTACGTGATTATGCAATTAATATGAAAAAGATTCCATTATATTGTGATTCTCAAAGTGCAATACGAATTTGTCATAATCCTGTGCAGCATTCGAAGACTAAACATATAGCTCTTCGTTATCATTTTATCAAAGATCACGTGGAGGATGGGAATATTGAAGTACATTTTGTGAAAACAACTGATCAGTTAGCTGATATTTTCACAAAGGCATTGGATGAAAAATCTTTTGTACGAATTATAGAAGGACTTGGAATGATCGATAGAAATTCACAAAGCATGAATCAGAGGCGCTGAATAAAAGATAACGCAAAGTCATTCAGCATTCAACGGTTACTGTTCATAGTCAACGCTTCGACCCCTTCGAATTCGCATGTTTGTCACTTATTTTAAGGGTTGATTCAGTGGTTACTGTTCATAGTCAACGCTTCGACCCCTTCGAATTCGTATATTAATCACTTCTCAGGGATGATAAAATTTCGTGTTTTGCAACAAGTATTATTTCAAATTTTCGAAAAATCAAAAATTCAAAAAGATTTTCTTTTGTTTTTGTATTTCAAATTTTCGAAAAATTAAAAATCGAAAAAGATTTCTTTTGTTTTTGTCTTTCAAATTTTCGAAAAATTAAAATTCCAAAAAGATTTCTTTTGTTTTTGTCTTTCAAATTTTCGAAAAATTAAAAATCCAAAAAGATTTTTTTTGTTTTTGTCTTTCAAATTTTCGAAAAAATTAAAAATCCAAAAGATTTTTTTTGTTTTGTATTTCAAATTTTCGAAAACTTCAAAACAGCAAAAATATTTTCAATTTTATTTTGTTGCAGATCATCATGAAGATATAAGATGGAATATGTTGGCAGTTCTAGGGTGAGGTTAATTTTTTCGTATGAATTGATCAATATTTTTCGCATTTTGAACTAGTTAAGTTGTCCCTAGAAGCATGTTGTTGCATGTTGTCCAAAAGCCTCCAATGACTCAATGTGTGTGTACGAAAGCCTTAATGAAATTCTTCATACGAAAATTTCTTCCCAATCAGGCTTATATTCACATTAGTCTCTGAGCTACCTGACTCTTCTCAAAATGAGTTAAGAGTTTCCTGTTTGGTCCAACAATAATAGAGGTACTTTTCGTGTCTTAAATCCATCTTTTTCACCCAAAAGTTCTTACACGATCACACACGAAGACATATGTCCGAGAGGTCTCTGATCAAACCTATCTGACATATGAAAAATCTGTGTTTATGATCTGACATCATGAGACCGTGATGAAAGTGAAACCCAATTTTCATAATCTTGTTAAGGAATTGACGGGGAACTAAGTTCCAGATATTCACGAAACTTTTTGTTTCTGTACCCAAATTCGAAACTCCAAATCATATTCATTTCGAATGAGTGGTCTTGATCAAACATTCGAAACCCACGATGGTTGTTACCCAACAAGATCCAGCACACAAATTTTTTTCTTGAATATGATTTCAGTGTGAGTTTCATTCGAATATTCTAGTCATGTTAAAATTTTATCAAAGCCAACTTGTCACTGACTACACTGGTCAAACAAGTAATTTCTGTTACAATTCCTCACCTTATGTTAAGGCTGATATGTAACGAAACTTTTAAGCCACCTATGTAGCCTTATAAAAGAAGCCCTTCGAAACTTCTCTACAAGTTTTTGATTGTAATTCACGGGAAACCACACAAGCAATTGAGCATTTCTCGTAATGATTAATAAAGTAATCTTTGCTCGGGATTTAATCTGCTTTTGTGTCAATGGTTTGACATCACATTATCCCATATTTTTCTTATATTTGTTTCTTGTCTATATTCTTTGGAACACTGCACGCACGAAATCCTTCAGGTTCTGAGTAATACCAACTCAGGCTGATGATTTCGAACTTCTGGCGTATGACTTCGCTTTTCAACCCAAAAGTGAAAGAGCCCTGCCTCCATTCGAAGGGTTCTAACGGTTACAAATCATCTTGGGGATAACAATACAGGCTGTCTACATATGACGTATGGTATTCTGTCCGGTTTTCAAGGATATGTGACAGTTACTTTTTGACGCATGGCTACTTTTACACAGTAATGGTCCGATTTTCAAGGTGCCACGTCGGATGTCATTAATTACACATCCCGCTTCAAATTCAAAATTCAGCGTTACATATAAAAAGGGGTTCAAGAGTTCATTATTCGTTTACGCGATCAAAACGAAAAATTCCCAAATTCTCTGTTCATCATCATCTTCAAACCCTAACAATGGCGACTTCTGCTCATGTCGATCCTTCCACTGAAGATATTTCATCTGCACCAGTAATGAAGATTCAATCCACAAACTACTATGTGGATGGTGAAGTTTCTCAATACCCGAAGGAATTGAAGATGCTCATCGTGGCTTTGAAGCACTCTGTATTATCCACAGCGATGTTTAATTCCTTTTCTGTTCCATTATCCTGGCTTTCTCAAGCAGGATCCACTGCAACTTATAACAAAGCATCTGATACGATCACTTTCCATCTAGTGAACGACAAAAAAGGTTAGGCTATCCAAGAAATTCTTCTGCCAGATTCTTGCTATTCCGAATTCGCCTCCTTATGTTGATTTCACATACCCTCAAACAGTCCACATGTTTAATGAGATGGGATATCATCCCCCATTGTCAAAGATTAGTGACTTTAAGAAATCTGGTCTTCCTAGACTATGGAATTTCTTGTTTGGAATTTTTCTACGTTGTTTAACCGGAAGAACAGTTGGGTTAGACAAAGGAAGAATGGAGATGTATGCAATGGTTGTAGGCATATACTATGATCTTCAAGTAGATTATTCTACACAATTATGGAAGGAATTCCAAAAGGGTGTAGAACATACGAATGCTATTCATGGCATTTCGTGTGCACGATATTGGAGTCTTATTTTGCAATATTTCTACAATAAGGAAGGGATTATGGTACCAAATGATGAAGAAAGAGTTGTTTTTCAGTGATACCATTATCCGAAGGAAGTTGTAGATAATGCCGATGATTTCCCAACTGTGGCTCGAATTCCAGACGCAATGCTTATACGGGTTGATCCTACGAATTCTGTTTTGGTGGCCTATTTGCAAACAATCGATTCTTCTATTCAGACTGTGATTCTATTGCCAAGAGAAGAAAAGAAGTCCAAAAAGTCAAAGAAGGTTGATCCTGCTTCATCTGAAAAGAAAACCAAGGATTCGAAATCCTCAAAGTCTCCAAAGAAAAAGCCTGCAACTGTTGAAATATCTGTTGCTGAGACTCAAGTGATTGAACCTATCATTGAAGAAACTCAAGAGCATGTCATCATTCGTTCGAAAACAGGAATGTTTCGAAGAATTAAAATGAAGTCCACTCATAAACGCAAGTCTCCTACACAACAAATGATTCGAAAACCCCAAATTACACATCAAGGTGTGTTAATTAAAGATGTACCAGCACCTGTTTCTCCGGTGTCGAAGAAAAGGAGGGCTGAGGATATGGCCAAGAGGTTGTCAAAGAAAAAGAAGAAGAAGACTCGAAAGCTGGTGATTTCTACTGAGTCGACTGAAGATGATAAAGAACGAATTCCTGAAACTCCTGAAACAACTATTTTTGCTCAGACTTCGACTCCTGAGAAAATACTTATCACTCCACCCGAAGATTCGATTGCCAAATCAGTTCCTCAGGAGGTTCGAACTTCAGGCATCCCTGCACACGTATCCGATACAGATTCAAATGTCAGTATGGGTGAAGGAGGTTCGAAACTCGAAACTCAAGATTTTGTTACTTCTGCTCCTTTCGAACATATTGTTTCAACCACAGATTCACCTACATTCGAACACATCATCAATCAACCATTTACTTCAATTTTCTCTTCTCAATCTACTGATCCACCCAAACCAACTTCACCTATTCAAGAAACCATTGATATGGAGACTGAGACTGATAATGAGGGGTTTGGTGGTACATTTGAAGAATTGGCGTTTCACGAAGAGGAAGAGGAATTTCCTGATCATATGCTGATGACCATGAAGCAGTATAAAATTCTGAATCAGAAGTTGAATTCCATACTTCAATCTCAAGCTGATCTTGGAGGTGGTTCTTCTGTTTCTAGTTTGGAAGTTGACACTATGCTCAAGATGCTCGAAGCCCGAATGGTGAGCAAAGTATCTAGAATGATTAAATATTCTGAATCTCGAGTCTTGGAGAAAGTTGATCTCAATGATCAAAACACTGAACTTCGACTTAATTCTCAAAGTTCGAAATTTTCTAGTGATTTGAAAGAGTTGAAAATGTAGCAAAAGAACGCCATGTGCTTTTTATTCAAGATGTCAAAAAAGTCCGAGAAGATGTCAACATGCAAATTCGTGAACTCCGCGAAGACATGCAGAAAGAAATTGGCAATTTTCAAAAAGATTATGCCTCTTTACATCAGAAAATTGATATCATTTGTGATGCAGTCACACGATTTGTGAAGTTGTATGAAAATTTGAGTCCACAACTTACTTAAATTTCAACATTCGAACAAACAAGCTTTGAGGAGATGCTTAAGTTGCTTAAGGAGTTGAAGGAGATTTCAGAAAGGCCGGTTTCGTCTCCATTGATCACTCCTGAATTTTTGTCTCAGAAATTTATCCAGTTCGAAGCCATCCTCAACAAACAACTTGCACCGCTCTTTCGCATATCCAGTCTTCTTCCCACAACAACTGCCCCTCCTGTTTTCACAGGGGTGCAAGGGGGAGAAAGGAAGTCAAGTGAAGAAGATGCGAAAGTAGTGGGAAAGGTTTTTATTGAGAAAATCCCATCAACAAAGCCTGTTATTGTTTATGCTGAACAGGTAACTTCTACTGTAGTAACAAGAATGCCAACTGCAAGACCAATTTCGAAAGGAATTGTAATTGGTAAACCCTTGGAAACTGGTGGGAGTGGTTCGAAGCCAAAAGAGACAATTGAAAATCCTGCTTCAAAAGATAAAGGAAAATCAATTCTTGTTGAATAATCGAAGGAAGAAAAGAAGGCTGAAGCTGAAGCTGAGATCGAAAAACTGAGGATCATTCAAAGCATTATGACTCAGCGAGCAAGTGATCCGAAGGGAATGGATAAAGGTGATCCAGCTAAACACTATAACTACGAGACAATTGAGGCCAAGGTTGCTTTCAATCACATGTACACATTCGAAAAGAAACCTAAGCAAAGCTATTTGGTCACAAATACTGATGCAAGTCAGCTGGATTTTCCAATAAACGAAATGATGTTTATCATGCCACAGTTCAACGTTGAAGGGAATTTCAAAGAAAAAGATGAAGGCACACACATGAAAATTCGTTTTCATGCTGTACTTGGAAAAGCCCCTGAGGAAGTATGGTCACTGGTCAAAATAAAGAAAGTGATCAGCATGAAAAAGGATGTGATTTTCGAAAACACAGTCCAAAATATTAAGTATGTGGTTGCCAGGGCAAATGGAAATATTTGCGAATTCACAATTGCAGATTTTCCATTAATGAACTTGTATGATCTTATACAAGTTGCATTACTTTTGAAAGACAAATCATTTTCTTATCTTCAAAACACAGAACCAGAAGAATTCAAGATTGGAGTTGCTCACATCAAAATCTTCATCGAAAATTACTATGAGTGTTTGGCAATGACTGATGTGGAGTTAGCAACAGCTTAGGGAATGGAAATAAAAGCTCCAATGGATCCTTCGAAGACTCAGGCTGATTTAAAGAAGTATGATGATGGTGAAATTTGCCTAAAGCCCTTTGGATTAGTCTTCGCAGGAAAAGACAAAGCTGGAAAAGCAAAAAGGTTTTTATTCCAGGCAAGTGAAGTGGAAAGGTATTCAACGTCTCAATATACGAACTTGATTGTTCGTATGAATCACTGCAAAAAGAACAATGAAGGAGATAAGAAAGAGTTGAAGAAAATTATTTCTTGGTACACAGAGATTCGAAGGGTGTTGCTGTATTCCATCACACTTCTCATTAATTGAAGACTTCGACTATTATTACAAAGGGGGAGATTGTAAGGGTCGAATAGTTGTAATTAGTTGAAGTATATGTTTTGTACCCTTCGAACATTTTATAATCTATTTTACTAGGGCATTGTATTCGAAGCTTAACGCATAGTCTTTAGTATATTTTTTGTACGCTTTCCTCTCCTATAAATAGGAGTGTTTACTAGGGTCATTGTAACGAGTCTTTACAGAATTGTAATTTTGTACTCTGTAAAACTTGAGAGCGTAATAGAGCTGAAACAAGATCATATTTACATCTGTGTTTAAATCTCGCAATCCTAGATTGATCATTAAACTCTGATTTTTTTCATACTCGATTCATAGATTCATCACACACACACACACACACACACACATATATATATATATATATATATATATATATATATATATATATATATATATATATATATATATATATATATATATATATATATATATATATATATATATATTTGGGTTCACGGCCACACCTGGGTGTACGACCGTACACCCATGTGTACGGTTGTACACTCATGTGTACGGCTGTACACATGTGTACGGCCGTACACTCCTTTAGATGGAGTGTTTGGCCCGAATGCTATACTATGAACTTAAGATAACTCATCCTTAAACCCAAACTTTGAATGTACTAGGCTTAGAACACTCAAACAGACCCTGAACAATGCTAAAAGATAGCAGAAACGAGTCTGACTGTGATTGAATTTGGAAGATTGTACAAGATATAATTTTTCGGGTTGTCACATCCAACATGGGTCTACACACCCGATTAATGAGATCAATGAACACAACCAGTGCATTGGTGCGCCCAAAAGGCATCACTACGAAATTGTAATGCCCATACCGAGTTCGGAAGCCCTCTTCTGAATATGCTCCTCTCGCACCCTCATCTGATTGTAACCAGACCTCAGATCGATCTTGGAAAACCAAGACGCCCCTGCAACTGATCAAAAAGATCATCAATCCTTGGCAATGGATAACGGTTCTTCACTGTCGGCTTGTTCAATTCCCGATAGTCAATACACATCTGATACAAACCATCCTTTTTCTTGACAAAAAGGATCGATTCTCCCCATAGCGAACTATTTGGCCAAATAAACTCCTTTCCTAACAACTCATGAAGCTGATAGGATAACTCTTGCATCTCGGGTGGCGCAAGGTGATATGGTGCCTTGGAAATCGATGCCGCATCGATATTTAGGTCGATCTGAAACTCCACCTTCCTCTTGGGAGGCACACTTGGCAACTACTCTGGAAAAACATCAAGGAACTCACGCACAACAGGAACATCAAAGATGGAAATCAATCTTCTCTCAACAACCCGAATATCCACCACATATGCCAGATAACACATGCAACCATGCAGCAAAAACACTGCCTTGCCCTGGCAGCATAACAGAAAGCCGACCCTGAACTAGTACCCTCGCTATATATGTTACACAATCCCCCACTAATATCTCGATCTGTCTCCAATTTTCGCTCACAGTCAATCAGATCCCCAAACCGGCTCAACCAATCCATACCCACGATAACACAAGCATGTCCCATTGCAATTGGGATAAGATCTATCAGACACCCAACACCAAAAATCTCTAGTACACAACCCCGATAGACGTATGTAGCGGAGACCACATGCTCATCACCTATAAAAATCCTCAATGGCCTACTCAGGGCCTCACGGGCAATGCTAAAATCTTAATAAAAGGATGATGACACAAAAGACTGACTCGAACCCGAGTCAAACAACACTAGAGCAGGTACAAAATTCACAAGGAAACTACCTAACAGGAGCAATATCATAAGCAACATAGAACAAATAAACAGAAAATAATACAGAAACAGATACCAACCACGACGTCGGATGCCGATCGGGCCTCCTCTACTGTCAGCTGGAATGCTCTCCCTCGAGCTCTCAGAGCCTCAGCTTTCCCCTGTCGGCCATCAATAATACGCAATGTAGTGGGAACAGGAGCCTGGACCATCCTTGATTCAAGCTGAGGACACTCGGACCTCATGTGACCCGTCTGGTGGCAATTGAAGCAAACCTAAAATCCATTGGGGCAATTCTTCTCCATATGCCCCTCCTTTCCACACATGTAGAAAATTTTCCATGACCGACATGGTCCCTCATGACCGTTGCCGCACTTGTTGCAAGTGCGGCCCTCGCCTCCTATCTCTCCCCTAAGTCTCTATCTCCTCTATCGTCTGGGTCTCCAGCTGAATCTCCATCCTCCTAGCATTGGTCTGCAACTTAGCCAATGTCCGATATAAAGTGTTTGCCATGAACTCACAGATATCCCTACTTAGGATACTCAGATATTGAGTCACACGTGCCTACTCTGAAGACACATGCTCAGGGAAAAACAGGGTCCTCTCATTAAACATCCTGGTGATCTCAGTCACCGTCTCTGTCTTCTGCTTGAGAGAGAGCAATTCATGGGCCAACCTCTTTCTCTCAACCACTGGCACAAAATCATCTCTTAACATCTTAGTAAATTTCTCCCAAGTCACTGCAGCATGCTCTGCAGGAGAATAGTAATTCATCACAAACTTCCACCAATCCTTCGATCCTAAGCGATACACGTTAAGCGCAAAGCGAACCCTTAAATTCTCCGGACAGGAGCAAGTGTAGAAACAACCCACAACATCAGAAATCCAACTCATAGTGGAAATCGAGTCATGGGTCCGGTCAATTTCTAGTAGGTTCGTGTTGTTGAACTCCCGGTACCACAACGAATCACCACCTTACGGTCTCGCAGCAGCAACAACTGCGATCGATACGGCAACAACAGCCTCAGTGGCAGTGGCATAGCGCTAATTGAATGTCTCTATCAGCATAATCTTAATAAACCTAAACATCTCTGTTATGGTCTCTCTGATCATTGCGGCCACCTCGACGACAATGATCCTATGGATATCATCATCACTGGTGCTCGGCCTCTCGGGGTCGATGGAGCCTGAACCTCGGGTAACCAGCATACTGAAACACATAAGAAAAATATCAGAAACAGGATAAAGAACATACACAAACACTTACACGCTCTTGTAAGTTCCTCAGTACCCTAATATTAGTGTATTGAGTCGCGTATGGATCTGGTGATTTCAGTAGTATGAGCCAAATATTACCTTCCACACCAATCTGTATTTGCCTAAAGTCGTCCTCTTAAGACCCTAAGTCACAAGAACTCTATTCCTCAAGGGTATCTTTACACTCACCCTGCAGGTTCCTCAAAATGACTACTAAGCATCTCGGCACTCATCCTAGACTACTCCCCAACACTACTCCTCCTTGCAAGGATCTCTGCTATACTCACCATTTGGTTCGCGCATGCCAATTGTACACAATACAAGACTTGATAGACAGTCGAATAAATGATTCTACCTCAAGTCCACAAACAAACAAGGAACAGGAAGAAAGGCTAAATCGGGCATTTTAAGGCTATAAAATCTTAACCATGTACAATTATGCAACATACACCAAGCATATAGCAATGATAAGTTCTATCTTATAAAAGAAACCTCCTAGGCTAAGGGCATCACAAATCAGGCAACCCTAACACACTCTTCCTGAAGGGTCCTTAGCTTATCACCTAGCATGCATTTCTTTCAGTTCATAAGATCACATCTCAACACTACACATAGAATAAATAGAGATTTTTTTGGAAACTACTAATCGAGTTGTGGCTGATTGTACACACTTCTTCATTCGGTTTTCTCCTTAGTTTGAGTTTAGAATCCCCCAAGAGTTCGTCCAAATCCCTCAAACCAGGGCTTTTATACCAAATTGTAACATCCAAATTTCCAAACAAAATTTTTCATTTTTAAATCCCTATAAAACATTGTTTCATAAAAACCATCTCAGGAAAAATAAAAAATGCCAAATATCAACCATCATCAAAACATCAAAGGGTCCCAAAATATCGGGAATCATAAACTGCATACGAATGTGTAGAATCAAGCCTTCGCTATCCTGCTATCCTCATAAGTACCTGAAGCACATTTAATCAACAACTTTAAGCACAAGTCTTAGTGAGATCCCTAAAATACCACATACAACGCATCATAAAAGTAAATAGCTATGGGTTATCAACAACCCGCCATGTGGGTTATCAGCAGCCCTAGAGACTACCCGAAGTCTCGACAAACACGGTAACACATATCACAGTAATAACACATAGACCCAACTGGTCATCAAATATATAAATATATTCTACCACACAAGTAAGAATAGTAAAGAGACTCACCTTGCACAGATGACTGATAGAATTCACACCCGAACTGCCGGAACTAGACGCTGCCTAGTAATTACACCAATTAACCCTAATTAATAATTAATGTAATGTTCCATACTCCACTAATCCCAAGCCAAGTCTAATCCATATCTAGGGAAAAAGACCATTTTGCCGCTTCCAAGACCAAAACCAACATTAGTTCCCTTAAAGACACAATTAGCCTAAACGTCAAATAAGGTCAACCCATAGCCGTAAGCACAGTGTACACAGCTTTACGCTGGGCGTAGAGCATTTGACTAGAAAGGAACAGGCTCGCAACTAACTACACTGGGCATAGACAGGAGTATGCTCGGTGTACTTGCACCCAAAACCCCCTGTAGAAGACTCCCCAACCTGGAAAACGGTACGTTTACGACCCCTAGGAATTATTGTTATACATACAGTTAAGTTATAAAATACAATCAAAATTCCAAGTACATGGTGAAACCCACAAAAAAACCCAAGAAATAAGAAGCACAAGTAAGAACATTCACAGAAATAGAGCAACACAAGGATACAAAATAGGTAGTACAAACCTAACATGCAAATCGAAACACAAAACCAAAAGAAACCAAAAAAGAAAAAGAATTAATGGGCGAAAAAAGGAAGCGGAGACATACCAGTTGCAGATAATATAAAAGGGAAAATGTAAGGAAGCGTTAGGGGAAAGGCAAGAAATATCCTAAAAGGGAAAGCGTAGATACGGGATCATCGAAGCAACGTGATTGGAAGAAAATTGAGGCAACGTTTTACAACATAACATGTATCCCTCAAAGTCATAACACATCCAGTGAAGAGGAGTGTTGAACCTACGACGAACGGACGTCCAAAGCAGCATAAGGTAAATAGTAGCCGGTGGGAACCGAAGGCACTAAAAGCAAGGGACGAAACCGACAATAACCGAAAATAAAGTACAAAATCTATGAAAAAAGTGTAATAGGGACCGAAAGTGACAACCAGCGAAAAAAGGTGGCAAACGTCTGAAACCACCAAACTACACTGTTGTTAAGGGTTATATATATATATATATATATATATATATATATTACAACTATTTAAATTCCAATTAAAAGTTAATTGGCATTAAACTACCACAACTTATTTTTTTTTTAATTTTTACTTATGACACTTAAATGATAGTTATAAGTCTAAATTAAATACAATTTGAATAGTTAAGTTATAGTTAGTTAATTAAATGGATAATATGATTCTCTAATCTTTAGATATAACTTTTTGTCAAAATCTCAAAACTTATTATTGAAAACATAATTATAAACACCAAATATTATATATATTATTCATATAAAAAGATTTTTTTGTATAAGATTAATTTATTGTATAAAAATATTTTTCTTTAAAATTGAAAATAAGTAAGAAATTTTGATTTTTTTTACTAGTGCAATTATATTAATAATTAATGTCAATTTTTGTATTTTACACGAATATTTTTTCATTTTGTTTTTGAAAAAAGTCATATTAACCTGTCAAAACTCTTTTTTATTTATTAAAACTAGTTTTTATATTAAAGTCAAATATAAATACTAATATGTTACCATATCAAAGTTATATTTTAATAGTACAACTCTTCAAATTTCAGGTAAGAATTACATAGATTAAACTGGTACAAGTATTTTTTTTAATAATGGTACTTATTTTATTTATGAGAGTTAATTAAATATGATTAAATAGTTAAATTGTGTTTAATAAAAACATGATCATATAATGTATAGATCAAAAGTTATATTAAAAACTTCCTAACCTACTGTATTAAAAGCACAATTATAAACATATAATATTTTGTGAGTATTATTTATATAAAATAAGTTGTATAAAACTAATGGGTTGTTATATAAAAGCCTAAAATAAATAAAAGTATTTAGTTTATATTAACTCAACTACATTAATAATTAAATGATGTATTTTAAATTAAAACGTAGGTTTAGACTATTTTACTTCAATATTTTTTATTTTCCGTTCCAAAAAAGTCATACTATTTTGTCAAAACTAAAATTTCTGTTAAAACCGTATACAAGTAATAATGCGTTACTAGATTGAAGTTTTAATTTAATATACAGCTCATGAAATTCCAAATAGGGGTTATATAGAATTAAACCACTACAACTCAAATGTTTTTCTTTTATTTATTGTAATTAATTGGTATTTATGAGATTTAATTAAGTGATATTTAATTATAAGCATCTAATATTTTGTGTGTATTATTTATATAAGATAAATTATATAAAACTATGAGTTGTTATATAAAAACATTATATTTTAAGCATAAAAATAAATAGAAGTTTTGATTTCCTATTAACTCAAATGTATTAATAATTAAATGACCTATTTACAACTAAAACCATTGGTTTAGATTATATATTTCACAACTCATTGTCATTTTTACTTTTGCATTTCACTTGAATGTTTTTTTATTTTCTTTTATAAAAAATCAACATTGAATTGTCAAAACACATTATCCGTCATAAATACTAATGTGGTAAAACTCAAATTTCTGTTAAAACTAAGTTTTTATTAAAGTTATATATAAATACTAATGTGTTTATACTTTTCATTAGTGATTTTTTTAGAATATTTTCAAATCACAACGGTTTTTCTAACAAAACAAAATATAAGCCAGGCTTTTATGTATATGATCCAAACATGTTTTTCATTAAAAGGGCTAACTAAATATCTAAAATAACATTTAAATTTCATGTCGATATCTTAATATTCCATAGCTTGTTTATGTTATGTTAAGAAATGGTAAAAGATAAGATTAAATGTTTCAATAAAAGATACATATAAAATGAAAAATCATAATTTTTCAACAATTTACAAAGGTTAAAATATATCCATAATGCTAAATATTGACTTGTGATACAAATACCCCTAACCTCTCTAACCATTTCCATTATAATTAAAACATTATAGTAGAATTGACCAAACATTTAATTGATTGAGAAACAATACTCTTATACTTGAAAAAGGATTGAACATCATGAAATATATATCAATGTTATTTGTTAGTTGTCCCAAGATCTTTCATGCCTACAATCTAAAACAATAACGCGTTTATATTATATAGTTATAATATATGAAACATAAAAATGCCATGCAAAATAAATTTAAAAAAAATAAAAATTAAAGAAAGAAACTTGAGGTAGTTCGTTGTATCATTTCTTTGACTTTGAATCATTGATAGCTTTAAATCAATAAAATGGCTTGAATCTTTAATAACCGTGAAGAAGATCCAATCACCCCAATGTATTTCATCGTTGAACTCTTTATTTTAGACATATGACAACTATAATATTTTTCTCCATTATTATGTATTCTACGTAACAAACTTTGAAAGCGAAAGACATGTAACAAAACATGAGAAATAATGTTCTTATATAGGTAAAATATTTGATTAGTATATCATTTAATTAGAATAAGTTGAAGAGTTTGGAGGTTTCAAATGAACATGGTTGAAGTATATGGCTTATCTTGAACCATATTCATTTGAATGACCTCCTTTACAATTATTTATTCATTCTCCTAATTCTATAAATTGTGATTTAATATTTACAAATGAAAAAAACAATGTTAATAAATGTATATAAAACATATATTGATTTCTATATATAACGAATAACAAATAGCATAAAAAATAAATATTTGATGATTCTATTGACCATTTTAAGGTTTGTAAATTGTATATAAATTGTATGTTAATTTATGTATTTTAATGAATAACAAATATATGAAAAACATAAATACTACAACTTTTAATAGGATAAAAACACTACAATGTCTACTACAACACTTGTAACAAAAAAACTTTATTAAACATTGATAAATCATACAAAATATATATAGAATACAGATTATATATATATATATATATATATATATATATATATATATATATATATATATATATATAGTGTTCCAAGAAAAATCCGCATAGTAATAATCATGATGCGGCAAAACACTTTTTTTTTCAACTCTTCATATTTTAATCCCAAATATCTTAAAACACATGATTGTTTTTGAGAAAACTTATTTATATATTACTAATTCGGATACAATATATATAAATGAGAGGAAAATAAAAAGTCACTACCAATTAGTAACCATAAGTTACAAAATTTTTTGAGTTGTATTGAATAATAACTTTATATTTGAAGTCATAAGTATACAAAAATTAGAAAACTATTTTGTTGTTGTGAGAAAATCAAATGAATTTGATTTAAGTAAATTTCCCGCATTGCGCAGAATAGAAATATATATATATATATATATATATATATATATATATATATATATATATATATATATATATATATATATATATATAGGTTCAAGTATTCTAACTAATTATTGTGTGGATGTAGGATTGATTCTGTACCAATCAAGTTTTTAAAAATATTAAATAAATAAGAAATTGTTTAAAAGGTATAATAGTAATGTGTAGTCTTTTTAATTTTAGTAAATTTTCAAAACATTTAATATCCCATTTTAATTAGGGAATTTAGTTTAAAACCCTACAATACATCAGTATCGACCCACTCTCCGCCTCATCCCTCACAATCATCTCGCTACATCCACTGATCCCCATAATCGGTCGATTCCCGAATCCTGCTCAAATGATCAACATTGCCACCACTCCGTCGCCAGCAGGTCACCGCTTCCACCAACAGGTCATCCATTCCCGATTTTTACTCCACCACCAACCTCAGACTTGTTAGTGTTGGTTGTATACTCCATGTCGTAGCAAGGGAACGTCGTGTAAAGCTCGACCGACTAATCTGATACACGTCATTTAAAACTCCACTGACTAATCTGATACTCGATTTCGTGCTGACCTTTTAGATTGTACTTCGTGCTGACCTTTTAGATTGTACTTCGTGCTGACCTTTCCGATTGTTGTTTTTTTATAGCCCATCTCCACTGCTTAAATGGCGTTTTCAGTAAATTGGTAAATGATTGTTGTCCCTTTACTTTTGTAGCTGAATCGATCCAAAATCATAACAAGAACAACTCTAAAGTCACTAAAGTTAGTTGATTGGATACCATTTTTGCAACAAATAATCCCAAACATGCATTGATATTCAAATGGCTAAATACTTATGATTGTGTATATTGCTCAGATATGGTATTTTACTCATTTATATGGGCTAGTAGGGGAAGAATATAAGTTGTGCACATAAGGTGCTCGATGAAATGCCCGAGAGAAACTCAATATTAGGGAATCCCATAATCAATGGTGTCACAAATCACAAGCAGTATTACTCAATTTGTTTTTCTTATTAATAACAAAATATTGAATTTTGAAGGGTGTGATGGACCGGTGTTGTTGAATTCAATCGGTTGAGCTTAATAAACCAGTTGTTGAAAATTAACTTGATGGGATGCCTAATGAATGTCCAAACCGTTCTACTATCTAAAAGCATCAGTCACTTCTTTTGCAGGTAGTTATTTATTTTAATTTTATCAAAGATCTATGTATTAATTGTTGGTTTTCCTTTTGTTAGATTCTTGCAGTCAACCAGGGTGGACGTGTGCCGAAACAGTTGCAGATCACAGAGGTAGAGATTCGGCAACTTTGTGTTGCTGCGAATGAGGTTTTTCTCAGCCAACCTAATTTGCTCGAACTTGAAGCTCTTATCAAGATTTGTGGTAAGAAATGACTTCAAACAGATTATATATTTTATATAATTGTTATTGTTCATTCTTTAGTAAACCAAAGTAGTTACTCCTCCTCCATGGATTTGTGTATGTTGTATTAGTTAGATTTTTTTGTGTTAATTTTAGAAGCATTCTTACTCATTAAATTTGTATTGTATGAAAATTATGAAAAAAAAAAGTTTTTTATATTTTCAGTTCATCAAAATTGGATACAGAATGTAAGAATTTTGTGGGAGAAGGTGACTTGGAGATTTATCCAAACTTGTCGAAGAGAAATCATGGAGGTATATTTGATTTTTTTATTCAAATGCGTGTTCTAAATTTTCATTTTGCATTCATATGTAATAATGGTGAGGGTAATTCTGTCAGAATTGAATCTTGAATTTCAATTATGTCGGAATAGAATCTCGAATTCCGACTATGTAGGAATTGAATATCGATATTTCCTTTGTGATTTGTGCATTTTCTATAATTCTTGGTTATGAGTTTTGGTGCAATTCACAAGTATGCAGATTTTACAAATGACTTTAGTTTTTTCTTTTTCATTTCGTAATGAACTATTATTTCAGAATTCCTTGAAGAAGGAATCAACGATTGATCATACAATAGGAAGACTTGGAATTGAGTTCAATAACAAGTTACATTGAAGAAGATTAAGTTTGATTATTTGGACCATTGAAGAAGATTAAGTGTATTTTTTCAATAATTGTATATTTGAGAATGCTATTCTTAATAATTTTATTCATTTTAATGACATTCTGTTAAAATATGTACAATTATATGAAAATATATCGGTATGTAAAAATATTTATGAATTTGTTTTTAAGTTCGGATGTGTATAAATATTTTAGAGTGTTGTTGTTATTCAATTTCAGGTTCAAAAATTTTATTATTCTTTATTAATATTCTAATAGAAAAATAGTCTAAGAAAACAATATCGTAGATCATTCATTCCGACGGAATAATATTCTAACATAATTAAAATTGAATTAATTAAAAAAAATTAGAATTCAAAATTAAGATATTAAAAAATCCCTTAAAATCCGAAAATTTCATTTTTAAATTTGTGTTTCCAAATTTGAAAGTAATGGAAATGTACATTTTTACACTTATTTTAATTAAATGGTATTATTCTATTTTTTTTAATTTAATAATAAGGATAAATGTGTTTCTTAAAATAACCAAAATGATTGGTCCACAATCATTCCTACATCCACACAATAATTAGTTAGAATACAATAACCTAGTCATATATATATATATATATATATATATATATATATATATATATATATATATATATATATATACACACACACACACACACACACACATACACACATACACATACATACATACACACTATTAAAATAATCATATCGCTATTATTAACTTTGAAATAATTATATTTATACGAAGTTCATATAAAAATTCATTATAGCATGTTTGATGCCTTTAAGGAATACAAGAAAATTATTAATTACATTAAACTAATTATGAAAGAATACTTATTATTCCAAGAAAAATCTGCATAGTAATAACCATGATGCGACAAAACAATTTTTTTTCAACTCTTCATATTTTAATTAAAAATATCTTAAAACACGTTATTGTTTGTGAGAAAACTTATTTATATATTACTAATACGGATACAATGTATATAAATGAGAGGAAAATAAAAAATCACTACCAATTACTAACCATAACTTACAAAAACTTTTGAGTTGTAGTGATTAACAAATTTATATATGAAATCATAAGTATACACAAATTAGAAAACTCTTTTGTTGTTGTGAAATTTCAAATGAATTTGATTTAAGTAAATTCACCGCGTTGCGCAGAATAAAATTATATATATATATATATATATATATATATATATATATATACACACACACATAGAGACACATACATACATACATACATACACGTTATTAAAATAATAATATCGCTATTATTAATTTTGAAATAATTATATTTATAAGAAGTTGATATAAAAACTCATTATGACATGTTTGCTGACTTTTAAGGGATATAATAAAAAATTATTAATAACATTAAACTAATTATGAAAGAAACGTTGTTAAGCTTGTAAACTTCTCATTTTAGATCACATCATATAAGATTTTGTATAACTTGCTATAACCATGGACTAGAAATTAAGTTTTTATGATACAAATTATAGAACATATCAATATACTTAACATGTATTTCTTTAATCAATTACAATATGTGGTTCAAACAACATTTTATACATGCACAAATGTAAATATAAAATGAAACAAAAATCAAAGAAAAACATAAGCATATTGAAATATTAATAACAAAAACGAAGAGATAAAAACAAATAGGCTAATGATGATGTTCTCAGATATAACTTCGTAAATTGCAAACCATAACTCGAAAATTGCAAACAATAACTCAAACTATGAGTAAAAAAAATGATACATTCATCCACAACCTTGACTTGTAGAGCTCTTTTAGGGACTCTATCACTGCTAATACGTTCTAAAAATATTGTGTCTATTGAAATTTTTTCTTTTCATTTTCTTGTGACATCCTTCTTACATGTAAGAGCTTATATAGCATGTGTGACAACCCGATACTTTCTAGTCAACAAAAGTCAATTTCCGTTAAATAAAGTGTCGAATTTTGTTTATTCCATTAAGCTCTTGTGGGTTAGGAAATAATATAATATATATAAATAAAGTTTATTTAAGTTTTGGGAACCAAGAACACTCGAAAAATCCAGTTTCCTTCGAAAAATCAGCAAAATCGTTCAGCCCAGTGTATACGGCCGTAAACCTGTTTACGGCCGCAAACCTGTTTGCGGCCGTAAATTCATTCCCCGCCGTAAACTCAACCGATATATAGATTTTCCCGGAGAGATTTCTCATTTTTCATCATTTTCACTCAAAAATCCTCTCAAATCTCTCTCAAGAACATTCAAACCTTCAAGATCCAACCTTCAAATCTTCAAGTTTTCACCAAGATCACCAACAACACCAAGAACATCTTCAAATTGTCAAAGGCCGAAAACCGTTCACGAATGAAAACCGTTCACGGCCAAAAACCGTTCACGACCGCAAACCATTCACGGCCGCAAACAGCCCCGAATCGTGAATCTTGGCTGTAAACCCTCGTTTTCCACAAATACAAGTCTCGGTAACATTCCTAAACCAAAAGCAAGTGATTTCCAACACTTTAATTAATGGTTTCGCTAATTAAAATACAATTATGTGTTTAATTATCGTTAGGATTCCGTTAATTCCGCGTACAACAACTAAAGGGTCATTTTTCCAGTCTCGCCGTCCGGCACATACATACAACCAACTGTGTGTTCATACTCCTACACTTTTACTGTTTTTAAACGTTTTCATGGGGGGAATACAAGCAAAACACAAAGAAATTTGGTGTTCTTATATAAATAATTTCAGCAGAATTAAAACTTATGCAATTTGATACAACCACGAGATTACTACATTTCATAAAATATTTAGATATTTTATCCCTTTTGTAACATGCTGAGCATAAGGGAAGCTTTCAGCATTAAAATACAATTGCAAAGTTTTCAGTACAATACATGAACCGAATACATAACATACATGCAAGCTATAATAGGTATAACTTGGGATTCAATACACGTATTTATCAAGTCCAGAGCCTATACATTAACAAACATATAAACTATGTTGGATATAGTTTATGACCTACATTACTATTTTCTAGGAATAACAGAACATTACAATACTACACGTAAACTAGTTAATACAGGGTTGTGAGGCACTACTTCAATTGTACCCTTCGGGGTATGAAACTAAATCCTAACACAATATAACCAGAGTCTCCTGGAGGGAGAGCATGAGATTTGTGAATAGATCGATTCGGGACTGACAATCCCACACCTGAACTGCTAGCTACAGTTAGGCAGGCATGCCTGGGATGACAAATGTCATAACATCCTATGCCTGAAGAACGCCATAGGGGTCACTAGGTCATATCAAGCATGGTTATACCAAACTCACAACAGTATAAACTAACCATTTGCTTACGTGATTTTATTTCTTCAAATAGTTTTATTTTCATTAATAGAACTATCATACATTACATAGTGGTGGTAGCCAGGGTTTTCATACAGAACATACTATACATACTGGTGGTGGCCAGGGTTTTCATACAGAACATGCTATACATACTGGTGGTAGCCAGGGTTTTCATACAAAACATGTTATACATACTGGTGGTAGCCAGGGTTTTCAAACAAAACATACTATACATACTGGTGGTAGCTAGGGTTTTCACACAAAACATACTAAACATACTGGTGGTAGTCAGGGTTTTCATACAAAACATACTATACAAAGATTTTCGTACAGAACACACCATACAATACAACTGGTAGTAACCAGGAATACAAACTAACATTTTCATATACTACAACAGGATACAGTAACGAACATTCATTGTTAATTCTATAATCCCTTAGTTTATGCATCCGGGTTATGTATGAAGAATACCCGATAGACCATGGAATGTGTGGTTTCCATCTCATTTCCTGTTCCTTGTTGAGTTGTGGGTTTAGGGAAGATCCACACAATCAACTGTCTGTTCGATATTGGTTTATACATAGCTAGTATGAACTAAGTGGTCATAGAAGGAACTGGTATTATCATACTTATACTAAAGAAAATATTGGATTTTCTTGAGAACATGCAAACATTTTACAGATTCACAAATAGGTTTTCACTACAAAGACATACTTATGAACTCACCAGCTTTAATGCTGACACTCTTTCAAAACCGCTTGTATTCTCAGGGAATCGGTAGACAGGTATACCTGCAGGCTTTTGAGAAGACGAAGCTCATAGTGTCTCGTTTTTTATACTTTTGGTTATACATTTTGCTATATACAAACTATGTATCAAACAGATGTAAATATTCTATATATTCAATGTAATGGTTGTGTTTACTTTGATTACTATGATGCAATTCTTGTGATACTGTACATGACATCCTCCACCCCCGAACGTTTCCGCTGTTCCGGTTTGGGGGTGTGAAAGATTGGTATCAGAGCATTTTTTATAGTGAACTAAGTATATCAAACCTTACATGGTATACAACTATCAATGCTAAGGGGCTGAAGCGCTCTGAACTAATAGTATACTTTTAAAATCTAAGTATTTTATAAAAAGCATACAAGTATCCATACATAACAGAAACAATATCACAAGGAGAACAAAATAAAAGCATTTAGATGTTGGAAACTGTAGTCAAACCTGGACAGTTATGTAATCATATCTGGGATAAATATAGCCTGATCAACTATATTTATCCGAGATACGACCAACATGTGTTTGGGAGTGATAGTGGTCTTGCGACAAGTCTAAAACTTACCAAACTTCATACAAAAGAGATCAATAGAACAGAACACACAACCTAAAATACTAAGGAGTATTTTATCTAGAGCCAAACACGTCGTACGGATTTCATTCTAAGTGTTGCTATTTATCTTTCTAGCGATTGTTTACTTGTTTTAGTCGACTCCTTCTGAAAAATCGCTTAATAGAACACTTTATCTATCAAGTTGAGATATATTTTGTTCTATACCACCTGACTTCCGACCATTATAGAGGACTTATCTTCAGGAGACTTTGATTATAGAGGACTTATCTAGCTTCAAAAAGAATTTCGGGACGAAATTCCATCTAACAGGGGATGATGTCACAACTAGGAATTCTAATGCTTTTGTAAACATTAACAATGATAACATTTGTGACTAAAACTTGAAAGTATGCATGATGTTTATTCAATAACACCAAAGTTTCATCAATCACTCTATGCAAACACTTTAAATAGTCAACAAAAGATTGGAAACCCTGAAAATCCCGGTTTAAGTCCAATATGGACTAGGATTTCCTTATTGGGCCTAATGGACCAACAAGCTTCCAATTTGACTATTTTGGGCTTAGAACCCTTAAATGGGCTCTAATTGGACCCACTCTCATGAGACTTAACGTTTTTGGACCTTATAAGTCTAAAATGGATTAGATTACCCTTAATGGGCCTTGTTGGGCCATAACAAATCCAGTTAGCCTTAATGGGCCTCAAATCCATTCGTTTATGCAAGAATTGGGCCATGAACTACTCTACAGGCCCAATGGGCCGAAAACCATCAAATTGGGCCTCATATTATCGGACTCAAGCACTAAAGGCCCAAGCCATTTCTCTTCCTTCTCTGTCTCGGCCCAAGTAGAAAAAAAAAAGAAGAAGTAAAGGGGGAGGGTTGACTTTGGGAGGTGTCACCTCAATATTACACACCATGTATCTATGCATGGACCAACATGCATCCATAATAGTCACTTCACTTCTCTCTCACCCCTCTCTTCTTCCTCTCGGCCGAGAACCACCAAACACACACACACACCACACAAATTCTCTCCATTTCTCTCAAAGATCATCCTCTTCCTTCCTTCAAAGAAATCTTGAAAATTAGTTTGGATTCAAGGATCTTCTTCAAGTGTTGTCAATCTTTGGTAAGTGCTAGCATACACAAACATCTTCTTTCATTTCAACATCTAGAACTCTTTCTTACAAAGCTTTACTCCATGAACACCTTAGAAGCTTCATAAATTCGAAATCAACTCAGGGAGGCTTGCTAGGACCAAAAATCTTCTTCATTTCTTCTCCAAAACCGAAACCACAAACCAAGGTGAGTTCATACCCCCTTGTTTTCGGTTTTTACTTGTTTTTGGGGGAGAACACAAGTACCATGTGTCGATCTATGTGTGTATGTTGTTATATGTGATTTCTTTGGTTTATATTGTGAAAATATGATATTATTTGCTAAATCTTGAAATATATAGCTAAAGTGTGAAGAATACATAAACAAAGTACATAATAAACAATTTACTTCAAAGATCTAAGGATCTTTAGGCTTAAGAAGTGAAAACAAAGTCAAAGTCCTTTTAAGTGTCATTTTTGCAAAAATAATCAAAGTTTGGGTAAAATATGTAATTTTCGGTTTTATAAAGACAATATGGTATTATTTACATAGAAATCTAACTTTTATGAAAATAACACTTTTCTAGGGGTCAAAAACATAAATTTTAGCTTATTGGGCTTTAATTTGGGCCTCAAGAGTTTTTGGGCCCAAAGTTGCGAAAAAATGAAATGTTGAGGGGCTGAATTGGAAAACTTATCAAACTATGAGTCTAAAACATGAATAAACTATTTTTAGGGGCTGAAAATGACTTTGATGCAAAAATTGGACTAAAAATGCAAAGTTTTTGATTTGGGGGTCAAAATTGTAAAACATACGGAATTTGAGCCAAAAAATGTAAACTTTTTACAATAAAGGGCTGGAAATGACAAATACAATATTTTTGGGCTGAAAATTTTATTTAATTAAAATTTGGGTCTAAAAGGTCAAGAAAAACAGTTTAAGGACCAAAAATGTCAATTTTCATAAACGGGGACTAAAAGTGCCATTTTTATAGATTAAGGGGCTGAATTGGTCAAACTAAATATTTTTGTGCCAAGTAGACAAATATTAAATTATTGGGCTAAAAATATTAAGTTTATAACGCATTGTTTTAAATATATATATATATATATATATATATATATATATATATATATATATATATATATATATATATATATATATATATATACACACGTATAACCAAGCTTCGTTATAAATCAAACGTCAAAACATTTTAACACTTCGAATGAACATCTCACTTACAACAAACAGCTACATTACGAACTTAAGATCAATAAATAATAAATGATTCAATGGTTGGGCTCAAATATCTTCTATCCGTGCTATTGGGCCTTCATGGCCCAATATCCTGATTATTGGGCCCAATATAATTACACATGGTTATTGGGCTTCCGGTGACCCAATTACATACCAAGTGGGGCTTTATTAGCTTTAACATACTATTGGACCTTAATGGTCCACTTGTATTGCTAATAAGACCTTAATCCTTTATAATATGCTTAATGGGCTATAACGTGTCCGAAGCATACTCGACAGCCTGTAATAACATACAAAGTTAGTGGGCCTCCGTAGTCCTCTTCTCTTCGTCTGTTAGGCTTACCTTTATCCAAGTAAACATAAATCGGGTCGTGAAACAATGTTATACAATTTCTTTTGGATTAGTGAGAAATAACGGGCGACACCAATAAGTGTCGGTCGTAGTCTGTAGTTATAATCAAAGTCTCCTGGAGGGAGAACGAGAGTTTGTGTATAGATCTATACGGGGTTGACTCCCCCACACCTAAGCTGTTCGCTACAATTAGACTCGGCCAGTCTAGGGTAACAAAATCTTAATTCAATACCGGCATTCACTAGAATGTCAAGACAGGCGAATTAGTCATTATTATGCATGGTTATAACGACTCACATAGAGATCCATTACCATCTAAGTAATCATTGGGAAATCATGTTCATGTGCTATGACGATACAATAATACAAAACTATTATACTATTTATATCATAAAACATCGGGTTTTCCGGGGGAACAACATTATTTACTTTTACTACAACAACTATAATACAAGAAACTATTACGAAAAACATTTCACCTTTGCATGTTTTGAAATCATTTACACGTATACTTGTGGATCATCACACCTTTTTCGTAAACAATTTCTGTTTCAGAAAATATCGGATTTTCTGGGTTTTACAAGCAATACAAAACATTTTCATATCAAAACCTGCTTATGAACTCACCAACATTATATATGTTGACCGTTTTCAAAATAACTTGTGTTCTCAGGTAACCGTTAGAATGAAGAATTATCAAGCATGTGTCTGAATGTCTTTTGTGTGATGTCATTTGATAAACAATTTATTTTTGGGATTATGTAATGTAAACAATGTACTGGATGTGAACAATGACAGTTGTAATGTATTAATGCATGGTGATGTTTATGTTATGTTTCATGTATATTCATTGTGATGATATTTCAATTTAAGTCACGCGAGTCCTCGGATGTTTCTGTCGTCTGGTTCGTGTGACTTAAATTGAAATATCATTACAATGAATATACATGAAACATAACATAAACATCACCATGCATTAATACATTACAACCGTCATTGTTCACATCTAGTACATTGTTTACATTACATAATCCCAAAAATAATCTTCTTCCTCTCGGCCGAGAACCACCAAACACACACACACACCACACAAATTCTCTCCATTTCTCTCAAAGATCATCCTCTTCCTTCCTTCAAAGAAATCTCGAAAATTAGTTTGGATTCAAGGATCTTCTTCAAGTGTTGTCAATCTTTGGTAAGTGCTAGCATACACAAACATCTTCTTTCATTTCAACATCTAGAACTCTTTCTTACAAACTTTACTCCATGAACACCTTAGAAGCTTCATAAATTCGAAATCAACTCAAGGAGGCTTGCTAGGACCAAAAATCTTCTTCATTTCTTCTCCAAAACCGAAACCACAAACTAAGGTGAGTTCATACCCCCTTGTTTTCGGTTTTTACTTGTTTTTGGGGGAGAACACAAGTACCATGTGTTGATCTATGTGTGTATGTTGTTATATGTGATTTCTTTGGTTTATGTTGTGAAAATATGATATTATTTGCTAAATCTTGACATCTATGGCTAAAGTGTGAAGAATACATAAACAAAGTACATAATAAACAATTTACTTCAAAGATCTAAGGATCTTTGGGCTTAGGAAGTGAAAACAAAGTCAAAGTCCTTTTAAGTGTCATTTTTGCAAAAATAATCAAAGTTTGGGTAAAATATGTAATTTTCGGTTTTATAAAGACAAAATGGTATTATTTACATAGAAATCTAACTTTTATGAAAATAACACTTTTCTAGGGTCAAAAACATAAATTTTAGCTTATTGGGCTTTAATTTGGGCCTCACGAGTTTTTGGACCCAACGTTGCGAAAAAATAAAATGTTGAGGGGCTGAATTGGAAATCTTATCAAACTATGAGTCTAAAACATGAATAAACTATTTTTAGGGGCTGAAAATGACTTTGATGCAAAAATTGGACTAAAAATGCAAAGTTTTTGATTTTGGGGTCAAAATTGTAAAACTTTCGGAATTTGAGCCAAAAAATGTAAACTTTTTACAATAAAGGGCTGGAAATGACAAATACAATATTTTTGGGCTGAAATTATTATTTAAATAAAATTTGGGTCTAAAATGTCAAGAAAAACAATTTAAGGACCAAAAATGTCAATTTTCATAAAAGAGGACTAAAAGTGCCATTTCTATAGATTAAGGGGCTGAATTGGTCAAACTAAATACTTTTGTGCCAAGTAGACAAATATTAAATTATTGGGCTAAAAATATTAAGTTTATAACGTATTGTTTTATATATATATATATATATATATATATATATATATATATATATATATATATATATATATATATATAACCAAGCTTCGTTATAAATCAAACGTCAAAACATTTTAACACTTCGAATGAACATCTCACTTACAACAAACAGCTACATTGCGAACTTAAGATCAATAAATAATAAATGATTCAATGGTTGGGCTCAAATATCTTCTATTCGTGCTATTGGGCCTTCATGGCCCAATATCCTGATTATTGGGCCCAATATAATCACACATGTTTATTGGGCTTCCGGTGACCCATTTACATACCAAGTGGGGCTTTATTAGCTTTAACATACTATTCGACCTTAATGGTCCACTTGTATTGCTAATAAGACCTTAATCCTTTATAATATGCTTAATGGGCTATAACGTGTCCGTAGCATACTCGACAGCCTGTAATAACATACAAAGTTAGTGGGCCTCCGTAGTCCTCTTCTCTTCGTCTGTTAGGCTTACCTTTATTCAAGTAAACATAAATCGGGTCGTGAAACAATGTTATACAATTTCTTTTGGATTAGTGAGAAATAACGGGCGACACCAATAAGTGTCGGTCGTAGTCTGTAGTTATAATCAAAGTCTCCTGGAGGGAGAACGAGAGTTTGTGTATAGATCTATACGGGGTGACTCCCCCACACCTAAGCTGTTCGCTACAGTTAGACTCGGCCAGTCTAGGGTGACAAAATCTTAATTCAATACCGGCATTCACTAGAATGCCAAGATAGGCGAATTAGTCATTATTATGCATGGCTATAACGACTCACATAGAGATCCATTACCATCTAAGTAATCATTAGGAACTCATGTTCATATGCTATGACGATACAATAATACAAAACTATTATACTATATATGTCGGAAAACATCGGGTTTTCCGGGGGAAAACATTATTTACTTTTACTACAACAACTATAATACAAGAAACTATTACGAAAAACATTTCACCTTTGCATGTTTTGAAATCATTTACACGTATACTTGTGGATCATCACACCTTTTTCGTAAACACTTTCTGTTTCAGAAAATATCGGATTTTCTGGGTTTTACAAGCAATACAAAACATTTTCATATCAAAACCTGCTTATGAACTCACCAACATTATATATGTTGACCGTTTTCAAAATAACTTGTGTTCTCAGGTAACCGTTAGAATGAAGAATTATCAAGCATGTGTCTGAATGTCTTTTGTGTGATGTCATTTGATAAACAATTTATTTTTGGGATTATGTAATGTAAACAATGTACTGGATGTGAACAATGACAGTTGTAATGTATTAATGCATGGTGATGTTTATGTTATGTTTCATGTATATTCATTGTGATGATATTTCAATTTAAGTCACGCGAGTCCTCGGATGTTTCCGCCGTCTGGTTCGTGTGACTTAAATTGAAATATCATTACAATGAATATACATGAAACATAACATAAACATCACCATGCATTAATACATTACGACCGTCATTGTTCACATCCAGTACATTGTTTACATTACATAATCCCAAAAATAATCTTCTTCCTCTCGGCCGAGAACCACCAAACACACACACACACCACACAAATTCTCTCCATTTCTCTCAAAGATCATCCTCTTCCTTCCTTCAAAGAAATCTCGAAAATTAGTTTGGATTCAAGGATCTTCTTCAAGTGTTGTCAATCTTTGGTAAGTGCTAGTATACACAAACATCTTCTTTCATTTCAACATCTAGAACTCTTTCTTACAAACTTTACTCCATGAACACCTTAGAAGCTTCATAAATTCGAAATCAACTCAAGGAGGCTTGCTAGGACCAAAAATCTTCTTCATTTCTTCTCCAAAACCGAAACCACAAACTAAGGTGAGTTCATACCCCCTTGTTTTCGGTTTTTACTTGTTTTTGGGGGAGAACACAAGTACCATGTGTTGATCTATGTGTGTATGTTGTTATATGTGATTTCTTTGGTTTATGTTGTGAAAATATGATATTATTTGCTAAATCTTGACATCTATGGCTAAAGTGTGAAGAATACATAAACAAAGTACATAATAAACAATTTACTTCAAAGATCTAAAGATCTTTAGGCTTAAGAAGTGAAAACAAAGTCAAAGTCCTTTTAAGTGTCATTTTTGCAAAAATAATCAAAGTTTGGGTAAAATATGTAATTTTCGGTTTTATAAAGACAAAATGGTATTATTTACATAGAAATCTAACTTTTATGAAAATAACACTTTTCTAGGGTCAAAAACATAAATTTTAGCTTATTGGGCTTTAATTTGGGCCTCACGAGTTTTTGGACCCAAAGTTGCGAAAAAATGAAATGTTGAGGGGCTGAATTGGAAATCTTATCAAACTATGAGTCTAAAACATGAATAAACTATTTTTAGGGGCTGAAAATGACTTTGATGCAAAAATTGGACTAAAAATGCAAAGTTTTTTATTTTGGGGTCAAAATTGTAAAACTTTCGGAATTTGAGCCAAAAAATGTAAACTTTTTACAATAAAGGGCCGGAAATGACAAATACAATATTTTTGGGCTGAAATTATTATTTAAATAAAATTTAGGTCTAAAATGTCAAGAAAAACAATTTAAGGACCAAAAATGTCAATTTTCATAAAAGGGGACTAAAAGTGCCATTTTTATAGATTAAGGGGCTGAATTGGTCAAACTAAATACTTTTGTGCCAAGTAGACAAATATTAAATTATTGGGCTAAAAATATTAAGTTTATAACGCATTGTTTTAAATATATATATATATATATATATATATATATATATATATATATATATATATATATATATATATATATATATATATATATATATATATATATATATATATACGTATAACCAAGCTTCGTTATAAATCAAACGTCAAAACATTTTAACACTTCGAATGAACATCTCACTTACAACAAACAGCTACATTACGAACTTAAGATCAATAAATAATAAATAATTCAATGGTTGGGCTCAAATATCTTCTATTCGTGCTATTGGGCCTTCATGGCCCAATATCCTGATTATTGGGCCCAATATAATCACACATGTTTATTGGGCTTCCGGTGACCCAATTACATACCAAGTGGGGCTTTATTAGCTTTAACATACTATTCGACCTTAATGGTCCACTTGTATTGCTAATAAGACCTTAATCCTTTATAATATGCTTAATGGGCTATAACATGTCCGTAGCATACTCGACAGCCTGTAATAACATACAAAGTTAGTGGGCCTCCGTAGTCCTCTTCTCTTCGTCTGTTAGGCTTACCTTTATTCAAGTAAACATAAATCGGGTCGTGAAACAATGTTATACAATTTCTTTTGGATTAGTGAGAAATAACGGGCGACACCAATAAGTGTCGGTCGTAGTCTATAGTTATAATCAAAGTCTCCTAGAGGGAGAACGAGAGTTTGTGTATAGATCTATACGGGGTGACTCCCCCACACCTAAGCTGTTCGCTACAGTTAGACTCGGCCAGTCTAGGGTGACAAAATCTTAATTCAATACCGGCATTCACTAGAATGCCAAGACAGGCGAATTAGTAATTATTATGCATGGTTATAACGACTCACATAGAGATCCATTACCATCTAAGTAATCATTAGGAACTCATGTTCATATGCTATGACGATACAATAATACAAAACTATTATACTATATATGTCGAAAAACATCGGGTTTTCCGGGGGAACAACATTATTTACTTTTACTACAACAACTATAATACAAGAAACTATTACGAAAAACATTTCACCTTTGCATGTTTTGAAATCATTTACACGTATACTTGTGGATCATCACACCTTTTTCGTAAACACTTTCTGTTTCAGAAAATATCGGATTTTCTGGGTTTTACAAGCAATACAAAACATTTTCATATCAAAACCTGCTTATGAACTCACCAACATTATATATGTTGACCGTTTTCAAAATAACTTGTGTTCTCAGGTAACCGTTAGAATGAAGAATTATCAAGCATGTGTCTGAATGTCTTTTGTGTGATGTCATTTGATAAACAATTTATTTTTGGGATTATGTAATGTAAACAATGTACTGGATGTGAACAATGACAGTTGTAATGTATTAATGCATGGTGATGTTTATGTTATGTTTCATGTATATTCATTGTGATGATATTTCAATTTAAGTCACGCGAGTCCTCGGATGTTTCCGCCGTCTGGTTCGTGTGACTTAAATTAAAATATCATTACAATGAATATACATGAAACATAACATAAACATCACCATGCATTAATACATTACAACCGTCATTGTTCACATCCAGTACATTGTTTACATTACATAATCCCAAAAATAATCTTCTTCCTCTCGGCCGAGAACCACCAAACACACACACACACCACACAAATTCTCTCCATTTCTCTCAAAGATCATCCTCTTCTTTCCTTCAAAGAAATCTCGAAAATTAGTTTGGATTCAAGGATCTTCTTCAAGTGTTGTCAATCTTTGGTAAGTGCTAGTATACACAAACATCTTCTTTCATTTCAACATCTAGAACTCTTTCTTACAAACTTTACTCCATGAACACCTTAGAAGCTTCATAAATTCGAAATCAACTCAAGGAGGCTTGCTAGGACCAAAAATCTTCTTCATTTCTTCTCCAAAACCGAAACCACAAACTAAGGTGAGTTCATACCCGCTTGTTTTCGGTTTTTACTTGTTTTTGGGGGAGAACACAAGTACCATGTGTTGATCTATGTGTGTATGCTGTTATATGTGATTTCTTTGGTTTATGTTGTGAAAATATGATATTATTTGCTAAATCTTGACATCTATGGCTAAAGTGTGAAGAATACATAAACAAAGTACATAATAAACAATTTACTTCAAAGATCTAAGGATCTTTAGGCTTAAGAAGTGAAAACAAAGTGAAAGTCCTTTTAAGTGTCATTTTTGCAAAAATAATCAAAGTTTGGGTAAAATATGTAATTTTCGGTTTTATAAAGACAAAATAGTATTATTTACATAGAAATCTAACTTTTATGAAAATAACACTTTTCTAGGGTCAAAAACATAAATTTTAGCTTATTGGGCTTTAATTTGGGCCTCACGAGTTTTTGGACCCAAAGTTGCGAAAAAATGAAATTTTGAGGGGCTGAATTGGAAATCTTATCAAACTATGAGTCTAAAACATGAATAAACTATTTTTAGGGGCTGAAAATGACTTTGATGCAAAAATAGGACTAAAAATGCAAAGTTTTTGATTTTGGGGTCAAAATTGTAAAACTTTCGGAATTTGAGCCAAAAAATGTAAACTTTTTACAATAAAGGGCCGGAAATGACAAATACAATATTTTTGGGCTGAAATTATTATTTAAATAAAATTTAGGTCTAAAATGTCAAGAAAAACAATTTAAGGACCAAAAATGTCAATTTTCATAAACGGGGACTAAAAGTGCCATTTTTATAGATTAAGGGGCTGAATTGGTCAAACTAAATACTTTTGTGCCAAGTAGACAAATATTAAATTATTGGGCTAAAAATATTAAGTTTATAACGCATTGTTTTAAATATATATATATATATATATATATATATATATATATATATATATATATATATATATATATATATATATATATATATATATATATATGTAACCAAGGTTCGTTATAAATCAAACGTCAAAACATTTTAACACTTCGAATGAACATCTCACTTACAACAAACAGCTACATTACGAACTTAAGATCAATAAATAATAAATAATTCAATGGTTGGGCTCAAATATCTTCTATTCGTGCTATTGGGCCTTCATGGCCCAATATCCTGATTATTGGGCCCAATATAATCACACATGTTTATTGGGCTTCCGGTGACCCAATTACATACCAAGTGGGGCTTTATTAGCTTTAACATACTATTGGACCTTAATGGTCCACTTGTATTGCTATTACGACCTTAATCCTTTATAATATGCTTAATGGGCTATAACGTGTCCGTAGCATACTCGACAGCCTGTAATAACATACAAAGTTAGTGGGCCTCCGTAGTCCTCTTCTCTTCGTCTGTTAGGCTTACCTTTATTCAAGTAAACATAAATCGGGTCGTGAAGCAATGTTATACAATTTCTTTTGGATTAGTGAGAAATAACGGGCGACACCAATAAGTGTCGGTCGTAGTCTGTAGTTATAATCAAAGTCTCCTGGAGGGAGAACGAGAGTTTGTGTATAGATCTATACGGGGTGACTCCCCCACACCTAAGCTGTTCGCTACAGTTAGACTCGGCCAGTCTAGGGTGACAAAATCTTAATTCAATACCGGCATTCACTAGAATGCCAAGACAGGCGAATTAGTCATTATTATGCATGGTTATAACGACTCACATAGAGATCCATTACCATCTAAGTAATCATTAGGAAGTCATGTTCATATGCTATGACGATACAATAATACAAAACTATTATACTATATATATCGGAAAACATCGGGTTTTCCGGGGGAACAACATTATTTACTTTTACTACAACAACTATGATACAAGAAACTATTACGAAAAACATTTCACCTTTGCATGTTTTGAAATCATTTACACGTATACTTGTGGATCATCACACCTTTTTCGTAAACACTTTCTGTTTCAGAAAATATCGGATTTTCTGGGTTTTACAAGCAATACAAAACATTTTCATATCAAAACCTGCTTATGAACTCACCAACATTATATATGTTGACCGTTTTCAAAATAACTTGTGTTCTCAGGTAACCGTTAGAATGAAGAATTATCAAGCATGTGTCTGAATGTCTTTTGTGTGATGTCATTTGATAAACAATTTATTTTTGGGATTATGTAATGTAAACAATGTACTGGATGTGAACAATGACAGTTGTAATGTATTAATGCATGGTGATGTTTATGTTATGTTTCATGTATATTTATTGTGGTGATATTTCAATTTAAGTCACGCGAGTCCTCGGATGTTTCCGCCGTCTGGTTCGTGTGACTTAAATTGAAATATCATCACAATGAATATACATGAAACATAACATAAACATCACCATGCATTAATACATTACAACCGTTATTGTTCACATCCAGTACATTGTTTACATTACATAATCCCAAAAATAATCTTCTTCCTCTCGGCCAAGAACCACCAAACACACACACACACCACACAAATTCTCTCCATTTCTCTCAAAGATCATCCTCTTCCTTCCTTCAAAGAAATCTCGAAAATTAGTTTGGATTCAAGGATCTTCTTCAAGTGTTGTCAATCTTTGGTAAGTGCTAGCATACACAAACATCTTCTTTCATTTTAACATCTAGAACTCTTTCTTACAAAGCTTTAATCCATGAACACCTTAGAAGCTTCATAAATTCGAAATCAACTCAAGGAGGCTTGCTAGGACCAAAAATCTTCTTCATTTCATCTCCAAAACCGAAACCACAAACCAAGGGGAGTTCATACCCCCTTGTTTTCGGTTTTTACTTGTTTTTGGGGGAGAACACAAGTACCATGTGTTGATCTATGTTTGTATGTTGTTATATGTGATTTCTTTGGTTTATGTTGTGAAAATATGATATTATTTGCTAAATATTGAAATCTATGGCTAAAGTGTGAAGAATACATAAACAAAGTACATAATAAACAATTTACTTCAAAGATCTAAAGATCTTTAGGCTTAAGAAGTGAAAACAAAGTCAAAGTCCTTTTAAGTGTCATTTTTGCAAAAATAATCAAAGTTTGGGTAAAATATGTAATTTTCGGTTTTATAAAGACAAAATGGTATTATTTACATAGAAATCTAACTTTTATGAAAATAACACTTTTCTAGGGGTCAAAAACATAAATTTTAGCTTATTGGGCTTTAATTTGGGCCTCACGAGTTTTTGAGCCCAAAGTTGCGAAAAAATGAAATGTTGAGGGGCTGAATTGGAAAACATATCAAACTATAAGTCTAAAACATGAATAAACTATTTTTAGGGGCTGAAAATGACTTTGATGCAAAAATTGGACTAAAAATGCAAACTTTTTGATTTTGGGGTCAAAATTGTAAAACTTACGGAATTTGAGCCAAAAAATGTAAACATTTTACAATAAAGGGCTGGAAATGACAAATACAATATTTTTGGGCTGAAATTATTATTTAAATAAAATTTGGGTCTAAAATGTCAAGAAAAACAGTTTAAGGAGCAAAAATGTCAATTTTCATAAAAGGGGACTAGAAGTGCCATTTTTATAGATTAAGGGGTTGAAGTGGTCAAACTAAATATTTTTTTGCCAAGTAGACAAATATTAAATTATTGGGCTAAAAATATTAAGTTTATAACGCATGGTTTTAAATATATATATATATATATATATATATATATATATATATATATATATATATATATATATATATATATATATATATATATATATATATATATATATATATATATAACCAAGTTTCGTTATAAATCAACCGTCAAAACAATTTAACACTTCGAATGAACATCTCACTTACAACAAACAGCTACATTACGAACTTAAGATCAATATATTATAAATGATTCAATGGTTGGGCTCAAATATCTTCTATTCGTGCTATTGGGCCTTCATGGCCCAATATCCTGGTTATTGGGCTCAATATAATCACACATGTTTATTGGGATTCCGGTGACTCAATTACATACCCAGTGGGCCTTTATTAGTTTTAACATACTATTGGACCTTAATGGTCCACTTGTATTGCTAATAAGACCTTAAACCTTTATAATATGCTTAATGGGCTATAACGTGTCTGTAGCATACTCGACAGCCTGTAATAACATACAAAGTTAGTGGGCCTCCGTAGTCCTCTTCTCTTCGTCTGTTAGGCTTACCTTTATTCAAGTAAACATAAATCGGGTCGTGAAAGAATGTTATACAATTTCATTTGGATTAGTTAGAAATAACGGGCGACACCAATAAGTGTCGGTCGTAGTCTGTAGTTATAATCAAAGTCTCCTGGAGAGAGAGCGAGAGTTTGTGTATAGATCTATACGGGGGTGACTCCCCCACACCTAAGCTGTTCGCTACAGTTAGACTCGACCAGTCTAGGGTGACAAAATCTTAATTCAATACCGGCATTCACTAGAATGCCAAGACAGGCGAATTAGTCATTATTATGTATGGTTATAACGACTCACATAGAGATCCATTACCATCTAAGTAATCATTGGGAAATCATGTTCATGTGCTATGACGATACAATAATACAAAACTATTATACTATTTATATCGGAAAACATCGGGTTTTCCGGGGGAACAACATTATTCACTTTTACTACAACAACTATAATACAAGAAACTATTACGAAAAACATTTCACCTTTGCATGTTTTGAAATCATTTACACGTTACTTGTGGATCATCACACCTTTTTCGTAAACAATTTTTGTTTTAGAAAATATCGGATTTTCTGGGTTTTACAAGTAATACAAAACATTTTCATATCAAAACCTGCTTATAAACTCACCAACATTATATATGTTGACCGTTTTCAAAATAACTTGTGTTCTCAGGTAACCGTTAGAATGAAGAATTATCAAGCATGTGTCTGAATGTCTTTTGTGTGATGTCATTTGATAAACAATTTATTTTTGGGATTATGTAATGTAAACAATGTACTGGATGTGAACAATGATGGTTGTAATGTATTAATGCATGGTGATGTTTATGTTATGTTTCATGTATATTCATTGTGATGATATTTCAATTTAAGTCACACGAGCCCTCAGACGTTTCCGCCGTCTGTTTCAGGGGTGTGACACAAGTCGATTTCCAAATCGACTTAATTCCCGGAGCTACCCCCGTAGCCAAGTCCCCATATTGTCTAGCTTCAGCGGAAATGTAGGAATTTCCAGTCAACTTAACGAACTGCTCAGCAAAGGATTCATTAGACCAAGCTTCTCACCCTGGGGAGCGCCGATCTTGTTCGTTAAGAAGAAGGATGGATCTTTCCGGATGTGCATAGATTATCGTGAGCTCAAGAAACTCACTATCAAGAACCGCTACCCTCTTCCCAGAATCGACGACCTTTTTGATCAACGTCAGGGAGCGAGCTATTTTTCAAAGATAGACCTGAGATCAGGATACCATCAGCTATGAGTCCAAGAGAGTGATGTTCCGAAAACAGCTTTCCGAACTCGGTATGGTCACTATGAGTTTGTAGTGATGCCCTTTGGTCTAACCAACGCACCCGCCGTATTCATGGACCTGATGAATAGGTTGTGATGTCCATTCCTAGACAAATTCGTGATAGTATTCATAGACGACATACTTATCCATTCACGAAGCGAGGAAGAACACAGCCAGCACTTGAGACAAGTGCTAGAAACACTAAGAGCAGAAAAGCTTTACGCGAAATTCTCTAAGTGCGAGTTTTGGATTAGGAAGGTAACTTTCTTGGGTCACGTGGTTAGCTTAGAAGGCATGCACGTGGACCCTTTCAAAATTAAGGCAATCGATAATTGGTCAGCACCGAAGACACCCACAGAAATCCGTCAGTTCTTGGGTCTTACTGGCTACTATCACAGGTTCATCCAAAACTTCTCTAGGATTGCTAAGCCTCTTACCACCCTGACTCAGAAAGGTGTAACCTTTAGTTGGGGAAAACAACAAGACACTACGTTCCAGACTCTGAAGCAAGCCCTGTGCAGTGCACCTGTCTTGTCACTTCCTGAAGGGACAAAAGACTTCGTAGTTTACTGCGATGCATCCAATCAGGGGCTAGGCTGTGTACTTATGCAGCGAGGAAATGTTATTGCCTATGCTTCGAGACAGCTAAAGACACACGAAGTCAATTATACTACTCACGATCTTGAGTTGGGAGCAGTGGTCTTCGCGCTAAAAATCTAGAGACATTAATTGTATGGTACTAAGTGCACTATTTCACCGACCACAGAAGCTTACAACATATCTTTGATCAGAAGGAGCTCAACATGAGACAACGACGATGGGTAGAGCTACTCAATGATTATGAGTGCGAATTTCCCTATCATCCGGGCAAAGCCAATGTAGTAGCGGACGCCCTTAATCGGAAGGAATACTCAGGTCGTAAAGTGAAGGCACTAACCGTGACAATCCATTCGCATCTGACCATACAGATCAAGGAGGCTCAACTAGAAGCCTTGAAGCCAAATAATGTGGCAGATGAAGCCTTTAGAGGAATGAACAAGAACTTCGAAATCAAGGGTGACGGGGTTCGTTATTTCATGGACAGGATCTGGACACCAAGGTTCGGTGGTTACAGAGAGGTGGTCATGAATGAAGCCCACAAAACTCGATATTCCGTCCACCCAGGTTCATATAAGATGTATCTGGATCTCAAGAAACTATATTGGTGGCCAAACATGAAAGCAGAGATTGCTACCTACGTGGGTAAGTGCCTAACATGCGCCAAAGTCAAGGTAGAATACCAAAAGCCCTCAGATTTGCTCCAGCAGCCAGAGATACCTGAGTGGAAGTGGGAGCGGATCACAATGGATTTCATTACCAAGTTACCCAAGACTCTGGGTGGTCATGACACCATTTGGGTGATCGTCGACAGACTGACCAAGTCCGCTCACTTCCTACCAATCAAGGAAACGTACAAAATGGAGAGATTGACTAGAACCTACATTCAAGAGATAGTACGACTGCACGGTGTGTCTGTATCCATTATCTCGGACAGAGATAGCAGATTCACCTCGAGATTTTGGTAGTCGCTACAGAAGGCTCTTGGAACTAAGCTGGATATGAGCACATCTTACAATCCTCAAACGGACGGGCAGAGTGAGAGAACCATTCAAACCCTTGAAGACGTGCTGAGAGCGTGTGTTATCGACTTTGGGAAGTCGTGGGATACCCACTTGTCGCTAGTCGAGTTTCCTACAACAACAACTATCACACTAGCATCAAGGCTGCTCCATTCGAAGCCCTCTATGGCCGTAAGTGCATATCCCCTCTGTGTTGGGCTGAGGTGGGTGACAAGCAGCTAGCTAGTGGTCAAGTCCCCGATAGCACTCTCACTAGCCCTGAAATCATTCCAGAAACCACAGAAAAGATCGTACAAATCCAAGAACGACTAAAAGCCTCGAGAGATAGACAAAAGAGCTACGCCGATAAAAGACGAAAACCCTTGGAATTCCAGGTTGGTGACCGCGTTCTGTTGAAGGTCTCACCCTTGAAGGGCATGATTTGCTTCGGAAAGCATGGAAAGCTGAATCCAAGATTCATCGGGCCATTCGAGATCCTTGCTAGGATCGGTCCCGTAGCTTACAAACTCCGGTTACCCCAATAGCTTAGCAACAATTATCCCGTCTTCCACGTGTCAAATCTTAAAAAGTGTCTATCTAACGAGACTCTTGTAATTCCACTCAATGAAATCGAGATCAACGAGAGTCTTAACTTCGTGGAAGAGCCAGTCGAAATCATGGATAGGGAAGCCAAACGAACGAAACAAAGTCGCATCCTGATAGTGAAGGTTCGCTGGAATGCCAAGCAGGGACCTGAATTCACTTGGGAGCGAGAACACCAGATGCAACATAAGTATCCACATCTCTTTCCATAGTCAATTTTTGTATTCATTATAGAATTTCGAGACGAAATTCCCTTTAACGGGGGCATGATGTTACAACCCGACACTTTCTAGTCAACAAAAGTCAATTTCCGTTAAATAAAGTGTCAAATTTTGTTTATTCCATTAAACTCTTGTGGGTTAGGAAATAATATAATATATATAAATAAATTTTATTTAAGTTTTGGGAACCAAGAACACTCGAAAAATCCAGTTTCCTTTGAAAAATCAGCAAAATCGTTCAGTCCAGTGTTTACGGCCACAAACCCGTTTACGGCCACAAACCTGTTTAAGGCCGTAAACCCATTCCCGGCCATAAACTCAACCGATATATAGATTTTCCCGGAGAGATTTCTCATTTTTCATCATTTTCACTCAAAAATCCTCTCAAATATCTCCCAAGAACATTCAAACCTTCAAGATCCAACCTTCAAATCTTCAAGTTTTCACCAAGAACACCAAGAACATCTTCAAATCTTCAAAGGCCGAAACTACACGGCTGAAAACCGTTCACGATCGAAAACCATTCACGGCCGCAAACAGCCCCCGAATCGTGAATCTTGGCTGTAAACCCTCATTTTCAACAAATACAAGTCTCGGTAACATTCCTAAACCAAAAGCAAGTGATTTCTAACACTTTAATTAATGGTTTCGCTAATTAAAATACAATTATGTGTTTACTTATCGTTAGGATTCCGTTAATTCCGCGTACAACAACTCAAGGGTCATTTTTCCAGTCTCGCCGTCCGAAACATACATAAAACCAACTATGAGTTCATACCCCTACACTTTTACTGTTTTTAAACGTTTTCAGGGTGGGAGGAATACAAGCAAAACACAAACAAATTTTGTGTTCTTATATAAAGTATTTTAGCAGAATTAAAACTTATGCAATTTGATACAACCACGAGATTACTACATTTCATAAAATATTTAGATATTTTATCCCTTTTGTAACATGCTGATCATAAGGGCAGCTTTCAGCATTAAAATACAATTGCAAAGTTTTCAGTACAATACATGAACCGTATACATAATATACATGCAAACTATAATAGGTATAACTTGGGATTCAATACACGATTTTATCAAGTCCAGAGCTTATACATTAACAAACACATAAACTATGTTGGATATAGTTTATGACCTACATTACTATTTTCTGAGAATAACAGAACATTACAATACTACACGTAAACTAGTTAATACAGGGTTGTGATGCACTACTTCAATTGTACCTTTCAGGGTATGAAACTAAGTCCTAACACAATATAACCAGAGTCTCCTGGAGGGAGAGCGTGAGATTTGTGAATAGATCTATTCAGGACTGACAATCCCAAACCTGAACTGCTAGCTACAGTTACGAAGGCATGCCGGGGGTGACAAATGTCATAACATCCAACGCCTGAAGAACGCCGTAGGGATCACTAGGTCATATCAAGCATGGTTATACCAAACTCACAACAGTATAAACTAACCATTTGTTTACGGGATTTTATTTCTGCAAATAGTTTTATTTTCATTAATAGAACTATCATACATTACATACTGGTGGTAGTCAGGGTTTTCATACAGAACATACTATACATACTGGTGGTGGCCAGGGTTTTCATACAGAACATGCTATACATACTGGTAGTAGCCAGGGTTTTCATACAGAACATGCTATACATACTGGTGGTAGCCAGGGTTTTCATATAAAACATACTATACATACTGGTGGTAGCTAGGGTTTTCACACAAAACATACTAAACATACTGGTGGTAGCCAAGGTTTTCATACAGAACATACTATACAAAGATTTTCGTACAGAACACACCATACAATGCAACTGGTAGTAACCATGCATACAAACTAACATTTTCATATACTACAACAGGATACAATAACGAACATTCATTGTTAATTCTATAATCCCTTAGTTTATGCATCCGGGTTATGTATGAAGAATACCCGATAGACCATGGAATGTGTGGTTTCCGCCTCATTTCCTGTTCCCTGTTGGGTTGTGGGCTTAGGGCAGATCCACACAATCAACTGTCTCTTCGATATTGGTTTATACATAGCTAGTATGAACTAAGTGGTCACAGAAGGAACTGGTATTATCATACTTATACTAAAGAAAATATTTGATTTTATTGAGAACATGCAAACATTTTACAGATTCACAAACAGGTTTTCACTACAAAGACATACTTATGAACTCATCAGCTTTAATACTGATACTCTTTCAAAACCGCTTGTATCCTCAGGGAACCGGTAGACAGGTACACCCGCAGGCTTTTGAGAAGACCAAGCTTATAGTGTCTCGTCTTTTATACTTTTGGTTATACATTTTGTTGTATACAAACTATGTATCAAACAGATGTAAATATTTTATATATTCAATATAATGGTTGTGTTTACTTTGATTACTATGATGCAATTGTTGTGATACTATACATGACGTCCTCCACCCCCGAACGTTTCTGCCGTTCTGGTTTGGGGGTGTGACAACATGTTTGGTGTTTAATGCTAAATCAATTACTTATAAGACATTTGAAAAGTCATTTGAGAATATGAAAAGGCAAATGAGTTTCAAATCAATGTGGTGCTTAGAAAAATAGTCATTTGAGAATATTAAAAAACAAAGGAGTTTCAAATCAATGTGGTGCTTAGAAAAATGCTTCTATTATATATATATATATATATATATATATATATATATTAAATATAACATGACATCCCCCAATTTTCAGAACGGATTAAAACTTTTTATTTATGCTTTAATAATTGAGATGCGGAAATTCCCATTTATATAAAACATATTGAGATAACAAAAGTTATTTAATTTATATTAAAACTCCAGGATGTCATCATTCATATCGAAACATACATTACAACATAAATATATAAAAGGTCCTGAAACACTATAATAGACTCGTCTCTTATTTCACTCGGCATCCTAACTAAGCTTTAGCAGCCTTATATCCACTACTCCTGATACACATGAAATGAGTGGGTCAAGTTTGGGAAACCGGGTAAGATGCATAGGGTTTTCAAGCCCATAATAATTTAATAATAAAAAATCATAGTATCATTCCTGTAAAATAATCATTGACAGATAATATAGGTATATAGAATCTGACCTAAAAATCTTTAAGACATTCTACCCAACCAAACTGATTCTCATGAATCCTAAGTCAACGATTATCTGGAAGAATTACCCAACCTGTTAAACCATTTGAGTATCTAGTTGACTACACAGCGAGGGGAGTCCATGGCCAGTGTCAGTGATATAAAGGCAACCAATGTTCAGAGCTACTGATAAATATTTTATCTACGTCTGTGGGTTATAAGTCCACACTAGCAACATAATTCACGAGACCACCTAGAATAGTCAAGTGTCAGCATCTACTCTGGTCGATGACCCAAACATACCTAAATTGTTCTAGTACACTGAGATCATGTTGTGACATCTCTTTGTCCTTGGAAACTTTGTTATAAAATCCATGGTAACATCATCCCACTTCCCGATGGGTGCCGGTAAGGGTTCCAAATCCTCGTATAGATTTTGATGTTGTGCCTTTACTCTTGCACATGTTACATATTCTGCTACTTAAGTTGCCACATGGACCTTCCTTGTCGGCCACCAATAACATAATTTTAAGTCCAATTACATTTTGGTGCTGCCTGGGTGTATAGAATATATGGTCTTGTGAGATTCTTCCATAATAAGATCTCGTATACTACCCAAGTACGCTCCTCTACATCCAACTGATGATCCTCAAACTATCATCAGAATTGAGCATAAGAGATTGAGAACCTTTTACTCCGTTAATGCACAACCCCAAAAGGAAGTGTGGTATCGGAAAAAATTACCAAGATCACTAGATATGGTAACAAGGTTCAGAGCAAGTTCGATTTCAACTGCATGTTGTACAGATACTAAGTTTCTCAGAACAAAGAATCCACCATCATAATCATGGATGCATATTTCCTTCAATAAACCCAAACGACATTCTCACCATAGTTGCTTACTTCCGAGATCGCTAATCAAGTTAATCAAGCATTGGAGCCTATAATTCTGCAATAAGCTTCCTGAAGGACTATATTGTTGAATTCTACAGACCCGATATTGAATTTCCTCACCTTTTCGAAATTGAGAAAATTCTAGAAAAAATCACTACCGAACTTCCTGAAGCACAAATCTTAGAAAAAGGCCCCATTGTAGAACCAGAACTCGGTTATGTCTATCACAAAAAGAAGACTAATCGAAAAGAATTCTTTAGAGTTCTTGACAAACAGCTTATTCCAACAAAGATTCTTCAGAAGTTCGTTACCAATGCTTCCAAAAGTGATTCATCCGAACATGTCAAGAAGAAATTCATTGAGCATCTCAGATGGTACATCGAAGTCCGAAGCTAAGTGAATAGTTGATTTATTTCTAAGTTAACATAGGGGGATATTGTTGATACATGAAAAGTGAACCTTTAACAATCCCAAGCCAAGTCAATCTGAAGTGAAGTGTATTCCGAACTTTAATGAGTTCCGAAATAAAGCTACTTCCGAAACGAAGTCTTGTCCGAGAAACACCTTGTATTCAGTTCTATTTTAAGTTTGTATTTGAATTTAATGTTTCTTGTCATTTAGTCCTTGTTGTATTATGAAGTTCATGGGACAAGATCGAGAAAATTCTGTGTGTCAGCTTTTTGACTTTTCATCTTTATATAGTCCATGTTGTCTTTCTAGTTTTTCTTTTTTATCACTAGTTGTCTATTTAAGGAGATGTACTCTTCATGCAATGTAATAACTAGAGAAATGTTCTCTTTCACATCAATACCAAGTATCTTTAACGTAAAATCATTCTCTCTATCATTCTTATCATTCTCATTGGTCTTAAAATCTCTTAATATTGTTCATACTCATTTAAACATATTCGAATACTTTGTTGAACTTCTTCATTTAAGACAAGAATGATTTACCCGACTTGAATGGACTCTTAATATTAGTAGCATACATTAATCTTAAATTAATTCAAGGTTTGAGTTTTCAAACCTTTTCCGCACACATATTCTTGCACTCTAAATTGGGCCCGTACAACTGAAAGCAAAAGATCCCTACCCGATGCAAGGAGAGTGATGGAGAATCTAGAGAGCCTGCGGGATGAGGATTATTTGAGATGTTATGATTATTATGTGACTGCTTTTCAGAATGGTGATGAACATATGTAGAGGAGGTTCAGGTTTTGGTTCGGGCTCAAGTGTTGGTACCGTGCTGATGGATGAGCGGATGCGGGAGTTCATCTTGTCAGAGATCACACGTGATAGTTTAGAGCAGACACCTGTGATCTTCGGTTCGGTCAAGAGGGGATCATGCAGACTTTGGATGAGCGTCTGGGCACATTCCTCCCTAAGATTATGGCTATTACGGGAGCTCGCACTCTTTCCTTCTGCGAGTTCCGTGCTTGTGGAGCTCCAAATTCTTTGGGGAGAAGGACCCCATTGCTAGTAGGAGGTGTTTAGCGGATATGGTGAATGAGTTTCGGATGCGTTTCTGCCCCGAGGGGTCGAAGGTTATATTTTTTTTTGTCTTCTGAACGGAAGAACTCAAGATTGGCGGGTGGAGATAAATTTCACTTTGGGAGGCGAAGCCATTGAGACGATGGCTTGGGATGAGTTTGTCACCCGATTTAGGGAGGAGTTTTCCCAAGCCATTGAGGTGCAAAACTTGACGAGGGAGTTTCGGGACCTTTGACAGACGACTGAGACTGTGGTGGAGATTACATCCAAGTTTAGGGAGAGGGCTCTTTTGGTATCGTAGTATGCCGCAGACGATGACATGAAGAAGACAAGGTACCATGATATGTTGTGAGATGATATCTGGGAGTTTGTTAGCTTTTCAGGTTGACATACCTTGGAGGACATGATAGCTAGAGCCCGAGACCGGGAAGAGGAAGCCAGAGCAGATTCAAATTGTAGTGAGCCAGTCTAACAGTCCCAAGACTCAGGATTCGCGTTTGGGAGACCATCAAGGTCGGGGCCATTGTGCCAAGTGCGGGAGGACCCATGAGGGTGGCGTTCAGGAGATAGGAAGGGGTTGTTTTTTAGTTGTGGTCTGATGGGTCATTTCAGTAGGGATTTCCCCATGGATCGGTTCGGATGTGTTTTCACTGCAACTAGGTGGGCCACAAGAAGGCCAATTGTCCGAGGTTGATGGGTGGAGCAGGGAGTTCACCTGCTCCAGTTACTTTAAGGATCATTACGATCATAAGGGCAGGGTGGAAGCCCCAACAGCGAGGAGCCGCGCATTGCAACTTCAGTCAGGGGAGGCCAGAGTTTCATCAGATGCTATAACGGGTATGTTATCTTTTGTTATCTTTTTTCCTTATTATTCGTTTATATATGTGATTTTGAATCATGTACTTGATTTTGTATGCATTATCCATGCTCTAGTTCTCTGTTATTGACTGGTTGACGTTATCAAGGATTGTAGATGCCATTTTCGCATGCCGAGAGTTATGAGTGGGGGACATCTTGTTGAGTTGGATTTAAATGGCCATGTAGTTTGTTGTGGGCCATTGGTGGAAACAATTCAGGGGTATCACTTGGAAGATCAGTAGTTAGATTAGCATGATTAATTTAGTAACGAAGTCAGGGTTCAGAAGGGTTGCATCCTTAAGAAGGGATGGCGATCATTTATGGAAGGACTTTTGGGTCCGATCGCTACCATTGCTATGGGAGGATCGGTAATAAGTGGATGATGATGGCGGCCGTGTGGGCTTGTTTAGACATTGGAAGTTTCAAGAAATTTCGAAATTGTATTGGTTGAAGATGGTTACGATTGTATAGACCCTTCGGTAAATGGGATGCAGGGTTGGTGATCAGTCAGTTCCGACAAGGTAATTAATTATTTGTTGCTTTTAGTAAGGTTGGCAAGGTGTGGTTAAATCCAAGTGGGGAAGAACCGTTTAGATTTCTGGGAATAAAATTAGGTACGAAACCAAGGAGAGTTCCACATCCTAGTTGATCAGGAAGCCAGTTCAAGTGGCAGTCTGGATAGAGGTTGCGTAAGATTTGAGGTTCAGAAACTTTCAATGATAGGTTGGCACATTTTAGTAATGCAGAGCAGACATGTGATTGGATCCAGGTTGAAAGTTGTGTTAGAGCCTCTCTACATGTTCTTGTCTGATAAAGGCTTTGGGGTTCGAAGCATAACCCGGACAACTGATTGGGGTAAAGTTGGATGTGGGTTCGACTCATGATGATTATGGTTGGTATGGTAGATAGACGGAAAGACCACGAGTTTGTTCCATGATAGCTATGGAAGTGTTGTAAGATTATGGGGCAGTCATAGCATTCACAAGGTTGATAGGCAGTTGTGGGGGTGTTGTAAGACTACGGGGTAGCCGTAGCATTTACAAGGTTGGTATTTTGATATGGGAGTGTTGTAAGTCTACGAGGTAGCCATACCATTGACAAGGATGATAGGCTTTCAGGGAAGTGTTGTAAGTCTGCGAGGGGATCGTCGCATTCACTAGAATGAGGTAGGCCATTGTGGGAGTGGTTGTTGGACTGAGGAAAGATGAGTGCATGTCTGGGCCGAGGTGGATAGTATTGATGGATGACCACACCTCGATTAGTATGAGGATCGTTGGATTTGAAGCAATGTGGGGCATGTACAACATTCGATTGGATGAGACCTATGGGCGAGGCCCGTTCGATTGTGCAAGAATAGGTGAGACCCGTGGGCGAGGACCATTTGATTACGATAGTGTGGGTGAATCCTGGCGAAAATTGGATGTAATAAGGTAATGGATTACATTTAGAATGGGATGACTTTGTGGTCAGTGATCGTTATCTGTGTGGTGGTTAGGATATGGTACCCCTTATTAGTTAGACTCTTAGTGAGAGCCTTGTGGTGGGACTAGGTGTGACACTTTCAGTCTCCGCGGTGGATTGGGGATTTTATATCTCGGTTTAATGGAAAGTTGCCGTGGAATCGGTAGATTTTGGATAGAATGCAAGTGTAAATCTTTGGATTTCAGGGCGTGAGTTACGTTCCCAGTTGACACAATGGGTTGAGATTCGCGTTGGGAGTCGTCTTTGTTTATATGAAAGATATTTTCAATAGCAAGGTATGCTTAAGATTCTGTCTGCCAAAGTGTCGACTTGATGATTTAGGACCGAAAGGATTTATTTTATTTCGGATTGCAGAGATAAGTCCTATTGATAGTATTTCCGAATGCATGTCCGGAAGTCGGATAAGGTATTGGATTCCTGGATTTGAGCTGAGTAGTGATGATCATCCTTCATTGGTTAAGGTTAGTGGGACCAGGCATTCATTCGTTGTCAGTATACGAGTTCTGCTAAGGATGGGTTCGATTATTGGAAGGCCATTGTATGTTGGGGTCGAATTTCATCAGGGATCTAGAAGTGTTGGTCGAATCGACTGTTTTCCTAGTGAGTAGCAAGGAGTGATTTCGAGGACGAAATCTAATTTAAGTGGGGGAGAGTTGTAACACCCTGTTTCGAGTCATTTCATAATTCGGGACCATGACCCGAAGATCAATTATCATAAGGCTTCCGACCTTGGGGAAGGGAGGTTTATACAAAGGTGTTGTAAACTTAACTCTGATAATGTATGGTTACTAATCAGACAAATGTTACTCAATGGTTTTGAAACAAAGGTTTTAATCAGTTCATCTTTTTTATGAACAAAAATCTCTCTATAATTTTTGGGGCGTTACAATGTGTGCTAAAAAGATGATACATCTGAACTTTCTGGAAACTGAAAACTGGATCTGCTAATGTCAGGAATTGTTGTAGGAAAGGATTGGCGAAAACACCATATAACAACACAAAATGTAAAATATAGGAATAGTTTCTCGGGAATTTTCATCTCGTAAAAAGATGACACCACATCATCATTGTGAACGTGTCATGGTGTGGAAACTAATAGTAGAAATTTTTTCACGACTAGAAATGAACTCGAGTTTTGTCGGCCAAACTCTCCTCTCGTCACTCGTATATGCTCTTCCCTCTAGTAGGGACTTTAATAAAGTCTCGACACCTCTCTTGTGTAGGTAAGTGAAGAAACACTGATGTGATGCAACGCCTCTCGTGAAATATCTCATGAAAAAACCGCACTCGGTCCTAATTGTTGAAATTATTGAAAGTATCTAAATGGAAATACAACTGAGCAAAGATCTAAAACTTCAAGAGCATCAACATGGAAATCAAAATTAAACAAACTAAAGATAAAAATAAAAATAAAATCATACTAAAATAACTAAAAAGGATAGCACGATCACTCATCTTTTTCGGAATCGTGCTATAATTGTTGATTAAATATCCTGCATACAAGAAGTGGTTTGTGTAAATTGAGACTTTTGGGGACCCGTCGAGCTCTTTCTTTTGTTTTCTTTACACAAGTAACTAACTAGTAGAACAAAAATCGACCAAACTAGTCAAGACTAGAAAGAGTTCGGTCTTCCACTTAACCACCACAATACCTCTTGCTATACTATGCTTCGTGGATTGAGTTAGACAAATCACCAATGTAGTAGACTAAAAAAAGTCAAGAATTTCCTAATCACTTGCAATCTCTAAATCCATGAAAAGAGAAAAACCAAGCAATACGTATTATACACGAATTCATGCATAAAACAACAAAAACCTTCCCGATAAGTCACATGTTATCAAAGAAATTAAAAATATACTAAAAATGAAAAAAAGTAAATAACGAATTATTAAATAAAATAAATTAATTGAAAACTGCTCATCGGAAACAGCGCTAAACACTTGATGTGTATTTTTAATGTTCTAGTTTTGATTACTAATGAACAGGATAAACTGATTGAAAATGAATCACTTCACGTACATTAGTTCAGATTGAATTACATCTCAAAATCATTGTTAAATTCAATAATAGTGCAATGGGTTTATTAGTTGGTTATTGAATTCTAATGTGAGTGGTTACCTTGATTGGATTTCCTAGTTCTAACAATTAATGAACGACTAACACAATGATCATGTAATTAGTGAGCACATAATTAATTTAATGTACATATATTTAGAATATGAAACATATGATGTAGTGATTTCTCATCAATGTTCATGACAATCAATAAATGCATATATAACATATCTAAACTCTGTAACACAGTCAAAATCACCAATTAATATTATGTAACCCTAGGATTTGTTCGATCACTAGTCCTAATAGGCTATAGTCATAAAACAATTAAAATTCAAGTCATTTAATCAGTTTGGTTATCTAAACTACACATAACTCAACAATAGGTAACAAAAATCATAACTTTAACATAATAGGTGATGTGATCAATCAAATACAATTAATAACCAACCTAATAACATCTAAATTGTTGAATTCAGCTCATAATATCGAGGTTTATCTACTCCAAACAAAAGCAAAATGTTTTAACACATAAATTCAGAAAGTAAAAATAGAAGGAACGCAATTAGAATACTATTCATGAGCAGAAACGTAAACCGAAAGATTCCCATCACGGATACGCTCTTGAATCCTTCATATCTTCGTTCCATATATGTTTAACGGCCATTCGACCGCCTTCTAGACTCTCAAATTCGCAGCTTGAAGGTTTATGTTTGCGGAATTTGAATAGGATTGTAACCTGTCATTAGGGTTAGTTTTTTGGCTTTAATTATAGGTCTCAGTATCGCCACGATGTCGTAATGCCTTTTCCATGTTGTGGAAATTGGAATACATATCATACTCAACCTCGTAAACCGACTCGGGCTTTTTTCATGATTTTTATATCCACCGCATCGTGGTAATGCCTTTTCCATAATGTGTTAACTGGAATTTACATTTTCGCACGCACACTAAAGTCGTTCTAAATTTTGTCTAGTTTTCGAAACATCTTGAATCTCCTCAATCGGAGTTACGAGTCATTAGATATGGCCAAAATATTGATGAGAGGTCAATCTGTCAATCAACATCCTTTGTGCGTCTTTTTCAGCACCATTCTCCTCTTTTTGCATCCCAGCTCTGATTTTAACTATAATTTAATATTTTAAAGCATCATAAGTTCATTTATCTTAAAATATAACATATTAATAAAATATATTCAGATAATGGCCTAAAATATAGAGTTAAATATGGCCATATTAAAAAGAGACTCTCAATTCTCAAGATGGATGATGCGAATATATGTTGAAATTAGTCGAACTAATGGATCGTTCAGATTAACCTCAATGCATACTGATTCAAATACATCCAAAAGTTTGGAAAAATGTAGTTGTGGAGTCATTATATTGAATTTATAAACTAGAAATGCATTACCAAGTATCCAATTGGATCGGTTTTTGGATATCATTTGACTACAAGTCTTATGATAAATGCAACTCGTGTTCATCTAGATAGAAGATGAATACATTACTTGGTAATATGAACATCTGTTGGACTTAATTCAAACTAATCGACCATTTAGGTAAACCAAAATATGTTATATAAAAACATTGAGTCTGGAACCTTTCAGGTGTTCAGAGCTGTCAAAAAATTGTTTGGAATCAAATGGGCATAAGGATAAGATACTCAAATCTAGTAGGGATAGTGGGCATCTTAGTTAAAACCTTGTCAATCATCTAACGAATTATAAAAAGGATTCATGAGCAATCTCTACCCAGAACATTGTCACAAGAAGTGTAGTTGGAAAGAGAAAAAAAATTAGCATTTGTTTTGATACTTGATGAGTCGTATTATGCTTTACAGAACAAATCATTGGTTCTACCATGAATAGAGTTACAAGATTCCTTGTTCATACATCAACTAATAAGGTTTATGAGACACTATATGTGATGTGGAGTGAGGATTCATACTTCATTAGTAAATATGGCAGTCTATGATTGTGAGTCTTATGCTCGACGTAAAGCGCTCGACAATCTAAGGCTTAGAACATAAATGTGTTATTTCGTTCGACATCCGAACAAGTGTCTTGGATAATTGGTTTATAAACTTTTTAAGAACAAAATGTATTTTGCTCAAAGAATAGTCCTTATTGGAAGGGAGCTGATGTCCAAGAGAGCTAGTAGGAGCCACACTGATCATGATAGGATTCAAGAGTCAATCAAGGAATAACCTACAATTGTCCTAGCTTTTAGTTTTAATTTGACAGAGCTATTAAGGAAACTGACATTCCTTCGACCCTTCCTAATAGATTTTACGGAGGACATCATAGTCCTATATATATATATATATATATATATATATATATATATATATATATATATATATATATATATATATATATATATAATCTATATTAGGTGGAAATGAGTCATTAGTAGACAGTAGTCAGAATTTACCAGCTATTAGATGCTATGGCAAGCTCTATAAGGCTGCAAGATGGAAGGTGGACACAGAGAGCAAGATTCAGTCTATGGATGTTTGAAACATCGATTGATCAAACACTTGACCTTAAAACTGTTAGTGTAAATAGATCTTAAAGAAGATAGCAAACATGGATGGGAACTAACACATAGTCAAACTGTTGAGAGAAAACTTAGAGACACACTTGAACAAACGTTAGAACAAGTAGTATTGCGGAATAGTTAATCTCGAAGGATATAAAAGCTCAACAATAATATTAATAAGTTAGAGTTAGATAGTTAGAGAATTAGTTGCGGAAAGTAAAGAAATAGAAATGACAACAATTATTATATCAAGTATACACATAAGTTGATTCATAACAAGGAATGCATTCAAACCGAGTTAATAAGGAAGATCAAACTTAATGATTAAGTCACGAAAGACTTGCTTAGAAGAGAGGTTATAGTCAATAGTATTCTAGCAAGATTTAAGAGTAAGAAGTGGTGCGTAGTAAGATAGAGAGATAGAAAAGATAACTTCAGAGAAGTGTATTCAAAATAGATAGATGCGTGAGTTATCCGTATTGAATACAAGAGAATGAGCTCTATTTATAGAGACTCATGAAGTACACTAGATTACATCTCTAAGAGTAGCCATGCAAGGCATACTGGACAATAGAGATTATTATAATAAAGACAAGTAAAGTAATCTAGTTAAGTGACTGCGGTAGGTAGACTCCGGATGCGGTTGCTGATGAAGGAGCTTGACTGCGGGTGCTGGATGGCTGCGGTAGCTGAAGAGGTTAGGGTAGCTGAATTTCAAGAGGGTCACTTTTTATGATTCAACAATTTCCCCTAAGTGACCTCTTTAACTTTTGTTCAGCTATCAAGTTTGAGGAACTTGATCAGGATCCACCAAAACTTCCTGATGTTTTCCAGCCAGGTGATTCTCCTTAAGATCTCGAACTTGACTTCTGTGGTAGTGTGCTTTGATCTTTCAACTGCGGTCCGGCAGATGTCAAGTTGCTTCTTGGTGAGGCGATGCATGGCAGTCATAGGAATGAAATATTTGACATTATCGATCTTCCTTTTGAAAATGACTCCAAGTTCAGGAAAGTTGGTTGCACCTAAGGATCTTTCTTCATAACCTTCGGTAGGCATCGGTGCGGGATCGAGAGGTGGTAGATCAAACTTCTTGGCAATACTGGGGTAGATGTCTGCGTCGATTTTGGCAAAATCGCAGACAGTTTCCTTAAAAAAGGTATTGGCCCTTTAAAGCGCAATCTTCATTTTCGGGTGCTTTTCTGACTTGTTCTGAAACACCTTAGCAATGAGAAAGACTTCTTCCGGATTCATGCAAGGGAAGTCAGCTTGGGTGCGGACGTAGTCATGTTCTCATCTGGTGAGGGTGTACTGGATGAAGTCAGCCTTCATGAAGTTCCGAAGTTTGTAGTTCTTGACTGCGGATGGTCTATCGTTAGACCATATTTTCTGAATGGGAGAGGCATGCTTAGCATAGAAAAGACTAAGTCTCTCGAATTCCATTGGCAGTCTCTTGTGGTCTAGAAGGCTGCGGTCGAATGGCTCGAAAACTGTGAAGTACTTAGCATTTGGAGAGATTGGAACATCCCAGTAGTCATCCGAAGGAGGTTCAGCATATGTGAGGTGAGGTCTGTAATCTTCATCTAGCAGTCTGCGGTGAGGATTGATCCAAGAGTTGATCAAGGATTCGTCCATGACCGTGTCAAAACCGCATTCTCTCCATATTAGCTAAGCCAGTTTGGCTGCCTTCCAATCTTTCTTCCTTTGGGTGGTGGCAGGAGAGTCAGTTGAGCTTGGACAGGACATATGCTCCACCAGATTTTTAAAGTGAGGAGGGATCTCTGGCTTGTTAGGAGTGTTCTCCTTTTGTGGTGAAGTATGAGGAGGTGGAGTATGGTGAGATGGTTGCGGTGAGGGTTGCAGTGTAGGAATTTTTTCTGTGATGATGGGGGGCTCTGATGTTGAGAGATTGATTGATCGGAGTGATGGACTTCTTCTTCTTCACTTTCCCCTCTTGAGGAATGCAACGGAGGAGCTTCCTGAAGCCATTGTTTAAGGCCATCAACCTTGGCATAGACTTCTTGAAATTGAGCTTTGAGGGCTTCTGCCAATTGTTGATTGTTGGGGATGGAGGGGTTGAAGAGCAGCCTGTGAATCTCTTTGGTGAGTTGAAGGATTTCAGGACCGTGGAAGTTGGAGGACAGGGATCGTTGCAGTCTGTTTATGGTGGCTTGAAGAACTGAGATAGTGGACTTATACGCAGTGTGAGTCTCATCTATCAGTTTTTGAGACTGAGTGGCTTGATCCGCAATGGCTGCTTTGAGATCTTTCATGATTGCGGTCACCTCAGAGATGAGGCGTTCCGCAGCAGCCATAAAGTCCTTGTGATCTGCTTTGCGGTTGTTGTCAAGGGACCGGATCCCCATTTCAACTTTGAGAGAAATTCGCTCAACAGCCAAGCGCTCACGCGTTTCCAAGCGCTCTATTCGTTCGACCAGAGACTGCGGCCCTGGGGTGTCTTCTGGTTGCGGTTGAGTTGGCTTGACCGCAGCTAAGATTTTATCGACTTTTGCTTGTAAGCTCAGAAACTCCTTTCTCGTGACCGCATTCTTCTTCTTTTTCTTCTTTTCTTTGGGTTTAGAAGTTGAATGGTGAGAGCCACTGGATTCCTCCTCTTCATCGAACATCATGAGGTCATCATCAGAAGGGTTGGGCTTATTTACCTCCTGAATGTCTTCATCATCAAGACCGAAGGTGGGAGCAGAACTGACCTCGATTGCGGTTCCTTCGTCTTGTGATTCATGAACTGTTGGAGTTGGAATTGGATTTGGAGTTGGAGTAGGAGTTGGAGTTACTCTGGAGGTACCTGCACATTCACCTGTTGCTTGGGCTTTAAGAATTGTTTCAGCCATCTCAGTCATCCAGTCTTGAACCTTTTGAATGGTGGCTACGGTATTGGCATTGTTGATTGCATCTGCCCAATACTTAGCCACTGACTGGATTTCTTGCTCCTTCTGTTGTTGTTGCTTGATCTGTTGCTCCTTGCGGGCTTGGAATGCCCTTCTGAAAGCAGCATATTTCTTTATTTCTGACTCGGTTACCGGAGTGTAGCGTAACCATGAGTCGTTTGATTCATCGCCGTCAAATCCATGAAATCGCACTGAAGTGTCCTTCGGGTCCACGGATCCTTGCACGTTTGTGCTCACCGTGCCTAAACCACCTGCTGCGGATGTAAGCAAAGTAGGATTTCCTAAGCTTCCTTGGTCTCCTTGACCCGTGGTCAAGTTTGGCCTCGGCTCAGTTCTGGCATGGGCGGAAGAAGTGCCCTGCGGTTGGGAAGGTGTTTGAAGTGTTTGGGAGACGTTCAAAAGGATGGAGCGCAAATCCTCAGGTGAAAAGAAATGCAGTCGGGAAGCCCTGGAGACCTTAGGGCGAGTACCAATGTCATCCTCATGGGAGTGAACTGGGGGGAGTCTCCACGATGTGGTGAATCAGACTCACTTTCTGAGTCTGATTGGAAAATGATAGTGGTGTTGAATGGGTCTGCGGCCACCCCAAGGACTACTGGAGCCTTTTGAGAGGCTTCAGTATCGGTCCGCTCACGCATTTGGCCAGAGGTATCGGTTTTTCATTTCTTAAGGATAGCAATTGGTTGCCTATCCTCATCAGAATCACTATCAGGTGTGGTTGCGGTTGGTTTGATTTTACGTTTCTTGGTGGTTACGGTTCGTTTTGGAGCATCCTTCTTGGGAGTTCTTTGTTTCTTCTTGGTGGGCAATTGCTTTCTTCTTTGAGAAAGATTGGAAAGAGTAGTGGCAGAAGGGACTGCGGTACCTTCAAGGTTAATGGTTGTGGATGGGTTCTGAAGAGGCGGGGTAGGAGGGTATTGGGCAATACCTTCCGTAGCCTCAATATGATCTGAGAGATCAACAGTCTCAAGACCAAGTGTGGAAAGAATGTGGGTAGGGAGTCTTCGAATTGGTCCAAAAACAGTTTGATCAGAAGAAGGATTGTACCTTTTGAGATCCTTGGTGACAAAGAAATCAATGCCACTGCCCATGTTGATTCTTGCATCCGCATGAAGGTCTGAAATGCAGAGTGACCAGAACCTTGCACAGGTGAGCTCGGTTGGGTTCTCCCTTGGGTTCTCCTTGGGAATGTATTGAAGAAAGTCGTCCCATAAGATCTGCCCGTAGTTTACATCGTGTCCTGTGAATATACTCCATACCAACTCTAGAAGCTTCAGTCCCATATTGTCTGTGCCTCCGGTTCTGCCGGATAGACTGTGGATGACGAAATGACAAACAAATTGCCAGACCGCAGGCAGTTGGTTTTTCTTTAATTCCCCAATTCCCCTTATCTTTTTCTGATAACCCATTTGGTAAAGGGCTGAAGTAACGTCCGCCATGGATGGGGAGAAGATCTTGATGGAGGGATGAACAAGAAGGTTAATGGCAGAAAGAATTTTTTCTTTGGATAGAATGACCAAAGAATCATCAATCAGGTTAAGGTGAACTTCTTGAGGGTTTTCGATTGGGCGATAAACTGAGAATGCACATTTGAAAAGGGTTGAGATTGGGACAACATCTGTGAAAGCATCAAAGGGGCCAAACAGGGGATGATTCTTCAGAAACTTAATCATCAGCTTGATAGGAGCATTATAGGATGGATGATCTTCGAACACTGCTCTGAAGTTGCTTGAAGAAATCGTGGGAGAGTCTGAACCAGTAGGGTTCACTGATCCTGAAGCCGTGGATTCTTTATTGGATGCACCGGATTTCACCATAGTAGGATCTTGAGAGAAAGAGTAGAAAAACAGAGTTCTTGAAGGATTTGAGAGGGAAAGTTCAATGTTCAGAAAGCGTAAAGTGATTTTGGGAAGAAGACGGGTTTATAAAGGGATGAAATTTTTACCCTAGGTAAAAAAAAGAATAAGGTAAAACGTCGTTTGGAGGGAATCTTTTGAATCGGAGATTAAATCTTAGCCACATAAAATCAAACGGTTTATAAAAGATTTTTGAGATTTGCCAAAAGAGGGTTTGCATTTAATGAAAAGTCAGAAGGACATCATCACGTCAGGTGATCGTGGGGTGAGGGGAAAGGAAGTTGTAACAGATGGGACGTTCTGGGTAAGTGGAAAAGACAAATTAAGTATGTGATTATGGAAAAACGTTCTTTTTGTCATCATACCTAAAAATAGGTCTGACACAAGGCTTATTCAGAAAAAGAATGAGAGAGTTTCTCAAGGGAATGTTTATTGTTATTTAATGTTTTATTTAATGAAGGATCATTAAATAGTACACAAAAGATTCAAGGATTGATGAAACAGTTGAGAAATTATCAACGTGATTGCGGATGGAAACTTCATTGCGGATGACCAGGTGTCATTACGGATGACCAGATGTCATTGCGGATGGGTGGATTTATGACTGCAGTAGAAGAGACTGAGAAGAGAACTTGTACAAAAGTTAGTAATAACAAACAATAAGGACCTATGAAAAATAAGTATGATATATGGTTGCGGTACCTAGACTGCGGTACCAAAACCATCTATCATAAGTAACATTCAGTTAGAACTGCAACGGAGACCAAGGATGGTCTGCAGTATCTAACAATTCAAAAAGAATTGCGTGTCTGTATTCATCATTCCTAACATTTGCAGGAAGGTGTTAAGCTTTGTGGAGTCGAGCGCTTTTGTGAATACATCAACAATCTCTTCATGAGTATGGACAAAGATGAGTTCAATGTTACCTTTCAAGATGTGGTCTTTGATGAAATGATACCGTAGTTCAATATGCTTAGTCTTTAAGTGGTGAATAGGATTATGAGAAATAGCAATAGCACTTTCAGAGTCACAATATATCGGTATCCGCAACATTCTGTATTCGTAGTCCATAAGTTGTGTCTTCATCCATAGGACTTGTGAACAACAGCTGGCTGCGACCACATATTCAGCTTCTGCGGTAGACAGAGATACACAACTTTGTTTCCTTGAAGACCAGCTGACGAGTCTTCCACCCAAAAATTGACATCCTCCAGAGGTACTTTTGCGGTCTAATCTGCATCCGGCGTGATCCGCATCTGTGAAAGCTTGCAGGCTGAAGTCATTGCTTGCGGGGTACCACCGACCAAGAGATTTGCTTCCTTTCAGGTACCGTAATATCTGTTTGGCTGCGGTCATATGTGACACTTTTGGGTCAGCCTGATACCTTGCACATACAACAGTTGCAAAGACAATGTCTGGTCGGCTTCCGGTGAGGTACATTAGAGAGCCAATGATACCTCTATAAGTCTTGTGATCCATAAGTTCTCCTGAAGGATCAGCAGAGATCTTATAACCTAAGGCCATGGGCACCTTAGTCGAAGAACATATGCCCATAGAATATTTCTTTAACAGTTCGGTGGTGTATTTCTCTTGATGAATGAATATCCCTTTGAACTTGTTGGTCATGAGCTTGGCAAATTCATCCACCGTTCCTTGATCAGTCGATCCAAAGATGATATCATCCACATATATTTGTACAAGCATAAGGTGGTTACCATTTTCTTTTCTAAATAACGTGGGGTCAATCACTCCTCTCTAGTACCCGGATGAGACAAGGACTTCAGAAAGAGTCTCATACCATGCTCTTGGGGCTTGCTTGAGACCGTAGACTGCTTTTTCAAGCTTGTAGCAGTGGTCTGGGAATTCAACATTTTCAAAACCGGGAGGTTGCTGAAGATAAACCTCTTCTTTTAATTCCCCATTGAGAAAAGCACTCTTAACGTCCATTTGGTGTACCTTGACGTTCTTGTGAGCTGCATATGCTAGGAAGATCCGGATAGCTTCCATGCGTGCTACCGGCGCATACGTTTCATCGTAGTCAATGCCTTCAAGTTGACTATACCCTTTTGCAACTAGCCTTGCCTTGTTTCTGACTACCGCACCAGATTCATCCAGCTTGTTTTTGAACACCCATCTAGTGCCAACAATAGAGTGACCACGTGGCTTCGGAACGAGCTGCCAAACTTTGTTTCTTTGAAATTCTTCTAGCTCTTCTTGCATTGCAACTATCCAGTCAGGTTCAAGCAATGCTTCTTTGATCGTTCTGGGCTCTACCGAGGACATAAATGCTGCAGAGTGGCAATGATCAGATAGGTCCTTGGACGATCGAGTCTGGATACCTGCGGATGGGTTGCCAATGATTTGACCTGGTGGGTGGTCCTTCGTCCATACGTGTAGACGGGGCTGCAGATGATCAGCAACTGCGGTAGAGGGAATATCTTGAATATCAGGAGAGTCAGCTGTTGGAGATGGCAGTTCCCCCTGGACTTGAGAACATCCTGCTGAGTCATCTTGATTTGTTGGAACGAGAATGGAGTTTTCTTGAACAGTTGGGAGATGTTCCCCCTGGATTGCTGATGGGAGTTCCTCTGGAACCTGAGAAGGTTCCCCCTGGACTGCGGATGGAAGAGTGATAATCCTTGGATCGGTTCTCGTGTCAGTGTTCTCTATGAGTTCATCATCCGAATCCGAAGATACGTTTGATGGTAATGATTCTCTCCGGATAGGAACTTGAGCAGCATCAAGTACTGGAACCTCGACGGTTGTTGCTAGATCCGGAGTAGAGTTTTCCCCCTCAACCGGAAAGGTGGAAGTATTGAGAGATGCTACTTCAGATAGAGATGGTCCAGAAACATCAACGTGTTGTTGTTGAGCTGCGGGTGACACAAGAACTTCGGATAGTTTCGCCGTTTCAACAGGATCGAAAAGATCATCATAATTGACTTCAACTAGATTTAAAGGACCTGAAGAGGCAGGAATATTGCTTTCCATGATTGCGGTGGTTTCAGTGGATGGAGGGGCGGTGCGGATGTGAGAATCATCAAATTTCACATCGAAGCTTTCAATGATCCGCCTTGTACGTCTGATGAGCACTCGATAAGCAACCTTGTTAGTGGAATAACCAAGGAAGATGCCTTCATCAGACATCGGTGCAAACTTGTTAAGATGATCTCGGTTGTTGATCACGAAACATCTACACCCAAAGATATGAAAGAAGCGAACATTTGGCTTGCGGTTGTTAAGGCCTTTATATGGTGTTTTATTGAGGCGTTTGCACACAATGCTTCGGTTTTGGACAAAGCATGCGGTTGCTACAGCTTTAGCCCAGAAGTAGAGAGGAAGGTGTGCGAAGTTGAGCATGGATTTGGCTGCTTCTACTAGTGTGTGGTTCCGTCTCTCTACTACTCCATTTTGTTGCGGTGTGTAGGGAGCTGAGAAGTTGTGAGAGATGCCCTTGGACACCAAGAAACTGTTGAGAATATGATTAGTGAACTCGGTTCCATTATCACTGCGGATACGTCTTACTGGAAGCTTGATCTGAACTTCGATCTCTTTGATGAAGTTGATGAAAATCTGCGGTGTTTCTGACTTGAGTCTGAGGAAGAAGACCCATGTGAAGCGTGTAAAGTCATCTACTATAACCAGTATGTACTTCTTGTGATGGAGACTGGCTATGGTTGATGGACCGCAGAGGTCAATGTGCAATAGCTCCAGTGGTTCAGAAATTGAAGAATCCATTACCAGAGGGTGACTTGCTTTGGACTGTTTACCACATTCACAAGCCGGACAGAGAGTATCGTTGCTGAATTTGAGAATAGGGAGACCTCTGACTAGTTCTTCTGTGACCAAGTTGTTGATGTACCTGAAGTTGACATGAGCTAGCTTGCGGTGCCATAGCCAGCTGACTTCGGATACGGCTTTGGATAGGAAGCACAACTGCGGTCGACCAATGATCAGAGAGACATCCAAAGGATACATGGTACCTTCGGATCGGGATTTGATCAGACACGTGTTCCTATCACTTGTCATTACGTAGCAAAATTGATCATCAAATTCAACTCGATGTCCTGCTTTACATAGTTGGCCAACACTGATGAGATTGTGTTTAAGGCTTTCTACATAAGCAACCTTCTGAATAGAAAAGTTCCCCGTAGTGAGAACACCGTAACCTCGGATGATTCCATTCGCATTGAGTCCTTTTTGGTGGATTTGGTAGGATACCTTTCCATTTGTTGAAATTTTGACGTGACTTTAAAAGTGTTGGAGTGGGTAAAATACCTTTCCATTTAGGATCATTTGAGGAATAGACCTGAAAACCATTGTTTCGAAAAGACTGAACACCCTTTTGGGTTGTGTCAGAAGAAGTAGGAACGGCTTTTGAAGCTGGACTTTCCTTTTTGTTTGTTTTCTTGATGGGAGAGTTTTTTGAAAAGTAGTGTGAGAAAACAAATTTTTCTGGACTCTTGGACTTTGGAAATATGACATGTTTCTTATTTTTTGAAAAAGTTTGTCTATTTGTGCCTCGAGATCTAATTTCCTCTTTGAAAGCTTTTTTAGCTAAGGATTTTGGTGAACCGCAGTCATTGTTGTTCAACTGCGGTTTCCTGGAATTTCTAGAATGATTTTGGAAACGTGGGCTTGAGTCATCCGAACTTGAAGATTCTGGGGTTTGTGAGCATTGACCCACTTCAAAGTTCTCTATAGGTAATTCATGATGAATCACCTGAAGGGTCACGGTTCCTTTTACTGAGCAATGCGGTAGTGAAGATTTGACTACTGCATAGTAAGTCTTAGTTGGGACTTCAGTGGGAAGTTTGTGGGACTTTTGACTACAGTGTGAGACACTGCGGTCTGAGGACAGAGATCGAAAGTCTTTCGAGACTTCGGGGCCCTCAATGACAATTTCTTCATCAACGACGTATGAGGTTTGAGAATTTGGGTAAATAGTGCCACAGATAGGAATTTGATCACATGTGTGACCCGAAACCTCAGGCACAATTTCCTCAATGACACAATTATTGCTTAGACTATGTAGTCTACCTAAGTGAGTTTTGATGTCTTCGGGAAAGGTCTTGTCATTGACTGGGAAATGAAATTCTCGGTCTAGAGGGACATATAGTCTGTCTTTATTGAACCGGGGTGAGGAATCCATTGTGGTAGGATATCCATTCGACCAACCCCAATTGTATGTATTGTCCATGGTTCCATTGTTTACCAAATTTTCTATAGCTTCACTTTCATTAATCAAATTTTCAATTAAGAGATTTAAGCGTACAATTTCACTCTGAGCTAAATCTCTCTGGTTCAAAGCTATCTCTAATTGGGTTTCACTCAACATTCTTGCATCTTTTTCTAACTCTAACATACCCATTTTGAGTCTTTTGTTATCCAGTCGTCCTCTCACGTGGAACATCTCTTGGGACGCAATGTTCTTCTCATCTAAGGCTTTGTTATAGTCTGTAAGGACGGCAACACAAGTGTCATTAAGTTCATCTATGTAGGGCTGACAGTCATGCATGCTATAGTTTAGAGTTTGGATCATGAGTTTTACCTGTTCGACGATGCTTAGAGTTCCATCCTTTGCCATGTAGCAGTAGTTCTTTTCCAGCTTTGTAGACCCATCATCATCCGCAGTTGCCAGCATGCAGATTTTCCCTTTTCCTTTGACACTGCTGATGGCTTCATCTTTGTCTCCGGATGACCAAACTTGATGGTCTCGTTTGAAACGGGCTACATATGCCCTTGCCTTTTCCTTATCTTCCAACTCTTGAGCCATTCTAAGGTAGAATGCTCTGTCTTTTACTACATTGGCCTTACAATCTTTTGCAAAGTGATTCTCTTTGTTGCATTTGTGACAAATTACAACATCAGTCTTGTCTACTGAGGGAGTACCGGAGTCAGTGGTTTGAGGAGACTGCGGTACCTCCTTTGGTTGATTATTTCGAGATTGCGGTGGTGGATGAGAACTTTTGGAATATCGAGGATGGTTATTCTGGGAACCGAAGTTACGGTTGAATGGAGGTTTGTTGAACTGTTGATTCTTGCGGAAGGAAGGAGGTGGTAGACGGTTGAACTGTTGGCTAACCAGAGCAATAGCCTTCTGAAATTCTTCTTCATCGTCATACTCTGAGTCAGCTTCGTATGACTGCGGTGGAGTGTCATACGAGGGAGAGTAGAGTGACTGCGGTGGGGCTTGTGCTATGAGAACAAGTGGTCCTCCGAATTCAGCACAGTCTCTGAGTACGGTGGATTCTTGCGCTTGCAACTCTCCATAGAGCTTGTAGAATGACAAAGAGTGAATCTTTCTATCGCCCTGGACTATCATCTTAGCCGTAGTCCAATGTCTTCCCAAACCATTAAGAAACTAAAGATTTGTTTCATGGTTACTGCGGATGGTGCCCGCATTGGATAACTTGGTGACTATCAGGTTGAACCTTTTGAAGGAATCTTCCAAGCTTTCTCCGGTATGAGCTTTGAAGTTGTTGAACTCATTGAGTGCGGTAGTAAGTTTCTTGTCTTGTGCTTGTTCTGTGCCTTCGTACAGATTCTTGAGAACTTCCCAGATCTCTTTTGCTGATTTGCAATTTATGATAATATCGAAGTTGTCAGGAGCAACTCCACAAGAGATTTCATAAAAAGCAACAGCATCATTTTCCATTTTATCGAGATCATCCTTGGTGGGACGGCTCATGACTGGTTGTCCTCCTCCTAGTCTGGTTGTAGCGCCATCAGTTTGGACTGGTGTAAGGATTAGGACATGAGGTCCATCTTCTACGGATCGCCATACATCTCTACCAAGTCTCCTAAAGTATCTTTCCATTCTTTGTGACCAGTGATGATATTCATTTGCTACCAGTATTGGGGCTCGGTTAGAACCACCAACACTGTTGGAAACATTCAGAGATAACGATTGTGCCATTTGAAATTGTTTTTTTTTTTAAGAAATGAGCTTTAGTGGTATAGAAGGCCTTTTGAAAATCAGAGTTCCGTTTTCAAAAAGCAACCACTATGGCTCTGATACCAATTGTTGAGAGAAAAACTTAGAGACACACTTGAACAAACGTTAGAACAAGTAGTATTGCGGAATAGTTAATCTCGAAGGATCTAAAAGCTCAACAATAATATTAATAAGTTATAGTTAGATAGTTAGAGAATTAGGTGCGGAAAGTAAAGAAATAGAAATGACAACAATTATTATATCAAGTATACACATAAGTTGATTCATAACAAGGAATGCATTCAAACCGAGTTAATAAGGAAGATCAAACTTTGTGATTAAGTCACGAAAGACTTGCTCAGCAGAGAGGTTATAATCAGTAGTATTCTAGAAAGATTTAAGAGTAAGAAGTGGTGCGTAGTAAGATAGAGAGATAGAAAAGATAACTTCAGAGAAGTGTATTCAGAATAGATAGATGCGTGAGTTATCCGTATTGAATACAAGAGAATGAGCTCTATTTATAGAGACTCATGAAGTACACTAGATTACATCTCTAAGAGTAGCCATGCAAGGCATACTGGACAATAGAGCGTATTATAATAAAGAAAAGTAAAGTAATCTAGTTAAGTAACTGCGGTAGGTAGACTCCAGATGTGGTTGCTGATGAAGGAGCTTGACTGCGGGTGGTGGATGGCTGCGGTAGCTTAAGTGGTTGCGGTAGCTGAAGTTCAAGAGGGTCACTTTTTATGATTCAACACAAACTAAGATTAGTTGAGAAGAATGTGTATGCCTATGATGTTCAACTATGAACTAGTACGGACATCTCACAAAAAGAAATCTTTCTTTCAATGAGAAAGTTCAAGGAGTTTGAATTTTGAGAAGCGACGATGAGCCACACACACACATGGGTGTATATATATATATATATATATATATATATATATATATATATATATATATATATATATATATATATATATATATATATCAATACTAGTGGGAACACAACTGTCATCCTTGTAACGTATTTGGATAATACACAAATTGATAATAAACAATGTTCTAACTTATCTTGGGAATTGTTTCACTTTGAGACACATGGGATAAAACAATGAACGTATTGAATGTAAAAATATATGGAGATAGATTTGACCGGTTTACTAGATTAAGTGAAAGGACATAAATTTTCGAGGAGACTCAAGATACAGAACTCCAATAGAGTTCATGGTTATAAAGTATGACATGACACTGAGCGATGCTAATGTCCTAGTTTTACTATTAACGTAGAAGAAATGACTCGTGTCCTACATGGTTTTTTATGGGATTGATCATGTGTCATGACATATACTAGATCGAATGACTAGTATGCATCGGGTGTGGCAGGCTAGGTCAGATCAACTTGGCAAGAATCTATGAGTAAAAATCATGGACATTTTTTGGTCTCATAAGAGGACAAAGGAAATGATTTTTTATTATGGAAGAGATCAATGTAAAGATTACAATGATGCTAAGCTCTACACTAATAAAGACGATTCCATTTTGCACTTGGAATTCGTGCTTTTTCTAAATGGTGAAGTGTTAGCCATGAAGAGTACCAAGTGATACATCATAATGGATTTGATAATGAACTTAAGAGTATATTGTAACTAGTTAGTGTAACACCCAAATTTCAAGAATAGGAGCTCTTGGAAGTTGCATTGGTGTAGTTAAAGCTTATGGATCCAGAATCATCACCAACTTGGAATATTTTTGGAGGTATAAAGCTCTTAACTTGATGGCTCTTTATGATAGATCTACTTTAGGGCATCATTTGTGAACTTTATGGTCCCATGAGTCCTCCTTGTGGGTTTAAGCCACCCAGGAGCTAGGAAGGCTTGATCTTAGCCTTTATGATGTTCTTTGTGCATAAAAATGTTATATTGATGTGTTATTTTGGCCAATGCATGATTTAGGGTTCTTATTATGGGTCTTAATGGTTAAAAACGAGTATTGGGTCCCATTAAGTCGTACAAAACTATAAAGTTGCCAACTTTACGTGTTAGGACCTTGAAATGATGTAAATATGAGGTTTTGTACATTAAGGTCTTAAGGGATTAAGACCCTTGCTTAGCCTTTGGGACTCTGGCAGTACATTGTGCATACTCCTTAGTATGCTGCACGTATTAGGTCAGCAGCCCGCTTCTTGGTCAACGTTGAGTATGCGGGGTGTACGCGGTACAATAGACTTTCATTGGTAGGCCTTGGGCCACTATAGGGTTATTGGGCCAAGCTAGTTGGGCCTTTTAAGGAAGAGGTAAAGTAGTGTTTTACCCTAGACGTTGAGGATGGTGAGTTGGGGCCCCAGTTATGGTTAATGACCTAATTATTAATTAGGGTGTTAATGGATAACCTTTAGTGCGGAGATTATCCCTGATCGGCAGTCCGAGCATTTATCTGGTTGTTTCAGCAGTTTGAAGTGAGTCTCCTCCCAGCATTTAGTGGATCAAAGGCACAAATTCCGACCTATGGATTTTTGTTATATGTATGCTAGTTTTATGTGTGACCTTGGATGTGTGTATGTGTTGTATGTATGTCGGGCGGGGGCCTGATAAGTTAGTTGGGTGGGGCCCGTCACATGATACAAACATATCTATTCCGAGAGGGATTTAAAGTTGGGCGGGGCCCGATGCCGGGTGAGGCCTGATAGTTGTGCGGCATGGCCCATTGTATATTTTATATGTATGGTATGAGGTATTTTGGGTAACTCACTAAGCTTCATGCTTATAGTTTTTAGTATATGTTTCAGGTACTTCTGGATCGAAGGGGAAGAGTCCGGGATGATCGCAACGCACACACCATGATTTTCGTTTTATTTGAATCTAATGTACGGATATAATTTGTAGACATACTCTGATTTTCCTTTATGGGTTGATGAAAACGTTTTGGTTAATGGTTTTATTACTATGAAAACAAAATTTTTAGTTTTATATTTTGGGGATGTTACAAGTTGGTATCAGAGCCTTGGTTTTAGGGATTCACGCATACTCTCAGGTATATCTGAACTCAAACAGAGGGTTTGCCATATTTCTCATAAAAAGAAATATTTTATAAAAAGAGTTTTTCTAATAAAAGAGAGGGGTGTGGTGCATGCAATCAGCTGAGCGCAAGTAAGTTTTCCTAAAATATCCATACATGTTATGTATAATGTTTTTATTTGTAAATTAGTGGATCACATGCTAGATTAGGGCTGAGGATTTGCTCAGAATTGCATGATAGAATGCTAGGAGAGATTCCTTTATGTGCGTAATGTATGAGCTTATAGACTTGCCTGCTAGTATTTATCAGTTATTGATAGGAAGGCTTGTTTAGGGTATGCTTGATTCTGATTACTCGGTGCTCGAATGCTACTTGCTTTGTGCTTTTTAGGAGTACCCATTTGTTAGGTTTTTAGCATTCTAACACTCCTATGGTGTACATGCAACCCTATCAACCTTAGATCTATGTTTTCTCAATTATACATGCAAATATTAACTATTCCAAGGTTTCATCCTAACTAGCGTATTATGAAGCACCTATACTATAAAGTTCTAGTTAGATGACATACCTTTTGATGTAGCTTGATGTCTTCAAGCTTTAAGAGCTTAGCCCCAATAGTGTGGAAGCCTCAAATGGAATCACAAATCACCAAAACACCTTGGAAGAACTTGAGAGAATATGTATGCACACTAAAATCGGCCCACTCTTATTTTCACACACTTGTGCCAATTTTGTGAGCCAAGGACCCCTTTATATATTATGGAGGATTAGGGTTACATCCATGTAAACCCTAATACCCATGACCTTTAATTTACATAGGATCCACGGGTTAAAAGCTCCATGGACCATCCATGAAAGCTTAGCCCAACCTAAATGAACTTGGCCCATTCCATATATATAAGAGTCCATATTTAATTAGTTCTTTTTGATCACTTAATTAATTCTAAATTAATTCTTGATCAATACTAATTAAATAATATGATTCCATATTAATATATTAGAACTTATAATATATTAATATAAATCATAAATATACTATTCTCAAAAGACTATCCATATAAATTGTGCCGGTGAAGTGCAACCTAAATGGACCATGTCGGGCCGGGTCAAGTACATACCAAATATAGTTATGGACTTAGACATTAATCCAACACCATTAACATAAGCTAACTAATAAGTGAATATGTTTAGTTACATATTATTGAGAGTAGATAATTTTAGAAGGTTAGGCTTTAACTCTATTGTGCAGCTCTTGTTTAAGTCAAACCGTTGTAGCATGAGACATTTCATTCGAAGAATTATTTGGTGTCGGTAGTATGTAATTGTATTCGTAAGCTAGTTAGAGGGTGTTAGGGGAGTTCCTTCTGCAGCTGATGGCGGAGAGTGGTGTGGTGGTTGCCCTAGGAGAACCTTGGAGGTGATTTGGTGTCGAGAACCTTGTCGTATTGAGGATTGATTAGATTTATAAGGGAGTGACTTGGAGGATTCGGGGCAATCCTTGAGGAAGGTACGGATATATGTGGAAGGTAGTATGGGCCCATACTCTTACAAGGAGAGGATCCATACTCGAGTCAAGGAAAGTCACGATGGTACCAGAAAGCTTGTAGAGTGTGGTATTTTCTTCGAGTATGTTCTGATGGTTTATATGATTTATTTTAAGTGTCGTGGTCACTTGAGGAGGTACTAGTTCCGGTGATGGTTCGGGTTTGGACTTTGGGGCCGGACATATGGATGATCAAATGCGGGAGTTCATTTTATCAGAGATTACCCGCGGTATTCTTGAGCAGACTCTTGTGATCTTTAGTACGATCAAGGAGGGTATCTTGGAGATTCTTGATGAGTGTTTGGACGCTTTTCGTTCTGAGATAGCGGCGATGATGGGAGCTCACACTTTAACCTTCCGTGAGTTTCGGGCATGTAGAGCCCCAAAGTTCTTTAGGAAAAAGGACCCGATTGGAACAGATGTTGGTTGGGAAACGTAGGCAATGCTTTCCAATCTAGCCTCTGTCCGGATGAGGCGAAGGTTCGACTTGAATCCTTTCTTCTGAAAAACAGAGCTCGAGACTGGTGGGAGGAGGTTGGACATGCCTTGGGAGGCGAGACGGTTAAGTCGATGACTTGGGAGGATTTTGTGATGAGGTTCAGGCTGATTTTTCACCGGTGATTGAGGTCCAATAGTTGGCATGGGAGTTTCAGGACCTTCACCAGACTACTAAGACAATGGCAGAGATCACTGCTATGTTCCGAGCGAGGGCATTACTGGTTCGGCAGTATGTAGCAGACAAGGAGATGAAGAAGGCAAGATATCATGGTATGTTGAAGAGCGATATCAGACAGTTTGTGAGTAGATCCAGTTGCAAGACACTGGATGATATGATAGCACGAGCCAGACACACACAAGAACACACACACACACACACATAGAGAGAGAGAGAGAGAGAGAGATTGACTTGGAGATGGAGAGGAAGAGGAAGCCAAATCCGGTTTAGAGTTCAGAGAGTTCGAGCAAGAGGAACAAGGTTTTTGACTCGAGGTCGAGGGGCCAGCAGTGTCGGGGCCACTGCAGAAAGTGTGGAAAGACGCAAGATGAGGCGTGCAGGGTGGTGGTTCTTGTTGCTTCAAGTGCCGCATGACGGGTCACTTCAGTAAAGATTGCACTGCTGCCACCACCACACAGTTATCTTATCTAATTTGATTCCATTGCAATCAGAGGGGCCATAAGAAGGCTATTTTCCCGAGTTTAGCAGCAGGGGGACCAGTTGTAGCACTCGCTTCGATGACTTTGAGAATTACTGATGGTCGAAAGGGCAAGGAAAAGGTGTATGTTGTGAGGAGCATGACATTCCATCTGTCAGCCGAGGAGGCTCATGTAGCACCAAATGTGGTGATGGGTATGTAACTTCTCCTTATCTCTATATTTTTTTAAATTTTCCTGGTTATATATTGTGTTTTCTTTTAGCGTCGTGCATGTGAACGATATCTCTACTCTTGTTTTGTTAGATTCAGGGGCTACCCGATCCTTTGTATCTCTCACTCTCAACAATAGATTTGTCGATGCTCCAAGGGAGTTGGATTATCCATTCGAGGTTGGGATTGCTGATGATCGTCCTGTGCGGGTATTAAGGGTTCATCGGAGTTGTATTTTGGACTTGTTCAGTGAGCAGTACCTGATTGATTTGGTTCCTATTCCCCTGCGTGAGAACAAGGTATTTGTGGGGATGGATTGACTGAGCCCTAATGGGGAAAATATTTATTATGAGCAGTAGTTAGTACGTATTCAGAGCCCAAGTGGGGGAGAGTTGGTGATTCAGGGAGAGGGTGTTCAGCGTGGGCCGGTTCTATGTTCACCAGCTAGGGCCAGACCTTATCTTTATCAGAGTTATTTCAAATTTGTTGCCTATGTTATGGATACGCGGGAGAAGGGTAAAGCTCCTGTGGTCGATGTTCCAATTGTTCGGGAGTATCGTGATGTATTCCCGGAGGATTTGCCTGGAGTGCCTCCGAAGAGGTAGGTGGAGTTTCGGTTGACTTGGTTCCTGGAGTGGCTCCGATAGCCAAAGCACCTTATCAATTAGCACCTCCATAGATGAAGGAGTTGTGTATACAGCTGCCAGAGCTGTTAGACAAGGGTTTTATTCAACCGAGTAGTTCGCTATGGGGAGCGCCGATCCTTTTTGTGAAGAAAATGATGGGTTCTATGCATAACAACATTCATATGGTGCACATGCAACCCTAATTGCTTTGGATCTAGGTTTTTCTCAAGTTATACAAGCAAATAAATTATCCAAAGAAAGCTCTAAAACTAGCAAACACAGTACAAAAATCATATGAACATTAGGGTTAGAAGAATACCTTTCTTGTTGTTAATTTAATCTTGAGCTTCAAGAGCTTAGTGCCTCAAATGTTGCACCTCTAATGGAGTCACAAACACCAAGTAGCAACAAGGAAGAACAATAGAGAGGAGGGAGGCTCTAAAGTCGGATAGGGTATTCTCCAAGGGATCAAGTGCCGATTTTTGGAGCCTTGGGGTTCCTTTTATAGTTAAGGCTTACTAGGGTTTTCAACTGGAAACCTTAATTCCCTTGCTTAGGCCCTAAGCAACACATGGAACCTCATATGGTAGACCTTGGACGAAAACTCTATGGGCTCCCCATATATTTTCGTCCATCCTATACCAATAGGATACATTAGACCAAACTGTAATTATTACTGATTTACATAATCAGTCCCCGTTCTTTTAATCAGTGTCTTTTGATAACCAAATCAATTCCAAATTAATTTATGATCAATACTAATTAAATAATATGATTTTGTCAGTTAATATATTATTCTTATAATATATTAATAAATCATTTATCAACCCCATTCTCTATAAAGCATCCTATCAGTTGCTATGGTGAAGGCAACCCAAAAGGACCATGCTACTATCGGGTCAAGTACATCCCAATTATAGTTATGGGCTTAGACACCTAATCCAAAAGAAGAAGGATGGGTCGCATCGGATGTGTATCGACTACTGGGAGCTGAATAAGCTAACAGTGAAGAACCGTTATCCACTCCCGAGGATTTACGATTTATTTGACCAGCTCCAGGGTGCATCTTGGTTTTCCAAGATTGATCTGTGTTCTGGTTATCATCAGAGGAGGGTCAGAGAGGAGGATGCACAGAAGATGGCCTTCCGAGTTCGTTATGGTCATTAAGAGTTTATAGTGTTCCCTTTCGGGCTCACCAATGCTCCAGCCGCATTCATGGATCTCATGAATTGTGTATGCAAACCCATATTGGATCGGTCTGTTATTGTGTTTATTGATGACATCCTGGTTTATTCCAAGACCAAGGAGCTGCAAGAGGAGCATCTGAGGGAGGTATTGGAGACGCTGAGGAGGGAGAGACTGTATGCAAAGTTCTCCAAGTGTGAGTTCTGGTTGCACGAGGTGCAATTTCTGCGGCATCTTGTCAACCAGAACTGTATTCTGGTCGATCCGGCCAAGGTCTAGGCGGTGATGAGGTGGGAGGTTCCGAGGTCTCCATCTGAGTTTCAGAGTTTCCTTGGATTTAGAGGTTACCATCGGAGATTCATTCAACTTTTCTCCAGGATAGCAGTTCCATTGACCCGGTTGACGAAGAAGACAGTCATGTTTCGTTGGGGGACTGAGCAACATGCAATTTTGGACACCTTGAGACAGAGATTGTGTGAGGCGCCGATTCAGACCCTGCTGAAGGGTGTTGGGGATTTTGTGGTTTATTGCGAAGCATCGATCATGTGTTTGGGTGCAGTATTGATGCAGCGGAGTCATATGATTGCTTACGCTTCGAGGCAGCTGAAGCCTCATGAGGCGAATTATTCTACACATGATTTGGAGTTGGGGGTTGTAGTGTACTATCTGCACGGATCACAAGATCCTGAGGTATTTGATGGATCAGCCGAATGTTAACATGACGTAGCATAGATTGTTTGATGTTGTCACACCCCAAAACCAAGAACGGCGGAAACGTTCAGGGGTGGAGGACGTCATGCAAAGCGTCATAAGAGTGCAAAGTAGTAAACAAGCAACAACATCATCCATTGCATTAAAAGTAAAGTTTTAATACATGAGTGTTCTTTCATAGTAATAAGACACCAAAATATGTAATCAAAATAAAAGAGAAGTCTTGTCTGTGCTCCGTCTTCTCAAAACCTGTTCATCGTACCTGTCTACTGGTGACCTGAGAATACAAGTTATTTTGAAAGCGTAGATCAGCATAAAGCTGGTGAATTCATAAGTATTTTAGTGTCATTGATTTGTAAAGCTGTTATGAAAGACTTGCAAATGTTTAATGAAACATTTAGTATAAGTGTGAAAACCCTAGAAAATCCCATATTTCCTACTAGTATAAAAGGTAGTCTTCTACCAAGACCCGAATGCTTTGAAGGTTTGCATTTCTGTATCAATGAAGGTTTTTCCCATGTACAACTATTATTATAAAAATATAGTCTACCTCATCGTTTATGTGAATGTGTCACAAAATAAAAGTAATAGGGAAAATTATATAATCATTGAAATCGTATCCTTTTGCCTTAGGATATTCACGGCGTGGAAACTCACCGAACAGTACAACCGAGAACATCCGTCGATGAACAGGTCCCGCTGTAGCTAGCAGCCAGGTGTAGGATGGTCAGTCCCGTATAGTATATATAGTATCTCTCTCTATATAGTATATAGTATTTCTTTCTGTATAACAAGTAATAGTATCTCTTCATATAGTATTTAGTATATTTGTATAAACTCATGAATGAACTGACTCTTGTGTAATTCCTTGTACTAGGAATGGTAATTTGTATCTCCTAAACTATACCTATAATACTTTACTGGAATGTAGATTGAATGTCCAAGTAGGTTTATACACCCTTGCTACTTAAGAGTGTTGGAACTGAAGAAAGAATGAAAACCCTCATATCAATACATATATACATGAAACATAAGTGTATAGATATGGTTTTTATCAATAAGTTGAAAGAGGTTTTGTAATACATTTAAGACTTTTGAACAATAAATAATAATGACTTGATGTCGGTTTATAAAACGATTCAAGAGTAGTTTATTTGATAACAAAGTATAAAATAACTGTAAACCATTGTATTTAACACATTTTGAAGTATGTGAAAATCAGTTAGTTGAAAACACTGTTATAAATCACATGCGATTGATTCTATAACTTCCTGTTTTCTACTTGTATTCCCCGCCCCCCATGAAAGCATTTAAAATCATTTAAAAGGATTGATTAAGGGGTATGAACTCACCTGTAGTGAGTAACTCGAATGAAAGATCGATATAGGATTGTTGGGTGTCAATTGGAGTCTTGAGCACAAACGAATCCTATTTAACATATAATTACACATATATGAATACATTCCATGTATATAACCACTAAAAGTGCTAGGGACACACCTTAGGGACATAAAAACACTTAGAATTAAGTGTTACAACCATATATGATTGTATATAAGGGTTATATGGCTATACAAGGGAGTGTATGGTCAAAATGCACAACATTTATGTGTGTGCGGCCAGGGTGTGCGGCCAGGATGTGTGTGCGGCCGCACACTCCCTATGAAATGTGCCAAAACGTATTTTAAGGCTTTAGAACTCATCTAGGAAGGTTTCTTACTTCATGCCTTAGCCTTATATGGAGTTTATTGCCATTTTTGGACCTAAAAAGGGTGTGTGCGGCTACACATGGTCTGTGTGGCCGCACACCCTTTATGAAGATGATAAAATCATGTTTTTCTAGTATATCATCAAGTATTCTTAGCATATAACAAGTTGTGATAAGTGTATACACGTTATAGAGGCTTGAAAGGGTGATTACGGTCCAAAACTAGAGTGTGTTCTTGGTGATCTTGGTGTTCTTGGTGTTCTTGACTAAAAATGGATGTTTTCATGGATCAAACCGAAGGGTTTTTCTAGTTAGGGTCGTGTATCAACAAATAAAAGGAAGGATTACTACCTTTTATGAAGATCAAGATGAAGATTTGGATGATACTTGAGAGGATTTCGAGTTCTAGCTTTGAAGAAGTGGAAAAAGTGTTCAAAATGGCTAAGTGTTGAATATATAGGTGGGAGTGTGCAGTTGGTATGGGTGTGCGGCCGCACACACCCGTGTGTGGCCGTAGACTCAAGTGTGCGGCCGCACACTCCATGTGTTGGAGTGTTTGGCCCGATTTTGCTTGATATGCATCGTGTTATCCCATTTCTAGGTTCCTACCTTAATTGTACTGGGTTTAGAACACTCAAATAGACCCCAAATAGTGCTAAAAGCTAGCGATACGAGTCTATCTTTGATTAAATTGATCCATTGATCGAGATAGAAATTTCGGGTTGTCACACCATCCCCCTGCTAGAAGGAATTTCGTCCCGAAATTAGAGTTTAAGCAAATAAGTAGTTACAAATAACTAAGTAAAAAGACGAGAATATTTCAGTTTCATCTGATCCTCTCTCTCCCAAGTGAATTCAGATCCTCGTTTGGCGTTCCAGCGAACCTTCACTATCGGGATACGGCTTTGGTTTGTTTGCTTGACCTCTCGGTCCATGATCTCTACAGGTTCTTCCATGAAGTTGAGGCTCTCGTTGATCTCGATCTCGTCGAGTGGGATTACAAGAGTCTCGTCGGACTGACACTTTCTCAAGTTCGAGACGTGGAAAGTAGAATGTACGTTACTGAGTTTACGAGGTAAGTTAAGTTTGTAAGCTACAGGGCCGATTCTAGTGAGAATCTCGAAGGGCCAGATGTATCTTGGATTTAGCTTTCCACGCTTTCTAAAGCGTATCAAGCCTTTCCAGGGTGAGACCTTCAATAGAACACGGTCGCCCACCTGGAATTCCAATGGTTTCCTTCGTTTATCTGCGTAGCTTTTCTGTCGGTCTCTTGAGGATTTCAATCGTTCACGAATCTGAACGATCTTCTATGTCGTTTCCCGAATGATCTCCGGACCTGTGAGAGTGCTGTCAGGAACTCGTCCTTTAGCTAACTGGGTATCACCCACCTCAGCCCAGCACAGAGGGGATCTGCACTTTCGGCCATAGAGGGCCTCAAATGGAGCAACCTTTATGCTCATGTGATAACTGTTGTAGGAAAATTCGACAAGGGGTAAATGAGTATCCCATGCCTTCCCAAAGTCGATCACACAGGCTCGCAACATATCTTCCAAGGTTTGGATAGTCCTCTCACTTTGTCCGTCGGTCTGTGGATGGTAGGCTGTACTCATGTCCAGCCTAGTTCCTAGGGAACTTTGTAGCGACTGCCAGAACCTCGAAGTGATTGTACTATCTCTGTCCGAGATAATGGATATGGGAACACCGTGCAGTCGTACAATCTCCAGTATGTAAGTTCTTGTAAGCTTCTCCATCTTGTCTGTTTCTTTGATAGGCAGGAAGTGTGCGGACTTAGTCAATCTGTCGACGATGACCCATATGGTATCAAGTCCACCCGTTGTCTTAGGCAACTTGGTTATGAAGTCCATAGTGATCCGCTCCCACTTCCATTCCGGTATCTCCGGCTACTGTAGTAGACCGGAGGGTTTCTGGTATTCGACCTTGACCTTGGCGCTCGTAAGGCATTTACTCACGAAGGTAGCAATCTCTGATTTCATGTTAGGCCACCAGTATAGCTTTTTAAGATCCAGATACATCTTATCTGAACCTAGGTGGACGGAATAACGAGTGTTGTGCGCATCGGTCATGACCAAGTCTCTAAAACCACCGTGTTTCAGTGTCCAGATCCGATCCATGAGATACAAGGCTCCGCCACCTTTGACTTCCAAGTTCTTATCCATCCCTCTCAGGGATTCACTCGCCACATTTTCAGGTTTCAAAGCGTCGAGCTGAGCCTCCTTAATTTGCGTGGACAAGTGTGAATGGATAGTTAGAGTCAAAGATTTGACTCTACGAGCAGAGTATTGTTTCCGACTTAGGGTGTCAGCTACTACGTTGGCTTTACCCGAATGATAACGAATTTCACATTCGTAATCACTGAGTAGCTCGACCCACCGTCGTTGTCTCATGTTGAGCTCCTTCTGGTTGAATATATGTTGTAGGCTTTTATGGTCTGTAAAGATAGTGCTTTTTGTACCATACAGGTAGTGTCTCCAGATCTTCAGAGCAAACACAACTGCTCCTAGCTCAAGATCGTGGGTGGTGTAGTTTACTTCATGTGTCTTCAGCTGTCTCGAGGCGTAGGCGATGACCTTACCTCGTTGCATCAGAACACAGCCGAGCCCTTGATTTGAAGCATCGCAATAGACAACGAAGTCTTCTATCCCTTCGGGGAGGGATAATATTGGTGCGGTGCACAAGGCTCGCTTGAGCGTTTGGAACGCTCTCTCCTGCTTCTCTTCCCAGTCAAAGGCTACGCCCTTCTGGGTCAGAGTGGTAAGAGGTTTCGCAATTCGGGAGAAGTCCTGAATGAACCTGCGATAGTAGCCAGCGAGACCTAGAAATTGACGAATTTCTGTAGGTGTCTTCGGTGCTGACCAGTTCTCAATGGCCTTGATTTTGGAAGGGTCCACGTGAATTCCCTCTTCACCAACTACGTGGCCCAAGAATTCGACTCTTTGAATCCAAAATTCGCACTTAGAGAACTTCGCATAGAGCTTTTCCGATCGTAATGTTTCTAAGACTCTTCGTAGGTGTTGACTATGTTCCTCCTTACTTCGAGAGTAGATGAGTATGTCATCGATGAAGACAATGACGAACCGATCCAAGTAAGGACGACACACCCTATTTATTAAATCCATGAATATTGCGGGCACGTTTGTTAATCCGAATGGCATCACTACAAACTCGTAGTGTCCATAACGAGTTCGGAAGGTTGTCTTGGGAACATCCTCCTCTAACACTCGTAGTTGGTGATACCCAGATCATAGATCTATCTTCGAGAAGTAGTTGGCTCCTTGAAGTTGATCAAATAAATCGTCAATGCGGGGTAGAGGATAACGATTTTTAATGGTAAGCTTGTTGAGTTCCCTATAGTCGATGCACATACGAAACGATCCGTCTTTCTTCTTGACGAACAAGACCGGTGCTCCCCATGGTGAGAAGCTTGTCCTAATGAATCCCTTCTTGAGAAGTTCGTTAAGCTGACTGGAAAGTTCCTGCATCTCTGCTGGTGCCAGTCGATATGGAGATTTGGCTACTGGAGTAGCCCCTGGCACTAAGTCGATTCTGAACTCGACTTGGCATTGAGGTGGTAATCCCGGTAGTTCTTCTGGAAAGATGTCGGGAAAGTCACGTACTTCTGGGATGTTCTGAATGTCTTTCACCTCTTGACTCGTATCGACGATGTGTGCGAGGAATGCATGATTTTACTTTCGCAAGCACTTTTGAGCTTGGATACACGAAATGATGCGAAGGTTCGTACTAGGTTTGTCGCCGTGGATAACTAGAGTTTCGCTGTTAGGGAGGTAAAGACGAACTGCTTTCTCAAAGCACATGATGTCGGCGCGACGATGACTTAACCAATCCATGTCGATTATGACGTCGAAACTTTTAATTGGGACCGACATGAGGTCTATTTTGAAAGTATGACCATCTAGAATTAGAGTACAACCTATGTATATGCAGTTAGTACTTTCCGTTTTCCCATTTGCCATTTCTACAGTGAATGGTTCATCTAGTGCAGGTGGTTTTTGTCTAAGCAAGTGTGCAAATTTCTGGTTTACGAAGCTTTTCTCTGCTCCACTGTCGAAAAGTATGCATGCATAAGAGTTATCGAGGAGAAACGTACCAGTGACCACTGTGGGGTCGGCAACCGCTTCCTCGTGGCCTATGGCCAGAACTCTTCCTACTCCGCCAGCTATCCCTGCCTTAGGGCAGTTCCTCTTGTAGTGGCCCACTTCACCACAACCGTAGCAAGCTTGGCTCACACCGGCGTTAGGAACTTGACCGATCGGCCTTGCTGGAGTCTTGCAGAAACGGGCAGTATGCCCCCTTCTGTTGCAGTTAGTGCACTGCATTTCCCGGCAAGGTCCGTATTGGTGGAAGGTGCATTTGTTGCACTTCGGAAGATTACCGACATAAGGCTTAGCTGGTAAGGGATTAGCAGGGACAACAGGAGTTACCGTGGCAGCATTGATTGTAACTAGTTGTTGTCTCTTTGAGGATTCTTGCGAAGTCCCGCTTTTCCTCTTGTTCCACCCCTTTTTCTTGTTGTTGTTGTTGTTTCCCTTTTGTTGCTCGGGTGTAGTAATCGTTGGGTTCTGGTAGTTTCCGTGATCGATAATAGATTGTGCCAGCTCTTTAGCGCTGTCAAAAGTAACAGGCCTTGATGCTAACACACTTGACTGGATCTGGGGCGACAGTCCCCAAATATATCTCTCTATTTTCTTGCTCTCAAGAGCAACCATATCCGGGCAAAGGATTGCCAGATCACAGAATCTATTAGTATAGGTTGATATGTCAGAACCAACCATTTCTAGACCCCAGAGTTCCTGCTCGAGTTTTTGAATCTCTCCTCGTGGACAGTACTCTCTCATCAGCATGGCTTTCAAGTTCTCCCAGCTTATCGAATTTGCCACTATTAGAGTCAGTGACTTAACGTGGCCATTCCACCAAGTTAAAGCCCTGTCAGAAAAGGTACAAGTAGCAAACTTGACTTTATTGTTCTCTAGGCAGGCGCAGATTTCAAAGACTGCTTCTATCTTTTCTATCCACTGCCTTAAAATCATAACCCCTCCAGTTCCATTGAAATTTCTGGGTTTGGCATTCGTAAAATATTTGTAAGTGCATTCTCGGGGGTACCCATGACTCTCGCCATGGTTAGAAAGAGGTGCCCCAGTTCCCGATCCACTAGTGACAGGAGTATTGATGTGTGACATGGCAGCCGCTACGGCCGCCGTGATAGCTGCTTGGAACATAGCAGCGTCGAACTGAGGAGGTGGTGGAGGTGGTGGTGGTATCGGTGTTTTATTATTATTGTTACGCCTTGGATTTCTGCGAGGAGGCATCTTTTAACTTCACGTTTAAAAGATAGAAACAATGATAAGAATCCAATAGTATAGAGAATGAAAGTGTCTTGTGAACTAAGTCGCCATAGTTTGATATCAAATGAGAGTATGAATTTCTGAATAGATTAGATAACTGCCGAAATTACTGGTATAAAAGATGTAAATAAGTTTGGGAAAATGACCTAACTATAGGTCTTACATCATACCATAAGGAAAATGTCGACAGTTTAGAAGTCTAATAAAGTACTTGAGAGACAGGAATATTTTACAGAAGAGTGCTACTTAGAGCTCAGTTAGGAAAGGCTATTCCTTATATCAAAAGAAAATATGTACTAGACATCTTCTACCGGCGACGGGAATTCCTGGGGAGAATCCTCATATCTGCCAGTTGACGTACCACTTCTTGGAGATGTCGCTCGTGAGCCCTCTGACGAACTCGAAGTTCTAGGATTTCGGTCCGAGATGCAGCTAACTGTTGCCGCAGAGTCTCATTGGTTCTCCTCGTCCCTTCGACAGCGTCTTCCAGATGTCGAATGTGGACGGTGTTAACGCCTGAGTTGGTATCAATTTCCATGACTCGGTCGATGGCTGCTCGACCTTGCTCGACGTTCCGAGCAATCCTACGGATCATAACAGGCAGAGCTCGATCCGCAGAGCCACCTCTGCTAAGGTCATAGAAGCTTCGGTCCCCATAGTAGGGTAAGGGTTGACCCTGTTCGTCGCTCCAGCGATTCAAGTTTGTTGCCCACAAGGGTGTGGGACCTTGAAACACGGGTTGGGGGTTGAGATTTGGGGCCTGACCCACTTGGGGTAGGTTGTTGACTTCAGGCTCTGAGTCAGAACTATCATAAAAGCCTTCAGCATGGTGATCATCCAAAGGGATTGGGTGATCATCTTCTGGTTCTTCCTCTAGCAATCCAACATTGCCTTCGTTTGGGAAGTACGGGTCGCCGTGGGGATGGAATCCAGCCATAATATCTACGCGAGAAAAGGGGTACAAGAAGTAATTAATAGACGTACTAACTAAGATAATTATAAGATGATCTTTATTAGTTACTTCAATACTTGTTTAGTGCATACTAGTTATATGTACTCAAAACAGGATAGACCTTCGAATAAGTGACCCTAACTCTAAGCCCACAACCAAACAAGGAACAAGAAGTAAAGCAAAGATTCATAGATTCTAAGTCTATGACGCCCTAGATACATATAACCTTAGTGTATCCACTTAGCAACTATTGACCTACTGATAAAGACCTTTTTAGTTCGCAGATAAGTAATTATAGTAACACCAAATACTCCCATAGTATTTCATTGTGGTAGTGTTGGTAAGTTTTTAGACTTGTTGCCATATCACAACCATTCTTGGGCATATGCTAATCACTCCTCGGACCAGCATAGTTGATCAGGCTATGCCGCTCCCAGGACTGACCATACATCCCCGAGCTTACTTGTGATATTCAACAATCGTAATACTTTTGTTTTTGTCATTGTGACACTGATTTTAGTATGAATGCAGGCATGTATACTTAGTTAAATATTTTATTATTTAAAAGTATAAACTCTTGGTCAGAGTATTTTAATCCCATTGTGTTTATAGTCTGTATATCTTTTATGGGTTGATATACTCAATTCACTATAAACAATGCTCTGATACCAATCTGTCACACCCCAAAACCAAGAACGGCGGAAACGTTCACGGGTGGAAGACGTCATGCAAAGTATCATAAGAGTGCAAAGTAGTAAACAAGCAACAACATCATCCATTGCATTAAAAGTAAAGTTTTAATACATGAGTGTTTGTTCATAGTAATAAGACACCAAAATATGTAATCAAAATAAAAGACGAGTCTTGTCTGTGCTCCGTCTTCTCAAAACCTGGTCATCGTACCTGTCTACTGGTGACCTGAGAATACAAGTTATTTTGAAAGCGTAGATCAGCATAAAGCTGGTGAATTCATAAGTATTTTAGTGTCATTGATTTGTAAAGCTGTTATGAAAGACTTGCAAATGTTTAATGAAACATTTAGTATAAGTGTGAAAACCCTAGAAAATCCCATATTTCCTACTAGTATAAAAGGTAGTCTTCTACCAAGACCCGAATGCTTTGAAGGTTTGCATTTCTGTATCAATGAAGGTTTTTCCCATGTACAACTATTATTATAAAAATATAGTCTACCTCATCGTTTATGTGAATGTGTCACAAAATAAAAGTAATACGGAAAATTATATAATCATTGAAATCGTATCCTTTTGCCTTAGGATATTCACGGCGTGGAAACTCGCCGAACAGTACAACCGAGAACATCCGTCGATGAACAGGTCCCACTGTAGCTAGCAGCCAGGTGTAGGATGGTCAGTCCCGTATAGTATATATAGTATCTCTCTATATAGTATATAGTATTTCTCTCTGTATAATAAGTAATAGTATCTCTTCATATAGTATTTAGTATATTTGTATAGACTCATGAATGAACTGACTCTTGTGTAATTCCTTGTACTAGGAATGGTAATTTGTATCTCCTAAACTATACCTATAATAGTTTACTGGAATATAGATTGAATGTCCAAGTAGGTTTATACACCCTTGCTACTCAAGAGAGTTGGAACTGAAGAAAGAATGAAAGCCCTCATATCAATACATATATACATGAAACATAAGTCTATAGATACGGTTTTTATCAATAAGTTGAAAGAGGTTTTGTAATACATTTAAGAGTTTTGAACAATAAATAATAATGACTTGATGTTGGTTTATAAAACGATTCAAAAGTAGTTTATTTGATAACAAAGTATAAAATAACTGTAAACCATTGTATTTAACACATTTTGAAGTATGTGAAAATCAGTTAGTTGAAAACACCGTTATAAATCACATGCGATTGATTCTATAACTTCCTAATTTCTACTTGTACCCCCCCCCCCCGGTGAAAGCATTTAAAATCATTTAAAAGGATTGATTAAGGGGTATGAACTCACCTGTAGTGAGTAACTTGAATGAAAGATCGATATAGGATTGTTGGTTGTCAATTGGAGTCTTGAGCACAAACGAACCCTACTTAACATATAATTACACATATATGAATACATTCCATGTATATAACCACTAAAAGTGCTAGGGACACGCCTTAGGGACATAAAAACACATAGAATTAAGTTTTACAACCATATATGATTGTATATAAGGGTTATATGGCTATACAAGGGAGTGTATGGTCAAAATGCACAACATTTATGTGTGTGCGGCCAGGATGTGTGTGCGGCCGCACACTCCCTATGAAATGTGCCAAAACGTATTTTAAGGCTTTAGGACTCATCTAGGAAGGTTTCTTACTTCATGCCTTAGCCTTATATGGAGTTTATTGCCATTTTTGGACCTAAAAAGGGTGTGTGTGGCTACACATGGTGTGTGCGGCCGCACACCCTTTATGAAGATGATAAAATCATGTTTTTCTAGTATATCATCAAGTGTTCTTAGCATATAACAAGTCGTGATAAGTGTATACACGTTATAGAGGCTTGAAAGGGTGATTAAGGTCCAAAAGTAGTGTGTGTTCTTGGTGTTCTTGACTAAAAATGGATGTTTTCATGGATCAAACCAAAGGTTTTTGCTAGTTAGGGTCGTGTATCAACAAATAAAAGGAAGGATTACTACCTTTTATGAAGATCAAGATGAAGATTTGGATGATACTTGAGAGGATTTCGAGTTCTACCTTTGAAGAAGTGGAAAAAGTGTTCAAGATGGCTAAGTGTTGAATATATAGGTGGGAGTGTGCGGTTGGGATGGGTGTGCGGCCGCACACACCTGTGTGTGGCCGTACACTCAAGAGTGCGGCCGCACACTCCATGTGTTGGAGTGTTTGGCCCGATTTTGCTTGATATGCATCGTGTTATCCCATTTATAGGTTCCTACCTTAATTGTACTCGGTTTAGAACACTCAAATAGACCCCAAATAGTGCTAAAAGCTAGCGAAACGAGTCTATCTTTGATTAAATTGATCCATTGATAGAGATAGAAATTTCGGGATGTCACAGATGTGGTGAAGGATTATGATTGGGAGATCCTTTATCATCCGGGGAAGGCCAACGTGGTGGCCGATGCACTCAGCCGCAAGGCGGTCGCGACTCCGATTAGGGATATGTGTTTGAGGATGAAAGTGATTACCCCACTATTAGAGTATATTTGAGTCGCTCAGGTTGAGGCTATGAAGGAAGAGTACCGGAAGAGTGAGTGCATAGTTTGTCAGTTAGCTTCCTTTGATCATGATAGACGGGGGTTATTGACCCTTCATCGGAGGGTGTACGTTCCATATTTAGGAGGTGCACGTCAGGTTTTGATGGAGGAGGCGGATAATTCGAGATTCTCTATTCATCCCGGAGCGAAAAAGATGTATAGGGATCTCCGGACCGACTATTGGTGGCCATGCATGAAGCGAGATGTGGCTTGGTATGTGGATAGGTGCTTGACTTGTAGGAAATTCATGGCCGAGAATCAGCGACCCCAACGCAAAATGGAGCCATTGAACGTTCCTATTTGGAAATGGGAAGAGATTACGATGGATTTTATCACGAAGTTGCCTCGGATGGCACGCGGGGTGGATTCCATGTGGGTCATCATTGAACAATTGACCAAGAGCGCGTATTTCATCCTGATCCAAGAGAGTATTTCGGCGGAAAAGCTGGATGATATTTACATCATGGAGGTCATGGCACGGCATGGGGTGCTAGTTTCAGCTGTTTTAGACATGGATGTTGGGTTTTGAGCATTCTAACACTCCTATGGTGTACATGCAACCCTATGTGCTTTGGATCTATGTTTTCTCTATTATATATGCATACATTCAAAATTCCATAGAATCATCCTAACTAGCATACAATGGAGTATCTATACTACAAAAGTCTAGTTAGATGACATACCTTTTGATGGAGCTTGGAGTCTTGAACCTTTAAGATCTTAGTGCCCCAAGTGTTGCACCTCAAATGGAATCACACAACACGACCAACAATTGGAATAAATTGAGAAGAGGTTACTTGGTTCACTCTATGAAATAAAATTTTCCCTTCTTTGTGTCTCCTCTAGTCCCATTTCATGAACCATGGGGTCCATTATATAGTGTGGCTCATTTAGGGTTACACCATGTAAACACTAATGTGCATGACTTTCCATTTCCTTCATGATCCATGGGTTTTAACATCCATGGAGTATCCATGGGTTACCACATGGGTGAAGCCCAACATGAAGGACTATGGATCACAAGCCCACATATATAAGAATGAATGATTTACATAATCAATCCCCAAATATTTAATTAGTCTCTTTTCATCACAAAATTAATTCCAAATTAATTCATGATCAATACTAATTAAATAATATGATTTCATATTAATATATTAGAACTTTTAATATATTAATATAAATCATAAATAACCTTTTCTCATTTGTCTATCCAATTGTTCCGATGTCATGCAACCCAAATGGACCATGCTATTCTCGGGTCGAGTACATGCCAATAATAGCTATGGGCTTAGACATTTAATCCAACAGTCTACCACTTGGATAAGTCTAAAACTATTATTCAAGTATGACTCCAAGACCCCGACAAGAAATTGTAGCCCTTAAAAACGTTGTCGAACTCTGACCTAGTCAAATGACGTGTCCATTAGATAAGGGATCATATATTCCTCCATTCTGGATATCATATGGACTGAGACAAGGATTATAGTCTTTCTCTTTGTCCATCTGTTGTTTCCCGATTTCCGATTTATGACGACTGACTAATTGAACAAATCAAATCAATCCAGGCTTGTCCAAGCACTTAGGGGTGTCATCACTAAATCATCGAGGGGCCCACAAATATCGCTTTTATCCCTCCAAGGGTAAAAGGAATGGATAAACTTTGACCCAAATGCTCGCTTGTACTTACTCCTCAAATTACACACAACGATATGTTTTATAACAACCAAGTTACCGGTGCATATACATATATCAATGTGCAACCGACTCGCAACTAAAACTCACACGTCTCCGTTTCAAGAATATAAGATATTATCGTCTCATGATCACTAGTGATAAAATCCATGAAGTGATTCAAAATGAGCGTGGGTTTAATCCAATACTCGAATCTTATTCCAGGAGCACTCATGAATACTGCAGCTATGTTTAAAACACCTAGACAAACAACAGACCCATTCATGACAGTCTTGCCTCAATACCTACTTCCAAAGTATGATCGACTGTGGATGGTTTGAATAACCTAGTTATTCGGGAAGTCAAAACATGCAAAGTGAAACACAAGAATAATACTAATCCTATATGGCCCCAATACTTGTGAGAGTAAATAAAACACCTTTTATTTAATCACCATATTAATTACTCATTATTCATTGTATAATGTTTCGAACAATCAACTTTATACTTGAATCAAAACAATAGTTCTCTCGTGCTCCAAGCATGGACACTATGTTTACCTTATGGTCCTTTGTTTGTAGAATAGATCAATTGACAACATTTCAAATGATACTCATTTCACAATTCCAAATCCTTATCGCAAATCTAAGAATACAAGATTCTTTGCCTCTTACTGAAATCTGTTAGATTCTAAACTTATATACATTGATCCTCTTGCAATGAATATGCACAAAATTCACAAAGACTCGGAAACAGACATTACAAAGTATTCCAATGGAGAGAAATTCCATGGAAACGAAGTCTCATATTCAAAGTACATTCCTTTGAAAATCCTTCTTGCATTAAGTTTTCTAATCTTACACAGATTTAAAGAATAACTTCCACCTACAGAAACACTTCCATATTCCTATTTTGACTATCACTTCTGGACAAGAGCTGCCTCTTTTCATAATTTGTCAATAAGGTCCTCCCAAAATTAACACTATACTTCCAACTGTCCATGAGCATCCAATCTTTGGTAAACCTCAGATTGTCCTAGACAATTGCTTAATCATTTTAGTCATATCTAGTTCTATTCCTTTTTCCCTCTTATTTCCCTAGGCATTTGGAAAACTTAGAACATATGAATATTATAGCACATGTAATCGATCCTATACCTGAAGCATATGGGACACGATTCAAGATGTCTCACATAAAGACATGATACTCGACCAGTCTTTTGCTATAATGTTTCTATCTGCCATGTTCTCAGAATTCGGACTATGAAGAGGGATGTCGTAACACAATTAGCATTTCCATATATAGACTTTCCTTATGTTGAACCATTCCAACATAACATTCATATATATACTTGACTAAATTTGATTAAAATCTCAATCTAAGCTTTTAGAATTGGGATGAAGTATAATTTCCTCTCCCTTAATTATAGCAAAAGAACATTGCAAACCCTACAACATTACAGATTTGAAATTTGTTTTCTATAATTAACATTGCTAACTTGCAATATTTAACATAATAATCATGCTCCCACTAGCTTGATGATTATATCCTTATTAGTATAACACTTATGCTCCCACTAGGTCTGACATGTACCCAGAAATCAGCTGGACTTATAGAAATCAGTACTTTATTGACTTTCATTACCAAAGTTTAGATTTCTGATACGAGATGCTTCGATAAGACTTTATCTAAGCTTCCTAAAATCATACACCTTTCCTTAGATAGCTCACATGTATGTCTAAACGATTTTAGAACTATGAAGAGGGATGTCGTAATCATAGTCTTAAGTGTTTAGTCCTTTTACCATTTCTCATAATTCGAACTATGAAGATGGATGTCGTAATCATAATCGAATTTGAGAAATGAAAATACCACAATTGCTAACTATTTAAAATCTACTTAGTGAAAGCGTTTCCTCACCATCATTTTCATGAATCGGAGAGAGATCTTATGACACTTAGATTTTATGGTGTATGTGGTCCTATCGATATGAATTTGTCAAAACCATAATCACAAGACAAGGTTAGTGACAAATCCAAACTCATATGGACTGAACTTGTTCATTCTTAATTTCTTGCCATCTGGCAGCACAAAGGCCTACCATTGCTTCCAAGTAGTTATGCAAACAACTGAGAACTCATAGAACTCAAATGTGTAGAAAACTTTTAACTGGAATGGGCACATAAACAAGAATATGTCAACACGATAGGTTACAAACCTCAAGTCGTGTGCTAGTGAAAAACAATACCCTTGATTTGTTCTTGAGACCCTTTTCAAGATCATTAATACTCCCGCTGACCTCTTGACATATAATATTCTCTTGTCAAGAACCATTCCTTGACAAAGCAAATATTTAAGAGTTAGTGTGGATTCTTATCAAGACAAACACTTCACACAATTGGCCTTAGTTGGTCTTTGTTTTATCCAAAACATATCAACTCACCAATTTCAAATGTACAAGAGTAGAAAACATTTTACTCTACATTTGATAATTATTTTAAACCTTCTTAACATTATGTCACTCGAGTTACAATCTTGGAGTATGACTCTAAGACTTGTTTTGGAACGAAGTATGACTCATCTTCTTGATTTAATCATTTCAACAATTCATGATTCCTCTTCTTAGCCAAACAAATGCACTAAGATGTCCTTAGAAGATCAATTGTGATATGGTTTTTCATAATCATTAAGATGATCATAAAACATGATACTAAAGTACTCTCCCGTATTTTCAGATTGGAGAAACTTTTATCATTCTGCCTGATTTGATTCTTCTTATTCGTCCTGCCATACATTGAAATTTTTCCAGTGTTTCAGAATTACACTTAAACTTGTAAGCATCACCATTTTTACTAAACTTTAGTAAATCATGACAAATAGTCTTAACGATCTTTGTGGTGGAACTTGACCAACGCACACGCAGTGTACTCGATCCCCTAGTCATTCATTTTGACTCACATATACATGTGAATAAGGAATTAGTCTTAATTTACCAAAGAAGAAAATTATCATTCATGATACAATACAACTTGCATGATTCCAAGTTTCTGTCCAATTGAAACTTGGGTGATGAGAATCTTTCCTTATTTGGCAAATACTCGACATTACCACAAACGAAAGAATCAAATTCATATTGCTAACATAGAAAGATACAAACATGTATTTTCACAAATACAATTGCAAGGAGATATAATAAAATAAAACAAAATTTTATTTATTTATAAAATGCGGAAAAAACTTTTCCTTACAATGCAATTACAAATGAAAACTATGCTATTACATATTTCCTGGCAATCTATCATAACTCTAAGCAGCAGCTCAAAAATCCGATCTTCGAACCATGCGATTGAAATCCATCGTCGCGATTAGATTCAGCATACTCTTCCTTTAAGCTTCCTTCCCTTTGCATGATCATGTATTAAGAATCAACAATTAGGAACTTAGTAGAGTTAGATAATGAACTCACGTGAAGTAGAACCATACAATCTGATTAAACTTCTCAGGTAGTCTGGTAGCTTCGATTCCAATGTCTTTGTCTTTAGCAATAAAACCACACAGGCTCACATGGAGCAATCTCAGATTTGGCATTTCTCTTATGATCAAAAGTTTTGACCATGCCTAGTTCCTTTCCTTTAGGAGAAGGAATTTTTTCTAGGATGTCCATGTCAGCTTGGGATGTAGACCTTCCAATCAGATTTGCTTGACCATTGCGCCAAATCATTGCTGATTCGGCAGCAATTAGCAAATAGGTAAGATTAATTAGGGTCATGTCGTGATCTGTCACATAGTAGTCTTTAACAAACTCACTATATGACTCGGGAAGTGACTGAAGGACCCAGTCAATAGCCAACTTCCTTGGGAAGACGACACCCACATCCTTAGCCTGTCAATATGCAGCTTCATGTCATGGACATGAGCACTTATAGGCTTTCCATATTTATGTTTACTATCCAATAGGGATTGAGTGATCCTGAACATTTCAAGTCTTCGAGCTTGTGGGTCAGGGAGAATGATTGCAGGAGGTGGAGGAAGTGCAATATCATCTTCGAGAGAAAAACTTGTTCTAAACGGGAGAAATTCAAGTTAGTTGATTTAAGTCCTTAATATAACACCCAATATGAAATATTAAGGCTAGGACCCAACACAATATTTTACAATTTGGAAGAGGGATGCCGTAATCCAAACTGCAAAATATTTGAAGGTAGGTAAATGACGATTTACCAATTTCCACCACAAAAAACGAAAAAAATAGTTATAGGTTTTAAGTGAATTGAAACTCCTAGATCCTTTGAGATTCATTGAAACAATTCAATGTCATGTTTAAATCTTGATTGTGCCCTTCAAGTTTGTGACTGGGATGCCGAGGATCACAAACAATGTGTGAATAACCATGCAAATTAGCTTGGTACACCCAAGGTTACACCACCTAATCAATGTGTCGGTTAACCACACATGCTCCATTGATCCATGATTAACATCAAGCTACTCTTTGCCACGCATTGTCAGTCCCGATTAGTGTGCCGGTTAACCACACAAGCTCCACTAACGGCTTAACAAGGTGCAAAGTGCAATTTCATGGGTTAGCACCATATTCACATTTTCCTAAGTAACTAAGATTTAGGAATTTATAAGTGTTTAGTTACTTAGTATTTATCATTATAATTTTAATGAAGGGAGAATTAGAGTCCTTTCCTATCCGTTCGGCTAACGATGGAAGCGGTGGGTGAGAGTGGACACCCATTAAACTGTCATTTTATAGGCAGTAACCTTATACCCCCTTATAGACCGGCTTCGTGAATGAGGCCTACTAACGGTAAGACTGACTTTACTCTTATACATATATATAAATATTAAACCTATAATATTATAATAGTATAAGGGTTGAATTTTAAACTATTTAAAATTCTAGGGTTTGGAACTAAAGTATTCAAAAGTGTAACTTTAAAAATTCCAAAACTTGAGGGCAAGTTTTGAACAATTCAAAAAAAACTTTTGGAATCCATAACATATGAGTTTAATATAGTTTTAAAGAATTTAATGAAGAAACTTTTGAAAATCCATAACTTGAGGACAATTTATGGAGGTCATAAAACAATTTATGGGAAAAAGACTCTTCAAGTTTATAACCTATGGCTTTAATGATTCTTTTAAAAGGAAAAACTTTTGGTTTTCCATAACTTGAGGACAAGTTATGGAGTCCATTAAAAATCATTAAGATCACCAATTAAACTAACAAACATGTCAAGAAAAACTATGATCTAGATTAAACTCATATGAATCAAGACAATTCAAATCAAACAATTTTCATGTAATTAGCCTAACCATTAAACTAATACAAAACATGAAACTTTTGACAATTATCTTTTGAATTGGATTAGTATGATCATTACCACATCAAAAACATGTTTATAGGTTCAAAAACAGCTTAGGGTAATGATTCTAGTCCAATTCAAGCCAAAAACCTCGAAAATCTGCATTCTGGAGCACCAAATCGTCGAGTGTATGAACAAACTCGGCGAGTTGGCCATTTTTTTCCTTGGACTCGGAGAGTCCATCAGTGGACTCGGTGAGTCCACTGTCCAGAACAGCAGAAAATCGATTTTTAAGGCATTTCCAAGCAAGTAGCATCAAGTATAATTTAAAACAACCCTAGGATTTGATACCACTATTGGGTTTTGAGCATTCTAACACTCCTATGGTGTACATGCAACCCTATGTGCTTTGGATCTATTTTTTCTCTATTATACATGCATACCTTCAAAATTCCAAAGCATCATCCTAACTAGCATACAATGGAGTATCTATACTATAAAAGTCTAGTTAGATGACATACCTTTTGATGGAGCTTGAAGTCTTGAACCTTTAAGAGCTTAGTGCGCCAAGTGTTGCACCTCAAATGGAATCACACAACACCACCAGCAATTGGAATAACTTGAGAAGAGGTTACTTGGTTCACTCAATGAAATCGACTTTGCCCTCTTTGTGTCTCCACTAGTACCATTTCATGAACCATGGGGTCCTTCATATAGTGTGGCTCATTTAGGGTTACACCATGTAAACCCTAATGTGCATGACTTTCCATTTCCTTCATGATCCATGGGTTTTAACCTCCATAGAGTTTCCATGAATTACCACACGGGTTAAGCCCAACATGAAGGACTGTGGATCACAAGCTCACATATATAAGAATGAATGATTTACATAATCAATCCCCATATATTTTATTAGTCCCTTTTCATCACAAAATTAATTCCAAATTAATTCACGATCAATACTAATTAAATAATAAGATTTCATATTAATATATTAGAACTTTAAATATATTAATATAAATAATAAATAACCTTTTCTCATTTTTCTATCCAATTGTTTCGATGCCATGCAACCCAAATGGACCATGATACTCTCGGGTCGAGTACATGCCAATAATAGTTATGGGCTTAGACATCTAATCCAACAAGGGATGCCCGGTTTACTTCCAAGTTCTGGAAGACGTTTTATGAGGAGCTGGGTACTCGACCTGCATTTCATAATGGCTTTCCACCCGCAGACTGATGGACAGAGTGAACTGACTATCCAGACCTTGGAGGATATGCTTCAGGCATGTGTAATGGATTTCGGTGGGAGTTGGGATACGTATCTCCCTTCGGCGGAGTGTTCGTATAACTACACACACCAACATTGATCCACCTCCTTTTGAGATGCTCTATGGGAGTAAGTGCTGGACCCCGATATGTCGGGATGAGGTTAGTCAGCGAGTCATGGGGAGTACTGAAGTGGTACTCAAGACGACTGAGTTGATACAATAGGTACAAGGTAGACTTCAGACAGCACAGAGTCAGCAAAAGAGCTATGCCGACAAGCTCCGAGCAGATCTAGAGTTCTAGGTTGGGAACATGGTGCTCCTGAAGGCGTCACCTTGGAAAGGTGTCATTCGATCCAGGAAGAGGGAAAAGTTGTGCCCTAGGTATATCGTTCCTTTTAGGTTTTTGGCCCGGGTGGGCATGGTTGCTTATCGCTTGGATCTACCCGAGGAGCTTAGTCAGATCCATAGCTGGTTTCACGTATCCCAGCTTCATAAATGTTTAGTCAATAATTTTGCGGTGGTTCCATTGGAGGATATTCAGGTGGATGATCTCCTGAATTATATTGAGAGACCGATTGCCATCCTTGATAAGAATACGAAGGCTCTGCAGAAAAAGACAGTGGATCTGGTAAAGGTGCAATTACAGCACCGCAAGGGTTCAGAATGGATATGGCGGCCAGAGGTCGACATGAGGGAGCATTATCCAGAGTTGTTTGCAGCGTCAGAGTTAAAGGACGAAATCTGATTCAAGTGGGGTAGAATTGTAACATTCACATTTCAAGAAGAGGAGCTCTTGGAAGTTGAATTGGTGTAGTTGAAGCTTGTGGATCCAGAATCATCACCAACTTGGAAAGTGTTTGGAAGTGTAATCGTCTTAACTTGATGGGTCTTTATGATGGATCTAATTTAGGTCATGATTTGTGCACTTTATGGTCCCATGAGTCCTCCTTGTGGGTTTGAGCTACCCAGGACCTCGGAATGCTAGATCTTACGCACTCTGATGTTCCTTGTGCATAAAAATGTTATCTTGATGTGTTATCTTGGGTCATGCATGAGCTAGGGTTCTTATTATGTGTCTTAATGGTTAAAAACTAGTATTGGGTCCCATTAAGTCATGTAAAGCTATAAAGTTGCAAACTTTACGTGTTAGGATGTTGAAATGATGTAGATCTGAGGTTTAGACGTTAACGTCTTAAGGGATTAAGACCCTTGATTAGCCTTTGGGAGTCTGGCCAATATGTTGGGCGTACTCCTTTGTACGATGCGCCACCTGGGTCCGCAACCCGCTTATGGGTCAACGTCGAGTACGCGGGGCGTACGCCATGTAGTGGACTTTCATTGGTTTTAGGCCCTTTTTGGACTTGGACTTCTTTTGGGCATTGCGCCACTATTGAGTTGTTAGGCCAAGCTGGTTGGGCGCAGTAAGGAAAATGTAAACTAGTCTTTTACCTTAGAGGTTGAGGATGATTATTTGGGGCCCCGGTTGTGGTTTATGAACTAATTATTAATTAGGGTATTATTGGATGATATTTAGTGTGGAGATTTTCTCGGATCAGTAATCTGATCATTTATTTGGTTGTTTCGGCAGTTTGAGGTGAGTCTCTTCCAAGTGTTTAGCGGATCGAAGGCACCAATGCTGACCCAAGGATTATGGTTATCTTTATGCTTGGTATATGTGTGACCTTGCATGTGTGTATGTATTTTATGTATGTCAGGTGGGGCCCGATGCCAGACGGGGTCTAATGAGTGAGTTAGGAGGGGCCCATCACATGGTACAGACAGATGTGTTTCGAGCAGGGATCGAAGTCCGCCGAAGCCCGATGGTTGTGTGTGTTAGGGTCAAATATGTTCTAATGTGTCGAAGTCATTTGAGTCAGTTTCGAAAGTCATCGTACCAATTTACTAAGGCATTTTAGTATCGAAGTCAGAATGTCGAGTCCTTAGTATTTTTTATATACTTTCTGTGTATGTTGAAAGTATAAATGAGCTGAAACAAGATCTTATTTACTCCTTGTGTTCTGATTACGTTGTTTTACTCTGATTTCTTTCATACACTCTATTAATCACTTCTATAATTGGTATCAGAGCAGGAATCATACTGCAATGATCTGATTTTCATTCTGAATCATAAGTTTTTGAGTCGCGATTGTGATTCAAAAGTTTTCCGCACTTTTTGGTTCTGAAAATCATCTCTGATCTTCAGTTGTGATTCGATTCTGCAATTGATTTCTTTAGTCGAGTGATCAAGTTGGAATTCCTGATCAATTCATTCATTCATCTGTGTAATTCATCAAGTTTTTCTGAAAATCACGTCCGTACTTTCATGGCAAACTTCAACATGAATACGATGAGCTCTTTTTCACATCTGCTAGGATCTTCAATGAAGATTCCTATGCTAATCCCAGATTACTATGATCAATGAGCTGATCGAATGGAAGATTATCTGAATGGACTGGATGAGGAGCTTTGGAATTGCATTAATGGAAATGTTCAACCTCCTTTGAATGTTCAGAACATTGGTTCATCTGGTTCAACTCCAGCTGTTAGTGATCAATCTACGAGGTTGAAGAACAATGAGAAAAGATGCATGAGGGAATTGCGAGGTGCATTGCCACCTGTTGTTTACAATTATGTGTGTGGTTGTAAAACTGCTAAAGAAATGTGGAATACACTCAAAGAGAAGTTTCAAGAAAGTGAGAAAACGAAGATTAATTATGTGAAGCAATGCTTGGTTGAGTTGAAAGAGTTCAAACAAAAAGATGGTGAAGTCATTGAAGGATACTATGATCGCTTGAACGAACTCATTTATAGATGCAATCATTATGGAGTCACAAGGTCAACCATGGAGTTTAATCTCACATTCATTATGGGTCTTCGTAAGGAATGGAGAAGTGTTAGCATGATGGTGAAAAATCAGCAGAGTTTTGATAATTCATCCCTGAATGATCTATACAACTTGATGAAGGCTCACGAAGGAGAAGTTAATGAAACTGCTAAGGAGACAAAAATGAGTCTAGGAGGTCCAGTAGCTTTGGTTTCGAAAGTTGCTGAGAAGGGGACACTTGAGAAAGAGAATTATGATGAAGAAGGATTTTTTACAAATTCTGACGATGATGCAGTTGCATTTTACTCCAATAACAAAGTACAGAAGTTTTTCAAGAAACCTTTTAATCCAAATTCGAAACCAAATGATGGTAAAGGAAGTTTTGTCAACAAAGTTGTGAGTGATGATAAGAAAAAGTTCGAAAAGAATGATGTGAAGACTAATGAAGAAAACATTTGAAAAGAAGCTTAAAGGAGACTCTAGAATTGAATGTCATTACTGCCACGGTGCAAATCACATGGCTAATGACTGTATGCTTTGAAAGAAGGATGAAAAGAAAAACAAGGTCAAAGACGAAGCATATTATGTTGAGCGTCTGGAGGAAGTTCGAGCAAAAGAAAAGGGTATGTCGTTGGTTGCTAAAGGTGAAGGTGAAGATGATGGAACTTATCAAATCTGGTCATCCGGATCAGATGATGAGGAAAAGCGTAATCCTATGCATGGAGCAATGTATGCAAGGTTCGAGGAAGAAGATGAAGAAGTGCTGACTGGTCGTTGTTTCGTGACCAACAGTGGTCAAAATCACCGATGACTACCAAGGTACGTTCTATTCTTCAATCTTTTAATATTCCTCTACATGCATATGATTCTGAGATAACTGCTTTTGATGATACTGTTGCTTATTTGGATACTCTTTTTGGGTCTGCTAGTAATGAGGCTAAGAAATATAGTATTCAATTGCTAGAGACTCAAAAGCTGTTGGATTTGAAAAGAGGGAGGGTTGAGTATCCAGAACTTCAATTGAAAAATCTTAGTTGTGATAGGGAAAATTTGGACAATGATGTAAGGATGTTATTAGCTCAAAGGAACATTTATTGTAAGTCTGCTAAACGTCTGTATGCGAAATTAACTGCATTGCATCATTCATCTGATATAAGCAAAGACCAACATAGGAAGTTATTACCTTTTCTAGCTTATGAAAGAGAAAAGGTTGATAGCATATCTTATGACTGTGAAAAAACCATAGCAGAATTTGACAGAGTTCCTGATAATCGATTTGCTTATGGTATTGTTATAATAGATGAATATCTTGATGCTGATGAACTTGTTGAAATTGTGAATGAGACATTGACCAAAAGTGAACAAATAAAATTTTTGAAAAGAACTGAGAATTCGAAATCTAAGTCTCAATCTAATTTCGCTGATATCGATGATAATTCTGATAGTTTTAGCGAAATCAGCATAACTGAGGCAGAGGAAAGTGTCGATTGTTCTCAGTTATCTGTCATTAATGTCACATCTAAGTCTAAAGGCAAAGAAATATGTAATGATTCGAATGTTAAGGTTGACACTAATAAACCCTCTACTTCGAAAATTTATGATTTCGACCATGTGAGTGTCAGAGATAGTCAAACTGATAGTAGTGATGATGAGGACGAGGATGAGGTTTTGAAATCTTCAAAGACAGAAAAGAATGTTTCGAAACAAACACTCATTCCTCGAATTGTTGTTGATCAAGTGTATGGAGATACTGAAATTTTCGATATTGTGATGACTAAAAAAGGTGTTCATTATCTTGAAACAAATAGGGTTGGATATCCAAATTTCAAGTGCTCAGATGATATCATCCAATCAAGTGTTTGTCACTACTGGAAATGTTGACAACATTAAAACGGAATTTAACAAGATGGTTGATGAAGATAACAAGAATACATCAGATGAAGGATTCTTTTCAAATCAAAGCACTGTCGAAAATAATCTCACAAAGAATTCCTACATTTTTCAAAGACAAAAACCACAACGTAATTAGGTTAAAAAAGCAACAAATTTCAAAAGAAATTTCAAAAGAAAATGTTGTTGAAACAAATCAAATGGTTAAAATTAATTCACCAGATTTTAAAGAACTAATTGAAAAAATTTCAAAAAAAATGGAATTTCGAAAAGACAAGCAAGAAAGAAATTTTTTTGGCAAGTTATGGAAAATCGTAAGAAACCAAATGATTTGACAACAAAAAAGAATGAAAAGATAATGTATAAATATGTTAAGACAATGTCTTTAACACATTCAGATATTAAGAAAAATCCCGCTCAAAAACAAAAGTCTTTGTCTCAATCATTACCACCAGATAAATCTGCAAACTTTAAATCTCAAACACCCAAATCTTTTTCTCAAAATCTTAATCAAAATGATCAAACAAAGAAGTTTACAACATCTCAATCATCAAGGAACTTTCAAACCCACAATCAACAAAGCTTTTCACAAAGTAATTTTTCAAAACAACATTCATTTACACAACAATCATCGAATTTTCAAAATCGACTTTCTTCGAAAACATGTTTTCACTCAAATATTTCAAATCGAAAGTTTGACAATGTTCTAAGAAAAACCAAATGTAAAATTCACTCCACAAAAACCAAACTTTCCAAATCCATCCGTGAAACAACCTTCGAAAGTTTCACACATATAGGGTCATTCAGATATGAACAACTTAGATCATTGGCTTGAAGGCAAAGGAAAAATCTATCAATCTGGAAAATTTTCTCAAACACAAATCAAAGATGCCTTTGAGAAATATTTGAATGAATCTTCAAGTAGAAGTTGTTCTTCGCAAGAATCTAATCCTCCTGTTCAAACTTGGCGACCAATTTTGAAAGTGAAGAATTTTGAGAAACTAATTGAGAAGAAAAAGGAGAATGTGAGTAGCAATCCTAAATCTTCGAAAGTTTATGTTTCTGCACCTTTAACTCATGAAGTGGACTTGATTGATAGTTTCAAATCAAAAGTTCGAAATTGGGTCTTAAGTTCAAGTTTACACTCTGCTTTTCAAACTAATAACCAAGGACCCAAACAGCCTTGGGTACCTAAATTTATCCATTAATTATAGGTTTTGTGTGACGAGCAATATGACGAAAAATGGTATATTGATAGTGGTTGCTCGCGTCACATGACTGGAAAGAGGGAAAATTTACGAGATTTCAGAAGTTTGGATAATGCAGGAATCGTGAAGTTTGGAAACAATCACAAATGTCAAGTGAAAGGTTATGGTAAAGTCACGAATGGACAATTTACAGTTAACCGAGTTGCTTATGTCGAAGGTCTTCAACATAACTTGATAAGTGTTTAGCAACTTGTTGTGGGCACTGGCAATCAAGTGGTGTTCAATGAAGAAGGAAGCATTATTTCCAATGTCGAAACAAAAGAGGTTTTGCTAAAGTCTAAGAGACAGGGTGATATGTTCACTCTCGACATTAAACCAATTGTTGGGAAACCTTCAGTATGCTTACATTCGAAAGCTCCAATAGATGTTAGCTAGCTATGGCATCGAAGGCTTTCTCATTTAAATTTTTGAAATCTAAACAAATTGGTGGTAAATGACCTTGTTCGAGGTTTACCTGTTTTAAAGTTTGACAATGATACTTTATGTGCAGCTTGCGAACTTGGAAAACAACATCGTCAAGGACATCCAATTGTCATAGATTCGAACATTGTTGAACCGTTGGAACTTCTTCATATTGACTTATGTGGACCATCAACTGTTGAAACGCTCAACAAGAAACGGTACATTTTAGTCATTGTTGATGATTTTTCACGATTTACTTGGGTTTATTTTCTCAGGTTAAAATCTGAAGTAGCTCAAACATTGATTGATTTCATCAAGCAAATAGAAACAAGCCTAAGGAAGAATGTTCGAAAAATCAAAAGTGATAATGACTTTGAATTTAATAACAATGTTCTTGATTTGTTGTTAACGGATAAAGGAATTTCGCATAATTTTTTTTCACCATACACACCACAACAAAATGGTGTTGTTTAAACGAAATCGTTCTCTTTGTGAAGCAGCAAGAACGATGCTTACATATGCGAATCTTCCTCAATATCTTTGGGCTGAAGCAGTTTCTACAGCATGTTTTACTCAAAATCGATCGTTCATTCGTCGTCGTTTCAATATTACTCCTTATGAAATTATCAATAACCGAAAAACTAATGTCAATTTCTTTCATGTTTTTGGTTGCAGGTGTTTTATTATGAATCTCAAGGATAATCTTTCGAAATTTCAGTCAAAGGCTGATGAAGGAATATTTCTGGGATATTCACATAATTCGGTTGCATATAGAGTATTGAATAAACGAACGAGAAAAGTAGAAGAAACATTTAATCTCACATTTGATGATTATTATGTTAAAAGAGTAGAAAAATGCTTTGAACAACATCCGATTATTAATGGATCAAATAATGAATATGCAAATGATAATTCGATAGACTTTGATTATGATTTGATATTTGGTATTCCTGATAGGGCAGCTGATGTTGAAGTTAATGTCGCGGACAATCGAATATCTGAAGCCACAAAGAATTCTGAAAATTAGACATTAATACAAGACAATTTAGATTTCAACTCAACATCGAATTCTCCTAGAATTGTCGAAAGTATGCTAAATGATCGAGTGGAGGGGGACCACTTGCATTCACCTTCTCCTGTTGAGGGGGAGCATTCTTTCTAGGGGGAGAATAGGAGAATGAATGGAGATGTCGAGGGGGAGGATCAATATAATAATAATTTCGAGGGGGAGCATATTGATACATATATGTCGAATGTAAATCAAAATGAAATTTTTCATGATACAACTGATAATGTTTCTGTTGCAGATTCAGAAAATGATGAAATGTACGAAGATGCACCATTGGATTTTGATCCAGCATATCCACCACTAGAAAAATGGACAAGAAATCATCCAAAAGAACAAGTCATTGGAAATCCACAAGATGGAGTGTTGACAAGAGCTCAAATTCGTGCAAAGAATGAGGTACTTAATACTAACCAAGAGTTTTGCATGTTTAATGTTTTTATTTCGAAATTAGAGCCTAAGACAGTTAAGGTTGCAATGGAACACTCGGATTGGGTTGTTGCTGTAACATCCGGATTCCCATGTATTCTATGTTATTCATTTATTTTGAGTTATGAGGAGGGACTCGACGATTTGACGCCTAGACTCGTCGAGTAAGATCGCGATTTGCTGACTGGATTAATGAAAGGGACTCGACGAGTCGATGGGTGGACTCGACAAGTCCGCGCTGTGGATAGAAACCCTAAATGTTTGGGCTTGTTCCCTATTTAAGGGTCCTTATAGCCCTCAATTGCGGCTACTAGTCCAGAGAGAAACCCTAGAGAGCTTGAACGAGTGGTATAAGAGAGAGAGCCTTTTTGATCCTCATTAGTGTGATTTTGCAAAGAAGAAGGTGTTTCCAACAAGAGAAGGTCAAGGGGATTGCTATTCTGTGGATTTCCAGCTTGGATCTGCAACTTTGACGTAGTAAATCGATCCCTTCTTCTGTTTAGTATGAGATCCTTGAATTTAGGGTTTTCTATGCCCTTTTTTGGCTTGAAATGATGAGTATATTGTCCCTTTGAGTGTTAGACTATGGATCTGGACCTTTAGAGGTCCAAAGAGCCTTATCCAACCTACTTTATGTTGTTCCATGGAAGAAATGATCTTAGGTTGCCTTTTTAGAGATGATTTCACCAAAGAGAGCCCTATGTGTGTTGCATGAGTGTATAGGTTGGACCTTTACATGATTATTGTGAATGGGGAGGGCAGATCTATAGGTTAGAGAAGCGGATCTGACCTCAGAAGGTCATTTGAGTGTGGCCATGGACGCTAGTCGCCGAGTTCTTAAGTGGACTCGACGAGTCGATTCGGGGTTGCCCCGCGATTCGCGACAGGTGTAACCCGTCTAGTGAAGGGATGACTCGATGTGCCAAGTGAGGCTAGAAGGATTCTGAGGACCCGCATGGACTCGCCGAGTCGCCCATATGCACTCGACGAGTCGGGTCAAAGTTTGACCGTTGACTTCAGTTGACCTTAGGGTTTTGGTCAAGCTGATTCAGGAGAATTCAGGGAGGGGTAGGATGGCCTTCTACCCAATATTTAGAGATGAGGCTATGAGCGGGTATTGATCAGGAATGTTATTCGTATGATAGGAGGAGGCTAGGTCGGGATGTTAACCACGAGAGTTTATCTGACTTCGTACGAGGTGAGTCTTCTCACTATACTGTACCTAGAGTGGTACCTATGTGTCACCGGAAGGTATTATATGCTATGAGATGTATGTGTTGTATGCTGTTATATGATATGGATGTGTTATGTATGTTATGTATGCTAAGGACCGGAAGGTCATTATGATATGGACCGGAAGGTCAAGATGATATAGACCGGAAGGTCATTATGGGTAGGACCGGAAGGTCCACCAGGGTTATGGGACGGAAGTCCTCTGAGACACAGTGACCGGAAGGTCTTATATCCTTGAGAGGCGTATGTGCGTATGTGGTATTTTGGGGAACTCACTAAACATTTATGCTTACAGTTGTTGTGTTATGTGTTTCAGGTACTAGCGAGGATTGCGGGAAGGCGCCGACATGATCCGTACACACTCATGGAGTTTATGTCTTGAGATTCTGGGATATGTTTTGTTATGATAACATTGGATACATTATGTTTGATATTACCTTATGAATAAAAGTATGTTTTAAAAATGAAAAATTGTTTTGGAAATTTACGTTGTTACAAGTTGCTATCAGAGCCTTGGTTTGAGGGATTCGGATGCACTTTCGGGTGTATTTGATCTCAAACTGAGGATTTGAGAAAGTTTTTCATAAAATAAACATTTTTCTAAAAAGTAAAAGAATTTGAGAAAAACAGAAGGAAGCAGTGTGTACGCTCAGCCATCGCCCGAACGGTGATTTCCCAAAATACCCTTACATTATGTGTTATGAGTTATGTTATGATATGTTACGCATGCTACAGTAGGCTAGGTATTCATATTAGGACTAGAGTAGCCTGATTTGTGATGCCTTAGCCTAGGAAGATTTCTGCTGCTTTGTGATGGTTGAGAGTGAGTAGGTAGCAGTGAGGAGCTTATGAGAGGTCTACCGAAGGGTAGCCTATGCCTGCGAGATGTAGAGTACTTGTGATCTGGGATCCTAGGAGGAGGACTTGGGGTGAATACTGATGCGGTGTGGACGGTAGTATAGGGCCCGTACTACTGAAGACACCGGATCAGTGCGCAGTCCAAGTAAGAATCCTTAAGGTACTAGGGAACAAGTAGGGTTGAGTGATCGAGTGCGAGTATACTCGAGCGAGTGTCTGATATTTTATGTTTGTGTTTCAGAGACATCATGGTTGGGACACGCCACAGACCTGAGACGAGCGACGTGAGTGACGAGGAGCTTCGTCAGATGATCCACGATGAGTTGGCTGCGGCGATCCGAGCCGAGATTCCGGAGATGTTTGGGTCTATCAAGACCACATTGATTGAGACCTTTGATGAGCGGTACGCAGCGATTACTAAGGCTGCGGCTGCTGCAGCTACTGAAGCTGTGGCCGCTGCTAGACCTCAGGGGGGTGACTCGATGTTGTTCCGGGAGTTCAGCAACACGAAGCCATCAGAGTTTGATGGGACGCAGGAGCCGATTGCTGCGATGAGATGGAGATATCGAGGGATGCTTCTCCACCTGTTCGTGTCCGAAGCATTTGAGGGTTCGGTTTGCACTAAACTAGCTTCGCTTGGGAGCGAAGGACTGGTGGAAGTTTGTGACGGAGAACCTCACTCTTGCAGAGATTTCGGAGGTGACCTGGGAGAGGTTCACCATCATGTTCAGAGATGAGTACATTCCCACGGTGGAGAGGGAACGGTTGGCACATGAGTTTTTGTCCCTCAAGCAGGGGACGGAGTCAGTGGCCGTGATCACACGGATGTTCCATGAGAGGGCGTTGTTTTGCCCTGAGCACGTGTCGTCTGAGCAGGCACGATGAGTCGGTACTTGAGCATTTTGAGGAGGGATATCAGGGAGTTCGTGGCGAACTCATCATACCGGACATTTGATGAGCTCTAGGAAAATGCCCGGAAGAGGGAGATTGAGCTGGAGACTCAGGCCCGGGAGGAGGCCGAGTCTCCGGGGAGGGACCGGCGGTCGGCACAGTCTCAGCCGGCAGCCAAGCGGGCAAAGCCCGCCGATTCGAGATCTGCAGGCCAGAAGGGCCGCACTTGTGGTAAGTGCGGCAAGGGACATGATGGGGTTTGTCGATCAGGTGTTTGCTACAAATGTGGAAAGGAGGGGCACATAGACAAGGATTTCCCCAAGGAGTTAATGGTTTGCTTTCATTGCAACCAAACCGGACACCGGAAGGCTGAGTGTCCGCAGCTGCGGGGGACAGCACAGGGAGCACCGCAGGGATCTGCCCCTGCTGCCGTGCGAGCTACTGAGGTTCGGCCGATGAAGGCCGAGGCACCGAAGGCTCGTGGGAGAGCCTTCCAGTTGACAGCGGAGGAGGTCCGCGCAGCGCCCGATGTCGTGGCTGGTATGTATTCTTTCATTTATTTATGCTGATTTTGAGATATTGTGCTTATATTATGATATGCGTAGGTACTTTTCTTGTGAGTTCTATACCTGCTTTGGTGTTATTTGACTCGGGTGCGAGTCGGTCATTTGTGTCGTTAGCGTTTAGTCATCACATCAGTATCCAGCGGGAGGCGTTGAGTCGATCTCTACGAGTTTCCATAGCTGACGAGCGAGCGGTGTATGCTACGGATGTGATTCGAGGATGTGTACTCGAGATCTTCGGTGTTGAGTTCCTGATAAATCTAGTCCCGATTACGATGGGGGACGTGTGTGTCATAGTGGGAATAGATTGGTTGATCCGATTTGGGGGTGTTATAGACGGCGAGTGACAGTTGGTGATGATACGAGACCCTAGTGGGGGAGTACTTACGGTCTACGGCAAGGGTACCCATTCTGGGTTAGCATTTTGTTCGGCTGCTAGAGCGAGGCGGAGCCTACAGCAGGGCTGTAGCGGGTTTGTGGCTTACGTGATGGATTCACGGGTGGCCGTTGAGGGGCCAGGTTCGGTTAGTGATGTGCCGATAGTGCGTGAGTTCCGGGATGTTTTCCCCGAGGAGTTACCAGGTGTGCCTCCCGAGAGGGAAGTGGAGTTTCACATCAATTTGGTTCCGGGAGCGGCGCCTATCGCCAAGGCGCCCTATCGTCTTGCGCCACCAGAGATGCAGGAGTTATCCTCACAGCTTCAGGAGCTGTTGGGGAAAGGATTTATTAGACCAAGTAGCTCACCTTGGGGAGCGCCGATCGTTTTTGTCAAGAAAAAGGATGGTTCACACCGGATGTGCATTGATTACCGGGCGTTGAACAAGTTGACGGTCAAGAACCGTTATCCACTGCCGAGGATTGATGATCTGTTCGATCAGTTGTAGGGAGCATCTTGGTTCTCCAAGATAGATTTGAGGTCTGTATATCACCAGATGAGGGTGCGAGATGAGGATATCCTGAAGACGGCGTTTAGGACTCGTTATGGGCACTCCGAGTTTGTGGTGATGCCTTTTGGGCTCACCAATTCACCAACAGCATTCATGGATCTCATGAACAGGGTATGCAGACCGATGTTGGACAGGTCGGTGATTGTATTCATCGACGACATTCTGGTGTATTCGAGATCTAGAGAGCAGCATGAGGAGCATCTGAGAGAGATTCTCGGAGTTTTGAGATCGGAGAGGCTCTATGCCAAATTCTCCAAGTACGAGTTCTAGTTACGGGAGGTCCAGTTCTTGGGGCATCTCGTTAACCAGAATGTGATATTGGTCGATCCGGCCAAGATTGAGGTTGTGATGAGTTGGGAGGTGCCGAGATCACCCACTGAGATCAGGAGTTTTCTGGGGTTGGCCGGCTACTATCGGAGATTTATCAGGGATTTCTCCAAGATTGCCATGCCTCTCACCAAGTTGACCCAGAAGGGCGTTGCTTTTTCGTGGGGTCCGGAGCAGCAGACCTCGTTTGAGACTCTTCGCCAGAGGTTGTGCGAAGCCCCGGTGTTATCCCTTCCAGAGGGAATGGAGGATTTTGTGGTGTACTGCGACGCATCGATATCGGGGTTAGGTGCGGTGCTTATGCAGAGAGGGCATGTGATAGCATATGCATCGAGGCAGCTGAAGCCTCATGAGACGAGGTATCCCACCCAAGATCTGGAGTTGGGGGCAGTGGTGTTCGCCCTCAAGATCTGACGTCACTATCTGTATGGGGTTCGGTGTACCATATGCACGGAGCACAAGAGTTTGAAGTATTTGATGGATCAGCCCAACCTGAATATGCGCCAGAGGAGATGGTTGGATGTGGTAAAGGATTACGATTATGAGATCATGTACCACCCGGGCAAAGCTAATGTCGTAACTGATGCTCTGAGCCGTAGGGCAGATAGTGCTCCGATTCGAGACACTTGTATGCGATTGACGGTGATGACTCCGGTGTTGGACACCATTCGGGAGGCCCAGGCAGAGGCCGTAATACCAGAGAACCGCAAAAGGGAGCGGGTGATCGGGCAGGTGTCTGAGTTCGTGACCGATAGCCGAGGGATGATGACCTTTCAAGGTCGGATTTGGGTGTCGTATACAGGCGAGGCACATACCATTCTGATGGAGGAGGCGCATAGATTGAGGTTCTCGATCCATCCCGGAGCCACTAAGATGTATTTGGATTTGAAGAAGGACTATTGGCGGCCCTGTAAGAAGAGGGATGTTGCGTGGTTCATTGAGAGGTGCTTGACCTGTCGCCGGGTTAAGGCTGAGCACCAGCGTCCGCATGGCAAGTTGCAGCCACTTGAGGTTCCCCAGTGGAAGTGGGAACAGATTTCCATGAATTTTATCACCAAATTGCCAAGGACCGCGAGGGGTGTCGATGGAATTTGGGTGATTGTTGACCGGCTGACGAAGAGCGCTTACTTCATTGCTATCAGTGAGAGCTCTTCTGCAGAGAGGCTGGCCGAGTTGTATGTGAGAGAGGTGGTATCACGTCATGGAGTACCGATCTCGATTGTGTCAGATCGAGATGTACATTTCACTTCCAGGTTCTGGAAGAAGTTCCATGAGGAGCTGGGTACGAGGTTGCATTTCAGTACCGCCTACCACCCACAGACGGACGGACAAAGTGAGCGGACGATTCAGACGCTCGAGGACATGCTTCAAGCATGTGTGTTGGACTTCAGAGGAAGTTGGGACACGTACTTGCCGTTGGCTGAGTTTTCCTATAACAACAGCCACCATTCGAGTATTGGTATGCCTCCCTTCGAGTTCTTGTACGGGAGGAGATGTCGGACTCCCATTTGCTGGGGAGAGGTAGGGCAGCGCGTGATGGGTAGCACTGAGATAGTGCTTCAGACGACTGAGCAGATACAGCAGGTCAGGCAGAGGTTGTTGACAGCTCAGAGTCGCCAGAAGAGTTATGTGGATAGGCGACGATCCGAGCTTGAGTTTCAGGTGGGAGACCTCGTACTCCTGAAGGTGTCTCCTTGGAAAGGAGTGATCCGATTCATGAAGAGTGGCAAGCTGGGGCCCTGATACATTGGTCCATTCAGGGTGACCGCGAGGGTGGGCAGGGTAGCGTATCGTTTGGAGCTACCTGCGGAGTTGAGCCAGATTCATGATACCTTCCACGTGTCTCAGTTGAGGAAGTGCATAGCCGACGAGTCGGCGGTGGAGCCGCTGGAGGATATTCAGGTGGATGCGAGCCTGAATTATGTTGAGAGACCGATCGTGATCCTGGATCGGAAGATCAAGGTTCTGAGGAACAAGGAGGTGCCCCTGGTTCAGGTCCAGTGGCAACATCGAAGAGGGTCCGAGCTAACTTGGGAGCCGGAGTTAGAGATGCGGGAGCAGCATCCAGAGTTGTTTGCCGAGCGAGACTTCGAGGACGAAGTCTGATTCTAGTGTGGGAGAATTGTAACATCCGGATTCCCAGGTATTCTATGTTACTCATTTATTTTGAGTTATGAGGAGGGACGCGATGAGTTGACGCCTAGAATCGTCGAGTAGGATCACGATTTGCTGACTAGATTAATGACGGGACTCGACGAGTCGATGGGTGGACTCGACGAGTCCGCGCTGTCGACAGAAACCCTAAATCTTTGGGCCTATGCCCTATTTAAGGGTCCTTATAGCCCTCAATTGTGGCTACCAGTCCAGAGAGAGAAACCTTGGAGAGCTTGAACGAGTGGTATAAGAGATAGAGCCTTTTTGATCCTTATTAGTGTGATTTTGCAAAGAAGAAGGTGTTTCCAACAAGAGGAGGTCAAGGGGATTGCTATTCTAGGGATTTCCAGCTTGGATCTGCAACTTTGAGGTAGTAAATTGATCCCTTCTTCTGTTTTGTATGAGATCCTTGAATTTAGGGTTTTCTATGCCCTTCTTTTGGCTTGAAATGATGAGTATATTGTCCCTTTGAGTGTTAGACTCTGGATCTGGACCTTTAGAGGTCCAAAGAGCCTTATCCAACCTGCTTTATGTTGTTCCATGGAAGAAATGATCTTAGGTTGCCTTTTTAGAGATGATTTCACCAAAGAGAGCCCTATGTGTGTTGCATGAGTGTAAAGGTCGGACCTTTACGTGATTATTGTGAATGGGGAGGGCAGATCTATAGGTTAGAGAAGCAGATCTGACCTCAGACGGTCATTTGAGTGTGGCCATGGACGTTACTCGCCGAGTTCATAAGTGGACTCGACGAGTCAAGTCGGGGTTGCCCCGCGATTCGCGAAAGGTGTAACCCGTCGAGTGAAGGGTTGACTTGACGTGCCAAGTGAGTCTTCTCACTATACTGTACCTAGAGTGGTACCTATGTGTGACCGGAAGGTCTTATATGCTATGAGATGTATGTGTTGTATGCTGTTATATGATATGGAAGTGTTATGTTTGTTATGTATGCTAAGGACCGGAAGGTCATTATGATATGGACCGGAATGTCAAGATGATATGGACCGGAAGGTCATTACGGGTAGGACCGGAAGGTCCACCAAGGTTGTGGGACGGAATTCCTCCGAGACACAGTGACCGGAAGGTCTTATAGCCTTGAGAGGCGTATGTACGTATGTGGTATTTTGGGGAACTCACTAAGCATTTATGCTTACAGTTGTTGTGTTATGTGTTTCAGGTACTAGCGAGGATCGTGGGAAGGCGCCGGCATGATCCGTACACACTCATGGATTTTATGTCTTGAGATTCGGGGATATGTTTTGTTATGATAACATTGGATACATTATGTTTGATATTACCTTATGAATAAAAGTATGTTTTAAAAATGAAAAATTGTTTTGGAAATTTACGTTGTTACACTTGCTATGCAATCGGAACTAGCTGAATTCGAAAGAAACAAGGTTTGGAGATTAATTCCTAAACCTGAAGATGTTTCAATTGTTGGGTTAAAATGGATTTTTAAAAATAAAATCGACAAAGATGGCAAAATTGTTTGAAATAAAGCTCAGCTTGTAGTTAAAGGTTATTCTCAACAAGAAGGTATCGATTATGAAGAAACTTTTGCCCCTGTCGCAAGACTCGATGCTGTTCGAATATTTTTAGCCTATGCAGCTCACAAGGATTTTGATGTATATCAAATGGATGTCAAATGTGCTTTTCTCAACGGCGAAATCAAGAAACGTTGAACAACCTCCAGGTTTTGTAAATGAAGAATATCCTGATCATTGTTATATCTTAGATAAAGCTGTTTATGGGTTAAAACAAGCACCAAGAGCCTGATATGCAACTCTTACCAATTTCTTAAAACAATCGAAATTTAAACAAGGATCAGTTGACCCCACATTATTTGAAAGAATGTTGGGGTTCATCTAATGCTTGTTTAAATTTATGTTGATGATATTATTTTTGGCTCTACTGAGCCTGCTTTGTCTAGTGAATTAAAAAATTTGATGAAAAGTCGGTTTGAGATGAGTATGATGGGAAAAATTAACAATTTTCTGGGATTAAATATTCGTCAAAGCAGAGAAGGCATCTTTATCAATCAAGAAAAATATACCAAGAATTTGCTTGAAAACTTTGGATTGACGAATAGCACAAAGTTAAGAGTACCGATGGCGGTTGGAACAAGGCTTACACCTTCATTAGATAAACCTGCTGTTGATCTTACTTTATACAGGAGCATGATAGGTTCGTTGCTTTATCTTACTGCAAGTCGACCTGATATCATGTTTTCTATTTGTAATTGTGCAAGGTATCAAGCAAATCCCAAAGAACCCCATTTAACTGCTGTGAAAAATATATTTCGATATCTCAAAGGAACAATTTCGTTAGGATTGTGGTATCCTACGAAATCAGGCTTTTTCATTCAAGCATTCTCATATTCGGATTTGGGAGGTTGCAATCTTGATTAAAAATGTACAAGTGGTGGATGTCAATTTTTAGATGGGAAGATCGTTACTTGGCAGTCGAAAAAGCAAACATGTGTTGCAATTTAAATTGCTGAAGCAGAGTATGTTACGGTTGCTGCATGCACTTCTCAAATAATCTGGATCCAAAGTCAATTGCGTGATTATGCAATAAATATGAAAAAGATTCCATTGTATTGTGATTCACAAAGTGCTATACACATTTGTCATAATCCAACACAACATTCAAAAACGAAACACATTGCACTTCGTTATCATTTCATAAAAGATCATGTGGAAGACGAAAATGTTGAAATTCATTTTGTAAAGACAACTGATCAGCTAGCTGATATCGTTACAAAAACCTTGGATGAAAAGTCATTTGTTAGAATTTTAACAGGTTTGGGGATGATAGAAGCAAGTTCTGTTCCAGGACTACTTTCGAAAGAATGAAAAGCTGGTGTTGAGGAAAAGTGTCGATTCAGAGGCAATGGTTAATCATTCAGAGGTTACTGTTCATATTCAGCGCTTCGACACGCTTCGCTTTCGACATCAAGAATGAAAATTTTTCGCGAGTTAGGTACATTTAAATTTTCGAAATTTCTTTGTTATTTCTTTTCGAAAAATTTTGAAATCCCTAGAAGCATGCTGCAGCATGTCGACCTAAGCCTCCATTGACTCAATGTGTATTTTTGAAAACCTTAATGAAACCTTTCATTACGAAAATTTCTTCCCAATCAGGCTGTATTCACATTAGTCCCTGAGCTACCTTACTCTTCTCATTGGAGTTAAGAGTTTACTGCTTGATCCAAACATAGCAGAGGTACAATTGCTTCGAAAACTAATATTTTTTATCCTAAAGTTCTTACACTTTCACACACAATGACATATGTCCGGGAGATTTCTGGTACAACCAATCAGGATCTAGACATATCAAAATTCTATGTTTATGATCTAACATCATGAGACCGTGATGGAAGTGAAACCCTAAATGTCGAACCACTTTAAGAAATTGACGGGGAACTGTGTTCCAGAAATTATGAAACCTTTGTTTCAGTACCAACATTCGATACTCAAAATCATATTCTTTTCTTGGATAGTCATCTTGATCAAATGTTCGAAACCCACGAAATTTTTTTTCCAACAAGATTTAGGCTTCATTTTAGTTTCAAGAATATGATTTCCGTCTGAGTATCTTTCTCAACCTTCATTACTTAATAAATTTCTCAAAGCTTACTTGACATTGACTACACTGGTGAAACAGGTAGTTTCCTTTACAACTTGTCATACTTATGTTCAGTATGAATTGTAACGAAACATTCAACCACCATAAAAATCCTAATAAAAAGAAGCCCTTCGATACTTCTCAATAAGTATTCGATTGTAATTCACAGGAAACCACACAAGCTGTGGATCATCTCTCTTGATGATTCGTGAAGCAATCTTTTCCCGATATTTAACTGCTTTTATGTTGAAATTTTATTTTCGACATCACAGATCCAATATTTTTTATTATTGCTTCTTATCTTTTTCATTGACTCACCGCACTCACAAAATCTTTGAGGTTCTGAGTATTACCAACTCAGGCTGATGATTTCGAAAGTCTGGTACATGACTTCGTTTTCAAACCCAAAAACGAACGAGCCCAACCTCTATTCCAAAGGTTTTGTCCTTATCCACACGTACTCACGAAGAGACTTTTGATATGACGGTTTGGTTACTGTGCCTATTTCTCGGAGATCGTGTCCTATACTTTTTCTGACATGGAGTATATGATGGTTACTGGTGCAACTTTCAAGGGCCACGTGTCAAGATCATTAATGATAACCGTTTGAATTTCAAAAGGGGATACATATATAAAGGGCAACTGGATCATCATTCCAAGTTTACACGTACTACAAATTCTCCAAACGATCTGTGCTCTCTTTCTCTCTTGATTCTTCATCATTCTCAAAGCAAACCCTAATCATGGCTGCTCTTCAATCCAACACAACTGACGATGCATCTTCTTAACAACCCATCATGAAGATCCATAGTAAAAATTATCAAGTGGATGGTGATGTTACAGTGTACCCTGAAGAACTCAAGATGCTAATTGTGGCTTTAAAACATTCTGTTTTATCGACTGCAATGTTCAGTGCATTTGTAGTACCTATGTCCTGGTTATCAATGGCGAGTTCTACTGCATCCTACAGCAAGACGATGGATACTGTGACTTTCAATTTAATCAATGAGAAGAAGTTTCATCTTACCAAGAAGTTATTTGTCAAGATTCTTCAAATCCCTAATTTTCCACCTTTCTACAAAGTCACTAATAAACAGGTGTTACACATGTTCAATGAGATGGGTTATCAACCTACTCTCTTAAAGATCAGTGAATTCAAGAAGTCTGGTCTTCCAAGTTTGTGGAATTTTCTTTTTGGGATTTACCTTCGATGTCTTACAGGTCGAAGTGTTGGTTTAGATAAAGGGCGTAGGGAGGTGTATGCTATGGTTGCAAGTATTTACTCTGATATACCTGTTAATTATGCAACTCAGATGTGGAAAGAATTCTTGAAGAGCATTGACAACACGAATGTGGTCGATAGGATTTCATGTGCAAGGTATTGGAGTCTAATTCTTCAATATGCCTATGAAAAGGAAAGTATTTTGGTGCCTGCTGATGAGCCTAAAGCTGAATGCTTGAAGTATCATTATCCCAAAACGATTGAAGATGATATGAGTATTTTTCCAACAGTTGCTAAGAATCCTGATGGGATGCTCAAGAAAAATGTTCAAGAGACAACTGTCTCTAACTCACCAAAGAAAAAGCGTGCAGAGATAGTGAAAGTTTCGAAGAAATCTTTAAAAACTTAGGAGACTGCACAACTTGATCCTACCAAGCAGCTAATTCCCACAAAGTCTGGTGTGTTAAAGCGTCTCAAAAAGATGTCTCGTAGATCCAGAAAATTTCCTGAGAGGTCATCTAGTTTCTCACCATCGATGGTGCATAAGCCCCATGTCACTCGGAAAGGCGTTTTTCTTTGTGAAGTTCCTATGCCAGTGTCACCATCATCGGAGAAGCGCAGGGCTAAGGATGTTGCAAAGCATATTTCCAAAAAGGCTAAGAAGCCAAAGAAGTGAAAGTTGATCCTTCAGGAATACGAAGAAGACGCAATTGTTCCTGATTCTCCAATAGGTAATCTTTCACCTCAACATAAATCACCTGTCAAGTCAACTTTCGAAATGACAGGAATTTTAAGTAGCTCTGTGGAAACTTCGATAGTGGACACATCTACTATTTTTGGTGAATCAACACAAGTATCGACTCCTATGCATACTTCAGTCATACCACCCGAGGTTTCGTTAACTGAGTGAAGGAGTTTTGAACAATGAACATCCAGTTGCTACTCAAGGTATTCTTGAACCTTCCACTACTCAAACCAATACTTCATTACCACCAATTATCACCACTATTTCCACAACCACTCATTTTACCCTACTTTTGATATGTTCATCAATCAACCCATTACTTCTCTCTTTTCATCTCAATCTACTGACCCACCTAAACCTATTAATGATGATGATATTGATGATGGCGGGTTTGGAGGATCATTTGCTGATTTGGAATTTGATCCAGAAGAAGAAAACATTCCGGATCATATGCTTATGTCGGGAAAACAATTCAAGATTCTCAACAGGAAGCTTAATTCCTTATTGCAATCACAAGCAGATGCAGTGGGTCGAAATTATGTTTCTGGGATTGAAGTTGATGTGATGGTCAAAGCAAAACAGCTTTGTCTTATGAATAAATTTAATGTGCTGATTGACGAATCGGAGTCTAGAATTCTAGACAAGCTTGATGTCATGGATAAAAATAATGAGTTACGAGTAAAGTCTTCGTCTTCGACTTTTAATAATGATCTCAAGGACTTGCAATGTATTGCCAAGAAACGTCATGTTCTTTTTGTGCAAGATGTAAAAACTGTTCATGAAAATATGAATCAAAAGCTTGAAGAAATGAAAGTGAGTGTGTCTTCAGAGCTCCGTGAGTTGGATAACAAGTATTCTTCTCTTCTTGTGAAAGTTGATATTATAGTTGACTCACATTCCTACAACAAAACCTATATTTTCGAAGGCTGAACCAGTAATGGAAACTACAGTTACTACAAGGCCAATCACAAAAGGCATAGTAATTGAGTCTACTGGTGGAAGGAGTTCTTCGAAACCCAAACAAAATGAAGAAGAGAAAGGGAAAGGAAAAGGGGTTGTGATAGAAAATTCCAGGGAAGTGAAGAAGGCAGAAATTGAAGCAGAAATGGAAAAGCAAAGACAGATACAAAGTATTCTAAGGTTTCGTGCAAATGATCCACCTACAATAAACAAATGTGATCCAACGAAATTTCACAGTTATGAAAATATTGAAGCAAGATTCTCATACAATGAAATTTATGCATTCTAGAAGAAACCAAGGAAGAGTTATGCAATAGAGAACACAGAGATGAATCAACTTGATTTCCCAATCAATGAAATGATGTTTATCACTTCTCAATACAAAATTATTGAGAAATTCAAGGATGAAGAGAAATTTCTTCACATGAAGATTAGGTTTCATGTTGTGGTGGGAAAGAATCAGGAAGAAGTTTGGTCCCTTATCAAGATTGTTCGTGTGATAAGTGTGACTAAGGATGTATTGTTTGAGAACATGATTCAGAATTTTCGATATCATGTTGTAAGGACAAACAATGTGGTGTTTGATTTTTCATTTGCTGATTTTCCATTGATGAACTTGAATGATCTTATTCAAGTTGCTATGATTCTCAAAGATATGGACACTTCCAAACTTCAAGGAACAGGAAAAGAAATTTTGAGACTTGGTCTTGGTCACATCAAAATATTTATAGATAATTACTATGATTGTCTAGCCTTAACTGATATTGAGTTGTGCGCTGCATTGGGAAAAGAAGTAAAAGTTGCTCCTGAAGTTGTAAAGAGTTAAGATGAATTGAAGAAGTTTGCTGATGGGGAAATATGTTTAAAGCCTATGGGATTGATTTTCTCAGGAAAAGACAAGAAAGGAAAAACCAAGAAGTTCTTTTTCCAAACTTCAGAAGTGGAACGGTATACAATTGCTCAATATACGAACTTTGTTGTTCGTATGAATAACTGCAAGAAAAAAAACGAAGGAGATAAGGCTGAGTTGAAGAAGGTTATGAGTTGGTATTCTGATATTCGAAGATCGTTGCATACGGCTGCTCAAATTCTTACAAACTAAGTTCGACACTAATTACAAAGGGGGAGAATGTTAGGGTCAAATATGTTGTAATGTGTCGAAGTCATTTGAGTCAGTTTCGAAAGTCATCTTATCTATTTACTAAGGCATTTTAGTATCGAAGTCAGAATGTCGAGTCCTTAGTATTTTTTTGTATACTTTCTTAGTCTCCTATAAATAGGAGTTGTACTCAGAGTTAAATAGAATTTTGGCCTATAAATATGTCTAAACACTCTCTGTGTATGTTGAAAGTATAAATGAGCTGAAACAAGATCTTATTTACTCCTTGTGTTCTGATTACGTTGTTTACTCTGATTTCTTTCATACACTCGATTAATCACTTCTACAGTGGGGCACGGCTCATTGTATGTTTAATATGCATAGTATGAGGTATTTTGGGGAACTCACTAAGCTTCGTGCTTACGGTTTTCAGTTTATGTTTTAGGTACTTCCGGATCGAAGGGGAAGAGCCCGAGATGATCGCATCGCACACACCATGATTTTCATTTTATTTGACTCTGATGTATTGAGATAACTTGATTCACATAATCTGATTTTCCTTTAGGGGTTGACGAACACGTTTTGGTTAATGGTTTTATTATTATGAAAACAAAAATTTTTCTTTTAAATTTTGGGGACGTTACGGTTAGAATACAAAGGAAACTATACGACTAAATGAGATTTATTTGTGACATCATTGTTGTAATTCATGATTGTCGTTATGAAGGTTCTTGTGACTATAAGGGTGAACTTACCTCAAGTATGGATCCTAAGTTACAAAATATCACATAATACATTCTAAGTAAGTACCATCACATTTGATTGTTCTCCGAATGTGAAGACATTATCGTCAATAGTAACATATCAAAAGTAAATCTTTTAAATCCATTCTCTAAGTCAATATCACTGACCAAGTATGATATTAAAAATTAGTCATAAGGCATATCATTGGAAAATGATTTGACTTGAGCACAATTAGAACAGTTTGTTCTAATTTTGAGTACTTAAGTAGTGTAAGGCTTTATCTGATTGGGTGATTATAAAGTGGATATCTTAATATATGATATGGATCAATCATTTCATTAGCTTATCATTGTTTTCTTCTTTTGCATGTTTAGAATCCACTTCCTGAGTATTAAGCTACTCAAACCTCCGCAATCAATCATACTCTTGGGAGTAAGTAGTGAATTAAGAATGTCATGGAGTGTTAGTATATTGTCCATGGTGATTGGACATAGCATAGATATTACGACTAACACTAATGAGTACTTAATAGAGATTAATGTATTGGAAAACCCACACTTAGAGATTACTTCATAGATTTATCCATGAGTAATTATAAGATGATAATATATTCTATTCTTCAACTACAAATGCATAAGTTGTAATTTACAGTTATGTTGTGCATTGGTATTACATAAACACAACAGTAAATGGATGTTATAAAGTGTATGTCCATTTATGACATGATAAGTCGATTATGATTATGTAGTAAACATTTATTTTTTTATTTTTTCCAAAATAGAAAAAGTGATATCTTTGGGGCCCTTAGCGATTTGAAGTTGACATTATAGTTGTCACACCCCCGTCCGACGGTGGAAACGCTGGGCGGCGAGACATTAGGATGTTGGATTACAAACTTTGAACATACATTGAATAGTACATTCTTGTAACATAAATATCACTTCCATTCATAAAAGGTACAATTACATAAGAGGTTGCTTTCAATTGTATTGTAGTTTAAATTTGATTGTAGGGTCTCTTGGTAGTCTTCTAGTATTTCCATAAGTCGACCATTGCTAAAACGAGTATTATCTTCTATCCTCATTCGTTTCCTAGGATTACATGTGGTTTTAAAAGGTTAACATAATTTTGGTGAGTTCATAGGTTTTTTATGATATAGAAAATGCATAGTGTCTTTTGAAGGATCTTATATGCTCAAGAATCATCTTAAAGTGATATTGCTAATTAACATATGATAACAACAACTTGATATAATTGATAGAATCTGATTTTAATAAATATTCAATAAACTCTTATAATTAATTGGAAATTATTTTTTTCAAGGAATTACTAATTTTCATTAGCAAGTAACATTAGATATAATTCATATGGTATGAATTAATAAGTCATGTACAACATTTTGGACTAGATAAATTCTTTTGTCTTTTACCAGAAAGTTAAAGTTTATATTTTATAAACTTGGTTTATAAAATATAAAATTTTTGTCTTCCTTTTTATAACTCAATTTCAAAATTGAAGAAAGACAAAGGAAGTATGGCTTTCAAGTTTAAATAATCAAAAGTAATAAGCATGGGAGGCATGCATGGCGAACAAAATGGTCCAACTGTCATAAGTACTTAATAGGATAAGGATTTTTGGATATTGATTCATATTTAAGACCATTTTATGGGGATTACATTTGGGTGATTCTCTCTTACGATACCAAAACCGTAACATGCTTAGAGCATGTTACTTCTCTCCATTTTTTTCATTCTTTTGAAGATAAGTTGCTTTCATTTTGCTCTCTTTGAACCATACTTGGGTTTGGTTCAAAGATTAAGAGTTTTATACAAAATAACTAGAATTCTACATCAAGATGATTCATTGTTGGTGTCTTTAAAGTTCGTGATTCTTCATCAAATTCCAAGCCTACCAAGAGGACCCAAAGAACTAGAAATGTGGGTATCTCTTTATCCCTTCTTTGGTGTTTGTATAAATCTTTCTACAATTTGCAAGATGATCCTTGGTGGGTTTAAACTTGTTTTATGTTTTTCGAATTCTCAAGTCTTCCGTTGCTAAAATCATGTTTTTTGAAACTAATTTTGAATAAAAACCCAACAATTGGTATCAAAGCCACCTTGCAAGTTTGGTTAGATTTTTTGATTTTTTTTGGAAATCTTAGTTTTTGGGGAATATGGATAACTTGAGTTTGTATAAAAAAAACTAATAAATATTTTCTATGACAACTTTATAATTGTTAATTTTTTATGTGGCAAAAGTTTCATGCATCTTTTGTCATTTACTGTTGTCTTAGGAAAACAATGGTTGTTTAATGTGTATGTTGATATGTATTATGTGCATAAACTAGCTAATGATCATTGTGTTTGTTTTGTTGTTCTGTTTTTTGTTTTTATTATAAAAATGGTTGTAATAATTTATTTATTCATATGGTATGTAATAAATTAAATAGATTAGTTTTGTTGGTTTATTTTTTATGAGTAATAGATTATTTGTTAGAAATAATTTATTTTTACAAAAATGTAACAAGGAATGAAGTTGGAACCATTTTTTAAAGACCAGAGAGCAACTTTCGAGATTAAGTGCATGCTGAAAGTTAGTGACAGTTTCTGAATAGTGTCACTAATGTTGTTTCTTAAGGGTTGTTGGACTTATTGCGATAGTTGTTGAAATATTGCTTTCAAGAAGCTTTTCCAGTCTTTTGCAAAGAAATGTTGTTTTCTCAAGTAGGAGCTTCTACAACAAAATTACAAGATGATTTTTCGGTCCCTTAAATGTCCCTTTAGGAATGGACTTGACATTTTTGCGTTGTCTTACAAAAATGTCATTAGTTGCTTATGTTTATGCACATATATTTTAATGCATGTTTGTGTTGTTTATTTTATGCAATTATTATGTGTGGTTGATAAATTAGTTTTTCACATTCTAAAATAATTTTTGGACAAAATAAACATCAAATGGAGTTTGGTTTTCAAAATTTATAATGTGAACATAAGATGTAATAAGCTAATATTTTTAAAATAAAATCCGGTTTTATAAAAACGTTAATAACGTCAAATTTTGAAATACTCAATTATAAGTTTTAAAATGGTGATTTTTGTAACTTATACAAACTTCAAATATATAAGTAATAAAAGGAAGTTTTATTAAAGATTTAAAAGGTTCAAATGCACTCAAACTTATTATCGGTTATTAAAATTGAATCATGTTAAAGTTATATAAAAACTAGCTTTTTATATAGAACCTTTAAAAGTGATTTTCTTTTTGAAATTTTGTACCATGGTTTATTATATGCATGTAATAACAATGATATCATAAAACATATAAAAGACACTTTCAGACCTCAAATCTATGCAATCCATGTTAAAGAACACTCACACATCTCTTGTATGCACTAGTGGGAAAAAGGTCACCTAACCGCTTAGTGTTATCTTTTAATGGTCGGGTGTCTTCACGATTTCTATAACCTAGGTATTGAGCTTAGTCTCCCCGCCACCTTAGAACATGGAAGGCAATAAGAAAAATGAATTAAGCCAACATATATGGATATAAATATGTGTAACAAGTTTTGTGGAACCATGATTGAATGCCTCTTGACTAGTTAAAAAGAAACACACATTAAACACTTTGTTTGGAAGTTTTCACACAATATCGCACTAAGGTTATCACTTTTGAGTGCATAATAGCTAAAAACGTGAACACACCCATGGCAAATCACCCAATACCATGAACACCTTTAATGGGAAGGTCTTGGCCGTGAACCTCCTTAGTGGACCCCCTTTGGGGCGTAAAAACCTTAATAAGACCAAAGTTAGGCCGTGAACACCTTCCTAGGAAGTGGCTTGGGCGTAAACTCAGTGTTGTAAAACTCGTCGAGTTGGCCGATTACTCCTCCGAGTACTTGCTACTCGGCCCCTTACCGAGGCGAGTTACATAATCCCGAGTACTCCCCGATCGGTCCCTTACTAAACTGAGCAGTGTTGTCAAACCTGGTTAACTCGGTGATTAATCTTTATAATATACTTAACGATTTATTATTTAACACACATACATGTGATTAATACTACATATATATCTTAAAATTTTCAGTAATTATTCACGAAGTGAGACCATTATGTGTTTTTCAGTTTTTGTGTATTCACATGTATCTAATCTTGGTATATATTTCAATCAGCTTAAGATTTTAACTTTTGATTTTGACATATATAAGTTCCCTAAAAATATTTCTACATGAATTACCGAATACAAGTACTCCCCGAGTACTCCTGAGTACTCGCTACTCAGTAGTCGGCCGAACAGGTACGGAGTAACGAGTTCTACAACCTTGCATAAACTCCTTAAAGAAGCAAGGCTTGGGTGTAAACACCTTTGGTGCACCACACATGGGGCGTAAACTCATGTGTTTATGCCTAGGCTTGAAGGATTTGAAGTGTTTACGGATTAGGATAAGGAAAAGACAAAAACATTTGACTTTAGGTTGGGACATTTCAACCAATTCCAATGCAATCAAAGTTAACCACGTATTAACCATAAAATAACTAAGGAAAATCCTCCAGTAACCCAACCAAACATCATGTCAACTTTTACTCCTCTACTAAGGAACGTAAAGCCTCTTTCCATATCATATCCCTCATTTTCATTTACTGAGAAACCCCAAATTGATCTCTAAGAAACTCAAGCTTCACACTTTAAGAGTACTAAATTCTTCAAGACACTTCCTAAATCCTAGTAAGTATCCCAAGTTTCTATTATGATCCTACACATTATCTTGTTAATTTCCTTTCATTTACACATGATATTATGTGTTAACAACTCTAGGGTATCATAATCTTCACAAGTTCATCAAATCCTCGAAGTGTTTAGGATCAAACTTCCCTCTCATCACTTCAACTACCCAAGGTGAGCTTCATACCCCACTCTTTTCAAGTTTTCATTCTTTTGAGGGGGAATACAAGTCAACTATTGTTTACCTCCTTGGATAATTGCATGCATTTGTATGTTTAGGTGTTTATGTGTGTTGAAATTTTATTATTTCATGTTTATACTCCATAAACTTGAGATTTTACAAATCTCATGATGTTAGAACTAAGTTATCTTTGTGGAGTTTTACATATTATGGTATTATGCTAAACATAAAATAAAATTACTAGGTAAAAATATGATGAGTTACACTCAAAATGGTAAATTTGTGGTTAAAAATACTTTTACCACTAAAACTTGTGCAAACATTGAAACATAATAGATTTCATGGATTTATATGAGGCTTTGGTGGAACTAGTGACAATATTTTAGTCACATCAAAAATAGAATATTTTGTTTACAAAGATCTCAACAAAAATTTTGGTATGTCTAAACACCCTACAAAACTTGGTTATTTTTCTAAATATAAATGTTGCTAGTAAAACAATCATGTTATGTTGATACCATTTCAAGGGTTTTAAACTTAGAACATTATGTCATATTCATAACCTATTGCAAGTTGACAACTATTAGTGATTATTTATAATTATCAATATAAATATTTTTATCAAGTCGATATACAAAACAGAGTTTTATGACAGAAATACTTTTGTGTCATAAACTGTCCATCATAAAACTTTCAGAAATACAAGTGATAAGTTGTATGTTATAAAGTTGTAAAACGCATGTCATAAAGCTGCGGTCATAACTTTACACAAGAAAACATTATTTGCATTATTCCATAATGGGAGTCAAAACTCGCGTAAATTCCGTTATGCCTCTTGTGAGATTTTTCCTTCGCCTTACCTACCTAGCGTACATTGTAAGTCATGTAAGTTATAACCAGAGTCTCCTGGAGGGAGAGCGGGGTAATTGTTTATAGATCTATACGGGGTTGACACCCCACACCTGTGTTGCTCACTACAGCTAGACCGGCCAGTCTAAGGTGACAGATATCTTAACTGTAGCTGATGCCTGAAGAACGTCAGGGCAGGCGTTCTCGCCATATTAGTATGGTTGTAACTGTTGGATTAGGTGTCTAAGCCCATAACTATTATTGGTATGCACCTGACTCGAGAGTAGCATGGTCCATTTGGGTAGCATATCACGAGGACAATTTGATAGGATGGACTTTTGAGAAGATGTTATTTATTATTTATTAATATATTATAAGTTCTAATATATTAATATGAAATCATATGATTTAATTAGTATTGATCAAGAATTAATTTGGAATTAATTTTGTGATCAAAAGAGACTAATGCAATATATGGGGATTGATTGTGTAAATCATTCATTCTTATAAAGTGGGCTTATGATCCATAATTCTTTATATTGGGCTAAACCCATGTGGTGACCCATGGATACTCCATTGAGGTTTAAACCCATGGAGCATTTGGAATATGGAAGGTCATGCACATTAGGGCTTACATGGTGTAACCCTAATCTTGCCACACTATATAAGAATCCCTTAGCTCATGAAATCGGGCACTAGAGTGATCTTTGGAAGAGCATAGCCGATTTGCGTGCAAGACATATTCTCTCAAGTCATCCTTTGTCCAAAGGTGTGTTGTGATTCCATTTGAGGCATTCATACTATTGGTGCTAAGTTCTTAAAGGCCAAACTCAAGAAGTTCTACAAGCTACCACAAGAGGTAATTCTACAACTCCCTTTTATGTTAATTGTATCATTTTGTATGCTAGTTGTAGGCTTAAAGATTTGGAAACAATATTGCATGTATAATTAGAGAAAATATAGATCCAAAGCTTTTAGGGTTGTATGTGCAACATAGGATGTTGTATTATACCAAAATCCATCAGTGCTATCATAGCCATGGGTGGTTTTCTTTTATAATTGATGCAATGTGTTATTTTTCAAAGATGGAAAAGTTGTCTCACTGGCGTACTCGACGAGTCCAAGCATGAACTCGACGAGTAGGATGATTTTTGTCATTGACTCGTCGAGTGCAGTAAGGGGCTCGACGAGTTGGCTGTCTAGACACCAGTTTTTAAAGTTTTTTGGCCTGTTTTGGATTAGAATCATTACCACAAAATGTTTTAGTTCATAAAATTTGATTTTGTTGATATGGTAATGTTTATTCTCATCCAAATAAAAGATAATTGTCAAAGTTTCATGTGTTGTATTAGTTTATATGGTTAGGCTAATTACATGAAATTTGTTTGATATGAATTGTCTTGTTCTTATGAGTTTAATTTAGATCATAGACAAATTTTTGATTTTCTTGTTAGAATTTTTGATCTAAATGGGTTTGATGAATTCCATAACTTGTCCTCAAGTTATCGAAAATGAAAAGCTTTTCGTTTAAAGAGATCATTCAAATCATAGGTTATGAACTTGAAGAGTCTTTTTCCCATAAATGATTTTATGAACTCACTTTGAAACATTTAGTTCCAAACCCTAGAATTTTAAAAGTTTAAAATTCAACCCTTCTACTTTTATAATATTATAGTTTTAATATTTATATATATGTATAAGAGTAAAAGTCAGTCTTGCCGTTAGTAGACTTCATTCACGAAGCCGGTCTATAAGGGGGTATAAGGTTACTGCCTATAAAATGGCAGTTTAATGGGTGTCCACTCTCACCCAATGCTTCCTTGACTGGTGGAGGGTCGTTAGCTGAACGGGTTTGACAGGACATTTAAATTCTCATTAAAAGTATAATGAAATACTAAGTAACTAAACAATTATAAATTTCCAATCTTAGTTACTTATGAAAATGTGAATTTGGTGCTAACCCATGAAATTGCACCTTGCACCCTGTTAAGTCGTTAGTGGAGCGTGTGTGGTTAACCGACACACTAACCTGGTACTGACAGTGCATGGCAATGGGTAGCTTGATGTTAATCATAGATCAATGGAGCGTGTGTGGTTAACCGACACATTGACTAGGTGGTTGTAACATTGGGTGTACCAAGCTAATTTTCATGGTTATTCACACCTTGTTTGTGATCCTCGGTATCTTAGACACAAACTTAAAGGGCACAATTGAGATTTAAACATGCCATTGAATTGTTCAATGAATCTCAAAGGATCTAGAAGTTTCAATTCACTTAAAAGCTAAAATTCTTTTTCGTTTTTCGTGGTGGAAATTGGTAAATCGTCATTTACCTACCTTCAAATATTTTGCAATAGGATTACGGCATCCCTCTTCCGAATTGTAAAATATTGTGTTGGGTCCTAGCCTTAATATTTCATGTTGGGTGTTATATTAGGGACTAAAATCAACTAAACTTGAATTTCTCCCCATAAATGTCTAAGTTCAGATAACTATTGTCTTCCCGAATCTTTTGAAAAACTTTCTTTATAAAGATGATTTTCCACAAGGCGATCAAGGTGAAAGATTAATCCCTTCTTCGTGCTGTAGTGGAACTTCACTTCCTCCACATCCTCCAATTATTCTCCCTAACCCACAAGTTCAAGGTTACTCAAAGCCCTATTGGCAGGAAGGAAAGTCTGTATGTGCTCACGAATTGGAGATGAAGTTACATATTGACAAGCTGGGATAGTTGGGTGTCAAAGTCTCAAGGAAGTTGGGTGTCGAAGTCTCAAGGAAGTTGGCTGTTGACTAGGTTCTTCAATCACTTCCCGAGTCATATAGTGAGTTCATTAAGGACTACTATGTGACAGACCACGACATGACCCTTATTGATCTTACCTATTTGCTTGTTTCTGCTGAATCAGCAATGATTTGGCGCACTGGTAAAAGCAAATTTGATTGGAAGATCTAATTCCCGAACTTCCATGGACATTGACAATGGTAAAATTGGAAGTTCAGAAAAGCTTTCTCTTCCCAGTTGAAAGGGATCGACCATGGTCAAGTCATTTGACCAAATGGGAAAGAGAAAGGCTAAGTCTGAGATAGTCCCGTGTACCATTCCAAAGAGTCCATATGTTTCTATTGCCAAGCGAAGGGGCCTTGGTTGCGAATCTTTCGTATCTACCTGAAGGACCACGAGGATGGTAAAGTCAGAGTGTATGACTCTACTTCAGGTAAAATCCACTATCTAACTCTATTAAGTTACTATTTGGAGATTCTTAATATATGATGTAATTCAATTAGATTTTGATGTTTTGTAGAATCAAAGGAAGCTTAAAAGAAGAGTAAGTTGAGTCTGATCTCGAAGAAATGGATTTCGATCGCATGGTTCGATGATCACATTCTTGAGCTGCTGCTTAAGAGTTATGATAGATTGCCTAGAAATATTTAAAAAGATAGTTTTCATTTGTAACTGCATTGTAAGGAAAAGTTTTCCGTGTTTTATAAATAAATAAAATTTTGATTTTGTTTTATTTTATATCTCCTTACAATGGCTTTTGTGAAAATTGATGTTTATGTATATTCTAGCAATGTTTGATATGGATTTGATTCTCTCGTTCGTGGCAGTGTCAGAATTTACCAAATAAGGAAAGATTGTCATCACCCAACTTTCAGTTGGATAGAAACTTGGAATCATGCAACTTGTATTGTGAGATGAATGAGAACCTTCATCTTTGGGAAATTAAGACTAATTCCTTGTTCACATGTATATGTGAGTCAAGTGAAGGACTAGGGGATTGGGTACACTGGGTGTGCGCTGGTCAGGTTCACCACAATGAACGAAAAGACTATTCGTCATGATTTACTAAAGTTTAGTAAATATGGTTATGCTTACAAGTTTAAGTAATTCTGAACGTTGGAAAAGTTTCAATGTATAGCAGAACGAATGAGAAGAATCAAATTAGGCAGAAATATAAAAGTTTCTCCAATCTGAAAAGATGGGATAGTACTTTAGTATCATATTTTATGATCATCTTAATGACTATGAAAACCATGTCACAATTGATCCTCTAAGAATATCTTAGTGCATTTGTATGGCTAAGAAGAGGAATCATGAATTGCTGAACTTGTTAAATCAAGAAGATAAAGCATACTTCGTTCCAAAATCAGGTCTTAGAGTCGTACTCCAAGATTGTAACTTGAGTGACATGGTGTCACACCTCAAAACCGGAACAGCGGAAAAGTTCTGGGGTGGAGGACGTCATGTTTAGTATCACAAGTCATGCATGATAGTAATCAAAGTAATAAACAACCATTTCATTAGAAAGAAAGTGTTTGCAAAGTATGTGATTCACATAACATAGACTACAAAGTAAATAACAAAAAGACATGAAGCTATTATGCTCCATCTTCTGAATCCCAGAGCGCGTACCTGTCTACTGGTCTCCTGAGAATACAAGTTAGTTTGAAAGAGTAGATCATCATTTAAGCTGGTGAGTTCATAAGATTTTAGTGATGTAAGTAAGTTGTAAGAAAGTTGTAGTAAGCTGTAAGTAAGTTGTAAGTTCTTTGAGCTGGAGTTATCGGAGTAGTGCGCCTGTTTGATCTGCGAGGAGGCATCTTTGCTAAAAGAATACAAAGATGAGATGGAATAAGTCTATAGTAGTGGTTTATAAGCCAAAAGCTAAAAGACAAGGTTATCCTAGTTCTGAGTGTATCGGGTCCTGACTTTCACAGGGTTCTGGAAACAATTCATAAAAGAGTCTATACCAAATAAACTTTATGAATTAGAAATAGATATCCTCGAATGAATATCTGTGACCTGAATAATTGTTACCAGTTGCACGAAAGAAAATAATCCTAACACATAATGTGAGCAGTGTCTCCACTAACTCATTAAGTTATACAAGATTATTATTTATTAGTGTGACGCATAATGTGAGCAGTGTCTCCACTAACTCCTTATTTGAAAACTTCTCATGAACCTGCTCTTGTTCCTCCTTGACTCTTCTGTTGACTGCTATGAGGAAGTGGTTACATCTACATGGGTTTGTCGTGCGAGAATGTAAGTGACTAAAGAATCTATGAGTTTTAAGTGAAACATTATGGGGTGATCCTTACAGAGTCCTCCTATAATTGCACAATGTATACAACTTTTATATAATTTAAGATTAAATAGACCTTCGAATAAGTGATCCTACTCCAAAACCACAACCAAACAAGGAACATGTAGTGAAGCGTAGATCACAAATTCTAAGTCTATAAAATCTCAATTATATAAAACCTTGTAAGTATACATTGCAAGATTATAGACCTATTCGTACGGGTCTTTTAAGTTATCACATAATTTATTTATATAGTGCCTAAAATACTCCTATAGTATTTTAATGTAATGTACTTGGTATGTTTTAAACTTGTTATCGTGTTATATTATCATAAAATACTCCCATAGTATCTTAACTTTGTGTTCTGATCTAGAAATCCCTTGAATAGAGTTAGGTAAGTTTTAAGACTATTGCAACACCACCTCACTCCCAAACACATGTCGGTCACATCTCGAATGAATATAGTTGATCAGGCTATATTGATCCTAGCTATGATTACATAACTGTCCAGGTTTGACCGCAGTGTTCAACCTTTCAATAAATTTGTTCTGTTCTTCTTGTGATACTTGTTCTAGTATGTATATATGTATAAGCACGTATGTATACTTTTATTAGGTATTTGTTACATTTTTAAAATATAATATTATCCAGAGCACTTCGGCCCCATTGTATTTATAGTTGTATATGTTTTATCGGTTGATATACGTAGTTCACTATAAACAATGCTTTGATACCAATCTGTCACACCCCAAAACCGGAACGGCGAATACGTTCTAGGGTGGAGGACGTCATTTTTAGTATCACAAGTCATGCATCATAGTAATCAAAGTAATAAACAACCATTTCATTAGAAAGAAAGTGTTTACAAAGTATGTGATTCACATAACATAGACTACAAAGTAAATAACAAAAAGACATGAAGCTATTATGCTCCATCTTCTGAATCCCAGAGCACGTACCTGTCTACTGGTCTCCTGAGAATACAAGTTATTTTGAAAGAGTAGATCAGCATTAAGCTGGTGAGTTCATAAGATTTTAGTGATGTAAGTAAGTTGCAAGAAAGTTGTAGTAAGTTGTAAGTAAGTTGTAAGTTCTTTTAGAAAAGTTCGCTTGTTCCTCCAGAAAATCCTATATTTCCTGCTTTGATGAAAGATAAGTAAAAATGACTCTACAATCCTTTCTATGAGTACTAAATGGATACAAGTTATATAAAACCCAGAGTAAACAAATAATCGGTTGTGTGTATCTGCCCTAAGCCCACAACCAAACAAGGAACAGGAAATAAGGCGGAAGGCACACATCCCATTGATTGTTAGATCTTCGTTGTATATAACCCTGGTGTATTCACTTGGTACTCACGGAGTTAACTGTAATAGTTCCTTTACATTTGATGAAAAGATTCTTTAAGAAAACCCTTATTTCTTTTATTAAAACTGGTAACCATAGCAGTTCCTTCTATAATCACTTAGTTTATACTAGCTATATATAATCTAATATCGAATAGATAGTTAATTCTGTGAATCTGCCCTAAGCCCACAACCAAACAAAGAACAGGGAATGAGGCGGAAATCACACATCCAACTACCTATCGGGTATTAATTATATATAACCCTGATGAATAAACTAAGGTATTATAGAATTAACCACCTAAGGTCCTTTAAGCTATAGTGGTTTAATAAAATGGATTAAAACCTTACTGGTAAGTTTCTAGTTTTGTTTATCAAACGTTCTATTTGAAAAGTATGTTTTGTACTAGAAAACGGTGCATTGAATTAGTGTCCTATGACCTGACCTATACATGGTACTCCTTATGATTACTTGGTGTATACGGAATATATATATAGCTAAGATCGAATAGATAGTAGGCTGGGTGAATCTGCTCTAAGCCCACAACCAAACAAGGAACAGGAAATGAACCGGAAAGCACACATCCTACTACCTTTCGGATCCGATTAATATATATCCCTGATGTCTAAACTAAGAAATCATAAAGTTAGCATTATAGGCCCCTTTCTACTGAATGTATTAGACTCGTCTGTTCTGTTTGTCGTTTGAAAAGATGTAAGTTTTCCCTAGTTTATAACTATCTTAACTAGAAAATAGTTTGCATTAACTTTCAAGTGGAACTCTCACAATATGAAAGTAATGGGAAAATGTAAGTACACAGTTGTCTTTTAAATTGACATCATGTAGTACTGATTACCTTAAAACAAGTTTGTTTTATTAAGGTCATAATGTGATGTGGTTGTACCCATACTATACGCTCTCCCTGCAAGAGATTCTGGTTACAAAACGCGTCTTCAGCAAACAAATTGCTAAGCCGTGAAATAGTCTCACATTAAAGTTATTGTAGTCTTGTATACCCAATTTAATATCACCTTTTGTTTAGAACAATGAGTTAGTGATCATTGGTATATTTTGTTAATCATGATTTGCTCTTCTGTTATAGTATCTTAGTATGTTCTCTCTGTTATAGTATCTTAGTATGTTCTTTCTGTTATCGTGTACTGTATCTACCTCCCTGTTTCTCTTTATAGTATGTTCTAGTATCTAGTATGAACTGAACCCCTAAACTATATCTATTATAGTTTACTAGTATGTTTACTAGAACTGTTACTGAAGAAGATTCATTTATCTACTAAGTTATGAATGTACTTTAAAAACGGAGTTTTATAAACTATAAAGTAACATAACTTAAAAAGAGTTTTTGAAATGTTTTGATCACTTATAAAAACATAAGCAATCCTTTGAAAGATGTTTATAACAAACATTTACACAATTATCATTGTGTTCAACTTGTATTCCCCCCCTTAAAAGCATTTAAAACAGTTTAAAAGATTGATTATAGGGGTATGAACTCACCTTATGTGGGTGATTCAAACGAATATGCGCGTAAGGATAAGAAGTTCCACGAATGAAGTCCCGAGACACAAACGAGTCCTAAATGGCATATATGTCATATATTGGCATGATTTAGTGTTTATAAGAAACTAACATGCAAGGAAACACCCTTAGGGACTAGGAAACACTTGGACCAAGTGTTAGAATCACATGTGATTCATCTAAGGGGAGTGTACGGCCACTATAGGGAGTGTGCGGCCATGGGTGTACGGCCATGGAGTGTACGGCCGTACACTCATGGTAAAAAGTGCACAAATTTGAATGATAGAGAAGCTTGTGGGACTATTGCTCATCAAGTGTTGAAGCTAGATTTGCATTTTGAAGGCCCTTTTGGGGTGTTTTGAGGGGTGTACGGCCACACATGGGTGTACGGCCGTACACTCCTTTTGATCTTTAGTTTTGGTCGTTTTTAGAGTGTTAAACGAGTGTTCCTAACATGAACTAAGTATAGGGAAAGAATACTTACGTTCTGGAGGCTTGAAAAGGGTTCACAACCACCAAGAACAAGTGTGTGTTCTTGGTGTTCTTGGTGAAATGGATGAAGATTTGAAGATCTACCCAGAAAGATGATTTGCATGTATGAAATGAAAGGGTGTTACTAGGTAAAGAAGAATAACAACTAATCAAAACGGAATAAAGGCTTACATTCTTGAAGATCGGGGTGAAAAGCTTGATGATAGTTGAGAGAAAACTCGAGTTCTTGACTTGGAAACTGAAGAAATGACTTAGAAATGAAGGGATACCATACTTGTGGAGGGGTGTACGACCAACATGTATATGGCCGTACACTCATGTGTACGGTCGTACACTCCCTCTGACGGAGTGTTCGGCTCGATTTCAACGCGAAGAGCTTTAGCTGACACTTCCATAAACCCAATGCTTCAATGTACTGAGCTTAGAACCCTTAAACAGACTCTAAACAATGCTAACTGATAGCAGAAATGGGTCTGACACTCGGTTGAGTTGAATGGTTGGACTTTATAAGGCAAAAATTTCCGGGTTGTCACACATGGTCTCAAGGAAGGTTTATAACACTCATCAAATGTAGAGTAAAATGTTTTCAACTCTTGTACATTTGAAATTGGTAAGTTGTGATGTTTTGGATAAGACAAATACCAACTGAGACCAATTATGTGAAGTGTTTGTATTGATAAGAAATCGCACTAAATCTTAAATATTTGTTTGTCAAGTAATGTTCCTTGACAAAGTGAATCCTATATGTCAAGAGGTCAGTGGGAGTCTTAAAGATCTTGAAAGTTTCAAGAACTAATCAAGAGTAAACCTATTATTAAACACTATCACACGACTTGAGGTTTGTAACCTATCGTGTTGACATATTCTTATTTCTGTGTCATTCCAGTTAGTTGACTATGCATGTGAGTTCTATGAGTTCTCAATTGTTTGCATAACAACCTGGAAGCAATGGTAGGCCCTTGTGCTGCCAGGTGGCAAGAAATTAAGATTAAACAAGTTCAATCCATATGAGTTTGGATTTGTCACTAACCTTGTCATGTGATTATGGTTATGACAAATTCACATGGATAGGCACACATACACCATAAAATCTAAGTGTCATAAGGTTTCTCTCCGATTCATGAAAATTATGGCGAGGAAACGCTCTCACTAAGTAGATTTTAAGGAGATAACAGTTATGATATTTGCATTCTCAAATTTGATTATGATTACGGCATCCCTTTTCATAATTCGAATTGTGAGGAATGGAAAAAAGTCTAAACATTTGACACTTATTGCTATAAGATCTTAAATGGTTTAGACACACATGTGAGCTATCTAAGGAAAGGTGTATGAGTTTGACAAGCCTAGATAAAGTCTTATCAAAGCATCTCGTATCAGAAATCTGAACATTGGTAATGAAAGTCAATAAGTATTGATTTCTAGAAGTCCAGCTGATTTTTGGGTACATGTCAAAGCTAGTGGGAGCATAAATGTTATGCTAGTAAAAGTAATGATTATTATGCTAGTGGGAGCATAATCAATTCTGATGAATGTTGCAAGTTAGCAATGTTAGTTATAGAAAACAAAAGTTTCAATTCGCAAGTTGCAGGGTTTGAAGAGTTCTTTTGCTATAATTAAGGGAGAGGAATTCATACTTCATTTCAAATCTAAAAGCTTAGATTGAGATTTTAATCAAATTTAGTCAAATATATATATGAATGTTATGTTGGAATGGTTCAACATAAGGAAATTCTATATATGGATGCGTTAATTGCGTTCTCGAAATTTTTGAATATGATTACGGCTTCCCTTTTCATAATTTGAATGATGAGAACATGGCAAATAGAAATATTATAGCAAAAGACTGGTCAAGTATCCTGTCTTTATGTAAGACATCATGAATCGTGTCCTATATGCTTCGGGTATAGGATCGATTACATGTGCTATAATATTCATCCGTTCTAATTTCTCCAAATGCCTAGGGCATTAAGAGGGAAAAAGGAATAGAACCGGATATGCCTAAAATGGTAAATCAGGAAACAACAGTTGGAAAGAGAGAATGATTATAATCCATGTCTCAGTCCATATGATATCTAGAATGGAGGAATACATATGATCCCTATTGTAATGGACGCGTCATTAACTAGGTCAGAGTTCGACAGCGGCTTTTAAGAGCTACAACTGCTAGTTGGGTTTTGGAGTCATACTTGAAATTATAGTTATTAGACTTATCCAAGTGGGAGACTATTGGATTAGGTGTCTAAGCCCATAACTATTATTGGTATGTATTTGACCCGAGAGTAGCATGGTCCATTTGGGTTGCATATCACTAGGACAATTTGATAGGATGGACTTTTAAGAAGAGCTTATTTATGATTTATTAATATATTATAAGTTCTAATATATTAATATGAAGTCATATGATCTAACTAGTATTGATCAAGAATTAATTTGGAATTAATTTTGTGATCAAAAGAGACTAATTGAATATATGGGGATTGATTGTGTAAATCATTCATTCTTATAAAGTGGGCTTATGATCCATAATTCTTTATGTTGGGCTAAACGCATGTGGTGACCCATGGATACTCCATGGAGGTTTAAACCCATGGAGCATGAGGAATATGGAAGGTCATGCACATTAGGGTTTACATGGTGTAACCCTAATCTTGCCACACTATATAAGAAGCCCCTTAGCTCATGAAATCGGGCACTAGAGTGATCTTTGGAAGAGCATAGCCGATTTGTGTGCAAGACATATTCTCTCAAGTCATCCTTTGTCCAAAGGTTGTGATTCCATTTGAGGCATTCATACTATTGGTGATAAGTTCTTAAAGGCTAAACTCAAGAAGTTCTACAAGCTACAACAAGAGGTAATTCTACAACTGCCTTTTATGTTGATTGTATCATTTTGTTTGCTAGTTGTAGGCTTAAAACTTTGGAAACAATATTGCATGTATAGTTAGAGAAAACATAGATCCAAAGCTTTTAGGGTTGTATGTGCACCATAGGATGTTGTATTATACCAAAACCCATCAGTAACGACTCACATAGAGTAGGGATCTATTAACATTGGAAGTACGAGGAATATACACTCCATTAGTTTTATAAAATACAAAACTATGTTTTTTATATTTTGTAAACTGATTTCACAACTTTGGTCTTAGGGTATTAAGACCACAACATCTTTTATATATAGAAAATATAGGATTTTGTGGGAACACTTTCTTTTCAGAAACAAACAAAAGGGAAACCAAAGAACATGCATGCAATTATACACGATTTTGGAATGAGACTCACAAACTACTTTTTTATAAGAAAATATTGGATTTTCTGGGGTTTTACAACTTACTATGAACAAAGATATTACAAAGCTTTCTTACAAAAATGCTTATGAACTCATCAATTTTTTAGTTGACGCTTTTCAAAACAACTTGTATTCTCAGCGATCTAGTAGACGGGTATTCACCACGTTCGAGGCCCGGCGTCGCCGCATTATATATATATATATATATATATATATATATATATATATATATATATATATATATATATATATATATATATATATATATATATATATATATATATATATTACTTTTGTTATTCGTGTTAACTTTTGAACACTACAAGTGTTGTAAACAATGTAAACTTCATATTAATGTATAAATGTTTGGGTTGTTATGTTTCATTACTATTCAATTATTATGATACTGTACATGACGTCCTCCGCCCCCGAATGTTTCTGCCATTCAGGTTTGGGGGTGTGACAGGGTGTTACATTTTGAAGACTATAACTCAGGAATTGTAAATCACAGATCATATATCTGGAAGTCAATCACAGAAGGTCCACATCAGTTTTCGAAGTCAAAAGAGTATGTTTACTCGCTTGCAGATTACAAAAGGCTTGTTGACAAGTATTTTGATATGTCCAAGGAATAGAAATAAAAACTTCAAAATGATTGAGAGTAAAGAGAGATATACGTTTCACACTTGCACCAAACATGACCAGACTATTAACCTCGTGTAAAACGACAAATGAGATTTGGAACGTCTCAAGGAACTCTATTTTTTTATGCAAGTCAAACTCACTCAATCCAAACTTTAATGCTTTTGGAGTTTGGATCTTTTAAACAAAAGGCTGAAGATTCCATTGATCAGGTTTCAAAGAGGATTAACCACTTGCTAAGCAGACTAATGAAGTAAAATTTAAAAAGACAATTAATCGAGGAGAAAATGTCTATTCTGCAAGGACTCTATCATGAGTGGACATCAATAGTGTCAACTGTGAAAGCACATGAGCAGTTTAAAATCTTCAAGCTATTATAACTTGTTGGCATTCTTAAGTCATATGAGGATGAGGTCATGGATGGTGCAAAGTCAACTGTCGATGCACGTTTTTTGGCGTTAGCTGCAAAGGAGGAAGTTGTGAAGGTGAAGAAGTCCAAGGAGAAGATTGTTGTTGCTGATTCAGATTCGGATGTTACTGATGAAGAGTTCACTAGTAAAGAAAAAGCTCTTATGGTGAGTAACCCCAAGAAATTCTTTAAAAAGAATATTTTACAAGTTTAAAATACCTACTTCTTTCTATTTTTTTTAGCACTTCACAATCACATCACTTAAAACCCTTGAGATTTCAAGTTAATTATAAATTGAAATTAGGTTTTATAGACCCTATGTTTATGATACCAATCATTGTTAACATGATTGTGTTTGTAACACCAAAATCCTTACCCTGGTTCTCGTTACAAACGTGAGTCATATTACGAAAATGATTCCAATGCTGATGGTGACTCTTATTATGATGGCATTTATTGTTCCGATGGTGACACATTGCTTATGACTACGAAAGTGTTGTTATGAAATTATGGAAGATGGTAGAACCCATTTTGCATGATCGGTTGATGCGGAAGAAAAATATCTCGATATTTATCGTGTATAAAAATATAACCATGAAGAACATATGATGAGAATTCATAGATTGATAAGAAAAGAAGAAAAAGAAAGAGAGAACATGCATAAGAACGTGAAAAGAACATGGGAGAGAAGATTCTCCCTTGGTGGGAGAGATCCCACCACTTTCTCTCTCTCTAGAGATTACATTTTTAGAAAAGGTGCATAAGTAGAAAATGACCACCTCTTCCTTTATATATGAGGGAGAGAAAATAAACCAACAATACAATAAAGGGAAATAAATAACCTAACTATCACTCATTATTTGTAGAGCATTTCCATGCTCCAACATTCTCTCCCTAAATGCTTACAAATGATGAGAGCTACAATAAGTGATACAAGGCTATAATACAGTAATCTGACTAGCAAGTGTGGTAATAAAATGTAACATAATGAGAACCAAATGCTGAAATGTCTCTGAAACTCTCAAGTGTCTGTGATATCTGAAACTGGCCATTAATCTCTAAACAATAAAGGTATTCGGCTTCAAAGCACTACCAATGAAGCAGAAAAGTAAGATCCAAATCTTCAAACTAGTCATAAGCGCCATGAGCAAGAAGATCACCATGAGCAAGTAGAAGATCCAATAAAAGTAACACTTCGGCTTCAAAAAGTCTGAAAAACATCTCTAGTTCTCGAATCATAATACACCAAAATATTTCAAAGAACAACCTGCTAAAAATGTGAAGCATCCAAAAATGAAGTCCGGATAATAAATAATGTGAGTCCAAAGACATGTTCTAGCAATGCCAAAAATTTGATCAAAAGATAAAAAAATAAGTGTAATGTCACATCGCCAAAATAGTCTTCGTCTTCAAAATATCACAAATCCAAACTCGAAAAATCATAGTATTTGAACCGGATGCAAACACAAAGAATCATCCTGTGGTAGAGTCCGAATAATAAATAATATGAACCGGGAAACATCGAGTAATGCCGAAAATTTGATCAGTGAAGACCAAAAATAAGTGCCACATCGCATCACTAAATAAATCATCGTCTTCAGAAGTCTTCAAAAATCCAAAATCAAACAATCATAAAATCATATCCGGATGATATCATAATATTCTCTCCCTATTTTAATAACCAAAGACTGGATATCAAAAATAAATATATCATCGGGATGGAGAGTGTCGGATACCAAGAGATAAAAAGGCTATCCCTAGATGTATGAAGGGTCTCGATAAGACACGAGAAATAGAGTAAAAGAGATACTCTGAGGTCATCAGAAGTTGGGTGATTCGGTTGCTGAAGCTGCTTCGAACAAAATATCATAGAAAGAAGAATCACTCTGCATGAGAAAATAATCTCTGTTGTGCCGAAAATATACCAAAATACCCAAACTGCGGTGCCGGAACTCTCGAAGTGGTCTTCAAAAGAAAATAAAGTATACATGCTCAAGATACATGATTTGTCAACCGAAGATCAAGAGCGACAAGTCATAAAAATCCCATAAAGTGAAGAATGCGAAACAACTTTGTTGATCAATCATTGTTGCGGTGCAAGCGTCACAAAGAATAATATAAAGTCCGACTACGGTATGGAGTAATCTTCCGAAATAATCGGCATGAAGTAAACCAATGTGACAATTCAAGGGTGGGTTGTGGCAAAAAATTGGTTTAAAAAAAATTTGGTTTTAATAAAAAAATTGGCTAAATAAAAAAATGGTGTTAAAAATAAGTAATTGGCTAAATAAAAATAACTGTTGTTAAAAAAATAATTTAAAAAATAATAATAATAATAATAATAATTGGCTGAATAATAAAAAAATGGAGTTAAAAAAATTAGAGGGTTAAAAAAAGGGTGATGAGAAGGGAAGGAGGGAAGGAAGAAGAAAAGGAAGGGAAGGAGGAGGAGTAAGAGGGAAGAAGGAAGAAGAGAGGGGAGGGCTGAATGAGGAAGGGGGGAAGCTGAGAGGAGAAGGGAGGGAGGTTGCGGTGGGGAGGGGATGCAGAGGTATAAGGGTGCGGATGGTAGGTACGGATGGAGGTTGAGATGGTGGGTTTAGACGAAGGACTGCTGATGGAGTGGTTGCGGGTCGGACTCCTGAAGCGAAGGAAGGCAAGGCAAGACAGCTGCGGATGACCTGCGGTAGCGAGGAAGTTCACTGCGGTGCGAAGGGTAGAAGGGACTGCGGTCCGAGCGCAGGGGAGGACTGAACTGAGAAGAAGAAGCACTGCGGTCCGAGACTGCTGACCGAGGCTGCGGTACAGGAGAAGATGGGAGGTTGCGGTCCTCGGTTTTAGACTAAGAGGACTGCGGTACTTAGGCCTGAGAGGGGCTGCGGGGAGGCTTCTTAGGAGGCTCCGGTAGCCTGTTTTTGGTTGCGGATCGGGGGTCCTAGAAGGGCTGAACAGATGACGAAAAAAGCTATTTTTTCATGAAAAATGGTACCGCAAAGGCCATTTATTCTTATTTTAATGAGGGGAATATTTTTTTAAGCATTTTGAGTCAAAAAGTGGTCTTGGGAAGGCAAAAAGAAGAGTGTGAAGGGGGGTTTTAAGGGACAAAAGGTGATGGGAAAGTCACATGGTTTTGTCTTTTTGAGGGAGTGAAACTGGAGTACTCTTTACCCAAAAGAGCAAAAAGGACATGATGATTTATGAAAACACATATTACGTCCAAAACTCTACAAATTAAAGATTCACAACAACTTATGAGGTGAAAGACATGAAAATGATACCTTTTTATGAAGATCAAAATAAGATGCTGGAAAAAATAATCTTCACAGATAGATGCTTTTCTCCACTTTCTTCAAGAATAATAAGCCCATTAATTTTGTGTCTTTACTTCCAAGAATAAAAACTCCCTGGAGAAAATTCTTCAACATTTTAGAGACCACAAAAATTAATTTCTTCTCCCATTTTTCTTCATTTCTTCAACAGGAAAATAAAAAGAACATCAAGAACATAAATTCCAGCAGAAAATTCGAATGAGCAGCAGCAACAAAATTATTCTTCTAAGCTTGAATCAACCCAGAAAATAGAAAGAACACATCAAAAAAATTTCCGGTTTGGACCCGAAAATTCTTGCAAAAACACGAAAAATCTTCAAGATAATCACCGAATGGGAGTCGTTCCCTTGAACTAGTCGATTAAACCTTCAAGGTATGGCTCTTATACCAATTGATAGAACCCATTTTGAACGATCGGTGGATGCGGAAGAAAAATATCTCGATATTTATCGTGTATAAAAATATAACCATGAAGAACATATGATGAGAATTCATAGATAGATAAGAAAAGAAGAAAAGAAAGAGAGAACATGCATAAGAACGTGAAAAGAACATGGGAGAGAAGATTCTCCCTTGGTGGGAGAGATCCCACCACTTTCTCTCTCTCTAGAGATTACATTTTTAGAAAAGGTGCATAAGTAGAAAATGACCACCTCTCCCTTTATATAGGAAGGAGAGAAAATACACCAACAATACAATAAAGGGAAATAAATAACCTAACTATCACTCATTATTTGTAGAGCATTTCCATGCTCCAACAGAAGACAACTATTTCATTTATGTTACAAGAATGATTAGCTAGAATGTCATGATTGGGCCATGATAAACGTGATGATGAGTGTGGGTCACAAGATTGTTATTCTGGCGTAGGATTGGATGGGCATTTAATACGTCTATTTGGCGGTTTCACTCTCCATTAATTTCGGGGATTTTCGAATTGAAATTTTAAACCGTTTGATATCCATATCTATATAAATCCTCATTTGCCTATTTCTGCACTCAAAATACTCTCAAGAAATTCCTAGAAATCCTTCAAAGATGTAGGTGTTCTTCATGTTCATCCTAAGTATCAACAATGGTTGTTGCAATAGATCATATTTCATTCATGGATCCATCTGCATTCTATGTTACACTAGTTGTTAGGAAAATCAAAACTTGGTTTTTGATCTCGATTAATCCAAATACCATGTGGCTGCTCAACCATTTATTGAACGTCTCAATCATTCAACTTTGAAGAAAGCCCTTATTAACTAGGATGTTTCATTATCGACTTTGATTTTGGATTACTCCACTGCCAGTTACAGCAAATCGAAGGATTTGATGACTTTTAAAATCCAATGCCATAAGACTGCAATTTCAAAGGCCAATTCTTGCAAATTACTGGGTTTACCAACTGGTGATGCTTACTCTTATCATGAACTTATTTCATCTTCAAGCATGTTGAATGTACTTCATCATATGGGCTATTCTCAGATTTTAACTCATTTATCGAGGTTTAAGAAATCATCTTTGCTAGTGGTGTGGAACACAATGTTCATACTATTCTTTAAATGTTTCTTGGAGAGGAAAACTGGATCAGCTAATGCCAGATAATTATTTCATTCGTTGATGTATGTCATTTACACATATGACAAGATGGAATTCGGTCAAGTCTTATGGAGTCAATAATTTGTGAGTTCATCTTCTTCAACAAAGGATACAAAAATCTCATGTGCCAAATTTTGGTCGATTGTGGTTAAGCACGTTGGAGATCGTTACGGGGTATCACAAATGTAGAATGTGTGCATGACTGAAATTTTGAAGATGAACGTTGTGAATCTCGTATTTCCTCTCGATGCTAATTTTTCTTACATTGGTTCAATTCCAGAAGTGACGCTTGCAAAGGTTCCTGGGAATAATGAAGTTTTCAATATTTACAAGCAGATTCTAAGGTTTGATACAAGGCACATTTCTGTTGAGTTAAAAAATATCCTTGATGTTGGAGTTGTTACAAGGAGAGTTGGAAGGGTGGTAAAAGAAAGGGGAAGATTGTTGAGGAAGCTATTGTTGTGAAACCTAAGAAGCAGTGGAAACTCGAAATGAAAGCGAAGACTTTGTTTTTTTAGGAATAGATGGATGAGGTTAATAAAACTACAGTTAGTGATTTTTTTTGAAGCATGATGTTCAAAACTAAGTGATGAGAATAAAGTTATCTTAGATCGATAGATTCAAACAGATATCAACGAATTAATAACAAATATCAGGAAACAAAGAACGCCACGATGAATCAAACGAATGTCGAATGATTAATATGCTCCACCTCAGAAGAACTCAATACGAATTGCTACTGTAGAGGTGTGCTAGGGTTACAATACTTGTTCAACAAGAATTATCAAAAAAACGTAACAAATCTAATGCATGCATGCACCATAAATACTAAACCCTAAACAAAAAAAACGTTTGGACAGGCCCAAACCATGTATACAATGGACCGAACTTAACAAAGCCCAATGGTGCAACACATATACCCAACAATCTCCCCCTTTGCGCCAATTGAGGCGAGAGATCACTTTGGTTGAGTAACTGTGGTTTTCTTCACAGTCTTGAACAGTTTGGGGATGATGGCAAGAAGATTTTGTCAAAAGTTAATGTACCACCGAAGCATATCTATAAACATCTTCTTATCTGCTTCACTGTTCTCATTGCACCTATGTATGATATCGAGAATATGCTCCAAGCAGGAAGTGGAGAACAGGTGCCTTGTCAACAAGAGCGAACATGCATTTTTGACCTTCGCCCCTGATGAACATGACTGTATGGAACTGGGGGTCGATTTTACCCATCATCATCAAGTTGATGTCGCTTGCCTTCTCAATTGGTTTAATAGATGTCCTCCTTCTCAAGGCAGAGGCGATTTCCTGATCCATTTTTGCGACTTCATAAATATAGCACACCAGCATTCGCTTAATGTGATTAATGAGCAAAATGTTATTCAGGAGAATCCAATCATGAGGATTCAAATTTGGAAGATCAGCGAGGGAGATTATGTGAACCGAACTGTCTGAGCCTCGGGTCACTTTGAATTTAACATCGATAAACTTCCCTGCTGAAGTCGGTTTAAACACCTTGACTGTTGAGATCTTCTAATTACTCCAAGTCAAGTATTGAGGTTGAGAGAATTCAAGATAGTACTCAAGCAGTTCTCAATCAACCTTCGCGTCAGGAAAGGGGATGGCAACAGTTGACTCAAAAGAATGAAAGATGAATGTCCTTCGGGTGATTGGCATATCAAATTGAGAGTCATTGGAATTCTCAAGATCGAACGAAAGGACTGGTTCTAACCAATGCGAACTTGGAGCTTCAATTACTTCCTTCAAAAGCCTTTCCATAGTCCACAGAGGAAACATAGATTTCCTCTGTTCCAAAACATCGTTCGCTTCTTTTTTCTTTCTCTCCCTATCAAGATCTTCGTTGGCTTTACGAACCTTTTCCGCAATCTCTATATCACTTGGCTAGAATTTGAGGCTTTTGGTTTTAGAACCCTTTCCTTCAGTATCAGACACATCATCAGTTTCATCATCATCATCATCACCAATTTTCTTCTTTCGTTTGTCCTTCCTACTGCCCGAAGCTTCATTACCCTTCGGTTCAGCAGTGACTTTTTGTTTAGTGATGGGTTGGCTTGTTGGAGGTGGTTTTGATTGACCTTTAGCTTCACTTTCTCCCCCTTGTTTCGGAGGGACAACAGACTCCGGATTACCTTCAATTCGGCTAAGAATATCCAGAGCAGGTCGCAATTTCTCAGCTAAGTAGCGTCTAATGGAAATGGTAAGGACCGAATCATGTGCTTCCAAAAGAGGTAGAAGAATTGAGTGCACATCACCAATAGAACTTTTGACCACTGCACGCTCAGACTTAAGTTCGTCAATTTCCTTTGCCGCGGCCTTGAGCTTCAGGTTTTGAATTTTAAGCTGAGAAGTTCGTTTATCCAGCTGATCCATTATCTTGTTTTCGACAGCAAGTTCGGCTTCAAGTTGAGTGAGATGTGCATCAACCGAAGTGTGAGGCTCGGTGTTGGCAGTCTGGATTGTTTGGCGTGTTTCCTCAAAATGCTTCTTTTCAGCCTGAAGAGAGCGAGTAAGAGTATCAACAGAAGCATTCACCGTTTGAGCATTCTTCTGAATTACAGCCTGTAAAGAGTCAAGAAAAAGCTGAGCATCAGAAATTAGTTTTTTGACATTTGTGTTCGCCTTCTTGCAATATTTTATGGATTCCTCAACAGCAAGAGAAGCTTTCTGACATGTGGAGGAAGAAGCATCGATAGCCTTGACAGCATTGTTAATCGAAGTATCATGCTCTTTGACAAAGGTTGCCAATAGAGCCTTGATGGATGCTTCAGAGTATGCACCGCTAGAAGAGGAAGATGAAGAAATCAGTATGTCAAGCTTGTCATTCAGATCCTTTAAATGCCTCTTCGTAACATAAGCGTCATCATCGTCATCACTCTATACTCGATAAGGGCTAAAATAAACTGAATCAAACTCCATTTCGGCTCCTCCAAGAACAGGGTCAGATTCATCTGAGGATGGTGGGGATTGAGGTTTTGAGTTAATTGGGGTTTCAGTTTCGGAAGTAGGTGCCCCCGTATCAGATACGTTGACACGAACAGTCGGTTCGGTTGGAGTAATAGTAGTGGTGGTAACTTCAGTGAATAAAGGTGTGGGAATAAGAATTGAAGTAGTAGTTGAGGATGAGATAGGAGTGTTGGATAAGGTGTCTAAGTCCATAACTATTTCTGGTATGTACTTGACCCGACCCGGCATGGTCCATTTGGGTTGCATGGCACCATGCAATTGGATAAACTAAAATGAGAGAAATAACACTTATGGTTTATTAATATATTATAAGTTCTAATATATTAATAATATTATTTAATTAGTTTGATCAAGAATTAATTTAGAATTAATTAAGTGATCAAAAGATAACTAATTAAATATATTGGTAGATTATGTAAATCTTCCATATCTTATATAGTGGGCTAAGAGGCTCCATGGATTATCAAGTTGGGTTCCACCCATAGGATGCTCCATGGGAGTTACAAACCCATGGGTCATGGAAATGAAGAGTCATGACACATTAGCGTTTACATGGTGTAACCCTAGATGTGTCAACACTATATAAGAAACCCATTCTCCACCAAAATCGACTACACATAAGAAACAAGAGGGCTAGGCCGATTTTAGAAGTGTGTATTCTCTCTAAAGTCATTCCAAAAGCATTTGGTGTTGTGTGAAGCATTTGAGGCATCACACTTGGGGTGCTAGGCTCACAAGGTTTCAAGGATCATAAGCAACAACAAGGTAAGTTATTCTATCTTTCATGCAAGTTAAAATTTGTTCCCCATGTATGCTAGATAGGAATATAACCTTGGAATTCAACTTTGCATGATAATTAGACAAACATAGATCCAAGGTTATTAGGGTTGCATGTACACTTAGGAAGTGTTAGAATGATCAAAACCCATCAGTGGTATCAGAGACTAGGTTTGTTTGTTGTTGTTTTTTTTTTGTGCAAACAGCTTGAAAAAAAAATCGTTTTTCTGTTTTCTGCTCGTATGAAAGTTTGCACATTTGTTGCTGGAAATGGACTAGAAACATTACCCTAAACTGTTTTGATGTTTTAAAACTTGTTTTAGATGGTTTAATGTTTATGCTAATCCATTTACAATGGCAATTATTAAAATTACAAGTTTTTTTTAAGTGTAATTTTTGATTCTTGAAAGTGTTCATATTCATGTTCTTGAACTTATGAAGATTAGATGATCATAGGAATTGTTTGTAACCTTCATGGTAGTTTAATTCATGATCATAATGTGTTTTAATGGATTCCATAACTTGTCCTCAAGTTATGGAAAACCAAAAGTCTCACTTTTATTAAAGCCATTAAAAGAACACAAGAGTTATAAAAATGAAGAGTCTTCATTTTTATTACTCAATTAATTCATAAGTTATAAGAAATGAAAAGTTTTGGAAGTTTACAAAACTTGCCCTCAAGTTTTGGAACATGTAAAGTCTTGATTAAAACTTTAGTTCCAACCCTTAGAATTTTAAAAAAGTTAAAATTCAACCCTTATACTTTATAATATTATAAGTTACTAATATATATATGTATAACGTCAAGTCGTCTTACCGCTAGTACGCCTCATTCACGAAGCCGGTCTATAAGGGGGGTATAAGGTTGTTGCCTATAAAATGGCAACTTAATGGGTGTCCATTCTCACCCACCGCTTCCTTGATCGGTGGAGGGTCGTTAGCCGAACGGCTAAGACAAGGACTTATAAATTCTCATTAAAGTGCACGACAAGAGAGGTATGAAATCATATGCTCTATCATAACAACCATGATGAAGGACGGGGAATCCGTCACGAGCCACATGCAGAAAATGCAAAGGTATGTGGATCGGTTGCTGAAGCTTAATGTGAACTTCCCTGAGGAGCTTGTAATAGATATCATTTTGCACTCCTTACCATCGTGCTATGATCAATTCCGCATGACATATCACATGAATAAGGAAGAGGTCACACTCAACAAACTTCAGGGACTCCTCAAGACCGCAGAAACAGGTCTTAAGGGTAATTCGGTTGTTAACACTCCTACTCCAAACTTCGCCCCGGTTTTGGCAATCGGGAAAGGTAGAGGGAAGAAGAGGAAGAGCTCTTCGAAGGGTACCAAGGCTAGGACCCTTGATGGCTCTTCTTCAAGTGGAACCAAGAAAGGTTTTGTCACTCCTTCTTCTGACCCTAAAGAGGCTGAATGCTTCTATTGCCATGAAAAGTCACATTGGAAGCGGAACTGCCCAAAGTACCAGCAAGATGTGAAGGATGGGAAAGTTAAACCCAACCATGCAGGTATTTACACTATCTTATCTAATAACCCACCCCATTCTAACTCTTGGGTCCTTGATACCGGTTGTGGTATTCATATATGTTCTGATTTGCAGGGACTAAGAAGAAGTGAGAATGTGGAGCATGGAAGAATAAACTTAATCATGGGGAATAGGAAAGCTTTACCTGTCACCAAGATTGGAGTTTATACTTTATCGCTAAGTAGTGGGTTTAGTTTAGATTTGAATAAATGTTGTTATTCGCCAGAAATGGCAAGAAATATTATTTCCTTTCATGCATTGTATAAACAAGGTTTCACCTTTTCATTTGATAATGAAGTTGGTTCGATTAATGCTTTCTTTAATAATGTTCTTTATTTTAAAGCATTACCTTGTGATGGTGTGTATGAAACTGTATCTATGGTTGATAACTTAGGAAATAATGTATTGTGTATTGATTCTGTTAATGATAATAACTTGGCTAAAGCATCATTATGGCATTTTTGTCTTGGACATATAAGCAAGAAACGCATAGGCGAACTCCAAAAGGATGGAGTATTGGAGTCATTTGACCTAAAGTCAGATGATAGTTGCGAATCATGCTTACTTGGAAAAATGACAAAGTCACCCTTCACAGGTTCTTGTGAGAGGGGTGAAGGTTTGTTGGATCTTATACACACGGATGTGTGTGGGCCCTTCAAACATGCCACAAGGGATGCTAATCGTTATTATTTGACTTTTACTGATGATTACAGTAGATATGTATATGTCTACTTAATCAAGCATAAGTCAGAGACTTTTGAGAGGTTTAATGAGTTTATACAGGAAGTCGAGAATCAATTGGGCAGGAACATTAAGATGCTTCGATCCGATCGAGGTGGTGAGTATCTTAGTTCAGAGTTCCTCGACTATCTTAGGGAATGTGGGATTGTCTCACAATTGACACCTCCCAGGACACCGCAGTTGAATGGTGTAGCTGAGAGGCGTAATCGAACCTTGTTGGATATGGTTCGTTCCATGATGAGTCGAGCTTCGCTACCAATCTCATTTTGGGGGTATGCCTTAGAGACTGCCGCCCATATCCTTAATCTAGTTCCCACAAAGAAAGTTGCCAAAACTCCTCATGAGATGTGGACTGGTAAAGTACCCAAACTAGACCACATTAAGATTTGGGGTTGCGAGGCTTTTGTGAGACGCGAGACTCATGATAAGCTCGAACCTCGAAGTGAAAGGTGTATTTTCATCGGCTACCCACAGAAATCCTTTGGTTACCTCTTCTACAGACCTAGTGAGAATGTGGTCTTTGTAGCTAGGAGGGCTTTCTTTCGAGAGAGAGAGAGTTCAAAAGCCAAGGAGACAGTGGGAGGCAAGTTGACCTTGAAGAAATTCAAGAGTCAAGTGGTGAAGGAACTTCAAACCCTAGCACTCAACTTGAGGAGGAAACTTCTGTTGAGCCAATTGACAAGTCTGTACCTCTGAGGCGTTCCACAAGGGTTAGGAATGCACCTGAGCATTACTATGGATTCCATATTACTGCGGAAGGTGATACACTTATCAGTGATGAGACACTGATAGGTCTGGATGAACCTAACAGTTACGCGGAAGCCATGGCAGGCCCTGAGTCAGCCAAGTGGAAAGAGGCAATGGACAGCGAGATACAATCCATGTATGACAATCAAGTTTGGAACTTGGTTGAGAATGTACCAGGTCGTAAGACTGTAGGGTGCAAATGGATCTTCAAGAAGAAGACCGACATGGATGGTAATGTACACACTTATAAGGCACGACTGGTTGCAAAGGGTTTCTCACAAACTCCGGGAGTTGATTATGATGAGACATTTTCTCCAGTGGCCAAGATTAAGTCTATTAGGGTTCTGTTAGCCATAGCCGCATTTCATGACTATGAAATATGGCAAATGGATGTCAAAACCGCTTTCCTTAATGGAAAGTTGGCTGAGGATGTTTACATGAGTCAGCCAGAGGGTTTTGTCAACACAGAGTACCCTAATAGAGTGTGTAAGCTTGAGAAATCCATTTATGGGTTAAAGCAAGCACCTCGCAGATGGAATCTTTGCTTTGATGAGAAAGTCAAGGAATTTGGCTTTTCTAGGAGTGAAGATGAATCTTGTGTATATGTCAAGGCTAATGGGAGTATAGTTAGCTTTTTGGTATTGTATGTGGATGACATACTACTCATAGGAAATGACATCCCAACTCTGCAGGAAGTTAAGTCCTGGCTTGGGAAGTGTTTCTCTATGAAGGACCTAGGAGAAGCTGCCTATATTCTAGGGATAAGGATCTTGAGAGACCGGAGTAAAAGACTAATTGGACTTAGTCAGAGTACTTACTTGGATAAGGTGTTGAAGAGATTCGGCATGCAGGACTCCAAGAAAGGAGAGTTACCCATCCAGAGTAATGCCAGATTGAGTAAGACACAAAGCCCTAGTACTGAGGCTGAGATAGCAGAAATGAGTCGAATACCTTATGCTTCGGCTGTAGGATCGATCATGTATGCTATGACGTGTACTCGACCTGATGTAGCCTTTGCTTTGAGCATGGTTAGCAGGTATCAGGGGAACCCTGGCAAGGCACACTGGACTGCGGTAAAGAATATCCTCAAGTACCTACGGAGGACTAAGGACTGGGTCCTTACCCTCGGTGGGAGTGAAGACTTGAGAGTTGTAGGGTATAGTGATGCTAGCTTTCAGACTGATAGGGATAATTTCCGCTCTCAGTCAGGCTGGGTCTTTACCTTAAATGGAGGAGCAATTTCTTGGAAGAGTTCCAAGCAAGAGACAGTGGCTGATTCCACTTGCGAATCAGAGTATATAGCAGCTAGCGAGGCAGCAAAGGAGGCGATATGGCTGAAGAACTTCATTGGAGACCTTGGAGTTGTACAAGCTATTAAAGAGCCAATGGAAATTTTCTGTGATAGTGAAAGTGCAGTTGCCTTAGCCAAGGAACCAAGGGATCACGGGAGATCCAGACACATCGACAGAAAATACCATTTCATCATACATCGAATAGAAGAAGGACTCCTCGTGGCAAAGAGGGTATCATCGGATGAGAATCCAGCAGATCCCCTCACGAAGGGACTGACTCGGGTTAAGCATCTCCAGCATGCTCGGAGCATAGGGCTGAAGGATGATATTAGATTTAGTAGTTAGATAACCTTGAAATTTGTAAAGTGTAATTGACATTAGATGATGAATAAAAGGTGTTTTATTTATGAGTAAATTGTTGCTATCTCTTGTCGATCGTTTACTATATTTCTTTTGCATGTTTTGACTTCCAAAATAATTATGTTTGGTATATCATATTATTCGAGCCTCCACAGTCGGTCATATGTCGGAAGTAGGTATGAATCAAGACTGTCATGATTGGTTGCAGAGGTCTAAGTTGTTGGACATGGCTACAACACTCATGAATGCTCATAAGTTCTGAGCATTGGACTCAACCCACGCTCACTGGAATCACTTCATGGAATTTATCTCGAGTGATCGTGAGACGGTAATATCATATAAGTCTTCAAACCTAGAGATATGATTTGTTACTTATGAGTTGGTTATGCATTGATTGTACGTTAACGCATTGGTAACTCGATGTTATAAAACATGTTTTTGTGTATAATTCAATGAGTGGTAGAACAAACATATGAGTCGAAGTTTATCTATTCCTTCTTGGATTTGAAGCTGATATCTGGGCCCCTCGATGATTTTGTTTTGACCTATGTACCGGGCCCGGTCAGAACTAAGTTGATGTGTTCAATTAAGTTCTTTGTCAAACAAATCGGAAATCGGGAAACAAACTGCTGGACAATAAGTAAGACATTGTTCCATGTATTTGTCCGGCTGATATCTAGAACAGAGGATTATATCATCACTTATCTTAAATGGCGTATCATCATCTTCTCAGTTCTGAGAGACCTTGAAAGAGCTACGATTGCCGATCGGTTCCTGAAGTATTGCAGTTATAGTTATTAGACTTATCCAAGTGGGAAACTGTTGGATAAGGTGTCTAAGTCCATAACTATTTCTGGTATGTACTTGACCCGACCCGGCATGGTCCATTTGGGTTGCATGGCACCAGGCAATTGGATAAACTAAAATGGGAGAAATAATACTTATGGTTTATTAATATATTATAAGTTCTAATATATTAATAATATTATTTAATTAGTTTGATCAAGAATTAATTTAGAATTAATTAAGTGATCAAAAGATAACTAATTAAATATATGGGTAGATTATGTAAATCTTTCATATCTTATATAGTGGGCTAAGAGGCTCCATGGATTATCGTTCCACCCATAGGATGCTCCATGGATGCTCCATGGGAGTTACAAACCCATGGGTCGTGGAAATGAAGAGTCATGACACATTAGGGTTTACATGGTGTAACCCTAGATGTGTCAACACTATATAAGAAACCCATTCTCCACCAAAATCGGCTACACATAAGAAACAAGAGGGCTAGGCCGATTTTAGAAGTGTGTATTCTCTCTAAAGTCATTCCAAAAGCATTTGGTGTTGTGTGAAGCATTTGAGGCATCACACTTGGGTTTCAAGGATCATAAGCAACAACAAGGTAAGTTATTCTATCTTTCATGCAAGTTAAAATTTGTTCCTCATGTATGCTAGATAGGAATATAACCTTGGAATTCAACTTTGCATGATAATTAGACAAACATAGATCCAAGGTTATTAGGGTGGCATGTACACTTAGGTAGTGTTAGAATGCTCAAAACCCATCAAGGAGGTGGGCATGGAGCAATGGTAATAGGAACCGAACGTGTAGGTGAAGGAAGAGGTGAGTTGCGGTCACCTTCATGAGTCGGTGAGGGTGGAGGCAAATTACCTAGAGGCTGAGTTTCGTGTTGAGAAAGGTCATCATCACCGGACTCTGGTTCGGGCTGTTGATCAGATGGAACATAGTCTGATTCACTTGAAGAAGGAGAAGGAGCCTTTGGCGTGTGTGCCTTCTTCTTAATCTTGCGTTTCTTTGGAGCAGTAGAGGCTGCTTGTTCGGACTTTCGCTTCTTTGGAGTAGAAACTTTTGAAGATTGACCTTCCTTTTCCCCTTTCTTTTCATGCTTCTTCCCCCTTTTAGCTGGTTTATCTACTGCGTCTAGGGAGCTCTGCATTTCGGGAGTAAGTTGCCTTGGCCCTGTAGGAGATCGCTTCTTGTACTCAGAAATCACCTTGCTTTCACTGGAAACACATCTGTACATGGATTCCGGAACTGACCCAATAAACATAAATTTCGATGGATCGGAGACAAGTATCCTCGTCATGTGGAAAGTAGCAATTGAAGAGATCAGGGAGTCTGTCATTCTTGGAACATGAAACTTTTCCATCGCCCATTGAGTGACAAGAGTCCAAAATCTAGCGCAAGATATTTCTGAGTAGCGTGAAGTAGAATTGAGACTTTGAACCAGTTGATACCATATGATATATCCAAAGTCTATGTTGACCCCGTGGTACAGACCATAGAGAAGTGTCATGAACGCCTTGCTCGCCCCATCGGAACCTGCCACCCTCTCCGATAAACCCTTAGAGAGAGGGTAAATAAACCATTCCACTATGGAGGAAGACATGACTTCTTGAACTTTGTTACTGTGGTGATAATCTCAGTGTACCCCATATCATAGAACATCGTGAACAGTTGAGTGTTGGTAATAGAATCAGAGTTAATCAGGGAGTCATCGATAGCAAGCCTTAACAACAAGCAAAACCTAGCTTTTGAAATCGACGTCTTTTGATTGACGATCTCAAAGAAAACGCGCTCCTTTGCTTTATCATAAACAGCGGTTGAGTAGACCTGAGAGAGTAGCGACATTGGAACACACTCCACCTAGGTTAGGGCTGCTACAAGTGATGAATATTTGAGGCATTCAACCACTTGCAGCATGTAGGGATTATACTGGAACGGTGAGAGATCGATTATTAGGTTTTGATTTGGTTTAATGGTGAGAAGAGAGGATTGGGCAGATTGCTCATAAACGGCTGAAGATTCAGCCATGGTTGCAGTTGAGAAGAAGAAGATGAACAGTAGAAAATTCGTCGGTGTGTTCTTGAGAGAGATGGGAATTGGTAAAGTTGTACAAGAGGTGTGAGAAAACCTTTTATACCGTCTCTAGGAGAGACAAAAAATCCAAAGTAATGATTCGAGGATTTTCTGAATCGACGCCTGAAAAAGCGCGATTTGACAGCTGTGTTTCCCTAGAAAGACGTCATCAGGCTTGATGGTAGGAGCCATTTCAAATTCACGCGCCCGTTTGAAATCTTATCCTGTTACCACCGTTTCAACTTCAAAACTTTTCAAATTCCTTTTCAAACTTTGACAAGCCCTTTCGCTGCAAATAAGGCAGGCAATGTTCGCTCTTTACATTGTATTCCACCATAACAATTACAACCGAAACATCGAATCTGAAAAATGCTATTAGGACCACAAACAAGAATTGGGAAAATCATAATGATCTTCGTGCAAGAGTGTGCCAATAGAAAATAAATAAAGCAAAGTATTTGTGGGATTTAAGTGATGTCTATTTAGACACGAAACTGTGGATCTCGGGCACGAATCGCTTCCTTCAAAGTCAAGAGAGACTTAGAAGTGTCTGTATGGTGTCCCGTTGAAATACGATCAAATGTTTATTAAGACACAATGAAAGGCATCTTTTTCAAATTAAGCTATAACGGGTGGCTCAACTTCAACCGAACTTCAGTACTTGACATAAGACCGAAAGTTGGATGAAGTACTTGTGAGACCGGTGTGGCCTGTTAAACAAGTAGGTTAGAGATTATATATGGTGACTTGGTGAGTTTTGTAGAAATCTCAAAAACAAAAATAAACTGGATCTTATGGGAAGAAAAGCCTTGGTGTTAGACAATTTCATAAAGATCACGCAAAAATTAAAAAGAGATTTCTGGGTACCATCCACTAAAGTGGTTTCATTAAAACGTGGGTGAAAACTAGAACATTTGATTGTTCACCATCAATTCGTTATAGGTGTTGGATTTTGGGTTTCACTTAGCACATGGTGAAACGAAGCTAAGATCATCAACACAGATGTTATGTAACCATAAACCTCAGTGGTAAATGCTAAGAGTCTCAAGGGTTACGAATATGAATCGAAAGGAGATGGAGAAAAGTGAGAGGGAGGTTAAAGAACCGAAAGTACCTCTGCTATATAGTAAGGACCGAGCAGACAACTCTTAACTCAATATGAGATGAGTAAGGTAGTTCATGACATGAGTGAGTTTATCAGCCTGATTGGGAAGATTTGGTTTGTGTATATCAAATCAATAAGGCTTCACTTGAAGTCTAGGAGGTTTTGGTCGACATGCAGCAGCATGCTTCTAGGGACACTTAACTAGTGCAAAGATAAAAATATATATATACATGTCCCAGCTCCATCATGTGAATGAACGATGATACCCTTCAGTGATATTTTTGGAATTTTTGATTATAATGAAAAGCAATAAAAACAGCAAAACACAAAAAAAATATTTTTGGATTTTATGAATTTTCTGAAAAAGAAATAAAAACAGAAAGGAAAATATTTTTGAGTTTTATAAATTTTCTGAAAAAGAATCAAAAATAGAAAGGAAAATATTTTTGAGTTTTATAAATTTTCTGAAAAAGAATTAAAAACAGAAAGGAAAATATTTTTGAGTTTTATGAGAAGAAATGTAGTAAGAAAAGTTATACATAATGTACAAAGTATACAACCGAAACTTCACCTAAAAGTAGTGAAGTGAAATGGACCGAGTGTTCGGTGCATTTCGGTTCCAAAGAATCAGGAGCCGAAATAGACTGAGCATTCGCTCTATTTCACGTTCGGTCTATTTCGGTTCCCGAAAAATCTGGAGCCGAAATAGACCGAGCGTTCGTTCTATTTCGCTTGTTTAATTTTAATGATGCGAAAGTAGTTTCGGTACTGATTCAGCTTCCATCATACCTAAGCATTGGAGAATTTTATTAAAACTTGCTTCAGGTAAGGCTTTCGTGAAGATGTCAGCTAGTTGATCAACAGATCTAACGAAGTGAATTTCCACATTACCATCTTCAACGTGATCTTTAATGAAATGGTATCTTAGTGCTATGTGTTTCGTTTTGGAGTGTTGCACTGGATTGTGACATATTCGGATAGAGCTTTCCGAGTCGCAATAAAGTGGAATATTCTTCATGTTCAAGCCATAGTCTCTAAGTTGGCTTTGTATCCAAATGGCATGTGAGGTACAAGATGTTGCATCGATATATTCAGCTTCGGCTGTGGAGAGTGAAACACATGTTTGTTTCTTGGACTGCCAGCTGACAAGTTTACCATCGAGAAATTGACATCCGCCTATAGTGCTCTTTCGGTCCAAACCACATCCTCCAAGATCAGCATCAGAGAATGCTTGAACAAAAAATCCTGATTTAGCAGGATACCATAGACCGAGAGATGAGGTTCGCTTCAAATATCTGAAGATATTCTTTACAGCCGCCATATGAGGTTCGTGTGGATTCGCTTGGAACCTGGCAGAATAACAAACAGAAAACATAATATCGGGTCTACTAGCTGTTAGATACATTAGAGACCCTATCATTTGCCAATAGAGGGTCATATCAACAGCCGGTTTCTCCAAAGATGGTGTTAACTTTGTTCCAAATATCATAGGAACCTTTACTTTGGAACCTTGTTTAAACTTGGACATTTTTAGAAAACGAGTAAACTTGGACATTTTTAGAAAACGAGTAAGGGTTTCATACCAGGCTCTTGGAGCTTGCTTTAAACCATAGACCGCTTTATCCAGAATATAGCAATGATCAGGATGCTTTTCATTCACGAAACCCGGTGGTTGCTCAACATATACAGTCTCTTCTAATTCTCCATTCAGAAAGGCACACTTGACGTCCATTTGAAAGACTTCAAAATTCTTGTGAGCAGCGTATGCCAGAAAGATCCGAACTGATTCTAACCTTGCTACAGGAGCGAAGGTTTCTTCGTAATCTATACCTTCTTCCTGACAATATCCCTTGACTACCAGCCTTGCCTTGTTGCAAATGGCATTCCCTTCTTTATCCATCCTGTTCCTGAAAACCCATTTCAATCCAACCACAGACGCATCCTTCGGTGTGCGAATCAGTCTCCAGACTCGATTTCGCTCAAACTCGTGAAGTTTGTCTTGCATTTCCTGTACCCAATCAGAGTGATCGAGTGCAATATTAACCATTTTTGGTTCTATTTTAGCGACGAACGAATTAAACATGCAAAATTCTACTTGAGAGAACAGAGCAGTTTGCTTCGCTTTTATTTGAGAACGAGTAAGAACTCCCTCGGATGTTTCACCAATTACTTGAGTTTTTGGATGATATTTAGTCCATTTTGTGAGAGGAGGGTAGTTTGGATCATATGCAGGATCCAATTCAGCATTTATTTCTTCTTCGAATTCTGATTGAAAATCTTCGTCATTTGTATTGTTTTTCTCCCCCTCGAATGACGAAACAAGTTCAACATCCGGTTCAGAATTGTCCCCCTCGATTGGACTTTCATTGGTCATTGTTGGAGATGGGTTCTCCTCCTGGAATGGTAAGTCAGGTCACCTTGGAGTGGATAAACTCTCCCCCTGGAATGTAGAACACTTATGAGTAGAATCACTTGAGCTTTCGGGTTCGCCTTGATCTCAAGGTTCGCTTGGATCAGGCTGTTCTGTTGGTCCTTGATGTTCGCTTTCCATTTCTTTTGCTGCTTCATCAATGATTTTCTTCAAGTTATCGATCTTGTTGTCAGCTGCCTTTGCCTCAGAATGAATTGCTCTCTCAGGTTCTTCAAAGATCAACACGTATTCTTCAAATAGATTGGAAATTGGAACCGAGACTTGACCTAATTTTGGAAAGATGTCCTCTGTTGGTACATCGTTGGATTGCATTTTCTTCACATAATTATCATCAAAGGTGACATAGTAGGTTTCTTCAAGTTTCTTCGAACGTTTATTCAGAACCCTATATGCCTTTGAAGTTAACGAGTATCCAAGGAAGATCCCTTCATCTGCCTTTTCGTCAAACTTGTTTTGGTTCTCTTTGGAGTTGAAAATAAAGCACCTTGAACCGAACACATGGAAGAACTTGACATTCGGCTTGCGGTTATTCAAGATTTCGTATGGAGTGATGGAAAATCTCTTGTTGAGGAAGGTTCGGTTCTGGGTATAGCAGGCAGCAGCAATTACATCAGCCCAGAAGTACAGAGGTAGAGAAGCAAAAATGAACATGGTTCGGGCTACTTCACACAACGAATGTTTTCTCCTTTCAACTACACCATTTTGCTGTGGAGTATAGGGAGCGGAGAAGTTGTGAGTCACTCCTTTTTTCGCGAGGAATTCTTCAAACTCTTGGTTTTTGAATTCCAGCCCATTATCACTTCATACATTTCTAACCAGCTTTCTTAATTGAAGTTCCACTTGCTTTATAAATGCTTTGAGCTTTAGAGTTGCCTCTGATTTCTGTTTAAGAAAGAAAACCCAGGTGAAACGTGAAAATTCATCAACAATAACCAAAATATACTTACTACCACCGATGCTTTCTATGGCCGAAGGACCACATAGATCGATGTGAAGAAGCTCAATATCTTTGTGTTGACAATTGTCGGATGACTCTTGCGGCTTTGCTTTCCCATCTCATATGCTGCGCACAGATGTTCCTTATCAAATTTTTGAAGTGGAAGTCCTCGTACATGATCACCGATAACCAACTTGTTTATGTCCTTGAAGTTGAGATGTGAGAGCCTTCGGTGCCATAGCCAACTTTCGCCAGAGTGTGCTTTCGTTAGAAGGCATACAACTGGCTTTCCTCGAATCTTGTTAAGATTTAGAGGATACATCTCTCCTTTTCGCTTGGATTTTAACAAGACAGCCTTCGTTTTCTTTTCAACAATCTCAGAACCTTCATCATCAAAAGAAACCTTCAATCCAGTTCCCACAACCAGTTGAGAGACACTGATGAGATTGTGCTACAGTCCTTCTACATATGCTACCTTTCGGATTGAGAATTCTCCGTTTGTGATCATACCGTAGCCTTTGATTGTGCCATATGAATTATTCCCGTATTTGACACATCCACCATCCTTAAGAGCCCGAAACTCCCTTAGCTCTTCCCTCCTTCCTGTCATGTGACGTGAGCAACCACTATCAATGTACCATTCATCGTCGAACTACTCGTCACTTATAACCTGCAAAAATCAAGCATATTTAGGAGCCCAAAGTTGCTTGGGTCCACGTGAGCCTTTTACAGAACAGGGAATAGCTATAGAAAGATCAACCAAATAAGTTTGTTTTATTAGTGTGGTTTCGTCTTTCCTTTTGATGGAAAAAACTTTGAGTTTGTTTAAATCAGATTGAGACTTTTTGTTTTGATTCTTAACAGGCTTGTTTTTGTGATTCCTAGGGTTAGCTGACGTCTTCTTTGTTAGCGTTTTGTCTTCAGAGACAAGCTTCCCTTTCCCCTTGCCATCCTTGATATCCTTGTTAGAATTCTGCTTCGGTTGAGAATGAGGAGGATTGGACTTGGGGCCGAAACTTGGCTTTCGGTTCTTATCAAGGCTATCATCACAGACAAGCTTCCCTTTTCCCTTGATATCCTTGACATTCTTGTTAGGATTCTCCTTTAGTTGTGAATGAGGAGAATGGACTTTAGGACCGAAGTGGGGCTTTCGGTTCTTGTCACCATTTGATCTGGGACCGAAAGTAGGCTTTCAGTTCGCTTGTCTGTAAGATTGACAGTGAGTGCATGGACCCTTATATGTCTGAGAGCTTACTTTCGCCTGTGGATTTGACGCCTTTTCTTTGCGAACATAGTTGGGGTTTTGCGAATTCCAAAACTGCTTCCTTTCATTAAGATTCTTCTGATATCTTTTGTTCTGCTGACGTTTTTGTTCAGCAAGCTGCTGTTGAGATTTGTGTATGTTCGCCCTTGGCTTTGGTCTCTCAGCATGAGCTTCACTCTTCAATGAAGAGGTTTCGCTTGTAGTTGTCATTGGTTCGCTCGGGATCTCTTTGGTACCACTTGTGCTTGGTACATCAAAACTTGTAGGCTTGTTGATTGGCTCTGCCACATATCTGCCTTTAACCCTCCATGAGGTTCTCTCTGATAAACCAACAGTCTCGTCTGCATTTTCGATTGGAGCAGACCAAAAGTAACTGTCACAACCACCTGCATTATCTTCGTTTACAATCGCTGGCAGTTCGGCTGTTTGTTTCTGAGTAACCCCTGTCGTGGTGTATACTTGGTTTGGTACAGTTTGTACCTTTTGATAAACCACTGCTTTCGGTTGAAGAACCTTGGATTTATCTTGGGACGCTCGAGAGAACTCAACTGAATTTTCAGATACAAGACCTTTGGTAGGTTCGGTTTCGCTCTTGACAAATTCTGAATAGCCAACCACATCTTCTACAGAAATTTCGCTCATATCACTTTCCTCGTCAAATTCAGAAGTGTTTTCAACATTTATTTTGTTTTCTGAACTTAATTTGGCATTCAATGAGTCAAATTTTTGTATGGTTTCGGTCTTGGTTTTCAATTTATCGTTCTCGTCCAAAAGATTTTTGAGCATGTCCTAATGGTCTTTGGACTTGGTAAAGGACTCGATTTTGTCCAGACCAACCCTGTAGGCATCAGAGATATTATCTGAAGAGACAATAGATTCACAGTTATAACCATCAATATCAACTTCGTCCTCCTTTAACTCTAGGAAGGGCAAAATCATTTTGTGAATCTTTTTGCCAATTTCACAATCTAAATGCAATTTAGTGATATTTTTATATAAACGTTTAGCAATCAAGCAAAAAATGTTTCTTTGTTTCATAAGTTTCAAATTATCACGTTGCAAATAAATAACTTCATCTCTAGTCCTAACTAACTCTAACTCCGTCTTCTCTATCCACATCCTTCGCTCCTCACTCTTGGATGTTACCCTGCTAATTTGATCGGTTAGGTTAGCATTTGTGAGGCGTGTTTGCATTAGACTGCCACTTAAACTAGAAAATTTTAATTTTAATTTGTTTAATTCATTTTCATAGTTTGTTACAGGAATTTTAAGTGTTTTGAGAATGGATTGTACCTTCTTGATCAATTGATCGCAATCGTCGATCCTCTCGCTCACAGGCTTGGCAGCAAAACACTTATCTTCCTTCAGGTTCGCCTCACCACACTCGCCTTCGGTTGTGTAGCCCCTCATTTGCGACACTCCAGCTGACACCATCAAGCATCTCCCAGCAAACTCAGCACTCTCATCATTCGCCACAAACGCCTTGGCATGTGTGGGTTTACGTACTTCTTCGTCTTCAGAGTCTGTGGACCAGACCTCCACACCACCGAACTCATCATTCACAACGTTCTCCTGTACAATCAAAGCATTCATCGAACTGTTAGACGCTTTCTTCTTCTTTATCTCCTCCAGCTTATGCATATAGTATGCTTCATCATCTTCACCCTCCTTCTTCTTCGATATCTTTCTCAACATGCAATCTTTGGCAAAGTGATTTTTGCCATGACAGAAGTTGCAATCGTATCCGGAGTCTCCTACCAGTTTGCTCTCCTTCTTCTCTTCTTCTTTTGAGGAGTAGTTTTGTTCTCCTATTTCGCTTTTTCGGAGCTGTAGCTTCCCTGCCAGTTTCGGTTCTTGGCAATTGGAAACTTTGTGCGAGCAAACCTCTTCGGGTTGGAAACCATCATAGCATACTCTTCGCTTGTCAGGTCGCATTCTGACATTTCAGACTCTTCTTCATCTTCTGCCACCTTCTTCGCCTTAGAGAGAAGGGCCAAGGATCCCATACCAAACACCACTTTCACTTCTTTTGTCACAACACTTTCATGCGACTTGAGAATACCCACCATCTTCGCAAATGAATAGGTTTTAAACTACTCATGAGCCTTCACAGTTGATACCACAGCCATCCATTCAGGTCTTAAACCATTCAAAAATGTGACCTTCTGCTCGATCACTTCCCTTCCAATATCATGCTTGATCATCTTGCTCAAGAGATGGTTGAAACGATCGAATGCCTGAATGAGTTTTTCATCTGGCTTTTGTTGAAAATCACCAAACTCAGAGAGCAATAGAGTTTGGATAGAATGCTCTAGGTCTTCATCAGTGGAATACAACTCTTTGAGTCTATCCCAGATCTCTTTTGTTGTGGTGCATGGGCTTACCAAACGAAATGTATCCGACTGTAAAGCGAATCGGATCATTCTCATAGCTTTAACGTTACACAGCAGCTTATCTTTTTCATCTTGAGGAATCTTCTCCACATCAGTTAGGAGTTTGTTGTACTCCTTTTGAGTTTTGATAGTTCTGTTTGTGACAGAATGAACAAAATGACCCAATGTTATTGCTTCCCAGATAAGATAACCATTTTCTTCTGAGCCAACTACGTAGTCCTCAAAGTGATGCGTCCAAACTTCATAATCCTGAGTGTATAAAATCGGGATTCTGGTTGTAGATCCAATACTGTTGGAGATATTGATCGGATTGGTTTGTGAATCTTCGTGAGACATGATGAACTTTTTCAGATATCTGCTAAGAATCAAACTTGTAAAGATCGAATAGGGTAATATCGAGATCTATTAACAACGTCAATGAAGGAATGACGGCTGAATAGATCCAATAAGAGCGGAAACCCTAAGAAAATTCTTCAAACAGAAGAGATGCGTATGATTTACACAGCCTCCTGCTCTGATACCAATTGATGAGAATAAAGTTATCTTAGATCGATAGATTCAAACAGATATCCACGAATTAATAACAAATAACAGGAAATAAAGAACACCACGATGAATCAAACGAATGTCGAATGATTAATATGATCCACCTCAGAAGAACTCAATACGAATTGCTACTGTAAAGGTGTGCTAGGGTTACAATACTTGTTTAAGAAGAATTATCAAAAAACGTAACAAATTTGATGCATGCATGCACCATAAATACTAAACCCTAAACAAAACAAACGGTTGGACAGGCCCAAACCATGTATACAATGGACCGAACTTAACAAAACCCAATGGCGCAACACATATATCCAATTCTAAGAAGACATTGTGAGGTCTTCAGAACTACCCAAGTCTACTAAGCAACAAGCTATAGTTATGATTCCAGCTCCAAATGCAAATCCAAATTCTTCGCAAGGTCCTTAGGTATCTTTCATTCCGAAACCTACTACTACTCCTTTTGCAAATCCAATAGAAACCTATATCCCAATACCAATAGCCAGTTATACCACCAATTCCAACACAACCAATTCCTACCACTCAATCCATTCCCATAACACAACCTATCACAATTCAACCAATCATCTATTTGTGACCTCAAACCACACCAATTTTTACTCCATCAACCATTACACCTATCACAACTACCATTGTTACAACTCCTTTCAAAACCACAACAAAAATAACCATTTCTTCAACTACTCTGGTTGTTGATTCTTTAGTTGCTATTTTAGACACTACAATTCCAACATCAATGCCATTGTCTCAACCTTCAGGTACTCATGATCAGAATGATGATAGTGTTTTTGGGGTATATACACATCTTCTTGATGATGATGTTGTTTTGTAAGATAATAATGATTCTTTTGAAGCTATTGTTGAACCAGAGTTATCTCATTCACTGCTCGATGACGAGAGTGATTCAGATGAAGAGACTATGAATATGCCGTTCACAAGAAAATACTATAGGGCACTAAATCAAAAAATTAACATGTTGGTGAGTCATGGTGAAGCTTTCTCAATTAGTAATTTCCAAAACATAATGATAGTTCATGAAGCCACGGTGAAGATTCTGCTTTATGAGAGTAAGAGATTGTGTGAAGAAAATGAGAAACTAGTGAAAGAGCATGCTACGAAGATGGAAGCAACAATTAATGAAGTAAAGGAGATTAATTTTCTTATTGTTTTTTACAATATATTTCACAATTAAAAATTCATTAAGTTCATAAATACTTTTGTTAAGAATTATGATACTGAAGATAAAATAGCACATGAACATGCGCGAAAAGAAACGCAAATAACATCGCTCAAACAGGAATTCATGTTTGTGAAATATGAGCTGGAAAAAATGGATGATGAGATGTTGTTGGTGAAGGCTTGAAACTTTGAGATAAATCAAAGGTTGGTGAAATTTTTTAAAGAAAAGGATGCACCACATGTTAACTATATTTCTGCTTTATTGGATGCAAAACTTCAACCCCCGTTCTTAAAGATCTTTATGACTGAAGGTGTTCCGAATAACGATGCTAGTTCGCAACAAGGGGGAGATGGGGGTAATGTTATCAATATTGAGAACCTGCATGTGGTGCCAAATATGGAAAAGAAGCTTGAAGTTGCGAAGAAGATTATTATTGGTCATCAACCTTTGGGAAAGCAATTAGAGGTTGTTGTTCCAATTGTTCTTACCAAAGCGTCGAGATCTGGCACTGTCAAGATCATGACACAACCGGAGGTTGATCTTGAATATGAAAAACCAAAGTATCATGAACCACCAAAGACTGATTGGGAGCTTGAAAAGATAAAACAATTAGAAATAAAGCGTAGGCAGAAAGAAGTAGAAGAAAGAGAAAAGGACACAGTTAAACTTATGAAGAAAACACTTTGACATGAGTGGAATGTTGATTAAATTTTGAATGATTCTATAAAAAATGTCGAGATATACTGGCTCAATCCAAGGTTATCATTTGTTTTGGAAAACAAGACTGATTGTCAATTGGATTTGTCTATGACTGCGAAGGCGTTTATGTTGAGATGTTTACTGAATATTGTTGGTGTTGCATTGAACAATGGTACTATGAAAAAGAATCTTTTTGGGTTCTATGGTTCACAGTCTAGGTCCCAATAGGAAGTATGGATCTTGAACAAATTTTTAGCCATTCGAGAATGTGAAGCTGAAGAAGTGAAAGATGAATTTGTGAATTATAAATTCAAAGCATTACAAGGGAGCAACAATGAAGAGTGCATATTTTCTTTTGCTAATTTTCCATTGATGAATCCATATGGCTGGTTCATGTTATTCACTATCTTATCAAAGGACAAGACAAAGTACATAAATCAACGCTTCATTTGAATAAGATGATAAGATTTTATTTCTTGGAGCTTTGTAAGATGGATGTGGAAATGGATGAGTTCTTAAAGAAAAATACTATTATCGGTCCTTGTGATCAACCATGAGGTATTGAAAGTATGAGAGATGGGCAAGTTCAAAAGGATCCATGGGGAGTGGTGTACAAGATTGTGATTAACAAAGTGTTGAAGAACCGTTTAATGTACTTACAGGATAAGCACTGCTATAAGTTTGGGACTTTGAGTGGCATTCTTGAGAAAGTTGAAATTTGCAAGATGAATTCAAAGAATGAGATCAAACACGTGTCTGACATGTTGTATTGGTGGTTGTTGGTTCGAATAATGAACTTGGCTATGCTCTTACGGTTTTCAATGAGATCAAGTGAAGACTTCTTTTTCAACTCAACACAAAGGGAGGTTGTTAGGATTTGAAAAGTATATGTGTTGTGTGATTTTATGAAAAATGTTTCGTTATTGATATATTTAAGTCTTCAATGTATTGTTTTAAATGCATGTACAATTTCATTGTTTGTTTACGTAGGTTTCGTAGTGATGAGAGATTAACTGTTATATAAGTTGTCGCTATATAGGTGTCATGATGTTATTGGCCAGTCTCTAATGGACTCCCTAGGTATGAACCTATATATAACGGATAGTAGTTAGATAGATAAGATATACCTTTTGCTAACGTCCATACGATCAGTATCGTAATGAATTCATATTCTCTAATTGAAAATTATATCTTAATTACCTTCGTGTGTTCAATATTTTCATTGCTTTAAACATGATTTTTATATTTTAGAATCTATTCTACCCTACAAAAATAAAGAGAGCTAAGGAAAAAGGCAATAATGGACATTATGTTTAGTTAATCTAACCAATAAGGTGAGTACATGAGGATCTCCCATCTATGGTGTACATGGAAAAATAGGAAAGGTTTTTTGAGAATTTGATCTTATTTGTGAAAGCATATAGAAGTGTTTTCAAGCTTGCTAAGTCTTTACTTGATGACATCTTTTTCAAGAGTATGTGATACATATGTTCAAATGATTGGAAATGACAAAGCATGTTATATTATCCTTGTTTGAACATGTTAACTTTTATGTGTCATGATTTTTATGTAAAGAATAAGAATGTATTCTAGTTTTTAAAGCGTATTTTCTAACGTAGGGATGAGAGTGGGTACAAACCCGGACCGGTAGACCCGGACCCGGAAAACCCGGGAACCGGTTAACGGGATTTTGTAGGACCGGAAACCAGACTGGTATATAGGAACCGGTTCCAGTTCAGTTTCGGGTAAGGTAACAGTTAAAGTGGGTCTAGAACTGGAAAATCCGGAAACATTAAAGTGGTTCGGGTGGAACCAAGTAAAGTGGGTCTAGAACCAGAAAACCTGGGAAATAATGAACTTTTTGGTAATTACTTATTGGTTTAACTTCGAAAATTTTCAACTTTGAAATCCCAACTTCGGGGGACTGTCAGTCATTGAATATTAAACCAAAAATGACAAAATTATAGTCTAATATCAAGTACAAACTCTAAACTACACGTTTCAAAAAAACGTAATGATAATCTGACTTCAAACGAATTAGATATATATTTTTAAATTTCACAAAATATAAAAATACAGCTGAAAAACAGAAAATTCACAGCATTGATATCCAAACTTTGGGTGACTGTAAGTCAATGTATATGAAACCAAAAATGACAAAATTATAGTCTAAAATCATGTATAAACTCTAAACTACACGTTGCAAAAAGCCTCATGATAATCTGACTTCAAACAATTATATATGCATTTTTAAAATTTCACAAAACATAAAAATAAAGTTGAAAAACAGAAAATTCACAGCATTGATATCCCGACTTTGGGGGACTGTAAGTCAATGAATATGAAACCGAAAATAAAAAAATTATTGTCTAAAATCATTTAGAAACTCTAAACTACACGTTGCAAAAAACCTCATGATAATCCAGCTTTAAACGAATTAGATATGAATTTTTAAAATTTCACAAAATATAAAAATAAAGCTGAAAAACAGAAAATTTACTGTTTTGATATCCCGACTTTGGGGGATTGTAAGTCAATGAATATTAACTCAAAAATGACAAAATTATAGTCTGAAATCATACACAAACTATAAACACTCTGGAAAAAACCTTATTGCAATCCGACTTTAAACGAATGAAATATTCATGTTTTAAACTTTTCATAAAAACCGGTTTTGGCCCCTAAAACCGGTTCCGGTTCCTAATACGGTTCCGGTTCTTAAACCCGGTTTACCCGGACCCGAATGACCCGAAACTCGGATTACCCGGAACCCGGATAAAGCCATTATTTAAACCCGGGACCCGGACCGATTTTACATATTCCGGTTCTAATGGTTCCGATTCCGGTTCCGGTCCTGTTTTCCGGTTCTAAATCTCATCCCTATCTAGCGTATGCATATCATGACACTCTTATGTGATTGGCTTGCATAAAAAATAATTGTTGAGCATGTATACATGAATGTGACTTGAATAATAGATATAGTAAAATATAATTTTCTATATACATGATGTCTTAATAATGAATTATATAGACTTTATTGGTATGTACCTTCCATTGTGAATTAGACATCTTTTCTGCTTTGATTCCATGATAAGTTTATTCATTCCTTTTATTTTGGTCGGTTTTTGTAAAGTATCACGAAATGTGCCATGGTCCTTTATACACCTACCCATTATGTTCCTAAACACCTAAAATGTTAAACTTCTTTTAAATATACACATAAAAGATTGTTAAACTTCTTTTAAATATATCCAAAAATTAACACTTATCAGGTTCCTAAACACCTAAAATGTGTTGAGCATCACAAAATATACACATTCTTATTGCACCTTTACTATGCCACCTTCATGGTAGTATCAAATCCAAGATCTACTTATATGTACCAAAGTTTCTTTATTACGTATAAAAAATAATATACTATAAAGCATTAAAAAGGAGAAATATAACATGTCCAAACAACTATCTTTATAAATTTCATACATTGTTTCACAATCTTTTTCACACTCATGTTTGTCACTTATACTATCCCTCCAACCAATGTTAGGTGCAAAACCTTAGGAGTCAAAGAACTACTAAACGGATCAAAAACCCTTCCACAATGCTAAATATTGATTGCAACGCTACCGTTCAGACGAGTATGACTTAAAGATTGAATCGGGAATCTAGAACTATTTAGTTACCACCATTATAAAATAATTAACATTGATGAATGATCTTAAACAATTTCTCTTAACTGATCACTCATTGATTCGACTATATTTTTTTCAACATTCCTCTTAATTTATTTCTCAATGGAGGGTTTTGGTAACATAATATCTATGTTTTGGCTTTTGGCGCCTCTCTAATATCGACGATGAAACGGTAAACTCAATTGTATAACATGTGTTTTGTTTTTAAAATCCACATCGGGTATTAAAACATACCCAAAAATATTTTTCCTACCCTAATTAACCCGGACGGATAATAAAACGGGTAAACCGATTATCTAATAATTCAAACCCAAAACCCGATTGAACCAAAACGATGTATCCAAATTATAAACTGGTTAGTCGGTTTATTTGGGTATTTATTTTTGTTTCTACAAACCTAGTGTGATGTCAATCTTCGTTCTAACTTAGCCACATTTATTATATGTCTAAAAGACCCGGTCGGTCGGTCCAAACCTCGTTCTATCACCTTTTCAAAAGTTATGGGGTTAGCTCTAAAAAATGTACCAAACCCCAATCTTTTTCATTACAACGTGCCGGACAACGTTTTGGATGAATACGATCGTCGCCGGTGTTTCTTTTCTGTTGCACCTACCGGTCATCTTTACTTTTTGCCGTACACATATTTTCCTCATTCTATTTCGAAATTTTAAAAATGCATAATTTTGTATGTTTTAACGTTGAATTTCATTTATATGGAAATTGTACTATAACACCAAATAGCAATGCAATGTTACGTGATTTACGAAATAACTTGATTATAGAATGTTTGATCGCGACTTTCGAAATTTCTAAGCCCCTGTCAAGTTCATGAGAACTAATTTAGATGAAAATATCAAACAAATGCTTTTCAGTCCAAATCTTGACTAATATTTTTTCTTGACGTGTTATAATATAATTGGATTTAAAATAACCTTATAATTATATATATATATATATATATATATATATATATATATAGAGAGAGAGAGAGCTAGTTCAGGTGTTTAAAGTATTTATTGTGTTATTGTATACATAAATGTGGGCAATCAAAATTTAAAATATAAATAAATAATTAAATAAATAAATAAGGGTAATTAGGTAATTTTATAAACAACTTCCCCAAATACTTTCCTATAATTATGCTAGTTGATTTTAACCTAATTTATCCCCTTTTAACTACCACCGATGTCACTTTGCAAAACCCCCCGTAGGATTCGATCGAAAGCTTTCAGCCACCACGATCCAAAGTTTGGATCTTGACTGAACACGAGCTATTATTCCCTTCATCTCTTCGCCATCTTCAAAAAAATACCAAGCCATTATCGCCTCTACATGTTCTTCTGCAATTTTGATTTAAGAGCAACGATACACACACACCCGCACATAGTTAGGGCTCGAATGAAGAAAGAAGGGGAAAGAAAGTCTGATTTCTTGATTTTTGATTTCATGGGCGTTGACACATGTATTTGTACATCGATGAAGGTGAGAAGGAAAGCACGAAGCGGCTGCAAGGTCCAATGGATGTCGATCGATTGCAGGCTAAGGAAGCGTCTCCGGGGTCGACGAGACTGAAGCAACGAAGTGAAGAAGCAACGAGCTTTTGTTCCCTCTTGTCCGACTGTGAGGTGAGAAGAGGAGGAGGTCAGAAGAAGATTTGGGAGGAGGTAGGCAGAAGCGATGGTTGATGGGGAAGGAAGGGAAAGGTGTGAGGGAAAAGGGTATGTTGCTCGTCGATGGTGGAAAGAGGTGAACGGATGGGGGCTTCTCAGCAGACTCCATGTTGCTTCTGATTTTTCTTCTTCTTTTTTTTGACATGAATCAATGGAAGGTAAGGTGCTTGGTTTCGATATTTGACAGGTGGAGAGGCAACCACTAGAGGTGAGAAGGGTTGTCCCTGTGGTGATCGACAGGAACATGTGAGGGAATAAATCACGAGGCTATTGCCTCCTTGTTCAGTTAGAGAAAACAACACCACCAATGAGGAGTTTCTAGCATCAATTAATGAAGGAACAAGGGAGAAACGAAAATGATCCTCAGGAAGGAGAGATGCGGCTTCTCTGTCTTCACCGAGAGAAAGATGGGTGAGGGGAGGTCTTTCATTGCACATTTAACTTGGAATTATATATAAAATCTGATCGCCTCAGATTCGATTTGATTTTGACGTGATTTTTAGTGTACAATTTAGGATTTGTTTTGATTTTAACTTGATTTTTTGCTGCATTTATGAATTGATTCATATTTCAATTTATGTTTTTTTTTCTGATTTAACACTTCATTTATGTGGATAGTGCATGATCTTGACAAGGTTGAATTCCGAAAAGGTATCAACTATGTTTATGTAGATGATTCAATGGATAATATTGGTGAGATTCCAATTCTATTGGAATGGAATCACGAATTCTAATTCTGTTGGAATTGAATCACGAATTCCAATTCTGTTGGAATCACAGAAGTTGATGCTTGAAGAACGGACCATAAAAGTGAAAGTGATTCTAAGCAACATTATTCTTTTATAATGTTTTAGTCGTTGTTAGATTTTGATGTTTTCTTTCCCGTTTTGAAAGTTTTTTTAATTTATTCTTTAACAATAAATGTAATTCTTAACAATTGTTACCCGTATTCTCTAAGAAATAATGTATTTTTTGTTTTTATTCTTCAATTGATTGTTCAAGAATTTGTTATTCTACAAGTAGTTTTTAAATTCATGATCAAGAAATAGGTTCAAGAATATTTTTATTATTTATGGTTCAAGAATATTTTTATTTTTGAATATACTCATAAACATATTCTGTCAGAATGTCCGAATTAAAAGAATTATAATTCGTAAAATCGGATTTTTAAAATTAATAGAATCTATGATCCCTTAAAAAATGCAATTTTCCTTTATTAAATTGACTAAAGTACCCTTGTAATTAATTAAGATGATATTTTTCAATTATATTTAATTCAATAATATATATTAATCACTTTCTTAAAATAAGTAAAATTGATTGGCCCATATTAATGCATACAATAACACAATAATTACTTTGAATATATATATATATATATATATATATATATATATATATATATATATAATAAAAACTTATTTCCAAACATAACATTGAATCACGCATTAGAACTCAAATAATACTTAATGAAATAGTGTTCACAACCATAACAGTTGATAACATTACTATTAGTAGTAAGGTCCTTTTAGATTACACGTAAGGAGAAATATTAGCTACAAATGACACGTCTAGTTACTTATAACTCAAAAGTTTGTATACTTAATAGTTAATGAAATAGCTTCGTCATAGCGTACCATGACTCCGATATATTTTAGTTGTCTTTAAGTTTTACCAAAATACCACCTTAAGTGATATATATATATATATATATATATATATATATATATATATATATATATATATATATATATATATATATATATATATATAATAGTAGAAAATATATATTAAATTATAAATTATATACAAAATTGTCAATTTAAGTCATGTCTTACAAACGACGTGGCTCGCCACGGGTTGAAAAGGCTTAGGTTTGACAATGTCGCCAAATCACGTCTAACGTTATTTAGAACCTTGATAATGACTAATTTTTTTTTTCCTCTCATTTTTTCACAAAAAACATTCATGTGATTGAAGATATTTATAATTCAAATCATGTCTAACGTTATTTGTTTCTTTTATACTTTTTTTATTAGTTATATAGATCATCATACATTTGATATATAATTTATATAACTTTAAACCGTTTATAAAGTTATCAATTAATGGTATACATCACCAATGAAATTAAACTATGTTGTCTAATAAAACTAATAGGTTAATCATACATTTGTTTAACTGTGACATTGGTTTCCAAAGTAGAAATATTAAAGACAAAATTATATAAATGGTCATTGTGGTTTACCAAATGTGACAACTTTTGTCCCTGCTATTTTTTGACGAACATAGTTCTTATCGTTTCTAAAACTTGCATGGTTGATCCCTATGGTTTTTATTTTATTACAAATTTGATATGAAATTCATATTATACCGTTCTCCAATTTTATTTTGTTTTTTTAAAATAATTTTATTTTAAAAAATAAAATAAATAACCAAGCACCACCACCACTTTACCGCTACTTTTAATTTGTGTTTTCCTGTTGCCCCTTCAACCCCTACCACCCACCGAAGACTAAACGTAGTTGTTTCCAATAAACCTCTTTGTTTCTCTCCCTTTTCTGTAACCACCCTTAATCCTCATCCATGACTTCCCTTCCTCCTGATGATTCCAAAACAGGTGATTACCCAAAACACAAACTAACCTAAATTGTTAGTGGAGATTTCTCGCAATTGTTAAGGAGCCCATTCTAAATTTGGTGTGTTCGGTTTTCTAGATACTAGCATGCATACTTTGATAAGGAAATCTATGAGATTATGTAATTTATAGCATATTGGAAGTTTGGTCAATTAGATTTAGGTTAAGCCAAATTATGCTTCCTTGTAATAAAAATAATAGGGGAGTTGATCGATTATGAGAGAAGCGAGAGTTGATGTGGTAGGGCCTCATGAGTAGGACGCTAATCATTGAGTTCCTTAGTGGAGGATGCCTAGGTGACTAGAAGCATAGGCGATGACGATTCATAGTAATTTTGTTATGAATTGATTTTTTTATTTTTGGATTTAGATCCTCAATATGATTTGAACTGGATATGATTTTGATTTGTGTTTTGTTCGTTCTCTAATTGATTGGTAGATTTACTTTCATTCTCTAATTAGATGCTTGGCATTCATCTCTTATTTGTTTTTTAATAGGTTTATATTTCAGCAATATAATCTATGATCGGGTTTAATTAAGATCCTAGTGAAGCACTGATTTAGATTTATGGATGGGTTGCCGGAGCTTATACACTCGGGATATGTTGTAGAGAGATAAAGAGGTGGATGTTATAGAGAAGGGGAAGTTAGGGTCACTGAGTTCGGTTATCGGATGAGTTAACTTCTTCTCCAACGAGTCAATGAGAGTCTTTTCATTAGAGACATGAGGAAAACGAGGGTATGGAAGAAATATGGAAAATACAGACGGGTTTTATTGGTGGGGTGAGGTAGGATTAAAGGTGGGTAGAGGGTTTTATTTATAAATTAATATTTATTTAAATTAAAAATAAATGAAAGAAAAGAATAAAAGAAATAGAAAAGAGCAAGTCATTTAATGTGACTTAGAGACGAACCATGCAAATTTAAAAACCACAAGGATTATGTTCATAAAAAAAATAAAATAAATAAATAAATAAATAAGGACTAAAGTTTACTTTTAGTAAACCACACGGCCATTTATGTAATTTTATCAATATTAATAATAATAATGTGTTAATAGTAATTATTTCAATAATATAACATTATTTTCATGAGGATTCGCCTAACCTATATCTATATCTGTATTTTTACTATTTTATATTCGATGTCATCCAAACAAATACTGTTCAAAATATGTCTCATTCTTGTATCATATTCATTTAAAACTCTCCCATTTTCAAATTATTTTCACATTGATTGATACTATCATGTTATAATTATTAATCTAACACACTTAACTAATTAATTTAAATATTATATAAATTCAAAACATAAATTAAAAATGCCAAGTATAGTAGACATTTTTTTTCAAATACTATTGTTTTAATAATTAATATATATATATATATATATATATATATATATATATATATATATATATATATATATATATATATATATATATATATATATATATATATATATATATATATATATACTAGTACCTGACCCAGGTACTAGTCTTTTGGTTACTTAGTTTACCCGGGTTAGTTAAATTTGTAAGCAAATTGTTAAATGTAAAGTTTAAAAGAAAATTCTAATATATGTTATAAAATTAAATACATAAATGAAAACGACAAATTTTTTTTTTCCAAATACTATTTTTTAATGATAAAATTTAAAATAAAATAGTAAATGTAAAGGCTGAATCATAAAACCTATTTTTTTATAATGATTTCAAAAAAGGTATTTTCTTATATAATTAAAATAATTATAATTTTAAATGGCATAAAAACAATATATGTGTTACATTCAATCAAAAACTAATATTTGTAATATTAGATTTGATTAAAACTAAAAATTTGTCAAAATCCTTTATATATATATATATATATATATATATATATATATATATATATATATATATATATATATATATATATATATATATATATATATATATATATATAAAATTCAATAGAAAACCATTATTAATAAAGGAACCAATAAAGCAATACAAAGCGTCGAAATTTAAAGTGATCAACGGCAAATTGAATGGTTGTAGACTTTTAATTGATACACATGCACCGGATTATAATAAAACTCACTTCCTTTTTTAGTTTATTTTTTTAGGCCATGTTTTTTATTAAAAAAAAAACTGAATATACTATTGTTCGTGATTTTCCGGTATCTTTCCATAGAGATCCATGTTGATATATAAAAAATAGATTCATATTGATGTTAAAAAAAATCGAAATTTCAGTTCAGATTCACATTGTGAAGCTGTTCAAATTCACATTGTGAACTTGTTCAGATTCACAGTGTGAATAATAGTAAGTCAGATTCACAATGTGAATAAATCCATTTGTTGATTTTACAAAACTAATTTATGAGTAATGAAAACGTTAAAATATTATAAAACTACATGGAATATATTGATTCATAGATAAATTTCACTAAGTTAATTTGCGAATTATCAAATAGTTGAAATAGTAAGTCAAATTCACATTGTGAATGTTACAAATTGAAATATTTACAGTTTAGATTCACAGTGTGAATCTGAACTGGTCGAGTTTTTTCACATTATCAATGTTACGAATTGAAATATTTACAGTGTAGATTCACAGTGTGAATCTGCACTGATCGAGTTTTTTTTAATCGTTGATGTTTATTAATAGAGTACAAAAAATTAATATTTTTGGTGTAATTAGTTTTTTTGGATGAAAATAAACTTAAATATTAAAAAAATAACAAAATGAAGTGAGTTTTTTTTCGAAAAAAAAAGTTTGTTTTTTATATATCAACATGGATATCTATGGAAAGAGGACGAAAAATCGTGAACAATGGTATATTCGGTTTTTTTTTTTCGATAAAAAATGTGGCCTAAAAAAAGTTTAAACGGAAAAAAGAAGTGAGTTTTTGGTAAGGAGGTGGATTTTTTTGGTATAATCGTTTAATGTACAAGTACACATCTATTTCTTTGGCCGTTGATCATTATGATTTCCGACGCTTACGATTGGTCCATTGGTTCCTTGCTAATTATGATTCTCTATTGAAACTCTATAAAAGCATTAATAACATATAACAAATAGTCAGATATTAAGTGTAAATGAATTTATGATACGTTAAAAGATTTATCGCGATTAATACATCTGACATACATTTGGTGGAAAGCAATAGAAAACTAATGTTTGAATAACCTTATAAAAATGTAATTACTAGAAAATCATAATTTTTATAAACATATGAATTGAAAATTTTTTATTTAAAATTTTATTTAATGCAATAAGGCTTTTTCATATATTTTTTAGTCTAATAATGCACATTTATATTACATGTTTGATATGTTTATAAAATACTCTCATTTGATTTTTGATCATTAAAATTATTTGATGTTTTATTTTAATTTTTTTTTTATCCGACAAACTTAATCTACTAGTAAGCTAACAATCTAATTTCACTTATGTCCATGAAGAGACTTAAAACCCTAACCTCAAACAAGCAAGACACCACCTAATACCTCAAGGCTAGAAGTAGAAAAGAGTATATATATATATATATATATATATATATATATATATATATATATATATATATATATATATATATATATATATGTGTGTATTGAGTTTTATTTTGTTTATATAATATGTTTTATTAATTAGTCAATAAATTATAAATATATAAATATAAGAATATATTTAAGAGAAATAAAGTGATTTTGTCAAAAGGTGGAAATATAAGTAGTTTATGAGTAGTATATTTGTTATTCAAAAAATTATATTTTTATAGGAGGATAGATTATATCTATAGAGTTTGATAAAATCATAATAATTAATAAAAAAAAAACTACATTGAAGATGATATAAGTTATAAAAATGAGACAAAACTACAAAAAATGACTCATGTGGTATGCGTTTTTTCCAGGTTTTGGTCAAAACCTAACTTTTTTGGCTTCGTGGTCATTTTTACCATGTTTTTATGTGGTTTTGGTCGCTTTGAAAATTGAAATTACTATAATACACTTATGTCTTTATTTTCTATTTGTGTTATCTATTTTAATAATTAAAAAATAATTAATGGTCTCTCTCTCTCTCTCTGTCTCTCTCTCTCTCTCTCTCTCGAAACTTAATCACATACACACAAACTTAAACATCTCTCTACCATGTTCATCTTCATCATGTGATCATCATCTTTGTTATGGCGAAGCTGCGTATGCAATTTTAAATCTCTCTACCATGTTCATCTTCATCATGTGATCATATATATATATATATATATACATATATATATATATATATATATATATATATATATATATATATATATATATGTGTGTGTGTGTGTGTGTGTGTGTGTGTATGGAAGTATAGAACTGGCAATATTTGCCCCTTTGTCTAAAATATTTAGAGAGCATTTATAATATCAGTTTTGTTATCATATTTGTCCATCTACCCCCATGTCATTAATTGGTATTGATTTTCCAATAGACTCTATAAATAAACCCCTACTTCAGATAAATCAAAGCAATGAATCAAATTAACCATTAAGTTACAGAGGTTCTCCATCCACAATTTGTGTTTCTTCATCATGGCGTCCTCTTGTTCAAGCTCATCAAAGATGAAGAATCAAAAACAAGTCACAGTGGAAAACTATGACGCAAAAGTAAGTGAAATGATAAAACACCACAATGAAAGTGGGAAATACAGAAAATGGGGATTAAAATTCAAGCAACTACAACCACAAGAAGACTTGGACAAGCACAAAGAGTCGTTGGAGCATATTCCACCTGTTGGAGCACGCAATGCTTCTTTGTTTTATCTGCATGAAGAAATCAAGAGGAAGAAGAAATTGGTTGAGACGATTGAGAAGGGCATGAAAACCATTGATGACCAGACCTTGAGTCAAGATGAGTTTTTAGGAAACATATAGACTTTTTGTTTCTATGTTATCATGTTTGATTTTTAACTTTTAAATTAATGTTATTTATGTTTTTTGTTTCCTCTGGTGTGCTTAATATAATGTAAATTAATTCAATATAAAATTTTAAATAAGTTAAAATAAAAGACTCCAAGAAAAAAATATAATCTAATTAATACCATTTTGTAAATTCAATATAAATATTTAAATAAATCAAGACTCAATTTTGTAAATTAAATGATCATTAAAATTAGCTTAATTACAATTCTACAACCATTTACAAAAACTAATAAATTCAAATTACGTATGATATTTAAAAAGCCATAATAAAGCCATAAAGAGTGTATGAGGTTCATTAAAGACATTATATTCTAATATTTTCCAATTATGTATGATATATATCCTAATTCAATTCTTGAAACTTTTAATGGTTTTCTAAGATACAAAAGGACCATAATATCCTTAATTAATGAACCTAATACATACTCTCAGTGTTCCCTTCTGTCTTTTCAAACCCTTTTTTGGTTATAAGTTACAACAATGAGTTTTACATGCACATGGAAAGGATAGATTAATTAAGACACCATTTCTAGATTTACACAACATCTACAATGGTGAGTTCAATGGGAGAGTTGAAAGAGGTGGCAAGTCTACTTATCATTTAATGGATTTGAGGTTCTATTTAACTTTAAAGAGTTCGATATGGTGGGAAAAAATTCATAGTATACATGGAATGTAGAAAGATAATGTGGAAATATGGAGCTCTATGGGGTTCATTGTAATTGGCAATATCTATAACAAAGTGGTAGCCATATATATATATATATATATATATATATATATATATATATATATATATATATATATATATATGATTAAATATACAAAAAGTTTCAACTTTGTACATTTACAACTCTACAGAACAACATAAACTGTCTATACCACCTACATGATGGGAAATTTTCAATTTCAGGACCATTATGATTGTAATACATGTTTCTAAAACAATCACGATTGCAAATTGATGTTCTGGTAAGTTACGCATGTTGGGAGTTAGCAAGATCAACTACAGAAGCTGATCCTACACGTGCTAGAATCTCATACCACAATTCTCTTGGAAGGTGGATTAATGCTCTTCGGTGTCGACGTCGAACGTAAACCAACATTTTTTGGATGATTTTAATACAAAGATTAAGAACTTCATAAGCTTTGTCTATAGGGTTACATTGAATAAGATGAACAATTTCTAGGGGAAGAAAGTTAACAGGACTAATAACTGAAACGATTACAGGTCATTAATTACTGACGGCCATGAAGTCAAAACTACCGGAGTGGAGTATTGAAAAGACTAAATTACCCTGACATACCCATTTCAGCAATTCAACATGCACTAATCCCTTAAGGGAAAAATTTTCTTTTCATTCCGTAGTATATCTTCCAAGCTAGATTTTGCACGAAACAAAAATCAGCCTTTTAGAAAATTGTTTTATCATAATTTTGACATCTATGACCCCTACAATGGTTAAACTTTTTTAATAGCTAATTTTTTTGAATTTAACTTATTGATCCTTATTTATCTAAAATGTTCCACAACACCTCATCATATAGCTAACTTATTATACTTTAATATGAAATATTTTAAATTAAGATTATCATTAGAAATTTGTATATAAATATTTCATAAATGAAACTCGACACTGACGAAAAATGTGGTTGATGTGGCAATGTGGTGGAATGTGAAAACCAGCTCATGATCTTCTGGTGACATGTGGTCGCCACCACAAATGACCACACCCAATCATATATATTTCTCTCTCTCTCTCTCTATCTATCTATCTATTTCTACATTTAATTAACTAAAACAATATTTTTTTTGTATGTGGTGACGACTCTTATTATCAAATTATCGTTGAGTGTTATAACTAAATTAAGAAAGTCTTCTGTGTTGATATTGTTTTTTAATTAGTCTCTAGGATATCAAATTAATCACCAACAATTCACATTAAGTTATTATTTTATGTTTATAAGTGTGTTAGTTCTATACTATTTTATAAGAGGACACTTAAGTAATATGGTTTAAGTTCAATAGTTTTTTTGAAGTAGCAATTTAAAAGTTTTTATATGTTGACTCCCAGTATTCATGTAAAACTTTCTAATAACAACTTTGATAATTTTTTTAGTTAATTTTAGATTTTCATTTTTATTTTGGAGTTGTCATGATATTTAACTTATATATTGATTTAAATTGTATTTAACATGATAAAAATGGTGTAATCGAAATGGAATAGAGTTTCATGCGACTATATACAATAGGAATTTCAACTTTACAACTGTCAACCATTTCCCCATGTTGAGCAGTAGTGAACATCCTAGGAAAGGTGGCGTGGGGGCCTTGTATAGATTCATCATGTTTCCACTATACTTGTTATCTAATCTACATCAAATAGGACTATGTGATTTGACTTTTGTATCCCTCCTTTCAATTGAAGAAATGAAAAGATAATGGGGATATAAAAGTCAAAACACATTTATATTTTTAGTTGATTGTTAAAAAAGGTAAGAGGAAATATCACCTACATATTGAAAATACGAAACTAACCTTGCTTATATTTCTACCCATATTTGAGGGTATTTCTGTCTTTTATGTTTTCTATCGTTCATTTAATGCATATATGACCACAGAAGCATGTTTGAGGGCGTTCCATTTCAGTGAAAAGACATATTCTGACTTTTTAAAACTTTTAATTTGACCTGTCATGAGTACCTTAAACAGATCCTGCGCAAAAAAAAATATTTTTCTTAAACAACTTCACTATCTTTTTCCATATATAAATCGAAATAATTAAATAACAAAATAAAACATCCATATTCATATGGTTACAAACGTAAATAGCTAAATAACAAAATAAAACATCTATATTCTTAAACTTGACTATCTTATAATTTGACCTACCACACAATAATATCAGGGTACCCCTGATTAAGAACATAAAAAAATTAGGGATTCGTGTCTCGGACCATGACACTAACTAGGATAATATATGGCCGATACATACCCCCAAGGATCCAAATCCATGACCCACAAACATCCTCACACTGATAACATGGTATCCCCACCCCCAGCAGGGAACATAAGAAAATTAGGCAGTAGTGTCTCGAACCATGATACCAGCTAGATATATAGTTGGCCGATACCACCAAGGATCTAAATCCACGAGCCACAAATAGTTGCACAGTGATACCAGCGCGCCCCCGGCTGAGAACATAATAAAATTAGGAAGCAATGTCTCAAAACATGATACTGGCTAGCTAGTTGGCCAATACCCCCAAGGATCCAAATTAATCCATGCATACAACCACATATTGATACAAGGGCACCCCCCGAATGGGAAAATCAGAAAATTAGGGAGCAGTGTCTCGGACTCTGATACAAGCTACCTGCCAAGCAAGGATCCAAATCCATGGCCCACAAACAGCCGAAAACTGATACTAGGGCGCTCCCGACTGAGAACATAAAACAATTAGGGAGAAATGTCTCGGACCATGACACTAGCTAGTTGGCCGATACCCCCAAGGATCTAAATTAATCCATGCATATAGCCGCACATTAATACAAGCCCCCCCTCCCCCCCCCAGCTGGGAACATAAGAAAATTAGGGATAAGTGTTTCAGACCATAATACTAGCTAGCTAGCTGTCCGATACCCCCAAGGATCTAAATTAATCCATGCGTACAACCGCACATTGATACAAGGGTGCCCCCCGACTAGGAACAAAAGAAAATTAGGGAGAAGTTTCTCGGACCATGATACTATCTAGCTAGCTGGCCGATACCCCCATGGATCCAAATTAATCAATGTAAATAGCTTCACATTGATACCAGGGCGCCCCCACCGCCAACTGGGAACATAAGAAAACTAGGGAGCAGTGTCTCAAACCATGATACTACCTAGATATATAGTTGGTTAATACCCCCAAGGATCCAAATCCATGACCCACAAACAGTCGCACATTGATACGAACACGCCCCCGACTGATAACAGAAGAAAATTAGAAAGCAATGTCTCGGACCATGATACTAGTTATCTAGTTGGCCTATAACCCCAAGAATCCAAATTAATCCATGCATACAGTCGCACATTGATACAAAGGCGCCCCCCGACAGGGAACATAAGAAAATTAGGGAACATTGTCTCGGACCATGATGCAAGCTACCTCCCCAGCAAGGATACGAATCCATGACCTATAAAAAGTCGCACAATGATACAAGGGCGCCCCCCCCCCCGGTTGAGAAAATAAAAAAATTAGGGAGCAATGTCTCGGATCATGATACTAACTAGCTGATCAATACCCCCAAGGATCCAAATTAGTACATGCATACAACCGCACATTGATAAAAGGACGCCCCCAGTTGGGAACATAAGAAAATTAGGGAGAAGTGTCTCGGGCCATGATACTAGCTAGCTAGATGGCCGATAACCCAAGGATACAAATTAATCCATGCATACAGCCGCACATTGGTACAAGGGCGCCCTCGGGCTGGGAACATAAGAAAATTAAGGAGAAGTGTCTCAGACCATGATACTAGCCATCTAGTTGGGAGATACCCCAAGGATCCAAATTAATCCATGCATACAGCTATACATTAATACAAGGGCGCCCCTCGACTGGGGACATATAAAAATTAGGGAACAGTGTCTCGGACCATGATACAAGCTACCTCCCCAGCAAAGGATCTAAATATATGACCCACAAATAGTTGCACACTAATACCAGGGTGCCCCCTCTAACTGGAAACAAAATAAAATTAGGGAGCGATGTCTTGGACCATGTTACTAGATAGTTGGACGATCCCCCAAGGATCCAAATTAATCCATGTATACAGTCGCACATTGATACAAGGGCGCCCCCCCGACTGGAAACATAACCAAGTTACAGAAAAGTGTCTCGGACCATGATACTTGCCAGCTAGTTGGCTGATACCCCTGATTATCCAACTTAATCCATGGATACAGCCGCACATTGATACAAGGGCACCCCTGGCTGGGAACATAAGAAGATTAGTGAGAAGTGGATATAACCATGATACGAGCTAGCTAGCTGGCCGATACCCCCAAGGAACGAAATTAATCCATGCATACAAACACACATTGATACAAGCCCCCTGGTGAAAATATAATAAAATAATGGAGGAGTGTCTCAGACCATGATACTAGCTACCTCCCCAAGGAACCAAATCGAGGACCCACAAACAGTCGCACACTGATACCAACCCCCCTCCCCCCCCAGCTGAGAACATCAGAAAATTAGGGTGCAATGTCGCAGACCATGATATATACTAGCTAGCAAGATGGCCGATACCCCCAAGGATCCAAATTAATCCATCCATACAGCCGCACATTGATACAAAGGCGCCCCCACCTCTAGTTGAGAACATAAGAAAACTAGGGAGAAATGTGTCAGACCATGATACTAGCTAGATATATAGTTAGTCTATACCTCCAAGGATCCAACTCCATGACCCAAAAAAATAGTAACACACTGATAACAACGTGCCCCCTGACTAAGAACAGAAGAAAATTAGGAAGAAATGTCTCAGACTATGATACAAGCTAGCTGGTTGGCCTATACCTCCAAGGGTCCAAATTAATCCATGCATACAACCACACATTGATACAAGGTCGCCCCCGACTGGGAACATAAGAAAATTAGGGAGCAGTGTCTCGGACAATGATACAAGCTACCTTCCCAACAACGATCCAAATCCATGACCCACAAACAACCGCACACTGATACCAGGGCACCCCATGGTTAAGAACATAAGAAAATTAAGGAGCAAAGTCTCGGACTATGATACTAGCTAGTTGGCCGATACCCCCAAGGATACAAGTTAATTTATACATACAATCGCACATTGATACAAGGGTGCCCGCCAGTTGGGAACATAAGAAAATTAGGGAGAAGTGTCTCGGACCATGAGACTAGCTAGCTAGTAGGCTGATAATCCCAAGGATCCAAATTAATCCATGCATACATCCGCACATTGATACAAGGTCGCCCTCCGGCTGGAAACATAAAAAAATTAGGGAGCAATGTCTCAGATCATGATACAAACTACATCCCCAACAAGGATCCAAATCCATGACCCACAAACAGCCGCAAACTGATACCAGGGCGCCCCCTGACTGAGAACATAATAAAATTAGGGAGAAATGTATGGACCATGATACCAGCTAGCTAGCCGATGCCCCTAAGGATCCAAATTAATCCATGCATGCAGCCTCACATTTATACAAGGTCCCCGCTGGCTGGGAACATCAGAAAGTTAGGTAGAAGCGTCTTGAATCGTGATGCTAGCTAGCTCGCTGGCCGATACTGTGACACCCCCTAATTTCTCGGCCCGAAAAGACCGATTTAATTTATGCTTTTAAAATAAAATCAGAGTAATCCTTTTAAAAGATGTTGCGGAATTTCTTCCCAAAACAAAACGTGATAAAAGTTTATGAAAACCTTTCTTTAAGAAATATATATTTTCATTTTATACCAAAACCTCGAGATGTCATGTTCCGATACAGATCAAAAGCCTAAACAAGACATTATAAGCCTTACAACAGTTATTTACTGTTGGATTAGGTGTCTAAGCCCATAACTATAATTGGTATGTACTTGAATTGATAGCAGCACAGTCCTTTTGGGTTGCCCTCAACCTAGCAATTGGACAAGGAAATTATGAAAGGAGAGATATTAATTTATAAGATTAATAAATTAATATATATATAAATGATTTATTAATATGTTAATGGATTAATATATTAATTAGAAATCATTATGTTTAATTAATTGTTAGCCAGAAATTAATCAGAATTGATTTTGGGGTTAAAAGAATTAATTATAAAGTGCAGGGACTAGTTTGCAATTAACTGATAGTTGAATGGAAGGATCCAGAACTCCCTTGGAAGGGGGTGGACGAAAACCCTAGGGGAAACCCTAGAGAATTCGTCCAAGGGGTCCAAGATAAGGCCTTGGGTCTTGCTTAGGCCCTAAGCAAAGGATAACTAGGGTTTTCCCTAAACCCTAGTTCCCTCAACTATTTAAGGAGCCTCCTGGCTCACATTTTGGGTACTGATTTCTTTGGAAGAAACCCTAAGGCCGAAATTGCATACTCTCTCCATCCTCTCTCCTCCAAGTTTCCTTCTTGCTAGTTCTTGGGTGTGATTCCATTAGAGGCATTACATTTGTGGTGCTAAGCTTCCAAGAAGATCAAGATCAAGATCAAGAGGATTATCAATTGTTTGCTATAACAATTGAAAGGTATGTAACTCCTAAACCCTAGTTTGTTAATTTTGAAATTAGCCTCTCTCCTCTAGGGTTCTTGTTTTGCAATTCAAAGTTATATGTTCAATAGTTAAAACATAGATCCAAAGTAGGTTGCATGTGAACTTAGGAATTGTTTTCTAGTTTATTTGTTTTACCTAAAACCCATCATTTACAACTACTGGCCTATAATCCAAAAATCTCTCATCATCATCCGGGGTCCACCACCTGTAATATAAAAAGCTGAGTGGGTCAGGCTTAGGAGCCTGGTGAGCATATAGGATTATCAACCTACAAATAATAATAAATTTATTAAATTCATCAACCAACAATAACCCTGATTACCCGTTCCCGTTATCCTCACTTTACGTCCCTAAACACCTAACACAAGGGACCTAGCCTAAGGATTATCATCGGGATGGACACTATTGCTAAGGGGACTCCTCAGCCATACATGTCCTTAAGGCAACCATGAGGGGGATGGAGTACACCAATTAACATATAGTTCACCAACTCCTACAGGATGCGAACCTGCTAGCGTTCCACTGGACTGTCTAGAAAGGTCCATGGTCGTCATCTATACTCCGCTAGACGACTCCAACAACAACAACAACAACAACAACAACATCGAGCCCTCTCATCATTTTAACACACATCGACTATTTCGTCTACCCATGTTTTACCCAACATATTTGTAGATAAAATACATATACAGTTTAAAACTTGTATAAAACATCTATTCAACAGTCACCTCAAATAAACAATTAATATAACTACACATAGCATGTATTTTATAGAAAATACTTCATATCTATGTGTAAGATGAAAGTGACTACACACTCACTTGATTTAACGATAATCGGGCAACACTTCGTTTCCTAAAACAACCGTTTCTGATAAAACCCATAGTTTTATTGAGAATCCGGGCTCTGCGAGGGTTGGGCTTCAAAACCGAAAAGATAAATTTTTTCGGGTCTTCGGGCACTTCGGTACGTACTTTGGGTGTTTGGTATAATACCGGGGCTTTGGGGGAAGTTGGAATGGAAGAAATATGGTTTTAGGGGTGTAAAATGGCAATTTTCTAAATTATCCCCGGGAGGTCTCGCACCCTTCTATTTATAGGGGGAGGCTTCGGACCGAGGGGGAGGATAAGTTAACACGTGGCTCACATTCGAGGCTCCAGGTGGTGGCTTATGATTGGACCGAGGTCTAGGGTGCGAGGGGGGAAGAGGTGGCGCGCCTGCGAGGCTCGGACACGTAAGAAGGGGCACGCGTCGCTCTGCGGTTGGACCAGCGCTTCGGATGCGAGGGAGTGCGACACGCGTTGCCAGCTGCTCGGATGACTCATCAGATCGGAACACGGGGCGAACACGGGGCGAGATCCAGACGAGGGTGACGTGGCCGAAGTTGGGCCATGCGAAATTCCTCGGTTTTCGTGTCTTTCTCGATTTTTGAGCCAAAACTTCTAAAATCCATAACTTTCGCATACGGGCTCGTTTTTGATGTTCTTTATAAGCACGCGTAGGTAAAATTACGCTCTACAACTTTCGTTTATACTTCGTCGGCTAATTTTGAATTTAATTTTAATATTATTATTTTTAACAGACCGTGACACGAAATCCGTTAAAAATTCATAACTTCTTCATCCGACGTCGGTTTTCGACTGTCTTTTTACCGTTGTACTACTATTTATGAGACCTTCGATTCTCGTTTAGGTTGTGTCGGATAAAAATCACTCGATCTAAAATTCGAGTTTTTAGTTGTCTACTACTACGCTGAAACTTAGGAAAATCATAACTTCCTCATACGAAGTCAGATTTGGGCGTTCTTTTTATGCATACTCTCGGTTTAACGAACACTACGACTTTCATTTAGATCACTAAGGCTAAAAAGTAGTTTATCAAAAACTCACTTTTTACGTCATTCGGCACCGTGCTGGTTTTGTTGCGGAACTTCGACAAGTCATAACTTCTTCGTTATAACTCGGATTTCGGTATTCTTTATATATCCGAAATCCTTGTCACGACCACTACAACTTTCTTAATAGATATCGGCTTTATCTAATATTTATTTTCGACGCTCATTTTTATTCTTAATTAATTAAATCCTAATAATTAAACATAAAACACATAATTTACATAATAAGCACATAATTCCTCTTCATTTCTTCAAAATGAGTTACAAAGGTTGACCTAGACTATTACATTATCATTAATTCCTATCTTAGAAACACGGGCGTTACAGATACCCCCAAGGGTCAAAATTAATCAATTCATATAGCCGCACATTGATAGAAGGACGCCCCCCCCCCCCAGCTGGGGACATATGAAAATTAGGGAGCGACGTCTCAAACCATGATACAAGGTACCTCCCCAGCAAGGATCCAAACCCATGATCCACTTACTCCCGCACATTGATACGATGGCGCCCTCCCGGCTGAGAGCATCATAAAATTAGGGAGCAATGTCTCGGACCATGATACTAGCGATTTGGCCGATACGCCCAAGGGTCCAAATTAATCCATGCATACAGCTGCACATTGATACAAGGGTGCCCCCCCCCCCCCCCCGACTGGGAATATAAGTAAATTAGGGTGTAGTGTCTTGGACCATGATACAAGCTACCTCCCCAGCAAGTATCCAAATCCATGACCCAGAAAGAGACGCATACTGATACCAGGACGACCCCAGTTGAGAACATAAGAAAATTAAGGAGAAATGTTTCAGACTATGATACTAGCTAGTTGGCTGATACACCCAAGGATCCAAATTAATCCATACATACAGCTGCACATTGATACAAGGGCCCCCCCGGTTGGGAACATAAGAAACTTAGGAAGAAGTTTCTCGGACCATGATACTAGTGTTGGATTAGGTATCTAAGCCCATAACTATAATTGGTATGCACTTGACCCGATAGTAGCATGGTCCTTTTGGGTTGCCTTCACCATAGCAATTTGATAAGATGAATTATGGAGAAAGAGGTTAATTGTGATTTATTAATATATTATAAGAATAATATATTAATATAGAAATCATATTATTTAACTAGTATTGATCAGAAATTAAGTTGGAATTAATTTGGTGATCAAAAGAGACTGATTAAATTACGGGGACTGGTATTGCAATTATCTGATAGTTACAAGTTGGGGTTATGGATCCCTAGGAAGGGATGTACGAAATTCTATGTGTAGCCCACATGGATTTCGTCCAAACGCGGCCTTCCGGAAGGATCTACTGGACTGCTCAAGGCTTAAGCAATAAGATTAGGGTTTTACCTGAAACCCTAGCAGCTCATCTATAAATACATCCCTCGGCTCCTTGAAATCGGCCAATGCTTTCAAGAAAGAACCCTAGCCGATTTTAGAGCCTCCCTAACCTCTCTCATATTCTTCCAATTGCTACTTGGTGTTTGCGACTCATTGGAGGTGCAACAATTGAGGCACTAAGCTCTTGAAGGTCAAGATCTACAAGCTACAAGGAAAGGTATTCATCTAACTTTGTGTTATGTTATCAATTTCGAAATTGTATTCTAGATTAGGGTTTATGCTTTGGATGATTATTTGCATGTATAACTTGAGAAAAACCTAGATCCAAAGCATTAGGGTTGCATGTACACTATAGGAATGTTGTAGTGCTCAAAACCCATCAGTGGTATCAGAGCTTAGGGTGTTTTTCTGTAATATTTGATGCCATTGTTAATTGTTCAAAGCTGAAAACAATCAAAATCTGGGCTCTGCCAGATAAACTCGACGAGTCCATTGTGGGACTCGACGAGTTGAGACAACTCGACGAGTCCAAAGCCTGACTCGACAAGTTGACTCTTCTGATTGCATATTTTTCGGATTTCAAGCCAAAATTAGATTAGAATAATTACCATAAGTTGTTTTAACTGATTAAAATTTATTTTTCTTATATGGTAATGGATATGCTCATCTAATTAAAAGATAATGGTCAAATTTTAAGATAATTAGTAGATTATGTGATAAATTAATTATTTGTAGAATTTGATTTGAATTTATCTTACCAAATAGAATAATGATAAAATTATATTATTATTTTAATTATTTTAAATTTGATCTAAAAGTTTTGAAAAGTTTCATAACTTGCCCTCAAGTTTTGGAATTTAAAATTTGATTGAAAAGTTTTAATTTTGAAATATTAAATTCTAAAACCCAAGTGTTTTAAAAGTTTAAAATACAATCCTTATACTATTATAATATTAAAAGCTTAGTACTTATATATATGTATAAGATGAGTAAGTATTACCGTTAGTAGACCTCATTCACGAAGCTGGTCTATAAGGGGTGTTTAAGTAAGCGGCGTGTAAAATCACTGCCATTGGGTATCCACTCTTACCCACCACACTTTTGACTGGTGGAGGGTCGTTAGAAGAACAGGTAGGATAGGAAATTAATTCCTCATTAATAAGTATAATGAAAGTCATGAAGTAACTAAATTCTTTTATAAATTCCCAATCTTAGTTTCTTTAGGAAAAATGTGAAAATGATGCTATTCCATGAAATTGCACTTTGCACCTTGTCAAGTCGTTAGTGGAGCATGTGTGGTTAACCGACACACTAACTTGGACTAGCAAGGGTGGCGAAGGGTAGCTCGAAAATTATCATTGATCAATGGAGCGTGTGTGGTTAACCGACACATTGATTAGGTGGTAAATGACTCGAGAGTGCCAAAGAAATTTGCATGGTTATTCACACCTTGTTTGTGATCCTCGGTATCCCAGTCACAAACTTGAAGGGCATAATCGAGATAAACATGCCATTGAAAAGTTTAATGTATCTCAAAATAATCTAGGATTTTCATTTCATTTAAAACCTAATTCTTCATTTCGTTTTTTATGGTCGAAATTGGTAAATCGTCATTTACTTACCTTCAAATATTTTGCAATTGGATTACTGTAAGTCCCCAAAACTAAGAACCAACTAGTGATCAACAAAATGAACAAGCCAAAATGATAAAAACAAGAAGGAGTAGAAGCAAGATCAATCCAAATGCACACAATTTCAATTGAAATAATCCTCAGGTACAATGGATGCAAAACACACACTAATGACCGAAAACAACTAGCTATCATCTAGCAGCCTATGACACTATTTATAGGGAACAGTAGCAGCAAACAGTTTACAACCGAAAACACTATAGGACCGAAAACGGAACGTTTTCGGTCCACCCAACCGAAAACCCATAAAGAGCCCAAACAATGAGTAATAAAGACTACAAAACATAAATGCCTAGCTCAAACCAACAAAACATGTCCTAACAGTCTCCCCCTTGGTTTGAAGCAAGCATGAATTTAATCCTTTTCAATGAGCAGCACATCAGATCTCCTCATAGCCCCTGACCACATCTTCTTGTTGATTATCTCTGCGACCATACCAGTAAATTCTTTTGCAGCAGACTCTAGAAGATAATTCTTGACCACGATTTAATGTTGTGCCAAATTATGGATGTCACGTTCACCAAAATGCAAGAGATCCTTCGCTTCAACAAGACAAAAGACACCGGTTGGGAATTTGATGATTGTAGTGGCTGTGACCTCATCATAAATCCAATATTCAATATCGTGCAGAGACCCATCATGAAACTGTTGAACAATCGGAATTTGATTCATCTGTTTGGTAGGAGGCCACATCACATTTTTTATGGTCCGGTGGGTTTTGGGATCAAACACATCTTTAACTTTCCTGAAAAAAGATTTTGCGGTCCTCATTCCATCGAACTTCCTCGTTACTTGGTTCTCCAAAAAGAGTTTGAAATAAGTCCCTCGAGCGTTATTCGATGGATTGTGGAAAGGAGCCTCAACAAGTTCAGCAAAATCTACTTTCTTCCAAGAACAAAAATCATTCTTGTGCTGATAGTACTCCACATTTCCACTCCTCCTTTTTACCACCCATATATTCTTTATGTCATGAAATCCCCACATTGTAATTCCCGACCGGTCTCCATACTGGGTTTTGAACCTCTTTTTCCCGAGCTCAGTAACACTCAATTGGGGTTGATCTCCACGAACATTTTTATCATAATTCTTCATGAAGAGCAATCTCCCTTTTCTTTCAGTAGAGACTTGCTTCTGAGCTTGCTTTAATGTAACTCTGTGATCAGCATTGACAGGTTATTTTTCAAATTGGTCAACTATTCGAGATGTACTGGTATGTCGAGGAGCATCTTGTGAATCTTGAGTTGCTTGGACGGGGGCACTTTGGGAAGTCTTAGCTTCATTGGGTTCACCGACTGATGTTTTGAATTTGTCGTCGAATTCACTTATCAACTTGTTCTTCAGATCAAAATAACCAGCAGTTAAAGCACCAAGATTGAGCTGCAAGTCAGAGATTTGTTTTGATTTTTGTGCATTTTATTTGTCGAGCTCGAAAACTCTAATGTCTAGAGTTCCAATCAAAACATATTTTTCAATGAGCTTTTGATTTAAGACTCCAATCTCTTCCTCGAGCTCGAAAATCGTTCAATCTACTTTATCATGGCTCCCTGCACCAATCGATATTCCTTTGCCCCTAGGTGCAGGATCAACACCTTCACGAGCCAAAAACCTGGCAAGCCGTTCGGAGGCTGCATCGTGCGCATGTTGAGGAGTCGAAGAGCCACCAGGAGCTGAAGAACTCCCGAATTCAAAAGAAGAACGAACAACACTGGGCCCTTCACTCAATACTTGACTATCCACATGAGTTGGTTGGGTTGGTGTAATGGCTGCAGTTGATTGTTGAACATACTGAACTTGTTCCCTAATGAGCACTCCCGGCCTTGGATCTGCTCTTCTTCTTTTAAGTGGAGGCTGGGAGGCTTGTGTCTCTTGTAGATCACTTTCAGATGGAATGATGGTTGGAGTTGCAACTGCTTGGGGAGGAATCCTTGCAGTTGAATCCAGTTTAGCAATTATGTCGGCCATCTGATCGGGTGTTTGAAAAGGCACCTTGAGAATATTTGGGTCTCCCTCTGTCTCAGTTGGAGAGATCCCAACATCATTGACATCGTCAAAGAACGAACTGAGGTCATCATTATTCGGCTCGAAATCAAAGAAGAAGTCATCATCATTATAGCATAGTGTATCACCCCCTTGTATCATCCCAACTCCTTCATCACCATCATCTTCATCATCATCATTATCATCCTCATCATCATTGTCATCTTCCACATCAAGCACAGGCATATGTTCCTCTACAACAATTGCTACAGGAGGAATAGTGTCATCTTCAGGATCAGAGACTATAACCTCATCATCTTCATCATCTTGCGTATATTCTGAGTCATAGGCTTCATCTATCTCAGCAAAGCAACCAAACTTTACCAAAGGACTTTCTCCCTTAAATACAACCTTTGCAGTTTTGCGGTTCTGCTTCATTAGGACAAAAGTGCTTGGACCCAAGGACTTTAAATCCAAAGTATCACCTCTTTTTCCAAATCTGGATATTGATCATTAAAGATTAGTTGAAGAAACCTTGGGTACATTAAAAATATGTCATTCCTCTTCCCCTATAAATTGTTCTTCATTTCATTTAACACAAACTTTGAAAAATTGAAATCAAAGTCCATGACTAGAGAAACAATGGCGCCGATATTCAATAATGAGATCTCATCCGCACCTCCTTTCCTGCCAGAGATGCATATAACAAAAGAGTGGGCAAGAAGACACAAGTACGGAGGAAGTAGCTTCTTCATAGTAGGAGGAAAAGTTCCTTCATAACACATGATATCAAGAACCTCCTTGATTTGATCAACAAAAATTTCAGTTGGGAAGCCTGGCTGATCCCTAAATTGAAGCACTTCTCGGATAACCTGCTCAGACACAACAATTTTTCTCCCTTGGATAGTTGATTCCACTAAACCTTCTCCATTTGCTCCTTCTTTGTTAATGGAAGCTTTGTCCCAAAATTGCCTCACTAACTCCTGATAAATAATGGGATTTGATTGAAAAGCGTGAGCAAGTCTGCAGTTGTTAAGTCCATGAACCATGGAGTTAAACTCTTGATCAGCCAGTGGAGGATCAGACAAGCATGCAGCAATGTTGTGATTTCGGAGAATTTTAGGCCTGCCATTTATCTGCATCAAACGAGCCAAGTGAGAACATAAAAAAAAAATTTAAACACTTTAGATCAATTATCTCAATTTTAATTTGATTAGGCCCCAATTTGATTTGTTTATTTGATTTGAACCAAATTATAAGTTGATTAAGGGTTTTGGCCGAAAACGCTACACCAAAATCCAAAAATCACTTATATATAGGTTTTCGGCCGCAAACGGATTTTTGGCCACAAACGGTTCCTTTTCCAGTTTTGACGAAAATCACCGTCAGAATCATGATTTTGCCCTTAAAACCTGCAAAATCAAGTCGAATCGAGTGAAAAATATATGTATGGGTATCACAATCAGTATACCTTGAAGAATCGAGGATCAATTTCAGATTAAAACCGCAAAAGATCGATGAATCGGTGACGATGATTAAGATAACAAACAAGAACACGAGAGAGGGAATGGAGGAGGTTTTCGGCCACAAACGATAAAATGAGGGTAATGGGGTTATTGGCCGAAAATCCCCCCTTTAATACCCTAGCACATTTCCGGCCCATAACCCACAATCCAATGGGCTGTAAACCGAAAACTTTAAGTCCAAATCCAACAATTCCAATTTTTAATACAAAATAAAACCATTTTGAAGACTTAAAATTAAAAATAAAATAAAATAAATTCCAAAATTTAAATGCAAATTATATTTTAAAATCTTTTAGAAGATAAAAATAAAATAAAAATAAAAAATAGAATAACTCTAACTACTCTTCAAAATTAAGAATTTTAACATTTTGGGATCTTAAGTTCTGACATAGTCTTAACTTGTTTTTCAATACCTTCACCTTCACGAATAGATCTGGTCAATTGCCGGCATTGTGGTCCACTTAAACACGAAAGATTTTTGACAATTTTGACAGAAAATAAATAATAAGTCATTGCATCTAAATTCCTAAATGGACCATTTAGCTGACGACGACCAAGGGTATTGTTGTCCACTTAAACTCAGCAGCAAGATCTACAGACAACCTATTAAATGATTCAATTTTAGATGAACTAGAATGTGTTTCCCACTGCCTGATATACCTTGGCAATGAAGTGATTCCAAAGAATTCCTTACTTTAGATGAGTAGACTATTATTAGGAGAGAAGATAGATTTAGAAATGCATATGTTGTGCCCCAGGTCGGATGTCTTCCAATATCGCAGAGGGGACAACATGTGACTAACACAGATAGAGGGGTTGAGAGATAGAAGGATGCATATGCTGTGTTCCAGGTCGGATTGTTTCAATCACGCAAAAGAGACATCATATGACTAACAGACAGAAAGAAATGCATAGATAAGAAGGTGCATAGAAATAGAGTTGCATATGTTGCATTCCAGGTCGGATATGTTCCAATCACGCAAAGGAAGCAACATATGACTGACAGATAGAAAGCAAGAAAACAATTTTATACAGACCTACTTTATCAGAACCCCCCAGTTACGCTATTAGTGCCAGAATTAAGGTCATGAGACCATACATCAAGGACATGTTAAACCACAACTCTAGATACATATGATTTTAATGTATCCTGCAGATTCTCATGTTTATCTCACTACTCAATCTACCCAAACGTCGTATTGTCAGTCCAAATGAGATTATATAAGTCTATACTGTCAAGTCCTTTCGATTGTCAAACTAAGTCTAGTCCTTTTGAATCCTTCGTGCCTACCAGCACATTGAACACATAGTCTAAACAATTCAGATTTAGTACCTTACACATGTTTAGACTGCCCTTTATCACTCAATCTTGATATCACTTCCCAAATGATCACCTACAAAATAAAACCATAAGAACATATTTTTGGATTTTTGTTTTATAATATTTTTGTATTTTGATTTCTCCCCCTAAATTTGTGCATAAGAGAGAAAATATATGAAAATGAAAATAAAATGTGCAAATTTAAACTAAGCAAAAAAAATTAGTCTTCAAAACGGATCATTTTTAGAAAGCTCACAAGCACATCGAATCGAGCTTTACTGAAGGGTTTGGTAAACAAATCCGCCACATTATTATCAGTGTGGATTTGTTCCGAACGAATGAGCGAACGCTCATAAAAGTCTCGAATAAAATGAACTTTGATATCGATGTGCTTGGTTTTGGAATGTTGGACTGAATTTTTAGCAATTTGGATGGCGGCATCATGATAACAGAAGATGGGAGTGTTAAGAAAATTAAAACCATAATCTTGCAGTTGATGTTGAATTCAGATAACTTGAGAACAACAAGCTGAGGCAGCAACGTATTCAGCCTCAACCGTTGAGGTTGACACGATTTGTTGTTTCTTACATTGCCATGACACGATTTCATGTCAAGATCACATCCTCCATAATTGCTGTCAGCAAATACATATAAATCAAAATTAGGATTTTTAGGATACCAAAGACCCAGTTTAGGGCTACCTTTAAGATATCTAAAAATCCTTTTAACAGCAATTAAATGAGAAAGCTTAGGATTAACCTGATAACGAGCGCATTGACACACAACAAACATGATATCCGGTCTGCTTGCAGTCAAATACATCAGAGAACCAATCATCGAGCAGTATTCTGTTTGATCAATAGATTCCCCATCTGAGTCTGGAGTCAGCAGCGGTCAGCCATTGGAGTCAAAGCAATTTTTTAGTCTTTAAAACCAAACTTTTCGAGCATGTCTTCGACATATTTGCCTTGATGTAATAAGATTCCAGCTGAATCCTGTCGAACTTGTAGCCCTAAGAACATAGTCATCTCACCCAGCGAGCTCATCTCAAATTGTTTCTACATAACAACCTCGAACTCTTTGCATAACTCTGTGCTTGTCGACCTGAAAATGATATCGTCAACGTAAATCTGAACAAGGATCAAATCTACATCCACATTCTTGATGAATAATGTCTGGTCGATAGTTCCCCGTGTATATCCGTGCTCAAGAAAATGTTCCGTGAGGGTTGCATACCAAGCTCTGGGAGCCTGATGTAACCCATATAGAGCCTTATACAGCTTCTAAACATGATTTGGAAACTTTAAATTGACAAACCCTGGAGGTTGATCAACATAAATTTCTTCTTTAACAGTGCCATACAAGAAGGCTGTCTTGATATCCATTTGATAAACTGTAAAGCCCATATATGAATCGTATGCTAGGAATATATGAATGGATTTCGAACGAGCTACCGGAGCATATACTTCTGTGTAGTCAAGACCCTCTATTTTCCTGAATCCACGAACGACCAATCGAGCTTTATTGGGCACAATCACCCCGCAATCATCTTGCTTATTTCTAAAAACCCAACGCGTGTCCAAAGACTTCTTGCCTTTCGGTAACTCAACCAGCTTCCAAACTCCTAATTTTTCAAATTGATTTAGTTCTTCATGCATCACATCTACCCAACTTGGTTCATTTAAGGCCCTGGCGACACTCTTGGGCTCGATCTGAGATATGAAGCAAGAGTAGATACATGAATTGACATCTCCACTTTGGCTTCTTGTTTTAACTCTTTCGGCCATTGAACCGATGACATTTTTGATCGGATGATCGCGTTGGACTTTGGTAGGAATTTCATGGCTGATGTCATTGATTGAGATGGGAAGGTTGTTGATGTTTATGAATCAGCCTTCAGCTGAATCACTTTCCTCAGACGATCTAGGACCATGAGAGGTACTTGCCACATACTCATTTGAAATAGGTTCAGGAAAGAGAAGCTCCATAAATGATGGAGTGGTAGCGGAAGAATCTCTTGTCATGAATTCTCTTTCTGCAAGGGAAAGTGAAGTAGCTTCAGCATCAGAACTGATTCTTTGACTTGGAGAACTCAAGGAAGTACTTGGAGCATCTTCATCCACTGTAGGAGACGTGGGAGTCACCAGGGGTGGTCTGTATACAACATCTTCCTCTTCATCTTCAACAACAGCACTTGTACCCGAGCTAGAACCTGAAACATTTTCCGAATATAAATTAAAGGATTTAAACAATGATGCATAGTTAAATAACCAATCAGGTCCAACTCGCACATCCGTCTCGTTCTCTTCCAGCCAACGCACGTCAAAGGATTCCACAATCTTGTTGGTGGTTTTGTTGTACACTCGGTAAGCAATACGTGTGACATATCCCACAAAATAGCAGTCATCGGCCTTTGAGTTGAACTTGGGGGTGGATTCGAGGTGAAAAAGGGTGCAAGGACATCTAAAGATTCTGAAGTGAGCAACCGATGGCTTTTGATTGTATAGAATCTCGTACGGGGTCTTCATCTGAGATTTGTTGATTAGAACACAGTTCTGAACATAGCATTTTGTATTTATGGCTTCAGCCCAGAAGAAGACCGGTAACTTGGAATCACAAAGCATCGTCCTTGCAGCGTCCATCAAATTATGATTTCGCCGTTCCACAACACCTTTTTGTTGTGGTGTTCGAACAGCACTACCCTGATGCAGGATACCCTTCTCAGCACAAAAGTGGTCCAGAACAACATTTTTGAATTCTATGCCATTGTCAGTTCGAAGTGCCTTCACCCTTTCATTAGTTTGATTCTCAATCATCACAATGAATTTCTTGATCAGGTCAGCAATTACGCTCTTGTTGGACAAGAAGAAAACCCATGTAAACCGAGAGTAATCATCAATCACAACCAAGCAATAATAATTCTTATTTATACTGAGAACGTTGACCGGACCAAATAAATCCATGTGCAATAACTGAAGAACCTTGCTGATTGACTTGATCAACTTTGGCTTATGTACTTGCGATGATATTTTCCTTGAGCACAAGCAACACACTTCTCAAAAGTTATGAAGTCTTTGATTGGAAGACCACACACAATCTCATTTTTAGCAAGACGATTAAGGTTCTTGGCATTTGCATGGCCGAGGCGACGATGCCAGAGCATGGCATTATGTTTAGAGACTTTTGAGAAAAGACAAGTGACTTGCTCGGGAATGTTATGATTCATGTCAATGATGTAAGCATTTACATCCCTCTTCGATCTAACTAGAATCTAGTCTTCAGGAATAATGATCTCGGGCTTCAAAATGAGACACTCTTTGTTCGTAAAATTGAGTTGAATAACCTTTATCACAAATCTGAGATACGCTCAACAGACTGTGTTTCAGCTCGGGAGCATAGCTAACATTCCTAAAGCTAAGCACACCATTTGTCACGGTACCCTTCTGAGTGATCTTTCCACCTTCTCCCCCCGCAAAGGAAACATAACCCCCATTGAAATTTTGAATGTCGTGCAGTTGGGAAATGTCTCCTGTCATGTGCCTGGAACAGCCACTATCGACATATCAAGGTCTGACGATATTCCTCCATAGCTGTTCCCGCACAATGCACGAGATTAGTTAAATTTTGGAACCCAAGCCATAGAAACACTAGGTTTTCCTGTTCTATTGACAAAACTAGCTTTTTCATTTTTAAGATCAGATTGATTACCAAATGCATGCAACGGACTCTGAGGTGATTGGATTGATGAGTTTTTGGGCACCCATTTCTAATTAGGTTTAGAAACATTAACAAGTGATTTTGAAAAAAATTTCTTTGATTTTGATCGTTTGGGTATCCATCTATGACTAGATGTAGATCCAGACGATGACTTTCACGAAACTGATCTTGCCTTAGCCAATTTCGATTTCGTTAAAGTACCTGTTGAGTTTGTTCAAAACCTGTTTGTTCTTTTCAAGATCATCCCTATTTCTGTCTTTATTAATGTTCCAATCACCATCACTTGAATGTGATCTCGAGGACTTTCTTTTGAGAGATCTTCCTCGTGACTCATTTTTTCTACCTTGTGCATAATAAGGAACATATGCATGGTTTGGACAATTACCCGCAATATGACCAGGAATTCCACAATTGAAACATGTTTGTTTCTTCATATAGAAACTAGTACCGCTCTTTCCTGATTTAGTGTCCTTATTGAGTTCTTTATTTTTCCCACAAGTGCACGTATATGATTCAGATTGTGTGACTGGCTTAGGTGACAGGTATTTGCTAGTGACAAGCTCATTAGATTTATCAGACACATCACCACACTTATCAGAAACATCCGAATCATCAAATTTCAAAACAGAATCATCAAAAACAAAAACATCAGTTTTCAAATTAGAAACAGAAACATCATTGTTTGAATCAGAAACATCAGTTTGCAAAACAAAATTATTATCATAAACATTCTATCCAACTGCCTGCTTGCCTTGAACTAAAAGTGAATCTGCATATGAAGTAGAAGCATTAGTATCATCCACCCAAGAGCTACTTTTTGGCACCACCACAACAGGTTTGCCATACTGAAGATATGCTTCTCTTTCTATTTCTTCTTTAGATAGAGGAATGTTAGTGTAACTATGTTTAAAAATAGGAGGAACACTGTCATACCCTATACCTACATTCTTCTTGGCCTGCCTTTTTAATTGTGTTTCTATCATGCTCTCAACTGTCTTACTTGACACATCATGCTTTCTGAAATTAAAATCTTCATTTGCAAATCTAATCTTCATTGTGTTAAGTTCGACAGTCAAGTTGGCAAGCTGTCTCTTAACATGGTCATAGTTCTCACATTTGTTGCTATAGTCTTCCTGAAGCTATGTATAGTCCTTGGTTTTGACCTTTAGTTGTTCTTTTAGTGGTTTTTGGCCCTTCCTAAGAGTATAGGTTTCATACCTAAGTTCCTCATTGCCTCTACGCAATAAATCAATTTGATCACGAAGACATTTAACGAAATCAATGCACTTTGAGAACAAGAAACTTCACTGACCTCTTTTGTTTCTGGAGTGGTAGAAACCATGAAAGCAAATTGAAGTTGCATCATTTCTGCTTCAGCATCCTCTTCAGCTTTTTCATCTGGAAGCTCACCTATCTGCACCAGATTTGCAGTTTCAGGTCCTGAGATGTAAATGCTTGAATCTGGTCCTCCCAATCAAATGCTTGAGCTACCACTGCCAAGTTTGTAGTTTCACTGTTGGATGTCATTCCTCTATTGTTCATCATTGGCACCATTGTCCTATCATGATTCTCTCTTCTATCTGGTTTTGGGCACTCACGAGCAAAATGACCTGGCTCGTGATAGTTGAAACATCTCAGATTGCCTTTGTTAAAACCAACCTTCTTTTCTCCATTCATACCCCATTTGTTTTTCCCTTTCTTTTTGGAAAACTGCTTAGCCCTCAATACAGTCGTCACAATTTGCCTTGTAATATCCATTTCTTCCACATCTTCAGGGTGGATTTGATCAAGATCTGCGAAAGATAGTTGAGGAGGCAAGTCTCCAGCTAGAAAAGCATTGTAACAATTCACGAGACCAGAAGCTAGAGCCATATTTTCTTCAGCTTCCTTTGGATTTCAGACAATGGCAGGAGTTTTTGAGGAGGAGGCTGAATGTTGATACGACATTGATGATGGAATAGCATGGGTTTGTGGAACATTGAAAGCTTGAGTTTGTGGAGTAGTGAAAGCTTGAGATTGTGGAACAATGAAAGATGAAAAGGCATTGTTTGATGAAATTCCTAAATTTGTTGTGGAGTAGGAATTCACATGGTTTATCTCTCGCTGCTTGTCATCCAAATCACAAGCTTTGATAATAGCCATAGTTTCATCAAGAGTTCGTCTGTTGAGATATTTGGTTTTCTTGATAAGAGAAACATTCATATCCCATGACTTGGGAAGAGAGTTCAACAGTTTCTTGTTTAGCTCCGAGCGTGGTATAGAAAATTCCTGCAGTGCTCATCTCAGTGGTAAGAGTGATGAATCTCTGCAATTGGGCTTCAAGAGTCTCCCCGAGAACATGGTTGAACATGTCGAATTTTTTATGAAGCATGTCCTCTCTGCTTTGTTTCATGTCATCATTTCCTTCGTAAACCTCTATCAATGCTTCCCAAAGTGCTTTTGCTGAATCATACTCCTTGAATCCTTGAGCAATGTCAGGGGATAGAGCCATAGTTAGAGTCGCCAGTGCCTTTTTGCTATTCCTCAATTTTTTCAAAGTCAGTATGAGTATAGTTCTCCACTTTTTTGTCAGTTATTGTACCATCTTCCAGGGTAGTTGTGATTCTAACAGAACCCCTAAAAATGCTTGTCCAAATCTTAAAGTATTTCATTTTGATGTACTTTTTGATTCTGTATTTCCATTCAGGAAATCCTTCTGCTGATAAGAGACGCAAAATTCTCGTAGTGGTTCCCATGATTGAATCCAATTCCTGATGAATTGCACTGTTTTGAGGTTCCATTTTTTTAATTAAAAACAAAACTTGTTAAAAAAAAAAGAAAATCACAACCGAAAATGGTTTACAGCCGAAAACGATTTACAACCGAAAACGATTTACAGTCGAAAATGAATCAATCACGCTCCACCGAAAACGCCCAAATGTTGATGAAAATAACGATTTTAAACAGTTTTTCGATCCTTTTGGCCTTGAATTCACAATCAATAGGAAAAACCCAGCAACAACAGCAGCAACAATGAATGATTTGCAAGAAGAAGCTCCAAACGGATTCCAAATCAGCCAAAACAAGCTTGATCAAGTTGACACTAGATAGGCTCTGATACCAATTGTAAGTCCCCAAAACTAAGAACCAACTAGTGATCAACAAAATGAACAAGCCAAATGATAAAAACAAGAAGGTGTAGAGGCAAGATCAATCCAAATGCACACGATTTGAATTGAAACAATTGTCAGGTACAATGGATGCAAAACACACACTAATGACCGAAAACAGCTAGCTATAATCTAGCAGCCTATGACACTATTTATAGGGAACAGTAGCAGCAAACAGTTTACGACCGAAAACACTATAGGACTGAAAACGTTCCGTTTTAGGTCCACCCAACCGAAAACCCATAAAGAGCCCAAACAATGAGTAATAATGTCTACAAAACATAAATGCCAAGCTCAAACCAACAAAACATGTCCTAACAATTACGACATCCCTCTTCCGAATTGTGAAATATTGTGTTGGGGCCTAGCCTTAATATTTCATTTGGGTGTTATATTAAGGATTCTTTATCTAATCTAAACTTTGTTCCTTTTCATTTCAGATGTCTGGCTCAAACAACGCTTCTGGCTCAAACTCCAACCCCTCAAGCTCCTTTTCTCTTATGAACATTTGTGGGAGGGTTACTTTCGATGGGTCCAATTTCAATGATTGGATCCACAACATCCGCATGGCCCTTCAATACGAGGAGAAAGAATACGTCCTCGACGAAAAGCTCAAAGAGATAGACGAAACTAAAGCTTCTGCTGAAGAAATAGCTGAGTATAGGGCTCATGAAAAAGACGCGACAAAGGTGTCGTGTATAATGGTAGCCACTATGACTCCTGAGCTCCAGTGGTTCTACGAGGACTACTGGCCTTACGAGATGTGCCAAGATTTGATGGAAAAGTACCATCAAAGTGTGCGTCAATAAAGGTACGAGATTGTCACTTCGTTGATAACAACCAAGATGAAAGATGGAGAGTCCATCACGAGCCACTTGCAAAGGATGCAAAGGTATGTAGATCGTCTTCTCAAGCTGAATGTCAACTTTGACGAAGAGTTAGCCATTGATACAATCCTACACTCTCTACCTCCTTGCTATAACCAGTTCAAGATGATTTATCATATGAACAAGGAGGAAGTCACCTTGAGCAAACTTCAAGGTCTGTTAAGAACTACTGAAAGTGGATTCAAAGACAAAGTTGTCGCATCCACTCCTACTGCTGCTGCCCCAGTCCTGGATATTAGACATGGGAAGGGGAAAAATAGGAAAGCTCCCTCTAAGAGTCACAAGGGAAAGTCTCATGATGTATCTTCTTCAAGTGGGTCCAAAGGAAAAGGTGGTTCTCCTACACCTTCATCTGATCCAAAAGAAGCAGAGTGTTTCTATTGTCACGACAAAGGGCATTGGAAACGAAGCTACCCTAAATACTTGTTGGACATCAATGATGGAAAGATAAAACCTTCCTTTGAAGGTATTAATACTATTCAATCTAATAACTCATCACATGCTAATTCTTGGGTCCTTGATACAGGATGTGGTTTTCACATTTGTTCTGATTTGCAAGGGCTAAGAAGAAGTAGGGATGTGGAGCATGGGAAGATGAACATCGATAATGGGGAATAGGAAATCATCTCCTATCAACAAGATCAGGATTTACTCTTTAGTGCTTAGTAGTGGGTTAGGATTAGACTTGATCTATTGTTGCTACTCGTCAGAGATGACGAGGAATATTATTTCTTTTCATTGTTTGTACAAACAAGCTTTTAGATTTTCATTTAATAATGAAGTTGATTCATTTAATGCTTTCTATAATGGTACTTTGTATTTTGAAGCATTGCCTTGTAATGGTGTACATGAAACTGTGATGGTTGTAGACAACTTAGGAAATAATGTGTTTCATATTGATTCGTCTTATGGTTTAGACAAGGCATATTTGTGGCATTGTCGTCTTGGACATTTCAACAAGAAGCGCATAGCCCAACTCCAAAAGGATGGAGTCTTGGAGTCATTTGACCTAAAGTCGGATGACATGTGCGAATCTTGTTTACTTGGAAAGATGACTAAATCACCTTTCACTGGTACTTGTGAAAGAGGTGAAGGTTTCTTGGATCTCTTACACACAGATATGGGTGGGCCCTTCAGATCTACCACAAGGGATGCTAACCACTTCTATGTGTCTTTTACCGATGATTATAACAGATATGGATATATCTACTTAATCAAGCACAAGTCGGAAACCTTTGAAAAGTTCAAATAATTTAAGCAAGAAGTGGAGAATCAATTGGGAAGGAAGATAAAGATGCTCAGATCCGATAGGGGTGGTGAGTATCTTAGTATCGAGTTCCACGACTATCTTAATGAATGTGAAATTGTTTCACAATTGACGCCACCTAGGATGCCATAACTTAATTGTGTAGCTGAGAGGCACAATCGGACCTTGTTAGACATGGTTTGTTCCATGATGAGTCGAGCTTTGTTTCCTATCTCATTCTGGGGGTATGCCTTAGAGACTGCCGCCCATATCCTTAATCTAGTCCCAACTAATAAGGTTGCCAAAACACATCACGAGATGTGGACAGGGAAGGTTCCCTCGTTGGCACATATCAAGGTTTGGGGTTGCGAGGCTTTCGTAAGACGAGAGACTCACGACAAGCTTGAACCTCGAAGTGAGCGGTGTATTTTCATCGGCTACCCGTAGAAATCCTTTGGATATATTTTCTACAGGCCGAGTGACAATGTTGTATTTGTTGCGAGGAGAGGGGTTTTCCGTAAGAGAGAACTCATATGCCAAGAGGACAGTGGGAGGCAAATTGATCTTGAAGAGCTTCAAGAGTCAAGCGATGAAGGAACCTCTAACACTAGCGCTCAACCTAAGGAAGAGATTCCTGTTGAACCAGTTGATGAGTCCTTACCTCTAAGACGTTCCAGTAGAGTTAGTGTTCCACCTGTGTTGTATGGTTTCCATATAATAGCTTAAGGTAATACGTTTATCAGTGATAGTACACTAATAAATTTGGATGAACCTAACAACTATAAGGAAGCCATGGCGGACCCAGAGTCTGCGAAGTGGAAGGGGGCCATGGACAGCGAGATTCAGTCCATGTATGATAATCAAGTTTGGAACTTGGTAGATAATGTACTAGGTCGTAAGATGGTCGGGTACAAGTGGATCTTCAAGAAGAAGACCGACATGGATGGGAAGGTGCATACATACAAGGCACGACTAGTTGCGAAGGGCTTTAATCAAACCCAAGGGGTTGACTATGATGAGACCTTCTCACTAGTGGCCAAGATCAAGCCATAGCTGGGTTTCATGATTATGAAATATCGCAGATGGACGTCAAAAATGCTTTCCTTAACGGGAAACTGGCTGAAGATGTTTACATGTGTCATCCAGAAGGTTTTGTGGATGCCAAATACCCCAACAGAGTGTGCAAGCTTGAGAAATCCATTTATGGGTTAAAACAAGCATCTCGCAGATGGAATCTTTGTTTCGATGAGAAAGTCAAAGAGTTTGGATTTTCAAGAAGCAAGGATGAGTCATGTGTGTATGTTAATGCTAGTGGGAGTATAATTAGCATTCTAGTTTTGTATGTTGATGACATACTGCTCATAGCAAACGACATCCCAACTTTACAGGAGGTTAAGACCTGGCTTGGGAAGTGTTTCACTATGAAGGATCTAGGTGAAGCTGCTTATATTCCGGGGATAAGAATATTGAGAGATAGAAGTATGAGACTAATAGGACTTAGTGTGACAACCCGGAATTTTTATTCTGTACAACCATTCACTTCAATAGAAGTCAGAACTGTTTCTGCTAACTTTCAAGCTTTTTAGAATAAGTTTGAGTGTTTTAAGATTAGTACTTCAGGAGATAACATGAGAGAGGATGCCCTAGGGTTTATTGTGCAATAATAATGTCCCAAAACTCCAAGAGTTTGGAGTTTACGGCCTAAGCAAGGGTGTTTACGGCCGTAAACCCTAAAAGGGGGTATAAATATGACACTTAGTCATATTTTACCACTTTTCACATTTTCAAGATCCAAAACCAAATTCTCTCTCAAGTATCATCCAACATTTCTTCAAGATCTTCAACTTGTAAGTGTTTCTAGCCCTAATAAGTTGATATCTACCCTAATCTAGTGATCTAACATGATTCCATCCGTGAAATCATTCCAAAAGTGTAGATCTTCAAGATAATTAGGGAGGAGTGTCTCGGAAGATGATATAAGCTAGCTCCCCAAGGACCCATATCGATGACCCACAAACAGCTACACACTGATACCAGGGGCGCCCGACTGAGAACATAAGAAAAATAGGGAGCAATGTCTTGGACCATTATATATACTAGCTAGCTAGTTGGCCAATACCCCCAAGGATCCAAATTATTCCATGCATATAGCTGCACGTTCATACAAGGGCGCCCCCCGGCTGGGAACATAAAAAATTAGGGAGAAGTGTCTGGGACCATGATACTAGCTAGCTAGTTGGCCGATACCCCCAATGATCCAAATTAATCTATGCATACAGCCGTACATTGATATTGTTGGAATAGGTGTCTAAGCCATTAAATAATTATTATAAACTTAAATTATTCGCAAAGTCCTTGTGGGTTGCCCTCAAACCTAGTAGGGACCGTAATGCTATTTGAAGAGAGAAAATGATTTATTAATTTATTATATGATTAATAAATTAATTAGAAATCAAAATAAATAATTTATTAATATGTTTTTTTAGAAAAATATATTAATTCTAAATAATGTTATTTAATAATAAATTAATCAGAAATTAATTGAAATTAATTTTGGGATTAATTGGAATAATTAAAAGTGGAAGAACTAAAAGTGTCAATGTACAAAAGTTGAACATTGACTGATTCTAGAACCTTCCTATGAGAGGGGACGATTCTACAGGGTCAAGGGAGCCTTTCTTGGGATCTAAGGAATGTTAGGATTGCTTGGGGGGCAAGAATAGGGTTAGGGTTATCCATAAGGAAACCTACCTTTTATGCACCTCCTTAAGCCCTATAAATACCCCATGCCTTATGATTTTCAGAATTCACCTCTTCCAAGAGAATATTAGAGCCGAAAATTATATCCTGCCCTCTATCTTTAATAAACCTCCAATTTCTAGTGTTTGGGTGTGAGCCATCATGGGCATGAGATTTTTGGTGCTGGCTTTCTAAAGTTCTACAAAGAAGGAATTCAAGTTTATTTACATTATAAAACTAAAAGGTATGTTTTCTAATAACCCTTCTCCAATTTCGAAAATAGCAATCTACTTTAGGGTTCTTGAATTCAAGTTGTTGTTCGCATATCATAATGAGAACATAGATCATTTAGGGTGTAAGCGAATTTAGGTTTTATGTTTTCCGCCAAAAATATGATTTTTGTTATCTATAAAACCCTTCAGTGGTATCAGAGCGTATGTTCTCTGTGATCTTGTTCAAGGGTTTTAGAAACCCTAGCCTCCATCTTTAATTTACGAAATTGCTAGGGGTTTGGTAGGGTTTCCTTGTTTTTGATAATTATTAGTTTTAAATCCCTTGAAATTGGATAATTATTAATTTGGTAAATCCTAAACCCTAAATTCGAAATTAGAGGGTATTGGATTTGGATTAAAATTTATTTGATTAATTGATTAATAGTAAATAAATTGTTTAATCATTATTGTTTTAATTTAAATTGAATTAATTTTATTAATTTCATAATTTGTAAATGAAACCTAGTATTTTTTAAAAAGTTTTAAAAATACACCTTATATATAATATTAAAAGTTAATTACTATATGTATAAGACTAAGTCAGTCGGATCTCTAGTATTCTTCATTCACGAAGCCGAACTATAAGGGGGGTATAAGGAAATTGCCTATAAAATAGTAGTTTAACGGGTGTCCACTCTTACCCACCACTTCATTTTTTGGTGGAGGGTCGTTAGCAGAACGGATCTAATAAGACATTAACTTCATTAAAAGTATAATGTTATTAAAGTAACTAAAACATTTTTTTATAAAATCCCACTCTTAGTTACTTTAGGAAAATGTGAAACGTATGCTAATCCATAAAATTACACATTATACTTTATAGTAGTTAGTGGAGCGCATATGGTTAATCGACACACTAATAGTGACTATAAAGAGTAATAATGGGCATCTCGAAAATTATCATTGATTAATGGAGCGCGTGTGGTTAACCGGCACATTAAAATGAGATGATAAATGACATCGAGAGTCCTAAGCATATTTGTATGGTTACTCACATCTTGTTTGTGATCATCGGTATCCCAGTCACAAATAGAAGAGCATAATCTGAGATTAAACATGCCATTGATAGTTTCAATGAATCTCAAAAGATCTAGGAATTTCATAGTTTAAAATTGGTAAATTGCTTTTACCCACCTTTATAAATTCGCAAATAGATTACGACATCCCTCTTCTTAGTTGTGAATTGTTATTTTGGATCCTAGCCTTAGTAATTTCTTATGGTTTAAAATATTAAGGATAATTGTCATCTAACTAAAACTATTCTTTTACTCTATAGATGTCTACTCCTGGTGATGTTTCGGCTCCATCGTCATCTACCCACCACTCAGGTTTCTCCCTACTCTCCATCGTGTCCAAAGTGACTTTTGGTGATTCCAAATACAATGATTGGATGTACAACACCAGAATGGCTCTTCGACTCGAGGGAAAAGAGTATGTCCTTGAAGAAAGACTTGTTGATGTCGATAAAGCCACTGCTACCCCTGAGCAACTAGCATCCTACAAGAAACACTACGATGATGCAACAAAAGTTGCTTGCATCATGGTTGCTACAATGACTCCTGAATTGCAGAGGTTCTATGAGGACTACTGGCCATTTGAGATGAACAATGACCTTGTGGAGAAGTACTACAAGAGAGCTCGTTAAGAGAAATTTGAAGTGGTCAAGTCCATCATTTCTTGCAAAATGAAATAATGAGAGTCTGTATGCAACCACGTGCAACGAATGCGAAGATACATGGAGCACCTTGTTAAGCTCAATGTGCATTTTGACGAGGAGTTGGCCATTGACATGGTCTTAAACTACTTGCCAAGTTGTTATGATCAGTTTATATTAACTTATCATTGGAACAACACATAAACCACACTATCCCAACACCACAACTTGCTACAGAGTGTTGAGTCGGGATTGATGGGGAAGAATTCGACCCCTCCTACTAATGTTCCCGTTCTCTCCATTGAAAAGAGAAAAGGGAAGAAAAGGAACGCTGCTCCCAAAGCTAACTTGAAAAACAAGGCCCATGCAGGGTCATCAAGCAATGGCCCAAAGGCAAAGCTCAAATCAGACATTCCAGCTTTTAGTGACCCCAAAGAGGCTACTTGTTACTATGGAAATGACAAGGGTCATTGTAAGAGGATCTGCCCCAAATACTTGCAAGACATCAAGGATGACAAGGTGAAGCCATCGTCGACATGTATATACACTATTTAGACTAATAACTCACCATCTACATATTATTGTGTCCTTGATTTAAGATGTGGTTTTCTTATGTAGAGTTAGATTCTTAAGTCTATTTTGAAAGTGTAATTTATTCCTCATGTTTTCAATAAATCGAGTGGTCATTCGACATATCTTCATATTTGTGTTTATTCTTATTTTCCACATCGTGTTCATCAAATCACAATTAGGGTTTTAGTCCCAACAAGTGGTATCAGAGCAGGTCTTTGAAGATCTAATTGATTTTTGAAGTATCGTTTATTGATTTGATGATTTTCCGCACAAGTTATTGAAGATTTTTGGTGTATTGGCGGTTTGGAATCAAGATTGTTGTTCGTTCTACTGTTCATGAAGATTTATGGTATTTTCTACTGTTCATCTGGGAATTTTTTTTAATCCATGTCGTATTTCATTCTTATTCATTGTTGGATCTAATCAATTGTTTAATCCAATATTATTCCATTACTTCCAGACCAATTTTCCTTGATTTAGCCTATAGATTCGATCCAATACCGTTCCTTGATCCCAATATTTTTGACAGCTGTTCATTGCTTTGTTCACATAATCGCTGTTTGAAATCACAAAATTCAGAATCATGAAAGTCAAAATCCTTATTCGATTTAAGGGTTTAACTTCTAGCGATTAAGTATTTTTTTTTGTTCTGTTGGATTTCACAATTCTCAATTTTTGTTCGATTCGCTAATATTTCAGTTATTGAGTAGAAATCTCTGAAAAATATCATTCTCAAAATCGATTTTGATTTTGTTCTTTGATTATATGCTTGAATTGGGTTGATCTAATCTATCATGTTCCAAAATCGATTATGTTTATTGATTATTGATGATTTTTCTGGATACTAGTGAACAAGAATCACCTCTTGTTGTTGTTTATGTTCGATTGTTATCTTGAAGTTTAGAATTGTCTTTGATGTTTTGAGAGTGAAGAGTTTGATAAAGAACGGATGAAGATGAAGAATAGATGGGGTTGATAACGATTATTAAATCGATCTGTTAGGCCGGAAATTGAGTTGAGGAAAATTAAACTTGTTGTTTGGAGTTACCTGGTGTCGATGGTTAAAGCTAAAAGTCAAAATTGGAATTATGGTTTCCTTTTTGAAAAATGTTCTAATCTGTGAATGTGATTGGAAAGCAGTTGGGTTTTGTTAATGAATGCAAACCGATGTTGAAGATTCAATTAGCTTCTCCGAATTTCAAATCAAATGTTTCGCAATTTGGTGCTTCACAGTTCTTATTGTTCACAGTGTAATGGGTCTCGGAATCGGAACAAATGTTTGAGGATTCGGAATTGTAATGATGTATTGCTCGGAATCGGAAGTGTGATGTTGGATCTTGGGCTCACACTTGTTCTTCTCCCCTGTTTGCTCGACAACGAACCTATGACTGGATTTGGTGTTACGGGAGATTCACATCGGGTTTATAATCACTTGATTCGTAGCGAGAGGTTAAAGATTCGGGGTGCCTTGGCTCGCAGCGAACCTGTTGTCTAGGTTTCGCAGCGAGACTGAAACCATTTGACTCGGATTCGCTTCTTGGTGCTCGGAACGCAAGGCTTTGATCCATGATTTGTGGTTTCGTATGCGAATGATCGTTTGAAATTGACGTTCCAGTCGTATTCTCTTAATCAGGCGTCTAAATGGGGAAGATGACTTAATGTTTCATATTAGGTCCCTACAACTTCAACGATTTGACGATTTTGGTCCCTGAATTTTTCGTGTCATGGCAATTTTCGATTATATTCATAAATTGTTACAATTAAAGGGGAAAATTGATGCAGAGTTACATTTTCAGTCCCAGAATTTCAGCAAAGTGACAGTTTCAGCCCATTTTTCGAAAAGCTTGCAAATTTAAGGGCTGGTGAACAGTTTTGGATTTTTTAACGCACATATTTTTTTTCGTGAACAGAAAATTAAGGATTCCATCAAGTCTTGGCGGTCCGGAAAGTCGTTTTTCGTAATAACGTCAAATTTTTTCGACTATTTCGGATTTTATACTTCATCATTTATATGATTTTGTCGCGGGGGAGCACAATAATTTTTTGTCCATTCCAGATCATTCTCATGACCATTTGAAGGCTTTATAATCACGTTTTTTTATTATAAACCGGGGGAGAATTTGGTATGGCCATTCGAAATTGGATTTGTGACTTTTCAAATTTGAAGATTTTTGATAAAGCTTGTGGTGGAATTATGAAGGTAGCTTTTACAGTAGTAGTTCTTCATCGAGCTCTTTTAAAGCTTTTACAGATAAGTAGCCTTTACAGTAGCAGTTCTTCGTCGAGCTCTTCTAAGGCCTTGATATATCTTCGACTTTTAGTATTTTCTCGATCAAGTGGCGTTACGAATCTTAAAATTTGGGTTGTTACATGATATTTTTTGATGGCTTATATCATTAGCTTATTTGAAGATCATTGTGACTTGGAGGGGGAGTTCTTCAAAGACAAGAAGTGATTCGGTTTCTTAATTCTGAAATGGGTTTTTATGGCGGGTTTGACTTTATTGAAGATTTTTGGGATTACATTAGAAAATGAAGTTTAAATACATTACTTCAGTGTTTAGTTAATATATCCTAGAACCCGTTTTTGAAGACTATTGAAGAATCAAGATTCGTGGATTGCTTCAAATATTCCTCCTTGCAAGATCATTTCTTATTTGCTAGATGCTTGTTTTGGAAGTTGAAGCATTGTCATATATTCCATACTTTGAGGGGGAGATTGTAGGGTTTCAAAGTACTCCATGGATTATGGCAATGGCCCCCCTTGATAAAGTGTATGTTAAAAGCCTAGGACTTGTCTTTTCCCTATAAATAGTCATGTATTATTCATTATTAGGGTTTAGAGTGAGGCAAAATGTAGCCGCCACATTGTGAGGTTTCTTATGTAGAGTTAGATTCTTTAGTCTATTCTGAAAGTGTAATTTATTCCTCATGTTTTCAATAAATCGAGTGGTCATTCGACATATCTTCATATTTGTGTTTGTTCTTATTTTCTGCATCGTGTTCATCAAATCACAATTAGGGTTTTAGTCCCAACAAGGGTTTTAATCCCAACAAGTGGTATCAGATCGGGTCTTTGAATATCTATTAATCTTTGAAGTATCGGTTCTTGATTTGATGATTTTCTTCACAAGCTATTAAAGATTATTGGTGTTTTGGCGTTTTGGAATCAAGCTTTCTGTTGAAGCAACTGTTCATGGAGACTTATGTTACTGTTCATTTGGTATATCTTTTAATCTGTTTCGTTTTTTTGTTCATTGGGTTGATGTCACACCCCATTTTTTAGGTAACTTCAAATTCCTCCCTTGAATTTGAATTATGTCATTTGTAGTCCCTGGAGTTGGAGGAGTGAAGCCATTAGAAGCCTAGGGAATAAAGTTGCAACTTTGGGATCAAGAGAGTACGCTAAGCGTACATAAGGTACGCTGAGCATACTAGGCGCGCCCTAGTACGCTGGGCGTACCCATGTCATATGGAAACCCTAATATTTAGGGTTTGGGTGCTATATAAACTTCTTTATGAGCTCAAAACCCTCCATCACCTCAGCCTCTATAGATTTGTGCCGTTTTCCCCAAACCCTAACCTCCTTCTTGAGTGTGTGAGCTAAAAGAGTGTGTGTTGATTAGTTAGAAAAAAAGGTGTTGCATCAAGAAGTTGGAGAAGGAAGACAAGCTTGTAGATCTGAGGTATCCTTTTGCTTTACAAGCTCCAGGAGGTACAAAGCTCCAACCTTTATGTGTATATGATGTAGATCTAGTCATAGTAGCTTGATGAAGCCATTTCTTGCCCCAAAAGTCCGAAGTTGGTGCATGTTATGATTTGAAATAAATAAGTTGTCCTTTCAGACCCTAGAAAGGGTCCTAAGTGATAAAAATGATGTCCCAATGGCTTAAGATGTCCCATGCATGTAGTAGAAAGGTCTTAATGGGTTAAGACCATGTTTAAGAGATTTATGGACGTCCAAAGTCTTAAAGTTCGAGACTTTATGGTACTAAGACACTTTTGGTCGATGGATCTGGAATTTGGGCTTAAGTGCTTAAGCCATTAAGCACTTATTAGAGTTTTGGTAAAACTCGCATACATCCTGAGTAATTTTTATACGCCCAGTGTACTGGGTCAACCACCCCGATGGTGGTCAATGCAAGGCAGAGTACGCCCAGCGTACCAGAGGAGTACGCCCCGCGTACGCCCTCTGTTGGGCTTTTGACAATTTGGGCTTCGGGGTTGGGCCACTCTTGGGGCAGTTTGACATGGGCCTTGCTGGACTTTCTGAATAATGATGTTTTGGGCCATTTTTGGTAATGGATCCTAGAATAAGTCCTAATTAGGGAGTTGGGCCAAGTTGGGAAAAATTGGGCCATTAATGGGCTTTGGATATATGGACTTTTAGATCATGGATTTGGAATTGGGCCTTGGCCTAAGTTAAAGAAAAGGCAATAATGGACAATTACCCTATGTGGAACACTTGGTCAATATTGATTTCCAAATTATTGACTTAGTATTCGTTATTTTGGATAGTTCGGGATTTTTGGTGAGACAGCGGTCGGAGACTTTCAGTCCAGTTCTGCACTACTTGTGAGGTGAGTTCTTCTCACTATATCAACAGGGTCTACGGCACCAAGGCCGGACCTTTATGATTCGTATCTTGGTTATAGGACTGTTGCTATGTTAGTGATCTGTTAGATCGGTATCCTGGTTATGGGATGGTTGCTATGTTAGTGATCTGTTAGATCGGTATCCTGGTTACAGGATGGTTGTCATGTTAGTGATCTGTTAGATCTGTATGACTATCTGTACATGCTAGCTAGTGTATGATATTTATGTGCACATTTTTGTTGGTTTGGGGGATTGGGTTTAGGCAGGTCCTGCTTTGAGTTGTAGGCCAAGATACCCAGGGCAGACCGGATAGACTGCAGACCCGATTAGGGCATACTAGTCATGCCGAAGGCCCGACGAGCGGTTCAGATAGGCTGAAGGCCCTAAAAGGCGATCCAGACGTACCGAAGGCGCGGAGAGCGGTCCAGATAGACTGATGGCCCTGCGAGGCGATCCAGTCAGGCTGATGGCTCATTATGCATGTTGTTTGTTTATATGATATGGTTATATGTGCATGTCGTTGGTATTTTGGGGGAACTCACTAAGCTTCGGGCTTACAGTTGTTGATTATGTTGCAGGTACTTCTGATGATCGCGGGAAGGCGAAGACGTGATCATGCAACTCCTTATATTTTCATGATTTGATTCTGGGGTACTCTGATGTTTAAAATCTTTTGAAAACAAATTGTAATAACTTAATCATTTTAAATGTTTTAAAAAGTTAAAATTTGGCATGATTTTCATGGATGATAAAGTTGATCTGATCATTCATTTGATGTTAATGGATCTATTTCTTTTGATTTAGTCTATTTATTCAAGTTCGTTCACTGTTCATTCTTGAGCCCATTATCGATGGTTTCTCATCTCTGTTTGACCCAACAAAATTGATGATTTATGTTTTGACTGTGCTTTAGCCCACTATTATTGATCTGTGTTTATTGGAATAAGCGTTCATTGATATCGTATATTACAAGTCAACTCATCTGTAAATGTCGTATCTTGAATTCTTTGTTCTTTCGTTCTTGAGTCATAATCTGTAAACGGGTCTATTGTTAAAATCAATTTTTGATTTTATTTGATTGTGGGTTTAATCTTGTCAATCTGTTCTTTCATTTAATATCGATTTTGTATCGTGATTGTATTGATCCGAGAAAGTTGATTTTGGTATTTGTCATAGAAAAGTCAAAAAATCGGATTAAGCAAACGAAGAATAGTTGGGGGTTTGATCTGATAATTAATATGTAGAAGATGATTTTGGTGTTTATCCAGTTTTTTGTTCAGATGAAGGGTTTTGCAATCGGTATTGGAACTCAGTCGGAGTGGTTGTATGCTTGCTCGCCATTTGCCGGTCAACCCTGGAAGTCAAGATCGACATGAATGAACTTACCTGCAAACAGTCTAGGAATCGAGATTGGGATTCTGGGTTCGCACTCATATCCTCTACGAAAGTCAAAATTAAAGTATTACGAACGGATTCACCTACGAATGACTCGGATTCGGAATTAGAATCTCGGCTCGCACTCATTTTCTCCCACGAACGTTCAGAGCTTTGGATTCGTGATTGACTGTGATACGCATCGTGACTGAAATCGTTTGATTCGGAGTGAACTAACTTGCAATCGAGACAGCGAATGGCTCGGATTCAGAATTATGAATCAAAGCTCGGAACCGATTGTTCGTTGTTGGGACTTTGGATCTCTTGGCGTTCGGAACTCGGTGCTCAGGTTGAATAATTGGTCGGGGATTGCAGTTTGAATTCGGTATCGCTGTTTATTCGCTTCTATCCATCTAAATGGGGAAGAAAGCTCAAAGTTTCACTTTTGGCCCCTATTATTTTCAAAGCTTGGCAGCTTTGGTTCATTTCCAGAAATTGTCACAAATAAAGGGTAGAATGATGCGTAATTATTAATTAGTCCCTTGTCTTTCAGCAAAGTGACAATTTCAGCCCTATATTCTTAAAAGATTACAAATTTAAGGGCTGGTGAACAATTTTGGATTTTTAATGTGCATATTTTTTTGTGAACAAAAAATTATGGATTCCAACAAGTCTTGGCGGTTCAGAAAGTTGTTTTTCGCGATAACGTCAATTTTTTTTTTTTTTTGACTTTTTTGGATTTCAAACTTCAATGTTTACTTCATTTTATCGCGGGGGAGCATAGTATTTGTTTATCCATTCAAGATCATTCTTATGACCATTTGAAGGCTTTATAATCACGTTTTTTATTATAAATCGGGGGAGAATTCGATATGGCCATTCGAAATTAGATTTGTGACTTTTCAAATTTGAAGATTTTTCATGAAGCTTGTGGTAGTGATCTGAAGGTAGCTTTTACAGTAGCAGTTCTTCATCGAGCTCTTCTAAGGCCTTGATATCTCTCCGACTTCTAGTATTTTCTCGATCAAGTGGCGTTACGAATCTTAAATGTGGGTTTTTACATGATATTTGTTGGTGGCTTATATCATTAGCTTATTTGAAGATCATTGTGACTTGGAGGGGGAGTTCTTAAAAGACAAGAAGTGATTTTGTTTCTTTATTATGAAATGGGTTTTTATGGCAGGTTTGACTTTCTTGAAGATCTTCGGTATTACATTATAAAATGAAGTTTAAAGACATTACTGCAGTGCTTGGTTTATATATATATATATATATATATATATATATATATATATATATATATATATATATATATATATATATCCTAGAACCCGTTTTTGAAGACTATTGAAGAATCAAGATTCGTGGATCGTTGTTGATATTCCTCGTCGCGAGATCTTTACTTATTTGCTAGATGCTTGTTTTGGAAGTTGAAGCCTTGTCATCTATTCTACACTTTGAGGGGGGGGGGATTATAGGGTTCAAAGTACTCCATGGATTATGGAAATGGGCTCCCTTGATGAAGTGTAGGTTAAAAGCCCAAGACTTGTCTTATGCCCTATAAATAGTCATGTATTATTCATAATTACAGTTAAGCGTGAGGAAAAATGTAGCCGTCAAACATTGTGAGGTTTCTTATATAGAGCTAGATTCTTTAGTTTATTCTGAAAGTGTAATTTATTCCCCATGTTCATGAATAAATCTATTGATCATTCGACATATCTTCATAATTGTGTTTGTTCTTATTTTCCGCATCTTATTCATCAAATTGTTATTTGGGTTTTAATCCCAACAAATGAGAATCTTGTCTTTTAGGCAATATGACAAAATCACCTTTCACTGGATCTTTTGAAAAAGGTGAAGATTTATTGGACCTCATACACACAGATGTGTGTGGGCCCTTCAGATCCACCACAAGAGATGCTAATCGGTTTTATGTAACGTTTACAGATGATTATAGAAGATATGGTTATATCTACTTGATAAAACATAAATCATACACCTTTGAAAAGTTCAAAGAGTTTAAACATGAAGTCGAGAATCAATTAGGCAGGAAGATAAATTTGATCTGATTTGATAGAGGGGGAGAGTATCTTAGTATCGATTTCCATGACTACCTCAAGGAATATGGAATAGTTTCACAACTGATTCCTCATAGGACACCACAACTAAATAGTTTGTCTGAGAGGCACAATCGAACCTTGTTGGACATGGTTTGTTCCATAATGATTCGAGCCACTCTACGCATTTCCTTCTGGGGGTATGCCTTAGAGACAGCCACCCATATCCTCAATCTTGTCCCTACTAAAAAGGTTTCCAAAATACCTCTCCAGATGTGGTCAGGGAAAGATCCCTCGTTAGCACATATCAAGGTATGGGTTGTGAAGCTTTCCTTAGACGAGAGACTCATGACAAGCTAGAAGCAAGAAGTGAGAGATGTATTTTCATTGGATACCCACAAAATTCCTTTGGATACTTGTTCTACTGACCTAGTGAAAACGTGGTCTTTGTAGCACGAAGAGGAGTCTTTCGCGAGAGAGAGCTCATATGCAAAGAGGGCAGTGGGATTTCGATCGACCTTGAAGAAATTCAAGAGTAAACCAATGAAGGAATCTTAGATGATACTAGCGGTTAACCAAAGGATAAGACTCCTGTTGAACCAGTTGACACTTCATTACCTCTTCATCTCTCCAATAGAGCTAGTGTGCCATCTCATATTTATGGTTTCCATATAACTGTAGAAGGTGATATGTTTATTTGTGATCAAACACTAATAAATTTCGATGAGCCAACTAACTTCAAGAAAGCAATGGTAGGCCCTGAGGCAACTAAGTGGAAAGAGGCAATGGACAGCGAGATAAAGTCCATGTATGATAACCAAGTTTGGAATTTGGTATATCAACAACCTGTTCGAAAGACAATTAGTTGCAAATGGATCTTCAAGAAAAAGACTAACATGGATGGAAATGTGGACACATTCAAGTCCGGCTTGGATGGGAATATCGGTATTGAAGGGGAAGCATTCGACACCTCCTACTAATGCTCCTGTTCTCGCCATTGAAAATGGAAAAAGGGAAGAAAAGCAAGGCTGCTCCCAAAGCTAACTCGAAGAACAACGCCCATGTAGGGTCATCAAGTAATGGCCCAAAGGAAAATCCCAACTCAGACATTCCAGCTGTTAGTGACCCTAAAGAGGCCACTTGTTACTATTTCAATGACAAGGGTCATTGGAAGAGGATCTGCGCCAAATACTTGCAAGACATCAAGGATGACAAGGTGAAGCCATCGTCGACATGTATATACACTATTTAAACAAATAACTCACCATCTACTCATTCTTGGGTCCTTGATATAGGATGTGGTTTTCACATTTGTCTTGAATTCCAAGGGCTAAAAGAAAGTGAAGAGGTGGAGCATGGGAAGATGAATCGGATCATGGCCAATAGTTGATCTTCTACTGTGACCAAGATTGGAACTTATCATCTTATGCTTAGTAGCGATGCTATTTTAGATTTGATAAATTTTTGCTACTCGTCAGAAATGACACAAAACATTATTTTATTTTATGCATTGTATAGATTAGGTTTTCGCTACTCGTTTAATGATTTGAGTGGTTGTGCATTGTCGTCTAATGGTTAGGCAATAGTGTATTTTAATTTGATTCGTCTAATGGTTTAGACAAGTCATGCTTGTGGCATTGTCGTCTTGTGCACATTAACAAGAAACGCATCGCCCAAATCCAAAAGGGTGGAGTCTTGGAATCATTTGACCTAAGGCCAAATGATGAATGTGAATCTTGTCTTCTGGGCAAGATGACAAAATCACCTTTCACTGGATCTTTTGAAAAAGTTGAAGGTTTATTGGACCTCATACACACATATGTGTGTGGGCCCTTCAGATCCTCCACAAGACATGCTAATCGGTTTTATGTAACGTTTACAGATGATTATAGAAGATATGGTTGTATCTACTTGATAAAACATAAATCAGAAACCTTTTAAAAGTTCAAAGAGTTTAAACATGAAGTCGAGAATCAAATAGGCAGGAAGATAAATATGACCTGATCTTATAGACGGGGAGAGTATCTTAGTATCGAGTTCCATGACTACCTCAAGGAATATGGAATAGTTTCACAACTGTTTCCTCGTAGGAAACCACAACTAAATGGTTTGTCTGAGAGGCACAATTAAACCTTGTTGGACATGGTTTGTTCCATGATGATTCGAGCCACTCTACCCATTTCCTTCTGGGGGGTATTCCTTAGAGACAGCCACCCATATCCTCAATCTTGTCCCTACTACAAAGGTTTCCAAAATACCTCTCCAGATGTGGTCAGGGAAAGATCCCTCGTTAGCACTTATTAAGGTATAGGTTGTGAAGCTTTCCTTAGACGAGAGACTCATGACAAGCTAGAAGCCAGAAGTGAGAGATGTATTTTCATTGGATACCCACAAATTTCCTTTGGATACTTGTTCTACTGACTTAGTGAAAACATGGTCTTTGTAGCACGAAGAGGAGTCTTTCGCGAGAGAGAGCTCATATGCAAAGAGGGCAGTGGGAGTTCGATCGACCTTGAAGAAATTCAAGAGTAAACCAATGAAGGAACCTTAGATGATACTAGCGGTTAACCAGAGGATGAGACTCCTGTTGAACCAGTTGAAACTTCATTACCTCTTCATCTCTCCAATAGAGTTAGTGTGCCACCTCAGATTTATGGTTTCCATATAACTGTAGAAGGTGATATGTTTATTTGTGATAAAAAAACTAATAAATTTTGATGAGCCAACTAACTTCAAGGAAGCAATGGTAGACCTTGAGGAAACCAAGTGGAAAGAGGCAATGGACAGCAATATCAAGTCCATGTATGACAACCAAGTTTGGAATTTGGTACATCAACAACCTGGTCGAAAGACAATTAGTTGCAAATGGATCTTCAAGAAAAAGACTAACATGGATGGAAATGTGGACACATTCAAGTCCGGCTTGGATGGGAATATCGGGATTGAAGGGGAAGCATTCAGCACCTCCTACTATTGCTCCGGTTCTCACCATTGAAAATGGGAAAGGGAAGAAAAGGAAGGCTGCTCCCAAAGCTAACTCGAAGAATAACGCCCATGTAGGGTCATCAAGTAATGGCCCAAAGGAAAATCCCAACTCAGACATTCCAGCTGTTAGTGACCCTAAAGAGGCCACTTGTTACTATTTCAATGACAAGGGTCATTGGAAGAGGATCTGCACCAAATACTTGCAAGACATCAAGGATGACAAGGTGAAGCCATCGTCGACATGTATATACACTATTTAAACAAATAACTCACCATCTACTCATTCTTGGGTCCTTGATATAGGATGTGGTTTTCACATTTGTCTTGAATTGCAAGGGCTAAGAGAAAATGAAGAGGTGGAGCATGGGAAGATGAATCGGATCATGGTCAATAGTTGATCTTCTACTGTGACAAAGATTGGGACTTATCATCTTATGCTTAGTAGCGATGCTATTTTAGATTTGATAAATTTTTGCTACTCGTCAGAAATGACACAAAACATTATTTTATTTCATGCATTGTTTAGAGAAGGTTTTCGCTACTCGTTTAATGATTTGAATGGTTGTGGCATTGTCGTCTAATGGTTAGGCAATAGGGTATTTTAATTTGATTCGTCTAATGGTTTAGACAAGGCATGCTTGTGGAATTCTCGTCTTGTGCACATTAACAAGAAACGCATCGCCCAAATCCAAAAGGATGGAGTCTTGGAATTTTTTGACCTAAGGCCAAATGATGAATGTGAATCTTATCTTCTGGGCAACATGAAAAAATCAACTTTCACTGGATCTTTTGAAAAAGGTGAAGGTTTATTGGACCTCATTCACACAGATGTGTGTGGGCCCTTCAGATCCACCACAAGAGATGCTAATCGGTTTTATGTAACGTTTACAGATGATTATAGCAGATATGGTTATATCTACTTGATAAAACATAAATCAGAAACCTTTGAAAAGTTCAAAGAGTTTAAACATGAAGTTGAGAATCAATTAGGCAGGAAGATAAATATGATCTAATCTGATTGAGGGGGAGAGTATCTTAGTATCAAGTTTCATGACTACCTCAAGGAATGTGTAATAGTTTCACAACTGAATCCTCCTAGGACACCACAACTTAATGGTGTGGCTGAGAGGTGCAATCGAACCTTGTTGGACTTGGTTCGTTCCATGATGATTCGAGCCACTCTTCCCATTTCCATCTGGGGGTATGCCTTAGAGATAGTCACCCATATCCTAAGTCTTGTCCCTACTAAAAAGGTTTCCAAAGTATCTCACGAGATATGGTCAAGGAAAGATCCCTCGTTAGCACATATCAAGGTATGGGTTGTGAATCTTTCGTTAGATGAGAGACTCATGACAAGGTAGAAGCTAGAAGTGAGAGATGTATTTTCATTGGATACCCACAAAAGTCCTTTGGATATTTGTTCTATAGACCTAGTGAAAACTTGGTCTTTGTAGCACGAAGAGGAGTCTTTCGCGCGAGAGAGAGAGAGAGAGAGAGAGAGCTCATATGCAAAGAGAACAATGGGAGTTCGATCGACCTTGAAGAAATTCAAGAGTCAACCAGTGAAGGAACCTTAGATGATACTAACGGTCAAACAGAGGATGAGACTCTAGTGAAAACTTGGTCTTTGTAGCACGAAGAGGAGTCTTTCGCGAGAGAGAGAGAGAGAGAGAGAGAGAGAGAGAGAGAGAGCTCATATGCAAAGAGAACGATGGGAGTTCGATCGACCTTGAAGAAATTCAAGAGTCAACCAATGAAGGAACCTTAGATGATACTAACGGTCAAACAGAGGATGAGACTCTTGTTGAACCAGTTAGCATGCCACCTCAGATTTATGGTTTCAATATAACTGCAGAAGGTGATACATTTATCAGTGATCAAACATTGATAAATTTGGATGAGCCAGCGAACTACAAGGAAGAAATAGTAGGCTCTGAGGCAGTCCAGTGGAAAAAGGGAATGGACAACGAGATCAAGTCCATGTATGACAACCAAGTTTGGAATTTGGTTGATAAACAACCTGCTCGAAGGACAGTTGGTTGCAAATGGATCTTTTAGTAGAAGGCCGACATGGATGGAAATGTGGACATATTCAAGGCACGACTGGTTGCAAAGGGCTTTACTCAAACCCAAGGGGTTGACTATGATGAGACCTTCTCGCCAGTGGCTTAGAGAAAATCTATTAGGATAATGCTCGCCATAACTGCCTTTCGTGGTTATGAAATTTGGCAGATGGATGTTAAAACCGCTTTAATTAATGGGAAGTTGGCTAATGATGTTTACATGAGTCAGCAAGAGGGTTTGGTTGATGCAAAGTTTCCCAATAGAGTGTTTAAGCTTAGGAAATCCATGTATGGATAGAAACAAGCATCTCACAGCTGGAATCTTTGCTTTCTTGAAAAAGTCAAGGAGTTTGGTTTTTCTAGAAGTGAGGATGAGTCCTATGTATATGTCAAAGCTAGTGGGAGTATAGTAACTTTTCTAGTATTGTATGTTGATAACATACTACTCATGGGAAACGGCATTCCAACCTTACAAGAAATGAAATCTTGGTTTTGAAAGTGTTCTTTATGAAGGATCTAGGAGAGGAAGCATATATTCTCGGGATAAGAATTTTGAGATATAGAAAGAACAGATTAACTGGAATAGGTCAAAGTAGATACTTGGACAAGGTACTAAAATGGTTTAGTATGGAAAATTACAAGAAAGGAGAACTACCTATTTAGAGCAATGCCAAATTAAGTAAGACTCAAATCCCAAGTACGGATGAAGAGATAGCTGATATGAGTTGAGTCCCTTATGCTTCGGCTGTAAGATTGATCATGTACGCTATGACATGTACTCTCCCTAATGTGTCCTTTTCCTTGAGCATGGCCAGTCGCTATCAGGGAAATTTTGGCAGAGCTCATTGGACATCAGTTAAGAACGTTCTCAAGTATTTGTGAAAGACAAAGGGCATGGTTCTAGTCCTTGGTCGCAGTGATACGTTGAGAGTAACTGGGTATATTGATGCCAACTTTCATTAAATGGAGGAGTAGTTACTTGGAAAAGTTCCAAGCAAGACACAATGGCTGAATCTACCTATGAATCAGAGTACATAGCAGCAAGTGAAGCATCACAAGAAGCAACATGGTTGAATAACTTAATTGGAGATCTTGGAGTTGTCCCAACCATTTAGGAACGAATGGAACTATTCTGAAATAATTAAGGAGCGGTGGCTTTGACTAAAGAACTGAGAGATCATGACAAATCAAGACATATCGACAAAAAGTACCATTATATTAGACATAGGGTTGAAGAAGGTCATCTTATAGTGGAAAGAGTCTCGTTAGAAGATAATCCTGCATATCCTCTCACAAAGGCTCTGAATAGGATTAAGCATAGACAACATGCTAGGAGCATTGGATTGGGAGATGAAATTAGTTTTAGTAGTTAGATGATTAGTTTGAAACTTGTAACAAAATATATGTAATAGACTTTTGGTGATTAAATAATAGAGATTATTTATTAATTTGTTTACTGCCTTTGGCAATTATTTATTCTTGTGTTTCGTTTTTCATTTTTTACTTCCCGAATAATTTAATTATTCAAATTCCATAGTTTCTTGTACTTTGGAAAGTAAGTAGTGAATTAAGACTGTCATGAATTGGATTGTAGATTGTCAAAGGGATTTAGACATGGTAATTGTATTGCTACATTCATGACTACTTAGAAAGGGAGATTTAAGTATTAGATAAACCCACGCTCAGAGAATTACTTCATGGATTATATCACGAGTAATTATGAGACGATAATATCTTTTATTCTTGAAGCGAAGATATATGAGTTGTAATTTACAAGTAGGTTGTGCATTGGTGTTGCGTAACATGTAGTAACATGATCTTATAAACACAGTATGATGTATGATTTGGTGAGTAAAGGATACAAACATATAAGTGAAAGTTTATTCGTTCCCTTTGCCCTAACGGGAAAAGTATAAGGTCATACCTTATGATATGATGAGTCCAACACTCTACACTATCTGTCAGCGTCAACATCAACTACATAGATAACGCCAACATATCAAGCTTATCAACGTCAGCGTATAGCGTAGTTATTCTATCTTTTCTTTTGTATATTAGGTAATAATATAAATAAGTATAGAATAGATCACAAATCCGGTATCTTTGTGATAAGATCGGTTCTTAGTATAGATTAGATACAATCCCTTTAATCATGGGATTGATATGTATAGATTAGTATATATACAACATTAGGGAAAACCCTAATGTTGTGAACACGGCTTGGTGTCATAATCGTCTTTGTGATATGTATAGATTAGTATATATACAACATTAGGGAAAACCCTAATTTTGTGAACACGGCTTGGTGAGGATAATCTTCTTTGTGACAATCGTCTTCTTGGTGAGGACAAAACCTCTTTCTTGGTGAAAGAAACAATTTGGAGAACTCTCTGTGTCTGTTAATTGTTGTTCTTTATTTTCGTTGTTTAAAGTTTCCCTTTAGCCTTTATACTTGAAGTGTATCCGATCAATACAAAACTTCAATTGGTATCCGAGCAGGTTTGCGATACACTCAAGTAATCATGTCGACCTCCCTCACTCCAAAATCAATTGTCTGCAACAAGATTCCTCCATTTGATCAACAAAATGTTTCTACTTGGAAATCAAAGGCCATGGAAGCTCTCGAGTTCATGGACTTTGACATGCTCGATGTCATCAATAAAGATCCTTTCGTCGCTATGCATAAATCAACCAATGATGGTGCTTCTGGTAGTAAGCTAAAAGGGAAATCTATTCCCGGATACAAAAAGGAAGAGAAAATTATGTTAAATCTTGATGTAAAAGTGAGAACTGCTATTGGAGACTCACTTCCTTTTTCTGTCTATCGTTTGGTCCAAAACTGATCAACCGATCAAGAGATGATGATCACTTTATCATCATCTTTTGAAAAGGAAAACTCCTCATACGATGAAGGTAAGTGTCTCATGACTAAGATTGTTGAATCTCACACTGGCGATTCACATGACAACGTTGGAACCCTTGATGCTGATCTTCCTCACACTGATAAGGATCTCAAGTCAGAATGGGATGATACCTCAACGTATCAGGTAAAGCATCTTGTTGAATTTTATTCTGTTGATCATATTGAAAAGGGTGACACAATTGATCTCTTGCATTTTGATTTATCTGTCTCAAAAAACTAAAATCTACTCTTAGTCTTGAGTTAAAGAAACTCAAGGAAACACTCTATTTTCTCGAAAAATATCTTTCTATATTAAAAAGGGAAAACACATGTATCTCGCTGACCAATAATTTTCTTCACAATGAAAAAGATTCTACATAGAATATGTCCTTCAACTTAAATGTCCTACAATCAAAAGTTCCAACACCTGAAACAACTCTTCCATTATTGTCACCAAACGTCACCATTGTACCATCTTTCTTCGCAAAATTTGTTAGGAAGGACTTGTAATCGGTCAAGTGTCTAGAGCTTCCACTGTCTAGGTACCAAGTTTGAATTACATTTGGACTTGATTCAGCGTCAGCGTGAGAACTGTCAGCGTCACATATACCATTAGGGGAATCATCTATAAGTGCCATGAGACCCTTAACGTTCAACGCATCATCTTCATATGTATCTTCTACATCCACCCATTCTTCATGATCTTCCTATTTTTCAATGAAAGCCTTTGGCAAAGAGATATTTTCTTTCTTCATATGAGCCACCATCTTCTTATATAGGACTTCATAGTTCTCAGGACTCTAAGCTTCTTTCTTCTCCTTGCAATCTCTGTCAAAATGATCAGGGCTTCCATAATTAAAGCAGTTAGCTGAGTCATTCTTCTATGAGGTGGATCTTTTCGCTGAGCTGCTTCCCTTAAATTGAGCTCTTCTAACCCTGTTTGCTCTGCTTTCTTCATAACGCTTGATGATAACTGCAATGCTGGCAACAAGCTCATCGGTGAGATCTTCATCACTTTGTTTACCCTAATCTGGATTTTCTGATTCGCTGAAGTGCTTTATTGTATCCTTTCAAGACATCAGGGCAACCGACTTTTCCTTGTTTGAGTCCTTCATGATTTCCTTACGTAGAGCTTTGGTCTCTTCATAATTTCGTAGATTACCAAACAACAAATTCATATCCATGGAATTGATCTGCTCACCTTTCTTAAGAACATCAGCATGATGTTCCCAGCTCTTCCCAAGAAAATCGAGAAACTTTAGAACCAATTGTGATGAGTGCTTAATGATTCACATCCTGCACATATCAGTGACCAAACAATTAAACCTAGTGAAGGTTTGAGAAAATAAATGCTCATATCTTCAACTAAGGTTGTTGATGGTGGTAGCCTGAACTTCCACCGTGCCTTCATAAGCCACTGTCAGCGTGTCCATTATCTCTTGGGATGATTCATAATTCTGTACGAGATGATACACATGGTATCGAAGAGAATTTTCAATAGTAGACCTGGCTTTTACATTAAGACTGAGTAGTTTTTTTTGTCATCATCATCATAACTTGCTGTTGATTTTTGCTTCAGAAGGCCACTGGGAGCGTTGCTTGCCATGGGTTGGTACATAGGAACAAGGGGACCCTTTTCAATGATATTTTTCATCTCATAGTCAATGCTTTCAAGAACCATAATGGCCTTGGTTTTCCACATGGTGAAGTTGTGTCCATCGAAGGGAGGTATTTTGTTGAGAACGAAGGATTTGGAATTGCTTGAATTCGACATGATAACTTGAGTATATCACAAAACTGCTCTGATACCAATTGAAGGTTTGTATTATGATCGAATATACTATAAGTATGAACTAGAAAGATAAAACTAATCTAAACGAAATAATCAACAGAAAGTAAATAACACAGAAGTTCTCCAAATGTTCCTTTCACCAAGAAAAGAGGTTTTGTCTTCACCAAGAAGACGTTGTTGAACTTGTTAAGCTGGCGCTAGCTCTGGCGACTCGTAGACGCTGTCGCTGACTAATCAACATGTTATGTGTTTGACTCATCAAATCATAAGGTGTGAGCTTACATACCTAATTTCATGAATTTTTAATGTTAAATTAACTTAATCCATATGATTATATCATTGGTAGAAGTCTTATGAAAACCATAACATTAACGATCATTATAATGACAATATTTTAAGATTCTTAATATCATACTTAAGACCATATGATTATATTATTTGTAAAAGTGGTATATATTGTATATGTTAAACCATATTCTAACATACTTAATATTGCTAATAAATCAAATATATATAATTAAACAATTAACTATTCATGCATGATATTTAACAAATTTATAAAAAGCATTATAATCCTTATACTACCTATAAATACGAAAATTATCTAATTGCATATCATACTCAGCACCAACATCAGTCACACGTTATGTAGTATCGTGTTGCCCATCACATTCCACATAAATTGCTCTCGTGAAGGCTTATATTTAACCGATATATTTTTCAAAATTTGATTTATATTTCTTACACATGGAATAAGTTCTTCATCTTATGGTGTCATCATCCCAAAATTACAATTAAGTATGTACAAACCTACAAGTATACATGATAAATTAAATACCAATAAGTATAATATAAAAGTTTGCATTTGCAATTAAAGGGATACTTTATTCAAATAAATTAGTTTTTTTAATATGAATACCTTGATTACAATGTGGATGCCCTTGGGAGATTAGTATCATCCCTAGAGCATAATTTGAATCAAGATAACTACGAATTCCTGCCTGATTCAATAAAGTTATTCCAAATTCGAAATTACATTCACTAACGTATGCATATTATAAATACCAATACCATTAACTTTAATGTAATAACATCATCAGCCAAATTATATATGTTTATATAAAGTAATAACATTTCATGCATACCACTCCTTTTGAAGATTTGCATTAAGGTTTCCTGCATCCGTACATTTATTTACGAAGGATTTTTTTTTTTTAAAAGTCATGCCACACATTAAATGAAATTGATCAAGGTCGCAAATTTATAGACATCTTCATTGTTTACCACTTCATTGATTTTTTCACAACTAATGATGCTTACACAAAAAGTTATGCATACAATATCACATTTATTTTTGTACCCCTTTGATGTGAAATAAAATTATATAATCAGGAAAAAGTCCTAAAATTTTACCCTAATTTACGAAAAAGTCTCAAACTAAAATTTGTTTACGAAAAACATGAATTACCGGTAAAAATGGCGATTTGACCCCTTTTTTCCGGTTTACCGGTTTTATTACTTACATGTTTCACTAAAGTCCCATTATTTTACCCTAATTTGCGAATAAGTCCCAAAATAAAATTTACTGATGATTTGACAATTTTCTTCATGTAACATACATTTTATCGGTTTCATTGCTGACTTAGACACATAGTCATTAAATTAGCTGATAAGATGAATACGATGGGTTATATAATGCCACATTTACTGTAAAATTTGATACCCATCTCATCGGCTCATTTATGACTATGTATCTACGTCAGCAATGAAACCAATAAAATGTGTGTTTCCAAGAAAAAATGGCAGAAAATGAGTTGACGTCTGATGAGATGAATATATTGGGTTAAATAAGATTAGATAGACAATTTGATATTTCTTATAAACGTAAAAAATAACGCAGTTGTTGTTAGTTTATGTAATTATTGTAGTCTTCGTTGGATGCATTTGATGTTTCAAAAAGATATACAATACATCAGGATATCAAGTTTTATGCTAAACATAACATTATATAACTCAACATATCCATCTCATCATCTCATTTAATGACTAGGCGTTCGGGTCAGGAATGAAACCGGTAAAATGTATGTTATATAAAGAAAAGAGTCAAATTATCAGTAAGTTTTATTTTGAGACTTATTCGCAAATTAGGGTAAAATAATGAGACTTTAGTGAAACATGTAACTAATAAAACCGGTAAACCGGAAAAAAGTGGTCAAATCGTCATTTTTACCGATAATTCTTCCTTTTGCGTAAACAAAATTTAGTTTGAGACTTTTCCGTAAATTAGGGTAAAGTTTTAGAACTTTTCTGGAGATTTCCCTTATATAAATAGTGTGACTTAGCACACTTTTGAAAAAATTAATGTTTTTGTAGATTCTTTACCGACTCTTGTCAGAATGTCAAATAACAATGATTGTGGAAGATGGATTATGTTGTTGCTTCGACGTGCACATTACATTCTATTTGCAAATTATACATGCAAAATCATTGATTTTTACTCACAGTTTCTAAAATGAAACAAGGGGAAATAAAAAATAAATATATAATCTATGGGATGAAATCAAAACTTATGTCGCTAAGTTGTTCTTCAAATGAGATAATAAGATGACTATGGTGTTGAGTGTCGTTGGAAAATCAATCATGCATCCTTTATCGATAAGAAGATTGTGGTGGTTTAAAAAACCTTATAGATTGTTACTAGGAAATATGAGATAACTCTATATAGAATAGGGGTAATGATTATCAAAATTTCGTAACGATACATATTAATATTTTCAATTTTTTTTTCTCTTTATATACAAATAATTAAAACATCATATTGGAAATATAAATAAATTTATAACAAAACAGATAGCAACTTTGTTAGGATATATATATATATATATATATATATATATATATATATATATATATATATATATATATATATATATATATATATATATATATATATATATATCCATTCATTTATTTTTGCCGTAAAAGCCTTTGTTGTACCAGCGAAAATGGATAAGGAATACACATGTGTTTCCAACAAAACATGTTTCCTTAAACTATGCTAATCATTACTTTAATATATACAAAAACATAGTTTTTTTGTTTTTTTAATTTTTAAGAAGCTATTTATATCGAAAAGTGATTTTTAATATACCAAAATTCATGATTTTTTATTCTCTACAAATAGACATCCATATTGATATACTTTTAAGATAAAATAAAAAATTTATTTTTTTTATATTTTCAGCTATCGTTATTCATAAGTGAATAAAAATGCATCAGATTTTTACTACAGTACATTCGTTATTCACTTATGAATAAAAATATATAATTAATTTTTTTTACAGTTTAAGTATCAATTATACTACTTATTCATATATGAATAAGAAATTAACTGTAACAAAAATCTGATAAATGTTTTATTCATATATGAATATAAAATATGACGTCAACTAATACACGTTTTATTCATATATAAATATAATATATGTTGAAAGATGATGTAAAAAATATATTTTAAGTAAGAAAACTTTATTGCGTGTCATATTCATATATGAACGATACTTAAACTATAAAAAAAGCTTATGAATAACGAGAGCTGAAACTCTAAAAAAAAAAGAAAATTTTTATTTTATCTTAAAAGTATATATCAATATGGACGTCTATTTATAGAGAATAAAAAATTATGAATTTTGATATATTTAAAATAATTTTTCGATAATAATGGCTTTCTAAAAATAAAAAAAACAAAAAAAAGTATGTTTTTGTGTATATTAAGGTAATGATTAGCATAGTTTAAGGAAACATGTTTGGTTGGAAAACACATGTTTATCCGTTATCCATTTCCGACGGTACGTCTAAGTATTTTGCGGCAAAATAAATGTGTGGCTGTGAATGATTCCCCCATTCTCAACCTTTTTTTTTCTCAATTGAACCCTCCTCTCTATATATATATATATATATATATATATATATATATATATATATATATATATATATATATATATATATATATATATATATATATATATATATAACGACAGCTAAATGATAATGTAATACCTGATTATCATTTTTATCTAAGTTAGCGTCCCAATCACCCTCTTCTCCTCTATCATTGACTTTCTTACTATTAATATTCTTCTTTGATGAAACTTTTGTTTTCTTTTCACGTACCAGCCATATGTCGAAGTAACCACAGTGAGTTACATTCCATTGAGTAAAACTATATATTTATGATATAACTCATTCTGAACTTATAAAAAAAATCATGTGTGTAATATTTTATGCATTTTCTTCTATCTCCAACTATGTTTTTTAATGTAGATAATTCTCAACATCATTAAAATCTCGAAGAGATTGATTGTGTCTTTGAATATTCGTTGATGACTCAAATGAAATCATAAAATTTACCAATTTGGTACCAAGATTTACTGACTTTTGAAAAGTAGAAATCTCTCTCAGAATGGGATGTTGTTCTCGTTAATCTAAAAATCGGAACATTTTAAAAAATATAAATAAATCCATTGGTGTCTCTTTTTATACATTTCTATAAACCTCCCATTATCATGGAGATTATATTTATCAATAAAACCTTGCCAACCTTGCTCAAAATGATGGGTTTCAATCCTTGAATTTCAAACCAATGAAGTGAAATATCTTTTAAATTCATGATTGACATATAAATCGTTGAGACCTAGAACAGTATATGTAATGTAAATAAACAATATTATTTAACAATCCTTACATTTAATATGCATCAATTTACCTTGTTAGAAAGATTAAATGTAATATTCCACATGCAAAGTCTATGCCTGTGCGTAGATTCTAGAAAAACTTGTGAGATTGCTTCCTTCATCGAAACATCTTGATCCGATAACATGAACTTAGGTTGTTTTCCAAATGTTTCCAGAAAAGCAATCAACAACCAACTATATGAATTCACGTCCTCTCATGATAAAAGAACACAACCAATAGTAACACACTTCCTCTGATTTTCAATTCAGGTAAACGGAATAAACACCATATCGTACCTATATATACACAAAAACCTATATACTAATTTGTCAAATAAAAATAAATAATACAATTATATATAAATACATGTTCGTATGAAAACTTGCATTAAAACACACTACATCACCAAACTCCGTATAATGTAACTTTGATGTGTTGTCAGCCCAAAATAATACATTCAACCTTTGATTCTCATCTCTAAAACAAAAGGTGGGTGCATTGTTCTTCCTATCTGTGATCTTATTTACCAACAAATTGTGTGACATTTTATATATTAATTCCCTGATATAAATCAAGTTGCCTTTAGCTTTTAAAAATTGCATTTGATGTTTACTAACGTGCTGTTAGTTTTTCTATAAAAACCTCTTCAAAGCACTTATTGCTGCGCGGCGCAGCACACGCGCAACACTTTCCCTCTCGCAGCAGTTTGTTTTTTGGAAGACTTCAGACTACAAAGCCTCTGCGCGTGTGCTGTGTGGCGCAACACTTGACTTGCCTCTTCTAACCTCTTCATTTTTTCTAAGTGCTTTTTTAAGAATTTTTGTATAATTTTTTTTTTAACTTTGATTTTCTTAAATTTTTATTTACGGATGTGATACAATTTATTTTTATAATTTCCATTATTTTTTTTAACTTGATTTTTTTAATTTTTTTTTACCGTTTTATTAATAATATTTTCAATTTCAGTTGCATCTTTTTTAACGTGTGTAATTTTTTACGAACTTTGTAGACATGGTTTGCAATACTTTCTTAATTTTTTTATTATTTTCTTTTTTAATGTTTTTTAAAATTAGTTTTTTTTTTCTAGAATAAAACTATTAGCTTCTTTTACATTTTAAAATTTTTTTTTTAAAAAAAAGTTTTATATTTTTGTTTTTTTACATGTTCTTTTTATTATTATTTCAATGTTTTAATACTAGAATTATTAAATTTCGGTGTTGAGAACTATTTTCAGTTTATAAAATTAGTTTATTTAAATTTCAGTTTACTGCAGCAGTCTGCAGATGTTAAAAAACAAACATGCTTCTTATTATAGGCTGCAACCGTTTGTTCCACTTCTTCTGCTACAGAGGATTGCAGAGGTGGTCCGCAGACTTCATGAATTTTCGCTTCGAAAAAACAAACAACATCTAAATCAATTGTGATTATGCATCTCTTAGACTTCATATACCATATACTCATTTCTTTCGGAGATAATCTTGAACTTTATATTTTCCATACAATTCCTTTCGGAGATAATCTTGAACTTTATATTTTCCATACAATTCCTACGATGTACATCACATCTTTTCAATATTTTCTTATTAGAATTCAAAGACTCTACTGATGAATTACTAGGTTTTCCTTGACGATTACATATTAATATCTCAAATTCATAACCCCATTGACTTTAATGGATGTGTATTTCCTTAAATCAACTCCTGCAAAAACAACATAATAAAAGTACATGGCTTCGACATCCTTAATTGTAGGATAGAAAGAGTTGGCCTTGGGCCTAATTTGGTATGCAACTTTTGAAATACAATATAGAGTAACCGAAGGTGAATATATATATATATATATATATATATATATATATATATATATATATATATATATTACACATCGCTATCTCACGATTCAACATCTGGTTCAGATGGATGAACAATTTTAGCGTGATCTTGATGTTGTTTACCATCAACATTTGGATTTATATCTTCATTAGTATCTGTGACATTCCTATTTTTACTGTTCGAAAATACCTTTTTATTTATGCTTATTTTAAATCAGAGTATTCTTTATATTGCTGAATTTGTCCCATAAAGGTATTTCCAATGAAATGTTTTCATTGATTTATAAAAAACTTGGGATGTCATAACTGATACAAGAAACATAAACATAAGCATAGTCATTATAGGCCTTATATTAACTTACTGTACTAACGACGTAAACTCCTCGAGCTCAGTGGGCTTTACCTTCGTATCCCTACCTGTGATACAAAGATACTGAGTGGGTCAGGCTTGGGATCCTGGTGAGCACATAGAGTTTTCAACCAACAATAATATTATTTATTTTTCTTAACAAAAAATTAACCCAATTACCCGTTCCTGTTATTCTCACTCTCTGATCATAAAATGCTAAACTCAAGAGATCTACCCTAAAGGATCTTTGTGTGTACACAATACTGCTTCAGGAAATCCAACGCAATATGTGTCAATAAGGCAACTCTGGGGGGGAGGGATAGAGTACCTTAATGAATAACTTTCCTTTTCCATGAAAAGTATGGTCATTAACACCACCTGCTGGTGTTTCACCTGACTATCTAGAATAGTCAGTGGTCATCATTTATACTGTGTTAGGTGATTGGTCCCGGTTATACAATGCATGGCCTCTCACTATTATTTTATTTTCTTAAAACCCTTCACTACCAAACCCATTATTTTATCTTTCCCAAAACCCTTTACCACCCAATGCAAATTCAAATATGATAAAGTAATCTATATATGTCAAATCATATCATATTATTTCACGTAGCACAGATATCAAGAATACAGATAATAAACACATATAGCAATTAATAGATATTTCATATATTTGTGAAACCTGAAAGTAACTATACACTCACGTGTTAAAAGTGGATGCCTTAGAAGTTGGGCAACGTTTAGCCTTAGCACCTTGACATTTCCCTTGATGTAACCTAGGTATGATTATTACTAAGTCTTAGTCTGATATTCCTCATGACTAAATATATCCTAGATTACTCAACAATCCCAATGTCTACATCAAAATCTATCAAGTAAGGAATAACCACGTAGGATCATATCAGAGGTAAGGTCCATTTGTTATACAAAGTATATTGTTAGGAAATCCCACTTTAAGCACCAAATTAAATCCAATCTAGACATCACTCTCGTAAGTAGATCAATCTGTATTTTGACTTGGAATCACTAATAAATCTTATTTATAGGTTCATAATAACAACTATGAACATAAATATAAGTTACACTTGAAATAAACTAAGTGTAGCTTAACTTACATAGATTTTAGCAAAAATCAGGAAATTACACGAGTAGAACTTCAAAACCGAAAGTTCTATTTCGTCGGACTCCTATATATGGTGGAGCCCCATCAAAATACACAAGAAACCCAATAAAATCGAACTCAATAAGGAGGAATGCTTTAGTGAGAAGGAGACTTGAAATTTTGTATGAAATGAATGAAAATCGGATGATATATATAGGGCTGCGAGGCGCTTGCTGTGCTCTCTTATCGTGATGGCCCCTCTTAGCCACTGCCACATGTCACGTCCAGATCTCACCACGTCATTTGTTCAAGAAGATTTCCACGTGTCCTCTTTTTGTAGGACCACATGTCTCATTCTTGTGGTACCGCGTCACCTTGTCTCGAGGGAGAGTCCGGACGCAGACTATGCCACATGGCGCACTCCAATGCTGCCACGTCACTAGCATAGCTATTTTTCGCAGATGTTCGGACGACCATAACTTTCGCATATGAGCTCCGTTTTTTACATTCTTTATGTCCCCGGAATCCTATCGACGAGCTCTACAACATTCGTTTAGGTCTCAACCGCAAATTCTTAATCTAACTAAAATCATATTTAGACCGGTTTAGAATTGGGATGAGATTTAGAACCGGAAAACCGGACCGGAACCGGAACGGTTAGAACCGGAATATAGAGAACCGGTTCCGGTTCCGGGTTTAAATATTGGCTTTATCTGGGTTCCGGGTAATCCGGGTTTGTGTCCATCGGGTCCTGGTAAACAGGGTCTAAAAACCGGAACCGATGTTAGAAACCGGAATCGGTTTTTTGTGAAACGTTTAAAAGATGCATATCTCATTCGTTTCAACTCCGACTGACATGCGGTTTTTTCCAACATGTAGTTTATAGTTTTTACATGATTTTAGACTATAAATTTGCCATATTTAGTTTTATATTCATTGACTTACAGTCCTCCAAAGTCGAGATATCAAAGTTCAAAGTTTTTAATTTTTCAGTTTTTTTGTATTCTATGAAAGTTTTAAAACACACATATCTAATTCGTTTGAAGTCATATTGACATGTGGTTTTTTTTCCAACTTGTAGTTTAGAGTTTGTACATGAGTTTAGACTATAATTTTTTCATTTTTGGTTTAATATTCAATGATTTACAGTCCCCCGAAGTCGGGATATCAAAACTGAAAATGTTCAACTTTTCAGCTATTTGTTTTTGTACTTTGTATTGTGTGAAAATGTTAACACATGCATATCTCATTCGTTTAAAGTCGGATTGACATGTGGTTTTTTCCAGAGTGTAGTTTTGAGTTTGTACATGATTTTAGACTATAATTTTGTCAATTTTGGTTTCATATTCATTGAGTTACAGTCCCCCAAAGTCGGGATATCAATATGAAAATTTTCAAAGTTCAATCCACTAAGTAATAAGTAATTACCAAAAAATTCCGATTTTTCTGGTTCTAAACCTACTTTATCCAGTTCCAACATACCCATTTTGATGTTTCCAGGTTTTTTAGTTCTAGACCCACTTTACCCGGTACCGTACGTGGAACCGAACCGGAACCGGTTCCAATATACCGGTCCGGTTTCCGGTTCTACAAAATCCCGTTAACTGGTTCCGGGTTTTCCGGGTCCGGGTCCATCCGGTCCGGGTTTGGACCCACTTTCATCCCTAGTTTATACTGTTAAAGTCTGTGTGAAATTCATATCTTCTTCATACGAACACCATTCTTAACTTTCTATATATCGACGGGCTCATATTCATAAGATCTTCAACTCTCTTTTATATTGTTTCGGCTAACAATCAAATTATTTGAATTTTGATTTTTGTGTCCGCACTAGTGCACTGAAACTTTGAAAGATCATAACTTCCTCATATGAAGTCAGATTTTAGCATTCTCAATAAGCACCCTCTCGTTTTAACGAATACTATGACTTTTGTTTAGATTACTTAGTCTAATAAGGATTCTATCTAAAACTCACCTTTTATTATATGTATAGTCATGTCGGTTTAATCGCAGAACTTGAAAGAAGCATAACCTCTTAAGACGAAGTCGGATTTCAGATTTCTTTATATGTACGGAATCATTGTCACATATACCATAACTTTGGTTAAGATTATTTATCCTATATAATCTTCTATAAAAATGTCATTTTATCGCTTATTATATCTTAATTGTCTAGCCCCAATCTGCGGGCGTTATAATTATCTCCCCCTTTGGATGATTACGTCCCGAAACCATCAACTAAACAGGGCTTATATAATGATTTCGCACGTCACCATTCCATCCTAGGTAATAAATGTAACACTTATTTCTCTTCAAACGAGAAGATAACTTTTGGACTTCTTGACTACAGATAGTGCTCAAACTTTCACCCCCTCTTCATTCTATTTTTGTCCTAACCCTTAGTTACAATTATGTTCTTCATCAGAGACTCCTGCTCCTTCTAAAATATACTTCCCAAGATAAAGTCTTTACTTTTGCTATAATAACATACTGAATGGTCATACCCTTATGAACTTTCATCTCATGATGCAATGGTTGGACTTCGGTCTCTTTGAGTTGGATTCTAGCACGAAAGACATTGTCCTTCATGTTTTAATGTGGTATAACAACATCCTTGTGGGTAGCATTTCTAGCTACTAGCTGCATAGCCTTAATGACAACTATGATACTTCTATCGATCACTTCGATTGTCTTTCCCTTCAAGCTCTTGACTACAGTCGAATGTTGCAATAGACTTGGTTCTATGAACCGAGTAACTAACTTTTCAGTTTCTATCTTAGTCAGACTCGATGTGCTATGACCACTAGGGTCAGAATAACCTTTTTCTTCTTAGCCATTACCGAAACGATGGTAACGACAGACATGACCAAAACAAATTCAACTTCTAGTGCCTTAGTAACCTTGTGACTCATCCTGATTTAAGAACGAATCATGTGCTTCTGGTACTACGCACCCATACTACCTTATACACCTATTCATACGCATCCCAAGAATTATCTCACAGTTCCCAATTTACTACTCCTAAAAAAACACAAAAGCAACTTAACATACATGGATATGTCCATGTAATCATATACAACAAATTTCCCAGACTCCACTAGGATTTATTTTATACGTATATTCAACCGCAATTCTACTTCCTAATCCTTGGTGTAAATTATTTCTCATGTAGTGTCATGTCTACAAGGCACACTATACTAGAATTTATTCTATTACATTCATCTTAACCAACCCATTATGTGGAAATCATCATTTCTTATTGTTACATAGCGAACAATGTAACATAACTAGGGATTTCATATATTTTGAAAATGATTACAACATTTATACTTCATGCCTCATACATTATGCTACATATCCTATTACTATCTATATAAGATGAATACTTTGCCTCTTGACCCTTGGAGAAGTGGTTTCCTTCTCTTGTATTCCTTAAGCATCATCTGCTTTATCTATTGTTGTCACACCCCCAAACCATGGATGGCGGAAACGTCCGGGGGTGGAGGACTTCATGTATAGTATCACAACAACGAATATAATAGTGCTCAAAGTAAATACAACCATCATAAATATAATTAAAAAGGTTACACCATGGAATAAGTTTACATGTTTCAAAATCAATTACATTATGATGACAAAATGAAACGTTTGACGACTTATCGTCCCATCCTCAAAATGCTGTTGGTTTTCCTGTTTCACTGATTTCCTGAGAATACAAGTAGTTTTGAAAAAGTGTCAACAATTAAGTTGGTGAGTTCATGAGAGTTTTGTTCGAGAAAGAAACCGTTTTCCTTGTAAAAGCGACAAAGTATGTTTCCAGAAAATCCAATATTTTCTTTATTAAGTGAAATGAATGATTCTATGTTATGCGATAATGAACCCTAGAAAGATCCATAGATTTCTTCTATAATCGCCCAACGTATATAAGTTGTACAAAATTTAAGTTAAATAAACCGTTGAATATAATGGGTCTGCCCTAGGTCCACAAACAAACAAGGAACAGGAGATGAGGCGGGCCCACCAATTCTAAGTCGATTGTGACTAAATTCTTATATAACTCTATCATATACACTTAGCAATTATAGCTGAAGTCTAACAATTCTAGATGAAATAGTTTTGATAGAAATATGATCCAAAGAAAATCCTATATTTTCCTTATAAAAGTTACGTAGTCCTAAACCCCAGGACCGAAAGTAAACAAGTATTTTCCATACTTAAAGATATAAAAGTGATTTTAGATCGGCATAAATCCCTTTTTAAAGTTAGGTGGTCCTAAATCCCAGGACCGAAAACAAGTATATTTCCATACTTAAAGATGTTTCCTGTGAGTTAAATCGACATAACTCGCTAATTTAAACAGAACCCGTAAATCTTATGATTTATTAATACAACATGTGAGCTATTATAACCATGCTAAGACTAGTTTAGATGGCCTCGTAACACGACGTTCTTCAGGCGTCGCACGTTAAATGACACTTGTCACCACAGACCTGCCGGTCTAGGTGTTGCATGCAGCTCAGGTGTGGGTTGTCAAACCCAATATAGATCTATACACAACTATCACGCTCTCCCTACAAGAGACTCTTCTGGTTATAATTTACAGGACTTTTTGATTTATTACCATGAAGGTAACTCGAAGCGAATGACTCACAAATTTATTCATTAACAGATTTACGTGAACTTAACTAAAAACCTTTGGTAAATGAGTTTGAAATGTAAATGATACATAAACTATACCTATTATAGTTTATCCAAAACGTTTGTACTGAAAAAGGACTCTTTTATGAAAATACATTAGTGCTATGAATCCGTAAACTATGCTTATTATAGCTTATTATATGTATTCGAAATGAATGAAAAGTCTTATCATGAATGACTAAATTTCAGTCTATGACGATAAACTAACAAGAAATTACATTCAATATTTAGAACTTATTGTTATACACTTTGCTCAACATAATACAAAGTGTTATGAAAGTTATAAGCTGTTAACTAGTTTTTAAGCTTTCTGCACTGTTTTAGAAAAATCATAGAAAAATCATACGAAGTCGAACACTGAATCCGTAAATTCTGAGAGTTCATAAAATGTGTGTAGTTTATTCATAATTTTTATTATGATTTTTAGAAGTCTTTAACTTGTGTTAAAATTTTCATATTCACAGACTGGTCCGAATTTGTTTCTGGAACGATAGGAAGTTTTGTAAAAATCACCATAAATCGTAGAAAAATCGTATGGTGATGTGCAAGTAGTCATTGTAAAGGTATGAACCTGAACTATTTGCACCTAATACAGTTTTGAAAACTAAAATGTTTAAGTTGACCAAAACAGTCCGTGAATGGAGTTGAAATTTTCTGATGAAGGCTGTTAAATGAGTTTAGTTGTGTTCTTGGTGTTTTAACTTGTATTCCCCCCCCCCCTTAAAACTTAAGAAAAACATGAAAAGATAGGGGTATGAACTCACCTTGAGTGATTTCAGAAGATGGATGATGAAGAAGAGAAGTGTTCAACTCAAGAACACTTAGAAGATGCTTGGTGATTCGAAGATCTAACAACAAATATGACAATATTTGTGTAAGGAACTCATGATTTGAGTGGAGAAGTGTAAGGAAATCAAGTGTGGGAAGAGGTTTACTTACCAAGAGTGGAAGAAAACTTGATGATCAGCCTTGGAAGTCTCGAAATTGAGAGAGAAGAGTTGAGAGAAAAGTGTTTGATCTTTTGGTGGAAATGAGAGAAAATGAGTGAAGTGAGGAGAGAGGGTGTGTTTTCCAGCACTTAGGACGTGGGGAAGGCTGGAAAATGATGGAAAAGTACATTGACATGACTTAGGTATGGTGGAAGGAGTGTGGCTGGTCATGGAGTGGGTATGGGTGGTTGCTTGTGTCATAAACTAAAGAAAAGTCAACACTCCACCTCTTGTACTTCACCCACTCTTCTTGGATAAGATTTATCCCAAAAAACGTGATTAATTAATAAATATGGGGCCTTATATGTTAAAATAAAGTTTTGGGTGAAAATGCCGCGTTAAAATAATTAAAAACGGGCCTAAAATGCAAAACTAGTCGAAAACCGGGAAGAAATGGCCTACCTGCGAGACCTCTCGGTTCTGGGCCGAGGTTCGGTACCAATGCTGCTGGGCCCGAAGGCGAAGTGGAGCGAAAGAGGTAAGAAGCGAAGGTCCGTGCGAGGTTCGGTCTCGGCTGCGCAGGCTCGCTCCTCGGACAGAAGATCAAGTCCTCTCGGACCGAAGGTCAAGCCCTCTCGGGCCGAAGGTGGGAAGGGGAGAGTCTCGGTTCAGCATGATCAGGGGACCGAAATAGACCGAGCGCTCGGTCCATTTCGGTTGAGAGGGTTTCGGTTCTCAGGAGGTTCGGCTCTAAGAGGTTCGGCTCCTAAGAGGTTCGGCTCCTAAGAGGAGTTTCTGTTTCTAAGAGGAGTTTCGGCTCCTTAAGGCTGTTTTTCGCGTAGACTTCCGTTTTCGAGCTGTTTTCATCAAATTCGAGGGTCGGGATGCCCCAAATGATTATGAAAAGTTGAGAGAGATTTTGAGAGAGATTTGGGAGAGATTTGACTTTCTTGGAGAGATTTCTCATACGGAGAGAGATTTGGGAGAGATTTCACATTCTTGGAGAGATTTCTCATACAGAGAGAGATTTGGGAGAGATTTCACATTCTTAGAGAGATTTCTCATACAGAGAGAGATTTGGGAGAGGTTTCACATTCTTGGAGAGATTTCTCATACAAAGAGAGATTTGGGAGAGATTCCACATACTTGGAGAGATTTGGGAGAGATTACACACACTTGGAGAGATTTCTCATACAGAGAGAGATTTGGGAGAGATTCCACATACTTGGAGAGATTTGGGAGAGATTTCACACACTTGGAGAGATTTCTCATACAGAGAGAGATTTGGGAGAGATTCCACATACTTGGAGAGATTTGGGAGAGATTTCACATTCTTGGAGAGATTTGTCTTACTTAGAGAGTTGTGGGAGGGTTAGAGTGAAAGAGATTGGGAGAGACTTCTTTTATGACCTTTTTGAGTGTTTGGCTTTGTAACGCAAGGTTTGTGAACCTCGTTAAGTCTTGTTATGATTGTTATATGCCCCCGAGGGTTAAGGAATAATGTTTTATTGAGTACTTTCATCACTTGCCCTGATTAGGGTTTAGAATTTCCGAACACGTGAAAACTCTAAGTGATACTTTGCATTAAGATTGCGAGTTGTTCAATAAGAAATATAATGGAAACCCTAATATAAAAGGGTTAGATGAGTTGACCGGTTTGACTCGTTGACTTTAGTTGACTTTGACTTGGCCAAAAATTGACGGTTGTCACAATTGTCGCATCCAGAATCATCTGGAATGCCCTCACCTATGGCTTTGGAGTCATATTCGGCTTTGCAGTTCCATTTTCGGGCAGTCATCCTTGATATGCCTGGCTTCCTGTGACAACCCGTAAATTTCTATCTTGTAAAGTCAATCCAATCAATCAAAAGTCAGACTTGTTTCTACTACCTTTATGTTGTGTTAAGGGCCTGTTTAAGAGTTTCTAAGCCTAGTACACTTAAGCATTGGATGTTGAGAAGTGTTAGCTTAGGATTAGAGGAATGCAATCGAACCATAAAACCTATCAAAGGGTGTTCACGGCCGTGAACCCAAGTGTGGCCGTGAACCCCTCTTCATATATGTACCTTTAGTTCACTTATTACTCATTTCTTCCATCCTTGGTCGTAAACCTCTCAAATTCTCTCAAGTATCATCCAACGAAGGCTCTTATTTCACCCCAAAAACGTAGGTGTCTCATCTCTTCTTGTTGTTCCTTGAAAGCCCTTAACTTTCCATTTTGATTCATCATCTTTTCATCACTTTTCCTCAAGAATCTTCAAGTTTGGGGGCCGTGAACCATCATCACTTGGGCCGTGAACTTCAAGTGGGCCGTGAACCATTCTTCAATATTGGGCTGTGAACGTCCATTGGGTCGTGAACCATTCAAGCCCAGCCGTGAACCTCCTTGTTGGGCCGTGAACACTCCTTCAACCTCCTAACTTGCTTCTAACACTTCTTTGGACTCGTTTGTGCCTCGGGACTTCATTCGTGGAACTAATCATCCTTACTCGAATCTTCAATTAAATCACCCACATAAGGTGAGTTCACACCCATATAATCTATCTTTTAAATGTTTTTAAATGTTTTTAAATGCTTTTAAGAGGGAATACAAGTTGAACACAATTATATTGTGTTAATATTTACCTGTGATAACCATCACATTAAAAAATTTATTATGCTTTTGTTAGTGATTAAATCAATTCAAAAATTCTTTTAAAAAGATGTTAGATTGTTGTTTATAAAACTCCTTTGTTAAAGTACATGCTTAACTCAGTAGCTAATTGAGTCTTTCCTGCACATCAGTAACAGTTCAAACAAACATACTAGTAAACTATAATAGGTATAGTTTAGGGATTCAGTACATACTATATTCTAGAACAGAGGAACAAATCATGATTCACGTACATATACTTTACACTCCCAGTAACCTAGGAAGGGAACGTATCATTAACTCATTGTTTAAAACAAAATATAATAATACACATGGTATATGGATATATATGGGGTACATCTACAAAGTACCAGGTTATATATGGGGTACATCTACAAAGTACCGAGTTAAATATGGGGTACATCTACAAAGTACCAGATTTTATTTAAAAAGGGTACATCTACAAAGTACCGGACAATAGTAAATGAAACATAACAATATATAAAACTCGCAACAGTATCGACTGAGGCGTTTAGAGTACATGATTTCATTACTTCTAGTAGCCTTCCTAACCAATAGAACAACGCCACATAACTTACTAGTAACAGGAACATTCAGTTAGAAGGGGGCCTATAATGCTAACTTTATGATCCCTTTATGGATACATTAGGGATATATATTAATCGGATCCGACAGGCAGTAGGATGTGTTTGTTTGGTTGTGGGCTCAGAGAGATTCACACAGTCTACTATCTATTCGATCTTGATATATATATATATATATATATATATATATATATATATATATATATATATATATATTTATATATATATATATATATATATATATATATATATATATATCCTGTATACAACAAGTAATCATAGGGAGTAACAGGTATGGGTCAGGTCATAGCATACAAATTCAGTATACCGCTTTCTAGTACAAAAACATAATTTTCGAATAGAACATTAAGTAGTTAAAACTAGAAACTTATCTGTAAAAGGTTTGATACGCATTATACATCAGGGTTATATATAATTAATATCCGATAGGCAGTGGAATGGGTGTTTTCTGCCTTACTTCCTGTTCCTTGTTTGGTTGTGGGCTTAGGGCAGAATCATACATTCAACTGTCCGTTCGATATTAGATTATATATAGCTAGTATAAACCATGTGATTATAGAAGGAACTATTGTGGTTACCATTTTTACTATAGGAAATATATGATTTTCTTAAAGAATGTTTTCATCAAATATAAAAGAACTATTACAGTTAACTCCGTAAGTACCAAATGAATATGCCAGGGTTATATACAATGAAGATCTAACAAACAATGGGATGTGTGACTTCCGCCTCATTTCCTGTTCCTTGTTTGGTTGTGGGCTTAGGGCAGATTCACACAATCGATTGTCTGTTTACTCTAAATTTAATATAACTTGTATCCATTTAGTACTCATAGAAGGAATTGTAGAGTCATTTTTACTTATCATTCATCACATCAGAAAATTTAGGATTTTCTGGAGGAACATGCGAACTTTTCTAAAGAACTTATAGTTTACTTTTCATAACTAAAATATTTATGAACTCACCAGCTTAAATGCTGATCTACTCTTTCAAAATAACTTGTATTCTCAGGAAACTAGTAGATAGGTACGCGCTCAGGGATTCAGAAGATGGAGCATATAGCTCCATGTCTTTGTTTTGTTATTTACTTTGGAGTAAATCTTTTGTGAATTACATATATGTAAACACTTTATTATTTATACATAGGTTGTTGTTTGATTACTATGATGCATGTGTTGTGATACTGAACATGACGTCCTCCGCCCCCGAACGTTTCTGCCATTCCGGTTTGGGGGTGTGACAGATTGGTATCAGAGCATTGTTTATAGTGAACTAAGTATATCAAGCTATAAAAGATATACAACTATAAATGCAATGGGTCCGAAGTGCTCTGACTAAAAGTATATTTTAAAATATAACAATATTCTTATAAAAGTATACATACCTGAATACATATATATATATACATACTAGAACAAGTATCACATGAAGAACAAAACAAAAGTATTTAAAAGTTGGACACTGCGGTCAAACCTGGACAGTTATGTAATCATATTTGGGATCAATATAGCTTGATCAACTATATTTATTTGAGATATGACCAACATGTGTTTAGGACTGATGTGGTGTTGCAACAATCTTAAAACTTACCTAACTCTATACGCAAGGGATTTATAGATCAGAATACTATAGGAGTATTTTATGATACTATAAGATAACAACAAGTTTAAAACTTACCAAGTTCATTACATTAAAATACTATAGGAGTATTTTAGGCACTATAAATAACTTATGTGAAAATTTAAAAGACCCTTCTGGTAGGTCTATAATTCCGGAGTGTATACTCCCAAGGTTTTATATAATTGAAATTTTATAGACTTAGAATTTGTGATCTATGGTCTACTTCCTGTTCCTTGTTTGTTTGTGGTTTTGGAGTAGGATCACTTATTCGAAGGTCTATTTAATCTTAAATTATATATAAGTTGTACAGACTGCGCAATTATAGGAGGACCCGGTAAGGATCACCCCATAATGTTTCACTTAATCTCATAGAGTCTTAGACACTTCCATTCTCGCACGAAAAACCTAGATAGATGTAACCACTCCATCATAGCAGTCCGTAGAGGAGTCAAGGAGGAACAAGAAGAGGTTCATAGGGAGTTTTCCAAGGAGGGATCAGCCAAAGAAACCAAAACGGCTTATGCGTCACACTAATAAATAATAACCTTGATTGACTTAGTGAGCTAGTGAATACACTGCTCACACTATGTGTTAGGATTATTTTTTTTTCGTGCAAGCTAGTAGCAGATATTCAATTCACAGAGATTCATTCGAGGATAGCCACGTCTGATTCATAAAGTTTATTTTATATAGACTTCCATCATGAATTGTTTTTCATAACCCTATGAAAGTCAGAACTAGATACACTCAGAACTAGGATAATTTAGTTATTCAACATTCGGCTTATAACCACTGCTATAGACTTATCTCCGTTTCATCTTTGTATTCATTCTAGCAAAATATTCCTCGCGGTAGACCTGTAAGGCGCATAGTCAATACCACAACAGAGAATCCACCACCGCCTCCACCACCACAATTCGTTCCTGCTGCTCTCCAAGCAGCAGTAACAGCTACTATAACTCATATCCGCGCAAGTGGTACCAGTGGATCTGGTAGCGGTACCCACCTAACTAACCCCGGAGTTACCCACGGACAACCACGGGAGTGTTCATACAAGGACTTCATGAACTGAAAACCCAAATCCTTTAATGGAAATGGGGGAGTCATTGCTCTGATGCGATGGCTCGAGAAAAGAGATTCGGTCTTCAAAATCTGTCTGTGCCCAGAAGGGAGGAAAGTGAAGTTTGCTTCCTGCACCTTTTCCGACAGAGCCCTAACATGGTGGAATGACCATGTTAGTCACTGACCCTATCAGTGGCTAACTCTATAGGTTGGGAGAACCTAAAAGAGATGATGTTGGAAGAGTACAGCCCTAGGAGCGAAGTTCAAAAGCGGGAGCAAGAGCTATGGGAGCATACCATGGTCGGCTCAGACATAGTGGCCTACACTGACAGGTTTACCGACCTGGCAGCACTGTGCCCCAGGTTGGTTACCCCGGAGAGTAAGAAGATAGAAAAGTACATCTAGGGTTTATCTACCCCGATTCAAGGGGATGTACTGTCTTCTAACCCAACTACCTTTGATAGCGCCAAGCGCCTGGCCCAGCGACTCATTGACCATGGAGTACGCCATGGCGTGGTGGTCCCAGTTCCCGAGCCATCAAAGGGAGGGGACGATAAACGAAATTCGGGGAACAAGAGGAAGGAGTGAACGACACAGGAACCCCCGTAGGAGCAACAAGTGGTTACTGTACACGACGCCACAACACCTGCCATTCCAACGTCTGTCAGTCGATATGCTGGAACTCTCCCGAAGTGTGGTAAGTGTAACTACCACCACACTAGAGTATGCCGGGAAATACAGTGCATGAACTGCCGCAGGAAAGGGCACATTGCCCGTTTCTGCAGGGCGCCAGCACAACCGATGTAACACCGTAATTTTTCAAACAGATTTTTCATTGTAAAAACGCATACTTTTCATGACATATTGTATAGAAATCTCGTTTATTCAAATTACAAAACACAACTCCATTAATAATCCAGGATCCTCAAAATATAACTCTTTCTCTGGTGTGTACAATCGAGCTGGTGCCTTCCCGCGATCCTCTAAGATACCTGAAACACATAACACATAACACGGTAAGCACGAAGCTTAGTGAGTTCCCCAAAATGCAACATACAACAAATTCGCCACTCGAGGCTATACTCTGTAAGACCCTCTAGTCAATGTGTCTCAGCGGGACCCTCCAGTCCCATAGCTCGTTGGAACCTCAGGTCTGGTCTAGCTCGTTGGACCCTCTGGTCCGGTCTGGTGAAGCCTGCCGGCCTCATAAATCGTCGGACCCTTCGGTCCGGTCTGTAACAATCCGCATAGCATAAATCACAAAGAAATAATGCACAACATAAAAACATAAGGCATAATAACACAGTACTCAATGTCAGCACATAAGTGCTTCCGGTCACACATGACTACCACTCAAGGTAAAGTATAGTGAGAAGACTCACCTCGACTAGCAAGTGAGCAAATAACCTCGCGCTCGGATCACAAACTAGCCTCCTCCTAACACAAAGGATGAATATCTCTAATTAATACTCTTCTCACGACTCAGATAACCGGAGGCGATTCTTTCTCTTTCTAACTCTTTGAAGTGGGTAAAAGACCATTTTAGCCCTCCGAGGTCTCTATTACTTATGTTGACCAAAACCCCAAAGTCAACAGAAGTCAAACCCGAGCCAACAGTCCAAATTTGACCCAACTCTTCGAGTGCACCCCTACGACTCGTCAAGTCCCCCCGCATCATCTGAATTCTCCTAGGACTACTCATCTCACCGAGTTGACTCCCAACTCGGTGAGTCAACACTGGGACAAGGCTACTCAGTCAAACCCCCTACGACTCGTCGAGTCATCCCATGTACTCGACGAGTTGGCTCCATTAGATTTCTCATTCAACCACCTGAGGTCAGATCTGTAACTCTAACTCATAGCTCTGACCTCCTAATACCCAAAAGTCACATAAAGGTCCGAGCTTGATATCCATGCATAGTATATGTTGCTCTAAATGCCATTTAGACTCCATTAAAGCCTTCTAACTTCAAAACCTCATGTTTTCACAACAATGGCTTCCTACTTTCTGACTCCCTGGATCATACAAGATCCAGATCTATGGCATACTCATAAGAGGGGGGGTTTGATGCACCCAAAACCCCACCAAAAGTGATATGAGCCCTAACTTCTCATACTCAAGGCATCTATTCAATAAATCAGGAAAGGTAGGGACTTCTGATGGGTTTTGAGCATTCTAACACTTCCTAAGTGTACATGCAACCCTAATAACATTGGATCTATGTTTGTCTAATTATCATGCAAAGTTGAATTCCAAGGTTATATTCCTATCTAGCATACATGGGGAACAAATTTTAACTTGCATGAAAGATAGAATAACTTACCTTGTTGTTGCTTATGATCCTTGAAACCTTGTGAGCCTAGCACCCCAAGTGTGATGCCTCAAATGCTTCACACAACACCAAATGCTTTTGGAATGACTTTAGAGAGAATACACACTTCTAAAATCGGCCTAGCCCTCTTGTTTCTTATGTGTCGCCGATTTTGGTGGAGAACATGTTGCTTATATAGTGTGTCACATCTAGGGTTACACCATGTAAACCCTAATGTGGCATGACTCTTCATTTCCATGACCCATGGGTTTGTAACTCCCATGGAGCCTCCATGGAGCATTCAATGGGTTTAACCCAACTTGATTATCCATGGAGCCTTTTAGCCCACTATACAAGTTATGGATGATTTACATGATCAACCCATATATTTAATTAGTCATCTTTTGATCACTTAATTAATCCTAGATTAATTCTTGATCAATACTAATTAAATAATACTATTAATATATTAGAACTTATAATATATTAATAAACCACAAGTGTTATTTCTCTCATTTAGTCTATCCAAATGCATGATGCCATGCAACCCAAATGGACCATGCCGGGTCGGGTCAAGTACATACCAGAAATAGTTATGGACTTAGACACCTAATCCAGCAGTCTCCCACTTGGATAAGTCTAATAACTATAACTGCAAGTATGACTTCAGGAACCGATCAGCAATCGTAGCTCTTTTCAAGGTTTCTCGGAACTGAGAAGATGATGATACGCCATTTCAGATAAGTGATCATATAATCCTCTGTTCTAGATATCAGCCGGACAAATACATGGAACAATGTCTTACTTATTGTGCAGCAGTTTGTTTCCCGATTTCCGATTTGTTTGACAAAGAACTTAATTGAAGACATCAACTTAGTTCTGACCGGGCCCGGTACATAGGTCAAAACAAAATCATCGAGGGGCCCAGATATCAGCTTCTAATCCAAGAAGGAACAGATAAACTTCGACTCATATGTTTGTTCTACCACTCATTGAATTATACACAAAAGCACGTTTTATAACATCGAGTTACCAATGCGTTAACGTACAATCAATGCATAACCAACTCATAAGTAACAAATCATATCTCTAGGTTTGAAGACTTATATGATATTACCGTCTCACGATCACTCGAGATAAATTCCATGAAGTGATTCCAATGAGCGTGGGTTGAGTCCAATGCTCAGAACTTATGAGCACTCATGAGTGTTGTAGCCATGTCCAACAACTTAGACCTCTGCAACCAATCATGACAGTCTTGATTCATACCTACTTCCGACATATGACCGACTGTGGAGGTTCGAATAATATGATATACCAAACATAATTATTCTGGAAGTCAAAACATGTAAAAGAAATATAGTAAACGATCGACAAGAGATAGAAACACTTTACTCATAAATAAAACACCTTTTATTCATCATCTAATGTCAATTACACTTTACAAATTTCAAGGTTGTCTAACTACTAAATCTAATATCATCCTTCAGCCCTATGCTCCGAGCATGCTGGAGATGCTTAACCCGAGTCAGTCCTTTCGTGAGGGGATCTGCTGGATTCTCATCCGATGATACCCTCTTTGCCACGAGGAGTCCTTCTTCTATTCGATGTATGATGAAATGGTATTTTCTGTCGATGTGTCTGGATCTCCCGTGATCCCTTGGTTCCTTGGCTAAGGCAACTGCACTTTCACTATCACAGAAAATTTCCATTGGCTCTTTAATAGCTGGTACAACTCCAAGGTCTCCAATGAAGTTTTTCAGCCATATCGCCTCCTTTGCTGCCTCGCTAGCTGCTATATACTCTGATTCGCAAGTTGAATCAGCCACTGTCTCTTGCTTGCAACTCTTCCAAGAAATTGCTCCTCTATTTAAGGTAAAGACCCAACCTGACTGAGAGCGGAAATTATCCCTATCAGTCTGAAAGCTAGCATCACTATACCCTACAACTCTCAAGTCTTCACTCCCACCGAGGGTAAGGACCCAGTCCTTAGTCCTCCGTAGGTACTTGAGGATATTCTTTACCGCAGTCCAGTGTGCCTTGCCAGGGTTCCCCTGATACCTGCTAACCATGCTCAAAGAAAAGGCTACATCAGGTCGAGTACACGTCATAGCATACATGATCGATCCTACAGCCGAATCTCTTCAGCACCTTATCCAAGTAGGTACTCTGACTAAGTCCAATTAGTCTTTTACTCTGGTCTCTCAAGATCCTTATCCCTAGAATATAGGCAGCTTCTCCTAGGTCCTTCATAGAAAAACACTTCCCAAGCCAGGACTTAACTTCCTGCAGAGTTGGGATGTCATTTCCTATGAGTAGTATGTCATCCACATACAATACCAAAAAGCTAACTATAATCCCACTAGCCTTGACATATACACAAGATTCATCTTCACTCCTAGAAAAGCAAAATTCCTTGACTTTCTCATCAAAGCAAAGATTCCATCTACGAGGTGCTTGCTTTAACCCATAAATGGATTTCTCAAGCTTACACACTCTATTAGGGTACTCTGTGTTGACAAAACCCTCTGGCTGACTCATGTAAACATCCTCAGCCAACTTTCCATTAAGGAAAGCGGTTTTGACATCCATTTGCCATATTTCATAGTCATGAAATGCGGCTATGGCTAACAGAACCCTAATAGACTTAATCTTGGCCACTGGAGAAAAGGTCTCATCATAATCAACTCCCGGAGTTTGTGAGAAACCCTTTGCAACCAGTCGTGCCTTATAAGTGTATACATTACCATCCATGTCGGTCTTCTTCTTGAAGATCCATTTGCACCCTACAGTCTTACGACCTGGTACATTCTCAACCAAGTTCCAAACTTGATTGTCATACATGGACTGTATCTCGCTGTCCATTGCCTCTTTCCACTTGGCTGACTCAGGGCCTGCCATGGCTTCCGCGTAACTGTTAGGTTCATCCAGACCTATCAGTGTCTCATCACTGATAAGTGTATCACCTTCCGCAGTAATATGGAATCCATAGTAATGCTCAGGTGCATTCCTAACCCTTGTGGAACGCCTCAGAGGTACAAACTTGTCAATTGGCTCAACAGGAGTTTCCTCCTCAAGTTGAGTGCTAGGGTTTGAAGTTCCTTCACCACTTGACTCTTGAATTTCTTTAAGGTCAACTTGCCTCCCACTGTCTCCTTGGCTTATGAACTCTCTCTCTCGAAAGAAAGCCCTCCTAGCTACAAAGACCACATCCTCACTAGGTCTGTAGAAGAGGTAACCAAAGGATTTCTGTGGGTAGCCGATGAAAATACACCTCTCACTTCGAGGTTCGAGCTTATCATGAGTCTCGCGTCTCACGAAAGCCTCGCAACCCCAAATCTTAATGTGGTCTAGTTTGGGTACTTTACCAGTCCACATCTCATGAGGAGTTTTGGCAACTTTCTTTGTGGGAACTAGATTAAGGATATGGGCGGCAGTCTCTAAGGCATACCCCCAAAATGAGATTGGTAGCGAAGCTCGACTCATCATGGAACGAACCATATCCAACAAGGTTCGATTACGCCTCTCAGCTACACCATTCAACTGCGGTGTCCTGGGAGGTGTCAATTGTGAGACAATCCCACATTCCCTAAGATAGTCTAGGAACTCTGAACTAAGATACTCACCACCTCGATCGGATCGAAGCATCTTAATGTTCCTGCCCAATTGATTCTCTACTTCCTTTTTAAACTCTTTAAACCTCTCAAAAGTCTCTGACTTATGCTTGATTAAGTAGACATATCCATATCTACTGTAATCATCAGTAAAAGTCAAATAATAACGATTAGCATCCCTTGTGGCATGTTTGAAGGGCCCACACACATCCGTGTGTATAAGATCCAACAAACCTTCACACCTCTCACAAGAACCTGTGAAGGGTGACTTTGTCATTTTTCCAAGTAAGCATGATTCGCAACTATCATCTGACTTTAGGTTAAATGACTCAAATACTCCATCCTTTTGGAGTTGGCCTATGGGTTTCTTGCTTATATGTCCAAGACGACAATGCCATAATGATGCTTTATCCAAGTTATTATCATTAACAGAATCAATACACAATACATTATTTCCTAAGTTATCAACCACATATACAGTTTCATACACACCATCACAAGGTAATGCTTTAAAATAAAGAACATTATTAAAGAAAGCATTAATCGAACCAACTTCATTATCAAATGAAAAGGTGAAACCTTGTTTATACAATGCATGAAAGGAAATAATATTTCTTGCCATTTCTGGCGAATAACAACATTTATTCAAATCTAAACTAAACCCACTACTTAGCGATAAAGTATAAACTCCAATCTTGGTGACAGGTAAAGCTTTCCTATTCCCCATGATTAAGTTTATTCTTCCATGCTCCACATTCTCACTTCTTCTTAGTCCCTGCAAATCAGAACATATATGAATACCACAACCGGTATCAAGGACCCAAGAGTTAGAATGGGGTGAGTTATTAGATAAGATAGAGTAAATACCTGCATGGTTGGGTTTAACTTTCCCATCCTTCACATCTTGCTGGTACTTTGGGCAGTTCCGCTTCCAATGTGACTTTTCATGGCAATAGAAGCATTCAGCCTCTTTAGGGTCAGAAGAAGGAGTGACAAAACCTTTCTTGGTTCCACTTGAAGAAGAGCCATTAAGGGTCCTAGCCTTGGTACCCTTCGAAGAGCTCTTCCTCTTCTTCCCTCTACCTTTCTCGATTGCCAAAACCGGGGCGGAGTTTGGAGTAGGAGTGTTAACAACCAACTTACCCTTAAGACCTGTTTCTGCGGTCTTGAGGAGTCCCTGAAGTTTGCTGAGTGTGACCTCTTCCTTATTCATGTGATATGTCATGCGGAATTGATCATAGCACGATGGTAAGGAGTGCAAAATGATATCTATTGCAAGCTCCTCAGGGAAGTTCACATTAAGCTTCAGCAACCGATCCACATACCTTTGCATTTTCTGCATGTGGCTCGTGACGGATTCCCCGTCCTTCATCATGGTTGTTATGATAGAGCATATGATTTCATACCTCTCTTGTCGTGCACTTTGATGGTATCTTTCCATCAGATCTTGGTGCATTTCAAAAGGGTAGAAGTCCTCATAGGACTTTTGGAGTTCCGCTGTCATGGTGGGCAGCATGATGCATGCCACTTTTGTAGCATCCCTTTCATGTGCCCGGAAGTCAGCGATCTCCTGGGGAGTTGCAGTGGTCTCATCAATCTCCTTAAGCTCCTTGTCAAGGACATATTCTTTGTCCTCGTAGCGGGTAATCATCCTGATGTTTCTGATCCATTCATTGAAGTTGGATCCATCAAAAGTGACTTTCCCACACAAGTTCATAAGGGTAAAGGAGCCATTAGGATTAGAGCCAGAAGCAGCATTGTTTAAAGACGTCTGAAAGAAGAGAACAAGATTAGTTTAGATATTAAGAGAGTCCTTAATAAAACACCCAAATGTAATATTAAGGCTAGGATCCAATCACAATATATTATAACTTAGAAGAGGTATGCCGTAATCCAAGCTATAACATATTTGAAAGGTAGGTGAATGACGATTCACCAATTTCCACCATGAAAAACGAAATATAAATATTAGGTTTTTAATTGGTTCTTAGAAATTCCTAGATTCTTTTGAGATTCAATGAACTTTTCAAAGGCATGTTTCAATCTCGAGTGTGCCCTCCAAGTTTTGTGACTAGGATACCGAGGATCACAAAACGAGGTGTGAAGTAACCATGCAAATCACTTGGTACCCTCAAGGTTTATCACTCAATCGATGTGCCGGTAAACCACACACGCTCCACCGATGCTATGGTAAACCTTAAGTCGCCCTTTACCTACCTTGTTAAGTCCAAGTTAGTGTGCCGGTTAACCACACACGCTCCACCAACGACTTAAACAAAGTGTAAAGTGTAATTTCATGGATTAGCACCTTATTCACATTTTCCTAAAGTAACTAAGATTGGGAATTTAATAAAAGCATTTAGTTACTTTATAATATTCATCATACTTTTAATGAGAATTTATAAGTCCTTGTCTTACCCGTTCGGCTAACGACCTTCCACCGATCAAGGAAGCGGTGGGTGAGAGTGGACACCCATTAAGTTGCCATTTTATAGGCAACAACCTTATACCCCCCTTATAGACCGGCTTCGTGAATGAGGCGTACTAGCGGTAAGACGACTTGACGTTATACATATATATATTAGTAACTTATAATATTATAAAGTATAAGGGTTGAATTTTAACTTTTAAAATTCTAAGGGTTGGAACTAAAGTTTTAATCAAGACTTTACATGTTCCAAAACTTGAGGGCAAGTTTTGTAAACTTCCAAAACTTTTCATTTCTTATAGCTTATGAATTAATTGAGTAATAAAAATGAAGACTCTTCATTTTTATAACTCTTGTGTTCTTTTAATGGCTTTAATAAAAGTGAGACTTTTGGTTTTCCATAACTTGAGGACAAGTTATGGACTCCATTAAAACACATTATGATCATGAATTAAACTACCATGAAGGTTACAAACAATTCATATGATCATCTAATCTTTATAATTTCAAGAACATGAATATGAACACTTTCAAGAATCAAAAATTACACTTAAAAAAAACTTGTAATTTTAATAATTGCCATTGTAAATGGATTAGCATAAACATTACACCATCTAAAACAAGCTTTAAAACATCAAAACAGTTTAGGGTAATGTTTCTAGTCCATTTCCAGCAACAAATGTGCAAACTTTCATACGAGCAGAAAACAGAAAAACGATTTTTTTCAAGCTGTTTGCACACACAAAAAAAAACAACAACAAACAAACCTAGGCTCTGATACCCTGATGGGTTTTGAGCATACTAACACTTCCTAAGTGTACATGCAACCCTAATAACCTTGGATCTATGTTTGTCTAATTATCATGCAAAGTTGAATTCCAAGGTTATATTCCTATCTAGCATACATGGGGAACAAATTTTAACTTGCATGAAAGATAGAATAACTTACCTTGTTGTTGCTTATGATCCTTGAAACCTTGTGAGCCCAGCACCCCAAGTGTGATGCCTCAAATGCTTCACACAACACCAAATGCTTTTGGAATGACTTTAGAGAGAATACACACTTCTAAAATCGGCCTAGCCCTCTTGTTTCTTATGTGTCGCCGATTTTGGTGGAGAACATGTTGCTTATATAGTGTGTCACATCTAGGGTTACACCATGTAAACCCTAATATGGCATGACTCTTCATTTCCATGACCCATGGGTTTGTAACGCCCATGGAGCCTTCATGGAGCATTCAATGGGTTTAACCCAACTTGATTATCCATGGAGCCTTTTAGCCCACTATACAAGTTATGGATGATTTACATGATCAACCCATATATTTAATTAGTCATCTTTTGATCACTTAATTAATCCTAGATTAATTCTTGATCAATACTAATTAAATAATACTATTAATATATTAGAACTTATAATATATTAATAAACCACAAGTGTTATTTCTCCCATTTAGTCTATCCAAATGCATGATGCCATGCAACCCAAATGGACCATGCCGGGTCGGGTCAAGTACATACCAGAAATAGTTATGGACTTAGACACCTTATCCAACAACTTCATACCTAGATCTGAAGCTGAAGATGGAGATGAGGTAGATCCACAAGCTCTCTTCTTGATCCTTGCAACACCCTTGATCTTCTTCCCAAAGAATGACCTCAAATGAGCCTCTTTCCCTCTCTTGCTCACCAATGACTCTAGGGTTTCTCTCTGGACGAATGATGCTGATGGGGGGTGTCAAGGAGGCTATAATTGTCTTTAAATAGGCCCAGGCCCGAGAGAATTAGAGTTTCTGCCAACAGCGCTGACTCGGCGAGTCATCCTTCCGACTCGTCGAGTCCATTCATTTTCCACGTCACCCAGACGCGACCCTACTCGACGAGTAGAGGCACCAACTCGTCGAGTCACCCCAGACAAACTCATACTCACATATAGAAATGTTATACGTCGGAAATCAGGATGTTACAATTCTCCCCCACTTGAATTTGATTTCGCCCTCGAAATCGTTCCTCAACTATACATAGATCGAACCCCAAAACCCGAAAAGCACCGCGGAAGGTCCTGAAACCAAAGCGATATCCTCCTCTATGGTCACCTGAACCCAAACAGGAACTCCTAAATCCGGAACAAAACCGACCTCTCTGATTCTCACAAGACAAGCCCAACACTCGGCTACCGGTCACCCATACCAAAAATACCAAACGATCCCAAACACACTTCCAAACGACGAATGGTCACATTACATTAGAGACCCATCCACAGCACTACAATCAAAATCCGTCTGGGCAAAGGACTCTCAATACCCTATTCTCGGACACAAGAAATGATCATACTTGCTTAGAAGTGTCCTCAGACATAAAAATCATAAGCCCCAGCCTTGCTTCTCATATCCATTTTCAACACTGAGCACCAGGTCAACTCCTGACTCCACAGTTGAACCTTTAAAGGTTACCCATTGCACGCCCTAAAACGTCTTACTGACTTCCCTCTCACATCATCTTTCTCGACCCATTGTGACGCACCAGTCACAAAGTTCGCCTTACCCCAAGAGAAAGCTACACTCCTAACTGAAATCGTCTCACCATCGACCTTTGTCGCCTACTACTCATTAGATCCATGCACCTCGTGGTACCTCCCGCAGCAATGAACTGACCCCACTCAGAATCTGGAGTCTCATTTCGCCAACTCGATGTACCATTAGTTCCAAACTTAACTCGAGAGTCTGGTCCGACCCAGAATTGGAACCACCATCCCAATGAATCATTCAACTCCTGACTCATAACCTGCAACCCGCGCGTATACCACTTCTCTAATTTCCCTTGGTTGCAATAACCACAACTCAATTCAGAATATAACGATTACCGACAATTATGGAGACCCCAGTCTCGCCCCTGGTTCGACCACCAGGCTCCCAAAAACGCAAGTACTAGGGCTACCCAAGCCTAACACTCTTCTGCGTCATGCTCTGATCAGAGAGTACTTCATCACCACACCCTCTTGCTGACTAGTGAATACTACGGCTCCCCGTAGCATCACAACACCCTCTCGTTGACTAGTGAGTACTACGGCTCCCTGCAGCATCACAACACCCTTTCGCTGACTAGTGAGTACTATGGCTCCCCGCCGTATCACATCATCCTCTCGCTGACTAGTAAGTACTACGGCTACCCGCAGTATCACAACATCCTCTCGCTGACTAGTGAGTACTACGACTCCCCGCAGTATCACAACATCCTCTCGCTGACTAGTGAGTACTACGGCTCCCTGCAGTATCACAACATCCTCTCGCTGACTAGTGAGTACTACGGCTCCCCGCAGTATAACAACATCCCTCTCGCTGACTAGTGAATACTACGGCTCCCCGTAGCATAACAACATCCCCTCTCATCACCCCACAATCTCATCCTCAGGTCATTACTTCACTGCGTTGACTAACTCACGCTTCGCGGCCCAACGTAGATAGGTACACACACCCACCCGGCTAGCATCACTACTCCCGAAAACCACCGCCGGGACAAACACTTTTTCTTGCTGCAATTCCCATTCTCAGATAACCCACTTGATGTCAATTCTCTGGAAGGGATCCCACTAGAACCGAAGATACTTGATACACCACTTGCTATCTCAAACTCAAAACTCAAAATAATCCAAGATTTAGGACATTAAACTCGGATACCCCGGTATACCATCACAGCGCCTTGCAGTGTCTTGACTCTACCACTGATCTCATACTCATGGCATCATACTCAGATACTACATTGTTTCCTCGGAATCTCGCAACCGATCCTTCTCTCATGCCACTTGTAACCCTAGGAATATTCCATCTCCCAAGTTAAAACACGGAGAAATCGCCAACGACTCAGAACACGAGATGGCCCTCCGAAACTCTTCCCTCTATTGCTCAAAACCAAGCGAGATTACGCATGCCGACCCAGAAATTGGGTGCCCGATCATCTCTTACCCTTTCTAAAGAGCATAGAATAATCCATTCATCGAATCAAAATTTCCCAACTGCAGAAGTATCCCTACGAACCAACCACCTCGAAAAATTCTTATCTACCACAAGGCCTCTGACCAACGGTCACCTGCCGTGCAGACACTCATCCTTTCTTGAATGCGTACAACATGCCTTAACTCCCTATGCAACTCACCTCAACCACCAATAACCCTGGTCTCATGAGTCCATAGTGCATGTCTCTATCCAGTTCCCTAACCGCTCTTGAACAAATCTCTGATCCTCTCGATAGAATACCCGGTTCTCCTCGACTTAGGGTTCAAACCATCACCAATTGGCGCACCAATAACCTATTCCACAGACTGTTTCCACCAGGAACATCACACTTACTCTTGGAAGGTACTACACAATGCTCGGTGGTCCCTCAATAGAGACCCCGCAACTCCAAATGCCCCGAATCTCAGATGAAATCCTTAGAAACTTCTCATCGTGATTTCCTTTAATCATACAGAATCTCATACCATCCCATTACCATACATCTCAACTGTCCAGTAGTAACTCTGACTCTTAATCTGAAATAATTACTATCATACTCCTCATCCTCGACTCTTCAACCAACGTTCCATCACGTGGGTTGTAATAAGAGCGGAGTCCTCATTACCACACTCGATACTCATCATAGACAATAAGAGCCACCACCCCAATATCCTCTTCTTGATCGTCTGCCACTGCAGCTAATACATTCCCTACTATGCTCAAATAGGGTGTATCCTTGTCCTTAACCATATCAGTCCCCACTGACAACCTGCTCATGCTCTAACATTACCTCTCGGCAGACATACTGCCCCAAATACTCTGATGGAAGGTCGCCATCAATGCTAACCCACAGGGTTTTACCCCCAAGCTCAAAAACCGAAATCTCAACACCTCTTATGTTTCCCACAGTAAACGGAAATAATACCACCCAGGTCACAGAAGATGACATCTCCACTGTCGGCTGATTGCTCAACTCATGCCGAAATCCTCCATAAACGCCATCTCTACTCATCCTTGAGCCTTGCAACTTCATCTGACATCTCACCAAAAATACCTTGGAATCATCTCGACTTCCCTCACAAGGGATGCTTCGCTGGAACTTGATCCACATGACCCTCTGACCTCGTACTCTATCGCATCCGATCTCGGTCTAACCAATCACAACGGAATCACTGGTAGAACCAATAACACTAACCGCCACGGGTCATGGTACTCGAACCATGTGGCCACCTCTCAATCTGCTATAAACCATGGTGCTCGATCCATGTTATTTCCTCTTAATCTGCTACGGATCATGGTACTCGAACCATGTTCTCTCTTTTTTTAGTCCGCTACAAAGCATGGTACTCGAAGCACGGCATCACCAATCAATCTGTCACTTAGCATGGTACTCGAACCATGACATCACCTCTCGATCTGCTACAAGTCATGGTACCCGAACCATGACGTCACTTCTCGATCTGCTACAAATCATGGTACCCGAACTATGACGTCACCTCTCGATCTGCTACAAATAAAGGTACCCGAACCATGACGTCACCTCTCGATCTGCTACTTAGACTCTCCGGAATACTCCCTGTATCGAATATGGGTCCTCTGCTTTCAGTAGTACGGGCCCATACTACCTGCCACATCTACCCATACTTTCTGCACGGACCATCCCAGAGTCCCTAAGTAGCTGCTCAACCTTCTCAATCACCAATCCCGACACACGTGCTCGCTTCCTGACGACATGCTCTACTCTGCCAGCGTACTCATCTGACTAAAGTCACTTCCTAGGCTCTTCCTAGGTTCTCACACTTCTCCGCCATCAGCTGCTGAGAAACTCCTTATGATGCTCGTCATCTACCTCCTGAATATCGTTACATTCGCTTGGTAGGTGACTCCTATCATCGGGAGTTCCACAAAGCATGAAGCAAGCAGCATTCGGGCATCGAATAAACACGTAAAACCCAATCTAGGTGATAACTCCACTTGTTCCACTCATACTCAAAAGATATCACCGAACTCAGCAACTCTACCCCTCGCGGGTATCTAACTACTCCCTCAATAAGCTCCGCAAATGCTCATATAGGTATCTCTCCTAGATTACTCCCCTACTCAAATCCCTCTCTAAAAGGATTCATGTTGGATACTCTTACTCAACACATGCTCGAAAGCACATCACGGATAACAGTAACTCCTAGGCTAAGGCATCACAAATCAGGCCACTCTAGTCCTAACATATGAAATACCTAGCCTATCTCTAGCATGCATAATATCTCATAGCATATCTCATAAATATCTCATAATACAACGTAAGGGTATTTTGGGAAATCACCGTTCGGGCTTTGGCTGATTGTACACACTGCTCCAACTCGTATTCTTTTAGAACCTATTGCTCGTTTTAGAAAAAAAATCATTTCCTTGAAAATTTTTCTCAAATCCTCAGTTTCAGTCCAGATTTACCCGAAGGTGCATCCGAATCCCTCAAACCAAGGCTCCGATACCAACTTGTAACACCGTAATTTTTCAAACAGATTTTTCATTGTAAAATCGCATACTTTTCATGACATATTGTATAGAAATCTCGTTTATTCAAATTACAAAACACAACTCCATTAATAATCCAGGATCCTCAAAATATAACTCTTTATCTGGTGTGTACAATCGAACCAGTGCCTTCCCGCGATCCTCTGAGATACCTGAAACACATAACACATAACACGGTAAGCACGAAGCTTAGTGAGTTCCCCAAAATACCACATACAAAAAATTTGCCACTCGAGGCGATACTCTGTAAGACCCTCCTGTCAATGTGTCTCTGCGGGACCCTCCAGTCCCATAGCTCGTTGGACCCTCTGGTCCGGTCTAGCTCGTTGGACCCTCTGGTCCGGTCTGGTGGAGCCTTTCGGCCTCATAAATCGTCGGACCCTTCAGTCCGGTCTGTAACACTCCGCATAACATAAATCACAATGACATAATGCACAACATAAAAACATAAGGCATAATAACACAGTACTCAATGTCAACACATAAGACCTTCCGGTCACACATAACTACCACTAAAGGTAAAGTATAGTGAGAAGACTCACCTTGGCTAGCAAGTGAGCAAATAACCTTGCGCTCGAATCACGAACTAGCCTCCTCTTAACACAAAGAATGAATATCTCTAATTAATACTCTTCTCACGACTCAGATAACCGGAGGCGATTCTTTCTCTTTCTAACTCTTTGAAGTGGGTAAAAGACCATTTTAGCCCTCCGAGGTCTCTATTACTTATGTTGACCAAAACCCCAAAGTCAACAGAAGTCAAACCCGAGCCAACAGTCCAAATTTGACCCAACTCGTCGAGTGCACCCCTACGACTCGTCGAGTCCCCCCGCATCATCTAAATTCTCCTAGGACTCACTCATCTCACCGAGTTGACTCCCAAATCGGTGAGTGAACACTAGGACAAGGCTACTCAGTCAAACCCGCTACGACTCGTCGAGTCATCCCATGTACTCGGCGAGTTGGCTCCATCGGATTTCACATTCAACCACCTAAGGTCAGATCTGTAACTCTAACTCATAGCTCTGACCTCCTAATACCCAAAAGTCACATAAAGGTACGACCTTGATATCCATGCATAGCATATTTTGCTCTAAATGCAATTTAGACTCCATTAAAGCCTTCTAACTTCAAAACCTCATGTTTGCACAACAATGGCTTCCTACTTTCTGACTCCCTGGATCATACAAGATCCAGATCTATGGCATAGTCAGAAGAGGGGGGGTTTGATGCACCCAAAACCCCACCAAAAGTGATGTGAGCCCTAACTTCTCATACTCAAGGGATCTATTCAATAAATTAGGAAAGGTAGGGACTTCATACCTAGATCTGAAGCTGAAGATGGAGATGAGGTAGATCCACAAGCTCTCTTCTTGATCCTTGCAACAGCCTTGATCTTCTTCCCAAGCAATGATCTCAAATGAGCCTCTTTCCCTCTCTTGCTCACCAATGACTCTAGGGTTTCTCTCAAGGATGAATGATACTGATGGGGGTGTCAAGGAGGCTATAAGTGCCTTTAAATAGGCTCAGGCCCGAGAGAATTAGGGTTTCTGCCAACAGCGCTGACTCTGCGAGTCATCCTTCCGACTCGTCGAGTCCATTCATTTTCCACGTCACCCAGACGCGACGCTACTCAACGAGTGGAGGCACCAACTCGTCGAGTCACCCCAGGCAAACTCATACTCACATATAGAAATGTTATACCTCGGAAATCAGGATGTTACAACCGATCTCCCAAGTCCCCGGAGTTGAAGTAAACCAGGCCTGCTATGGCTGTGGTGAGACTGGGCACTACAAGAGGGACTGCCCGATAGTGAAGAACTCGGGCGCGGATGGATGAATTCTGTTGATCACCACAGGAGAAGCTGCCCCGGAACCGCCAGCGAAGAACAGTACGTCTCCTAAATAAAAATTTCTTTAAAAATTTAAGTTTATATTAATATTAATATTAAAACTTGGGGAAATTTAAAAGTAATTATAAATTATTAACTCGTCTGAACAAGTCACAACATTCGTTAGAGAACTAAATATCCGTACAGGTGAGCTATGATGGCTTAGTATGCACATCAGGGTTGTGTATAGCTAAGATTTTGCAGACTAAGAGTGAGTGATTCCGCCTCATTTCCTGTTCCTTTTTTGGTTGTGGATTTAGGGCAGAGTCACTCAGTTGACCGTCTTATTTATCTTAATTATACATAACTTGCATATGCCAAGCGATCATAGAGGTACCGAGGAGGATCATAATATAGAGTATCGACACTAGTTATCAACACACTTTCACTCTTAGTACTCGCTTATCGCGGTACGATAGGTGACACTGGTAATATCAAGGAGAAAACTGAAAGCACTAGAAAGGCTACACGGAATACATTGTAGAGCACACTTGAGATACACCATCGTATAAAAACGTTTCTTTCAAATCGGCCTAACATTTGTTTCTATAAAGAGTCTGTCGTCGTCAATTGACGTGGATTGGCGTGGTCCACACCATACCAAGTTCATGTGTTACGAAAATCCATCGCCTTAACCGACCGATTAACGAAACCTTCATCACTCGTAACGATATCCCGACCCAGACCTCACAATTGTCTCTTGTCTTCTAAACCGTGAAGTACTCATGCGAGGAGTACCTTGCCCTCCGAAACCTTGCCACCGTATACTCAACAGACCTTCCCGAACTACCACTCGTCCAACAGATCAAGTTCAAGCACAGAGGCTAAGGACGAATACAGCCCACCTATCACTATAAGTGTATGCATATTTAGTATGTGTGGTTCCTCCCTATCTCCTGTTCCTTGTTTGGTTGTGGACCTGGGGAACAGTCGCACATCTGACCGTCTTACTACTCTAAATTATATACGACTTGTATACACGAGGTGATGATAGATGGACCAGGTATGAATCCTATCATGAGCGTCAGGAAAAGTCGCCCAGATCTACAAGTGGATATTCTATATGTTAGTCCCCAATCTACTTGTGTATCAATCAAATCCGTTTGATGGTGCGGAACCCCAATCAAACGGATGATGCCAGATCAAAATAGAAGAGAAGGAGAAGAAGAATAATATGAATCTTCAATGTATTGATGAATGGAATGATGCTCCTTTACATGAGATTCACACACACACACAATTAAGCTCCTTTCTCTCTCTCTCTCTTGGTCGTACAGTCTCTCTCACTCCTCACCCTTTACATCTATTTATATGATGGACATGGGGCGTGAACAAGTTCACGGCCGTGAACCAGTTCACGGCCGTAAACACCACCTGGGCCGTGAATAGTTTTCAATCCTAGACGGAAAATTACAATTGCCTAGAAAAGCAAAGTATAAACCATAATTTTACACCCAACAATCTCCCCCTTGGTTTATAGCTTTCTTTTCTTTGACCCAACAAGCTCCCCCTAAAAAGGTAGCTGCCTTTTCTTGTCAATCTTCATTTGGAGCTTGGCTTCAGCTTTTTGTCTTCAATTTCTTCACGACTTCAAGATGAACTTGATGGATCTTCAATAGAGGACTTCATCTTGAGCAGTTGGGAATTTCTTCAAGATTTGACTTTGAACGCACGTCGGGTGTGGAGGCATCGTGTAGAGATTCTTGAAAAATGGCGCTTACAGCTTGAGAATTTTCAGAGAGAATATTAGAGAGAACGAATCTTCTGGATCACTTCAGCAGGTACAAAGATAGCATCAAATTGATTGAGGAGGCTTTGATGCAATCTGTCACATAATCTTCAATTACAACTTCACCTTGCTTCTGGGGTTGAAAGATTAAATGTTGAAAGAATAATCTTCATTTCTTGTTCCTTTGAATGAGAATTCTTCGATGATCACGGATGAAGCTTTGGCTCCGAAAATCTCGATACAGTCTCTATGAGTCTCATCTACATCTGATTTCACTTTTCAAGACAAAACTAAACTAAAAGAAAAACTTAGCACACAATATTTTTGGAAGTTTCATATATTCTGAAAAATAAAATAGAAACAAAAATATTTTTGGATTTTTTTATTTTTCTGAACAAGAAATAAAACTGAAATAACACTATTTTTGGATTTTTGATTTTCTGATTTTTGTTTGATTTTTTAAAATTTTTAATTCTCCCCCTAAATTTGTGCATAGGGAAAACTATGTACAAATTTAACAAAAACAAAAACAGAAGCTAAATTTAAGACTATTTTGGGATCAAAGTTGTCAGGCCATCCAATATCGTTTATCTGCACACACCTACATGTTTAGATCTGGTCAATCACCGGTATTGTGGTCCACTTAAACACAAAGGATGTTGACAAATTGGACAGGTTATAAGTGACAAGACAGTGTGATCTATATTCTTAAATGAACATTTAGCTGACGACGACCAAGGATATTATTGTCCACTTAAATTAAGCAGCAAGATCTACAGACAGCCTATTAAATGGTTCAATTTTAGATGTACTAGAACGTGTTTCCCACTTCCCGATATACCCCGATAATCAAGAACTTCCAAAGAACTCCTTACTTTAGGTGAGTAGACAATCATTCAGAAGGAAGTCAGATATAGACATGCATATGTTGTATCCCAGGTCGGATGTCTTCCAATCACACAGAAGGAACAACATATGACTAACATAGATAGGGGGTTAGAGAGATAGTAGAGTGCATATGTTGTGTCCCAGGTCGGATCTTCCGATAACGCAGAGGGACAACATATGGCTAACAGATAGAAAGAATTTTATAGATAAGGATATGCATAGAGATAGAGTTGCATATGTTGCATTCCAGGTCGGATATGTTCCAATCACGCAAAGGAAGCAACATATGAGTGACAGATAGAAAGCAAGAAAATAATTTCCTACATACCTACTTTATCAGAACCCCCCAGTTGTCCTATCAGTACCGGAATTAAGGACATGAGTCCATACATCAAGGAAATGTTGAGCCACAGTTCTAGATAATTAACTTTTAGTGTATCTCGCAGGTTCCCATGTTTATCTCACTGCTCAATCTACCCGAGCGTCATATTGTCAGTCCAAATGAAACTATCTAAGTCTATATTGTCTAGTCCTTTCATGTTCAATCAATGTCTAGTCCTTTTGAATCCTTTGTGCCTACCAGCACATTGAGCACATAGTCTAGACAATTCAGCTTCAGTGCATTACACAAATCATAAATTTCCCTTTAGCACTAGACTTCATATCACTTCCCAAACTATACCTACTAACGAAAAACTATAAGAAAATAAAAGATTATCTTTAAAACGAATCAATGTAAGAAAAACTCAGGAGTATCGAGAAGAAAACTCAAACTGTAATTCACCGATTGAATTTGCATCCAGAAGGTCTGAGAACAACACGCATAATCTCAGAACATATCCGAAAATTCTTCAGATCGTTAAGCACAAACCCCATGTGTGATCATTTCCTTTCTTCCTTTCCCGCAAAGGACACATACTCTCACTTAAAGTTCTGAGTGTTGCACAGTTGAGAGATGTCCCCTATCATGTGCCTGGAACAGCCACTATCAACAAACTGAAGTCTGATGATATGCCTCCATAGCTGTTCCGACACAGAGCCTTTTGAAACTGGGTCGACCTTTGTCATCTTTGCAAGGTACTCTCTTCCATGACATGTCCTGCTTATCACAAACAGAAGATGTAGAAATATTAAAATCATTAGAAGATTTGGGAGAGTGAACCTTTGGTACCCATCTGTAGTTGGGTTTAACCCATTTCTTGTTGGATCGGATGGGTGCCTCGGCACTTGATTTTGAACTTGAAGCCGATCTTCGAGATGCCTTTGAGCTAAATGATCTTGGTTTCACTGGAGCATCTCTTGGATTGGACTTTTTGGCCGGCATTCCCTTCTTAACCTTGGGATTTAAATTCTTTCCCTTCGTGGCATTCCATTCGCCATTGTTTGAACGCGGCCTCGAAGGGTTTCTTTTGGAAAATCTCCATCTTGGCGCGTTCTGCCAGCCTTGTGCGTAGTAGGGAACATATGCGCGATTAGGATAATTTCTGGCAATGTGTCCAGGTGTTCCACAGTGAAAGCAAGTCTTTTTCTTCACTGGGAAGTTGTTTCTTCCTGCCCCTGGTGGCATGCCTTTTCCTTGCTTCTGGTTGTTCCCACATGCACACATACAGAGGGCACTCTGATTTGCTTGTTTTGGTGGCATGTATTTTCCAACAGCAGGTTGATCAGAAGCAACATATTCAGATTTCAAGGGGTTGTTTGTTTGTTCAGTAGAGTTCTCCTTGTTCTCATCCTCTACTACTTTACCTGCACATGAAGTAGAAGCATCAGAAACATTCACCTTAATAACCTCAGTAGGCCCAGATGGTTCAGTCTTAACTGAAACTAGTTCAGTTTTAACTGAAGCTGGTTATAGTTATCATTAAAAGGCGGTGGAACACTGTGATACCCTAGACCCTTGGTTTGATTATCTTTGAAACTCAATTGTTTTTCAACTAAGGACTCGACTGTCTTACTTGACATAGTATAATTTTTGAAACTAACATCTGTGTTTCCACACTTAATTTTCAAAGTGTCAAGTTCTTCAGTTACAGCATCAAGTTCTTTCTTAAGATATTTATAGTTGACACATTTGTTGCTGTACTCTTCTTGCAATTTATTAAAATCACTAGTATTGGCCTCTAGTTGTTCTTTTAATGGTTTCTGGCCTTTTCTAAGTTGGTACCCCTCATATTTAAGTTCCTCATTATCTCTTTTTAATAAATTGATTTGTTCACGAAGAAACTTAATAGTAGTTTCACAAGATGGAGTATATGAAACATCATTGATCCGGATGCTTGAAGAACTCATTGTTTATCAAAAATGCCCTTTGACTAAAGACTCAAAAGTCAACCTTAAAAGTCAAATTTAAAAAGTCAAACTTAAAAGTCAAACCGAAAAGCTAAATTTGATAATTTTTAAAGTTAAGCGAGAAAGTCAAAGTTTAAAGTCAAAGGTCCAAGTACAAGTCAAAGTCAAAATTTGAGGTCAAAAATCAATTTAGAAAGTCAAAAATTAAAAGCTAAAATTTTGGAAAAAAATGGAATTTAAAAATAAAAAGAAATTGATTTTTGGGTTAAAAGTGTTAAAGTTGCGAAATTAAGGTCGAAGATATGATATTTGAATTAAATCCGGAAGAGGTGTAGCGTGTGGCAAGCTGGTTCAACTGGTAAGGCGTTGGAATAATGAGGCGAGGCACCCGGGTTCGAAACTCGGCAGCCCCAAAAATCCCTCTTTTTTTTAATAAGCGATGAACGAGTCTGCTGAATGAGAAGGAGGTTGCTGAACGAGCAAGTGGGCCGTGAACCTGCTGGCCGAGAACTCCTGCTCGGCCGCAAACGAGTTGGGCCGTGAACTATCCGAGAAACCCTAATTCGTGATTACGGCCGCTCCCTAGAAACCCTAGCCGCAAACGCTTCTTCGGCCGAGAACCCTCCTTCGGCCGTGAACCCTTCAATGGTCGTGAACACTTCGCAGATTATGTGAAAAACAACTCTTTTTGCTCCAAAACTCGATCAAAAACTCTTTTTTTATAAAAAACACGAATAACAAACCCCCCCTAATTTTCAAAGATCTATCCAAAAACGCAAATATCCTTCAAAAATAAGATCAAATATGCTCCAGATCTGCCAAAAATTGATTGATACAATCCAAGCTCTGATACCACTTGTAAGTCCCCAATCTGCTTGTGTATCAATCAGATCCGTTTGATGGTGCGAAATCCCAATCAAACGGATGATGCCAGATCAAAATAGAAGAGTAAGAGAAGAAGAATAATATGAATCTTCAATGTATTGATGAATGGAATGATGCTCCTTTACATGAGATTCACACACACACACACACACACTTAAGCTCCTTTCTCTCTCTCTCTCTCTCTCTCTCTCTCTCTCTCTCTCTCTCTCTTGGCCGTATAGTCTCTCTCACTCCTCACCCTTTACATCTATTTATATGATGGATATGGGCCGTGAACAGGTTAACGGCCGTGAAACAGTTCACGGCCGTAAACACCACCTGGGCCGTGAACAGTTTTCAATCCTAGACGGAAAATTACAATTGCCTAGAAAAGCAAAGTATAAACCATAATTTTAAACCCAACACTATAATTCAGAGGAGCACGAACCCAACAGTACTGCTACGAAAGCTAATTTTGGGACGAAATTCAATCTAACGGGGGGATGATGTGACAAGCCGTAAATTTCTATCTTGTAAAGTCAATCCAATCAGTCAAAAGTCAGACTTGTTTCTATTACCTTTATGTTGTGTTAAGGATCTATTTAAGTGTTTCTAAGCCTAGTACACTTAAGGACTGGATGTTGAGAAGTGTTAGCTTAGGATTAGAGGAATGCAATCGAACCATAAAACCCATCAAAGGGTGTTTATGGCCGTGAACCCAAGTGTGGCCGTGAACCCCTCTCCATATATGTACCTTTCTTTCATTTATTCCTCATTTCTTCCATCCTTGGCCGTAACCTCTCAAATTCTCTCAAGTACCATCCAACGAAGGCTCTCATTTCACCCCAAAAGCGTAGGTGTCTCATATCTTCTTGTTGTTCCTTGAAAGCCCTTACCTTTCCATCTTGATTCATCATCTTTTCATCACTTTTCCTCAAGAATCTTCAAGTTTCGGGGTCGTGAACCCTTCATGTGTTCATCATTTGGGTCGTGAACTCCCATTGGGCCGTGAACCATCATTATTTGGGTCGTGAACTTCAAGTGGGCCGTGAACCATTCTTCAATATTGGGCCGTGAACCTCCATTGGGCCGTGAACCATTCAAGCCCAGCCGTGAACCTCCTTGTTGGGCCATGAACACTCCTTCAACCTCCTAACTTGCTTCTAACACTTCTTTGGACTCGTTTGTGCCTCGGGACTTCATTCGTGGAACTAATCATCCTTACTCGAATCTTCAATAGAATCACCACATAAGGTGAGTTCATACCCCTATAATCTATCTTTTAAATGTTTTTAAATGCTTTTAAGGGGGAATACAAGTTGAACACAATTATATTTTGTTAATATTTACCTGTGATAACCATCACATTAAAGAATTTATTATGCTTTTGTTAGTGATTAAATCAATTCAAAAATTCTTTTAAAAATATGTTAGATTGTTGTTTATAAAACTCCTTTGTTAGAGTGCATGCTTAACTCAGTAGCTAATTGAGACTTTCCTGCACATCAGTTACAGTTCAAACAAACATACTAGTAAACTATAATAGGTATAGTTTAGGGATTCAGTACATACTATATTCTAGAACAGAGGAACAAATCATCATTCACGTACATATACTTTACACTCCCAGTAACCTAGGAAGGGAACGTATCCTTAACACAATGTTTAAAACAAAATATAATAATACACATGGTATATGGATATATATGGGGTACATCTATAAAGTACCAGGTTATATATGGGGTACATCTACAAAGTACCAGATTTTATTTAAAAAGGGTACATCTACAAAGTACCGGACAATAGTAAATAAAACATAGCAATACATAAAACTCACAACAGTATCGACTGAGGTGTTTAGAGTACATGATTTCATTACTTCTAGTAGTCTTCCTAACCAATAGAACAACGCCACATAACTTACTAGTAACGGGAACATTCAGTTAGAAGGGGGCCTATAATGCTAACTTTATGATCCCTTGATGGATACATTAAGGATATATATTAATCGGATCCGAAAGGCAGTAGGATGTGTGCTTTCCGCTTCATTTCTTGTTCCTTGTTTGGTTCTGGGCTTAGAGCAATTCACACAGTCTACTATCTATTCGATCTTGATATATATATATATATATATATATATATATATATATATATATATATATATATATATATCCTGTATACACCAAGTAATCATAGGGAGTAACAGGTATGGGTCAGGTCATAGCATACAAATTCAATATACCGCGTTCTAGTACAAAACATAATTTTCGGATAGAACATTAAGTAGGTGAAACTAGAAACTTATCTGTAAAAGGTTTGATACGCATTATTAAACCAATATAACTTAAAGGACCTTTAATTGTTAATCCTATAATACCTTAGTTTATACATCAGGGTTATATATAATTAATATCCGATAGGCAGTGGAATGGGTGTTTTCCGCCATACTTCATGTTCCTTGTTTGGTTGTGGGTTTAGGCAGATTCATACATTCAACTGTCCGTCCGATATTAGATTATATATAGCTAGTATAAACTAAGTGACTATAGAAGGAACTATTGTGGTTACCATTTTTTATAAAGGAAATATATGATTTTCTTAAAGAATGTTTTCATCAAATATAAAATAACTATTACAGTTAACTTCGTAAGTACCAAATGAATACGTCAGGGTTATATACAATGAAGATCTAACAAACAATGGGATGTGTGACTTCCGCCTAATTTCCTGTTCCTTGTTTGGTTGTGGGCTTAGGGCAGATTCACACAATCGATTTTCTATTTACTCTAAATTGAATGTAACTTGTATCCATTTAGTACTCATAGAAGGAATTGTAGAGTCATTTTTACTTATCATTCATCATAGCAGAAAATTTAGGATTTTCTGGAGGAACAGGTGAACTTTTCTAAAGAACTTATAGTTTACTTTTCATAAGTAAAATACTTATGAACTCACCAGCATAAATGATGATCTACTCTTTCAAAATAACTTGTATTCTCAGGAAACTTGTTGACAGGTACGCGCACAGGGATTCAGAAGATGGAGCATATTGCTTCATGTCTTTGTTTTGTTATTTACTTTGGAGTAAATCTTTTGTGAGTCAAATACATGTAAACACTTTATTATTTATACAATGTTCATTGTTACTTTGATTACTATGATGCATGTGTTGTGATACTGAACATGACGTCCTCCCCCCCCCCCCCCCCCCGAACATTTCCGCCGTTCCGGTTTGGGGGTGTGACACTTCCCTATACTCAAAGCACAACTAATGGTTGGTTGTACATTTTCTAGCGTAGTGACTAGTCTTTCCATACATGTAGTAGGTCACAACTTCTATGCATTATCCAATATGCTTTTCTTTAAACCTTTCACACGACCTTGTCTTACTTTTATCCCCAGAATTCCTATTTTTGGGTCAGATTTCAAGAATTTTCTCTGCTTGTTAGAGTTTAGGAATCCTTTACTCTTCTTTTTTCTCGCCAACTCCAGTCTTTCGGCGATTCTCTTATTTATCATGTCTTCCATAAGCCTTGCAACCTAGATGGCTGCCTCAAATGTAGGCACGTGCTTAACCGACACAAAGTACTCCTACATTAATCCCTTGGAGTAACTATAAATTTTTGACAGTTCGGCCGGAACAACATGTAGGACGAACTCCATTTTTTCAGTGAAAGCATTTATATACTCATCAACATACATAATTCCCTTTTTCAACGCTAGGAGTTTATTCTTTAACTCCAACATATTTTCTACTGAGTAGAAAGTACGCTTGAAGTGGTTCAAAAATTCTTCCTATGCTCGTTACAACGACTTGTTAGGACTTCAAGCTTTTCCCAACATATTCCACCAGCGGATCATTGCAACCTTGAATTTCCTCACAGTGTAAGTGGTCTACAACTTTCTCATGCAACCGCAGGTTATGAAGGCTAACTCCATTTCCGGAATACAATCCATGAATCCTACTGGATCTACCCACTAAACGAGGATGGTTTCCTAGTCGTGAATTCTTTATACTTGCGGTAGCCTCTAGGCTTATTACTCCTTTGGATTTATGAGTCTTCTGGAGGATGGAGTTGTCACACCCCTGGCCAATGGCGGAAACATCGGGTCGTGTGACGTTAGGGATGTTGGATCTGGAGGCAAGTATATTGAATAGTATACATAAATATAACACAAATACTTCTTTTATTCTTTATTAATAAATGGTTACATTATTGGATATCCAATAACACTTCCTGTATCAAAAACTAAATAATAAGTGGACAAATAAACCTTACATCAACCAGGTGATGACTTCCTTCAACACTCTACTTCCACTGTTACTCATATCCCTGAGAATACATGGGTTTTGAAAACGTCAACGTAATGTTGGTGAGTTCATAGGTTTTTAAGGACTTATACTTTTATCATAGTTTTATCATCTTTTAAAAGGTTTCCATTCTTTGTATCTTATTTTCCTAGGATAATCTAGTCTTTTAGTATTTATCTTATAACTTTTCCCATATATAAATATGTTTCTTTTTCTTATCTTTTCATAGATTAATTACTCCCTAGGCATTATCCTCTAGGTAGTTTAATTAGTTAAGGTTGGCAAGTCATGTTACAATGAGTTCATATAACCAAGGTATATGACTTGAAATTTCCTCGTCACGACGCTTCATGAGACGTCGCAAGACTATAAACTTATACATGTCGGGGATGTAGTTAGCAACCGCAGGTGGGAGTGTCAATCCCATATAGATGTATGCATACCTTTAATGCTTACTTAATATTAACAATTATATGTTCGGGGTTAGCTGAATATTAATCGGCTAAATGATGAATAATATGTCTCATTTAACAACTTGTTTTTATAAACCTTTGAAGTATGATTATTTATCCTTGTTATTCTTTCCTTTAGTTTTTCCTTTAATATAATTTCCTTACATAATTATTCATATATATACCTAACCTTATATATATATATATATATATATATATATATATATATATATATATATATATATATATAATTATCTTTGTATTGATATTCTTTGATAGGATATTAGGGTAGAGTACAATTAAGTACATTGTCTATCTTTAAGTTTTCATTTAATATAGTTTTATTCCATAATTATTCTAATATATATATATATATATATATATATATATATATATAACCATATATAAAAAATAATTATTATGATATAGATAGGATATTATGGCAAAGTAACAACTAGGTACAATTTTTATCCTTAATTTTTTCTAGCATATCAACTAGATACTAGGTTATTATAAGGAATTGGCCAGCATAACAACTAGGTATAATCCTATGGTGTAATCTTAGACATTATAATGACAAGGCATAATATTATTCCTATAGCTTAGGCGGCGTAATTACTCGGCATAATATTATCCTAACATTGCATGTAGTTTTAAAACAATTGATATAATACAAATAATAATAATTTTTGTAAAATCATTAAAATAGTTTTACAGCATGTATTCCCCCCATAAAACATTATAAAATAGTAAAAGCGGGGCAGTTAACTCACCCTAGTAGTGTGATTCATTGATGTAGGGTAGATTCGGCCTTAGGACTTCAGAGATCACCTCGGATTGAATGGATCGATCAGAGAGATCAGAGAGAGAGGACTAATTATGAGAGGTGTACAGATGGGTTCTGCAGACACTTCTATTTATAGCATAGTTTTTTAGTGTGTGGCGCAAATATTTGTGTGCGTCACGCTTGAGCTTTGTGGTTCCATCCGAGAGTCGCGATGTGTCATTCTCTCGTTGGGCCACGTCACCCGCAATCTTCGTGAATCTGGTGGTCAGAAAGCACGCCCTGCATGGTGTGCACGACACACACACATAAATGATTTTGGAAAAATCATGTCTTCTACATACTGTTAAGTCTAGCTTAAGTGTTGTGTCAAATGTTTAGTTTCGGATTTATGTTTAGATTCCGATTCTGAAATGGATCTGTCCATGTTTGGAATTGCTGTATGATTTAGTCTATAAATAGCATGCATGTATCTTCTAGGGTTAACAACTTTTGAAGCAAGCACATAATAGTTCTGCCTCCAAGAACTATTCTATTGTTGTGATTAATACATCCGACACCATTTTGATCATTGTCGTTCCTTATCTTTAATTCATATCATAAATATAGAATCTATCGATCATTTATTGTTTCTCACAATTGGTATCAGAGTAGGAGATAGTGTAATCAGTTCGTTATTCTTCTGTCGAGTAAACGGTTTTTCATTAGGGTTTTACAATTTTCTCATTTTTGTTATTGTTGTCTCATTCACCTCAATCGATTGTAGATCCCAGATCTAGATCTCTAGTTTTCCCTTGAACTCAATTCAAGTTTACACATCTGATTCTGTATTTTGTTTTATTGAATTCTCGTTAATATGCCTAACGATGATCCTCACTCTCTCTCATTCAATATCTCAAGCACCATTGGATCAACAACAAGGATTCCTATCCTTTTTCCAGAAGATTATGAGGTCTGGGCTCTTCAGTTTGAAGATTACGTACTTGGAATCGAAGAACATGGTTCCAGCATATAGCATGCAATGACGAAGGAAACGTATACGTATTCGGGTACCAGAAAAGAAATCAATACTCAGGCTGAATATAATGCACTCATTACTAAACATGCTAACGTTCCACAGGATGAGAAGGATAAGCTGATGTGTAATATAAAGGCAATGATAATCATTCGATTTGGTCTTCCTCCTGACAAATTCCATCTTGTCAGTTCATGCAACACTGCAAAAGGAATCTGGAACAGATTGAAGGAATTATATTCAGGTGATGCCGACTTGGAACATTCTTTGCAGACGACACTTTTTTCAGAATTTGGATCTTTTATGCCGAAAGCAGATGAGAATTTAGAAAAGACAGCCAATCGCTTCAATCACTTGTTAAGCATAATCCTTAAATACAATCTTGAGCGACAAGTCATTGAACAAAAGGTAACTTTCAGAAATGGTCTCAGATCCGAATGGAAGTCTATAGTTTCTACTGTTAAAGCACATGAACAATTCAAAAGCTATTCACTAGCAAAACTCGTGGGTATTTTTTAATCTCATGAAGATGAAGTCACCAAGGAAGTGAAGCTTGTCTCTAGTATTGGATCTTTGGCGTTGGTTGCTAAAGGTAAGAAGTCAGTTGGTGATGATTCTAAATCTGACATTTCGGATGATGAACACTCAAAAGAAGATAAAGTGTTGATGGTGTCTAACCCAAAGAAGTTCTTTAAGAAGAATTTCTCTCGTTTCAGAAACAAGTACAAGTAGGGCAACTCCAATTATGAAAAGCCAACATAATAGAGTTACAAGAATTCTCAGAATGATGAAGAAGAGAATAAAGAGAAGAAGTTGTTGGGTGATTCTAGATATGACTGTAACTATTTTCATGGTAAGAATCACTTCGCAAAGGAATGCATGCTACGTAAGAAGAATGAGAATAAGGATAAGGATAAAGACGAGGCCTACTATACTCAGAAAAGAGACAAACTCCGAGAGAAAAGTGCATCAAATGCGAAACCTATGGTGATGGTGCAAGAGGAAAGTGATGATGGTCGAGTCAAAGTGTGGTCCACAGACTCATAGGATGATGAAGCAAGGAAAACTATTCATGGCGGTGTTTTGTGGTAAATTCCGAGAAGGAAGGTTATGCATGCAAGAGTTTGATGGTTCAGAGTGGCAGTTCGGAACCGAGAGGATATGCAACTGATGGTGGAAAATCGTCAGATAGCTGCTTTGATACGACTAAAATCAACGAGCAAGTGAACGAATGCGAGAAGGTTGTGGGCAAGGTACATTCTATTCTTAAATCCCTTAATATTCCAACATCACGTTCTGATTCTGAATTGGATGATTTACGTTATACGATTTCTGATTTTAGTGATAGCTTAACAAGGTAACATTTAAGAATGAGGAAAGAAGAATAAGAATAAAAGCCTTGGAAGTTGAGCTTAATAGATCACGAGATAATATTATTTTCCTTAAGAGAGGTAGTAGGCACTTTTGAAACAGCGAAATATTTTTTGTTTGATTGCTAAACGTCTGTATTTTAATATTACTCAGCTTCATTTGGATTGTGAAATAGGTAAAGGTTTGCATAAAATGATTTTTCTTTTCTTGATTTGAAAGAAGATGAAATTGAAGTTGAATGCTATAAATGTGAATCAATTGTTTCTTCAGATGGTGTTTCTGATTCTTACAAAGTTGGACTTGAGAAAATTGAAGAATATATCCAGTCCAAAGAACATAAAAACATGTTGAAATTTTTTTTAACTAAAAAAAGATAATAATAAAAAAAAGAAATCAAATTAAGTGCTATGCATAAATATGACTTATTATGCAAGAAATTGAATTCGGATAATACTCTTGATTCTGAGAATATTTCTGAATTTTATGAAAATGAAATTAGTGAAATATTTGTAGAGGACGAAATTGATTGTTCTTCTTTTGTGCAAAATTTTTGATGAACCAAAGAAAAATTTAACTTCTGAAAACTCAATCCAAATTTTTCGAATTGTTGAAAACAAAGGTTCAAAAGTTTTGAAAGAAGAAGCAACCGTTTTTCCAAAAGTTCAAACAATTCCAAATCAAGTTTTTGTAAAGAAAGGACTAAACAAAAATGACACATCTGAATTAACATCCATGGTTGATGACGATAAAGCAAAAAGGTGTGATGAATTTTTCAGGTCAAATCCAATACACAATGCTAATGACACAGAATGTCTCTCAGAAATGACCTCTTGGAAAACAAAAGGGAAATACGTTTCAGAACCATTGAATCGTGCGTACTTTTGTTATGATAAGGCTGGACCAATTGGTACAAAAGATGTTTCAAGTGAAACTTCATCAGAAAAGAATGAAACACCAATTAGAAAGGAACAATCGAAAGCTAACATTCGTAAATCCGCTGAGGAGTTAATTGCTAAGAAAAGACAAATGAATGTACGATACAGAAAGAACTTGATGAAAAGAAAACAATTTTGGAAGAAAGTTGCAATCAATTCAAATCAATGTTCTACCAATTCATCAAAATCTTTTAATCAAATACTGATTCCTCTCGAATTCCAAAGCCAAAATCAAGTCCTTTACCAAAGTCACATTTTCAAAACTGATTGCTAAAACGAAAGTTTTTAGGGTTGAAAACAAAGGTGCTTCGGAACCAGAAATTACACTCAAAGAATATGAAGCAACGTTGAAAAAGGAAGAAGAATATTTTTCAAAAAGGATAGCTCCAAAATTCAAAGAATTCATTTGCCAAAAATCTAATTATGTCGAAATCAATCTTTGTCATAACAAAATTAAAGTTTTAAAATGAAAAAAGGGATGAACCTTACTTTAAAAAGAAAATCCTTTTGGAGGTACAAGCCTAAAAATGTCTTTTGATGAAGAAGGTTCAAAAATCATAGAAAGGAAATCTAAAGTTGTTCTTCTGAAATCAAGAAGGAAAGGAGATATGTATCCTTTGAATCTAAATCCAATCAAAGGGAAACCGTCTATATGCTTGCTTACAAAAGAATCTTCGGATGATAGTTGGTTATGGCATGAAGACTTTCTCATCTGAATTTCAAGGATATTAACAAGCTCGTAATTGGTGATCTTGTACGTTGACTACCTCTTCTGAAATTTGAAAAGGAACATTTATGTGCTGCCTGTGAGCTTGGAAAACAAAGCAGATGATTCATTCATCTATCATAAATACCAAAATCATTGAGCCACTGGAATTATTGCATGTTGATCTCTATGGCCTTTCAGCCTTCGAAAGTATTGGTGGAAACAAATATATTTTGGTTAATGTTGATGATTTTTCTAGATTTACTTGGGTATATTTCATCAAGTAGGTTGAGCTACAATTACGAAACCAGCTCGGAAAATTCGTAGTGATAACGGTTTAGAAGTCAAAAATCATGCATTTGAAGAATTCTTGACAAACAAGGGAGTTTTTCATAATTTCTCTTCGCCTTACACTCCACAGTAGAATGGTGTAGTTGAAAGACGAAATCGTTCTCACTGTGAAGCTGCAACGACAATGCTTTCATTTGCGAATCTACCTATATAATTTTGGGTTGATGTTGTTGTAATAACTTGTTTGACTCAGAACCACTCTTGCATTAACAAACGATTTCATATTACTCCATTTGAAATTCTGAACAATCAAAAACCTCACGTTAAATTCTTTCATGTGTTTGGATCCACGTGCTTTTTATTCAACTCCAAAGAAAACCGGAACAAATTTGATGAAAAAGCCGATGAAGGAATATTTCTGGGATATTCATTAACTTCAAAGGCATATCGTGTTCTGAAGAAAAGATCAAAGAAAATTCAAGAAATCTACTATATTACATTTATGGACAATTACATGAAGAAATATCAAAAAGAAGATTGTCAAATAGAAGAAATATTTCCATCAACAAATTCTAAGACTATTCCTCTTATGAATCTATATGAGGAATTTCTAAATTTATTTGATGAACCTGAAAGAGCATTTTCCTCATAATCAAACACCAAGGATAACCAAGCGGATGAATTAATATAGATTGTTGATAAAGCTGCTGAAGAAATTGAGACTCCTCAAGAGCAACCTATTCTGAAGGCAACTCCCTCAGTACCTCATAATGGTCCGATCCAGGGGGAGTATTCCATTGCAACCTTCAACTCAGATGATCCACTCCAGGGGGAGAATTCAAATGCGAATGACGAGTCACATGTAAATTTCCAGGGGAGAATAATAAAAATAATGACTCGGATGTACAATCGAAATTTGAAGAAATTTTTGTTGAAATTTATCCAACCTATGATCAGAACTTTCCTCCAATGACCAAATGGACAAAATATCATCCACGATCTCAAGTAATTGGAGACTCTTCTTCAAGAGTTCTTACTCGTGCTCAACAAAAAGAAAAGCAAACTGCATTATTTTCTAAATTGGAGTTTTGCATGTTTAATTCTTTTATATATAAAATTGAGCCTAAAACTGTTAAAACTGCTCTTGATAATACAGATTGGGTTTAAGCTATGCAGGAAGAATAGAATGAGTTTGATCGTAACAAAGTGTGGCGATTGGTTCCTACTCCAGAAGATGCATATGTGGTTGGAATGACATGGGTGTTCAGAAACAAGGTGGATAAAGAAGGAAATGTCATTTGCAATAAGGCACATTTTGTTGTTAAAGGTTATTGTCAAGAAGGAATCTATTACGAAGAGACGTTCACACCTGTGGCTAGACTAGAATCAGTTTGCATATTTCTTGCTTATGCTGGTCATAAAAACTTTGAAGTATATCAAATGGATGTGAAGTGTGCATTTTTAAACGGAGAACTTGAAGAAACAGTTCATGTCGAACAACCTCCAGGTTTTGTGAACGAAAAATTTTAAAATTACTGTTATATTTTAGACAAAGCAGTGTATGGTCTTAAACAAGCTCCGAGGACATCGTATGAAACTCTAACTCGTTTTCTTAAACAATCTAAATTCAAACAAGGTTTTGTTGATCAAACTTTATTTTGGAAGTAGGAGGGTAACCATTTGATGATAGTTTAGATTTATGTTGATGACATTATTTTCGGATCAACTAATCACATCTTAATTGTTGAATTCCGAAAATTAATGGAAACAAAATTTGAAATGACTTCTATAGGTAAAATTAAAATTTTCCTTGGCTTAAATATAAGATAGAGTTCGGAGGGAATATTCATCAATCAATAAGCATTCACAAAGACGTTTCAAGCTAAACTCGGAATGGTGGATGATTCAAAAGTCAAAGTCCCTATGGCGTTCAGAACGAAACTCACTCCTTCTCTTGATAAACCAACAACGGATATCACTTTATTTTGTCTGATGATCAGATCTTTGTTGTATCTTACATCTAGTCTTCCCGACCATAATGTTTGTTGTGTGTTACTGTGCCAGGTTTCAAGCGAATCCTCGAGAACCTCATATGTTGGCAGTTAAGAATATATTTTGGTATCTGAAGCGAACTACTTCTCTTGGTTTATGCTATCCATCATGTTCTAGATTCTTTGTGCAAGCATACTCCGATGCTGACTTAGGAGGCTGTGGTCTTGATCGGGAAAGCACATCAGCTGATGCAAAATACATTACAGCAGCATCATGTACATCTCAAGTGGTGTTGATTCAGAACCAGCTAAGAGACAATGGAATCAATATGAAGCGAATTCCTCTGTATTTTGATTCCGAAGGTGCCATAAGAATCTGCCCTCAAACCAGTGCGACATTCTAGGACAAAGCATATAGCACCGAGATACCATTTTATTAAGGATCATGTTGAAGATGAAAATGTGGAAGCTCACTTTGTTCGTTCCTCATATCAATTGGATGATATATTCACGAAGGCATTACCAGAAGTATCATTTAATCGAACTCTACAAGGGTTGGGAATGATTGAAGTCGACTCAATTCTGAAATCCACTTCGTAATCGTCATTGTTCGGAAGTTACTGTTCACATTTCGAATGGTTCCGATCTTTAGAATGGTTCAGAATTCACTGTTCACTTTCGACTTGCTCCGATCTTTGGAATGTTTCGGAATTCACTATTCACTTCCAACTTGCTCCGATCTTCGGAATGGTTCTGAAGTTACTGTTCATTAGGATTTCGGAACGTTTTCTCTTTGCAAGTCTTTTTTTTCTTTACTTTTGTCTACTTTTTTATTTTCGTTCTGAAGTTAATTGTTTATTTTCGTTATTTTCAAAAAATCAAAATACCAAAAATATTTTATTTGTTTCTTTATTTTCTTTTCAAAAACTCAAAAATATCAAAAATGTTTTCTTATTTTTAGTGATATGAAAAATCAAAAATATTTTCTTTTATAAAAATCGAAATCCATTTCTGAATTTGAGTCTACAATAAGGAATTGACGGCCGACTTTATCACTTCTTTCTACCACATCTTATCACAACTTTCATGTAGTTTCCTTGACTGTCGGAACAAAACCAATTTCGGTATAGGGCTACAAAACTCTAGTTAATGATCGTAAAATTATTATCAACATAATTTTTGTGAAACTCCCAACCATTCAACTACCAATCTATTATTTTGTATCATAACCCTTAAGACTCTCAGGTTTTACCACTGAGGTTTAGGTTATAAAACATTTGTGTTTAAGGTCTTAAAATCATTATCACAATGATTTCGAATGAAACCCTAAAATTTGAATTGCTTTTCTGAAATGACGGTGAACGCTTTGTTGTTCTAAGAATTTACCCAATGAATTGACGGATAAAACCTTTTGGTTTGTACCTTTGAGTGTTTGAAATATCATTTTTATTTTTGAGTGATCTTAATGAAATGTTCTCGACCTAAGACATTTCTTCCCAACAAGATCCAGGTTTTTATTTTTATTTTTTGAGATTTCGGAATAAATATTTTCTAAAATACCCAGTTACTTTAAAAGAATATCCAAAACTTACTTGTTTTATGGCTACACTGGTCAAACAAGTACTTTTTTCAAATCTTCGGACTTATATTAAGTTTCAGAATTTGTTATAAACTAAAACCACCCTTTAAGCCTTAATAAAACAAGCGTTTCACAGTTTCTGAACAAACTGATGATCGTAATTCAACGGGAAACCACACAAGCACTTCGGAGTCTCTCTTGACTCAGAAGGAAGAGATCGTTGCCCGGGATCAACCAGTTTTTCATATCAAAATTGATTGATATCACAGAATCCCACATATTAAGTTTGCTTTATTTCTTTTTCTTTGGAACACTCTTGCACTAAAATCCTTGTGATTTTACAAAGTTTGGTTACTGTTTCGACTGATCTCTTTAATTTAGAAGATTGGATATTGGTTATAATTCTGATGGATGATTAATGATTCCGAAGGTATCTTCCCCTCCAACCTCTTCTTATCTGGAACCAGAGATATTTGATAACATTATGTACAATCCATTTCTAAATCTCACGACCTCTCCACCTTCACCTCCATTCACTCCACCAACATCACAACTGACATCCTCACCAATCATCTCCACAATTACGATAACATCCATCCCTCCTCTACCACCAACGAGTTCTGTTGGAATCTCACTTCCTTATATCTCAATCCCTCTATCCTCTCCCATCTTCACAGATTCAATTGCTCCTACAACTTCAATGGTTTCTACTCCACATGAAGTTCCTTCTTTCAAATCCGTTTCAGAGGTGATCATGACTTCCAACATCCCTGGAAACACTACTGATGTGGGGCTAAATGCTACCCTTGGTGTGACTTCCGAACAACCTTCATCTTCGGTTCCTCTAGAACATAACGATGATGACATCTTTTTTGGAGAAGATCAAGAACCGATTACGGATTTTGTCTTCAACCCATTCACTATCAACATCAACAATGATGACGATGATGCTCCAATGACAAAAGGACGGTTCAAGCAGTTAAATGAAAACCTTGATTCTATCTTGGAGTCTTCCAACTTATCTTCTTCGTCAAAATGGGAATACATGTTGACATCTCATAAAGCTAATGTGGAGATGCTCAAATTGTCGAATGTCAAAGTCCTTGAAGAAACAACAAAGGAATGTCAAGCTTCAGAAAAGAGAATCTCGGAAGCAACTGAAAAGGTTCTGTTATTACAAAAAGAAGTCAATGCATTCATGGCTAACTTCTGGACCTCTTCTGATAAGAATATAGCCAATATGGATAAAGTCATCGAAGGCTTCCGATCCTCTTTGGATGCTGAAAAGGAAGCACTCTCAAAAATCCGTACAGACATCAACCTTGACAATGTTGATCTCAATTCGTCAATCACAACACAGCTTACCAAGTTGCAATCTGCTTTAGCTACTGAAAATAAGATCATTGATGACTTGGCTGAGAAAACTCAGAAAAGGAAAGTTCTTTATGAAAAGCTGAAGAATGCCAAAACTTCTATTGCAAAACTTGAAGAAGAAAAATCTTTAGTTAAAGGTTGTATTTCGGATATCAACCAACAACGGTTGCATTTCATCGAGTCTCGTGACTCTTTATTCACTGTTTCGGTGTGTCAGTCTCTCTCAGAAAATCACCGACCTGTGATCGTATTGCTCAATCAGATACAAAGTGTTTCTGGAAGCGGGTCTTCTGCGAAACAAAGGGGTGACGAGGAAGAAAAGTTAAAGACTGAAACTAATCGGAAGGATAATGAAGCTTCCGGATCAGGAAAAGATAAAGGCAAACGAATTTCTGAAGAAGAAAATGATGAAGATATGAAAATGACTTACTCCGAAAGGGATGAAAGAGAGAAAAGGGACAAAGATCATAATGATCTTAATGCTCTCAGGCGAAGGCTTGATGCTGAAGAAGTTGAGGTCAAGAACTCTGCATAGATTCTTAAAACTCAGAAGACTCTGTTCCCCACCTGGTCCATGGCGAGAATTCAGAATGAAGCCATTGATGAACCTAACCTCTACTGGCTGGAGCCAGCGACCACTTTTTATACGAAAAATGGCGTAGAGTGTCAGCTGGACTTCCCCATGACTCCAAGGGTATTTCTTTTCCGATTCTTTGAGAAGATTGAGAAAGGTTCAATCTCAAACAATGCTGTCAATCAGAAGCTGTTCTCATTCTATCTGAAGTATGCCAAACCAAAATATGAGTCGTGGAGTATGAAGAGAATCATGGCGTTGAAGGTTGGATTGCCTGTTTAGACTCAAGATTTTCTGAATATACATTTCAATGGATTCCGACGTGCTAATCATGTTTTGCATGAGTTTACTTTGACATATTTGCCATTCATGAACCCATATGATTGGATCTCCTTGTTCTACATTGTTATAAAAGACGAGAATACATATGACCCATTTTTAGAACACTTTAAGCGGATGATCAAGTTTTACATCCTTGAAATAGCGAAAATGGATGTTGAGATCGCTTCTATTATGAAGAAGAGGCATATTCTGAAGCTAGAAGAACAACCAGATGAAATCCAACATTTGAAGGTAGGGATCATTTGGAAGAAGCATTGGAGCATTGTTTATGAAAGGAAGGAAGGTGAAGAGATCCAGATTTGCATGTTCTTCTTAAGGGATAGACACATGTATTCTACGAATGATCTAAAAACAATCCTATCTTCGGTCGAAGCCAACCAAGCAAACTCTGCTTCCCACATTAAATGTATTTCCGATATGATTTGTTGGTATTTTTCTGTTCGAAGTTCACTTCTAAAGATTATGCCAAAGATTTTTGACGCGCAAAGACAACAATAAATAATTCCTTCAGATTTGACACAAAGGGGGTATTGTTAAGTCTAGCTTAAGTTTTGTGTCAAATGTTTAGTTTCGTGTTTATTTTTAGATTCCGATTCCAAAATGGGTATGTCCGTGTTCGGAATGGTTCTATGATTTAGTCTATAAAAAGTGTGCATGTATCTTCTAGGGTTAAAAACTTTTGAAGCAAGCACAAAATTTCGGCCTCTAAGAACTATTATATTGCTGTAATTAATACATTCGGCACCATTTTAATCATTCTCGTTCCTTGTCTTTATAAATGTAGAATCTATCGATCATTTATTGTTTCTCATAATGCGAGCTCTGATCTTTACCCTCTTTATATCTATGTGACGGTCTCAACGACTACTACAAATTTCTTTTAGATTGTTTTGGCTAGTTTGGACATTCCCGTTTTGGCCTAACGGGGATATAATTTAATAATTTTATAAAAAATGTCTTCTTCATATGGACTATGTTTTTGGCGTTCTTTGTCTTAACGTTCTCACCTCGAGAAGTGCTATGACTTTCCTTTTGGTGACACTAGCCAAAACTCAACCGGTTTCTTAATCCTATTTTGACGTTAATAACTTTAATTACGCATTTGATTTTACTTTTTATAAAAATCATAACCCTCTAATAAAAGTTAGATTTTTACGAAACTTATATCCCTGGAATCACATCATCGTGTACTTTCAGAATATATTAACCAACTTAGAAGACGATACGAGTTTTTGGATACCCATTTTTGATCCTATGAGTCGATTTATCTCTATATGTAAGAGTATACTCAATCATATTTATTTATAAAAATGAAATATTACATTGATACTTTATTACGTTTACTTATCTATGATAATTTTTAACAGTGGTCAGTGACGAAGTTTTCACAGTTGTCACAAAAGTGGTCCTTGTTGACTTTCTGAGTTATCGTTCCCTTCCTGAACTGATGTTGGACGGGAGGGAACCAGTCCATTGTTGACTCATTTAATGACAATCAGTTTGTTGATCACTAGAGCTCCACCTCTAGCATTCGCTAGCTCCTGAGCTAGGTGATCCATAAACTCGTGCATTTGCTGATCAAGCATGTTCTGCATCATTAATCGAACTTCATCCATTAGGAACTGAGCAAGTCCTACTCCGATGTTTGGAGGTATTGGACCTCCTTCATTATTGACGACTCTACTGCTCCTTGTGATCATTATGACATTCTAAACCCTTAGGTTTTAATATTTTAATATAGTAATATTTTACTTACTATATATAATTACTTATTGAGTATTTAATGAGGCATTTTAGTAATTAAGGCATCTCTCTATGGTACGCTAGTGATCATGACTATAGAAATTTAGGCATCTATCATAAAGCATGCTACCATATAAATCATTTAGCACAAAGTATCAATTAAGGAACATTCCCTAAAGTATTCTAGTGCATGTTTTGTGACATCCCCATTATCACGATCAGAAAATACCTTTTTATTTATGCTTATTATAAAAACAAAGTATTCTTTATATAGCATAATTTTTCACGTAAAGTATTTCCATAGAAATGTTTTTCATAGATTATTAACAACTTTGGGATGTAATAACTGATACACGAAACATAAGCGTAAATGTAATTATTACAGGCCTTACAATATCAAATGACCTACATTTCCTTTAATCTCTCATCATATCCAAATATTAAATACATTCATATCGATACTTGTGATACAAAGAAATTGAGTGGGTCAGGATGGAAAACCTGGTGTGTACATATGGTTTTCAACCCAGAATTATATAGTTAATATGTTTAATTATCAAACAGTTAACCCGATTACCCATCGCCATTTTCTTCTATTTTTATTCATAAGGATCTACCCTAAAGGATCATCATAATCATCTTTGTTAACCATACTGTTTCTGGGATTTCTCTGCAATACATTGCACTAGGTTTTCTTTTATATGCATTCCTAAGGATCAATCCTATGTATCATCAAAATCATCATTGATGACTCTGCTATTTCATGGATTTCTCAGCAATACATGTCGGTAGGAAGTAGATGTCACACCCCCGAACCAGACGGCGGAAACGTCTGAGGGCTCGCGTGACTTAAATTGAAATATCATCACAATGAATATACATGAAACACAACACATTCATCACTAAACGTTACATAGTACAACTGGCATTGTTTACATCAAGTACATGGTTTACATTACATGATCCCAAAATATAAAGTGTTTGGTGATTAGCAACTACAAAAGAAACTTTCAACACACTGGATGCTTCCTCGTTCTAACGATTACCTGAGAATACAAGTTATTTTGAAAACGGTCAACATATATAATGTTGGTGAGTTCATAAGTATGTTTGATGTAAAATAGTTTATGTCGTTCGTAAAACCCAGAAAATCCGATATTTTCTGTAATAAGACTTTTCATGAAAATGTTGTGATGATCCTGTAAGTATATGCGTGAATGATTTCAAAACGTGTATAAATGAGTAGTTTTGCATGATAGTTTTTGAAAGTACAAGTGAGTAAGATTGGTTTCACCGGAAAACCCGATGTTTTCCAATAAAAAGTTATGATTGTTTTGTATTAATGTATCGTCACAGCGAATGAATATGATTTCTCCTGATTACTTAAATGGTATCGGATTTCTATGTGAGTCGTATAACCATGCATGATAATGACTAGTTCGTCTGTCTTGGCATTCTACTGAACGCCGGAATTGATCTTAAGATATTGTCACCCTAGACTGGCCGAGTCTAACTGTAGCGAACATCTTAGGTGTGGGGGAGTCACCCCCATATAGATCTATACACAAACTCTCGCTCTCCCTCCAGGAGACTTTTATTACAACTACAGACTACGACCGACACTTATTGGTGTCACCCGTTATTACTCACTTAATCCACATGAATTTGATTAACCTTGATTAATGACCTGATTTTAGTTTACTTGAAGAGAAGGTAAGCCTAACAGACGAGGAGAAGAGGACTACTAGGCCCTACTAATTACGTATGTTATTTAAGGCTGTCGAGTATACGAAAGGCGCGTTGGCCCATTTCGCATAAGATTTATTTGGACCTTACTAGCAATGCTAATGGGCCACTGAGGCCCAATAGCATGTAAAAGCCATTGAGAGTCCCTTAAGCATGTAATTGGGTCACAGGAGGCCCAATAACATGTATTATTTAGGTTGGGCCCAAAAGTCATGTTAATGGGTCACGAAGGCCCAATAAGCATGATTAGAATCTCTCAAGCGCAACAATTAGAATGTTTACTTGTTTTGTATAGTATTAGTATTGTGAAGTTGTTTAATCGATATGTCGTAATAATCACCAATTTGTTTTATAACGATTCATAGATTTATAAAAATAGTTATTTTTCTATTTAAAACCCATAAGTTATAAAGTTTTGTATATTTTGACCCAATTATTTTATTATTAACATAATTGACCAAAAATATTAGTTTGACCTATTCAGCCCCTTATTTTGGTAAAGTTGGCAATTTTTAGCCCTTTTATGAAAAATGACATATTAGGTCCTTGAACTATTTTTCTTGACATTTTTGGCCTAAACAGTTAATTAAATAATGTTTTAAACCCAAAATTTTATTTTAGACAGTTTCAGCCCCTTAGTTAAAAGATTTGCATTTAAATCCACACTTTTCGCAATTTTTACAATTTTTACCCAAAATCCAAAATCTTTGCATTTTTAGTCCCTTTTGACAAATAAGGCCATTTTAACCCCTGAAATAGGTTTATTTACGTCTATAGCCCCTGTTTTGAGAAAACTTTCCATTTCAGCCCCTTGAAGTTGATTTTTCGCATTTTTGGGCATAAATAGCCGAAAAGCCCAAATTTTAGCCCATTAGGCTAAAATTTACATTTTTAGTCCTTTAAAAAGCCTAATATTTATAAAAACTCTTATTTTGGCTGTTTTGACCTTTTGATCCTTGTAGAAACCGTGAATGACATCTTTTTCCCCATCTTTTGTTTATTTATCAAAAATAGTCCAATAACAAATTTTTATGTTGTAGTGTGTTATTTTAAAGCTTGTATAGTAGTTTATCTTGACATGTTAAGTGAAATATGACCTAGATCACATATTTTTCCTTCTTGAACTATAGATCTCGAAGTATCTTTCATTTTTAGCACATATTTACCACAAAAACACAAGAAATCACATATAACATACAAATACACATAGATCTTCACATTTTACTTGTATTCTCCCCCATAAATCATATGAAAACCGAAAATAGAGGGGTATGAACTCACCTTTGCTTGTTGTTGTCGGTTTTGAAGAAAGAAATGGAAGAGTTTTGGTCCTAGTAAGCCTTCTTGGGTGGATCTCGAACTTAGAGTTTTCTAGGATAATGATCATGAGTTTGTGTGAGTTTAGAAGAGATTCTTGATGAAATAAAGAGACTAGATTATGGATCCAAGCATCAACTTACCTAGGATGATGATTTTTGTGGAAGAACCTCCTTGAAATGTTCCAAGATCTCGAAAATTTGAATGGAGAAGATGAAGCTTTTCTAGAGAGAGTGTGTTTGAAAGAGGTTGATGAAATGTGTGTGTGTGTGTTGTGATCTTCGGTCGTGAGTAATAAGAAGAGGGAGAAGAGAGATATAATGAGTTTACATGCATGGAAGTATGGGAAATTATACCATTGTTACATGTTGAATAATAAGAAAGTGGCATCTCCTAGTTGATTCTCCCCACCATTCTTCTCATTTTCATTTTTTTTTGTTTTCTACTTGGGCCGAGAGAGAGAGAGTGAAGGAAAAGAATGGCTTGGGCCTTTTGTGCTTGAGTCCATAATATGAGGCCCAATTTGATAATTTTCGGTCCATTGGGCCTTTAGAGTAGTTCACGGCCCAATTTAGCATAAAGGAATGGATTTGACTCTATTAAAGCTATTTTGATTTGTTATGGCCCAATAAGGCCCATTAAAGGTAAGCTAGTCCATTTTAGGCTTATAAAGCCCAAAAAGGTCAAGTCTTATGAGAGTGGGTCTAATGAGAGCCCATTTAAGAGTTCTAAGCCCAAAATAGTCACATTGGAAGTTTATTGGCCCGTTAGGCCCAATAAGGAACTGCTACTCCATAATGGACTTAAACTGGGATTTCTAGGGTTTCCGAACTTTTATAGACTATTTGAGCATTTGTATGGAGTGTTTGATGGAATTTTGTTGTCATTGAATAAGCATCATACATGCTTTCAAGTTTTAGTTACAATGTTATCCTTGTTAATTGTTTACAAAGCATCAGAATTCCTAGTTGTGACAGTAGAGTACATCAAATGAGCACAAACTCCATCACTTACAGGTTATAAACCTGCTTGTGTTCCATGGGACTGTGTTCAATAGTCTGGTGGTCATTATCTATACTCCGTTAGATGACTATATATCTTAGTACAGTACTACTAGTAAGTCAAGGCCTATTATTATTCTTTTGATCTCTCATCATCCATCTCAGTCATTATTCTATTCATCCTTCATTACCCATCACCAACCAATATATTATAAGTATGAAATACATATATAGTAAATCATATAAATCTCATCCTATATTATTTCATCTAACATAGAACATTTTGGTTACAGAAAATAAGCAGATATAGCATTTAATTATCTAAATACTTCATATCTATGTCTAAGATGAAAGTAACTATGCACACACTTGTTAAAAGTGGATGACTAGAAAGTTGGGTAGTGCTTCGCTTCAGAACTTAGCTTTTCCTTTGATGTGACCTAGGTACGAACATCACTAAGTCTTAGTTTTATATTCTTGGTGACTAATGGTTGTCTAGATTCCTTACTAATCCCAATGCCTACATCAAGATCTATCAAGTAAGGAACAACTAGGTAGGATCATATCGGAGGTAGGGTCTGTATGGTATACATAATAGACTATTTGGAAATCCCACTTTAAACACCTCACTAAATCCAGCCTAAACATCATTCTTGTAAGTAGATCAATCACTATAGTGACTTGGAATTACTGATAAATCTTATTTATAGGTTCATAATAATGACAATGAAAATAAATATAAGTTTCACTTGAAATAAAAGAAGTGTACCTTCACCTACATAAATTCTAGAGAAAACCAGGAAATTGCTCGTGCGGAATCTCGAAACCGGAAGCTTCTATTTGCCGGACTCCTAGACCCCTAAGAACCTTGCCAAATAATTCAAGGAAATCCCAAAAATTCGGATTGAATAAAGAGTGGTATCTCATAGAGAAAGAGATTGGAAATTAGAGTGGAAATGAATAACTTCGAAGGATATATATACTGCAGTGGGCGCGCGCTACGCCCTTCTCATGACGTTGTGCCACCGATCGCTTTCCACGTGTCGTCATCGTAACCGTTCGCGTCCTTTGCTTCTAGAACATGCCACATGGCTAATTCTAATGGAATCACATGTCATGTCCACATAATTCCACGTCACCTTTTCTCTCGGAGGAAGGGAGGTCCACCACGCTATGTGGCGCACTTTGGTGCCGCCATGGCACTAGTTTAGGTATTTTCTGGCAGATCTTCATACGACCATAACTTTCACATACGAGCTCCGTTTTTGACATTCTTTATATCTCTAGAATCCTCTCGACGAGATCTACAAATTTCATTAAGTTCTCAACTGCTAATTCTCAACCTAACTAAAATTCATATTTAGATCGGCTGAGATTGTTAATGTCTCTACGGAATTCCTAACTTCTTCATACAAACTTTTTTCTCGATTATCTTTATATCGACGGTTTATATTCACGAGATCTTTAATTCTCGTTTAGATTGTTTCGGCTAACAATCAACCGGTTTGAATTTTGATTTTTGTGTTCGCAATATTGTGCTGAAACTTTGAAAAATCGTAACTTCCTCACACGAAGTCAGATTTGGATGTTCTCTATATGCACACTCTTGGTTTTACGATTACTATGTCTTTCGTTTAGATTGCTTAGGCTAATAAATAACCTATGTAAAATTTACTTTTTTCGAAGAAGCATAACTTCTTCATACGAATTCGGATTCCAGAGTTCTTTATATGTACAAAATACTTTTCAAATGTACTGTAATTTTGCTTAAGGTTATTTATCCTAAATAACCTTCTATAAAAATATTTTTTATCGTTTATTCTATTTTAATTGTCTATCTCGAAGTTGTAGGCGTTATAATTATCTCCAACTCATCAAAACAGGGCTTGTATATCGATTTCGTATGTTACCTTTCCATCCTAGGTAATAACCGTAACTCCTATGTATTTTCCAAACGAGTATCAAATCCTTAGACTTCTAGTCTATTGGTGGTGCTCAACCTTGCACCTGATCTTCATTCTATGTTGGAATTTTAGTCTTAACTTTCGAGTTACAAACTCGATCATTATTGAAGACTCCCGTTCCTTGTAGAACAGACTTAATCCAAGATAAGGTCTTTACTTCAACTGTCGTACAGACTGAATGGTCGCAGCGTAATAACATTCATTTATATAACGCAATGGCTAGACTCTAGTTTTTTTTATTCACACTTTAGCACGAAAGATACCTTCCTTCATGCTATAATGTGGTACAACCACATCATGGTCGATAGCATTTCTAGCTATTTGATGCTTAGTCTTAAAGACAGTTGCGATACTTATGATGATTGCTTCAATTATCATTTCCTTAAATCCCTTGACTAAAGTCGGAAACTACATCGATGATGGTTCTCTGAGCCGAGTAACTTACTTCATAGCTTTTATCTTAGTCGAACTTGGTTTCTTATGACCTCTAGGGTCGAAATATATTCATCTTCTTTACTCATTATCGAAATCATGGTAACGACGAACATGAACACAAATAATTCAATTACTAGTGCCTTAGTAACCTTGTGACACTCCCTGATCCAAGTGCGAGTCTTATGCTTCTGGCAGTTTAGGCCTCTACTACTGTTCACACCTACTCATACTCGTCCGAAGAATTGCCTCTTAGTTCTGAAAGTCACCATACAAGAAAGACGTATATTAATTTAACACATTGGATGATGTAACATAATTGTATTACTTCTTGAAAACGATTACTTTGTTATTCAAGTTTACCATATACTATGCCTCTTTCATCAGGCTACATCACATAATACTATCAATATAAGACGTCTGCTTCATATCCTGTACTTTGAGTAAGCTACTTCTTAGTCTTGATCTCTTGCAGCATCATCTGCTTCATTAAGGATAGTATGTAATGCTCTTACCTTTGGCTGTGACGGCGCATTTAGCCTTGCTGCTTCATTTTCCTTTGGGAAATTCCTCAAAATATGTCACTTATCTCCACCTTCGTAACATACCCAATCATTAAGTGTATAATATTTAGAATAGTGACTAACCCTTCAACACTTATATCAGGTCACTTCTCCGTCGCATCTCCCAAAGTGCTTCTTTTTGCACTTCTCACACCACTTGGCTTCATTGTTTCTCCCAAACTTCCTGGTGTCGGCATCAGAATTTGAGAATCTACTTTTCTTATCGGATTTTGAAGATCCCTAAAGCTTCCTTTTCTCTCCTGCCTCTACTCTTTCCAGACCCTTTTCCTTTTATATGGGTCTCTACATTCTTAGCCGTCCATATGGCTGCTTTCAGAGTGGTTGCTAGCTTCAACATCGGCCCATAATCCGTTGCTAGTCCAATAGAAAACTTTCTTACTCTGGATAGTTTGGAAAGAATCAAGTTTGGAACTAGTTTCATCTTCTGAGTGAAAGTTTCAGCATACTCGCTGACAATCATCTTTCCTTTCTTTAGGTTCTCGAATTCATTCTTGATCTCCAGAAGATCTTATTCAGCGCATTATTGCATCTTTAACTCCTCAAGGAAGTTCTACCAAGACATATTAAAGGCTTCTCCCATTAGCATAGTATCATCCAATAGCTTCCACCAGCTCATCACTCCAATTTTCAGTTATCTGACCGCTAAGATGGTCTTAAGTCGGTTACCGTAATCACAACTTTCAAACACCATCACTATCCTGGAGATCCAATCCATAACTTCCACTGGTGTTAGGCTACCGGAAAGACTTGTTGGTTTGGAAGCCATGAAGTCCTTGTACATGCATCCATCTTTTTCAATTCCTTCATAAAGGTTTTTCCTCTTAATACATTGCTATTCAGCTTGACTAACAGTTTTTGTGTAGTTTCCTTCCTCTGATTGTTCCTCACTTACCTCAGGTTGCACGACTGGTGCAGTAGGTTCTTCCATATTCTCCCGAAGTAGTCATTTTGTCTCCTCCATCTATTGGTCCATCACGTCATGCATCATTTTCTAAACTCCTGCCATCGTGATATGTTTGGGTGCAAGTACGACGATTGGTGAACGACCAATCATAAGCTTGGGTTGTTTGTTTTTGTTGCTATTTCCTAGTCCTCTACGAGTCTTCACTATGACGTTTTGTACATTGGAAGAATTTGTTCAGTGTACCGGAAATGCGAGTATATTATCATGTAGAAGGTTTTAGTTACATTTAGATGCATAATCCTCCTTATGACTCCGAAGAGTTATATGCCAGTTCTAATACAGTAATTAAACGTTTAGAATCCTGAACACATAAAATTTCCAAACTGTGGTCGGCAATAGACCTTAAATCTTATCAAGTAATAACAATCTAGGCAGGCAACCTAAAGCATGCTACAACATAAATCATTTAGCATATAACAACAATTTAGACATCTTATACTAAGGTAAGCTAGTGCTTGTGTCAATTCAGGTATACTACCTAAAATTTAATTGACACACAACTCATGATCATCACTTAGCATTCTAAGTTTAAGTCTGGAAATTCTCAAAATTCCTAGTTCGCATAAACTAATGCTCTGATACCAACTGCGACATCCCTATTTTCATGGTCAAAGTAGACCTTTTTATTTATGCTTATTTAAAAACATAGTATTTATATAATGGAATTTTTCCCGTAAAAAGTATTTCCGATGAAATTTGTTGATTATTAAGATCTTTGGGATGTCATAACGGATAAAAGAAACATAAGAATAAACGTACAATATCTAATGGACTACATTTCCTTTAATCTCTCCCTAGATCCAAACATCAAATACTTTCATATCGATACATGTGATACAAAGAAACTCAGTGGGTCAGGTTGGGAAACCTGGTGAGTACATAGGGTTTTCAACCCACAACAATAAAGTTATTATGTTTAATTATCAAACAGTTAACCCGATTACCCATCCCCATTTTTTTCTATTTTTATACATTAGGATCTACCCTTAGGATCATCATAATCCTCGTTGTTGACCTTACTATTTTCGGGATTTCTCAAGAATACATATCAGTCAGTTTTCTTTTATATTCATTCCTCAGGATCTATCCTAAGGATCATGAAAATCATTGTTGATGACTGTACTATTTCAGTGATTTCTCTGCAATTCATGTCAGCAGGAAATAAAGTACATCAAATGAGAACAAAGTCTATCACCTACAGGTTATAAACCTGCTTGTGTTCCACCGGAGTGTCGTCAGTAGTCCGGTGGTCGTCATCTATGCTCTGTTACATGACTACATCGCTTAGTATAGATGTACTAGTAATTGAAGGCCTATTATTATTGTTTTCATCTCTCATAATCCATCTCTCTCATTATGATATTCATCGCTCATTACCCATCACTACCCAATATAATTACAGATTTGAAAATACATACATAGTAAATCATCTAAAAATCATTGTATATTATTTCATCTATCATAGAACATTTTGTTGCATATAATAAACACTTATACCACTTTATTATATAAATACTTCATATCTATCTGTAAGATGAAAGTAATTATGCAATCCCTTGTTAAAAGTGGATGACTAGAAAGTTGGTAGCGCTTCACTACAGCACATAGCTTTTCCTTTGATGTGCCCTACCTACAAAGGCCACTAAGTCTTAGTCTTATATTTCTGGTGAAAAATGATAGTCTAGATTCCTCATTAATGTCAATGTCTACATCAAGATCTATCATGTAAAGAACGACCAAGTAGGATCATATCGAAGGTAGGGTTTGTTTGGTATACAGAGTATACTATTTTGAAGTCCCACTTTAAACACCTCATGTGACAACCCGAAATTTCTATCTTGTACAACCATTCAATTCAGTTAAAGTCAGACTTGTCTCTGCTAACTTTTAGCACTGTTTAGAGTCTGTTTGAGCATTCTGAGCCTAGTTCATCAAAGGAATCAGTGTTTGGATTTGTCAGTTAAAGTTCCAAACCATCTAGCAAACCGTAAACCTCCTCAAAAGGAGTTTACGGTCAGGGTGACCGTAAACTCCCTCCTATATATATATATATATATATATATATATATATATATATATATATATATATATATATATATATATATATATATATATATATATATTATGATCATTTTGATCATTTCTTCCCTTTCAAACTCAAGAACTTCCAAATCCTCTCAAGTATCATCAAGTTCATCATCCTAGATCACCAAAATCGTAAGTGTTCTTCCTTTGATTTATTGATACATCTCTTAATCTAGTATCATCTCATGATTTCATCCATGGAAATCATATTTTCTTAGATCTTCAACAAACACCAAGAACACCAAGAACACATACTAGTGTTCGTGGACCTTAATCACCATTTCAAGCCTCTATATCGTAAGTACTCCCTCCTTAGCTTGTTATCTAGTTGAAACACCTGATTAGAGCCTTGAAAACATCAGTTTTAGCCAAGAACAAGGTGTTTACGGCATAAGAGTATCTCCTTAGACCGTAAACTCTAATGAAAGGTGCATTAGAGACCCTAAACCCTTCCTAAGGCTAAGCATGGTCCCTAGAATCCGATGCCCTTGAATGAAGCCCTTGAAAACCATCATTGTGCAAAGATTTGATGAGTTTACGGTTGGATCTCCTTAGACCGTGAACTCCATGACCGTAAGGTTATTAGACCGTGAACACTTGGACCGTAAACACATAGGACCGTAAACCATAGGACCGTGAACACATAGGACCGTAAACCATCTTGACCGTAAACACTTATGGTCATGCCATTTGGACCATAAACTCTATAGGGTGGCCATACACCCTAGTTATGCAATCTTATGTGATTGTATCACTTAAATCTTAGAGTTTCCTAGTCTATAAGGGTGTTACCCTTCTTAATTAGTTGTTTAGACACTAATTACATACACATATATGCCATTATATGTCATTTAGGACCCGTTGTGTCTCGGGAGTTCATTTGTGGAACTTCTCATCCTTACGCGCGTATTCGTTTCAATCACCCACAACATGTGAGTTCATATCCCGTAATGAATCTTTTAACTGTTTTAAATGCTTTTAAAGGGGGGGAATACAAGTTGAACACAATTATAGTTGTATAAATGTTTGCTATAAACATCTTTCAAAAGATTGCTTATGTCTTTTATAAGTGATCAAAACCTTTCAAAAACTCTTTTAAAGTTATGTTACTTTATAGTTTTACAAAACTCCGTTTTTAAAGTACAAGCATAACTTACTAGATAAATGAGTCTTTTCAATAACAGTTCAAGTAAAACATTAGTAAACTATAATAGGTATAGTTTAGGAAGACACTACTCATTACTTCTAGTACAATGAAGCATACAAAGACTCACTTCATACATGAGTCAGAACATACTATATGAGAAATAGAACATACCATAACAAGTACAGGGAGGAACATACTATAACAAGTACATGGAGGAACATACTATACTAAGTACCGGGAAAAATCACGTTAATATATCTTTCCGGGTTTGCGTTGACACTGGTACGATTTCACGTACCAGGACTAGCAGGCACGAGGTGATAAACTTAATAATATATCTTTCCGGGTTTGCATTGACACTGGTACGATTTCACGTACCAGGACTAGCAGGCACGAGGTGATAAAATATAATAATATATCTTTCCGGGTTTGCTTTGACACTGTTACGATTTCACGTACCAGGACTAACATGCACGAGGTGATAAACTTAATAATATATCTTTCCGGTTTGCGTTAACTTTAGTACGATTACACGTATCTGGGTTAGCAGACACGAGGTGATAAAATATAATAATATATCTTTCCGGTTTGCGTTAACTTTAGTACGATTACACGTATCTGGGTTAGCAGACACGAGGTGATAAAATATGATAATATATCTTTCCGGGTTTGCGTTAACTTTAGTGCGATTACACGTATCTAGGTTAGCAGGCGCGAGGTGATAGCAATATATTAAATCGAATTTATTTATACAGAGCACACTTATAAATATTTGACAGAAATGAATAAATCGTACAATTATACAAAACTTACATCAGTACCAACTAAGTTGTCTAAACGATAGAACATTGAATAAACTAAACTAGAAACTAATTCGTAAAATGTTTAATCCATTTTATTAACCCAATGTAACTTAAAGGACCTTAAGTGGGTAATCCTACAATACCTTAGTTTATACATCAAGGTTATATATAATTAATATCTGTTAGGTAGTTGGATGTGTGCTTTCCGCCTCATTCCCTGTTCCTTGTTTGGTTGTGGGCTTAGGGAAGATTCACCCAATTAACTATCTGTTCAATATTAGATTACATATAGCTAGTATAAACTAAGTGATTATAGAAGGAATCACTGTGGTTACTATTTTATTATAAGAAATAAGGGTTTTCTTAAAGAATCTTTTCATCAAATACAAAGGAACTGTTACAGTTCACTCCGTGAGTACCAAGGGAACACACCAGGGTTATATACAATAAGGATCTAACAACCAATAGGATGTGTGTCATCTGCCTCATTCCCCGTTCCTTGTTTGGTTGTGGGATTATACACACAATCGATTGTTTGTTTACTCTGAGTTTTATATAACTTGTATCCATTTAGTACTCATAGAAAGGATTGTAGTGTCATTTTTACTTATCTTTCATTAAAGCAGAAAATATAGGATTTTATGGAGGAACAGGCGAACTTTTCTAAATAAAACTTACAACTTACTACATCTTACTAAGCTTTCTACAACTTGCTTACATCACTAAAATCTTATGAACTCACCAGCTTAATTGTTGATCAACTCTTTCAAAATAACTTGTATTCTCAGGAAACTAGTAGACAGGTACTCGCTCTGGGAATTCAGAAGATGGAGCGGTATAGCTTCAAGTCTTGTTTTGTTATTTGCTTATGTATTCTATCTTTTGTGAACACATACTTTGTAAACACTTTCCTTCTAATGAAATGGTTGTTTATTACTTTGATTACTAGGATGCATGTCTTGTGATACTAAACATGACGTCCTCCACCCCAGAACGTTTCCGTCGTTCCGGTTTTGGGGTGTGACAGATTGGTATCAGAGCATTGTTTATAGTGAACTAAGTATATCAACCGATAAAAGATATACAACTATAAATACAATGGGGCTTAAGTGCTCTGGATAATGATATATTTTAAGAGTATAACTATAAGTTATAAAACTATACCTACTTGCTTATACATGTACATACTAGAACAAGTATCACAAGAAGAACAGAACAAAAGTATTTAAAGGTTGAACACTGCGGTCAAACTTGGACAGTTATGTAATCACAGATAGGATCAATATAGCCTGATCAACTATATTCATTCGAGATGTGACCGACATGTGTTTGGGAGTGATGTGGTGTTGCAATAGTCTTAAAACTTACCTAACACCAGTCAAGAGAATGCTAGATCAAGTACATAGAGTTAGAATACTATAGGAGTATTCTAGGATACTATAACACAATAACAAGTTCGAAACATACCAAGTACATTACATTAAAATACTATAGGAGTATTTTAGGCACTATACAAATAACTTATGTGATAACTTAAAAGACCCTTACGGATAGGTCCATAATCTTACAATGTATACTTCCAAGGTTATATATAATTGAGATTTTATAGACTTAGAATTTGTGATTTACGCTTCACTACATGTTCCTTGTTTGGTTGTGGTTTTGGAGTAGGATCACTTATTCGAAGGTATATTTAATCTTGAATTATATACAACTTGTATGCATAGTACAATTATAGAAGGACTCTGTAAGGATCACCCCATAAAGTTACCCTAGATCTCATAGATTCTTTAGACACTTCCATTCTCGCACGACAAACCCAAATAGATGTGACCACTTCCTCATAGTAGTCAACTGAAGAGTCAAAGAAGGAACAACCGAAGTAACCAAAACATCTTATGCGTCACACCTATAAATAATAATCTTGTTTAACTTAATGAGTGAGTGGAGACACTGCTCACATTATATGTTAGGATTATTTTCTTACATGCAGCTGGTAATAGTTATTCAGGCAACATATATTCATTCGAGGATAGCCATTTCAAATTCATAGATTTTATTAGGTATAGACTCTTTTATGAATTGTTTCCAGAACCCTGTGGAAGTCAGGACCCGATACACCCAGAACTAGGATAACCTTCTCTTTTCAGCCTTCGGCTTGTGTCCATTGCTTTAGACTTATTCCGTATCATCTTTGTATTCTTTTAGCAAAGATGCCTCCTCGCAGATCAATCAGACGCGCTACTCCGATAACTCCAACTCCACCTTCGCAATTCGATCCTGCTTCTCTTCAAGCAGCGATATCCTCCGCAGTGGCAACTGCTCTAGCTCATTTCGGTGAAAGTGGTACCCTCGGATATGGTAGCGGTACCCACCTAACCAACCCCGGAGTTACTCACGAACACCCAAGGGAGTGTTCGTATAAGGACTTCATGAACTGCAAACCCAATTCCTTCGATGGAAATGGTGCAGTCATCGCTCTGATGCGATGGTTCGAGAAAATAGATTCGTTCTTCGAAATCTGTTCGTGCCCCGAAGGGAGCAGAGTGAAGTTTGTTGCCTGCACCTTCTCTGACAGAGCCCTGACATGGTGAAGCAGCCATGTTAAGTCACTGACCCTATCAGTGGCTAACTCAATAGGTTGGGAGAACCTAAAAGATTTGATGTTGGAAGAATACTACCCGTTGGGCGAAGTTCAAAAGCTGGAACAAGAACTATGGGAGCTCACGATGGTCGGCTCAGACATAGCGGCCTACACTGACAGGTTTAGTGACCTAGAAGCACTATGCAACAGGATGGTTACCCCAGAGAGCAAGAAGATAGAAAGATACATTTGGGGTCTAACTGCCCCGATCCAAGGAGAGGTATTGTCTTCTAACCCAGCCACATTCGATAGTGTTAAGCGCCTGGCTCAGCGACTCATCGACCATGGAGTTCGTCATGGCGTGGGAGTCCCCGTTCCCGAGCCATCGAGGGAAGAGGACTATGGACAAAAGTCGGGGAACAAAAGGAAGAAGAAGCTAACAACACAGGACACCCCGCAGGAGGAACAAACGAGTACTATGTACACCGCCACAACACCTGCTACTCCAGCACCTGCCAGTCGACATGTTGGAACCCTCCCGAAGTGTGGAAAGTGCAACTATCACCACACCGGAGTATGTCGGGATATGCAGTGGCTGAACTGCCACAGAAAGAGACACACAATCCATTTCTGCAGGGCACCGGCTCAACCGATCTCCCAAGTCCCCGGAGTTGAAGAAAACCAAGCCTGCTATGGCTGTAGTGAGACTGGACACTACCAGGAAGACTGCCCGATAACAAAGAACTCAGGAGTGGATGGACGAATTCTGATGATCACCGCAGGAGAATCGACCTCGGAGTCGCTATCGAGAAGCGGTACGTTTTCGAAATAGTAATTACTTTGAAAATTAATTTATATTTATATAAGATTAAAACTTGGGGATAACACTTAAAAGTAAATATAATAACTCACTTAATGAAGTAGGTCACAGTATTCAAAAGAACTAAGAGATTCGTTCTGAGAAGCTTTGATGGCTTAGTATGTACGTTAGGGTTGTGCATAGCTAAGATTTTGCAGACTTAGAGTGAGTGATTCCGCCTTAATTCCTGTTCCTTGTTTGGTTGTGGATTTGTGGCAGAGTTACTCAGTCGACCGTCTAATTCATCTTAAGTATTCATAACTTGTATATTTCAGGCGATTGTAGTGGTACCAAGGAGGATCGTAGTCTAAGTACCAATACTAGATAACAAAGCACTTTCGCGGTATGTATGTGCACATCGCGGTACGATACGTAGAAGTGTTAACATTAAGGGGAAAACAGAAAGCACTGGAACATTTACAAAGAGTACATTGTCGAACACACTAGGAGTACATTGTCAAACACACAAAAAGTACATTGTCGAACACACTAGGAGTACATTGTCGATCACACTAGGGATACACCATCGTATAACAGACGTTTCTTTCAAATTGGCCAAAACTTTGTTCAGTAAAGAGTCTGTTACTATCATTCGTCATGAATTAGCGTGGTCCTCACGATACTAAGTTCATATGTTTCTATCGCCTCTACCGACAAGTTCACGAAACCTTCGTCATTCATGTCGACAGTCCGACCTAAACCCTAATTTTGTCTTTCGTATTCTAAACCCCGAAGTACTCGTGCGAAGGGTACTTTGTCCTCCGGAGCCTTACCGTCGTATGTCCCCACAGACCGTCACGAGATACCACTCGTCCAACAGACCAAGTTTGAGCACAGAGGCTAAGGATGAATACAACCCACCTATTACCATTCAGTGTATACGCGAGAATGGTATATAATTATGATTACGCAGATTTAGTATGTGTGCTTCCGCCCTATCTCCTGTTCCTTGTTTGGTTATGGACCTGGGGCAGAGTCGCACAACCGACTGTCTAACTAATCTTAATTATATAAGATTTGTATACATGAGGTAATGATAAATGGACCGAGTATGAGTCCCATCATGAACACTAAGGGCAAAGTTGCCTATGTCTACGAGTGGGTATACCGCCAGGCAGAGGCAGCAGATTGAGTTCAGCTTCATAGTCAAGCCTCCCAAGACAACAGGCGGACACGATATCGTTTTGAGTGACCGTTGACAGCTTAAAACCGCACGTTCCTCGCAAATCGAAGAAAACATACACATTAATTAAGCTAATGGAACGCACGTCCGAGGGATTTGTTAGACTGATCGGTGTTCAAAAGTCTATTATTTCTATTTGAGATAATAGAATCACCTTCCAAATTAGGCGGCTACTTCAAGAAAATCCTCGAGGGCTAGGCTAGTCATGAGCATAGCCTACCATCCATGAAACGACAGACATAATGATAGGACGAATTCAATCATTAGGAATTTTGTGGAAAAAATGTATCTCGACTGACCTTGGAGAGGTTTGGGATACCCAAATTGCCAACTAGTCAAGCCCCTTACCATATTAGCATTCGAAGTTGCTCCATTCGAAAACTTTCATTGGTCGAAAGTGTAGAGCCTCTTTGCACTGGACTAGATTAAGTGCCATGCGACTAGTTAGTTGCCAAACATCAGACAACATATTCGTTGATCCAGAAACGTTCGAGGAAACTACCAAGCAGAAAGTGCGAATCCACAAACGACCTAGAACTTCTACAACCAACCAGGAAAGTTATGCCTTCCGTAAGAGCGAAACCTTTGGAACTCTAGGATGGTGATCACGTCGATTAAGGATCTCATCATAGAAGGACATCATGTGTTCCAGATGCATGGATTGCTAAATCCAAAGTGCTTAGGACCATGGGAGATTCTCAATAGAATTGGCCTAACAACGTGCAAGTTCCATCTATTTAGGGAATTCGATACATTTGACCCTATCCTGCCAAGTATATAGAGATTTGAAAAAGCGGTTGTCGGTCGGAACTTTTATCATTCCACTCAGGTAGATCGATGCAAGCAAAAGCCTCGTCCTGGGAAAGAAATCTGTAGAAATCCGGTTCAGTGAAGGAAACCCTCGGAAACCCTAGTCAGTAGAGTCCAGCAAACGAAAGCGAAACTGTACCTCGTGGACTTAGTAACATACATTTTATTTTCCACGTCTCGAACTTGAAAAAGTGTCTGTCCAACGAGACTCTCGTAATCCCACTAGGCGAGAGCGAGATCAACGAGAGCCTCACCTTCATGGAAAAACCAGTAGAGATCATGGACCAAGAGGTCAAGCAAACGTAGCAAAAACCGCATCCCGTTAGTGAAAGGTTCACTGGAATGCCAAGCGAGGACCTGAATTCACTTGGGAGCACGAGAATCAGATGAAACTAAAATATCCTCATCCCTTAGCATAGTCTTCAATTCTTGCTTAAACCCTAATTTCGGGACGAAATTCTCTCTAACGGGGGGATGATGTGACAACCCGAAATTTCTATCTTGTACAACCATTCAATTCAGTTAAAGTCAGACTTGTCTCTGCTAACTTTTAGCACTGTTTAGAGTCTGTTTGAGCATTCTGAGCCTAGTTCATCAAAGGAATCAGTGTTTGGATTTGTCAGTTAAAGTTCCAAACCATCTAGCAAACCGTAAACCTCCTCAAAAGGAGTTTACGGTCAGGACCCTTGAGTTTACGGTCAGGGTGACCGTAAACTCCCTCCTATATATATATATATATATATATATATATATATATATATATATATATATATATATATATATATATATATATATATATATATATATATATATATATTATGATCATTTTGATCATTTCTTCCCTTTCAAACTCAAGAACTTCCAAATCCTCTCAAGTATCATCAAGTTCATCATCCTAGATCACCAAAATCGTAAGTGTTCTTCCTTTTATTTATTGATACATCTCTTAATCTAGTATCATATCATGATTTCATCCATGGAAATCATCTTTTCTTAGATCTTCAAGAAACACCAAGAACACACACTAGTGTTCGTGGACCTTAATCACCATTTCAAGCCTCTATATCGTAAGTACTCCCTCCTTAGCTTGTTATCTAGTTGAAACACCTGATTAGAGCCTTGAAAACATCATTTTTAGCCAAGAACAAGGTGTTTACGGTCTAAGAGTATCTCCTTAGACCGTAAACTCTAATGAAAGGTGCATTAGAGACCCTAAACCCTTCCTAAGGCTAAGCTTGGTCCCTAGAATCTGATGCCCTTGGATGAAGCCCTTGAAACCATCATTGTGCAAAGATTTGATGAGTTTACGGCTGGATCTCTTTAGACCGTGAACTCCATGACCGTAAGGTCATTAGACCGTGAACACTTGGACCGTAAACACATAGGACCGTAAACACATAGGACCGTAAACCATAGGACCGTGAACACATAGGACCGTAAACCATCTTGACCGTAAACACTTATGGTCATGCCTTTTGGACCGTAAACTCTATAGGGTGGCCATACACCCTAGTTATGCAATCTTATGTGATTGTATCCCTTTAATCTTAGAGTTTCCTAGTCTATAAGGGTGTTACCCTTCTTAATTAGTTGTTTAGACACTAATTACATACACATATATGCCATTATATGTCATTTAGGACCCGTTGTGTCTCGGGAGTTCATTTGTGGAACTTCTCATCCTTACGCGCGTATTCGTTTCAATCACCCACAACAGGTGAGTTCATACCCCGTAATGAATCTTTTAACTGTTTTAAATGCTTTTAAAGGGGGGGAATACAAGTTGAACACAATTATAATTGTATAAATGTTTGCTATAAACATCTTTCAAAAGATTGCTTACGTCTTTTAAAAGTGATCAAAACCTCTCAAAAACTCTTTTAAAGTTATGTTACTTTATAGTTTTACAAAACTCCGTTTTTAAAGTACAAGCATAACTTACTAGATAAATGAGCCTTTTCAATAACAGTTCAAGTAAAACATTAGTAAACTATAATAGGTATAGTTTAGGAAGACACTACTCATTACTTCTAGTACAATGAAGCATACAAAGAGCCAGTTCATACATGAGTCAGAACATACTATATGAGAAATAGAACATACCATAACAAGTACAGGAAGGAACATACTATAACAAGTACATGGAGGAACATACTATACTAAGTACCGGGAAAAATCACGTTAATATATCTTTCCGGGTTTGAGTTGACACTGGTATGATTTCACGTACCAGGACTAGCAGGCACGAGGTGATAAACTTAATAATATATCTTTCCGGGTTTGCATTCACACTGGTACGATTTCACGTACCAGGACTAGCAGGCATGAGGTGATACAATATAATAATATATCTTTCCGGGTTTGCGTTGACACTTTCACGTACCAGGACTAGCAGGCACGAGGTGATAAACTTAATAATATATCTTTCCGGTTTGCGTTAACTTTAGTACGATTACACGTATCTGGGTTAGCAGACACGAGGTGATAAAATATAATAATATATCTTTCCGGTTTGCGTTAACTTTAGTACGATTACACGTATCTGGGTTAGCAGACACGAGGTGATAAAATATGATAATATATCTTTCCGGGTTTGCGTTAACTTTAGTGCGATTACACGTATGTGGGTTAGCAGGCGCGAGGTGATAGCAATATATTAAATCGAATTTATTTATACAGAGCACACTTATAACTATTTGGCAGAAATGAATAAATCGTACAATTATACAAAACTTACATTTGTACCAACTAAGTTGTCTAAACGATAGACCATTGAGTAAACTAAACTAGAAACTAATCCGTAAAAGGTTTAATCCATTTTATTAAACCAGTGTAACTTAAAGGACCTTAAGTGGGTAATCCTACAATACCTTAGTTTATACATCAAGGTTATATATAATTAATATCTGATAGGTAATTGGATGTGTGCTTTCCGCCTCATTCTCTGTTCCTTGTTTGGTTGTGGGATTAGGGCAGATTCACCACATTAACTATCTGTTCAATATTATATTACATATAGCTAGTATAAACTAAGTGACTATAGAAGGAATCACTGTGGTTACTATTTTATTATAAGAAATAAGGGTTTTCTTAAAGAATCTTTTCATCAAATATAAAGGAACTATTACAGTTAACTCCGTGAGTACCAAGGGAACACACCCGGGTTATATACAATAAGGATCTAACAACCAATGGGATGTGTGTCATCTGCCTCATTCCCTGTTCCTTGTTTGGTTGTGGGATTATACACACAATCGATTGTTTGTTTACTCTGAGTTTTATATAACTTGTATCCATTTAGTACTCATAGAAAGGATTGTAGAGTCATTTTTACTTATCTTTTTTTAAAGCAGAAAATATAGGATTTTATGGAGGAACAAGTGAACTTTTCTAAATAAAACATACAACTTACTACATCTTACTAAGCTTTCTACAACTTGCTTACATCACTAAAATCTTATCAACTCACCATCTTAATTGCTGATCAACTCTTTCAAAATAACTTGTATTCTCAGGAAACTAGTAGACAGGTACCCGCTCTAGGAATTCAGAAGATGGAGCAGTATAGCTTCAAGTCTTGTTTTGTTATTTGCTTATGTATTCTATGATTTGTGAACACATACTTTGTAAACACTTTCCTTCTAATGAAATGGTTATTTATTACTTTGATTACTATGATGCATGTCTTGTGATACTAAACATGACGTCCTCCACCCCAGAACGTTTCCGTCGTTCCGGTTTTGGGGTGTGACACCTCACTATATCAAGCCTAGACATCATTCCCCTAAGTAGATCAATCGGTATAATGTCTTGGAATCACTGATAAATCTTATTTACAAGTTCATTTATAAGGACTATGAATAAAAATATAAGTTACACTTGAAATAAAACAAATGTAGCTTAAATTACAGAAATTTTAGCGAAAACCGAGAAATTATGCGGGCTGAATCTCGAACCCGAAAACATCATTTTTCGAAAACCTAGACCCCTCAAAACCTTGCTAAATACTCCTATGAAATCCCAATAAATTCAGACTCAAGAAGTAGTAGTATCTTAAAGAGAAAGATGGAAATTGGTGCAAAAATGAAGAAAAATCAAAGGATATATATACTACAGCGGGCGCGCGCCACGCCCTTGTTATGACGTTGTACCACCAATCGCTTGCCACATGTCGTCATTGTATCCATTAACATCCTTTGCTTTTAGAACATGCCACATCGACAATTCTCATGGAACCACGTGTCACGTCCACATCGTGACATGTCGCCTTGTCACTCAGAGGAAGGGGTGGCCGACCATGCCACTTGGCGTACTCTGGTGCCGCTACGTCACTAGCGCATGTATTTTCTCAAACATCTTCAGGTGGCCTTAACTTTCGAATACATGCTCCGTTTTCGACATTCTTTATGTCCCTGGAATTCTCTCGACGAGCTCTACAACTTTCATTAAGGCCTCAAGTGCTAATTCTCACTCTAACTAAAATTCATATATAGACCGGTTTAGCATGTTAAAGTTCGTACGAAGTTTATAACTTTTTCATAAGAACTACATTCTCGTCTTTCTTTATTTCGGCGATTTCATATCCACGAGATCTTCAATTCTCGTTTAGATTGTTTCGGCTAACAATCATATGATTTGAATTTCAATTTCTTTGTGCAAACTACTGCACTGAAACTTCGAAAAATCATAACTTCCTTATAAGAAGTCAGATTTGGATGTTCTCTATATGCACGCTCCCTGTTTTATGATTACTACAACTTTAGTGTAGATCGCTTATACTAATAAGAAACCTATCTAAAATTCACTTTCTATGAGGCAAATAGTCGTGTCGCTTTAATCGCGAAACTTCGAAGAAGCATAACTTCTGCACACGAACTCAGATTTCAGAGTTCTTTATATGTACGAAATCCTTGTGACTATACTATAACTTTGCTTAAAGTTATTTATCCTAAATAACCTTTTATAAAAATTTTGTTTTTATCGTTTATTCTACTTGAATTGTCTAGCCCGAAGTTACAGGCGTTACATGTGTCAATTAAGGTATTCTACCGAAAATAAAATATATACACACCTCACACTCATTTCTTATCGTTCTAAGTTTAAATATAGAAATACTCAAAACTCATAGTTCGCTTAAACTAATGCTCTGACACCAACTGTCACATCCCCATTTTCATGGTCTGAAAAAACCTTTTTTATCTATGCTTATTTTAAATCAGAATATTCTTTATATTGTAGAATTTGTCCCATAAAAGGATTTCTGAAGAAATGTTTTTTATTGGTTTATTAAAAACTCGGGATGTCATAGTTTATACAAGAAACACAAACATAAGCATAGTCATTACATGCCGTACATTAACTTATTGTACTAATGGCCTAAACTCCTCGAATCTCTCGGTGGATTGTACCTTCGTATTGTTACCTGTGATACAAAGAAACTGAATGGGTTAGGGTTGGGATCCTGGTGAGCACATAGAGTTTTAAACCCACAATAATTTTTTTTTCTCAACAAAGAATTAACCCAATTACCTGTTCCTGTTATTCTCACTCTCTGATCCTAAAATGCTAAACTCAAGAGATTTATCGTAAAGGATCTCTGTGAGTAGAAAATATTGATTCGGGGAATTCGTAGCAATATGTGTCAATAAGGAAACCGTGAGGGGGGGGATAAAGTACCTGAGTGAAAAACTTTCTTTTTCCCTAAAAAGTATGATCATTAACACCACTTGATTGTGTTTCACCAGACTATCTAGAATAGTCAGTTGTCGTAATCTATACTTGTTAAATGAGACTCGACCATTTGGATCATGTTCATGAAGCATTTGGAGCACTTGGACATCAATTGATCACTTGGGGTTCATTTAGCATGTGACAAAGGAACGGATCTTCTGAGAGAGGAATGGATCATCAGACAAAGGAACTGATCAAGTGCCAAAGGAACGGATCGTGTACGAGGGGATTTGGAGCACCAGGAAGGAGTTTGGAGCACTTGGAAGAGGTTTGGAGCACTTGGAAGGGATATGGATCAACAAGGGGTCCTTTATGCACCACATGATGAAGAGATGGGCCAATAGGGATGCTCTTGCCCCATGGCACTCCCTCTTGCCCCATGATGCTTCCTGTTGCACCATGCATGGCCTTGTTGCGCCATGCATGTGCCTGTTGCTCCATGGTGATGTTGTTGCTCCATGATTCATTTTGTGCGCCATACTTGATGCTCTTGCGCCATTTACATCCCTGTTGCGCCATCTCGGGTTGCTGTTGCGCCATGAAGAACCTATGGCGCCATCATGGACCATCTTGGTATATGATGTGCCATATTGATTCCTTTGTTCTGCCATGTTGATCCAAGTATGCCTAGAAGATGATAATGGTCAAGAATGTTCCGGAAGATGTTGCATGGCAGATTGTGATTGGTTGTCACCTTTCATGGGCCTATGGGCCACTAGGCTTGGCCCATTAGGGTTTTAGGTCTGATCCCTCAAGTATAAATAAGGATGCATACTAGGTTATTTTGTATCTTTAATTCTAGAGTGATAGGAGAATATATGTGTAATTGTACTTGTAACCTCTATGTTGAGAGCTCTGAAATAAAGAATAGTCCCCTCCTGCCCGTGGACGTAGGTCACCTTGACCGAACCATGTAAATACTATGTCTCGTGTGCTTTTGGTTTTGCTAGTTATCCGATTTACTTCCTAACAGGTGGTATCAGAGCAGCGGTTTGTATTCCTGTGATTGAAGATGTCTACTCATAAGTTCGATTTGGAGAAGTTCAATGGCTCAAATGAATTCACTTTGTGGAAGGTGAAGATGAGGGCTCATCTGGTTTAACAAGGATGTGCGGCGGCACTGAAAGGAGAGGCGTAACTGCCAAAGGACATGGCGGCTGATAAGAATGTGGATATTCTGACGAAATCACATAGTACCATTCTATTGAGCTTGACAGATGAAGCACTGAGAGAGGTTGCGGATCAAACAACTGCTTCTGGGCTCTGTGATAAACATTGTGACAAGTACTAGAACAACTCACTGACGAACAGGTTGTATCAGAAGCAAAGGTTGTACACTCTCAGAATGTCTGAAAGTACCCAAGTGAAAGATCATTTGGATAACTTCAATCGCATCATCATGGATCTACAAGGTGTTGATGTGAAGATTGAAGATGAAGACCAGGCGCTCATTCTCTTATGTTCACTTCCTAACTCATATGAGAATTTCTTTAATACCACGCTCTATGGTAGGACAACGATCACTATGAATGACGTGAAGGACTTCTGATGTCCAAGGAACTGAAAAGAAAAGTTCCAGGTGGAGAGGAGGTGTCCAGTTCTAGTTTGTTTGCAGGGAGAGGGAGGACAGAAGAGAAGAAAGGGGGAAACAGAGGGAGATCATGTTCAAAATCGAAGTCTAAAGGCTCATCAAACATGAAATGTTATAACTGTAAGGAGAAGGGGCACTTCAACCGAAATTGTCCACAGCTGAAGAATGGGAACTCCAAGAGTGAATCAAGCAGCAATAACAATATTGTTGTGGTTTAGGGAAGTTCTGATGAAGGGGACGATGGTGATGTATTGACTGTGTGTACATCAAGTTCTGTTGATACTTGGGTCTTGGATTCTGGAGCATCCTATCACATGACATATAATTGTGACTGGTTCGACTCCTTTAAAGAGTGGGATGGCATAGTCAAGATGGGTGATGATTGAGTGAACAGTATCAAAGGTAGTGGCATGGTGCAAATCAAGATGCATGATGGCATGGTCAGGAAGTTATATTGCTGGTACGTTCCAGAACTTCGGAAGAATCTAATTTCTCTTGGCATATTTGCTAAGAATGGGATGAGGTATGCTGGTGAAGATGACTGGGTCAAAGTGACCAAAGGCTCTCTGGTTATAATGAAAGGGAAGATGAATCGTGGAGGGATCGATATCCTAGAAGGCAGTACGGTTATGGGAACGATGGCTATCTCCCAAACCTTGAATGAAGGTGATGACAAGACAGAGTTGTGGCATCGAAGGTTGGGGCACATGAGTGAGAAGGGCATGCCAGTTCTAAGTAAACAAGAACTGCTTGGTGGAGAGGCTACTGGAAAGATAAAGTTTTGTGAAGCTTGCGTCAAGGGAAAGCATCGCAAAGTGAAGTTCGGTACCGGTTAACACACAAGCAAGGAAATCCTGGAGTATGCTCACTTAGATTTGTGGGGTCCTGCACCAGTGAAGTCTCAAGGAGGATGCTCATACTTTGTGACATTCATTGATGACTATTCAAGGAAGGTTTGGTTGTACTTTCTGAAGTCGAAGGATGAGGTGTTTGGGAAGTTCAAGGAGTGGAAGACCATGGTTGAGACAAGGACTGGAAAACAGGTCAAGTCTCTGAGGACAGACAATGGGTTGGAGTTCTTCAATGCTCCATTTAACAATTTATGCAAGGCAGAAGGTATAGTGAGGCACCGCATTGTACGACACACACCACAGCAAAATGGAGTGGCAGAACGTATGAACCAAACACTCATGTAGTGTGCAAGATGCATGCGGATATTTGCTAACTTATCTATGCAATTTTGGGCTGAAGTAGTTAACACTGCATGCAATCTGGTGAACAGATCAGCATCAACTGCAATAGACTTCAAGACTCCTCAAGAGGTATGGTCCGGGAAACTCTCTGACTATTCTGGTTTATGTATATTTGGAAGCCCCACATATGCTCATGTGATTGATGGTAAACTTGAGCCAAGGGCAATGAAGTGCATATTTCTAGGATATGCGACAGGAACAAAAGGTTATCGACTGTGGTGTACAGAAGAAGGAAGAACTCCTAAATTTATCATGAGCAGAGATGTGACCTCTGATGAATCTGCCATGGGTAACCAGAGATGAGGTGAAAAAAGTCAAGCAGGGAACAAAGATCAGGGTGCTAAATAGAAGGTGTAGTTTGTATCTCAAACTCCAGATAGAGTTGTGTTAAGTGAAAAAAGCAAGGCGGCAATGAACAGCGTGGACAAGATGAAACCCAAGAGCAATACATGGGATCTTCGTCTAGTCGTGATGATGCCGTGAAAGATGATGGGTCTGAATATATAGCAAGGAGAATATCGAAGAGGGTTATTCAACAACCTGACAGATATGTGAGATGTGTGAATTCAGGTGAACTTGACTCCATTGCTTTTTCCTTTGCAACTGGAGAAGACATTGACACCAAGGAGCCTCAATCGTATAAAGAGGTTGTGGCCAGTAAAGAAGAAAATGACTGGTTAATGGCCATGAATGAAGAAATGCAATCGTTAGAGAAGAATGAAACATAGGATCTTGTTCCATTACCAAAGGGAGCAAAGCCAATGGGATGCAAGTGGATCTTTAAGAAGAAGGAAGGGATACCTGGAGTTGAACCTACTAGGTTCAAGAGAAGGTTGGTGGCAAAAGGGTTCTGTCAGAAAGAAGGAATTGATTATCACGAGGTGTTCTCACCGGTCATGAAGCACAAGACAATTCAGGTTCTTTTGGCCATGGTGAGTGCATTTGATCTGGAGCTTGAATAGCTTGATGTAAAAACTGCATTTCTTCATGTAAATTTAGAAGAAAAGATTTATATGTCCCAGGCAGAAGGGTTCCTTGATGCTAAGAAGGACCATGTATGTTTGCTGAAGAAATGCATGTATGGTTTGAAGTCGTCTCCACGACAATGGTACAAGAAATTTGATTCATTCATGATCTCGAATGGCTACACTCGGAACCAGTTTGACAATTTTGTTTACTTAAAGAAATTGTGTCAAAATTCCTACATATATATGTTGTTGTATGTTGATGATATGCTCATCGCAGCCAAAGACATGGCTGGAATAAATGACTTGAAGGCGACCCTGAAAAATGAGTTTGAGATGAAGGATTTTGGAGCAACAAAGTAGATATTGCGGATGGAGATACAAAAGGGATAGAAAAGAAGGGAGGTTGTGTATTTCTCAACATAAGTACATTGAGAAAGTTCTGCAATCCTTCAAATGTGATCAGTCCAAGCTAGTTGGAACTTATTTGGCGGCTCACTTTAAACTTGGTCCAAGTACTATACCCACTACTAATGAACAAAGGAAGTACATGAGCAGGGTTCCATACTCCAGTGATGTTGGAAGTCTCATGTATGCTATGGTTTGTACCGGACCTGATTTGGCTCATGTAGTTAGTGTGGTTAGCAGGTTTATGAGTAATACTAGGAAGACTCATTAGGAAGCTGTAAAGTGGATATTGTGATACTTGATGGAACGACGGATGTTTTCTTGGTGTATGGAGCAAATACGAAGAGTGACTTAGTGGGATATGTTGACTCCGATTGTGGTGGTGACTTGTTGAAGCGTAGGTCGTGAACGTGCTACATATTCACTTTATTCGGATGCGCCATCAGTTGGAAGTCAACATTACAAGATACCGTTGCTTTGTCTACAACTGAATCCGAGTACATGTCCATGATGGAAGGAATAAAGGAGGAAATATGGTTGCAAGGGCTTATGTAGAGTCTTGTTCTGAAGGTGGAGAAACCTGTCTTGTATTGTGATAGTCAAAGTGCTTTGAGTCTGGCAAAGAATCCTGTATATCACGAGAAGACGAAGCACATTGATGTCAGGCTGAATTTCATTCGGGATATTCTGGAAGGAGACAAGTTTTCAATATTGAAGATTGATACCAAGGTCAACCCAGCGGATATGTTGACAAAGTCGTTGCGCACGGAGAAGTTTAAGCTTTGCTTGGACTTGGTTGATGTTTGTAGGAGATAGGTCCCTTCGGAGACGAATGGCAGGAATAGAGAGGAAGTTCTTGTTCGAGGTGGAGTTCAGAGGATGCTCAAGTCAAGGTGGAGATTGTTAAATGTGACTTGAGCATTTGGATCATGTTCATGAAGCATTTGGAGCACTTGGACCTCAATGGAGCACTTGGGTTTCATGGAGAATGTGACAAAGGAGCGGATCTTCTGAGAGAGGAATGGTTCATCAGATAAAGGAACTGATCAAGTGCCAAATGAGCGGATCGTATACAAGAGGGTTTAGAGCACCTAGAAGGAGTTTGGAGCACTTGGAAGAGGTTTGGAGCACTTGGAAGGGATATGGAGCAACAAGGGGTCCTTGTTGCACCACATGATGAAGAGATGGGCCAAGAGGGATGGTCTTGCGCCATCTTGTTCTCCTCTTGTGCCATGATGCTTCCTGTTGCACCATGCATAGCCTTGTTGCGCCATGCATGTGCCTGTTGCTCCATGGTGATGTTGTTGCTCCATGATTGATGTTGTGCGCCATACTTGATTCTCTTGCACCATTTAGATCCCTGTTGCGCCATATAGGGTTGCTTTTGCGCCATGAAGAAGCTATTGTGCCATCATGGACCATCTTGGTACATGATGCACCATATTGATTCCTTTGTTGTGCTTAGAAGATGATAAACCTCAAGAATGTTCCAGAAGATGCTACATTGTGGATTGTGATTGGTTGTCACCTTTCACGGCCCTATGGACCACTGGGCTTGGCCCATTAGCGTTTTAGGTTTGATCCCTCAAGTATAAGTATGGATGCATGCTAGGTCATTTTGTATCTTCAATTCTAAAGTGATAGGCGAATCTCTGTGTAATTGTACTTGTAACCTTTATGTTAAGAGCTCTGAAATAAAGAATACTCCCCTCCTGCCTGTGGACATAGGTCACCTTGACCGAACCACGTAAATACTGTGTCTCATGTGCTTTTGGTTTTGCTAGTTATCCGCTTTACTTCCTAACAATACTCTAGTAGATGACTGGTCCCGGTAAAACAATGTGTGGCCTCTTACCATTATTTTATTTTCCCAAAACCCTTTACTACCCAATGTAAATTCAAATATGATAAAGTAATTTATATAAGTAACATCATATCATATTATTGAACATAGCACGAATATCAAGAACATAGATAGTTAGCACATATATCAATTAATAGATACTTCATATCTATGTGTAAGTTGAAAGTAACTACACACCCACATGTTAAAAGTGTATGCCTTGGAATTTGGGCTGCATTTCGCCTAAGCACCTTGACTTATCCATTGATGTGACCTAGGTATGATTATTACTAAGTCTTAGTCTGATATTCCACATGACTAATGATAGCCTAGATTCCTCAACAATCCTAATGTATACATCAAATCTATCAAGTAAGGAATAACCAGGTAGGGTCCGTTTGGAAATCCCAATTTAAACACCTCATTATATCCAACCTATACATCACTCCCGTAAGTACGCCAATCAATATTTTGACTTGGAGTCACTGATAATGTTATTTATAGGTTCATAATAATGACTATGAACATACGTATAAGTTACACCTAAAATAAAATAAGTGTAACTTAACTTACAGAGATTTTACAGAAAATCAGGAAATTGCACGGGCAGAACTTCGAAACGGAAAGTTCTATTTCGTCGAACTCCTAGATATGCTAGAGCCCCGCCAAATTACGCAAGAAATCCAAAAAATTCAAACTCAAGAAGGATGAATGCTTTAGAGAGAAAGAGACTTGAAGTTTGTATGAAATGAATGAAAATCTATATATATATATATATATATATATATATATATATATATATATATATATATATATATATATATATATATATATATATATATATAGGCTTGTCGAACGCATGTCGCGCACAGACAAGTGGCATGTTGCGCCTCCTGTCGTGCTGACCCCTCTTAGCAGCTTCGAAGTGTCACGTCTAGATCTTGCCACGTCATTGCTTCTAGAAGATTGCCACATGTCCTTTTTTTAGTGCCACGTGTCTAGTTCTCGTGGTGCCACATCACTTTCTCTCGGGGGAGAGTCTGACCGATGACCATGCCACGTGGCATATTCCGGTGTTGCTACGTCACCAGCGTAGATATTTTTCACGTAGATCTTTGGATGACCGTAACTTCGCATATGAGCTCCGTTTCCGACGTTCTTTATGTCCGAGGAATCCTATCAACGAGTTCTATAGCTTTCGTTAAGGTCTAAACTGCTAAATCTCACTCTAACTAAAATTCATATTTAGACCGGTTTTGATTGTTAAAGTCAGTGAGAAATTCATATCTTCTTCATACGAAATCCGTTCTCGACTTTCTTTATATCGACAGACTCATATTTATGAGATCTTCAACTCTCTTTTAGATTGTTTCAGCTAACAATCAACCGATTTGATATTCTATTTTTGTGTCCGCATTGGTACGCAGAAACTTCGAAAAATAATAATTTTTTCATATGAAGTCAGATTTTGGCGTTTTCTATATGCACGATCTCGGTTTAACGAATACTCTAAATTTATTTTAGATTACTTAGCGAAATAAGGAATCTATCTAAAATTCCCTTTTTACGATATACATAGTCGTGTTGGTTTAATCGAAAAACATCGAAGAATCATAACTTATTCATACGAACCAATATTTCATAGTTCTTTATATATACGGAATCTAGGTCACATATACTATAAATTTGGTTAAAATTATTTATCCTAAATAATCTTTTATAAAAATGTCATTTTATCGTTTTTTGTATCTTAATTGTTTAGCCCCAATCTACATCTGTTACAATATCTTCATCAACAACACGATCTTTACTTTTGTTTTGATCTTTATCTGTAACATAATCTTGTTGATAATTTGAATTTTTTGTTGACGTCATAATCATCATTAGTTGAATGTAACAACTCATAATCATCATTAGCACGATACTCCATGAAAGTCATATCATCTTCAACACTAACCGAATTTCTATTATCAGTAAAAAAAACTCCACCGATTTTCATATTTGGAAATATTATATAATATGATTTTGAATAAAAACTATAATCGTTGATATATTATCATTTGTATAAATAATAATTAAGATTACGTTTATTTTGGAAACCATCCAAAATATGGATTCCACAAACATTTTAAAATGGTAAATGAAAATATTAATATTTTTCTTTGATAATTAATTTATTCAGATATTTAAAAATGATTGGTCCATATCATTTATCAATTTTACACAATAATTATGTTATCAAAACAATATATATATATATATTGTTTTGATGCATTCTATTTCGTCAAATGTTAAGGGGTCAAAAGGGAAACGGGTCCAACGTTTGAATGGGTGACCTTCGAGGATTTTATTAAGATGTTGTCTCAATCATGGAATGAAGAACATGGGTCCTAAGACAAACAACATATCTATAAACAAATAAAATAAAAACAATTAGAGACAAATGAATGGACAATTTCCTTGGGTATCATCAAGCTAGGGATCTTGTTCCCCGTTGATATAATGTATATCACACACACAAAACATATATATATATATATATATATATATATATATATATATATATAGAGAGAGAGAGAGAGAGAGAGAGAGAGATTTAAAATAAAATAGAGATCTTGAGATTCAACCTTAGCCGCAAAATTCACATTTGCCTCTCTAACCCCGCGACATACCGGGGCGGCGGGTCAGTTAGAATAATAAATGATTATGTAGCGTCGTCCGTTTCTTTCACCTCCGCCACCTTCCCCACCACCACAATTGCCACCGCCACCATCACTACAACCACCTCTGCCACCAGCTAACCCCACCACTGCAACCTCTGTCACTTATATCACCGTCACCTATGGCACCACCACCTATTCTGCCATCAACCGTTATAATCATATATGCTTACTTAATATGTGAACACACATATATGTCTAATCATTTATGATTAAACATATACGTATAAACATGTATAATCACATATGATTATACCTCTCTGTCATATAATTATTTATGATTAGACATACCCCGTTGCTGCTGGTATGTTGGATCGTTAGAGCGGCAAATAAAAAAATATGTGACTGAGGTTGAATCTCAAGATCTCTATTTTTTTTTAATTTCAAGTGCACTGTCCTTTATATATATATATATATATATATATATATATATATATATATATATATATATATATATATACACACACACACACGTAAAAGATCAACAATGAAACATTTTAAACCATCGAACGAATGAACCATTATTATTATTATTTTTTTATGTTTTAGAGATTATTCTTTATCGGAAAAAAAAACTAAAAATATATAAATTCATAATTTCACATTGTGAATGCTAAAAAATAAATTATATATTTTTTAGTCTGCCACTGGGGTACAGCAAGGCGACCCCTTGGGCTTTCTTCTTTTTGCCCTCGTTGTGCACCCGCTTGTACACACAATTAGAGACAATTGTAAGCTCCTTCTCCATGCTTGGTATCTAGATGATGGGACTTTCATTGGAGATTCAGAGGAGGTGGCTAGAGTGTAGAACATTATTCGGGTAAATGGTCTAGGCTTGGGTCTTGAGTTGAACATCAAGAAAACGAACATTTTTTGGCCCTCCTGTGACGGTAGAAAGCTTTGCGCCGATTTATTCCCAATGGATATAGGGAGACCTTCTTTGGGGGCGAAGCTCCTTGGGGGGGGGGGGTTGTTAGCAAAGACGCAGGGTTTATTAGCAGACCAGCCATGAAGAGAGCGGTCAATGATGTTGATTTGATGGGTCTTCTTCCACAACTATGTGACCCGCAGAGTGAGCTCCTTTTTCTTCGATCATGTATGGGCATTGCAAAACTTTTCTTTGGTTTAAGGACATGCCAACTGGTGCACATAGAAGAGGCAGCTTTTTTTTTGACAAAGTATTGCGCAGGTCAATCGAGGATATGGTGGTATGTGGAGGCCCTTCTTTGGAGACATCTGGTGGCGTCTGGCTTCCTTACCTATTCGTGTCGGTGGTTTGGGTTTGTACTCAGCATACGAGATTTCCTCCTACACATTTGTAGCCTCGAGGGCCCAATCTTGTGTTGCATAAGGTGTCTAAGTCCATAACTATATTTAGTATGTACTTGACCCGGCTTGGCATGGTCCATTTGGGTTGCTCGGCATCTCAACAATTGGATAGACAAAATGAGAATAAGGACACTTATGATTTGTTAATATATTCTTATATATATTAATATGAAATCATATTATTTAATTAGTACTGATCAAGAATTAATTTGGGATTAATTTTGTGATCAAAAGAGACTAATTAAATATATGAGGATTGATTATGCAAATCTTTCATTCTTATAAAGTGGGCTTATGGTTCATGATTCACTAGATTGGGCTAGGACCCATTGGGTGCTCCATGGATGCTCCATGGAGGTTAAGACCCATGGATCATGGGGGAAATGAAAAGCCATGCACATTAGGGTTTACATGGTGTAACCCTACATATGACACACCATAAAAGAAACCTCATAGCAAGCAAAATCGGCCACTAAGACAAGAACAAGAGGGCTAGCCGATTTTTGAGTGAAGGTGTTATACTATCAAGTTATTCCAAGAGTTGTGGTGGTCTGTGAAACATTTGAGGCATCACATTTGGGATGCTAGGCTCACAAGGTCTAGAGGAATCCAAGCAACTACAAAGGTATGTCATTCTACTAGTTTTTATATTACAAGTACCCCATGCCATGCTAGTTAGGATGAGAACCTTGTAAAATTCTTATTTGCATATATATTAGAGAAAACATAGATCAAAGGTTTCTAGGGTTGCATGTACACCATAGGAGTGTTAGAATGCTCAAAACCCATCATTGGTATTAGAGCCTAGGCTTGTTTTCTGTATACTTGATGCAAAATGCTTGAAAAGTCGAAATTTCTGCTTACTGTTCAGTGAACTCGTCGAGTCCATGGGGGGATTCGACGAGTCCAAGTGAAAATGCATCCTACTCGTCGAGTAGGTTCTTGCACTCGGAAAGTAGGAGCCTCTGTGTGCAGAATTTCGAGTTTTGCTGCTGGAAATAGACTAGAATCATTACCCTAAACTGTTTTGGACTTATAAAACTTGTTTTTGATGTGATAATGATTATGCTAATCCATTTACAATGGTTATTATCATTTTTTCAAGTTTTATATATGTTTATATGATTCTTGAAATAGTTGATATGAATATTCATGCTTATGAGTTTTAGAATGATCATAGGAATTATTTGAAAGTTGTTTGATGATATAATTCTTGATCTAAATGTTATTGATGGAGTCCATAATGTGTCCTCAAGTTATGGATTACCAAAATTCACTTCTTTAAATTTTCATTAAAGAACCATAGGTTACATAAAATGAAGAGTCTTCATTTTAATAAACCATTAAACCCATAAGTTATGAACATTAAAGGTTTTGAATAGTTTCAAAACTTTCCCTTAAGTTTTGAAATTTGTAAAGTCACTTTAGAAAACTTTAATTCCAAACCCTAGAGTTTTAAAAGTTAAAATTCAACCCTTATACTTTATAGTATTATAAGTTAATAATATATATATATATATATATATATATATATATATATATATATATGTATATATATATATATGTATGTAACACCCGGTCTCAGGTACACATTTAAATTTAAATCAAACTTCATATTTTACCCTTGGACTCGGCGAGTTGGAGGCCCAACTCGTCGAGTAGGATCGACTCCGGGTCGGGGGACTAAGTGACCTACACAACAAGTCGGAAGACCTACTCGACAAGTCGGAAGACCGACTCGGCGAGTAGGAGCTGTCTGATTGAAACCCTAAATTGGAGGGTTTGCACCCTATTTAAACATCTTATGAGGCTTCCACCCTAGCCTCCATCACCTTCAAGCTCTGTCCTCGAAACCCTAATCAATTGTGAGCATTCTTGAGCATTTTGTGCCTTTCCTTGTGATTTGAAGATAGAAGAAGAAAGGGGAAAGCTTGGTGAATCAAGAAGCAAGTTAGTGGATCCAGAGTTGTGGTTGCACTTCCATTTATTTGAGGTAAAAAACTCCTACCTTGACTCCTTATTTGTTAGATCATCTTTGAGGCTTTAATCTTGACATCTTTGGGGACATTTCCAAGCCATTTCGGGTTGTAGAGTGTAATATAGGGAAAAATGCTTCAGATCTGGAACCTTGGAGGGTTCTCATGGCATAAAGGTGCCAACTTTATGGCCATGAGAACCCCATGCATGTAATAGACCCTATTTTTGGTCTTTTAAGCTTAAAAGTCCCATGCATGGACGTAAAGTTCGTGACTTTACGTGTTATATCGACCTTAGGAGCCCAGATCTACCCTTTGGATGAGATTAGCACAATAGAAATCGAGTTATGGGCATGGACATTAGTTGACTCGACGAGTCGTTCATGGGACTCGGCGAGTCGGGGGGCTTGGTTCCCCAACCTTTTCTTATTCGAAGGGATCTAGTTGAGTCTAGAATGGATCCAGATGAGTCCAGAAGGGGGACTCAACAAAATAGACGTATTTATGGACCTGGAAACCATGGGACTCGGCGAGTGTATGAACACACTCGGCGAGTCCAAGGGAATCTACCAACCCATGAAGACGGACTCGATGAGTAGTTCATACAACTCAGCGAGTCACAGGCTAGTCACACTCTTATGATGAAGATGAACTCGACGAGTTCGAGGATGAACTCGGCGAGCCAGATGAAGATAGTCCCGATGCTATGTTTGAAGGAGAACTCATCGAGTTGTTGCTAGACTCGACGAGTAGAGTCGGGGTTGGCAACAGATGAAAGAATCAGACTCGACGAGTTGGTGAACCAACTCGGCGAGTCAGGTCAACTGGGTGTTGACTTTGACCAGGATGTTGACTTAAGCCAGGGGTATAATGGTCATTTTACCCTAAGGGTAGTTATCAGTTTTTAACTAAGTACCTTTATGGAAATTTATAGTCGGAGAGTCGTCGGAGCAGCAGACAGAGATTCCTCACCCAGAGTTGCAGCAGTGAGTCACACGTCGTGAGTTTTCCTCCAGTAGAAACGGGTCTAAGGCACCAATGTCGGCTCGTTTACGTAGTAGAGTATGTCAGGGTGAGCCCGATGCTGGGGTTAGCCCGATGCAGTTTATATATTTCCGGACTTCGGTCCGATGCCGGGACGGTCCCGAGAAGTAGTTAAGTATGCTTGATGTCTTTTTGATTCATGCATGTATATATGTTATGTGTTATGTATTCCGGACTCCGGTCCGATGCCGGGCAAGCCCGATGCAGTATATGCGATTATGTTATATGTTATGTGTTAAGTGTTCCGGGTAAGCCCGATGTCGGGGCAAGCCCGATGTATGTTAGTCATCATGCCATGTATTATGTATTTTGGGGCAAGCCCGTTGTATGGTAGTTATGTGTTATATGTTATTTGTTCCGGCCTTCAGTCTGATGTCGGGGCAAGCCCGATGCAGATTATGTGATTATGCTATGTATGTGTCGGGGTAAGCCCGATGCCGGGGTGAGCCCGATGCCCGATGCGGTCGGATGTCGGGGTGAGCCCGATGCTGGACAGGATTCCGATGCCAAGTAAGCCGATGTCGGGATTCGTCCCGATGTAGTTGGGAGTAGTCCTAGAGTTATGTTATTTGTTATATGTGCTTTGTATGGTATGTGGTAGTTTGGGGGGAAACTCACTAAGCTTCGTGCTTACAGTTTTCAGTTTTGGTTTCAGGTACTCAGCTAGTAAAGGGAAGGGCTCGAGTTGATGGCATGGCACACACCACAGTTTTATTAGCCTGGGAGCTTACTCTGATATTTTATGCGAGACAGTTATATGTTGATAGATTTTATGAGATTTTGAGACACATGATGGATGATTTTATTTTATGGTGATAACATTATGTTTGCTAAATGATTTTAAAAACGAAATTTTTGGCTTGTATTTTTGGGATGTTTCAATATATATATATATAAGATCAAGTCAGTCTTACCGTTAGTAGGCCTCATTCACGAAGTCGGTCTATAAGGGGGGTATAAGGTTGTTGCCTGTAAAATGGCAGCTTAATGGGTGTCTACTCTCACCCACCGCTTCCTTGACTGGTGGAGGGTCGTTAGCCGAATGGGTAGGACAAGGACTATAATTCTTTAAAAGTATAATGATAAATGTAAAGTAACTAAACCTTTTGTAAATTCCCAATCTTAGTTACTTTAGGAAAAATGTGAAATTGGTACTAACCCATGAAATTACACTTTGTACCTTACCAAGTCATTGATGGAGCGTGTGTGGGTAACCGACACACTAACATAGACTAGTAAGAGTGGCAAAGGGTGACTTAATATTTATCATGGATCGGTGGAGCGCGTGTGGGTAACCGGCACATCAATTAGGTGATAAATATTAAGGGTACCAAGTTAATTTGCATGGTTATTCACACCTTGTTTGTGATCCTCGGCATCCCAGTCACAAACTTGAGCGGGCACAATCGAGATTTAAACATGCCATTGAAAAGTTCAATGAATTCCAAAACATCTAGGAGTTTCAATCAAATTAAAACCTAATAATTTATTTCGTTTTCCATGGTGGAAATTGGTGAATCGTCATTCGCCTACCTTCAAATATTTTATAGCTTGGATTACGGCATCCCACTTCCAAGTTATAAAGTATTGTGTTGGGTCCTACCCTTGATATTACATTTGGGTGTCTTATTAAGGATTCTATATCTAATCTAAACTTGACTTTCTTCTTTTCAGATGTCTTCCAACAATGTTGCTTCTGGCTTAAACCCTACCGGCTCCTTCTCTCTCATGAACCTTTGTAGGAGAGTCATCTTTGATGGTTCAAACTTTAATGATTGGATCAGGAACATCAGGATGGTCACTCGTTACGAGGACAAGGAATATGTCCTCGACAAGGAGCTGAAGAAAATTGATGAGTCTACTGCTACTCCAGAGGAGATCGCTGAATTTAGGGCACATGAGAGAGATGCTACCAAGGTGGCATGTATCATGTTGGCCACAATGAAAGCTGAACTCCAGAAGTCCTATGAGGACTTTTACCCTTTTGAGATGCACATGGACCTAATGGACCGCTACCATCAAAGTGCTCGTCAAGAGAGGTATGAAATCATCTCTTCTATGATAACAACCCGAATGAAGGATGGTGAACCCATCACGGGCCACATGCAGAAAATGCAAAGGTTTGTGGACCGTTTGCTGAAGTTGAATGTGAACTTCCCAGAGGAGTTGGCTATTGACATCATACTGCACTCCTTACCTACTTGTTATGATCAATTCCGAATGACCTATCACATGAACAAGGAGGAGGTCACACTTAGCAAACTTCAAGGGCTTTTGAAGACCGCTGAAACTGGTCTTAAAGGCAAATCGGTTGTTACCACTCCTACTCCTACTGCCACCCCTGTTCTGGCAATCGAGCAAAGTAGAGGGAAGAAGAGGAAGACCCCTTCGAAGGGTACCAAGGGAAAGTCTCTTGATGGCTCCTCTTCAAGTGGAACCAAATATGGTTTTGTCACTCCTTCTGCCAACCCAAAAGAAGCTCAATGCTTTTATTGTCACGAAAAGGGGCACTGGAAACGAAACTGCCCCAAGTACCTGCAAGATGTTAAGGATGGGAAGGTCAAACCTACCCATGCAGGTATTTACACTATATTGTCTAATAACTCACCACATACTACTTCTTGGATTCTTGATACAGGTTGCGGTATTCATATATGTTCTGATTTGCAGGGCCTAAGAAGAAGTGAGGATGTGGAGCACAGAAAGATAAACTTGATCATGGGGAATAGGAAAGTTTCACCTGTCACCAAGATTGGAGTCTATTCTTTGTTGCTAAGTAGTGGGTTAGTGTTAGATTTGAATAAGTGTTGTTACTCGTCTGAAATGGCGAGAAATATTATTTCCTTTCATAGTTTGTACAAACAAGGGTTTACTTTTTCATTTGATAATGAATGTGGTGGTATTAATGCTTTTTATAATAATGTTCTTTATTTTAAAGTATTACCTTGTGATGGTGTATATGAAACTGTGTCGGTTGTAGATAACTTAGGAAATAATGTGTTGCATATCGATTCTTCCACTAGTTTGGATAAAGCATCCTTGTGGTATTGTCGTCTTGCACATGTCAACAAGAAGCGCATATGCCAACTCCAAAAGGCTGGAGTCTTGGAGTCATTTGACTTAAAGTCGGATGATAGTTGACAAAGTCACCCTTTACTGGTACTTGTGCTAGGGGTGAAGGTTTGTTGGACCTCATACACACAGATGTGTGTGGACCCTTCAGAACCACCACAAGGGATGCTAACCGCTTCTATGTGACTTTTACTGATGATTACAGTAGATATGGTTATGTCTACTTAATCAAGTATAAGTCAGAAACCTTTGAAAAGTTCAACGAGTTCAAACATGAAGTGGAGAATCAGTTGGGCATGAATATTAAGATGCTCCGATCCGATCGAGGAGGAGAGTATCTTAGTACAGAGTTCCTTGACTATCTTATGGAATGTGGAATTATTTCACAATTGAAACCTCCCAGAACACCACAACTTAATGGTGTGGCTGAGAGGCGCAATCGAACCTTGTTAGACATGGTTCATTCCATGATGAGTCGAGCTTCGTTACCAATCTCATTCTGGGGGCATGCATGTGACAACCGTCAAATTTCGGTCAAGTCAAAGTCAAACAAAGTCAACAAGTCAAACTGGTCAACTCCAATAACCCTTGTATGTTAGGGTTTACGTTATGTAATCACTATACAATTCGCTATTTTAATGAGAAATCATCATTTGGAAAGTTCATGTGTTTGATTTTCCTTAGCCTTAACAGTGCTAAACAACGAACCAAAACGATAAAACATTATTGCACACTCATTGGGAGTGTGTACGACACTAAAACACGGTTTAACGGGGTTTACGAACCTTGCGTTATGAAGCCGGACACTCAAATTAATCACAAACAAAACCTCTCTAAATCGTTTTCACTCTATCTCTTTCTATTTGAAATCTCTCCCAAATCTCTCTCAAAAGTTCCCATAACTTTTTGGAATCATTGGGTCATCTCGACCCTTAACCGGGTCAAAAACCACTTGAAACGGGGTAAAAACGGGTAAAATAGCCTTAAGGACCCAAAACGGAAACTTCAGGACCGAAGCCTCTCATCAGGACCGAAGCTGAAGCCTCTCAGGAGACCGAATCCGAAGCCATCAGACAGCAGCCTCGCATGCGAGGGTCCGAAGTCTCAACCCCCATCCGAGAGGTCTCGCAGACGGCCCCTTTTTACCGGTTTTTCGACTACGACTTCGTTTTAACTCCGTTTTTCATTATTTTAACGTGGGATTTTCACCCAAAACTTTATTTTATAAACTAAGACCCCAAAATATATAAATCTCCAGGGTTTTTATAAAAATGTATTAAAAGAATTGGTGGTTGGACTAATTATTGAGGGAATATTTGCTTTTCCTTATTTTATGACAAAAGCAAACCACCACCACCTCACTCTATGATCAGCCATTCTTTCCAACCACCCCTTGTCTCTTTGGGGGACCTTTACACCCTATCTCCAGCTCTTCCCACGTTCTAAGAGCTGGAGGATTGGTCCTCTCTCCTCATTCTCCTTAAAAGCCATTTCATTCTACACTTAGCAACCAAGAACACTCTCTAAAATTCTCTCATCTTTTCTCTCAACTTCAAGAACTTCAACGCTTTCTCCAGGAATTTTTTTCTTCAATTAATTCTCGAATCATCAAGACATCTTCTTAGTGTTCTTGGGTTGAACACTTCCTCTCTCTCACTTTCATCTACTGAAACCACATAAGGTGAGTTCATACCCCTACATTTACATGTTTTTCTTAAGTTTTAAGGGGGGAATACAAGTAAAATCATCAAGAACACAATTAAACTTTTTCTATCAGATTACATCAGAAAAGATGAACTTCGATCACAGACTGTTTTGGTCAACTTAAATATTTTAGTTTTCAAAACTGTTCCAGGTGCAAGTAGTTAAAACTCTTAGCTTTAAAATGGCTACTTGCACATCTCCATATGATTTTTCTACAATTTATGGTGATTTTTACAAAACTGCCTATCATTTCAGAGGCAAACCCGGAGCAGTCTGTGATTATGAACATTTTCACCTCTGTTAGAGATCACTAAAAATCATGATAAAATTTACGAACAAACTAGACTCATATTCCAAACTCTCAAAATTTGCGGATTTGGATTTAGAGCTTTGATGATTTTTCTATAAAGTTTCTAAGAACAGTAACAGAAACTGTATACAACAAAAAGTTGCTGTCAATTTCATTTCACCTTGTAACATGTTGAGCAAGGTGTATATCTTTATGTGATTATATGTTATTGCAGTATATGACATTTTATCTTAATATTTAGACAAACATCAGTTTACAAATGGATTTGGACATATAAAATATAAAGAATAACAAGTGATTATAATCAAAGTACAACCGATACATTCAAACATTTAATAAACTATTTTGAATATAGTTTGCATACATTACTACGTACTACCCTTGGTTGATAAACTATAATAGGTATAGTTTATGATACATTACATAATACATACATTTAAAAAGGGTACATTTATACAAAGGATATTTTCATTAAGCAAGGTACGGTCATACGGTACCAAGTTTTCATAACACGTAATTCCGTTAATGACTTTATGAAACATTACGTAACACATACATTTAAAAAGGGTACATTTGTACAAAGGATATTTTCATTAAGCAAGGTACGGCCATACGGTACCAAGTCTTCATTACACGTAATTCCGTTAATGACTTTATGAAACATTACATAACACATACATTTAAAAAGGGTACATTTATACAAAGGATATTTTCATTAAGCAAGGTACGGCCATACGGTACCAAGTTTTCATTACACTACACGTAAATTCGTTAATGACTTCTGTGAGACATTCGATTCAATTTACAAATAAGTCATGTATTATAACCAGAGTCTCCTCGAGGGAGAGCGTGATACTTGTGTATAGATCTATATTGGGTCTGACAAACCCACACCTTAGCTGCATGCAACAGCTAGACCGACAGGTCTGGGGTGACAAATGTCATAACATTTCCGACGCCTGAAGAACGTTGTTTCAGGCCAACTAGGTCATAGCATGGTTATAATAACTCACATGTGGTATTAACAAACATAGAATTTACGGGGATTTCACTAAAATCAAACGAGTTTATGTCGATTTAAACTTACATTATTTATTATAAGTAAGAAAAGTTACTTATACATTTCGGTCTTTGGATTTAAGACTACATATACATTTTAAGGAAAATATTGGATTTTCTAAAACAAATAATACTTTTATAAACGAAAGGCTTTTAATAATACTAAACAAAAGCTTATGAACTCACCAACCTTTGTGTTGACACTTTTTCAAACAACTTGTATTCTCAGGAAATCATTAAACAGGTAACCAAGTGCATTTGAGGATGGGATGCTAAGGCGTCTACTATTTCATATTTTGTCAACATAATGTAATTGATTCGTAAACATGTAATCATATAATGATGTAACTTTTTCAATTATATATATGTTGGTTGGGTTTGCTTGAATTACTATTACAATTGTTGTTATGATATTATACATGAAGTCCTCCACCCCCGGACATTTCCGCCATCCTTGGTTTGGGGGTGTGACAGATTGGTATCAGAGCATAGTTTATAGTGTATTAAGTATATCAAACCACATAAGATATACAAACTATAAACACAATTGGGACTAATAGTCTCTGATTTGTGCATTTTTCATATATATATACTTTTAGAAAATAAATGATTTTCTTGATTAAAGTATACATACATACATTACATGCTCGCATGGTATCATAACTAGCGAAAACATAAAGCAAAAGAAGAAGAGTTGAACATTTTGAGTATGCCTTAGTATATGTGGATTAAGTCTGGGAAGGATATAGCCTGATCAACTATATATGTCCGGGAATTGACTTGCATATACCTGGGGATGGTCAGGATGGGCAACAAATCTAACAAACCTAATAACACACTACAAAGGATACTTTAAGAACTCAAAACTAAACATTTACAAATACTATAGGAGTATTTTGTGTTACTATAATAAATTATCTGAGAATTAAATAGGTCTTTATTTATAAATCAATAGCTGCTAAGTGGATACGCTAAGGTCATATGTAACTAAGATGCTATAGACTTAGAATTTATGTATCTTTGTTTCACTTCCTGTCCTTGTTTGGTTGTGGTCTTGGAGTTAGGGTCATCTATTCGAAGGACTATTATATCTTAATCACATATGACTGGTATACACTTTGCAACTAATGAAGTAACCGATAAAGATCTTTTTAAAACATAAATATATTAATTATGTCCCGACTAAATTAGTATGTGTGAAACTTTTACAAACGGTCATATACTTGGAAACAAGAAGCTGCTTTCCAAATGTTAAAACAAGCCCTATGCAGAGCACTGATCTTGTCTCTCCCAGAGGGAACCGAAGACTTCGTAGTGTACTGTGATGCTTCGAATCAAGGCCCCGGATGTGTGCTCATGCAGAGAGGGAAGGTTATCGTGTATGCATCAAGACAGCTTAAGACACACGAGGTTAATTATACTACGCACGACCTGGAATTAGGAGCAGTAGTATTCGCTTTGAAGATCTGGAGACACTACCTCTACGGCACGAAATGCACTATCTTCACTGATCACAAAAGTCTTCAGCATATCCTCAATCAGAAAGAGCTCAACATGCGACAGAGGAGATGGGTAGAGTTGCTGAATGACTACGAGTGCGAAATTCGTTATCATCCGGGCAAGGCCAATGTAGTGGCCGATGCTCTAAGCAGGAAGGAGTACTCGGGCCGCCGAGTAAAATCCTTAACAATGACAATCCATTCCCACCTAACCATACAAATCAAGGAAGCTCAACTGGAAGCTTTGAAACCAGAAAAGGTGGCAGGAGAGACATTAAGGGGAATGGATAAAAACTTAGAAGTCAAGGATGATGGAGCACGTTATCTCATGAACCGGATTTGGACACCGAAGTTCGGTGGACTCCGAGACGTCGTCATGAATGAAGCACACAAGACTCGATACTCCATCCATCCCGGGTCGGATAAGATGTATCTGGACCTCAAGAAATTATACTGGTGGCCGAACATGAAAGCTGAGATTGCTACCTATGTGAGCAAGTGCCTGACTTGCGCCAAGGTCAAAATCGAATACCAGAAACCATCCGGGCTATTACAACAGCCGGATATACCTGAGTGGAAGTGGGAACGAATAACCATGGACTTCATAACCAAGCTGCCTAAGACATCGGGCGAGCTTGACACCATATGGGTAATCGTAGACAGATTGACCAAATCAGCACACTTCCTACCGATAAAAGAAACCGACAAGATGGAGAAGCTGACTAGAACGTACATCAAAGAGATTGTACGACTCCATGGTGTGCCGATATCCATTATCTCCGATAGAGATAGTAGATTTACCTCACGGTTTTGGCAGTCTCTACAAAAATCCTTGGGAACTAGGCTTGACATGAGTACGGCCTACCACCCACAAACCGACGGACAGAGCGAACGAACCATTCAAACGTTGGAAGACATGTTAAGAGCTTGTGTGATAGACTTCGGTAAAGCATGGGATACCCATCTACCGCTTATCGAATTCTCCTACAATAACAGCTATCATACTAGCATCAGTCGCTCCATTCGAAGCTCTTTACGGTCGCAAATGCAAATCACCCCTGTGTTGGGCTGAGGTGGGGGATACACAGCTAGCTAGAGGGCAAGTCTCCAATAGCACCCTCACTGGCCCTGAAATCATAAGGGAAAAGAGTCTCGAGATCGGCAAAAGAGTTACGCAGACAAACAACGCAAACCCTTGGAATTCCAGGTGGGTGATCGTGTACTACTAAACGTTTCCCCTTGGAAATGAATGATACGATTCGGCAAACGCGGGAAACTAAATCCAAGGTACATCGGGCCATTCGAAATCCTTGCTAGGATTGGGCCAGTAGCATACAAACTTCGATTACCTCAGGAACTCGACAAAGTACATCCCACATTTCACGTGTCGAACCTAAAGAAGTGTTTGTCTGATGAGACACTCGTAATACCACTCGACGAAATTGAAGTTAACAAAAATCTCCACTTCGTGGAGGAACCAGTCGAAATCATGGATCGGGAAATCAAACGAACGAAACAAAGTCGTATTCCCATCGTGAAGGTCCGTTGGAACGCTAAACGAGGGCCTGAGTTCACCTGGGAACGCGAAGATCAAATGAAACAAAAATACCCACATCTTTTCCCAAACTCTTGATGTCCCAGTCAAAATGAAAATTTCGGGACGAAATTCCTTCTAACGGGGGGAGGATGTGACAACCGTCAAATTTCGGTCAAGTTAAAGTCAACAAGTCAAACCGGTCAACTCCAATAACCCTTGTATGTTAGGGTTTACGTTATGTAATCACTATACAATTCGCTATTTTAATGAGAAATCATCATTTGGAAAGTTCATGTGTTTGATTTTCCTTAGCCTTAACAGTGCTAAACAACGAACCAAAACGATAAAACATTATTGCACACTCATTGGGAGTGTGTACGACACTAAAACACGGTTTAACGGGGTTTACGAACCTTGCGTTATGAAGCCGGACACTCAAATTAATCACAAACGAAACCTCTCTAAATCGTTTTCACTCTATCTCTTTCTATTTGAAATCTCTCCCAAATCTCTCTCAAAAGTTCCCATAACTTTTTGGAATCATTGGGTCATCCCGACCCTTAACCGGGTCAAAAACCACTTGAAACGGGGTAAAAACGGGTAAAATAGCCTTAAGGACCCAAAACGGAAACTTCAGGACCGAAGCCTCTCATCCGAGGCCTCGGATCCGAAGCCTCTCATCAGGACCGAAGCTGAAGCCTCTCAGGAGACCGAATCCGAAGCCATCAGACAGCAGCCTCGCATGCGAGGGTCCGAAGTCTCGGCCCCCATCCGAGAGGTCTCGCAAACGGCCCCTTTTTACCGGTTTTTCGACTACGACTTCGTTTGAACTCCGTTTTTCATTATTTTAACGTGGGATTTTCACCCAAAACTTTATTTTATAAACTAAGACCCCAAAATATATAAATCTCCAGGGTTTTTATAAAAATGTATTAAAAGAATTGGTGGTTGGACTAATTATTGAGGGAATATTTGCTTTTCCTTATTTTATGGCAAAAGCAAACCACCACCACCTCACTCTATGATCAGCCATTCTTTCCAACCACCCTTTGTCTCCTTGGGGGACCTTTACACCATATCTCCAGCTCTTCCCACGTTCTAAGAGCTGGAGGATTGGTCCTCTCTCCTCATTCTCCTTAAAAGCCCTTTCATTCTACACTTAGCAACCAAGAACACTCTCTAAAATTCTCTCATCTTTTCTCTCAACTTCAAGAACTTCAAGGCTTTCTCCAGGGATTTCTTTCTTCAATTAATTCTCAAATCATCAAGACATCTTCTTAGTGTTCTTGGGTTGAACACTTCCTCTCTCTCACTTTCATCTACTGAAACCACATAAGGTGAGTTCATACCCCTACATTTACATGTTTTTCTTAAGTTTTAAGGGGGGAATACAAGTAAAATCATCAAGAACACAATTAAACTTTTTCTATCAGATTACATCAGAAAAGATGAACTTCGATCACGGACTGTTTTGGTCAACTTAAATATTTTAGTTTTCAAAACTGTTCCAGGTGCAAGTAGCTAAAACTCTTAGCTTTAAAATGGCTACTTGCACATCTCCATATGATTTTTCTACAATTTATGGTGATTTTTACAAAACTGCCTATCATTTCAGAGGCAAACCCGGACCAGTCTGTGATTATGAACATTTTCACCTCTGTTAGAGATCACTAAAAATCATGATAAAATTTACGAACAAACTAGACTCATATTCCAAACTCTCAAAATTTGCGGATTTGGATTTAGAGCTTTGATGATTTTTCTATAAATTTTCTAAGAACAGTAACAGAAACTGTATACAACAAAAAGTTGCTGTCAATTTCATTTCACCTTGTAACATGTTGAGCAAGGTGTATATCTTTATGTGATTATATGTTATTGCAGTATATGACATTTTATCTTAATATTTAGACAAACATCAGTTTACAAATGGATTTGGACATATAAAATATAAAGAATAACAAGTGATTATAATCAAAGTACAACCGATACATTCAAACATTTAATAAACTATTTTGAATATAGTTTGCATACATTACTACGTACTACCCTTGGTTGATAAACTATAATAGGTATAGTTTATGATACATTACATAATACATACATTTAAAAAGGGTACATTTATACAAAGGATATTTTCATTAAGCAAGGTACGGCCATACGGTACCAAGTTTTCGTAACACGTAATTCCGTTAATGACTTTATGAAACATTACGTAACACATACATTTAAAAAGGGTACATTTGTACAAAGGATATTTTCATTAAGCAAGGTACAACCATACGGTACCAAGTTTTCATTACACGTAATTCCGTTAATGACTTTATGAAACATTACATAACACATACATTTAAAAAGGGTACATTTATACAAAGGATATTTTCATTAAGCAAGGTACGGCCATACGGTACCAAGTTTTCATTACACTACACGTAAATTCGTTAATGACTTCTGTGAGACATTCGATTCAATTTACAAATAAGTCATGTATTATAACCAGAGTCTCCTCGAGGGAGAGCGTGATACTTGTGTATAGATCTATATTGGGTCTGACAAACCCACACCTTAGCTGCATGCAACAGCTAGACCGACAGGTCTGGGGTGACAAATGTCATAACATTTCCGACGCCTGAAGAACGTCGTTTCAGGCCAACTAGGTCATAGCATGGTTATAATAACTCACATGTGGTATTAACAAACATAGAATTTACGGGGATTTCACTAAAATCAAACGAGTTTATGTCGATTTAACCTTACATTATTTATTATAAGTAAGAAAAGTTACTTATACATTTCGGTCTTTGGATTTAAGACTACATATACATTTTAAGGAAAATATTGGATTTTCTAAAACAAATAATACTTTTATAAACGAAAGGCTTTTAATAATACTAAACAAAAGCTTATGAACTCACCAACCTTTGTGTTGACACTTTTTCAAACAACTTGTATTCTCAGGAAATCATTAAACAGGTAACCAAGTGCATTTGAGGATGGGACGCTAAGGCGTCTACTATTTCATATTTTGTCAACATAATGTAATTGATTCGTAAACATGTAATCATATAATGATGTAACTTTTTCAATTATATATATGTTGGTTGGGTTTGCTTGAATTACTATTACAATTGTTGTTATGATATTATACATGAAGTCCTCCACCCCCGGACATTTCCGCCATCCTTGGTTTGGGGGTGTGACAGATTGGTATCAGAGCACAGTTTATAGTGTATTAAGTATATCAAACCACATAAGATATACAAACTATAAACACAATTGGGACTAATAGTCTCTGATTTGTGCATTTTTCATATATATATACTTTTAGAAAATAAATGATTTTCTTGATTAAAGTATACATACATACATTACATGCTCGCATGGTATCATAACTAGCGAAAACATAAAGCAAAAGAAGAAGAGTTGAACATTTTGAGTATGCCTTAGTATAAGTGGATTAAGTCTGGGAAGGATATAGCCTGATCAACTATATATGTCCGGGAATTGACTTGCATATACCGGGGGATGGTCAGGATGGGCAACAAATCTAACAAACCTAATAACACACTACAAAGGATACTTTAAGAACTCAAAACTAAACATTTACAAATACTATAGGAGTATTTTGTGTTACTATAATAAATTATCTGAGAATTAAATAGGTCTTTATTTATAAATCAATAGCTGCTAAGTGGATGCGCTAAGGTCATATGTAACTAAGATGCTATAGACTTAGAATTTATGTATCTTTGTTTCACTTCCTGTCCTTGTTTGGTTGTGGTCTTGGAGTTAGGGTCATCTATTCGAAGGACTATTATATCTTAATCACATATGACTGGTACGCACTTTGCAACTAATGAAGTAACCGATAAAGATCTTTTTAAAACATAAATATATTAATTATGTCCCGACTAAATTAGTATGTGTGAAACTTTTACAAACGGTCATATACTTGGAAACAAGAAGCTGCTTTCCAAATGTTAAAACAAACCCTATGCAGAGCACTGATCTTGTCTCTCCCAGAGGGAACCGAAGACTTCGTAGTGTACTGTGATGCTTCGAATCAAGGCCTCGGATGTGTGCTCATGCAGAGAGGGAAGGTTATCGCGTATGCATCAAGACAGCTTAAGACACACGAGGTTAATTATACTACGCACGACCTGGAATTAGGAGCAGTAGTATTCGCTTTGAAGATCTGGAGACACTACCTCTACGGCACGAAATGCACTATCTTCACTTATCACAAAAGTCTTCAGCATATCCTCAATCAGAAAGAGCTCAACATGCGACAGAGGAGATGGGTAGAGTTGCTGAATGACTACGAGTGTGAAATTCGTTATCATCCGGGCAAGGCCAATGTAGTGGCCGATGCTCTAAGCAGGAAGGAGTACTCGGGCCGCCGAGTAAAATCCTTAACAATGACAATCCATTCCCACCTGACCATACAAATCAAGGAAGCTCAACTGGAAGCTTTGAAACCAGAAAAGGTGGCAGGAGAGACATTAAGGGGAATGGATAAAAACTTAGAAGTCAAGGATGATGGAGCACGTTATCTCATGAACCGGATTTGGACACCGAAGTTCGGTGGACTCCGAGACGTCGTCATGAATGAAGCACACAAGACTCGATACTCCATCCATCCCGGGTCGGATAAGATGTATCTGGACCTCAAGAAATTATACTGGTGGCCGAACATGAAAGCTGAGATTGCTACTTATGTGAGCAAGTGCCTGACTTGCGCCAAGGTCAAAATCGAATACCAGAAACCATCCGGGCTATTACAACAGCCGAATATACCTGAGTGGAAGTGGGAACGAATAACCATGGACTTCATAACCAAGCTGCCTAAGACATCGGGCGGGCTTGACACCATATGGGTAATCGTAGACAGATTGACCAAATCAGCACACTTCCTACCGATAAAAGAAACCGACAAGATGGAGAAGCTGACTAGAACGTACATCAAAGAGATTGTACGACTCCATGGTGTGCCGATATCCATTATCTCCGATAGAGATAGTAGATTTACCTCACGGTTTTGGCAGTCTCTACAAAAATCCTTGGGAACTAGGCTTGACATGAGTACGGCCTACCACCCACAAACCGACCGACAGAGCGAACGAACCATTCAAACGTTGGAAAACATGTTAAGAGCTTGTGTGATAGACTTCGGTAAAGCATGGGATACCCATCTACCGCTTATCGAATTCTCCTACAATAACAGCTATCATACTAGCATCAAAGTCACTCCATTCGAAGCTCTTTACGGTCGCAAATGCAAATCACCCCTGTGTTGGGCTGAGGTGGGGGATACACAGCTAGCTAGAGGGCAAGTCTCCAATAGCACCCTCACTGGCCCTGAAATCATAAGGGAAAAGAGTCTCGAGATCGGTAAAAGAGTTACGCAGACAAACAACGCAAACCCTTGGAATTCCAGGTGGGTGATCGTGTACTACTAAACGTTTCCCCTTGGAAATGAATGATACGATTCGGCAAACGCGGGAAACTAAATCCAAGGTACATCGGGCCATTCAAAATCCTTGCTAGGATTGGGCCAGTAGCATACAAACTTCGATTACCTCAGGAACTCGACAAAGTACATCCCACATTTCACGTGTCGAACCTAAAGAAGTGTTTGTCTGATGAGACACTCGTAATACCACTCGACGAAATTGAAGTTAACAAAAATCTCCACTTCGTGGAGGAACCAGTCGAAATCATGGATCGGGAAATCAAACGAACGAAACAAAGTCGTATTCCCATCGTGAAGGTCCGTTGGAACGCTAAACGAGGGCCTGAGTTCACCTGGGAACGCGAAGATCAAATGAAACAAAAATACCCACATCTTTTCCCAAACTCTTGATGTCCCAGTCAAAATGAAAATTTCGGGACGAAATTCCTTCTAACGGGGGGATGATGTGACAACTGTCAAATTTCGGTCAAGTCAAAGTCAACAAGTCAAACGGGTCAACTCCAATAACCCTTGTATGTTAGGGTTTACGTTATGTAATCACTATACAATTCGCTATTTTAATGAGAAATCATCATTTGGAAAGTTCATGTGTTTGATTTTCCTTAGCCTTAACAGTGCTAAACAACGAACCAAAACGATAAAACATTATTGCACACTCATTGGGAGTGTGTACGACACTAAAACACGGTTTAACGGGGTTTACGAACCTTGCGTTATGAAGCCGGACACTCAAATTAATCACAAACGAAACCTCTCTAAATCGTTTTCACTCTATCTCTTTCTATTTGAAATCTCTCCCAAATCTCTCTCAAAATTTCCCATAACTTTTTGGAATCATTGGGTCATCCCGACCCTTAACCGGGTCAAAAAACCACTTGAAACGGGGTAAAAATGGGTAAAATAGCCTTAAGGACCCAAAACGGAAACTTCAGGACCGAAGCCTCTCATCCGAGGCCTCGGATCCGAAGCCTCTCATCAGGACCGAAGCTGAAGCCTCTCAGGAGACCGAATCCGAAGCCATCAGACAGCAGCCTCGCATGCGAGGATCCGAAGTCTCGGCCCCCATCCGAGAGGTCTCGCAGACGGCCCCTTTTTACCGGTTTTTCGACTACGACTTCGTTTTAACTCCGTTTTTCATTATTTTAACGTGGGATTTTCACCCAAAACTTTATTTTATAAACTAAGACCCCAAAATATATAAATCTCCAGGGTTTTTATAAAATGTATTTAAAGAATTGGTGGTTGGACTAATTATTGAGGGAATATTTGTTTTTCCTTATTTTATGACAAAAGCAAACCACCACCACCTCACTCTATGATCAGCCATTCTTTCCAACCACCCCTTGTCTCCTTGGGGGACCTTTACACCCTATCTCCAGCTCTTCCCGCGTTCTAAGAGCTGGAGGATTGGTCCTCTCTCCTCATTCTCCTTAAAAGCTCTTTCATTCTACACTTAGCAACCAAGAACACTCTCTAAAATTCTCTCATCTTTTCTCTCAACTTCAAGAACTTCAAGGCTTTCTCCAGGGATTTCTTTCTTCAATTAATTCTCGAATCATCAAGACATCTTCTTAGTGTTCTTGGGTTGAACACTTCCTCTCTCTCACTTTCATCTACTGAAACCACATAAGGTGAGTTCATACCCCTACATTTACATGTTTTTCTTAAGTTTTAAGGGGGGAATACAAGTAAAATCATCAAGAACACAATTAAACTTTTTCTATCAGATTACATCAGAAAAGATGAACTTCGATCACGGACTGTTTTGGTCAACTTAAATATTTTAGTTTTCAAAACTGTTCCAGGTGCAAGTAGTTAAAACTCTTAGCTTTAAAATGGCTACTTGCACATCTCCATATGATTTTTCTACAATTTATGGTGATTTTTACAAAACTGCCTATCATTTCAGAGGCAAACCCGGAGCAGTCTGTGATTATGAACATTTTCACCTCTGTTAGAGATCACTAAAAATCATGATAAAATTTACGAACAAACTAGACTCATATTCCAAACTCTCAAAATTTGCGGATTTGGATTTAGAGCTTTGATGATTTTTCTATAAATTTTCTAAGAACAGTAACAAAAACTGTATACAACAAAAAGTTGCTGTCAATTTTATTTCACCTTGTAACATGTTGAGCAAGGTGTATATCTTTATGTGATTATATGTTATTGCAATATATGAAATTTTATCTTAATATTTAGACATACATCAGTTTACAAATGGATTTGGACATATAAAATATAAAGAATAACAAGTGATTATAATCAAAGTACAACCGATACATTCAAACATTTAATAAACTATTTTGAATATAGTTTGCATACATTACTACGTACTACCCTTGGTTGATAAACTATAATAGGTATAGTTTATGATACATTACATAATACATACATTTAAAAAGGGTACATTTATACAAAGGATATTTTCATTAAGCAAGGTACGGCCATACGGTACCAAGTTTTCATAACACGTAATTCCGTTAATGACTTTATGAAACATTACATAACACATTGTTGGGTCAAAAATATGGTTTATACTTTGCTTTTCTAGTTGATTGTAATTTTCTGTAATATTATATGTGTTTACGGTCAGGTTTACGGCCAGATAGTGTTTACGGCCGTAAACAGGTTTACGACCGTAAACTCTGTTTACGGCCCAATGGGTGTTTACGACCGTAAACTCCGTTTATGGCCGTAAACCCAAGGCCGGCCCAGTCGAGTATATATAGGGGTGAGGGGTGTGAGGAATAGATTGATGATGGATGAACACTAGAGGAGCTTAAGTGTGTGCATTTGAAGGTGTTCTAGAGAGAGAAAGAGAGAGAGAAGAGAGTGTGTGTTAGTGTGTGTGAATCTTGTATCCGGATCTTCATTCATATCAATACATACAAGATTCATCATATTCTTCTTCCTCTTCTCTTCTTTTTGATCTGACATCATCCGTTTGATTGGGATTCCGCACCATCAAACGGATCTGATTGATACACAAGCAGATTAGGGACTAACAATTGGTATCAGAGCTTGGATTGTATCAGTCAATTTTTTCAGATCGGGAGCTTATTTGATCTTATTTTTAAAGGATTCTTGCGTTTTTGGATAGATCGTGGCAAAATAAGGGGGGTTTGTTCTTCGTGTTTTTGATAAAAAAGAGTTTTTGATCGAGTTTTGGAGCAAAAAAGGTGAAAATCGTGTTTTTCCTTCGTAAACCCCGTTTCCGGCCGTAAACCCCGTTTCCGGCCGTAAAACCCCGTTTTCGGCCAAAAACCCCGTTTTCAGTTCTAAGGCTATATTTTTGGCTAATATATATATATATATATATATATATATATATATATATATATATATATATATATATATATATATATATATATATATATATATATATATATATATATATATATATATATATATATATATATATATATATATATATATATATATATATATATATATATATATATATTTTAAGAGGCTTTTGAGGTCTACGAAGACATGAAAGAGAGACAGGATATGTTAAGACAAAATTTCAACATGTTCGATTATATACCTGGAGAAACCCTGGAAGCCCAGTTGCAGCGTTTTACCACACTCACTACTGAGATGAATACAGCTGGGATCTTCTTGACCAAATCTGAGATAAACAAAAAGCTATTGAATGCACTTCCGAAATCATGGGATATGAACGTGGCTGACATCAAGAAGACAAAAGATCTCAATCGTCTTAGTCTTGCTGCTGTAATTGAAGAACTTGACGCTTTGAATTGTCGAAAAACAATGAGTTCCACAAATCCTCCGGTCAATGAAGCTTCTTGTTCTCAATCATGTGAAGTTTCATGTTCTCAATCATGTGAAGCCACGATTAAACTTCTTCGTGAACATAATGATTTATTAAAAAGAGAAGTTGAGGACCTGAGATATGAAGGTTATCAACTCAGGAAAGGACAGAAACCCCTAAAGGCCCAGTTAGAAACAAAAATAAAGGACTTTAGGAAGCTTCAGGAAGAATTCAACAACAAGTGTGAAAATTATGACTATATTAAGAGACAACTTGATGCTGTAACCGAAGAACTTGACGCCTTGAAAATTAAGTGTGGAAAAACTGATGTTAGTTTCAAAAATTATACTGCGTCAAGTAAGACAGTTGACTCCTTATTTGAAACCCAATTAAAATTCAAAGATAATCAAAACAAGGGTCTAGGGTATGATAGTGTTCCTCCACCTTTCAATCATAACTACACATCCATCCCTTCGACACAGGAAGAAATTGACAGGGAGGCACCTCTTCAATATGGCAAACCAGCTGGTTTTGTATCAGGAGGCATTATTAATGTTGATAATCCTGATGCTCCTGATGTTTCTGTTACATGTGCAGGTAAAGTAGTAGAGGATGAGAACAAGGAGAACTCCATTGAACAAACCAACATCTCCTTGAGCCCTGAATCTGTTGCTTCGAACTCAGTTGCTTCTGATCAACCTGTTGTTCAGAAATACAGGCCACCAATTCCAGTGAAACAGAGTGCCTGCTGTAGCTGTGCGTGTGGGAAAAGCAAGAGACAAGGCATGGATACGCCACCATGGGCAGGAAGAAACAACTTCACAGTGAACAAAAAGACATGTTTTCACTGTGGAACACCTGGACACATTGTCAGACATTGTCCTAATCGCGCATACGTTCCTTACTACGCACAAGGCTGGCAGAACGCGCCAAGAGGGAGATACTCCAAAAGAAACCCCTCAAGGTCACGTTCAGACCATGATGACTGGAACGCGCAGAAGGCCAAGAATCAAAATCCAAAGGACAAGAAGGGAATGCCGGCCAAGAAGCCAAATCCAAGAGATGCTCCCGTGAAGTCAAAATCAAAGTCATCTCAACGGCCGACATCAAGATCAAAAGCAAGTACTGAGCCACCCATCAGATCGAAAAAGAAATGGGTTAAACCCAACTACAAATGGGTTCCAAAGGCTCACTCTCCCAAATCAACTAATGACTCTAATATTTCTTCATCTTCTGTTTGTGATAAACAGGATATGTCATGGGAGAGAGTACCGTGCAAGGATGACAAAGGTCGACCCAGTTTCAAAATGGACTGGGTTCCAAAGACCAACTGATCCCGCTATGTGTCGGAGTAGCTATGGAGGCATATCATCAGACTTCGGTTTGTTGGTAGTGGCTGTTCCTGGCACATGATAGGAGACATCTCTCAACTGTACAACACTCAGAACATTGTCTGGGAGTATGTGTCCTTTGCGGGAAAGGAAGAAAAGAAGGGATCACACATGGGGTTAGTGCTTAATGACATGAAGAATTTTCGGATCTGTTTTGAGATTATGCGTGCTGTTCTCAGACCTTCTGGATGCAAATTCAATCGGTGACTTACGGTTTGAGTTTTCCTCTCTATACTCCTGAGTTTTTCTTAAGCTGATTCGCTTTAAAGACTAATTTTTGTTTTAGGATAGTTTAAATTTGCGCATTTACTTTCGTTTCTCTCCTATGCATAAATTTAGGGGGAGAAATAAAAACAAAACAAAAAAATTAGAAAGTTTTAAACAAAATCCAAAAACATTAGAAAATCCAAAAATCCAAAAATATGTTGGTTAATGAAATGAGTTTGAGTGAGATGTTTTGGGAAGTGATATTATCAAGTGATAACAGGCAATCTGAGTCTGCGTAACGTACCCAAAGTTGAAGGGTCTATGCTCTGGGTTTGATGCGCTGGTAGGCATGAAAGATTCTAAATGGACTTGACTAGGCAGACTTGAACTTAAGAAATTCTTAGACTTGACAAATCTTGACCTAGTTAAATCCGTTTAGCCTGACAATACGACGCTCGGATAGGTTGAGCAGGGAGATATATATGGGAATCTACTGGTCATATTAAAGAACTCGTATCTGGAACTGTGGATTAACTTTTCCTCGATGTGCGGATTATGTCCTTAATTCCGGTATTGATGGGGCGACTGGTAAATTCCGATGAGTTAGGTTTGTAGAAAATCATTTTCTTTCTCTATCTATCTGTTAGTCATATGTTATCTCCTCTGCGTGACTCAAAATCCGACCTGGACTGTAACATATGCAATTCTATTTCTCTGCATCTTCTATCTGTGCAATTCTTTCTGTCTGTTAGCCATATACTGTCTCCTTTGCGTGACTCATAATCCGACCTGGTACACAGTATATGCACCATTCTACTTCTCAATCCCTCTAAGAATTATAATTAACAATAATCAGAATCTATCTTCTCTCTTAATGATTGTCTGCTCACCCGATGTAAGGAGTACTCTGGAAGTTCTTGATTACTGGGGCATATCAGGAAGCGGGAAACATGTTGCAATACAATTAAAATTGAACACTCAAAGATTGTCTATAGATCTCGCTGCTCAATTTAGGTGGACAACAATATCCCTGGTCGTCGTCAGCTGAATGGTCCTTAAGATATAGTATCTAGGAACTTAGGATCAGATTTAATATCTAGGAACTTAGGTTCACCTTGTCTTATAACAAATAGTATGTCCTAAAATTGTCACAAATTTTTCGTGTTTAAGTGGACAACAATACCGGCGATCGACCAGACAAAGACGTGAAGATAAAAGGTACCGAAAAGTGGATAAAGGCTGTCTAAAAACTTTGATCCCAAATCATTCTTAAAGTTAGATATCATTTTATTTTTGTTAAATTTGTTCAAAGTTTCCTCTAATTTAAATATTAGGGGAGAATTAAAAATTTTGAAAACCAAACAAAAATTAAAAAAAATTAAAAAAAATAGTGTTATTTTGTTTTATTTCTTTTTTAGAAAATATAAAAAAAAAAAAAAAAACATTGTGTGCTAAATTTTTCTTTTAGTTTTGTTTTGTCTTGAAAAGTGAATTCAGGTGAAGATGAAACTCATGGAAGTTTGCGTCGAAGATTTCTGAGCCAAAGCTTCATCCGTGATCATCGAAGAATTCTCATTCGAAGGAGCAAGAAATGAAGATTATTCTTTCAAATTCAATCTTTCAACCCCAGAAGCAAGGTGAAGCTGAAATTGAAGATTATGTGACGGATTGCATTGAAGCCTCCTCAGTCAATCTGCTGCTATCTTAAACCTGCTGAAGTGATCCAAAAGATTTGTTCTCTCTGATGTTCTCTCTGAAGATTCTCAAGCTGAAAGCGCTATTTTTCAAGAATCAGTACGTCAAGCCTCCTCACCCAATGTGCGTTCAATGCCAAATTCTGAAGAAAAGCCCAACTGCTCAAGATGAAGTCATTCATGGAAGATTCATCAAGTTCATCTTGAAGTCGTGAAGAATTTGAAGATTAAAGCTGAAGCCAAGCTCCCAATGAAGATTATGAAGAAAAGCCAGCTAATTTTTAGGGGGAGCTTGTTGGGTCAATTAAGAAAAGAAAAGAAAGCTATAAACCAAGGGGGAGATTGTTGGGTCAAAAATATGGTTTATACTTTGCTTTTCTAGTTGATTGTAATTTTCTGTAATATTATATGTGTTTACGGTCAGGTTTACGGCCAGATAGTGTTTACGGCCGTAAACAGGTTTACGACCGTAAACTCTGTTTACGGCCCAATGGGTGTTTACGACCGTAAACTCCGTTTACGGTCGTAAACCCAAGGCCAGCCCAGTCGAGTATATATAGGGGTGAGGGGTGTGAGGAATAGATTGATGATGGATGAACACTAGAGGAGCTTAAGTGTGTGCATTTGAAGGTGTTCTAGAGAGAGAAAGAGAGAGAGAAGAGAGTGTGTGTTAGTGTGTGTGAATCTTGTATTCGGATCTTCATTCATATCAATACATACAAGATTCATCATATTCTTCTTCCTCTTCTCTTCTTTTTGATCTGACATCATCCGTTTGATTGGGATTCCGCACCATCAAACGGATCTGATTGATACACAAGCAGATTAGGGACTAACACACATACATTTAAAAAGGGTACATTTATACAAAGGATATTTTCATTAAGCAAGGTACGGCCATACGGTACCAAGTTTTCATTACACGTAATTCCGTTAATGACTTTATGAAACATTACATAACACATACATTTAAAAAGGGTACATTTATACAAAGGATATTTTCATTAAGCAAGGTACGGCCATACGGTACCAAGTTTTCATTACACTACACGTAAATTCGTTAATGACTTCTGTGAGACATTCGATTCAATTTACAAATAAGTCCTGTATTATAACCAGAGTCTCCTCGAGGGAGAGCGTGATACTTGTGTATAGATCTATATTGGGTCTGACAAACCCACACCTTAGCTGCATGCAACAGCTAGACCGACAGGTCTGGGGTGACAAATGTCATAACATTTCCGACGCCTGAAGAACGTCGTTTCAGGCCAACTAGGTCATAGCATGGTTATAATAACTCACATGTGGTATTAACAAACATAGAATTTACGGGGATTTCACTAAAATCAAACGAGTTTATGTCGATTTAAACTTACATTATTTATTATAAGTAAGAAAAGTTACTTATACATTTCGGTCTTTGGATTTAAGACTACATATACATTTTAAGGAAAATATTGGATTTTCTAAAACAAATAATACTTTTATAAACGAAAGGCTTTTAATAATACTAAACAAAAGCTTATGAACTCACCAACCTTTGTGTTGACACTTTTTCAAACAACTTGTATTCTCAGGAAATCATTAAACAGGTAACCAAGTGCATTTGAGGATGGGACGCTAAGGCGTCTACTATTTCATATTTTGTCAACATAATGTAATTGATTCGTAAACATGTAATCATACAATGATGTAACTTTTTCAATTATATATATGTTGGTTGGGTTTGCTTGAATTACTATTACAATTGTTGTTATGATATTATACATGAAGTCCTCCACCTCCGGACATTTCCGCCATCCTTGGTTTGGGGGTGTGACAATGCCTTAGAGACTGCCGCCCATATCCTTAATCTTCTCCCTACCAAGAAGGTTGCCAAAACACCTCACGAGATGTGGACTGGTAAAGTTCCCAATTTAGACCACATCAAGATTTGGGGTTGTGAGGCTTTGTGAGACGTGAGACTCAGGACAAGCTCGAACCTCGTAGTGAGCGGTGTATTTTCATCGGCTACCCACAAAATTATTTTGGTTACCTCTTCTACAGATCCAGTGAGAATGTGGTCTTTGTGGCAAGGAGAGGGGTCTTTCGAGAGAGAGAGTTTATAAGCCAAGGAAACAGTGGGAGGCAAATTGACCTTGAAGAGCTTCAAGAGTCAAGTGGTGAAGGAACCTCAAACCCTAGCAATCAACCTGAGGAGGAAACTCCTGTTGATGAATTCGTACCTATGAGGCGTTCCACAAGAGTTAGGAATCCACCTGAGCATTACTATGGTTTTCATATTACTGCGGAAGGTGATGCATTTATCAGTGATAGTACACTGGTAAATCTAGATGAACCTAACAGCTTTAAGGAAGCCATGGCAGGCCCTGAATCTGCCAAATGGAAGGAGTCGATGGATAGCGAGATTCAGTCCATGTATGACAATCAAGTTTGGAACTTGGTTGACAATGTACCGGGTCGTAAGACGGTCGGGTGCAAATGGATCTTCAAGAAGAAGACCGACATGGATGGGAATGTAGACACTTATAAAGCGCGACTGGTTGCGAACGGCTTTACTCAAACTCCGGGAGTTGACTATGATGAGACCTTCTCACCAGTAGCGAAGATTAAATCTATTAGGGTTTTGCTAGCCATAGCTGCATTTCATGATTATGAAATATGGCAAATGGATGTCAAAACCGCTTTCCTTAATGGAAAGTTGGCTGAGGATGTTTACATGAGCCAGCCAGAGGGTTTTTTCGATGCAAAGCACCCTAATAGAGTGTGTAAACTTGAGAAATCCATCTATGGATTGAAACAAGCATCTCGCAGATGGAATCTTTGTTTCGATGAGAAAGTCAAAGATTTTGGTTTTTCGAGGAGCGAAGATGAGTCATGTGTATATGTTAAGGCTAGTGGGAGTATAGTTAGCTTTTTGGTATTGTATGTGGATGACATACTACTCATAGGAAATGACATCCCAACCCTGCTGGAAGTTAAGTCCTGGCTTGGGAAGTGTTTCACTATGAAGGACCTTTGAGAAGCTGCCTATATCCTAGGGATAAGGATATTGAGAGACAGGAGTAAGAGACTAATTAGACTTAGTCAAAGTACCTACTTGGATAAGGTGCTGAAAAGGTTCAGCATGCAGGATTCCAAGAAATGTGACTTACCAATCTAGAGCAACGCCAAACAGAGTAAGACTCAGAGTCCGAGTACAGAGGCTGAAATAGTTGAGATGAGTCATGTACCATATGCTTCTGCTGTGGGCTCAATCATGTATGCTATGACTTGTACTCGCCCTGATGTGGCCTTTGCTTTGAGCATGGTCAGCACATATCAAGGGAATCCGGGTAAGGCTCACTGGACTGCGGTGAAGAATATTCTCAAGTACCTACGGAGGACTAGGGACTGGGTCCTTACCCTTGGTGGGAGTGATGAATTGAGAGTAGTGGGGTATAGTGATGTTGGTTTCCAGACTGACAGGGATAATTTCCGCTCTCAGTCGGGCTGGGTCTTTACTCTAAATTGAGGAGCAATTACTTGGAAAAGTTCCAAATAGGAAACAGTAGCTGATTCAACTTGCGAATCAGAGTACATAGCAGCAAGCGAGGCAGCAAAAGATGCAATATGGCTAAAGAACTTCATTGGAGACCTTGGAGTTGTACCAGCTATTAAGGATCCTATGGAGGTTTTCTGTTATAACGAGGGTACAGTTGCCTTAGCTAAGGAACCAAGGGATCACGGTAGATCCAGGCACATCAACAGAAAATACCACTTCATTAGACATCGGATAGAAGAAGGACTCCTCGTGTTAAAGAGGGTATCATCGGATGAGAACCCAGCAGATACCCTCACGAAGGGACTGTGTAGGGCTAAGCATTTGCAGCATGCGAGGCACATCGGGCTGAAGGATGATATTAGTTTTACAGATTAGATAGTTTTTCTGAAACTTGTAAAATGTAATTGACATTTGATGATAAATAAAAGTTGTTGTTTATTTATAAGTAAAGTGTTGCTATCTTGTGTCAATTGTTTACTATTGTTTTAATTTTCCATGTTTTGACTTCCATAATAATTACTTTATTCAAACTCTCCACATTCAGTCATATGTTTGAAGTAGATATGAATCAAGACTGTCATGAATTGGGTTTGTAGATGTCTAAGATGTTAGACATAACAAAACTTGCTACAACATTCATGAGTGCTCATAAGTTCTGAGTATTAGATTCAACCCACGCTCACTTGTATCACTTCATGGAATTTATCTCGAGTGATCGTGAGATGGTAATATCATATAAGTCTTCAAACCTAGAGATATGAGTTGTTAATTATGAGTTGGTTGTGCATTGATTGTACGAAAACGCATCGGTAACTCGATGTTATAAAACGTGCTTTTGTGTATGATTCAACAAGTAGTTAGTACAAGCATATGAGTCGAAGTTTATCTGTTCCTTTTAATCCTTGGAGGATTAAAAGCGATATCTGGGCCCCTCGATGATTTTGTTTTGACCTATGTGTCGGGCCCGGTCAGAAGCAAATTGATGTGTTCAGTTTAGTTCTATGTCAAACAAATCGAAAATCGAAAAACAAACTGCTAGACAATAAGTATGACATTGTTCCATGTATTTGTCCGGCTGATATCTAGAACAGAGGATTATTAGATCACTTATCTTAAATGGCGCATCATCATCTCAGTTCCGCGAGACTTTGAAAGAGCTACGATTGCTGGTCGGTTCCTAAAGTCATACTTGCAACTATAGTTATTAGATTTATCCAAGTGGGAGACTGTTGGATAAGGTGTCTATGTCCATAACTATCTTTGGTATGTACTTGACCGGGCTTGGCATGGTCCATTTGGGTTGCTCGGCATCTCAACAATTGGATAGACAAAATGAGAATAAGGGCACTTATGATTTGTTAATATATTCTTATATATATTAATATGAAATCATATTATTTAATTAGAATTGATCAAGAATTAATTTGGAACTAATTTTGTGATCAAAAGAGACTAATTAAATATATGAGGATTGATTATGCAAATCTTTCATTCTTATATAGTGGGCTTATGGTTCATGATTCACTAGATTGGGCTAGGACCCATTGGGTGCTCCATGGATGCTCCATGGAGGTTAAAACCCATGGATCATGGGGGAAATGAAAAGCCATGCACATTAGGGTTTACATGGTGTAACCCTACATGTGACACACTATAAAAGGAACCTCATAGCAAGTAAAATCGTCCACTAAGACAAGAATAAGAGGGCTACCCGATTTTTGAGTGAAGGTGTTCTACTCTCAAGTTATTCCAAGAGTTGTGGTATTGTGTGAAACATTTAAGGCATCACATTTGGGGTGCTAGGCTCAGAAGGTCTTAAGGAATCCAAGTAACTACAAAGGTATGTCATTCTACTAGTTTTTATATTACAAGTACCCCATGCCATGCTAGTTAGGATGAGAACCTTGGAAAATTCTTATTTGCATGTATATTAGAAAAAACATAGATCCAAGGTTTCTAGGGTTCCATGTACACCATAGGAGTGTTAGAATGCTCAAAACCCATCATCTTGGGCATTACAAGACCACATCTTACGTGACAGTGGCATATGTGGTATAGACTTTGATTACATATGTGCTTTGATTCGTCTTCACGATACGATTCCATGATTCGACTGTAGCGGTTTCACTAATAAGGACACCCCCCTTGTAATCCCAAAAAGCATTGGCGTGTGCCCTTTTTAGCAAAATCGTCAAAGATATGGAAGTCGACTTCGACATGACTCTTAGACAGAAAGCAGTTTTTGAGTGTCTTCGGGCACCTCATGCTCAGGATTTTCTACTAACTATCCCTATTGATGGCCTCAGCTAGCATATGTCTCCTGTGGAGTACCGAACTATCATTCGTTACCACCTCATGATTCCTCTATTCCCAATTGACGAGATATACCCAGTTTGTCGCAAGGTATGTTTGGACACTTTAAGGGAATGTGTGGTTCATTGTAAAGAGCTCCCTGGTTTCAAGTACCAACATGATGTGGTTAGGGATGTTGTCTTTGATGCTTGTCGGTGTGCTGGTATTTCTGTGAAGAAAAAAGTGTCAGTGAACTTTTTGACGGACCCGTAGGATGGAAGATCTACACTCAGGCCGGTTGGCATTTTGGTCTTTGGATGGATAGAAGGGAAGCACGCTTGTGTGGATCTTACTGGGGTTTCTCCACTCGTCAGTTTGAGGAGCGGGGGTTTCACAGCAGGGCATCCCGCTTTGAAAGCCGCTACGTGCAAAGTGGCAAAACACGAGAATGCATGTATAGAAAATCAACATGTGTTTGTACCTTTTTCATTTGATACATTTGGTTTTCTCGCGCCAGAGGCGGTGGAGCTCCTCAACAGTGTCAACGGGTCATGCATTCTAATGTTATATTTCCTATATCCACAAATGTTGTTTTCAAAAGAATTAGTTTTGCTATCCAGAAAGGACTAGCGGCGCAACTTATTGTCCGTTTGCCTTCCATCAATATGTATTGAACTATACTTATTTGAAATATTATAGGATATTTTTGTATTTATATTATTCAGATTCACAATGTGAATTTAGATTAATGCAGATTCACACTCTTAATCTAAAGAGACTAAGGAGAAGATTAATAATAAAAGCGCATCCAAAAATCAAACACATAAATAGTCAGTAGTACAAATCATAGAAAATAATTACTGAATCGATAAAACGTTCTAGGTGAAGATCTAAATAGGAAGAAGAAGGACATAAATCGTAGGAAATCCAACAATTATTGATTGATCTCTGCAAAAATTGGGATCAATTCATAAAAAATTATGACTTGGAAAGTGATTTGGCGAACTGTGTTTGGTGGTTGGCGGCCAGGGTTTCGGGAGGTGAGTGGTGGTGAAGATCATCTGCTATGGAAGAGAGAAGGAGAAGAGTTGTGGTAGTGGTGGCTACGTTAGTTGATGAAGGAGATGGAAAAGGGGAGGAGCGGCACATTAGATCGTTTGTGTCTAGGTGTTCAGCAAGTGATGTTGGTTTTTATATATAAGCTTAGTTCCGATAGATTGAAGCGGTGAAGTAACAAATCTCCTTTATTCTTTCCGTGTTTATGGTTCTTTTGCTTTGACCCAGTCTTTGATCTAAAATTTGGGGATGCCGAGAGATATGAGGAACTGTATTATTTTGTTCGAATTTTTCTATGGTTAGCCGATCTGATTTTTCTACAATGCATAAAGTTGTTGTATATAATGCATTAATGGTTATACCTCTTAAAATTCAGCAAAACATGTTAAATGTTTATTAAGGTATAAAGATATACATCTTTATACCTTAATAAGCATTTAGCCTCAAATGCTGAATTTTAAGAGGTACAACCCTTAATGCATTAGATACAACAACTTCATGCATTGCAGAAAAATCAAATCGGCCAACCATTGCTCCTTATTTCTCTGTATTCCCAAATTTTAGCTGAAATATTCAAATCAAAGAACCATAAATGCGGAAGGAATAAAGGGGATTCGTTCTTCATATATATCGGAACTAAATTGTATATAAAAACCAAATTCGCCTCTCTGAACACCCTAGACACTATCAATCTAATGTGCTGCTCCTCACCATTTTCATCTCCTCCATCGGCTAACGTTAGCCACCATGAACACCATTCTTATCCTTCTCTCTTCCCTAACAGGCTACCTTCACCACCATACACCATCGTCTCCACCACCACTCTATGGCATCGAATTCCTACCTTAAATCTGATGAATCGATTATAAGTTTCCACCTTGTGATTTGTCTCGAAGCCATATACACTCAGAAACGGGTCAGGCAAGAAGGATCTCATGGCAATGTCCAGATGGCCTTGCACATGGATCACATATTTTCTCAGTCATCCATTCAATTTCAATTTTTGGATTTTAAATTTTGAAAATTTCCCAAACGTATGATTCAGTTCTTTTTGAATTTGGAATCCCAACTCCTTTCCATTTCACTCTACTTTCTCACACAATAAAGCCTTATCTGTTACCAGAACAACGAATCACCACCATCAGGATTGGCCACCACCACCACGATCGCCAATGCCCAACTCCTACAGCATACTACAGCCGACGACACAATAATCGTGCCACCATGTCTTCCATGCTACATGTAGTTGACACCAGTTGCCTCCGCTAGGATCTAAAGAGAATTTCTGGAGGATCACCATTCAATATTTAACATTGTAAGTTCTTAAGATTAATTCATGTTTTTTTTGTTTAATTTTATTTTGGTATCAAAATAGATCCAAAACAGGCGAAACCTAAGGATCTCATCGTTAGCCTCTTATTCTCTCTCTCTCTCTCTCTCTCTCTCTCTCTCTCTCTCTATCTCTCTCTCTCTCTCTGGTTATATATCATAGATCCACAGTGTGGGTTTTTTGCTCTTAATGTAACATCGTAAATACCAAAACAATTTTTCACTTTTAAAAATATAATTTCATTCTTAAATATTATCCATCTCCATGTATCACATATCAAATCCATAAAATTTATCCCAAGATCACAATACATAAAAACTCCACAAGCGTGTACTGATCATGCTGGCGCCTTCCCGCGATCCTCACTGGTACCTGAAACACATAACACAAAACACTGTAAGCATAAATGCTTAGTGAGTTCCCCAAAATACCATATATAACACATATCAGCCACTCGAGGCTATAACTCTGTGGGCCCACTGGCCCTAACTCTGTGGACCCTCTGGTCCTAACTCTGTGGACCTTCCGGTCCTCACTCTGTAAACTCTAGAATACACACAACACAAATCACATAGACATAATGCAGTGCAACACATCACATACATAGCATACAAGATACTCTGTCACATAACTCTACTTACCACTCAAGATAAAGTATAGTGAGAAGACTCACCTCGGATAGCTCGGTAAACCTCGAACTCGGAAATATTGATCTAGCCTTCGCCTAATCACATAAAATAATTACTCTAATTAATACGATTTTCAAGGACTAGGCTAATCCCTCTCTAAAAAGTTCTCTAAGAAGGGTAAAAGACCATTCTACCCCTCCAATGGCTCACAAGTCCAAACACTGACTCAACCCTAAAAGTCAACGAAGTCAAATCTAGTCAACGGTCAAACTTTGACCAGACTCGTCGAGTGCACCCGGGCGACTCGGTGAGTCCACGCGGGTCCTCTGAATCCTTCTAAGCCTCACTTGGCACGTCGAGTCCCTCCTCCATTCGTCGGGTTTCTCTACAACGAATCGCGGGGCAACCCCGACTCGACTCGTCGAGTCCACTTATGAACTCGGCGAGTTGCTCCCATGACAACACTCAAATGACCTTCTGAGGTCAGATCTGCTTCTCAAAACTATAGATCTGACTTCCCCACGACCAATAACCACATAAAGGTCGAATCTTGACTCACATGTAACGCACCCAAGGCTTCTTTTGGTGAAATAACTACTAAAATGGCCACCTAGGCTCATAACCTCAAAGGAATGGCATAAAGCAGAGTGATAGGGGCTCTCTGGACCTCTTAAGGTCCAGAATTAATAATCATTTCACCTTGGGACCTCACACACTCCAGTGCTACCCAACACTCGTTGCCCGACCTCTCCCCAGCAGATAGGAGTTCGACACCTCCTCCCATATAGCAACTCAAAGGGAGGCATACCGATACTCGAATGGTGGCTGTTGTTATAAGAAAACTCAGCCAACGGCAAATACGTGTCCCAAATTCCTCCAAAGTCCAATACACATGCTCGAAGCATGTCCTCGAGCGTCTGAATCGTCCGCTCACTCTGTTCGTCCGTCTGTGGGTGGTATGTAGTACTGAAATGCAGCCTCGTACCCAACTCCTCATGGAATTTCTTCCAGAACCTGGAAGTGAATCGCACATCTCGATCTGACACAATCGAGATCGGTACTCCATGCCATGATACCACCTCTCTCACATACAATTTTGCCAGCCTCTCTGCGGAAGAGCTCTCACTGATGGCAAGGAAAAGAGCGCTCTTCGTCAGTCGGTCAACGATCACCCAAATTGCATCGACACCCCTCGCAGTCCTCGACAATTTGGTGATAAAATCCATGGAAATCTGTTCCCACTTCCACTAGGGAACCTCAAATGGCTGCAACTTGCCATGCGGACGCTGGTGCTCGGCCTTAACCCTGCGACAGGTCAAGCACCTCTCCACGAACCACGCAACATCCCTCTTCAAATAGGGCCACCAATAGTCTCTCTTCAGGTCCAAATACATCTTAGTGGCCCCGGGATGGATCGAGAACCTCGATCTGTACGCCTCCTCCATCAGAATGGTGCGTGCCCCGCCCTCAAATGGCACCCAAATTCGACCCTGAAAGGTCATAAGCCCTCGGCTATTGGCAACGAACTCAGACACCTGCCCGGTCACCCGCTCTCTCTTGCGGTTCTCCGGCCTCATGGCCTCAACCTGAGCCTCCCGAATGGTGTCCAACACCGGAGTCATCACCGTCAATCTCAAACAAACATCACGTATCGGGGCACTCTCCGCCCTACGACTCAGGGCATCGGCTACAACGTTAGCCTTGCCCGGGTGGTACAGGATCTCACACTCATAATCTTTTACCACATCCAACCATCTCCTCTGGCGCATATTCAGGTTGGGCTGATCCATCAAATACTTCAAGCTCTTGTGATCCGTGTATATGGTACACCGGACCCCATACAGATAGTGACGCCAGATCTTGAGGGCGAACACCACAGCCCCCAACTCCAGATCGTGAGTAGGATACCTCGCCTCATGAGGCTTCAGCTGCCTCGATGCGTATGCTATCACATGCCCTCTTTGCATCAGCACCGCACCCAATCCCGATATCGACGCGTCACAATACACTACAAAATCCTCCGTTCCCTCCGGAAGGGCTAACACCGGGGCTTCGCATAATCTCTGGCGAAGTGTCTCAAAGGAGGCCTGCTGCTCTGGGCCCCAACTAAAAGCCACGCCCTTCCGGGTCAACCTGGTGAGAGGAACAACAATCTTGGAGAAATCTTTAATAAATCTCCTATAATAGCCGGCCAACCCCAGAAAACTCCTGATCTCGGTGGGGGATCTCGGCACCTCCCAACTCATCACCGCCTCAATCTTGGCTGGATCGACCAATATCCCATTCTGGTTAACGAGATGTCCCAGGAACTGGACCTCTCGTAACCAGAAATCACACTTGGAGAATTTGGCGTAAAGCCTCTTCGATCTCAGAACTCCAAGGATCTCTCTCAAATGCTCCTCATGCTGCTCCCTGGAGCTCGAATACACCAATATATCATCAATGAACATTATCACCGAACGATCCAACATCGGTCTGCACACCCTGTTCATGAGATCCATGAACGCCGCCGGTGCATTGGTGAGCCCGAAAGGCATCACCACGAACTCGTAATGCCCATAACGAGTCTTGAACGCCGTCTTCTGGATATCCTCATCACGCACTCTCATCTGATGATATCCAGACCTCAGATCGATCTTGGAGAACCAAGACGCTCCCTGCAACTGATCGAACAAATCATCGATCCTCAGTAAGGGGTAACGGTTCTTGACCGCTAACTTGTTCAACTCCCGGTAATCGATGCACATCCAGTGTGAACCATCCTTTTTCTTTACAAAAAGGATCATCGCTCCCCATGGCGAGCTACTCGGCCGAATAAACCCTTTCCCCAACAGCTCCTGAAGCTGTGAGGATAACTCATGCATCTCTGGTGGCGCAAGGCGATAGGGCGCCTTGGCGAAAGGCGCTGCCCCTGGAACCAAATCGATACGGAACTCTACTTGCCTCTCGGGAGGCACACCCAGCAACTCCTCGGGGAAAACATCCGGGAACTCACGCACTATCGGAACCTCATCGACCGATCTTGGCCTCTCCGCATCGAACCTCATATCCATCACATAAGCCACAAACCCACTACAGCCCTGCTGTAGGCTCTGCCTCGCTCTAGCGGCCGAACAAAACGCTGACCCAGAATGGGTACCCTCGCGGTACACCGTAAGAACTCCCCCACTAGGGTCTCGTATGGTCACCAGCTGTCGCTCGCAGTCGATGACCGCTCCAAATCTGCTTAACCAGTCCATGCCCACGATGACACAGACATCTCCCATCGCAATCGGGACCAAATCAATCGGAAACTCAACGCCGAAGATCTCGAGTACACATCCTCGAATCACACTAGTGGCATACACCGCTCTCTCGTCAGCTATGGAAACTCGCAGAGGTCGACTCAACGCCTCTTGATGGATACTGATGTGCTGACTAAAGGCTAATGATACAAAAGATCGACTCACACCCGAGTCAAATAACACCAAGGCAGGTACAGAACTCACAAGAAAAGTACCTACGCATATCATAATATAAGCACAATATCTCAAACTCAAAATAAATACATGAAAGAATACATACCAGCCACGACATCGGGCGTTGCGCGGACCTCCTCCACTGTCAACTGGAAGGCTCTCCCTCGTGCCTTCGGTGCCTCGGCCTTCACCCGCTGACTCTCGGTAGCTCGTACAGTAGCAGGGGCAGATCCCTGCGATGCTCCCTATGCTGACCCCCGCAGCTGCGGACACTCGGCCTTCCAGTGTCCGGTCTGTTTGCAGTGGAAACAGACTGCAAACCCCTTGGGGCAATCCTTGGCCATGTGCCCCTCCTTGCCACACTTGTAGCAAGACCCTGCTCTACAAATCCCCTCATGACCCTTGCCGCACTTGCCACAAGTGCGGCCCTTCTGGTTCCCTGATCTCGAATCGGCGGGCTTGGCCCGCTTGGCTGCCGGCTGGGACTGTGCCGGTCGCCGATCCCTCCCCTGAGACTCGGCCTCCTCCCTAGCCTGAGTCTCAAGCTCTATCTCCCTCTTCCGAGCATTTGCCTGAAGCTCGGCAAATGTCCGGTACGATGAGTTCGCCACGAACTAGCGGATGTCTCTCCTCAAAATGCTCAAATACCGACTCATGTGTGCCTGCTCGGAAGACACGTGCTCAAGGCTGAACATCGCCCTCTCATGGAACATCCTGGTGATCACAGTAACAGACTTAGTACCCTGCTTGAGGGTCAAGAACTCCTGGGCCAACCGTTCCCTTTCCACCGGGGGAACGTACTCATGACGGAACATAGTGGTGAACCTCCCCCAGGTCACTGCGACAAGCTCTACAGAAGAATAGTGCGCTGTCACAAACTTCCACCAGTCCTTCGCTCCCAAGCGAAGCTGGTTCAGCGTGAACCGAACTCTCAGATGCTCCGGACAAGAACAAGTATAGAAGCATCCCTCGATGTCAGAAACCCACCTCATCGCCGCAATCGGATCCTGCGTCCCATCAAACTCTGGTGGCTTCGTGTTGCTGAACTCCCGGAACAGCAACGCATCACCACCCTGAGGTCTAGCAGCAGCAACAGCTGCGGTAGCTGCAGCGGCTGCAGCCTCAGTAACCGCTGCGTATCTCTCATCAAAGGTCTCAATCAATGTGGTCTTAATAGACCCAAACATCTCCGGAATCTCTGTGCGGATAGCCGCAACCACCTCCTCGTGGATCATCTGACGAAGCTCCTCGTCACTCACACCGCTGGTCTCTGGTATGTGGCGTGTCCCAACCATGATGTCTCTGAAATACAACATAAGAAATATCAGAGACTCGCTCGAACATACTCACACTCGGAAACTCATCCCTACTTGTTCCTTTGTACCCTAAGGATTCTTACTTGGACTGCACACTGATCCGATGTCTTCAGTAGTACAGGCCCAATACTACCGTCCACACCGCATCAGTATTCACCCCAAGTCCTCCTCCTAGGATCCCAAATCCCAAGTACTCTACTCTCACTATGCATATGTTACTCTCTAGCAGACCTCTCATAAGCTCCTCGCTGCTATCTACTCACTCTCAAGCATCTCCCAGCAGCAAAACCCCAAGGCTAAGGCATCACGAATCAGGCCACTCTAGTCCTAATAAGAATACCTAGCCTACTCTAGCATGCATAACATATCATATTATATCTTATAACACATAATATAAGGGTATTTTGGGAAATCACCGTTCGGGCGCGGGCTGATCGTACACACTACTCTGCTCTGCTCTTTTCAAAACCTTTTATTCCTTTAGAAAAATTTTGTTTTATTTCGAAAAGTTTCTCAAATCCTCAGTTTGAGTTCAAATGCGCCCGAAGGTGCATCCGAATCCCTCAAACCAAGGCTCTGATACCAACTTGTAACATCGTAAATTCCAATACAAATTTTCACTTTTAAAAATATAATTTCATTCTTAAATATTATCGATCTCCATGTATCACATATCAAATCCATAAAATTTATCCCAAGATCACAATACATAAAAACTCCACAAGTGTGTACTGATCATGTCGGCGCCTTCCCGCGATCCTCACTGGTACCTGAAACACATAACACAAAACATTGTAAGCATAAATGCTTAGTGAGTTCCCCAAAATACCACATATAACACATATTAGCCACTCGAGGCTATAACTCTGTGGGCCCACTGGCCCTAACTCTGTGGACCCTCTGGTCCTAATTCTATGGACCTTCCGGTCCTCACTCTGGAATACACACAGCACAAATCACATAGACATAATGCAGTGCAACACATCACATACATAGCATACAAGATACTCTGTCACATAACTCTACTTACAACTCAAGGTAAAGTATACTGAGAAGACTCACCTCGGATAGCTCGGTAAACCTCGAACTCGGTAATACTGATCTAGCCTTCGCCTAATCACATAAAATAATTACTCTAATTAATACGATTTTCAAGGACTAGGCTAATCCCTCTCTAAGTTCTCTAAGAAGGGTAAAAGACCATTCTACCCCTCCAATGGCTCACAAGTCCAAACATTAACTCAACCCTAAAAGTCAACGAAGTGAAATCTAGTCAACGATCAAACTTTGACCAGACTCGTCGAGTGCATCCGGGCGACTCGGTTAGTCTACGTGGGTCCTCTGAATCCTTCTAAGCCTCACTTGGCACGTCGAGTCCCTCCTCCATTCGCCGGGTTTCTCTGCAACGAATCGTTGGGCATCCCCGACTCGACTCGTCGAGTCCACTTATGAACTCGGTGAGTTGCTCCAATGACAACACTCAAATGACATTCTGAGGTCAGATCTGCTTCTCAAAACTATAGATCTGACTTCCCCACGACCAATAACCACGTAAAGGTCGAATCTTCACTCACATGCAACACACCCAAGGCTTCTTTTGGTGAAATAACTACTAAAATGGCCACCTAGGCTCATAACCTCAAAGGAATGGCATAAAGCAGAGTGATAGGGGCTCTCTGGACCTCTTAAGGTCCAGATTTAAGAATCATTTCACCTTGGGACCTCACACACTCTAGATTCAAACTAAATAATGCATAAAGAAACCCTAGATTCAACTAAATCATCATAAATACGAGGATAAGCACAGATTGATACCTCCAACAGCTTCCTCTGATCAAATGGAAGTAGATCCAAGCTCCCCAACCCGCCTAGCATGTCCTTCCTCCTTCCTTCTTGCTAAAACACACAAGAAATGGTGAACAATGGCCTTCTTTCTCACTCACAAGACTCACAGATGCTCTGGTACTCTCAAAGACGAAGGTAGCCGCAAATAAGGGCCATAAGGTCCTTTAAATAGGGTGCAGGCCTGGGGATTTAGGGTTTCAGCCCACAGCGCGGACTCTTCGAGCCCACCCTTTCCGACTCGTCGAGTCTAAGCGTCAACTCGTCGAGCCCCTCTCTTTAACTCAAAATAAATGATCAAAACATAATACCTGGAAATCCGGATGTTACACTTAACTTTCTTTTCATTCTCTTATGCAGGTCATATGAATTAAAAAGATGGGGTTGAATCATTCTGGTTTTCTAAATTGCTTACATGCTTACCTGCATCTTTGATTTATGATACAGGTTAGCACAAGTAAATGTGCAGATGGTGGATTAAGGTGTGTTTTCTTTTACTTTTTGATTTTTATTTCCTGTAAATATGATTTTTTTAAGTAATGCTCAATCAAAGGTCAGGAGCCCGGCCTAAATCTGCAGACTACAGATGATGATAATCACGTTGCTTGATGTCTAGAGGCTAATATCAGAGCTTCTGAACAAAAATGGTATTTTTCTTTGATAAATGTTACATAGCTCTATACATCTTTTTTATTTTGATTTTATCGTAGCAATCCTTTTGTGTATATTTTTTGGCTGATTTAGTGAAACCTCACAAAAAGACCATATGGACGAAATTAATGGTGAGTTAAGTTGGGAGGCTTGTGACTTTCTACTGCCCTAAGAATTCAATCAGACATATTTACATTTTCTTCGTAGATATTTTTTGTTGGTTTTCATGTTGTAACATCTTTGGGTATTTTGTTCAGAAAAAACAAGTGAGTTAGAAATAAAGGGCATTGTGGTCTTTTTCTGGTTAATGTCATATGTGATCGTTTTTGGCTGGCCTATATAAGTTATCATCACTCTGGTAGGCATGGGAAAGTTGGTGTGGTGCTCTGAATATGGTGCAAAAATAAGAACCAAGGGCATTATTGTCTTTTTTTGGCTATTGTCAGGTGAGGAATCTCTTGAAGAAAACGCTAACTGAAGACCTGACAACATATATAGTTTTTTTTAATCATCTTATAATTTCATTCATATTTTTAACATCTTAACTTATTGGTTACAAATATTGATGTCTAACATATGAAATTCATAATATTCAGATTTTATATTCCATTTGTCGAATATGGTTTCCAAATTTGCTAATTTGTTCTTTGGTAGTTTCTAAAGGGTATTTTTGTTATTTATATACTTTTATCAAACTATAAAAAAATTTCCATTGGTAATTGAGTTGGTGTTTGTATGTAGATAGATCAATCGGACGAGAAAATGGAGAATGTTGTTTTTAATGTCGCCACATCAAATTATTGTACCATTTGGTAAGTTTTATTTATGGTTGTTTGTTTGTGTTTTTACTGTAAATTGTTTCAATTATGTTTTTATAAGATAGTTATCCATTTATGTAGACTAGATGGTCCTTGCAATTGTAATAAGGCTGCAACTCTTAATTGATAGTAGATAAAAGTTATTTTCAAGTCAAACTCTTTGATTTTTATATACAAAATTTATTCATTTTTATTTTCTTATAACTAATTACCGACAATTTCTATGCATTACTAAATAATTCGACATTAGATTGGTATCAATTTAATAAAAAAATTCGAAGATTAAAGTCTTAATGTTGATGAAAGGAATCATAAATCTAGATATCACTTAATGGTGAAAAAACAATAAGGTCTTAAGTTATTTATTTCAAAACTTTGTATCATCTTTGAATTGAGTTTTTATGTTGTTGAAACTATTAATTACATATTATTGTCTTTGTGAAGATACCACCAAGGAAAAATGCAACTTCCTAGAGGTTCTTATCAGGAGTTATGAACTTATGCTATTCCCTTTGGCACAAATCTTTTACCAACATCACCCTAAGAAAAATGTACATGCATGCATTTTGTAAATATGTTGGAAGTGTTGTTTGTTTTCTTTATTGTTTATTTGAGTTTTTTCTATTTATATATTTGATTTATTTTAAAAAGATTAAAGTTAATGAATGTTGTTTGATGTTATCTAGCAGTTGATGCAAATCTCATATCTACATTTTAATCTTCATGGTTCTGAAACTTTGGTGTTGTTATTTTTATTTACAATGTATATAATTAGTTTCCTTTTTTATATTCTTTTTAAAAAACAAAACAGAGAGAACCGAAATTCAGTAAAGAGATAGTGAGATGGTTTCATATTTGTTTGGTCATGATATGCATCAACTTCTTTGTTGATATCATTTCATTCAATTTATATTTCAATATGTTACTTCAAGTATTAAAAGGTCTTTTAAGTTGAATCATATATGTTATTGTCATATTATATGTAAAGTATATAAAAATTTTCAATACTAAAAATTTAGAACCACATACATCGTAACAACTATAGTTATTTATGTAAAATTCACCTTTTTAATATAAAGTTTCATTATTTTTTATATTATAGAAATAATAATTATTAAATTTCAAACTTCTTTTGTTAAGACGGTTAGAAAAATAATTTTAAAAATATAAAAATATATGTCAAAATGTTAAACTTGAGTTAGCTGAGAAAACTTAGTTATAAAAGGAACAACCTCTAAAATACAAATAAATGATGCAATGAAATTTATCGTTGAAACGTAACTATTTTACATTCCCCTTCTCCCCTCCCTCCCCAGTTTCACTGTCTGCCACATTGCAAGGGTGCGTTGAGTATGATAGTTTTAAGATTGCCTTGACTGGAGTTCTTAACACACACTGTTTATTTGGTGTAGTAAACTATTTGCACAAAAGAACTAATCGCATTTAAAAACTAATTTCTGAAAAAACTATTTGCACCCGTCGCTTGGCGCGGGTAAACGGCTAGTATATATATATATATATATATATATATATATATATATATATATATATATATACTCCCTCCGTTCCAAAATTACAGTCCATCTTTCCTTTTTGGTTTGTCCCAAAATAATAGTCCACTTCTAAAAATAAATAACATTTTTACCAAAATACCCCCTCATTATTACTTAACAAAATCAACATTTAATGAAACATTAAATGCAAAGTAAGAACAAAACTGTCATTTTATTAAATAAACTTAGTGGTAATTAATGTTTTTTTCTTAATATGTGTGTTTTTTGTCTGTTGATAATAATATTTGGACGGAGGGAATATATATATATATATATATATATATATATATATATATATATATATATATATATATATGCAAAATACCTTTAGAATTAAATTGAGGAACTGAATCAACAAACTTTTTATCTACAAATAATTTAGGAATCTAATTTCACATATCAATATGCATATGCCTATATAAAATAATTGAAAAAAAAGAATTTTATTTTATGTGCATATACATATAAAAGTGTTTTTTTTAAATGTGTATGTGTACAAAATAATATGATTATTCATCAACAATGATTATTTTTTTTTAAATTATTAATTTCGATATGTAAGTTATACTTACATTGATTTGAATAAAAACAAAAACAAAAAATAATAATAATAAATATATTATTTTGAATATAACGAAAATATTACTTATATTTTGAAATTAATATTTACTTAATTTTTTTTTCGAAAAATGCATTTTTAATACACATTCATATTTTTTTGTGTATATACACATTTTTAAAAAACATGGTTATATACACATGAACATAAAGTAATTTATCAAAAAAAAAAAAATTATAGTTATCTTAGATGTGTACTTGTAAATTTGGTATTGAAATTCATTGCGGATAAAATGTTTGTTGCATATTTATCAAATATGGTTGGCGATTAAACAAACTGTGATTTATAAAAGGGATACATTAGACCTTCTTACACATGTAACCTTTTAGTAAGCAACCCTTTTGCACATAAATGCAATTTTTTTAGGTTTAAATTTAAATTTTGTTATAGTTGAAAGCAACTATGATTATAGCTTTAGTTATAAAAATTCAACTTTCATTATGTTTTTAGGTAAAATATTATAACATTTTCTTAAACTATATGGGTATTTGGGATACAGTTATTTGGAACTTTCAATTTTTAGCTTTTAAAAGTAATTTAAAAAAAAAATAAACATTCTTCGGGAAAAGAAGCTCCTATTTTTAGTTAAAACAAAAATGTCAAATATCAATGTTATCTCTGCGTTTTAAAATTAAACTCTTTTATTATTTTGTAAATAAACTTAATTACCATTTCAAAAAAATATCAATTACGTGTTTTTCATAATCCCTTTATATAATTTTATATGTTTTAAAAATTTTCAAACTATTTTACCCAACATTTATATATGCAAATAAAACTATAACTTCAGTTCTTAATTATCAACTACCAACATTTATATATGCAAAAAACTGTTCTGTACGAATCACTTTCCATTTTGTAATATTCATATAACATTTATTTCAAAGCAAAATCAATCTGGCTGTACGGTGTGGAGGGTATTTTACCGGCGGTGAACACAAGTGGCACCGCTTCTTCATTTTCACCGGCGGTAGTTTAAAATAATATCATTTTGGTAATTCTTAAATTGATCAAAACTTTGATGAAAGTTAGCTATCAGAATTCGCTATTTGCTATGCAAATCTGAATTGAGATATGTGGTTTTCAATTTGGGGAATAACAGGGTTTTCAAAGAAGGATAATGGCACGGAAGAAGATTCAGAGAGTATGATTGCAAAAGGCTGGTCAAGGAGCATTTTAAGAGGATTTCTGGTTCCAAATTGGCTATTAAATATGCACAGGTAAACAGACTCCTTTTGTGTTTGATTCATAAGATTTATTACATGTAGCCCTAATTCTTATAATTCACAAGATTTATTACATGTAGCCCTAATTCTTACAAGGGTTGATTGAAATTTTAGCCCCTTTGCTTCCAAAAAGGAAAAAATCATCTGATTTTGCAACATAAAAATTGCTTATGCTTTTTATGTCAAAACCAGCCGGCAACTGTAGATTAGCATTGGTTTTGCAAGTATTTCAAATGGATATGTTTATTTTTTGTTTTATGTGATTTTTATGTTTTTGAATTAAAAAGGTTGGTAGGTAAAAAACTTTACTACACCCTACTCATATATATATATATATATATATATATATATATATATATATATATATATATATATATATAGTGGTTCAAATGAGAACACAAAAATGTTAAGAACCCTAACAACCATTTCTTAAAATGTTTTTAAAAATGTATTTTAGACAAATCAAACATTAATATTTAATAAATCAAACTCTTTAAAAATGTACACAACAGTTTTTTGACATACACAACAATTCATGCATTATATAGTTGTACAATACAATATTTTAAAGCACCAATTGTTGTGTATGGAGAAAAGTTGTTGTGTACAGATTGATAAGGATCGAGTGACATTGCTTCTTCGACCCGAACCAAGGAATCCCTAAGATATGATGCAAAATGGATCTTGTTCTATCCTTGATCAGAGATTTCTCTATGAAAAAGACGAATTAGAGTTTGAAGAGGGGCACGACCGGCAACAGATAGAGGAGGATTTATTCAATCATATAGTTTGGGCTCCTAGAATATGGCGCCCGTGGGGCTTTCTATTTGATTGTATCGAAAGGCCCAATGAATTGGGATTTCCCTATTGGTCCGGGTCATTTCGGGGCAAGCGGGTCGTTTATGATGAAGATGATGAGCTTCAAGAGAATGATTCGGAGTTCTTGCAGAGTGGAACCGTGCAGTACCAGACACGAGATATATCTTCCAAAGAAATATATATATATATATATATATATATATATATATATATATATATATATATATATATATATATATATATATATGGGTAGTGATTCGTACACAATGGCCACCACCTATGGCCACTGGAACATCGTCGGACCGCCACCGGAAAATTGCCCTATCGCAGCCGGACTAACACAAAATTAAATGATATTTTTTTGGACGTATTCACAGTTTAATAAAACAAATATTTCAAATCTCATTTAAAAAGACTATATTTATAATTAAATTTACAAAAATTTAATCAATGAAATAGAACTATATCTCCACAAATTCATTTTTTTCTCTTAATTGTAGATATCTTTTAAAAATGAATGTTTCTAATACATTCACAATTCAAAATACATTGTTCATAGTTTAAAAAAATATTAATTCACTCATTCATACTTTAACACAAAAATTCATATAAAATTCACAATTTAATACAGTACATTTACAAATTAATTTAGTATATTCACTATTTAATTCAAAAAATTCACAACTTAATACATAAAATTACAACTTAATATAATACATTCACAACTTAATACATACTCCCTTCGTCCCAAATTAATTGTCCACTTTTGACATTTGAAATCTATTTTCTTCAACTTTGACCTTAAATATTTTTATTCGTGTTATATTTTATTTGATAAAACTTATAACAATGAAAAGACATTTAAAATACAATTCATTGATATATTTTGCATCAAGTATTATCTATCAAAAACAAAAATTATTTAAGGTCAAAATTGAAGAATAAAGACTTGAAAAGTCAAATGTGGATAATTAATTTGGGACGGAGGTAGTACTATTTATAGTTTTGCTTCATCCTAATACCATCAAATCTCGATCTCTTACACTTTAGCAAGCTCCATAAATTATATGCAAACTCCAAAAATAATATCTGGATAAAAAAAATCATAATTCATAGTTTAATAAATATATATATTAAATACTGTTATGTAATTGAATAAAAATTAGAGAGGAAGGAGATAGAGATAAAGTGAGGATTAAGATTTTGAGAGATTAAAAAAATTAGTCAAGTAAGGGAAGCGAGTTCAAGATGCAAAACCATCAAATGTAGAGCATTTACATTTTTTCAAGCTCCAAAAATCTTATCTAGATAAAGAAAATCAAAATTCACAAATTAATATACTAATTCTTTTATAATTCACAGTTTAAAATATTAGTTCAGATACGCATTCACAACTTAAAAGATTAGTTTATAAATCTATTCACAGCTTAATATGCTTAATATACTAGTTCAAAACTTCAAATACACATTCACAACTTAACAGATACTTTATTTTCATTGAGACATTTCATCAAACACCTTTTGTGCATCTGATTTAAGAACTTTTTCATCTAAACGATATCATCAGAGATCCAACCAAAGAAAAAAATACACAAAGAACAGAATATAAGAAGGAGGTACAACAAATCTGATATGGTGGTGATACCGCCGTCGGCCACCTTGAAGTGCACAATAACCACCATATCTACAACTGATATACATCAAAAACATCAAATCTGATGTAGATCTGGTGGTGTATCACCGAATATCAAAGAGAAGAGATGAAGGCTACCTGATGGAGTTTCACCGGAGCAACGAGCGGCAGAGATGGCGGCGATTAACGTCATCAGTGTGCGTCAGATGTGTTGTATATCTACTTCATTTTCACCAGAGATCACGTAGAAAGAGATGTAGGCAAGCTAATCATGTTTCATTGAAGTGAAGACAAAGCAGCAAGGTGACCGTTGACTGCGGTGGTGGTGTTCGTATGGGTTTAGATCTCAAATACATTAGATCTGATGTAGATCCAGTCGTTTTGTCATGGCGACTGGTGATGCATTTGAAGCAAAATAACTTGACGACTCGACATTCCGACGAGTGAAGGTGGTAGGTAACGGCGGAAGGTGGTGTCGACAGGTAGTTCAAGTGGTGTTAGAGTTTATGTTCTTGGGAGAGTTTGAGAGGGTTTTAGAAAGTTTTAAAAATGTTTTCTTGTAAAAAATTTATAAAGTGTTTAAAATGGTATTAGATGTCAGATATTTGTGGTTCTTAGGGTTCCTAATCTTTTAGGGTTCTCATTTGATCTCAATAGAGAACAATTATTAATCAATGAACCAATAAACCAATCTAAATCGGCAGAATTTAAAATGATTAACGACAAAAGAAACAGGTGTAGACTTTTACAATGGATGCACATGCACCGGATTATAACAAAACTCATTTTTTTTTTCGTTTAATTTTTTAGGCATGTTTTTTATTGAAAAAAAACCGAATATACCATTGTTCATGGTTTTTCGTCCTCTTTGCATAGAGATCCATATTGATATACAAAAAATTATTTTTTTTACCAAAAAAATTCACTTTATTTCTTTGTTTTTTGAAAAGTTAGGCAAAGTTTCTATCGAAAAATTTAATAAATATATCAAAATTCATATTTTTGGTACTCTTTAAACATAGATTCATATTGATGTAAAAAAACGAAATTTCAGTACAGATTCACAATGTGAATAATAGTAAGTCAGATTCACAATGTGAATAATAGTAAGTCAGATTCACATTGTAAATACTGAAAACTAAATTATATATCGTTCAGATTCATAATGTGAATAAATTCATTTCTTGATTATATAAAACTAATTTATGAGTAATCAAAACGTTAAAATAATATAAAACTACGTAGAAATATATTTCGATTAATATGTAATTTCAATTAATTTGTTAATGACCAAAGAGTTGAAATAGTAAATCAGATTCATATTGTGAATATTAAAATTAAAATATTTACAGTTTAGATTCACAATGTGAATAAAAACTAATCGAGGTTTTTTTTTTGAATAATCGATGATGATTTTTATTAATAGAGGACAAAAAATTGAGATTTTTGGTATAATTAGTTTTTTTGGATAAAAATAAGCTTAAATATTAAAATAAACAACAAAACAAAGTGGGTTTTAAACGAAAGAGAACGTAAAATCGTGAACAACGGTATATTTTTTTTTTCGATAAAAATGTGGCTTAAAAAAATTTTAAACAAAAAAAGAGGTGAATTTTTTTGGTAAAAGGTGGATTTCATAGTATAATTCGATGTATGTGCATCCAATGTACAAGTGTCCATCCATTCTCTTGTCCGTTGATCGCTTTGAATTTCGACGTTTACGATTGGTTCATTGGTTCATTGTTAATAATGAATCTGTATTGAACATCACCATATATATATATATATATATATATATATATATATATATATATATATATATATATATATATCCAACTCAAAATAACAACTATAAACCATAGTAAATTCAAAGTTGTTAATTACTATCATAAAAGCTACTAAAAACTATTCATTTATACCTTCTTTCATGTAAGGTGAATGTTTAATTTGATCATCTTTTCAAAATGTCATTTATCGCTTCATGTAATCCCCTTCCCAAAATTAGGGAGCCACTCATAGATGATAATAAATAATGAATTCAAATTTGATGCTATGTAACTGCCCTAAAAAGAAGGAAATATTAACTGTGATATTACTCGGGACCGTATGAAGTTTGTGGAAAGCTCGGAGTGATAGAATTTTTAAAAAAATTGAAGCGAATTCGGAGACGATTGTGGCTGTTGTAAATTCATTAACGTATGTTTGGGTTAAACATATAGGATATAGAGTTAGTATAGATTGGAATTTACGAAACTTATCCCCTCTTCTCTGTAATTGAATCATTGTGAGCTAACATCCTTGCTAGCTGCTTGCTAGTGGGATGAATTTCATTAATAATATATATTGTCGGTTCAACAAAAAATATAATGATGAAATCAAACTATTACAAAGTTAAAGAATGATAAGTCAATCTACATAAAAATCCAAATAATTAGTAATAATTACCTATCTTGTACCATAAAGAGACGATTACTTATATCGGAAATTCTCGATCTCTTGGACGTAGTTGTTTCTTAAGCACCCACACTACAACTTCAAAGTTTTCTTGTTGGTTGTCAATACTAAATTCATTTAAAAAAATTTCAAGGAGGACCATATATGTTATATAAGTGTTAGCAATATAAAAAGAGAAAACTTTCAATAATACCATTGTGCTTTCCTCTTTCTAGAATGATAGGCAATTTACTTAATCTCTTACGTATAACAGTATCATACTTAGATTTTTTACCAAAATCGAAACGCATTTAAAATTTTCAATAATACAAACAATATATTTTATTTTTTCATACTTTATTATTTAATCATAGTAGTTACACAATTACTTCCTACCAATGTATATACAGAAACGGGTAGTGTGCCCCTTCATGTTGCAATTATTGCAGTGCATCTCTCTGCAGGCTCCATAATGATGAAAACTGCACTTGTTGCATTTTGGGAGAGTTCCACCATATGATTTGGCGGGTGCCGGAGCTGCAGGAACAGTAGCAGCGTGAACTGCCACTGTTTGTTGCTTCTTTGTGGGCTCTTTTGACAGCCGACCCTTCCTTTTGTTCCAAAATTTATTTTTGTTACCACTTTCCTTGGGTTGTTCGGGCATGGCTGTCATAAAGCCTTGGCGAACTCCATGATCCACAAGTGTTTGTGCCAGACGCTTGGCACTGTCAAAAGTAGACGGGTTGGCTGATATCACATTCCATCCATTCTCTTGTCCGTTAATCGCTTTGAATTTCGACGTTTACGATTGGTTCATTGGTTCATTGTTAATAATGAATCTGTATTGAACATCACCATATATATATATATATATATATATATATATATATATATATATATATGTATATATATATATATATATATATATATATATATATATATATATATCCAACTCAAAATAACAACTATAAACCATAGTAAATTCAAAGTTGTTAATTACTATCATAGAAGCTACTAAAAAACTATTCATTTATACCTTCTTCCATGTAAGGTGAATGTTTAATTTGATCATCTTTTCAAAATGTCATTTATCGCTTCATGTAATCCCCTTCCCAAAATTAGGCAGCCACTTATAGATGATAATAAATAATGAATTCAAATTTGATGCTATGTAACTGCCCTAAAAAGAAGGAAATATTAACTATGATATTATTCGGGACCGTATGAAGTTTGTGGAAAGCTCGGAATGATAGAATTTTTAAAAAAATTGAAGCGAATTCGGAGACGATTTTCACTGTTGTAAAGTCATTAACGTATGTTTGGGTTAAACATAGAGGATATAGAGTTAGTATAGATTGGAATTTATGAAACTTATCCCCTCTTCTCTGTAATTGAATCATTTTAAGCTAACATCCTTGCTAGCTGCTTGCTAGTGGGATGAATTTCATTAATAATATATATTGTCGGTTCAAAAAAAAATATAATGATGAAATCAAACTATTACAAAGTTAAAGAATGATAAGTCAATCTACATAAAAATCCAAATAATTAGTAATAATTACCTATCTTGTACCATAAAGAGACGATTACTTATATCGGAAATTCTCGATCTCTTGGACGTAGTTGTTTCATAAGCACCCACACTACAACTTCAAAGTTTTCTTGTTGGTTGTCAATACTAAATTCATTTAAAAAAATTTCAAGGAGGACCATATATGTTATATAAGTGTTAGCAATATAAAAAGAGAAAACTTTCAATAATACCATTGTGCTTTCCTCTTTCTAGAATGATAGGCAATTTACTTAATCTCTTACGTATAACAATATCATACTTAGATTTTTTACCAAAATCGAAACGCATTTAAAATTTTCAATAATACAAACAATATATTTTATTTTTTCATACTTTATTATTTAATCATAGTAGTTACACAATTACTTCCTACTAATGTATATACAGAAACGGGTAGTGTGCCCCTTCATGTTGCAATTATTGCAGTGCATCTCTCTGTAGGCTCCATAATGATGAAAACTGCACTTGTTGCATTTTAGGAGAGTTCCACCATATGATTTGGCGGGTGCTGGAGCTGCAGGAACAGTAGCAGCGTGAACTGCCACTGTTTGTTGCTTCTTTGTGGGCTCGTTTGACAGTCGGCCCTTGCTTTTGTTCCAAAATTTATTTTTGTTACCAGCTTCCTTGGGTTGTTCGGGCATGGCTATCATAAAGCCTTGGCGAACTCCATGATCCACAAGTGTTTGTGCCAGACGCTTGGCACTGTCAAAAGTATACGAGTTGGCTGATATCACATTCCATCCATTCTCTTGTCCGTTAATCGCTTTGAATTTCGACGTTTACGATTGGTTCATTGGTTCATTGTTAATAATGAATCTGTATTGAACATCACCATATATATATATATATATATATATATATATATATATATATATATATATATATATATATATATATATATCCAACTCAAAATAACAACTATAAACCATAGTAAATTCAAAGTTGTTAATTACTATCATAAAAGCTACTAAGAAACTATTCATTTATACCTTCTTCCATGTAAGGTGAATGTTTAATTTGATCATCTTTTCAAAATGTCATTTATCGCTTCATGTAATCCCCTTCCCAAAATTAGGCAGCCACTCATATATGATAATAAATAATGAATTCAAATTTGATGCTATGTAACTGCCCTAAAAAGAAGGAAATATTAACTGTGATATTATTCGGGACCTTATGAAGTTTGTGGAAAGGTCGGAATGATAGAATTTTTAAAAAAATTGAAGGGAATTCGGAGACGATTTTGGCTGTTGTAAAGTCATTAACGTATGTTTGGGTTAAACATAGAGGATATAGAGTTATTATAGATTGGAATTTATGAAACTTATCCCCTCTTCTCTGTAATTGAATCATTGTAAGCTAACATCCTTGCTAGCTGCTTGCTAGTGGGATGAATTTCATTAATAATATATATTGTCGGTTAAAAAAAAAATATAATGATGAAATCAAACTATTACAAAGTTAAAGAATGATAAGTCAATCTACATAAAAATCCAAATAATTAGTAATAATTACCTATCTTGTACCATAAAGAGACGATTACTTATATCGGAAATTCTCGATCTCTTGGACGTAGTTGTTTCATAAGCACCCACACTACAACTTCAAAGTTTTCTTGTTGGTTGTCAATACTAAATTCATTTAAAAAAATTTCAAGGAGGACCATATATGTTATATAAGTGTTAGCGATATAAAAAGAGAAAACTTTCAATAATACCATTGTGCTTTCCTCTTTCTAGAATGATAGGCAATTTACTTAATCTCTTACGTATAACAGTATCATACTTAGATTTTTTACCAAAATCGAAACGCATTTAAAATTTTCAATAATACAAACAATATATTTTATTTTTTCATACTTTATTATTTAATCATAGTAGTTACACAATTACTTCCTACCAATGTATATACAGAAACGGGTAGTGTGCCCCTTCATGTTGCAATTATTGTAGTGCATCTCTCTGCAGGCTCCATAATGATGAAAACTGCACTTGTTGCATTTTGGGAGAGTTCCACCATATGATTTGGCGGGTGCTGGAGCTGCAGGAACAGTAGCAGCGTGAACTGCCACTGTTTGTTGCTTCTTTGTGGGCTCTTTTGACAGCCGACCCTTCCTTTTGTTCCAAAATTTATTTTTGTTACCACTTTCCTTGGGTTGTTCGGGCATGGCTGTCATAAAGCCTTGGCGAACTCCATGATCCACAAGTGTTTGTGCCAGACGCTTGGCACTGTTAAAAGTAGACGGGTTGGCTGATATCACATTCCATCCATTCTCTTGTCCGTTAATCGCTTTGAATTTCAACGTTTACGATTGGTTCATTGGTTCATTGTTAATAATGAATCTGTATTGAACATCACCATATATATATATATATATATATATATATATATATATATATATATATATATATTTATATATATATATAAATATTTATTTATATATATATATATATATATATATATATATATTTATTTATATATATATATATATATATATATATATATATATATATATTTATTTATATATATATATATATATATATATATATATATATATATATCCAACTCAAAATAACAACTATAAACCATAGTAAATTCAAAGTTGTTAATTACTATCATAAAAGCTACTAAAAAACTATTCATTTATACCTTCTTTCATGTAAGGTGAATGTTTAATTTGATCATCTTTTCAAAATGTCATTTATCGCTTCATGTAATCCCCTTCCCAAAATTAGGCAGCCACTCATAGATGATAATAAAAAATGAATTCAAATTTGATGCTATGTAACTGCCCTAAAAAGAAGGAAATATTAACTGTGATATTATTCGGGACCGTATGAAGTTTGTGGAAAGCTCGGAATGATAGAATTTTTAAAAAAATTGAAGCGAATTCGGAGACGATTTTGGCTGTTGTAAAGTCATTAACGTATGTTTGGGTTAAACATAGAGGATATAGAGTTAGTATAGATTGGAATTTATGAAACTTATCCCCTCTTCTCTGTAATTGAATCATTGTAAGCTAACATCCTTGCTAGCTGCTTGCTAGTGGGATAAATTTCATTAATAATATATATTGCCGGTTCAAAAAAAAATATAATGATGAAATCAAACTATTACAAAGTTAAAGAATGATAAGTCAATCTACATAAAAATCCAAATAATTAGTAATAATTACCTATCTTGTACCATAAAGAGACGATTACTTATATCGGAAATTCTCGATCTCTTGGACGTAGTTGTTTCATAAGCACCCACACTACAACTTCAAAGTTTTCTTGTTGGTTGTCAATACTAAATTCATTTAAAAAAATTTCAAGGAGGACCATATATGTTATATAAGTGTTAGCAATATAAAAAGAGAAAACTTTCAATAATACCATTGTGCTTTCCTCTTTCTAGAATGATAGGCAATTTACTTAATCTCTTACGTATAACAGTATCATACTTAGATTTTTTACCAAAATCGAAACGCATTTAAAATTTTCAATAATACAAACAATATATTTTATTTTTTCATACTTTATTATTTAATCATAGTAGTTACACAATTACTTCCTACCAATGTATATACAGAAACGGGTAGTGTGCCCCTTCATGTTGCAATTATTGTAGTGCATCTCTCTGCAGGCTCCATAATGATGAAAACTGCACTTGTTGCATTTTGGGAGAGTTCCACCATATGATTTGGCGGGTGCTGGAGCTGCAGGAACAGTAGCAGCGTGAACTGCCACTGTTTGTTGCTTCTTTGTGGGCTCTTTTGACAGCCGACCCTTCCTTTTGTTCCAAAATTTATTTTTGTTACCACTTTCCTTGGGTTGTTCGGGCATGGCTGTCATAAAGCCTTGGCGAACTCCATGATCCACAAGTGTTTGTGCCAGACGCTTGGCACTGTCAAAAGTAGACGGGTTGGCTGATATCACATTCCATCCATTCTCTTGTCCGTTAATTGCTTTGAATTTCGACGTTTACGATTGGTTCATTGGTTCATTGGTTCATTGTTAATAATGAATCTGTATTGAACATCATCATATATATATATATATATATATATATATATATATATATATATATATATATATATCCAACTCAAAATAACAACTATAAACTATAGTAAATTCAAAGTTGTTAATTACTATAATAAAAGCTACTAAAAAACTATTCATTTATACCTTCTTCCATGTAAGGTGAATGTTTAATTTGATCATCTTTTCAAAATGTCATTTATCGCTTCATGTAATCCCCTTCCCAAAATTAGGCAGCCACTCATAGATGATAATAAATAATGAATTCAAATTTGATGCTATGTAACTGCCCTAAAAAGAAGGAAATATTAACTGTGATATTATTCGGGACCGTATGAAGTTTGTGGAAAGCTCGGAATGATAGAATTTTTAAAAAACTTGAAGCGAATTCGGAGACGATTTTGGCTGTTGTAAAGTCATTAACGTATGTTTGGGTTAAACATAGAGGATATAGAGTTAGTATAGATTGGAATTTATGAAACTTATCCCCTCTTCTCTGTAATTGAATCATTGTAAGCTAACATCCTTGCTAGCTGCTTGCTAGTGGGATGAATTTCATTAATAATATATATTCTCGGTTCAAAAAAAAAAATAATGATGAAATCAAACTATTACAAAGTTAAAGAATGATAAGTCAATCTACATAAAAATCCAAATCATTAGTAATAATTACCTATCTTGTACCATAAAGAGACGATTACTTATATCGGAAATTCTCGATCTCTTGGACGTAGTTGTTTCATAAGCACCCACACTACAACTTCAAAGTTTTCTTGTTGGTTGTCAATACTAAATTCATTTAAAAAAATTTCAAGGAGGACCATATATGTTATATAAGTGTTAGCAATATAAAAAGAGAAAACTTTCAATAATACCATTGTGCTTTCCTCTTTCTAGAATGATAGGCAATTTACTTAATCTCTTACGTATAACAGTATCATACTTAGATTTTTTACCAAAATCGAAACGCATTTAAAATTTTCAATAATACAAACAATATATTTTATTTTTTCATACTTTATTATTTAATCATAGTAGTTACACAATTACTTCCTACCAATGTATATACAGAAACGGGTAGTGTGCCCCTTCATGTTGCAATTATTGTAGTGCATCTCTCTGCAGGCTCCATAATGATGAAAACTGCACTTGTTGCATTTTGGGAGAGTTCCACCATATGATTTGGCGGGTGCTGGAGCTGCAGGAACAGTAGCAGCGTGAACTGCCACTGTTTGTTGCTTCTTTGTGGGCTCTTTTGACAGCCGGCCCTTCCTTTTGTTCCAAAATTTATTTTTGTTACCACTTTCTTTGGGTTGTTCGGGCATGGCTGTCATAAAGCCTTGGCGAACTCCATGATCCACAAGTGTTTGTGCCAGACGCTTGGCACTGTCAAAAGTAGACGGGTTGGCTGATATCACATTCCATCCATTCTCTTGTCCGTTAATCGCTTTGAATTTCGACGTTTACGATTGGTTCATTGGTTCATTGTTAATAATGAATCTGTATTGAACATCACCATATATATATATATATATATATATATATATATATATATATATATCCAACTCAAAATAACAACTATAAACCATAGTAAATTCAAAGTTGTTAATTACTATCATAAAAGCTACTAAAAAACTATTCATTTATACCTTCTTTCATGTAAGGTGAATGTTTAATTTGATCATCTTTTCAAAATGCCATTTATCGCTTCATGTAATCCCCTTCCCAAAATTAGGCAGCCACTCATAGATGATAATAAATAATGAATTCAAATTTGATGCTATGTAACTGCCCTAAAAAGAAGGAAATATTAACTGTGATATTATTCGGGACCGCATGAAGTTTGTGGAAAGCTCGGAATGATAGAATTTTTAAAAAAATTGAAGCGAATTCGGAGACGATTTTGGCTGTTGTAAAGTCATTAACGTATGTTTGGGTGAAACATAGAGGATATAGAGTTAGTATAGATTGGAATTTATGAAACTTGTCCCCTCTTCTCTGTAATTGAATCGTTGTAAGCTAACATCCTTGCTAGCTGCTTGCTAGTGGGATAAATTTCATTAATAATATATATTGCCGGTTCAAAAAAAAATATAATGATGAAATCAAACTATTACAAAGTTAAAGAATGATAAGTCAATCTACATAAAAATCCAAATAATTAGTAATAATTACCTATCTTGTACCATAAAGAGACGATTACTTATATCGGAAATTCTCGATCTCTTGGACGTAGTTGTTTCATAAGCACCCACACTACAACTTCAAAGTTTTCTTGTTGGTTGTCAATACTAAATTCATTTAAAAAAATTACAAAGAGGACCATATATGTTATATAAGTGTTAGCAATATTAAAAGAGAAAACTTTCAATAATACCATTGTGCTTTCCTCTTTCTAGAATGATAGGCAATTTACTTAATCTCTTACGTATAACAGTATCATACTTAGATTTTTTACCAAAATCGAAACGCATTTAAAATTTTCAATAATACAAACAATATATTTTATTTTTTCATACTTTATTATTTAATCTTAGTAGTTACACAATTACTTCCTACCAATGTATATACAGAAACGGGTAGTGTGCCCCTTCATGTTGCAATTATTGCAGTGCATCTCTCTGCAGGCTCCATAATGATGAAAACTGCACTTGTTGCATTTTGGGAGAGTTCCACCATATGATTTGGCGGGTGCTGGAGCTGCAGGAACAGTAGCAGCGTGAACTGCCACTGTTTGTTGCTTCTTTGTGGGCTCTTTTGACAGCCGACCCTTCCTTTTGTTCCAAAATTTATTTTTGTTACCACTTTCCTTGGGTTGTTCGGGCATGGCTGTCATAAAGCCTTGGCGAACTCCATGATCCACAAGTGTTTGTGCCAGACGCTTGGCACTGTGAAAAGTAGACGGGTTGGCTGATATCACATTCCATCCATTCTCTTGTCCGTTAATCGCTTTGAATTTCGACGTTTACGATTGGTTCATTAGTTCATTGTTAATAATGAATCTGTATTGAACATCACCATATATATATATATATATATATATATATATATATATATATATATATATATATATCCAACTCAAAATAACAACTATAAACCATAGTAAATTCAAAGTTGTTAATTACTATCATAAAAGCTACTAAAAAACTATTCATTTATACCTTCTTTCATGTAAGGTGAATGTTTAATTTGATCATCTTTTCAAAATGTCATTTATCGCTTCATGTAATCCCCTTCCCAAAATTAGGCAGCCACTCATAGATGATAATAAATAATGAATTCAAATTTGATGCTATGTAACTGCCCTAAAAAGAAGGAAATATTAACTGTGATATTATTCGGAACCGTATGAAGTTTGTGGAAAGCTCGGAATGATAGAATTTTTAAAAAAATTGAAGCGAATTCAGAGACGATTTTGGCTGTTGTAAAGTTATTAACGTATGTTTGGGTTAAACATAGAGGATATAGAGTTAGTATAGATTGGAATTTATGAAACTTATCCCCTCTTCTCTGTAATTGAATCATTGTAAGCTAACATCCTTGCTAGCTGCTTGCTAGTGGGATAAATTTCATTAATAATATATATTGCCGGTTCAAAAAAAAATATAATGATGAAATCAAACTATTACAAAGTTAAAGAATGATAAGTCAATCTACATAAAAATCCAAATAATTAGTACTAATTACCTATCTTGTACCATAAAGAGACGATTACTTATATCGGAAATTCTCGATCTCTTGGACGTAGTTGTTTCATAAGCACCCACACTACAACTTCAAAGTTTTCTTGTTGGTTGTCAATACTAAATTCATTTAAAAAAATTACAAAGAGGACCATATATGTTATATAAGTGTTAGCAATATAAAAAGAGAAAACTTTCAATAATACCATTGTGCTTTCCTCTTTCTAGAATGATAGGCAATTTACTTAATCTCTTACGTATAACAGTATCATACTTAGATTTTTTACCAAAATCGAAACGCATTTCAAATTTTCAATAATACAAACAATATATTTTATTTTTTCATACTTTATTATTTAATCGTAGTAGTTACACAATTACTTCCTACCAATGTATATACAGAAACGGGTAGTGTGCCCCTTCATGTTGCAATTATTGCAGTGCATCTCTCTGCAGGCTCCATAATGATGAAAACTGCACTTGTTGCATTTTGGGAGAGTTCCACCATATGATTTGGCGGGTGCTGGAGCTGCAGGAACAGTAGCAGCGTGAACTGCCACTGTTTGTTGCTTCTTTGTGGGCTCTTTTGACATCCGACCCTTCCTTTTGTTCCAAAATTTATTTTTGTTACCACTTTCCTTGGGTTGTTCGGGCATAGCTGTCATAAAGCCTTGGCGAACTCCATGATCCACAAGTGTTTGTGCCAGACGCTTGGCACTGTCAAAAGTAGACGGGTTGGCTGATATCACATTCCATCTATTCTCTTGTCCGTTAATCGCTTTGAATTTCGACGTTTACGATTGGTTCATTGGTTCATTGTTAATAATGAATCTGTATTGAACATCACCATATATATATATATATATATATATATATATATATATATATATATATATATATATATCCAACTCAAAATAACAACTATAAACCATAGTAAATTCAAAGTTGTTAATTACTATCATAAAAGCTACTAAAAAACTATTCATTTATACCTTCTTTCATGTAAGGTGAATGATTAATTTGATCATCTTTTCAAAATGTCATTTATCAATTAATGTAATCCCCTTCCCAAAATTAGGCAGCCACTCATAGATGATAATAAATAATGAATTCAAATTTGATGCTATGTAACTGCCCTAAAAAGAAGGAAATATTAACTGTGATATTATTCGGGACCGTATGAAGTTTGTGGAAAGCTCGGAATGATAGAATTTTTAAAAAAATTGAAGCGAATTCGGGGACGATTTTGGCTGTTGTAAAGTCATTAACGTATGTTTGGGTTAAACATAGAGGATATAGAGTTAGTATAGATTGGAATTTATGAAACTTATCCCCTCTTCTCTGTAATTGAATCATTGTAAGCTAACATCCTTGCTAGTTGCATGCTAGTGGGATAAATTTCATTAATAATATATATTGCTGGTTCAAAAAAAATATAATGATGAAATCAAACTATTACAAAGTTAAAGAATGATATGTCAATCTACATAAAAATCCAAATAATTAGTAATAATTACCTATCTTGTACCATAAAGAGACGATTACTTATATCGGAAATTCTCGATCTCTTGGACGTAGTTGTTTCATAAGCACCCACACTAGAACTTCAAGGTTTTCTTGTTGGTTGTCAATACTAAATTCATTTAAAAAAATTACAAAGAGGACCATATATGTTATATAAGTGTTAGCAATATAAAAAGAGAAAACTTTCAATAATACCATTGTGCTTTCCTCTTTCTAGAATGATAGGCAATTTACTTAATCTCTTACGTATAACAGTATCATACTTAGATTTTTTACCAAAATCGAAACGTATTTAAAATTTTTAATAATACAAACAATATATTTTATTTTTTCATACTTTATTATTTAATCGTAGTAGTTACACAATTACTTCCTACCAATGTATATACAGAAACGGGTTGTGTGCCCCTTCATGTTGCAATTATTGCAGTGCATCTCTCTGCAGGCTCCATAATGATGAAAACTGCACTTGTTGCATTTTGGGAGAGTTCCACTATATGATTTGGCGGGTGCTGGAGCTGCAGGAACAGTAGCAGCGTGAACTGCCACTGTTTGTTGCTTCTCTGTGGGCTCTTTTGACAGCCGGCCCTTCCTTTTGTTCCAAAATTTATTTTTGTTACCACTTTCCTTGGGTTGTTCGGGCATGGCTGTCATAAAGCCTTGGCGAACTCCATGATCCACAAGTGTTTGTGCCAGACGCTTGGCACTGTCAAAAGTAGACGGGTTGGCTGATATCACATTCCATCCATTCTCTTGTCCGTTAATCGCTTTGAATTTCGACGTTTACGATTGGTTCATTGGTTCATTGTTAATAATGAATATGTATTGAACATCACCATATATATATATATATATATATATATATATATATATATATATATATATATATATATATATATACCCAACTCAAAATAACAACTATAAACCATAGTAAATTCAAAGTTGTTAATTACTATCATAAAAGCTACTAAAAAACTATTCATTTATACCTTCTTTCATGTAAGGTGAATGTTTAATTTGATCATCTTTTCAAAATGTCATTTATCGCTTCATGTAATCCCCTTCCCAAAATTAGGCAGCCACTCATAGATGATAATAAATAATGAATTCAAATTTGATGCTATGTAACTGCCCTAAAAAGAAGGGAATATTAACTGTGATATTATTCGGGACCGTATGAAGTTTGTGGAAAGCTCGGAATGATAGAATTTTTAATAAAATTGAAGCGAATTCGAAGACGATTTTGGCTGTTGTAAAGTCATTAACGTATGTTTGGGTTAAACATAGAGGATATAGAGTTAGTATAGATTGGAATTTATGAAACTTATCCCCTCTTCTCTGTAATTGAATCATTGTAAGCTAACATCCTTGCTAGCTGCTTGCTAGTGGGATAAATTTCATTAATAATATATATTGCCGGTTCAAAAAAAAATATAATGATGAAATCAAACTATTACAAAGTTAAAGAATGATAATTCAATCTACATAAAAATCCAAATAATTAGTAATAATTACCTATCTTGTACCATAAAGAGACGATTACTTATATCGGAAATTCTCGATCTCTTGGACGTAGTTGTTTCATAAGCACCCACACTACAACTTCAAAGTTTTCTTGATGGTTGTCAATACTAAATTCATTTAAAAAAATTACAAAGAGGACCATATATGTTATATAAGTGTTAGCAATATAAAAAGAGAAAACTTTCAATAATACCATTGTGCTTTCCTCTTTCTAGAATGATAGGCAATTTACTTAATCTCTTACGTATAACAATATCATACTTAGATTTTTTACCAAAATCGAAACGCATTTAAAATTTTCAATAATACAAACAATATATTTTATTTTTTCATACTTTATTATTGAATCGTAGTAGTTACACAATTACTTCCTACCAATGTATATACAGAAACGGGTAGTGTGCCCCTTCATGTTGCAATCATTGCAGTGCATCTCTCTGCAGGCTCCATAATGATGAAAACTGCACTTGTTGCATTTTGGGAGAGTTCCACCATATGATTTGGCGGGTGCTGGAGCTGCAGGAACAGTAGCAGCGTGAACTGCCACTGTTTGTTGCTTCTTTGTGGGCACTTTTGACAGCCGGCCCTTCCTTTTGTTCCAAAATTTATTTTTGTTACCACTTTCCTTGGGTTGTTCGGGCATGGCTGTCATAAAACCTTGGCGAACTCCATGATCCACAAGTGTTTGTGCCAGACGCTTGGCACTGTCAAAAGTAGACGGGTTGGCTGATATCACATTCCATCCATTCTCTTGTCCGTTAATCGCTTTGAATTTCGACGTTTACGATTGGTTCATTGGTTCATTGTTAATAATGAATCTGTATTGAACATCACCATATATATATATATATATATATATATATATATATATATATATATATATATATATATATATATCCAACTCAAAATAACAACTATAAACCATAGTAAATTCAAAGTTGTTAATTACTAACATAAAAGCTACTAAAAAACTATTCATTTATACCTTCTTTCATGTAAGGTGAATGTTTAATTTGATCATCTTTTCAAAATGTCATTTATCACTTCATGTAATCCCCTTCCCAAAATTAGGCAGCCACTCATAGATGATAATAAATAATGAATTCAAATTTGATGCTATGTAACTGCCCTAAAAAGAAGGAAATATTAACTGTGATATTATTCGGGACCGTATGAAGTTTGTGGAAAGCTCGGAATGATAGAATTTTTAAAAAAATTGAAGCGAATTCGGAGACGATTTTGGCTGTTGTAAAGTCATTAACGTATGTTTGGGTTAAACATAGAGGATATAGAGTTAGTATAGATTGGAATTTATGAAACTTATCCCCTCTTCTCTGTAATTGAATCATTGTAAGCTAACATCCTTGCTAGCTGCTTGCTAGTGGGATAAATTTCATTAATAATATATATTGCCGGTTCAAAAAAAAAATATAATGATGAAATCAAACTATTACAAAGTTAAAGAATGATAAGTCAATCTACATAAAAATCCAAATAATTAGTAATAATTACCTATCTTGTACCATAAAGAGACGATTACTTATATCGGAAATTCTCGATCTCTTGGACGTAGTTGTTTCATAAGCACCCACACTACAACTTCAAAGTTTTCTTGATGGTTGTCAATACTAAATTCATTTAAAAAAATTACAAAGAGGACCATATATGTTATATAAGTGTTAGCAATATAAAAAGAGAAAACTTTCAATAATACCATTGTGCTTTCCTCTTTCTAGAATGATAGGCAATTTACTTAATCTCTTACGTATAACAATATCATACTTAGATTTTTTACCAAAATCGAAACGCATTTAAAATTTTCAATAATACAAACAATATATTTTATTTTTTCATACTTTATTATTTAATCATAGTAGTTACACAAGTACTTCCTACCAATGTATATACAGAAACGGGTAGTGTGCCCCTTCATGTTGCAATTATTGCAGTGCATCTCTCTGCAGGCTCCATAATGATGAAAACTGCACTTGTTGCATTTTGGGAGAGTTCCACCATATGATTTGGCGGGTGCTGGAGCTGCAGGAACAGTAGCAGCGTGAACTGCCACTATTTGTTGCTTCTTTGTGGGCACTTTTGACAGCCGGCCCTTCCTTTTGTTCCAAAATTTATTTTTGTTACCACTTTCCTTGGGTTGTTCGGGCATGGCTGTCATAAAACCTTGGCGAACTCCATGATCCACAAGTGTTTGTGCCAGACGCTTGGCACTGTCAAAAGTAGACGGGTTGGCTGATATCACATTCCATCCATTCTCTTGTCCGTTAATCGCTTTGAATTTCGACGTTTACGATTGGTTCATTGGTTCATTGTTAATAATGAATCTATATTGAACATCACCATATATATATATATATATATATATATATATATATATATATATATATATATATATATATATATATATATATATATATATATATATATATATATATATATATATATATATATCCAACTCAAAATAACAACTATAAACGATAGTAAATTCAAAGTTGTTAATTACTATCATAAAAGCTACTAAAAAACTATTCATTTCTACCTCTTCCATGTGAGGTGAATGTTTAATTTGATCATCTTTTCAAAATGTCATTTATCGCTTCATGTAATCCCCTTCCCAAAATTAGGCAGCCACTCATAGATGATAATAAATAATGAATTCAAATTTGATGCTATGTAACTGCCCTAAAAAGAAGGAAATATTAACTGTGATATTATTCGGGTTAAATGTGTCAAATTTTCGAAATTAGGTGCGAGTGGGAGTGTTTTTCAATTAAAATCGAAGGGTTTGAACCAACAGGCAGCCTAGCTGAGTTGGAAAGGCGTGTTGATGCTAAAGCGAGGGACCCGGGTTCGATCCCCGACACTCTAAAAAAAAACCGGCTTTTTTTTTATATGAAGGCTGCTGCTTCCGAAGTGTATATAGATTAAGCGAGCGAGATGTTTAACAGGTTCCTTGGTAGATCAATTGGTAAGAGGCGCGTTTGAAGACTCAAGGGACCCGTGTTTGATCCCCGGCTGCCCCAATTTCCTTTCCCTTTTTATGTGAAGCTGATGCGAGGACGAAAGCTGCTTGCGATCGAGACCGAAGCTGTGATGCGAGGATGCTGGACCGTACACGTGACCGAGGCTGACCGAAAACTCCGGCCGAAAACCCGACAGAAAACCCTTCAAAGACCGAAAGCCCTTCAAAGACCGAAAACTCCTCGCAGATTACGTGAAAAACAGCGTTTTTCACCTCTTTTTGCTCCAAAACTCAATCAAAAACTCGTTTTTATGAAAAACGCGAAGAACAAACCCCCCTTATTTTTCAGAGATCTATCCAAAAACGTAAAAATCCTTCCAAAATAAGATTAAATAAGCTCCAGATCTGAAAAAAAAATTGATTGATACAACCAAGCTCTGATACCACTTGAAAGTCCCCAAATCTGCTTGTGTATCAATCAGATCCGTTTGATGGTGCGGAATCCCAATCAAACGGATGATTTCAGATCTAATAGAATAGAAGGAGAAGAAGAAGATGAATCTATGATGTATTCAAGATTGGAATGATGAACAATACACAAGATTCACACACACTTTCTTCTCTCTCTATATTCTCTCACACCTTAGAATACACACACTTAAGCTCCTTGGCTCTTACCCTCACATGCACTCCTCACCCTATATATATATATGGACCTAAGGCCAAACCCAAAATACAAATAATCAAATGCTAGACCGAAAACACATGGGTTTTCGGTCCAAGCTACAATTAATCCTATACTATTTTCGGCCCAAATAATAAAAACAATAAATGCTTAGAAAAGCAAAGTATAAACCATATTTTTGACCCAACAGTACAATTTCCATGTATTTATGTGAAATGTCCTTTGTTTCGTCAATTATTGAAATCAAAGCCCTAGTTGGGACTTGCAACGTTAATTTCAATAATATCAATACATATTGTTTTGGTAAAAATAATACTTTCAACACGCTAAGTTATTATCATTATTAATAATGATTTTTTCGTTATAATTTGAAATGTATAATTCCAATTTAGTAAGTATTCATAATCTATACCATTTTTTTAATAAAAACTAACATTTTTATAAAAAAAATTCACCCATTTTATAAAAAAAATAGGAGTTGACCTAGTGAGTTGATGTCTCACCATTTATACACACAAACCTTTAACCAACAAACATCCATGCTATTACCCAACATGTAACCATGCACATCACCTCACCCCACCCCACCCTCCCCCCTCCTCCCTTAACTTGCGGCCGAGAGGGTTATTCCCTCTCACCTTCACTTTTCTTCAATATTCTCTCAAGAACAACCTCAAATCCTTCCAAGATCTTCACCTTCAAGTTGGTTCTTAAGGTTTTTGGTAAGTGATTCTTGTTCATCTAGTGATTATACACATTTTTATGCTAGATTCATCTCCTTTACACACATTATTATGTGTTACATCCATAGGATAAGATCATATCTCCAAGAGTTCTTCAACCATCTTTAAAGTGCTCTAAGTTTGAAGATGTTCACCATCATCTCCTCATCCCACCACAAAAAAACTCAAGGTGAGATTCATAACCCCATTTTTCGAGATTTTCAAGTTTTTTTTTTTTTTTTTTTGGGGGGGGGGGGGATACAAGTCAAAAGTTGTTTATTCTACAATACTTGCAGGTTTCATCCTTTTGTTTAAGCAGACATCATTATTTGTACAAAACATGAATATCATGTTGGGTTATGAGCATTCTAACACTCCTAAGTGTACATGCAACCCTAAGTACCTTGGATCTATGTTTTCTCTATTATACATACAATTATGAACATCCAAGGTATTATCCTAATCTAGCATACAAAATAATAAATATAACAAGATAGAATACATACCTCTTTGATGTAGAATGTCTTCATGAAGCTTGAGTGCCTAGTGCCCCAAGTGTGACACCTCAAATGGTTCACACAACACCAAATACACTTGGAATAACTTGAGAGAAACTTGAACACTCCTTGAAATCGTCTAGCCCTCACACTTACACATTAGTGCAAGATTTCTTGAGCCATGAGATTCTTTTATATGGTGGCTATTAGGGTTACACCATGTAACTCATAACTTTACGCATTCCTTATGCTCCATGGATTTTAACATCCATGGAGTATCCATGGGTCACCCCATGGACTTAGTCCAACATAAGGAATCTTGGATCACAAGCCCACATATATAAGAATGAATGATTTACACAATCAACCCATATATTTAATTAGTCTCCTTTTGATCACTTAATTAATTCCAAATTAATTCTTGATCAATACTAATTAAATAACCTTATTAATATATTAGAACTTATAATATATTAACCAACCTTAAGTGTTATTTCTCTCATTATAGTCTATCCAAATGCATGATGCCATGCAACCCAAATGGACCATGCCGGGTCGGGTCAAGTCTTACCAATTATAGTTATGGACTTAGACATTAATCCAACATATCACTAACTTTTATGCATTTACTTGTGATATGAGAGTTTAGACATGCAAAGTTAAAAAGAAAACAAACGTATTCTATGATACAAAAATCATAAGAAAAATTATGAGTTGTAAAACTACTGGTTTTTCTTTTGTTGGAAATATATTTACTAAAAGGTTGTTTTTCTAACAAAAAGGGGGATACACTATACTAGATCTAATATTTTGGTGGGTTACAACCCAAAATATCATATTTGACCTTATATTATGACAATAAAGGAAATAACAACTTTATATTTATATAAAAGATTTTATATAAATAATCTCAACAAGTAAACCAAATAAACTATAATCGGTATAGTTAGGAGCCACAAATCACACTATCATTTCATATGACTCAAATAATTATTTAAAGGCATAATTATTTCATTTACAAGAAAAAAGAGTTTTTATTTCACGTAAATCGACTGATACAATTTTGTGAGACAGTTAGCTTCACCGTACCTACAAGAATACACTTTAAAGTCCTGAATTATAACTAGAGTCTCTTGTAGGGAGAGCGTGACACTTGTGTATAGATCTATACGGGATTGACAACCCCGCACCTAAACTGTTAGCTACAGTTAGACCAGCAGGTCTGGGGTTACAAATGTTGTAACAGTTCCGACGCCTGAAGAACGTCGTTCAGGCCACTAGTCGTATTAGTATGGTTATAATAACTCACATAGAGTATCGACAACACATTTGATTTATGGGCTAACATACATTCAAGTAATTTTATATAAAATGATAAAATTTCATAACAATATTTTCAATACAACATTACTTACATTTTTAGTCTTTGGATTAAGACGTACAGTTCATTTATAAGAAAATATTGGATTTTCTGGAAGTTCACACTATATTTTTACACGAAACAGTTGCAAACTCCTTCGCATACAAAAACGCTTATGAACTCACCAACTTAATTGTTGACACTTTTCCAAATCACTTGTATTCTCATGAAACCAGTAAACATGTAACCACAAGGATTTTTGGTGGATGGGACGCTGTCACATCTCGTTTATTCATTTTTATTATACCTTTTTGTTATCATGTAAACAATGCTTTTTGGTAAACAAAAATGTAAACTTATTGAATATTCAGTGTAATGGTTGTGATGCTTTGATCTCTATTATTCAATTGTTATGATACTGCACACAAAGTCATCCGCCCGCAGACGTTTACGCCGTTCTGGTTTGGGGTATCAGAACATTTACGCCGTTCTGGTTTGATATCAGAACATTTTTTATAGTGAACCAAGTATATCAAACCATTTAAGATATACAACTATAAATACAATGGAGCTAAAACACTCTGACTAAAAGTATACTTTTTTAAACATAAGTATTTTTATAGGAGTATACATGGATGCATACATACTAGAAGCAGTGTCATAATAAGAACTATGTAAGAGTATTTAGAGGAGTTAAACACTATGGTTAAGCTTAGAAAGTTATGTAATCATATATGGGATAAATATAGCCTGATCAACTATATTTATACGTGATATGACCAACATGTATTTAAGAATGGTCATGGTGGGTGACGAATCTAATACTTCCCAACCTTATATACCAAGAAGTTCTAGAATCAAACATAAAGATTAAAAATACTATAGGAGTAATTTAGAATACTACATGATCATACGCATAAGTCTTTCATGTCTTTCTCATATCTCCATTCTCGCACAAAATTCATGGCAAGATTTCACATACCCGGAGACCCCTATTTTCTTTAACCAGGGAAATGGTGGATGGATTGAAGAGGATCTCGAAGAGGATCCTGAGGAACTAATGGAAGAAGAACCCGAAGAGGATCTAGAAGAGGATCCAGAGGTGGAGGAAGAAGAAGAAGAGGAAGAGGAAGAGGAGGACTCGGAAGTGGAGTCCGAAGTCATAAATCCTCCTTACGTCACCAGAGTTCCCGCACACCGCTTGGGCTACAATGGACCCACGCCCCGTTGGGCGAAAGACGTAGAGAGGTGGAGCAGGCAGCAACACCAGCGCTCTCCATTCGGCATGCAACGAGGTTTCTATAACCTCAGTCATGGAGGACCGGCTGACAGGGCCCTCCCTGTCGTGGTGCAACACATCTTACACCTCGGAGATCAGACCAGGGAGACATCAAATCAGATCGTGGAGCTAGGGGTCACTACTGAGGCCACTGATGCATGCACCCGACTACTGGAGAGGGACTACCCTCGGACATGCCATCTAATTGACAGTCTCTATGAGGACCTTACCACCGCTCGAACGGAAGTGCGAGAGTATCAGGAGAGGCACACAACTCTCGAGGAGAGGGTGATTGCAGCTGAGCGTCGGATAGCAGAGTTGCAGGGCGCCTCGACTTCATCCTCCGACCCACCAGGGACGACACACCGCGAGTAGGGCTCACCCTACTCACATTTTGTTATAGACTATGTTTTCGAGTAAGCGTTGGTGCTACTCTACTCTTGTATGTAGGTTCGACCCTACGAATAAGTGATTACACTATTTGGGGGGGGGGGGGGGATCGACATGCTGTCAAATTTTTTTTTTCCTTTTTCATGACTCTTGATGTATTGTAGACCTTTTAAAGGTCAATTTTCACAAACTATGTACTAAAACTGCTATTATATCAATGAAATGGGTATGCATTTTATTTCATTGGATGTTGTTACTTGTTATGCAATTGTTTACTGGTTGTGGTAAATTTTCATTTGTGAATTGCTTGAAAATTTCAATAACAACTAGACGTGATGCATATACAAAACAAGGCATTCCATTATGGAAATGTCCGATTCATAACTTTTCTCGGAAACTTATCGCCATTCCATGTTTAAACTTTATGGCAGAAGTTTGCCACCAAGGAAGTCAAACAGGCGCAAGAACAACACACAACCTCCCAACACATCAGCAGCACCACCACCGCTACCACCTCCTCAAATGGATTATGCGGTCTTCCATGCAGCCGTAACAGCTGTTGTGGCTGCAGTTGTGGCCCAAATCAGCAGTAGAACCAATGGAAACGGCAACGACATCGGGAACATGACTGGCAGTTCCAATCACAATGACAACCAAGGGCACCATCGGGTGTGCTCCTACAAGGAGTTCATGAACTGCAAGCCCTGAACCTACTATGGTGACGGTGGAGTCGTTACTCTAACAAGATGGTTTGAAAAGGTTGAGTCCATCTTTGAAATTTACGCATGCCCTGACGAGTTCAAGGTCAAATATGCTGCGTGTACTTTTGTAGACACAACCTTGACGTGGTGGAACGGCCACGTTAAAACTATGACTTTAGCTATGGCCAATATCATGAGTTGGGATGACTTGAAAGTAATTATACTCGCGGAATACTGCCCAATAAGAGAGATGCAGAAGCTAGAACAAGAGTTGTGGGAACAATCCATGAAGGGCTCCGACATTGCCACCTACACTTCCCGATTCAACGAATTGGCAACCCTGTGCCCGGGGATGGTCACTCCGGAGGCCAAGAAAGTGGAGCGATACATTTGGGGGCTATCCCCTCAAATCCAGGGAATGGTCATATTGGCCAACTGGAGCACCCTCGACAGCTCTAAGCGATTAGTGTAAACCCTTGTCGACCAGGGAGTTCATCAAGGCATTATAACCCCCACGCCCGAACAACCAAAAGGGAGTGATTGCAATAGGAAGTTTTGGAACAAAAAGAAAGGCCAACCCACTCAAGACTCAGCCAAGAAACAATAAACGGTGACCGTCCATGCCATCACCGCTCCTACCACTCCTATCGCCCCTACTGCCCCTGCACCCGCCAAGCCATATGCAGGAACACTCCCGAAATGCGACAAGTGCAATTTTCACCACCACGGAGCTTGCCAAGAAATGCAATGTAACAATTTCAACAAGAAGGGACACACCACGCGTTTCTCCAAAGCATCGGCACAACAAATCACCCAAGCCGCTAATGTTGGGGTGGGTAGCGCATGCTACGGTTGCAGTGAGACCGAGCATTTCAAGAAGGAGTGCCCGAAAGCACAAAACAGAAATAACGGAGGCAGGGGAAGAGTTTTTACAATTGTGCATGAGGAGGCTATGGGGGATCCCACCGTGGTTACTAGTACGTTCCTCCTAAACAACTCATATGCGTGCATATTATTTGATAGTGGTGCGGAGAAAAGCTTCGTGAGCTACCAATTTAAACACTTACTCAAACAGAAACCCCAAACACTAAAAGAAACATTCACCATAGAAATGGACAATGGAAAGACAGAAAGCACTAAAGATGTATTTGTAGGGTGCACACAAACTTTAAACAACCATTCCTTCCAAACCGATTTGATTTCGGTCACGATAAGTATCTTTGATGTTATCATTAGCATAGATTGGTTAAGTCCTCACCATTGTGATATTTTGTGTTACAAAAAGGCTGTTTGCCTTAATTTACCAAATAACGAAACCCTCATCATTTATGGCGACAAATCTAATGCAAATCTACAAATCATCTCCTGCATCAAGGCCCAGAAATATCTACGCAAAGAATACCACACCTTCTTAGCTCATGTTGTTGATAAGAAACAAGAAGTGCAAGACATCAAGAATATTCCCATGGTCTGCAACTTTCCTGATGTATTCCCAAAAGACCTTCCGGGAATCCCACCCGTACGCCAAGTCGAGTTCAGAATCGACTTAATCCCCGGAGCCACACCCGTAGCCAAATCCCCCTACCGCTTAGCACCGACTGCAATGCTGGAACTATCCAGCGAACTGAACGAGTTGCTAAGCAAAGTATTCATCAGACCGAGCTTCTCACCTTGGGGAGCACTGGTCTTATTCGTGAAAAAGAAGGATGGATCCTTCCGCATGTGCATAGACTACCGCGAACTGAACAAGCTCACTATCAAGAACTGTTATCCCCTACCTCGAATCGACGACTTATTTGATCAACTGCAGGGCTCAAGCTACTTCTCAAAGATTTATCTAAGGTCGGGATATCATCAATTTCGGATTCAGGAGGAGGATATTCCAATGACGACATTCAGAACTCGCTACGACCACTACGAGTTTGTAGTGATGCCCTTCAGTCTCACTAATGTGTCAGCCGTGTTCATGGACTTAATGAACCATGTGTTCCGGCCTTATATTGATAAGTTCGTGATAGTATTCATTGACGACATACTAATCTACTCACAAAGCAAAGAGGAACATAGTCAGCATCTACGACAGATCTTGGTGACGTTAAGGGAAGAACGACTATACGCGAAATTCTCAAAATGCGAGTTCTGGGTTTGGAAGGTAGACTTCTTGGGGCACGTAGTTAGCGAGGAAGGGATACATGTGGACCCTTCCAACATCAAGGCAATTGAAAAATGGGCAACCCCTAGAACGCCAACGGAGATACGCCAGTTTTTGGGTCTTGCTGGCTACTACCGAAGGTTTATACAAAACTTCTCTAAGATCTCAAAACCGCTCACTACACTGACTCAGAAGGGAGTGACCTTCTGCTGGGAGAACAAACAAGAAGCCGCCTTCCAAAAGCTTAAGCAAGCTCTGTGCATCGCCCCAATCTTGTCTCTCCCAGAAGGGACCGAAGACTTCGTGGTCTACTGTGATGCATCCAAACAGGGTCTGGGATGTGTGCTCATGCAACGAGGAAAGGTCATCACCTATGCCTCAAGACAAATCAAGAATCATGAGGTCAATTACACCATGCACGACCTCGAACTCGGAGCAGTGGTGTTTTCCCTGAAGATATGGAGGCACTACCTTTACGGAACCAAATGCACCATCATCACAGACCACAAAAGCCTTCAACACATTCTCAATCAAAAGGAGATTAACATGAGACAGCGACGATGGGTTGAACTGCTAAATGACTACGAATGCGAAATTCGTTATCATCCAGGAAAGGCCAACGTAGTGGTAGACGCCCTGAGTTGGAAGGAATACTCGGGTCGCCGATTAAAATCATTAACCATGACCATCCATTCCCACCTGTCCAAACAGATCAAGGAGGCACAACAATAGGCCTTATAGCCCAAGAACGTCGCAAGGGAGGCCTTACGGGGAATGGATTAAAACTTTGAAGTCAAGGATGACGAAACTCGCTACTTCAGGGACCGAATCTGGACATCGAAATTCGGCAGTTATAGAGACATCGTCATGAACGAGGCTCAGAAGACAAGATACTTCCTCCATCCCGGTTCAGACAAAATGTATCTGGACCTCAAGCAACTTTATTGGTGGCCAAACATGAAACCAGAGATCGCTACCTATGTGGGCAAGTGTCTGACTTGTGCCAAGGTCAAGGTAGAATATCAGAAGCCTTCGGGTCTGCTTCCCCAACCGAAAAATACCCAAGTGGAAGTGAGAGCAGATAACCATGGACTTCATAACCTAGTTACCCAATACGACGGGTGGAGTTAAAACCATCTGGGAATCATTGACAGGTTAACCAAATCCACACACTTCCTGCCAATAAGGGAGACCGACAAGATGGAAAAACTCACAAGGACTTACATTAAAGAAATCGTGCGACTACCAACCAAATCCGCACACTTCCTGCCAATAAGGGAGACCGACAAGATGGAAAAACTCACAAGGACTTACATTAAAGAAATCGTGTGCCAATATCTATTATCTCCGACCGAGATAGTAGATTCACCTCCCGGTTCTGGCAGTCGCTACAAAAGTCCTTGGGGACCAAACTCGATATGAGTACAACCTACCATCCTCAAACAGACAGCCAAAGTGAAAGGACCATACAGACGCTAGAGGACATGCTAAGAGCTTGTGTGATAGACTTTGGTAAAGCCTGAGATACCCATTTACCACTCGTCAAATTCTCCTACAATAACAGTTATCACACTAGTATCAAGGTCGCACCATTCGAAGCCCTCTACGGACACAAGTGCATATCCCTCTATGCTTGGCTGAAGTGGGTGACACACAACTAGAAAAGAGGCAAGTGCCTGAAAGCACACTCACCGGACCAGAGATCATACGAGAAACTACGGAAAAGATCGTTCAGATCCATGAACGGTTAAAGGCATCCTGAGATTGGCAGAAGAGCTACGTTGATAAGCGACGAAAACCCTTGGAATTCCAAGTTGGTGACCGCGTTCTGTTGAAGGTCTCACCCTGGAAGAGAATGATACGTTTTGACAAACGTGGAAGGCTAAATCCAAGGCACATCGGGCCATTTGAGATCCTTGCAAGAATCGGCCCGATAACATACAAGCTACGTCTACCACATGAACTCAAAAATATACATCCCGTCTTCCATGTGTCCAACCTAAAGAAGTGTTTGTCCGACGAAACTCTTGTAGTCCAACTCGATGAAATCAAGGTAAACGAGAGTCTACACTTCGTAGAGGAAACTGCAGAGATCATGGACATGGAGGTCAAGAGGACGAAACAAAGCTGCATACCCATAGTAAAGGTCCGTTGGAACGCCAAGCACGGGCCTGAATTCACTTGGGAACGAGAGGACCAAAAGAAAGTAGAAGTACCCACATCTTTTCCCCAACTCATGAGTACCCACTCTAGAACTAAATTCGGGACGAAATTCCTTCTAACAGCGGAATGATGTGACAACTACAAATTTTGGAGTCAATAAGCCAACAAAAGTCAACAAGTCAAATAAAGTCAACTCGACCTATATCAAAGTTTTAGTTGAATCTTGATGTCCTCAAATGTATAATTTCCATGTATTTATGTGAAATGTCCTTCGTTTCGTCAATTATTGAAATCAATGCCCTAGTTTGGACTTGCAACGTTAATTTCAACAATAGCAATACATATTATTTTAGTAAAAATAATACTTTCAACACGCTAAGTTATTATCATTATTTATAATGGTCTTTTCGTTATAATTTGAAATGTATAATTCGAATTTAGTAACTATTCATAATCTATACCATTTTTTTTATAAAAACTAACATTTTTATAAAAACAATTCACCCATTTTATAAAAAAGATAGGAGTTGACATAGTGAGTTGATGTCTCACCATTTTCCCACACAAACCTTTAACCGACAAACATCCACGCTATTACCCAACATATAACCATACACATCACCTCACCTCACCCCCACCCACCCCTCCCCCTCCTCCCTTAACTTGCGGCCGAGATTGTTATTCCCTCTCACCTTCTTCACTTCTCTTCAATATTCTCTCAAGAACAACCTCAAATCCTTCCAAGATCTTCACCTTCAAGTTGGTTCTTAAGGTTTTGGTAAGTGATTCTTGTTCATCTAGTGATTATACACATTTTTATGCTAGATGCATCTCCTTTACACACATTATTATGTGTTAAATCCATAGGATAAGATCATCTCTCCAAGAGTTCTTCAACCATCTTCAAAGTGCTCTAAGTTTGAAGATCTTCACCATTATCTCCTCATCCCACCACAAAACAACTCAAGGTGAGATTTATACTCCCATTTTTCGAGATTTTCATGTTTTTAGGGGGGGGGATACAAGTCAAAAGTTGTTTATTCTACAATACTTGTATGTTTCATCCTTTTTATTTAAGCAGACATCATTATTTGTACAAAACATGAATATCACTAACTTTTGTGGATTTACTTGTGTTATGAGAGTTTAGACATGAAAATTTAAAAAGAAAACAAACATATTCTATGGTACAAAAATCATAAGAAAAATTATGAGTTGTAAAACTACCGGTTTTTCTTTTGTTGGAAATATTTTTACTAAACGGTTGTTTTCTAACAAAAAGTGGGATACACTATACTAGTTCTAATATTTTGGTAGGTTATAACCCAAAATATCATATTTGACCTTATATTATGACAATAAAGGAAATAACAACTTTATATTTATATAAAATATTTTATATAAATCATCTCAATCAGTAAAGCAAATAAACTACAATCGGTATAGTTAGGTGCCACAAATCACACTATCATTTCATATGACTCAAATAATTACATAAAGGCATAATTATTTCATTTACTAGAAAAAGGAGTTTTTATTTCACGTAAATAAACTGATACAATTTTGTGAGATAGTTAGCTTCACCGTACCTACCAGAGTACAATTTAAAGTCTTGAATTATAACCAGAGTCTCTTGTAGGGAGAGCGTGACACTTGTGTATAGATATGTACGGGATTGACAACCCCGCACCTAAACTGTTAGCTACAGTTAGACCGGTAGGTATGAGGTGACAAATGTCATAACAGTTCTGACGCCTGAAGAACGCCGTTTAGGCCACTAGTCATATTAACATGGTTATAATAACTCACATAGAGTATCGACAACACATTTGATTTACGGGCTAACATACATTCAAGTAATTTTATATAAAATGATAAAATTTCATAACACTATTTTAAGTACAACATTACTTACATTTTTAGTCTTTGGATTAAGACTTACAGTTCATTTATAAGAAAATATTGGATTTTCTGGAAGTTTACAGTATCTTTTTTATACGAAATAGTTGCAAACTCCTTCGCATACAAAAACGCTTATGAACTCACCAACTTAATTGTTGACACTTTTCAAAATCACTTGTATTCTCAGGAAACCAGCAAACAAGTAACTACAAGGATTTTTGGTGGATGGGACGCTGTCACATCTCGTTTATTCATTTATTATACCGTTTTGTTATCATGTAAACAATGTTTTTTGGTAAACAAAAATGTATACTTATTTAATAATTAATGTAATGGTTGTGATGCTTTGATCTTTGTTATTCAATTGTTATGATACTACACACGTAGTCATCCGCCCCCAGACATTTCCACCGTTCTGGTTTGGGGGTGTGACAGGGGATAGTCCCCAGATGTACCGCTCTACCTTTTTACTCTCCGGGATGACCATCTTGGGACATAGTACTGCTAGATCACTAAATCTGGCAGTGTAGGCAGCGATGTTAGAGTTCTTCATAGTAAGGTTCCAGAGCTCTTGCTATAGTTTTTTCACCTTGCCCCTCAGGCAGTATTCTGCTAGCATCAGAATTTTTAAGTCTTCACAGCTCATGGAGTTTGCTACTGGGAGAGTCAATGATTTGACATAACCATTCCACCATGAGAGGGCTCTATCCATGAATGTTCATGCTGCGAATTTGACTTTGCTTCCCTCTGGGCATGCATAGATTTCGAACACTGATTTTGTCTTTTCGAACCAGCGTGTTAGAGCAATGACACCTCCAGTGCCATCAAAAGACTTTGATTTGCAGTTGGAAAAGTCTTTGTAGGAACATTCCCTCGGATGTCCCTGGCTGTCTCCCTGGCTAGCATTATTAGTACCACCTCCTGACCCACTGGCGCCATTTGTGCTGATTTGCGCCATGGCGGCTGCCACATCGGCGGTTACAGCAGCTTGGAACACGGCAGTGTCCATCTGTGGGGGGGGGGGGGGGGGAGGAGGGTGGCGGTGGTGGAGTTGGTGGTGCGTTGTTGACACGCCTGATAGATTTACGTGGTGGCATCTTTCTGCCATAAGATTAAGATGTTTTCAAATTAGAACATCTTAACTATAGGCCTGTTTATGTCGACTGTATAAGAATAACAATATGAAATACACATAAATAGCCTAATTGTGTAGTATTATAGTATCATAAAATACACCTATACTATTTTAAACTTTATGTTTGGTTCTAGAGTTTACTTGTAAGGAGTGTGTTGGATTAGCTGTCTAAGCCCATAACTATTTTTTGTATGTACTTGATTTGATTATGAGCATGATCTTTTTGGGTTGCCTTCACTCATGCAACTTGACAGGATGACAAGCGGAGAGAGAGAAAGAGAGTAGGATTTATTATATGAATAATAAATTGGTACTTATAATGATTTTATTAATATATTATAAGATTAATATGTTATTTGAAATCTTATTATTTAATTAGTATTGATCAGAAATTAATTTGGAATTAATTTAGTGATCAAAAGAGACTGATTAAATGAATAGGGACAGATATTGCAAATCACTGATAGTTGCAATTGGGCTGATGAATCACCTTAGAATAAGGTTAGACGAGTTCTATGGGAAGCCCATAGATAATCGTCCAAGGAGTATTCTAGAAGGTATAAATAGACCCCATGGTTTACAGAATTCGGCCCCCTATGCTTCTAAGAGTTTCCCTAGCTGATTTCACCTCTCTCCATCACCATCCTTTGCATTTGAGTTTTTGTGACTCCATTAAAGGTGCAACACTTGGTGCACTAAGCTTTCAAGAGTCTAGGATCTTCAATGTGAACTTGTTATTGCTACATAACAAGAGAGGTAACATCTAAACCCTAATTACTTGTAAATTTCAAAATTGGATGCTAGTTTTAGGGTTCAATGCTTTGGTATTCAGTTTGGATGTTAAATAGAGAAAAACTTAGATCCAAAGCAATTAGGGTTGCATGTACATCATAGGAATGTTGTAATTCTCATAACCCATCAGAGTGTTGGTAAGTTTTAGACTTGTTGTTCCCCACAATCATTCCCAAACACATTTTGGTCGTATCTCAAATAAATATAGTTGATCATGCTATATTTTCCCAGATATGATTACATAACTATTTAGAGTTAACCTCAGCGTCCAACATATCTAAATACTTTTATATGGTTCTTACTTATGATATTTTTTCTGGTATATATGCATGTATGTATACTTTCATAAAAATACTTTATATTTTAAAAGTATACTTTTATTCAGAGCGCTTTAGCCCCATTGTGTTTATAGTTGTATATCTTATACGATTTGATATACTTAGTTCACTATAAACAATGCTTTGATACCAATCTGTCACACCCCCGAACCAAGTAAACGGCGGAAACGTCCGGGGGCGGATTACGTCATGTACAGTATCATAACAATTGTATAATATAGATCACAACATTACAAACATTGTATTGATAATTTAATATTTACGTTGTATTTGAATCATTTTTTTTGACTCCAAAAGCAAACAACAAAATATAAGACGTAACAATACTAAGCTCTGTCTTCACCAAAATCTATGTGGGTACCTATCTATTGATTTCCTGAGAATACAAGTGGTTTTGAAAAGAGTGTCAACAATTAAGTTGGTGAGTTCGTAAGTATTTTGTATAAGAAATATATATCTTTTTTCCTTGAAAATGATAGTGTGTTCTTCCAGAAAATTCAATATTTTCTTTTAAATGTAATGTGGCCTTAAATGTTCCAAGACCAAAATGTATAAGTATTAATTGTACTTTGTAGTAGTATAGTGTAGTTTTATATCTTTATAAAACTATTTAAATATATGTTACCAGAATTGTAAGATGTATGGTACCAGAAAATGATGTACGGTAATCGTATCTGTGTAAAACCGATTTGAATGTATGTTTCTAGAAATGTAATCTGTGTTGTAATGGAAAATAGTGTAACGGAGTTTAAAGAAATAAAACCGATTGAAGATATGTATGTATTCGTAAGCCAAACACATTGTTAATACCCAGTGTGAGTTATTATAACCATGCTGGTGACCTAGATGTCCTAAGAGGACGTTCTTCAGGCGTCAGAATGGTACGACATTTGTCACCCCAGACATGCCGGTCTAACTGTAGCTAGCAGTTTAGGTGCGAGATTTTCAGTCTCGTATAGATCTATACACAATAGTCACGCTCTCCCTCCAGGAGACTCTGGTTATAATAAAGGGACTTTAGTATGTACTACAGTAAGTACGGTGAAGGATGTCGCACAAGGCCGCATTAAAGGTTTACGTGTAGTATATTGAAAAGCCATTTTGTAATGTAAAACTATTATCCTTCCTTAGTTGTTACGTAGTGTAAAAATAATTATGCCTTTAAATAATTATTTTTTTCGTATTGTATCCTGTCTTGGTAAAATAGAGTATATGTCCCATAAACTATACCTATTATAGTTTATATAAATGTTTCGTTTGAAATAGTGAATCTTTTGTATACTATTATCAGTTACCCTGATAATAAAATGAAATGAAACAATAATTATAAATATGTTTATATATAATTATACCCTTTTTGCTCAGCCTGTAACAAAAGGGTTAAAGGTTTATCGTAATCAAATTTGTACCCATATGTATATTTATATTTTATAAAAACATAAGTGTGACGGTTTGTATATTAACACAAATTTTGTTGTGTTATACTTGTATTCCCCCCTAAAGCATATAAAAATTATGAAAACTATAGGGGTATGAACTCACCTCGGGTGTATTCTTGGTTGGATAACGAAGTGATAGGGATGATCTTCGAGCTAAAAACACGTAAATATAGTTGTATCCTAATTTTGTTTTAGCACATGATATATATGTGTAAATTAGATAAACTAACCATTTAAATGTTAAATAATACTAATTTGTGTAAGGTTACTTACAAGGTATGAAGGAGTTTCATGGGAAATGGTTTGAATGTGTTCTTGGGACGTTTGAAGATGTACTGGGAACACTTGAAGATGTATATATGGGTTTTGAGAGAAAAAGTCACGAAATCTTGAAGTGAAAATGGAATTATGAATGTTGATTTCGGTTCATGTATATATATATATATGTATATATATATATATATATATATATATATATATATATATATATATATGTATATATATATATATATATATATATATATATATATATATATATATATATATATATATATATAAGAGGTAAAATTGATTTGACATATGCATTGGGAGATGTATTATTTCACATTGGGAGGTGTGCCACCATTTAAAAGTGAGAGATTTCGGCTTATCTTCATGATTTCGGTCAAAAGCTGTAACCAAGATCTCTCTGATTTCGGTCATAAACTCCCACCGAGATCTCTTTGATTTCGGTCTAAATGAGGTTCTCGGTGCATACGTGCGTCCTCGGATAAGGGTTCTCGGCCTCACATGATTTCGACCAAGAAGGGTTTTCGGCCTAGAATGGAATTTGATTCCCAAAACCGAAAACTCTAAATTAAGGCTCAATTTTATACTTTATGCTTTATGAATAATAAATTGACTTTTAATTTGGTGTGTTTGACTTTCATTGACTTGATTTGACCCGAAATAACCGATTGTTACAATATCCAATAAATATCAATTCATTACAATATATGTTGTTTGTACTGTTCCAATACCCAAATACTAAATTTCAATCAATTACATATACTAATGTCAACAAGGCCCTATAGAACCAACTTGACTTTCATGCTATAGCTAATGAAGGAGCTTTGTCAAGTAGATTTTTGAAACTTGATTTGTATAAACATTGCGAATAGAAACATATTCAATTTTATATAAACAAATCATATATAAAGAAAACTATTGGGAATGTATTAGATGCTTAAATATAACTTAAATACCAATACTTGCGTAATGGGATTACTCGTAGTCATAATGAACTGTACATTAAGCATCTTTGTTTGTGGTTATCCAAAATATAATCTACTCTAACTCTGATGTATAACTGTAACTAAAATCTACATGGAAAGACTATCCATGTAACTTTCTCTTCATTCATAATGAGGACATGCCCGATTGTGAGTAAAAATCATCTCAATCTATTTGGAAGTTTAGCAGATGTTTAACAACTTTAAACATAGCTTTCTTTCAAATACTCTGTAGATTAGGAATATTTGTATAGTTCTCGCAAGTACTTTAGAATAATCCTATAAGTCACACAATAACTTGTTCTCGGATTATACTGGTATCATTCGACATGCTCTAAGCATACAAATTTTTTGGCCTTTATGTATAATCATGGCATATATGATTAATACAATTGTTGTAGCATATGGAATACAATCATATTATCTAGTTCAAAAACATTCGCACTAGGATTTTTCTAAAAATCATGTCATATGGTATTTGACAAGATGACTCTCTCAGAGTCATTTATCTTAAGCACTTTAAGATCCTTGAAAATTAATGCAATTTTACTTAATCATTTAGGTTGCCATGATCTATCTATATAGATCCTTATTCCATGAATTAGTATGTCAACGACATATAAGGCTAGGAATGTTACTGTGCTCCCACTAGATTTGTAGAAAAAACTAGTGTCATCTTGATTTATAATCAAATCACACTATGTAATTATTTTATAAGATAGAAGATTCTTACTTTCAGATGTTAGCTTAAATCTGAGAAGATTTTCATTCATGTGTGTTTTATCCTTTGAAAACTCACTTACTCTTTATAGTCAAACTATATTGAGGAAGATTCATTAAGAACATACTTGATAATCATACATGAATGCATCTCTATGTGTTTTATTAGTTTCTGATCAACTATTGAGCAGATTCAACAACAGTTGAAAACTTGCTAGTTCCAAACTCTGATGCATTTAGTTTATGGTCTTGGCTCTTAAAGTTCTATATAGCCCCCACTTAGAAAAAGAACTTTCTAAGTATTTGTCTTCTGGAATGACAATTAGTGGAGTTAGTAGATACTTCATCTTAAACAATCATTTAGGATACTCTACATAAATGCAATTTGTAGATGCTAGAGTAGTTAAGCTTATTGTCTAAAATAAACTATATAACTCCATAACTTTTAGATAAGGACAAACCATTACATACTTAGTCTAATGAAAGTATTTAATCCACTTGTTTGGTTGGAACATATATATATATATATATATATATATATATATATATATATATATATATATATATATATATATATATATAAATATATATTTGTTGCAGTGAGCATAATTCCAAAATTTTTTATAAAGTAAATAGTTCTTTTAACAAACATCATATAATAGACTGAAAGGTCTATTTTTATCCTCTTCAAAAACTTGTACCATCGACATTCAAATAGTGGCTAGGTGACCCTATCCCACTATAGAATACGAAGGCTACCTTGAACATCAAAAGATAGATCCAAGTGACCAGATGATCCTGTGCCACAAGAACCATACTATTGACGAGTTAGTGTTTTGTCGGAAGGAGTTGTGAATCAATTCCATAACTCATAAGATGTTCCAAGAAGACTTGGTTTACAAAACTCATTTTATTTATCACAAGAAAAGGTTAATGATGATCTATTTAAGTCGAATATCAATCTTCACAATGAAACAATTTGAGCAAGTCTAAGGTTTCATCAATAACGAATAAAAGTCGTCAGTGGAATTGATTAAACATCTATCACTAAATCTATTCATGGATTGAAAAGATTACATACATCACTTATGTATAATTCTTTGTCAATCCTTTTGTTCTTTAACTACTAATAGATAAAGACACTTGTGAATCATCTTCCCATATAAATAAGATTCAAATATATCAAATAAATCAAACTCATTTGCCTTAAAAAATTCCATCGTTTTGAAGTTGGTATATATGCATATTTAGATAGTAATGATGATTATGACATTGATAATCTTGAATCAAATATCATTTGATCATTTAGGTGTTATGATCAGAACTATCAATTTAATGAAAGCTTATTGATTTACTTCATAATTAACATTATGAGAAAATATTCTTTAGTACAAATACATCGTTTCAGATCATGAATGTGAACATCCATTAAACGATAAGTATATGTAGATTTATTCATAAATTCCAACTGTTACATGTCCCTATAAGAATAGGTACAAAAAATCTATTGTTTAAATAAAGACTATAACAACACTTGCTATATATTCAGCACGAAATACCATTCGTTTGCAACCAGTTGATTATTTCTTCCAATCATCAGCACATAATATCAATTCTTTGTGTCACCTGAAGTATAACATACCCAAGTAAAAGTTCGAAGAATAAAAAGTCTATCATATAGATATTTGAAGTCTTGTCCAAGTCAGACTTCTTCAACTTGATGAGATTAAAGGAGCAATTCCTCTTTTAATGTATAGTTTCTTCCACAATAGAAACAACATTAATCATTTAGATCCTTTCTTGATTTATGGGTTCATGTTATATTTCCCTTAACTGAACTATATGTCTATTTGAGCACATAATCCATTAGACAACCTGTATTCAATTCTTGAACAGACTTGAAGCACTTTCTACTGTTCTGATTGAATATCTGCTATACTTGATGACACATCTGATATATTTCATCATTATCCAATACTTTCTGCAAGTCAAGGTTAAGTACTCCAGTATGATGTGAGATACATCAATATCATCACAAGAATACTTCCATCAAAGTATCATGATCAGACTTACTGGCTTCCAGAGGTTGTTCAGGTATGATATTTTACAGTATATATAATTTCTATTTATCCTTAAGGTAGAACCTCAAGATATTATACCAGTTATAGAAATTATAATCATCAAATTTTACTATCTCTTGAAACTCAACAAGAGAGAGAGATTTTGCAGGGCGTAAGAGTATTATCAGTTATTAACAAAATTTAACGAAGATTCATTTGGTATTTTCAATATTTAGTCTTTAAAAATTAATACCTTTTATTGTTTCTTAAAACATTAATTTATTAAAGTCTAGGATCCATGTAACAAAACAAGTAAATGGCTTGGTGACCTTTATCCCATAAACTTCAAACTCGATAGGTAGCGATTACCAATTGCATAGAATATGTAACTCCTAGATTATGGGATCATAAGAAACGATTGTTTAACTTGGCATGTTTATCCCATCTATGTCTCAGACTTCCCATTCTTAGATGACCTTTGTCACACAAGATTCCGATCAAGTCATCCTACTTGACACAACTTGTAGCATTGTAACTAACCAGTGACAAGATGACCCTTTAGAAACCAGAAACTACAAAACTACCCCGAACATCATAACCCAATCCTAATGACCACATGATCCTGTGACACTAAGACCATACAAATGATAACGAGTGTTCTTCAAAAGGATAACAATGACTTGCATTTTTAGAAAAGGTTTTATATATGTTTTACACTTATAGTTTATAAAAACATGGTCTCGTGAATATTGCATGCATCCAACAATTCATGTACCCTTTTGTAAAATTCATATCACTTGTTATGTGGTTCTTTAGGTGCCAAATAAAACTTCATTTTATTTTGCATTAGCCGCGATCAATTATAAACTAAAATCCGACATTTTAAAGTCTAGTCGTAGATCGGTTTTAAGAACCGATAATAGTCTTAATAAAACTTCATTTTATATTTAAGACTTGGAGTTTTGGATAAAATCACTATTTTAGATCTACTTTTAACAATCAAAATCTTATGAATTCATGAATTTGTAGAATAAACTTATTTTATTTTATAAACTGAACTTTATGCATCTTATGATAAAAGTCATATTTTGATAAACCAAAACTTAGGTGATGATAATTATGTTTTAAATCTTATTTGGCATGCATAAAACATAATATCAACATGTTGCGTTATGTTTAAAACACCAATACCATATATTAAGTTTCGACGCAAAAAATAATCACTAGTTTTATTATTTGCCGTTATAACTCTATAAACTGATTTTAGTATTTTTAATAAAAACTCTTTATTAATTATAAAGACATGGAGTTTATACAATTTTTAAATATTTTTTAAACAATTTCAAATATATTAAAGTTGAGCATTTCTAAGTTTTACAATAAAACTATTTTCAACAAAAAAATCGATTTTTAACCGGTAAACCGGTAAAAACGTTTTTATAAATATATATTTATAAACATCTTATGTTATCTTTTAAATATTTTTTACTCAAAATCTAAGTGATATTATCTTATGTAAAAATGTTGTTTGACATGTAAAACTCATTTTCATACACAAAACATAACATACAATAACATAAAAATAAACATCACATGCATTGATTTTAATGTGTATAAACCAAGCCATGTCTACTAATCATTTTTGTGAGCCATCACAAGAATTATTAAGTCTTTCCTAAAGGACTTAAGGGACACTTCATAAAGTATTCAAACTCTTGCTTGCAAAAGGACTTCAAATCTTCATGTTGTGAAAGTTGCAACACTTAAACCATTAAGACTATAATTAAGCCCAAAACCAAAAGTAGAACCTTATGGTTGGGATTATGGTATTAAATGGTTAAGTCATCTTCAATGAGGTAATTTTTCATCTTGTTACATTTAAAAGGAAATACAACTAGTCTAACTAATTTATTACAACAAATCAACAAATAAAAAATTACCTATTTATCTATTACGTCTTATGAATAAATAAATATCAACCAAAAACAACACAAATGTCCAAATGGCTTGTTTATACACAACAACATATCAAATATTATAACAAACAACTCTTTGTTTTTTCTAAGACAACTTTTATATAACCAAAATGCATGAGCAATGGTTATATATAAAAATAAACAATTTTAACCAAGAAGTTGCCAAAGAAGACAAATACGGATTTTTCTTAACCAAAAGAAATTCATACTTGTTTTCCAAAAACCAAAGATTAATAAACATAAAAAATCATTCAAACGTATAAAAGATGGCTCTGATACCACTGATGAGTTTTGATACAAAATATAAGTTCGTTTTTTCACAAAATCCAGCAAAGGAAGACTTTAAGAATAATTAGTTTATTTTTAGTTCATAAGAAAACCAAACCATAAAGGATCCATTTATAGAGGTTAGAATGAAATAAAAACAACCAAAGAGTTTTCAGAATGACAACCTTTGAAGCCTTTGAACCCACTTGGTTTTGGGGTGTTGATGAAGATAGCAAAAAACAAAGAATATGATTTCTCTATGTATATCCACCATCAAGAGTAAGGAACTTGGAATGCTAGTTCCTTCTTGTGTTCTTAAGTGTCTTAAGCCTTTAAGTTCTTAACTCAAATAAGAACTAAAGGAGACAACTCAAGAGGGCTTCTAATCACCAAAGTAAAGCACAAAACTTCAAAAGAAGAGAGCTTATGCTACCTACAATTTTGTGGTGAAGAAAGAAAGAAGAAGAGAGTGTTTTTCTTAGCTGAAATGCAAGCCTCATTCATCTATTATATATTCAATATAAAGAGCATGGGAGACAAGGCATGGAGGTTATAAAGCAACCCCCATCTTTTAATATTTTTGGCCATACTTCTTGAAAAAAGGAGGATTCTTTAATTTTTATAAACTCAAAGTTTAAAAAATATAAACTTTGTCTTTAGGTAAAAGATAAAAGAATCCAACTAGTCCAAAATGTTGTGTATGACTTATTAATTCATACCATATGAAATAATAACTAGTTATACTCTCTTATAAGTATTATTTTCACAAAACAATAATTATTCCCTAATTAAATACAAGAATTAATATTATTTATTAATAATCATATTAATAATAAATATACAAAATGTGCCAACTTGATAAAGGTGTGACCCTATAGGATCATATATTATTAGAAATATCACTCCATAATGATTCTTGGGCATATCGATTCAACATAAACGTCATGAGAAAACTGCTTATGAGCTACTAAGGAAACCAGATATCTCTTATTTTCATGTGTTTGGATGTGTTTGTTACATCTTTAATCAAAGAGATCATAGTTCGATGTTTGAGGAAAAAGCTGATGAATGAGTGTTCCTAGGATACTCCAGCATATCCAAGGCTTTCAGAGTATTTAATCTTTCAAGGAAAATTGTTGAAGAAACCATTCATGTCACCTTTGATGAGGATACCTTCTTTCTTCTTCACTCACTGTTATGGATGAAAAGTGAAACCATCAATGCAGTAAGTCTTGTTTTCATCTACTGACTCATGATCCTATAAAACCTCAAATGCCCTTTTGTTGATCTTGAAGATATGATGGTTTTATGGATTTGATCCAGTTAACTTGTTTGTAACAAAGACCGATCTTCACTTATTCTCTTGCTCCTGATGAACATGAAGCTTGGAATCCTTCTGTAAGAAAAGGCTACATAACTTGTGATATATTGTGTTGTTTTTTTGTGTGTATGGTTAATCTTCTTTGTTCTATTTTAAATACTAAAATTTCAAGTGGTTGATATCTCAGAAAATGGAAGTGCATTAATGACCATTCAATTTCAAAATTTTGATGGAACGAGTCTTTATCACCTTTCTGAAAAAGCTTCACATTTTTCCATGTTTAAACTATTTTCTTGTTTGACTAATTCTTTTGTTTGTATTCTTATATTGTTTATTCGTTTGTACCATTCTGTAAAGGAGTCTGACGGTGGCAATTTTGAGCCTAGTATGCAACTTTTGACACATCATTGTCCCTAGAAGCATACTGTTGTATGTGAAAAAATCTCTCTAGGTTTCTCATCAGCGAGACCATTTGCTGAGAACATTGAGTCTCCTTCTCACACTAATTTTCTACCATTGTCTAAAGTTTCAATGTGTGATTTCCTGGTCCAAAAAAAATATATTGATAAAAAGGCTGGGGTGTTTATTTTTAATTTAATCATCTTTACATGACCATGTCCCTGGAACCATGCTTGTCGTATGCATCAATTCTCATGTTCTGCTGAAACATTGAGCATAACTCAATGGCTTACCCTTATTGCATAGTCATCAACATAAGAGTTACTTTTCTGGTCCTTAAATAACAAAGGGTTGTTCATTTCCCTGACCTCGTAGTCTGAGGTATGAGATGGTACCATTATTATTTAACGGTGAATCTTTGATTCTAGATTGAAACTTACTCTATGATATGAAAGTTTAAACCACTTCTTGTTGATGAGTTAAAATGTTAATGATTCATGCTGATATCGCCTCAGCATGACTAAAACAATCCATTCTCTCTACAAGTCTTCTAATACAAAACTTGTTGATTCATTGTGTAAAACCACACATTGATAAAAGTTCAAAAGTCTGTGCCGATGGTTAGTCTATGTACCGTAGGACTATCACATACACCAATGTAAAAACCCAATTTTTCCAATGAAAATTTTCATTTTTAAATAATCAAAACATTTACAATTAACCACAAAATTTCAATAACAATTGTTTTCAAATTTATAACATAAAAATTTTATTTCAAATATCAGAGTGGCCTATAAAAATGCCTGAGAGAGTGCATGCCACGCCATCAAGCCTTGCCCTTTCCCTTAGGCTCAGAAGTACCTGAAACAAATCAACAAACTGTAAGCTAATGCTTAGTGAGTTCCCCGGAGCATACCCCACACAATCCACATAATCACATAATCCATATTAGTTATAAAAGAAACATAAACCACATAAACCATGCATACAACATATAAGGATGCCATGGAAACCCTCCAAGGTCTTATACCTAATGCCACTGGAACCCCCATGTGGTATTAACTACCTGCCATGGGAACCCCCACATGGCCTTCCTGCCATGGGAACCCCCACATGGTCTTCACTAACTAAGAAAATATCATACAAGCTAAACATGCAAATATACTAGGATGCCATGGAAACCCTCAAAGGTCTTACACTAAATGCCATGGGAACCCCCACATGGTCTCAATCTATTGCCACGGGAACCCCCCGGGGTCTTTCATGCAAATGTCATACCAAGATAACACATAATCAATCCATAATCCACATATTATAAAATAGGTCGGCCTTGGTGCCTTAGACCCATTGGTATGGTGAGAAGACTCACCTCAAATGCAAACTATAGATGAATAGGTCCAAGCTCCGAGTATCAGCTCTGCCAACTCCCTAATAATTATCAACTTCTTAGTCTACAACTCAACCCTTCAAACCCTTAAATGTCCAAATTGGTCAACCATGGTCAAAGTCAAAGTCCACGGTCAAGGTCAACAGTCCATGTTGACCCAACTTGTCGAGTGAATCTAGCAACTCGTCTAGTTCCTTTGTTGTTCAGAAAACCAGGAAAGAACCCTAACCAACTCGCCGAGTTATCTTATCAACTTACTGAGTTACTCGTCAGACCGAAAACGGGAAAAACCCGATCCAACTCGTCGAGTTATCTTATCAACTCACCGAGTTTACTCTACAGACCGAAAACGGGAAAACCCGATCCAACTCGCCGAGTTGCTAGGGCAACTCGTCGAATTTTCCCTTGTCTTTACATAATCAGTCCTTCTAGTCGAATCCAAACCTCCAAACTACATATCCATTCCCTTAGGACTGAAATACCACGTAAAGTTGCAAACTTTACGTGTATGCAAGGCCTCAAAAGGCTAAAACACTAAAACTAAGGTTCATACAAGGTTTAGGGCATGGAAAAGGGCCTAGACCAGATAAAGTCAGCAAATTTATGTCCATGGAGGCATAGAGATGTCCAGATCTGAACCATATCCTCATGACAAGTCCAAATCCGAATATGACACCATTTTGCACCAAAAGGGACCATATACTTTTATAGGATGTGATCTAAGCATATAGAGATCACGGTAGCAACTTTTTACCTCCAAATGAATGCTAACGCCAAATAAATGTCGGATCTAAAGCCCTCTCGTCACTTTAATCTCTTCAATCTTCAAGTTTCCTTCCAAAAAGCACAAGATTCACTCTCCAAAGCTCACACACTCAAGAAGGCACTAAAGCACTAATAGGGTTTCTCTCTGGACAGTTAGGACAATGAGGGAGGCCACAAAGGATCCATAAGTTCCTTAACTAGGGTACAAACCCCTGAAAATTAGGGTTTTCCTTTACAGTGTGTACTCGTCGAGTTGGGGCCTTCCAACTCGTCGAGTAGACCCTAAGTTCTGCGTCCAAATTGATATATACTTGTCGAGTTGGGGCTCCCTAACTCGTCGAGTCCTAGTGCAAAACCCTAAAAACTTGAAAAATAAATGATACCTGAAACAAGCGTGACAAATCTCCCCCACTTGAACAAGACTTCGTCCTCGAAGTCCGCTGACGCAAACAAATCCGGGTAGTGATCTCGCATCTCCTCTTCCATCTCCGATCTCCATTCCGAGTCTCTTCGGTGCTGCCATTGCACCTTCAGTAACTTCACTTCTTTATGACGAAGGACCTTGTGTAAAGTCCCAAATTTGCTTGACGTGTCAATCGGATCCAATTGATGCTGCGGAATCCCAATCCATTGGATTATGCAAGATCAAAATAGAGAAGAAGAAGCAGAAGAAGAATAAGATGAATCTATGATGTTTATATGATATGAGTGATAATCCAACACTAGATTCACACACACACTTACATCTCCTCTATTTGCTCTCTCTAGAACACCTTAGAGTACACACACTTAAGCTCCTTTTTTTTCTCTTTCAGCCGTGTACACTCCTCACCCTTACAACTATATGTAGTGACCGCAAATGGGTTCACGGCCGTGAGCACCTTACAACCGTGAACACCTAAACTTTTAACCCAAATAGACGTAAACACCAGGCCGTTTACGGTCCTAGACTGAAAAATACAATTGCCTAGAAAAGTAAAGTATAAACCATATTTTTGACCCAACAATCTCCCCCTTGGTTTATAGCTTTCTTTTCAAATTGACCCAACAAACTCCCCCTAAAAATGTAGCTGACTTTTCTTGTCAATCTTCATTGGGAGCTTGGCTTCAGCGTTTATCTTCAATTTCTTCACAGCTTCAAGATGAACTTGATGAATCTTCAATAAATGACTTCATCTTGAGAAGTTGGGCTTTTCTTCAAAATTTGACTCTGAACGCACATTGGGTGAGGAGGCTTGATGTACTGATTCTTGAAAGATAGTGCTTTCAGCTTGAGAATCTTTAGAGAGAATATCTGAGAGAACGAATCTTCTGGATCACTTCAGCAGGTACAAGATAGCAGCAAGTTGATGAAGGAGGCTTCAATGCAATCTGTCACATAATCTTCAAGTCAGCTTCACCTTGCTTCTGGGGTTGAAAGATTGAATGTTGAAAGAATAGTCTTCATTTCTTGTTCCTTCGAATGAGAATTCTTCGATGATCACGGATGAAGACTTGGCTCAGAAAATCTCGATATAGTCTCCATAAGTCTCATCTACATCTGAATTCACTTTTCAAGACAAAACAAAACTAAAAGAAAACTTAGCACACAATATTTTTGTATTTTTCATATTTTCTGAAAAAAATAAAACAGAAACAAAAATATTTTTGGATTTTTTTTTATTTTTGTTTGATTTTTGAATTTTATGATTTTTGTTTGATTTTTGGATTTTTTTAATTCTCCCCCTTCAGTTTGTGCATATGGAAAAACTATGAACAAATTTAACAAAAACAAAAATAATAACTAGATGTAAAGCATTTTGGGATCAAAGTTTTGAGACATACTTAACTTTGTTTATCAATACGTTTTACCTTCATGAATAGATCTAGTCAATTTCCGGTATTGTGGTCCACTTAAACATGAAGGATATCGACAAAATTTTTAAATATACCATTTACCTGACGATGACCACGGGTATTGTTGTCCACTTAAATTAAGCAGCGAGATCTACAAACAACCTCTAAATGGTTTAATTTTAGTTGCACTAGAACGTGTTCCCCACTTCCCGATATACCCTGATTATCAAGAACTTCCAAAGAACTCCTTACTTTAGGTGAATAGACAATTATTAAGGAGGAAGTCAGATTTGGAAATAGGTGCATATGTTGTGTCCCAGGTCAGATTTATTTAAATCACACAGAGGGGACAACATATGACTAACAGAGATAGAGGGATTGAGAGGTAGAATGTTGCATATGCTGTGTCCCAAGTCGGATCTTCCGATCACGCAGAGGGGAGAACATTTGTCTAACAGATAGAAAGAATTTCATAGATAAGGAGGTGCGTAGAATTAGAGTTGCATATGTTGCAATCCAGGTCGGATCTCTTCCAATCACGCAGAGGAAGCAACATATGACTGGCAGATAGAAAGCAAGAAAATAATTTCCAACAGACCTACTTTATCAGAACCCCCCAGTTGCCCTATCAGAACCAGAATTAAGGATATGAGTCCGTACATCGAGGAAAAGTTGAACCACTGTTCTAGATGCGTATTAATTTAGTGTATCCCGTGGGTTCCCGTGTTTATCTCACTGCTCAACCTACCCGAGCATCGTATGTTCAGTCCAAAGAATCCTATCTAAATCCATACTGTCAAATCCTCCGTGCCTATCAGCACATTGAACACAGAGTCTAGACAATTCAGATTCAGTCCCTTACACATCTTTAGACTGTCCGTTATCACTTTCTTGATATCACTTCCCAACATACATATAAGAAAATAAAAAATTGTCTTCAAAACGAATCAATTTAAGATAAACTCAGGAGTATCGAGAAGAAAACTCAAACCGTAAGTCACCGATTGAATTTGCATCCAGAAGGTTTGAGAACAACACACATAATCTCAGAACAGATCCAAAGTTCTTCACATCGTTAAGCACAAAACCCCATGTGTGATCCTTTCCTTTCTTTCTTTCCCGCAAAGGACACATACTCTCAAACAAAGTTCTGAATGTTGTACAGTTGAGAGATGCCTCCTATCATGTGCCTGGAACAACCACTACCAACAAACCGAAGTCTAATGATATGCCTCCATTGCTGCTCCGACACAGAGCGGGATTAGTTGGTCTTTGGAACCCAGTCCATTTTGAAACTGGGTTGACCTTTTTCATCTGTGCAAGGAACTCTCTCCCATGACATATCCTACTTGTCACAAACAGAAGATGAAGAAAAGTTAGAAGCATTAGGAGATTTGGGAGATTGAACCTTTGGAACCCATCTGTAGTCGGGTTTAACGCATTTCTTTCTCGCTCGGATGGGTGGCTCGGTACTTGCTTTTGAACTTGAAGTCGGCTTCCGAGATGACTTTGACCTAACCGTTCTTGGCTTCACTGGAGAATCTCTTGAACTTGGCTTCTTGGCCGACACTCCCTTCTTTTCCTTGGGACTTGGATTCTTGGCCTTGTGCGTGTTCCAGTCACCATTGCTTGAACGTGGCCTCGAAGGATTTCTTTTGAAGTATCTCCCTCTTGGCACGTTCTGCCATTCTTGTACGTAGTAAGGAATGTATGCACGATTTGGAAAATTTATGGCAATGTGTCCAGGTGTTACACAATGAAAACATGCCTTTTTCTTCACTGGGAAGTTGTTTCTTCCTGCCCCTGGTGGCGTGCCCTTGCCTCGTTTCTGGTTGTTCCCACAAGCACACTTGCAGCAGGCACTTTGTTTCGCTTCTTTTGGTGGCCTGTATTTGCCAACAGCAGGTTGATCAGAAGCAATAGATTCAGAGTTCAAGGAGTCATTGGTTTGTTCAATAGTGTTCTCTTTGTTCTCATCTTCCGCTACTTTACCTACACAGGAAGTAGAAATATCAGTATTCTTCACCTCAACACCCTCAGTTGGCCCTTATTATTCAGTCTTGAGTGAAGCTGGTTCAGGGAGTGGGCCAAACTGAGCAGGAATTTCTTCCTCATTGGTCTCAATGGGTGCGTTATAGTTGCCATTAAAGGGAGGTGGTACACTATGATACCCTAACCCCTTAGATTGATTATCTTTAAATTTTAATTGCTTCTCAATCATCGAGGCAACTACCTCACTTGATACATCATATTTTCTGAAATTAAAATCTGCATTTTCCAATTTGTTTTTCAATGTGTCAAGCTCGGCAGTCACAGAGGCAAGTTGTTTCTTAATGTAATCATAATTCCCACACTTATTACTGTATTCTTCTTGAAGTTTTCGGAAGTCCTTGATTTTGGCCTCTAGTTGTGTTTTTAAGGGTTTTTGGTCTTTCTTAAGGGTGTACTTCTCATATTTAAGGTCCTCGTTCTCTCTTTTTAGCAAATCAATTTGTTCACGAATAAATTTAATTGTAGTTTCACAAGATGGAGTACATGAAACTTCATTGATTGGAAAGGTTTTTGGTTCCATTTTTTATTTTTTATTTTTTTATTTAAAAAATTGCCCTTTGACTAAAAACTCAAAAGTCAACATTAAAAGTCAAATTTAAAAAGTCAAACTTAAAAGTCAAACCGAAAAGCTAAATTTGAAATTTTGAAAGTTAAAAGAGAAAGTCAAAGTTTAAAGTCAAAGGTCAAACTTGAAAGTCAAAGTTAAAATTTTAGGTCAAAAGTCAATATAGAAAGTCAAAAATTAAAAGCCAAAATTTTTATTTGAAAGTGGAATTTTAAAATTTAAAAAAATTGAATTTTGGGGCTAAAAGTGTTAAAAATCCAAAAATATGAACCGAGAAAGCAAAGCTTTAAGATTTAAAAACGGAAGATGATTAACGTATGATTTGCTAGATCAAGTGGAAGAGGCGTGGGTTGAGGAAGCAGTGGACCCGGGTTCGATCCCTAGCAACCCCCAAATTTTTTTTGAACTTCGCTGATGGCTACGAACTCTCGCACGAGCTGACCAAACACGCAGCTGGGCCGAGAATGCGAGGACCGAACACGTTGCTGGGCCGAGAACGAGGATGACCAGGAACACAAAGCGAGGACCGTGAATGTGCGAGACTGTGAACAAGCGAAGACCGCAAACGTGCGAGGCTGGCCGTGAAAGCTTCTTCGGCGGACCGTGAAAGCTCCTTCGGTTGGCCGTGAACGCTTCTTCTGTCCGGCCGAGAACCATTCTTCGAAGGCCGTGAACACTGTTTCGGATCGCGAAAAAACAATATTTTTCACCACTTTTTGCTCCAAAACTCGATCAAATACTCGTTTTTATGAATAACTCAAAGAACAAACCCCCACTATTTTGCCAAGATCTATCTAAAAATGAAAAAATCCTTCACGAAAAAGATCAAATACGCTCCAGATATGCCAAATTGATTGATACAATCCAAGCTCTGATACCAACTGTAAATCCCAAATTTGCTTGACGTATCAATCAGATACAATTGATGGTGCGGAATCCCAATCAATTGGATGATGCAAGATCGAAATAGAGAAGAAGGAGAAGAAGAATAATATGAATCCAATGTATTGATGATATGAATGAAGATCCTTACAAGAGATTCACACACACACTATGCACCTTCTCTCTAGTTTCTCTCTCTAAAACACCTTAGATTGCACACACTTAAGCTCCTTTCTCTCTTTCGGCCATTTACACTCCTCACCCTTACAGCTATATATAGTGACCGCAAATGGGTTGACGACCGTGAACACCTTACAACCGTAAACACCCAAACTTTTAACCCAAATAGCCGTAACCACCAGGCCGTTTACGGTCCTAGACTGAAAAATACGATTGCCTAGAAAAGTAAAGTATAAACCAATATTTTTGACCCAACACCTTGGTATTCCTATCCAGAACCGCAACGGGCCTCTCAATGTAGTTCATGCTCTTATCCACCTGAATTTCGTCCAGAGAAACAACTGCGGCCTCGTCTGTGACATACTTCCGAAGTTGGGACACGTGGAAGGTAGTGTATCTGGCTAAGCTCGTCCGACAGATCCAAACGATAAGCCACCTTGCCTACCCGGGCAGTAATCCTGAACGGTCCAATATATCGAGGCCAAAGCTTTCCCTTCTTCTGAAACCTAATGACACCCTTCCATGGTGACACTTTCAGCAAGACGTAATCCCCCATCTGAAACTCAAGATCCGATTGGCGCCGGTCAGCATAGCTTTTCTGACAGCTCTGTGCAACTCGCAGCCTGTCATACAGCTACTGAATCAACTCAGTAGTCTTGAGCACCACCTCGGTGCTCCCCATGACTCGGTGCCCTACCTCACCCCAACAAACAGGGGTCCAACACCTCCGACCATACAACATTTGAAACGGTGGTCAGTTGATACTAACATGATAACTATTGTAATATGAAAACTCTGCTAGTGGGAGGTATGTATCTCAAATAACTCTGAAATCCAATACACATGCCCAAAGCATATCCTCTAGTGTCTGGATCGTCCTCTCACTCTAGCCATCTGTCTGGGGATGGTAAGCCGTGCTGAAATGTAACCGAGTGCCCAGTTCCTCGTGGAACTTTCTCCATAATCTAGATGTAAATCAAACATCCCTGTAAGATACCACTGACACTGGCACTCCATGCCTAGCCACCACCTCTCACACGTAAATATCCGCTAATTTCTCAGTGGAGATGCTCTCAGAGATCGGAATAAAGTGGTCAGTCTTCGTCAATCTATCCACAATAACCAATATGGCATCCACACCCCTTGCTGTCCTCGATAACTTCGTGATGAAGTCCATGGTGATCTCTTCCCATTTCCACATAGGAATGGGTAACAAATGAACCTTTCCGTGAGGCCTCTGATGTTCGGCCTTGACCTTCCTGCAGGTCAAGTACCGCTCCACGAACCACGCAATCTCTCGCTTCATGCAGGGCCACCAGTAACTCAATCGTCAGATCTCTATACATATTCGTGGCCCCCAGGTGAATAAAGCACTTGGATATGTGTGCCTCCTCCAGAATCTTCTGCCTCACACCTCCAGTTACTAGTACCCACACCCGGCCACAATGTGTCAGAAGACCTCGACTATCTAGAAAAACAAGGGAAACTGACCCGAATCCTCTCTATCTTCCAATTCTCGTTCTTCACACCCTGCACCTCAGCTTGCTTGATCATATCCAACAATGGAGAGATAACCGTCATCCTCAAACAAACATTCCCGATCGGTGCACTTGCCGCTTTGCGGCTAAAAGCATCGGCCACCACATTGGCCTTCCCTGGGTGGTACAAGATCTCGCAATCATAATCTTTTAGTACATCCAACCACCTCCTCTGCCACATGTTCAGGTTCTGCTTCTCCATCAAATACTTCAAACTCTTGTGATTAGTAAAGATGGTGTATTGAACTCCATACAAGTAATGTCTCCAAATGTTATGTGCGAACACCACAACCCGCCGCTCCAGTTCACGAGTGGGGTAGTTCGCCTCGTGAGGCTTCAACTTCCTCTAGGTGTACACGATCACATGTCCTCTCTGCATCACTACAACGACTAACCCCGTGATAGACGCATCACAGTATACCACCAAATCATCCAACCTGTCGGGCAGTGCTAAAATCGGGGTCTCACATAACCTCTGTCTCAAGGTCTCGAAAGCCAAATGCTGGTCCGGGCCCCTCTGAAAAGTCACATTCTTGTTGGTCAAACGGGTCAAAGGTACAACGATATTGGAGAAAGCCTGTATGAATCTCCGATAGTACCCCGCTAAACGCAAGAAGCTACGAATCTCAAATGCATTCTTCAGTACTTCCCACCGTATCACCGCCTCAATCTTGGCTGGATAACCCAAAATACCCTCTTGGTTGATAATGTGTCCCAAAAACTGCACCTCTCTCAACCAGAAATCACACTTTGAGAACTTGGCATAAAGGCTTTATGTCCTCAGTGTCTCCAATACCTCCTTCAGATGTTGCTCGTGCTTCTCCTTGGTCATAGAATAGACCAAAATATCATCGATAAACACGATCACCGACCAATCCAACATCGGCATACACACCCTGTTCATGAGATCCATGAACACTGCTGGGGCATTAGTGAGCTTGAATGGCATCACCACAAACTCGTAGTGCCCGTACCGAGTCCTGAAAGTTGTCTTGAGTATATCCTCATCCCTAATCCTCATCTGATGGTATCCCGACCGAAGATCAATCTTGGAAAACCAAGATATCCTTGGGAGCGGAAAACGGTTCTTCACCGTTAGCTTGTTCAACTCCCGATAATCAATACACATCCTGTGTGACCCATCCTTATTTTTCACAAACAGGATCAGTGCTCCCCATGTGGAACTACTCGGACGAATAAACCCTCGGTCTAGCAACTCTTGAAGCTGCGTAGACAGCTCCTGCATCTCGGGCGGAGCTAGCCGGTATGGTGCCTTGGCTATCGGAGTGGCACCCGACACCAAATCAATGTGAAACTCCAATTTCCTCTCCGAAGGCACTCCAGGCAACTCCTCAGGAAAAACATCTTGAAACTCTTGTACAACCAGTACACTTCCTAAATCCATCGAGGTCTCAACCCTCATATACGAGATATAAACCAAAAATCCCGAACAACCCTGCTAAAGAGGTCTCGTATCCCTATGTATTATTCATAATTAGGGTTAAGAGTGGGGCAAAATGTGGCCGCCACGTTGTGAGGTTTCTTATGTAGAGTTAGATTCTTATTATTAAAGTGTAATTTGTTCCTCCTAATTGAATAAATCGAGTGATCATTCGACATATCTTCTTTATTTGTGTTTGTTCTTATTTTCCGCATCTTGTTCATCAAATCACAATTAGGGTTTTAATCCTGACAAGTGGTATCAGAGCGGGTCTTTGAAGATCTATTGATTTTTGAAGTATCGGTTCTTGGTTTGATGATTTTCTGCACAAATTATTGAAGATTATTGGTTTTTTGGCGGATTGGAATCAAGGTTCTAGTTCAAAGTTCTGTTCATGAAGATTTATAAAGTTTCTACTGTTCGTTGTGGTAATTTGATCCAATTCTCTTTCAATTCATTATTTTCCGTTGGATCTAATATGATTTGAGATCAAAGTCTTTTGATTTAATAGATCTATGTTTTACCCCAAGCCACGTGTTCCTACTGTTCATTGTTTTTATTTGGATATGAAATTCAATTGTTCCAACCGGTGTTAAGCCCAGTTTCGCATTGTTCAACGATTTATCTTGAGTCCAAATCGATTTTGCTATTTGTTCAATTTGTTACTGTGTGCATCTTTTTCGTTGACCTAAGACAATTATTTCTTATTTTCCATTCTTCCATTCTTGTTGCGTCCTCTATTCAATGAATCGGATCCTTAGATCAATAAATTGTCATTATCAATAATCGATATCAAGTTTTTTGTTCAAGATCGACAATCGATTCTTTTCAGTTTAATCCAAGTTATTTTTTTTCAAATCGATTTGCTCATTTAGCAATTAATTTGAGTCGTGTTGATCTTGAAAATTCCCGATGATTTCATTATGATTTATCTGTGATTGAAATCAATCTTCGATGAATCAATTTGGGGTTTGATTGAATGCAAAGACTTTGAAGTCGTATGATGAACAGATGATGAACGAATAAACTGGACTATATCTCAATTTGAGTGGTCAAACCAGAAAAAGTCAAAATCGGAACCATTTGAAATCGGATGACAGAATCGATGTGTATGTGTTCGGCACTTGAACCATAGTCGGAATTCCTATTAGAATCGGAAGTTCATTGCGTTCAGAATTGCTTTGAAATTCTGTTCGAAATCACCAAGCGGGTTTTGCAATCGGAGCTTAAAATGTCGGAACAAATGAAACTGGATTCGCATGCGAAAGCTCTCATTGTCAAAAAAAAACGAACTTGTGCTTGGATTCGGTGTTAACAGTGATTCACATTGGGTCTATGATCGATTCATTCGGAGCGAAAGGTCAAGGAATCGGGGTTGCCTTGATTCACAATTTTTGACTCGGAGCGAACTATTTGCCGTCGGTTTTTGTATGTATTCGCAGTTCACGAATGGTTATTTGCCAATTTGCGTCGGGTTGATTAATTGGGAAGAAGATGTTAAATATCCACTATTGGTCCCTGCAACTTCAGCAAATTGACACTTTTCGTCCCTGTTGTTTTCACAGCTTGGCAGTTTTGGACCATTTCCAGAAATTGTTATAAATGAAAGGGAATGTGATGCAGATTTATTATTTTAATCCCTATCTTTCAGCAGTGTGACAGTTTCAGCCCATCTTACGAAAAGTTTACAAATGTAAGGGCTGGTGAACAGTTTTGGATTTTTTATCGCACATATTTTTTCGTGAACAGAAAATTAAGGATTCCATCAAGTCTTGGCGGTTCAGATAGTCGTTTTTCGTGATAACTTCAAATTTTTTCGACTATTTCAGATTCTATACTTCATCGTTTATATCATTTTGTCGCGGGGGAGCATAGTAATTTTTTTTATCCATTCAAGATCATTCTCATGACCATTTGAAGGCTTTATAATCACGTTTTTTATTATAAATCGGGGGAGAATTTGGTATGGCCATTCGAAATTGGATTTGTGACTATTTAAATTTGATGATTTTTTATAAAGCTTGTGGTAGAATTATGAAGGTAGCTTTTACAGTAACAGTTCTTCATCGAGCTCTTCAAAGGACTTGTTATATCTCCGACTTCTATTATTTTCTCGATCAAGTGGCGTTACGAATCTTAAAATTTGGGTTGTTACATGATAATTTTTTGTGGCTTATATAATTAGCTTATTTGAAGATAATTGTGACTTGGAGGGGGAGCTCTTCAAAGACAAGAAGTGATTTGGTTTCTTTGTTCTGAAATGGGTTTTTATGGCGGGTTTGGCTTTATTGAAGATCTTTGGGATTACATTCGAAAATGAAGTTTAAAGACATTACTTCAGTGCTTGGTTTATATATCCTAGAGCCCGTGGTTGAAAACTATTGAAGAATCAAGATTCGTGGATTGCTTCAAATATTCCTCGTTGCAAGATCATTTCTTATTTGCTAGATGCTTGTTTTGGAAGTTGAAGCATTGTCATCCATTCCATACTTTGAGAGGGAGATTATAGGGTTTCAAAGTACTCCATGGATGATAGCAATGGGCCCCTTTGATGAAGTGTAGGTTAAAAGCCCAAGACTTGTCTTTTCCCTATATTCATAATTTGGGTTAAGAGTGAGGCAAAATGTAGCCGCCATGTTGTGAGGTTTCTTAAGTAGAGTTAGATTCTTATTCTTAAAGTGTAATTTGTTCCTCCTAATTGAATAAATCGAGTGATCATTCGACATATCTTCTTTATTTGTGTTTGTTCTTATTTTCCGCATCTTGTTCATCAAATCACAATTAAGGTTTTAATCCCGACAAAACCCTCACCAGCTGGCGCTCCCAATCTATCATGGCCCCGTTGGCCCCCAACCAGTCCATCCCGATGATCACCTTCAACCCTCACAATGGTATCAAGACTAGATCAACACGAAACCTCTCCCCAAGCACATTCAGGACACAGGCGCTCCCGATACACTCTCGCAGCACTCACGGTGTGGTCATCCGCAATCTCAACCTTAAGCGGGGAATCCAAAATCCTGGGCGCGTCCTGGAGCTTCTTGCTAAGTGCAAGAGATACAAACGATCGGGTAGCACCTGAATCGAATAGAACGTGAGCGGACATGCCATTGACCAAAAAGGTCCCTATACATAAGCAAAAATATACACATAAGCAATGTAAATCAATATAGAGCAGGAATATATAATACGTACCAGCCACAACGTCCGGCGCTGCCCAAGCCTCATCAGTGGTCAAATGAAATACGCGACTCTTCACCGCTGGAGCATCCGCCTTGGTAGGGCGGCCATCAGTGATCCTCATTGCGGTGGGCGTAGGCACTGCTACCGGTCCTCCTCTTCCCTGAAACCTCTGACAATCGGCCTTTTTATGGCCAATCTGGTCGCATTGGAAACAAATCAGGCCCTTCTTAGGGCAATCCCTACTCACGTGGCCCGACTAACCACACATATAACATACCGGGCCTGTCCCCCGACAAGCTCCACTATGAGATCTCCCACACTTGGCACACCGGCCACGGCCCTGCTGGACCCTACTGGAAGAATCCGAGGTCTTAGGCTTTTTAGCCTGACCTACTGCTGTCTGTGCCTGTTCTGGTTTCCGCTTGGTGCGGAACTCAAACTCCATCTCCCGCTCACGGGCCTTCTCCACCATCTCGATCAGGATTTTGCACCCTATAAAGCTCACAAACTCTCGGATATCATCCCTCGGCATGGAATGATACATCGTCCTCCTCATGTTCTCATCTGTAGCATATTGTGGGATCAACAATGCTCGTTCCCGAAACTTGGCGGTGATCTCCGCCATAGTCTCGGTGGTATGCCGGAGCTCCTGGAAGTCCTCACTAACCATTGCACCTCAATAGGTGGTTCAAACTACAGATCAAAACGTCTGACAAACTCTGCCCATGTCATCTCAGCCACACCGGCTGCTCCCACCTGGCTAGTCACCTCTCCCCACCAGTCCTGGGCTCAATCTCTCAGCATACACGAAGCAAATCACACCTTTGCCGCATCAAGGCAACAACTCGTACGCTGGGCGTTCTCCATGTCTGCCACCCAACGTCGGCTAACTATGGGGCCCTTGACCCCGAAGAACTCCGGCGCCCCGTACGCCTTGAACTCCTGGAATGAGGGAGTTTGGGCCCCGATCTAGCCCGCAACAATCTCGGCTCTGAATGACTTGAGCCTCTCCTCTATAATCTCCATTAGCCCTTCCTTGACCGTACCAAAAATCAACGGGGTAGCGTCAAGGTTGCCCCTCCTAACGTCGGCTGCAATGATCTCGCGCAGCCTCTCATCAATGGGCGTTGTACTGTCACCCAACCCAGATCCGGATCCTGATCCTGATCCTGACCCCCTGCTCCAAATCGTGTCACCACCATCCTGATAAGATAGAATGATCTAGATAATCAAAAAGGGGATCCTCCCACACCGGTTCTCCTTAGAGCTTCTAGATACATCAGGTCGGATACATGTCCTATGCTTTCAGTAGTACGGGCCCAATACTACCTTCCATACCTACCTGTACCTTCCCCACAGCTCTACATGGTAACCCTAATTCGTCCCAGAAGAAAACATATATCATGGACTACTGCATAACTCAAATCCTAGGCTATCCTAAGATTTGCTCAATCCCATCAATTCAGATCTCAAATCAATCATAACAGGTAGAATTATGCATGCAAATTATACACAGAACAAGATCAAATAGACTTTAGAATAATAGACTCTACCCTAGGACCACAACTAGACAAGGAGCAGGAAATAAGGAAAAATCAATTATTCTAAGGCTGTAAGATCCTAACCGTATACAATTTTTAAAGCATACACATGGCAAATCCATCATACTATCATAATCCATATATCAAGATAACATGGCTAACATATTGAGGAACCACTTACTTGAGCTCGGCCGATCACACGCATTGCACTCTCCCTTTTTTCCATTTTAAGAAGTTTTTTATTTTTTTGATTTTTTGAAAACAATTTTACCATTTCATTAGTTTGAGTCCCAACACACCCGAGAGTGTGCCCGAATCCCTCAAACTAAGGCTCTGAAACCAACTTGTAACAACCCAATTTTTCCAAAGAAAATTTTCATTTTTCAATAATCAAAACATTTCCAATAAACAACAAAATCTAAAGAACAATTGTTTTCAAATTCATAACATCAACATTTTATTTCAAATATTAGAGTGACCCATACAAACGTCTGAGAGAGTGCATGCCACGCCATCAAGCCTTGCCCTTGCTCTTAAGCTCAGATGTACCTGAAACAAATCAACAAACTATAAGCTAATGCTCCCAGAGGATACCCCACATAATCCACATAATAACATAATCCATATTACCTATGAAAGCTACATAAACCACATAAGCCATGCATACAACATATAAGGATGCCATGGAAACCCTCCAAGGTCTTATACCTAATGCCACTGGAACCTCCACGTGGTCTTAACTACCTGCCATGGGAACCCCCATATGGACTTCCTGCCATGGGAACCCCCACATGGTCTTCACTAACTAAGAAAATATCATACAAGTTAAACATGTAAATATACTAGGATGCCATGGAAACCCTCCAAGGTCTTACACCAAATGCCATGGGAACCCCCACAAGGTCTCAATCTAATGCCACGGGAACCCCCTGGGTCTTTCATGCAAATGTCATACCAACATAACGCATAATCAATCAATAATCCACATATCATAAAATGGGTCGGCCTTGGTGCCTTACACCCATTGGTATGGTGAGAAGACTCACCTCAAATGCAAACTGTAGCTAAATAGGTCCAAGGTCCGAGTATCAACTATGCCAACTCCCTAATCATAAACAACTCCTTAGTATACAACCCAACCGTTCAATTTTAGAAAAAGAGTCACCACTGGTTGAGTTGATGCACCTTCAAGTGGTGAAGTTGAAAGGCTTAAAAGTACAAGAACATAAATAAGATCTGGTTGAGTTGATGCTCTATTGGAATGTTTATTTGTATTTTACATTTTTGAGTCGAGATATCAACCAAGTAAAAAATGAAATCACAGATGTGAACAATTAACATAAATAAGATTTTGTTTCAGCTCATATTATCTGGAAGTTGTAAAAGTACAAGTGTATGAGATGTGCATGTGAAAAGTTAGAAGCGACTTAGGCAACAACACTGTTTATAGTGCCCTCACAGATACAAAAAAATATAGTAGGATTTTGACTCTTGAGTGTTACTAAAGTAACATTGCCTACTAAAATACATAGATATATTAAAGGTGTGTAACCTTCGATATAGACAGCTATGCTATACTTTGACTCTAATTAATGAAGACTTTGACTTCTTGATATCATCCTAACATTCGACTCTACAATCTCCCCGTTGTATTAAATATTAACTCTACAAACGGGAGGGAGAGTCTTCACAACATCCAACAAAACTCTTCGAATCTCAATATACCAACAAATAATCTTTCTTATCTCCATTAGATCTTCACGAGAATTCTTCTTGCACTTGTTAATTCTGAGAAGAATGCTGGTAAGATTCGCATTGGGGTACATCTCCTTCAAATCAGTATGGAAGAAATATTTCTTCTTTCTGTCCCTCCTTCATATTCTTCTCATGAAACACGATTCCCTTGGGTTTCATCAAAATCTCACTATCCATATAATTATTGATGTTTAAATCCTCCCTCAATTTTGAGTTGGATTCTTTGGCTTCTTTTTGTAAGCAGTAGAAAATTCGAAGTCAGTTAAACCAAGGTAAGCAAAATAACAGTCAATGAAGTTCTTGATATACCCAAAACCAAATATGTATGTTGCTTTATCTTGAACATCATCATTATCAAGATCTCCCATGAAATTGACCAACATGATAAGATCATTCAAGGTCATCAGAGGAAAATCATCAATGGTGACGTCTAAATGAGTGTTGTCCGATCTAATAACATTTTATCGATTGTTTGGAATTATGCCTTTAAATATTACATCAATTGTTATCGAAACAAGCTTGGTTATCTTCTTCAAATACGAGACCTCCTCTTCAATTTTTCCAAGGATAGCATGAAATCTGATCTTCAAGATTTTATCCTCTTCGGTATCTTGGTAGTTATCAGGAAGCTTAAACTGAGCAAAACTAAACATTGATGGATTTAATGGAAAGTCAAGCTAAATAAATGCAGAATCTTCAGTCAAATAACTCTGCTTTGGTTGTTTTTCAAACACATCGACTTCTCCAAATGCAAGTTTTTCAATCCTCTCATAGCACTATGTCTTGTTGATATCACCTTTTTCATGACCAGGTGGGTCATTTCCCTTTTCCTCATGATGCTATTAAATTGCTTCATTTTCTTCATATATAATTCTGTCAATCTTTTCTTTTCTTCCACAATAGTTTCGACATGTACACATTTTCCTTTGTTCTTCACTTCAGCAGTTGAAAAGGTTTTAACAATCGAAGATCCAGATCCTCCTTCCTTTATACTTAGCAGTTTCTTTGATTGTAACTTCGACGTGTCAATATTGACATTAGGAATCGAAGTTGTGGTTTTTGTCATTGTTTGAATAGGTTTGATTGGGATAGATGTAAGAAGTTGAGTAGAAAGGACCTTCACAACAACAACTGGTTTCCCAACACCTCCAACCTTTGATGATCCACCCATATCTCCCTCTTGTGACACGAGCATATTTCGTGGAGCATTAGTGGGTAATCGAAGCACTAAATCAAGGATTGGAGCTAGTTTGGCTTTAAAAGATTCTTCATCAAATAAATAGTAGACAAAAGTGTTTCTTCATAAAGCAAAGGTTTAGAAGAAAAATTGACCTTCGAGATCTCCTCTTGAAACTTATTGAATGAAGTTTCAAGCCCCTTGAACAGCTTCACGTCTGCTTCATCCTTTTTACTCAACTCCTCCTTGTATTCGAAATTAAAGGCTCGAATATCTTCAAGCAAAGTTCGAGTAGTAGACAAAAGAGCATCAACATTCTTTTTTACACCTATACAAAAAACCATCTATCTTCTTCACTTCTTCGACAACCAAGTCATGAACTGCCTCAACTTGCAGCTCCACAAAATCCTTGGAATATTGCATAACCTTCTCCATTAGTTCATGTCTTTCACAAGCAACACTTTAGACTTATGTAATGTGAAACTTGTAAGAATCCAAGTTATTGTCAAGCTTATGCTTAATATTAGTCATAGAATTGTTGACTAAAGACTTTATCTTCGATTCTTGAGACTTTATCAGAGATTCAATGTCAGCTCTGGTAACAGATGAAGAAGAATCAGCAGTATCATTAAGAAATTGGAAGATTGCATTGAGCTTGGAGTGAAAAATCTTATACTAGTTTCCAGACATGATCGCATGATCTTCAACATTTTCTTTCTCAGAATCGAAGTCAAGATCAAAAAATTCAACTCGCTCTTCCTCTTCAATGTTGATAGCCTGATCTATACATTGAGAAGAAAACAGATTAGCAATGGGTTGTTGTAAGATACCTTCAAATATTGGTGAATTCGAAGGAACATTTGTAACTTTAACCGTCGAATTTGGTAGAGGTGATGATGGTGATGAGGGAACTATCGAAGTATCCTTTAAGGAAGTCTCACCCACGTTGGAATTCGAGTCCTTATTAGATAGCTCTTAATGATGTCTGAAGACCTACCACCCCCCCCCCTTCGTATTAGATTTTGTAGTTCGACCATCGGGTGGTATGACTGTATCCGACTCAGGAAAAGAAGTTGAAAGTGTTTCACTATTTGTGATGTTTATATTCATATTAGATGTGTTCACAGTGACATCGAGGTTACTTGTCTCCTCGAGATTTGAATTGAAAGAGGAATCCCTTCGGGGTGAAATATAAGGATTATCATGCATCATCTAATCAACATCATCAGCATTCCCTTCACGTTCATCCTGTGAAGATTGAGTTGGATCTGGAACTGGTTCTTGAATAGGTATTTGAATTAGTTCTTGAACCTCCATGTTAGTTTCTTCGTCTTAAATCTCCATAATAACTTTTTATCCATTACAACAGACTCAACAATCTTCTTAATATTCTTCTGTTTTGGCTTCGATGTTTGCATTTTCTCTTTATCCTTCAACAATGTAGCAACTTTTTGTTGGATTAGGTGTCTAAGCCCATAACCATAATTGGTATGTACATTACCCGATAGTAGCATGGTCCTTTTGGGTTGCCTTCACCATAGCAATCTGATAGAATGAGTTTTAGAGAAAGAGGTTAATTAATGATTTATTAATATATTATAAGAATAATATATTAATGGAGAAATAATATTATTTAACTAGTATTAATCACAATTTAATTTGGAATTAATTTAGTGATCAAAAGAGACTGATTAAAGGAACGGGGACTGATTATGTAAAATCAGTGATAGTTGTAGTTTGGGCTACTGGATCCTATTGGTATAGGGTGGACGAAAATCTATGGGAAGCCCATAGAGTTTTCGTCCAAGGCTTATCATATGGGGGTCCATGTGCTGATTAGGGCCTAAGCAAGGGAATTAGTGTTTCCAGTTGAAACTCTAGTAGCAGCTCAACTATAAAAGAAACCCCAAGGCTCCTAAAATCGACACTTGATTCCTAAAAAAACCCTGTCCGATTTGTGTAGCCTCCATCCTCTCTCTCTCTTGTTCATCCATTGTTTGTGGTGTTTCTGACTCAATTAGAGGTGCAACAATTGAGGCACTAAGCTCTTGAAGGTCAAGATCAAGGAAAGGATTACTTGTTACTACTAGTTAACAAGAAAGGTATTCTTCTATCCCTAGTTTGTTTATTAAATCTGAAAATTGTATGCTAGATTAGGGTTCTTGCTTTGGATAATTGATTTGCATGTATAACTTGAGAAAAACCTAGATCCAAAGCAATTAGGGTTGCATGTGCACCATAGGAATGTTGTAATGCTCAAAACCCATCACTTTTCTCTTCTTAGGTTGTTCTACACCAGATGGTTCCTTAATTTTAATTCCATTAGGCTTAAACTTTTTCTTTCTTTGTAGTTAAAACATGAGGAGTATCACTCAATGTTTTCTAATATGCAACCAAAATAACAATTGACTTGGTCACCAAACAAAGCATTGCATCGGGAATCCAGCCAACTAATGGAATGTCAATAGGCTTATCAACCAGAGTCTTTGGTATATGTATTTGAGAAAAATGAGAAACTTCGACCCAACCAAGAAATTCAATTCCAGTTTATCAAGACCAGAGTTTTTCCCCGTCAAACTTCGAATTGTAACAACAAAGAAAAAACTCCATGCATGTGGTAAGTTTGACTTCCTAAAATCACTAATAACATAAATAAAAGGATTGTATCCTATTTCGTTAAACATGTGAAACACTTTATCATAAGTAGGAACTTCAAACGGACCATCGGCTGCCTATTGCAGAATCTATGTAAATTGCTTCTTCACTAACTTCTTTGTTCCTTTCGATTCCATCTGGAATGTAACTGTATCAATCTCCTTGGTATAAATTGTCGTTGAACCAGCGAGAGACACCCGCTGCATCAGAATTGAAAATGAAGAAGATAAAGAAGAAGCGAGAATTGAATCGTTCAAGAATTGAACCAATATATTGAGTTCTTCCGGATATGCGAACAAGTTTGGATTGAACCAAACATTGTTGGATTTTATCTTCATCTGAGGAATTTAAGTAGCATCAGTGGTTGTGTTAAATTGATCAACTGTTGTTGCAATAGTAGAGATGATGATTGTCATGTCAGAATTTTGACATAGAGAATTTTAGGGTTAGGGTTCTTGAGAAACTCCGAGGATTGGAAAACTGAATTGGAACCGTCAAATGCCCTTTTATAAATTGCATCAAATTTAAATTTGAACCATTCACCAATCGGACCATGCCACAAGTAAAGTAGGTAACCAAAACCACACAGTCTTTATCTGCCAGAAGTAGACATAATAAGTGATTATCTTGATCAAAGATAAAGCAATAGCAACCTTACATTAGCACACCAATGGTTACTTTGTCTCATCATTCGAATCAAACATTGACCAAATCAAGTATCAAACATTTGTTGAATTCGATTGTAACCAAGAACCAATCTTCGAAATTTAAGGTTGGATCTCATTCAATTATGGGAATTGTAAGTGAAATCATAAAATAGACTTTGTAGGATCTTGGTACAAGTTGGCATCCCTCGAAACCTCGAGGATCCCAGTGCACTTTGTGTTCCAATGAAAAATATAATATCAAAATTAAAAAAAAATGGATGCATTGTCATATCAAAGAAACTTTGATATAAAGTCAGTATGATCCTGGAAAAATATTCTCTTCCTTCAACATAAAGAGAGATATCAAAGTGCTTGTGTGTTTTCCTATGAATTAAAAGTGAATACTTATAGAGAAGTATCGAAGGGCCTCTTTTACTCATAATCGAAGATAGGCTTAATCTTCAAACATGTTTGAAACTTAACATAAGATTAAAGAAATGCAAGAACATACTTGAGTGATCAGTGTAATCAACATCAAGTAAGCTTTGTTGAAATTTTATAGTGACTAAAGTTACAAAAAAAATGTTCGAACAGAAATCCTATTTCATAAAAAAATAAATAATTGGATCTTCTTGGGTAGAAATGACTTGGGATTAGTCAATTTCATTAAGACCATGCAAAAGAAATGAAAATGACATTTTGAACATTAGAAAAAGGTACTTTGAAACACGAAGTTTCATCCGTCAATTCCTTGTTAAAATCTAGAACAATAAATTGGTCACCGTCAATTCCTTGAAATGCATTGGTTTTTGGGTCTCACTATCGTCATGGTTAAAATGATTTCAAAATCATCGAAACAAAATTTTGGCACACCTACATTCTAGTTGTTTCTTACTAGAGATGTTTTGGGATATGTGCCATTGTGTGTGCGATGTTAAGAAATTTAGGATGAAAAAGAATGTAAAAAGAATCATTGTACCTCTGCTATAAAAAATGGCCAAGCAGTCATCTCTAAACTGCAAATTTAGTAGAGAAAGGTAGCTCGATGACTTTGACTTTTGTTAATACAACCTATTGGGAATAAATTTTAGAAGAAAACTTTCATTAAGGCTTTGTAAACAAAGACTCAATGAGGCTTGGTCAACATGTTGCAACATGCTTCTAGGGATACTTAGCTAGTCAATGTATATCGAAGAATACCTTATCCCTTTCAACTTCTTTGTTGCATGCACATAAACAACACGTGTTGCAATAATAAAAAAATTTAACAAAATTAAAGAAAATATTTTTGAAATTTTTGAATTGAAAAAAAAAATAAAGGACAAAAATAAAGAAAATCTTATTGTATTTTTGGAAAAAAGTTATAAAATAAAATCTTTTTGAAAATTTTGATTTTTCAAGAAAAAGTCAGAAATAAAGAAAATCTAAATGTGATTTTTGATTTTTTGGAATTGAAACAAAAAATGAAAATAAAAGTTACCAAACCTTCAATAGTAGATCACTCCCGATGAATGATTCATAGCAAAACTCGAATGCGAAGCGAGTCGAAGCTTTATCTATGAATAGTAATCTCTGAATGATCAAGTTCCATTGTCGAGTTTATATCATAATCGAAGTCTGCAAATCTCTAGATATTAAATAGAAAAATACCAGTTAGATTTTGGAACATAAGAAACTTCCATCGTCCCTAATCCGTTTTAAATTCTCATGAAATATTTTTCATCAAGAGATTTTGTGAAAATATCTGCAAGTTGTTATGTGGTATTAACAAAATGAAGTTCGGTATTCCTATCTTCCACATGATCTTTGATGAAATGGTATCGAAGGGAAATATGTTTTGTCTTATAATGATGCACTAGATTATGACATATGCAAATTGCACTCTGAGAGTCACAAAATAAAGGTATTTTCTTCAGATTGCTTGCATAGTCACGCACTTGACTTTTAATCCATATCACTTGTGAAGTACAAGCAGCAACAACAATAAACTCATCCTCTGTTGTGGATATTGATACACTTGTCTGCTACTTTGACTACCAACTCACAAGCTTTACATCAAGAAATTGAAAAAATCCATTTGTCCTTTTTCTATCAAGTTGACAACCTCCTAAGTCTGCATCAGAATATGCTTAAATGAAAAATCTTGTGTTTGTTGGATACCATATCCCAAGAGTAGGAGTATGATGAAGATATCAAAAGATATTCTTAACAGCATTGAGATGTGGTTCACGTCAGTTTGCTTGATATCGACACAATTGCAAACAGAAAACATCATGTTAGGTCGAGTTGTAGTTAGATATAACAAAGAACCTATCATGCTTCGATATGTCTTCAAATCAATAGCAGGTTTATCAAAAAACGAACTCAGGAGTGTGCCACATGCCATAGGAACCTTCGCGTCTGAACAATGTATCTTGCTAAAACATTCAAGCAACCTATTCATGTAATTATCTTGGTTGATAAAAATTTCTTGTTTGCTTTTACAGATCTTCAACCCCAGAAAGTAGTTAAGCTTTCCCATCATGCTCATCTCAAACTGACTTTTCATTAGATTTTCAAATTCCTTCGACAAACCAGGGTCATTAGAACCAAAAATTATATCATCTACATAAATTTGAAAAATCATGAGAAGATCCCCAACTTTCGTTCGAAATAATATGGAATCAACTGATCCTTGCTTAAATTTAGAGTTTTTCAAAAAATAATATCTAATTCCATACCAAAACCGAAATCACTTCCTTTATGGAAGCCAAAAACCGAAATCTCTTCATGGCGAATATCAAGACCGAAAACTCTATCATGTTTATCCCTTGGACCGAAATCTATAACATGCTTATCTCTTGGATCGAAATCAACTCCCCATGTGATGTATAGGACCGAAAACACCCCAAGAACCAAGCCATATGACCGAAAACACTTTGTTTAAGACCCATTAAGGCCGAAATCTACTCTTATATATAAGTGTATTACCGAAAACCAACCTCATTTCTCATTTTCAAGACCGAAATCCTTCCCATTTTGCTCTCAAAACTCATACGAAATCACCATATCTTCATCAAGATTTTCCCATATTATATTTAAATCTTCATATTTCACCCAAGAACACCTTCATATCTTCAAGCAGTTTCCCAGAAAACCTTCATATCTTCAAACATACTCAAGAACACTTTCAAATATTTCCAAAGATTATTGTAAGTATTTATTACATAATCTAGTGTTGTCTAACACTTTGATTGATTATTTCACTAATATAATACAATATCGTGTGTAAATACTATTAGGATTACGATTATATACACGTGTTCTAACCCGAGGATTATCACAACCCAGTCGTGCCCAACCAAGAACACACACTCGACGTGAGTTCATACCCCTACGTTTTCATGATTTTTCATTGTTTTAGGGGGGAATACAAGTAAGACACAAGGAATCTTGTGTTAATATTTAAACTATTTCAAATAGTTTCAATTGTTTTTTACTAATATATATATATATATATATATATATATATATATATATATATATATATATATATATATATATATATATAAGATTTAACAAACTTAGACTTGGTGATTCCGCTTTATTTCTTGTTCCTTGTTTGGTTGTGGGCTTAGGGTAGAATCATTCATTCGATAGTCTTTTCAATAGTAATTATATATACATTATATATATATATATATATATATATATATATATATATATATATATATATATATATATATATATATATAAGTATAAAAACTATTTAAACATGTTAAACAAAAATAATATTTTTGCAAGTTATTTTATTACCGTTTGAACATAAATGTTAAATTTCACGAAATATCATTATCACAGATTTACAATATCAAACATGCAAAGTCATTAAAAATACAAAAGTTTTCAATTTAATAGAACATACACTTTAAACTATAATAGGTATAGTTTATGGAACAAACGCACTATTTTACCAAGTTCGGGTTACATTACAGAAACAAACATATAAACTACAATAGGTATAGTTTATGACACATACATACAGTTTATTCATTTCAAAATGATTTTTCATTATTCTACATGTAACCGTCAATATAGCTTTGTGAGACATACTTCAAGTACTTATGTAAGTACCAACCAAGCCATGAGATTATAACCAGAGTCTCCTTGATGGAGAGCGTGACACTTGTATATAGATCTATACGGGACTGGCAATCCCGCACCTAAACTATTAGCTACAGTCAGGTCGGAAGGCCTGGGGTGACATATGTCGTACCATTTCCGACGCCTGAAGAACGTCGTATTCAGGCCATCTTAGGTCATCAAGCATGGTTATAATAACTCACAATTTGGTATTGAACAATACGATTAGTGTATGAATACATAAATAACTTCAATAGTTTTATTTAATAATCAAACTACAATATTGTATTTTACAGTACAACTGGTGGATTCCAGGCACATACATTCACAAAGTTTTCATACAAGTACAAATACATAACACTATTTTTCCAGTACAGTGAAACTTACATTTCAGAGAACATTCGTTTATCATATGGTTTTACTCAACAATAAAACTACGTTATACTATTTCAGAGTAAAACAACACTTATACATTTTGGTCTTATGGTATTAAGACTACAATTCATTTACAACAGAAAATATTGGATTTTCTGGAAGAACACACTTACATTTTCAAGGAACATAAGACAAATTTATAATACAAAACTGCTTATGAACCCACCAACTTAATTGTTGACACTTTTTTCAAAACCACTTGTATTCTCAGGAAATCAGTAGACGGATATCCACAGGTTTTCAGAAGACAGAGTTTCATAGCTCACGTCTTTTAGTTTTTGCTATATACTTTTGGTGTCAAATGTAAAATGATTTGAACACACAAGTAAAAACTATACTTTATCAATATGATGGTTTTTGTGCTTTGATTACTATTATACAATTGTTGTGATACTGTACAAGATGTCATCCTCCTCGAACGTTTCCGTCGTTCAGGTTTGGGGGTGTGACATCTTCTTAGTACGATCATTTCCTTGAAACTTCTCATTGAGATTGTTCCAAATCTCATGTGTTGTTTTTCAAGAACATATGTAATTGTAAACAATCGGTGGTAAGGCTCATCATAATTCACAAATACACCTTTTATCGTTGGCTTCTTTCTTCAATCGAGCTGTCGTTATATTTTCACATTGTGTTGTGGTTCCCACTACTTGAACCAAATAATCTTGATATGAATACTTATCAATCGAACGCCATAGATCTTTGTCGATTATGTTAACATAATCATCCATTCTATCGGCCCACTGATTATAACAATCTGGAAGTAACATTGGTATTTTGGTGGATGAACCAAGAAGGTTTGTGTAGTTCATCATCATATTCACGTTCAAATTTTCCATTGTTTTTATTAGAAAAGAAGAAAAGCTTCAAAAAGAATGAAATTAGATTCAAAGGAATGATTCTCGATTACAGAATTGATAAATCTCAGATATCGCTTGAAGAACAGCGTTTTCAAATGCGGAAAAAGTTAAATCATAAAGAGTAAATCAAGAGATGAAAATGAGATTGAAATTCCTTAAAAGATTTGATGACTCCTGCTCTGATACCATTGGTTTCAGCTCATATTATCTTGAAGTTGCAAGAGTACAAGTGTATGAGATGTGCATGTGAAATGTTACAAATGACTTAAGCAACAAAACTATTTATAGTGCCCTCATAGATACAAAAATATATAGTAAGACTTCAACTCTTAGTGTTATTACAACACAAGTGCCTACTAAAATACATAGATATATCGAAGGTATGTAACCTTTGATATATAGTAAGACTTCGACTTCTTGATATCATCACAACATTTGAATCTACAAACATATGATATTTTGTGCAATGAATTATCTTTCTTATGTATGGTATTTTATTTTGTATTATATGACTTTAAATGTGATATTTAATTTGAAAAATATTAAATCTATCAAAATTTTATATTTTTAAAAACATTTAAATTTACGAAAAGCAAAAACGTGTCGTCTTTATTTATGACATGGGCTTTACTAATATACATTGTGTGTCATAAACACGTGTTGTAAATGCACTTCATAAGCTTATGACATCCAAATGTGTTTCGTCTTCCTTTATGAAGAGGGTTTCAATGACATGCATTTGTGTCTCATTTGTTCCCTTTTATGACATGCATTACATGTCATGAAATACACTTTTTGTAGTAGTATGGGGAGATAAAATGGTATCCGTATTGACAATCAAGTTGTTGGATAGGATTTTGTATTAAGCAAAATAATTATCATCTTTTTCATATGAGAATAAATCGACGATATCCATGAGAGAAGAGTGGGTGAAGATCGGAGAGGAAGATGAACAACTTAGGATTATTCAAAGAGAATCACAATAGCCATGAGTGTGTAAAAGTTTGAATGGATCCCTATTTGGCAGACTTATAGAAAATTTTGAATGATGGCACATTTGTAACGAAATAAATTGATTGGAAGAATGTTCTGAAAAAGTAAATGATAATATTGTTAGCCAATGAAATACTTCCATGTAGGATAACATTTCCTAAGTATCCTCCATCTTTGTAGGACACGTGTAACAGCTATAGGTATTTTAACCGATTGATAATCATCGTTAACAGGAAAAAGCATATGTCACACGAAAAGAGATTGAATAGAATTCGGATAAGAGTGGAGCTCAAGAGTCAAGGAAAGTATCGAAGTATGATATGAAAAGAAACCTTAACTCAAAGAGTACATGCACTATGAACTATTGGTTTTTTTTTTTGTATTTTAGAAATTTTATATAAGAAAACATCTTTTTAAAATTTTGAATTTTATAAAGAATAAAAATAAATAAAATATTTTTGGATCTTTGATTTTTATAAGAGATAGAAATAAAGAAAAAAAATTGAATTTTTTATTTTTTTAAAAGACAAAAATAAAGAAAATCTTTTTGGATTCTTTATTTTTATGAAAGACAGAAATAATTTTTTTTTTGAACCTACTAAGGTTTCAGAGGATCTTCTCGTCCCTGTTGATGAAGAATATGAAGCAAGTGTTCAAAAACCCACAAAGTTGATTCAATTTATACATCCATCCTCTTCCAAACCACAAGTTGCATTTGATTTTCAATACTCATCGAATGGTATGGAAGATGATGGTAGTGATGGTGATGATGACGATGATGATGAGAGAGAAAGAAAAGATGTTGACGAAATGGAGGATGAAAATAATGAGGAGTCCAACTCAGACAATGCATCTTCAGAAAAGCTCATTGGAGATTCTTTTTCCATTCTTGAGATGAGAGACAAAGTTGTCGAGGCTGATGCAAAGGTCGATTTGGTAAATGCTCAGGTTGGCTTAATTGATTTCAAAATGGATCTAGTTCTCAAAGCTATTTTAGAGATCAAGTCTATCACTCCTTCAATTCAAGGCCATGAAAAATAGTTAGATGAATTGAGTTATCTTTGGTTGACGCACTTTGTGGGGTAATACGAGGAGTGCTACAAAGAAAATCACCAATATTATATCGACACTGTTGATCGGATGCTAAAGTTCATTGATGATATGGTTGCAGCCACAAATGAAATCATCAAGAAAATGTATATTTGTCATGAGAAGCAGATGTAATGTCCCATTTTCATTAATAAAAATTTTAATTTTATTTAATTAAGTCTTTCCAATTAAAAATCCCTTATAGAGAAAACCATTTATTTCCAAATAGATTTATAAAAATCAGAGTAATATTAAAGCACAGAATCTTCATTGTTGTTGATGAATGTGTATAGTCACGCCTTCGCCTTTCCGTGATGACCGATGATACCTGAAACAATAAATAACTGGGTAAGCACAATGCTTCTTGAGTTTCTCCCAAAATATAATATGCATACATATACACTTTATATATTAGTTTAATTTAGGAAAATATAGCTAACTAAATTTTTTTGCTACTATTATGTGGGATGATCCGATGAGAGCCCAAATATTTACCTAATCCAACACATGTTATAGTGTATTTTTTGCTTCCCATTATTAGTTAAAAGCCATGAGATATAAAAGTTTTACAGCATGTACCTGAAATCCATCCAGGAGAGCTTATGTAGTCATTGCACTTAGACTAATACCTCTAACCAATCAAGGTTGAAGTTAAGCTCCTTTCTTAAGCATGTAGGATTTGAATGAAAAAAATTGAGATAAAAAAAGAGAGAATTTACCAAAAGTTGAAAGAATTTTGGGGCTGTCAAAGTATGAAATCAAAAGATCAACAATTCTGAAGAATCAAAAAGTTTAAGATACCAAAAATCAAACAAGAATGTGGTAAATTCAAAGAAATTGAAAAGCAAATATCAAAGAATATATGAATTCTAAAGAGCTTCAGTGTGGTATCAATGTTGTAATTTTTTCTAGAATTTATGTATGCTTGGTAGTTTAACCAAAAATACCTTGAGGTTAAGAAAGATTTATGGGGATGGATTCGGAGGGTTGCAAAAATGAATGTCGTATAAACTAAGGGGTGAAGGTTTATAAGAATTGTGAGTATTTAGGAATGGGAAATTTTTAGGAATCATATAGACAAATACATGCATTGTGGTCTTAGAATAATTGTTGGGTTTGAAATGGATTGTTTTATGCAATATTGGTAAGATGAAAATCAGTTTGCTTGGGGACAAGCAAAGACTAAGTGTGGGGTATTTTGATATGTTCATATCTATACATATATTTTACATCATATCTTAATATTTTTATCCATTTTTATTCCCATTATAGAACAAAAGGTACTTAATCTATTGTATGATATGTTATAGTGGTAAAAGACATGCTCGGAGCAAAAATGAAGTTGGAAGCTAGGATTTGGATCAAGGCTAAAATGAAGAAAAATATACTTACCACGTCATGGTGACATTCCTACAACATGGCGTTTTGGATTTCCCCGATGGATCTAGAAGACTTGATGAATATGGGATAAACACGAAGGCCCAACATGGTGGATTTACCATGTCGTGGTGGACTGATCGGGAAAACTATATATAGAAGTCATAATCCTCCAAAAATTCAAAATCAAATGCTTTTCCTAATGCAATAAACCCCCTACCCCACACTTATTTGATGCAATTCCCTTATTGCATACTATGAAAAACATAAAAGTAAAGAGGGATAAAAAGGAACAGACTCCCTTGGGATAATAGTTGCAGTGTTGAGTGTGTTGCTTGTGTGTAGGATCGATCGATCATAAGTGTAAAAATGGAAGTGTGTGACTACTAAGGAACTTTTCTTCAAGACTCGGACATTTTGTACTTCTTAAGGTGTAAGAAACTCGAAAATCGGACTCGACGAAGTCACCACCTCGTGGTAATGGAGACCACGTCATGTTGCGTTTTCTGTAACGACACCATGTCGTGGCAATGTGACCACATCGTGGCGGGAGTAAAATGCAAAAATTAATGCATTTATCAACATATTTCTTCAATGAGTTGGTCATTAATAATGATGTGAACTTCTAGAAATGTGAGTCAGCAGCCCGGTTGATCAAAATAACGCTCTATATACTCAAATCCGCCTCTCTCTCCGCTTTCCTAACCCCTCACTTAAAATCATCAAAGTCTCTCGCGAAAAATACTCCTCTCTCAAACTCAAACTTTCGGGTAATCTAGAGACAAGAAACAACAATAACATGGAAACAAATAAAATAAAACATTCAAATCCTAAATTACCATCATCTAAGTAAATAGAAAATAAAACAAACCAAACACAAATAAACAAAAATAAAATTGTCGTAAATCCACTCAAATGAAAAGGATAAATTTCATTCCTCATCATCATTTCCTCCACTCCCGCTAGCTCCTTCGTTGCCGCCGATTCCACCTCATTGCTCTGCCCAAACCTCGTCCCATGTCGGAAGGTACGAGTATGAGATCGGATACTCGCTTGGGCGTTGTAGATTCATAGGTTGCATCAAAATGTCGAGGTGCATGTTTAAACACCTCGCCCCAAGTTGACATGGTACCGGTGAAAAGCAACATTATATGGGTTCTTGGGCAACTTATCCTCGGTAGTAATGACGAGTGGCACTTCTTCATGATCACCGGGCCTTTTTCGTACTCACCTTCCGGGTCGGTCTAGTGGGTTGTCCTTTGGAATAGAGAAGTTACCATACCCATTGTCCACCATAATATTTTCTCGTTTGTAGAGGAGTGAACTTAAAAGGTTTACTATGCTCCAGTGTCGACTTAAAAGCTTCTTGTTTCTGGAGAACTCCAAACGACCTTTCCAAACTTGTGATCAACATTCCCCCATACAAAGGTGACCCCCGGTGATATTTTCCTGCCCGAGTTGCCAGAAAATCAGCCATATTATAAGGAATGTTAATAAGTGCCTCCAGAGTAATGAGGCTCCACAAATAAAAAAACATCCAAGCTTGGGACGTTGTCCCCCTCCTGCCTTTGGTTTATGGTATTGGTGATCAAACGGTGGAAAAGGCGATGGAGAGGAGACCTGATTTCACTTTCTTGGGCTGTCCCAGATAGGTACACTCCATTAGCAATGTTTAGCCAGTAGTGGTCTTCCTTGAACTCATCATTCAACCTGAGACATTGAGCAATAAACTCAATGTACGATTTCGGATGCACCTCGGACGGTAGATATAGCTCTGTCCTCATAGCAAAATCAGCCAAACTTAGTTCTCTCCGTTCTCCCCTGAAGCAAAAAGTGATATTTTTTGAATCATGGACGCCTATTTTTCTTCGGAAATGCACCGTAGCTAAAAACTCCACACACAATTCCTTATACATGGGTTCTTGAATGTGCAAGATTCGTCTCAAAGCCATACACATGAAACGACCTTGGACCCCATCAAAATATTGTGTGATAAATGGTTTAATTGCCTCGGATAGACCCATCTCGTCCATCCAAGTCCAACTAATCTCTATCGGTACATGCACTCTCCGTTCCTTTAACCATGCAAGCATCGCATTCCATTGAACTATCACCTCGAGAGCTACAACTTTCGGAAAAGTGTACCATGGGAAGTCGGCACGACCTCCAGGTTGATTTATGTGACCTCGGCTCTGCATTATCTGTAAAACAACATAGAACATAATTCCAAACAAACAACTGAAAGTTATAATGATAAACAGTCAATATAAGCTGAATAAACAACAACCACGATGAGGACCACGACGAGTAGTCCTGGTCGACGAACAGTTTGTGTATTGGGACTGGAATCAAACAAAACCCAACCATATAAACTCAAATCAAGTCTGGGTTTTACTTAGGCCATAAAAATACATGTTTTAAAGTAGTATTCATAGTAAAAACACCTAAAATCAAGCCCGATTTGAACTAATTTTCGGAACGCTAACTCACTAAATCCCTAAATAAATGTTCGTCACAGCAAATTCACACAATAGATGCATGTATACTCGACTATTAACTATGAGAAACAAGTAAAAAATCATACCTTGTTGGAAAAGCTTGATATAAGAAGAAGAAAAGAGAAGGATTTCGTGGGAGAAGCAACACGGCGAGAATGAGGGAGAAAAGTAAAAGAAAGAAAAATGACTGATTAGGGTTAAAACCCCTAAATTTGACTGCGGGTGAACAGTCACCACGTCGTGGTGTTTTATCGAAATTCGTGTCATCGAAATTTGTAAAGGTACCACGCCGTGGTAAATAAAATAATTTATTTTAGGCAAAGTTTACATAAAAACTTCCACCCCACACTCATTCCATGCTAGTTCTCTCAACAAAATCCATAAAGAGATTCAGTGGAGTGAAAAATTAACAAAATAAAGCAAAATAAGCAAATAAACGAAAATAAAGCAAATAAAAGAAAAGGAAAAAAATGCAAACTCTAAACCAAAGGTTGCCTCCTACAAGCGCTTCTTTTTGGGGAGTCATGAGTCGGACTCCTTCCCGCTCTACGTTGATGCGATTACTAGAAACTTCATGGTTTCTCCTTCAGTTTCCTCAATTGGCATTCCTTCCTCATAATGATTTACCCGATCTCCATTAACCTTGAAAGGAGTTCCATATCTTGAAATTAACTCTATAGCCCCATGTGGAAATATTTGTTTCACAATAAATGGCCCGTCCCAACGTGTCTGTTGTTTCTAAGGAAAAAGCTTCGTTCTTGAATTGAAAATGAGAACCTTTTGCCCTTCTTGAAAATCATTGCATCCTCTCAACCTTGCATCATGTCATTTCTTCGTTTTGTCTTTGTAGATCAAAGAGCTTGTGTATGCTTCATTTCTCAATTCCTCCAGGGCATTCATTTGCATTAGACGATTACTTCGTAGTTCAGCCAAGTCAAAATTGCAAGTCTTCAAAGCCCAAAATACCTTGTGTTCAATTTCTATTGGCAAATGACAAATTTTTCCGAAGACCAACCTATATGTTGTAGTACCAATAGGTGTTTTAAATGCGATTCAAAATTCCCACAACATATCATCTAACTTTTCTGGCCACTCCTTCTTGTTATTACCAACCGATCGTTCAAGAATTCTTTTTAATGCCCAATTTATGACTTCAGTTTGCCCACTTGTTTGCGGATGGTAGGGTGTTGCAAATCTCTGATATATACCATATTTTTTTAACACTTTGGCTAGTTGTTTATATGCAAAATTAGTTCCTCGATCACTTATTAAAGCCCTTGGTACACCAAAACGTGAAAACAATCTTTTAAGGAATCTTACCACCACCCGAGTATCATTTGTAAGTAAGACTTGTGCTTCCGCCTACTTTGAGACATAGTCAACCGCCACTACTATGTATGTATTCCCTCAAGAAATCAAAAATGGCCCCATAAAATTGATACCCCAAACATCAAATACTTCACAAAATTAGATGCTATTTTGGGGCATCTCGTTTCGGGATGAAATGTTACTCGATCGTTCGCACGAATCACATTCCTTGACAAATTTGGTGGCATCTTTGAAAATTGTTGGCCAATAAAATCCTGAATCAAATACCTTCTTTTCTGTGTAATGCAATTAGTGATTTCCTTCGATGGGCCCGTTGTAACAATGCTTCAATATTTCCAAACTTTTCTTCCCGGATATACATCTTCTTATCATTCCATCCGCGCAACTTCTGTAGATATATGGTTCATCCTAAAAGTAGTACTTGATCTCTGAAAATAATTTCTTCTTTTGTTGATGAGTCAATCCTTTTGGAAGATAATCACTAGCCAAATAGTTGGCTATATCAGCATATCCTACGATTACCATTAGATATTCTTCAAGAAAATCGTCTCCAATCTTGTGTTCTTCTAATTTTTCCATTTCTGGGTTTTCTTGTCTCGAGAGGTGATCGGCCGCCACATTTTCCATACCCTTTTTATCCCTTATCTCGATGTAAAATTCTTGCAAAAGTAGCATCCATCGGATCAATCTTGGCTTAGCATCCTGTTTAGCAAAAAGATAATTAAGGGCAGGATGTTCTGTAAAGACAATAGTTTTGGATAAAACTAAGTAAGGGCAGAATTTTTCAACAGCATAAACCACAGCAAGAAGCTCTTATTCTGTGGTAGGGTAATTTTCTTAAGCCGTATTTAGTGTCTTGCTTGTATAATATATAGTTTGAAAATGTTTATTAACCCTTTGTCTAAGGATCGCTCCTACCGCAAAATCATTAGCATTGCACATGAGTTCAAATGGGAGATTCTATTTCGGGGCGATCATGATCAGGGTATTGGTTAATTTCTCTTTTAATAAATGAAAGGCTTCAATGCATTCGTTTGAGAAATCGAATGTGGCATCTTTCAAAAGAAGTTGGGTTAATGCCCTAGTAATGTTTGAGAAATCCTTTATAAATCGGTGGTAAAATCCCGGATGGCCGAGAAAACTTCTAACCCCTATGATGTTTGTTTGAGGTGGTAATTTGGCTATAGTGTCAACCTTTGTACGATCCACCTCTATCCCCGATTTGGAGACTTTGTGTCCTAAAAAAATCCCTTCGTTGACCATGAAATGACACTTCTCCCAATTTAAGACCAAGTTGGTCTTCTTGTATCTTTCATGCATCAAATCAAGATTGGACAAACAATCGTCAAAAGAGGACCCAAAAACAGAAAAATCGTCCATGAAGACTCCCATGAATTTTTAAAAGGTCCCACTTGGGCAAGTGAACGTGGTCTTTTCTTGGTCTTGAGGATCAATAGGGATTTGAAAGTATCCTGAAAAACCATCTAAAAAGCAGTAATAAAGGTGATCAGATAATCTTTCAAGCATTTAATCATTAAATGGTAAAGGAAAATGTTCCTTGCATGTGGCACCGTTTAACTTAATCGATGCACACACGCCAACCGGTTACCATTCTGGTTTGAATGAGCTTGTTTTCTTTGTTTTTTACTACCGTCATGCCTCTTTTTTTTAGGTACCACGTCCACCGGACTCACCCATTGGCTATCCGATATTGAGTAGATGATACCCCCATCCAAGAGTTTGACTATCTCCTTCTTCACTACTTGTTGCAGGTTCAGGTTTAATCTCCTATAGCATTGCACCACTAGTTTTGTTCCCTCTTCTAAATTGATTTTATGTTAACAAAATGAGGGACTAATGCCTTTGATGTCGGTGATCTTCTATGCAATGGCATTCTTTCGTTTCTTGAGTACTTCAACTATGATTTCCTTTTCGTGTTGTATGAGATTAGCTGTTATGATGATTGGATTTTGTTCATTTTCTTCCAAGAAGGCATACTCCAGATGTTCGGGCAAACCTTTCAACTCAATTTGTGGTTTTTGTTTAGTGACCATGACATGGGCATCTTTCCACGTCGTGGTGTTGCAATTTTTTACGTCTGATCGAGTAAATTCAGATTTCCACGTCGTGGTGCCATTACCACGTCGTGGTGGTGCTTCACTTGCCTTTTTCAACTTGTTGTACTCGCTCTCTTCCAGTAGCTTCTCTAGCTCTTGTATCTCATGTTCAGCATCAAAATCTCCTTCTTGTAGAACCATGTACCTCTCGGTTTCCTTTTCCTTCCATCCTCCAAGCTCTTTCTCAAAACTTTCATCGATCACATCTATCGAGAAAGCCATATCATCACTTATTCTTGAATGCTTTATTGCTCTATTAACTCCAAAAGTCACCGCTTCTTCTCCAACTCGAAGAGTGAGTGTAGATTCTCTTATGTCAACCAAGGTTTGGGCGGTGCTCGAAAAAGGGCCTTCAATGAATAATTGGGACTTATTCGTCTTCCTCCATATCTAAAACAATGAAATCTATGGGAAAAACAAACTTGTCAACATTAGCTAATAAATCTTCACATATTCCTCTTGGAAAGGTCACCGTTTTTTTTTTCTAAGTGGATGGCCATGCGGATTGATCTTGGTTCTGGGAGGTCAAGCATCTTGAAGAATAAATAGGGCATTAAGTTGAGACTTGCTCCCGAATCGGCTAGAGCATGGCTTGTGGCTAGATTCCTGAATTGGCACGAAAGTGTTAAACTACCCGGATCACCCATCCACTTTGGTAGCCTATTCAATATCATAGCAGAGTAGGTTTCATTTAGTACTACCTTAGATATTTTCCCCATCTTCTTTCAGTTTGTTAGGAGATCCTTAAGGAACTTTGAAAATTTTGGAATTTGAGCTATGGATTCAATGAACAGGATATTGATTTCAAGGGATTTGATGTGATCTAGGAACTTCTGGTAGTCTTCAGCATTTTTATCTTGTCTTGCTTTACTGGGAAAGGGGAGCGGTGGGAGGTATGGCTTAATGGGTTCAGCGGTCTTGTTTTCAGTTGCTTGCCACGTCGTGGTGTCGTCACGACGTCGTGGTGATTGTTTAGAATCTTTTTCTTCAATTGCTTCTTGCTTTTCCTGGTCATCATCTGAGTTATTGGTGTTAATAGGAGTCAGATGAGTAACAATTTCCCCACTTCTAGTTGTAATGGCCTGGATGTGAGCTCCTTTCGGGTTTTGTTCGATGTTTCCTGGAAGTGTGCCTGGTAGTCTTTCATTGAATTTCTATGATATTTGACTGATTTGTTGCTCGATGTTCTTGATTGCAGCTTTTTGATTTCTTACTACTGCTTCAGTATCTTTGTGTCTCTTTTCTGATGTGGCAGCAAAACGAGAAAGCATTGTCTCGAAATCGGGTTTCTTTTCAAGAGTTGGTTCTCTTTTTGGTAAAAGCCTCTTCCTTTTTGTTCGTGCTTCTTTTCCTTGGCTTTCTTATACTCATCATATGGTAACCACTTCTTTTTGGGCCTTGTCCAGCCTTCATCATAACGATCACCACCGGAATAGCAAGCTTGGGCTTCCATTTTCATCAAGATCACAATCTCCGGTTAAATTTGGCCCGTTACGGCTCTCACACCCCACTCGTATAGCATGGAATGTTTAATCTATTTTAGTCATCTTCCTATCCATGTTATGCAGCATTGCTAAGACCGCCACCATGTCATCTGAAGAAGAATTCACGATTCCCTTAGTCACATCTTGTCGAGGGTTATGATATTCTCTTGAATGTTTCGAAAATTCCTCGATTAGCTCCTTGATCACGGTCGGTTCTTTCTGTGTGAGTGGCCCTTAAGAATCAAGAAGTTGCCAAGTAGTGAATTTTACCCCATCATAGAAAATCGAGACCTCTTGTTGCACATTTAGATCATTTAGAGGACAGTTTCTAAGCAACCCCTTATAACGCTCCCATGCCTCATAAAGTGACTATCCTTCTTGTTGCTCAAAATTTGCAATAGAATTCTTCAACTTGGAAACTTTCAATGCTGGGAAAAAATATTGTATGAACTCTTCACGCATTTGTTCCCATGTTGTTATTATACCCGGTGGGAATGCCTTCAGCCAATCTTTTGCTGCACCTTTAAGAGTAACGGGGAGCGTTCTTATCAAAAACTTTCTCACGTGGTATGTTTGATATGTTGAAGTAGTCAGAGATATCATTGACCTCATCAATGTGCTTGTAGGCGTTCTCGTGGTCTTTCCCATAGAATGGTATGTCTTTCAATTGAGCAAGTATGTGTCCTTTCAATTCAAAGCTGGTTGTATTGGGAATTGTGGGTTGCACAAGTCCCGGTCCAGTGTTCAGCAAGTATGTGTCCTTTCAATTAAGCAAGTATCTGTCCTTTCATGCATCTGCCTATTGTATGCTTCCATTGTCATGTTAGCAACGTCCTTCATGTTGGCTTTTTATTTGCTTTCGGCTTCACTTACTTTGTCTGATTCGGGTTCGCTTTCTGTTTCGTAATCTACATCCTTCTTGTTAGGATTCTTCACAAAACTTTCGAATTCGCTTTCTAGAGTTATTTTGGTTGATTCTCCGAGTTTGTTTGCCTTCTTTTAATGGAATTCTGACTCATGATCGTCAAACGATGGTATGATTGGTGTCTTTAATCATCGGGTCATAAATCACTGAAACAAAAACAAATGAAATGCGGAAAAAGAACAAAACAAAAAATAAAACTAAAACTGTTACGACACCACGACGTGGTGTTTATGACCACAACCTGGTAAGTCAAACAGAAGAAAAACTAAACGAAAATTTAAAAATAACATAGACAGAAAAATTCCTAATTAAATAGCAGATTCAAATTAACTAAAAATGGACTATTCCCCGGTAACAGCGCCAAAAAATTGATGTGTAAATAATTATGCACTAGTTAAACCTACTAATGTAGCTGATTATTACTTCCAAAGGCAACGTACCTTCTTGAAAATAGAATAGCAAAATAGTTGGGTATCGAACACATGGAACATAATGATTAGCTAATTTTATCTACTAACTACCTAAATTACCATTTAATTAAGGAAATGTATTATCTCTAGTTTTGCAAGACTAGAAACCTAATTAACCAAATTAACTATTATCAACTAATGAAACAAAAACTAAAATTAAAATCAAGAAACACAAAAGACATATTTGACCAAGGTAATTGAGAGACTTTCGTTTAGCTTCGATATACTTGCTATAATGGTTGATTTGTGGAAGTGCAATGGATTAATGCTTCGTTGGTTACCGATTCCTAAGAGGACCAGATTAATGTTCTCTAACCTAAACCTTTAGCAAATAAGCTCATTTATACGGTGATCAGGCAGATAAACTAACAAATTCACTAGTGTTCGGTTCGAGTTCAATTAGAATTATAACGGATTGATTAATTTAGTTTATTAAATCAATTCAATATATGATTGGTCGTCATATATTAGCTCCTACAATTATTTACCCACTTTCCTATTTTACCATGGGTTTTTGTTGAAACACTAGTCCCACAATTTTGCAATTCACAACGATCATAAGATTCAAGTTCAATCAAGAATGATGGTCATGCAAACTTAATTAAACTCAACAATAAATAGAAAAGTCGTTCTCATAAGCATAGAGAGGTTCTTTAATAAGGTAAAGTAACAAATAACCAACAATTCATAATCCAAACCTTAAATCAAACCATAAAAAGTCAAGCAATCTAATCTAAACGAAAGTCATAGGTTTTTAGCTCATGATTTCAACAGGTAAACACATAAAAACAAAATTCAACTTAACATTCATGATTAAACTTAAGAAGAAAAACGTAATGGGAAGTTGTATTGCCTCAGATCTCTCAAATCGAATCTATAATCAATCTTCTGCAACTCCAAGTTCCAAGGTGTGTTCTTGGCCTACAAAAGACAACAATAGCTCCAGCAAAAGTTGCATTTTTTGAGGATTATGAATTCTATATATAGTTTTCTCGAAATCAGTCCACCACGTCGTGGCCTTCGTGTTTATCCCGTATTCATCAAGTCTTCTAGATCCATCGTGGAAATCCAAAACACCACGTCGTGGGAATGTCACCACGACGTGGTAAGTATATTTTTCTTCATTTTAGCCTTGATACAAATTCTTAGCTTCCAGCTTCCAGCTTCCTTTTTGCTCCGAGCATGTCTTTTACCACTACAACATATCATACAATAGATTAATTACCTTTTGTTCTATAATGGGCATAAAAATGGCTAAAAATATTAAGATATTATGTAAAATATATGTATAGATATGCACATATCAATACCCCATACAATAAACATACAAGCATGCATAACGGCCGCTCTTTGGGCCTTCATCCTGACTAGACCTCCTCGGAAGCCTTCAGTCTATCCGGGCCGGAATACCAAGGTTTGTTGGCCTACGACCTCAACCCAACCGCTCTTTCTGAGCCTTCGTGCCTTCGGCTTACAGCTGGCCCACACCGGGTATCTTGGCCTACAACACAAAGCAGGACCGCCTCAACCAACTACCACCATATTTCGAAATATAGAAAATCAGGATCCAGTAGGCACATAATATAGGCAAACACCAATCATACAGCTCACTACCGCCTAATAGTCCTCTCACAGCACGTAGTCCCGCTACCAGCCATCCTCCATGCAATGCGTAACCATAAGTATCCAGAGGTGAGATAGCCACCCGAACAGATGATCCTACTATAGAGCCAAAAACAAATGAGGAACATGCAAGAAATCCTAGATCAAGAGCTCTTATGCTATCCTACATGACTACATATAATCCATAGGTCACTCCACTAGATGATAACGAAGAAGTACAGGTAAACATACATATCTATAGATCACTACCGCATAGCAACATCCTATATACCAGGATAGAGATCTAACTGATCAATACATCATAGCAACATACTCGATACCATGACACAGATCTAACGAATCACCACAACATAGCAGCATACTCGATACTAGGAGACATATCTAACAGATCACTACAACGTAATAACAATCTAGATACAAGGTAAAGACCTAACGGATCACCACAGCATAACAACATACTAAATATCAATAATCCAAGGAGTGCATGACCGTATATACTCAGAGGTGAGATAGACACCTAGAATGGTGATCCTACTCTAGATCCACAACCAAACAAGGACCAAGTAAAGGAGCCCAGATCAAGAGTTCTCAGTCTATCCTACATTACTATATACAGTCCCTAAGGCATCCCTCTACTAACAAATATACAAAACTAGTGGGCCAACGTTTGTTCCTTCGACCCACGGGTACACTGATGCAGAACTCACCTGAAATGAAAAATCCAAGAACACTGTGATATGTTCCCTGCTAAAATGCTTGATCCTGCGGATCCACTAACAGCAGAACCATCTAAAATCTTAATCACCAATCAAAACCCTCATGTTTGACCTAAAGTCAAACTTGCTCAAAAAGTCACCGGTCGACGAAGTCAACAAAAGTTAAAGTCCAAGGGATGTCTTAGTGCACCCAGCGTACGAAAATTATGTCCATCATACATGGGATGGCTTAGTACGCCCAACATACATGGGATGGCTTAGTCCGCCCACCGCGCGAAAATTACGCCCAGCATACTCGAGTTGGTTCCATGCTTTCCATTAAGCACTTAATCCCTGAAGGACTTTTCACCCAAATTCAGTTCTAGACTCAAAACATTGTCTTAAGTCATAAGTTTCAACCTTTATGACTTTCCATGGCCAGGGAAGGTCCAAAAGCTAAAACCCTAACTTATTAATCCATTAAGACAACACAACTCTTGCATGGAAGGGATAGAAGGGCCAATATCACATTTTTATGGTTCCTAATAGCTCCATAATGGATAAAGTTTCCAACTTTATCCATTAGAATGGTCCCAAAAAACAAGATCCAATCTTTAAGTCTCAAAGGGAGATTCGGGAGTTGATTGTCATTACTGTCATGGTGCAAATCACATGCCAAATGATTGTATGATGAAGAAGAAAGAAGAAAAGAAGAATAGGGTTAAAGATGAGGCATACTATTCTGAAAGGTTGGAGGAAGTGAGGGAAAAGACGAAAGGGATGTCACTGGTTACGAGAGGAGAAGATAATGATGAGGGAAAATACCAAATATGGTCTTCAGACTCGGATGACGAAGAAATGAGAAATCCGACTCATGGAGCCATGTTTGCAAAGTTTGAGGTGGATGAAGAAGAGAAAATTATTGGTCGTTGCTTTGTTTCGACATCAGCAGACAAAGCACCAATGACTTCGATGGTACGTTCTCTACTTCAATCCTTTAATATTCCTTCAAGTGCTTATAATATTGTGTTAAGTGAGTTTGATGATGTTGTTACTTATGTTAATAATCTAGTGAAATCTAGTACTCAGTTACTAGAAACCCAAAGGATGTTGGAGGCGAAGAAGTCTAAGATAGATCATCTGGAGTTGAAAATAACGAATATCATGATTGATAGAGATAGTTTTGAATACAGATAATAGGATTTTGTTAAAACAAAGGAATATTTACTGTAATTCTGCTAAAAGACTCTATTGTAAATTGACTGAATTGCATCACTCTAGTGACATAAGTAAAGAACAACATAGGAAGCTACTACCATTCTTATCTTTTGAAAGGGAAAAATTTAATGCAACCACTTATGATTGTGAGATAACTTTTTCAGACTTTGACAAAGTCCCAGATAATAGATATCCCTATGGAATAGTGAAAATCGATGAACATTTAGATGCTAATGATCTTGTTGATATCGTTAATAAGACTTTGACTGTAAATGAACAAATCAAGATTTTGAAAAAGACTGAGAATTCGACTTCTGACTCTCAAAACAACTTTGCTGATATCGAAGATGACAATATCAGTGAAATTGAAGCAGAGGAAGTTGTTGACTGTTCTCAGTTATCTGTCATTAATGTCAAATCATTAGCTAAGGGTAAAGAAAAATGTCATGATTCGAATATTAAAGTTGATAAAGACCAACCCTCTACTTCGAAAGTTTTTGACCCTGACCATGTGACTCTCGAAGATAGTCAGACCAAAAGTGATGATGAAAACGAGGTTTCAAAAGAAACTAATGCTTCATGTGTTTCAAAAGAAACAAAAATTCCTCGAATTGTTGAAGATCAGGTGTATGAAGAAACAACGAAATTTGATAAAATCATGAAAGAAAAAGGTTCTCATCATCTTGAACCTAATTTTGTGGTTTATCCAAACTTCACGTGCACTGATGATGTCGTCTTTCTAAATCAAGTTTTCGTTACAAAGGGTAATGGAGACAATGTGAAACCAGAAATCAACAAACTGGTTGAAGAGGACAATAAGAAAGCGTCGAAGGGTGGATTTTTCTCAAATCAAAGCACCATTGAGAACAATCTTACCAAAAACTAATACACTTTTCAAAGAAAAAAACCAACTCGATCTTGGGTGGTTAAAACTGAATCGTCAAAGGTTGAGAAACAATCAAACGATAAAGTTTTTGAAAAACCAATTACTAAAATTCAAAGTCAAAAAGAAAAGATTCAAAAGATTTCACAAGAAAATGGGATTTCAATGAATAAGGCACGAATCAAGGCTTATTGGCATACATATGTGTCTAAAAAGAAACAACATAATTTTTCTTCCAAAACATCTGAAGAGAAAAAGTCTAAATCTGTTAAGACGAAATCACAAAATTCATTTTCTGGCAAAAAGAAATCAATGTCAAATCCTTGAAAATCACAAATATATTTTTCTAAAGACAAGGAACATGTTTCGAAACCAAATCAAAAGTCAAATGTTCAAACTTCTTATCATGAGAATTATGTGAAAAATCAACAAAAATATTTCGTTAAGAATTCGAACAATCAAAGGTTTTCACAAAATAATTTTCAGAGAAGTGATTTTCAATCACACAAACAAAAGACTTATCATCGTGTTTCGTATCAAAATCAGTTTTCAAATTCACAAACAGTTTTTCCAAAGAATAACATTGGTTATCAAAACTGATTTCAGAAACGTTATAATCCTCATGTTTCGACAGGAAATCCAACAAGACACTTTGAGAAACTAAAAGTTCAAGGGAGAATAAATGAATCTTTCAAGCATGATCAACCTCATTTTCAAAACCCACCTTCGAAACAAACCCCAAAAGCTACATTTATGGAAGGAAAAACAGATGTTCAAAATATCAATCATTGGTTGGAAGGAAAGGGAAAGAGTTTTCAATCTGGGAAATTATCTCAAGAACAGATCAAAGATGCATATGAGAAGTATCTAAATGAATCCTCAAATGGAAGTTATTCTTCAAAAGAATCAAATCCTTTTGTTCAAAAATGGAGAGAAGTTTCAACAGAAAAAGTCAGTAAGAAAGAAACTAAGAAGAATGAGGTGCACGTTGATGTTGACTTTCAATCATCGAATGATTACATTTTGATACCCTTAAATAATGATGTGGACTTATTTGATAGAGTCAAAACAAAAGTTCGAAACTAGATAAATGGATCTTCGCTACATCAAACATTTTATTCTAATAACCAAGGACCCAAACAGGCTTGGGGACCTAAATTCTTTAAATGATTGCAGGTTTTGTGTGACGAGCAATACAATGACAAATGGTATATCGACAGTGGTTTCTCAGATCACATGACTAGGAAGAAGGAAAACCTGAGAGATTTTCGAAGTCTGGACAATGCTGGTGTGGTGAAATTTGGAAATAACAACAAGTGTCAAGTCAAAGGTTATGGGAAGGTGACCAATGAGAATTTTACAGTCAACAGAGTTGCTTATGTCGAAAGTCTTCAACGCAATTTGATCAGTGCTTCGCAACTTGTTATGGGCACTGGAAATCAAGTTGTCTTTAATGAAGAAGGAAGTGTCATATCCAATATCGAAATAAAAGAAGTTCTTCTTAAATCAAAATGAAAAGGAGATATGTTTACACTTGACATCAAACCCATTGTTAGTGTTCCTTTTGTTTGTCTACTTTCGAAGGCTTCCTCTGATATAAGCTGGCTGTGGAATCGAAGATTGTCTCATTTGAATTTTAAAAATCTAAACAAATTGGTGGTAAAAGATCTTGTTCGAGGTTTGCCTGTATTAAAATTTGATAACTATACTTTATGTGCAGCTTGCGAATAAGGAAAACAACATAGGCAAGGTTATCCAATTGTGATTGATTCTAAGATCGTCGAACCTTTGGAACTTCTTCATATTGACCTTTGTGTTCCTTCGACAGTTGAAACACTCAACAAAAAGAGGTACATTTTGGTTATTGTTGATGATTTTTCTAGGTTTACTTGGGTATATTTTATTCGTTTGAAATCAGAAAAAGCTCAAGTGATGATTGATTTATCAAACACATTGAATTAAGTTTGAAGAAAAAGGTTTGCAAAATCAAGAGTGATAATGGATCTGAGTTCAAGAACAAGGTTCTCGATACATTTTTGGCTGATAAAGGAATTTCGCACAACTTCTCTTCTCCTTACACACCTCAACAAAATGGTGTTGTCGAACAAAGAAATCATTCATTATGTGAGGCAGCAAGGATGATGTTGACATACGGGAATCTACCACAATATCTTTGGGCGGAAGCTGTTTTTACTGCTTGCTTTACCTAAAAACGGTTTTTTATTCATAGAAGATTCGATATCACCCCTTATGAAATCATTAACAACAGGAAATCGAATGTAAAATTTTTCCATGTTTTTGGTTGCAGGGGCTTCATTATGAATCTTAAGGATAATCATTCGAAATTTCAGTCAAAGGCTGATGAAGGAATAATTTTAGGATATTCTCATAATTCTGTGGCATACAGGGTGCTCAACAAGCGAACAAGGAAGATTGAAGAAACCTTTAATCTCATATTCGATGATCACTATGTCAAAAGTGTTGAAAAACATTTTGAACAAAAACCAATCATTAATGAATCAAATTCTGAATCTGAAAGTGTTAATTCATTAGATTTTGATTATGATTTAATTTTTGGTACTCCTGATAGGGCTGTTGATGCTGAAATCCATGCTGAGGATAATCGAATTCCTAAAGCATCGAAACATACTGAAGATTCGACAGTAATCGAACAAAGTGCTGATAACTACTCGACAACACATTCTCCGGTCTTTAACAAAAGTCTGCCAATTTTACAAACTGATCAAGTGGAGGGGGAGCACTTGACATCGATTACTCATGTTGAGGGGGAGCATACTTTCGAGGGGGAGAATGGGAGAATGAATGCTGATGTTGAGGGGGAGCATCAAGAAGATAATTTTGTCGAGGGGGAGCAAAATGATAAACAAATGGATATTTCAAATAATCAAGATGAAATTTTCATGATTTTACTGATAATGGGTCAATTACAGGATCAGAGAATGATGAAACATTCGAAGATGCACCTTTGGACTTTGATCTGTCATATCCTCCGATGGACAGATGGACAAGAAATCATCCACATGAACAAATTCTTGGTGATCCACAAGCTGGAGTATTGACGAGGGCTTAGATTCATGCAAAGAATGAGGTACTCAATATTCACCAGGAATTTTGCATTTTCAATGTTTTTATTTCGAAAATTGAACCAAAATCAGTCAAGGCTGCTGTGGAACATCCTGAGTTGGTTGTTTCCATGCAATCTGAACTTGATGAGTTCGAACAAAACCAAGTTTGGCGTTTAATTCCCAAACCAAAAGATGTTTCTATTGTGGGTTTAAAATGGATCTTTAAAAATAAAACTGATAATGATGGCAATGTTGTTCAAAACAAAGCTAGGCTTGTAGTTAAAGGTTATTCGCAACAAGAAGGTATAGACTATGAGGAAACCTTCGCCCTTGTCGCAAGACTCGAGACAGTTCGAATATTTTTGGCCTATGCAACACACAAGGATTTTGATGTCTACCAGATGGATGTCAAATATGCTTTTCTCAATGGAGAACTCGAAGAGACGGTGTACGTTGAACAACCTCCAGGTTTTATTAACGAAGAATTCCCTAATCATTCCTATATCTTAGATAAAGCTGTATATGGGTTAAAAAACACCAAGAGCATGGTATGCAACTCTTACCAGTTTCTTAAAGCAATCGAAATTTAAAGAAGGATCAGTTGATCCCACACTCTTTCGAAAGAAAGTTGGGGATCATCTTATGCTTGTTCAAATTTATGTCGATGATATTATTTTTGGCTCTACTGACCCTGCTTTGTCAAGAGATTTCAAAAATTCGATGAAAACCCAGTTTGAGATGAGTATGATGGGGAAGATAAATAATTTTTTGGGATTAAACATTCATCAGAGCAGAGAAGGAATGTTCATCAATCAAGAAAAATATACAAAGAATCAGCTTGAGAAATTCGGAATGACAAATAGCACGAAGCTGAGAGTTCTGATGGTTGTTGGAACAAGGCTAAATCCATCATTGGATCAACTAGTTGTTGATATCACATTATATCAAAGCATGATAGGTTTGTTACTTTACCTCACGGAAAGTCGACCTGATATTATGTTTTCTGTATGCAATTGTGCGAGGTATCAATCGAATCCGATGAACCTCACCTAACAGCTATAAAGAATATATTTTGTTATCTCAAATGAACAACTTCGTTAGGATTGTGGTATCCTTCGAAGACAGGCTTCTTCATACAAGCATTCTCAGATGTTGACTTAGGAGGTTGCAATCTTGATCGAAAGATCACAAGTGGCGGATGTCAACTAATGGATGGGAAGTTAGTAAGCTGGCAATCGAAAAAGAAAACATGTTGTTTCGATTTCCACAGCAGAAGCAGAGTATGTTGCTGCTGCAGCTTGCACTTCACAAATCATATGGATACAAAGTCAAATGCGTGATTATGCAATCAACATGAAGAAAATTCTATTGTATTGTGACTCACAAAGTGCCATTCGCATCTGCCATAACCCTATGTCAACATTCGAAAACCAAACACATTGCTCTTCGCTATCATTTTATAAAAGATCATGTTGAAGATGGAAACATAGAAGTTCATTTTGTAAAGACCACTGATCAGCTTGCTGATATCTTTATAATACCCTTGGATGAAAAATCTTTTGTAAGGATTCTAATTGGCTTAGGAATGATGAATATGAATTCAGTTCCTGTATTACCTTCGTTAGAATGACAAGTGAAAAGTGTCGAAAAGGTGTCGATTCGGCGGTTACTATTCATGATTCAGTGGTTACTGTTCATACTCAAAGCTTCGACATGCTTCGCTTTCGACATTATGCTAATATGGTTTGACAGAAATCTTCGTTAGTTTAGTCATTTCTTAAATTTTCGTTACTTTTGTCTTTCAATTCCAATATCAAAAATACCAAAAAGATTTTTCGTTATTTTTGCATTTTCATGTCATATCAAAAACAACAAAAAGATTTTCATTTTTGTATTTCGTTTTCAAATATCAAAAGTTCCAAAAATATTTTTCGTTATTTTTGTTATTTTCATTCAAAAACACAAAAATTCAAAAAAAAATTGCCTTGTTTTTGTTCCTCTTTCTGTGTGTAGGTATTCACGAAGATTTTTGGTGGTTCATGCTTGCTGCTTGAGGGAAAGGTATAGTTTCGAAACTATGTCCTAGTTAGGATGTCCCTAGAAGCATGCTACAGCATGTCGACCTAATCCTCCAAGACTCAATGGGTTTCGAAGCCTTAATAAATCTCTCATTCTGAGGATTCTTCCCAACTAGGCTATATTCCCATTAGTCATTATGCTACCATACTCTACTCATTTGAATTTAGAGTTTTCTGCTTGGTCCATAATTAGTAGTGGTACTTTCGAATCTTTAAACCAATCTTTTTCGTCCTAAAGTTCTTACACGTTCACACACAATGACATATGTCTAAGAGATTTCTGGTATAAACCAATCAGGATCAAGATATATCAAATCTCTGTGTTTATTATCTAACATCATGAGACCGTGATGGAAGTGAATCCCGAACTTTCAAAACATAAGGAATTGACGGGGAACTTTGTTCCAGATATTCACGAAACTTTCGTTTCAGTAACTATTTTCGATAATCAAAATCATATTCTTTCATTTGTAGTGATCATGATCAAATGTTGGAAACCCACGACATTTGTTACCCAACAGGATCCAGGAATAATTTTGGTTTGAAGAATATGGTTTCTACATGAGTGTCATTCTTAAGCTTCGTTACTTCATAAATTTTTCAAAGGTTACTTGTTACTGACTACACTGGTAAAACAAGTAATTTCGTTTACAACTTGTCACTCTTATGTTTAGATGTGCTTTGTAACGAAATTTTAAACCACCTTTGAAACTTGATAAAAAAAGCCCTTCGATACTTCTCTATAAGTACTCGATTGTGCTTCATGGGAAAATACACAAGCTGTTGCTTATCTCTCTTGATAATTCGTGAAGTGATCCTTTCCTGGGATCTAATTGCCTTTATGTCGAAATTTATATTTTCGACATCACAGATCCAAATTTTCTTATATTCGCTTCTTATCTATTTCTTGGAACACATGCACTCATGAAATCCTTGAGGTTCTAAGTATTACCAACTCAGGTTGATAATTTCAAAAGTCTGGCACATGACTTCGCTTTTAAACCCAAAAGTGAATGAGCCTAACCTCCATTCTGAAGGTTTCTGACGGTTCGTATCCACTGCGTACTTTCAAAATGACGTGTGATGTGACGGTTTGGTTACTGTGCGCTTTTCTAGGGTACAATACTCATCCCTTTTCCCTTACATGGCGTGCTTTACGGCTACGGGTACAACTTTCAAGGAACACGTGGCCAGTCTATGAATGCTAATCGTTTGGGATTCAAATTGTGGTTACATATAAAAGGAAATCTGGGGATTCATTCCAATTTTACGCTCAAAATTTATTCTCAAAATATTTGTGCAATCATATTCTCTGTTTCTTCAAAAACCCAACACAGGTGAAATGTTTTTGTATAATGTATATGTATGCATATGAATATATGCATATGCATAAGCATATACATATGTATATATAAGTGTATATGTATGTCATATGCATATGCATATATACATATGTAGTATATTTGTGTCATATGGATGTGTATATGCATATTTGAATATGGCATAAATAAATCTTAATATGCAAATATATTATGCATGTGGATATCCAGGTGAACTTGGGTATGTTCATATCTATGTGCACTTATACATGTTCATTTGCATATAAATATACATATAACCATATGAAGTATATTTGACTCATATGTAGTAGATATCTGCAGAAACATATGGTTAAATGAATAGGTATGTGTAAACACAATATCAATGTGTGTGTATATATATATATATATATATATATATATATATATATATATATATATATATATATTGTGTGTGTGTGTCTCTGTGTATGTGTGTCAAAATCTATTTGTATAAATGAATATGCAATAGATTTATGTCATATACATGTGCGTATACATGTGCATATGCATGTGCATATCCATATAGAAATATGTTGTACATGATTATTAATGTTAAAATATACTATGTATAATAATGAACATAAGGATGTGCACATATACACGTGCATAGCCATATGCACTTATGCATGTCCATATTGATATGCATATAACCATACAAAGTAGATTTTGGGTCATATGTAGTAGATGTCCATTAAACATATACATGTGCACGCCCATATGCATTTATGAATGTTCATATATATATATATATATATATATATATATATATATATATATATATATATATATATATATATATATATATATATATATATATATATATATATATATATAACACCCTCATATGAGCCTATTTGAATTAGCCTTTAATAAAATCTATCCAAATAATTTCAAAGTTTTAATTTAAGGAAAAAGGATTTGCAAAATTTTATTAGAGTACTTTAGAGAGTTCAAGCGCGGATAACGGTCTCAATTACAATTTTCCAAAACATTTAGTGTTTTAATACAACAATTCATGCGAGAGTGCTACTATAGATATCAAGACAAAGGTTTAAGAGAATAATACAACCCAAAGGTCTTCAAAAGGACGTCCCCAAATAATAAACTATCATAACGAGAAAATGAAACATATATTTTCAAATATTATACATATGTATAACATATCATTAAAGAGGAAAACACAAGTAAGATACTCATTTTAGGGACAAGTGTTCCAAGGTATGTGTACTAACCTTTAGTCTTAAGCGTGCAACACCAACCTTTTTCTTCACTTGAAGTATGTCACTTCAAGCTCTAAACTTCCCAAATCAATCACCTAGTATTATAACAAGGTGTCAAATAACATAAATACCCTTCTGTCACACCCCAAAACCAAGAACGGCGGAAACGTTCAGGGGTGGAGGACGTCATGTAAAGTATCATAACAGTGCAAAGTAGTAAACAAGCAACAACATCATCCATTGCATTAAAAGTAAAGTTTTAATACATGAGTGTTCTTTCATAGTAATAAGACACCAAAATATGTAATCAAAATAAAAGACGAGTCTTGTCTGTGCTCCGTCTTCTCAAAACCTGGTCATCGTACCTGTCTACTGGTGACCTGAGAATACAAGTTATTTTGAAAGCGTAGATCAGCATAAAGCTGGTGAATTCATAAGTATTATGGTGTCTTTGATTTGAAAAGCTGTTTATGAAAGACTTGTAAATGTTTAATAAAACATTTAGTATAAGTGTGAAAACCCTAGAAAATCCCATATTTCCTACTAGTATAAAAGGTAATCTTCTATCAAGACCTGAATGCTTTGGAAGTTGCATTTCTATATCAATGAAAGTTTTTCCCCTGTGTGACTATTATTATAAATATATAGTCTACCTCATCGTTTATGTGAATGTGTCACAAAATAAAAGTAAAAGGGAAATTATATAATCATTTAAGTATTGTCCTTTGGTACTAGGATAAACACGGCATAGTAATTGTCGAATAGTATTAACCGTAGACATCCGTCGATGTGCATTTTCCCTCTGTAGCTAACAGCTGGGTGAAGAATGGTTAGTCCCGTACATATATAATAGTATCTACACATATAATATGTAATAGTATTTCATCATATAGTATCTATGTAACAGAATCCATGTAAAAGTATCCATGTAATGGTATCCATGTAATATATTAGTATAGACTCATGAATGAACTGACTCTTGTGTAATTCCTTGTAATAGGAATAGTAGTTTGTATCCCCTAAACTATACCTATAATAGTTTACTGGAATGTAAATTGAATGTCCAATTAGGTTTACACACCCTTGCTACACAAGAGTGTTGGAACTGAAGAAAGAATGAAAGCTCTCATATCAATACATATGTATATGAAACATAAGTGTATAGATATGGTTTTTAACAATAAGTTTGAAAGAGGTTTTGTAAAACATTTAAGAGTTTTGAACAATAAATAAAGATGACTTGATGTCAGTTTATAAAAAGATTCAAAAGTAAATCATTTGATAACAAAATATAAAACAGCTGAAAACTATTGTATTTATCACATTTTGAAGTATGTGAAATCAGTTGGTTGAAAACACAGTTATAAATCACATGTGATTGATTCTATAACTTCCTGTTTTCTACTTGTATCCCCCCCCCCATGAAAGCATTTAAAATCATTTAAAAGATTAATTAAGGGGGTATGAACTCACCTGTAGTGGGTGGTTGTGGATGAACTGAATGATGTAGGATCCTAAGTGTCAAGTGAAGACTTGTACACACACAATGATCCTAGTTAACATATAATCCCATATATGTATCCAATTAGTAATAAAACAACTAATTAACCAAGTTTAAGACATCCTAAGACATGTAAAACACTTATTTTAAATGCTATAAGTCATAAGGATTGCATCTAAGGGTGGTAGGACCTTGCTATTGAGTTTGGGGTTCAAGGGTAAACTCCTTTGGAGTTTACGGTTTTGTGACCATAACTCCTTGAGTTTACGGTCGTAAACCCATGAGTTTATGGCCGTAAACTCATGTTTCTTGACCATTTTGTGTTTTGAAGCCTTAAAGATCACAAGAAGCATTCCTACTTCATGTTTAAACCTTAGGAAGAGATTAGAGCACCATTTCACTCCTTTTTAGGAGTTTACGGTCCTTAGACCATTTCCCTTTGGGTTTACAGCCATAAACCCAAATGATTTATGGTCTTTTGGTTGTTTTGAGTCCTAAGCACAACAAGGAAGGGGTCTAGACTAGTTTCCAAGGCTTAGAAGGGACTAGGGCACACTTTGGCACCCTTTTTAGGGTTTACGATCCAAGAACATCTTGGACCGTAAACACCTTAATCTTGTGTTTCTTGGGTGTTTTCTTGATGTTTAGAAATGTAACAAGCTTTATAATACACTAGGGTAGGAGTACTTACTAGGTAGAAGCTTGAAAAGGTGCTAAAAGTCCAAGAACACTAGTGTGTGTTCTTGGTGAAACTTGAAGATCTACACTTTTGGAATGATTTCACGGATGGAATCATGTTAGATCACTAGATTAGGGTAGATATCAACTTATTAGGGCTAGAAACACTTACAAGTTGAAGATCTTGAAGAAATGTTGGATGATACTTGAGAGAGAATTTGGTTTTGGATCTTGAAAATGTGAAAAGTGGTAAAATATGACTAAGTGTCATATTTATACCCCCCTATTAGTGTTTACGGCCGTAAACACCTTTGTTTAGGCCGTAAACTCCAACCTCTTGGAGTTTTGGAATATTATTGTTGCACAATAAACCTTAGGGCATCCTCTCTCCTGATATCTCCTGAAGTACTAACTTAAAAACACTCAAACTTAATCCTAAAAGCTTGAAAGTTAGCAGAAACTGTTCTGAATTCTGTTGAATCGAATGGTTGTACAGAATAGAAATTTCGGGTTGTCACATCATCACCCCGTTAGAAGGAATTTCGTCCTGAAATTACAATTTAAGCAAATAAGTAGTTACAAATAACTAAGTAAAAAGATGAGGATATTTCAGTTTCATCTGATCCTCTCGCTCCCAAGTGAATTCAGGTCCTCGTTTGACGTTCCAGCGAACCTTCACTATCGGGATACGGCTTTGTTTCGTTTGCTTAACCGCTCGGTCCATGATCTCTACTGGTTCTTCCACGAAGTTGAGGCTCTCGTTGATCTCGATCTCGTCGAGTGGGATTACAAGAGTCTCGTCGGACAGACACTTTTTCAAGTTCGAGACATGGTAAGTAGAGTGTTTGTTACTGAGTTCGTGTGGCAAGTTAAGTTTGTAAGCTACAGGGCCGATTCTTGCGAGAATCTCGAAAGGCCCTATGTACCTTGGATTTAGCTTTCCATGCTTTCTGAAGCGTATTAAGCCCTTCCAGAGTGAGACCTTCAATAGAACACGGTCGCCCACTTGGAATTCCAACGGTTTCCTTCGTTTATCAGCGTAGCTTTTCTGTCGGTCTCTAGAGGCTTTCAATCGTTCACGAATCTGAACGATCTTCTCTATCGTTTCCCGAATGATCTCTGGACCTGTGAGAGTGCTTTCAGGAACTCGTCCTTTAGCTAACTGGGTATCACCCACTTCAGCCCAACATAGAGGGGATCTGCACTTTCGGCCATAGAGGGCTTCGAATGGAGCAGCCTTTATGCTCGTGTGATAACTGTTGTTGTAGGAAAATTCGACAAGGGGTAAATGAGTATCCCATGCTTTCCCAAATTCGATCACACAGGCTCGCAACATATCTTCCAAGGTTTGGATAGTTCTCTCACTTTGTCCGTCGGTCTGTGGATGGTAGGCTGTACTCATGTCCAGCCTAGTTCCTAGGAAACTTTGTAGCGACTGCCAGAACCTCGAAGTGAATCTACTATCTTTGTCTGAGATAATGGATATGGGAACACCGTGTAGTTGTACAATCTCCCGAATGTAGGTTCTCGTAAGTTTCTCCATCTTGTCGGTTTCTTTGATAGGCAGGAAGTGTGCAGACTTGGTCAATCTGTCGACGATGACCCATATGGTATCAAGTCCACCCGTTGTCTTGGGCAACTTGGTTATGAAGTCCATAGTGATCCGCTCCCACTTCCATTCAGGAATCTCAGGCTGTTGCAGTAGACCTGAGGGTTTCTGGTATTCGACCTTAACCTTTGCACAAGTGAGGCATTTACTTACAAAGGTAGCAATCTCTGCTTTCATGTTAGGCCACCAGTAAAGCTTTTTAAGATCCAGATACATCTTATCTGAACCTGGGTGGACGGAATAACGAGTCTTGTGTGCCTCGGTCATGACCAAGTCTCTGAAGGCACCGCGTTTCGGTGTCCAGATCCGATCCATGAGGTATAAGGCTCCGCCACCCTTGACTTCCAAATTCTTATCCATCCCTCTTAGGGTTTCACTCGTCACATTTTCAAGTTTCAAAGTGTCGAGCTGAGCCTCCTTAATTTGCGTAGACAAGTGTGAATGGATAGTTAGAGTCAAAGATTTTACTCTACGACCAGAGTATTCCTTCCGACTTAGGGCATAAGCTACTACGTTGGCTTTACCTGGATGATAACGAATTTCACATTCGTAATCACTGAGTAGCTCGACCCACCGTCGTTGTCTCATGTTGAGCTCCTTCTGGTCGAATATATGTTGTAGGCTTTTGTGGTCTGTAAAGATCGTGCTTTTTGTACCATACAGGTAGTGTCTCCACACAACTGCTCCTAGTTCAAGATCGTGGGTGGTGTAGTTGACCTCGTGTGTCTTCAGCTGTCTCGAGGCATAGGCGATGACCTTACCTCGTTGCATCAGAACACAGCCGAGCCCTTGATTTGAAGCATCGCAATAGACAACGAAGTCTTCTATCCCTTTGGGGAGGAATAGTATTGGTGCGGTGCAGAAGGCTCGCTTGAGCGTTTGGAACGCTCTCTCTTGCTTCTCTTCCCAGTCAAAGGCCACGCCCTTCTGGGTCAGTGTTGTAAGGGGTTTTGCAATGCGGGAGAAGTTCTGAATGAACCTGCGATAGTAGCCAGCGAGACCTAGAAATTAACGAATTTATGTAGGTGTCTTCGGTGCTGACCAGTTCTCAATGGCCTTGATTTTGGAATGGTCCATGTGAATTCCCTCTTCACTAACTACGTGGCCCAAGAATTCGACTCTTCGAATCCAAAATTCGCACTTACAGAACTTCGCATAGAGCTTCTCCGATCATAATGTTTCTAAGACTCTTCGTAGGTGTTGACTATGTTCCTCCTTACTTCGAGAGTAGATGAGTATGTCATCAATGAAGACAATGACGAACTGATCCAAGTAAGGACAACACACCCTATTCATTAAATCCATGAATATAGCGGGCGCGTTAGTTAATCCGAATGGCATCACTACGAATTCGTAGTGCCCATAACGAGTTCAGAAGGCTGTCTTGGGAACATCCTCCTCTAACACTCGTAGTTGGTGGTATCCGGATCATAGATCTATCTTCGAGAAGTAGTTGGCTCCTTGAAGTTGATCAAATAAATCGTCAATACGGGATAAGGGATAACGATTTTTAATAGTAAGCTTGTTGAGTTCCCTATAGTCGATGCACATACGAAACGATCCGTCTTTCTTCTTGACGAACAAGACCGATGCTCCCCATGGTGAGAAGCTTGGCCTAATGAATCCCTTCTTGAGAAGTTTGTTAAGCTGACTGGAAAGTTCCTGCATCTCACTAGTGCCAGACGATATGGAGATTTGGCTACTGGAGTAGCCCCTGGAACTAAGTCGATTCTGAACTCGACTTGGCTTTGTGGTGGTAATCCCGGAAGTTCTTCTGGAAAGATGTCGAGAAAGTCACGTACTTCTGGGATGTTCTGAATATCTTTCACTTCTTGACTCGTATCGACGATGTGTGCGAGGAATGCATGATATTCCTTTCACAAGCACTTCTAAGCTTGGATGCACGAAATGATGCGAAGGTTCGTACTACGTTTGTCGTCGTAGATAACTAGAGTTTCGCCGTTAGGAAGGTTAAGACGAACTTCTTTTTCAAAGCACAAGATGTTGGCGCGATGAAGACTCAACCAATCAATGCCGATAATGACGTCGAAACTTTTAATCGGGAACGGCATGAGGTCTATCTTGAAAGTATGGCCATCTAAAGTTAGAGTACAACCTACGTATGTGCAGTTAGTACTTTCCGTTTTCCCGTTTACCATTTATACAGTGAATGATTTATCTAGTGCACGTGGTTTTTGTTTAAGCAAGTGTGCAAATTTCTGGTTTACGAAGCTTTTCTCCGCTCCACTGTCGAAAAGTATGCAAGCATATGAGTTATCGAGGAGAAACGTACCAGTAACTATCGTAGGATCAGCTACGGCTTCCTCGTGGCCTATGGCCAGAACTCTTCCTACTCCGCCAGCTATCCCTGCCTTAGGGCAGTTCCTCTTGTAGTGGCCCACTTCGCCACAACCGTAGCAAGCTTGGCCCACACCAGCATAAGGCTTCGTTGGTAAGGGATTAGCAGGGACAACAGGAGTTACTGTGGCAGCATTGATTGTAACTAGTTGTTGTCTCTTTGAGGATTCTTACGAAGTCCCGCTTTTCCTCTTGTTCCACCCCTTTTTCTTGTTGTTGTTGTTGTTTCCCTTTTGTTGTTCAGGTGTAGAAATCGTTGGGTTCTGGTGGTTTCCGTGATCTATAAGAGATTGTGCCAGCTCTTTGGCGCTGTCAAAAGTAACAGGCCTGGATGCTAACACACTTGACTGGATCTGGGGCGACAGTCCCCAAATATATCTCTCTATTTTCTTGCTCTCAAGAGCAACCATATCAGGGCAAAGAATTGACAGATCACAAAATCTATTAGTATAAGTTGATATGTCAGAACCAACCATTTCAAGACCCCAGAGTTCCTGTTCGAGTTTTTGAATTTCCCCTCATGGACAGTACTCTCTCATCAGCATGGCTTTCAATTTTTCCCAACTTATCGAATTTGCTACTATTAGAGTCAGTGACTTAACGTGGCCATTCCACCAAGTTAAAGCCCTGTCAGAAAAGGTACAAGTAGCAAACTTGACCTTATTGTTCTTTGGGCAGGCGCAGATTTCAAAGATTGCTTCTGTCTTTTCGATCCACTGCCTTAAGATCATAACCCCTCCAGTTCCATTGAAATTTCTGGGTTTGGCATTCGTAAAATCCTTGTAGGTGCATTCCCGGGGGCGCCCATGGCTCTCGCCATGGTTAGAAATAGGTGCACTAGTTCCTGATCCACTAGGGACAGGAGTATTGATGTGGGACATGGCAGCCGCTATGGCCGCCGTGACAGCTGCTTGGAACATAACAGCGTCGAACTGAGGACGTGGTGGAGGTGGTGGTAGTATCGGTGTTTCGTTACTATTGTTACGCCTCGGATTTCTGCGAGGAGGCATCTTTTAACTATAAGTTTAGAAAGATGAAGATATAGATAAGAATTCAATAGGAAAGTTGATGAAAATGACTCATGGACTAACTCTTCATAGTCCAACAGCACGATTAAATGTAGATCTAGAACTAACAGATGATAGCATTTGGATAATAATTTCCATGAGATTAGGTACCTGTCAATATTACTGGAATTACAGATGTAACAAGTTCGGGAAAAATGCCCTAGTAGGAGGCCTTACATCAACCAAGATGGGAAAATTTTTGACAGGACTACGACCAAATCAAGACCTAACAGGTCTAAGATTTACAAAGATAAGAAATTAGACCAGAGTTTTACATAACTAGGTTAAATCCAAAAGAGAAGTCGGTGAGATTCTATCGGCGACGAGAACTACTAGAGTGAGTTCTTGATTCCGACAGAAGGCGTTCTATGTCCCTCACACGCCTGTCAGATCTTACTTGTTGAGCTCGAAGTTCCCTGACTTCAGCTTGGGTTCCAGCAAGTTCTCTCTGTAGAGCTGCATTGTGGACCAGAGTCCTTTCATGAGCAGACTCTAGTTGGCGAATGCGGACTGTGTTAACGCCAGAGTTGGCGTCAATCTCCATGACTCGGTCGATAGCGGCTCGACCCTGTTCGGTGTTCCGGGAAATCCTACGAACCATGATGGGTAGGACCCTGCCAGCTGAACCTCCTTCAGTGAGGTTGTAGAAGCTTCTGTCTCCATTGTAGGGGATGGGTTGACTCTGTTCCTGACTCCATCTATTCAAGTTTGTGGCCCACAGAGGTGTGGGTCCTTGAAATGCTGGACGAGGGTTTGGGTCATGAGCAGCTGGGGGTAGATTGTTGACTTCTGGTTCTGAGTCAGAACTATCAGAAAAGCCTTCAGCTTCGTGATCATCCAAAGGAATTGGGTGATCATTCTCTGGCTCTTCTCCGAGCCATCCAGCATTGCCGTGGTTAGGGTAGTACGGGTCGCCGTGGGGATGGAATCCAGCCATGATATCTACGCGAGAAAAGGGATATAAGAAGAAATTAATAGACGTACTAACTAAGATAATTATAAGATGATCTTTATCAGTTACTTTAATAGTTGTTTAGTGCATACGAGTTATATGTACTCAGGACAGGATAGACCTTCGAATAAGTGACCCTAACTCTAACCTACAACCAAACAAGGACAAGAAGTAAAGCAAAGATTCACAGATTCTAAGTCTATGACGTCCTAGATACATATAAACTTAGTGTATCCACTCAGCAACTATTGACCTATTGATAAAGACCTTTTAGTTCTCTAATAAGTAATTATAGTAACACCAAATACCCCTATGGTATTTCAATGTGGTAATGTTGGTAAGTTTTTAGACTTGTTGTCATATCACAACCATTCTTGGGCATATGCTAATCATTCCTCGGACCAGCATAGTTGATCAGGCTATGCCACTCCCAGGACTGACCATACGTCCCCGAGCTTACCTGTGATATCCAACAATCGTAATACTTTTGTTTTTGTCGTTGTGACACTGATTTTAGTATGAATGCAGGCATGTATACTTAATTAAATATTTTATTATTTAAAAGTATAAACTCTTGGTCAGAGTATTTTAATCCCTATGTATTTATAGTCTGTATATCTTTTATGGGTTGATATACTCAATTCACTATAAACAAAGCTCTGATACCAATTTGTCACACCCCAAAACCACGAACGGCGGAAACGTTCAGGGGTGGAGGACGTCATGTAAAGTATCATAACAGTGCAAAGTAGTAAACAAGCAACAACATCATCCATTGCATTAAAAGTAAAGTTTTAATACATGAGTGTTCTTTCATAGTAATAAGACACCAAAATATGTAATCAAAATAAAAGACGAGTCTTGTCTGTACTCCGTCTTCTCAAAACCTGGTCATCGTACCTGTCTACTGGTGACCTGAGAATACAAGTTATTTTGAAAGCGTAGATCAGCATAAAGCTGGTGAATTCATAAGTATTATGGTGTCTTTGATTTGAAAAGCTGTTTATGAAAGACTTGTAAATGCTTAATAAAACATTTAGTATAAGTGTGAAAACCTTAGAAAATCCCATATTTCCTACTAGTATAAAAGGTAATCTTCTATCAAGACCTGAATGCTTTGGAAGTTGCATTTCTGTATCAATGAAAGTTTTTCCCCTGTGTGACTATTATTATAAATATATAGTCTACCTCATCGTTTATGTGAATGTGTCACAAAATAAAAGTAAAAGGGAAATTATATAATCATTTAAGTACTATCCTTTGGTACTAGGATAAACACGGCATAGTAATTGCCGAATAGTATTAACCGTAGACATCCGTCGATGTGCATTTTCCCTCTGTAGCTAACAGCTGGGTGAAGAATGGTTAGTCCCGTACATATATAATAGTATCTACACATATAATATGTAATAGTATCTCATCATATAGTATCTATGTAACAGAATCCATGTAAAAGTATCCATGTAATGGTATCCATGTAATATATTAGTATAGACTCATGAATGAACTGACTCTTGTGTAATTCCTTGTAATAGGAATAGTAGTTTGTATCCCCTAAACTATACCTATAATAGTTTACTGGAATGTAAATTGAATGTCCAAGTAGGTTTATACACCCTTGCTACACAAGAGTGTTGGAACTGAAGAAAGAATGAAAGCTCTCATATCAATACATATGTATATGAAACATAAGTGTATAGATATGGTTTTTAACAATAAGTTTGAAAGAGGTTTTGTAAAACATTTAAGAGTTTTGAACAATAAATAAAGATGACTTGATGTCAGTTTATAAAAAGATTCAAAAGTAAATCATTTGATAACAAAATATAAAACAGCCGAAAACTATTATATTTATCACATTTTGAAGTATGTGAAATCAGTTGGTTGAAAACACAGTTATAAATCACATGTGATTGATTCTATAACTTCCTGTTTTCTACTTGTATCCCCCCCATGAAAGCATTTAAAATCATTTAAAAGATTAATTAAGGGGGTATGAACTCACCTGTAGTGGGTGGTTGTGGATGAACTAAATGATGTAGGATCCTAAGTGTCAAGTGAAGACTTGTACACACACAATGATCCTAGTTAACATATAATCCCATATATGTATCCAATTAGTCATAAAACAACTAATTAACCAAGTTTAAGACATCCTAAGACATGTAAAACACTTAATTTAAGTGCTATAAGTCATAAGGATTGCATTTAAGGGTGGTAGGACCTTGCTATTGAGTTTGGGGTTCAAGGGTAAACTCCCTTGGAGTTTACGGTTTTGTGACCATAACTCCTTGAGTTTACGGTCGTAAACCCATGAGTTTACGGCCGTAAACTCATGTTTCTTGACCATTTTGTGTTTTGAAGCCTTAAAGATCACAAGAAGCATTCCTACTTCATGTTTAAGCCTTAGGAAGAGATTAGGGCACCATTTCACTCCTTTTTAGGAGTTTACGGTCCTTAGACCATTTCCCTTTGGGTTTACGGCCGTAAACCCAAATGATTTATGGTCTTTTGGTTGCTTTGAGTCCTAAGCACAACAAGGAAGGGGTCTAGACTAGTTTCCAAGGCTTAGAATGGACTAGGGCACACTTTGGCACCCTTTTTAGGGTTTACGGTCCAAGAACATCTTGGACCGTAAACAACTTGATCTTGTGTTTCTTGGGTGTTTTCTTGATGTTTAGAAGTGTAACAAGCTTTATAATACACTAGGGTAGGAGTACTTACTAGGTAGAAGCTTGAAAAGGTGCTAAAAGTCCAAGAACACTAGTGTGTGTTCTTTGTGTTCTTGGTGAAACTTGAAGATCTACACTTTTGGAATGATTTCACGGATGGAATCATGTTAGATCATTAGATTAGGGTAGATATCAACTTATTAGGGCTAGAAACACTTACAAGTTGAAGATCTTGAAGAAATGTTGGATGATACTTGAGAGAGAATTTGGTTTTGGATCTTGAAAATGTGAAAAGTGGTAAAATATGACTAAGTGTCATATTTATACCCGCTATTAGGGTTTACGGCCGTAAACACCTTTGTTTAGGCCGTAAACTCCAAACTCTTGGAGTTTTGGAATATTATTGTTGCACAATAAACCCTAGGGCATCCTTTCTCCTGATATCTCCTGAAGTACTAACTTAAAAACACTCAAACTTAATCCTAAAAGCTTGAAAGTTAGCAGAAACTGTTCTGAATTCTATTGAATCGAATGGTTGTACAGAATAGAAATTTCGGGTTGTCACACCTTCCATTTGACAACTTAACATTCTAAGCTCAAAATACTCTAAAAATGATATAAGGGGAATTTAGGATGCCAAAAGGGACCAAATGAGTGATCTAGAATCTACACAAAAGATCATAGTCATAAATATGGAACAAATAGGATTTTGGGCTTTATTTCTCATTTACCCAACCAACTTCCAATAACAATCCAAAACAATTCAAATGACTCAATGTCATCGAAATAGTTTATAACACTTCAAAAGACATTAAGAAGGATCGCCAATGGTTGATTTCCTTAGATTAACATTAAACATCTAGATTTTATAAAAAACACATTCAATGAGAACTAAATATCCAAAAGTGAATGACATTCTTCACAAGACCTATTGACTTGATTATACATATACCAACACATGTAAAAACCATTTTTATGAGGATAAGGTGTTACAAAAGCTTTAGACTTGATGTATAACTTAATACCAAAACGCAACATTTCAAGGCACATTTACAATTCATTCGAACACTAATTATTACATCAAATAATCATATTACTTTCTGATTCCTCAAAGAAATCTTGAATACCAAAACTAGACAAGTGGTTATGTTCTGTGGGATTTCAAGCCTGGAACATAGTTCTATAGTCAACATAGTTGTATTTCCCAAAATAAAGTAAAGTTTTATTCAACATTTAGTAATGTCACCATGAGACAATGATTTCCAAAGGATCGTAGATTAGAATGGAAATACTTTATCTAAGCATAATAAGAAACTCAAATCATTCTTTGAAACCGTAAATACTGATCCAGAAAAGTTAGGGCTTGCAAATACCCAAATCGTCACATGAAAGCTAAAATTAAACTAAACACTAGAAATCGCATCATAAGTCATGAATAAACAAATGGAACATAGATTTGAAAGGACATAAGCAAACTAATTAAAATTCAAACTCATATCATTGCTTGAAATCAGTAGTTTAAATCAATGAATCCTAGAAAGAAGAATACTCAAATTACCACCATTGGAACTACAACTTGATTCAAACATCATGGAATCTAACCATAAGCCAAAAGTTTGATAATTGGTTCATTGATCGAAGGAAAATGTGCCATTAAACCATAAACTCAAGCACATATCATTTCTTGAAGCTTCAAATTTGGATGTTAAGATCTAGGCTTTTAAAAACCCACCAAATCAAACTCACAGATCTCCCAACCTTTTGTTAGTTGGAGTTTTTATATAGATCAAGGAGTTAAAATACATCAACAATTTCACAATAATCACCCAATTTAAGCATAAAATCAAATTTCACCATTGATAGCTTAGAAAACTCATCAAACCAACTCCATTCTCACAAATCTCACAACCATTTGTTGATTGGAGCTTGGAGATGGATTAAGGGAAGAAATTACATAATTAATATCATATAAAAAACTAAAATGAATTATAAATTTCGGATTTAAAATTCCATAAAACCATAATTAAAAATTTAGGGGAAATGTGGATGAAGATCTACCTTTAATGCAATTTCTTGAAAGGATTGGAGTACAGAATCATCAAGAAATTCCAATCACCAAAACACCATTGATTAAGAGGAATATCGATTATGGAGGTAGAAGAAAGCTTGGGTTTGATTTGGTAAGAATGTGGGTAGGGAATGAGTGATAGTTTTGGTCTGTCACTCAAAATTCCTTTCAGAAATGGTCCCAAAGCTTACCTAAAACTTACATTATCTCAAGAAGGTCCTCATTTTGTCAAATCCTAGAGTCAATCACAAGTTTCCATAACTTTTCACTTTTGGTCCCTAAACCCTAGAAGTTTTCTTTTCAAGCCCAAACCCTATCATAATTTATTTTTGACGTAGCAATAATGTTTATGAGGGTTATTAATCAAAATCACTTACTTCCATCTATTTATTTATTTCATTTCAATTTAATTTTTTTTAAAATAAAGAAACTTTTTATTTTTACCAAAGTAACCAAATCTTCTAGCCTAAAAAAGGATGTTACAATTGTCCACCCCTTAAAAGGATTCAGTCCTCGGAATCAGCAAGTGAAGTAAAATTCGTATTCTTCCAATATGAAATATCAAAACACTTGATCGCGATAAACGTAATCAAATTCCCTTAGGCATAATGTGCGTGGATCCACTGATGCAGGAAATTTTTAAATCATAGCTCGATGTAGTTTCTTACTTTGCGTCCAAGGCTGGTCACATATAATTGCTTCAAATTACCACCAAGAGATCATCAAACCTAGGTAGGAATATCGGTTCATGATGGTCTCTTTCTACTCCGATTCCAGCGAACAGACTCTATTCGATCACAAATCTTCTTAAGTACATGTAGATTACTCTCTTAAATATAAGTTTATTACTTTGAAGCTATGGATTTCATGGGTGATAATCCACCCCTTAAAATTTTCCTTGTAAATCTCAATTCACATAATGTTGTCTGATTCCATCAAGTTACAGTGCATACCATGCGTTAGAAATGTTATGAGTGTTATAACATTGCATACACACCATATGCACCTAGTTTTGAATTCACCCTCAAGTTTCCTATTCCACAAGTTGGTCAGGTTTCTACTCTAATTCATCAGATGTTTCCATAACTAAGGAGTTCATTGATAAAAAGACAGTAGAAAACGGAGTCTGCATGTAGAAGTTATGAATTCTACACGGTCGTTAACAGTGTAATCTTCTCATACTGTTAAATTTAAAATCGGTCGAGAATTAGCCGACAGAGTAAAAAGGATATTTGTATATATTGTCAATACCTACACTTGGATATAAAGAACATAAAAAACGGAGCTCGTATGCAAAAGTTACGGAATTTAGAAGTCGGAAGGGTGCTGTTGCGAAGTGGGTGATGTGGCGCGATCCGAGCCATTGCTTTCTCCCCACGCCTTGCTACCAGATGGTGACATGTGGCACCAACTCGACGTGTTTGACCAAATTCCAGCCTATAAATACCATGCAACATTACCTTCATTTTTCACACCAAAACCCTTTCACTTCTCTCTCTAACTTCTCTCTAAACCTCCCAAAGCCCCAATAACTTCTAAGTGCTAGTGGAAAGCCCCGGTGCGCCCGAACGCTCCGAGAAAAAGAGCTTTTCGACTTGGAAAATTTGCCCCTGCAGAGCCCGGTTGCTAGCCAAACCTCCCGGTAAGTGAGTTATGCTTACCCTACTTTAAGTATAGCTTATGTTTAAGTTCAATATCGTTATTATGAACTTATAAACAATAAATATGTTATAAAATATAATATACAAAGTGTTATTATAATATCTTTTAACTACTCGCGGTACAGGGAATCTGGTTTGAAGGGCCGCATAAGGTTGTTGGATTTCAGAAGTGCTATAATGCCAAAATGGTCCTGCCCTCCGGTGTTTCATGTCTGGCCCCTGTATGTACATAGTAGTTGGAAAGTATTGTTTAACACTTATAAAACACTATCACTAGTAAATAGTCATGATAAATATTAGACTAAAATCTAGCAGTAATGATACTAGGTTCCGTCGAAGGAAAATAGAATTGTTAGAAGCGAAGCGCTGCCCGAGTTTACAATCACCACTTTAACAAGTGAGTGCATAGTTACTTTCATCTTAGAAATAGATATGAAGTATTTAATATAAATTACGTGATATGTGTGCATATTATATGTGTTCGTGATATCTATGTTGGATGAATAAACTATACATGTTTTATTCGATTTAAACTATATACGTATTTTATACCTATAATTATGATGGGTAAAGATGGGTAGATTAGAGATGAGATGAGATGAGAGATGAAAAATGAGATGAATGATGAGAGATCAAGATGATATAGATGATGAGAGATGAAAGATGATGAGAAAGGATGACCCAAGTGATGACCCAAGCGATGGTCCAGTCATCTAGCCGAGTATAGATGACAACCATAGACAATTCTAGACAGTCCATTGGAACACTAGCAGGCTCGCAACCTGTAGGTATTGTGGATGATTTGTCCACAAGATTTACTCTAAAAACCCTGGCAGCTATGGACGTAGTGCCTCATAAATGAACATTGGCAACTATGGACTTAGTGCCTTACAAATGAATGTTGGTAGCTATGGATTTAGTACCCTATAGATGAACATTGGCAGCTATGGACTTAGTGCCTAACAGATAACTTCGGCAGCTATGGACTTAGTACCTATTAGATGTACCTTGGCAGCGATGTTCTTCGTGCCTATTCCTTAGGAAAATCCTTAGGAATGAATTAATGAAAGAATAGATGATTCTTAGGGTAGATCCTTAAGAATAAAGAAGATAACGGGGATGGGTAACTGGGTTAATTGTTTGATAATAAAAGATAATAACTTTGTTATTGTGGGTTGAAAATCCTATGTACTGACCAGGTTTCCCAATCTGACTCACTCGGTTTATTTGTATCACAGGTATCGATACGAAACCACATTACACTAAAAGATTAAAGGAGATGTAAATCACCAGTGTTAATGAATGTAAGGTCTGTTTATGCTTATGTTTCTGTATTAACGATGACATCCCAAAGTTTTAATATAAACAAAATACATTTCTTCGGAAATACTTTGATAATATATTTATCATGTTTTCTAAGAACAAATTCCGCAATATTATTATTTAAAATGAATAATCTGATTTTCAAATAAGCATAAATAAAATTTTTAAAATGACCGTGAATTTGGGGATGTCAGATACCCTTCTAAGGGTCAACTTAACATTCTAAGCTCAAAATACTCTAGAAATGATCTAAAGTGAATTTAGGATGCCAAAAGAGACCAAAGGAGTGATCTGGAATCAAAACAAAATCTCACAATCATAAAAATGGAACAAACATGATTTTGGGCTTTATTTCTCATTTAGCCAACCAACTTCCAATAACATTCTAAAACAATTTAAATGACTCATGGACATCAAAATAGTTCATAACACTTCAAAAGAAATTACGAAGGCTTGATAATGGCTAATTTCCTTAGATTAACATTAAACATCTAGATTTTATAAAAATCACATTCAATGAGAACTAAATTTCCAAAAGTGAATCAAATTCTTCACAGTACCAATTGACATGATTCTACATACACCAACACATGTCTAGACCATTTTTATGAGGAAAAGGTTTTGTGAAGCTTTAAACCTGAAATATAGCTTAACACCAAAACTCAACATTTCAAGGAACATTTACAATTCGTTTGAACACTAACTATGACATCAAATAATCATATTACTTTCCGATTCCTCAAAGAATGCTTGAATACCAAAACTAGACAAGATGTTACATTCCATGTGGTCTTTCAATCATGGAACATAGTTCCAAAATGAACAAAGTTGAATTTCCCAAAATATAGTAAAGTTTAATTCAACATTTCATAATCTCACCATGAGACAATGATTGCCAATGGATCATAGATTAGAATATAAATACTTGATCTAAGCATAATATCAAACTCAAATCATTGTTTGAAACCATAAATATTGATCTAGAGCAGTTAGGGCTTGAAAGTATCCAAATCATCATATGATATCTAATTTGAATTAAACACTAGAAATCTCACAGTTAGTCATGAATTAACAAATCCATCATGAATTTGAAACGACATATGCAATCTTAGAAAGAAAAATACTCAAATTACCACCATTAGAAGTAGAATAAGATTCAAACATCATGGAATCTCCCCTTGAGCCCAAAAGGTTGACAATTTGATCATTTATAGATGGAAAATGTACCATTTAACCATAAACTTAAGCTCATATCATTGTTTGAAGCTTCAAAATTTTGTATTTGAAGATATAGGGTTCTAGAAACGCACCAAATCATATTCAAACTCACAAATCTCCAAACTATTTGTTTTTGGAGTTTGTAGATATATCAAGGAGTTAAACTATATCAAAAATTTCACAATAATCACCCAATTCAAGCATCAACTCAGATTCACCATTGTTGGCTAAGAAAAGCATCAAAAAAACTCCAATCTCACAAATCTGAAAATCATTTGTTGATTGGAGCTTAGATTTAAACTAAGGGAAGAAACTACATCATTCATTTCATATAAACAACACAAATTAAGTATAAATTATGGATTTAAAACTCCATAAAACCCTAATTACGAATTTTGAGGAAAAGAGGATGAACAACTACATTTGATACAATTTCTTGGAAGGATTTAAGAAGAAATTCTTCAACCAATTCCAATCACCAAAAACACCATGGATTAATGGGGGATTGATTATGGAGATGGAAGAAACGTTGGGTTCCAGTGGAGAAGAAAGTGGGCGAGGAATGAGTGAGAAAAGACTACCAAAAGATCTAAATCGGATAAGTTCTGTGACAAAGGTGCGATGCGCTTTATAGGGACATGGGGCATTTCCCCTAAATTTGGTGAATTTATAGTTTTGGTCCCACACTAAAAATTCGTTTCGGAACTGGTCCCAAAGCTCACTTAAAATTTACATTAACTCAAATAAGGTCCTTCCATATATTAACTTATAGAAAATCGATCCTAGATTCTGATTTGGTCAAATTCTTGGGTCAAACACAAGTTTCCCCAACTTGTCACTTCTGGTCCTTTTACCATATATATATATATATATATATATATATATATATATATATATATATATATATATATATATATATATAGTAGATTTGTCAAATATGCATGTGTATATCAATATGCACTTATGAATGTGCGTACCATGTATACTTGTGCATCTGAATATGCTTGTATGCTTATGTCGTAGATTTGTGTCATCTGCATGTGCATATGTACGTTCATATGCATGTAAAAATACGACATTCTCGAAATTAAGAAACTTGACATGCAAGTACACTCAATCACTATGCACTATGCATTTGACATTAATAACCCATGTGAAAGATAAATGTATGTATCAATCCAATTCACATGTTACCTGAAAAAAAAATAGAAATTTAAAGTTCGATCAATCGCATTGTGCATTTGAATAATGTATAATTTAATATAAATGTACTTAGCATATTTGTGCAAACTGTAATTTTATACTTCATTAATTCATTTTTTTTTTGTTTATAGAAATATGATAGTAAACCTTGAAAGATAATCGTTTGGATAAAGTTAGCTGGTTGTAATTTCACTTTTTTCGGGGTCATATGTCACATGAAAGATTTTTCCCTTATGATATCTTGCCATAAAATGGTAGTTTAGGGTAATTGTGATGTGGATTGTAGGTGTATGAGTATTAATGAGTATTATATATTGGTTATTTAAAAATTATGTAATAACAGGTGATTTTTTTGGGTATGGTCGCTATTACCTATGGTACTCTCTTGGTATGGCATTGTTCCGATACATATTGGAGCACTTGTGATGTTCATTATTAGGAAATAAGTACAACTTAGGATTGTTATAGGATATAGTCATTTACATATTAAGGTTCAAATGGAGGTGTAGATGGAGTATCAATGATTTTACCTGCGGTAATGATTTAGTCAATACTTATCCTAAACTTGTATCTTGGTGTCCTTATAATGTAGAATATAGGTTCTTGAGCATTATTAAGAACTATTGATTATTGTATAGGTGTAGGTTTTTTAGATTTATGATGAGACTAGACTTTTTACCCTTACGTGTGCACTTAGTGATTATGTATTGTGCATTTGATGTTAACAACCATGTGAAAAAACATATGCATCAAATTTTTCATTAAAAAACCATCCTAACTACATTTACATATAACAAGCTCTATTTTTTGATTTTTTCATGTAAACATATAAAAAAATTTATGCACTTGATTGATGCACTTCTTTTTTTTCCTATTTATTTCACAAAACCATGACTGGACTTTTGAAACCCTGTTTTTCCATTAATTGACATTGAGTAAATAGATTATCTATCGATTAACTAAGAGAGCTGACTTACAGAGAATGCAAGAAGAGATAGACGAGAGAAAGAGGTGTTGATTGTAGAAATGAGGGGAGAGATGGCGCCAACAACTACAGATTTAGAGGATGAAGCTACAAATTTCTGGATCAGTCAAACAGCGATTATCGGATCGTCAATTGTGGCAACTGATATAAGAATTTAGTGACCTTGTTACATCAATCCAATGTAATCAGATGATAAATTGAATTTGAGGGTTTTTATTGAGTTCGTTAGTTCGTTCCCATTGTTTATGTTCACTGTTAAATCAATCTAATGTAATCAGAACAAAAATTGACCTTAAGGATTGTTATTGAGTTCGTTAGTTCGTTCCGATTATTTATGTTCACTGTTATTTGTATATATATATATATATATATATATATATATATATATATATATATATATATATATATATATATATATTAGTTATCTACTTAATATTATGATAAAATATACTTTACAAAACACATATTACCTATTTACTTGATATTTATACTCGTCTAAATTAAGTAGAGGGAATCACTTAAAATGAAACTTAAACATATTATACATATTTAGGTCGCACTTAATAACCGAGACCAAGTAAAAGGTAAATATAAAAAAACCTGTTACAAAATATGACATTTGGACATTGTTTTCCACCGTTGCACTACTTATGACATTTTTTTCATGTGACAAGTTTCAATATAAGATGTAATTAATTAAAATGAAACTTCAACAACTTATATGTTTTTAGGTCTCACTTAATAACCGAAACAAGATAAAAGTACATATTAAATAAAAAAAACTCGTAATAAAATATGAGATTTGACGATGGGTATTTGACTATGACACTACTTGTCCTTATTCTTATGTAAAACCGACTTTAATATGTGATGTTTGATTTGCAATGGTGTCTTATTTTGAGTAAATCGTCATGGAAACAATCATGGAAAATAGTTTATGACCTTTAGCGTCGGGAAATATGAAAACTGACACCACCCTTTTTTTCTGAAACTGTCTTCAAAAGTTAGTTTTGTACTTTTGTAAGGAGCTTTTATTTTCTGCAAGGTTCAGGATGGAGTAAGTTAGATCGACTCAGTCAACGTATTGACCATGCACTGAGTTTGTGGATAAGTAGAAGGAATACTCTAGAAAACTCCAGAAATTAGATAACATCCAGGTTTAAAGTCGGATAAGCTTTCGGATGAAGACACTAACACGTGGGATTTTAGTATAAATAAGATCCCTCGAATCTCATTTATTCCACACCTAATCGTCACAAGATTTTCCGTTCTTCCCTTTCACCCTCTGCGACATTGTTTTCTTTCTGTTTTTGTAGTAATTACTTCGTATTCGGTTTGACGATTTACCGATGGAACAAATGATACTAAATATTAGGATTCTACGCTCCGACTTATAGCTCCTGACACAACCCACCAAAGGAAATGTCTTGGCTGTTAGGCCAAACACCTTTGACAGCGCCAAGTGCCTAACACAGACTTTCATAGATCACGGAGTTGATCTTGATAAGGTGGCAACCGCTCCTGAGCCAGCAAAAGGGAGTGGTGAGAAAAGAAAGTTCTGGAAGCAGCGGAAGGGCCAGTCTTCGCAGGAGACCTCAAAGAAACAGCAAACGGTGGCAGTCCACACTGCTACTACTCCTGCCCTACTCCTGCCACTCAAGCACCTACCAGTAAATATGCTGGTACCCTTCCTCTGTGCGACAAGTGTAACTACCATCATAATCCCGGCTCATGTCGTGAGATGTCATGCACTAACTGTGGCAAAAAGGGGCACACAGCTCGATTTTTCAAGACACTAGTCCAACCAACCAATCAGGCGTCGGTTAAGCCTGTTATGGTTGTGGAGAAGTCGGGCACTACAAGAGAAACTGCCCCAAGGCAACAACAGCTGGTAGCACGGGGAGAGTGCTAGCGATGGGCCAAGAAGAGGGAGTTGCAGATCCCACCGTTGTTTCGGGTACGTTCCTCCTCGACAACTCTTATGCATACATTCTTTTCGATTCTGGTGCGGAGAGAAGTTTTGTTAGTCATGCATTTAAACATCTCCTCAAACATAAACCTCAACCACTAACCGAACCATTTACCGTTGAGATGGCTAATAGTGAGAAAGAGAGCACTAATGACATATACGTAGGCTGTACCCTTACCTTGAACGATCATTCTTTTCCTATCGACCTTATGCTAGTCTCCATAAAAAGCTTCGATGTAATCATCGGCATGGATTGGTTGAGCCCCAATCGTGCTGATATCCTTTGTTATGAAAAAGATATCCGTCTCAACCTTTCCTCTGGTGAAACCCTCATGATTTATGGCGATAAATTCAGTTCAAACCTCCGTATCGTTTCATGCATCAAAGCCCAGAAACTTCTGTGAAAGGAGTGTCATGCATTCCTAGCCCACGTCATTGAAGAGAAGCAAGAAGTTAAAGACCTAGAGAGCATCCCCGAAGACTGCAACTTTCCCGATGTTTTTCCCGAAGATCTCCCGGGACTCCCTCCCGAGCGCCAAGTCGAGTTTCGCATCGACTAAGTCCCCGGAGCCACCCCCATAGCTAAATCCCCATACCGATTAGCACCGGCAGAAATGCAGGAGTTATCCAGTCAGCTCAATGATCTACTCAGCAAAGGATTCATCAGACCGAGTTCCTCACCCTGGGGAGCCCCGATCTTGTTCGTGAAAAAGAAGGATGGATCCTTTCGGATGTGCATTGACTACCGCGAACTGAACAATCTTACTGTCAAGAACCGTTACCCTCTTCCTCGAATCGACGACCTCTTCGATCAACTTCAAGGAGCCAGTTACTTTTCTAAAATAGACTTAAGATCAGGGTACCATCAGCTGCGAGTCCATGAGAGTGATGTTCCTAAGACATCATTTCGGACTCGGTATGGTCACTACGAATTTGTAGTGATGCCCTTCGGTCTAACCAACGCACCGGCGGTATTCATGGATTTGATGAATCGGGTGTGCCGTTCTTTTCTGGACAAGTTCGTAATCGTGTTCATCGACGATATACTTGTCTATTCCAGAAGTGAGGAAGATCATCGACAACACTTGAGATGGGTGCTGGAAACCCTAAGGACGGAGAAGCTGTACGCGAAATTCTCCAAGTGCGAATTCTGGATTCGAAAAGTAACCTTCCTAGGTCACATGGTAAGCGAGGAAGGCATACACGTGGGCCCCTCCAAAATCAAAGCGATAGAGAACTGGTCAGCACCGAAGACACCCACAGAAATCTGTCAATTCTTGGGTCTCGCTGGCTATTATCGCAGATTTATCCAGAATTTCTCCAGAATTGCCAAACCCTTAACCACTCTGACTCAGAAAGGTGTACATTTCTGTTGGAGTGAAAAGCAAGACATTGCGTTCCAAAGTTGAAGCGGGCCCTATGCAGCGCACATATCTTTTCTCTGCCCAAAGGGACGGAGGACTTCGTTGTCTACTGTGATGCATCCAATCAAGGCCTAGGCTGAGTGCTCATGCAGTGGGGAAAAGTCATTGCTTATGCCTCAAGACAACTGAAAGCACACAAAGTGAACTACACAACGCACGACCTGGAATTGGGAGCAGTGGTCTTCGCATTGAAGATATGGAGACATTATCTCTACAGAACCAAGTGCACTATCTTCACTGACCATAAAATCCTGCAACATATTTTCGACCAGAAGGAACTGAACATGAGACAACGGCGATGGGTTGAGCTACTCAGTGATTACGAGTGCGAAATCCGCTACCATCCCGGCAAGGCCAATGTGGTAGCAGATGCCCTCATCCGGAAGGAGTACTCAGGTCGTAGAGTGAAGGCACTGACCATGACTATCCATTCCCATTTATCCGCGCAAGTCAAGGAGGCTCAGCTGGAAGCCTTAAGGCCAGAGAACATGTCGGGTGAAGCCTTGAGAGGAATGGAAAAGAACCTAGAAATCAAGGGAGATGGAGTCTATTATTTCATAGACCGGATCTCGACCCCAAAATTCGGTGGTTACAGAGAAGTCGTAATGAACGAAGCTCACAAAACTAGATACTCCGTTCATCCAGGCACGGAAAAAATGTACCTCGATCTCAAGAAACTGTATTGGTGGCCGAACATGAAAGCAGAGATCGCTACCTTCGTGGGCAAGTGCCTGACTTGCACCAAACTGAAGGTCAAATATCAGAAGCCCTCAGGTCTACTCCAGTAGCCGGAGATACCTGGGTAGAAGTGGGAGAGGATTACTATGGATTTTATCACCAAATTACCTAAGTCTCCGAGTGGGCACAACGCCATCTGGGTAATTGTCGACCGACTGACTAAATCCGCCCACTTCCTGCCGATCAAGGAAAACTTCAAAATGGAGAGACTCACGAGAATCTACATCCGAGAGATAGTTCGACTGCATGGTGTGCCTGTGTCCATTATCTCCGATCAAGATAGCAGGTTCACTTCGAGGTTCTGCCAGTCACTACAGAAGGCTCTTGGAACTAAGCTGGATATGAGCACATCTTACCATCCTCAAACAGATGGGCAGAGTGAGAGAACTATCCAAACCTTGGAAGACATGTTGAGAGCATGTGTTATTGACTTCGGTGAGTCATGGGACACCCATTTGCCCTTGGTCGAGTTTTCCTACAACAACAGTTACCACACCAGCATCAAGGTTGCGCCTTTCGAAACCCTATATGGCCGCAAGTGCAGATCCCCTCTGTGCTGGGCTGAGGTGGGCGACACACAGCTAGCCAAGGGGCAAGTCCCTGACAGCACTCTTACTGGCCCAGAGATCATCCGCAAAACCACTGAAAAGATCGTACAAATCCGAGAACGACTTAAGGCCTCACGAGATAGACAAAAGAGCTATGCCGATAAACGACGAAAACCCTTGGAGTTCCAGGTTGGAGACCGTGTTCTGTTGAAGGTCTCGCCTTGGAAAGGCATGATACGCTTCGGAAAGCGTGGAAAGCTAAATCCAAGATACATAGGACCCTTCGAGACCCTCGCTAGCATCGGTCCCGTAGCCTACAAACTTTGTTTACCGCAAGAACTTAGCAACATTCATCCTGTATTCCACGTTTCAAATCTTAAGAAATGAGTATCCGACGAAACCCTTACGATTCCTCTCGACGAGATTGAAATCAACGAGAACCTGAACTTCATGGAAGAACCAGTCGAAATCATGGATAGAGAGATTAAACGAACGAAACAAAGTCGCATCCCGATAGTGAAGGTTCGCTGGAATGCCAAGCGGGGACCTGAATTCACTTGGGAGCGCAAAGATAGATGAAACAGAAGTATCCGCATCTCTTTTCTACTCCATGATTTGTATTTTATGTTTGAATTTTGGGACAAAATTCCTTCTAACGAGTGGATGATGTGACAACCCGAAACTTTTTCCGTTATCCTTACCTAGTTTCCGTTAATAAAATTGGGATTTTTATTTATTTTCTGTTCACGTTAGTATCATTTTCGGTCTAACGGAATATTCTAAACTCAGTTCGAACGAGTTTCGTATTAGAAAACGAGGTTTTCTAAGTCAAAGCATAGCTTTCGGGCCAAACAACCCTTCGATAGGAGTTTACAGCCGCAAACTCGGTTTACGACCGTAAACTCTGTTTACGACCGTAAACACTGTTCATGGCCGTAAACCCTCCACCCCATCCCTTGGCCGTAAACTCACCCCTATATAAGGGATGAGTGGCCTTCATTTCTTACTTTACACACTCCAGAAGCTTTCTCTCTCTAAACACACACACACACTCTCTCTCTCTACAAACTTTGAATTTGCTCAAGGATCCTCAGGAATGTAAGTGATTCTTCACCTTGATTGTGTTTGTATCTCACTTCTAGTGGTAAATCCATGCTCCTATCTCATGAATCTCATCTTTTTCTAGATTTTCTCTCTCACCAAGAACACCAAGAACACACACTAGTGTTTTTGGACTCTAACCACCCTTTCAAGCTTCCACTACGTAAGTACACTACCCTTAGTTTGTTGGATACAAGAATCACTTGTTAAACATCTAGAAATCGTGACCAGAAGGGTGTTTACGGTCAAGGCAATCTCCCTTGACCGTAAACTCTATTTAAGTGGTGCAAAGTTGCCACAACACCCTCCTAAGCCTAGAAACGAGGCTTAGAACACTTCCAGAAGGCTAGAAAGGACCTTGAAACACCAAAAATCGTACCTTTCGTCAAGTGTTTACGGCCGTAAACCCTTGGGCCGTAAACCCATGGACCGTAAACCCTTGGGCCATAAACCCATGGACCGTAAACCCATGGACCGTCAACTCTTTTTTCGACCGCAAACTCCCCATTTTCAAATCACATGTTATTCTAACACTTAGTTTTAAGTGTTTCCTAGTCCCTAAGGTGGTTTCCTTCCATAACGAATAGTATTATGCCCTCACCTAATGTATATATGTACTTCTTCATGCTAAATAGGATCCATTTGTGTCTGAGGCCTTAATTGACACTCAGCAATTCCTAGCAACTTACACTCTAATCCCACGTCAAACTGTGAGTTCATACCCCTACATTTTCCGTGTTTTTAACGTTTTCAGGGGGGATACAAGCAAAAGCATAAGGAAACTTGTGCTCAAAATATGTTATTTTGTTAAAATAAATATATTTTCAGTATGCTTTTAACAAGGAAAACAGTTTTACCAACCGATGAAGAAATCAACTCGTGGAAACAGTTTTCAAAACTAGAACAATGAACTTGTGAATCATGTATTAATATGTATTAATTTATAAAGGATTCATGCAAATCATAAACAGGATTTTCAGTATTATTACTTGTAAATTTGTTAGGCTAAGTTTGAGACACGTCCTTGGTAACACTCCACCAGATTCGTGAGTGTAGGACTACCCCTTGTAACCAGAATCTCTTGTAGGAAGAGCGTGACTATTGTGTATAGATCTATATGGGACTGACTATCCCGCACCTTCGCTGCTAGCTACAGCGGGACCGTTAGGTTCAGGGGTGACAAAGTCATAAAAAGATACTGACCCCGTTACGTGTCATATCAAGTCTAAGTACGGTTATGACACTCACAACCTAGATAACAATAAATTTACTTTTGTAATAATGAAACAAGTGAACTAACCACAAAGTAACAATCGATTTGATTAACTAGAGGGTATTAATATTACCCTTAGGATTTAGTTCACCACTTATTTATTAGTTTTATTTATTTAATAAGGCTAATACATCTCACAGAGAGCAAACAAGGTTTTCAAAGGGAACTACATCTAACGATACAAGTATGATAGATACTTGTACACATCAGACAAGAACAGATAACCAACTGTCAACTTTTAAGGAAAATATAGGATTTTCCTGGGATAACACAACCTTTCATAAACGAACTGGGGTGTGACAAAGAATAATATGTATTTTTATTTCATGCCATTTCTAATGTTTTTATGTCATATTAGTTTCATGAGAAATGATGTCGTCACAATCTTCCCAAAGTAATAAAATATGCATTTATTTCTCTAAGTCGAATGTTTCTTGTATTTTATTTATTTATTGAAGAGAAATATGGATATTCACAAAAGAAATGAGGAAGATATATGTCTTGCAGACAGTGCAACAACACATGCCATTTTTAATAATGAAAAATATTTTGCTTACTTATCAAATAGAGAAGCAAATGTTAATACAATAACGGGTAGTGCAAAAATGATTGAATGCTCTGTAAGAGCAAATATACTATTACCACATGCACAATAATTACAATTGGTGATGCATTATTTTCATCCAGATCACCAAGAGATTTATTAAGTTTTAAGGATATTCAGTCTAACGGATATCATGTCGAAACAACTAATGATGGTAATAAAGAGTATTTCAATATTATAAAAATGATGTCGGGTAAGAAAAGTCTTTTGGAAAAATTACACGTATTGTCCTTCGAATTGTATTATACAAATATTAGAATGATTGAATCACATGTTATTGAAAATAAAATTTATGATAACACCTTCAAAGTTTGGCATGGCCGTTTGGGCCATCCCGGATCAATTATGATGCGTAGAATAATTGAAACGTCAAATGGTCATTCCTTAGAAGATTTTTCAAGATAATGGATTGTCTTGTGTTGCATGCTCTCAAGAAAATTAATTTTCCCTTTCTTAGAAAGAATTCAAGGGGATATATGTGGACCAATTCATCCAGCATGCGGACCATTGAGATATTGTATGATTTTAATTAATGCATCAACTAGATGGTCACGGGTGTGCTTGTTGTATAGTCGTAATCTCGCTTTTGCAGGATTACATGCACAAATAATCCGCCTAAGGGCACATTTTGCCGATTACCCAATTAATAAAATTTGACTTGACAATGTTGGAGAACTTACATCACAAGCTTTTAATGAATATTGCATGTGAACTGGGATAACTATTTAACATCCTGTTGAACATGCTCATACGCAAAATGGTCAAGCTGATTCGTTAACCAAACACCTAGAATTAATTGAAAAAACATTACTAATGCATTCTAATATTCTTACATCGACATAAGGGCATGCAATTTAAAACGCAACATCACTTATACGCATCAGACCAATGAGCTACCATAAGTTCTCCCCGATTCAACTGGTTTGCGGTTAAGAACCAAATATTTCCCATTTAAGGACATTTGGATGTGCAATTTATGTACCTATTTCTCCACCACATCACACAAAATTGGTCCCTCAAATAAGAATGAGAATTTATGTTGGATATGAATCTCCATCTATAGTAAAATATTTAGAACCATCAACTTGATATTTAGTTACAACTAGATTTGACGATTGTCATTTTGATGAATTGGTTTTTCCAACATTAGGGGAGAAATAAAGAAGTTGGAAAATAAAATCTCTTGGAATGAACTATCACTTTCAATTTTAGATCCTCAATCAAGTCAATGTGAACTTGAAGTGAAAAAGATACTTCATTTACAAACTATAACAAATCAATTACTAGATGCATTTACTGACCCTAAAAGAGTAACAAAGTCTCATATACCAGCTGTAAATGCTCCAATTAGAATTGATATCCTAGACGGAAAAAATGCAACTACAAATGAATCTAAGGCACGCCTGAAGCGTAGAAGACCAGCCGGTTCCAAAGATAAAAATCCTCGAAAACGAAAGAGAGCAAATATAATTGATGTGACAACCGTCAAATTCAGGTCAAAGTCAAAATCAACAAGTCAAAGTCAACAAATCAAACCGGTCAAACTTAATTAGTACGTGTATGCTAAAAGTTATTCTATGTATAAAAATGTGCATTTGTATGTCAAGAATTTAAGTGTCTCGAAGAATCTATGTGTTTAGCCATGTTAAAACCCTAAAAAGGGAGTTAAACGCATCAAAACACGACTAAGGACCCTTTCAGGGACTTAAAACAATCATAAACGAAGTATGTGAAATCTCTCCCAAATCTCTCTCAACTTTTTATAGTCAATCGGGTCATCCCGACCCTTAAATTGGCCAAAAACCGCTTGAATCAGGGAGTTATATCGAAAATCAGCTAAATAGAGCCGAACCTCTTAGGAACCGAACCTCTTAGAGCCGAACCCTTCTATTAAAGCCGAACCTCTTAGGAACCGAAGATGTCAGAGGTGAAGTTGTCAGAAGCGAACTACCCTCCTCGGACCGAGCCTCAGCAGGACTGAACCTTGATACAACGAAAATAGACCGAGGGTTCAGCCTATTTCCCCTTCCTTTCATTTCGGACCGAGACCCCCACCTTCGGTGCCTACTCCCTTCTCTCGGTTCCTGCTTTACTTTTGGTCCTCAGCACTTCCAAGAGCCGAACCTGGCAGGTTCGGTCCATAATGCCCGATTTTCGACTACTTTCGCTTCCTAAGCCCGTTTTTGATTTTTTTGACGGGATTTTTTCACCAAATTCATATTTTTACCATTTTTAACCCCCAAAACTCATATTTTATTTATTTTTCAAGGATTATTAATTAAAAATCATTATTTTATAATAAGAGGAGTATTCTACCCCATAAGTGGGTCAAGTGTGCCCACTTGCCTCCATGTGTCATCCTCTCATTAGCCAACCTTATCCACATCACACAAACCAAGGCAAACATCACTTCAAACTTACAAGTTGCTCCAGCAACCTTCAATATATATAGAAATCCCTGGAGGATTTCTTGGCTTACTTGATCATTTCAAACACTTACACTTCTCAAAACATCAAAAGAGCCTCATTTTCTCTCTACTTCCCACCACTTTGTGAAAGTGTTCTTGAGCTACTACTGCACTTTTTGGTAAGTATTTCATCTAAACTCAAGTGTTATTTCATAGTTTCATAACACTCCTCGACTTCAACCTTCCAATCTTTTAGAAATCACTCTAGGTGAGTTCATACCCCTACATTTTTCCCGTTTTCTTTAGTTTTCAGGGGCGGGGGGGATACAAGTTAAAACACCAAAACATATTTGAAACTTAACTTGACAGCTTACAACAAAAAAGTTGTGACATGTTCACGAACTGTTTTACCCAACTTAAACATAATATTTTTCAAAACTGTTTAGTATGCAAATAGTTCAGGTTTATACCTTGAAAATGACTACTTGCACATCTCCATACGATTTTTCTACAATTTATGGTGATTTTTACAAAACTGCCTATCACTGCAGCATCAAAGTCGGACCCGGTTGTGAAGATGAACATTTTCACCCTGGTTTGAGACCAGCAAAAATTATAGGAAAATTTATGGATATAGTAGACTGTTTTTCCAAATATTCAGAGTTTACGGATTCAGTTTTCGACTTACGATGATTTTTCTATAAATATTCTAAAACAGTGACAGTTAAGGGTAAAATTGTCAAATACATGTTTAAGAATTATTCACACCTTGTAACATGCTGAGCAAGGTGTGTACGATTTACACTTAGTATTTTAAATGTCATTTTATGGAAATATAAAGACATGCATAACAAGGTTTCATTCAAACACACAACACTTTTGATAAACTATAATAGGTATAGTTTGAGCACTTCGTTTGACAAAGAAAACAGTAACTCAATCGACTTATAAAACAAGTATTTCATTACACACTACGTGAACTTGTTAATGAATAAATTTGTGAGACATTCTCCTTCGGGGTACTCTTAAGTACCAAAGTAAAGTCTTGTAGTTGTAATCAGAATCTCCTAGAGGGAGAGCGTGATAGTTGTGTATAAATCTATATTGGGTCTGACAAACCCGCACCTAAGTTGCTTGCAACAGCTAGACCGCCAGGGCTGGGGTGACAAGTGTCATAACGTTCCGACGCCTGAAGAACGTCGAGTACGAGGTCTTAGAGTTTAGTATAGTTATAACATCTCACCTGGGAAATTTACAAAACACACAGTTCACGAGGATTTAAGGAGTTTTATTTAAATATAAAACCACACACACACAAGTGTGACGATTTACTTACATACACTAAGTCTTGTTCCAGTTAAGACTATAACAACCCTTAAGAAAATATTGGATTTTCTGGAAACAAACTTGTAGCAAACAAAAAGGAACATCATTCATTTTTTTTATAAATTGCTTATGAACTCACCAGCTTTATGCTGATACTCTTTCAAAACAACTTGTATTCTCAGGTAATCAGTAAAATAGGTAACCACAAGATCTATGAAGTCAAGACGCTAAGGCGTAGATTCTTTTGCTATATTTTGACATCATATGTAATTTATTTGGAAACATATACTTTTGAAACGATGTAACCTTTTAAATTATATTTATGATGGTTGTGTTTACTTTCTTCACTATGGTTATGATACTGAGCATGACGTCCTCCGCCCCCGAACGTTTCCGCCATTCTGGTTTGGGGGTGTGACAGATTGATATCAGAGCTTTGTGTATAGTGAACTAAGTATATCGAACCACGTAAGATATACAAAGTATAAATAGAACGGGACAAAAATTCTCTGACGTAGCTTTTCAAAAATACTTTAAAATAAAAATTTATATTTTTATAAAAAAAAGTATTCGCACAATCGCACATACTAATTCAATATCATAATGGTAGTAACATAAAAGTATCAAGACAAGTTGAACACCATGATTCAGCTTCGGGGTATGTAGTCAGATCTTGGATGAATTTATCTTGATCAACTATATTTAGCCAAGGTAGGACCAATGTATGCCGAAGAAGGATCATGATGAACAACCAGTCTTCAATTTACCAAAAACTTCGAGAATCAAACATAAAAATACTATAAGAGTATTTTAATTCAAAAACCGTAATAAGCACATTATAAATTGCGATAACTAACTTCTTTCCCAAAAGTTCTCGCAATATCCTTCTTATCCCTATTCTCGTACAGGTGCAATGGCAGGATTCCACTTACCAGGTGATCCCTACTTTCCCAACCAAGGGAATGCCGGTTGAATTGTGGAAGACCCAGAGGAAGAACCCGAAGAAGAGCCCATGGAGGATGAGGAACCCATGGAAGAGGAAGAATCTGTAGATGGTGAACAGGAAGAAGACTCAGATGGAACCGACTCCGAACCCGAAGTTTTCACTCCACACCTACCCCTATTCCTCCGCAACACTTCCAGGGGCCAACGCCCCAATGGGCCGAAACTATACATCGATGGAGCCGAGAGCAAGGTCAACGACCTCCCTATGGCATGCAACGAGGTTTCTACGATCTCAGCAGAGGAGGGTCATCCGACCGAGATCCCCCTGTCATATTTCACCGTATCACACGCCACGAAGAGCAAACAAGAGTTAACACCCGACATCTCATGGAAGTTGGTGCCACCAGCCAAGTCAACTCCATTCGCATTCGTCGGTTGCACGACGACCATGATCGGACTCGAGACTGTACCGAGCTTCTTCGACGGGAAATGGCTGCAACCCGAGCTGAAGTGCAAGAACTCCGAGAACACCGAGCCACTCTAGAAGCATGTCTGGCAGAAGTGGAGCGCCAAGCGGCGGAATCCAGAGCCGAAATGAGGAACTTCATGTCTACACTTCGTGATCCTCAGAGCTTCAACCGCCGCAAGTAGTGTTGAACTGCTCGCTCCAGTTTAATCTAGTTTTGTGGATAAATATTACTATTATCTTCTAGTATTCTATGTCCGATCTCGTGATTTAAGTGTTTACACTTCCGGGATCAGTTAGGCGGTCAAAATTTTCCCATGCATTGATGTAGCATAGACCCCTAGTCGTGTCAAATTTTCCCTAATATTGTATACTAAGTTATATCAATGAAATTGACACGCTATTTGCTTTACTACATCAGATTCATAACATGAGCTATTTTCAGATTAAATTTACTGGTGTCCGATTTATGATAGTTTGGTGTCTAAATCAAAGTTATATATAATTAAGACCATGTCGACCTAGAAATGGTGGTTCCGCCTTGGATCCTGTTCCTTGTTTGGTTGTGGGCCCATGGCAGACCCATTAGATTCGAAAGTTTATTTAATCTCAATTATATATAAATATTATACCTCAAACGATCGTTGGATGGGACCGGTATGGATTCTATTACAGACATTTCATGTGGATCAAAACTATCAGCATTCATAAAGTCTATATTTCATTATCTATAGACCTCTAGTATGAATGGATTCATACAAAATCTTTACAAGTCGGAATCATGATGCATATAAATAACTAATAATTTTTAGTTTTAAACTCTCGACTTGTGAGTATTATCAAAGACTTATTGTCTTTTCATTATTGATATGGCAGAAAATGCCACCTCGTAGAAATCCTAGACGCGGAGGCGCCGCAGGTGCTGCAGCGCCACCACCACCTCCACCGCCCCCTTAGTTCCACCCAGCAATGTTCCAAGCTACCGTGACTGCTGCAGTGGCAGTCGCGATAGCCCAAATAAACCCCAGTAATTCAGGAGGTGCAGGTAGTGGTGCCTTAATTTCTAATAACGGGGACGGCCAGGGACGCTCGAGAGAGTGTACCTACAAAGACTTTACTAACGGCAAGCCCAAAATCTTCAATGGAAGCGGAGGTGTCATAGCGTTGCTACAATGGTTCGAGAAAACCGAGACCATTTTTAAAATATGCGTGTGCCCTGAAGCAAGCAAGGTCAAATTTGTTGCATGCACATTCTCTGAAAGGGCCCTCACCTGGTGGAAGGGCCACGTCAAGGCACTAACGCTCCCGGTGGCTAATTCGATAACATGGGAAGATCTGAAAACCATGTTAATGAAGGAGTACTGCCCCAGGGGCGAGATGCAGAAGCTGGAAGAAGAATTTTGGGGTCTCAAAATGACAGGCTCTAACATCCTGTCGTACACCTCAAGGTTCAGCGATCTAGCCATGCTGTGTCCCGGGATGGTTCCTACTGAAAGCAATAAGGTGGAAAGGTACATATGGGGATTATCTCCCCAACTTCAAGGAAACGTATTGGCCTCAAAGCCAATTACCTTTGACAGTGCCAAGGAATTGGCACAACAACTCATCGACCACAAAGCCAACCATGGCCCTATAACGACCACCTCCGAGCAAGCAAAAGGGGGAAACAACAAAAGGAAGTTCTGGGATAAGAAGAAGGGCCAACCTACTCAAGACCCTGCCAAGAAACAACAAGTGGTTACTATGCACGCTGCCACAACCACTACCAACCCAACTCCGATAAGGTAATACGCCGGGAATCTACCCAAGTGCAACAAGTGCAGCTATCACCATAACGGTGCATGCCGTGAAATGCATTGCACCAACTGTAACAAAAAGAGGCACACTGCCCGGTTTTATAGAACTCCGGCCCAACCGAACGCACAAGCTGCCAATGCCGGAGCCAGCCGAACCTGCTATGGATGTGGAGAAGCAGGACACTTCAAGTAAAACTGCCCAAAGGCAAGAAACCCCAACCCCGGAGAAGTGGACAAAGTTCTGGAGATAGGTCATGAGGAAGCCGTCGCAGATCCAACTGTGGTTACCGGTACGTTCCTCCTCAACAATACATACGCATGCATTCTTTTCGATAGTGGTGCGGAGAAAAGCTTCGTGAGCCACCAATTTAAACGCTTGCTTAATCAAACACCACAAACACTAAAAGACACATTCACCGTAGAAATGGCTAACAGAAAAACAGAGAACACTAACGACATTTACACCTGGTGTACCCTCACCTTAAACAATCACTCTTTCCAAATCGACCTTATGCCGGTCACCATAAAAAGTTTTGATGTTATCATTGGCATGGATTGGTTATGCCCTCACCATGCTAAAATCCTATGTCACGAAAAGGCCGTTCGCCTTAATCTGCCGAGTGGCGAAACTCTCGTTGTCTATGGCGACAAACCTAGTTCAAACTTTCAGATCATCTCTTGTGTCAAGGCTCAAAAGTATCTCCGCAAGGAGTACCACGCCTTCCTAGCCCACGTCGTAGACCAGGAACAAGGAGAGAAAGACATAAAGGACATTCCGGAGATCTGTAATTTCCCCGATGTATTCACGGAAGACCTTCCAGGAGTGCCCCCTCCTCGACAAGTCGAATTCTGAATCGACTTAATTCCTGGAGCTACCCCGGTAGCCAAGTCGCCATATTGCCTAGCCCCGGCCGAAATGCAGGAACTGTCTAGTCAATTGAACAAACTACTGAGCAAGGGCTTCCTTAGACCAAGCTTCTCGCCTTGGGGAGAAACAATTTTGTTCGTCAAGAAGAAGGACGGATCGTTCCGCATGTGCAGTGACTACTGTGAATTAAACAAACTCACCATTAAAAACCGATACCCTTTGCCTCGAATCGATGACCTCTTCGACCAGCTTCAAGGGGCAAGTTTCTTCTCGAAGATTGACCTTAGATCTGGGTACCATCAACTACGAGTTCAAGAGGAGGATATTCCCAAGACAACTTTCAGAACGCGCTATGGTCACTACAAATTTGTAGTGATGCCTTTCGTCTTAACAAATGCACCCGCAGTGTTTATGGACCTGATGAATCGGGTGTGTCGACCTTACTTAGACAAGTTCGTGATTGTTTTCATCGATGATATACTAGTCTACTCCCGAAGTAAGGAAGAACACAGCCAACATTTACGTCGAGTCCTGGAGATGCTGAGGGCGGAGAAATTGTACGCAAAGTTCTCAAAGTGTGAGTTCTGGATTCGAGAGGTGAATTTCCTCGGACATGTAGTCAGCAAGGAAGGAATCCATGTGGACCCTTCAAAGATCAAGGCGATTGAAAGCTGAGCAGCACCAAGAACACCCACGGAGATCCGACAACTTTTAGGACTCGCCGGTTTCTATCGAAGATTCATTCAGAACTTCTCCAAAATCGCAAAACCACTCACCACCTTGACTCAAAAAGGAGTGACTTTCGTCTGGGGGGTAAGCAAGAGGCTGCATTCCAAACACTGAAACGAACTCTGTGCAGTGCTCCGATCTTGTCCTTACCAGATGGAACCGAAGACTTTGTGGTTTATTGTGATGCGTCAAACCAAGGTCTAGGATGTGTGTTAATGCAACGAGGAAAGGTCATTGCCTACGCCTCAAGACAACTGAAGACACACGAGGTAAAATACACGACGAACGATCTCGAATTAGGAGCAGTAGTTTTCGCCTTAAAAATCGGGAGACATTACCTCTACGACACTAAGTGGACTATCTTCACCGATCACAAAAGCCTTCAGCATATCGTCAATCAAAAAGAACTCAACATGAGACAAAGACGATGGGTGGAATTACTAAACGATTATGAATGTGAGATTCGTTATCACCCCGGAAAAGCCAACGTGGTTGCAGACGCCTTGAGCAGAAAAGAATACTCGGGCCACCGAGTAAAGGCGTTAACCATGACCATCCATTCCCACCTGTCCGCACAAATCAAAGAGGCACAGGAAGAAGCCTTAAAACCAGATAACGTGGCAGGTGAAGCATTGAGAGGAATGGACAAAAATCATGAAGTCAGGGATGACGGAGTTCGTTGTCTCATGAACCGGATCTGGACACCAAAATTTGGTGGATTCAGGGACGTTGTCATGAACGAAGCTCATAAAACTCGCTACTCCGTGCATCCCGGCTCAGACAAGATGTACTTAGACCTCAAGAAGCTGTATTGGTGGCGAACATGAAAGCCGAAATAGCTACCTTTGTGGGCAAGTGCCTGACTTGCGCCAAGGTTAAGGTAGAGTATCAAAAGCCCTCGGGACTACTTCAACAACCAGAGATACCCGAGTGGAAGTGGGAGCGAATTAAGATGGATTTCATTACCAAGTTACCCAAGACAACGGGTGGACTTGACACCATTTGGGTAATCGTCGACAGATTAACCAAATCCGCACACTTCCTACCAATAAAAGAGACAGACAAAATGGAGAAACTGACAAGGCTCTACATTAAAGAAGTCGTACTACTTCACGGAGTACCGATATCCATTATCTCCGATAGATATAGTCGGTTCACATCATGATTCTGGCAGTCACTGCAGAAGTCTATGGGAACTAGGCTGGACATGAGTATAACCTACCACCCACAGACTGACGGGCAGAGTGAAAGAACCATTCAGACGTTAGAGGACATGCTAAGAGGTTGCGTGATAGACTTTGGTAAAGCTTGGGATACTCATTTACCTCTTATTGAGTTTCCCTACAATAATAGTTATCACACTAGCATCAAAGTTGCTCCGTTCGAAGCCCTCTATGGCCGTAAGTGCAGATCACCCATGTGTTGGGCTGAGGTGGGCGATACACAACTAGCAAAAGGGCAAGTCCCTAACAGCGCACTCACTGGCCCGGAGATCATAAGGGAAACAACCGAAAAGATCGTCCAAATTCGAGAACGAATGAAGGCTTCGCAAGACCGATAAAAGAGTTACGCGGACAAGAGACGAAAACCTTTGGAGTCCCAAGTTGGGGATCGAATACTTCTGAAAGTATCACCTTGGAAGGGACTAATACGTTTTGGAAAACGTGGAAAATTAAATCCGAGGTATATCGGGCCATTCGAAATCCTCGCCAGGATTGGCCCGGTGGCATACAAGCTACGATTACCACAGGAACTCAATCACGTTCATCCTAACCTTCATGTGTCAAACTTGAAGAAATGTTTGTCTAATGAGACCCTTGTCATTCCTTTGGAAGAAATTGAGATCAATGAGAACCTCCACTTCGTAGAGGAACCTGTTGAAATCATGGACCGAGAGGTCAAATCGACGAAACAAAGCCGCATTCCCACCGTAAAAGTCCGGTGGAACGCCAAGCGAGGACCCGAATTTACTTGGGAACATGAGGACCAAATGAAACAAAAGTACCCACATCTATTCCCCAACCCTTGAAGTCCCACTCAAAATGCAAATTTTGGGACGAAATTCCTTCTAACGGGGGGATAATGTGACAACCGTCAAATTCAAGTCAAAGTCAAAATCAACAAGTCAAAGTCAACAAGTCAAACCGGTCAAACTTAATTAGTACTTGTATGCTAAAAGTTATTCTATGCATAAAAATATGCATTTGTATGTCAAGAATTCAAGTGTCTCGGAGAATCTATGTGTTTAGCCATGTAAAAACCCTAAAAATGGAGTTAAACGCATCAAAACACGACTAAGGACCCTTTCGGGGACTTAAAACAATCATAAACGAAGCATAACGGGGTTCACGAACCTTGCATTACGAGATTATACGATAATAATGGCTAAGATTAAATCTCTCCCAAATCTCTCCAAGTATGTGAAATCTCTCCAAGTATGTGAAATCTCTCCCAAATTTCTCCAAGTATGTGAAATCTCTCCCAAATCTCTCCAAGTATGTAAAATCTCTCCCAAATCTCTCCAAGTATGTGAAATATCTCCCAAATCTCTCCAAGTATGTGAAATCTCTCCCAAATCTCTCCAAGTATGTCAAATCTCTCCAAGTATGTCAAATCTCTCCCAAATCTCTCCAAGTATGTGAACTCTCTCCAAGTATGTGAAATATCTCCCAAATCTCTCCAAGTATGTGAAATCTCTCCCAAATCTCTCTCAACATTTTATAGTCAACCGGGTCATCCCGACCCTTAAACTGGCCAAAAACCGCTTGAATCAGGGAGTTATATCGAAAATCAGCTAAATAGAGTCGAACCTCTTAGGAACCGAACCTCTTAGAGTCGAACCCTTCTATTAGAGCCGAACCTCTTAGGAACCGAAGATGTCAGAGGCGAACTTGTCAGAAGCGAACTACCCTCCTCGGACCGAGCCTCAGCAGGACCGAACCTTGATACAACCGAAATAGACCGAGGGCTCGGCCTATTTCGCCTCCCTCACATTTCGGACCGAGACCCCCACCTTCGGTCCCTACTCCCTTCTCTCGGTTCGTGCTCTACTTTCGGTCCTCAGCACTTCCAAGAGCCGAACCTCGCAGGTTCGGTCCATAATGCCCGGTTTTCGACTACTTTCGCTTCCTAAGCCCGTTTTTGACGGGATTTTTTCACCAAATTCATATTTTGACAATTTTTTACCCCCAAAACTCGTATTTTATTTATTTTTCAAGGATTATTATTTAAAAATCATTATTTTATAATAAGAGGAGTATTCTACCCCACAAGTGGGTCAAGTGTCCCTATTTGTCTCCATGTGTCATCCTCTGATTAGCCAATCTTATCCACATCACACAAACCAAGGCAAACATCACTTCAAACTTACAAGTTGCTCCAGCAACCTTCAATATATATAGAAATCCCTGGAGGATTTCTTGGCTTACTTGATCATTTCAAACACTTACACTTCTCAAAACACCAAAAGAGCCTCATTTTCTCTCTACTTCCCACCACTTTGTGAAAGTGTTCTTGAGCTACTACTGCACTTTTTGGTAATTATTTCATCTAAACTCAAGTGTTATTTTATAATTTCATAACATTCTTGGATCATCTACTCATATCTTAACACCAAAAATCGTTCTTAGGATCATCCAAGCTTCCACGTGTTCATCAAGTGTTCTTGACTTGATACTCCTCGACTTCAACCTTCCACTCTTTTAGAAATCACTCAAGGTGAGTTCATACCCCTACATTTTTCCCGTTTTCTTTAGTTTTTAGGGGGGGGGATACAAGTTAAAACACCAAAACATATTTGAAACTTAACTTGACAGCTTACAATAGAAAAGTTGTGACCTATTCACGAACTGTTTTACCCAACTTAAACTTAATATTTTTCAAAACTGTTTAGTTTCCCAATAGTTCAGGTTTATACCTCTAAAATGACTACTTGCACATCTCCATACGATTTTTCTACAATTTATGGTGATTTTTACAAAACTGCCTATCACTGCAGCATCAAAGTCGGACCAGGTTGTGAAGATGAACATTTTCATCCTGGTTTGAGACCACCAAAAATTATAGGAAAAATTTATGGATACATTAGGCTCTTTTTCCAAATACTCAGAGTTTACGGATTCAGTTTTCGACTTACGATGATTTTTCTATAAATATTCTAAAACAGTGACAGTTAAGAGTAAAATTGTCAAATACATATTTAAGAGTTATTCACACCTTGTAACATACTGAGCAAGGTGTGTACAATTTACACTTAGTATTTTAAATGTCATTTTATGGAAATACAAAGACATGCATAACAAGGTTTCATTCAAACACACAACACTTTTGATAAACAATAATAGGTATAGTTTGAGCACTTCGTTTGACAAAGAAAACAGTAACTCAATCGACTTACAAAACAAGTATTTCATTACACACTACGTGAACTTGTTAATGAATAAATTTGTGAGACGTTCTTCTTCGGGCTACTCTTAAGTACCACAGTAAAGTCTTGTAGTTATAATCAGAATCTCCTGGAGGGAGAGCGTGATAGTTGTGTATAGATCTATGTTGGGTCTGACAAACCCGCACCTAAGCTGCTTGCAACAGCTAGACCGCCAGGTCTCGGGTGACAAGTGTCATAACATTCCGACGCCTGAAGAACGTCGAGTACGAGGTCTTCGAGTTCAGTATGGTTATAACATCTCACATGGGAAATTAGCAAAACACATAGTTCACGAGGATTTTAGGAGTTTTATTTAAATATAAAACCACACACACACAAGTGTGACGATTTACTTACATACACTAAGTCTTGTTCCAGTTAAGACTATAACAACCCTTAAGAAAATATTGTATTTTCTGGAAACAAACTTGTAGCAAACAAAAAGGAACATCATTCATTTTTCTTTATTTATAAATTGCTTATGAACTCACCAGCTTTATGCTGATACTCTTTCAAAACAACTTGTATTCTCAGGTAATCAGTAAAACAGGTAACCACAAGATCTATGAAGTCAAGACGCTAAGGCGTAGATTCTTTTGCTATATTTTGACATCATATCTAATTTATTTGGAAACATATACTTTTGAAACGATGTAACCTTTTAAATTGTAGTTATGATGGTTGTGTTTACTTTCTTCACTATAGTTATGATACTGAGCATGACGTCCTCCGCCCCCGAACGTTTCCGCCATTCTGGTTTGGGGGTGTGACAATTGATGTTCTAAAACAGAAAACAAATGCTCTTGAAAATATTAGTGAAGCTCTAGAAGAGCTCAATGACATAGCAAAAGAATCTAAGGTACTTGAAAGTTACGAAAAATGAAGAGATCTCATTAAATTATGTCCTAACAGGAATAAGATGAAACAGAAATAGGAGAGACGTCAACGATAATTTTTCATATCATGTTACGCGCGAGATTATGGAAGAAAATGAGGATCTTGAACCTAAATCTATAAAGGAATGTAGAAATAGAAAAGATTGGCCAAAATGGAAAGATGCAATCAACAAAGAGCTTAATTCTCTTACCCAACGAAAAGTTTTTGGACCTGCAGTCCGTACACCAAACAGGTTAAGATCAGTAGGACACAAATGTCTATTTATGTGAAAAATAAATGAGAAAAATGAAGTTGTGAGGTATAAATAATGACTCATTGCACAAGGTTTTACCCAAAGGACAAAAATTGATTATGAAGAAATGTACTCTTCTTTGTTTGATGTAATTATATTCTGTTATCTAATAAGTCTGGAAACACATGCAAATTTGGAGATGCATCTAATGGATGTGGTTACCGCCTATTTATATGGTTCACTTGAGAATGATATTTATATGAAAATCCCAAAACGGATTAAGGTACCAGATGCACAAACTTCTAATTATCGAGAAGTATATTCGGTAAAATTAAATAAATCTTTGTATGGATTGAAACAATCTGTCCATATATGGTTCAATTGTTTAAGTACATTTTTGTTGAATGAGGGCTACAAAAATGATCCATTAAGTCCATGTGTATTCATAAAAAGATTCGGATAAGATTTGTGATAATTGTTGTTTACTTAGATGATTTGAACATAATTGGAACTCATGGACAATTAGAAAAGGTCACTTCTTATTTGAAAGAAAAATTTGAAATGAAACATCTTGGTAATTGTTTAAGTACATTTTTGTTGAATGAGGGCTGTAAAAATGATCCATTAAGTCCATGTGTATTCATAAAAAGATTCGGATAAGAATTTGTGATAATTGATGTTTACGTAGATGATTTGAACATAACTGGAACTCCTGGAGAATTGGAAAAGACCCCTTCTTATTTGAAAGAAATTTTTGAAATGAAAGATCTTGGTAAAACAAAATTTTGTTTGGGTCTTCAAATTGAGCACACCAAAAATGGAGTTTTTGTACATCAATCCAGTTATCTAGAAAAAGGTGTTTAAAAGGTTTTATATGGATAACCCAAATCTATTGAGTAACCCGATGGCGGTAAGGCACTTATATGGCAAAAATGACCAATTTCGGCCTTATGAAAAACATGAAGAACTTCTTGGTCCTGAAGTAACATATCTTAGTGCTATTGGTACACTAATGTATCTTGTTAATAATACAAGACCTTATAAATCTTTTGTTGTAAACTTATTAATAAGATATAGATCTTGCCCAACAAGAAGACACTGGAATGGAGTCAAGCATATTCTTTGGTATCTTCGAGGTACAATGGATATGGGATTATACGAATCAAATTCATCAAATGTGGAGTTAATTTGTTATGCAGATGTTGGATATTTATCTGATCCACACAAAGCTCGATCCCAAACATGTTATTAACTCACTTATGGAGGTACGAAAATTTCTTGACAATAATTTAAGCAAATTTTAATGTTGCTTCTTCTAACCAAGCAGAGATTATAGCAATTGATGAGGCAAGTCATGAATGTATTTGGTTAAGAAATTTAACTCAACACATTTGCAAGAATCGTGCCCTGATTTCTAACAGGGATGTTGCAACCATACTATATGAAGATGATGTGGCTTGTATAGCCCAATTTAATGAAGAGTTTATCAAAGTAACAACTTGGCTGATTTGTTAACTAAAGCACATACTACATCCAAATTAGAAAAGATGGTACGAAACATTGGTATGCAGTGCTTAAAGGAAATCAAGTGATGTATCCATCAGGGGGAGTTGGAAATATATTATACTCTTTTCATTAGCTATGTTTTTCCCACTGGGTTGTCTTAGCAAGGTTTTTAACGAAACAATTGTTCCCAATATCCATTACTAATCATGTACTCTTTGTCCTTAATAAAGGGTTTTTTCCATGAGGTTTTACCTATTAAGGTTTTAACGAGGCATGATACAATAGTCATTCAAAGGGGAATGTTACTAATTATTATTTAGTGAATGACTATTGAATTCCCCATATTCTCTCATCACTGTCCATAGTTAGTGTGCATTATAACATACATTCTTATGAGTTTTATGAGTATAGTTATGCGCCACCATAATAAGCATTACATATATAAACCCCTTTTAATAAATACCTTACATATATATTACCTTACATATTAAATGTGGAATTTTAATTTAATAAAATGAAAAATACAATAAAATAATAATTGGAAAATAGAAAATTCAAAAATTCTAGAAATGTCATGTGTCCAAATAAAAGAGAAAATGACATATGGAAAAAAGATTTTGATTTATTAGGGAGGATTTAGTTTCATATTTTACAACATGTCTCTCATATTTCAATAATTTTCATTAGCCCTTGTATGGAGATGAGTATATCGTGGGTTAGAAAATAGGAATAACTAGTAAGATTGTGGGCTAGAAAATATGAATAACTATTAATTTCTTTTGTATTTAGATGCATCGTTAGATAAACATCAAATTTACTTGGATTTTAAAAGCCATGTGTAAAAAACAGAAATAAATTTCTAAATATAATTTTATTTATATAAGCAAAAATTATTGATATTACTATGAATTTATAATTGTAATAATATTAAGCAAAAAAAAATCACTGGTCCTCCATTAATGTGTGACTAATTAATCACTAACTGTCACTAAATCTTCAATAATATATCTAATCCGTCACTAATTTGTGTTATCTTTGCAAACTTGACATATGCCTAAGGTTGCCCTGACAATAAAGTTGGATGCTTATTCCAAATATTAATTCTTTTATTCATAAGGTGTATTGTCACTCTAAGTAGAATATCTCTCACTATCTTCCAAGTATCTTATAGATCTAATCGAGACTTAATACTATTAGGTAACTGTCTTTTGATGTTGATGTTGCTTGCACCTTTATATAATTTTAAACACACATGGAATGGATGTATCTATGTTTTATCTGCCAAACTTCAACTTTAAAATCGAAGTTAACTATATGTAAGGTTTGTAAATATATTTTTCTTGTTTGATGCTTTAAACTTTGTTTGACAAAACTAGATAATATTTGGAAGTTGTAGTTTTAATTTATGCATAAATGTTAGGCAAAATTTGACGTTAATTTTTAAATATATAAAATTATTTAAAACTAAAAGGTAAAATCTTTGAAAAGTTAAAAACTTTCAAAACTAATTGAAATAGCTTTTAGATTTCAAGTTAAAACAAACTAAAGAGAATTAAAAAAGCTATTGATGCCAAAAAAACAAATCGAGTTTGACTAACAAAATCTCTCAAACGTTTCATGATAAAACCATAATCATTTGCTCCATGATGAGAGCCTAACAAGTGCAGCGTATAATTATATGAAATATGTTAAAGGTTCAAACCCAAAGTTTAATAAAAACAAGTTCAATGTGCAAACATTATACGTCCAAAATATCCTTAATGCTTTATGATTTACCCCAAATGATGGGTCTTAAGACTATTTCACAGTTTACTCCTACTATAGACTTATGAAATTTGATATATAGGAAAGTCCACAAATATTAAACGGACATTATTTGATAGTTGTGTAAACTGTAACCCATGCTAATAATAATAATAATAATAATTTATTATAATAAATAAAATAAATAAATTTTTTTTTATCACATGTCAATCTCTAATGAGTTTTGACACTTGTCATTTTATAATACTTTTTAAATAAATAATATCCACATCTCAGTTCATGGTTTTTATAATTTTTAAAATTAAAAAAATCAAATAATACTTATATGTATGTGTAAAATACTTATATGTATATGTGTAAAGTATCAAATGTAATAAATATTAAAGTAAATTGCAATTAATATGTTTGTTCATTTCTTATTCAAAGTTTTATTTTAAAAAATATTAATTATTTACATTTTAATATTTTAATTTTCTTTAATCAACACGTATAATATATGGGTTTTACACCTACTAATAATAAAAAAAAAAACTTAGAACCTTTTTACAAGAACCATAGGAAAATTGTTTGTAGTGGCTTGTACGAAATTTCAAATTTCTATTTGATTCATTTCCATTTAACATAAAATCTTTGTTATAAAAGAATAGTATCACCAACGAAGGGTTGCTTCATTAACTAATAGAAGAAAGGAAGCAAGTAGGTAACATGTTTATAAATGTGTCGTGTTGAATGGGGACTTAGGAGTAACACGTTGTTAGATTTATGGAATTGTGGGTGTGTTTTATTAATTAATTAAGGTTAAAGCCAGTTGGAGGCATTGGTCCACTAAAGATTTCGGTAATGTGGCTCGAGGAATGATTTGTTCTAGTCATTAATGTCTCTGGATACATATGATATTCTTTATGTTAACTATTATGGTATGTCAATAAATAAACATTAAAAGATTTTATTTCAATTCCGGTTCTTTTGTTGGAAATCATCTTAAGTTTATTTTCTCAACCTTATAATTTTAAAAGAGAAATATTCATACCAAAATGTTTTTGGCAATTGGTTTTGAACCCAACAAGTGAGAATTCGAAGTTTTATTATAGATAAAAGATATAGAATTAAGAGTATGTGTTAGTTGTTCATATATATATATATATATATATATATATATATATATATATATATATATATATATATATATATATATATATATTACATCAGCTTTGATCACATGTTATACTCATATATCAATAAAACGTGTATTAACTTTCGTCATATGTTATATTCATATATGAATAAAACATTTATAAGATTTTTGTTAAAATTCATTTGTTATTCATATATGAATAAATAGTATGTTAATAAAAGATGATGTCTTTTGAAGATTTGAACTACTTATTCATATATGAATAACAAATGAACTATATCAAAATTCTAATAAATGTGTTATTGACACAAATGGCCTACGAACTTTTTAGGGTTGATCATTTTAGTCCCTAAACAATTTCTATGGCCTTATGAGGGAATGAAGTCGTTTTTGTCTTGTCGATTACATCCTTTTGGCGAAAGTGAAGGGGTCACCCGGTTACCTCTTCACATTTATATTAGTTGACCAGTTTTCCTATATTTACTTTGAATTTTCCCATACCCTTAGACCCGTCTCTCTCTCTCTCTCTCAAGTAGAAAATAAAAACAAGATTTTGAAATATGTGCTAACAAAGCTTTATCTCCTCGTTGCAACTGTGATTCAAACTCAACTCAACAAGTTATAGATATTTTCGACCACTTTTGGATCCCAGAAAACGTCAAACAACCCCAAAGACTTATAACGAAAACCGTTGATGATGATGATCATCATCTGCAATTTAACAATCCCACAACAACAAAAAGAAGAAAACCCATGTATCATTAGCAGTAACTAAATCCATTTCGATACTGAAAATCGTTATCTCACTAATCCTCATGGGTCTCTTGTATTATTCCCGATCAATGATCTCGTTGTTGTTCTTGGGTCACCTCAGTGAGCTTGCACTTACAGGTGGTTCGTTAGTTGTCTGAATCACTAACGTCACCCATCTCCACCCGTAAAAATATTTGCAACAAATTAAATTAATTTTGAAATGATGCAAAATCGATCCATAACTGAAACCCAGAAAGAAAAATTGAACCCAGAAACCATATCTTTAAAACCCAGAAAGCAAAATCGAGTCTAAGTGTCTGTCTTTTAATTTTTTACTGTGTTTATTGAACCCAGATCAACTGTAGGGGCAGCAATAACTTCCGACTTTCCATTGCAATCCTCCTGCTCCGACACTCATTTTCTCGTTGAAACGCACCTCCGACGCCACTGTCTTTCCCGAGGGGATAACAATAAGCAACAGGTGGGTGGGATTTTCCGGAGAACAACCATGGGTCTCCATTGTGTTACTAGGGTTTGAGGAGCTCTGTATCTACATTTACAGTATTTGTATACATTAACGAACCATGTTACATTTACTGGTTTACTTAACTCGATTCATTCTAAATGGTTCTTGATTCGGGTCGATTATATTACTCCACCACTCCGTTATTGGCAAACACTTGTATTTATCTATTTCTTAGACAAATTTTGGTTAGATTAGTGCTCTGTTGGGGTTGTTTTTGATGTGAAATCGTATCAGCCACCATGTGGTTTGATTATGGGGTTTATGGTTTATGGGAGGGACGAATAGAGAAGATGAAGAGGGTGATTGTGTTTTACTGATGGTACTCTCTACATGAGAGAGAAAGAGAGAGAGAGAGCGAGAGAGAGAGAGAGAGAGAGAGATGAGTGGGCCCTAAATTTTTTCTATGTGCCACCTAAACCGACTAAAACAAGTAAAAAGACTAAAAAGACAGGTTTCCTACAACTTGGTTCCCTCATAAAGTATATGTTGAGTGGGGTTTGTCTATAGAAGATGCCAGAGGTCTTGCTGCCGAGCATAATGCTACTACACATGAAGCAATTCATCTTAGAAAAAATTCTTCCTCGTCAGCTCCAAAAGTTGCTCCTGCTAAAGTATCAACATCATATCCCACTACTACTATTCAACTATTTAATATTGAAGTAGACATGAAAAAGACTGTTGAAGACATCCTCACAAAGATTTTCAGATCCAAATATGTTGATGTCCTCAATCGAAGATTCTCTCTAGATCCCATTATGAATGTTAGATGTACCAAACCCAAGCGGGAAAGAATTCTGATAGTAAACTTAATGAGGAAAGACACAAAAGGAGAATACCCTGAAAATATTCATGTATCTGATCTTGTCAAATATGTATACAGTAAATGGATAGAAATTTAGGCTATCATTAAAAATCTCAAGCGCATTCATGCACAAGAGTTAAAGCTTGCAATCATCCTAATGATCAATAAAGTTAGAAATCTGGATTTAGTTCCTCTCCCTAATACATCTTCCAAGCCTACAACTTAATTCTCTTCAAGATCTAGAAGAAGGTCCCAGCACTCAAGGTTCTTATGTAACGCCCCGATCCTCAGGTATTGATTTCTGATATAAGATTTTTCTTGATTTCGAGGTCTACTCGACGAGTTGGTTGCCCGTCTCGTCGAGTAGCAGCGGGTTGGTCCACGTGTTTAAGTGACCTACTCACCGAGTCCAAATAGGGACTCGACGAGTAGGAGCTGGAGGATGAAACCCTAATTTCTGGGGTTTTGCACCCTATTTAAAGGATCATTGGCCTCCCCAGCCTTCCATTTCACAACCCCTTATCATTCCAAAACCCTAATTCGTGTGTGTATGCTACATTTGTGTGTTAAGCTTTGAAGAAGGATTTTGGAGAGAAAAGCTTGGGAAACAAGTGATTAGAAGCAAGGAACTCGTAGGAATCAGAGATCTACTTCAGTTAACACTCGTTTGAAGGTATTAGGCTGTTGCCTTGGCTCATTTCTTCCTAGATCTCTTTTGGGTGGGTTTTTAGGAAGCCTTTCTTGTGTTTGAGCTAAGATCTGAAGTTGCAACTTCAGATCTAAGCTCTCTTTGGTCTCTAAGTCCATAAAGTTGTCAAGGTTGGAAAGTATGAACCTCCCCTCAAGTGTAAGACTACTTTACAAGCTTGGTTTTGTCATTTTAAGATTTTAGAGCTTTGCATGCACGTAAAGTTTGCAACTTTACATGATAAACATGCCTTTGGAAGCTGGATCTGCAATATGGAACCTTAGCATGGGTTAAAAAGCATCTGTATGGATGATGGACTGAAAGGACTCGACAAGTTGCATGGTCAACTCGGCGAGTCCGATGAAGATAGTCGTGGGCTCGGCGAGTCAGTTGAGTGACTCGGCGAGTCGGCTAGGGTTTTTCCCAACCTTTGGACACATTTGAAGTTGGCGAGTTATAAGGGAAACTTGACGAGTTGGCCAAGGAGTTTACGGCCGCAAACCGTAGGAACTCGACGAGCCACTCTAGTGACTCGGCGAGCTGACTAGTCATGCAAGAAACTTGGCGAGTAACTAAGGGTACTCGACGAGTTGAGGTCAACATGGATTGTTGACCTTGACCGTTGACTTTGACTTTGACCAGTTGACTTCTGGGAACATTTTGGGAATTTTGAAATTTATGAACATGGTTTGATGGTATCTATAGGTGATGGAGTTCGTGTCAGTGATCCAAGAGGTTGAGCTTATTTTTCGAGTCGACAGTTGTGATGTGAGTTATCCTCACTATATCAATAGGGTCTAAGGCACCAAGGCCGACCCTTTATGGATTCGTATCGGGATTATGGCATGATAGGTTTATTGTTTACATCCTGGTAGTTAGGATGGTGATATGCTTATGCTTAGTGACGTGGTTAGGTCAGTGTCATGATTATAGGATGATGCTATGCTAGTGAGCGGTTAGGTCTGTACCCCGATTATTGGGATGTTGCTATGATTAGTGATCTGCTAGATCGGTTTGACTGTTATATGATATGAGCTAGCGTATGATATTTATGTACACATGTTTGTCGCTTGGGAGTTGGGTTGAGGCGGTCCTGCTTTGTGTTGTAGGCCAACATACCCGATGAGCGGTCCGGATAGGATGTAGGCCCTGCGAGGCGGTCCAGTCAGGTCGAAGGCTCGGGAGTGGTCCAGATAGGCTGTAGGCCCTGCGAGGCGGTCCATTCAGGTTGAAGGCTCGTTATGCATGTTGTTCTGTATTTGTTGATATGATATGATTATGGTTATATGAGGTTGGTATTTTGGGGGTAACTCACTAAGCTTTCGGGCTTACAGTTTCAGTTTACTGTTTCAGGTACATCAGGAGATCGCGACAAGGCAAAGGCGTGATCGTACTGCTCCTCCTATTTTGTTTATGTTTCTGGGAAAAACTCTGATATTATACATTTTGAAAACAAGTTTGTAATGATTTAATGGTTTTGAAATGTTTTTAAAAGTTCAAATCTGGCTTGATTTTATGGGTGTTACAAGTTTCGTATCAGAGCCTTGGTTTGAATGAATTGGATGAACACTCGTGTGAGTCCAGTCTCAAACCAAGGAAGGATTTTCAAAATAATTTTAAAATGGTTTTCAAAATGAAAAAGGAGGATGCAGGGTGTACGATCAGCCGGAGCCAATAAGTAGACCCCAAAATACCATATGGTTATTTGATATTATGATATGTTAGAACTGTTGGATTAGATGTCTGAGCCCATAACTATTATTGGTATGTATTCGACCCGAGACTAGCATGATCCATTTGGGTTGCACTTCACTCGAACAATTTGTATGGATAGTCTTTTGAGAATAATATGTTTATGATTTATATTAATATATATAAGTTATAATATATTAATATGAAATCATTTGTATTTAATTAGTATTGATCAAGAATTAATTTAGTGATCAAAAGGAACTAATTAAATATGGACTCTTATATATATATATATATATATATATATATATATATATATGTGTGTGTGTGTGTGTGTGTGTATATATATATATATATATATATATGTATATATATATATATATATATATATATATATATATATATATATATATATATATATATATATATATATGGAATGGGCCAAGTTCATCTAGGTTGGGCTAAGCTTGCATGGATAGTCCATGGAGTTTTTAACCCATGGATCCTATGGAAATGAAAGGTCATGGGTATTAGGGTTTACATGAATGTAACCCTAATCCTCCATACTATATAAAGAGGTCTTTGGCACATGAAATGGCACTAGTGTGTGGGTATACAAGAGTGGGCCGAATCCAGTGTGGTTACTATTCTATCAAGGTTTCCAAGGTGTTTTGGTGATTTCTGATTCCACTTGAGGCTTCCACACTATTGGGGCTAAGCTCTTAAAGTTCAAGACTTCAAGCTCCATCAAAAGGTATGTCATCTAACTAGGCTTTTGGAGTATAGTTACTTCGTATTATGCTAGTTAGGATGTAAACCTTGGAATATCAAATATTTGCATGTATAATAGTGAAAACATAGATCCAAGGTTTATAGGGTTGCATGTACACCATAGGAGTGTTAGAATGCTTAAAACCCTTCAGTGGTATCAGAGCCTAGGCTTGTTTTCAATTATACTTGATGAAAATTGCTGAAAAAAGCTGAAAAAATCGATTTTCTGGCTGTCTGGGCTGTGGACTCGCCGAGTCCACTAATGGACTTGCTGAGTCCATGAAGAAATTCATCCTACTCGTCGAGTAGGTTCATACACTCGACGAGTAGGAGCCCCTGACATCATATTTTCGACTTTTAAGGCTGGAATTGGACTAGAATCATTACCCTAAGCTGTTTTTGAACCTATAAACCTGTTTTTGATGTGGTAATGATCATTCTAATCCAATTCCAAAGATAATTATCAATAGATTTATGTTTTGTATTAGTTTAATGGTTAGGCTAATTACATGAAAATTGTTTGATTTGAATTGTCTTGTTCATATGAGTTTGATCTAGATCATAGTTTTTCTTGACATATTTGTTTGTTTATTTGATGATCTAAATGGCCTTTAATGGATTCCATAACTTTTCCTCAAGTTATGGAAAACCAAAAGTTTTTTCTTTAAAAAAATTATTAAAGAGTCTTAGGTTATGAACTTGAAGAGTCTCTTCCAATAAATTGTTTTATGAGCTCCATAACCTGTCCTCAAGTTATGGATGTCCAAGAGTCTTGCCATTAAAAGCCATATTAAACTCATATGTTATAGAAATGAAAAGTTTTTGAATAGGTTTAAAACATGCCCTTAAGTTTTGGAATTTGTAAAGTCTCACACACACTTTAATTCCAAACCCTAGAGTTTTTAAAAGTTAAAATTCAACCCTTATTCTATTATAATATTAATAGTTAATAGTTATATATATGTATAATAACAAAGTCAGTCTTACCGTTAGTAGGCCTCATTCACGAAGCCAGTCTATAAGGGGGTATAAGGTTGTTGCCTATAAAATGGCATCTTAATGGGTGTCCACTCTCACCTACCGCCTCCTTGACTGGTGGAGGGTCGTTAGCCGAACGGGTAGGACAAGGACTATAATTCTTATTATAAGTATAATGATAAATATAAAGTAACTAAACCTTTTATAAATTCCCAATCTTAGTTACTTTAGGAAAATGTGAATTTGGTACTAATCCATGAAATTACACTTTGTACCTTACCAAGTCGTTAGTGGAGCGTGTGTGGGTAACCAGCACACTAACTTGGACTAGTAAGAGTGGCAAAGGGTGACTTAATGTTTATCATAGATCGGTGGAGCACGTGTGGGTAACCGCCACATCGATTAGGTGGTAAAGATTAAGGCTACCAAGTTAATTTGCATGGTTATTCACACCTTGTTTGTGATCCTCGGCATACCAGTCACAAACTTGAGAGGGCACAATCGAGATTTAAACATGCCATTGAAAAGTTCAATGAATCTCAAAAGATCTAGGAGTTTCAAATCCAATTAAAACCTAATAATTTATTTCGTTTTTCATGGTGGAAATTGGTGAATCGTCATTCGCCTACCTTCAAATATCTTATAGCTTGGATTACGGCATCCCTCTTCCAAGTTATAAAATATTGTGTTGGGTCCTAGCCTTAATATTTCATATTGGGTGTTATATTAAGGACTTTAATCAACTAACTTGAATTTCTCATATTGTATATGTCTGGTTCAGACAATTATGATATTCCCAAATCTCTTGGAACAAGCTTTACTAATGAAGATGACGTCCCGCAATTGGATCATGGAAATCATACTTCTCTTCCTCCACCTCCTCCGATTATTCTCCCTGACCTACAAGCTCGAAGACTTGAAAAGTTCCAGATCACTCAAGCCCTGCTTGCAATGAAACATAAAGATGGAAGACATGTGTGCACTCATGTCTTAGGAATGAAGTCACACATTGACAGGCTGAGAGTGTTGGGTGTCGATGTCCTAAGGAAGTTGGCTATTGACTGGGTTCTTCAGTCACTTCCTGAGTCATATAGTGAGTTCATTAAAGACTATTATGTGACAGATCACGACATGACCCTAATAGACCTTTCTTATTTGCTTGTTGCTGCTGAGTCAGCAATGATTTGGCGCAATGGTCAAGCAAATTTGATTGGTCTGCCTCTCAAGGTAACATTTGAAGTCCGGAAAAGTTTTCTCTTCCCAATGGAAAGGGATTGACCATGGTCAACCCGGTTGACCAAATGGTAAAGAGAAAGACTAAGTCTGTGACAGTCCCATGTACCATTCCCAAAGAGTCTGTATGTCTTTACTGTCAAGAGAAGGGACATTGGAAGCGAAAATGCCCTAACTACCTGAAGGATCTGAGAGAAGGAAGAATCAAAAAGTTTGACTCTGCTTCAGGTAAGTCCATTATCTAACTCTATTAAGTTTATAATTGTTGATTCTTAATACATGATGTGACTAGATTACATTTTGATGTATGGCAGGATCAAACAAAGGGAATGAAACTTAAAGGAAGAGTATGTTGAATCTGATCGCGAAGATGGATTTCAATCGCATGATTTGAAGATCGGATTTTTGAGCTGTTGCTTAGGAGTTATGTTAGATTGCTAGGAAATATGCAATAGCATAGTTTTCATTTAAAGTTGCATTGTAAGGAAAACGTTTTTCCGCATTTTTATAAATAAATAAAATTTTGTTTTATCTTATTATATCTCCTTGCAATGACATTTATGAAAAATTGATGTTTGTATGTTTCTAGGATTATTGGAAATATGAATTTGATTCTTTCTTTTGTGGTAGTGTCATAATTTACCAAATAAGGAAAGATTCTCATCACCCAAGTTTCAGTTGGATAGAAACTTGGAATCATGCAAGTTGTATTGTATGATGAATGAGAATTTTTATCTTTGGGAAATTAAGACTAATTCCTTGTTCACATGTATATGTGAGTCAAGTGAAGGACTAAGGGATCGAGTACACTTTTTTTTGTGCACTGGTCAAAGTCCACCACAAAGATTGATAAGGCTATTCGTCATGATTTACTAAAAGTTTAGTAAATATGGTTATACTTACAAGCTTAAGTATAATTCTGAAACATTGGAAAAGTTTTAATGTATGGCAGAACGAATGAGAAGAATCAAATTAGGTAGAAAGATAAAAGTTGCTCGAATCTGAAAAGATGGGAGAGTACTTTAGTATCATGTTTTTGTTGGATATAGTGTCTAAGTCCATAACTTTATTTGGTATGTACTTGACCCGACCTGGCATGGTCCATTTGGGTTGCATGGCATTGCAATACTTGGATAGACTAAATGAGAGAAAGGACACTTGTGATTATTATTATATTATAAGTTCTAATATATTAATAATAGTATTATTTAATTAGTATTGATCAAGTAGTAATTTAGAATTAATTTGGTGATCAAAATGAGACTAATTAAATACATAGGGTTGATTATGACAATCATCTAATCTTTTATGGTGGATTCATGATCCATGGTTTATTGTGATTTGGAGCTCCATGGATATGGGAGTTATAAACCCATGGATCATTAGAAATCAAGAGTCATGACAATTAAGGGCATTCATGTGTAAACCCTAATTGTGACAACACTATATAAAGGTATGTACTTCTACTAGTTTTATATTACATATTCCCCATGCAAAATCGGGCACTAGTTGAGTTCTAAGAGGGCATAACCGATTTTGAGTGTTAGTGAAATTCTCTCAAGTTATTCCAAGTCTTGTGGTGTTGTGTGAAGCATTTGAGGCATAAAATTTGGGGTGCTAGGCTCACAAAGTCTTCAAGGAATCCAAGCAACAAGAAAGGTATGTACTTCTACTAGTTTTATATTACATATTCCGCATGCCATGCTAGTTAGGAAGTAAACCTTGGAAAATCAAATTTGCATGTATATTAGAGAAAACATAGATTCAAGGTTTATAGGGTTGCATGTACACCATAGGAGTGTTAGAATGCTCAAAACCCATCAGTGGTATCAGAGCCTAGGATTGTTTTCTGTATATTTGATGCAAACTGCTTGAAAAATTGAAAAACTATTCATTGTTCGACTGGACTCGGCGAGTGCAAGGGGAAAACTCGACGAGTCCAAGACAAAATTCATCCTACTCGTCGAGTAGGATCATGCACTCGACGAGTAGGTGCGTGTTGGGCAGTTTTCCGAGTTTTGTTGCTGGAAATGGGCTAGAATCATTATCCCAAACTGTTTTGGACTTGCAAAATCTGTTTTTAAAAGTGGTAATGATTATCTTAACCCATTTCAAATGACTATTATCAATTTTCAAGTTTTATATGTGATTTCTTGAAATTGCTTGATATAAATATTTGTTCTTATGAGTTTTAGAAGATCATAGGAATTGTGTGTAACTTACATGCTAGATTAATTCATGATCTTAATGCTTATGATGGTGTTCATAACTTGTCCTCAAGTTATGGATAACCAAAAGTCACTTCTTTAAAAATTGTCATTAAAGAATAGTAGGTTTCATAAAATGAAGAGTCTTCAACTTTATGAACCATTAAAACTCATAAGTTACAAATTTGAAGAGTCTTGAAATAGATTCAAAACTTGCCCTCAAGTTTTGGAATTTGTAAAGTCTTACACTTTAATACTTTAATTCCAAATTAAACCTTAGATTTTTAAAAGTTTAAAAATCAACACTTATACTATTATTATAATCTTATTTATATAGATATGTATAAGAATAAGTCATTCTTACCGCAAGTAGGCCTCATTCACGAAGCCGGTCTATAAGGGGGGTATAAGGTTGTTGCCTATAAAATGGCAGCTTAATGGGTGTCTACTCTCACCCACCGCTTCCTTGACTGGTGGAGGGTCGTTAGCCGAACGGGTAGGATAAGACTTTAACTCTCATTAAAAGTATAATGAATTATAAAGTAACTATACATTATTAATTCCCAATCTTAGTTACTTTAGGAAAATGTGAAATAGGTGCTAGCCCATAAAATTACACTTTGTACCTTACCAAGTCGTTAGTGGAGCGTGTGTGGTTAACCGGCACACTAACAAGGACTAGTAAGTGTGGCAAAGGGTAACTTGACTTTATTATAGATCGGTGGAGCGTGTGTGGTTAACCGACAGATCGATTAGGTAATATAGTTAAGGGTACCAAGTCAATTTGTATGGTTATTCACACCTTGTTTGTGATCTCCGGCATCCCAGTCACAAACTTGAGAGGGCACAATCGAGATTTAAACATGCCATTGAAAAGTTCAATGTATCTCAAAAGATCTAGGAGTTTCAAATCCAATAAAACCTAATAATAAAATATTTCGTTCTTATGGTGGAAATTGGTAAATCGTCATTTACCTACCTTCAAATATTTTATAGCTTGGATTACGGCATCCCTCTTCCAACTATAAATAGTTTGTTGGATCCTAGCCTTAATATTTCATTTGGGTGACTTATTAAGGACTCTTAATCTAATGAAACTTGTCTTTCTTTTCCTTCAGATGTCTTCCAACAATGCTTCTGCCTCAAACCCAACAGGCTCTTTTCCCCTTATGAACTTGTGCGGGAAGTCACTTTTGATGGATCCAACTTCAATGAATGGATCAAAAACATCAGGATGATTACCCGCTATGAGGACAAGGAGTATGTCCTCGATAGGGAGCTTAAGATTGTGAATGAAGCCACTGCTACTCCTGAAGAGTTTGCGGAGTTTGTTGCACATGAAAAGGATGCTACTAAAGTAGCATGCATCATGATGGCCACCATGACTCCTGAACTTCAAAAATCCTATGAAGATTTCTACCCCTATGAGATGCACCTAGATCTGATGGAAAGGTACCATCAAAGCGCGCGTCAGGAGAGGTATGAAATCATCTCCTCCATGATAACAACCATGATGAAAGATGGTGAACCCATCACCGGTCACATGCAGAAAATGCAAAGGTTCGTTGACCGGTTAGTGAAGCTTAATGTGGAATTTCCTGAAGAAATGGCGATTGACATCATTCTCCATTCTTTACCGCCAAGTTATGATCAGTTTCGTATGACTTATCATATGAACAAGGAGGAAGTCACACTGAGTAAACTTCAAGGACTTTTAAGGACAGCTGAAAATGGCCTTAAGAGTAAAGCGGTTGTTACTTCTACTTCTACTCCTTCGGCAGCCCCTGTTCTTGCGATTGGGCAGGGAAAGGGTAAGATGAGGAAAACCCCTTCGAAGGGTACCAAGGGTAAGCCCCTTGATGGTTCCTCTTCTAGTGGGACAAATAAAGGTCCCATCACTCCTTCCTCAAACCCAAAGGAAGCACAATGCTTCTATTGTCAAGAAAAGGGGCACTGGAAGCGAAACTGCCCCAAATACTTGCAAGATGTAAAGGATGGGAAAGTTAAACCCACCCATGCAGGTATTTATACAATATTGTCTAATAACTCATCTAATGCTAATTCTTGGGTGCTTGATACAGGTTGTGGTATTCACATTTGTACTGATTTGCAGGGCCTAAGAAGAAGTGAGCAAGTGGAGCGCGGGAAGATAAACTTAGTCATGGGCAACAAGAAAGCATCACCTGTCACCAAGATAGGAGTTTATTCTTTATTGCTAAATAATGGGTTAATGTTAGATTTGAATAAATGTTGTTACTCGCCAGAAATGGCGATAAATATTATTTCTTTTCATGTCTTGTACAAACAAGGGTTTACATTTTTATTTGATAATAATAATGGTGCTATTAATGTTTACTACAATGATGTATTTTACTTTAAAGCATTACCTTGTTATGGTGTATATGAAGCTGTGAATGTTGTGGACAATCTGGGAAATAATGTGTTGTATATTGATTCTTTGAATAGCTTGGATAAAGCATCCTTGTGGCATTGTCGTCTTGGACATGTCAACAAGAAGCGCATAGGCCAACTCCAAAAGGCTGGAGTCTTGGAATCATTTGACCTAAATCCGGATGATAGTTGCGAGTCTTGTTTACTTGGAAAAATGACGAAGTCACCCTTCATAGGTACTTGTGATAGGGGTAAAGGTTTGTTAGACCTGGTACACACAGATGTGTGTGGGCCCTTCAGAGTTGCTACAAGAGATGCTAATCGCTATTATGTGACTTTTACAGATGATTACAGCAGATATGGATATATCTACTTAATCAAGCATAAGTCAGAAACCTTTGAAAAGTTCAAAGAGTTTAAGCAGGAAGTTGAGAATCAATTGGGCAGGAACATCAAGATGCTCCGATGCGATCGGGGAGGAGAGTATCTTAGCATTGAGTTCCTTGACTATCTTAAGGAATGTGGGATTATCTCGCAATTGACACCTCCCAGAACACCACAGTTGAATGGTGTAGCTGAGAGGCGCAATCGAACCTTGTTGGATATTGTTCGTTCCATGATAAGTCGAGCTTCGTTACCAATCTCTTTCTGGGGGTATGCCTTAGAGACTGCCGCCCATATCCTTAATCTAGTCCCTACTAAAAAGGTTGCCAAAACACCTCACAGGATGTGGACTGGGAAAGTTCCCAATTTAGACCACATCAAGATTTGGGGCTGTGAAGCTTTCGTGAGGCGTGAGACTCATGATAAGGTTGAACCTCAAAGTGAGAGGTGTATTTTCATCGGCTACCCACAAAGATCCTTTGGTTGCCTCTTCTACAGACCCAGTGATAATGTGGTCTTTGTAGCAAGAGAGAGTAGTCTTTCGTGAGAGAGAATTTATAAGCCAAGGGGACAGTGGGAGGCAAATTGACCTTGAAGAGCTTCAAGAGTCAAGCGGTGAAGGAACCTCAAATACTATCAACCAACCTGAGGAGGAAACTCCTGTTGATCTGATAGATGAGTCTGTACCTCCGAGGCGTTCCACTAGGGTGAGGAAAACACCTGATTTTTATTATGGTTATCACATCACCACTGAAGGTGATACATTTATTAGTGATAGTACACTAATAGATTTGGATGAACCTAATAATTACAGGGAAACCATGGCAGGCCTCGAGTCTGCTAAATGGAAGGAGGCTATGGACAACGAGATTCTGTCCATGTATGACAATCAAGTGTGGAACTTGGTTGACAATGTACCAGGTCGTAAGACAGTTGGGTGCAAATGGATCTTTAAGAAGAAGACCGACATGGATGGGAAGGTACACACTTACAAAGCACGACTGCTTGCGAAGGGCTTTACTCAAACTCCGGGAGTTGACTATGATGAGACCTTCTCACCAGTAGCGAAAATTAAGTCTATTAGGGTCTTACTGGCCATAACTGCATTTCATGATTATGAAATATGGCAAATGGATGTCAAAACCGCTTTCCTTAATGGAAAGTTGGCTGAGGATGTTTACATGGCTCAGCCAGAGGGTTTTGTCGATGCAAAGTACCCTAATAGAGTGTGTAAGCTTGAGAAATCCATTTATGGATTGAAACAAGCATCTCGTAGATGGAATCTTTGCTTCGACGAGAAAGTCAAAGAGTTTGGTTTCTCGAGGAGCGAAGATGAGTCATGTGTATATGTCAGGGCTAGTGGGAGTATAGTCAGCTTTTTGGTGTTGTATGTGGATGACATACTACTCATAGGAAATGACGTCCCAACCTTGCAGGAAGTGAAGTCCTAGCTTGGGAAGTGTTTCGCTATGAAGGACCTTGGAGAAGCTGCCTACATCCTAGGGATAAGGATATTAAGAGATAGGAGTAAGAGACTAATTGGACTTAGTCAAAGTACTTACTTTGATAAGGTGGTGAATATGTTCAGCATGCAAGTATCCAAGAAAGGGGAATTACCCATCCAGAGTAATGCCAAGCTGAGTAAGACTCAAAGTCCGAGTACACAGGCTGAGATAGCTGAGATGAGTCATATACCATATGCTTCCGTTGTGGGCTCTATCATGTATGCTATGACTTGTACTCGCCCTGATGTGGCCTTTGCTTTGAGCATGGTGAGTAGATATCAAGGGAACCCTGGAAAGGCTCACTGGACTGCGGTAAAGAACATTCTCAAGTATCTGCGGAGGACTAAGGACTGGGTCCTTACCCTCGGAGGCAGTGATGACTTGAGAGTGGAAGGATATAGCGATGCTAGCTTTCAGACTGATAGGGATAATTTCCGCTCTCAGTCAGGCTGGGTCTTTATCCTAAATGGAGGGGCAATTACTTGGAAAAGTTCCAAGCAGGAGACAGTAGCTGATTCTACTTGTGAATCAGAGTACATAGCAGCGAGTGAAGCAGCAAAGGAGGCGATGTAGCTAAAGAACTTCATCGGAGACCTTGGAGTTGTACCAGCTATAACGGAGCCAAAGGAGGTTTTATGTGACAGCGAAAGTGCGGTTGCTTTGGCTAAGGAACCAAGAGATCACGGGAGATCTAGGCACATTGACATAAAATACCATTTCATCAGACATCGAATAGAAGAAGGACTCCTCGTGGCTAAGAGGGTATCATCAGATGAGAACCCAGCAGATCCCCTCACGAAGGGACTGAGTAGGGTTAAGCATTTACAACATGCGAGGCGCATCGGGCTGAAGGATGATATTAGTTTCAATAATTAGATTTCTGAAACTTGGAAAACGTAATTGACATTTTGATGATTAAATAAAAGTTGTTATTTATTTATGAGTAAAGTGTTACTATCTTATGTTAATCGTTTACTATGGTTTCAATTTTGCATGTTTTGACTTCCAGAATAATTATTTTAATCGAACTCTCCACAGTCGGTCATATGTCGGAAGTAGATATGAATCAAGACTGTCATGAATTTGGTTTTTATGATATGTCTAAAGGGTATTAGACATAGCAATATTTGCTGCAACATTCATGAGTGCTCATAAGTTCTGAGTATTGGATTCAACCCACGCTCACTTGCATCACTTCATGGAATTTATCTCGAGTGATCGTGAGACGGTAATATCATATAAATCTTTAAACCTAGAGATATGAGTTGTTGACTATGAGTTGGTTATCCATTGAATTTACGAAAACGCATTGGTAATTCGATGTTATAAAACGTGCTTTTGTGCATAATTCAACAAGTGGCCAGTACAAGCATATGAGTCGAAGTTTATCTGTTCCTTCTAGAAATAGAAGCAATATCTGGGCCCCTCGATGATTTGGTTTTGAATTATGTACCGGGCCCGGTCAGAAACTAATTGATGTGTTCAACTTAGTTCTATGTCGAAACAAATCAGTGATCGAGAAACAAATGTTGGACAATAAGTAAGACCATGTTCCATGTGTTTGTCCGGCTGATATCTTGAGAGCAGAGGATTATATGATCACTTATCTTAAATGGCGTATCATTATTATCTCAGTTCTGAGAGACTTTGAAAGAGCTACGATTGCTAGTCGGATCCTGAAGTCATATCTGCAAATATAGTTATTAGACTTATCCAAGTGGGAGACTGTTGGATATAGTGTCTAAGTCCATAACTTTATTTGGTATGTACTTGACCCGACCCGGCATGGTCCATTTGGGTTGCATGGCATTGCAATACTTGGATAGACTAAATGAGAGAAAGGACACTTGTGATTATTAATATATTATAAGTTCTAATATATTAATAATAGTATTATTTAATTAGTATTGATCAAGTATTAATTTAGAATTAATTTGGTGATCAAAATGAGACTAATTAAATACATAGGGTTGATTATGACAATCATCTAATCTTTTATGGTGGATTCATTATCCATGGTTTATTGTGATTTGGAGCTCCATGGATATGGGAGTTACAAACCCATGGATCATTAGAAATCAAGCGTCATGACAATTAAGGGCATTCATGTGTAAACCCTAATTGTGACAACACTATAAAAGGAACCCTATAGCTAGCAAAATCGGGCACTAGTTGATTCTAAGAGGGCATAACCGATTTTGAGTGTTAGTGACATTCTCTCAAGTTATTCCAAGTCTTGTGGTGTTGTGTGAAGCATTTGAGGCACAACATTTAGGGTGCTAGGCTCACAAAGTCTTCAAGGAATCCAAGCAACAAGAAAGGTTTGTACTTCTACTAGTTTTTATATTACATATCCCCATGCCATGCTAGTTATGAAGTAAACCTTGAAAAATCAAATTTACATGTATATTAGAGAAAACATAGATTCATGGTTTATAGGGTTGCATGTACACCATAGGAGTGTTAGAATGCTCAAAACCCATCAGTGGTATCAGAGACTAGGATTGTTTTATGTATACTTGATGCTAACTGCTTGAAAAATCGAAAAATTGCTCATTGTTCGACTGGACTTGCCGAGTGCAAGGAGAGAACTCGACGAGTCCAAGACAAAATTCATCCTACTCGTCGAGTAGGATAATGCACTCGACGAGTAGGTGCGTGCTGGGCAGTTTTCCGAGTTTTGTTGCTGGTAATGGGCTAGAATCGTTATCCCAAATTGTTTTGGACTTGTAAAATCTGTTTTCAAAAGTGGTAATGATTATGTTAACCCATTTCAAATGACTATTATCAATTTTCAAGTTTTATATGTGATTTCTTGAAATTGTTTGATATGAATATTTGTTCTTATGAGTTTTAGAAGATCATAGGAATTGTGTGTAACCTACATGCTAGTTTAATTCATGATCTTAATGTTAATGATGGTGTTCATAACTTGTCCTCAAGTTATGGATAACCAAAAGTCACTTCTTTAAAAGTTGTCATTAAAGAATAGTAGGTTTCATAAAATGAAGAGTCTTCAACTTTATGAACCATTGAAACTCATAAGTTACAAATTGAAGAGTCTTGAAATGGTTTCAATACTTGCCCTCATGTTTTGGAATTTGTAAAGTCTTACACTTTAATACTTTAATTCCAAATTAAACCTTAGATTTTTAAAAGGTTTAAAAATCAACACTTATACTATTATTATAATCTTATTTATATAGATATGTATAAGAATAAGTCATTCTTACCGCAAGTAGGCCTCATTCACGAAGCCGGTCTATAAGGGGGTATAAGGTTGTTGCCTATAAAATGGCAGCTTAATGGGTGTCCACTCTCACCCACCGCTTCCTTGACTGGTGGAGGGTCGTTAGCCGAATGGGTAGGACAAGACTTTAACTCTCATTAAAAGTGTAATGAATTATAAAGTAACTATACATTATTAATTCCCAATCTTAGTTACTTTAGGAAAATGTGAAATAGGTGCTAGCCCATAAAATTACACTTTGTACCTTACCAAGTCGTTAGTGGAGCGTGTGTGGTTAACCGGCACACTAACAAGGACTAGTAAGTGTGGCAAAGGGTAACTTGACTTTATTATAGATCGGTGGAGCGTGTGTTGTTAACCGGCAGATCGATTAGGTAATATAGTTAAGGGTACCAAGTCAATTTGTATGGTTATTCACACCTTGTTTGTGATCTTCGGCATCCCAGTCACAAACTTGAGAGGGCACAATCGAGATTTAAACATGCCATTGAAAAGTTCAATGTATCTCAAAAGATCTAGGAGTTTCAAATCCAATAAAACCTAATAATAAAATATTTCGTTCTTATGGTGGAAATTGGTAAATCGTCATTTACCTACCTTCAAATATTTTATAGCTTGGATTACGGCATCCCTCTTCCAACTATAAATAGTTTGTTGGATCCTAGCCTTAATATTTCATTTGGGTGACTTATTAAGGACTCTTAATCTAATGAAACTTGTCTTTCTTTTCCTTCAGATGTCTTCCAACAATGCTTCTGGCTCAAACCCAACAGGCTCTTTTCCCCTTATGAACTTGTGCGGGAAAGTCACTTTTGATGGATCCAACTTCAATGAATGGATCAAAAACATCAGGATGATTACCCGCTATGAGGACAAGGAGTATGTCCTCGATAGGGAGCTTAAGATTGTGAATGAAGCCACTGCTACTCCTGAAGAGTTTGCAGAGTTTGTTGCACATGGAAAGGATGCTAGTAAAGTAGCATGCATCATGATGGCCACCATGACTCCTGAACTTCAAAAATCCTATGAATATTTCTACCCCTATGAGATGCACCTAGATCTGATGGAAAGGTACCATCAAAGCGCGAGTCAGGAGAGGTATGAAATCATCTCCTCCATGATAGCAACCATGATGAAAGATGGTGAACCCATCACCGGTCACATGCAGAAAATGCAAAGGTTCGTTGACCGGTTACTGAAGCTTAATGTGGACTTTCCTGAAGAAATGGCGATTGACATCATTCTCCATTCTTTACCTCCAAGTTATGATCAGTTTCATATGACTTATCATATGAACAAGGAGGAAGTCACACTGAGTAAACTTCAAGGACTTTTAAGGACAGCTGAAAATGGCCTTAAGAGTAAAGCGGTTGTTACTTCTACTTCTACTCCTTCGGCAGCCCCTGTTCTTGCGATTGGGCAGGGAAAGGGTAAGAAGAGGAAAACCCCTTCGAAGGGTACCAAGGGTAAGCCCCTTGATGGTTCCTCTTCTAGTGGGACAAAGAAAGGTCCCATCACTCCTTCCTCAAACCCAAAGGAAGCACAATGCTTCTATTGTCAAGAAAAGGGGCACTGGAAGCGAAGCTGCCCCAAATACTTGCAAGATGTAAAGGATGGGAAAGTTAAACCCACCCATGCAGATATTTATACAATATTGTCTAATAACTCATCTAATGCTAATTCTTGGGTGCTTGATACAGGTTGTGGTATTCACATTTGTACTGATTTGCAGGGCCTAAGAAGAAGTGAGCAAGTGGAGCACGAGAAGATAAACTTAGTCATGGGCAACAAGAAAGCATCACCTGTCACCAAGATAGGAGTTTATTCTTTATTGCTAAATAATGGGTTAATGTTAGATTTGAATAAATGTTGTTACTCGCCAGAAATGGTGATAAATATTATTTCTTTTCATGGCTTGTACAAACAAGGGTTTACATTTTTATTTGATAATAATAATGGTGCTATTAATGTTTACTACAATGATGTATTTTACTTTAAAGCATTACCTTGTTATGGTGTATATGAAGCTGTGAATGTTGTGGACAATCTGGGAAATAATGTGTTGTATATTGATTCTTTGAATAGCTTGGATAAAGCATCCTTGTGGCATTGTCGTCTTGGACATGTCAACAAGAATCGCATAGGCCAACTCCAAAAGGCTGGAGTATTGGAATCATTTGACCTAAATCCGGATGATAGTTGCGAGTCTTGTTTACTTGGAAAAATGACGAAGTCACCCTTCACAGGTACTTGTGATAGGGGTAAAGGTTTGTTGGACCTGGTACACACAGATGTGTGTGGGCCCTTCAGAGTTGCTACAAGAGATGCTAATCGCTATTATGTGACTTTTACAGATGATTACAGCAGATATGGATATATCTACTTAATCAAGCATAAGTCAGAAACCTTTGAAAAGTTCAAAGAGTTTAAGCAGGAAGTTGAGAATCAATTGGGCAGGAACATCAAGATGCTCCGATGCGATCGGCGAGGAGAGTATCTTAGCATTGAGTTCCTTGACTATCTTAAGGAATGTGGGATTATCTCACAATTGACACCTCCCAGAACACCACAGTTGAATGGTGTAGCTGAGAGGCGCAATCGAACCTTGTTGGATATGGTTCGTTCCATGATAAGTCGAGCTTCGTTACCAATCTCTTTCTGGGGGTATGCCTTAGAGACTGCCGCCCATATCCTTAATCTAGTCCCTACTAAAAAGGTTGCCAAAACACCTCACAAGATGTGGACTGGGAAAGTTCCCAATTTAGACCACATCAAGATTTGGGGCTGTGAAGCTTTCGTGAGGCGTGAGACTCATGATAAGGTTGAACCTCAAAGTGAGAGGTGTATTTTCATCGGCTACCCACAGAGATCCTTTGGTTGCCTCTTCTACAGACCCAGTGATAATGTGGTCTTTGTAGCAAGAAGAGGAGTCTTTCGTGAGAGAGAATTTATAAGCCAAGGGGACAGTGGGAGGCAAATTGACCTTGAAGAGCTTCAAGAGTCAAGCGGTGAAGGAACCTCAAATACTATCAACCAACCTGAGGAGGAAACTCCTGTTGATCCGATAGATGAGTCTGTACCTCCGAGGCGTTCCACTAGGGTGAGGAAAACACCTGATTTTTATTATGGTTATCACATCACCACTGAAGGTGATACATTTATTAGTGATAGTACACTAATAGATTTGGATGAACCTAATAATTACAGGGAAACCATGGCAGGCCTCGAGTCTGCTAAATGGAAGGAGGCTATGGACAACGAGATTCTGTCCATGTATGACAATCAAGTGTGGAACTTGGTTGACAATGTACCAGGTCGTAAGACAGTTGGGTGCAAATGGATCTTTAAGAAGAAGACCGACATGGATGGGAAGGTACACACTTACAAAGCGCGACTGCTTGCGAAGGGCTTTACTCAAACTCCGGGAGTTGACTATGATGAGACCTTCTCACCAGTAGCGAAAATTAAGTCTATTAGGGTCTTACTGGCCATAACTGCATTTCATGATTATGAAATATGGCAAATGGATGTCAAAACCGCTTTCCTTAATGGAAAGTTGGCTGAGGATGTTTACATGGCTCAAGGAGCGAAGATGAGTCATGTGTATATGTCAGGGCTAGTGGGAGTATAGTCAGCTTTTTGGTGTTGTATGTGGATGACATACTACTCATAGGAAATGACGTCCCAACCTTGCAGGAAGTGAAGTCCTAGCTTGGGAAGTGTTTCGCTATGAAGGACCTTGGAGAAGCTGCCTACATCCTAGGGATAAGGATATTAAGAGATAGGAGTAAGAGACTAATTGGACTTAGTCAAAGTACTTACTTTGATAAGGTGGTGAAGATGTTCAGCATGCAAGAATCCAAGAAAGGGGAATTACCCATCCAGAGTAATGCCAAGCTGAGTAAGACTCAGAGTCTGAGTACAGAGGCTGAGATAGCTGAGATGAGTCATATACCATATGCTTCCGCTGTGGGCTCTATCATGTATGCTATGACTTGTACTCGCCCTGATGTGGCCTTTGCTTTGAGCATGGTCAGTAGATATCAAGGGAACCCTGGAAAGGCTCACTGGACTGCGGTAAAGAACATTCTCAAGTATCTGCGGAGGACTAAGGACTGGGTCCTTACCCTCGGAGGCAGTGATGACTTGAGAGTGGAAGGATATAGCGATGCTAGCTTTCAGACTGATAGGGATAATTTCCGCTCTCAGTCAGGCTGGGTCTTTATCCTAAATGGAGGGGCAATTACTTGGAAAAGTTCCAAGCAGGAGACAGTAGCTGATTCTACTTGTGAATTAGAGTACATAGCAGCGAGTGAAGCAGCAAAGGAGGCGATATGGCTAAAGAACTTCATCGGAGACCTTGGAGTTGTACCAGCTATAAAGGAGCCAAAGGAGGTTTTATGTGACAGCGAAAGTGCGGTTGCTTTGGCTAAGGAACCAAGAGATCACGGGAGATCTAGGCACATTGACAGAAAATACCATTTCATCAGACATCGTATAGAAGAAGGACTCCTCGTGGCTAAGAAGGTATCATCAGATGAGAACCCAGCAGATCCCCTCACGAAGGGACTGAGTAGGGTTAAGCATTTACAACATGCGAGGCGCATCGGGCTGAAGGATGATATTAGTTTCAATAATTAGATTTCTGAAACTTGTAAAACGTAATTGACATTTTGATGATTAAATAAAAGTTGTTATTTATTTATGAGTAAAGTGTTACTATCTTATGTTAATCGTTTACTATGGTTTCAATTTTAAATGTTTTGACTTCCAGAATAATTATTTTATTCGAACTCTCCACAGTCGATCATATGTCGGAAGTAGATATGAATCAAGACTGTCATGAATTTGGTTTTTATGATATGTCTAAAGGGTATTAGACATAGCAATATTTGCTGCAACATTCATGAGTGCTCATAAGTTCTGAGTATTGGATTCAACCCACGCTCACTTGCATCACTTCATGGAATTTATCTCGAGTGATCGTGAGACGGTAATATCATATAAATCTTTAAACCTAGAGATATGAGTTGTTGACTATGAGTTGGTTATCCATTGAATTTACGAAAACGCATTGGTAATTCGATGTTATAAAACGTGCTTTTGTGCATAATTCAACAAGTGGTCAGTACAAGCATATGAGTCGAAGTTTATCTGTTCCTTCTAGAAATAGAAGCAATATCTGGGCCCCTCGATGATTTGGTTTTGAATTATGTACCGGGCCCGGTCAGAAACTAATTGATGTGTTCAACTTAGTTCTATGTCGAAACAAATCAGTGATCGAGAAACAAATGTTGGACAATAAGTAAGACCATGTTCCATGTGTTTGTCCGGCTGATATCTTGAGAGCAGAGGATTATATGATCACTTATCTTAAATGGCGTATCATTATTATCTCAGTTCTGAGAGACTTTGAAAGAGCTACGATTGCTAGTCGGATCCTGAAGTCATATCTGCAAATATAGTTATTAGACTTATCCAAGTGGGAGACTGTTGGATATAGTGTCTAAGTCCATAACTTTATTTGGTATGTACTTGACCCGACCCGACATGGTCCATTTGGGTTGCATGGCATTGCAATACTTGGATAGACTAAATGAGAGAAAGGACACTTGTGATTATTAATATATTATAAGTTCTAATATATTAATAATAGTATTATTTAATTAGTATTGATCAAGTATTAATTTAGAATTAATTTGGTGATCAAAATGAGACTAATTAAATACATAGGGTTGATTATGACAATCATCTAATCTTTTGTGGTGGATTCATTATCCATGGTTTATTGTGATTTGGAGCTCCATGGATATGGGAGTTACAAACCCATGGATCATTAGAAATCAAGCGTCATGACAATTAAGGGCATTCATGTGTAAACCCTAATTGTGACAACACTATAAAAGGAACCCTATAGCTAGCAAAATCGGGCACTAGTTGATTCTAAGAGGGCATAACCGATTTTGAGTGTTAGTGACATTCTCTCAAGTTATTCCAAGTCTTGTGGTGTTGTGTGAAGTATTTGAGGCACAACATTTAGGGTGCTAGGCTCACAAAGTCTTCAAGGAATCCAAGCAACAAGAAAGGTTTGTACTTCTACTAGTTTTTATATTACATATCCCCATGCCATGCTAGTTATGAAGTAAACCTTGAAAAATCAAATTTACATGTATATTAGAGAAAACATAGATTCAAGGTTTATAGGGTTGCATGTACACCATAGGAGTGTTAGAATGCTCAAAACCCATCAGTGGTATCAGAGACTAGGATTGTTTTCTTTATACTTGATGCTAACTGCTTGAAAAATCGAAAAATTGCTCACTGTTCGACTGGACTTGCCGAGTGCAAGGGGAGAACTCGACGAGTCCAAGACAAAATTCATCCTACTCGTCGAGTAGGATAATGCACTCGACGAGTAGGTGCGTGATGGGCAGTTTTCCGAGTTTTGTTGCTGGAAATGGGCTAGAATCTTTATCCCAAATTGTTTTGGACTTGTAAAATCTGTTTTCAAAAGTGGTAATGATTATGTTAACCCATTTCAAATGACTATTATCAATTTTCAAGTCTTATATGTGATTTCTTGAAATTGTTTGATATTAATATTTGTTCTTATGAGTTTTAGAAGATCATAGGAATTGTGTGTAACCTACATGCTAGTTTAATTCATGATCTTAATGTTAATGATGGTGTTCATAACTTGTCCTCAAGTTATAGATAACCAAAAGTCACTTCTTTAAAAGTTGTCATTAAAGAATAGTAGGTTTCATAAAATGAAGAGTCTTCAACTTTATGAACCATTGAAACTCATAAGTTACAAATTGAAGAGTCTTGAAATAGTTTCAATACTTGCCCTCAAGTTTTGGAATTTGTAAAGTCTTACACTTTAATACTTTAATTCCAAATTAAACCTTAGATTTTTAAAAGGTTTAAAAATCAACACTTATACTATTATTATAATCTTATTTATATAGATATGTATAAGAATAAGTCATTCTTACCGCAAGTAGGCCTCATTCACGAAGCCGGTCTACCAGGGGGTATAAGGTTGTTGCCTATAAAATGGCAGCTTAATGGGTGTCCACTCTCACCCACCGCTTCCTTGACTGGTGGAGGGTCGTTAGCCGAATGGGTAGGACAAGAATTTAACTCTCATTAAAAGTGTAATGAATTATAAAGTAACTATACATTATTAATTCCCAATCTTAGTTACTTTAGGAAAATGTGAAATAGGTGCTAGCCCATAAAATTACACTTTGTACCTTACCAAGTCGTTAGTGGAGCGTGTGTGGTTAACCGACACACTAACAAGGACTAGTAAGTGTGGCAAATGGTAACTTGACTTTATTATAGATCGGTGGAGCGTGTGTGGTTAACCGGCACATCGCTTAGGTAATATAGTGAATGGTACCAAGTCAATTTTTATGGTTATTCACACCCTGTTTGTGATCCTCGGCATCCCAGTCACAAACTTGAGAGGGCACAATCGAGATTTAAACATGCCATTGAAAAGTTCAATGTATCTCAAAGGATCTAGGAGTTTCAAATCCAATAAAACTTAATAATAAAATATTTCGTTCTTATGGTGGAAATTGGTAAATCTTTATTTACCTACCTTCAAATATTTTATAGCTTGGATTACGGCATCCCTCTTCCAACTATAAATAGTTTGTTGGATCCTAGCCTTAATATTTCATTTGGGTGACTTATTAAGGACTCTTAATCTAATGAAACTTGCCTTGCTTTTCTTTCAGATGTCTTCCAACAATGCTTCTGGCTCAAACCCAACAGGCTCCTTTTCCCTTGTGAACTTGTGTGGGAAAGTCACTTTTGATGGATCCAACTTCAATGAGTGGATCAGAAACATCAGGATGATTACCCGCTATGAGGACAAGGAGTATGTTCTCGATAGGGAGCTTAAGGTTGTGAATGAATCCACTGCTACTCCTGAAGAGTTTGCGGAGTTTGTTGCACGTGAAAAGGATGCTACTAAAGTAGCATGCATCATGATGGCCACCATGACTCCTGAAGTTCAAAAATCCTATAAAGATTTCTACCCCTATGACATGCACCAGGATCTGATGGAAAGGTACCATCAGAGTGCGCGTCAGGAGAGGTATGAAATCATCTCCTCCATGATAACAACCAGAATGAAAGATGGTGAACCCATCACCGGTCACATGCAGAAAATGGAAAGGTTCGTTGACCGGTTATTGAAGCTCAATGTGGACTTTCCTGAAAAAATGGCGATTGACATCATTCTCCATTCCTTACCTCCAAGTTATGATCAGTTTCGTATGACTTATCATATGAAAAAGGAGGAAGTCACACTGAGTAAACTTCAAGGACTTTTAAGGACAGCTGAAAATGGCCTTAAGAGTAAAGCGGTTGTTACTTCTACTTCTACTCCTTCAGCAGCCCCTGTTCTTGCGATTGGGCAGGGAAAGGGTAAGAAGAGGAAAACCCCTTCGAAGGGTACCAAGGGTAAGCCCCTTGATGGTTCCTCTTCTAGTGGGACAAAGAAAGGTCCCATCACTCCTTCCTCAAACCCAAAGGAAGCACAATGCTTCTATTGTCAAGAAAAGGGGCACTGGAAGCGAAGCTGCCCCAAATACTTGCAAGATGTAAAGGATGGGAAAGTTAAACCCACCCATGCAGGTATTTATACAATATTGTCTAGTAAAAGAACAACTTTTTGACTACATAAAAGCATAACGTTCCCACACTCAAGTCCCATATATGTATCTCAGGTGTTAAGGATGTATAGATATTACCTTTTTATCAAGTATCATTCATGACAACAATCAATGAAGTGATCTTGAACGGGTCACTGTAGTTACAATAAAATCGAGATTGAAAATCTAGATCAGGGTAAAGTATGATTGATGAACACAAGAAGTAAATATAATATGTTTCAATCAAATTAGCTTTCAACGAATACAGAGAGTTTAGACAAGATTACACTAATGAGCAAAAAGCGAAGTTCTTATCTACTCTAGTATACTTCCCTATTTATAGGAAAGATGAAAGCGAACAAAAAATACAAGGGGCTAAATCACTAGACTTCAAACATTAAGATGCCCTTGTAATAAGTTTACAAACTAACGAAACTATCTAAAAGATTCGACACCTTACAACTAAATTTAACCTCTACATTCTCCTCCTTTGTGAGTAGTGACAAATCAAGTAATCAATATCTTCGCAGTCTGATTAATAACTTTTCTGATCTCAGCATACCAATTCACAATATTTCGAATCTCGGCCTTGTCCTTTTCAATGTTCTTCGTACAACTATTCATTCGAACCAGAAGATTTGTGTAATGAGGTGTTGTAAACCTTTCAACATCACACACAGGGAACAAAAACTTCGAATTATTTCCCTTAGTATTCTTCCGAAAAAACACAATTCCAAGTGGCTTTAAACAAATTTATCCATCTTCAAATTTGTTTACACTAGCCTTTTTCACATGAATAGTTTGAGGAACAGATATTTCTCTGTCCACAACCTTGGCCAATTCAATATCTGTTAAAGACAAAGCTCCATAATACCCATCAATAAAAGTTTTCAAATGAGCATAACCATTCATGAAGTCTTCTTTGCTCCTAACTTGAAGCTTCGAAACATCAACATTCTTCATAATCATGGCCACCACTATTAAATCATGAAGATTCATACTGGGAAAGTCTGCAACCGAGAAATCGAATTGAACATTGTTTGCTCGGACTGCATAATAGCGATAATTCTATAACATACCCTCGAACAGAATGTCTTTGGATATGCTAAGAACTCGAACTATTTTGACTAAAGACCATACATCCTCCTCCTTCTTTCCAAGTACATCATGAAAATGAAACTTAATACGTTTGAATTCAGACTTATCCTTGTACTTGTCAGCAAGTTCAAACTGCTCATCCAGGAACATCATTCTATTCACTAGAAAATCTAGTTGATTTTGATTTGAGTTCACAATGTCGAAACTTCTTTTGGGAATCTTTTCAAACTCATGCATAGCTCCAGTCACTATCAAAGCCTCAGTATACTCATAATGATATAACTTCGTTGGATCACCTTTGTTCAAACCAGGAGGATCATTTGCACGTTGTCTTAGAATACTTTGAACATGCCTTTGTTTCAATAATTCAACTTCTTGAGCAGCTTTGATCTCTTTTTCGAAGGTTCAACAATGATATCTTTGCCTTTGCCTTTATCAGCTTCAGTTGGCTTAGGCTTTGACGAATCTGATTCAGCACCAGCTGACCCAATAACTATACCCTTCGCTTTTGGTCTTGTTGTAGTGGTGGTTGATGTCGAAATCATTTTTGTTGTTGGTAAGGATGTTGAAATTTGAGTGGTTAAAACTCTTCCAACCACCTTGGCATCACCTTCGATATATCCAGAGCCACTCCCTCCAGCACTCACTTTCAAACTCATTCCAGTGCCAACTCCTCCCTTTTCTCCCCCTTGCACCCCTGTGTTGGTAGGTGGGGCATCTGTTGGTATAAAGTGAGCAAATTTCGCAAGCGGAGCCAATTCGGAATGAATTGAGGACTCTAACTTTTGAAAATTTTCAACTATCATCTCAAGAGAAATTGACATAACCTTTGACAATTCATTCTTGGCTACAAGTTCCTTCAACTCTCCCAACAGTTTTTCCACATTCCCAAATCCCTTCACTACATGATCTCCAATTTTATCAACTTTCGGAACAAGTGATATATGCCATTGCACAACTTTCGTGATTGCATCAGCCAGTATATCCACCTTAGTATGAAGATTCGAATAGCCAAGACCCAAATCAACAACTTCCTTCACCATATCATCACGAAGTTCTTGAACCTTGAGATTAACATTCGCACAAATAGTTTTGACTTCCTGAACATAAAGAACATGTCTCTCTTTCGCAACCACGTTTAATTCTTTCAAAGCATCTTTAAAGGAGTCACAAAGAAGTTTGAGCTTGGATTCAAGATCTTGTGCACATTTTCAATTTTACTTTGAATGTGATGCTCCTGAGCATTGAGCATTACATCAACTTCGATTCTTGAGACAGAGTGATGACTTCCTGTATTAGCTTGCGACTGTAACAAGGAATTGAGTTTCCGATTAAGGATTTTAAACTGCTTCCCAGACATGATCATGTGATCTGGGATTTTCTCTTCCTCATAATCAAACTCTATTTCAGCAAATAAACCATGAAATTCTTCTTCCTCAGATTCTGTGTCTCGAACTGGTTGTGTATCAGGAGATTGGGATGGGAATAAAGTGATAAAGGGTTGTTGTAACACAGTATCAAATGTAGGTGAATGAGAGGTAGAAACATGAGATGGATTGGGTACAATGTATGGTGGTAACGAAACAGTAGTATCAAGGAGTGCGGTTTCGAAAGTAGAGGATACAGTAATCGAAGGATTACCTTGGGCTTCATTTGTCGAAACTCCATCACCCTTGTTAATATTTTCATCCGTATCAGATACGTTTGCAGTGATGTTTAAGGTTCGATCCTTCTCATGAAATGACTCGGTATTCGAAACCTTGGGTGGTATAACCATTATCTGCTCAGGAGTTGAATTCGTTAGTTGTTCACCATGATTAATGGTTCCACTATAGAAGTTTTCACTGAGCCATCAATATTTCCAGTCTCCTCAAAAGTCGACTTGACTGGAGAATCCCTCACAGGCGAAGAATGGCCTAGTATAGTGGTTGTAGGTGGCGTGTCAGGAACCAATTCGTCATCACTTGAATCTTCATGATTAACTAACTTTTGTTGTTTCTTTGGGCGCTTTTGTTTCTTTGAAATATGCTTCGCCACATCTTCTGCTCTCCTTTTCTTCGAAGCTGGAGACACTGGGGGTAGGAATTTTGCGAATTACCATTATTTTCTATTCAGTTGTGCCTTGGGAATGAATAAAGGAGAAAAACTACATGATCTTTCAGGTGAACGAAGAGAACGATGAGACATCTTCTTAAGTCGTCTGAGAACTCCTATCTTCGAAGGTACAACATCCTTGAAAGGATCAACTTCTTTAGTAACAACCGGCTTTGTTCCAACAACCGGTGGATCCTGTTTCTTCGAAGCTTTAACCCCTTTGGAACTCTTTTTCGAAACTTTTACAGGACTAACAGGAGGAGAACTATCCTGAACTTTCTTCTTCGATCCTCTCTTCTTTTTTGACGAACCTTCAGCCTAGACATCCAACAACTTTCCAGCTTCAATGGAAGGATTAAATTTGGTCAAATATTCGACCAAAATAGGATTGACTGGATCAACTTTTTAAAAGCATCGCATCAGGAATACGAGCTATATTCGGAAAAAATTCGGCATCGTCTTCCACAGACTTTGGATAATGGTATGTAGCAAACTCAGCCAATTCATCAGTATCAGAAACTTGAATCCCTTCCTTTGCATAAAAAAACTCCAAGATCAAGCTCCAGTAGCGAGAACACAAAATCCTATCAACAACATTCGTGTTCTCAATACTCTTGAGAAATTCCTTCCGTAGCTGAATTGCGTAGTCTACTTGTAAGTCGTAATAGATGCCAGCAACAATGGCATAAACTTCCAATCTGCCCTTGTCTAATCCAACTGTTCGTCTAGTTAAACATTGAAGATAGATACCAAACATAAAATTCCACAGACAAGGTAGACCCGATTTCTTGAAATCACTCATCTTGCTCATTACTGGTTGATGACCCATCTCATTAAACATATGAACGATTTGGGCATTGTTGACCTTGTAAAAAGGTTCAGCATTGGTGAAACCAAAATCCCTTCCTTTGCATAAAAAAAACTCCGAGATCAAGCTCCAGTAGCGAGAACACAAAATCCCATCAACAACATTCGTGTTCTCAATACTCTTGAGAAATTCCTTCCGTAGCTGAGTTGCGTAGTCTACTTGTAAGTCGTAATAGATGCCAGTAACAATGGCATAAACTTCCAATCTGCCCTTGTCTAATCCAACTATTTGTCTAGTTAAACATGGAAGATAGATACCAAACATAAAATTCCACAGACAAGGTAGACTCGATTTCTTGAAATCACTCATTTTGGTCATTACTCGTTGATAACCCATCTCATTAAACATATGAATGATTTGGGCATTGTTGACCTTGTAAAAAGGTTCAACATTGGGGATATTCAGAATTTCAGCAAAGATTTTCTTGGATAACCTGAATATATTGTCATTTGTAAGTTGAAAAGTAACAATTTGCATCGTCTTGATGTAAGTTGTAGTTGAACCAGCAAGAGTCAACCATGAAAGAGGAACTGCAAAGGATCGGAACATGGCAGTTGATAAGACAAAATGCTGAAGAGCAACAATGAGCATTCGTAATTCATCGGGATAAGCAGTAAGATCACCAACAACTTGATAATTTGTGCTCTGTATCTTCATGATTGGATGAGAGGTAATATCTTCAGTGGTTTGGGATTGATTGGCCGCCATTGTTAGGGTTTTGAGTTCTTGAAGAAATCAGAGAGAATAAGGAAACAATTGCTTGTGGATTTGAAGTGTGCGTAAAATTGGAATTGATCCTCTGAAACCCTTTTTATAGTTGATTTGAACTATGAATTGGAAGCGGTTTCTGCATTAAATATGGCTGATGTGGCTCCTTGAAATCTACACCAGTTACCAGAAAGTATTCATGTGTGTACAATAGATCAGCACTTTATCCTTGAAAACCGGGTTGGAACACCAAACATCACATCACACGTCGTTTCAAAAAAACCGAGTGGATAAGAACCGTCATTAACCTTTGGATTGAGGTTAGGCGCTTCCATTTTTAGGTTTAAAAGTGAAGTCATGTGCCAGACTTTCGACATCATTACCCTGAGTTGGTAATACTCAGAACCTCAACGATTTCATGAGTGCATGTGTGCCAAGAAAAAGATAAGAATCAAGGATAAAAAATTTGGATCAGTGATGTGGAAAATCAAAATTTTGACATAAAGACAGTTAGATCCCAGGTAAAGATCGCTTCACGAATTATCAAGAGAGATAATCAGTAGCTTGTGTGGTTTCCCGTGAAATACAATCAAATACTTGTAGAGAAGTAACAAAGGGTTTCTTTTATCAAGTTTCGAAGGTGATTTAAGATTTCGTTACAAAGCATATCTAAACATAAGAGTGACAAGTTGTAAACGAAATTACCTGTATGACCAGTGTAGTCAGTGACAAGTAGGCTTTGAAAATATATACAGTAACGAAGGTTAAGGATGATACTCAAACATAAATCATATTCTTCAAACCAAAATATTCCTAAATCTTGTTGGGTAACAAACGTCGTGGGTTTCGAACATTTAATCAAGATTTCTATGAAAGAAATAATATGATTTTGAGTATCGAAAATGGGTACAAAAAAAAAGTTTCGTTAATTCTGAAACATAGTTCCCTGTCAATTCCTTAAGTTTCAAATGTTTGGGTTTCACTTTCATCACGGTCTCATGATGTTAGATCATAAACACAGAGTTTTGATATGTCTAGATCCTGATTGGTTTATACCAGAAATCTCTTAGACATATGTCATTGTGTGTGATCGTGAAAAAAATTTACGATTAAAAAGATTTGGTTTAAGAAACATAAGTACCTCTGCTACTTTTAGACCAAGCAGTAAACTCTTGACTTATATGAGAAGAGTAAGGTAGCTTAGTGACCAATGAGAATATAGCCTTACTGGGAAGAATCCTCAGAATGAGAAATTCATGAAGGCTTCGAAACCCATTGAGTCGTGGAGGCTTGGGTCGACATGCTGCATCATGCTTCTAGGGACATCCTAACTAGGACATAATTTCAAAATTTTACCTTTCCCTTAAGCAGCAAGCATGAACGATCAAAAATCTTCGTGAATACCTACACTAAAAGAAAAACAAAAACAAGACAAAGAAAATATTTTCGGATTTTTGAATATTTGAATGAAAAATTACAAAACTAACGAAAAATCTTTTTGGTATTTTTGAATTTTGAATAACAAAAGACAAAAATGAAAATATTATTGGTATTTTTGTTTTGTAAAGAAAATGCAAAAGTAACGAAACATCTTTTTGTATTTTGATATTGGAAATGAAAAACATTACTAACGAAAATTTAAGAAATGACAAAACTAACGAGAATTTATGTCAAGCCAATGTGCTCAATTTACGAGAACGAAGCGTGTCGAAGCGTTGACTATGAACAATAGCCTCTGAATAATGAAGAGTAACCACTGAATCGTTAATTTTTCGATACTTTTTGACTTGTCATTCTAACGAAGGTTGTCTAGGAACGGAACTTGCATTCATCATTCCTAAGCCATTTAAAATTCTCACAAACGACTTTTCGTCCAAATGTTTTGTAAAGATATCAGTAAGCTGATCAGTGGTCTTTACAAAGTGTACTTCTATGTTCCCATCTTCAACATGATCTTTTATAAATTGATAATGAAGAGCAATGTATTTGGTTTGTGAATGTTGCACAGGGTTATGACAGATGCGAATGGCACTTTGTGAATCACAATACAACGGAATTTTCTTCATGTTGATTTCATAATCATGCAGTTGAATTTGTATCCAAATTATTTGCGAATTGCAAGTTGCAGCAGCAACATACTCTGCTTCTGTTGTGGAAATCGAAACACATGTTTTCTTTTTTGATTGGCAGCTTACTAACTTCCCATCTACTAATTGACATACGCCACTTGTGCTCTTTCGTTCAAGATTGCATACCCTTAAGTCAACATCTGAGAATGCTTGTTTGAAGAACCCTGTTTTTGAAGGATACCACAATCCTAACGAAGTTGTTCCTTTGAGATAACGAAATATATTTTTGACAGCGGTGAGATATGGTTCCCTGGGATACGATTGGTACCTGGCACAATTGCACACAGAAAACATGATATCAGGTCTACTTGTCGTAAGGTAAAGTTAGGAACCTATCATGCTTCGATACTATGTGATATCAACAGCAGGTTGGTCAAGTTATGATCAGTTTCGTATGACTTATCATATGAACAAGGAGGAAGTCACACTGAGTAAACTTGAAGGACTTTTAAGGACAGCTGAAAATGGCCTTAAGAGTAAAGCGGTTGTTACTTCTACTTCTACTCCTTCGGAAGCCCCTGTTCTTGCGATTGGGCAGGGAAAGGGTAAGAAGAGGAAAACCCCTTCGAAGGGTACCAAGGGTAAGCCCCTTGATGGTTCCTCTTCTAGTGGGACAAAGAAAGGTCCCATCACTCCTTCCTCAAACCCAAAGGAAGCACAATGCTTCTATTGTCAAGAAAAGGGGCACTGCAAGCGAAGCTGCCCCAAATACTTGCAAGATGTAAAGGATGGGAAAGTTAAACCCACCCATGCAGGTATTTATACAATATTGTCTAATAACTCATCTAATGCTAATTCTTGGGTGCTTGATACAGGTTGTGGTATTCACATTTGTACTGATTTGCAGGGCCTAAGAAGAAGTGAGCAAGTGGAGCACGGGAAGATAAACTTAGTCATGGGCAACAGGAAAGCATCACCTGTCACCAAGATAGGAGTTTATTCTTTATTGCTAAATAATGGGTTAATGTTAGATTTGAATAAATGTTGTTACTCACCAGAAATGGCGATAAATATTATTTCTTTTCATGGCTTGTACAAACAAGGGTTTACATTTTTATTTGATAATAATAATGGTGCTATTAATGTTTACTACAATGATGTATTTTACCTTAAAGCATTACCTTGTGATGGTGTATATGAAGCTGTGAATGTTGTGGAGAATCTGGGAAATAATGTGTTGTATATTGATTCTTCTAATAGCTTGGATAAAGCATCCTTGTGGCATTGTCGTCTTGGACATGTCAACAAGAAGCGCATAGGCCAACTCCAAAAGGCTGGAGTCTTGGAATCATTTGACCTAAATCCGGATGATAGTTGCGAGTCTTGTTTACTTGGAAAAATGACGAAGTCACCCTTCACAGGTACTTGTGATAGGGGTGAAGGTTTATTGGACCTGGTACACACAGATGTGTGTAGGCCCTTCAGAGTTGCTATAAGAGATGCTAATCGCTATTATGTGACTTTTATAGATGATTACAGCAGATATGGATATATCTACTTAATCAAGCATAAGTCAGAAACCTTTGAAAAGTTCAAAGAGTTTAAGCAGGAAGTTGAGAATCAATTGGGCAGGAACATCAAGATGCTCCGATCCGATCGGGGAGGAGAGTATCTTAGCATTGAGTTCCATGACTATCTTAAGGAATGTGGGATTGTCTCACAATTGACACCTCCCAGAACACCATAGTTGAATGGTGTAGCTGAGAGGCGCAATCGAACCTTGTTGGATATGGTTCGTTCCATGATAAGTCGAGCTGCGTTACCAATCTCTTTCTGGGGGTATGCCTTAGAGACTACCCGCCCATATCCTTAATCTAGTCCCTACTAAAAAGGTTCCCAAAACACCTCACGAGATGTGGACTCGGAAAGTTCCCAATTTAGACCACATCAAGATTTGGGGCTGTGAAGCTTTCGTGAGGCGTGAGACTCATGATAAGGTTGAACCTCAAAGTGAGAGGTGTATTTTCATCGGCTACCCACAGAGATCCTTTGGTTGCCTCTTCTACAGACCCAGTGATAATGTGGTCTTTGTAGCAAGAAGAGGAGTCTTTCGTGAGAGAGATTTTATAAGCCAAGGGGACAGTGGGAGGCAAATTGACCTTGAAGAGCTTCAAGAGTCAAGCGGTGAAGGAACCTCAAATACTATCAACCAACCTGAGGAGGAAACTCCTGTTGATCCGATAGATGAGTCTGTACCTCCGAGGCGTTCCACTAGGGTGAGGAAAACACCTGATTTTTATTATGGTTATCACATCACCACTGAAGGTGATACATTTATTAGTGATAGTACACTAATAGATTTGGATGAACCTAATAATTACAGGGAAACCATGGCAGGCCTCGAGTCTGCTAAATGGAAGGAGGCTCTGGACAACAAGATTCAGTCTATGTATGACAATCAAGTGTGGAACTTTGTTGACAATGTACCAGGTCGTAAGATAGTTGGGTGCAAATGGATCTTTAAGAAGAAGACCGACATGGATGGGAAGGTACACACTTACAAAGCGCGACTGCTTGCGAAGGGCTTTACTCAAACTCCAGGAGTTGACTATGATGAGACCTTCTCACCAGTAGCGAAAATTAAGTCTATTAGGGTCTTACTGGCCATAGTTGCATTTCATGATTATGAAATATGGCAAATGGATGTCAAAACCGCTTTCCTTAATGGAAAGTTGGCTGAGGATGTTTACATGGCTCAGCCAGAGGGTTTTGTCGATGCAAAGTACCGTAATAGAGTGTGTAAGCTTGAGAAATCCATTTATGGATTGAAACAAGCATCTAGTAGATGGAATCTTTGCTTCGACGAGAAAGTCAAAGAGTTTGGTTTCTCGAGGAGCGAAGATGAGTCATGTGTATATGTCAGGGCTAGTGGGAGTATAGTCAGCTTTTTGGTGTTGTATGTGGATGACATACTACTCATAGGAAATGACGTCCCAACCTTGCAGGAAGTGAAGTCCTGGCTTGGGAAGTGTTTCGCTATGAAGGACCTTGGAGAAGCTGCCTACATCCTAGGGATAAGGATATTAAGAGATAGGAGTAAGAGACTAATTGGACTTAGTCAAAGTACTTACTTGGATAAGGTGCTGAAGAGGTTCAGCATGCAAGAATCCAAGAAAGGGGAATTACCCATCCAGAGTAATGCCAAGCTGAGTAAGACTCAGAGTCTGAGTACAGAGACTGAGATAGCTGAGATGAGTCATATACCATATGCTTCCGCTGTGGGCTCTATCGTGTATGATATGACTTGTACTCGCCCTCATGTGGCCTTTGCTTTGAGCATGGTGAGTAGATATCAAGGGAACCCTGGCAAGGCTCACTGGACTGCGGTAAAGAACATTCTCAAGTATCTGCGGAGGACTAAGGACTGGGTCCTTACCCTCGGAGGCAGTGATGAATTGAGAGTGGAAGGATATAGCGATGCTAGCTTTCAGACTGATAGGGGTAATTTCCGCTCTCAGTCAGGCTGGGTCTTTATCCTAAATGGAGGGGCAATTACTTGGAAAAGTTCCAAGCAGGAGACAGTAGCTGATTCTAGTTGTGAATCAGAGTACATAGCAGCGAGTGAAGCAGCAAAGGAGGCGATATAGCTAAAGAACTTTATCGGAGACCTTGGAGTTGTACCAGCTATAAAGGAGCCAATGGAGATTTTCTGCGACAGCGAAAGTGTGGTTGCTTTGGCTAAGGAACCAAGAGATCACGGGAGATCTAGGCACATTGACAGAAAATACCATTTAATCAGACATCGAATAGAAGAAGGACTCCTCGTGGCTAAGAGGGTATCATCAGATGAGAACCCAGCTGATCCCCTCACGAAGGGACTGAGTAGGGTTAAGCATTTACAGCATGCGAGGCGCATCGGGCTGAAGGATGATATTAGTTTCAATAATTAGATTTCTGAAACTTGTAAAATGTAATTGACATTTTGATGATTAAATAAAAGTTGTTATTTATTTATGAGTAAAGTGTTACTATCTTATGTTAATCATTTAGTCTGGTTTCAATTTTGCATGTTTTGACTTCCAGAATAATTATTTTATTCGAACTCTCCACAGTCGGTCATATGTCGGAAGTAGATATGAATCAAGACTGTCATAAATTTGGTTTGTATGATATGTCTAAAGGGTATTAGACATAGCAATAGTTGCTACAACATTCATGAGTGCTCATAAGTTCTGAGTATTGGATTCAACCCACGCTCACTTGCATCACTTCATGGAATTTATCTCGAGTGATCGTGAGACGGTAATATCATATAAATCTTTAAACCTAGAGATATGAGTTGTTGACTATGTGTTGGTTATCCATTGATTGTATGAAAACGCATTGGTAATTTGATGTTATAAAACGTGCTTTTATGCATAATTCAACAGGTGGTCAGTATAAGCATATGAGTCGAAGTTTATCTGTTCCTTTTAGAAATAGAAGCGATATATGGGCCCCTCGATGATTTGGTTTTGACTTATGTACCGGGCCCGGTCAGAACCTAATTGATGTGTTCAATTTAGTTCTATGTCGAAACAAATCAGAGATCGAGAAACAAATGTTGGACAATAAGTAAGACCATGTTCCATGTGTTTGTCCGGCTGATATCTTGAGAGTAGAGGATTATATCATCACTTATCTTAAATGGCGTATCATTATTATCTCTGTTCCGAGACACTTTGAAAGAGCTACGATTGCTAGTCGGATCCTGAAGTCATATCTGCAAATATAGTTATTAGACTTATCCAAGTGGGAGACTGTTGGATATAGTGTCTAAGTCCATAACTTTATTTGGTATGTACTTGACCCGACCCGGCATGGTGCATTTGGGTTGCATGGCATTGCAATACTTGGATAGACTAAATGAGAGAAAGGACACTTGTGATTATTAATATATTATAAGTTCTAATATATTAATAATAATATTATTTAATTAGTATTGATCAAGTATTAATTTAGAATTAATTTGGTGATCAAAATGAGACTAATTAAATACATAGGGTTGATTATGACAATCATCTAATCTTTTATGGTGGATTCATGATCCATGGTTTATTGTGATTTTGAGCTCCATGGATATGGGAGTTACAAACCCATGGATCATTAGAAATCAAGAGTCATGACAATTAAGGGCGTTCATGTGTAAACCCTAATTGTGACAACACTATAACAGGAATCCTATAGCTAGCAAAATCGGGCACTAGTTGAGTTCTAAGAGGGCATAACCGATTTTGAGTGTTAGTGAAATTCTCTCAAGTTATTCCAAGTCTTGTGGTGTTGTGTGAAGCATTTGAGGCACAACATTTGGGGTGCTAGGCTCACAAAGTCTTCAAGGAATCCAAGCAACAAGAAAGGTATGTACTTCTACTAGTTTTATATTACATATTCCCCATGCCATGCTAGTTAGGAAGTAAACCTTGAAAAATCAAATTTGCATGTATATTAGAGAAAACATAGACTCAAGGTTTATAGAGTTACATGTACACCATAGAAGTGTTAGAATGCTCAAAACCCATCAGTTTTATGATCATATTAATGATTATGAAACCATATGACAATTCATCCTCTAAGGACATCTTAGTGCATTCTTATGGCTAAGAAGAGGAGTCATGAATTGTTGAAGTGGTTAAATCATGAAGATGAGTCATACTTCGTTCCAAAACAATTCTTAGAGTCATACTCCAAGATTGTAACTTGAGTAACATATCTTACAGAAGGTTTATAACACTTGTCAAATGTAGGAGTAAAATGTTTTCTAATCTTGTACATTTGAAATTGGTAAGTTGTGATGTTTTGGATAAAACAAAGACCAAATAAGGCTAATTGTGTGAAGTGTTTGTCTTGATAAGAATCCGCACTATCTCTTGAATATTTGTTTGTCAAGGAATGGTTCTTGGCAAGAGAGTGTTATATGTCAAGAGGACAGTGGGAGTCTAATAGATCCTGAAATAGGTACAAGAACTAATCAAGAATAAAACCTATAGGTTATCACTAGCGCACGACTTGAGGTTTGTAACCTATCTTGTTGACATATTCCTATTTCTGTGCCCATTCCAGTTAGAGTTGACTATGCATCTGTGTTCTAAATGTTCTCAGTTGTTTGCATAAATATTTGGAAGCAATGGTAGGCCCTTCTGCTGCCAGGTGGCAAGAATTTAAGATTGCACAAGTTCAGTCCATGTGAGTTTGGATTTGTCACTAACCTTGTCTTGTGATTATGGTTTTGAAAAATTTACATGGATAGGAACACATACACCATAAAATCTAAGTGTCATAAGGTTTCCCTCCGATTCATGAAAATGATGGTGAGGAAACGCTTTCACTAAGTAGGTTTTAAGTAGATAGCAATTGTGATATTTTCATTCTCAAAGTCGTTAGTGGAGCGTGTGTGGGTAACTGTCACACTAACATGGACTTGTGAGAAGTGGCAAAGGTCTAAACAATTGAGACTATGATTAAGGCATCCCTTTTTGATAGTTCTAAAATTGTTTAGACACACATATGAGCTATATAAGGAAAAGTGTATGATTTTGATAAAGTTTTATCAAAGCGTCTCATATCAGAAATCTGAACTTTGGTAAGAAAGTCAATAAAGTATTGATTTCTAGAAGTCTAACTGATTTCTGAGTACATGTCGAAGCTAGTGGGAGCATAAGTGTTATGCTAATAATTATCATGTTAGTGGGAGCATGATAATTATGATAAGTATTGCAAGCTAGCAATGTGAATTATAGAAAACAAAAGTTTCAATTGGGAAAAGTTGTTTTGCTATAATTAAGGGAGAGGAAATTATACTTCATTTCAATTCTAAAAGCTTAGATTGAGATTTTAATCATCTTTAGTCAAGGATATATATATATATATATATATATATATATATATATATATATATATATATATGAAATTTATGTTGGAATGGTTCAACATAAGAAAATTGTATATATATTGCATTCTCAAAATTCAATTATGATTACGGCATCCCTCTTCATAGTCGAATTATGAAAATATGGCAAATAAAAAATATTGTAGCAAAAGACTGATCTAGGATCATGTCTTTATGTGAGACATCATGAATCGTGTCCCATATGCTTCGGATATAGGATCGATTACATGTGCTATAATATTTATCCTTTCTAAATTTTCCAAATGCCTAGGGCATTAAGAGGGGAAAAGGTCTGGAATTGGATATGACTAAAATTGATTAAGCAATTGTCGAGGACAATCTAAGGTTTACCAAAGATAGGTTGCTCAGGGACAGTTGGAAGTATGGTGTAAATTTTTGGAAAGGACCATATTGACATATTCTGAAAAGAGGCGACATCATGAATCGTGTCCCATATGCTTCGGATATAGGATCGATTACATGTGCTATAATATTTATCCTTTCTAAATTTTCCAAATGCCTAGGGCATTAAGAGGGGAAAAGGTCTGGAATTGGATATGACTAAAATTGATTAAGCAATTGTCGAGGACAATCTAAGGTTTACCAAAGATAGGTTGCTCAGGGACAGTTGGAAGTATGGTGTAAATTTTTGGAAAGGACCATATTGACATATTCTGAAAAGAGGCGACTCTTGTTCGGAGGTGATAGTCAAAATGGGAATGTGGAAATGTTTTCTATATTGGGAGTTGGATATTAAGAATCTATGAGAAAGTTAGAAACATAATGCAAGAAGGATGTTCAAAGGAATGTACTTTGAATTTGAGACTTCGGTTCCATGGAATTGATCTCCATTGGAGTACTTTGTAATGTCTGTTGCCAAGTCTTTGTGACTTTGTGCATAGTCATTCCAAGAGGATCAGTGCATTTGAGTTTAGAATCTAACAGATTTCGGTAAATGGCAGGAATTTGGACTTCGTATATTTACGATAAGGATTTGGGATTGTGAAATGAGAATCATTGAAATTATGTTCAATTGATCTATTCCACAAAGTAAGGATCATAGACAAACATAGTGTGCATACTTGGTGTATGGCGTAACTATTGTTTGGACAAACATAGTGTTCATGTTTGGAGCATGGCATGACTATTGTTTCAGATTCAAGTATAAAGTTGATTATTCGAAACATTATACAATGAATAATGAGTAATCAATATGGTGTTTAAATAAAAGGTGTTTTATTTACTCTCAAAGGTGCTTGGGGCCATATAGGATTAGTATTATTCTTGTGTTTCACTTTGCATGTTTTGACTTCCTGAATAACTAGGTTATTCAAATTCTCCACAGTCAGTCATATGCTGGAAGTAGATATGAATCAAGACTGTCATGAAGTTGGCTTGTAGATGTCTAAGGTGTTGGACATAGCAAGAGTTGCTACAACATTCATGAGTGCTCCTGGAATGAGATTCGAGTAATGGATTAAACCCACGCTCATTTGAATCACTTCATGGATTTTATCACGAGTGATCATGAGACGATAATATCTTATATTCTTCAAACCTAGAGATATGACTTGTTGACTATGAGTTGGTTATACATTAATTGCACGAAAACGCATCAGTAACTTGATGTTATAAAACGTGCCTTTGTGTATGATTCAACAAGTAGTAGGACAAGCATATGAGTCGAAGTTTATCCATTCCTTTTACCCTTGGAGGGATAAAAGCGATATCTGTGGGCCCCTCGATGATTTAGTGATGACACCCCTAATTGCTTGGCCAAGCCTAGACTGATTATATTTGTTCAATTAGTAGGTCGTCATAAATCAGAAATCGGGAAACAACAAATGGACAGAGAGAATGATTATAATCCATGTATCAGTCCATATGATATCTATAATGGAGGAATATATGATCCCTTATCTAATGGACAACTCATTTGACTAGGTCAGAGTTCGGCAGCGGCTTTAAGAGCTATGATTGCTAGTCGGGATCTTGGAGTCATATGCAATAATATTTTTAGACTTATCCAAGTGGGAGACTGTTGGATTAGATGTCTAAGCCCATAACTATTATTGGTATGTATTCGACCCGAGAGTAGCATGGTCAATTTGGGTTGCACTTCACCGGAACAATTTGTATGAATAGTCTTTTGAGAATAGTATGTTTATGATTTATATTAATATATATATAAGTTATAATATATTAATATGAAATCATATTATTTAATTAGTATTGATCAAGAATTAATTTAGTGATCAAAAGGAACTAATTAAATATGGACTCTTATATATATATATATATATATATATATATATATATATATATATATATATATATATATATATATATATGGAATGAGCCAAGTTCATTTAGGTTGGGCTAAGCTTGCATGGATAGTCCATGGATTTTTTAACCCATGGATCCTATGGAAATGAAAGGTCATGGGTATTAGGGTTTACATGAATGTAACCCTGATCGTCCATACTATATAAAGAGGTTTTTGGCACATGAAATGGCACGTACTAGTGTGTGAGTATAAAAGAGTGGGCCGATTTCCAGTGTGGTTACTATTCTCTCAAGCTTTCCAAGGTGTTTTGGTGATTTGTGATTCCACTTGAGGCTTCCACACTATTGGGGCTAAGCTCTTAAAGTTCAAGACGTCAAGCTCCATCAAAAGGTATGTCATCTAACTAGGCTTTTGTAGTATAGTTGCTTCATATTATGCTAGTTAGGATGTAAACCTTGGAATATCAAATATTTGCATGTATAATGGAGAGAACATAGATCCAAGGTTTAAAGGGTTGCATGTACACCATAAGAGTGTTAGAATGCTCAAAACCCTTCAAGAACAGCATGCTAGTACTAGGCTAGGGATCTTCAGGAATCGCATGATAGAATTGCTTGATTACATGATGCCTGCTAGCCTAGGGTTTTCCTTATATGAGATTGACATCATTACTGTAGTTGCTTAGTGTATGCAACACGACTGTACATAATTAAGATCTTATAGCCCAAGAATGTATGATTTGGCCTTATGTTGAGTTCTTATTGATTAGGGATTATGGTAGGATTAGATATTCGAAAGTCTATAGGGTCCAACGTTATGTATGGCTAACATACATTTGTACTACGGGGTTGGTGGAAATTTCATGGATGAGTGGGTTGTGTGAGGCCGATAGGTCAGTTATGAGATATTTAGCATTCCTCTAGGAGTGAGGATTGAGTGCTCGCTATGTTTATATATATTGTTAGGGTGTTGTGGTGATACTTGAGACAAATATGGGTAGGTGTGGAAGGTAGTATGGGCCCGTACTACTGAAAGCACATGACCCATATGCGTAGAAGAAAGTCACAACCCCTTGGGTTTAGTTGGGGAGTTGGTTCCCAGATATTTATGTGGATTGTCTGATATCTTCCTGTTATACTTTCAGTATGGAGGTTACGAGACGCTTTGTGACTGGATCCGGTTCAGGATAAGGATCAGGAGATGGAGGCCAGGAGGGGCCAACAGCACCTGAGCCTGTGGTGCAGATGGGTACAGAGGAGTTGGATGCCAGGATTCGAGAGATCCTGCAAGATGAGGTTGCTGGTATGTTCCGGGCACAGTTGCCGGAGATGTTTGGGTCTATTAAGACTGCTATGGTTGAGTACTTCGACGAGCGTTACGCAGCCCTTGCAGAGACGGCTGTCGCTGCAGCTGCATCGGCTGTATCAGTGGCAGGAGGAGGTGGAGCCAGTCGGGGCTTCCAGTACCGGGACTTCGATAACACGAAGCCCATGACATTCGATGGTACCCGGGATCTGATTAGAGCCATAAGGTGGTTATCTGACATGGAGGGTTGTTTCTTCATGTGTTCATGTCCTACTGACCAGAAGGTCAGGTGTGCCCTGAATATGCTGAGGCTCGGGGCCAAGGACTGGTGGAGGCTGATGACAGGGTCGTACACTGATGAGCAAAGAACTGTTGTTACTTGGGAGTAGTTCAGGGATATGTTCCGCGCCCGATACATTCCACGGGTCGAGCAGGAACGTTTGGCTGAGGAGTTTTTGAGTTTGAGACAGGATGGGGATGTTGGATATAGTGTCTAAGTCCATAACTATATTTGGTATGTACTTGACCCGACCCGGCATGGTCCATTTGGGTTGCACTTCACCCGAACAATTTACGGATAATCTTTTGAGAATAGTATAAGTTATGATTTATTAATATATTATAAGTTCTAATATATTAATATAAAATCATATTATTTAATTAGTGTTGATATATAATTAATTTAGGATTAATTTAGAGATCAAAAGTATGACTAATTAAATATGGGCTCTTGTATTTATATAGTGTGGGCTAATGCTTATTTGGAATGGGCTAGGCTTGCATGGAAAGTCCATGGATACTCCATGGAGCTTTAACCCATGGATCTCATGGAAATGAAAAGACATGGGTATTAGGGTTTACATGGATGTAACCCTAATCCACCACACTATATAAAGGAGGCCTTGGTTCTTGAAATTGCACTAGTTGATGTGTGTAAACTAAGAGGGCCGATTTCAAGAAGTTTGTGACTATTCTCTCAAGTTTCCAAGTTTGTGGTGATTTGTGACTTCCATTTGAGGCATCCACATTATTGGTGCTAGGCTCTCAAACTCCAAGCAATCAACTACTACTACAAGGTAAATAATTCTGCTAGTTTTATTTGATTCAAGTACCCCATGCCATGTTAGTTAGGATAAGAACCTTGGAAAAATAATTATTTGCATGTATCTTAGTCAAACATAGATCCAAGGTTTCTAGGGTTGCATGTACACCATAGGAGTGTTAGAATGCTGAAAACCCATCAGTGGTATCAGAGCCTGGTTTGTTTATTTGATACTTGATGCAAAAAAAAAAACTTGAAAATCAAAGTTTTGTTCAAAAGCTCGTATCAAAATTTCAAGTTTTGTATATGTCTTACGATTCTTGAAATTTTTGATATGAACATTCATAAACATATGAGTTTAGAAGATCATAGAAATTATGTGCTAATAATTGATTAGATTAATTCTTGATCTTTATGTGTTTTAATGGAGTCCATAACTAGTTCTTAAGTTATGGATAACCAAAAGTCACATTTATAAATAACCATTAAAAGAACACATAGGTTACAAAAAATGAAGAGTCTTCATTTTTAATAACCATTAACTCATAAGTTATGAGAAATGAAAAGTTTTGAAAGTTTACAAAACTTGCCCTCAAGTTTTGGAACATGTAAAGACATATTAAAAACTTTAGTTCCAACCCCTAGAATTTTAAAAGTTAAAATTCAACCCTTATACTTTATAATATTATAAGTTTAATAATATTTATATATGTATAAGATCAAGTCGTCTTACCGCTAGTACGCCTCATTCACGAAGCCGGTTTATAAGGGGGGTATAAGGTTGTTGCCTATAAAATGGCAACTTAATGGGTGTCCACTCTCACCCACCACTTCCTTGATCGGTGGAGGGTCGTTAGCCGAACGGGTAGGACAAGGACTTATAAATTCTCATTAAAAGTATAATGATAATACTAAATTAACTAAACTTTATTGAATTCCCTATCTTAGTTATTTTAGGAAAATGTGAATAAGGTGCTAATCCATGAAATTACACTTTACACTTTGTTTAAGTCGTTAGTGGAGCGTGTGTGGTTAACCGACACACTAACTTGAACTTAACAAGGTAGGTAAAGGGTGACTTAATGTTTATCATAGTATCGATGGAGCGTGTGTGGTTAACCGGCACATCGATTGAGGGGTAATACATTAAGGGTACCAAGTAATTTGCATGGTTACTTCACACCTTGTTTTGTGATCCTCGGCATCCCAGTCACAAAACTTGAAGGGCACACTCGAGATTGAAACATGCCATTGAAGAAAGTTCAATGAATCTCAAAGAATCTAGGAGTTTCTAAACCAATTAAAACCTAATTAAATATTTCGTTTTTCATGGTGGAAATTGGTGAATCGTCATTCACCTACCTTCAAATATCTTATAGCTTAGATTACGGCATCCCTCTTCTAAGTTATAAAATATTGTGTTGGGTCCTAGCCTTAATATTACATTTAGGTGTTTTGTTAAGGACTATCTCTATATCTAATCTAATATATTCCCTCTTCTTTTCAGATGTCTTCCAATAACAATGCTTCTGGCTCAAACCCTACTAGCTCCTTCTCTCTCATGAATCTTTGTGGGAGAGTCATCTTTGATGGGTCCAACTTTACAGATTGGATCAGAAACATCAGGATGGTCACTCGGTATGAGAACAAAGAATATGTTCTCGACAAGGAGTTGAAGGTATCCGAGCCAACTGCTACTCCTGAAGAGCTTGCTGAATATGAGGTACATGAAAGAGATAATACAAAAGTGGCATGCATCATGATGGCCACCATGACAGCCGAGCTCCAAAAGTCCTATGAGGACTATTATCCTTTTGAGATGCACCAGGACTTGATGGACCGCTACCATCAAAGTGCTCGTCAAGAGCGATATGAAATAATCTCCTCCATGATAACAACCCGAATGAAGGATGGTGAACCCATCACGGGCCACATGCAGAAAATGCAAAGGTATGTGGACCGTTTACTGAAGCTGAATGTGAACTTCTCTGAGGAGTTAGAAATAGACATCATTTTGCACTCCTTGCCATCGTGTTATGATCAATTCCGCATGACATATCACATGAACAAGGAAGAAGTCACCCTCAGCAAACTTCAAGGACTCTTGAAGACCGCCGAAAGTGGTCTAAAGGGTAAGTCGGTTGTTACTACTCCTACTCCTACTCCAACTACGGCCAATGTCTTGGCAATCGGGCATGGCAAAGGGAAGAAGAGAAAGAACGCTTCTAAGGTACCAAGGGTAAGACCCTTGAAGGCTCCTCTTCAAGCAAAACCAAGAAAGGTTTTGTCACTCCTTCTGCTAACCCTAATGAGGCTGAATGCTTCTATTGCCATGAAAAGTCGCATTGGAAGCGAAACTGCCCAAAGTACCAGCAAGATTTGAAGGATGGGAAAGTAAAACCCAACCATGCAGGTATATACACTATATTGTCTAATAATTCACCTCATTCTAAGTCTTGGGTCCTTGATACAGGTTGTGGTATTCACATATGTTGTGATTTGCAGGGACTAAAAAGAAGTGAGAATATGGAGCAGGGAAAGATAAACTTGATCATGGGAAACAGGAAAGCTTCACCTGTCACCAAGATAGGACTTTATTCCATAGTGCTAAATAGTGGGTTTACATTAGATTTGAATAAATGTTATTATTCGCCAGAAATGGCAAGAAATGTTATTTCCTTTCATGCATTGTATAAACAAGGTTTTACCTTTTATTTTGATATAATAATGGTAGTATTGATGCTTTCTTTAATAATGTTCTTTATTTTAAAGCATTGCCTTGTGATGGCGTGTATGAAACTGTATCTGTTGTAGATAATCTAGGAAATAATGTATTATGTATTAACTCTTCCACTAGCTTAGATAAAGCATCCTTATGGCATTGTCGTCTTGGACATGTAAGCAAGAAACACATAGGCCAACTCCAAAAGGATGGAGTCTTGGAGTCATTTGACCTAAAGTCAGATGATAGTTGTGAATCTTGTTTGCTTGGTAAAATGACAAAGTCACCTTTTACTGGCACTTGTGCTAGGGGTGAAGGTTTGTTGGACCTCATACACACGGATGTGTGTGGACCCTTCAGAACCGCCACAAGAGATGCTAATCGGTTCTATGTGACTTTTACTGATTATTTTAGTAGATATGGATATGTCTACCTAATCAAGCGTAAGTCAGAAACCTTTGAGAAATTCAAAGAGTTTAAGCAAGAAGTGGAGAATCAGTTGGGCAGGAACATTAAGATGCTTCGATCTGATCGTGGTGGTGAGTATCTTAGTAATGAGTTCCTTGACTATCTTAAGGAATGTGGGATTGTCTCACAATTGACACCTCCTAGGACACCACAGTTGAATGGTGTAGCTGAGAGGCGCAATCGAACCTTGTTGGACATGGTTCATTCCATGATGAGTCGAGCTTCGCTACCAATCTCATTTTGGGGGTGTGCCTTAGAGACTGCCGCCCATATCCTTAATCTAGTCCCTACAAAGAAGGTTGCCAAAACACCTCACGAGGTGTGGACTGGAAAAGTTCCCAATCTAGACCACATAAAGATTTGGGGTTGCGAGGCTTTCGTGAGACGCGAGACTCACGACAAGCTCGAACCCCGAAGCAAAAGGTGTATTTTCATCGGCTACCCGCATAAATCATTTGGTTACATCTTCTATAGACCCAGTGATAATGTGGTCTTTCTAGCAAGAAGAGGATTCTTTCGAGAGAGAGAATTCATGAGCCAAGGAGACAGTAGGAGGCAAATTGACCTTGAGGAAATTCAAGAGTCAAGTGGTGAAGGAACCTCAAACCCTAGCCCTCAACCTGAGGAGGAAACTCTTGTTGAGCCGACTGAAGAATCTATACCTCTGAGGCGTTCCACCAGAGTTAGGAATGCACCTGAGCATTATTATGGTTTTCATATTACTGCAGAAGGTGAGACACTTATCAGTGATAACACACTGGTAAATCTGGATGAGCCTAACAGCTACACGGAAGCCATGGCAGGCCCTGAGGCTGCTAAATGGAAAGAGGCTATGGATAGCGAGATACAGTCCATGTATGACAATCAAGTTTGGAACTTGGTTGACAATGTACCTGATCGTAAGATAGTTGGGTGCAAATGGATCTTCAAGAAGAAGACCGACATGGATGGTAATGTACACACTTATAAGGCACGACTGGTTGCAAAGGGTTATTCTCAAACTCCGGGAGTTGATTATGATGAGACCTTTTCACCAGTGGCCAAGATTAAGTCTATTAGGGTTCTGTTAGCCATTGCTGCATTTCATGATTATGAAATATGGCAAATGGATGTCAAAACCGCTTTCCTTAATGGAAAGTTGGCTGAAGATGTTTACATGGTTCAACCAGAGGGTTTTGTCAGTACAGAGTACCCCAGTAGAGTGTGTAATCTCGAGAAATCCATTTATGGATTAAAACAGGCACCTCGCAGATGGAATCTTTGCTTTGTTGAGAAACTCAAAGAATTTGGCTTTTCAAGGAGTGAAGATGAATCTTGTGTCTATATCAAGGCTAGTGGGAGTATAGTCAACTTTTTGGTACTGTATGTGGATGACATACTACTCATAGGAATTGACATTCCAACCCTGCAGGAAGTAAAGTCCTGGCTTGGGAAGTGTTTCGCTATGAAGGACCTTGGAGAAGCTGCCTATATCCTAGGGATAAGGATTTTGAGAAACAGGAGTAAAAGACTAATTGGACTTAGTCAAAGCACCTATGTGGACAAAGTGTTGAAAAGGTTCAACATGCATAACTCCAAGAAAGGAGAGTTACCCATCCAGAGTAACGCCAGATTGAGTAAGACACAAAGCCCTAGTACTGAGGCTGAGATAGCAGAAATGAGTCGAATACCTTATGCTTCAGCTGTAGGATCGATCATGTATGCTATGACGTGTAATCGACCTGATGTAGCCTTTGCTTTGAGCATGGTTAGCAGGTATCAGGGGAACCCTGGCAAGGCACACTGGACTGCGGTAAAGAATATCCTCAAGTACCTACGGAGGACTAAGGACTGGGTCCTTACCCTCGGTGGCAGTGAGGACTTGAGAGTTGTAGGGTACCGTGATGCTAGATTTCAGACTGACAGGGATAATTTCCGCTCTCAGTCGGGCTGGGTCTTTACTCTAAACGGAGGGGCAATTACTTGGAAAAGTTCCAAGCAGGAGACAGTGGCTGATTCCACTTGTGAATCAGAGTATATAGCAGCAAGCGAGGCAGCAAAGGAGGCTATATGGCTAAAGAACTTCATCGGAGACCTTGGAGTTGTACCAGCTATAAAGGAGCCAATGGAGATTTTCTGTGACAGCAATAGTGCGGTTGCCTTAGCCAAGGAACCAAGAGATCATGGGAGATCCAGACACATTGACAGAAAATATCACTTCATCAGACATCGAATAGAAGAAGGAATCCTCGTGGCAAAGAGGGTATCATCGGATGAGAACCCAGCAGATCCCCTCACAAAGAGACTGTCTCGGGCTAAGCATCTCCAGCATGCTCGGAGCATAGGGCTGAAGGATGATATTAGTTTTAGTAGTTAGATAATCTTGAAATTTGTAAAATGTAATTGACATTTGATGATAAATAAAAGCTTTTATTTATGAGTAAAGTGTTGCTATCTCTTGTCAATCGTTTACTATTATTTCTTTTTGCATGTTTTGACTTCCAGAATAATTATGTTATGGTTTATATCATATTATTCAAACTCTCCACAGTCGGTCATATGTTGGAAGTAGATATGAATCAAGACTGTCATGGGTTGGCTTGTAGAGGTCTAAGATGTTAGACAAAGCGGGGCTACAACACTCATGAGTGCTCATAAGTTCTGAGTATTGGATTTAACCCATGCTCACTTGTATCACTTCATGGAATTTATCTCGAGTGATCGTGAGACGGTAATATCATATAAGTCTTCAAACCTAGAGATATGATTTGTTGCCTATGAGTTGGTTATGCATTGATTGCACGAAAACACATTGGTAACTCGATGTTATAAACCGTGCTTTTGTGTGTAATTCAAAAAGTAGTAGAGCAAACATATGAGTCCAAGTTTATCTGTTCCTTCTAGGATTAGAAGTGATATCTGGGCCCCTCGATGATTTTGTTTTGACCTATGTACCGGGCCCGGTCAGAACTAAATTGATGTGTTCAGTTAAGTTCTATGTCAAACAAATCGTAAATCGGGAAACAAATGCTGGACAATAAGCAAGACCATGTTCCATGTATTTGTCCGGCTGATATCTAGAACAGAGGATTATATGATCACTTATCTAAAATGGCGCTTCATAGTTCAACAGAGTTTTAAGAGCTACGATTGCTGATCAGTTCCTGAAGTCATACTTGCAACTATAGTTATTAGACTTATCCAAGTGGGAGACTGTTGGATATAGTGTCTAAGTCCATAACTATATTTGGTATGTACTTGACCCGACCCGACATGGTCCATTTGGGTTGCACTTCACCCGAACAATTTACGGATAATCTTTTGAGAATAGTATAAGTTATGATTTATTAATATATTATAAGTTCTAATATATTAATATAAAATCATATTATTTAATTAGTGTTGATATATAATTAATTTAGGATTAATTTAGAGATCAAAAGTATGACTAATTAAATATGGGCTCTTGTATTTATATAGTGTGGGCTAATGCTTATTTGGAATGGGCTAGGCTTGCATGGAAAGTCCATGGATACTCCATGGAGCTTTAACCCATGGATCTCATGGAAATAAAAAGACATGGGTATTAGGGTTTACATGGATGTAACCCTAATCCACCACACTATATAAAGGAGGCCTTGGTTCTTGAAATTGCACTAGTTGATGTGTGTAAACTAAGAGGGCCGATTTCAAGAAGTTTGTGACTATTCTCTCAAGTTTCCAAGTTTGTGGTGATTTGTGACTTCCATTTGAGGCATCCACATTATTGGTGCTAGGCTCTCAAACTCCAAGCAATCAAGTACTACTACAAGGTAAGTAATTCTACTAGTTTTATTTGATTCAAGTACCCCATGCCATGCTAGTTAGGATAAGAACCTTGAAAAAATAATTATTTGCATGTATCTTAGTCAAACATAGATCCAAGGTTTCTAGGGTTGCATGTACACCATAGGAGTGTTAGAATGCTGAAAACCCATCAGGGGAGTCGGTGACGGAGATCACACGTATGTTCACTGAGAGGGCGATGTTTTACCTGGAGTTTGCTTCCGAGCAGGCTCAGATGACTCGTTATCTGAGCATGCTCAAGACGGACATCCGTCAGTTCGTCGCCACACAGCCTCAACCGGCACCAAAGCGGTCTAAGACCGCTGATTCTAGGACCGGGGGTCAGCAAAGCCGCACTTGTGGAAAGTGCGGCAAGAGTCATTCTGGAGCTTGTCGAACGGGTAGTGGGTGCCTCAAGTGTGGCAAGGAGGGGCACTATGCTAGGGACTGTCGCCAGTCCGCCCCTGCGTCGGATATGAGGATATGCTATCATTGTCATCAGGTTGGTCACGTGAAGACCAACTGTCCGCAGCTCGCAGCCAGGCCGGCGCAGGTTCCAGCGCCGGCTACATTAAGGATGTCAGATGGGAGACCAGTCAAGGCAGAGCCTCCGAAGGCTTAGGGGCGTGCCTTCTAGCTTACAGCGGAGGAGGCCAGGGCAGCGCCGGATGTGGTTGCTGGTATGTTTCTATCCTTTATCTCATTTATTATATATGTTTTATGCTTATCTATTGTACCTATGATTAGGTACGTTTTTAGTGAACTCCTTTCCTGCTCTGGTTTTATTTGACTCGGGGGCGATTCGGTCTTTGGTATCTCAGACATTTAGTAGGGAGTTCGGTGTGCCAGTAGGCGAGCTAGAGTGTCCGTTGCGAGTCTCTATCGCCAACAAACACGGAGTTTCTGCTTCTTCAGTCTACCGAGGATGCGAGTTGGAGATCTTTGGAGTGTCCTTTCCGATAGATTTGATACCAATTCCCATGGGGGAGGTGTGCGTGATCGTATGGGATGGATTGGCTTAGTCGATTTGGTGTCATGATAGATTGCGAGGGCCAGCGGGTGGTAGTTTGAACCCCAAGTGGGGGAGAACTGATTGTATATGGCGAGGGCACCAGGGTGGGATCAGGGTTTTGTTCAGCTGCCAGGGCTCGGTAGTACATTCAGCACGGGTTTGCGAGTTATCTAGCGTATGTGGTGGATATACGAGTGAGAGATCAGACTTCAGTTTCAGAGGTTCCAGTGGCTAGGGAGTTTTCCGACGTGTTCCCTGAGGAGTTGACAGGGATACCTCCGGAGAGGCAGGACGAGTTCCAGATCGACCTGGTGCCGGGTGCGGCTCCTATCTCCAAGGCGTCGTACCGGTTGGCGCCACCCGAGATGCAGGAGCTGTTTTCACAGCTGCAGGAACTGTTGGGCAAGCAGTTCATTCGACCTAGTAGTTCTCCATGGGGAGCACCGATCCTCTTCGTCAGGAAGAAGGACGGTTCGCACCGGATGTGCATTGATTATAAGGAGTTGAACAAGTTGACGGTGAAGAACCGTTATCCACTCCCGAGCATAGATGATCTCTTTGATCAGTTGCAGGGTGCATCTTGGTTCTCCAAGATTGATTTGAGGTCGGGGTATCATCAGGTCCGGTTCAGAGAGGAGGACGTGGAGAAGACCGTGTTTCGGACTCGTTATGGTCATTACGAGTTCGTGGTGATGCCGTTTAGGCTCACCAACGCGCCAGCAGTATTTATGGACCTGATGAATCGGGTCTGCAGACCGATGCTTAATCGCTCGGTCATAGTGTTTATTGATGATATCTTGGTGTATTCCAAGACCCGAGAGCAGCACGAGGAGCACCTCAGGGAGTAGTTGGGGGTTCTGAGACGAGAACGGTTGTATGCCAAGTTCTTGAAGTGTGAGTTTTGGTTACGAGAGGTCCAGTTTCTCGGACTTCTCGTTAACCAAGAGGGGATTTTGGTCGACCCGGCCAAAATCGAGGCAGTCATGCAGTGGGAGGTGCGGAAGTCTCCTTCGGACATTAGGAGTTTTTTGGGATTAGAAGGGTACTACCGAAGATTCATTCGGGATTTCTCTAATATTTCAGTACCCCTCACTCGTCTGACGAGGAAGGGGGTGGATTTCCGGTGGGGCCCTGAGCAGCAGAGGGCGTTTGAGACCCTCCGTCAGCGGTTATGCGAGGCTCCAGTCTTGACACTCCCGGAGGGAGTTGAGGATTTTGTGGTGTTATGTGATGCATCCATCACAGGTTTGGGGGTGGTCCTCATGCAGAGAGGATGAGTGATAGCTTACACATCACGACACCTGAAACCGCATGAGACTAGCTACCCTACGCATGATTTGGAGCTAGGAGCAGTGGTGTTCGCTCTCAAGATATGGAGACATTATCTATATGGGGTTCGTTGTACCATATACACAGATCACAAGAGCTTGATACACATCATGGATCAGCCGAACCTGAACATGAGGCAACGCAGGTGGCTGGATGTAGTCAAGGACTACGATTGCGAGATCCTTTACCACCCTGGTGAAGCGAATGTGGTGGCCGACACTTTGAGCCGCAAGTCAGCTAGGTCTTCCACCCCAGCGATATGTATGAGGATAGCGGTGGATTCTCCGCTGGTGAGCTTGATCAAGGATACTCAGGTTGAAGGCATGCGACCGGAGAACTAGAAGATGGAGAGGATCAAGGGTGAGAACTCCCGGTTTGTTCAGGATAGTCGGCGATTGTTGACCCGATGCGGTCGGGTATGGGTTCCGATGACGGGTGGGGTCAGACAGACAGTCATGGAGGAGGCTCATAATTCTCACTTCTATATTCACCTAGGGGCCACCAAGATGTACCGAGACCTGAGTTTAAGTTACTGGTGGCCATGCATGAAGCGAGAAATTGCTTGGTATGTTGAGAGGTGCTTGACCTGTAGGATGGTCAAGGCCGAGCATCAGAGGCCGCATGGTAAGCTGCAACCCCTTTAGATTCCCATGTGGAAGTGGGAACAGATCACGATGGACTTCATTACCAAGTTGCCAAGGACGCCGAAGGGATTTGATGCTATATGGGTCATCGTAGATCGATTGACCAAGAGTGCCCATTTCTTGGCGATACGGGAGAGTTCTTCGGCCGAGAAGTTGACCGACTTATACGTCCGCGAGATCGTTGCTCGCCATGGGGTTTCGGTCTCCATTGTCTTCGACCGGGATCTTAGATTTACCTCTCGTTTCTGGCAGAAGTTCCACTAGGAACTGGGAACGCGGTTACACTTTAGCACAACATTTCATCCGCATACCGACGGTTAGAGCGAGCGGACAATTCAGACCCTCGAGGATATGTTGAGGGCGTGTGTCATTGACTTCGGTGCAAGCTGGGATTCCCACCTACCCCTTGCAGAGTTCGCCTACAACAACAACTATCATTCCAGTATTGGCGCCCCACCTTTTGAGTTGTTGTTGTATGGGCGGAGCTGTTGCACCCCGGTTTGTTAGGGTGAGGTCGGACACAGAGTGATGGGTCGGACGGAGGTAGTCTTGCAGACTACCGAGAAGATTCAGCAGATTAGGCAGCGACTGCAGACCGCTCAGAGTCGGCAGAAGAGTTACGCCGACAGACGACGATCTGAGTTAGAGTTCTAGGTTGGGGACATGGTACTCCTGAAGGTCTCGCCCTGGAAGAGTTTGATCCGCTTCAAGAAGAGGGGGAAATTGGGTCCCTGATACATTGGGCCGTTCAGGATCATTTCCAGGGTTGGCAAGGTGGCGTACAGGTTATAGCTACCGGATGAGCTCAATCAGATCCACAACACGTTTTGCAGTTGCGAAAGTGCATTATGGATCAGGAGGCAGTGGTGTCGTTGGATGATATTTAGGTCGATGAGCGCCTGAATTACGTGGAGAGGCCTGTGGCCATACTGGAGAGGAAGATGAAAGTTCTGCGGAACAAGGAGATACCTTTGGTAAAGGTACAGTGGGAGCATCGGAGGGTATCCGAGTGGACGTTGGAGCCGGAGGCAGAGATACGGGAGCACTATCCGGAGTTATTCACCGCAGCAGACTTCGAGGAAAAAGTCTAGTGCAAGCGGTGAAGAATTGTAACGCCTCGATCCTTAGGTATTAATTTCTGATATAAGATTTTTCTTGATTTCAAGGTCTACCCGACGAGTTGGTTGCCCGATTCGTCACCGAGTCCAAATAGGGACTCGACGAGTAGGAGCTGGAGGATGAAACCCTAATTTCCGGGGTTTTGCACCCTGTTTAAAGGATCATTGGCCTCCCCAGCCTCCCCTTTCACAACCCCTTATCATTCCAAAACCCTAATTCGTGTGTGTATTCTACATTGATGTGTTAAGCTTCGAAGAAGGATTTTGGTGAGAAAAGCTTGGGAAACAAGTGATTAGAAGCAAGGAATTCGTAGGAATCGGAGATCTACTTCAGTTGACACTCTTTTGAAGATATTAAGCTGTTGCCTTGGATCATTTCTTCCTAGATCTCTTTTGGGTGGGTTTTTAGGAAGCCTTTCTTGTGTTTGAGCTAAGATCTGAAGTTGCAACTTCATATCTGAGCTCTCTTTGGTCTCTAAGTACATAAAGTTGTCAAGGTTGGCAAGTATGAACCTCCCCTCAAGTGTACGACTTCTTTACAAGCTTGATTTTGTCATTTTAAGACTTTAGAGCTTTGCATTCAGGTAAAGTTTGCAACTTTACGTGATAAACATTCCTTGGGAAGCTGGATTTGCAATATGGAACCTTAGCATGGCTTAAAAAGCATCTGTATGGATGAAGGACTGAAGGGACTCGACGAGTTGCATGGTCAACTCGGCGAGTCCGATGAAGATAGTCGTGGGCTCGACGAGTTACTTGAGTGACTCAGCGAGTCGGCTAGGGTGTTTTCCAACCTTTGGACACATTTGAACTTGGCGAGTTGTAAGGGAAACTTGACGAGTTGGCCAAGAAGTTTACGGCTGCAAACCGTACGAGCTGACTATTTATGCAAGGAACTCGGCAAGTAGCTAAGTGTACTCGACGAGTTGAGGTCAACATGGATTGTTGACCTTGATCGTTGACTTTGACTTTGACGAGTTGACTTCTGGGAACATTTTGGGAATTTGGAAATTTTTGAACATGGTTTGATGGTAACTATATGTGGTGGAGTTCGTGTAAGTAATCCGATAGTTTGAGCTTATCTTTCGAGTCGACAGTTGCGAGGTGAGTTATCCTCACTATATCAATAGGGTCTAAGGCACCAAGGCCGGCCCTTTATGGATTCGTATCCGGATTATGGCATGATAGGTTTATTGTTTACATCCTGGTAGTTAGGATGGTGATATGCTTATGCTTAGTGACCTGGTTAGGTCAGTGTCCTGATTATAGGATGATGCTATGCTAGTGACCGGTTAAGTCTGTACCCCGATTATTGGGATGTTGTTATGATTAGTGATCTACTAGATCGGTTTGACAGTTTGAATGATATGAGCTAGCGTATGATATTTATGTGCACATGTTTGTCGATTGGCAGTTGGGTTGAGGCGGTCCTGCTTCGTGCTGTAGGCCAACATACCCGGTGAGCGGTCCGGATAGGCTGTAGGCCTTGCGAGGCGGTCCAGTCAGGCCGACGGCTCGGGAGCGATCCAGATAGGCTGTAGGCCTTGCAAGGCGGTCTAGTCAGGCTGAAGGCTCGTTATGCATGTTGTTCTATATTTGTTGATACAATATGATTATGGTTATATGAGGTTGGTATTTTGGGGGTAACTCACCTAGCTTTCGGGCTTACAGTTTCAGTTTACTGTTTCAGGTACATCAGGAGATCGCGGCAAGACAAAGGCGTGATCGTAGTGCTCCTCCTATTTTGTTTATGTTTCTAGGAAAAAATCTGATATTATACATTTTGAAAACAAGTTTGTAATGATTTAATGGTTTTGAAATGTTTTTAAAAGTTCAAATATGGCATGATTTTATGGGTGTTACATCTTACTTCCTTTTGGGACCATCTACATCACCAATTATATTCTAGCAAATTTTGAGTGCATTCAACATCTTTTCATCAGAGAACATGAACATGGAATGTTCTATCTTGACAATAATGACGATGTGTGCCTCCAACGGTTTCTTCATCTTCACAAAGATCCTATTGAACATCTCTTACTTTTGAGATTGGGAATGCAAAGGAAAACCAGAAACTGACTGCTATCGCTGGATTATCTCTTATGAATGTGAAAAAAGAAGAGATGAATTAGCTTGTGACGATTACAAATGGGTTAAGCCTGAGATCATCTCATATGCTGAAAAAGTCCTATTTAAAGATATTTTGGAACAGGATTTGACATCGTCAGATTGGGGGAGATATAAGGTCAAAACAATATAATCTGATCTGTAAAACCTTGATCATGCTGAACACATCTTCAGCACCAAAGATAATGATCAGGCTTCTGAACACAGCGTAATATATTACTTGTTAGCTAAGTTTCATGAACTTGTATTTTGTGATAAGATTTGTTTTGTATAGTATATGTCTTTCATATATGGTAGTAATCAAAGTTATTCAAATCCATGATATGTAAGAATTTGAATCTAATATAGTCATCAACCTAGTATATAAGTAACACAAGGGTTGCATGAAAAAATTGCTTTGTACACTCTCTCTTTGTGAGAGATTTTCTTAATCAAATTTGTTTTTTTATTAATCTCTTCTTGTTCTTGTCATTGTTCGATTACTTATGTTCCTATTTCGATCCTTCAATAAGGAACGCGATGTTCATGGAGGGAGGCAGACACAAAAAGAGAATGAAAATAGAAGGGAGATGGGTAAAATTATGGTATTGGGTTTTTGTAGGGTAGGTGTGTGGGATATGGGTTAATTTATTTACTAATTTTAAGAACTAAATGTGTATTTTTAACCAAACGATTAGGATGATTTTTGTAATTTAAATAACTTCTAGAATTACATTGTATATGAATAAAGAAATGAACATGTGTTACTCATTGGTTCCTACACTCCTAGTTATGCATTTTGCATTGAACCTAAACCTATATATATATATATATATATATATATATATATATATATATATATATATATATATATATATATATATATATATATATATATATATAACCCTTATAAAAAAGAGGTCATTCAAATTACTGTGCTTCAAGTTAAATCTTTTCAACTTATCATACTTAATTACTAATTTATTAAACTTTTTTTTACATATATAAGAAATTATTTAAAGTGAATGAAAATTGAAAACAATGTGCTAATAAAGGTATTTTGGCTCTATTTCTCTCTTTTAATTTATATATTTATAAAAACTTTCTTGATTTGGTTTGCTACTTTTAGGGATGTCGAAGGGGGAAAATGGGACGGAGGTTGCATCCCTCGCCCCCGAAATTCCCCCATTCCCCTGCCACCGCCCCAAAATCTCTAGCCTTTTTGCCCCCGCCCCACTCCTAAACTATCGTTATTACCCCCGCCCCCACCCTCGCCCACAATTGATTTTTGGTTATCTTTTTTGGGCTAAAAGAAGCTATTTTTTGGATAATAAATAGTTATTTATAGCAGAATTATACATGTTACAAACAACTTAAAAGCATGTTTTTTTGCTGAATTTTGGCAGGTCAAAATCATGCTATTGTTTATTATATTTATATAATTAATATATATAAATAAATATACTTTATTATCGGGGTCCGTTTGGGGGTTGCGGGACGGGATTTCCCACCCCCGCTCCTGCCCCCGAAATTTAAACGAGGGTTAACATTGCCCCCGTCCCCGTCCCCAATTTATTTAATAAAATACCTGCATATGGGACGAGGGCCCCACGGGAATGGGGTCCCGCAGGACTTTTTTCACATCCCTAGTTACTTACATTTGTTTTCTTCCTTTTGTCGTTCTAGCTATATGATATGCATGAAAAAAAGAAAAAAAACGAAAATAGGTAAATCTATCTAAACTCTTTTCTCTATTTAAATTTATAAATTTATAAAAGGTTTTTTATTCGTTTGTGTTAGGTCTATATTTGTTGTGTCAGATCGTTGTGTTCGGAATTTTTGTGTACTTATTCCGATTCCGAAATGGGTCTGTCCATCTTCAGTTTCTTAGCTTAGTCTGTCTATAAATAGCGCACTGTACTCTTTTTTTGTATCTATCTTTTTGTAACTGACATCACTCATAATATAATTCTGAATTGCAAACTAATCTTTGTGCTTTGTTATTGGAGATTAAGCTCATTTCATTCCATACCGTTCTTGTTAACTGATTTGTTTTAGCATTTCATACTGAATATTGAATCTATCGGTCTTATCAATTGGTATCAGAGCAGGAGATAGTGTAATCAATCACTATTCTTCTATCGAGCGAAAGAGGTTTTTTCGTTTAGGGTTTTTCAAAGATTTCTCAGATTTGTTTTTGTGTTATCTCAACTATTTCCGCAATTTGCACTCATTTCTTTGCAAATCGATTTTAGATCAAAGATCTGATTTTCCTATTTTCACTTCAACTCGATTTTTATTTACATATCTGGTTCTATATTATGTTTTTGATTGAAATCTCTCAAAATGTCGAAGGACGACCTACATTCACTCTCATTTAATCTTCCCATTAGTATCGGTTCAACTACAAGGATTCCAACTCTCTTCCCAGAAGATTATAAAGTCTGGGCTCTTCACTTTGAGGATTACTTGCTTGGGATTGAAACGCATGGATCTAGCATCTGGCATGCTATGACTGTGGAGACATACAAGTATTTCGGAAATAGAGAAGAAGTTAAAACTCAAGCTCGGTATGATGCAATTGTTGCTAATGACACAAAAATCACAAATGACGAGAATGACAAGTTAATGTGCAATCTGAAGTCTATGCGAATCATCAGATTTGCTCTTCCTCCAGACAGTTTTCGGCTTGTGAATTCGTATGATACTGCCTAAGAGATTTGGGACAGAATGAAGGAGCTGTACTCTGGTGATGATGATTTGGAACATTCCCTGCAGACTACACTCCTATCAGAATTTGAGTCATTCGTACAAAAGCCAGAAGAGAATATCGAACAGACAATCAATCGTTTCAATAATCTGTTGAGCAGGATGCTAAAGTACAACCTTCACAAAAAAGTCATTGAAGAGAAGGTTACTTTAATGAATGGTCTCAGATCTGAATGGAAGTCAATTCTCTCAACTGAGAAAGCTCATGAACAATTCAAAAATTACTCCCTGGCGAAACTGGTTGTAATTTCTGAAATCTCATGAAGAAGAGGTTACGAAGGAAGCAAATCTGGTTTCAAGTGTTGGTTCATTGGCGTTAGTTACGAAAGGCGATAAGCAGATGAAGTCCATTGTTTATGATTCCGAGTCTGACATCTCGGATGATGATCTCTTAAAAGAAGACAAGGTGTTAATGGTGTGCAATCCGAAGAAGTTCTTCAAAAAGAATTCCTCTCGATTCAGAAACAAATACAAGCCGGGTAACTCTAGCCATGAGAAGCCGAGAGAAGAAAATTACAAGAGCTTTCAGAACGATGAAGAGAAGATAGAGAAGAAATTGTTGGGTGACTCTGGATACGATTGAAATTATTGTTATGGTAAGAATCGGTTTGCGAAGGAGTGTATGTTGAGGAAGCAGAAAGAGAAGAAGGAGAAGGTGAAGGATAAATCGTACTACGTTCAGATGATTGAGGAAATCCAAAAGCAGGCAACAAAAAATGCAAAACCGGTGCTGATGGTTCAGGAAGACAGTGATGATGGCAAGGTAGATGTGTGGTCAACAGATTATGAAGATGATGAAGTGAGAAAGCCAACTCATGGAAAATGTTTGGTGGTGAAATCGAAAAATAGTGGATTTGTTGGAAGGTGTCTGATGGTGAAGAATGTGAATTCAGAAGTGAAGGGTTATGCAACGGATGGAGGAAAAGCTACGGCCAACTACTTTACTACAAAGACTATCAAGGAGCACATCAGTGAGTGCGAACAAGTTGTGGATAAGGTACATTCCATTCTTAAATCTCTTAATATTTCTGCATCTTGTTATGATTCTAAACTGACTGATTTACGTTATACAATTTTTGATTTTACCGATAGCTTAAAAATAACCCGTATAAGTCATTCTAATCTGAATGATAATCTCAGTAGGGTAACCTTTAAAAATGAGGAGAGGAGAATAAAAATAGAGGCATTGGAAGTAGAGCTGAATAGATCGAGAGACGATGTGATTTTACTTAAGAGAGATAGTCGAGTGATTTTGAAACAAAGAAACGTATTTTGTCTGATTGCGAAACGTCTGTATTTTAACATTTCTCAACTGCATTTGAATTGTTAAGTTCGTAGTAGTTTGAATAAAATTATTTTATCTTCCCTTGAGTTACAAATAAGATGAAATTGATGCAGAATGCTATAAATGTGAATCTATTGTTTCTTCAGGAGATGATGTTTCTGATTCGTATAAAGTTGGACTTGAAAAAATTGAAGAATTCATTAAGTCCAAAGAAAACAAAAACATGTTGAAAAATGTCTTGGCTGAAGAATATAAAAACGAAATCTAAATGAACACTTCACAGAAGTATAACTCGTTGTTCGAGAAATTGAGTTCAGATAATAGTCTCATTTCTGAGAATGTTTCTGAATTTGATGAAAGTGAAATGAGTGAAATTTCTGTCGAATATGAGATTGATTGTTCTGCTTTTGTCAAAGAAATTGATGAACCAGAGAATAATTTAATTTTGGATAATTCAGTTGAATTTGTTCAAATTGTTGAAAATCCAGGTTTAAAAGTTTTGAAAACGAAAGCAACTATTTTCCCAAGAATTCAGAAAAGCCCTAATCAAGTTTTAGTTACATCAGGACTGGACAAAAATGACACTTCTGAATTAACGTCCATTGTTACTTCTGATAATTCAAAAGGTTGTGAAGATCACTTTTGGTCAAATCCAATTGACAATACAGATGAAATGCAAGGTCTTTTGGAAATGATCTCTTGGAAATCTAAAGGAAAATACAAATACATTTCACAACCTATGAATCGTATAACTAATAGTTAGATGATCTAGCAGGACCAAGTGGTACAAAAGATGTATCAAGTGATTCTTCGTTTGAAAAGCGTAATTTGCCTCAAAGAAAAGCAAAACCGAAAGCAACTATTCAGAAATAAATTGAGGAAATCATTGAAAGAAAAAGGCAAATGAATGTTCGATATAAAAAGAACTTAGCCAAAAGAAAACAATTTTGGAAGAAAAGAATGAATTCTAATCAAAGTTCTATTTGTTCACCAAAATCTATAAATCAGAATAATAATTTGTCTCAAATTGAAAAACCAAAATCGTGTGGTTCTCCAAAAACTCAATTTTCAAAACAGGTTGTTAAAACAAAAGATGTTTATGTCAAAAAGAAAGTTGTTTCCACACCAGAAGTTACTCTTGAAGAGTATGAATTAAAATTGAGAAAGGAAGAAAATGATTTTATGGAAAAGATGTCTTTGCATTACAAAAGCACATTAATAATAAAGGACCAAATTTTTTTGAAATAAATCTTTGTGATAACAAAATGAAGGTTTACAAAGTGGAGAAAGGAGCAAACTAGACTTTGATCAAAAAATCCTTTTGGATAGATAAAACAAAATTTTATCCAATCAAAACAAACTTCTCACAAGGACCCAAGTCGGTTTGGGTTCCTAAATCTCATTAATTTTGCAGGTGATGTGCGACGAATAGTATAATTCGGAATGGTACATAGATAGCGGTTGTTCGCATCACATGACCGGAAGGAAATCAGAACTGAGAGAGTTTCAGACATTAAAGGACGGTGGAAAAGTAAAGTACGGAAATAACGCAACTGGTGAAATAAAGGGTTACGGAATAATAACCAATGACGAGTTCACAATCCGAAAGGTAGCGTATGTTGAGGGTTTGCAACATAATCTGATCAGTGTTTCACAACTGGTTGTAGGTACATGGCTTAAAGTTTCCTTTGATGATGAAGGTTTGGAAATCATCGAGAAGAAAACAAAAGTTGTTATTCTAAATTCGAAAAGAAAAGGAGAAATGTACCCTCTTAACCTCAATCTGATTCAAGGCAAACCTTCTATTTGTCTACTCACGAAAGCGTCTTCAGACGTTAGTTGGTTATGGTATAGAAGGATTTCTCATCTGAACTTCAAGGATATCAACAAGCTCGTGTTTGGTGACCTTGTTCGGGGTCTTCCACTTTTGAAATTCGAGAAGGAACACTTGTGTGCTGCATGTGAACTTGGAAAACAAACCCGAAAGAGTCATTCATCCATCATGAATACCAACATCATCGAACCACTTGAGTTAATTCATGTTGATCTTTGTGGTCCATCGACAATAGAAAGCATTGGCGGTAACAAATATATTTTGGTTATTTTTGATGATTTTCGCGATTTTCTTGGGTATTCTTTCTTAAACAGAAATCAGAAGCTACTCAGAAGCTGATCAATTTTATCAAGCAAGTGGAGCTGCAGTTACGAAAGCCTGTTCGGAATATACGAAGAGAGAACGGTTCGAAATTCAAAAATCAGGCATTAGAAGAATTTTCACGAACAAAGGAATTTCTCACAACTTCTATTTGCCTTACACTCCATAGCAGAATGGTGTAGTTGAAAGATAGAACCGTTCTCTGTATGAAGTTGAAGGACAATGCTCTCGTTTGCGAATCTACCTTTGTATTTCTGGACAGATGCCATAGCTACAGCCTGTTTCACTCTGAACCGATCTTACATAAATAAATGTTTTCTGATTGCTCCATATGAGATTCTGAACAATCGGAAACCTAATGTTAAATTTTTTCGTGTGTTCGGCTCTAGGTGCTTTATATTCAATTCCAAGGAACATCGGAACAAATTTGATGAAAAATCAGACGAAGGTATATTACTAGGATATTCTTTGACATCAAAGGTGTACCGTGTTCTGAACAAAAGATCCAAGAAAATTAAAGAAAGCTACTATGTCACTTTCGATGATAACTACGTTAAGAAATATCAAAAGAGAAATTACCAATTGGATAAGATCTTTCCATCCACAAAATTCAGAAACTATTCCTCTGATGAATATATATGAAGACTTTCTGAATTTGTTTGACGAACCTAAAAAGGAATTCCCTTCGGAATCCAAAGCCAAGGATATTCAGGAAGATGAATTACTAAAGATAATTGATGATGCTGCTAGAGACATTGAAACTCCAAACGATTAAGTGATTTTTGATTCAACTGATCCTCCATCTCCTTCCGAACCTCATAATAATTCTACATTCAAGGGGGAGAGTTCCACACCAACTGCTGAACCAAGTACAAATGTCCAGGGGGGGATCATGAGCCTAACGACTCTGACGCTCAATCAGATGTTGTTGCTAAAATTGATTTTGTTTACGATCAAAACTTGCCTCCATTAACAAAGTGGACCAGAGATCATCCGAAATCCCAAGTGATCGGAGACACTTTCTCGGGGGTTCTCACACGCACACAACAAAAAACGAAGCAAAATGCTTTATTTTCGAAATTATAATTTTGCATGTTTAATTCTTTTGTTTCTAAAATTGAACCTAAAACTATAAAAGTTGCACTTGATCATGCAGATTGGGTTCAGCCAATGCAAGAGGAGCTAAATGAGTTTGAAAGGAATAAATTATAGACATTGGTTCCCACTCCAGAAAATGTTTTGGTTGTTGGTATGAAGTGGGTGCTCAGAAATAAAATGGATAAAGAAGGAAATGTAATTCGAAACAAAACACGTCTGGTCGTTAAAGGCTATTGCCAAGAAGAAGGCATTGACTATGAAAAGACGTTCGCTCCGGTGGTATCTTATAAGAAAGAAGGAGGCATATAGTATCTTATAAGAAAGAAGGTTTTTATTTTGAGATGTTAGCTTAAATCTTCGAAAGATTTTCATTCATGTATGTTTTCTCCTCTGAAAACGCAGTTACTCATTATATTCATAATATATCGATGAATATTAATCAAGCTCATACTTGATAATCATGCATGAATGCATATCTATGTGTTATATTAGTTTCTGATCAACTATTGAACATGTTCAACAATAGTTGAAAACTTTCTAGTTCCAAACTATGATGAATTTAGTTTATGGTTCTTTAGCTCTTAAAGTTCCATATAGCTCCCACTTAGAAAAAACACTTTCTATGTAGATATCTTCTGGAATGGCAATTAGTGGGATTAGTAGAGACTTCATTTTAAACAATCATTTAGGATAGTCTACATAAATGCAATTAGCAGATATTAGAGTGAGTTAAGCTTATTGTCTAACATAAGCTCCATAACTCCATACCTTATAGACAAGGATAAACCATTACATCATTAGTCTAATGAAAGTATTTAATGTACTTGTTTGGTTAGAAATATATATATTAAATATATATTTTTTGCAGTAAGCATAATTCCAAAGTTTTATAAAGTAAATAGTTCTTTTAGAACATCATATAGTAGATTGAAAGGTCTATTTTTATCCACTTCAAAAACTTGTACTATCGCCATTCAGCTAGGGCGAGGTGACCCCATCCCACTAGAGAATACGAAGGTTACCTCGAACATCAAAAGATAGATCTAAGTGTCCAGGTGATTTTGTGCGACAAGAACCATACTAATTACGAGTGAGTGTTTTTCTCGGAATGAGTTGTGAATCGATTCCACAACTCCTAAGATGTTCCAAGAATGACTTGGTTTACAAAACTTACTTTCTTTATCACAACGAAAGGTTAATGATGATCTCATTATGTTGTAATTTATTCTTCACTATGAAAAAATTTGAGCAAATAAAAAAGTTTCAACAATAATGAATAAAAGTTGTCAGTGAAATTGACTAAGCATCTATAACCAACTCTATTAATCGATTGAAAAGATTACATACATCACTTATGTATAATCCTTTGTCGAGCCTTTTGTTCTTTAACTACTAATAGATAAATACACTTGCGAATCATTTTCCTATATAAATAGGATTCATATATATCAAATGAATCAAGCTCATTTTCCTTCATAAATTTCATCCTTTTGAAGTTGGTATATGTATTTCATATTTATATAGTCATGATGATTATGACATAGATAAGTTTCAATCAAATATCATTTGATTATACAGGTGTTATCTTTAGAACTATTAATTTAATGAAAGCTTATAGATTTACTTCATAAATGAGATTATGAGAAAATACTCTTTAACACAGAATACATCGTTCCAGAACATGAATGTGAACATCCATTAAACGATAAGTAAATCTAGATTTATTCATAAATTTACAACTTTTACATGTTCCTAAAAAAATGGTACAAAAACATCTATTGTTTAAATTAAGACTATAACAACACTTGTTATATCTTCAACACGAAATCTCATTCATATGTAATCAGTTGATTATTTCTTCGAATCATTATCACATAATACCAGTTATTAGTGTCACCTGAAGTATAACATACTTAAGTGAATAATGGAAACATAAATAGTTCTATTCTATAGATATCTGAAGTCTTGTCTAATTCAGACTTCTTCAGCTCGATGAGATTAGGAAGCAGTTCTCTTTTAATGTCCAGTTTCTTCCACAATAGAAACAACATTAATCATTTAAATCCTTCCTTGATTTCTGGGTTTATGTTGTATTTCCCTTAACTGAACTATAAGTCTATCTGAGTACACAATCTCTTAGACTTCCATTATTCAATTCTTTAATAGACTTGAAGCACTTTCTACTATTCTGATTGAATATTTTTTTTCTTGATGAGACATATGATATGTTTCATAATTATCCAAGACTTTCTTCAAGTCAAGGTTAATTACTCTAGTATGATGTGAGACACATCAATATCATCACAATAATACTTCCATCGAAGTATCATGATCAGACTGACTGGCTTGCAAAGGTTGTTTAGGTATGAGATCTTTTAGTACATATACTTTCTATTTATGCTTAAGGTAGAACCTCAAGATATTATACCAGTTATAGAAATTATAACGATCAAATGTTATTATCTCTTGAAACTCAACAAGATAGAGGTTTTATAAGGCATAAGAGTATTAACATTTATTAACAAAATTTAACAAAGTTTCATTTAGTATTTTCGATATTAAGTCTTTAAAAATTAACACCTTTTATTGATTCTTAAAACATTAATTTACTTAAGTCTAGGATCCAAGTAACAAAACAAGTAAATGGTTAGGTGACCTTTATCCCATTAACTTATTCAAACTCAGTAGGTAGCGATTACCAATTGCATACAATATGTAATTCATAGATTATGTGATCCTAAACAACTATTGCTTAACTTGGCATGTTTATCCCATCTATGCCTCAGACCTCTCATGTTTAGGTAACCTTTATCACACAAGATTTTGATCAAGTCATCCTACTTGAAACAACTTGTACTATTGCAACTAACTAGTGACAAGGTGACCCTTTAGACACCAGAAACTACAAAACTACCCCGAACATCATAAGATAATCCTAATGACCAGGTGATCATGTGAGACTAAGACCATACAAATGATACCAAGTTTTCTTCAAAAGGACGATAATGAATTGCATTTTTAAGAAAAGGTTTTATATATGTTTTACAATTATAGTTATAAAAACATGGTCTCATGAATATTTCATGCATCCAACAATTCATGTAACCTTTTATAAAAATTATAACTCTTGTTATAAATTTCTTTAGGTGTCAAATAAAACTTCATTTTATTTGTCATTAGCCGCAATCAATTATAAACCAAAATACGGTTTTTTGAAGTTTAGTCGTAGAGCGGTTTTAAGAACCGGTAATACTCTTAATAAATCTTCATTTTATACTTAAGACTTGGAGTTTTGGATGAGTTCTAAAATCACAAATTTAAATCTCCTTTTAACAATCAAAATCACATGACTTCATGAATTTTGTAGAATAAACTCATTTTATTTTATAAACTCAATTTTATGCATCTTATAATAAAAGTCATATTTTGATAAACCAAAACTTGGGTGATGATACTTACGTTTTAAATCTCATTTGTCATGCATAAAACAAAATATCAACATGTTGCGTTATGTTTAAAACTGTAACATCCCAACTCCCAGGTATAATATTCAATTAAATATATTCATTTTGTCAGGACAACTCGACGAGTTGGAGGCCCCAACTCGCCGAGTAAAGATCGAGATGGCCACGTGATTTTTAGAGTCTACTCGACGAGTTTGAGGGACCCGACTCGACGAGTAGGATCTGGGTGTGAAAACCCTAATTTTCAGGGTTTGCACCCTATTTAAAGAACCTTAAGGCCTTCATTCCGCCTCCCTGATCACTTTAGCACCCTGAGAGAAACCCTAAACGAGCTGGTATCATCTGTGAGAGAGGGAGAGAGGCTAAAAGTGTGTGATTTGGTACATTCTTTGAAGGAGTTGGAGGAGCAAAAGGCTTGGAAAGAGAAGGAGCCCTTGGATCCAGTGTTCTTTCAGTGCTAGCTACTATTTGGAGGTAAAAAGCTATCACCTTGATCATTGTTTGGTTAGATCTCTTCACTAGGGGGTTTGTGGCCATTTCCATCTTCTCTTTGAGTACTTAAGTTGTTTGAGCATGCCATGAAGTTGAGACTTCAGATCTGGACAGTATGAGGTCCCTTGGGCCTAAAGATTCAAGCTTTATCAAGCTATTGGCCAACTTCCATACATTAAACCCTCTATTGAGCTTTTTTTTGGCATTTTGAGCCCTTAATGCCATGCATGGACGTAAAGGTTGCAGCTTTGCGTGATACTTCAGCCTTAGAAGGCTAGATCTGGAGTATGGGGCCTTAGTTCTGCTTAAAAACTTCTGAATGAGAAAATGGATTGAAGGTACTCGACGAGTTGATGAGCCAACTCGACGAGTTTGGTTAGGGTTTTCCCAATTTCCTGGACACGTGCAAACTTGACGAGTTGGTGAGACAACTCGACAGTTGAGTTGGGTTTTTCCCGATTTTCTGAGAACAGGAGGAACTCGACGAGTCGCATAGGTGCACTCGACGAGTTGGGTTAACGTGGACTGTTGACTGAAGCATTGACTTCCATTGACTTTTAGGGTTTGGTCAAATTATGGACCTTGGAGGCCATAGAGGGTAAAATGGTCTTTTCACCCTTTCCAAGAGTTAGTAAAGGGATTAGCTTAACATCTTTAGAGTATTTTTTATAAAGTGTTAATTTGAGATGATTATGATATGTAGGTGGAGTCTAGACCGATCGTTGAGTACGAGACATATCTGCTTACTTACGAGGTGAGTCTTCTCAGTATACTTAGCTTACTGTGTGACCAGAGGGACTTATTTGAGTTATTGACCGGAGGGTCTTATTTGAGTTACTGACCGGAGGGTCTTATGTGCTTAATTCTGAGTTATTTGATATCATGCATTTTGTCTTTGTGATTTATGATGTACATTATTCTGTGCCTTATTGAGTTAGGACCGGAGGGTCCATACCGAGCTGTGATATCGGAGGGTCTTCACCGAGTTACCGGACTGGAGGGTCCGACCAGAGCTGTGAGACCGGAGGGTCTTCATTGAGACACATGACAGACGGGTCCTTATTGAGATATAGCCATGAGTGGCTAATTATTTGTGTGTGGTATTTTCGGGAACTCACTAAGCTTCGTGCTTATAGTGTTGTGTGAAATGTGTTTCAGGTACCTCACATGATCGTGGGAAGGCACCAGATTGATTGTACACACCAGCTTGAGATTATGCTATTTTGAGGATTCTGGGATATTGTTAAACATTTTGTTGTCTTGAGTTTTGAACAACTTATACATTTGGGTTTTGAGAAATGTGAGATTGTGTTTATGTGGTTTCAAAAATGAAAAAAATTGTTTGAAAATTTAGAGTGTCACAAAAACACCAAAAATATATATTAAGTTTTGATGCAAAAAAAATTAATCAGTAGTTTTATTATTTGTTGTTATAATGCTATAAATCGATTATAGTCTTTTTAATAAAACCTTATTATTTATTGTAAATACATGGAGTTTATATAATTTTTAAACATATTTTAAGCCATTTCAAATATTTTAAATTTGGTTATTTATAAGTTTTACAAAAAAATTATTTTCAACAAAAACAATCGATTGTTAACCGGTAAATCGGTAACTTTTAAAAATGTTTTTATAAATATCCATTTATAACCATCTTATGTTATCTTTTTATTATTTTTTACTCAAACTCTAAGTGATATTATCTTATGTTAAAATTTTGTTTGACATGTAAAACTCATTTTTATACACAAAACATAACATACAATAACATAAAAATAAACATCACATGCATGCATTATAATGTGTGTAAACCAAGCCATCTCTAGTAATAATTTTTGTGAGCCATCACAAAAGTTATTAAGTCTTTCCTAAAGGACTTAAGGGATACTTCAAAATGCCTTCAAGCTCCCACTTGCCAAGTCAACTCTTGTTTGCAAAAGGATTTCAAGTCTTAATGTTGTAAAGGTTGTTGCACTTAAACCATTAAGACTATAATTAATCCCAAAACCAAAAGTAGAAACTATGGTTGGGATTATGGTCTCAAATGGTTAAGTCGTCTTCAAAGTAGCCATTTCTTCATCTTGTTACATTTAAAACGACATACAACTAGTCTAACTAATTTATTACAATAAATCAATAAATGAAAAAAGTACCTATTTATATATTACATCTTATGAATAAACAAAATAACAACCAAACACAACACAAAGGTCCAAATGACCTGTTTATACACAACAACATATCAAATATTATAACAAACAACTCTTTTTTTTTCTAATGCAACTTTTATATAACCAAAATGCATGAAAAGTAGTTATATATAAAAATAAACAATTGTAACCAAGAAGTTGTCTCCTTTAGGCAGTTCAATCCCTTTCCGTGCATTAAAACCTTGTACGAAGACTAGTTTTGGTGTTTTGGCCATGTGAGGCCTTGCATGCACGTAAAGTTTGCAACTTTACGTGACATCTACACTAGGAATGGCTAGATCTGAAGTTTGGGACTCTAGATCCCACTGGAAAAGGCCGAAAAAGAGAAGAACTAAAGGGACTCGCCGAGTTCTTTAATCAACTCGACTAGTCGGCCAAGGGTTTGCGGTCAAGGGGTTTTCGACTCGATGGGTTTCAGTTCAGGAGTTTGCGGTTGAGAGTTTACGGCCACAAACATTAGGGAACATGACAAGTCACTCTAATGACTCGGCGAGTTGGCGAATTAAGCAAGGAACTCGGCGAGTGATCGGTTATACTCGACGAGTCAAGGTCAACATGGACTGTTGACCTTGACTGTGAACTTTGACCTTGACCTTGATTTTAACTAGGGTTGATCTGTGAGTATTTTTGGGATGGTGTTAAGTTAATCACTTGATGATTATAGGCAGTTGAGAAGGAGCAGCGTGTGGGATATATTTGACTTCAGCTTACCAGTTCAGCCTTTGAGAGGTTAGTCTTCTCACCATACCAATGGATCTAAGGCACCAAGGCCGACCCATTTTATGTTATGTGGATTGTTGAATGATTATGCGTTACGATAGTATGACATTTGCATGGAAGACCACGTGGGGGTTCCCGTGGCATTTAGTATAAGACCTTGGAAGGTTTCTATGGCATCCTAGTATATCTGCTTGTATAGTTTGCATTATGTCTTGTTTGGTAGTGAAGACCTTGTGGGGGTTCCCAAGGTAGGAAGACCTTGTGGGGGTTCCCAAGGTAGGAAGACCTTGTGGGGGTTCCCAAGGCAGGTAAACCATGTGGGGGTTCCCATGGCAGATAATACCACGTGGGGGTTCTCGTTGCATTAGGTGTAAGACCCTGGAGGGTTTCCATGACTTCCTTATATGTTGTATGCATGGCTTATGTGATATGTGTAGCTATTTGATATGTGTTATGTGGTTTGTGTGTGGAGTATGCTCTGCGGGACTCACTAAGCATTAGCTTACAGTTGTGGATTTGTTTCAGGTACATCTGAGCCCAAGGGCAAGGGCAAGGGCAAGGCGTGATGACGCGGCGTGCACTCTCTCACCGACATTTATGGGACACTCTGATATTTTCGAAATAAAGTTGTAAAGGATATGGTTTTGAAAACAATCGTAACTGGTTTTGCGGATGATGAGCACACATTTTGGATAATTAAAAAAGAAAAATTTCTTTTGAAAATGTGGTCGTTACAAAATTAAAACATTATTATATAAATAATTTACCCTCACATGCGTGACTGTGATATTTCTAAAAGCGTAGGAAACATTCTCCTAACCGGTTAAGCTAAAAAGGGATGTTCTCCCATACATGTCTTCCAATCTCATGGGAAAACATATCACCAGCTTACCAAACAGGGGAAATGTAAGATCTGTGGCAAAATCTAAAGTGACAGGGTTTGCTTTATGTGTGTGTATATATATATATATATATATATATATATATATATATATATAATGGTTCAAATGAGGACATTAAACGTGAGGATACTACTTTACTTTATTATTCCGATATGAATTTTGTATATACGACTTTATGTCATTATTCATCAATGAATATCACTACAAGAATTTCGATCATCAGTGGCGACGGGCGTCGCCGCTAAAAGTCCAACATGTTGTCGCTAAAGGGTCGCCATTGTTGGTTCGTCGCTAATGCTCCATTTTTCGCCGCTATTGCTTTCCGTCGCCGCAAAAGGTGCGTCGTCGCTAATGCTCTCCATCGCCACTAAAGGTGTCGCTCCTATTTATATGTATTTCTATACATACAAATGCACATAAACATACATAATTCACATACAAAAATACACATATACATACAAAAACACATACATGTACATAACAAACATACAAAATACACATATACATAGAATTGCACATACAAAAACACATGTACATACATATAATGCATTCAAAATACACATATACATTCAAATGCACATACAAATACACATACAAATACACATACAAATACATATCCACATCTACGAACACAAAATACACATATAAATACATATCCACAAAATCAAAATTTTGATAAGAATAGTGGTGGTGGCGGTATACTTCGGCGAGAACGGTGGGGGGATCTCAAAATTTCAGCAACCATCAAAAATGCTAGAAATTTAGTAGGGAGAAGAGAAAATGAAAAAAAAATGGAGAAAATGGAGAAGAGTGGTGAAATTACAAAGATTTTGGTGAAATTCCCCTAAAGTCGACGATAGTGAGCAGGAAGAAGAAGGGAAAGCACAGAAGATCGGGAAAGAAAGTGAGGACGAAGACGGTTTTATTATCGACGGCCTTTAGCGGCGACGCATACTCATTAGCGGCGACACACCGGAGAGAAAACAACGCGGGGTTTTCTACGTCGTCGGATCAACGCTTAAATCAACAGATGAAATTGAAATGACGTGGATCGCCAGCATAAGCCTTTAGCGGTGACACACCGGAAGGAAAACAATGCGGAATTTCCTATGTCCTCCTAGTCGTTGGATCATCACTTAAATTGACGGATGGGGTTGAAATGACGCGGATCGCCAACATAAGCCTTTAGCGACGACATACACATTTAGCAGCGACAAAAACGCGTTTGTTTTTTGTCGCCGCTATTGCCAGTTTTCCTGTAGTGTATATAAACAATCACACATTAATATTCACATTAAAATTTTACTAAATTAGCACACATATATAAAACTTATAGTAGAATAATAACATAAAAATAAGTATATGAATACTTATATGTTAGTAATTACTACAATATACACACATCAAATTGAAAGCAAAATAATAATGATGTTCTCATGTTCTTATTTTAATTTGTGTCCTCATTTGAACTTAACCTTTATATATATATATATATATATATATATATATATATATATATATATATATATATATATATATATATATATATATATATATATATATATATATAGGGCTAGATTATTTTGTTTCTTACATTTATTGTGTAAATTAAATAATTATTTAACTAAATAAATATAGATATTAAATGATTTCCATAATTATATGTGTATTAAATGATATCCATAATTATAATTTTCTTTTTATGGAAACTAATTAAGTCTGTCATTAATGTCAGCAATAACATTCTTTCAGAATGAATTCGTATCTACGTTTTTATATATGAGTTCGTATTTTGTTTCAGAACTCACTCACTTAAAATACAATAAAGTTGAATGGAAAATGAAGAACGAAAGTGTATTCTAGTAGAATATTCTCTCATTGTTCTACATATGAATTCATTGTGAAAGAATATTATTGTTGACATTAATAACGAATTTAATTAGTTTCCATAAAAATGAATTATAAGTATAGATAATATTTAATATACATATAATTAATACTAAATTCTTATTGGTGCATTCTAGCACACAATAGATGTGAGAAACATTTGAACCTACACCTCTCTCTTTCTCTCTCTCTCTCTCTCTCTCTCTCTCTCTCTCTCTATATATATATATATATATATATATATATATATATATATATATATATATATATATATATATATATATATAAGAGACACACACTACTATAAAATTGCTCTCACATTTTTTAAAACCTTTCTTGAGATGTACATATAGTAACATTTTATTAATTAATATCGTGGGTTGACAAATCTTTCATAATAAAAAGTTAGTTTATACATATTTAAATATCCATAACAGTTCAAATCTATCCCTGTTAGTCAAAGATAATATCAATGACCAAACATGTCCTTGAAACAAGAGTCATAGAATTCATACTATGATATAGGTAGAAATGGAACGAGAGAATAGTTTCCATTCATAGAGGTTATGGAATGACAATAACACGCTTGTATTTAAGCAAATGTACAAGATGAAGATGAAAAAGATACAAGGGTGAGATTGGGAAAGAAGATAAAATTGAGTGGTTGGGATAAAGCTAAGGAGGTGTCATATCAGTAGGGTTATTTGGTTTGAAATAATTTGGAGTAAAGTGTGGCTCAGTCGTATGCACCCCCTGCTAAGTTGCCTTTTGCCCATCTTCTTCACACCAGTGTGCAGGTGTACATCCTATGAAATGACATTTCATCGTAAATGCTTTATCGTTTTATTTTGATACAGCTCCTTTTATCTTCTTCGTGTCGCTAGGCTCCAATATATATTCGTCTAACAATACATAATGTCGACAAAAGTAAAAACTAAAATCACTTTGAGTTGCTTAAGCTTTACGGTCTATAAAAACACAGGAGATCAAGCATTATAAAATTTATGGCGGAAAAGTTAAAAAAAAAAAAAAAGATAATGAAGAGCATGAGTATTAAGGATTGATCAGCATGACTGTCATCGTTGTCAAATACATGTGATATTATTTTTGTTGTTATTATTCGCCCTATATTAGTTTCATGATACCAACTTTGATCAATAAATGCCATATCAAAAAGACAAAACGGCTCTGAAAATTTGCCTCAGATTTGAAGATCATAAACTTCATGCAAAAACCCTACTGTTTGGTTCTTGTAATCATAGAGATACAGATTCGATATGTCTCTGCATATATCACCTTCATTTTAGCTCCATTCCAAACAAGTACACACAGTTTGAAATTATAATGCTTTCATTGTACGCTCAAGCTTATCTCAAACCAATTAAAACCCAAGTAGCCAAAGCGGCTCACGTGGGCTAACCACTGCTACTTTATAATCGTTTAATGTAATGATGGATTATGGGAATGATGAGATAATGCTAGTTGGAAATTGTTTTGGTGTTGTCACGAATCATGTGCCTAAATGCTTTCTGTTGCAAATCAATGAGATCACCTCCCTAAAACACGGTCCTTGCTAGATGTAACATAATTTAATAAGCCAAAGACGTAGTGAATAATTGAAGGGAAAGGCAGACAAGGAGGCATTTTTGTTATTGTATGTGGCATAAGGTCGAATTCATGGCTACAATGTGATCCAACTTGCAAATCTTTCCTTGGAATATGAAATCATATGAATTGCTCAAGGAACATAAAAGCTTTGGTCCCTCCTTTGTTTTTGCTTTAAAGGCATGGGAATATTATAAAACAATCCCAATGTGAATGGGAGTGGGACTTGTGTAATCACTTGTAGAAAGAGGGGGAAAGCTAATCCTGTGAATTCTCTATCTTTTAAAATATTTCAATCATTCCCTTAGTAACTTTAAGTAAGTATTTTTTTTTTTTTTTTTTTTTTTTTTTTTTTTTTTTTTTTTTGTAGGTTAGGAATCCAAATTCTAATTTCTCATTAGGACAGGTTTGGTACAAATCCTTTATAAGCGTTTGGGAGCTTCGTTTTGAATAAAAAATCTCCCTTGACACTACAAAATTTTAGAATTTAGTTTAAACAAAAAATCTCTAAATCTAAAAACCTACCTCTGGTTTTAGAGAATTGACCATTGATTTGACCTTTATCCAAATACCCGGTTTTATGTTAGTTTTAGTAATTTTATGATAATTTGAAACTGTCATATAACAGTTTTCAGATAGATATCATAAATTTTTTGATCTCATTTTATGGTATATACAAAATCATAACATCACAACACTCTCTATTCTTGTTTCTCTGAGTCTTATCCGATTAAAAAAGATTGAGAAGAGTACCATCTAAATACTTTAATCTGAAAGTGTTCAACATGATTATCAAAATATCCAAACCTCTCTATATCCCAAATTCTAACACAAAACGCTATCAGCTACCCGTTATTCGTTACCTATTAGCAGTTAGTTTTGCCGAAAACGCACTTATACATTTTTTTTTATCTATAATATTACTCAATTTGGTCATTAATGGATGGTCTTTTATGGTTTCGAGTAATAATCGGATACATAGCGATATCAAAGCATATATAAAAGTCTTTATCCCAAAATCAAGCCTCGTTGTGAACAAAAATATAAATTATATACAACATTAAAGGTTGTTTTATCATTTAAGAAAATAGATATTATGTATTAAGTTAGACGTTATAATGTTTTTGAGTGATGATGCAAGTTATACTATCCAACTTTGTTGACCTCATAGAAACACCAAGGAGCTCTTATTCTGGATGACGTTAACCTGTAACTATTTTCCGCTCATCCATACCTGCTGGTTAGGTATAACTTATAAGACCAAGATACCTTCATCATATCTCTCGTTTTTTTCCCTTCAAACTGAACATAACATCATACATCATTTACTCTCACTTCTTTCATTTACAAAAAGGCCATATATCATTTTTATACCAAATGATAATGTATTATATAAGTGAGCAAAATAGGCATATATCATTTTTATGCCAATTGAACTTGTATTATATAAGTGAGAAAGCAAACAAAAAATAAAAGTTGGGCTAGTAGATTCCATATTTAGGGCTCCAAAAATACGATAATTCAAAATATTTATTATTTATTTATTTTTATTAAACTTGTTTATTATCTTTAATTATTTACGATCTAAAAATACTTAGACATAAATATTTTATATTCTTTAGTTATATCTTTTATGATTCAAAATTAAATGATTTAAAAAATATAATGATCCATGATTTTTTTTTTGAACAAAAACTTTATTTATTTGAATATATCATTGATCAAAAATCATATAATTCAAAAATGATTTGATTTAAAATACTATGATTCAAAATAATTTGATTAAAATTTTTATGATCAAAAAATAATGATTCAAAAATTATGAAATAAAAATATTATGATATTTAATATTCTTCTTATTTAAAATTTTAAAGTCGTTAAAAATTAAAATTTCAAACCAATATATATAATTTAAAAAATAAAAAAATAATACAAATAACAAAAAAATAAAATAAAAAAATAAAACAAAAAATAAGCAAAAACAGTAGTATCTTCAAATATGTAATAAAGACATAACAAAATAAAAAACAAAAAAAAACAATTTTTTTTTTAAAAAATAACAAAAAAAAAAAAACAGAAAAAAAATAAAAAACGTTAAAACCGAGTATATATCTGTTTTAAGTTTGTTTTTTTGATTTTTTTTTTGTTTTTAAAATTAAAATAAGTAAAAAAAAATACAAAAAAAGGGAAAAAAACTAAAACAAATGAAAATAAATAATAAAACTCACTTAAATGGTGTTTTATGGACGTTCATCGCAGATGATTAAATTTTCGAGTCCGTATTAATTACCACGATCATGGGTCGCATTCGAAAACAATACGCTCATTTATTGGATTTGTCGTTTATGTTATTGACAAATTGGATGGTGGAGAATTGTAATCGCAGTCATCACCGGAACCGAACCACATATAACCGAACCATATATATATATATATATATATATATATATTTCACAAAATTGTCGATAGAACCACATGTCAATATCACATAATTTCGTTGGTTATATATATATATATATATATATATATATATATATATATATATATATATAGATTGTGTACTTTATTTTATTTTTTACTTTTTTTTTACTATAAACCGGTTTGACTTTTAAAGTTTAAATATTATAAAAGTTTTAAGTCATAAGAGATTAATAATGAGATTAATAATGTTTTTTTGAATTATAACATTTTGAATCAAAATATTTTTGGATCATATAAATTTTGTACATAATATTTTAGATTATATCCTTTTAAATCATAATATTTTGGATGACATCATTTTTCGATTATATGATTTTGAATCAAATAATATTGGATCATAATATATTAAACTTAATCAAGTTTTTGCTCATAACTAAGTTTAGATCTTTATTTTTTTCTTTTTAAAATTATATACTTTAAATCATTACTTGTAATTATGAAAAGAGTTCAAACATGGATACTTATAAGACTTAAAATGTGACCCACTTCAAAGGACACAACAAATTGTTTAGGTTTAATTTTCCATACTTAAATAACACGATGTTACATTCTTGTTTCTCTATTTTCTGCTTACTCACATACATCAACAACCTCATTTTCTTCCATATAAATGATTGGAAATGCATGGAATTTTGCTTAGGGAAGGTCGTTCTTCTTAGGTCTAGTATTAACCTCATTGTCCCCTTCGAACACATGGCCGAAACATGTCCAAATTCATTTCAATCTAAAAAATGTCCAGATTCATTTTAGGCTAAACATTTCACTCCTTTGGGACACATATTTGCATAATGCCACTTTTGACCAGACATATGGAAAGTAAGTTCTTCTTTAGGGAGGGATTGTCCATGCCAAACTGTGCCTCTTTCTTCACTCGTTCTCTTTTTATCATCAAAGTTGTTTTTTTTCGTCCCGAACCACCTTCAATTGTTATTTTGTTAACTTGAGTGCGTCTTTCTCTATATCGTGTTCTTCCTACGTATTTTTGAACTTCCTAGCCTTTCTAATCGCATCATACATGCTATGCGAAAAACCCTTAGTCATCATATAATTCCAAGGTAAGCAATTGGTGATTTTCTCACTTTGGTTGGCTCATATAGTGCGCGCCTCCTAGAAAAGCTCATCATCTTTATCAACCTCATGATATATTTGGTAAATTTCAGGTTCCTTTCTTTAATCCAAGGAAGTATTTCTCGAGTTGGCGGATTCCTTCCGTCGTGAAAAATTGCTCCTTAAGTTTCTTAAGAAACTCCTCCCAAGGTAGCATATGAAGTACATATTGACGCAATGTTTGATTCAAGTCAATCCACAACCATAACACATGATCTAGAAGGTTAGTAACTGAAACTCATGTATTTTGGTCAACACAACACTGACATGGGCTGAAAGTTGTCTTGATTATGTTGATCCAGTTATGCAAAACAAGAATTGATTCTTAGTGGTTGGAACCCATTAAAATCTTAATATGTGAAACCCTTCTTTACCACATCTTCCTTATATTGATAAGGCTTGGGTGGTGGTTCATTTTCTAATTAATTGTAGGAATATTTCTAATTCGTTCACTACTAGTGTCAATACACTCTTGGATCATGTTTCAGCATACCAAATTCTTTAAATCTTTTTTTTTTGTTTCTCATCTTGTTTATCGAACATGTAATGGAAAGTAGTCATACACTCTTCTTTCTATTTTTTCACCATCAATTCCGACATATCTTGGAACTTGCTGCATAGTGAATGTCGATTGGATGTTCTCACAACCCCATCTGACACACTTCCAAAAATGGAGCACGATTGTTTCGCATGTTTACCATTATAAGGAATTCTACATGTTAGTTATACAATAATAATAAAACATTCATAACTAAATACACGGAAAACCTAACACCTTATCCTAGGCACATCTTAGGACTAAACCACCATTTTCTACTTGTATTTATGTGTTATGATTTAAGACTAATCACTACTCCAGGAACCTACTTTACTTAACCCTATGCTCTAATACTAAATTGAAACATCCTTCATACATGTGAAATATTTGACCAATTTAAAACTTCTTTTCAAAAAAGTTATGCGGAAAGTAGAGAATGTAATGTTTGGAAAAACAAATTAAGAAAAGTGTTTCAAAAATGATGTGAGGGTGAGACAACCCAATAATTATATCATAAATATAAGTAAAATACTACAAAAAAAACATTGCCTTTTAAAAATGACTTGTATAAACCTTCATCCTCACTATTTGTGTTGACCAGAATACATGTCACAATATATTGCTTCGGCTTGGGAATCGTAGCCAGTAATATCGAGGTTCAACATATTAAAAGTTCAAGAAACTTGCTCTTTCCTTGAACCCATGAACAACTTCCAAAATGTTTTAAAAACACCATAATAGATATAATACTCATATCCTATACAATTATCGTCGCCCAAAATCTTATAGTGGTCACTTGTCGTAATTTAAAATAGCGGTTCTCGTGGTGGAATAGCGGTTTATATATATATATATATATATATATATATATATATATATATATATATATATATATATATATATATATATATATATATATATATATATATATATAGCAGGAAGAACTGAGTTATCAGTAATGTGATATTGGTGAAATATCGGCTGGTATCGGCGATAATCTTGGTTTCAAATTCCTGAATGCTAATTGAAACCGATATTTGGAATACACTCGTGAAATGCTATCCCACCGAGATCTAACTAACATTTCCATGCTATTAATCACTAGTACAAAAATGACATACGGTGACACTTTCTGAAAAATGGTCTGTCACACTTTTTATTAAAAAGGTCACTAAAAAATTTAGAGACTGTTTTTGGATACATTTACATTAGTTTGTGTGTCCACTGTATAGATAATCAAAACGTTAACCACACTTAATTATACCAAAAGTGACAATTATTAGCGACACTCGAAGACTATGGCCATATTTCACTACCAGCCACATTTATAGATTAACATTATGATACTTTTTATATAAGAGACAATACATAGATATCTGGTGACATGAGGCAATTGCATATGTTTCTGTATCATGGTGCTATTTTGACACATGAAATCCAATGTAGCTAACAGGAGATACATATGGCCACATTAAATATTTGTGTGTCCATAGGGTGGCGTTTAGCGGTGAATAAGTAAAAGCAAGAAAACAAGTTAATTTTAGTGGTTTATAGTTATGTGCCTTTTATTATGTGTGACAAAATATGATGAATTGTTTATGAAGAAAAAACAAATATTATGAGTGTAAGTTGCATTTGGTTATGCTTACATTTATTATGTGTGTATATAAGTAAATCTAGTTATAAGAAAAATAATGTCTAATCAGTATAATTATAGTATAGTCATTGAATGTGTGACTATAATTATGTAATTGTAACACCTGTTCCAGGTATTATTTAATTTATCTAAGTTTTAGGGTTTCGTGCATGGACTCGGTGAGTTGGGGTGCTCCAACTCGTCGAGTAATGGCTATTATGAGGACGCATGATTTGGATTCTACTCGACGAGTCGGAAGGCCCCGACTCGACGAGTAGGCGCTGTAGAGAGAAACCCTAATTTTTATGGTTTGCCCCCTATTTAAAGAGCATAATCCGCCTCTTGTGGCCTCCCTTATCACCCTATTAGCCAGAGAAAACCCTAGTTTGACCTTGCACCCTCTCGAGTGAGAGAAAGAGCTTTTGTGAGCAACTTTGGTGTATTTGTGAAGGATTTTAGAGCTTGAAGAAGAAGGAGTAAGGAGAAAAGTAGTAGCCCCGACATCTACTTTGTATTGGCCATCATCTTGAGGTATAAAGTCATTACCTTGATCTCTAGTTGCTTAGATCCCTTTTCTTGGAAGTAAATGGCCATTTTTGGTGCAAAATGGAGTCAAACTCGGATCTGGACTTATCATAAGGATATGGTTCCAGATCTGGACCTCTCTAGGTCTCCAATGACATAAAGTTGCTCACTTTACATATTTTAGCCCCTTTCCATGGAATAAAACCTTGTAGGAAGCTTAGTTTTGATGTTATAGGCTTGGAGGTTCTTTCATGCACGTAAAGTTTGCAACTTTACGTGGTATCTGCACTAGGGAAGGTTGGATCTGAAGTTTGGGACCTTAGATCCCACTAAAATGGCTGAACATGAAAGGGACTGAAGGAACTCATCGAGTCCCTTAGCTGACTCGACGAGTCGGGGTAGGGTTTGTCCGTTTCTGAGTTTCTGAATGATTGCAATGAAGGATTAGGGTTTTGGTCTGAACGGAATTTAGTTTTCTGGACATTTGATGAACTCGACGAGTCATTACGGTGACTCGGCGAGTTGATGCGGGATTCAGTGGAATGGACTCGGTAGGAATTCGACGAGTTACAAAGGTAACTTGGCGAGTTAACAAGTCATACAGCTAACTCGACGAGTTGCTGGATGCACTCGACGAGTTGAGGTCAACATGGACTGTTGACCTTTACTGTTGACCTTGACTTTGACCAGGGTTGACTTTGAGGGTATTTATGGTATTCCGAGATCGTGACAAGTTAATCTTTTTTTTTGAAACAGAAAACTAACTAATCTACTCCTAAATACCACCTATGTCTCCTAAGAAACTTGAACCCATGACCTCTCATTTGAGAGAGCCACTCCTTACCGCTAGGCCAAAGGCCCTTTGGTCGTGACAAGTTAATCACATGATGATGATAGGAAGTTAAGTTGGAGCAGTAGGTGGGATATATTTGATTTTAGCTTGTTAGTTCAATATTCGAGAGGTAAGTCTTCTCACCATACCAATGGGTCTACGACACCAAGACCGACATATTTTATGATATGTGGTACACTAGCTGTACTAGAGATACGTTGTGTGATAGTTAGCTATATGCTAAGTGGTATGCTAGTGATTATATGATATTTGCATGGAAGACCTCGGGGGGGGGGGGGAGCCCGTTGCAGTTGGAGATAAGACCATGTGGGGGAGCCCATGACACATTGGAGTAAGACCCTGGAGGGAGTCCATGACATCCTTATATGTTTATGTATGAGTTATGTAGTATGATAGATACTTCTGAGATATATAATATGCTAGTTGATTATTATGCTATTGCATTGAAGACCTCGGGGGGAGCCCGTGGCAGTTGGATATAAGACCATGCGGGGGAGCCCGTGGCATTCCTAGGTAAAGATCATGGTGGGAGCCCATGACATGTAGGTATAAGATCATGGGGGGAGCCCACGACATCCTTATATGTTAGTATGCATGGCTTATGTGATATACGTAGCTTTTATAGCTAATATGATTTGCGTTATGTAGATTGTGTGTGGGGTATGCTCTGGGGGACTCGCTAAGCATTAGCTTACAATTTATGGATTTGTTTCAGGTACATCTGAGTCCAAGGGCAAAGGCAAGGATTGATGGTGCGGCGTGCACTCTCTCTCAGGCATTTGTGGGACACTCTGATGTTTTGGAATAAAACTATTATTGTTATTAAATGGGAAACAATTGTATTTGGGGATCTTATGGTTTGTGGAAAATATTTGACTTATTAAAAATGAAAATTTTCTTTTGAAAAATTGGGTTGTTACAGTAATGGTCATTCCTTTTGTACTAGTTTGTGTATAAATTTAAAGAATAGTCTTCATCAAAATACCCTTTGTTGAATAGTCAAACATGTGACGTATATAGAGCCATTGACTCAAACCCAACCGCATAACTTATTATTAGAGTTTGGGATAGTTTTTGCAAAATAAAAAAAATGTAATAATTGTCCTTTTATGACTAATGGAATTACCTACATCAAATGATTTTTGGTTATAAATCAATTTGACTTTTGGGACCTATTTTGGTCATATGATAGTTGGAGTGATGCCAACATGTACAAAATAAATGATTAAAGTTGCATCTGAAGGGCTCCTTTAAGTCGACCAAAATACCCTCTAGAAGGGGACGTAAATTGTTACTACGGTCTGTACCAATTTCTGCATCTTGAACCCCAAAAAATGTAAAAGACCATATTGCCCTTTTGTAGTAAAACAGTCCCAGTTTTCTTATTATATTTCATTTTAGAGCTAAAAATCCAAACCAAAACAACTCCCCATAGAGAATACCAACAATAGCATTCAACTTTAAAATGCCCCTTTTCCACTTCTGATCACACAATTCAAAAAAACAATGAAAATTTGAATGACTAAATAGATAAATTGTATTAAATATGAATTGGCAGCATTGTGCAGAAACAATACAATTAAAAGGATATTAGCATATACTAAAATCTTATAATTATATCTAACTACCAATTTTTTAAACTAAGAAATATAATAAGGGTAATATTGTCAATTTGGGGCCGAAACACCATACGGAGTAGTTACTAGCATGCATACTGACACAAACGTCCAAACAAATTTCCAAGCAACATTTTCTTATCTTTTATGGAAGTAACTATCCTTTTTTGAACACTCGAGAGTGAACAACAAAGTATCGCATCATCTGTCAAGACCTACAATGAAATGATTTATCTTTACCATAAATAACCATAATGAGTAACAAAATACCTTAAAATAACCATAATGGTGAAGAGGTTATATGTTTGTGGGTTGAAATTATCTTCAAATATGATACTACTTAGAATCCTTTCACGACAAAACACTAGGATCCAGGTTTGGCCTTTACCTTCTACAAACAAAAGTAAATATTATAATATGTTAAAAGATGGAATAATAATATTGCTACAAATTAAAAGCATGGCATATTAAAGTTTCATATGAAATATATGTAAGTATTAGGATATGATTAACAAACACATACCGTCCGTATAACAATACCCTGACAGTCAGTCCGAAAGTAATCATTTTCCTTCTGAAACTCAAGTGGGTCAACACATGGCAGTATATTATCAATATAAGGAGAAACTACAACACTAAATTCTTCATCGACCTCCACATACATCTCTGTAATTTTTGGGAGGTGTGTTGATGATAATAGACATTTTTTGATCGAGTGGTTCTCTCACATAAAATACATGTCGTGCTTGTGAAGCTAATATGAAGGGATCATCTTTATGGCCTAATCTATTTTGCTCAACTAGTGTGTACCCTAGTCGATCCTTCTTGATCCCATGTTTATTGTCAACCCAATCACACATGAAAATTAGAATTTGTTTAAAATGATAATCAAGTACCCATATCTCTTGTAAAACACCATAATAAGTGTTTTTGATATACGTTACAACTTCTTTACTAATGTGTGTCCCAGTTACAATGACACTAACCCCACTGTCTTGGTAAAAATTTCCTTTACGGGAATTTATACAAAAACTAAAACCATTGATAGCATATACATCGTATTTAATAATATTTTTGTTTGGTCCATGTGAAATCCATCTCATTGTCTCTGTTACACTTTCTTTGCAGACCCCTAACTCCCTCTCTACGTGAATAGTATTAGAATATGAATTTAAGATATAAAAAAATACATAATGATTAGCAAGAGTGTATTGGAAAGTACATGTCATAGTACATTGCTATAACAACCACTCAATGTGTTAGGGTGTTACTTACGACCGGTTATGCTCATCCCCAATAAATTGAATGAAAAAAACAATATATATGACAATAAAATACCTCCTGTCGTACCCAATGACCAAACATATCACTATGCTGTTTCTCTAGCTGTGCTTTTCTTTTAGTCGGATGTTTGTGTCGCAAGAAATCCATGTGTCGATTGTACATATGTAAATGTTATTATGAAAAGAACACAATAGTGTGCAATAACAAAAAAATTACATACATGTAAAAAACTTACTTAATATATGGGAGTACTTCAGATGTATTTTGCAATACAAAGAAATATGCTTTGCTGAAGAGTGGTGGAGAAACGTCTACTGGTTTAGCAGCTGATAGAGGAGTGTCATCCGTATCTTCACCTCTTTGAATTCAACTACTTGTGTTATGCTTCTCGGGTGGAAGACCAACAATATCCTTGTTTTTTATGAATTTACTAAAAACCTCAATCGTCTCTTATGCAACATTCTCTTCAGCAATGAAACCTTCTAGTCTATTTTTGTTTCGCACGTGACCCTTAATAACCTTCTTATACCTCTCGAACGGGTACATCCATCTAAAGAATATTGGACCACATAATTTTACTTCTCTAGTAAGGTGTATGGTTAAGTGAATCATCACATCAAAAAATGATGGTGGAAATTGTTTCTCAAGAAGGCATAAGGTCACACATAACTCTTCTTGCAACTTATCGAGCTCATTCACTTTGATTTCTTTGCTACATATTGTTTTGAAAAAGAAACAAAACCTAGTAATAACAGCATTGGTGAGTGGATGCATAATAGACCAAATTGATGTGGGCAAAAATTGTTGCATGAGCATGTGATAGTCATGCGACTTGATTCCGATCAGCTTCCTATCCTTCAAACTCACCAAACTAGAAAAATTTTAACAATACCCTTGTAGAACCCTTAAGTGGTAAAAAGTTTCTAAGAACTTGTCTTTTTCCTCTTTCATCAATGTGCAACCTGCTGGGGGGAGTGTGGTGTTGTTCCCGTCTTTCTTAGGATGCCAATCTGGTTTTAACGCATAATACACCAAATTCAATCAAGCTTTATAAACATCTTTCGTCTTCCCCATAATGTTCAACATTTTTCCGACTAGACTCTCTCCCACATTCTTTTTAATTTGCATAAAATCTAAACAACGTGGAATCAAATTGTGTTGCCAATACCTCAGCCGTCTATACCATATATTAAATTTCTTCTAGTATGTGGTATGTTGTTGGCTAACATCTAAACTACCCACTTGCTTTGATTTTCTCTTTTTTGGTATATTCCCACCTCTTCTAGCAGAAGCTTTATGGAATTATGATCCATTGCCCTTAGATACTTTTTCCCATTTATTAATTATAAATTTAACCTTGTTATATATTTCCTCCCAGTCATAGGTATTGGTGATGGTAAGAACTCTTGTTCTCCATTGAACGCCCTCTTTTGTCTTCTGAACGGGTGGTCATACAGTAGATATCGTCTGTGACCAACATAAATTTGCTTATTTGATTGAGGGAGTCTAATACAGTGTGTTTGTTCGCCACACACAACACATCCTTTGAACGCGCTGTAAGGACAACCAGATAATGTACCAAGAGTAGGGTAATCATTAATCGTCCATAACACAACAACACGTAGATTAAACCTTTCTTGTGCATATGCATCATATGTTCCGACTCCATTATCAAATAATATATGTAGATCATCAACCAAAGGTACAAGGAACACATCAATATCGTTTCCTGGTGTTCCCGATATCAATAACGAAAGCATGATAAACTTTATCTACATACATAACCATGGTGGAAGCTTGTAAATGACAATTAAAATAGTCCATACACTATGATTCCTATTTCCTCTATTCACATCCACCCCGTCAGCCGAAATGCCTAGCCGTAAATTTTTTTGTTCGCTATCAAAGTCAGGAATTTTTTCATCTATAGCAGCCCATGCTGGTGAATCTGTTGGGTGACGTAAAACACCGATTTCCACCTTTCTTTCAGTTACATGCCATGTTAAATCTTTTGCAGCAGTCTTTGAATGAAATAGTTGTTTCATTCATGGAATTATTGGAAAGTACCATAACACTTTTGCTGGAATATTCTTGTAAATTTTATTTTTTTCTTCATCCATCTTCCATCTTGATTTACCACAAGTGGGACATACTGTGGTGTCTTCGTATTCGTTCTTGTAAAATATAAAGTTGTTGAAAAATGCATGCATCTTTGTATACCCTGAACCCATTGCTTTGAATGCTTTCTTGGCCTCATATGTACTGCTGTACATTTCTTTTCCTTCTGGTAACATATTTTTGATCAACACGAATAATTATGTAAAGCACCTATCTCATACTCTATACTTACTCTTTAAGTTAAGTAGTTTTATGATTGCAGATAACTTTTTAAAGTTAGGACATCCTTTATATAGGGGCTTCTCAGCATCATCTATCAGTTCTCTAAACTATTCAGGGGTCCCCAATGAAATCATCTCCTGTAGCTTCAACCATCTCCACTGTTTCTACAACATCTGTTGGCATTTCTATTGTGAAGTCTGTGGATTCAACACCGTATGATGTTTCCATGGAAAAATCCTATGTGTAAACATAATTACTTGGTGGTTCCTCTTTTTCTCCATGTTTAGTCCAGTTCGTGTAGGTTTGATCAATTCCATTACTGAATAGGTGAGCATCTACCACATCAACTGAACGACATATATGGTTTACACACTTTATACATGGACTTGGAATTTTTATCTTTGTTTTGGTATCTAAAGGATCGATATTCCTAAATATCTTGTAATTGCGTACTACATATTTCAAAAATTTTGCAACACCTTTTATATAAGTCTTTGTGTTTCTATATGATCTTATCCAAGACTTGTCCATTTTGATGCTACAATAATCATACATGAATTTATTAATTAAGATCAGCTGTTCATTGACGTTTTTTTTATCAAACAGATGGTGTACATAACGGAATAACATAATATAATATATAAATCCAATTCATGGAAACCAATTCAACGTTAAATGTAGATTATAGCAAATATGCATACTAATTAAATTCATTATCAAACCAAATATCAAAAATTATTATATTAAGTGTTATTTTTTATGTCGTTGAAGAACTTATACAAATGTGATGTATGCGTACCCATATCAATGTCCTGTATAGAAGTTATTATGTATTAGCAACAAGTTTGTAGTGACCATAGAATGCTTCAATGAAAATTTATATTGAATGAATACTCATATTGGTATCGATCACCAACGATATATCGAAAAAAAGGAAATGATGTATTGATGATGAGGAAATTACTTAATGATATTATCTAGTGTGTGATAGAGTTAACAAACATGTAATTTATATAATAAAAAAATTATTGTAAGTGGGGTTCGAACCTACAATCTTCCAGAATAAATATGCGGTAAATCCATCTACATTGACCAACTAGGCTGCGTTTTATTACATAGTATATTTGGATATGATAAAAGGAAACTATAAATACTTATTGCATATTATATTTGGAAATAAAAAACAAAAAAGAAAAAAATACCCCTGATTACACTCATTGTCAAAAAATTTTCTTTAACATGTTTACTTAATCTCCTGAATTGAAAAAAAAGACAATTATATCCCTGCTTGTCCTCTATCTTAAAATCTTTATTTAATGTATTTGTTTGGAAATAAAAAACAGAAAACACAAAAATACCCCTGATTACACTCATTTTCAAAGATTTTTCTTTAACCTATTTACTTAATCTCCTGACTTGAAAAAAAAGACAATTATACCCCTGCTTGTCCTCTACCTTAAAATGTTTAATTAATGTCTTTGTTTGGAAATAAAAAACAGAAAAGACAAAAATATCCCTGATTACACTTACTGTCAAAGATTTTCTTTAATCTGTTTACTTAATCTCATGACTTACAAAAGACAATTATACCCCTGCTTGTCCTCTATCTTAAAATGTTTAATTAATGTCTTTGTTTGGAAATAAAAAACAGAAAAGAAAAAAACTACCCCTGATTACACTCACTGTCAAAAATTTTTCTTTAACAGTTTTGCTTAATCTCCTAACTTGAAAAAAAAGACAATTATAACCATGCTTTCCCTCTATCTTAAAATGTTTAATTAATCTCTTTGTTTGAAAATATAAAACAAAAAAGACAAAATACCCCTGTTTGCCTTCTATCTTAAACTGTTTAACTAATATTTTTTTTAGCTTTCTATTGACAATTACTTAACATAAAAATTAAAGAGGTAAATGGTCAAATTCAAAGTACAATTCCATATTCAAAACTGTTCACTTTACTATAGTAACCCTTATTATAGACTCCACTGCGCATCAGTTCTTTATGATCATGTGTTTAAACCAACTACAACTGCAGATCATGGATGAAATGGTGAGACAACATAGTACATTAATATTATAAAACATTACTAGGGAAATAATATCACTAACATAAAGTATTGCTTTTAACCACTAATTTTTGGGGCTTAACATATAAAGAAGTTGCTAACTACTGATTGTTATAGTAATACCATAACAAGAAGAAAGAACCAAAAAATAGTAAACTACAAAGTACAATGCCATAATTAAATATTGACAATTTGTGAATTAAAACCAAAGTACATTGCTATTATATTACCTTAATAAAAAAGGAGTTTCAAAATAACTATAATATTGGATGTTGTGTTACATCCATATTTTCATAGCATAAATGTCATATTAACAACGATTAAGCTAACTTAACTAAAACATATTAAACTTGCCTACACTACAACATTTGCCATGCAATGACATTCTCTTTAGCCATGTCTATCACATCTTAGATCTTTTCTCTTGGAATTGTCATGTTCAGCATCTGCTTGATATATGCAATTCCATCATCAACTGTTTCTCTTGGGTCTTCTATGACCAAGAGATGGATAGGCTTTTCTATCCTCTTCGATGGTGAGTACATCAAGTAGTGGGGGAAATTCATTGGCACAGTTTTAATCTTGTGCTCTACATACAGGTGTTCAATTTCATGAAATTTTTGTGCCCTAGCCATCATTTTGAAATTTCCCAACACATTCTCGTCTATAATAGGGGTCATGGTCAACCCCTGATGCTATTCAATTGGCATATAAAACAAGTAATCAAAAGAATCATAACCCAAACTTTTAGAAAATCTTCCTAGAACCTCCATGTCTAGCAACTCGATGTTGACCCAAGTAATATATACTACTTATGTTTTTGCATAGGATTTACCTGGAAAATCGGTAAAATTTCCTCTAAGAACCAATCTAATCGTTATTATGTTATCGTTACCTTTCCCATATTGCACCATTGGAGTGGTGGCCGGAGGTTCCTTTGTAATGCTCCACAGTTGAAACCTTTTCTTCGCCCATGCATCGGTGGTCGTCTGTCCTGTCATTGATCGATCAAGAAATTTTTTCTTTTTAAATGATTGTCGGTTGGTGATGAAGGTTTGTGTCTTCCAAGTGTGAGAATGAACATTTTCAAATCGTCGGAGGGTTTATAAGGATGATGAATCGCAACTGAAGAGACATCGACACATAATGTCATCATTCAGTTTCAACTAACTGCAGAGGAGGAGTAGTTGGACCGCCGACGATCATGATGACTATATATATATATATATATATATATATATATATATATATATATATATGTATAATATATTAATATAGTATTAAGTAAGTAACATATTCATTAGTGTTTATGTTTTTTATGTAATCATATAAATTAAAATTTATTTTTTCTAATTTATATATTAATATATATCTACGTATGGGGTTTATTAAAAAATAGAATTACAAATTAACTAGTAATTTTGAGATTAAATTTGTATACTAATAAAGTTAAGATCAAATATGGGTTGTATGGGCCGATTAAAGATGGGTATGTTAGAGGTGCGGGTGAATTAGGGTTGGATGTATGAGTTAGCTGAATGGGTTAGAGTTGGGTAGGTTAGTGGTACGGGTGAATTAGGGTTGGATGTATAAGTTAGCTGTATGGGCCGGTTAGAGCTGGGTTGGTTAGTGGTACGGGTGAATTGGGGTTGGATGTATGATTTAGCTGTATGGGCCGGTAAGAGTTGCGTAGGTTAGTGGCATAGGTGAATTGGGGTTGGATGTATGAGTTAGTTGGGTGGATTAGAGCTGCTAGGTTAGTGGTACGGGTGAATTAGGTTTGGATGTAAAAGTTAGTTATATGGGCCGTTTAGAGGTGGGTAGCTTAGTCACACGAGTAAATTGGGGTTGGATATATGAGTTAGTTGTATGGGTTAGACCTGGGTAGGTTAGTGGTACGCGTGAACTGGGGTTGGATGTATGAGTTAGCTGTATGGGTTGTTTGGAGCTGGCTAGGTTAGTGGTACAGGTGAATTAGGGTTGGATGTATGAGTTAGGTGTATGAGTTGCTTAGAGCTTGGTAGGTTAGGGGAACAGGTGAATTAGGGTTGGATGTATGAGTTGGCTGTATGGGTTAGAGCTGGTAGTTTAGTGGTACATGTGAATTAGGTTTGGATGTATGAATTAGCTGTATGGGTCAGTTAGATCTAGGTAGGTTAGTGGTACGGGTGAATTGGGGTTGGATGTATGAGTTAGCTGTATGGGCTACTTAGAGCTGGGTAGGTTAGTGTTACGGGTGAATTGAGGTTGGATGTATGAGTTAGCTGTATGGGGAGGTTAGAGCTGGGTAGGTTAGTGGCAAATGTGAATTGGGGTAATATGTATGATTAAGTTGTATGGGTTAGAGCTTGGTAGGTTAGTGGTACGGGTGAATTGGGGTTGGATGTATGAATTAGCTTTATAGGCCGTTTGGAGCTGGGTAGGTTAATGGTACGGGTGAATTGGGGTTGGATGTATGAGTTAGCTGTATGGGCCGGTTAGTGGTACAGGTGAATTGGGGTTGGATGTATTAGTAGTTGTATGGGCCGTTTGGAGTTGGGTAGGTTAGTGGTACGGGTGAATTGGTGTTGGATGTATGAGTTAGCTATATGAGCCGGTTTATAGTTGGGTAGGTTAGTGTCATGGGTAAATTAGGGTTGGATGTATGAGTTAGTTATATGGGTTAGAGCTGGTAAGTTAGTGGTACGGGTGAATTAGGGTTGGATGTATGAGTTAGCTGTATGGGCCGGTTAGAGTTGGGTAGGTTAGTGGTTTGGGTGAATTGGGGTCGGATGTATGAGTTAGCTATGCGGTCCGTTTAGAGCTGGGTAGGTTAGTGGTACGGGTGAATTGGGGTTGGAGGTATGAGTTAGCTGTATGGGCCGGTTAGAGATGGGTAGGTTAGTGGTACGGATGTATTGGGGTTGGATCTTAAAGTATTTATATATATATATATATACATATATATATATATATATATATATATATATATATATATATATATATATATATATGTTACATAATTTTTATTTCCAATACTCATATAATTGTATCGTAAAGTAAAATTATTAATATACATGTTGAGTTCGAATGTAGTTGTGAGATGTTGAAGTCTTTCTGAGTCTATCTTAGTTTCGAAAGTCAGTTTATGTATTTTGCATAGGGGCATTGTTTGTTTTGAAACTGTAATGCTTAGTAGCTGATGTATTTTTTGTATGCTTTTGTATTCGTTATAAATAGGGAATGGATACTAGAGTTAGAGTAACTTTCGTGAGTCTGGACACTTTACTCTATTTTTCTTTATATTCTTCGAGAGCATAATTGAGCCAACCAGATCATATTTACACCATGTGTTCATAATTCATTCATTACTCTGATTTCTGTTTTCATACTCGATCATATAACAATTACATTTGGTATCAGAGCAACAAAAAGAGGTACATCTTGGTTATTATTGATGATTTTTCAGGTTTACTTGGGTGTATTTTCTACGACTGAAGTCAGAAACAGCTCAAGCAATGATTGACTTTATCAAGCACATTGAAGTGAGTTTGAAGAAAATGGTTCGTAAGATCTAGAGTGATAATGACTCAGAGTTCAAGAACAAGGTTCTTAATTCGTTCTTAACTGACAAAGGAATTTCACATAAATTTTCCTCTCCTTACACAACTCAACAAAATGGTGTTGTCTAAAGGAGGAACCGGTCTCTCTGCGAAGAAACAAGAACCATGCTTACTTATGCGAATCTTCCACAATATCTTTGGGTTGAAGCAGTTTCGACAACTTGTTTTACTCAAAATCGATCTTTCATTCATCGTCGTTTTAATATAACCCCTTATGAAATCATTAACAATCGGAAAGCAAATGTTAAAATTTTCCATGTTATTGGTTGCAGATGCGTCATTAAGAATCTTAAGGATAACCTTTCAAAATTTCAGTCAAAAGCTCATGAAGGGATATTCCTGGGATATTCTCGTTATTTGGTTGGATACAGGGTGTTAAACAAACGAACCAGGAAAATTGAAGAAACTTTTAATCTTTCATTTGATGATTACTTTGTTAAAAGAGTCGAAAAGAGTTTTGAACAACAGCCAATCATTAATGAATTTAATGATGAATCTCAAAGTTTAAATTCTTTAGATTTTGATTATGATTTAATTTTTGGTGTTCCTGATAGGGCTATCGATGCAGAAATTCATGTTGATGATAGTTAGGTACATGAAGCATCGAAGCACTCTGATGATTCGACTATTACACAAGATGATGTTGACATGAACTCTTAACCGAATTATCCAATGAACAGTTAAAGTCTGTCAGTTTTACCCAATGATCAAGTGGAGGGGGAGACTTGAGTTCAACTAGTAGTGTTGAGGGAGAGCATACTTTCGAAGGGGAGCCACATCAAGTGAATGTCAATGTCGAGGGGGAGCATCATAGTATTGATCCAATTGTTGAGGGGGAGCAAAATAGATCTTTACCAAATACTTCGAATGTTCAAACTGATATTTTTCATGACATGACTGATAATATGTCAAATCCAGGGGAAGGATCGGAAACTGAAGAAATGTTCGAAGATGCACCATTGGACTTTGATCTTGCATATCCTCCAATGGATAAATGGAGTCAAAGTCATCCAAAAGAACAAGTTGTTGGTGATCCTCACGATGGAGTGTTGACTAGAGCTCAACTTCATGTAAAGAATGAGGTACTTAATGTTCATCAAGAATTTTGCATGTTCAATGTTTTCATTTCAAAAATCAAACCAATATCAGTCAAGTCTGCTATGGAACATCCTGATTGGGTTGTTTCTATGCATTCTGAACTTGCTGAATTTTAAAGAAACAAGGTTTGGCGACTTATTCCAAAACCTGATGACATATCAGTAACAGGCTTAAAATGGATTTTCAAAAATAAAACTGATAAAGATGGAAATGTTGTTCGAAACAAAGCTAGGCTTGTAGTTAAAGGTTATTCGTAACAAGAAGGTATTTATTATGAAGAAACCTTCGCCCCTGTCGCAAGACTCGAGGCTGTTCGAATCTTTTTAGCTTATGCAACACACAAAGACTTCGATATATATGAAATGGATGTCAAATGTGCATTTTTTAATGGTGAACTGAAAGAGTTTTTGTATCTCGAACAACCGCCAGGTTTCATTAATGAGAAATTTTCTGATCATTGTTATATTCTAAATAAGGCTGTTTATGGGTTAAAAGAAGCACCAACAGCCTGGTATGCAACTCTTACCACATTCTTAAAGAAATCAAAAATTAAATAAGGATCAGTTGATCCCACTCTCTTTCAAAAGAAAGTTGGGAATCATCTCATGCTTGTTCAAATTTATGTTGATGATATTATTTTTGGCTCTACTAACCCTGCTTTATCAAGTCAATTTGAGAATTTAATGAAGAGTCAATTTGAGATAAGCTTGATGGGGAAGATCAACAATTTTCTGGGATTTAACATTCGTCAAAGCAGAGAAGGCATTTTTATCAATCAATAGAAATACACTCGAACTCTGCTTGAAAAATTTGGAATGACGAATAGCTCAAAGTTGCGAGTACCGATGGCAGTTGGGATAAGTCTTGGTCCATTGTTGGATAAGCCGCATGTCGATCTCACGTTATACCAAAGCATGATTGGTTCGTTATTATATCTAACAGATAGCCGACATGATATAATGTTTGTTGTTTGTAATTGTGCTACGTACCAATCGAATCCCAGGGAACCTCATCTCACAGCTATCAAGAACATGTTTCGTTATCTCAAAGGCAAAGTTCGTTAGGACTGTGGTATCCTTCGAAAACAGGGTTTTTCATTCAAGCATTTTTAGATGCAGACTTGGGTGAAACCAAGAGATCTTTGGTTCGAACCACCCAGGATTTAAGCATATACAAAGTCTGTGTTTATGATAGGTATTCGTGAGACGTGATGATGGTGAAACCCTACATTTCAAAATCTTTATGGAATTGACGGTGAACTTACGTTCAAGAATGTAACGAAACATTTGTTTCAGTACCTCACTTCGAATCTTTAAGAAATTGACAGTGAACTTTCGAAATCTTCAAGAACTTTTGTGTGGTCTTGCTAAAATTTTCTAAACCCACAACATTTTTACCCAATAAGATCCAGGACTATTTTTTTGGAATATGATTTCAGTCTGAATATCTGTTTGATACTTCGTTACTTCATATACTGTTACAATAGCATACTTGTCCCTGACTACACTGGTCAAACAAGTAATTTTGTTTACATTTTATTACACTTATTTTGAGTTGTGATATGTAACAAAATTCATGCCTACGTACAAAGCTTTTCAAAAGACGCCCTTCGATACTTATCTATGAGTATTCGATTTTAATTCATAGGAAAACACATAAGGTGTTCGACATCTCTCTTGATATAGAACGAAGTGATCTTTTCCTGGGATCTTACTGCATTCATGTCGATTTTTAATTGACATCACATATCTAATTTTTTTTTATCTTGATCTCATCCCAATTTTTGACACACATAAGCACACACCGAAATCATTCAGGTTCTGAGTAATACGAACTTAGGCTGATGATTTCGAAAAGTCTGGCATATGACTTCACTTTGAAACCCAAAAGCGAAAGAGACCAGCGTCCATACCGAAGGGTTTGCGATGGTTCTTATCCTATTGGCACACGCGAACAGATTGATGGGTGTGATGTTTTGGTTGTCTTGCGGTTTTCAAGGAAAAAGTGATCATCACTTTTCAGACGTGGCTACTTTTACAGCTACTGGTCCGAATTTCAAGGAAACACGTGGCATGCATTTAATACTTAACCACTTCAATTTCAAACTTGGGGTTGACGTATAAAAGGTTTTGGGTCATCTCTTTCCAACTTTACGCGATCAAGATTTCCCCAAATTTTCTTGCCCTATACGCTCTGTTTTTCCAAAAACTCTCAAACCCTAACAATGGCAGCTACAAACGTTCATGTTGATCCATTTCAAACTACAGATGATGTAACTGAAAGATCTAGTATGCTCAAGAGTCATATTAAAATGATATTGCTAAATAACATATGACCCTAAAGGTCACACTAACAACAACTTGATACAAATGATTTTTTATTAGAAATTGAGTTTAATAAATATTCATAAACTCTTATAATAAATTGGGAAAATATTTATTTCAAGTAAATAATTATTTTACAATACAAGTAACACATTATTTCATAACGTACGAATTAATAAGTCATATACAACATTTTGGACTAGTTGAGTCTTTTGTATTTTACCTAAAGGTAAGGTTTATATTTTATAAACTTGGAGTTTATAAAATTAAAACATTTTGTCTTGTTTTTAAAGGCATGGCTGAAACTAGTCTAGACTAGTGAAGGGTATGGCCTTTGGTATTTATTTAGTGAAAAGAATACAAGCTAGAAGAAACAAACTCATGGAATAGGGACATGCTTGCAAAAAGGTTTAAGATTTAGTGGGTATTGACTTCACTTCATGGCTATATAAAGATTGCACTCTTGCAATCTTCTTCTTTCACCAAAAACAAGAAAAAGACCGAGAGCCTCCCTCCCCTCTCCATATTCTCGCTAAAGTCTTGCACTTTGAAGATTTCTTGTTGCTTTCATTCTCTCTTTAAGTCATAATCTTGTTTGACTTAAAGCTTAAGAGTTGTAACGAGCATTACATCAAGTTGGAATATTGTTGGTGTCTCAAGAGTTCATCCTCACTCCATCAACTTCCAAGCCTCCCCTAGAGGACTCAAAGTGTTTAAAAGGTTGTTACAACTTCTTCCTTCTATGGTTATGTTTTAAATCTTTCTTTTACTTTCAAGATGATCCTTGGTGGGTGATAAAATGATTATGTTATTTATTAAACTCAAGACTTCCGTTTGCTATTATTTGTAGTTTTTGAAACTAAGTTTTAAATAAAACCCAACAATTGGTATCAGAGCCACCTTGCAAGTTTGGTTAGATTTTTTTTTGATTTATTGAAATCTTAGTTTTTGGAGAATATGGATAGCTTATTTTTGTATAAAAACAAGTTCATACATATTTTCTTTAACAACTTTATAATTGTTATTTTATATGACAAAAACTTACATGCATTTTTGTCACTTAAAGTTGTCCTAGAAAAACAAAGGTTGTTTTATGTTTATATGTATTTTAGAGTGCATAAACAAGCCTTGGACCATTTGTGTTGTTGTTTGTGTGATTTGTTTGAAAATGGTTTGTAATATTCTTTTATTCATAAAGTATGTAATAAAAGTAGGTAGTTTTGATTCTTGTTATTTTTTATGTAATAGATTAGTTTTAGACTAGATTTATTTTATGAAAAATGTAACAAGATGAAGAAGGAGGCCATTTCTTGAAGAACCATGGATACCTATGGTTTTATAAAGATTTTATAAAGGTTCATAACTTTTATAAAGTTTTTTATGAAATTGCAACAAAGTTGGTTGTCATTGCAAGTGGGAGCTTGAAGATCACATGAATAACAAGTTGTAATATTTGGTCCCTTTGTCCCTTAGGAAGGACTTAACACTTTTGTGTTGGCTCACAAAAGTGTTATATAGTTTAAGGCTTGTTTATGTCAAATGCATGCTTGTGTTGTTTATTTTTAAGTAAATATTTTGTGTGGTTGATAATTTAGTTTTTCATAAACCCAAACTATTTTTTTGGACAAAATAAACATAACATGGAGTTTGGATTTCAAAATATAAAATATGGACATTGGATGAAACATATTAGCCACAAAATAAAAACCGGTTTTACAAATTTTTTAATTACGACACCATTTGAAATATTTAATTATAAGTGTAAAAATCATGTTTTTATAACTTATTCAAACTCCAAAGTATTATTTAATAAAATGAAGTTTTATTAAACAATATTAAAAGGTTCTACATGGCTCAAACACAAACTTAATACTAGGTATTAATTTTAAAATTGAACCAAGCCTAAATATAAAAACTGGGTTTTTATAGGAACCTTAAAAGTGATTTCTTTTATAAAAATTGATAACATGACATATTGGATGCATGCAATTATCATGATATCACATGTTTTAAATAGAATAATAAAACATTAAAATCCCTTTTTCAAAATGCAAGTATGTGCCATCCAACTTTAGTATCATCTTTTGGTGGCCAGAGTATTTTTGCGATTTCTATAACCAAGTTATAGGCCAATTATACAAGCTTCTCTAATTGGATGACTTGATTGGAATCCTCTTGTGATAAAGATCACCTAATCAAAAGTGTTCCAAGGCATAGATGAGACCAAACATGTCAAATTAACAAATGGATTGTTAAGGGTCTCATATATCTAGGAGTTAAAAATGGTGTAATTAATACAAGTTATTTACCTTGTTAAAATTCAGTAAATGGAATAAAGGATACATAACCATTTGTTTGATTTGTAACTTGGATCCTAGACTTTAAATAAATAATGTTTTTCGAAACAAAAGGGTATTATTATTTAAGGAATTAAATACTAAATGAAAACTTTGTTAAACTTTTGTAGATGGCTCCACCAACTAATGTAACACACCAGTCAATGAACATCCGATCAATTCCTGACAAAGAAAAACTCAACCACTCCAACTTTTTGGATTGGCACAAAACTTTGAGAATCGTTTTGAAACACGAAAAGAAAGACGGTGTCCTTGAAAAACAAACCCCTGATGAATTACCTTCTCTCCCAAAGGCCGCACATGATGCATGGCTAAAGCATATAGATGATTCACTTGATGTTTCGTGTCTTATGCTTGCCTCTATGGTTCCCGATCTTCAGCGGGATCTGGAACTCTACAGTGCCTTTAACATGATTGAACATCTCAAGGAGATGTTTGGTAAACAAGCTAGAACCGAAAGGTTCGACATTATGAGAGCACTCCATGCCATGAAAATGGAGGAGAGTGGGAATGTGAGCACACATGTTCTCAAGATGAAAAGTTACATGGATCAATTGGAGAGATTGGGCTCTCCATACCCACAAGACTTGGCTACATATATCATTCTGAACTCTTTGCCAAAGTCTTACAATGCTTTCATCATGAACTGTAACATGAATGGGTGGGAGAAACCTATCTCTGAGTTGCACAGGATGCTAAAAACTGCATAGAAGAATATCCCAAGTAAAACCCCCAAGTGCTCATGATTAGGGAAGGAAAAGTCAAGAAGAACAAATGCAAGAAATTCAAGGGAAATCCACAGGTTGGGAAGGGCAAGGGGAAGAAAGCTCCCCAAAACCCACCACCCAAAAAGAAGGAAAAGGTTGCCAAAGATGACACATGCTTTGAGTGTGGAGTTGACCGGCATTGGAAAAGGAATTGTCCTAAGTACCTTGCTGAGTTGAAGAACAAGAAGGTCGGATAAGGCCCTTCAGGTATATCCATTTTCATGATAGAAATGGGATTATTTACTTTGTCATCTAACACTTGGGTATTAGATACTGGTTTTGGAACTCATATTTGTAATTCGTTGCAGGGGTTCAGAAAGAGTAAGGAACTGAAATCAGACGAGATGGTATTGCATGTCGGCAATGGAGCACGTATTACGGTCCAAGCTTTAGGACATTTTGATTTATGTTTACCATCTGGTCTATACTTGACATTAGACAATGTGTTTTTAATTACTTCTATTACTAGAAATATCATTTCAGTTTCACGTTTGAGAAAATCTGGTTATGATTTCAAATTTATTGATGATAACATTCACTCCTTCTTGAAAGGAATATTCTATTTTGAGGCTAGACCAATAAATAGAATTTATGAATTAAACCTGGATGACACCTTAAACAATAAGTCCCTTTATCATGTTAACACCAAAAGGCTCAAAACAGATTTGAACCAAACATATCTATGCCATTGTTGCCTTGTACATATAAACAAGAAGCGCATATCCGAACTCCAAAAGAGTGGAATTTTTGGGGAAAATGATACTGCGTCATTTGACATATGTGAATTTTGTTTATGTCGCAAGATGAAAAAATCCCTTTTATTTTGAACAAGTGAAATGGCGAGTGTTTTATTAGGCATCATACACACCGATGCATGTGGACCTTTCAAAACAATGTCTAGATATGGTGAGAAATATTATATCACCTTCACTGATGAATTCAGTCGTTTTGGTTATGTGTATTTGATGAAACATAAACATGAAGCATTTGAGAAGTTTAAATTGTTTCAAAGTGAAGTTGAAAATCAACTCGAAAAAACAATCAAAATCCTTCGTTCGGATAGATTAGGCTAGTCCTTGAGCCAAGAGTTCCAAGACCATCTACGGAGTCGTGATATTATCTTTGAACTCACTCCACCTAGAACACCACATCTTAATGGTGTTTCTGAGAGGAGAAATTGGACCTTACTTGATATGGTTCGGTCTATGATGAGTCGAAGTACACTTCCTTTATCATTTTGGAGTTATGCTTTACTCAACGGAACCCGTATCTTGAATATGGCACCAACTAAGAAGGTAGATAAAACACCTTATGAGATGTGGTATGGAAAACCTCCATCCTTATCTTATATCAAAGTTTAGTGATGTGAAGTTTATATTAGACAAGAGACTTCCAGGAAACTTGAGCCTAGATCTACCAAATGTATCTTTGTAGGATATCCTAAAGATTGTTTAGGATACTACATCTACATCCCTAGTGAGAATAAGATCTTTATTTCGCGAAAAGCTGAATTCTTAGAAAGCAAGTTTCTAATGGGTGAGGCTAGTGGGAGGCGTTGAAGATGAAGAGATCATTGTCCTTTAATATACTAAAACACAAGACGTTTGCAAATCCGGTAGAACTCGTCGTGAACCTGAGAGTTATGGATTTCTCATTGACGAGTGCTTCGTAATGACGAATGCTGATGAGTCAGTTAGCTACCAGTATACAATGACAGATCCCGAATCTACCAAATGGCTATGAACGCTAAGATGCAATCCATGAGATAAAATCTAGTCTGAGACTTGGTTGATCTTCCTCCCAATAGCAAGACTGTTGGAAGTAAGTGGGTCGTCAAGAAGAAGAATAGCACGGATTGTAACTTACACACATTCAAAGCAAGATTGGTTGCTAAAGGATTCACTCAAACTCATGGGGTTGATTATGATGAAACCTTTTCACCGGTCGCTATGATTAAATCAATTAGGATACTACTTTCCATAGCTGCATGTAATGACTATGAGATATGGCAAATGGATGTCAAAACCGCTTTTTCTGAATGGACACTGGGAAGAAGATGTCTACATGGATCGGCCCGAAGGTTTTGTCAACCAAAAGCATCCTAATAAAGTGTGTAAGCTGAAGTGATGCATTTATGGGTTAAAGCAAGCATCTCGTAACTGGAATCATCGTTTCGATGACATTCTTGGTCCTATATATGGATGACATATTAATCATGGGAAATCACATTCCAACTTTACAAGGTGTAATGACTTGGCTTGGAAAGTGTTTCTCAATGAAGGACCTAGGTGAGGCACAATACATTCTTGGAATCAAAATCTATAGAGATAGATCAAAACAATTAATAGGTCTAAGCTCATGTACATATATTGAGCAAGTATTGAAGCGATTCAATATAGAAAACTCTAAGAGAGGATATGTACCCATGGAACATGGCACTGTACTAAGTTCATCTCAATGTCCTATAACAAAGGCTGAGCTAGACAAGATGAAAGATATTCCATATGCTTTTGCAATTGGATCCATCATGTATACCATGAATTGTGCAAGACCTGATCTTGCTTAGGCTATGGGCATGGTTAGCAAGTTCCAACAAAATCCAGGGGAGAGTCATTGGAGAGCTGTAAAGAACATTCTAAAGTACTTACGAAGAACTAAGGATTTGTTCCTTTTCTATGGAGGTGTGGAATATAGATTAAGTGTAAAGTGCTACACTGATTCTTCCTTCACAACTGATCGAGATGATTGCAAATCACAATCAGTATATGTGTTCATTATGAATGGGGGTGCGGTTTCTTGGAAAAGCTCCAAGCAAAGTGTTGTTGCACAATCTAGTACAGAGTTAGAATACATTGCTGCTTCTGAAGTTTCACAAGAGGCTGCTTGGATGAAGAAATTCATTGGGGATCTAAGGGTAGTCCCTACCATTCAGGACCCCCTAGACATTTTCTGTGACATTGAGGGTGTTATTTCTTTGGCAAAAGAACCTCGAGAACACAAGAAGACCAGTCATATTAACCGCAGATTCAACTTCATCCGATATAAAGTTGAAGAAGGTGAAATTAGTATTCACAAAGTTCACACTGATCAAAATTTGGCGGACCCTTTCACGAAGCCTCTTCATCAAGCAAAATTTGAAGGACATGCTCGAGGAATAGGACTTCGCTATTCTAGTGATTGGATTTGATCTATGTATTAGTATTGAATATTGTAACATTATGTAACATCATCTATTGTAATGACTATGATATATATGAAATATGATATTTTCATCAAATATTTGTTGTGTTCATTATTAACATGTTTAATTCTTGAGTAAATTTATTCACTCTAAAACTCCATAGCCAGTTATTATTATGGGAGCAATAATGAAATAAGACTAATGTGAAATGGGATGGTTGACAAAGCGTTGTAACCAATTTCATAGGTACTTACTAGAGAGTAAGTATTAGAGTGACTGTAGAGGTTAAATTTAGTTGTGAGGTGTCGAATATTTTAGATAGCTTTGTTAGTTTGTAAACTTATTACAAGGGCATCTTAATGTTCGAAGTCTAGTGATTTATCCCCTTGTATTTTTTGTTCGCTTTCATCTTTCCTATAAATAGGGAAGTATACTAGAGTAGATAAGAACTTTGCTTTTTGCTCATTCGTGTAATCTTGTCTAAACTCTCTGTATTCGTTGAAAGCTAATTTGAGCCAAACAAATTATATTTACTTCTTGTGTTCATCAATCATACTTTACTCTTATCTAGATTTTCAATCTCGATTTTATTGCATCTACATTTGGTATCAGAGCAGGATTCATACATATTTGATCTGTTTTTCTGAATTTTCGCAAAAGTTTTGAGTCTAGTTCTAGATTTCAATTTTCCGCTCTTTTGTATCAGAAATTCATTCCAGATCTACTGTTGTGAGTCGATCCTGCATTCTAGTTGCTAATTCTAGTGTTCGATTGGTGATAATCAAGAGTTTTATCAGTTTAATTTTCTTCAAATTCAAGATTTTCTCGAATTTTGTCCGTACGTTAATGGCGAACTTCAACATGAACATGATGACGTCCTATTCTCATCTCCTTGGTTCATCGACCAAAATTTCGATGCTCATACCCAAGTATTATGATCAGTGGGCTGATTGGATGGAAGACTACTTGAATTGAATCGATGAAGAGTTATGGAAGTGTATTATTGGTGATGTTCATCCACCTCCTGCTGTTCAGAATATTGGAACTTCTTCCAATAATCAAAATGTTCAAGAGATTGCTGATAAAATAGTGAAGAATGAGAAGAAATGCATGAGAGAACTCAGAGGTGCTCTACCTCCTGTTGTTTACAATTACGTTCGTAGCTGTAAAACTGCAAAAGACATGTGGAACACGTTGAAGGAAAAGTTTCAAGGGAATGAAAAGACTAAAATCAATTCAGTGAAAAATTGTCTGGTTGAATTAATAGAATTCAAACAAAAAGATGGTGAATCTATCGAATTGTATTACGATCTTCTGAACGAGCTAAATTACAAATGCAATCGGTATGGAATCACCAGGTCAACTATGGAGTTCAATCTGATGTTTGTTATGGGACTTCGCAAGGAATGGTGAAACGTGAGCTTAATGGTAAAGACTCAATAAAGTTTTGATAACTTTTCGTTGAATGACTTGTACAATCTGTTGAAAACTCATGAATTTGAAGTTCATGAAATTGCTGAAGAAATGAAGCTTAGTTTGGGAGGTCCGCTAGCTTTAGTTTCGAAGGTAACTGGAAGGGAAGCTGAGAGAGAAGCTACTGAGAAGGAAGATTCGGATGATGAGGGGCTGATTGTAAATTCCGATGATGAGGCTGTTGCATTTTACTCTAACAACCGAGTAAAGAAATTCTTTAAGAATCCATTCAATGTAAGGACGAAAAATAGTGAGGTGAAAGGAAGTGCTATTGGGAAAACTGGAAGTGATGAGAAAAAGGAAGAAAAGAAGGAAGTTCGTGAAAAAGAGGAAAAGAAAGAGAAAAAGCTTAAAGGCGATGCTGGATTTGATTGTCATTATTGTAATGGCGCAAATCATATGGCATCTGATTGCATGCTTCGTAAGCGATGAGAAGAAGAACAAAGTAAAAGATGAAGCATATTACGTGGAAAGGCTAGAGGAAGCTCGTGCAAAAGCAAAGGCTTTGCCATTGGTGGCCAAGGGAGTAGACGAAGAAGATGGCACTTATCAAATTTGGTCGTTAGGTTCGGACGATGAAGAGATGCGCAACGTGACACACGGGGCGATGTTTCTTGTACATGAGGAAGGAAATGAATGAAAGATAACCGGAAAGTGCTTTGTGACCACATCTTCGTATAAATATCCAATGACTTATTAAGTACGTTCTATCTTACAATCTTTTAATATTCCATCAAGTTCATATGATTCGATTTTGTCTGAGTTTGATCCAGCCGTTACTTACGTTAAGGATTTACTTAATTCTCCTAGTAATGAGGCTAAGAAGTCAAGTACTCAACTCTTAGAAACCCAGAAGGTGCTAGATTCGAAGAAAATAAAAATTGAATACTTAGATATGCAAATCACAAACTTGATGTGTGATAGGGACAGTCTTAATGCAGATGTTAAGCTTCTGTTAAAACAACGAAATATCTATTGTAACAGTGCAAATATATTGTATGGAAAATTGATAGCTTTGCACCATTCTTCGGACATTAGCATAGAACAACATAGGAAACTCTTGCTCTTTTTAGCATACGAAGGGGATAGAATTGATTATATTTCCTATGATTGTGAACAAACAATTGCTGATTTTGATAAAAATTCCAGATAATAGATATGCATGTGGAATAGTAAAAATTGATGAATGTTTGAATGTTGATGAATTAGTTGATATTGTAAATGACACCTTGACCAAAGACGAACAAATTAAGATTTTGAAAAGAACTGAGAATTCGAAAACTGATCTTCAAAACAATTTTGCTTAACAAATCTTCTGAAAAGAAAGTGTCTAAATGTGTTCAGACTTCTTTTGAAAAGAAATCAGTAATTAAGCCAAATCCCACAAAATCTTCGAAGAATTGTTCTCCTCAAACATCTCAAAAAGATTCTTTTATAAACAAGGAGCATGTTTCAAAATCAACTTCAAATTCTAATGTTCAAACATCATATCATGAGAATTATGTGCAACATAAACCATCAAAGAATTTTAATACGAATTCATCCAATCAAAGGTATTCAACAAATAATTTCCAATCAAATGATTTTCATTCATATGAACAAAATAATTATCATCAAGTGTCACATCCAAATCAATTCTTGAGCTCTTAAAAGGTTTTTCAAAGAAATAATGTTGGTTATCAAAATTGTTTTCAAAATCGTTATACTCATGTTAAAACATGAAAACCAACAAGACACTATGAGAAGTTAGATGTTCATGGACGAAAATTCGAATCTTACAAGTTTGATCAAATTCCTTTTCCAAATACACCCTCGAAACAATCAGTAAATTATTCATTTGTTAAAGGGAAAACAAATGTGAAGAATATTAGTCATTGGTTGGAAGGTAAAGGAAAGAAATTTCAATCTTCGAAATTTTTTCAAGAAATGATCAAGGAGGAATACGAAAAGTATTTGAATGAATCTTCAAAAGGAAGTTCATCTTCACAGGATTCGAATGTTTCTGTCAAACAATGGAAAGCTCTTCGAAAAGCAAAGGTTTTTGAGAAACAACTGGGAAGAAAAAGGAAAAAGTCAATGAAGATTTTATACCTACGAATAATTACTTTCCTGTGCCTTTAACTAATGAAGTTGACTTAGTTGATAGTCTCAAGTCTAAAGTTCGTAAATGGATCAAAGGATCTTCGTTTCATAGTATCTTTCAAACTAATCACCAAGGACCCAAACAGCCTTGGGGACCTAAATTCTTTTATTAATTGCAGGTTATGAGTGACGAGCAATATGATGACAAATGGTACATTGATAGTGGTTCCTCACGTCACATGACTGGACGAAAGGAAATCTTCGTGATTATAGGACTTTGGAAAATGCTGGAGTAGTCAAATTTGGCAACAACAACAAATGACATGTACGAGGATACGAAAAGGTCACAAATGGGAATTTCACAGTCAACAGAGTTGCATATGTCGAAGGTCTTCAACATAACTTGATAAGTGTTTCGCAACTAGTTGTGGGCACTGGCAATCAAGTGGTATTTAACGAAGAAGGAAGTGTAATTTCGAACATTGAAACAAAGGAAGTCTTACTCAAATCCAAATGAAAAGGAGACATGTTTACTCTTGAAATCAATCCAAATGTTAGGAAACCCTCAGTATGCTTACTTTCAAAAGCTTCGTCTGACATCAGTTGGCTCTGGCATAAACGCTTGTCACATTTGAATTTTCGAAATTTAAATAAATTGGTGGTACAAGCTCTGGTAAGAGGTTTACCTGTGTTAAAATTTGATAATGATACTTTGTGTGCAGCTTACGAACAAGGGAAGTAACACAGATAAGGTCATCGTATTGTGATTGATTCAAAGATTGTTGAGCCTCTTGAAATACTTCACATGGATTTGTGTGGACCCTCAACTGTTGAGACTCTCAACAAAAAAGATACATATTAGTAATTGTTGATGATTTTTCAAGATTTACATGGGTGCTTTATCATGAATCTCAAGGATCCTCTTTCGAAGTTTCAGCCAAAAGCTGACGAAGGAATATTTTTGGGATATTCGCACAATTCGGTTGCTTACAGGGTGTTAAACAAACGAACAACAAAAATCGAAGAAACATTTAATCTCACTTTTGATGATTATTATGTTAAACAAGTTGATAAAATCTTTGAACAACAACCAATAATAAATGAATAAAATAATGAATCTCAATATTTGAATTCGTTCGATTTTGATTATGATTTGATTTTTGGTGTTCCAGATCGTGCCATTGATGTCGAAGTTAATGCAGATGATAATCGTGTGCCTGAAGCATCGAAACATTCTGATGATTCTACTCTTACACAAGATAACAATGATTTGTTGTCATCAACCACTTCTTTCACAAATAACGAAAGTCTGCCAGAAAAGACGAATGATCAAGTTGAGGGGGAGCATACTTTCGAGGGGGAGAGAGAAAGAATGGATGTTAATGTTGAGGGGGAGCATCAAAATATTAATCCAATTGTTGAGGGGCAGCAAGTTGGAAATAATACAAATGCTTCGAATAATCAAACTGATGTTTTTCATGATATTAATGATAATCTTTAGAATGCAGGTGAAGGATCTGAAAGTGAAGAAATCTTCAAAGAAGCACCACTGGACATTGATCCTTCATATCCTCCAATGGATAGATGGAATAAAAGTCATCCTAAAGAACAAGTTTTAGGAGATCCACATGAAGGAGTGTTAACAAGAGCTCAGCTACGTGCAAAGCATGAGGTACTTAACCAAAGTCAATGAAGGCTGGTATGGAACATCCTGATTGGGTTGTTTCCATGCAATCTGAACTTGTTGAGTTTGAATGAAACAAAGTTTGGCGTTTAATTCCTAAACCAGAAGATGTTTCAATTGTGGTTTTAAAATGGATCTTTAAAAATAAAAATTATAAAGATGAAAATGTTGTTCGAAACAAAGCTAGGCTTGTAGTTAAAGGTTATTCGCAACAAGAAGGTATAGACTATGAGGAAACCTTTTCCCTTGTCGCAAGACTCGCGGCTGTTTGAATATTTTTAGCCTATGCAGCACACAAGGATTTTGATGTCTATCAGATGGATGTCAAATGTGCTTTTCTCAATGGAGAACTAGAAGAAACGGTGTATGTTGAACAACCCCCAGGTTTTATTTACGAAGAATTTCCTAATCACTGTTATATCTTAGATAAAGCTATACATGGGTTAAAACAAGCACCAAGAGCATGGTATGAAACTCTTACCACTTTCTTAAAGCAATCAAAATTTAAACAATGATTAGTTGATCCCACACTATTCGAAAGAAAGTTGGTGATCATCTAATGCTTGTTCAAATTTATGTCGATGACATTATTTTTGGCTCTACTGACCCTACTTTGTCAAGAGATTTTTAAAATTTAATGAAAAGCCAGTTTGAGATGAGTATGATGGGGAAGATAAACAATTTCTTGTGATTGAATATTCGTCAGAGCAGAGAAGTAATTTTCATCAATGAAGAAAAATATACAAAGAAATTGCTGGAAAAATTTGGACTGACGAATAGCACAAAGCTAAGAGTTCCGATGGATGTTGGAACAAGGCTAAATCCATCACTTGACCAACCTGCTGTTGATATCACATAGTATCGAAGCATGATAGGTTCCTAACTTTACCTTACGACAAGTAGACCTGATATCATGTTTTCTGTGTGCAATTATGCCAGGTACCAATCACATCCCAGGGAACCATATCTCACCGCTGTCAAAAATATATTTCGTTATCTCAAAGGAACAACTTCGTTAGGATTGTGGTATCCTTCAAAAACAGGGTTCTTCATACAAGCATTCTCAGATGCTGACTTAGGGGTATGCAATCTTGAACGAAAGAGCACAAGTGGCGTATGTCAATTAGTAGATGGGAAGTTAGTAAGCTGCCAATCAAAAAAGAAAACCTGTGTTTCGATTTCCACAGCAGAAGCAGAGTATGTTGTTGCTGCAACTTGCAATTTGCAAATAATTTGGATACAAATTCAACTGCGTGATTATGAAATCAACATGAAGAAAATTCTGTTGTATTGTGATTCACAAAGTGCCATTCGCATCTGCCATAACCCTGTGCAACATTCACAAACCAAATACATTGCTCTTCATTATCAATTTATAAAAGATCATGTTGAAGATGGGAACACAGAAGTACACTTTGTAAAGACCACTGATCAGCTTACTGATATCTTTACAAAACCTTTGGACGAAAAGTCGTTTGTGAGAATTTTAAATGGCTTAGGAATGATGAATGCAAGTTCCGTTCCTGGACAACCTTCGTTAGAATGACAAGTCAAAAAGTATCGAAAAATTAACGATTCAGTGGTTACTCTTCATTATTCAGAGGCTATTGTTCATAGTCAACGCTTCGACACGCTTCGTTCTCGTAAATTGAGCACATTGGCTTGACATAAATTTTCGTTAGTTTTGTCATTTCTTAAATTTTCGTTAGTAATGTTTTTCATTTCCAATATCAAAATACAAAAAGATGTTTCGTTACTTTTGCATTTTCTTTACAAAACAAAAATACCAATAATATTTTCATTTTTGTCTTTTGTTATTCAAAATTCAAAAATACCAAAAAGATTTTTCGTTAGTTTTGTAATTTTTCATTCAAATATTCAAAAATCCGAAAATATTTTCTTTGTCTTGTTTTTGTTTTTCTTTTAGTGTAGGTATTCACGAAGATTTTTGATCGTTCATGCTTGCTGCTTAAGGGAAAGGTAAAATTTTGAAATTATGTCCTAGTTAGGATGTCCCTAGAAGCATGATGCAGCATGTCGACCCAAGCCTCTACGACTCAATGGGTTTCGAAGCCTTCATGAATTTCTCATTCTGAGGATTCTTCCCAATAAGGCTATATTCTCATTGGTCACTAAGCTACCTTACTCTTCTCATATAAGTCAAGAGTTTACTGCTTGGTCTAAAAGTAGCAGAGGTACTTATGTTTCTTAAACCAAATCTTTTTCATCGTAAATTTTTTTCACGATCACACACAATGACATATGTCTAAGAGATTTCTGGTATAAACCAATCAGGATCTAGACATATCAAAACTCTGTGTTTATGATCTAACATCATGAGACCGTGATGAAAGTGAAACCCAAACATTTGAAACTTAAGGAATTGACGGGGAACTATGTTCCAGAATTAACGAAACTTTTGTTTTTGTACCCATTTTCGATACTCAAAATCATATTATTTCTTTCATAGAAATCTTGATCAAATGTTCGAAACCCACGACGTTTGTTACCCAACAAGATTTAGGAATATTTTGGTTTGAAGAATATGATTTATGTTTGAGTATCATCCTTAACCTTCGTTACTTTATATATTTTGAAAGCCTACTTGTCACTGACTACACTGGTCATACAGGTAATTTCGTTTACAACTTGTCACTCTTATGTTTAGATATGCTTTGTAACGAAATCTTAAATCACCTTCGAAACTTGATAAAAGAAACCCTTTGTTACTTCTCTACAAGTATTTGATTGCATTTCACGGGAAACCACACAAGCTACTGATTATCTCTCTTGATAATTCGTGAAGCGATCTTTACCTGGGATCTAACTGTCTTTATGTCGAAATTTTGATTTTCCACATCACTGATCCAAATTTTTTATCCTTGATTCTTATCTTTTTCTTGGCACACATGCACTCATGAAATCGTTGAGGTTCTGAGTATTACCAACTCAGGGTAATGATGTCGAAAGTCTGGCACATGACTTCACTTTTAAACCTAAAAATGGAAGCGCCTAACCTCAATCCAAAGGTTAATGACGGTTCTTATCCACTCGGTTTTTTTGAAACGACGTGTGATGTGATGTTTGGTGTTCCAACCCGGTTTTCAAGGATAAAGTGCTGATCTATTGTACACACATGAATACTTTCTGGTAACTGGTGTAGATTTCAAGGAGCCACATCAGCCATATTTAATGCAGAAACCGCTTCCAATTCATAGTTCAAATCAACTATAAAAAGGGTTTCAGAGGATCAATTCCAATTTTACGCACACTTCAAATCCACAAGCAATTGTTTCCTTATTCTCTCTGATTTCTTCAAGAACTCAAAATCCTAACAATGGCGGCCAATCAATCCCAAACCACTGAAGATATTACCTCTCATCCAATCATGAAGATACAGAGCACAAATTATCAAGTTGTTGGTGATCTTACTGCTTATCCCGATGAATTACGAATGCTCATTGTTGCTCTTCAACATTTTGTCTTATCAACTGCCATGTTCCGATCCTTTGCAGTTCCTCTTTCATGGTTGACTCTTGCTGGTTCAACTGCAACTTACATCAAGACGATGCAAATTGTTACTTTTCAACTTACAAATGACAATATATTCAGGTTATCCAAGAAAATCTTTGCTGAAATACTGAATATCCCCAATGCTGAACCTTTTTACAAGGTCAACAATGCCCAAATCATTCATATGTTTAATGAGATGGGTTATCAACGAGTAATGACCAAAATGAGTGATTTCCAGAAATCGAGTCTACCTTGTCTGTGGAATTTTATGTTTGGTATCTATCTTCCATGTTTAACTAGACAAATAGTTGGATTAGACAAGGGCAGATTGGAAGTTTATGCCATTGTTGCTGGCATCTATTACGACTTACAAGTAGACTACGCAACTCAGCTACGGAAGGAATTTCTCAAGAGTATTGAGAACACGAATGTTGTTGATGGGATTTTGTGTTCTCGCTACTGGAGCTTGATCTTGGAGTTTTTTTTATGCAAAGGAAGGGATTTTGGTTTCACCAATGCTGAACCTTTTTACAAGGTCAACAATGCCTAAATCGTTCATATGTTTAATGAGATGGGTCATCAACCAGTAATGAGCAAGATGAGTGATTTCAAGAAATCGGGTCTACCTTGTCTGTGGAATTTTATGTTTGGTATCTATCTTCAATGTTTAACTAGACGAACAGTTGGATTAGACAAGGGCAGATTGGAAGTTTATGCCATTGTTGCTGGCATCTATTACGACTTACAAGTAGACTACGCAATTCAGCTACGGAAGGAATTTCTCAAGAGTATTGAGAACACGAATGTTGTTGATAGGATTTTGTGTTCTCGCTACTAGAGCTTGATCTTGGAGTTTTTTTATGCAAAGGAAGGGATTCAAGTTTCTGATACTGATGAATTGGCTGAGTTTGCTACATACCATTATCCAAAGTCTGTGGAAGACGATGCCGAATTTTTTCCGAATATAGCTCGTATTCCTGATGCGATGCTTTTAAAAAGTTGATCCAGTCAATCCTATTTTGGTCGAATATTTGACCAAATTTAATCCTTCCATTGAAACTGGAAAGTTGTTGGATGTCTAGGCTGAAGGTTCGTCAAAAAAGAAGAGAGGATCGAAGAAGAAAGTTCAGGATAGTTCTCCTCCTGTTAGTCCTGTAAAAGTTTCGAAAAAGAGTTCCAAAGGGGTTAAAGCTTCGAAGAAACAGGATCCACCGGTTGTTGGAACAAAGCCGGTTGTTACTAAAGAAGTTGATCCTTTGAAGGATGTTGTACCTTCGAAGATAGGAGTTCTCAGACGACTTAAGAAGATGTCTCATCGTTCTCTTCGTTCACCTGAAAGATCATCTAGTTTTTCTCCTTTATTCATTCCCAAGGCACAACTGAATAGAAAATAATGGTAATTCGCGAAATTCCTACCCCCAGTGTCTCCAGCTTCGAAGAAAAGAAGAGCAGAAGATGTGGCGAAGCATATTTCAAAGAAACAAAAGTGCCCAAAGAAACAACGAAAGTTAGTTAATCATTAAGATTCAAGTGATGACGAATTGGTTCCTGACACGCCACCTACAACCACTATACTAGGCCATTCTTCGCCTGTGAGGGATTCTCCATTCAAGTCGACTTTTGAGGAGACTGGAAATATTGATGGCTCTGTGAAAACTTCTATAGTGGAACCATTAATCATGGTGAACAACTAACGAATTCAACTCCTGAGCAGACAATGGTTATACCACCCAAGGTTTCGAATACCGAGTCATTTCATGAGAAGGATCGAACCTTAGACATCACTGCAAACGTATCTGATACGGATGAAAATATTAACAAGGGTGATGGAGTTTCGAGAAATGAAGCCCAAGGTAATCCTTCGATTACTGTATCCTCTACTTTCGAAACCGCACTCCTTGATACTACTGTTTCGTTACCACCATACATTGTACCCAATCCATCTCATGTTTCTACCTGTCATTCACCTACATTTGATACTGTGTTACAACAACCCTTTATCACTTTATTCCCATCCCAATCTCCTGATACACAACCAGTTCGAGACACAGAATCTGAGGAAGAAGAATTTCATGGTTTATTTGCTGAAATAGAGTTTGATTATGAGGAAAAGAAAATCCCAGATCACATGATCATGTCTAGGAAGCAGTTTAAAATCCTTAATCGGAAACTCAATTCCTTGTTACAGTCACAAGCTAATACAGCAAGTCATCACTCTGTCTCAAGAATCGAAGTTGATGTAATGCTCAATGCTTAGGAGCATCACATTCAAAGTAAAATTGAAAATGTGCACAAGATCTTGAATCCAAGCTCAAACTTCTTTGTGACTCCTTTAAAGATGCTTTGAAAGAATTAAACGTGGTTGCAAAAGAGAGACATGTTATTTATGTTCAGGAAGTCAAAACTATTTGTGAGAATGTTAATCTCAAGGTTCAAGAACTTCGTGATGATATGGTGAAGGAAGTTGTTGATTTGGGTCTTGACTATTCGAATCTTCATACTAAGGTGGATATACTGGCTGATGCAATCACGAAAGTTGTGCAATGGCATATATCACTTGTTCTGAAAGTTGATAAAATTGGAGATGATGTAGTGAAGGGATTTGGGAATGTGGAAAAACTGTTGGGAGAGTTGAAGGAACTTGTAGCCAAGAATGAATTGTCAAAGGTTATGTCAATTTCTCCTGAGATGATAGTTGAAAATTTTCAAAAGTTAGAGTCCTCAATTCATTCCGAATTGGCTCCGCTTGCGAAATTTGCTCACTTTATACCAACAGATGCCCCACCTGCCAACACAGGGGTGCAAGGGGGAGAAAAGGGAGGAGTTGGCACTGGAATGAGTTTGAAAGTGAGTGCTGGAGGGAGTGGCTCAGGATATATCGAAGGTGAGGCCAAGGTGGTTGGAAGAGTTTTAACCACTCAAATTTCAACATCCTTACCAACAACAAAAATGATTTCGACATCAACCACCACTACAACAAGACCAAAAGCGAAGGGTATAGTTATTGGGTCAGCTGGTGCTGAATCAGATTCGTCAAAGCCTAAGCCAACTGAAGCTGATAAAGGCAAAGGCAAAGATATCATTGTTGAACCTTCGAAAAAGAGATCAAAGCTGCTCAAGAAGTTGAATTATTGAAACAAAGGCATGTTCAAAGTATTCTAAGACAACGTGCAAATGATCCTCCTGGTTTGAACAAAGGTGATCCAACGAAGTTATATCATTATGAGTATACTGAGGCTTTGACAGTGACTGGAGCTATGCATGAGTTTGAAAAGATTCCCAAAAGAAGTTTCGACATTATGAACTCAAATCAAAATCAACTAGATTTTATAGTGAATAGAATGATGTTCCTGGATGAGCAGTTTGAACTTGTTGACAAGTACAAGGATAAGTCTGAATTCAAACGTATTAAGTTTCATTTTCATGATGTACTTGGAAAGAAGGAGGAGGATGTATGGTCTTTAGTCAAAATAGTTCGAGTTCTTAGCATATCCAAAGACATTCTGTTCGAGGGTATGTTATAGAATTATCGCTATTATGCAGTCCGAGCAAACAATGTTCAATTCGATTTCTCGGTTGCAGACTTTCCCAGTATAAATCTTCATGATTTAATAGTGGTGGCCATGATTATGAAGAATGTTGATGTTTCGAAGCTTCAAGTTAGGAGCAAAGAAGACTTCATGAATGCTTATGCTCATTTGAAAACTTTTATTGATGGGTATTATGGAGCTTTGTCTTTAACAGATATTGAATTGGCCAAGGTTGTGGACAGAGAAATATCTGTTCCTCAAACTATTCATGTGAAAAAGGCTAGTGTAAACAAATTTGAAGATGGAGAAATTTGTTTAAAGCCACTTGGAATTGTGTTTTTTCGGAAGAATACTAAGGGAAATAATTCGAAGTTTTTGTTCCCTGTGTGTGATGTTGAAAGGTTTACAACACCTCATTACACAAATCTTCTGGTTCGAATGAATAGTTGTACGAAGAACATTGAAAAGGACAAGGCCGAGATTCGAAATATTGTGAATTGGTATGCTGAGATCAGAAGAGTTATTAATCAGACTGCGAAGATATTGATTACTTGATTCGTCACTACTCACAAAGGAGGAGAATGTAGAGGTTAAATTTAGTTGTGAGGTGTCGAATCTTTTAGATAGTTTCGTTAGTTTGTAAACTTATTACAAGGGCATCTTAATGTTTGAAGTCTAGTGATTTAGCCCATTGTATTTTTTGTTCGCTTTCATCTTTCCTATAAATAGGGAAGTATACTAGAGTAGATAAGAACTTCGCTTTTTGCTCATTAGTGTAATCTTGTCTAAACTCTCTGTATTCGTTGAAAGCTAATTTGATTGAAACATATTATATTTACTTCTTGTGTTCATCAATCATACTTTACCCTGATCTAGATTTTCAATCTCGATTTTATTGTAACTACAGTGACCCGTTCAAGATCACTTCATTGATTGTTGTCATGAATGATACTTGATAAAAAGGTAATATCTATACATCCTTAACACCTGAGATACATATATGGGACTTGAGTGTGGGAACGTTATGCTTTTATGTAGTCAAAAAGTTGTTCTTTTACTAGACAATATTGTATAAATACCTGCATGGGTGGGTTTAACTTTCCCATCCTTTACATCTTGCAAGTATTTGGGGCAGCTTCGCTTCCAGTGCCCCTTTTCTTGACAATAGAAGCATTGTGCTTCCTTTGGGTTTGAGGAAGGAGTGATGGGACCTTTCTTTGTCCCACTAGAAGAGAAACCATCAAGGGGCTTACCCTTGGTACCCTTCGAAGGGGTTTTCCTCTTCTTACCCTTTCCCTGCCCAATCGCAAGAACAGGGGCTGCTGAAGGAGTAGAAGTAGAAGTAACAACCGCTTTACTCTTAAGGCCATTTTCAGCTGTCCTTAAAAGTCCTTGAAGTTTACTCAGTGTGACTTCCTCCTTGTTCATATGATAAGTCATACGAAACTGATCATAACTTGGAGGTAAGGAATGGAGAATGATGTCAATCGCCATTTTTTCAGGAAAGTCCACATTGAGCTTCAATAACCGGTCAACGAACCTTTCCATTTTCTGCATGTGACCGGTGATGGGTTCACCATCTTTCATTCTGGTTGTTATCATGGAGGAGATGATTTCATACCTCTCCTGACGAGCACTCTGATGGTACCTTTCCATCAGATCATGGTGCATCTCATAGGGGTAGAAATCTTTATAGGATTTTTGAAGTTCAGGAGTCATGGTGGCCATCATGATGCATGCTACTTTAGTAGCATCCTTTTCACGTGCAACAAACTCCGCAAACTCTTCAGGAGTAGCAGTGGATTCATTCACAACCTTAAGCTCCCTATCGAGAACATACTCCTTGTCCTCATAGCGGGTAATCATCCTGATGTTTCTGATCCACTCATTGAAGTTGGATCCATCAAAAGTGACTTTCCCACACAAGTTCATAAGGGAAAAGGAGCCTTTTGGGTTTGAGCCAGCAGCATTGTTGGAAGACATCTGAAAGAAAAGCAAGGCAAGTTTCATTAGATTAAGAGTCCGTAATAAGTCACCCAAATGAAATATTAAGGCTAGGATCCAACAAACTATTTATAGTTGGAAGAGGGATGCCGTAATCCAAGCTATAAAATATTTGAAGGTAGGTAAATGACGATTTACCAATTTCCACCATAAGAACGAAATATTTTATTATTAGGTTTTATTGGATTTGAAACTCCTAGATCTTTTGAGATACATTGAACTTTTCAATGGCATGTTTAAATCTCGATTGTGCCCTCTCAAGTTTGTGACTGGGATACCGAGGATCACAAACAAGGTGTGAATAACCATACAAATTGACTTGGTACCCTTCACTATATTACCTAATCGATGTGCCGGTTAACCACACACGCTCCACCGATCTATAATAAAGTCAAGTTACCCTTTGCCACACTTACTAGTCGTTGTTAGTGTGCCGGTTAACCACACACGCTCCACTAACGACTTGGTAAGGTACAAAGTGTAATTTTATGGGCTAGCACCTATTTCACATTTTCCTAAAGTAACTAAGATTGGGAATTAATAATGTATAGTTACTTTATAATTCATTACACTTTTAATGAGAGTTAAAGTCTTGTCCTACCCATTCGGCTAACGACCCTCCACCAGTCAAGGAAGCGGTGGGTGAGAGTGGACACCCATTAAGCTGCCATTTTATAGGCAACAACCTTATACCCCCTTATAGACCGGCTTCGTGAATGAGGCCTACTTGCGGTAAGAATGACTTATTCTTATACATATCTATATAAATAAGATTATAATAATAGTATAAGTGTTGATTTTTAAACCTTTTAAAAATCTAAGGTTTAATTTGGAATTAAAGTATTAAAGTGTACGACTTTACAAATTCCAAAACTTGAGGGCAAGTATTGAAACTATTTCAAGACTCTTCAATTTGTAACTTATGAGTTTTAATGGTTCATTAAGTTGAAGACTCTTCATTTTATGAAACCTACTATTCTTTAATGACAACTTTTAAAGAAGTGACTTTTGGTTATCCATAACTTGAGGACAAGTTATGAACACCATCATTAACATTAAGATCATGAATTAAACTAGCATGTAGGTTACACACAATTCCTATGATCTTCTAAAACTCATAAGAACAAATATTCATATCAAACAATTTCAAGAAATCACATATAAAACTTGAAAATTAATAATAGTCATTTGAAATGGGTTAACATAATCATTACCACTTTTGAAAACAGATTTTACAAGTCCAAAATAGTTTGGGATAATGATTCTAGCCCATTTCCAGCAACAAAACTCGGAAAACTGCCCAGCACGCACCTACTCATCGAGTGCATTATCCTACTCGACGAGTAGGATGAATTTTGTCTAGGACTCGTCGAGTTCTCCCCTTGCACTCGGCGAGTCCAGTCGAACAGTGAGCAATTTTTCGATTTTTCAAGCAGTTAGCATCAAGTATACAGAAAACAATCCTAGTCTCTGATACCACTGATGGGTTTTGAGCATTCTAACACTCCTATGGTGTACATGCAACCCTATAATCCTTGAATCTATGTTTTCTCTAATATACATGTAAATTTGATTTTTCAAGGTTTACTTCCTAACTAGCATGGCATGGGGATATGTAATATAAAAACTAGTAGAAGTACAAACCTTTCTTGTTGCTTGGATTCCTTGAAGACTTTGTGAGCCTAGCACCCTAAATTTTGTGCCTCAAATGCTTCACACAACACCACAAGACTTGGAATAACTTGAGAGAATGTCACTAACACTCAAAATCGGTTATGCCCTCTTAGAATCAACTAGTGCCCGATTTTGCTAGCTATAGGGTTCCTTTTATAGTGTTGTCACAATTAGGGTTTACACATGAATGCCCTTAATTGTCATGACTCTTGATTTCTAATGATCCATGGGTTTGTAACTCCCATATCCATGGAGCTCCAAATCACAATAAACCATGGATAATGAATCCACCATAAAAGATTAGATGATTGTCATAATCAACCCTATGTATTTAATTAGTCTCATTTTGATCACCAAATTAATTCTAAATTAATACTTGATCAATACTAATTAAATAATACTATTATTAATATATTAGAACTTATAATATATTAATAATCACAAGTGTCATTTCTCTCATTTAGTCTATCCAAGTATTGCAATGCCATGCAACCCAAATGGACCATGCCGGGTCGGGTCAAGTACATACCAAATAAAGTTATGGACTTAGACACTATATCCAACAGTCTCCCACTTGGATAAGTCTAATAACTATATTTGCAGATATGACTTCAGGATCCGACTAACAATCGTAGCTCTTTCAAAGTCTCTCAGAACTGAGATAATAATGATACGCCATTTAAGATAAGTGATCATATAATCCTCTGCTCTCAAGATATCAGCCGGACAAACACATGGAACATGGTCTTACTTATTGTCCAACATTTGTTTCTCGATCACTGATTTGTTTCGACATAGAACTAAATTGAACACATCAATTAGTTTCTGACCGGGCCCGGTATATAAGTCAAAACCAAATCATCGAGGGGCCCAAATATCGCTTCTATTTCTAGAAGGAACAGATAAACTTCGACTCATATGCTTGTACTGACCACTTGTTGAATTATGCACAAAAGCACGTTTTATAACATCGAATTACCAATGCGTTTTTGTACAATCAACGGATAACCAACTCATAGTCAACAACTCATATCTCTAGGTTTAAAGATTTATATGATATTACCGTCTCACGATCACTCGAGATAAATTCCATGAAGTGATGCAAGTGAGCGTGGGTTGAATCCAATACTCAGAACTTATGAGCACTCATGAATGTTGCAGCAACTATCGCTATGTCTAATACCCTTTAGACATATCATAAAAACCAAATTCATGACAGTCTTGATTCATATCTACTTCTGACATATGACCGACTGTGGAGAGTTCGAATAAAATAATTATTCTGGAAGTCAAAACATGCAAAATTGAAACCATAGTAAACGATTAACATAAGATAGTAACACTTTACTCATAAATAAATAACAACTTTTATTTAATCATCAAAATGTCAATTACGTTTTACAAGTTTCAGAAATCTAATTATTGAAACTAATATCATCCTTCAGCCCGATGCGCCTCGCATGCTGTAAATGCTTAACCCTACTCAGTCCCTTCGTGAGGGGATCTGCTGGGTTCTCATCTGATGATACCCTCTTAGCCACGAGGAGTCCTTCTTCTATTCGATGTCTGATGAAATGGTATTTTCTGTCAATGTGCCTAGATCTCCCGTGATCTCTTGGTTCCTTAGCCAAAGCAACCGCACTTTCGCTGTCACAGAAAACCTCCTTTGGCTCCTTTATAGCTGGTACAACTCCAAGGTCTCCGATGAAGTTCTTTAGCCATATCGCCTCCTTTGCTGCTTCACTCGCTGCTGTGTACTCTGATTCATAAGTAGAATCAGCTACTGTCTCCTGCTTGGAACTTTTCCAAGTAATTGCCCCTCCATTTAGGATAAAGACCCAGCCTGACTGAGAGCGGAAATTATCCCTATCAGTCTGAAAGCTAGCATCGCTATATCCTTCCACTCTCAAGTCATCACTGCCTCCGAGGGTAAGGACCCAGTCCTTAGTCCTTCGCAGATACTTGAGAATGTTCTTTACCGCAGTCCAGTGAGCCTTTCCAGGGTTCCCTTGATATCTACTGACCATGCTCAAAGCAAAGGCCACATCAGGGCGAGTACAAGTCATAGCATACATGATAGAGCCCACAGCGGAAGCATATGGTATATGACTCATCTCAGCTATCTCAGCCTCTGTACTCGGACTCTGAGTCTTACTCAGCTTGGCATTACTCTGGATGGGTAATTCCCCTGTCTTGGAGTCTTGCATGCTGAACCTCTTCAGCACCTTATCCAAGTAAGTACTTTGACTAAGTCCAATTAGTCTCTTACTCCTATCTCTTAATATCCTTATCCCTAGGATATAGGCAGCTTCTCCAAGGTCCTTCATAGCGAAACACTTCCCAAGCCAGGACTTCACTTCCTGCAAGATTAGGACGTCATTTCCTATGAGTAGTATGTCATCCACATACAACACCAAAAAACTTACTATACTCCCACTAGCCCTGACATATACACAGGACTCATCTTCGCTCCTCGAGAAACCAAACTCTTTGACTTTCTCGTCGAAGCAAAGATTCCGTCTACGAGATGCGTTTTTCAATCCATAAATGGATTTCTCAAGCTTACACACTCTATTAAGGTACTTAGCATCGTCAAAAACCTCTGGCTGAGCAATGTAAACATCCTCAGCCAACTTTCCATTAAGGAAAGCGGTTTTGACATCCATTTGCCATATTTCATAATCATGAAATGCAGCTATGGCCAGTAAGACCCTAATAGACTTAATTTTCGCTACTGGTGAGAGGGTCTCATCATAGTCAACTCCCAGAGTTTGAGTAAAGCCCTTCGCAACCAGCCGCGCTTTGTAAGTGTGTACCTTCCCATCCATGTCAGTCTTCTTCTTAAAGATCCATTTGCAACCAACTGTCTTACGACCTCGTACATTGTCAACCAAGTTCCACACTTGATTGTCATCCATGGACTGAATCTCGCTGTCCATAGCCTCCTTCCATTTAGCAGACTCGGGGCCTGCCATGGCTTCCCTGTAATTATTAGGTTCATCCAAATCTATTAGTGTACTATCACTAATAAATGTATCACCTTCAGTGGTGATATGATAACCATAATAAAAATCAGGTGTGTTCCTCACCCTAGTGGAACGCCTCGGAGGTACAGACTCATCTATCGGATCAACAGGAGTTTCCTCCTCAGGTTGGTTGATAGTATTTGAGGTTCCTTCACCGCTTGACTCTTGAAGCTCTTCAAGGTCAATTTGCCTCCCACTGTCCCTTTGGCTTATAAATTCTCTCTCACGAAAGACTCCTCTTCTTGCTACAACGACCACATTATCACTAGGTCTGTAGAAGAGGTAACCAAAGGATCTATGTGGGTAGCCGATGAAAATACACCTCTCACTTCGAGGTTCAAGCTTATCATGAGTCTCACGCATCACGAAAGTTTCACAACCCCAAATCTTGATGTGGTCTTAATTGGGAACTTTCCCAGTCCACATCTCGTGAGGTGTTTTGGCAACCTTTTTAGTAGGGGCTAGATTAAGGATATGGGCGGCAGTCTCTAAGGCATACCCCCAGAAATAGATTGGTAACGAAGCTCGACTCATCATGGAACAAACCATATCCAATAAGGTTCGATTGCGCCTCTCAGCTACACCATTCAACTGTGGTGTTCTGGGAGGTGTCAATTGTGAGACAATCCCACATTCCTTAAGATAGTCAAGGAACTCAATGCTAAGATACTCTCCTCCCCGATCGGATCGGAGCATCTTGATGTTCCTGCCCAATTGATTCTCAACTTCCTGCTTAAACTCTTTGAACTTTTCAAAGGTTTCTGACTTATGATTGATTAAGTAGATATATCCATATATGCTATAATCATATGTAAAAGTCACATAATAGCGATTAGCATCTCTTGTAGTAACTCTGAAGGGCCCACACACATCTGTGTGTACCAGGTCCAACAAACCTTCACCCCTATCACAAGTACCTTTGAAGGGTGACTTCGTCATTTTTCCAAGTAAACAAGACTCGCAACTATCATCCGACTTTAGGTCAAATGATTCCAAGACTCCAGCCTTTTGGAGTTGGCCTATGCGCTTCTTGTTGACATGTCCAAGACGACAATGCCACAAGGATGCTTTATCCAAGCTATTCGAAGAATCAATATACAACACATTATTTCCTAGATTGTCTACAACATTCACAGCTTCATATACACCATCACAAGGTAATGCTTTAAAGTAAAATACATCATTGTAGTAAACATTAGTAGCACCATTATTATTATCAAATAAAAATGTAAACCCTTGTTTGTACAAGCCATGAAAAAAAATAATATTTCTCGCCATTTCTGGCGAGTAACAACATTTATTCAAATCTAACATTAACCCATTATTTAGCAATAAAGAATAAACTCCTATCTTGGTGACAGGTGATGCTTTCCTGTTGCCCATGACTAAGTTTATCTTCCCGTGCTCCACTTGCTCACTTCTTCTTAGGCCCTGCAAATCAGTACAAATGTGAATACCACAACCTGTATCAAGCACCCAATAATTAGCATTAGATGAGTTATTAGACAATATTATATAAATACCTGCATGGGTGGGTTTAACTTTCCCATCCTTTACATCTTGCAAGTATTTGGGGCAGCTTCGCTTCCAGTGCCCCTTTTCTTGACAATAGAAGCATTGTGCTTCCTTTGGGTTTGAGGAAGGAGTGATGGGACCTTTCTTTGTCCCACTAGAAGAGGAACCATCAAGGGGCTTACCCTTGCTACCCTTCGAAGGGGTTTTCCTCTTCTTACCCTTTCCCCGCCCAACCGCAAGAACAGGGGCTGCTGAAGGAGTAGAAGTAGAAGTAACAACCGCTTTACTCTTAAGGCCATTTTCAGCTGTCCTTAAAAGTCCTTGAAGTTTACTCAGTGTGACTTCCTCCTTGTTCATATGATAAGTCATATGAAACTGATCATAACTTGGAGGTAAGGAATGGAGAATGATGTCAATCGCCATTTTTTCAGGAAAGTCCACATTGAGCTTCAATAACCGGTCAACGAACCTTTGCATTTTCTGCATGTGACCGGTGATGGATTCACCATCTTTCATTCTGGTTGTTATCATGGAGGAGATGATTTCATACCTCTCCTGACGTGCACTCTGATGGTACCTTTCCATCACATCCTGGTGCATCTCATAGGGGTAGAAATCTTCATAGGATTTTTGAAGTTCAGGAGTCATGGTGGCCATCATGATGCATGCTACTTTAGTAGCATCCTTTTCACGTGCAACAAACTCCGCAAACTCGTCAGGAGTAGCAGTGGCTTCATTCACAACCTTAAGCTCCCTATCGAGAACATACTCCTTGTCCTCATAGCAGGTAATCATCCTGATGTTTCTGATCCACTCATTGAAGTTGGATCCATCAAAAGTGACTTTCCCACATAAGTTCATAAGGGAAAAGGAGCCTGTTGGGTTTGAGCCAGAAGCATTGTTGGAAGACATCTGAAAGAAAAGCAAGGCAAGTTTCATTAGATTACGAGTCCTTAATAAGTCACCCAAATGAAATATTAAGGCTAGGATCCAACAAACTATTTATAGTTGGAAGAGGGATGCCATAATCCAAGCTATAAAATATTTGAAGGTAGGTAAATGACGATTTACCAATTTCCACCATAAGAACGAAATATTTTATTATTAGGTTTTATTGGATTTGAAACTCCTAGATCTTTTGAGATACATTGAACTTTTCAATGGCATGTTTAAATCTCGATTGTGCCCTCTCAAGTTTGTGACTGGGATGCCGAGGATCACAAACAAGGTGTGAATAACCATACAAATTGACTTGGTACCCTTCACTATATTACCTAATCGATGTGCCGGTTAACCACACACGCTCCACCGATCTGTAATAAAGTCAAGTTACCCTTTGCCACACTTACTAGTCCTTGTTAGTGTGTCGGTTAACCACACACGCTCCACTAACGACTTGGTAAGGTACAAAGTGTAATTTTATGGGCTAGCACCTATTTCACATTTTCCTAAAGTAACTAAGATTGGGAATTAATAATGTATAGTTACTTTATAATTCATTATACTTTTAATGAGAGTTAAAGTCTTGTCCTAGCCGTTCGGCTAACGACCCTCCACCAGTCAAGGAAGCGGTGGGTGAGAGTGGACACCCATTAAGCTGCCATTTTATAGGCAACAACCTTATACCCCCCTTATAGACCGGCTTCGTGAATGAGGCCTACTTGCGGTAAGAATGACTTATTCTTATACATATCTATATAAATAAGATTATAATAATAGTATAAGTGTTGATTTTTAAACCTTTTAAAAATCTAAGGTTTAATTTGGAATTAAAGTATTAAAGTGTAAGACTTTACAAATTCCAAAACTTGAGGGCAAGTATTGAAACTATTTCAAGACTCTTCAATTTGTAACTTATGAGTTTTAATGGTTCATAAAGTTGAAGACTCTTCATTTTATGAAACCTACTATTCTTTAATGACAACTTTTAAAGAAGTGACTTTTGATTATCCATAACATGAGGAGAAGTTATGAACACCATCATTAACATTAAGATCATGAATTAAACTAGCATATAGGTTACACACAATTACTATGATCTTCTAAAACTCATAAGAACAAATATTCATATCAAACAATTTCAAGAAATCACATATAAAACTTGAAAATTGATAATAGTCATTTGAAATAGGTTAACATAATCTTTACCATTTTTTAAAACAGATTTTACAAGTCCAAAACAGTTTGGGATAATGATTCTAGCCCATTTCCAGCAACAAAACTTGGAAAACTGCCCAGCACGCACCTACTCATCGAGTGCATTATCCTACTAGACGAGTAGGATGAATTTTTTCTTGGACTCGTCGAGTTCTCCCCATGCACTCGGCGAGTCCAGTCGAACAGTGAGCAATTTTTTGATTTTTCAAGCAGTTAGCATCAAATATACAAAAAACAATCCTAGTCTCTGATACCACTGATGGGTTTTGAGCATTCTAACACTCCTATGGTGTACATGCAACCCTATAAACCTTGAATCTATGTTTTCTCTAATATACATGCAAATTTGATTTTTTAAGGTTTACTTCCTAACTAGCATGACATGGGGATATGTAATATAAAAACTAGTAGAAGTACAAACCTTTCTTGTTGCTTGGATTCCTTGAAGACTTTGTGAGCCTAGCACCCCAAATGTTGTGCCTCAAATGCTTCACACAACACCACAAGACTTGGAATAACTTGAGAGAATGTCACTAACACTCAAAATCGGTTATGCCCTCTTAGAATCAACTAGTGCCCAATTTTGCTAGCTATAGGGTTCCTTTTATAGTGTTGTCACAATTAGGGTTTACACATGAATGCCCTTAATTGTCATGAATCTTGATTTCTAATGATCCATGGGTTTGTAACTCCCATATCCATGGAGCTCCAAATCACAATAAACCATGGATAATGAATCCACCATAAAAGATTAGATGATTGTCATAATCAACCCTATGTATTTAATTAGTCTCATTTTGATCACCAAATTAATTCTAAATTAATACTTGATCAATACTAATTAAATAATACTATTATTAATATATTAGAACTTATAATATATTAATAATCACAAATGTCCTTTCTCTCATTTAGTCTATCCAAGTATTGCAATGCCATGCAACCCTAATGGACCATGCCGGGTCGGGTCAAGTACATACCAAATAAAGTTATGGACTTAGACACTATATCCAACAATATGTTGTGGGGCAATGAAATGTTGCTAGACGTTCACCACTGTCGATATCATTTTCATATGAGTGTCGCGCAAATGGGAGATTGAAAGATATAGTATGCTCAAGATTAATATTAAAATGATATTGCTAAATAACATATGATCCTAAGGGTCACACTGACAACAAGTTGATACAAATGATTATTTATTAGAAATTGATTTTAATAAATATTCATAAACTCTTATATTAAATTGAGAAAATATTTATTTCTAGGAAATAATTATTTTACAATACAAGTAACACATTATTTCATAATGTATGAATTAATAAGCCATGTACAATATTTTGGACTAGTTGAGTCTTTTGTCTTTTACCTAAAGATAAAGTTTATATTTTATAAAGTTGGAGTTTATCAAATGTAAACATTTTGTCTTCTTTTTAAAGGCATGGCCGAAACTAGTCTAGACTAGTGAAGGGTATGGCCTTTTGAATTTGTTTATTGAAAAGAATAAAAGCTAGAAGAAACACACTCGTGACATAGGGACATGCTTGCAAAAAGGTTTAAGATCTAGTGGGTATTGACTTCACTTCATATTCTCTCGAAAGTGTTGAACTTTGAAGATTTATTGTTGCTTTCATTTTCTCTTTAAGTCATAATCTTGTTTTGACTTAAAGCTTAAGAGTTGTAACTTGCATTACATCAAGTCGGAACATTGTTGGGTCTTAAGGGTTCATCCTCACTCCATCAACTTCCAAGCCTCCCCTAGAGGACTCAAAGTGCTTCAAAGGTTGTTACCACTTCTTCCTTCTATGGTTATGTTTTAAATCTTTCTTTTACTTGCAAGATGATCCTTGGTGCGTGATAAACGATTTATGTTATTTATTAAACTCAAGACTTCCATTTGCCATTATTTGTAGTTTTTGAAACTAAGTTTTAAATAAAACCCAACAGTAACATCACAACCACTCTTGAAGATTCAAACCACGAATTACAGGGTTCAACCGAATGTTGATGCTTATCATGAAGAAGTGAAAATGCTCATCGTTTCCCTGAATCACTCTGTTTTATCTACTGCTATGACGACATCGTTTTCCATTCCAATGGCATGGTTATCGGTTGCTGCTTCTACTATTGTGTTTAACAAGACTACAAAGGTGGTTACTTTTTAATTGATCAATGAGAAGAAAGTACAAGTTGACCAAGAAACAATTTGACCAAATCTTGAACATTCCTAATGTTGAGCCTTTTTATGAGGTTACGAATGAACAGGTGGTTCATATGTTCAACGAGATGGGTCATTAACCACCTCTTACCAGAATGAGTGATATCAAGAAATCGTCTTTGCCTTGCATCTGGAACTTTCGTTTTGGTATCTTTCTTCATTGCGTGACAGGACGAACTGTTGATCTGGATAAAGCCAAACTGGAAGTTTATGCTTTGGTTGCTGGGCTGTACTATGATTTACAGGTGGATTATGCAACCCAGTTGTGGCAAGAATTTGAAAACAGTATTGAAAACATCAGTGTGGCGAATGGAATCTCTTGTGCTCGATATTGGAGTCTAGTTTTGCAATTTGTGTACGAAAAGGAAGGGATCTTGGTACATGCTAATGATCCTAAAGTTGAGTTTTCTGTTTATCAACATCCCAAGACTGTGGAGGATGATTCTGAAAATTTTCCCACTATTGCAAGGATACATGATTCCATGCTTCGCAAAGTAGATCATACACATACAGTTCTTACTGCTTCTCTTTAAACAATTATTCCTTTGATTGAAACTGGTGTTTTGCAACCAAAGAATGTTGTAGGTCTATCCAAGAAAATAAAAGGTTCAAAGAAAGGAAATCAGGCTAGTCTATCGAAGCCTGTTACTGAGTCTACACCAAAGAAGGTTAAAAAGGCTGGTGTTTCGAAGCCTGATCCGGTTCCTATTCAACAAGAAGTTGTTAAGCCTGTTCACGAGGAGACTTCTCAATCAACAAAGGTGGTTATGCCTTCGAAGTCTGGTGTTCTCAAGCGAATAAAGAAAATGATTCATAGACCTCGTCATTCACCGGAACAGACTGATGTCGAAATTTCTGAAACTTCACCTTCTTTTACAAAGAGGATTCATAAGCCTCAAGTCAATCGTAAAGGTGTTGCATTACGTTAGATTACAACTCATGTTTCTCTTGCCACTATGAAGCGAAGAGCTCAGGACATGGTGAAGAAGATTCAGATGAAGAAAAAGAAGCTTATTGATCCTTTGGATGAGGTAGTTCCTGAATCTGATCTTGATAAATCTTCATCTCCAAGACAAGATGATAATTTGGGCTTTCCATCACCATCGAGGGGATCTCCACTCAAATCGAATTTAGAGGAGACTGGAGGTCTTGATGGAAATGTGGAAGCATCTCAAGTGGACACAACCATCAATCAAGGTGATCCTTTGCAAGTATCCGCTCCTAAGAAGACTACCATCATACCACTCGAAGTTTCGAATGCCGAATCAGTTTCTGAGGAGGTTCGAACTTCAGTCACCCCTGTGAACATATCTGATATGGACGCAAACCTCAACAAGGATGATGGAGTTTTGAATAATGAAACCAAGGAACTTCTACCATTATTGTTCCAACTTCTTTCGATACATCTACCATTGATACCACTGTTTCTTTACCACCATTCCATACTCCTATTTCTACTACATTATCTCAATCTTCTACTTCACCAACTTATTACAACATCCTCAATCAACCAATTACATCCTAATTTCCATCCCAATCTATGGAAGGACCTAAATCCATTCCAGAGGATGATACTACTAAAGGGCATGATGAGATGGTATCTTTTGCCGACATCCAGTTTGATCCAGAAGAAGAGAATATACCAGATCATATGCTTATGTATGGTAAGCAGTTCAAAAGTCTCAACAGAAAACTCAATTCCTTGTTGCAACTTCAAGCCGATGATGGAAGTCGAAATCATGTTTCTAGGATTGAAGTGGATGTGACGCTCAAGGCTCAAGATCTTCGTTTGTGAAATGAAATGGATCAATTAGACAGGAACAATGAGTCGCATGTAAAGGCTCAATATGCTTCTTTCAATCACGAACTTAGGGAGTTTAAAGCAGTTGCAAAAGAAAGGCACATTTTGTTTGTTCAAGATATTAAAAAGGTTCGTGAGGATGTCAACTTGAAGATTGAGGAACTCAGAGTCGATATGGCGAAGGAGGTTGCAGCTCTTGATCACAATTGTTCATCTCTTTATACAATAGTAGACATAAGTTATGATGCTGTTACAAATGTGGTGAAGTGGTATAATTATTTACTTCCCAAGGTTGATAAGAAGGTTGAGGTTGATGTTAAAAGTTTTGGTAAAATTGAAGAGACGTTGGGTAATCTGAAGGAATTATTTTCGAAGCTTGGGTCTTCATAACCATCATTCATTACTCTGGAAGCGTTCTCTCAAAAATTTATGCCTTTGGAGTCTACAATCAAAGCAGCAATGGCTTTGTTGCAGAAGTTCATCAATTTGATGCCAACTGATGCCCTGCCTATTAGCACATGGGTGCAAGGGGAGAAAGAGTCAGCATTGGCATGGTTTCGAATGTTGGTATGGGAGGAAGTGGTTTTTCGAAAGGTGGAGATGATGCAAAGGTTGTTGGAAAGGTTATGTCAACTCAAATTCCTACTTCTATGCCCAAGACTTCTGTTCCAATAACATCTACAACGACAATAACAAGGCCGTTGACGAAAGGAATTATAAATGGAGGATCAAGTTCTTTGAAGCCTTCTCAATCATCTGAGGAAGTTAAAGGAAAGGGAAAGGGTAAAAAGAGAAGAAGGCAACTATTGAAAAGGAAATGGAGAAGCAAAGGCATACTCAAATTATTCTTCGTAAAAGGAAAAGTGATCCACCTGGTTTGGAGAAGGGTGATTCAACGAAGCCTTATTGCTATGAAACGATTGACACATCTATTTTTAATGGGGAAATGCATGAATTTGAGAAAGTCCCAAGGAAAAGTTATGCTATTGAGAATATTGATTTTAATGTCATAAATAAAGGAATCAAAACGAGTTTTTCTCCCGGACATAAATCTATGCTCGATTTTATGATTTGTATTTTTTTAAAGGTTTTTTTTCAATTTTTTTAAGGTGTCCTACGAGTCCTCACTTTAAAATGAGTCCTCACAGGAACCAGACCATATATATATATATATATATATATATATATATATTGCAAAGGAGATTGTTTCGCCTATGTAATTCCAAAGTATCTAATAATCATATCTCTTTTTAATGAGTGAATGGTGTGATGTCAGGACATGATTGGAAAAATGGATATATATATATATATATATATATATATATATATATATATATATATATATATATATATATATATATATGTTCAAATGTGGATTGATATATATTGTGCGGACGTGTGTACACTGCTATTCTGTGAGAATCACAAAGAAAATATGTTGTTTGATAATGTATATACGTTCAATCTTACATAACTATTGTCATTATCACGTATTTTACCAATTAAATCGTCTATAAGGTTATTATAGATTTTTTTTTTGTTATTTCATTCTGTCAGAATGCTGTCAGGATGTTTATTTGGTCGTATTCTGTAAGAATAAAAATGAGTGAAAAACGATGCGTGAGAAGAAAAGTAATAAGAATTTGTGAGAATGCATGGAAATGCCAATAATTGTGGGAGGTTGAACGTATTCACATTACTAAACAACTTATTCCTTTAGTCTCATAGAATAGCATTATCCACACGTCCATATAATAGTTGTCAATCCATATTATTACCTAGCCCTATATATATATATATATATATATATATATATATATATATATATATATATATATATATATATATTGCAAAGGAGATTGTTTCTTTTATGTAATTCCAAAGTATCTAATAATCATATCTTTTGTTAACGAGTGAATGGTGTAGTGAATGGTGTGATGTTAGGATATATATATATATATATATATATATATATATATAAAAGACCTTATGTGACTATTGTTAAGAGCTGGAAAAGAGATAAGAATAATAATCATATCTATTTTTGATGTATTAATAATATACTATCTTATAAGATTTTAAAACCTAATCTATTACAAAGAAAGCAACACAAACATGAACTCGATCGTGCATTAGTATAGCGACGGTAAATAAGTGTATCAAACTCGCGGGGATGGGTATGATTGAAGTTCATACTTTTACTATTAAACTACGAAATTAATGCGAATGGATGTTTTTCTAATTTTAAAGTTGAGAAAACTTTTCAAAGCGGTCACAATAATTGAACTATGTAAAAAATATTTTTAAATAGGATTTAAAAAGATATTGCCATTTAGATTTGAATCCTTTCCTTGTTATGGTTGATTTCTTTGATACTGCAATGGATTAAACTTGGTTACTTACCAATTTCTAAGTTAATTAGTTCTCTTACTAGATTACCAATCCTTCAGTTCAACAGATTTTTAAATACAATGATCATTTGCAATAATTACCCTAAAATTGATATTTAGTTCGGAATATGAAAGACTTGATTATTGAAACCGAGTTAAATCCAATTAAGTGTTCACAATGATTCATGAATATTCTTACACATTAAAGTTACGGATTCTTTTATTTAACCCTAGGTTTTAATTAAAATACTTGTCATACATATCTATGATTAATAAAATTTATATGATTGAAGCATGCAAAGAAATACAGTTTATCAATCTAAATATACTCAACAATAGACGATAGAAAATAGCAACTTCAATACACAAGGATTTTTATCAAACATTCATTTATTATAAATATATAACTTAATCTGAAATCATCGAAATCAATGCATAGTTTTGGGGTTCGCGTACTCAAAACAAAAGTAAATGGTTTTTAGCCAATAATCATATGAGATATACAACTGAAAATCATAAAATGTAACATCTACAAAATCTTGACCAAATGTTTTCATTTTTATAAAAAGTTTTTCATAAAAACACAAGCTAGAAAATCATTGTTCACAAACCAAATCCATAAAATATCATAATATCAATCATCACTCAAAACAAAGGATAACAGGAAGATGTGTGCAATCACGCCTTCTCCTTGCCCATATCATCAAATTTACCTAAAACATTGAAATCAACATCTATAAGGCAAAGCTTAGCGAGTTCCCCAAAATACCACACATAACAATATATACAAAGCATGCACACTAGGCCCACACCGTCATACTGGATTGCCCCTGAGCTGACAACATGAGAATGAATTTCCCACCTCGACCAACAACTCATGACTGACTTGCTCCCAAGCCCATAATATGAGACTGGACTACGCTCCCGGCCCACAACTTATGACTGGATTGATTCCGAGTTTGTTAGCTTACAGAAAAAAGGAGTATGGCTTTCATCCAACCGAACTATATTCACATATGCAACAGATAAATGATAACTAGCATTTACAGGTAGTAATACAGATCTACCAATTTACAGATCACTATAACATAACAACACAAGTATACATAACACAATATAGTGGGCTGGCATTGGTGCCTTCGACCCACGAGTACAGTGAGGAAAAACTCTCCTCGCAGTCAGGAAGATAGCAGTACTGCACACATATCCAATAACCAGCTCTATATGTCACCTATACAACAAACATGTGCTAATTCTCATACTACTGTATAAATCCAAAATTTGACCTAAAGTCAAACTAGGTCAAGGTCAACGGTAAATGTCAATACGCCAAGCTCACTCAGCCAGCCGCCAGGTCATGTCTATTCATTGGTCACGTCGTGTCATAATTAAACAAACGTCATGACAACCCAAAGTGTCACGTCGTGATGATGTTCTAAACAGACTCGAGCTTTAAGCTCTTAATCCTTTAAGCCTTGCAATCTAAACCTTCTAGAAAGATTTCTCCATTTTGGAACACCATAAAAATCATAACGTTTTTCACATGCATGTCCAATGCCTGTCCCAAACACAAGCTAGGGCAAAAGAATGTAATAATGAGGTTAAAATCTCATGCAAAAGTCCCAGAACTCTACCACACTTCAGATCCAACACTTATCTTTGCTAAGGGACTCTAGAGATCCATAATGTTGGAAAATTTTTGGACCCCAACACTCTATGAAGCCTAAACATGAAAGAAAACACATAAAAACCTAGATCTAAGCTCATAGATTTAAAAAGCATTGAACTTGGAAACTCACAAGGGTCTAGAATGTGTGAGAGTGAATGATGGTGAAACTTGCACGTTTAGTTGATGAACAAAACTCTATCTCTCATTCTTCTTGGCTAGAAAAAACCAAATGGGGCTCAAAATCAACTATGAAGGATTAAGGTTTCAAGGGGGAGTGTAGGCAGGTGATGGAGGCTGAGGGTGGGTTAACCCTAGCCCTCACTTCTCTTAAATAGTGGAAAATTCCCCGAAATTAGAGTTTGGCTCGCAACAGTTGTCACGTCGTGACCCTTATGTGCTCACCTCATGACACCTAAAGGTAATGCGTGTTTCAAGAGCATGGTCACGTCGTGGCACGTAAGTGTCTACTTCATGACCAAGGTTAAAACCCAAAAAGAATTGATTAAAAATATAAGAAAATGTTTACGTGGACTGGGTGTTACATAAAATTTATGCTAAACATGATTAGAAAAAAGAAAACCAAATGATTTTAATGTGATTCTTCACATGATTTCTTCAGATCTTGCTCCACTGTTGATCTCTTTTGTCGTAAGTTTTTCTCTTTGAGGCTTCCTCTCTTCAAAAAGTGAAAGTATATTCGTATTTATATGGTTTCCTTTTTTTTTAAAAATAAGCGCCGCTAAAGCTTTTTTTTCCGCGTAGCTAACCGTTATCTAATCACATGTTATCCAAGTTTAAAACAGATAATGATTATGACTCCATCACTTATTTTACGGCGTGAGGAACAGATAATCACGATGCTAAACATATTTTAAGTCAAGACTCTTGTACCTTCATTATTTTTTGTTTTTTTTTTCTGTCTACAATGCAACAATAAGGTTACTTTTTATTTAAAGGCATTTTGAAAACTCCAAACACAATATAAACTATTTGAAGCATTATTTTCTCCTTTTTATACCAAAATATGGTAAAAATTATTAGGATAAAACATAAAATATATGAATAAATATGACAATACGGAAATACTCATCACTCAGTTTTTGTTTGCCCTCAAGCAATTATAGTATAATATCCTGAAAAAACTTTCATCAATTTTATTTTATTCATTTCTTTTTATAGTAAAAATTGCATACTTATGCAATATTTTGGCTATAACCATATTATTTCATTTTTTGGAACTTTTTTTTCATATATTGTTTATATAAAAACACTTCATAACTATTATCGAAGCCATGAGTTTCGATGAAGCCCATGTAACGACATTCTACCCAATCCGATATAAGTTAATGTACGTTAAGAGGTTAGATATAAAACATCCATCGATGTTACTACATCCATCGGGGTTATTGTTCGAACTTTAACGATCACGGATTGGTTCCACATTCTTATGCAATATCGAAAACTAAAAAAAAGTATTAAAATGTTAAGATTTTACTCAAAATTTGCTAAATAACAAATCCCCATAACCCACACTTAAATTGTATAATACTCCCATTGTACATGAACTTGAAAGTATATAAGTAATTTGAAAAGAAACGGACGCCCCTTAATATGTGATACGAAGCTTGACTTATCTCCCAACTATTTTCGAGAAATCTCTTCATAGCGGTGTGAAATGCTAGATTAGACAACCGAAAATGAAACAGAAGGCAAAATTTTGTTATGAAACAACCAATTTTTATGTTTTCGCTCGTACTACAATATTTTTTACACTATCAGGTATGAAACCCCACACTTAGATTTTGTTATATTATATATATATATATATATATATATATATATATATATATATATATATATATATATATATATATATATAAACAAGATTGGGTGAGAACTCATTTTAATGTAAGGACTCGTGAGAACACCTTAAAAAAATTGACAAAAAATCTAAAAAAAATACAAATCATAAAATCGAGCATAGATCTATGTTCTGGAGAAAAAAAATTAGAAAAAAAATTGGATCATTAAAACTGAATCATTGATGAATTTTAATGACGCAAATTTTTTTTCAGATTTTTTTTCTCCTAGACATAGATCTTTGCTCGATTTTATGATTTGTATTTTTTTTTAGATTTTTTTAAAATTTTTTTTTAAGATGTCCTCACGAGTCGTTACTTTAAAATGAGTCATCACAGGAACCGAACATATATATATATATATATATATATATATATATATATATATATATATATATATATATATATATATATATATATATACTATTCATGATTAGTATAAAATACATCAAAGTTTTAACTTCCAAAACCTACAAAAAATAAAAGCATGAAAGTTAAAGTATGAAACAGTTAAATAGTTAAATAATTGAAAATAACTATAAAAAAATGTGGATCACTAATCTTCCTTGGAGTCACTAATTCTAAAACCTCCAGTTTCATCTTCTGTAATGAGGGCACTCCTGCCTGGGTAATGCAGATATGCTGGAGGAAATGCTTGCACTGTTGGGTCCTCTCTCCTCCCTAGTTCATGTGATCTCTTCTCACATCCACTAGAGTCTCACATTGATCTGTATCATGTGGTTGCGCCCATTATCCAAATATTCTCAAATCTGCTCCTACCAACGTTCCATATACCCCAAGTTAATGGAAGGTTTATGTCTACTTTCTAGCTCTTTGGCCAACCATTTCTGAACTCTATCAGGATCCTCTAATAACGTATCAACAGGAATAGTGTGTCCCTCAAAATACAGAACAATCAACTTCATCTGTTCCAACAGATAAACAGTGAGCATCTTTGGATCGTGAATAGTCGTCGAAATGATAACATGTGGAGTCAAAACATTGAATTTTACATTTGCTAAAATCATTTACAAATTTAAAAAACATTGAGTAGAGCCTTCCTCACTTCCAGATACCATGAAATCAGATCATGCATCTACTTCTTGTCATGGTCTGAATTGAGAATTATAGGAAACATCTTGACGGTTTGTATCGATCGGATACACTCAATTATGAATAACAAAGAACAAACAAACAAAGCAAAGATTAAACAGAAAAACTGAAGAACACGTAGAATCACAAAGATACTTTCATTAAGAAAGAAGGTTCTCATAAAGAGAACAAGGTCATAAAGATGGTCACCAAGACTACATTACGGTTTCACCATAATGTTGATTATATACGATTACAATAACAAAGATCCCACTGTTTAGGGGATGTATACCTATCTAAGTAAAGGTCTAATGCTAATCACTAAGATTACGGATGAGATTTCTATTCTCTATATACAACGTATAACTTCCTAATATACAAAGATCACTAAGATCATTGGCTTCAAACTGACGTTGATCATTTGATGTTGGCACTGATGTCAGTGTGTAGTGTTTGAATCATTAGATAATAAGGTGCGACCTTATAATCTCCCCTGCTAATGATGTCAAAACTAATCTTCAACAAGTTCTTCAACATTTTGTTCCCCAGAAAATGAGAACTTCCTTTCTTGTATCTGATTTCTTATATTTGATAGTAGAGTCTAATTTTTGTTTAGAGATATTTTCCTAGACGCAAATGAAAATATCCTCCACCTGAGCAAATGAAGGGTATATCCCCTAGAGAATATGAATATTTCGTGAAAGTATCTCTCCCCTTTTTTGACATCAACAACATTGTTGTACTAGCAGAAGCGATCATCGTATCAGAGTTATTCTATCAGCGAATCAAGTTTATCGCAGTAAATCGAGTGGTATTGTGATGTCTCTTGATTACCATATGGTGCTCCCTCCACCAGTTGTAGTCTGTTTCGACTACTTTTGATTACACACATGTGGAGGGAGCACCATACAAAGCTGCATACCTATAATAAAACCTGATCTTCCATCAAACTTTTATTATAGGTATGTAGCTTTGTTTAAGGCTTTCATTTCTTGATCCATGATCTCCACTTGTTCCTCCACGAAGTGAAGTTTACTGTTGACCTGGAACTCATCGAGAGGAATGACAAGGTTCTAATTAGAGAGACGCTTCTTTTGATTACACACATGGAAGGTGTCGTAAACTTTACCGAGTTATTGAGGTTATTTGAGTTTATAAGCCACCAGACCAACCCTTAACAAGATTCATGGTGAGACCTTTAGTAGGAGACAGTCTCCTACTTTGAATTCTAAGGGTTTGTGTCTCATGTCAACTATCTTTTCTCCCGACTACGTGAGGCGTTTAATCGTTCCTTTATTTGAATGATCTTCTCCGTTGTTTCATGAATGATTTCAGGGCCAGTGAGTAGAGTATCTTCAACATGCTTTCAGGCTAGCTGAGTAGAGTATCTCCATCATGCTTTTGGGCTAGCTGAGTATCTCTCACTTCTGCCCAACATATCAGGGATCGACATCTATGTCCGTAAAAGGCCTCAAATGGGGCAACCTTTATGCTAGTGTGATAACTATTGTTATATGAAAACTCAACTAGTGGTAAGTGAGTATCCCATGTGTCACAACTTGGAATTTCTATCTGGTACAACTATTCACCCCATTAGAAGTCAGATTTGTTTTCGCTAAATTCTAAGCTGTTTGGAGTCATTTTGAGTATTCAAAAGCCTAGTACTTCGATAAATAATGATAGGAAGTATACTTTAGAGGTTGTCGTGCATCACTTAAGTCTCAAAACTCCAAGAGTTTGGAGTTTATGGCCCCAAACATGGAGTTTACGGCCGTAAACTCTAAAGAGTATAAATATGACACTTAGTCATTTTTGGCTCATTTTTCACTTCCTAGCTCAAGAACACCCACAATTCTCTCTCAAGTATCATAACACATTCCTTCCAAGCTTCCAAAAATGTAAGTGTTTCTTCCCTAGATTTGTTGATATAACACTTTATCTATTGTTTATACATGATTTCATCCATGGAATCTCCTCTTTTCTTAGATCTTCAAGTGTTCTTCAAGAACACCAAGAACACACACTAGTGGTTTTGGGCCTAAAACACTCTTACAAGCTTCCAATAAGTAAGTACACTCCTCGTAAGTACTTATTTACTTAGAATACTTGTTAAACCATTGAAAAACATCAAAAACCCTCATGAACACATGGGTTTACGGTCAACGGATCTCCTTGAACCGTAAACACCATCAAGTGGTGTTTAAGTGCCCCCAACACCTTCTAGGGCTTGAATATTAGGCTAGAACCTTGCATGCATGAGCTAAAGACACCAAATCACGAAATGGTAGGAGTGACCATGAGTTTACGGCCTTAAACTCATGGGTTTACGACCGTAAACTCCAAGGAGTGGTCCAAGAACCGTAAACCCCAATGAAGGGCCATTTTGAGCCCTAGTCCCTTCCTAAGCCTTTGATACAAACCTAGAACACTTCCTTGAGGGGTATAAGACCTTAAAACACACAATGGTACAATTTACCATGAGTTTACGGCCGTAAACTCATGGGGGAAATGACCAAAAACCGTAAACACATGTAGGGTTACCAAATGAGAAGTAAACTCCAATGTGAGGCCATACTCTCCTTAGATGCAACCCTTACGTACTCCTAACACTTAAATCAAAGTGTTATCCATGTATTAGGGTGTCCTTACTTGATAAATTAGTTATTAAAATGACTAATTAGATACATATATGTATCATTACATGTTAAATAGGACCCGTGTGTGTGTTCAAGTCCTCACTTGACACTTAGCATCCTATCCGACACTTCAATCCAAACCACTCACTACAGGTGAGTTCATACCCCTTAATCAACATTTGAAATGATTTTAAATGCTTTTATGGGGGGGGGGGTGGAATACAAGTTGAATTACTAATTTATTATATCAATCACATGTGATTAATAACTGTCAAGCAAGTAGATTTTTGCATGTTAAACTGTTTTATCCAGCTAAAGGTTTTCAAATCTTGTTTTCAAATCTCTTTTAAAATACTAAAATTTCTTTTTAAATTACTAAACTTTTATCGAAGTCTTTTAAACTTATATTCTTATTAGATTCATGTCTGTATAGATATAGTTATATAAGTAGGATTTGAAGGACTTAGGACTGATAGCTCGCTTTATTTCCTGTTCCTTGTTTGGTTGTGGACTTAGAGTATCCGGTTATTTGTCCGAGTGTCGTTGAAATCCTAGTTATATATTATGTATATCTATTTAGATATTAAAACTATTACTCCAGTTCAGCGCCTTTGGGTAGCAAGGGTACTTAGATAACCTCTCAAGTAAACTATGATAGGTATAGTTTAGAAACCAACAATAGCTTTCATGAAGGAGAACTTAGCTATATCAATATTCTAAAAACTTGTACTTTTAGTAAAAAGAAAGGTATACATAAATCAAAACAATAGATACATCCTCATGACGCGGATTTCATCGTTGTCAAGTTGGTAACCAGAGTCTCCTGGAGGGAGAGCTGGCATTGTGTGTATAGATCTATACGGGACAGACCATCCCACATCCTGACTGCTAGCTACAGTCCCGACCAACCAAGCCAAGGGGTGACAAATGTCACATCTATTTTCGACGCCAGCAGGCCGTCGTGTTTACATCCGTCAATCAGTATGGTTACAAGTATCTTTACATTTACCTTATAATTCATGGCTTTAAGGTAATTAGTACTACGGTAGTTTCTATATATAAATAAAACTATCCTAATGTATCTTCCTAATTATGTACTAGTTCCCACTTGAACCTTTAAATTAACCGAATTAGGACTAAAGACTACTTTAGACTCCCCGAGGTGTATTGTTCATTTAATACTACCTGGAGTCTGTATTTTATTACTTTAGACTCCCCAAGGTGTATAGTCCATCAAATACTACCTGGAGTCTGCATTTTTACCTTATAAACAGCAATGCCTTTGGTGAAGTAAAGCATTATCTTCCCTACTACATTTAATTGGGATCTTCTCACATACTCATTAATGTAAAACTATATTTTGATAATGATAGTAACATTTGGGGAAAAATGCTCTTTAAACACAAAATAGTCGGGTCTTGGTGGAAGACTGCTTTTATTAGTTAAACTCATTTCTCTAAACTCAAAACAGTCGGGTGTTGATAGAAGACTACTTTTGTTAGAAAATATAGGATTTTCTGGAAAGAACTCAAATACTTTATAAACTCTTATCACCATCACCTAATGAGATTATTTTGAGGAAAAACATGTATTTACATCAATGTCATTAAAATACTTATGAACTCACCAGCATTAAAGTGCTGATACTCTCTTTCAAAATAACTTGTATTCTCAGGTCGTCAGTAGACAGGTACACTACAGGAGCTTTTGCGAAGACAGCCTTGTACCGAGCTGCATCTTATGTTATTTTCTATATCTACTTTGATGTTGTTGCTAAATGTAACCTATGTAAAACTTATTCTATTAATGCAATGGTTGTTGTACTTTGATTAATATACTGCATGTGTTGTGATACTTGACATGACGTCCTCTACCCCAGAACGTTTCCGCCGTTCTGGTTTTGGGGTGTGACACCATGGATTACCGAAGTCTATTACGCAAGCGCGGAGCTTGTCTTCTAGAGTCTGTATTGTTCTTTCACTCTGTCCATCCGTTTGAGGATGATATGCAGTAGTCATGTTGAGTTTGGTTCCTAGAGACCTCTTCTATGATTGCCAAAATCTGGAAGTGAATCTACCATCTCAGTCCGAAATAATATATATTCGCACACCATGTAGTCTGACTGTCTCCTTGAGGTACGTCCTGGTGAGTTTCTCCATTTTGTCGGTTTCTTTGATGGCTAGGAAATGGGCGGACTTGGTTAAACAATCAACCACTACCCAGATGGTATCATAACCGCTTGAAGTTCTTGGCAACTTTTTTATGTAGTCCATGGTTATCTGTTCCATTTCCATTCCGGGATTGACAGTTGTTGTAGTAGTCCTGATGGCTTTTGGTACCCTACATTGACTTTGGAGCAAGTTAAGCATTTACTAACATAAGGGGCAATGTTTGTAGTCATGGGTAGTGTAGTTGGATTAATTTGGTTTAAGTTGTTTGGATGTATATGCAATGAGTTTATTCCTTTGTATCAGTATTCATCCTAACCCTTGGTGAGGGGTGTTGCAGAATACTATAAAGTCTCATGTTCCTCCTGGAAGAGAGAAAATTGGTGCACTGGAAAATAATTGTTTCAATTTCTTGAGGTCAGACTCTTGTCTGTCTCTCCAATCGAACTTCTTGTCCTTCCGCGTTAGACCGGTGAGAGGCTATTTGGATAATTCTCGATGAATCTTCGATAATATCTTGCAAGCCCTAGGAATTGGCGTACTTTGGTTGGTGTTGTTGGTGCTTTCCAATCCTTAACCGCTTTGATCTTTGTGGGTTCGACATTAATCCCTTTACTACTGACCATATAGCCAAGCAAATGCACTTCGTTAATCTAGAACACACACTTAGAGAATTTTTCATAAAGTTTCTCTTTTCTGAACAGTTCCTGAATTAATTTCAGGTGTTGGCCATGTTCATCCTTGGTTCGTAAATATATCAATATGTCGTCGATGAAAACGATCACGAATTTATCAAATTAGGGTTTACACATACCGATTCATAAGGTCCATGAATACAATTGGTGCGTTGGTTAGTCCGAAGGGCATAACCAGAAACTCGTAGTAACAATACCGAATACTGAATTCCATCTTTGGAGTGTCTACTTATTGAATTCTTAGTTGATGACAACCGGATCTTAGATCAATCTTTGAGTAGTCGTCGGATCCTTGGTAGTGGATATCAGCTTTTGATGGTGAGTTTGTTCAACTCTCGATAGTCGATGCACATCCTGAACGATCCATCCTTCTTTTTGACAAACAATACCAGAGCTCCCCATGGAGAAAATCGTGGTCAGATAAAGCCTTTGTCAAGATGTTCTGGGAGTTTATTGGATAGTTCTTGAACTTTTTGATGGAGCTAGGCGATAAGGAGATCTTGCCACTGGTGTTACACCTGGGATTAGGTTGATTAGGAATTTGACCTGTCTGAATGGAGTTACTCCATGAATATCATCTGGAAATATGTCCGGGTAATTGCATAGCTATAGTATTTCTTTGATTTCCTTACCCCTTCCTTGCATATCCCCCACGTGGGCCAAGAAAGCGAATCATATCTTCTACAAACACTTTCTCGCCTTCGTGCAAGAGACGACTGCTAGATTCTTTCCTAATTTGTCTTCGTAAATCATGAGGTCTTCATTGTTGGGTAAAGATAGTCGAATGGCTTTTTTGTAGCCTAACATCTCCACTCAATGTAGCAATAACCAATCCATTTCGATGATTACATCGAAACTTTCGATGGTCATAGGTATTAGAGTGATGTGAAAGACGTGGTTATTTAGGGTGAGAAGGCAATTAGTAAGTATTTCTAAGGTGCTTTTTACTATTCGTGTGCTACTTCTACCGTGTAAGCTTCGTTAAGTTGGCATGGTTTATGGTTAATCATGCTTCTAGACTTATGGGAAATAAAGCTTCTATCGAGACCAATATCAAATAATAGCGAAGTAGAAATATTTTTGATAGGAAACATGTCAGTAACCATAGTTAGTTCCTGGCAAGCATCTCCAACACTTATCACAAATTCTCTTCATTCGCCACCATGATTATTTAGTTTCGGGCAGCCCTTTTTAAAATGCCCTAGTTGATTGCATTTGAAGCAGTTATGACTTCCTCTTACAGCAGGGGTTGAGATTGCATTGTTTGCGGCCTTTTTGTAACAACCCGTCATGTCAAGTCAAATGTAAGTCGAACTTATTCAAATAAAAGTCTAACTACAATCATATACAAGTGAATCCATATCATAGTATTAATACAATAAGAACTTGAATGCCTTAAGGGCATGTTTATATAAGTTATTATGCATACCTTGATAGTCATACTTATATAAGTTATAAATACCTATATATTGAAAACCATGCAAGTATATGTGTATATAAGATGTTATGAGTCAACAAACCTCAAAGATCAAAAATAACTTAAATATGTAAAACTTTATTAACATTTACTTAATTGTAAAGGTTTTTTAATGGTAAAGTTTTCTTAGTTATAAAGTATTCTAAATAGTGAAGATTCCACTTTCGACCGTAATCCACCTGACCGCAAACCCCCCTAGGTGGGATCTTTTGGACCGAAATCAAGGATTTCGGTTGTGTAGTGGGCCGAAAACCCCATTTTATCTCTTTGGCACACTAATTTAGGTGTAACCGCCTCATACTTTACTTCATATCTAAGATACATAATAGAAATCACTTTCATTTTTAAACCTCCAGTAACGAAATTACTCTCATTTCTCTCTCAAATATTAAGCCCAAATTCTTTCATACTTAAAATCAAGAAAACTCCAGGAGACTATTTTGCTTCCAAATACTTACAAACTTTGGTAAGTTTTATTCATAAAAATTGTGTTATACAACACTTATACTACTTATATCATATTAATCACACATTATTACGTGTTTAAAACAATTAGGAGACGATTAGCTCCCCGTATTCTAGCTAGAAGTCGCTGTTTCTATCCCGTTACCAAAACCGTTATCACACTTGAGGCGAGTTCATACCCATACGTTTTCATAATTTTTCACTGTTTTTTTTTGGGGGGGGGGGGGATAGAAGTGTAACACAAGAAATTTTGTGTTAATATCTAAATGATTTCAAATATTGTCAATCGCTGCCGTTTTAAAAACATATATTTATATACATATAAATTCTATAATTAGGGTTCAACAGGCTTAGAATTGATAATTTTACTCTATTTCCTGTTGCTTGTTTGGTTGTGGGCTTAGTGTAGAATTATTTATTCGACCGCCTTTTTAATCATAATTATATACATATTATATTTATATAAGTATAAAACCATTTAAAATTTGTTAAACAAAAATATTATTATTTTTGCAATATATTTTAGTACCATTTGGCCATAGATGTTAAATTTCGCGGAATAACTTTACCACGGATTTTACAATTTAAACTTACCAAAGCATTAGTCATACAAAGGTTTTTGTTTCAGTAGATCACTGACATATAAAGTATAACAGGTATAGAATATGGAACTTACATATAATTTAACACAGTGAGATACAATACGGAAAACAAACATATAAACTATAATAGGTATAATTTATGGATCATATGTACTATTTTACCAAGTTCAGAATACATTACAAAAAACAAAGATATAAACTATAGTAGATATAGTTTATGGAACATATGTCCAGTTATCTATCATAAAAGGGACTTTTCATTATTCTACACGTAACCGTCAATATAGCATTTGTGAGACACACTTCACGTACTTATCTAAGTACCAACCAAGTCCTGAAATTATAACTAGAGTCTCCTGGAGGGAGAGCGTGAAACTTGTGTATAGATCTATACGAGACTGACAATCCCGCACCTTAACTGTTCGCTACAGTTAGGCCGGCAGGCCTGGGTGACAAATATCGTACCGATTGCGACTCCTGAAGAACGTCTTGTTCAGGCCATCTTAAGTAATCAAGCATGGTTATGATAACTCACAATTTGGTATTGAACAATACAATTAGTGTAAGAATAAGTAAACAACTTCACATCGTTTTAATAAATAATAAAACTATAATACAATATTTGACAAATACAACTGGTGAATCCAGGCACTTACAATTACAAAGTTTTTATACAAGTATAAATACAGAATACTATTTCAGTACAGAGAAAACATACTTTTCATTGTTTTATGTGAATTACAACTACATTATAATATCTCAGAGTACAATAACGTTTACACGTTTTGGTCTTAGGGTATTAAGAGTACAATATATTGCAACAGAAAATATAGGATTTTCTGGGAAAACATACTTACATTTTCAAGGAACAAATAACAGATTTCAATTACAAACATGGTTATGAAATCACCAACTTAATTGTTGACACTCTTTTCAAAACTACTTGTATTCTCAGGAAATTAGTAAACATGTATCCACAGGTTTTGAGAAGACGGAGCTTCATAGACTCATGTCTTTTAACTTTTGCTATACATTTTTTTGTCAAGTATACATTGATTTGAACACGAATGTAAAACTATACTTTATCAATGTAATGGTTGTTGTACTTTGATTACTATTATACATTTGTTGTGATACTGTACATGACGTCCTCCGCCCACGAACGTTTCTTTCATTCCGGCTTGGGGGTGTGACAGATTGGTAACAGAGCATTGTTTATAGTGAACTAAGTATATCAAACTACAAAAAATATACAACTATAAATACAATGGGGCTGAAACACTCTGACTAAAACTATACTCTTAAAATCTAAGCATTTTATAAGAAGTATACTAACGTGCATGCATACAAGAAACAATATCACAGTGAGAACTACATAAAAGTATTTAGATGTTGAACACTGAAGTTAAACCTTGGCAGTTATGTAATCATATATGGGATAAACATAGCCTGATAAACTATATTTATTTGAGATACAAACAACATGTGTTTGGGAGTGATCGTGGTGTTGCAACAAGTCTAAAACTTACCAAATCTATATACCTGAAGAACTCTAGAACCAAACATAAAGTTAAAATACTATAAGAGTATTTTATGGCACTATAACACTGGAACAACAATATTCAAGAAGGTATTTCTTACTAGAATCAATCATGTGAAAACAAAGGATCATTGCTGGTAGATCTATAATTACTAAGTGTATACGTAAGAGTTATATATAATTAAGATTTTATAGACTGAGAATTTCTGATTTAGCCTTATTTCCTGTTCCTTGTTTGGTTGTGGACTTAGAGTAGAATCAATTATTCGAAGGTCTATTTACTTTTGATTATATATAACTTGTATACACTATGTGATTATAGGGGGACCCAATATTAGTCATACTATACAAATTCCTTAGAAGTGTTGCTAAATGAAGTTGGCGATTGTTTACTTATATTAGTAGACTTCTATTGTAAATCGCAGAACACTATGAAAGTCAGGATATGATACATTTAGAACTAAGGTATATCTTGTTCAATATCACCTGACTCGTAACTACTATAGAGGACTTATCATTACTTCCTCTCTAAATCTTATAGAAAAATATGCCGCCACGTAAATCAAATATGGGTTTCAACAACAATCCACCAATTCCACCACCGCCACCACCTCCACAGTATGACCCTACCGTCTTCCAAGCAGCAGTAACAGCCGCCGTGGCTGCCGCCATGATGCAAATTAACGCCAGTGGTGCTAGTGGAGCCGGTAGTGGTGCCTACAACTCTAATCACGGGGAAAGTCTCGGACACCCAACGTAGTGTTCTGATAAAGACTTCACGAATGTTAAACCCAAATCCTTTGATGGCATCGGAGGTGTCATTGCTTTAACACGCTGGTTCGAGAAGACTGAATCGGCGTTTGAAATCTGTGCGTGCCCTGAAGCTAGCAAAGTAAAATTTGCAACATGCACTTTCTTGGATAGCGCCCTCTCTTGGTGGAACGGCTATGTCAAGTCGTTATCTCTCCTAGTAGCAAATGCCATGAGCTGGGACGACTTAAAAGTTCTGATGCTGGCCGAATATTGTCCCAGAGGCGAGATACAAAAGTTATAGTAGGAACTCTGGGGTCTGACGATGAAGGACTCCGATATTGCTGCTTATACTGCGTGATTCAGTGACCTGGCTCTTTTGTGTCCCGGGATGGTCACCCCGGAGAGTAAGAAAATGGAAAGATACATATGGGGATTAACTCCCCCGACTCAAGGAAACATTATAGCTACCAATCCACTTACTTTCGATAGTTCCAAGCGTCTGGCACAAACACTCGTAGATCGTGGAGTTCGCCAAGGCCCCATGATAGCCCCACCTGAACAACCCAAAGAAAGTAGCAGCAAAAAGAAGTTTCAGAACAAATGAAAGGGGCAATCGTTACAAGAGCCTTTAAAGAAGCAACAAACTGTGGCAGTACATGCTGCTACTGTTCCTGCTCTTATTCCTGTTATTATCCCTACCACTATTTCTACTACTCCAGCAACCCGGAGTCAATATGCTGGAACCTTGCCAAAGTGTAACAAGTGCAACTTCCATCACACATGAGTTTGCAGGGAAATGCACTGCAAAAACTACAACAGAAAAGGGAACACCGCCCGTTTCTGTAAGGCGCCAGCACAACCCATCTCCCAAGTCCCCGATGTGGGAGTAAGCCAGGCTTGTTACGAGTGTGGTGAAACGGGGCACTTCAAGAGAAAGTGCCCAAAGACAAGGAATGCTGGCGGTGTAGGAAGGGTATTGGAAATTGGTCACGAAGAAGCGATAGCAGATCCTAGCGTGGTTAACGGTACATTTCTTCTCAATAATTCTTACACATGCATTCTTTTCGATAGTGGTGCAGAGAGAAGTTTCTTTAGCCATAAATTCAAACATTTACTTAAACAAAACCCCCAAACACCAGAAGACACATTTACCGTAGAGATGGCAAAAGGAAATACCGAGAGCACAAACGACATATACATAGGATGTACACTCACTCTTAACAACTACTCTTTCAAAATTGACCTTATGCCGGTCTCAATAAAAAGCTTCGATGTCATTATCGTCATGAATTGGTTAAGTCCTAATTGTGCTGATATGCTATGTTTCAAAAAATCCATTCTTCTTAATCTACCAAGCAGTGAAACCCTCGTCATTTATGGAAACAAACCCGACACGAATCTTCAAATTATTTCTTGCATTAAAGCCCAAAAGTATCTTTGCAAGGAATAATGTGCCTTCTTAGCTCATGTGGTAGATAAGAAACAAGAAGTAAAAGACATCGAGAGCATTCCCAAAGTCTGTAACTTCCCTGACGTATTCCCCGAGGACCTCCCAGGAGTTCCTCCTAAACGCCAAGTTGAGTTCCGAATCGACTTGATTCCCGGAGCTACCCCCGTAGCCAAATCCCCATATCGTCTTGCACCATCAGAGATACAGGAACTATTCAGCCAACTAAACGAACTGCTCAGCAAAAGATTCATTAGATCGAGCTTCTCATCTGGGGAGCACTGGTCCTGTTCGTGTAAAAGAAGGATGGATTGTTCCAAATATGCATAGATTACCATGAACTAAACAAGCTTACCATTAAGAACCGATACCCTTTACCGCGAATAGACGACCTCTTCGATCAACTTCAAGGAGCCAGTTTCTTCTCCAAGATTGACCTGAGATCAGGATACCTTCAGCTACAAGTCCAGGATGATGATATTCCAAAGACAGCTTTTAGAACTCACTACGGTCACTATGAATTCGTAGTGATGCCCTTCGGTGTAATGAATGGGCCCGCAGTGTTCATGGACCTGATAAATCATGTGTGTCGACCTTACTTAGACAAATTCGTAATAGTTTTCATCGACGACATTCTAGTCTATTCCCGAAGTAAGGAAGAGAACAGCCAACACTTACGTAAAGTCTTGGAAACATTAAGGGTAGAGAAGTTGTATGCGAAGTTTTCAAAGTGTGAATTCTGGATCCGGAAGGTAGATTTCTTGGGTCATGTAGTCAGCGAAGAACGGATACATGTGGATCCCTCCAAAATCAAAGCTATCGAAAACTGGGAGACCCCACGAACCCCAACAAAGATTCGTCAATTTCTAGGTCTCGCTGGCTTTTACAGAAGGTTCATCCAAAACTTCTCCAAAATCGCAAAGGCCCTCACCACACTGACTTAGAAGGGTGTAACCTTCAGCTGGGAGGAGAAATAAGAAACTGTCTTCCAGACACTAAAGCGAGCCCTATGCAGCGCACCGATCTTGTACCTCCTAGAAGGGACGAAAGATTTCGTAGTTTACTGCGATGTGTCCAGGCAAGGGCTAGGCTGCATTCTTATGAAGCAAGGAAAGGTCATATCCTACGCCTCGAGACGGCTTAAGAACCACGAGGTCAACTATACCACACACAACCTTGAGCTGGGAGCAGTGGTTTTTGCTCTAAAAATTTAAAGGCATTACCTTTATGGTACAAAATGCACAGTTTTACAGACCAAAAAAGCCTCCAGCACATATTCAATCAGAAAGAACTCAACATGAGACATCGACGATGGGTGAAACTACTCAATGTTTACGAATGCGAGATTCGCTATCATCCTGACAAAGCCAATATAGTAGCAGATGCCCTTAGTCGGAAAGAGTACTCGGGCCGCCGAGTAAAGTATCTAACTATGACAATCCATTCACACCTGTCCGCTCACATCAAAGAGGCTCAGCTGGAAGCCTTGAAACCCGAGAATATGACAGGTGAAGCCTTTAGAGGAATGGAAAAGAACTTGGAAATAAAGGGTGACAGAGTTCGTTATCTCATGAATCGGATCTGGACACCGAAGTTTGGTGGCTACAGAGATGTTGTCATGAATGAAGCCCATAAAACTCGATACTCCGTTGATCCAGGTTCAGAGAAGATGTATCTGGACCTCAAGAAACTCTATTGGTGGCCGAACATGAAAACCGAAATTGCTACCTATGTGGGCAAGTGCCCGACTTGCGCCAAAGTCAAGGTAGAATATCAGAAGCCTTGGGGTTTATTGCAACAACCAAAAATACCTGAATGGAAGTGGGAGCGGATAACTATGGATTTCATTGCCAAGTTGCCCAAAACAACGGGTGGTCATGACACCATTTGGGTGATCGTCGACAGATTAACCAAATCCGCACACTTCCTGCCAATAAAAGAAACTAACAAAATGGAGAAGTTAACAAGGACATACATTAAAGAGATAGTACTATTGCATGGTGTGCCAATATCCAGTTTATCTGACCGAGATAGTAGATTTACCTCGCGGTTTTGGCAATCACTGTTAAATTCCTTGGGAACCAATCTTGACATGAGTACAGCGTACTATCCTCAGACTGATGGGGAAAGCGAGAGAACCATACAAACGTTGGAAGACATGTTGAGGGCTTGTGTGATAGATTTTGATAAAGATTGGGATACCTATTTACCACTTTCTGAATTCTCGTACAGCAATAGCTATCACACTAGCATCAAAGTTGCTCCATTTGAAGCCCTCTATGGCCGTAAGTGCAGATCTCCTCTGTGCTGGGCTGAAGTAGGTGATACGCAACTATCCAAGAATCAAGTACCCGATAGTACTCTCACCGGTCCCGAGATCATTTGAGAAACAATAGAAAAGATCGTCCAAATCCGGTAACGACTGAAAGCCTCTAGAGACAGAAAAAAGAGTTATGCGGACAAACAACAAAAACCCTTGGAATTCCAGGTTGGTGACCACGTCCTGTTAAAGGTCTCACCCTGGAAAGGAATGATACATTTCGGCAAACGTGGAAAACTAAATCCATGGTACAACGGACCATTCGAGATTCTTCCTAGAATTGGCCTGGTAGCTTACAAACTCAAACTACCACACAAAATCAGTAACATACATCCCACTTTTCACGTATCTAATCTAAAGAAGTGTCTGTATGAAGAGACTCTTGTAATCACACTCGACGAAATAGAGTTAAACTAGAGTCTACACTTCATACAAGAACAAGTGGAGGTCATGGACAGGGAAGTCAAGAGAAAAAAACAAAGTCGTATACTAATAGTGAAGGTTCGCTGGAATGCCAACCGGGGACCTGCATTCACTTAGGAACGAGAAGATCAAGTTAAATAAAAGTACCCACACCTTTTGCCTTGTTCATGAGTACCACTTTAGAAACAATTTCGGGACGAAATTCCCTCTAACGGGGGGATAATGTAACAACCCATTATTTCAAATCAAATGTAAGTCAAACTTATTCAAATGAAAGTCTAACTACAATCATATACAAGTGAATCCATATCATAGCATTAATACAATAAGAAATCGAATGCCTTAAGGGCATGTTTATATAAGTTATTATGCATACCTTGATAATCATACTTATATAAGTTATAAATACTTATATATTGAAAACCATGCAAGTATATGTGTATATAAGATGTTATGAGTCAACAAACCTCAAAGATCAAAAATAACTAAAATAAGTAAAACTTTATTAACATTTACTTAATTGTAAAGGTTTTTTAATGGTAAAGTTTTCTTAGTTATAAAGTATTCTAAATAGTGAAGATTCCACTTCGGACCGCAATCCACCTAACCGCAAACCCTCCTAGGTGGGATCTTTTGGACCGAAATCAAGGATTTCGGTTGTGTAGTGGGCCGAAAACCCCATTTTATCTCTTTGGCACACTAATTTAGGTGTAACCGCCTCATACTTTACTTCATATCTAAGATACATAATAGAAATCAGTTTCATTTTTAAACCTCCAGTAACGAAATTACTCACATTTCTCTCTCAAATATTAAGCCCAAATTCTTTCATACTTAAAATCAAGTAAACTCCAGGAGACTATTTTGCTTCCAAATACTTACAAACTTTGGTAAGTTTTATTCATAAAAATTGTGTTATACAACACTTATACTACTTATATCATCTTAATCACACATTATTACGTGTTTAAAACAATTAGGAGACGATTAGCTCCCCGTATTCTAGCTAGAAGTCGCTGTTTAAAACACCTATACAACTTATATCATTTAACACAGTTGAGATACAATAAGGAAAACAAACATATAAACTATAATAGGTATAGTTTATGGATCATATGTACTATATTACCAAGTTCAGAATACATTATAGAAAAAAATATATATATAAACTATAATAGATACAGTTTATGGAACATATATACAGTTATTTATCATAAAAGGGACTTTTGATTATTCTACACGTAACCGTCAATATAGAATTTGTGAGACACACTTCTCGTACTTATCTAAGTACCAACCAAGTCCTGAAATTATAACCAGAGTCTCCTGGAGGGAGAGCATGACACTTGTGTATAGATCTATACGAGACTAACAATCTCGCACCTTAACTGTTCGCTACAGTTAGGCCGACAGGCCTGGGGTGACAAATGTCGTACCGATTGCGTTGCCTGAAGAACGTCGTGTTCATGCCATCTTAGGTCATCAAGCATGGTTATGATAACTCACAATTTGGAATTGAACAATACGATTAGTGTAAGAATAAGTAAACAACTTCACATAGTTTTAACAAATAATAAAACTATAATATAATATTTTACACATACAGGTGGTGAATCCAGGCACTTACAATTACCGAGTTTTTATACAAGTACAAATACAGAATACTATTCGAGTACGGAGAAAACATACTTTTCATGGTTTTATGTGAATTAAAACTACATTATACAATCTCAGAGTACAATAACGTTTAAACATTTTGGACTTAGGGTATTAACACTACAATATATTACAACATAAAATATAGGATTTTCTGGGAAAACATACTTACATTTTCAAGGAACAAATAACATATTTCAATTACAAACATGCTTATGAACTCACCAACTTAATTGTTGACACTCTTTTCAAAACTACTTGTATTCTCAGGAAATCAGTAAACTGGTATCCATACGTTTTGAGAAGACGGAGCCTCATAGACTCATGTCTTTTAAATTTTGCTTTATATTTTGGTGTCAAGTATACATTGATTTGAACACGAATGTAAAACTATACTTTATCAATGTAATGGTTGTTGTACTTTGATTACTATTATACATTTTTTATGATATTGTACATGACGTCCTTCGCCCCCGAACGTTTCTACCTTTCCAGTTTGGGGGTGTGACACTTTTTGTAGTACTTAGAGGCGTGACCTCTCAAGTTACAAATGCTGCAGACCATACAATTTCTAACATGGTGGAAATTGCACTTGGTACAGTGGGGTAAATTCCTAGAGTATGGCTTTGATAACTGGTGGGGTTTTGACTGGAGTTGCTCCGGAATTTGGAGTTTCTCCTGAAGTTTGGGTTACCGGTGGTTTAGCTCTTGGGGTGACTCGGGGAGTTAGTGGTGGACAAACTCGTAGACTTGTTTGTGGTGGTGTCATCTTAATATGTCTAGACGGATGTGTTAGGTTATTTTACACTATGTAGTCCTAAACATTTATGCATAAGATAGTGTATTAGTGTAACTTGTTCCTGAAATCCTACTGATTTCTAGTTTATAGAGAGAGAATATAGATCCTATACATTTCAAATGATAGAGAGAGAAGTTTGGAGACTACTAAATGATCGATTGGGAACCATGGGTTTCTCTACTACGACAATAGCAGAGCCATTTGTTCTTTATTGTTCTTTGGGTTTAGGTAAACTAGGAAAAGACAAACTAGGAAAATTTGAACATTATCCCATATTTTTATGTATTAAAATGATTTTTAAATTATATGTGTTGTTTATAAGGATTCTAAGGTACTAGGTTTCTGCAGCGAATCTTGAGAACATCCTTCAATCTCCAAAAACTTTCAACCATTATAGTCTGTAAAATTCATTGCTTAAGGTTTATAGTGTGTAAAATTTCTTGCTCAAGGTTTGGTTGTACACCGGCCCCACCAGATATAACATAGGCGTACGTTCCAAGTTTTATTGTGGTATGGATTTTGTACGATACTAACCTTAGTTGAGGCATTTGACCTAAAGGCTTGAGTTGGTAGTTTTAGTTGAAGGGATGTTTAGAATTTTATTAAGTGTTCTCATCGCAGGTCAGAGTATATATATAACTCTTATATATTAGTGTTGGTGAGGTTTTTAGTGTTATTAAATTTTGTTTTGTACTCCAAGACTACCAAGTACAGACAAGGGCCAGACAGGAAACACCGGACGATAGGATTATTTTGGCAATTAAGCTATTTTGAAATCCGGCAAACTATGCGGCCCTTCAAACTAGATTTCCCGTATCCTAAGTAGCCAAGAGGTAGTGTAATTAATAATAATACTTTTATTAGGAGCTTGTTTCTATATTTGTATTCCTCTTTCGAGGATATGAGTTCTCTATAGCCAATTTAGATCTGATACCAATCTGTCACACCCCCGACCGAGGTGGCGGAACATGTCGGGCTATCCGACAAAGTTCATGGATCATAGGTAAACTGAATATATAACACAAGTACAACAATAAACAAAATTGCATTTGTATTCCATCTTGATTCTTGAATAGAAGGTTCTTACAGATAATAATAGTACATGAATTGCCTTAACATATAAGCAGCTAATGCAACAACTAGTAAATTAGGTCGCCTGTAATCCAATCCTTCTTGAATGTCTGTTTAGTGATTCCCTGAGAATACATGTAGTTTTGAGGGTCAACACATGGTTGGTGAAAGTTACATGTTTTCTGATTACAACAATAAATCTTTTAAAAAGTCTAAAAAGTATTTTCTTTGTAAGTATAACAATACTTAAAACAGTGTTTGTAAAGAGTCTGTGAATAAGCTTTGAAAACCACAATGTATATTTGTATAAGCAAATCCTTGCTTCAAATATTTTTTGAAAGAAACCAAGGCCATGGTTTGTATATATATATATATATATATATATATATATATATATATATATATATATATAGACAGAGAGAGAGAGAGAGAGAGTTAATGTTTATAATGAGTACGATAGTCGAGCTATGTGACTAGATATACAAATAAAGTTATAATATAAAGTTTGACTATAAAAGCCAATAACTAACATATATAGATATACGGATAAAGTTATCTGCCAAGGTTGTAGTTAGCAACCGCAGATACAGATAAATATCGAGTGTGTTCGATCAATATAAGCGTAAAAGTGCTTAATACTCGTTTTAATTTGGTGATAAGTCTTATGGCAAGTGCACGTATGAATCTAGGATACATGTTTTATAACTTGTATATATATATATATATATATATATATATATATATATGTATATATATATATATATATATATATATATATATATATAAAATCTTGGCACTTTGTAGCAGGAAGATATATCATTTTACTAGTATTAATATATTTATAACAAATATAATATATCTATATAACATATTTTGACTAGTTTATTTGTAAATAACATGTTACTTGATGAAATAACATTTTTACAAACTTGATATGAGTTTTATGAAAAAATAGGAAAATCATCGAGAGTCGGAATTGGGATCCATAAACTCTCAAGGTGTAGAAACTTAGTCTACTTTGTCCTTGATTTTTTTCCCTACAATGATATGTATCCTAACTGGGGTGAAAATGGACGTTTTCATAGACTGGTTTAAAATGGCCGGAAATGATATGCGTTTTTGAAAAACATATTAATAAATTGCATAAAAATCGTATGAACGTGTGAGAGTAGTCCCTGGAAAGGTATCGATATGAAATACACTCATATGTTACAATTTTTGAAACCATAAAGTGTAAGAGGCGCGAAACAGGTCTTGAACAGACCATAATTTTGGTGTAAAAAGCTAAAATACTTATATATGCATATGTGTTTGCATTTTTACTTAAATAAGGTTTTGTATCATCCAAATAACAATCATTTAGCACGTATTCTCCTCCAAAATATAAAAGCTTTAAAAAGAGGGGCCGTAAGCACTCATCTTTTGAAGCGTGAACTCGGTTTGGATAAGAATATGGTTTGTTTTCCGGGAATCACCGCGTGAAAACCGAACTAGAAATGTTCCCACATCGGGGCTATTTTGAACTTGAAATAAACTCCAAAAACAACAAGAACTTAAGCCTATCTCATGGAAACACCACAAAAGGGAAACAATGTAAAGTGGCATAATGGTGGTGGTGGTTGGTCGTCGGAAATGGGAGGAACAAGGGATGAGGGTGGTGGTTTATGGTGGTTCTCGGTGGTGGGTTCCAAAGTGAGAGAGAGAGAGAGCGAGGGAATGTAAGGGAGGGTGAGAGAGGGAAGATAGAATGAGAGCCCAAGCTCTTTATTTATAGTGCTAATAGTGTCTCATGCACCTATGCATGTCATGCATCCGCAGAAAGTCCAACACACAACATATACCATCATTGTACTAGAAGGAGAAGTGTGCACTCAACCAAGGAGAGGGCGGTGAAGGGAGGTGCTAAAAAACATGGGTAAAGTTCCAAGAGGGAAATATTGGCTGATTTTTCACTCTTCCAAGCATGCATGGTGGGGCCTAGTGATGTTATTTTCTCAAAAATGCTCTAAAACCTTCCTAGATTTACGTGCCAAGATCCTGACATCGAATAATTTTTCATAAAGTGTCATTTGATAGATATGAGTTCAAGGATTCCAAAAACGCAAACAGATTAATTTTTCGAGTTAAAGAACTCCGGGAAATCACGTTTAAAAATTCACGTCTAAATAACCCGAAACGTCCAATTTTTCAACTTTTGCAAATATTTTTTCTAAAAATACTTCAAGTATGGAATTAAATATTAGATCATAGCCTGAGTTTAAAACTCTCTCAGAATTTGCATCTCAAGTGTGCAAGTGCGTCAACGGATGGAAACGATTTTAGCAGTTTAAACAAAGTTAATGTTCTACTGCTTTGAATTCTTAAAATGGACGTATCTTTTGCATATGAACTCCGTTTTGGATGTTCTTTATATTTTCGGAAACAGGTGAACATTTACTATAAAAATAATGTGTTTTCTTCGCTCACAACTTCTTAAGATGAAATTTCAGTTTTTCAGGCGTATTAACTACGGTTGTAGTTTGTACTTTGTGATTCGTTTGAGATTTTCCACAAATGGAAGTAAGATACCATCTGGTATCTTATAATAGTTGAAATGACACAATATATTATTCAAAGTATTGAATTTAAGCTCAATAAATCAGATTATAAAGAGGTTCGCGGTGAACTGACTATCTACAGTTTTAGACCTAAATTTCGAGATGTCACCAAACCGTAGACAACTTTATCAAGATGATATACATGACTGGGAAAGTCATTGGTTTCAAACCCTGAAGGTTGTCTTAGAAAAAATTCATCTTGAAGATCCCCATTTAAGAATGCAATCTTTACATCAATTTGATAGACTTTGAAGTTATTGAATAAGGAAAAAGCAAGGAACAGACAGATTGCTTCAAGTCTAGCAACAGGGGCGAAAGTTTCATCATAGTGCAAACCTTCTGGTTGACAAAATCCTTAAGCCACAAGTTTTCCTTGTTTCTAATAACAATTCCATCTTCATCTGTCTTGTTCCTGAACACCCAACAAGTACTAAGAATTGTCCTTCCTTATGGCCTGGGAACTAGAGTTCGAACACGATAACGTTCAAAATCATTCAACTCGTCTTGCATAACTTTGATCGAGTCAGCTTCTTTAAGAGCATCAGCAACATTCACTGGTTCGATCATTGAGACAAAATTCAAAAACATCCAAAAGTTACTGTTGAATCTGCTTTGAGTGAGAATCCTAGAATTGACATCTCCAAGGATTTGAGATTTTGGATCATCTTGAAGGATTCTAGGATTAGTATTTCCATTCATATTATTCAGAACCGAATCATCCAGATTTAAGGAGTTGGATGGCTTAACTTCTTAAGAGACGACAACCTGATATTCAGAGTCAGAATGGGAATTGAAAATTTGATTCACATTAGGAGCGGCATGTTCAGTAAAATTTGGAAAAAAAATAGGAAGTTGGTCTGATGGACTGAGAGTGAGCTCACTTCCAATGGAAGACTGATGATCAATACAATCATGCGTGAATGAATTTTCATCGAATGTGACATGAACAGTTTCTTCAACAATTTTCCTTGAAAGATTGAATACCATGAAAGCCCTTGACACATTAGAGTACCCAAAAACACTCCTTCATCAGCTTTAGCTTTGAACTTTGAGTGCTGATCTCTTTGATTCAAAATGTAGCAGACACATCCAAACACATGAAAGTAATAAATGCCAGGTTTTCTCCCCTTAAGCAGCTCATAGGTGCTTTTCTGATGAAGCTTTACAATGATGGAACAGTTTTGAGTGTAACAAGATGTGTTGATAGCTTCAGCCCCAATGGATAGAGGAAGACCAGATTCAACCACCATAGTTTTCCCAACTTCAATGAGAGTCCGATTTCATCTTTCAGAAAATCCTTTTTGTTGGGGGGCTCTAACAGCAGATAAATTTTGAGAAATTCTTGAATTTGAGCAAAAATCTTATAGGGGGTATTTCTGAATTCAGTACCATGATCACTACGTAATTTCCTAACTTTATGGTCATAAAGAACTTCCTAATTCTTGATGAGTGATATGATTTCATCAGTAGCATGACTTTTCTTTCTAAAAAAGATCACCCATGTAAATATTGAATATTCATATACGATCACATGGGTAAACTTCATTCCAGATATTGAATTAATTACAGATCCATATGGAGGAGATGAAAGGGTTTAGTGATAGAGGAACATGACTTTGGCTTGAAGGATGACTTGTCTTTTTTTCACATGTCGAACATATTTTTATCTTTAACAAACTACATCTTAGGAATTCCTCACACAAGCTAATTCCTAGAAATCTTTAATATGTTCTTCAAGTTCTGGTGAGATAGTCGCTTGTGCCACAACCAATTCAAAAGAGATTGAGCACGCGAGAAGAAGCAACATCGAAGAGAGATGTCAAAAGAAAACATGTCCAGAACATAGATGTCATTCCGTTGGTTTGCAGTCAGTACCATGAAATTATTTTGATCAATAACTTTTTCCTTCCTTCTTGTTAAAATGAATTTCATATTCAGTGTCACACAAGTTGGCTGAGTGAGATGAGATTGTGATGAAGACCTTTTACGTATGAAACATTCTTGAATACAACATAATTGCATTTAATGGTGCGATATCCCTTTGTAGCTCACTTGCCATTGTCTCTCTATGTAATAGTTGGACCATCATTTTTTACGAACTCATCTAGAAGTGACTTGAATCATGTCATATGTCTTCAACAACCACTATCTAAGTACCAAATATGTTATTTACCTAAAAAACTAAAATATACAATTAATATACACTAACCGATTTTCCAATGGGTCCCTTAAGGGAAAATATTATAGCAGGCATCAGGGAAACAATTTAGCGAGTTTTCCTTTTGTATCCATCTATTATTTTGAGTGAAGATGTTGTTAGCGCTACAAAGCTTTCTTCAAATGTACTCTCGTTGACTCTGTTAGAAGCATCACAACACCGATAAAAAACTCTTGTTTCAGAATTCTTTCTTTTAAAATTATAACTTTGATTTCTTTTGGAAGCAAAACTTGAGAAATCTTGATTATTAGATTTGGAAACTCTTGATTTAGTTCTGGACCAAGGAGTGTCATCGGTGGTGTGCTCAGATGCCACTTGGTCATGGGATACAAATGGGATGGATGAATCATCTGAAGTAGAAAACTTTGATTGATCTACAGATTCAATTTTGCTAACATTGCACTGAGGAAACATACTGAGAATTTCGTTTACATAATGAACTTCACCATTGGAAATGGGAATTTTCAGCAAGATCCTAGTGGAGGGAAAACATAATCATGATGAGGAGGTTGAAGATAAGGTTCAAGAGCATATAAGCGAGATATACATTGGTATTACCATTTGATTTAGTAGTACAAATCTAGTTTTAAAATCTTTCTTGAGACTATCAGTGTTATAAAAAATTTGTTTAGTCTCAACCTTTTTAATTAAGGAAACAACACCCTCAATATCACCACCAAGGATTTTCTCACATTGATCACTAATTTGATCATTAATAATTCTCGTGATATTACCATGGGAAGAAGCCCAATTACTTAAAATAAGCTTAATGTTTCTGGCATGATCGACAACTTTTGCTTTTACAACGTGAATGTGACACCCCCAAACCGGAATGGAGGAAACGTTCGGGGGCGGAGGACGTCATGTTAAGTATCACAAAACATGCATCATAGTAATCAAAGTAACAACAACCATCGTATTAATAATATAAAGTTTACATTATGTTCAAAACATTTCATGATTTACATTATAACAAAAGATAAGACGTAATGCTCCGTTTTCGCAACACTTGAGAGGGTACCTATCTACTAACGTTCTTGAGAATACAAGTGATTTGAAAAAGTGTCAACATTAAAGTTTGTGAGTTCATAAGTATTTTTGTTATTAAAAGTATACACTTTGTTCTTTGGAAAAGTTCCCCTGTTCCTCCAGAGAATCCTATATTTTCTTAATGAGTAATATGACCGTACTCGTTCCTTCTGCGATTACTTAGTGAATACAAATTATATATAATTCAGATCGAATAGACATTTGAATGTGTGAATCTACCCTAAGCCCACAACAAAACAAGGAACAGGAAATGAGGCGGAAATCACACATTCCACTGTCCATCGGATCTTCATTATATATAATTCTATCGTATTTACCAAGTAATCACATAACTAACATTAATGATTCTTTTTGATATGATGAATTTGTTTCCTTCAGAAAATCCTATATTTTCTTTAGTAGAATGGTAACCACAATAGTTCTTTCTACAATCACTTAGTTTATACTAGCTATATATGACCTAATATCAAACGGACAGTTGAATGTGTGAATCTGCCCTAAGCCCACAACCAAACAAGGAAAAGGAAGTAAGGGAGAAATCACACATTCCACTGCTTATCGGATATATTTATATATAACTCTGATGTATAAACTATGGAATTATAGAATTAACCATTAAAGGTCCTTTATGTTATACTAGTTTATAAATAAGTGTTGAACCTTTTGTAAATATGTTCCTAGTTCCACTTACTCTATTGTAAAACATTATTTTCAGTAATAAATGTTATTGTTTTCAGAAAGTTAAATCGAAAACTGTTTACCTTTAAAAATAACGATGTTTATCATAGAAAGTGCTATATTTTCTATAAAAACGATTTGTAGTTTTAATCATTCCAAGACCGAAAATCAAAAGTATAATTACCATACTTAGTTTAATAATACCTAGATTTATTTATAAGAACAACTAGCTGAAGATGTGTTTGACCTGAAAAATCAATGCAACGATACTACCTTCCTATGACCACTTAGTACCTACAAGTTGTATATAACCGATATCGAATAGACAGTTGAAGGGGTGAATCTGCCTAAGCCCACAACCAAAGAAGGAATAGGAAATAAGGCGGAAGTTACACATTCTACTGTCTATTGGTCTTTAATTTTATATAACCCTATTGTATACACTCAGTAATCATATATTTAATATCCTTTAAAACTGTTTAAGAAAAAGTATATTACTATGTAAATATATCGTTGTTTTCTCCTTGTGAGTTCTTATAACCATACTAATATGACGGATATCCTGATACGACGTGAATTGGTTGTCAATATCAAAAATGACGTTTGTCACCCATAACAAGTGTAGTTAATAGTCAGGGCGCGAGATTGTCAGCCCCGTATAGATCTATACACAAACTCACGCTCTCCCTCCACGTGACTCTGGTTCATAAGGCAAGACTTCCACTGGTACTTATGTAAGTACGCGAAGACGTGTTTCACAAATAGCTTCTATGAATTTACAAGTAATAATGCGAAAACCTTTTTATAAATAATAAGTAATTTTGTAAAAAGATCCCTTTGTTCCGTAAACTATACCTATTATAGTTTATAAGTTTATTTCCATATTTTAACCTGGACTTTGTAAAATTGTTCGTGTGATCCATAAACTATACCTATTATAGTTTATAAATTTATTTCCATGTTTTAACAAGTTTCACGTTTAGATACATATTAATGGTAAGAAAAACATAATAAGTAAATTATATTTTAAAACACAAAATTTCTTGTGTTTTACTTGTATTCCCCCCCCTAAAAACATTGAAAAAGCTTGGAAAAATATGGGGGTATGAACTCACCTTATATGCAGTTTTGACTAGATATCGATATGAAAGTGGTGACCTTCGGGTTATAATACGGGAAATATGTCGTTTCCTAATAGATTTAAAAACATAATAATATGTGTGAATGTGATGAAACTACAATTTATGTGTTGAATAAACACCAAAATAATTAAAGAATACTTACCAACACTTAATTCTACTTGAGATGAAGACCTCATGGGACTTGAATTTGAAAGGATGAAAGAAAATGGGTTTGCTAATTTGAGAGAGAATGGTAACGTTTTTGTTCAATGAATGTGTAGAATGAAAGAAGGATCTTATATATGAAGTAACATAAGAATGAAGGAACTCATGAGTCGGTTGTAAGGTTTACGGATCTAATCTCATTGGGAAGCTAAATTGGATAAGTTATGAGATATTAAAGAGGTTTACGCCCAATATATGAGCTTTGGTTTGTGTTCACGGTCACCTCTTGGCCGTGAACACCATTTATATCATTAATTCAATCCGTAAACATCAATTAATTCAAACTTTAAGGTCGTCAACTACATTTATTGATTCATTTTCCAACCGTGAACTCTTGTGGTGAATTGATTTCAACCGTGAACTCCATTTGGCATTAATTCCCTTTAATTATTTTGAGTGAAAACTCATTTAATGAGGGTTATTTATGTTTTAAACCCGTAGACTTTTAACTTATGCTCATTTATAATACTCCAATTTAGTTTATGTTTTCAATCCATACATCTTTGTTAATTCTTTAAACAAGCCCTAAGGCTATAGATGATAAAATGCTACAATGATTGCAATGTGGTTTCACTTGTACTTGGTTAGGGTTTAGGCTCTACTTGATCTAAAAATTTCGAGTTGTGACAGTGAATAAAATTATTGGTTAGTGACATACCCGATTTTTTCTTTTTAAGAGAGAAATGGAATTCTCAGAAAAAGAGAGTTTTTCTTTAAGATTTTTTCACTTAATATTTAATATTGAGAGAAGATTTTTCTTTATTGGAAATAGAAAGATCGAAACGTAGATGATCAAACATGTCAACTTTTTTAGTAGATGAGTAGTTAACAAAACTCTTTACCTAATACATGGAGGTTGAGTCCCAGTCTTGAAACTTAGAGTCCTTAGCAGATTGAGAATGTTCAGCATTAAAAACACTGATATGTCCCTTGGTGCTTCAACGTTAGGCTCGATGATTTGAGCCATGATACACTTACCTTTTGTAAATTCATCATCAGAAAGTCCTTCTGTGTCGAAAGGGGCTGATAAGGTGTTCATCATCTGTTGTGCAGTTGATCAGTTTTGAACCAAACGATAGACATGATATGGAAGAGAGTTTCCAATAGCAATCCTCACCTGCACATCAAGATTTAGAACTTTTTTCTCTTCCTTGTTGTTTCCCTACACCGACTTCTATTTTGGTCCACTACCTGATGCATTATCATTGTTGAATCCATGTATAGAGACAATGGGACCCTTTTTAATGATATTAAGCATGTCATGGTCCATGATCTCGAGAACATGCATAGCCTTTGATTTCGATAAAAAAAGTTGAGTTCGTCGAAAGGAGGGATCTTGCCAAAAACAAATGATTTGGGATAAATGAGGTTGACATGTTAACCTGAGTGTATCGTAAACCCACTCTGATACCAATTGAAGGTTTGTATCGATTGGATACACTCAATTATGAATAACAAAGAACAATCAAACAAATCAACTATTAAACAGAAAAACTAAAGAACACGTATAATCACAAAGATACTTTTACTAAGAAAGAAGGTTCTCTCAAAGAAAACGAGGTCACAAAGACGGTCACCAAGAATACATTAGGCTTTCACCCTAATGTTGATTATATACGATTACACTAACGAATATCCACTTTTTTAGGAGATGTATACCTATCTAAGTTAATGTCTGATGCTAATAACTAAGATTACGAATCATATATGTATTCTATATATACAACGTATAACTTCCTAATATACATAGATAACTAAGATCATTGGCTTCACACTGAAGTTGAACATTCTGACGTTGGCGCTAACGTTAATGTTGGCACTGGTGGTCAGCGTGTAGTGTTTGACTCATCAGATCACAAGGTGTGACCTTACATATCTCCATGTAGGCAACATAAAATAAGTTCTTATTTTGAACAATCACCCTATCCTTAAAACTATTGATACTCTTGAATGAAGTCAAAGTCTTGTCAACTGCCTTCACGAAAGCTTTAGTAAGTTCAAAATTAGTCAAAGCCATTTGAGCGTAGTAGTACTGTATAAAGCCTTGAACATGTTGATAACCCAGATTGAAGAGATATTAATTTATCAAAGACATAGTTTTCTAATAAATCCTTGAGAAGATATGTAACATAGTAACAAAATCATTCAGATTCATCTGTGAGAAATCTACAATTATGAATTCACATGCATCTTGTTCTCCCCTTACAACTTTGTATTGAAAGTTATGCAGTTTCTTCTCAAAATGAACATGCTTTGGAATATTCAAAATATTTGTAATCTTCTTTCTATAATATACCTCTTCTTTTGGTTTCCCTAGAACTGCATGAAATCTTATCTTCAAACTATTTGAAAATATTTATTTTTTCTTTATTAACCATCATATTAAACCGAACAAACATGAAAGTGAGTGGGTTTAAAGGATAGTTTATTTGATTTGTGTTTTAATTATCGACTGCATGGCTTTTCTTCAGAACTTTTTCGATGTAATACAAATCACAAAATCCAACATTTCTTATCTTTTCAGCATTCCATACTTTTGAAATATCCACACCTTTTCAATTTCTTCCCTCAATACATAAACTGCATTTTGTTTTATGAACTATTCAAATTTGTCAGAATTAAGAAGGACATTTACATCTGACGAGTCATTATATGCATATATATGCTCACTGGATGGGTGAATATAGAAGATACAATGCATGGTGCTTCTTAATTCTAAAATTTGTCAAGAAATCAATTGCATTTTGTTTGAGCAAAAGTTAATCAACAATACAGATAGAAGATGCAATGCATGGGCCCTGTGAGGGGTGGTCGTGGTTCTTCGTTTAACCCATGCAAAGTCTTTCACACATATTCTCAATGGTCTTGGCAATATAGATTGTTCTTTAGTTCCAAATTCTAGATAAGTTTCTATCCTTAAAATCTTAATTTATCCAAAATTTTATTTTTTTGAGTCATATTGAAGCATCGATACACTTCAGATCTCTTCAAACAATAGTTTGTGCGTATACTGAGAGTATGTTTTCTTTCCAAAAGTTTACTATTTACTTCTGGCCATTTGCAATGCTTTAGAACACTTAAGAAGACTTTCTTTTGATCGTACGTAGAACCTTTGATTTGTTAATTTTATTTATATTTATTTTCTTATTTCCCGACTTGTTCTTGTTCAAGTATGGAATTTAACTGTGTATTCATAAAACATTTGTTTTCTAATTATTTATGTTCTTAGGAAATCGATTCTTAACTATTTGAAGATCATCATCTAAATTTTTTTTCTTAATACTTGGTTTAAATATATTCTGTCCAGAATTATGGAATTTAACTGTGTATTCATAAAACATTTTTAATTTTATTTTCTCTTTTCACATTTCTTCTATTGTTCGAATTGAGATATTGAGACAAGCTTTAATACAATGGTAATAAATATTCATACATAGAAGTATGCGATTAAGACCAATATGCTTTATATGTTGGTTGCTTTGATTAAACCTTTGATGACAGGTTCCTTCCATGATACCAGGTGCTTCTTTTCTTTGCTTTATTACTTAACTAATGAGAATCCTTGGTGGTTCCTAGGAAATAAAATTCCAAAAATTTCCTTTGATTTTTATGAAAAGATTATATTAGAAATAAAGTTGACACATTATACGTCATAACCATAGAGCTAAATAGGTGAGGATTTTGTGAAAGAGAAACAAATCGAATGACTTTATTCATAAGTGAAAAGGGTTAGTAATTTAGTACAACATGGTAGATCTGGATCACTATTGATACCGTTTTTGATATCTTTGTAAGATCTTATGAATCCATCATTATTAAGTGAAAGAATGTAAGGGTCCTATGTTATGGTAAGGTACGATTGTTTTGCCGTTAGAATATTTTATTCGAGACTCTCATGCTTGACAAATTCTTAATGATAAGTAAAATTTCGAATGGTTTCATCTATACCCACAATGGATTACTTAGTGCTTAAACTATGGAAACATTTGGCATATTCTTGGTTTTATATGGTTTTGTATTATCGTATAATGATGAGATAACGGGGTACTCTACATGTAGCAAGACAAATTAGATTAAACCATGAGGTTAATCATGACGAATGTATAAAGTTTTATGTTTAAAATCTGTAAATCTCTTTGTCATGTATTTTTTTTTTGTTTTTTATCTTTTATCGGCTCTCTCTATGCATTAACTATATCTTTTCACACCCCTTACCATAAAATTATTTTAGTGCCAACTTTCCCCCTAGAAGCTTGTTGTAGTTAACCATTGTCACAACCCAAACCAGAACGACGGAAACATCTGGGGGCGGATGGAGCGACTTCTTGTATAATATCATAACAATTGAATAGTTATGAAACATAGCAACACAAACATTCATACATTTAGATTTCAAGTATTACATTGTTTACAAACACAATTGTTTAAAAGTCGAATACAAGTAACTGAAAAGTAGGAAAAACATCAAATGACGATGTCGGCCCTCAAGAGGGGTTGAGTACCTGCCTGCTAGATCCCTGAGAATACAAGTCGTTTTGAAAAGAGTCAACTAAAAAGATGGTGAGTTCATAAGCATTTTTGTATAAAATAGTTTTGCACTTGTTTAGAATAGTCCTTGTCGTACGTTCAGAAAATCCGATATTTACAGAAAAAAAAGAGTTTGTATGCCTGGTTCTAAAACCGTGAATATATGCATGCGTGTCCTTTGTTTTCTTTTGTTATACTTATAAAAAGTGTGTTCCCAGAAAATCCAATATTTTCGTTAATATGAACTGAAATCGAAAGTAATTCGTTGATATCTTTTCCTTGTAAAGTAATAATATATAGTTCCAGAAAAATGCAGTATTTTTGTTAAAGATGAACGGTGGTCTTAAACCCTAAGACCACGATGGAAGTGAGTATCATACAGAAAATAGTTTATAGTTTCTTTTCTTTCAATAAAACCAATGAAGTATAAGCTTCCCGTAAACCAAAATTATTTTCGTTAATCCCTATGTGAGTCGTTACAACCATGCTAATGCGACTAAAGAGCCTGTCTTGATGTTCTTCAGGCGTCAGTTTCTAATAAGATATTTGTCACCCTAGACTGGCCCGTCTATATATAGCGAACAACTCTGGTGTGGGGTGTCAACCCCATATAAATCTATACACAATTACCCCGCTCTCCCTCCAGGAGACTCTGGTTTTAACTACAGGACTTCCGGTGTACGCTAGGTAGGTACGACGAAGGAAAGTCTCACAAGATCATTAACAGATTTACGTGAACTATGACTCCTTTTACTTGTAAAACAAGATAATTATACCTTTAAATAATTATATGTATCTACGAAAGGTGTGGTTTGTGACTTCCAAACTATACTAACTATAGTTTATCTTGTTGGTTTGAAATTATTTATGCAATCTTTTATATCAATATAAAGGTGTATTATAGCATGAAACTATGAACTCAAAACACAATATTTTGGTGTTAAAACCCATTAGTTTAACAAGTGACTATAATGTACCATTTCTACTAGTAAAGTTATCTTTTGGTATAAGTTCTCAAAAGCCATGTAGTTTTACAAATCATAACTTTCCTTATGATTTTATGACATAGATTATATTTGTTTTAACAATATGTAAATCTCAAATATTTGTACCAAAAACTAGTATAAACCATAACTTATGTAAATAAGATTTTATCTTCAACATGAAGATGAAAAACATAAGATTATTTGTGGTATAACCAAAGTTTGACTTGTATCACCCCACCCCCCCCCCCCCCCCAAAACATAGAAAAAGCTTGAAAATATTGGGGTATTAACTCACCTTGGTTTGCTTTGGTGGATGAGTTGAAGTGATAAAGTGAGGTTTTCAAGCCTAAAACACTTGGATGGAGTTGGTGATCTTCATTGAGAGTAGTGTTATCCTAAGCGATTTTAACACATAATGGTATGTGTAAATCATATGAAATTAACAAGAAAGTGTAACAAAACACTAGATCCACAATAAAAACTTACCAAAACTCTAAGGATAGCTCGAAAGATTTTTGATCTTGAAAGCTTTGAAGTTTGCTCTTGAGGAGGGGTAGTGAAATTTACTGGAACTTGAAAGGGAAATGGGGAAGCTTTTGAGTGGTGATCTCGTTTGTTAAAAGGAAGTAGGAAATGGTTTGAGGTTTGCCTTAGTGATTAGCAGGTAATTCATGGATATCCGTTGTGTATTGTTTTGCATGGGAAACTGGTGAGATTTCTTATCACCAAAGTCAACTTATTCTTATCTTATCCTCATCTATGACCTTAAACACCATAGAATGGTGGTGTTTACGCCCTAATTTCCCCTTAGAATGCAGTATTCGACCAAAGGGTGGTCCACCAAGGGGTTTACGGCCAAACATGATCACTAGATGGTGTTTTCGGCCAAGGGTGGTCCACTTAAGGTGTTTACGGCCAAGCTAAGGCCCCTTTAGGGTGTTTACGGCCATCTATGGCCCAATTGAAGGGGTTCACAGCCAAACATGGCCCAATGGAAAGGGTTTACAGTCTTGGATGGTTCCCAGGAAGGTGTTTATGGTCTTAGTTAATAGAAAACTCAAATATGTTGGCCTTATAGTTCGATTGTTCAAGATTGTGACACAATTAGAAATTCTTGTGTTAACACTATTGCATTGTTTACTTAAGGCTTATTGCAACTTGAACCCCAATTTATTTGTCTACTTTTGCCTTGATAAACTTGTTCACTTTCAAGAGGATATCTTATATATGATTTCCAAAGTGTACACATCCATATCTATGCACTAATGCGCTTTTGGATTTAAAGGTTTTGTTTTCATAGTAATAGGGCTACAATTGAGACCTTGCTTGGTCCAAATCTGCAGGGTTGTCACATCATCCCCCCGTTAGAGGGAATTTCGTCCCGAAATTTGCTTCTTGGACGGTTCTTGCAACTAGGGGAAAGTTGCGGGTATCTTTGTTTCATCTGATCTTCCCGTTCCTAGGGGGATTTAGGTCCTTGCTTGGTGTTCTAACGGACCTTCTCTATTGGTATCTGACTTTGTCCTTTTGGTTTCCCTGCCCATGATCCCCACATGTTCCTCTTTAGGGTGTAGGCTCTAGTTTACTTGAATTTCGTCGAGTAGGACTACAAGAGCTTTGGCGGTTAGACACTTATTAGGGTTGGATACGTGGAATATGAAATGTACGAAGCTGAGTGCTTATGATAACTGAAGTCTATAGGTTACCGGACCTATCCTGGCGAGGATCTTGCATGGTCTAAAGAAGATTGTGTTCCTGGTCTCCTAGAGGTAGTGTTACTAGATCTTAAGGATTGACACTATTGTTACCAAGGTTAAGGTTGCATGTGGTGCAGTTGGCCTTATGAATCCTAGGCTGCCTTGGGAGTTTTCTACCTACGGAGTTCTGAAATAGGGGTATGTCGACCCTTCCTCGTTCCTTCGAAGATGGTCAAATGGGTCTTTGAGTCTGAATGGGAATGTTGGCCCTTGATGGTGGGTTTGTTTGACTTTTGGTGGTCAACGGTCCTATGAACAATTTGTCCTTCCTCTTTATGAGTCAGACCGGTGCTATCAGAGGTTAGAGGCTTGGTTTCATAATTTCCTTGCTTATTCGGCCGTTCCATCGACCGGACAATCTCTGTGTTTATGTTGGTGCTAAATGGTATTGGGAATTCGACTATGGGAACAACTCCAAGAGTCGAGTCGATTCCACTCTAAACTTGGCATATCGGTGATATTTTGGAAAGACCTTCTGGGAAAATACTTCGGAAAGGTTATAAATCTCTGGGATACCCTTGATGTCTTTTGCTTCTTGTTTCCTATTTCTATTGTGGTCTAGGAAAGAGCGTGGTATCTCTTACATAGGTACTTATGAGTCTAGATGCCTGGGATGATTCGTGGATTTGTCGTTATAGGTTGAAAGGGTTTCATTAATCGGTCGGTTAAGGGGAAGGGTCTCTTCGTGGCACATGAAATTGGTATGATGAGGACCAAGCCAATCCATGTCAAACGATAACCTTCGAATTTCTGATTGTAACAGATGTTAAGTCGATTTGGAAGGGAGATGATTGTTTAGAACGATAGCGTATTCTACGTATATATCCTTGATGCTTCCGGTTTTATCCTTGTTATTATTACTGCGAAGATTTCATAATGCAATCCCTACAAGATACATCTATAATCCCTTGGTGTATACATGTCATGTATAATTAAGATTGAGAAGACAATCGACTGAGTAACTCTGCCCTAAATCCACAATCAAACAAGAAGCAGGAAATAAGGCGAAATCACTCACTCTAATCTTGTAGAATCTTAACTATGTATGACCCTAATATATGCACTAAACCATCATAACTCACCTGTAAGGATCCTTTGTTTTTATACAAATGACGTGTTTTTATTCGGTTGAGGAAACAATTTTATGATGTTCAGTTTATTTGAAAAAAAATTTAGTGAAAATTTGATGCTTAAATATTGTTGTTTGGGGACATACCAAAAATCACAGAAGGGTTCGTCGTTGCTTCTTCATATCCTACTGATAAATTTCTCCCGCTCCTCCATCATTCCTCTCTGTTGGGAAATCTCTCTTAAAGTGTCATGTTTCACCGGATAAATAGCATACTGGACTTACTCCAGCATTGGGGGTTGGAGGGATGTGTTGGGTCGGGGTCCTACACTGGTGGGCAGTGTGCCCCTTTTTGTTGCACCTATTGCAATGCAACTCCCGACAGACTCCATTATGATGGAAGCTGCACTTGTTGCATTTTAGGCGGTTTCCAGCAAATGGTTTTCTTGGTGTTGAGGTAGTAGCGTCAGTGGGGGTAAGGACTTCCACAGCTTGTTGTCTTTTGGTAGACCTTTGAGTCGAACTGCTCGCTCTCTCGTTCCTAAACTTTCGTTTCATGTTCTTAGGTTTGGGTTTCGGGGTGTCCTTGTAAGTAGTCAATCGTTGGTTTCCTTGGTTGTTACTACATTTGGAATTGTCGACACTGTTTCCATTTTTGTTGGTGTTGTTAGCGTTGAGTTGCGCCATGACAGCTGTCACGGCAACTGTTACGGTGGCCTGGAATGTAGCGGAATCTATCTGTAGAATTGGTGTCTAACCGGTGTGCTGGTTATTTCCGTGGTAAGACATGATTTTGTTGCATTACGAGAAGCAAGCTTGTAAGTAACTATGGTCATTTCTAGTTGTATTCTATCTATTTGTATTTACGTATCCGTTTTACGTTTTGTTGTATGATTCTAAGTGTTTCGACCTACATCCCTATGATGTATTTCTGGTAGAGAGTAGAAATAGGTATTTTATCAAAGTTAAGTTTTAGTAAAATAGAGTATAGATATTGAAATCTTATGTTGATCAGGTTTCATGGGTTTTGGAAGGGAGTATCCCTCTTGATTTTACGGTTACTAGTTGTGACGAAAGGTATGGTAAGCTTGACACATAGTGCGAGTAGTGTAGTCACTAACTCACTAGGTTATATTAGTTTATAAATTATTAGTGTGACGCATAAGGTGTTCTCTAGTTTTCTCTTGATGGGGTAAGGTTTGTTAATGATCTGTCTTGTGCATTTCTCTTAGTTTCATTCCTTCTCGGAATCCCCTTCATGACCCCTATTTCGGTTCTTCCTCCATTCACTTGCTTGGCTGTTGTGGTGAGGTTATGTTGTCTAAATATATCGTTCGTGCGAGAAAGGGAGTGTCTAAAGAATCTTTGAGATTAATAAAACTTTTCGTAGTAAAAATAATTTTTATGTGGGTGATCCGTACCAGGTCCTTCTATAATCACGTAGTGTATACAGATTATATATAACCAAGATCAATTAGACCTTCGAATAAGTGATCATACTCTAAGTCCACAACCAAACAAGGAACAAGAAGTAGAACGAGGATCACAAACTCTAATTCTATAAAATCTCAATTACATATAATCTTAACGTATACACTCATAAATTATAGGCCTACCAGTAAGGGTCTTTTAGTTTTCACATAAGTTATTTATAGTACCTAAAATACTCCTATAGTATTTTAAACTTTTTGTTTGGTTCTAGTATTCTTTTGTAGATAGAGTTGGTAAGTTTTAGACTTGTTGCAACACCACTATCACTCCCAAACACATGGTGGTCGTATCTCAAATAAATATAGTTGATCATGCTATATTTATCCCAGATATGATTACATAACTGTCCATGTTTGACTGTAGTGTCCAACAGTTAAATAATTTTGTGTTGTTCTTATTATTACACTGTTCTAGTATGTATACTTTTCTAAAATACTTATATTTTAAAGTATACTTTTAGTCAGAGTGTTTTAGTCCCAATGTATTTATAGTTGTATATGTTGTATTGTTTGATATACTACTTCACTATAAACAATGCTCTGATACCAATCTGTCACACCCCAAACCAGAACAGCGGAAACGTCTGGGGGCGGATGAAGTGCCTTCATGTACAGTATCATAATAGTTGAATAGTACTGAAACATAGCAACACCAACATTCATACATTAGATTTCAAGTATTACATTGTATAAAAATACATTTGTTCAAAAGTCGAATACAAATAACTTAAAATTAGGAAAAACATGAAATGACGACGCCGGCCGTCAAAGAGGGGTTGAGTACCTACCTGCTAGATCCCTGAGAATATAAGTCGTTTTGAAAAGCGTCAACTAAAAAATTGGTGAGTTCATAAGCATTTTTGTATAAAATAGTTTTGCACTTGTTTAGAATAGTCCTTGTTGTACTTTCAGAAAATCCGATATTTTTAGAAAAAAAAAAGAGTTTGTACGCCTCGTTCTAAAACCGTGAATATATGCATGCGTGTCATTTGTTTTATTTTGTTATACTTGTAAAGAGTGTGTTCCCAGAAAATCCAATATTTTCATTAATATGAACTAAAATAGAAAGTAATTCCTTGGTATCTTTTCCTTGTAACGTAATAATATATAGTTCCAGAAAAATGCAGTATTATTCGTGAAGATGAACTGTGGTCTTAAACCCTAAGACCACGATGGAAGTGAGTATCATACAAAAAATAGTTTATAGTTTCATTTCTGTCAATAAAACCAATGAAGTATAAGCTTCCCGTAAACCAAAATCATTTTCATTAATCCCTACGTGAGTCGTTACAACCATGCTAATGCAACTAAAGCGCATGTCTTGACGTTCTTTAGGCATCAGTTTCTAATAAGATATTTGCCACCCTAGACTGGCCCATCTAGATGTAGCAAACAGCTCAGGTGTGGGGGTGTCAACCCCGTATAGATCTATACAAAATTACCCCGCTCTCCTTCTAGGAGACTCCGGTTATAACTACAGGACTTCCGATGTATGCTAGGTAGGTACGACGAAGGAAAGTCTCACAAGAGCATTAAAAATTTTACATGAACTATGACTCTTTTACTTGTAAAACAAGATAATCATACCTTTGAATAATTATACGTATCTACGAAATATGTGGTTTGTGACTTCCAAACTATACCAACTATAGTTTATCTTGTTGGTTTGAAACTATTTATGAAATCTTTTATATCAATATAAAGGTGTATTCTAGCATGAATCTATGAACTCAAAACACAATATTTTGGTGTTAAAACCCATTAGTTTAGCAAGTGACTATAATGTACCATTTCTAATAGTAAAGTTATCTTTTGGTATAAGTTCTCAAAAGCCATGTAGTTTTACAAATCATAACTTTCCTTATGGTTTTATGACGTAGATTATGTTTGTTTTAATAATATGTAAATCTCAAATATTTGTAGCAAAAACTAGTATAAACCATAACTTATGTAAATAAGATTTTATCCTCAACATGAAGGTGAAAAACATAATATTATTTGTGGGATAACCAAAGTTTGATTTGTATTCCCCCCCCCCCCCCTTTAAAATATAGAAAAATATTGAAAATATGAGGGTATGAACTCACCTTGGTGTGCTTTGGTGGATGAGTTGAAGTGATGAAGTGAGGTTTTCAAGCCTAAAACACTTGGATGGAGTTGATGATCTTCCTTGAAAGTAATGTTATCCTAAGGGTTTTTAACACATCATGGTATGTGTAAATTATATGAAACTAACAAGAAAGTGTAACAAAACACTAGATCCACAAGAAAAAGTTACCAAAACTCTAAGAATAGCTCGAAAGATTTTTGATCTTGAAAGCTTTGAAGTTTGCTCTTGAGGAGGGGTAATGAAATTTACTGGAAGTTGAAAGGGAAATGCGGAAGCTTTTGAGTGGTGATCTTGTTTATTAAAAGGAAGTAGGAAATGGATTTGATGTTTGCTTTGGTGACTGGGAGGTAATTCATGGGTATCCGTTGTGTATTGTTTTGCATGGGAAATTGGTGAGATTTCTTATCACCAAAGTCAACTTATTATTGTCTTATCCTCATCTATGACTGTAAACACCATAGAATGGTGGTTTTTATGCCCTAAATGCCCCCTAGAATGGAGTTTTCGACCAAAGGGTCGTCCACCAAGGGGTTTACGGCCAAACATGATCACTAGAAGGTGTTTTCGGCCAAGGGTGGTCCACTAAAGGTGTTTACGGCTAAGCTAAGGCCCCCTTTAGGGTGTTTACGGCCATCTATGGCCCAATTGAAAGGGTTTACGGTCTTGGATGGTTCCCAGGAAGGTGTTTGTGGTCTTAGTTAACAGAAAACTCAAATATGTTGGCCTTATAGTTCGAGTGTTCAAGATTGTGACACAATTACAATTTCTTGTGTTAACACTATTGCATTATTTACTTACGGCTTATTGCAACTTGAACCCCAATTTATTTTACTACTTTTTCCTTGATAAACTTGTTCACATTCAAGAGGTTATCTTATATATGATTTCCAAAGTGTACACATCCATATATGTGCACTTATTCCCTTTTGGCTTTCAAGGTGTTTTTTTTCATTGTAATAGGGCTACAATTATGACCTTGCTTGGTCCAAATCTGGCGGGTTGTCACAACCATTCACCATGCCTCTTCTCTGGCCCTTTATTATAGAATAATTCAACATGAAATCACCACAAGCACCACTTAATGATTCCCAACCATTACTAACTCCATCTACAACTATCCATTGTCCACCAGTTACCACCGATCCTTCTACGTATCCGTTCTTTCTTATTGATTAATGTTATGGTTACTCAATCACATTTTGGATTATTTTAACCTAAGAATTTTGTTGATGTGGCTTAACTTGAACACATTGGGCTTCATTATGATCTTTTTGAAAGTAAATAGCAAATTTCTTTAAGTTAGATTCTAAAAAATCCACGATGATGTATGGCTATAAAAGACGAAATGTATGTGTTGCACACCACAATGCTTGGGACATGGTTCTAATTAGGATTTTCCATACAAACACAACTTTGATAAAATAAATGAAAGGATTAAATGTAACACCAACACTTTCTAAAATTTTTAATTATAGGGATTAAAAGTATTTTATGACATAGTCTTTTTTGTAAAAATGGTTCCAATAACAACTTTTTGTTCAAATATAAATAAAGTCGGGCATTAAAAAATCCATATCAAACTTAATCAACCATAGCAAGCAAATAAGAATTAAATAATAATCATTATGAGGAGGGTAAGCTAGCTCCACTTTAATCAAATTATCTTTCTTGAGCTTCTAGCATGTCTCAAGCCTTAACTAGTCTTTATCCTTCTAGTCCTTGGCTCATGGTTCCTGAGTACACAACAATTTATAACAAAAAAAAACATAATACATACATCTTGTGAGATACATGAGTTTAGAATCAACAACATAATAAATAGATTCCAACTATAAAAATATTTGATAAGACTTTTACACTATTACAACTATAAAATTAAACATGTTTGAAAATAACTATTATCTGGAATTGAAAACATTAATCAACAATTTTGTAAAACAAATCATATATTTCATATAAAACTTTGACAAGTAATAAAAAAGCAACAATACTATAAACTTATAAACAAGTGGTTTCCCCATATCAATTCTATAGAATTCATCCACATTGTCAATGAATTCACAACGTGTATTATAATGATGTATCTAAAACACGGTTGATAGTTTATCAATAACCTACTATTTTCCACAAATAACAACTTTGTCTTACCCTTAACCTACTGATCTCAATTAACGACATGTTAGTTAGTTTATGATTACAACTCACAATTCCATAATCCAAGACTACACATGTTGTATATTGTTGGTTATGCATTCTTAACTTGTACTGTGAACATGTAACAATGATAATTGACGTAAAACATATTAATAATCCTTAATAGAATACTAATTACCATCATAGAGTATCTAGCCTATGTTAATTTCAAAATGAATGCCCATCTACAAAAATAGTGTTAACTTGAATCTTCATAAATCATCCATACTTTTAGGATATGGAAGTCGTACCTTGTTTTCTTATGTTTGATGATCATAATTCCTTGATTTCATGTAGTAATCCCCATTTATCTCTTGCTAATTTATCCATAAAATTGTTCATCTGTTGTGAAGTAAGGTTGAGAGAAAGTTATAGTTATTAATTTGAAGTTTTGATATGTAAAATGATATGTATTGTTCTGAAACAAGTTAAATATGCGGTCAAATGAAGTCTGTTCGGTGTTATCCACCTGTGAAACTGAAGAAGAGGTTTTTAGCTATGTGGTATCAAAATATCAGCCAAAATGGCCCAGGCACGCTCCCTTCAACACCTACATAATGAGAGGGAGTTGTTGTTGCATTTCCAACACTTAACCAATTTTTCATGTGTTTTCTTCCTTATTTTGACGCATTTTAACAACAATAACTTTCTTATACGATATCATATTTTGATGATACTTATTTCCACAAAAATGTGAGAGTGTCCTTAACAACTTCACTGAGACGTAAGTGGTTGAATCCTAACAGGTCTGAATCTATTCAGTCCTAAAACCAGCAACAAATTTTTTAGAAATTCTCATAACCTTTGAATGAAATTTCTTTCAACTTTCCAAGATCATATCTTGACCATTTCTTAATGAATTAAGCGAACTCTTTTTGAAATCTTTAGTAATTTGTGTGTATTTTCCGTTACCACTTTATTTGGCCTCTTACTCTTTCTTCTTGATGCCTTACTAAAGCTCCAAATTTGGTCATTTTATTATTTTATATGAAATTGTGTTTTCGTAAGTTTTTCCCATATATCCCCTTAATTCCAACCAATGATATTTATAATTGCATGAAATACTATAAGTACTTGACATGGTCATACTTAGCACTATTTTCTTTATTTTTCATGTTAAATATAATTTTCCCTTTTGGCCATTTTACCCTTATTAACTATATTTATATTTTCCAATCAATTTTCCACTTACTTCTTAGTTTATAAACATATAACTCTTGGATGTTATGTTAAAGCTCAATCAGTTTCCCAAGGTTTTACTTAAATACAAATGAAATACTACGTTGACACCTTCAACACCAATGTCAAAGCACATACAATATGCTTTATGTTATCTCATTCTATTATACACAAATGACCAATGTCAAAGAATATGTAATATGCTTTATGTTATATCTTTCTATTATACACACATGACCTCTCCATAACCCCGATGTAAAAATATACCTTCTTAAATAGCCATCTCAATGTCATATTTTTAGGGAGAAAAATCCAATTTTATTGGTAATTTCTTTCCTCGTCATGTATGTTTCCTGAAGAAGGATCTTTATGGTCTAAAACTAGCACTTTGTGCTTTTTTTTTAGGAATCATTATGTTTCTTATTGGTCTTGGCTTTCTGTGAAATTGCACATATACCACCCTCATTGTGTTTACTAGAGACTCTAACTTACTATACTTTTTCTTTATGTTGAAAACATTGTATTAATCAACAATAATCCTACTTTCATTCTCACCTTCAATAACCACCATAATTATCAATTTTCTATAAAGGGTCTTGGTGAACTAAATTTTTTTTTGCACTTGAGATATCATACGAAGATGACGATCTATTTTTCAGTCAAGCTAAGTATGTCATGATATTATTTCTCATGTTGGGTTGCTTAACTTCATCACCATTTGTACTCATATATCTATAACTGAGTTGTTCACCGTATTTTGCACACTTTTCATGGATCCTACCTTATGTCAATCACTACTTGAAGCTTATACATGTCTCATGATCGCATGACCAGACCTTTCATGCACGGTTAATCAAATTAGTCAATTTCTTCATGCTCATGCCAATGATCATTTTAAACTAGTAAACCAAATACTTTGTTATGTCAATACATAATTCCTTTCAACATGTATATCAATTATCATTGATTGGGGTACTCTAATACCAATTGCGCTCAATGTATGGAAACTAGCACAACACAATTGGTAATTCGATCTTTCTTAGAGGAAATCTTGTATCTTGAAGTGATAAAAAGTAATCCACTATTTTCCAATCTAGTTTTGAGTATGATTATCAACAAACTAACTCTTTATTTTATCAATCATAGGATTTTATTCCATAACCAAACTCCCATATATCACAAGCGGGCTAAACATGTTGCTTTTGATTATAACTTTATGCGCAAGCTCTTCTTTTCCATTCAAATGCATGCTCAGTTCATCCCTACACACATATAAATAGGTGATATATTTAACAAGTGTCTTCAAGGACCTCTTTTCGTAAATTTTTGTGCCAAGCATATGTTGGTCCACTAGCTCTGAGCTTGATAGGGGTGGGGGGTATAAAGATAAGTTTTGATTTGTTTTTTTGAATCATATAAATGAAGCTAGTTAGTTATTTGTTATCTTAGAGATGTATATCTTGTATTAATATACCTATTGTGACAACTTAAATAAAAACATATATATATATATATATATATATATATATATATATATATATATATATATATATATATATATATATATATATATTCTAATTAAGTGATTGTGTCATATCTTTATGAATATAATTAGGTTTAATTAGGAAAACAAAGAGTTTAAACCCAAAACTGTCACCTTTAATCGACAAGTAAATTTGACCGATTTAGATGGTTATATCGGATGAAAACTTAGGCATTATATAGAGCTCAAAAGATCTTGTCAAATCCCCTACAAAATTTTTTTTTAAAAAAAAGACGAGGAAACCAGGGAGAAATTGGGGTTAGAAGCCCTAGAAGTTTTTCGTATTTCTTTTGGTAATAATGTATGCTCTATTTGTTGGATTAGTGTCTAAGTCCATAACTATTTTGGTATGTACTTGACCCAACTATGAGCATGATCCTTTTGGGTTGCCTTCACCATAGCAATATGTAGGATGAATTAAGGAGAGAAAGGTTTAATTATGATTTATTAATATATTATAAGAATAATATATTAAAGGAGAAATGATATTGTTTAATTAATATTAGTCAAGAATTAATTTAGTGGCTAAAAGAGATTAATTAAACTTAGGGGACTGGAGTTGTAATTATAAGATAATTACAATTGGGCTATGGATCACCTAATAATATATAGGTTGGACGAATTCTATGGGAAACCCATAAGGAATTCGTCCAAGGGATATGTGAAAGGAGTCCATGGGCTGCTTAGGGCCTAAGCAGTCAGATTAGGGTTTCCTAGTTGCAAACCCTAATAGCCTACATGTATATAAAGGACCCTTATACCCCAAAAACGTGGCTAACACTTGGATTAGGGTTTCCAGCCGTTTTTGGTGCCTCCCCTCTCTTCTCTCCTTCATCCAATTGCTTAGTGGTGTTTGTGACTCCATTAGAGGTGCAACACTTGAGGCACTAAGCTTTCTGAAGCCAATCAAAGAAAGGAATTGATTGTTATTACTATATAACAATCAATGGTAATTACTAAACCCTTATTTTAGTTCTGATATGATAGATCTAGGGTTTATAACTTTGGATATTCAATTGCATGTTCATTAGACAAACTAGATCCAAAAGCTATTAGGGTTTGCATGTACACCATAGGAATGATGTATTGCTCAAAACCCATCAGTGGTATCAGAGCCTAGGGCTGTTTGTTAGTGAATTTGATGCTTGATTGATCGATTTTTGGATGAAAAACGAAGTTTTTTGCCCTCTGCCTTACTGACTCGGCGAGTCAGTGGATGAACTCGGCGAGTCAGGCCGACTCGGTGAGTCCAGTCCCTGACTCGGCGAGTCCTTGGATCTGGCAGCCTGTTTTTGCGATTTTCTTGCCTATTTTGCGGTGGGATAATTACCAAAACAGTTTTTATCCATAAAATCCGAATTTTATGTATATATGGTGATTATCCTTGCAAAAATAGAAGATAATTGTCAAAATTTAGATAATCGTTTGTTTTATTAGATAAAGATTGATTAATTGTAATTTAGATTTGAATTATCTTGTGAAAAAGTTTCAATTTTCCCCTTTAGGTTTTATAGTTTAAATTTGAACTTAAAAGTTTTGTTTTTCAAATTTAAATAGTTAAACCCTAATGTTTTGAAAAGTTTCAAAACTTGCCCTCAAGTTTTGGAATTAAAATTTTTTAATTAAAAGTTTAATTTTGAAATATTTAAATTCTAATACCTAATGTTTTGAAATGTTTCAAAACTTGCTCTCAAGTTTTGGAATTTAAAATTTTGATTAATAGTTTAATTATGTAATATTTAGATTCTAAAACCCTAGTATTTTGAAAAGTTCAATTTACACCCATATGGTTTTATTAATTAATTAAAGTGTATAATTAAAAGAGAGTTAATAATTCCACAAAGTTTTGGTTTACATTTAACTAAATTAAAAGTATAATTTATTAAATTAGACCACCTAGTATTTTAAAAGTATAAAATACACCCTTATACTATATGCAACATTAAAAGTCTAATATTATATATGTATGAGTAAAAAGTCAGTCTTACCGTTAGTAGGCCTCATTCACGAAGCTGGTCTATAAGGGGTGTTTAAGGAAATTGCCTATAAAATGGCGATTGAATGGGTATCCACTCTTACCCACCGCACTTTTGACTAGTGGAGGGTCGTTAGCCGAACAGGTAGGATAGGACGAAACCTTCCATTATAAGTATAATTAAGTACAAAGTAACTAAATGCTTTTATAAATTCCCAAACCATTGTTACTTTAGGCAAAATTTGAAATTGTATGCTAATCCATGGAATTACACTTCACACCCTTGCCAAACGTTAGTGGAGTGTGCGTGGTTAACCGGCACACTAATTTGGGGTTGACATTGGTTGTTAAGGGTGGCTCGATGTTTATCATAGATCAATGAAGCGTGTGTGGTTAACCGACACATTGATTAGGTGGTAGTAGCATTGATTGCACCACGTAGGTTTGCATGGTTATTCACACTTTATTTGTGATCCTCGGCATCCCAGCCACAAATAGAAGGGCATAATCGAGATTTAAACATGCCATTGAAAAGTTCAATGAATCTCAAAAGACCTGGGAGTTTCAATTCATTTAAAACTTAAACTTTTTTTTTCGTTTTTCATGGTGGAAATTGGTAAATCGTCATTTGCCTACCTTCAAATATTTTGCAACTAGATTACGACATCCCTCTTCTAGGTTGTAGAGTGTTATGTTGGATCCTAGCCTTGATGTTTCATTTGGGTGTTACATCAAGGATTCTTATCAACTAACTTGAATTTTCTCCCGTTTTGTAGATGTCTAAATCTTACAATGATCTTCCCAAGTCCCTTGGAACAAGCTTTCCAAATGAAGATGACGTTCCACGATACGATCAAGGAAATGAGAGTCATGCTTCACTTCCTCCACCTCCTCCAATTATTCTCCCTAACCCACAAGTTCAAAGGCTTGAAAAGTTTAAGCGCACTCAACCCCTATTGGCAAGTAAACACGAAGATGGGAAACTTGTGTGTGCACACGTCTTGTAGATAAAGTCACACATTGACAGGTTAAGGATGTTAGGTGTCGAGATTTCAGGTGAGTTGGATATTGACTGGGTTCTTCAGTCACTTCCTGAAACATATAGTGAGTTTGTAAGAAAGTACTATATAATGGAACACGACGTGACCCTCATTGATCTCACATATTTGCTTATAGCTGTTGAATCAGTAATGATTTGGCGTGCTAGTCAAGCAAATTTGTCTAGTGAATCAAACTCCAAAACTTCAATGGACACTGGCAACATTGGAAGTCCAGAAAGGACTAACCATGAGATTGTCCCATGTGCTGTGCCAAAGGAGTCCATTTGCTTTTCTTGCCTAGAGAAGGGGCATTGGAGACGAAGCTGCCCAAACTACCTGAGAGATCTAAGAGATGGGAGAGTCAAGGAATATGGATCTACTTCAGGTAAAATCCATTATCCAACTCTGTAACCTATTTTTTGATTCTTGATACATGATGTGATAAGATTACATTTTGATGTTTTGCAGGATCGAAGAAAAGAGAGGAAGCTTAAGGAAGAAGCGTGCTGAATCTGATCATGAACAAATGGATTTCGATCGCATGGATTCGAAGATCAGATTTTTGAGCTGCTGCTCTAGAGTTAGGATAGATTGATTAGAAATATGTAATAGCATAGTTTTTCAGTTGAATTGCATTGTAAGGACAAATTTTTCCGCAATAATATAAATTTTGATTTTGTCTTATTTATTTATCCTTGCAATGGTGTGAATGAAAAATTGATGTTTAATTGTTTCTATTATTAGCAATAATGGATTTGATTCTTAATTATGTTATTTATGGAAATGTCCAGAATTTGCCAAATAAGGGAATATTCTCATCGCCCAAGTTTCAATTGGACAGAAACTTGGAATCATACAACTTGGTTGTGTGATGAATGAGAGACTTCATACTTGGAAATTAGACTAAATCTTTGACAAAGTGTCAAGAGGACTAGGAGATCGAGTACACTAGGTTGTGCGTTGATCAAGTCCACCACAAGAGTGATAAAGATATTCGTCATGATTTACTAAAGTTTAGTAAATATGGTTATACTTATATTATTAAGTATAATTGTGAGTTGATCGAAAGAGTTTCAATCAATAGCAGAACGAATAAGAATAATCAAGTAGGCAGAAAGATAAAAGTTTCTTCATTCTAAGAAGAAGGGAGAGTACCTTTTATTTTGTTTTATGATAAACTTTAATGATTAAGAACTATTTCTCAACTGGTCCTCTAAGTGAGTCTTAGTGCATTTGTATGTCTAAGAAGAGGAATCGAGAATTATGGAAATAATTAAATCAATAAGTCAATCATACTTCGTTCCAATATCAACTCTTAGAGTTATATTCCAAGATTGTGAATTGAGTGACACGTCTTTAGTAGGTTTATAACACTCAACAAATGTGTAATTGGAAAAAGTTTAAGGAACTTTCCCACTCTTCTTCTTACCTCGAAACACAACCCTAAGAGAATGATGTATTATCTCCCCATCTTCATACTTATCAATATTAATCTTTCCTTTCAGCAAAGATTAAGGAACTTTCGAAGGCTTATTGACAGCTAAAGCAAGCTTAATATCCGTGATTTCCAGGTAATCATAATAGTTGTCTATGAAAACCCTGATATGAGCAAAACTAATGATGAAATCATCCTTTTTGGTTTCAGTTAGCTTTGAAATATCCACATTATTCAAAATCCTTGTGATAGTAACCAAGTCATTTAAGTTCATCAGTGGGAAATCTGCAATGGAGAACTCACAAGCAACACTATTCGCTCTTAATACCACATAGCGAAATTTTGCAGAAGACCTTTGAACAAGTTGTCTCGCATTATGGTCATCACTTTCAGAATCTTCACAAATAACCATACTTCTTCTTCGCTTCTCCCCAAGACTGCATGGAAACGAGTATTCAATCTTTTAAACTCATCTTTATCATAGAAATTTTCAACAATATTGAACAGAGAATATGTGAAGAACATGTGGTTTATTATGAAGTGAAACTGATTGAAATCAAAGTTCTCAATATCATAGCTCTTATAGGCACCCTTTCGAAAATAGTCATTCAACCCAATCGAAACAATATTCTCAATCATTTCATAACACCACTACTTGTTGGGATCACCCTTGTTCAAGCCAGGTGGGTTATTTTGGCTTCGCCTCATGATACTGTTGATCTATATTTGCTTCTCGATTTCAAGGGCTTGTTGCTTCCTCTTTTCTTCTTCTAATAGAACCACATAAATAGATTTTCCTTTATTACTTGGATCATCATTCAAAGTTGGTGGAACTGAACTTAAACCCAAACCTCTAGCTCCTTTATAGAGATCCATTTTGTCAGTGGTCTTGTAGTTGCTGTTGTAGAAGTTGTGGTCAACGATATGGGAAGTGAAGTCGGAATTTGAGTCGGACTCACTTTAAGAACAACAACCCCTTTTTCTGAATCTTTTGAGGAACCAAATCCTCAAAATCATTTCTCTCCCCCTTGTGACACTTGCATCACATGTGGAGCATTAGTTGGCAATCGAAGAACCAACTCAAGGATTGGAGCAAGTTTGGACTTGATATTGGTCTTAATAGTCGAAATCAATTGAGAAATTGACTCTTGAGAAACTGATGATTGGTTCGAAAGAGCAACTTTCAAAATCGTCTCCTTGATACTGGATAAATTTTTTTCCATCTTTTCAAACACCTGAGAATACTTTTCTGAATTCGTTTCAATCTTGTTCAAAATACTCAGTGTTTAACTTAATCAACTTTGTAATAGTAGTCGCAAGGACATTGGCTTTTCTATGTAACAAAGTGTAATTCTGCTCCATCTTTTGTACATATTTTGACATTTTCGATTTAAGTTCAGCGACCTTAAGATCCACATACACCTTTATTTTCATCACGACGTTCCTTTGCTACATCACACAGCTTCTGAATCTAATAGTCGAAGCTCTTGGATTTAACTGCCAACCTTTCGACTTGTTTATGCTCAATGCTTTCAACAAAGTTTCAAAAGCGATTTTTTTGATTCTTCAACAAATACTCCATCTCGACCCCGATCACAAAATTCCTTCCCCCAGTATCTGCTTGTATTTGAAGAAGAGAATTAATTTTGGAGTTTAGGATCTTGAATTGTTTACCTGACATAATTAAGTCATCAGGATCATTATCCACTTCAGGATCGAATTAAAGATCAGCAAAAGACACCATGATCTCATCATCATTAGGTTCTTATTCATGTATCATCCGCTCAGCCTCAGTGGATTGAGAATAGAATAAAGTGGTGATCGGTTCATGCATGATTGTTGTGTAGGTTGGTGAGATGGTCGAAATTGGAATTGAAGTTTTTAAAGGTGATAAAATAGGTGGTAAAGCAGTAGAGGTTGTAACTGTAGAAGTTTCGATAATAGATGAAATGATGGTTGAAGTATGGATGGTTGAAGTTTCAAAGGTAGAAGTAACAAAGGATTAGTTGCTCTACACCCCTTCACCCATTTTAACATTTTTGTCCTTATCAGATAACTCCACATGGATGTTTGAAGTTCGAACCTCCTTTGTATTGGACTCGGTATGTGAAACCCCAGGTCGCCTCAAAATTGATGTTTGTATCCGTATTAGATATGTTTACATTGACATCAGGATCCCCTGTCGCCTCAAAATTCAACTTGACAGGAGAATCCCTTCATGCTGATCAAAGCACAAAATCTTCTATGCGACTATCATTATCACGGTCGTTATGAGTTTCCATTGTGACTTGGTCAAAAGGATCCCGATGCTTTCTTTTCTTCTGTTGCAACTTTTGAACCATATCTAGGGCTTGACGCTTTTTCAATGCAGATGAGACTGTAACTGATAGTTCTCTAAATAAAACTCCTTTCATGTTGAACTGAGGCTTTCAAATCTTCTTGATACCTTTCTAAGAAGAATAAGTATACGAAGAATCAACATGCGTTTTCTCAGTAGTTTCGATTTGGGGTTCTTGAACTGATTTCTTTACTGGGGAGTCATTGGATTCTTTGATTGTTTCTTTGTACGTTTGAGGATTATTAACTTCGAATGAATAATTTCTTTCGTAACATCCTCAACCCCCTTTTATGGAAGAACACTTAGGAACTTTCGAATGAATAATTTCTTTCTTTCATAACTTCCATTGGTAGTTTCCCAGCTTGCTTCTTCTTCTTAGGAACTTTAGAAGCTTTCGAAGAACCCTCAACCCCCTTTTATGGAAGAACACCAATAGATACAATAGGGTCAATAGAAGGCAAATACTGCACAAGAAGAGGATTTTGAGGATCAACCAACTAAAGCATTGCATCCGGAATTCGAGCAACAGACGAAAACACAACTTGATCATCAACGAACATCCTTGGGGCAGCCATAGTCGGAAACTCAGCAGTTTCAGCATCAGAAGGAACAAAAATCCCCTCTTTTTGATAAACCTCTTTCAAAATTGGTGTGAGTTATTGGAGTTCCAAATTCCTCCCAAAGGTGTGTAGTATAGTCCACATCCATACCATAGTACAACCCATCAATAACTGAATAAATCTCTAGTTTGGCATGTCTAATCCTGAGCTTCGACCTGTCAAGCATCGTAACACGATTCCAAAGAGAAAACTCCATATGCAAGGAAGACTCGACTTCTTAAAATGACTTATTCTGGTCAGAGCTGGTTGATGTCCTATTTCATTGAACATGTGAACTACTTGATCAGTAGAAACATCATAAAAATAACCTGATACAGGCAACTTCAGGACTTTGGCAAAATGCTTCCTCGAATTCGAATTCGTGAATTGAAATGTAACCCCCTTTTGTTGTCTTGTTAAAAAATAGCAGTGGAACCAACATGAGAAATCCACATCATTGGAACTGCGAATGAAGACAACAACGAAATGGATAATGCATAATTGTTTAGGTTTTGAACAAGCATCCAGAATGGCTCTGGATACTATTCAATCATTGAAACCAGACGAAGATTAGTGTTATGGATCTTTATCATGGGTCGCAAAACTTTTTCTTCAAAAGTTGTGGTTGGATCAATAGTTGTTTGTGTTGGATTAGTGTCTAAGTCCATAACTATATTTGGTATATACTTGACCCGACTCGGCATGGTCCATTTGGGTTGCATGGCATCATGCATTTGGATAGACTAAAATGAGAGAAATAACACTTAAGGTTTGGTAATATATTATAAGTTCAAATATATTAATAATATTATTCAATTAGTATTGATCAAGAATTAATTTGGAATTATTAAGTGATCAAAAGGAGACTAACTAAATATATGGGTTGATTGTGTAAATCATCCATACTTTTATAATGGGCTAATGCTCCATGGATTATCAAGTTGGGCTAATACCCATAGGATGCTCCATGGGTGCTCCATGGTGTTTTTGTACCCATGGATCATGGAAATGAAAGGCCACGACAATTAGGGTTTACATGGTGTAACCCTAATTGTGACAAACTATATAAGCATCTTATTCTTGTCAAAATTGGCACCATGAGGCAACCATGTGAGACTATGAAGAAATGGTGAGGGTTTGCCGATTTCATGAAGTGTTCATTTCTCCCTAAGTTATTCCAAGTGCATTTGATGTTGTGTGAATCATTTGAGGTGTCACACTTGGGGCACTCGGCTCTTGAGCATCAAGGAATCAAGCTACATAAAAAAGGTATGTCTTCTAACTTGTTTTTATTACCCAAGTATCAAAGATTGTATGCTAGATAGGGTAATACATTGGAATATTCATATTCACATGTATAATTGAGAAAACATAGATCCAAGGTATTTGGGGTTGCATGTACACTTAGGAGTGTTAGAATGCTCAAAACCCAACAGTGGTATCAGAGCCTAGGCTTGTTCTCTTGTTATACTTGCAAAATTGGCTGAAAAATTGAAGTTTGTTGCTGTCTGAACAGCAGACTCGCCGGGTCCATGAAGGGACTCGACGAGTCCAAGGCAAAACTCATCCAACTCGCCGAGTTGGTTCATACACTCGACAAGTTGGACCCCCAGACAACATATCTTCGACTATTTTGGCTGGAATTGGAATAGGAACATTACCCTAAGCTGTTTTTCAACTTATAAACTTGTTTTTGATGTGGTAATGTTCATGCTAATCCAATTTTAAAGATAATTATCAATAGATTCATGTTTTGTATTAGTTTAATGATTAGGCAATTACATGAAAAAGTTTGAATGGATTATCTTGTTCTTATGAGTTGCTTAGATTAATAGGAATGTTATGTGAAATTGTTGTTTTCAATCCAAATTAATCTTAGAGTTGATTCTAAAATGTGTTTTTGTAACTTGTCCTCAAGTTAGATGAAAAGTCACATTTAAGATTCATAAAACTTATAAAGATTTCCATAAGTTATGAATAAGGAAGAGTCACATTCTTTAATGGTTTAAAGTCTTCCATAACTTGTCCTCAAGTTATGGAACTTGAAGAGTTTTTTTAATTAAAACTACTTTAAATACATAAGTTATGGAATTGAAAAGTTTTTGAATAATTCAAAACTTGCCCTCAAGTTTTGGAATTTGAAAAGTTTTCTTTCATGAATACTTTAATTCCAAATTAAGCCCTTAGGATTTTAAAAGTTAAAATTCAACCCATATACTTACTAATATTATAAGTTAATTCACGAAGCCGATCTATAAGGGGGGTATAAGATTACTGCCTATAAAATGGCAGTTTAGTGGGTGTCCACTCTCACCCACCGCTTCCTTGACTGGTGGAGGGTAGTTAGCCAAACAGGTAGGACAAGGACTATAATTCTCCCTTCATTAAAAGTATTAATGATAAATACTAAGTAACTAAACTCTTATTAATACCCAATCTTAGTTACTTAGGAAAATGTGAATAAGGTGCTAACCCATGAAATTACACTTTGCACTTTGCTTAAGTCGGTTAGTCGAGCGCGTGTGGTTAACCGACACACTAGCTTGATTTAACAAGGTAGGCAAAGGGTTTCTTAAAGTTTATCATAGGCCAGTGGAGCATGTGTGGTTAACCGGCACATCGGTTGAGTGGTAAACATTTAAGAGTACCAAGTAATTTTCATGGTTACTTCACACCTTGTTTTGTGATCCTCGTCATCCAAGCCACAAAATCCTGAAGGGCACACTCGAGATTGAAACATGCCATTGAAAAGTTCAATGAATCTCAAAAGATCTAGGAGTTTCAAATCCAATTAAAACCTAATAAATTATTTCGTTTTTCATGGTGGAAATTGGTGAATCGTCGTTTGCCTACCTTCAAATATTCTATAGCTTGGATTACGGCATCCCTCTTCCAAGTTATAAAATATTGTGTTGGGTCCTAGCCTTAATATTTCATATTGGGTGTTATATTAAGGACTTTAAATCAACTATCTTGAATATCTCCCAAAAGATGTCTAGCTCAGACATCTATCATCTTCCCAAATCTCTTGGAACTTTACTTCCTCCACCTCCTCCAGTTATTCTCCCTAACCCACAAGTTCAAGGTCACTCAAGCCCTATTGGCAAACAAGGTCTATGTGTGATCGCATCTTGGAGATGAAGTCACATATTGACAAGCCAGGAGAGTTGGGTGTCAATGTCTTAAGAAATTCATATGTTTAATCACTTTCTAAGTCACATAGTTAGTTCCTTTGGGACTACTATGAAACAGACTATGACATGACCCTTAATGATCTTATCTATTCGCTTTGTGCTACTGTATCAGCAATGATTTGGAGCACGGATAGAGCAAATTAGATTAGTATATCAACTTCCCAAACCTTCAATAGACATTGACAATGGTAACATTGGATACCCAGTAAAAACTTTCTCTTCAATGGAAAGGCATCGGCCATAGTCAACTCTGTTGACCAAATGGTAAAGAGAAAGGCTAAGTCTGAGATAGCCCATGTATCATTACCAAAGAGTCCATATGTTTCTATTGCCAAAGGAAAGGGGCATTGATTGCGATGCTGCCTATTTACCTGGAAGATCATATGGTTGATCAAGTCAAGAGGTTTGACTCAACTTCAAGTAAAGTCCACTATCTAACTCTGTTAAGTTTCTATTCTGAGATTCTTATTACATGATGTGACTGGGTCACATGTTGATGTATTAAGAATCAAAGAAATATGAAGAAACTTAAAGGAAGTATATGCTGATTCTGATCGCGAAGATGGATCTCGATAGCATGGTTCAGTGATCATAATTTTTAGCTGTTGCTTAGGAGTTATAATATATTGCTTAGGAATAGATAACAACAAGTTTGTCGTATGCTTTTGCATTGTAAGGATAAGTTTTTCCGCAAAGTTTTAAAATTAAAGGAAATTTTTGATTTTATTTATTCTAAGTATCCTTACTATGGCATTTGTGGAAAAATTGTTGCTTATATGATTCCATTGATAGCAATAATGGAAAATGGATTTGTTTCTTTCATTTGTGGTAATGCCTAATTTACCAAACAAAGAATGATTATCATCACCCAAGGTTTTAGTTGGATAGAAACTTGGAAATCATGCAAGTTGTATAGTATGATGAATGAGAATTTTCATCTTTGGAAAATTAAGATTAATTCCTTGTTCACATGTATATGTGAGTCAAGTGAAGGACTAAGGGATCGAGTACACATTCTGGTGCACTGATCAAGTCCACCACAAAAGATCGATAAGACTATTCGTCATGATTTACTAAAGTTTAGTAAATATGGTTATACTTACAAGTTTAAGTATAATTCTGTAGCATTGGAAAAGTTTCAATGTATGGCAGAACGAATGGGAAGAATCAAATTAGGCAGAAAGATAAAAGTTTCTCAAATCTGAAAAGATGGGAGAGTACTTTAGTATAAGGTTTTGTGATCATCTTAATGATTTATAAATCATATCACAATTAGTCCTCTAAGGAAATCCTAGTGCATTCCTATGGCTAAGAAGGGGAATCAAGAATTGCTGAAATGGTTAAATCAAGAAGATGAGTCATAGTTCGTTCCAAAACAAGTCTTAGAGTCATACTCCAAGACTGTAAGTTGAGTGACATATCTTAAAGAAAGGTTTAAAACACTTGTCAAATGTAAGAGTAAAAGTGTCCTACTCTTGTACATTTGAAATTGGTAAGTTGTGATGTTTTGGATAAAACAAAGTCCAACTAAGGCCAATTGTGCGAAGTGTTTGTCTTGATTAGAATCCACACTATCTCTTGAATATTTGACAAGAAAGTCTTATAGGTCAAGAAGACAGTGGGAGTCAAAAAGATCCTGAAATAGTTTCAAGAACTAATCAAGAATAAAAACCTGTAGTTCATCACTAGCACCCGACTAGAGCCTTATAACCTATTGTGTTGACATTTTTGTGCCCATTCCAGTAAAGTTGGCTATACATTTGAGTTCTACATGTTCTCAATTGTTTGCATAACTACTTGGAAGCAATGGCAGGCCCTATACTGCCAGGTGGCGAGAAGTTAAGATTGCACAAGTTCAATCCATATGAGTTTGGATTTGTCATAACCTAGTCTTGTGATTATGGTTTTGACAAATTCACATGGATAAGAACACATACACCATAAAATCTAAGGGTCATAAGGTTTCTCTCCGATTCATGAAAATGATAGTGAGGAAACACTTCCACCAAGTAGTTTTTAAGTAAGATAGCAATTGTGATTTTTTCAATCTCAAAGTCGTTAGTGGAGCATGCGTGGTTAACCGGCACACTAATATGGACTTACGAGAAATGGCAAAAGTCTAAACAATCGAGACTATGATTACGAAATCCCTTTTCATATTTCTAAAATTGTTTAGACACACGTGTGAGCTATCTAAGATAAGGTGTATGATTTTGATAAAGTCTTATCAAAGCAATCTTTTATCAGAAATCTGAACTTTGTTAAGAATGTCAATAAAGTATTGATTTCTAGAAGTCCACCTGATTTCTGAGTACATGTCAAAGCTAGTGGGAGCATAAGTATTATGCTAATAATTTTCATGTTAGTGGGAGCATCATAATTATGATAAGTATTGCAAGTTAGCAATGTTAGTTATAGAAAACAAAAGTTTCAATTCATGAAGTTGCTGGGGTTGAAAAAGTTGTTTTTCTATAATTAAGGGAGAGGAAATGGTACTTCATTTCAATTCTAAAAGCTTAGATTCAGGTTTTAATCAGCTTTAGTCAAGGATATATATATATATATATATATATATATATATATATATATATATATATATATGGATTTTGTGTTGGAATGGCTCAGCATAAGGAAATTCTATATATGGGTCCATTATTTGCGTTCTAAAATTCGATTATGATTGCGGCATCCCTTTTTCATAATCTGAATTATGAGAACTTGGCAAATAGACATAGAAATATTATAGCAAAAAGACTGGTCTAGTATCATGTCTTTATGTGAGACATCATGAATCGTGTCCCATATGCTTCAGATATAGGATCGATTGCATGTGCTATAATATTCATCCTTTCTAAATTTTCCAAATGCTATGGGCATTAAGGGGGAAAATCTAGAATTGGATATGACTAAAATGATTAAGCAATTGTCGAGAACAATCTAATGTTTACCAAAGATTGGTTGCTCAGGGACAGTTGGAAGTATAGTGTTAAATTTTGGTAGGACCATATTGACATACTCTGAAAGGAGGCGACTCTTGTTCAGAAGTGACAGTTAAAATGGGAATATGGAAATGTTTCATAGTTGGAAGTTATTCAATCTGTGTAAGATTAGAAAAACTAAATGCAAGAAGGATGTTTCCATGGAGTTGATCTCCATTGGAATACTCTGTAATGTCTGTTGACAAGTCTTTGTGACTTTGTGCATAATCATTACAAGAGGATCAATGCATATAAGTTTAAAATCTAACAGATTTGGGTAAATGATAGGAATTTGGAATTCTTACATTTTCGATAAGGATTTGGGAGTGTGCAAAAGAGAATCATTGAAATTATGTTCAAATCGATCTAGTGTTTTTAATTCAAGTATAAAGAGAATCATTGAAATTATGTTCACAAAGGAAAGATCATAGACAAACATAGAGTGCATACTTGGTGTATGACAAAGCTATTGTTTAGAGGAACATAGTGTACATGCTTGGAGAATGGGACAACTAGTGTTTTTAATTCAAGTATAAAGTTGATAAAAAACGAAACAATGAATAATGAGTAATCAGTATGGTGATAAATAAAAAGTGTTCTATTTATATTCATAGGTTTTGATACCATACTAGATTCAACTATTCTTGTGTTTCATTTTGCATGTTTTGACTTTCAGAATAAACTAGGTCATTCTTCCCGAATGACTAAGTTATTCAAACGATCCACATTCGGTCATATGTTGGAAGTAGATATGAATCAAGACTATCATGAGTTGGCTTGTAGATGTCTAAGATGTTGGACATAGCAAAGAGGTGCTACAACACTCATGAGTGCTCATAAGTTCTGAGTATTGGATTCAACCCGCGCTCATTTGAATCACTTCATGGATTTTATCATGAGTGATCATGAGACGATAATATCTTATATTCTTCAAACCTAGAGATATGAGTTGTTACTATGAGTTGGTTGTACATTGATTGCGCGAAAACGCATTGGTAACTCGATGTTATAAAACGTGCCTTTGTGTATGATTCAACAAGTAGTAGAACATGCCATATGAGTAGAAGTTTATCCATTCCTTTTACCTTCAGGATAAAAGTGATATCTGTGGGCCCCTCGATGATTTAGTGATGACAAATGTAAGTGCTCGGCCGGGCCTGGACTGATTTGGTTTGTTCAATTAGTCAGTCGTCATAAATCGGAAATCGAGAAACAACAAATGGACAGAGAGAATGATTTATAATCCATGTCTCAGTCCATATAATGTCTAGAATGGAGGAATATATGATCCCTTATCTAATGGACAAGTCATTGACGAGACCAGAGTTCAGTTACAACGTCAAAGTTCGACAGCGGCTTAAAGAGCTACGATTGCCAGTCGGTTCTTGAAGTCATACTCAATAATAGTATTAGACTTATCCAAGTGGGAGACTGTTGGATTAGTGTCTAAGTCCATAACTATATTTGGTATGTACTTGACCCGACTCGGCATGGTCCATTTGGGTTGCATGGCATCATGCATTTGGATAGACTAAAATGAGAGAAATAACACTTAAGGTTTGGTAATATATTATAAGTTCAAATATATTAATAAGATTATTTAATTAGTATTGATCAAGAGTTCATTTGGAATTAATTAAGTGATCAAAAGGAGACTAACTAAATATATGGGTTGATTGTGTAAATCATCCATACTTGTATAGTGGACTAATGCTCCATGGATTATCAAGTTGGGCTAAAACTAATAGGATGCTCCATGGGTGCTCCACGGTGTTTTTTTACCCATGGATCATGGAAATGAAAGGCCATGACAATTAGGGTTTACATGGTGTAAGCCTAATTGTGACAAACTATATAAGCATCTTATTCTTGTCAAAATTGGCACCATGAGGCAACCATGTGAGACTATGAAGAAATGGTGAGGGCTAGCCGATTTCATGAAGTGTTCATTTCTCTCTAAGTTATTCCAAGTGCATTTGATGTTGTGTGAACCATTTGAGGTGTCACACTTGGGGCACTCATCTCTTGAGCATCAAGGAATCAAGCTACATAAAAAGGTATGTCTTCTAACTTGTTTTTATTACCCAAGTATCAAAGATTGTATGCTAGATAGGGTAATACCTTGGAATATTCATATTCGCATGTATAATAGAGAAAACACAGATCCAAGGTATGTAGGGTTGCATGTACACTTAGGAGTGTTAGAATGCTCAAAACCCAACAGTTTGAGGAGCAGCCACTGCAGAGAATGCAAAGTTAATTGAAGAACGACGAACTGTTGGAGATTTTGGAAATTTGATGTAAGACCATAAAGTTTGTAAATAAAATCGGCAAACTCCTTTTATAATCGTCAGTATTTTTGAATTTGAACCGGTATCCAATAATACACTGCCACGTATTAGGTTGCTTACTTAACCGACACCGTAAAAAGCTCCACGTCATAAAAGTGATCATCAAGTTTTCCTTGAATCTCGTGAAAATCTTGAGCCGTCATGTCCATCGGATCTTTCGCTGTTCCCAACCAGATAAGAACCGTCTCATTTTTCTCCCTGTAAACTAGTACATGTTGTTGGTTCGAAACCAAGGGAGCATCATTCCTTTGGCATGGAGGCTAGGCTCATTCACTTTTGTGATATGAAAGCGAAATCATATGCTAGTATGTACAAAATCTAAGTTTCGAGTTGGTAGTACCCAAAACCTCAAGGATTTCAGTGCGTTTGTGTCAAAGAATGAGAGAGAAGGAAAAAAATGTGCATATTAGGATATCAAAGTGATTTTGATACGAAATCAGAATCATCGCAGGAATATATCTCTTCATTCGACATCAAGAGAGATGATGAATTTCTTGTGTGGTATCCTATACATTACAATCGAATACTCAGCGATGAACATCGAAGGGCTTCTTTTTCATTGTTTTCGAAAGGTAGGTTCAATTTTTATCAACACCTCAACTAAACATAAGTGTAATTTCATCAAAAAAATTACTTGGATGACTTGTGTAGTCAAGAAAAAGTATGGTTGGATATGGTTTTATATGATAAGAAGTCAGAAAGATATTCAGACGAAAATCTTATACCAAAAAAAAAAAATTTAAATCATGGATCTTGTTAAGAAAAAATGTCTTGGTATTAGAACATTTTATCAAGATCACGCAAGTTGAATGGAATAAGATTTTGAATATCGAAAAGATACTGAAACAAGTGTTTCGTTAAATCTTGAACAAAAATGGTCAATGTTAATTCATTGATAGTTTGGTTCATTGGGTTTCACCATCATCAAGGAAGAATGACTCAGGATCATAAACACATAGTGTTTTCATATCTACATTCTGGTCGGTTTCGACCAGAGATGTCGAGGATATGCAGTGTAGTGTGTGATTATGAAAGAAATTTTGATGAAAAATATTGGGTATTAGAACTCATTGTACCTCTACGAAATGTATGGACATTGCAGAAATCTCTTTACTCAATATGAGAAGAGAAAGGTAGCTCCTCGACTAATGTGAATATAGCCTAATTGGGAAGAAACTTTCACAGTGAGAATTCCATTAACGCTTCGAATACATAAAGTCTACGACGCTTGAGGACAACATGCAGCAACATGCTTCTAGGGATACTTAACTAGTACATCGGTTCGAATGAATACTTGTCACCTAGATGGATATGTTCATTGAGCATGCATCACCGCTTCAAGTTGTTACAATGAGACATGAACCGTTAGAAAAAAAATATAAAAATCAAAAACAAGAAAATCTTTTTGGATTTTTGGTTTTAGAAGCCAAATGCAAATATACGGAAATCTTTTTTGATTTTTGTTTTTATAAATCAAATACGAAAGTAAGAAAATATTTTTGAATTTTTGTTATCAGAAATCAAATACAAAAATAAAATATTTTTGTTATTAGAAATCAAATACAAAAATAATAAAATATTTTTGGATTTTTGTTTTTAAAAAAGAACAAACAAAAATTAAATGAACTATAAAATTTTACCAAGATACGTTCGACCTATCAACCAACAACCATCAATCATTTTTTGCACATAGAACACCTTTTACCAAAAGCAAATTGAGTTCAAGACGATTCAGAGGGAATTCGAATGCGAACGCAGTCGAACGCTAAACAGAAATAGTAACCTCTAACAGTTCAGAAAATCACCCACGAATCGACAGCAATACGATCAGGAAGAACATGGAACAGAACATGCTTTTATCATTCCCAATCCATTTAAAATCCTTAAGAATGAATTTTCATCTAGATGTTTTGTGAAAATGTCTACAAGTTGATCCGTTGTTTTGACAAAATGGACTTCAATGTTCCTGTCTTCTACGTGGTCCTTTATGTAGTGATATCGAAGAGCAATATGTTTGTTTTTCGAATGTTGAACTAGATTGTGGCAGATGCAAATGGCAGTTTGTGATTCATAATAGAAATGAGTTTTTTCATATTGATTGCATAGTCTCGCAATTGGTTTTGAATCTAATTTACTTGTGTTGTGCACGCAGCAGTAGCCACATACTCTGCTTCTGCAATCGAAATTGAAACATAATTACTACTTTTCGATTGCTAGATCACAAGCTTTCCATCCAATAATTAACATCCTCCAGTTTTTCTCTTTCGATTCAGTTAACAGCCACCTAGATTCGCATCAGAAAAAGCCTAGATAATGAATCCTGTCTTCGAAGGATACCATAATCCCAACGAAATTGTTCCTTTGAGGTATCGAAATATGTGACAACCGTCAAATTTCGGTCAATTCAAAGTCAAACAAAGTCAACAAGTCAAACCGGTCAACTCCAATAACCCTTGTATGTTAGGGTTTACGCTATGTAATCACTATACAATTCGCTATTTTAATGAGAAATCATCATTTGGAAAGTTCATGTGTTTGATTTTCCTTAGCCTTAACAGTGCTAAACAACGAACCAAAGCGATAAAACACTATTGCACAATCATCGGGATTGTGTACGACACTAAAACACGGTTTAACGGGGTTTACGAACCTTGCGTTGTGAAGCCGGACACTCAAATTAATCACAAACGAAACCTCTCTAAATCGTTTTCACTCTATCTCTTTCTATTAGAAATCTCTCCCAAATCTCTCCCAACTCTCTCCCAAATCTCTCTCAAAAGTTACTTTAACTTTTCGTAATCATTTGGGTCATCTCGACCCTTAACCGGGTCAAAAATCGCTTGAAACGGGGTAAAAACGAGTAAAATAGCTTTAAGGACCCGAAACCGAAGCTTCAGGACCGAAGCCTCGCATCCGAGGCCTCTGATCCGAAGCCGAGGCTTCTCACGAGACTAGGACCGAAGCCAGCAGACCGAAGCCTCGCATGCGAGGGTCCGAAGCCTCGCATCTTCGGCCCCCATGCGAGAGGTCTTGCAGACGGCCCCTTTTTACCGGTTTTTCGACTACGACTTCGTTTTAACTCCGTTTTTCATTATTTTAACGTGGGATTTTCACCCAAAACTTTATTTTATAAACTAAGGCCCCAAAATATATAAATCTCCAGGGTTTTTATAAAATATATTAAAAGAATTAGTGGTTGAACTAATTATTGAGGGAATATTTGCTTTTCCTTAATTTATGGCAAAAGCAAACCACCACCACCTCACTCTATGATTAGCCACTCTTTCCCACTACCCCTTGTCTCCTTAGTGGACCTTTACACCCAATCTCCAGCTCTTCCCACGTTCTAAGAGCTGGAGGATTGATCCTCTCTCCTCATTCTCCATAAAACTCTTTCATTCTACACTTAGCAACCAAGAACACTCTCCAAAATTCTCTCATCTTTTCTCTCAACTTCAAGAACTTCAAGGCTTTCTCCAGGGATTTCTTTCTTCAATTAGTAAGTATCTTCATCATTCAAATAATTATTAAACTCCATGCTACTCAAATCATTGATATCTTACACAAGTTCCATCTTATTCGGTGTTAGATTCTCGAATCATCAAGACATCTTCTTAGTGTTCTTGGGTTGAACACTTCCTCTCTCTCACTTTCATCTACTGAAACCACATAAGGTGAGTTCATACCCCTACATTTACATGTTTTTCTTAAGTTTTAAGGGGGGAATACAAGTAAAATCATCAAGAACACAATTAAACTTTTTCTAACAGATTACATCAGAAAAGATGGACGTTAATCACGGACTGTTTTGGTCAACTTAAATATTTTAGTTTTCAAAACTGTTCCAGGTGCAAGTAGTTCAAACTCTTAGCTTTAAAATGGCTACTTGCACATCTCCATATGATTTTTCTACAATTTATGGTGATTTTTACAAAACTGCCTGTCATTTCAGAGGCAAACCCGGACCAGTCTGTGATTATGAACATTTTCACCTCTGTTAGAGATCACTAAAAATCGTGATAAAATTTACGAATAAACTAGACTCATATTCCAAACTCTCAAAATCTGCGGATTTGGATTTAGAGCTTTGATGATTTTTCTATAAATTTTCTAAGAACAGTAACAGAAACTGTTTTCAACGAAAACTTGCTGTTAATTTCATTTCACCTTGTAACATGTTGAGCAAGGTGTATATCTTTATGTGATTATATGTTATTGCAAGATATGACATTTTATCTTAATATTTAGACACACATCAGTTTACAAATGGATTTGGTCATATAAAATATAAAGAATAACAAGTGATTATAATCAAAGTACAATCGATACATTCAAACATTTAATAAACTATTTTGAATATAGTTTGCATACATTACCACGTAGTACCCTTGGTTGATAAACTATAATAGGTATAGTTTATGATACATTACATAACACATACATTTAAAAAGGGTACATTTATACAAAGGATATTTTCATTAAGCAAGGTACGGCCATACGGTACCAAGTTTTCATAACACGTAATTCCGTTAATGACTTTGTGAGACATTTACTTCAAATTACCATTAAATCCTGTATTGTAACCAGAGTCTCCTTGAGGGAGAGCGTGATACTTGTGTATAGATCTATATTGGGTTTGACAAACCCACACCTAAACTGCATGCAACAGTTAGACCGATAGGTCTGGGGTGACAAATGTCATAACATTTCCGACGCCTGAAGAATGTCGTTTTAGGCAACCTTGGTCATAGTATGGTTATAATAAACTCACATAAAGTATTAATAAACATTGGAATTTACGGGAACTTCATTAAAATTTAACGAGTTTATGTCGATTTAAACTTGCATTGTTTTACTATAAATATGACAAATTACTTGTACATTTCGGTCTTTGGGTTTTAAGACTACATTTACACATTAAGGAAAATATTGGATTTTCTAACACAAATACTACTTTTACAAACGAAAGGCTTTTAATAATACCAAACAAAAGCTTATGAACTCACCAACCTTTGTGTTGACACTTTTTCAAACAACTTGTATTCTCAGGAAATCATTAAACAGCTAATCAAGTGCTTTTGAGGATGGGACGCTAAGGCGTCTACTATTTCATAATTTTGTCAACATATTGTAATTGATTCGTAAACATGTAATTCATACAATGATGTAACTTTTTCAATTATATATATGTTGGTTGTGTTTGCTTGAATTACTATTACAATTGTTGTTATGATACTATACATGAAGTCCTCCACCCCCGGACGTTTCCGCCATCCTTGGTTTGGGGGTGTGACAGATTGGTATCAGAGCACAGTTTATAGTGAATTAAGTATATCAAACCACATAAGATATACAAACTATAAACACAATTGGGACTAATAGTCTCTGATTTGTGCATTTTTCAAATAAATATACTCTTAGAAAATAAATGATTTTCTTGATTAAAGTATACATACATACATTACATGCGCGCATGGTATCATAACTAGCGAAAACATAAAGCAAAAGAAGAAGAGTTGAACATTTTGAGTATGCCTTAGTATATGTGGATTAAATCTGGGAAGGACATAGCCTGATCAACTATATCTGTCCGGGAATTGACTTGCATATACCGGGGGATGGTCAGGATGGACAACAAATCTAACAAACCTAATAACAGACTACAAAGGATACTTTAAGAACTCAAAACTAAACATTTACAAATACTATAGGAGTATTTTGTGTTACTATAATAAATTATCTGAGAATTAAATAGGTCTTTATTTATAGATCAATAGCTGCTAAGTGGATGCGCTAAGGTTATATGTAACTAAGATGCTATAGACTTAGAATTTATGTATCTTTGTTTCACTTCCTGTCCTTGTTTGGTTGTGGTCTTGGAGTTAGGGTCATCTATTCGAAGGACTATTATATCTTAATCACATATGACTGGTATGCACTTTGCAACTAATTAAGTAACCGATAAAGATCATTTTAAAATATAATATATTAATGATGTCCCGACTAAATTAGTATATGTGAAACTTTTACAAACAGTCATATACTTGGAAACAAGGAAACTCAAATAAAATATTTTATACTTTCATTTTACCTCATAACCCAATGTATTGGGTCAATTAAAAGTATAAAATCGTATGTATCGTAAACATACCGGAAAACAACGTAATAATATACTTTATGTATAAAAGATTTCTCTTCCAATAAAAACACTTTTACTAAAAGTACATTGGTTTACGACTTATGACAGAACCATGCCTCCAAGGAGAAGACCAAGACCTTCCAGCAACACAACAACACCTCCTCCGCCGCTGCCTCCACAGTTTGATCCTGCGATGTTCCAGGCTGCAGTAACAGCAGCCGTAGCGGCCGCAATGTCGCAGATAGGGACAAACGGAGCTGGTGGTTCTGGATCGGGTGCTACAAACTCTAACCACGGAGACAGTACGTGGCGTGCAAGAGAGTGTTCATACAAAGACTTCACCAATGGCAAACCCGACAACTTCAATGGGAGCGGGGGAGTCATCACTTTGATGCAATGGTTTGAAAAGACCGAAGTAGTCTTTCAGGTGTGCTCTTGCCCCGAAGCGAGCAAAGTTAAGTTTGCAGCCTTCACTTTCACCGGCCGGGCCCTTACTTGGTGGAACTGCTGGATTAAGTCACTTACTCTCGAAGTGGCTAGCTCCATAACCTGGGCAGAACTAAAAACGTTGATGATGAAGGAGTACTGCCCGAGAGGTGAAATTCAAAAGTTGGAACAAGAACTTTGGAACCTCAAGATGACGGGCTCCGACCTTGAAACCTACACCACCCGATTCAATGAATTGGCTCTCCTCTGCCCAACAATGGTTACTCTGGAGGAGAAAAAGGTGGAGCGATACCTTTGGGGACTGTCTCTCCAAGTGCAAAGTAGTGTCCTGGCTTCAAGGCCAACTACTTTTGACAGTGCCAGGGAGCTGGCACAACAACTTGTTGACCACCGAGCCGGTCATAATACTACAACCACCACCACTGATAAATCAAAAGGGGGAAACAACAAAAGGAAGTTCTGGAACGAAAAGAAGAGCCAACCAGCACAGGACCCCACTAATAAGCAACAAATTGTTGCTGTCCATGCTGCCACTAATGCTGCCACTACTGCTACCACTCCAGCACCACCGAAGCCATATGCGGGAACCCTACCTAAGTGCAACAAGTGCAACTTTCAGCACAATGGTGCTTGTAGGGAGATGCACTGTAACAACTGCGACAGGAAGGGGCACACTGCTCGTTTCTGTAAAGCGCCGGCTCGACCAATCAACCAAGTCGCCAGTACGGGGGCAACCCGAACCTGCTACAACTGTGGAGACGCCGGTCACTTTAAAAGAAACTACCCCAAAGCACAAGCCCCTAATGCTGGTGGAGTAGGAAGAGTCCTGGCAATAGGACATGGGGAAGCAGTCGAGGATCCCACGGTGGTTACCGGTACGTTTCTCCTCAATAACTCTTATGCATGCGTACTATTCGATAGTGGAGCGGAGAGGAGTTTTGTGAGCCACCAATATAAACAATTACTCGAACAAAATCCCCAATCACTAAAGGATACTTATGTAGTAGAAATGGCAAATGGGAAAGTAGAACGCACTAGCGATATATACTCAGAGTGTACTCTCACTCTAGACAACCATACATTTAAAATTGACCTGATGCCGGTCACCATAAAAAGCTTCGACGTAATCATCGGGATGGATTGGTTAGTTCCTCACCGTGCCGACATTCTATGTTACGAAAGGGCCGTTCGCCTCAATCTACCAAATGACGAAACCCTTCTCATCTATGGTGACAAACCTAGTGCGAATTTACAAATCATCTCATGCATCAAAGCCCAAAAGTATCTCCGGAAGGAGTACCACGCCTTCTTAGCCCATGTAGTAGACAAGAAACAAGACGTGAAAGACATCAAAGACATCCCCGAAGTATGTAACTTCCCGGATGTGTTCCCAGAAGATCTTCCTGGTGTACCACTCGCACAACAAGTCGATTTCAGAATTGACTTAATACCTGGAGCTACCCCCGTAGCCAGAGCTCCATACCGCCTCGCACCATCAGAAATGCAAGAGTTGTCCAGTCAGTTGAACGAGCTTTTGAGCAAAGGGTTCATCAGACCAAGCTTCTCACCTTGGGGAGCACCAGTCCTTTTTGTAAAGAAGAAGGACGGATCCTTTCGCATGTGCATCGACTATCGGGAACTAAACAAACTCACCATCAAAAACCGATATCCTCTACCCCGAATCGACGACCTTTTCGACCAACTCCAAGGAGCAAATTTCTTCTCAAAGATCGACCTAAGGTCAGGTTACCATCAGCTACGAGTTCAAGAAGAAGATATTCCCAAAACTGCATTCAGAACTCGCTATGGGCACTACGAGTTTGTGGTGATGTCCTTCGGTTTAACAAACGCACCTGCGGTATTCATGGACCTAATGAATAGAGTGTGTCGACCCTACCTAGACAAGTTTGTGATCGTATTCATCGACGATATCTTGATCTACTCGCGAAGCGAAGAAGAGCATCGCCTACATCTACGCCAAGTGCTACAGACACTAAGAGCGGAGAAGCTTTATGCTAAGTTCTCTAAGTGTGAATTCTGGATTAGAGAAGTGGATTTCCTTGGACATGTGGTAAGTGAGAAAGGCATACATGTGGATCCCTCCAAGATCAAGGCAATCGAGAATTGGTCAGCACCCAAGACGCCAACCGAAATTCGACAATTCCTTGGGCTTGCTGGCTACTACCGAAGATTTATACAAAACTTCTCCAGGATTGCAAAACCACTCACCACCTTGACGCAGAAAGGTGTGATTTTCAAGTGGGAAAATAAACAAGAAACTGCTTTCCAAACGTTAAAACAAGCCCTATGCAGCGCACCGATCTTGTCTCTCCCAGAGGGAACCGAGGACTTCGTAGTGTACTGTGATGCTTCGAATCAAGGCCTCGGATGTGTGCTCATGCAGAGAGGGAAGGTTATCGCGTATGCATCAAGACAGCTTAAGACGCACGAGGTTAATTATACTACGCACGACCTGGAATTTGGAGCAGTGGTATTCGCTTTGAAGATCTGGAGACACTACCTCTACGGCACGAAATGCACTATCTTCACAGATCACAAAAGTCTTCAGCATATCCTCAATCAGAAAGAGCTCAACATGCGACAGAGGAGATGGGTAGAGTTGCTGAATGACTACGAGTGCGAAATTCGTTATCATCCGGGCAAGGCCAATGTAGTGGCCGATGCTCTAAGCAGGAAGGAGTACTCGGGCCGCCGAGTAAAATCCTTAACAATGACAATCCATTCCCACCTGACCATACAAATCAAGGAAGCTCAACTGGAAGCTTTGAAACCAGAAAAGGTGGCAGGAGAGACATTAAGGGGAATGGATAAAAACTTAGAAGTCAAGGATGATGGAGCACGTTATATCATGAACCGGAGTTGGACACCGAAGTTCGGTGGACTCCGAGATGTTGTCATGAATGAAGCACACAAGACTCGGTACTCCATCCATCCCGGGTCGGATAAGATGTATCTGGACCTCAAGAAATTATACTAGTGGCCGAACATGAAAGCTGAGATTGCTACCTATGTGAGCAAGTGCCTGACTTGCGCTAAGGTCAAAATCGAATACCAGAAACCATCCGGGCTATTACAACAGCCGGATATACCTGAGTGGAAGTGGGAACGAATAACCATGGACTTCATAACCAAGCTGCCTAAGACATCGGGCGGGCTTGACACAATATGGGTAATCGTAGACAGATTGACCAAATCAGCACACTTCCTACCAATAAAAGAAACCGACAAGATGGAGAAGCTGACTAGAACGTACATCAGAGAGATTGTACGACTCCATGGTGTGCCGATATCCATTATCTCCGATAGAGATAGTAGATTTACCTCGCGGTTTTGGCAGTCTCTACAAAAATCATTGGGAACTAGGCTTGACATGAGTACGGCCTACCACCCACAAACCGACGGACAGAGCGAACGAACCATTCAAACGTTGGAAGACATGTTAAGAGCTTGTGTGATAGACTTCGGTAAAGCATGGGATACCCATCTACCGCTTATCGAATTCTCCTACAATAACAGCTATCATACTAGCATCAAAGTCGCTCCATTCGAAGCTCTTTACGGTCGCAAATTCAGATCACCCCTGTGTTGGGCTGAGGTGGGGGATACACAGCTAGCTAGAGGGCAAGTCTCTAATAGCACCCTTACTGGCCCTGAAATCATAAGGGAAACCACAGAAAAGATCGTTCAAATTCGAGAAAGACTGAAAGCGTCTCGCGATCGGCAAAAGAGTTACGCAGACAAACGACGCAAACCCTTGGAATTCCAGGTGGGTGATAGAGTACTACTAAAAGTTTCCCCTTGGAAAGGAATGATACGATTCGGCAAACGCGGGAAACTAAATCCAAGGTACATCGGGTCATTCGAAATCCTTGCTAGGATTGGGCCAGTAGCATACAAACTTCGATTACCTCAGGAACTCGACAAAGTACATCCCACATTTCACGTGTCGAACCTAAAGAAGTGTTTGTCTGATGAGACACTCGTAATACCACTCGACGAAATCGAAGTTAACAAAAATCTCCACTTCGTGGAGGAACCAGTCGAAATCATGGATCGGGAAATCAAACGAACGAAACAAAGTCGTATTCCCATCGTGAAGGTCCGTTGGAACGCTAAACGAGGACCCGAATTCACCTGGGAACGCGAGGATCAGATGAAACAAAAGTATCCACATCTCTTCCCAAACTCTTGAAATCCCAGTCAAAATGAAAATTTCGGGACGAAATTGCTTCTAACGGGGGGATGATGTGACAACCGTCAAATTTCGGTCAATTCAAAGTCAAACAAAGTCAACAAGTCAAACCGGTCAACTCCAATAACCCTTGTATGTTAGGGTTTACGCTATGTAATCACTATACAATTCGCTATTTTAATGAGAAATCATCATTTGGAAAGTTCATGTGTTTGATTTTCCTTAGCCTTAACAGTGCTAAACAACGAACCAAAGCGATAAAACACTATTGCACAATCATCGGGATTGTGTACGACACTAAAACACGGTTTAACGGGGTTTACGAACCTTGCGTTGTGAAGCCGGACACTCAAATTAATCACAAACGAAACCTCTCTAAATCGTTTTCACTCTATCTCTTTCTATTAGAAATCTCTCCCAAATCTCTCCCAACTCTCTCCCAAATCTCTCTCAAAAGTTACTTTAACTTTTCGTAATCATTTGGGTCATCTCGACCCTTAACCGGGTCAAAAATCGCTTGAAACGGGGTAAAAACGAGTAAAATAGCTTTAAGGACCCGAAACCGAAGCTTCAGGACCGAAGCCTCGCATCCGAGGCCTCTGATCCGAAGCCGAGGCTTCTCACGAGACTAGGACCGAAGCCAGCAGACCGAAGCCTCGCATGCGAGGGTCCGAAGCCTCGCATCTTCGGCCCCCATGCGAGAGGTCTCGCAGACGGCCCCTTTTTACCGGTTTTTCGACTACGACTTCGTTTTAACTCCGTTTTTCATTATTTTAACGTGGGATTTTCACCCAAAACTTTATTTTATAAACTAAGGCCCCAAAATATATAAATCTCCAGGGTTTTTATAAAATATATTAAAAGAATTAGTGGTTGAACTAATTATTGAGGGAATATTTGCTTTTCCTTAATTTATGGCAAAAGCAAACCACCACCACCTCACTCTATGATTAGCCACTCTTTCCCACTACCCCTTGTCTCCTTAGTGGACCTTTACACCCAATCTCCAGCTCTTCCCACGTTCTAAGAGCTGGAGGATTGATCCTCTCTCCTCATTCTCCATAAAACTCTTTCATTCTACACTTAGCAACCAAGAACACTCTCCAAAATTCTCTCATCTTTTCTCTCAACTTCAAGAACTTCAAGGCTTTCTCCAGGGATTTCATTCTTCAATTAGTAAGTATCTTCATCATTCAAATAATTATTAAACTCCATGCTACTCAAATCATTGATATCTTACACAAGTTCCATCTTATTCGGTGTTAGATTCTCGAATCATCAAGACATCTTCTTAGTGTTCTTGGGTTGAACACTTCCTCTCTCTCACTTTCATCTACTGAAACCACATAAGGTGAGTTCATACCCCTACATTTACATGTTTTTCTTAAGTTTTAAGGGGGGAATACAAGTAAAATCATCAAGAACACAATTAAACTTTTTCTAACAGATTACATCAGAAAAGATGGACGTTAATCACGGACTGTTTTTGTCAACTTAAATATTTTAGTTTTCAAAACTGTTCCAGGTGCAAGTAGTTCAAACTCTTAGCTTTAAAATGGCTACTTGCACATCTCCATATGATTTTTCTACAATTTATGGTGAGTTTTACAAAACTGCCTGTCATTTCAGAGGCAAACCCGGACCAGTCTGTGATTATGAACATTTTCACCTCTGTTAGAGATCACTAAAAATCGTGATAAAATTTACGAACAAACTAGACTCATATTCCAAACTCTCAAAATTTGCGGATTTGGATTTAGAGCTTTGATGATTTTTCTATAAATTTTCTAAGAACAGTAACAGAAACTGTTTTCAACGAAAAGTTGCTGTTAATTTCATTTCACCTTGTAACATGCTGAGCAAGGTGTATATCTTTATGTGATTATATGTTATTGCAAGATATGACATTTTATCTTAATATTTAGACACACATCAGTTTACAAATGGATTTGGTCATATAAAATATAAAGAATAACAAGTGATTATAATCAAAGTACAATCGATACATTCAAACATTTAATAAACTATTTTGAATATAGTTTGCATACATTACCACGTACTACCCTTGGTTGATAAACTATAATAGGTATAGTTTATGATACATTACATAACACATACATTTAAAAAGGGTACATTTATACAAAGGATATTTTCATTAAGCAAGGTACGGCCATACGGTACCAAGTTTTCATAACACGTAATTCCGTTAATGACTTTGTGAGACATTTACTTCAAATTACCATTAAGTCCTGTATTGTAACCAGAGTCTCCTTGAGGGAGAGCGTGATACTTGTGAATAGATCTATATTGGGTTTGACAAACCCACACCTAAACTGCATGCAACAGTTAGACCGATAGGTCTGGGGTGACAAATGTCATAACATTTCCGACGCCTGAAGAATGTCGTTTTAGGCAACATTGGTCATAGTATGGTTATAATAAACTCACATAAAGTATTAATAAACATTGGAATTTACGGGAAGTTCATTAAAATTTAACGAGTTTATGTCGATTTAAACTTGCATTGTTTTACTATAAATATGACAAATTACTTGTACATTTCGGTCTTTGGGTTTTAAGACTACATTTACACATTAAGGAAAATATTGGATTTTCTAACACAAATACTACTTTTACAAACGAAAGGCTTTTAATAATACCAAACAAAAGCTTATGAACTCACCAACCTTTGTGTTGACACTTTTTCAAACAACTTGTATTCTCAGGAAATCATTAAACAGGTAATCAAGTGCTTTTGAGGATGGGACGCTAAGGCCTCTACTATTTCATAATTTTGTCAACATATTGTAATTGATTCGTAAACATGTAATTCATACAATGATGTAACTTTTTCAATTATATATATGTTGGTTGTGTTTGCTTGAATTACTATTACAATTGTTGTTATGATACTATACATGAAGTCCTCCACCCCCGGACGTTTCCGCCATCCTTGGTTTGGGGGTGTGACAAAATATATTCTGAACAACATTGAGATGAGGTTCTCTTGGGTTCGATTGGTACCTGGCACAATTACATACAACAAACATAATATGAGGTCGACTTGCAGTTAAATACAAAAGCGAACCGATCATGATTCTATACGTCGTTAAGTCCACAACAGACTTATCAAACGAAGGATTCAAGCGTGTCCCGACAGCCATAGGTATTTCAACTTTAGTGTTATTCGCCATGCGAAACCTCCCAAGCAGATTGCGCGTATATTTTTCTTGATTAATAAAAATACCTTCCTTGATCTGACAAATATTCAAACCCAAAAAGTTATTAATTTTCCCCATCGTACTAATTTCGAATTGACTTTTAATGAGTTCCTCAAATTCCTTAGATAACAAAGGATCAGTAGAACCAAAAATAATGTCATCGAAATAAATTTGAACGAGCATCAAATGATCCCTATTTACTTTCAAAATAAAGTAGGATCAACTGATCCTTGTTTAAATTTAGCGATTTTTAAAAAAATTGTTAGAGTTGCATAAGGTGGTTGTTTCAACCCATAGACTGCATTATCTAAAATATAACTGTGATCAAGATACTTATCGTTGAGGAAGCCAGGTGGCTGTTTGACATATACCATTTCCTCTAGAACTCCATTAAGGAATGCACATGTAACGCCTGGTTCCTAGTGTCTATTTAACTTACATTTTATTCTAATGTATAGAGCAACTCGACGAGTTGAGAGCCCCAAACTCGTCGAATAGAGATCATAAGGGCCGCGTATTTTAAGTGACCTACTCAACGAGTTGGGAGGCCTCAACTCGACGAGTAGGCTGGCAGATATGAGACCCTAATTTCCAGGGTTTGCACCCTATTTAAACACCTTAACCCTAAGGTGTTGGCCTCATTTCCAGCCTCCAAGTCCCTAACCCTAGAGCTTGAAACCCTAATGTTATTGTGAGTGTTGGTGAATCATTTTAAGTGTTTTAGTGTGTGCTTGAAGCCATTAGAAGAAGGAAAAGCTTGAGGACACAAGAAGGAGCTTATAGATCCAGAATCCTTGCCTCATCCATGGCATTTTGCTGGTATAAAGCTTGAACCTTGATTTGTAGTTGTTTAGATCTTCTTTTAGGGTTAGTTTGATTGGTTTTGGTCCAAATATCATGGTCCTTGTGAGTTGGACTATTGGATTAGGTGTCTAAGCCCATAACTATAATTTTTATGTATTTGACCTGATACTAGCATGGTCCATTTGGGTTGCATTCACGGGAGCAATTTGATAGGAAAGATATTTAAGAAAGAGGTTATTTGTGATTTATTAATATATTATAAGAATAATATATTACTTGAGAAATCATATTATTTAATTGGTATTGATCAAGAATTAATTTGTATTCAATTTAGTGATCAAAAGAGATTGATTAAATTAACAAGGGCTGATTATGTAAATCAATGATACATATAGTTTGGGGTAATGATCCATGATTGATTAGTGATGGACTAAGATTATGTGAGATTCCCTAAAGTGTTAGTCCAAATCAATTATTAGATCAAAAGCCTAAGTGAATGGATTAGGGTTTACAATTGACCCTTGGAATTCTACACTATATATGTAATCCCTAAGCCCCTAAAATCGACACCCAAGTATTCTAAGAAAAGTATAGACGATTTTGGTGCATCCTAAACCTCTCTCATAATCCTCCATTTGTTCTTGGTGTTTTGTGACTTATTTGAGGCATCATATTTTAGTTGCTAAGCTCTTGTAAGGCCAAGTTCTACAAGCTAGAACAAATAGGTAGTCATCTTACTTGTTTTTTGTGTTTTACTTATCAATGTTGTATGCTAGTTAGGCTTCATGCTTTGGAAAATGAAAATTGCATGTATAACTAGAGAAAACTTAGATCCAAAGCATTAGGCTTGTATCTGCACCATAAGGATGTTATAGTGCTCAAAACCAATCAGTGGTATCAGAACCTAGGGTGTTTTCTGTTATATTGATGCATTGGTTAAATTTTCAAAGCTGAAAAAGTCTCATTTCTGGCCTCTGACTGATGGACTCGACGACTCCAATTATCTGACTCAACGTGTTAACTAACAGACTGACAACTCGACAAGTCCAGTTCATGCACTCGACGAGTAGGATCTTCTACTTGCAGATTTTCATGTTTTTTGGCCATAATTGGATTAGGTTGATAACCATAAAATCTAATTTTTCTGATATGGTAGTGACTATCCTCATCCAATTAAAAGATAAATTGTCAAATTTTAAGATAATTACTAGTTTATATGGTAATATAATTATTTGTATTATTTGATTTGAAATTATCTTGCTATATGAGTTGAATGAGATCAAATTTGTAAATGATAAAAAAAATATGTGATTATTTTACTTGTTGAAAATTTGATCTAAACGGCTTTGGAGAGTTACAAAACTTGCCATCATGTTTTGGAATTCAAAAGGTCTTGAAGAGTTACAAAAGTTGTCATCAAGTTTTAGAATCCAAAAGGTTTTGAAGAGTTTCAAAACATGCCCTCAAGTTTTGGAATTTAAAAGGTTTCATTTATGAAACATTAAAATTCTAAAATTCAAGAGTGTTTGAAGAGTTTCAAAACCTGCCGTTTTGGAATTTGAAAATGCTCATTTATGAAACATTAAATTCTAAACCCTAGAATTTTAAAAGATTAAAATTGAACCCCTATACTATTAAAATATTAAAGGATTAATAGTTATATATATGTATAAGACAAGTTAGTCTTACCTTAGTACGTCTCATTCACGAAGCTGGTCTATAAGAGGGGTATAAGGAAATTGCCTATAAAATGGCGATTGAATGGGTGTCCACTCTCACCCACCGCTTCCTTGACTGGTGGAGGGTCGTTAGTCGAACGGGTAGGATAGGACATTAATTCTCGTTAAAAAATATAATGATAATTATAAAAGTAACTAAATGCTTTTATAAATTCCCAATCTTAGTTACTTTAGGAAAATGTGAAAATGGTGCTATTCCATGAGATTGCACTTTGCACTTTTCCAAGTTGTTAGTGGAGCGTGTGTGGTTAACCGTCACATTAACTTGGACTAACAAGGGTAGCAAAGGGTAGCTCGATGTTTGTGATAGATCAATGGAGCGTGTATGGTTTACCGACACATTAATTAGGTGATAAATGACATAAAGAGTACCAAGCACATTTGCATGGTTATTCATACCTTGTTTCTGATCCTAGGTATCCCAGTCACAAACTTAAAGGGCATAATCGAGATTTAAACATGCCATCGAAAACTTCAATGAATCTCAAAGATCTAGGAATTTCAATTCATTTAAAACTTAATCCTAAATTTCATTTTTCATGGTGGAAATTGGTAAATCGTCATTTACCTACCTTCAAATATTTTGCAATTGGATTACAGCATCCCTCTTCCGAATTGTGAAATATTGTCTTGGGTCCTAGCATTAATATTTCATTTCGGTGTTACATAAAGGATTCTTATCTAATCTAAACTTTGTCTTTTTTTTATTTCAGATGTCTACCCCAAACGCTGCTAGCTCCAACCCTTTCGGCTCTTTCTCCCTCATGAACTTATGCGGGAGGGTCATTTTTTATGGATCGAATTTCAATGATTGGATTCGAAATATCTGCATCGCCATTCGATACGAGGAAAAAGAGCATGTCCCCGAAAAAGATCTTAAGGAGATTGATGAATCTACTGCCACTCCTGAACAAATAGTTGAGTATAGGGCTCATGAGAAGGACGCGACAAAGGTGTCGTGCATCATGATAGCCACTACGACTCCTGAGCTTTAGAAGTCATATGAGGACTTCTGGTCTTTTGAGATGCACCTAGACTTGATGGAAAGCTACGATCAAAGTGCTCGACAGGAAAGGTATGAAAAAATTTCCTCCATGATAACAACAAAAATAAATGATGGAGAGTCCATCACGGCCCACTTGCAGAAGATGCAAAGATATGTGGACCGCTTGCTGAAGTTGAATGTCAATTTTGATGAAGAGTTGGCTATCGACATTATCCTACACTCTTTACCTTCTTGTTATCATCAGTTTCGTATGACTTATCATATGAACATGGAAGAAGTCACTTTAAACAAGCTTCAAGGCCTATTGAGAACTACTAAAAGTAGTTTAAAAGGCAAGTCTGTTGTACCCACTCCTACTATTGTTGCCCCTGTTCTCGCAATTGGACATGGGAAAGGGAAGAAGAGGAAGGCTCTTTCTAAGAGCCACAAGGGAAAGTCCTATAGTGGATCCTCTTCTATTGGGACCAAAGGTGGTTCAACTAGTCCCTCTTCAAATCCGAAAGAAGCAGAGCGCTTCTGTTGTCATGATAAAGGGCAGCAGAAATAAAGCTGCCCCAAATACTTGCAGGACATCAAGGATGGGAAGATAAAGCCCACCTTCACAGGTATTTACATTATTCTATCTAATAACTCATCACATGCTAATTCTTGGGTCCTTGATACAGGATGTGGTTTTCACATTTGTTCTGATCTGCAGAGTCTAAAAAGAAGTAGGGATGTGGAGGACAAGAAGATGAACCTGATCATGGGGAATAGGAAAGCGTCGCCTGTCACCAAGATTGGAGTTTATTCTTTATTACTTAATAATGGGTAGAGTTAGATTTAAATAACTATTGCTACTCGTCAGATATGGCGAGAAACATTATTTCTTTTCATGGTTTGTATAAACAAGGTTTTCGATTTTCGTTTAATAATTAAATTGCAACGGCCCCATTTTTCAATGGAATTATTTTTTCATTTTTGATTATCCAAAACAAATTCCCATAAACCGTGAAATCAAAATACAACTGTTTTCAAAACTCATATCAATTACAATTTTATTTCAAAACATCAGAGGGTCCCATAAAAGTGTCTAAGAGAGTGCACGCCGCCCCATCAAGCCTTGCCCTTGTTGTAACATCCCGTATATTAAATAAATAAATAGATAAGGGTTATTATGAATAATAATCCTAAAGTAAATAATATTTAACGGGGTGTTGGTGTTGGGGAGTCAATTGATACAATTCTAGAAGTTGGTAAATTATTGAGACTTACTTTGAAGAGATTTGTAAGGCTCAGGGGCTGAATGGTAAGTTTTGGACCTAAAATGAAAGGAAATCATAGAATCAAGGGCTATATGGTAACATGTTGTAAAAATGATCAAATGTTTGAATGAAGGCACGGGATTGGACGGTGACTCCTTTTCCTTCTCGTTGGAGCATACGAACCCTAAACCAAATCTTCATCAGCTGCCTCCATCGAGCTCTCTTGGTTGCCGCCACCTACTGTGTCACCCGCCATTCACTATCGGGTCGTTGAAGAACCACCACCACAACCCGCTGCCAGTGACGCCGAGATCAGCCGGGACTTACGCCAATCGTAAGGAGGCGCTGGGTCGTTGTGTGTGGGTCGTGAGTCACCGGAAACCCATGGTTAGTTCACCTGTAACCCATCCCTACTCCTTCTCTCTCTCGTTCTTCTGTGACTGTGAAGCCGAAGTCGTCGTTGCCACCTAAGAGGTGGCTGAATGTGCCACTGTTGCATTTTCCGGCGACACCTGACGCCAAGTGGAGGCTGATGGCACTTATGTTGATTGTAGTGGTTGTTTTCGGTATTTTGTGGTGTGTATTGTGTGCATTTGTGTTTGGGAACCCACTGCCACCACCGTGAGGTGGTGGCTGCAACCCGTTGTCACTTTCTGCCGCCATTGGCCGCCACCAACCACCGCGGGAGGTGGCTGTGGGTGTGTGTTTATTATATGTGAAGTGGTATGTGTGATTTTTGGGCGGGAACCACCACAACCATTGGAAATGATGGCTGCCGTCGCCCACCGCCATGAGCCGCCGCCATGATCACCACCGCTCGAGGTGGCGGTGGGTGGTGCCCGATCTAGTGGAACATTAATTGGCCTAAACACTTAATCTTGGACTGGGTTGTTTTGTGATTGGGCTAGAAACCCTAATTAGGGTTTAGAGAACCCTAATTTTGGGATTGTTAGTTTGGATTTTACCGAGACCTGTGGTTGGACTGTTAGATTGATACTGTGAATTAGGTCGGACTTCATTGTGTGAATGGCCTAGTGGAGTGATGGACTTAATGGGTTAAGTCCTTAATGGGTTAAGTGAGAAACACTTAACCCTAATCGTCATTTTATGTGAAAACCCTAATTTTGCTTGGGCCTTGAGTTGGGCCTTTTTATTGGGTTTGGTGATTGGGATATTGATGGGCCATCCAAGAGAAATCATGTGGACTGGAATATTTAAATGGGCTTTAGGGTAAGGCCCATATGAGGGTTGGGCCCAATTTGGAAAATTGGGCCAAAGTTGGGCCATTAGTGAACTTTTGTGGATCCATTTGGTATTGGGCCTTGGTGGGCCCAATGGGCTTGAGTTATTTATGGACCGAGTTGGTGGACAATATTTAGACCTAATACGTGAAGGTTTGGTCTTAGATCCTAATGGGGTTAATTGTGGGTTTGACACAGTGCTAGAGGCCGGAGTACAACAACAACATTTGTGGGATATGTTCGTCAACCGGTGAGGAAACTTCAGGACGAACAGCTACAGGTGCCGCCCCAGGAATTAGATCAATTCTGAACTCGACTTGTCTTGTTGGGGGGGGGGGGGTCCGGGCAACTCTTCCGGGAACACTTCGGGGTATTCTCGCACTATTGGAATATCCTGAATATGTTTTTCTTTCGAATTCTTTTCCACTACATGAGCCAATAACGCAAGGTACTTCTTCTTCAGATATTTGTGAATCTTCATGCATGAGACTATCTTTAGGTTCTTGCCTGGTTTCTCTCCGTACACTAATAGGGTTTCGTTGTTTTGGAGGGGCATTTTGACAACTTTCTCAAAGCATCCTATGTCTGCTCGATTCTTGGATAACCAGTCCATTCCTACCACTACGTCAAAGCTTCCGAGTTCCATGGGTATCAGATCAATACTAAAATTTTTACCGGCTAAGTTCAAGGTACAATTAGGAACTATCTCCTTAGCCTTAATTTCATGGCCGTTAGCAAGTTCAATTATGTAAGCATGTTCCAACATTTTTGATTTCAAGTCGATTAGTGATCTAAATTCATGTGACACAAAACTTCTATCTGCCCCAGAGTCAAATAATACTGATGCATAGTGGTTGTTTAGGTGGAATGTACCTGTTACCACCTCCGGGTTCTGGCGGGCCTCTTCCGCCTTGATCACAAATGCTCGCCCACGAGCCTGACCTCCTGGATTTCCACGGTTGTTATGACCTGCCGGGTTGTTGTTGGGGCCCTTGTTTAGATTCGGGCATGCATTCCTAAAGTGGTCCACACTTCCACACTCATAGCACGCCCGTTTACCACCCTTGCGATCCTTATCTATCCTGCAATACTTCGCGAAATGCCCAGATCGGTTGCACTTGTGGCAAATAGGGCAGGCACCCTCATGGTGATAGCTGCATTTCTCACACTTAGGTTTAGGCCCTCGGTATTGCACAGGTTCCTCTGTTTTAACCGCAAAGTTCGTTGCCCTTCTCTTGTTCCTTTCTGAGTTGTCATTCTTCTTCCTTCCAATCTGGCTCTCCGGTTTTCTTTTGTTACTGGTGTTGCTTATGGTCAATATCCCAGCCCTCACTTTATCATTCGTAAGTCGGTGCGCCAGGTCTATAGCGCTATGGATTGAGGTAGGATTTGCTGAAGTAACCATGCCTCGGATTTCGGGTGCCAATCCCCATCTGTATCGGTCGATCCTTTTGCTCTCTGGGGTGACCATGTGCGGCACTAGTTCAGCGAGTTCATGGAAACGCACAGTGTAGCCTTCCACATTGGCTCCTACCATGCCATGGTTCCAGAAGTCAGATTCCATTTTCTGGATTTCATCATTACGACAGTATTCCTTCTTGAGTAACTCTTTGAATTCCTCCCAAGCTAACTGGTTCGCCGCCTCCCTTCCACGGTTTCGGACTTGCGCATTCCACCATGTTAAAGCTCTGTCTTGTAGAAGGCATGCAACATAGGGAACCTTGCAGTCATTTGAGCATTTGCTGATGTGGAGTACGGTCTCTATTCCTTCTATCCATTTCAACAATCCCACCACACCTTCTGTTCCGTGAAACTCCTTGGGTTTGCAAGGCATGAAGTATTTATAGGTGCATCCCCTTGTTTCCTCATTACGAGTTCCGCTTCCATCCGTGTTCACAGTAGGTGTAGGGCCTCCGCGGTTTGTCTGACTAGTATGGATTCCTGCAGTGACTTGAGCCACAATGTTAGGGATAACATCCATCAGTTGTTGTGAGACCAGTTGAGCAATATCGGGAGTGGCATTCTCAGGCTGTGTTTGGCGGGAGCGGGTGTTCCTTCTTGGGGGCATGGTTCTATAACACACAACAAAATTTAAGACGTTACCATCATAAAAAGAAAAATTCTCTCTTTTTGCAAGAAATAAATATAATAAAATATATTTTGAAGAAAGATTTCAAATCATCAAAACAATTTACAGTTTATGAACAATATAAATGCGAAATAACATGGAAATTGAAAGTCATTAAAATAGATTTTCATTCATAGTTTGTAAATAAAAGGTTTAACAAAGCATACTACTTGGCACTGCAAGCTACAAAAGATACTTCAACCATACTTTTCAAAAGCCATAAGCCAAAGGCATTACATCAAAATAATTAGACCAAAGACCATAAAACATAAACCATGACGCTTTGATTCAACCCCAAAACACAATCACCCAGACAAGTGCCACTGCCAGAATCAATGCTAGCCCTCCAGCGATAGCGCTAGTGATCATAGCTCTGATTGTTGTCCTCTGGGCGGAGTATGCATAACCACACACCGCATCCACCACATCTGACATGTCGGCTATGCTGTGATGATGATAAGCAATCCTACTACGGGCATCATGCAGGTCTCGGGCCATGGCCTCCATGCTGCGTCGCTCCTGACAAGTCATCCCGAGTGCTCGCATATAAGGCGTCCCTATGACTGGGGGTCGAGGCTGACTAGGCTCGTGACGCTCACTCCTTGGTGCGGGAGGTGCTGGCACAGGTTCTGGACGCTCGAACCTCAACACTTCTCTCGGCATTGGTGCGCTCTTTCTCCCTGTCCTCCTGTGGTATAGTCCATAAAGGGGTGGCCGAGGCGTCAGCTGTCGCGAAGGCTCGGGTATCGGCGGGGCTGAAGTTTCCTCAGTCGGTGCCTGGCTGCTCACTTCCTCTCCAGTCTCTGATCCTGTAGACGGATCTTCAGTCGGTTGACTTTCGGGCGCGCAGTGACTTAACCAGACTCATCTGCTGATCCAAGTGCTTGAGAGCTAGTGTTTGACATGGCTACGCTGTACACGAGAAACTCTAATGTTTAGATGAATTTTTAGCCTTCTAGAAAATTTCTATTATGTTTGATGTTTATGTTTATCCTAGGGTGTTGATACCATTCACTATAATTAGTTCCGATCTTGCACTAACTCTTCCTTAATTATACATAGGTGATCAGGCTATGTATAATTAAGGTTCAGTAGCGCATTACCGGAATTACTTATACTAAATGGCATGTTTTATTAACTCAATGGTTATAGTTTAGGCGTCCCTAAGGGAAAGGGGAAGCCGGTATTCTCTATAACCTTAGGCTCTGATACCAAATCTGTCACACCCCGTTAAAGCGGAAACACGAAGAGTGACAGGCTAAGGTCTCATCACAAAGGTAAATAGAAGTACCAACCATAAACATTAAGCGTTTTAAGTTTACATCGCGTACAAAACAAATACATTCAGTTTTCACAATACATAATTTAATACATAGCAAAGGTAACAACTTAAATCATGCTAACGTCTTGTTGATTCACTGACCGTTCCCTGAAAAGCATGCAAAAACGAGGGTCAACTATAAAATAGTTGGTGAGTTCACAGGTTTATAATAATACATTATTTCAAAAATGTAGTTTATTCTATAAATGCTCCAATTTAGAAGACGATGAATGCCATTGCATTCCGTTCACAACCAAGCCTAACGACCGTTCCTGCCCCATTCCATCATGTCATGGTTCCCATGATGTCAGTTCATGGAAATATGCACTCGCGGTTCCGGGCGAGTGGGGGCTGTCGACCCCAAATAGCGCTATCCATAAGACCATCGGCTCAAATATGAGTTAATAGGTTGTATCATACAAGTTCATAACACCAAATTCATAATACAAGTTCATACAACAAAGTTCATATCACAAATTCGTAGCACAAGTTCATAAAATAATGTTCATAGATATTGTGGCATGCTTTCCACCCCAAAACATTAAAAACCGAAAATAGGGGAGTGCATGAATACTCACTCTGGAAAGTTTGCGGCTCGGTTTTTGCGGGTTGATGTTGGTGAGTGTGAATCCTAATAGCGTCCTACGGAACAAATAGTCTCTAGTGAGATATAATTCACTAAACCATTATCTAAGTCTACTTATCCTACTAGTGGTGTCATTAAGTGCCCAAAGTTTGTTTGGTTCATTATTAGTATTATTGAATTCATGGTGTCTTATATTCAAAAAAAAATTCATAAAGGCATGAAAATGATCTCCAAAAATTGTAAAACTTTATATTGTGTTTCTACAGGAGGGTATTAGTGTCCAGATATTTTATAGACATTTTTGATGGTAGTTTTATATTTATTTGTAATTTAGGATAAAATAATATAGAAAATCCAAATAAATTGGTAAACAGTTTCTAAAATTCCCAATTTAATTTTTACAGGTTCTTATAATGTTCCTAGGGTTGAGAAAAATATTGGTTAGGAACTTTGAGTCCAATAACCCGAAATTATAATTTCATGCCTCAATTTAATGAAAAATATGGAATAAATATCAAACAATGTCCAAAATGTCTGAAAATTTACATGGCTTTCTTATTCAGTGATTATATTCAGAATAAAAATTTTCAGATTTTTATACCTTCCGAAAATGATTATTTGGAATTTAAAGCCATTAAATAACTATTTTTATAAATAAATAAGTAATTGGTTCTAGCCCTTGGTATTTTACAGATTATCACATGCATGTGAGGGCTTTCAAAAGGAAAAATGTTCAAAATTTATTCAGAAGAGGAAATAGGGGTATTGAACCCAAACAAGTTAAGAAATGTTGCACATTATAGTGCATGAGATGTAAATGTGGCTGAAGTTCATGAATTTGAGTAGCACATTCTGTGGGGTTTTAAGCCACGAAATTTCAGCCATCATTCACTGGATATGTTAAGTTTCTAAAATATTTTTCCCGCAGATTTATGGTTGGGTTTAAGGCCACTGATCACGTAAAGTAAAAATGGTGATCACAGAAAAAAAGCTGTTCGCGCAACCATTTTGTAAAAATTCCCAAAACTCCGATATTTAATCTTTCACAGTGAGACCAGTTGGGTTTGAAAGCTAACTCGTGGAACTATCCAATACAAAAAGAATATCAGGATTTGGTTAAGTAATGACGGAGTTATGGCCGTTCAAATCTGAACAAAATAGTCTGGCAGATTGCATGTCTCCCCTGATTGCTTTGAGTGCATTCTTAGGGCACTTTGACAAGAACAACATCCATGCTTCTGTTAAGGTCCGATTTCTAGCACATGCATGGAGTGAATGAGCATCCAAGATGTACTAGAAATGGTTTAAATGCTTTTGGTCATGCAAGAACACAAAAGAAATGGAGAAGAAGATGTAATACTCGGTTTTGAAGTCACATGAACACATGTGCATCTTTTTCACTCCTTGCATGGGTTTGATCCCGGATTTTCACCATCTCAAACACATGCATTGTGTTATGGTGAGAATCTACAAACGACAAGGGAAAAAGTAAGGATTTCTAGCCATAGAAGGGCATAAAATCCGAAGAGTAGAGAAAAACCATGAAGAAGAGGAAGTAAAATCATGAAACTATGAGGGAGGATTGTGTTGTTTACCTTGGTTTTGATCTTGAGAGCAGCAAGAACACTTCAAGACCTTCTCAATTTCGAAATTATGGCAGAGAATGGAGGATTTTCTGATGTGTAGGAGTGGTCTTGGAAGTGGGAGAGTTTTCTTGGAGAAGGAGCGTGAGATGGAGTGTGTAGGTGGTTCAAATGAGGTGTAATGATGGGTTTTAAGGCATGGGGGAGAGGGAAAAGCCTAATGGACGAAAATTTAAGAGGGATATGGTATTTTTATTGGTATTTGATCAAATAATAAAAGCCTCCATTGAATTTTTATAAATCTAGATTTTAAATTTTATAAAACTCAAACATTTTCATAATCTCCTAAGGTTTTAATTATTGGGTTTGGTTGAGGTATTTACACTTGGTAATGACTTCCAAAAATTATATTCGTTGAATTAATTTATATAATGATAACCTATTATTTAATTTTTATAAAAATCAATTTATCATATTTCAACAATTCTAACAAGGATTCATAATATGTGATTGTAAGAATTTGATATTCTTGGATTTTACTTTTGGTTCACATTTCGAATCATGAAGTGTATGAATTTGTCATGAACTTTATAGTTGGTTCATATTATGATCTACCTTGTTAAGCATCAATTTGTTCCAATATGAAATTTTTAGGGTTAATAACCTACCCTTGAGTTGTAATCTATCGAACATAGTTTTATGTTTAGACTTAAGGTTCAGCTTTGGCACTTTACCACTCAGTTGGTTCCTTTACATATCAATGTGATCGTTCAATACAACTAAGGTACACTACTTGTTCCGAGGGATCTATGAAGTCACAAACCTAGTTCAACTTGTAACTATAGAGCCAAGTTAAGTGCACACAAGGAAATGACAAGGTTCTAGATGAGTATTGACCTGAGTTTTGGTGGATGTCACAGTCTCCCCCAGTTGTGGGAATTTTGTCCTGAATTTCAACTGGCAGTAACACTGGTTCAGACATAGCGAATAGTTGAGGATATTTGTTCTTCATGAAATCCTCTCGTTCCCACGTAAACTCGGGTCCATGCTTAGAGTTCCAACGAACTTTCACGATCGGTATTTTACTTCGTTTTAGTTGCTTAACCTCTCGATCGAGAATTTCTACAGGTTCCTCCAAGAACTTTAGTTGATCATTAATTTGGAGGTCCCCGAGAGGAATGTGTAGGGATTCTTCCGCCAAGCACTTTTTGAGGTTCGACACATTGAATGTGTCGTGTATCGCACTCAGTTCATCTGGTAGCTTTAATTTATATGCCACTGGACCGACCCTATCGATAATCTCGAAGGGTCCTACATAACGGGGACTCAGTTTTCCTCTTTTACCGAAACGTACGATTCCTTTCCATGGGGATACTTTTAAGAGTACTTTGTCTGCTATTTGAAATTACAAAGGTTTCCTACGCTTGTCAGCATAGCTCTTCTGGCGATCGCGGGCAGCTTTCAGTCTATCACGTATTATCGAGATCTTCTCAGTGGTCTCTTGAATTAAATCCAGTCTCGTTAACTGCCTATCACCAATTTCCAGCCAACATAGTGGGGAGCGACATTTACGCCCGTACAAGGCCTCATAGAGGGCGCATTGTATGCTGGTATGGTAGCTATTATTATAAGAGAACTCAACTAATGACAAATGGTTATCCCAACTTCCTCCAAAGTCGATCACGCAAGCCCAGAGCATATCTTCTAACATCTGGATGGTTCGTTCACTCTGACCGTCTGTCTGGGGATGATATGCGGTACTTAAGTCTAAACGTGTCCCCAAGGCTTTTTGAAGCGACTGCCAAAATCGAGATGTAAAACGGCCATCTCTATCTAATATGATGGAAATAGGTACTCTGTGACGTACTACGATCTCATCTATGTAAATTCGAGCAAGCCGTTCCATTCGGTAATCTTCCCGAATGGGAAGAAAATGTGCGGATTTCGTCAGTCTGTCCACCACTACCCAGATAGAATCGTGTCCTTTCACGGTCCTCGGTAGCTTAGTAACAAAATCCATGGATATTTGCTCCCATTTCCATTGAGGTATTTCTGGTTGCTGAAGCAAACCGGAGGGCTTTTGATATTCATCCTTCACTTTAGAGCAAGTTAAACATTTCCCAACATACAAAGCAATATCTTTCTTCATTCCAGGCCACCAATAGTATTCCTTTAGATCCAAGTACATTTTGTCGGCTCCAGGGTGGATCGAGTATCGGGAATTATGGGCTTCCTTTAAAATTACATCACGCAATTCGTAGATCTTTGGTACCCATACTCTATTTTTGAAGTACTTCACTCCATCCGAACCTGTTTCAAATCGTTGTTCTAGACATTGCAATGTTTCACATTTCAAGTTCTCAGTCTTTAATGCTTCGCCTTGAGCAGCAAGGATTTCGTCCTTCAAACTGGTTTGAACAAGGGCTCCGAAGGCATGAGCTCGTGAGGGTTTCACCCTTTCCTTCCTACTCAACGCATCAGCTACAACGTTGGCCTTTCCTGGATGGTATTTAATTTCGCAATCATAGTCGTTGAGTAATTCTACCCACCGCCTCTGTCTCATGTTAAGCATCTTTTGATCCAAGATGTGTTGTAGGCTTTTGTGATCAGTATAAATAGTGCACTTAGTTCCGTACAAGTAATGTCTCCAGATCTTAAGGGCGAATACCACCGCTCCTAATTCTAGGTCGTGGGTTGTGTAGTTTTTCTCATGAACCTTCAACTGCCTTGACGCATATGCAATAACCTTGCCTTTCTACATCAGTACGCAACCCAGACCTTGGTGTGACGCATCACAATACACTGTGAAGTTCTCCACACCATCTGGCAATGCCAAGACTGGCACATTACACAACTTATGTTTTAGCAATTGGAAGGCATCTTCTTGTGGTTCTTCCCATACAAATTTCCTATCCTTTTGGGTCAGAATAGTCAATGGCTGGGCAATTTTGGAGAAGTTCTCAATAAAGCGCCTATAATAGCCCGCCAATCTGAGAAATTGCCGAATTTCCGTCGGGGATCTTGGGGTTTCCCATTTCTTAATTGCTTCAACTTTGGTGGGATCCACATGTATTCCTCTTTCTCCAACCACATGACCAAGGAATCGTACTTCCCTAATACAAAATTCGCACTTAGAGAACTTTGCAAACAACTTTTGGTCTTTCAACAGTTCCAACACTAGCCTGAGATGTCGTTCGTGCTCTTCTTTGTTTTGGGAATAGACTAGTATGTCATCAATGAACACGATAACAAACTTGTCAAGGTACGGCCTATAAATCCTATTCATAAGATCCATGAAGGCAGCTGGTGCGTTAGTTAGCCCAAAAGGCATAACTAAGAACTCGTAGTGTCCGTAACGAGTTCTGAAGGCGGTTTTAGGAACGTCTTCGTCGCGTACCCTTAATTGGTGGTATCCCGATCGTAAACAAATCTTTGAAAAGTACGAGGCACCTTGGAGTTGGTCAAACAAATCATCTATTCGAGGAAGGGGGTATCTATTTTTGATAGTCGATTTATTTAGTTCTCTATAATCGATGCACATTCGCATTGATCCATCCTTCTTTTTCACAAATAAGACCGGTGCGCCCCACGGTGAGGAACTTGGACGAATGAATCCTTTTTCCAAAAGTTCCTGAAGTTGACTCGAAAGCTCTTGCATTTCAGAAGGTGCCAAGCGGTAAGGTGCTTTAGCTACAGGTGCCGCCCCAGGAATTAGATCAATTCTGAACTCGACTTGTCTTGTTGGGGGGGGGGGGTCCGAGCAACTCTTCCGGGAACACTTCAGGGTATTCTCGCACTATTGGAATATCCTGAATATGTTTTTCTTCCGAATTCTTTTCCACTACATGAGCCAAGAACGCAAGGTACTTCTTCTTCAGATATTTGTGAATCTTCATACATGAGACTATCTTCAGGTTCTTGCCTGGTTTCTCTCCGTACACTAATAGGGTTTCGTTGTTTTGGAGGGGCATTTTGACAACTTTCTCAAAGCATCCTATGTCTGCTCGATTCTTGGATAACCAGTCCATTCCTACCACTACGTCAAAGCTTCCGAGTTCCATGGGTATCAGATCAATACTAAAATTTTTATCGGCTAAGTTCAAGGTACAATTAAGAACTATCTCCTTAGCCTTAATTTCATGGCCGTTAGCAAGTTCAATTATGTAAGCATGTTCCAAAAATTTTGATTTCAAGTCGATTAGTGATCTAAATTCATGTGACACAAAACTTCTATCTGCCCCAGAGTCAAATAATACTGATGCATAGTGGTTGTTTAGGAGGAATGTACCTGTTACCACCTCCGGGTTCTGGCGGGCCTCTTCCGCCTTGATCACAAATGCTCGCCCACGAGCCTGACCTCCTGGATTTCCACGGTTGTTATGACCTGTCGGGTTGTTGTTGGGGCCCTTGTTTAGATTCGGGCATGCATTCCTAAAGTGGTCCACACTTCCACACTCATAGCACGCCCGTTTACCACCCTTGCGATCCTTATCTATCCTGCAATACTTCGCGAAATGCCCAGGTCGGTTGCACTTGTGGCAAATAGGGCAGGCACCCTCATGGTGATAGCTGCATTTCTCACACTTAGGTTTAGGCCCTCGGTATTGCACAGGTTCCTCTGTTTTAACCGCAAAGTTCGTTGCCCTTCTCTTGTTCCTTTCTGAGTTGTCATTCTTCTTCCTTCCAATCTGGCTCTCCGGTTTTCTTTTGTTACTGGTGTTGCTTATGGTCAATATCCCATCCCTCACTTTATCATTCGTAAGTCGGTGCGCCAGGTCTATAGCGTTATGGATTGAGGTAGGATTTGCTGAAGTAACCATGCCTCGGATTTCGGGTGCCAATCCCTATATGTATCGGTCGATCCTTTTGCTCTCCGGGGTGACCATGTTCGGCACTAGTTCAGCGAGTTCATGGAAACGCACATTGTAGCCTTCCACATTGGCTCCTACCATGGCATGGTTCCAGAAGTCAGATTCCATTTTCTGGATTTCATCCTTACGACAGTATTCCTTCTTGAGTAACTCTTTGAATTCCTCCCAAGCTAAATGGTTCGCCGCCTCCCTTCCACGGTTTCGGACTTGCGCATTCCACCATGTTAAAGCTCTGTCTTGTAGAAGGCATGCAACATAGGGACCTTGCAGTCATTTGAGCATTTGCTGATGTGGAGTACGGCCTCTATTCCTTCTATCCATTTCAACAATCCCACCGCACCTTTTGTTCCGTGAAACTCCTTGGGTTTGCAAGACATGAAGTATTTATAGGTGCATCCCCTTGTTTCCTCATTACGAGTTCCGCTTCCATCCGTGTTCACAGTAGGTGTAGGGCCTCCGCGGTTTGTCTGACTAGTATGGATTCCTGCAGTGACTTGAGCCACAATCTTAGGGATAACATGCATCAGTTGTTTTGAGACCAGTTGAGCAATATCGGGAGTGGCATTCTCAGGCTGTGTTTGGCGGGAGCGGGTGTTCCTTCTTGGGGGCATGGTTCTATAACACACAACAAAATTTAAGACGTTACCATCATAAAAAGAAAAATTCTCTCTTTTTGCAAGAAATAAATATAATAAAATATATTTTCAAGAAAGATTTCAAATCATCAAAAGAATTTATAGTTTATGAACAATATAAATGCGAAATAACATGGAAATTGAAAGTCATTAAAATAGATTTTCATTCATAGTTTGTAAATAAAAGGTTTAAAAAAGCATACTACTTTGCACTGCAAGCTACAAAAGATACTTCAACCATACTTTTCAAAAGCCATAAGCCAAAGGCATTACATCAAAATACATAGACCAAAGACCATAAAACATAAACCATGACGCTTTGATTCAACCCCAAAACACAATCACCCAGACAAGTGCCACTGCCAGAATCAATGTTAGCCCTCCAGCGATAGCGCTAGTGATCATAGCTCTGATTGTTGTCCTCTGGGCGGAGTATGCATAACCACACACCGCATCCACCACGTCTGACATGTCGGCTATGCTGTGATGATGATAAGCAGTCCTACTACGGGCATCGTGCAGGTCTCGGGCCATGGCCTCCATGCTGCGTCGCTCCTGACAAGTCATCCCGGGTGCTCGCATATAAGGCGTCCCTATGACTGGGGGTCGAGGCTGACTAGGCTCGTGACGCTCACTCCTTGGTGCGGGAGGTGCTGGCACATGTTCTTGACGCTCGAACCTCAACACTTCTCTCGGCATTGGTGCGCTCTTTCTCGCTGTCCTCCTGTGGTATAGTCCATAAAGGGGTGGCCGAGACGTCAGCTGTCGCGAAGGCTCGGGTATCGGGGGGGCTGAAGTTTCCTCAGTCGGTGCCTGGCTGCTCACTTCCTCTCCAGTCTCTGATCCTGTAGACGGATCTTCAGTCGGTGCGGTGCTCGAGTCGCGGTTGACTTTCGGGCGCGCATTGACGTAACCAGACTCATCTGCCGATCCAAGTGCTTGAGAGCTAGTGTTTGACATGGCTACGCTGTACACGAGAAACTCTAATGTTTAGATGAATTTTTAGCCTTCTAGAAAATTTCTATTATGTTTGATGTTTATGTTTATCCTAGGGTGTTGATACCATTCACTATAATCAATTCCGGTCTTGCACTAACTCTTCCTTAATTATACATAGGTGATCAGGCTATGAATAATTAATGTCTAGTAGTGCATTACCGAAATTACTTATACTAAATGGCATGTTTTATTAACTCAATGGTTATAGTTTAGGCGTCCCTAAGGGAAAGGGGAAGCCGGTATTCTCTATAACCTTAGGCTCTGATACCAAATCTGTCACACCCCGTTAAAGCGGAAACACGAAGAGTGACAGGCTAAGGTCTCATCACAAAGGTAAATAGAAGTACCAACCATAAACATTAAGCGTTTTAAGTTTACATCGCGTACAAAACAAATACATTCAGTTTTCACAATACATAATTTAATACATAGCAAAGGTAACAACTTAAATCATGCTAACGTCTTGTTGATTCACTGACCGTTCCCTGAAAAGCATGCAAAAACGAGGGTCAACTATAAAATAGTTGGTGAGTTCACAGGTTTATAATAATACATTATTTCAAAAATGTAGTTTATTCTATAAATGTTCCAATTTAGAAGACGATGAATGCCATTGCATTCCCTTCACAACCAAGCCTAACGACTGTTCCTGCCCCATTCCATCATGTCATGGTTCCCATGATGTCAGCTCATGGAAATATGCACTCGCGGTTCCGGGCGAGTGGGGGCTGTCGACCCCAAATAGCGCTATCCATAAGACCATCGGCTCAAATATGAGTTAATAGGTTGTATCGGTTCTCCGGGGACTTAATCATACAAGTTCATAACACCAAATTCATAATACAAGATCATACAACAAAGTTCATATCACAAATTCGTAGCACAAGTTCATAAAATAATGTTCATAGATATTGTGGCATGCTTTCCACCCCAAAACATTAAAAACCGAAAATAGGGGAGTGCGTGAATACTCACTCTGGAAAGTTTGCGGCTCGGGCTTTGCGGGTTGATGTTGGTGAGTGCGAATCCTAATAGCGTCCTACGGAACAAATAGTCTCTAGTGAGATATAATTCACTAAACCATTATCTAAGTCTACTTATCCTACTAGTGGTGTCATTAAGTGTCCAAAGTTTGTTTGGTTCATTATTAGTATAATTGAATTCATGGTGTCTTATATTCAAAAAAAAATTCATAAAGGCATGAAAATGAACTCCAAAAATTGTAAAACTTTATATTGTGTTTCTACAGGAGGGTATTAGTGTCCAGATATTTTATAGACATTTTTGATGGTCGTTTTATATTTATTTGTAATTTAGGATCAAATAATATAGAAAATCCAAATAAATTTGTAAACAGTTTCTAAAATTCCTAATTTAATTTTTACAGGTTCTTATAATGTTCCTAAGGTTGAGAAAAATATTGGTTAGGAACTTTGAGTCCAATAACCCGAGATTATAATTTCATGCTTCAATTTAATGAAAAATATGGAATAAATATCAAACAGTGTCCAAAATGTCTGAAAATTTACATGGCTTTCTTGTTCTGTGATTATATTCATAATAAAAATTTTCAGATTTTTATACCTTCCGAAAATGATTATTTGGAATTTAATGCCATTAAATAACTATTTTTATAAATAAATAAGGAATTGGTTCTAGCCCTTGGTATTTTACAGATTATCACATGCATGTGAGGGCTTTCAAAAGGAAAAATGTTCAAAATTTATTCAGAAGGGGAAATAGGGGTATTGAACCCAAACAAGTTAAGAAATGTTGCACATTATAGTGCATGAGATGTAAATGTGGCTGAAGTTCATGAATTTGAGTAGCACATTCTGTGGGGTTTTAAGCCACGAAATTTCAGCCATCATTCACTGGATATGTTAAGTTTCTAAACTATTTTTCCCCAGATTTATGGTTGGGTTTAAGGCCACTGATCACGTAAATTAAAAATGGTGATCACAGAAAAAGAGCTGTTCGCGCAACCATTTTGTAAAAATTGCCAAAAATCCGATATTTAATCTTTTACGGTGAGACCAGTTGGGTTTGAAAGCTAACTCGTGGAACTATCCAATACAAAAAGAATATCAGGATTTGGTTAAGTAATGACCGAGTTATGGCCGTTCAAATCTGAACAAAATAGTGTGGCAGATTGCATGTCTCCCCTGGTTGCTTTGAGTGCATTCTTAGGGCACTTTGACAAGAACAACATGCATGCTTCTGTTAAGGTCCGATTTCTAGCACATGCATGGAGTGAATGAGCATCCAAGATGTACTAGAAATGGTTTAAATGCTTTTGGTCATGCAAGAACACAAAAGAAATGGAGAAGAAGATGTAATACTCGGTTTTGAAGTCACATGAACACATGTGCATCTTTTTCACTCCTTGCATGGGTTTGATCCCGGATTTTCACCATCTCAAACACATGCATTGTGTTATGGTGAGAATCTACAAACCACAAGGGAAAAAGTAAGGATTTCTAGCCATAGAAGGGCATAGAATCCGAAGAGTAGAGAAGAACCATGAAGAAGAGGAAGTAAAATCATGAAACTATGAGGGAGGATTGTGTTGTTTACCTTGGTTTTGATCTTGAGAGAAGAAAGAACACTTCAAGACCTTCTCAATTTCGAAATTATGGCAGAGAATGGAGGATTTTCTGATGTGTAGGAGTGGTCTTGGAAGTGGGAGAGTTTTCTTGGAGAAGGAGTGTGAGATGGAGTGTGTAGGTGGTTCAAATGAGGTGTAATGATGGGTTTTAAGGCATGGGGGAGAGGGAAAAGCCTAATGGACCAAAATTTAAGAGGGATATGGTATTTTTATTGGTATTTGATCAAATAATAAAAGCCTCCCTTGAATTTTTATAAATCTAGATTCTAAATTTTATAAAACTCAAACATTTTCATAATCTCCTAAGGTTTTAATTATTGGGTTTTGTTGAGGTATTTACACTTGGTAATGACTTCCAAAAATTATATTTGTTGAATTAATTTATATAATGATAACCTATTATTTAATTTTTATAAAAATCAATTTATCATATTTCAACAATTCTAACAAGGATTCATAATATGTGATTGTAAGAATTTGATATTCTTGGATTTTACTTTTGGTTCACATTTCGAATCATGAAGTGTATGAATTTGTCATGAACTTTATAGTTGGTTCATATTATGATCTAATTTTTGTTCATATTAGCTTGTCATACTTAACCTTTTTAAGCATCAATTTGTTCCAATATGAAATTTTTAGGGTTAATAACCTACCCTTGAGTTGTAATCTATCGAACATAGTTTTATGTTTAGACTTAAGGTTCAGCTTTGGCACTTTACCACTCAGTTGGTTCCTTTACATATCAATGTGATCGTTCAATACAACTAAGGTACACTACTTGTTCCGAGGGATCTATTAAGTCACAAACCTAGTCCAACTTGTAACTATAGAGCCAAGTTAACTGCACACAAGGAAATGACTAGGTTCTAGATGAGTATTGACCTGAGTTTTGGTGGATGTCACAGTATATTATGGACCGAAGGGTCTTAGTACATTATTGACCGGAGGGTCTTGGTACTTTATTGACTAGAGGGTCTTAATTGTTATATACTGTGATACCTGATATCATACATCCTGTCTTTGTGACTTATGCTATTATAGTAATCTGTGTATATGTTTATCTTATGTGCTTATATTTAGATATGTGATATCTTGCATTCTGTTTTGTGATTTATGCCGAATATTATCCTACGCATTGTGGGATAGGACCAGAGGGTCCACCTGATTTGTGGAATTAGAGGGTTCCACTGAGACACATTGACCGGAGGGTCGTATTGAGCTAGCCTCGAGTGACTAATGTGATGTGTGTGGTATTTTTGGGAACTCACTAAGCTGCGTGCTTATCGTGTTAAGTGTTATGTGTTTCAGGTACTTCTCAGGATCACGGGAAGGCGCCGGATTGATTGTACACACGAGATGGAGTTATGTTCCGAGGATCCTGGATTTTATTCAAACAATTAAGAGCATGTGTTTTAATAATTTGACATTTTGGGGATTTTGTGATATGTGTTGATGTGAATTATATGAATTTAAAATGAAAAATTTGTATGAAAATTTACGGTGTTACACTTGCCCTTGGGCTCAGATGTACCTTAAACAAATCCACAAATTGTAAGCAAATGCTTAGTGACTCCCCTAGAGCATACCCCACACACAATCCACATAACACATATCATATTAGCTATAAAAGCTATGCATACCACATAAGCGATGCATACAACGTATAAGGATGTCGTGGGCTCCCCCAGGGTCTTATACTTCATGTCATGGGCTCCCCCTCATTGTCTTATATCCATGCAATAACATACATAGTCACTAGTATACCACTTAGCATAAAGATAACTATCATACCACATATCTCTACTACAGCTAGTGTACCATATATCATAAAATGGGCAGGCCTTGGTGCCGTAGACCCATTGGTATGGTGAGAAGACTCACCTCTCAGATGCTGAACTGTCAAGCTAGAATCAGATATTTCCCATGTGCTGCTCCAACTCAACTGCCTATAACCAACATGTGATTAACTTGTCATAATCCCATATTTACCCTCAAAGTCAACCCTAGTCAAAGTCAAGGTCAACAGTCCATGTTGACCTCAACTCGTCGAGTGCATCTAGAAACTCGTCCAGTTCCTGTAGAGTAAAGAACATCTGAACAAACCCTAACTAACTCTCCGAGTTGGTTCATCAACTCGACGAGTTCACTTGATATCTAATCGACGGGGAAACCCGATCTGACTCGTCGAGTTGCCAGGGTAACTTGTCGAGTCCTCCTCCGTGTTTGCTTATTATCATAATCAATCGAATGCACAGGCTCCATGGCTTAGATCTGAATCCCTAAGTTGTCTAGAAGGATAAAGTTTCCAACTTTACCTTCCAGAACCACTTTGAATGCTCTAAGGTCCTTATCAAAGATTGGAAACCTCTAAAGCTTTTCCATTTGGTCCAATACCTTAGGGATCTGGAATCCCTCCTTTCCAGAAGAGTTTCTAGTCCTCAAAACGTTCCAAAGATGAAGGATTTCTGGACATACATGTCCAATGCGTGTCTTTGAGTTAAAATGGCCAAAAAGAGGAAATATACTATAGAAAACCTTGCATGGCATCCTTGCTTGACCAAAAGCTAGATCTAGCCCACCGTGGGGCTATTTTGCCCTAGAGATTCATAAAGTTGCAACCTATATGAACCCCATGCATGCAATCAACAAGAATAATGGGAATAAAGAGTAAACTCAAGATCTAGCCATTTCCTAAGATAAAAATCATGTCTTGAAGACTTACAACAATCCACAAGATGATCAACATCAAGAGTGAGGGCTTGGTTTGCTGGATCTCTTCCTTCTTCTCACTATCTCCTTCTTCTTAAGCTCCACAAATCACTCTTAGCTCACAAAATGGAAGACAATGGGGATTAGGGTTTAGCACAAATGTTTTAGGGTTTGGAGGCTGATGGAAGGTCAACCTCAAAGTCCTTAAGGAGATTATATAGGATGCAAACCCTAAATATTGGGGTTTCTCTTTAAAACTCCTACTCGTCGAGTCGGGCCTTCCGACTCGTCGAGTAGGACCCAACTTCCGCGTCCTCTTGATAGCCTCCACTAGACGAGTCGGGGATCCCAACTCATCGAGTCCAAGCACCAAAACCCTACAATTCTGAAAATTACATTAATACCTGGAACAGGTGTTATATAAATGGGTTCTAGTAATGCTTTTTATAATGATACTCTTTATTTTGAAGCATTTCCTTGTAATGGTATATATGAAACTGTGATGGTTGTAGACAACTTAGGAAATAATGTATTGCATATTGATTCGTCCAATGGTTTGGACAAGGCATGCTTGTGGCATTTTCGTCTTGGACATGTTAACGACGAGCGCATAGCCCAACTCCAAGAGGATGGAATGTTGGAGTCATTTGACTTAAAGCCGGATGACACATGCGAATCTTGTTTACTTGGAAAGATGACCAAGTCACCTTTCACTGGTTCTTGTGAAAGAGGTGAGGGTTTGTTGGATCTCATACATACCGATGTGTGTGGACCATTCATATCTGCCACAAGGGATGCTAACCGCTTCTATGTGACTTTTACCGATGATTATAGCATATATGGGTATATCTACTTAATCAAGCATAAGTCATAAACCTTTGAAAATTTCAAGGAGTTTAAACAAGAATTGGAGAATCAGCTGGGCAGGAATATAAATATGCTCTGATCCGATCGAGGTGGTGATTATCGTAATATTGAGTTCCACGACTATCTTAAGGAATGTGGAATTGTTTCACAATTGACACCACCTAGGACACCGCAGCTTAATGGTGTGGCTGAGAGGCACAATCGAACCTTGTTGGACATGGTTCGTTCCATGATGAGTCGAGCTTCGTTACCTATCTCATGCGGGGGGTATGCCTTAGAGACTGCCACCCATATCCTTAATCTAGTCCTAACTAAGAAGGTTGCCAAAACACCCCATGAAATATAGACTGGGAAGGTTCCCTCATTGGCACATACCAAAGTTTGGGTTTGCGAGGCTTTCGTAACACGAGAGACTCACGACAAGCTCAAACCTCGTAGTGAGCGTTTTGGCAAAGTTTGTATTTTCATCGGCTACCCACAAAAGTCCTTTGGATATCTCTTCTATAGACCAAGTGACAATGTTGTCTTTGTTACGAGGAGAAGGTTTTTCCGCGAAAGAGAACTCATATGTCAAGAGGACAGTGCGAGGAAAATTAACCTTGAAGAGCTTCAAGAGTTAAGTGAAGAAGGAACCTCAAACACCAGCACTCAAACTGAGGAGGAAACTCTTGTTGAACAAGTTGACGAGTCGTTACCTATGACACGTTCCAGTAGATTTAGAATGACACCTGAGGTTTATGGTTTCCATATTATTGCAGATGGTGATACGTTTATTAGAGATAGTACACTGGTAAATTTGTATGAGCCTAATGACTACAAGGAAGCCATGGCAGGCCCCGATTCCACAAAATGGAAAGAAGCTATGGACAGCGAGATTTAGTCCATATATGACAATCATGTTTGGAACTTGGTTGACAATGTACCTGGTCGTAAGACGGTCAGGTGCAAATGGATCTTCAAGAAGAAGACCGACATGGATGGGAAAGTACACACATATAAGGTGCGATTGGTTGTGAAAGGCTTTACTCAAACTCCTAGAGTTGACTACGACGATACCGTCTCATCAGTAGCCAAAATCAAGTCTATAAGGGTTATGCTTGCCATAGCTGCATTTAATGATTATGAAATATGGCAAATGAATGTCAAAACCGCTTTCCATAATGGAAAGTTGGCTGAAGATGTTTACATGAGTTAGCCATAGTGTTTCGTCAATGCAAAGTACCCTAATAGAGTGTGCAAGCTTGAGAAATCCATTTATGGATTGAAACAAGCATCTCGCAGTTGGAATCTTTGTTTCGATGAGAGAGTCAAAGTGTTTGGATTTTCAAGAAGCGAGGATGAGTCATGTGTGTATGTCAAGGCTAGTGGGAGTATACTTAGCTTTCTGGTATTGTATGTGGATGACATACTACTCACAGGAAATGACATCCCAACCTTGCGGGAGGTTAAGTCTTGGCTTGGAAAGTGTTTTGCTATGAAGGACCTTGGAGAAGCTGCATACATTATAGGGATAAGGATATTGAGAAATAGGAGTAAAAGACTAATAGGACTTAGTCAAGGTACCTACTTGGACAAGGTATTGAAACGTTTGAACATGGAGAACTCCAAGAAAAGAGAATTACATATCCAGAGCAATACCAAATTGAGTAAGACTCAAAGCCCGAGTATCGATGCCAATATAGCAAAGATGAGCCGAGTACCATATGCTTATGTAGTTGGCTCGATCATGTATGTTATGACATGTACTCGCCCTGATGTGGCCTTTGCTTTGAGCATGGTCAGCAGATATCAAGGGAATCCTGGTAGAGGTCGCTAGACTGCAGTAAAGAACATTCTCAAGTACCTGCGGAGGACAAAGGACTGGGTCCTTACCCTCGGTGGGAGTAATGACTTGAGAGTGACAGGGTATAGTGACACCAGATTTCAGACCAACAGAGATAATTTACACTCTCCGTCGGGCTGGATATTTTACCATAAATGAAGGAGCAGTAACTTGGAAAAGTTCCAAACAGGAGACTGTAGCTGATTCAACGTGCGTATCAGAGTACATACAGTAAGTGAAGCGTCGAAGGAGGCGATATGGCTAAAGAACTTCATCGGAGACCTTGGATTTGTACCAACTGTAAAGGAGCTTGTGGAGATTTTCTGTGATAGCGAGAGTGCGGTCGCCTTAACCAAGGAACCAACAGATCATGGCAGATCCAGGTACGTAGACAGAAAATATCACTTCATAAGACATCTGATAGAAGAAGGAATCCTTGTAGTAAAGAGGGTATCGTCAGAGGAAAACCCAGCAGATCCCCTTATGATGGGACTGAGTATGGTTAAGCACTTGCAGCATGCTAGGAGTATTGGGCTGAAGGACGATATTAGTTTTAGTGATTAAATAGTTGTTTAGAAACTTGTAATAGATAAAATGCAATTGACATTTGATGATTGAATAAAAAGAGTTTTATTTATGAGTAAAGTTACTATCTTGTGTCAATTGTTCACTATTGTTTCAATTTGCATGTTTTGACTTCAAGAATAATAAGATTATTCAAACCATACACAGTCGATCATACTTTGGAAGTAGGCAATGAGGTTAGACTGTCGTGAATTGGCTTGTAGATTGTCTAATGTTTTTAGACATAGAAAAAGTTTGCTAGAACGTCCATGAGTGCTCCTTAAATAAGATTTGAGTATTGTATTAAACCCACGCTCACATGAATCACTTCATGGAATTTTATCACGAGTGATTGTGAGACGATAATATCATATAATCTTCTGTCTAAGATATATGAGTTCTTGATTGCGAGTTGGTTGTATATTGATAGTACGTAAATGCATCAGTAACTTGATGTTATAAAACATATTGTTGTGTATAATTTAACAAGTAATTAGTACAAGCATATAAGTCGAAGTTTATATGTTCCTTTTATCATAAGAGGAATAAAAGTGATATCTTGGGCCCCTCGATGAATTTGTTTTGACTTATGTGTCGGGCCCGGTCAGGACTCAATTGATGTGTTCAATTAAGTTCTATGTCAAACAAATCAGAAATCGGGAAACAAATTGTTGGACAATGAGTATCACTTCATTCCATGTCTTTGTCCACACGATATCTTGAAGAACAGAGGATTATATGATCCCTTATCTAAAGGATGTGTTATTGATCAGATTCGACAAGGGCTTTTGAGAGCTGCGATTGCTAGTCGGTTTTTGAAGTCGTACTTGCAGTTATAGTTATTAGACTTATCCAAGTGGGAGACTGTTGAATTAGGTGTCTAATCCCATAACTATAATTGTTATCTATTTGACCCGATAGTAGCATGGTCCATTTGGGTTGCATTCACCGGAGCAATTTGATAGGAAGGATATTTGAGAAAGAGGTTATTTGTGATTTATTAATATATTATAAGAATAATATATTAATTGAGAAATCATATTATTTAATTGGTATTGATAAAAACTTAATTTGGAACTAATTTAGTGATCAAAAGAGACTGATTAAATTAACAAGGTCCGATTATGTAAATCAATGATACATATAGTTTGGTCTAATGATCCATGATTGATTAGTGATCGACTAAGCTTATGTGAGAGTCCATGAAGTGTTAGTCCAAATGAGTTATTGGATAAAAAGCCTAAGTGAATGGATTAGGGTTTACAAGTGACCCTTGAAATTCTACACTATATATGTAACCCCTAAGCCCCTAAAATCGACACATAAGTATTCTAAGAAGAGTGTAGACGATTTTTGTGCCTCCTAAACCTCTCTCATAATCCTCCATTTGTTCTTGGTGTTTTGTGACTTATTTGAGGCATCACATTTGAGGTGCTAAGCTCTTGTAAGGCCAAGTTCTACAATCTACAACAAAGAGGTAATCATCTTACTTGTTTTTGTGTTTTAATTATCAAAGTTGTATGCTAGTTAGGCTTCATGCTTTGGAAAAGGAATATCGCATGCAAAACTTAGATCCAAAGCATTAGGGTTGTATGTGCACCATAGGGATGTTATAGTGCTCAAAACCCATCATGTACGTCCCAAATGGGTTCACACTGCCGATCCAAGGTCTTGAGGGTTTTCATGGCATAAAGGTGCCAACTTTATGGCCATGGAAGTCCCATGCAACCTTTAGACCATCATGTTGGCCATTTGGACCTTCTAATGGCCATGCATGTAGAGAAAGCTAGGACATTACGTGATCCTCTTGTTCTTAGAGTCCAGATGTATGACCATATGGTTGAGAGGAATTAATTTAGAGATTGAGAGGAAGAGGAAACCAGATGCAGTGTCTGGTGTGGAGGGTTCAGGCAAGAAGTCCAAGGTGGATTCCTGAGGGAAGAGCCAGAAGAGCCAAGGCCGCTGTGGAGAGTTTGGTAGGGCTCATGAGGGGACGTGCATGGTGGGTAGTTCGGGCTGCTTTAAGTGCAGCCGAACTACTCATGTCAGCAGGGATTGTACTGCTAGAACCACTACCACTGTATCTGATTTGATTTGCTTCCAGTGCAATCAGAGGGGCCACAAGAGGTCCCGGTACCCGAGTTTAGCAACAGCAAGACAGGTGGAGGCACCCTTTCCTGCTACATTGAGGATTACCGATGGCCGTCAGGGCCGGACAGAGACGTCTGTGGCGAAGAGAAGAGCCTTCGAGCTGACATCAGAGGAGGTACGTGCAACTCTCGATGATGTGACGGTTATGTATCTTCTCCTTACCTCTTTATTTATATTGATTTGTCGCTTCTGTTTATATGTTTCGTTATAAGATCGATCTTTGTGAAATATATATCTGCTCTGGTATTATTTGATTCGGGGGCTACCCGATCTTTTGTGTCGCTCGCGCTTAGCAAGCGATTTGTTGGAGCTCCAGGGGAGCTGGACTGCCCCCTTGATGAAGAGATTGCAGATGATTGGACTGTTCAGGTCGTGAGGGTCCACTGGTGATGTACACTGTAGTTCTATGATGAGCAGTATTCCATGGATTTAGTCCCTATTCTCATGCGCGGGAATAAGGTTATTGTTGGGTATGGACTGGTTGAGCCCCAATGGGGCGGTGATCGACTGCGAGCAACAGTAAGTGTGAGTTCGGACCCCAAGTGGGGGAGACTTGGTGATTTAGGGCGAGAGGCCGCATTGTGGAACGACTTTGTGTACAGCTGCGAGGGCGAGAAGCTACCTATATCAGGGTTGCGCATGTTATGTCGCCCAGGTCATGGACACCCGGGATAAGGGTAAGGTGACTGTACGTGATGTATCGATCGTACGGGAGTACCCGAACATGTTTCCATAGGATTTGCCTAGGGTACCTTCGGAGAGGCAGGTAGATTTCAGGATTCCCCTAGTTCCAGGTGCGGCTCCGATAGCCAAGGCACCATATCGGTTGGCTCCTCCCGAGATGCAGGAGTTGTCTACACAGCTGCAGGAGGCAGGTACATGGTACCTTCGTATCGAGATTTGATCAAACATGTGCTCCTATCACTTGTCATTACATAGCAAAATTGATCATCAAATTCAACTCGATGTCCTACCTTACATAGTTGGCCAACACTGATGAGATTGTGTTTAAGGCTTTCTACATAAGCAACCTTTTGAATAGAAAAATTCCCCATAGTGAGAACATCGTAACCTGGGATGACTCCATTCGTATTGTTGCCGAATGTAACATTTCCACCATTGCATATTGGCCTGAAATCCCGAAGGTATTCTAACCTTCCGGTCATGTGCAAGGAGCAGGCACTGTCAATTAACCATTCATCTGCTTGTTCCTCCTTGCACAAGGCCTGAGAATTACACGGTTAGTTTAGGCATCCAAACTAGTTTGGAGCCTAGGGCAATTGGTGAATTTCTAAATGATGCATGGACCGAGGTTACAGGGACGGGTCTCTTGTCAACCTTTGATCCTAATCCTGGGTGTTTGTGCAGATTTGGAGTGTTGTGAGTTTTTGAAAAAGTACGAGGTTTCTGACTCCGACTAGATTTGACATAGGATAAATCCTTTTGACAACTACACTGACATTTACAAAAAGAGATTTTGTCTTTTGATCTGACACTACGCTTGGTCAGCGGTCTATAGGAATCCCTAAAAAGTACGAGGTTTCTGACTCCGACAAGAATTGGACTTGATACCGGTCCGAGGTTGGTAATCCCTAACATGAGTGGTGTTGGGTTTTGAAAAAGTTTGTTTTTGAAAAGGTTTAGCACGTGTAGGTCTTTGAGTTCTTTTTGGTGGAGTTGGTAGAATACCCTACCACTTTTTTAAAATTTGACGTGACTTTAAAAGTGTTGGAGTGGGTAAGATACCCTTCCATTTTGGGTCATCTGAGGAATAGACTTGAAAACCATTGTTTTGAAAAGACTTTACACCTTTTTGGGTTTTGTCAGATGAATTAGAAACGACTGATGAAACTTGACATTCCTTTTTGTGTGTTTTCTTAATAGGAGAGTTTTTTGAAAAATACTGTGAGAAAACAATTTTTTCTAGACTCTTGGACTTTGGAAATCTGACATGCTTCTTGTTTTTCGAAAAAATTTGTCTATTTGTGCCACGGGATCGAATTTCCTCTTTGAAAGCCTTTTTGGCTAAGGATTTTGGTGAACCGCAGTCTTTGTTGTTCAATTGCGGTTTCCTAGAACCCTTTGAAAATTTGTGAAAACGAGGGCTTGAGTCATCAGAACTTGAAGATTCAGGGATTTGAGAGCATCGACCCACTTCAAAGTTTTCTATGGGTAATTCGTGATGATTATTTGAAGAGTGGCAGAACTTTTGTTCGAAGACTGCGGTAGGGATGACTTGACTACCGCAGAGTAAGTCTTCGTTGGGACTGTAGTGGGACTTTTGTGGGACTTTTGGCTATAGTGAGAAATATTGCGGTCTGAGGGCAGAGATGGAAAGTCTTTCGAGACTTCGGGGCCCTCAATGACAATTTCTTCATCAACTACTGATGAGGTTTGAGAATTTGGGTAAATGGTGCCTCAAATAGGAATTTGATCACATGTGTGACCCGAAACCTCAGGCATAATTTCCTCAATCACACAATTATTGCTTAGACTATGCAGTCTACCGAAGTGAGTTTTGATGTCTTCGGGAAAGGTCTTGTCATTGACTGGGAAATGAAATTCTCGGTCTGGAGGGACATACAGTCTGTCTTTGTTGAACCGGGGTGAGGAATCCATTGCGGTAGCATATCCATTTGACCAACCCCAATTGTATGTGTTGTCCACGGTTCCATTATTTACCAAATTTTCAATAGCTTCACTTTCATTGAACAATTTTTCGATTAAAAGATTTAAGCGTACAATTTCACTCTGAGCTAAATCTCTCTGGTTCAAAGCTATCTCTAATTGTGTTTCACTCAACATTCTTGCATATTTTTCTAACTCTAAGTCCTTTTCTAACATAGCCATTTTGAGTCTTTTGTTATCTAGTCGTCCTCTCACATGGAACATCTCTTGGGACGCAATGTTCTTCTCATCTAAGGCTTTGTTATAGTCTGTAAGGACGGCAACACAAGTGTCATTAAGATCATCTATGTAGGGTTGACAGTCATGCATGTTATATTTTAGAGTTTGGATCATGAGATTTACCTGTTCGACGATGCTTAAAGTTCCATCCTTTGCCATGTAGCAGTAGTTATTTTCCAGCTTTGTAGACCCATCATCATCCGCAGTTGCCAGCATGTAGATTTTCCCTTTTCCTTTGACACTGCTGATGGCTTCTTCTTCATCTCCGGATGACCAAATTTGATGGTCCTTTTGACATGGGCTACATATGCTCTTGCATTTTCCTTATCTTCCAAATCTTGAGCCATTCTAAGGTAGAATGCTCCGTCTTTTACTACATCGGCCTTACAATCTCTTGCAAAATGATTCTCTTTGTTGCATTTGTGACAAATTACAACATCGGTTCCTCCTTTGGTTGATTATTTTGAGATTGCGGTTCCTCCTTTGGTTGATTATTTTGAGATTGCGGTGGTGGATGAGAACTTTTGGGATAACGCGGATGGTTATTCTGGGAACCGAAGTTACGGTTGAATGGAGGTTTGTTGAACTGTTGATTCTTGCGGAAGGAAGGAGGTGGTAGACAGTTGAACTGTTGGCTAACCAGAGCAATAGCCTTCTGAAATTCTTCTTCATCGTCATACTCTGAGTCAGATTCGTATGACTGCGGTGGAGTGTCATACGAGGGAGAGTAAGATTGATTATGTGGAGCTTGTGCTATGAGAGCAAGTGGTCCTCCGAAGTCAGCACAGTCTTTGAGTACGGTGGATTCTTGTGCTTGTAGTTCTCCATAGAGCTTATAGAGTGACAAAGAATGAATCTTTCTATCGCATTGGACTATCATCTTAGCCGTAGTCCAATGTCTTCCCAAACCATTAAGAAACTGAAGATTTGTTTCATGGTTACTGCGGATGGTGCCCGCATTGGACAACTTGGTGACTATCAGGTTGAACCTTTTGAAGGAGTCTTCCAGGATTTCGCCGGTATGAGCATTGAAGTTGTTGAACTCATTGAGTGTGGTAGTAAGCTTCTTGTCTTGTGCTTGTTCTGAGCCTTCGTACATATTCTTGAGAACTTCCCAGATCTCTTTTGCTGATTTGCAATTTATTATAATATCGAAGTTGTCAGGAGCAACTCCACAGGAGATTTCATAAAAAGCAACATCATCATTTTCCATTTTATCGAGATCATCCTTGATGGGACGGCTCATGACTTGTTGTCCTCCTCCTAGTTTGGTTGTAGCACCGTCAGTTTCGACTGGTGTAAGGACTGGGACATGTGGTCCCTTCTACGGATCGCCATACATCCCTACCAAGTCTCCTTAAGTATCTTTCCATTCTTTGTGACCAGTGATGATATTCATTTGCTACTGGTATTGGGGCTCGGTTAGAACCACCAACATTGTTGGAAACATTCAGAGATAACGATTGTGCCATTTTTTGAAGTTTTTTTTTAAGAAATGAGCTTCAGTGGTATAGAAGGCCCTTTGAAAATCAGAGTTCCGTTTTCAAAAAGCAACCACTATGGCTCTGATACCAATTGTTGAGAGAAAAACTTAGAGACACACTTGAACAAAGGTTAGAACAAGTAGATTGCAGAATAGTTAATCTCAAAGGATCTAAAAGCTCAACAATAATATTAATAAGTTAGAGTTAGATAGTTAGAGAGTTAGTTGCAGAAAAGTAAAGAAATAGAAATGACAACAGTTGTTATATCAAGTATACACTTAAGATGATTCATAACAAGGAATGCATTCAAAGCAAGTTAATAAGGAAGATCAAACTTAGTGATTAAGTCACAAAAGACTTGCTCCGAAGAGAGGTTATAATCAGTTGTACTCTAGTAAGATTTGAGAGAAAGAAGGGATGCGTAGTGAAATAGAGAGATAGAAAAGATAACTTTAGAGATGTGTATTCAGAATAGATACATGCGTAGTGTTGAATATAAGAGAATGAGCTCTATTTATAGAGACTCACGAAGTACACTAGATTACATCTCTATCAGTAGTCATGCAAGGCATACTGGACAATAGAGAGTATTACAATAAAAGACAAGTAAAGTAATCTAGTAAAGTGACTGCGGTAGGTAGAGACTCTGGATGCGGTTGCTGATGAAGGAGCTTGATTGCGGGTGCTTGACGGCTGTGGTAGCTGAAGTTCAAGAGGGTCACTTTTTATGATTCAACAGAACCGCATGTGCAGACCGATGCTGGACCAATCTTTGATAGTCTTCATCGATGATATCTTGGTTTACTCCAAGTCTCAGGAGCAGCACGAGGAGCACCTAAGGGAGGTGTTGGAGACACTGAGGAGGGAGAGACTTTTTTCAAAGTTCTCCAAGTGCAATTTGTGGTTGCGCGAGGTGCAGTTTCTGGGGCACCTTTTCAACCACAAGGGTATTCTGGTCGATCTGGCCAAGGTAGAGGTCGTGATGCAGTGGGAGGTTCCGAGGCCTGCATCTGAGATTCATAGTTTTCTTGGTTTGGCGGGTTATTATTGGAGATTCATCCAGGATTTATCCAAGATTGATGTTCCATTGACCCGACTGACCAAGAAGTCAGTGACATTCCACTGGGGCCCTGATCAGCAGGCACCTTTCGAGACTCTCAGACAGCAGTTGTGCGAGGCACCGATTCTGACCTTGCCGAAGGGTGTCGACGATTTTGTGGTTTACTGCGACGCATCGATCATGGGTATGGGTATGGTGCTGATGTAGAGGGGTCGCATGAGAGTGTATGCTTCGAGGCAGTTGAAGTCTCATGAGGCGAATTACCCGATGCACGATTTGGAGCTGCGGGATGTGGTTTTTGCCTTCAAGATTTGGAGACACTACCTCTATGGGGTTCATTATACCATTTACACGGACCACAAGAGCTTGAGGTATCTGATCGACCAACCGAATCTAAACATGAGGCAGCGTCGTTGGTTGGACGTGGTGAAGGATTATGACTATGAGATTCTTTAACACTCGGGAAATGCCTATGTGGTGGCCGGTGCTCTTAGCCGCAAGGAAGCCATGGCTCCGTTTTGGGATATATGCCTGAGGATGATAGTGATTACTCAGTTGCTGGAACATATTCGGGAGGCTCAGGTCGAGAGTATGAAGGAGGAGCGCCGGAAGTGTGATCGGATCATAGGTCAGGTGGCATCATTTGATTATGACAGTCGTGGGTTGTTGACCCTGCATCGGAGGGTCTGGGTTCCTTACTGGGGCAGTGTACCCTAGGTTCTGATGGGGGAGGCTCACAAGTCGAGATACTCCATTTATCTCGGGGCGACGAAGATGTATCGTGATCTTTACCCTGATTATTGGTGGCCCTGCATGAAGCGATATATAGCGTGGTATGTAGAGCGGTGGTTGACTTGCAGGAAAGTCAAGGCCGAGCACTAGTGACCTCACGACAATATGCAACCGTTGGATATTACGGTGTGGAAACGGGAAGACATCACCATAGATTTAATCACAAAGCTTCCCAGGACAGCACATGGAGTGGATTCAATTTGGGTCATTATGCATCGGTTGACTAAGAGGGCACATTTCATCTGGATCCAGGAGACTATATCGGCTGAGAAGATAGCCGAGATCTATGTCTGCGAGGTAGTGGCACGTCTTGGAGTGCCGGTTTCTGTTGTGTCAAACCGAGATGTTCATTTCACTTCCAGATTTTGGAAGCAGTTTCATGACGATATGAGTACTCATCTTCACTTCAGTACAACTTTTCACCCTCGGACGGATGGGCAGAGTGAGAGGACGATGCAGACTCCGGAGGATATGCTACGTGCATGTGTATTAGATTTTGGCGAGAGTTGGGATACGTATCTTCCGTTAGCGGAATTTTCGTATAACAACAGTTATCACGCAAGCATAGACCGACCTCCCTTAGAGATGTTCTATGGGAGGAAGTGTAAGACCACAATATGTTGGGACGAGGTCGGTCAGAGAGTCATGGGAAGTACTGAGGTGGTACTCAAGACCACTGAGAAGATCCAGCAGGTTCAGAGCAGGCTCCAGACTGCTCAGGGTCACCAGAAAAGCTATGCCGAAAAACGCCGATCAGAGTTGGAGTTTCAGGTGGGAGACATGGTTGTCCTAAAGGTGTAACCTTCGAAGGGTGTCATCCAATTCCGGAAGCGGGGCAAGCTGGGTCCCAGGTACATTGGTCCGTTCAGGGTTTTGGCTCGGGTGGGACGCGTAGCTTATCATCTTCTTCTTCCAGTCGAGCCTAGTCAGATCCGCAATACTTTTCATGTCCCCCAGCTTCGGAAGTGTTTAGTGGATGATTTCGTAGTTTTGCCTTTGGAAGATATTCAGGTGGATGATTGCCTGAACTACGTTGAGAGGCGAGTAGCGATTCTGGATCGGAAAACGAAAAACTTGAGGAACAAGGTTGTACAGTTGGTGAAGGTGTAGTGGCAGCAGCACAAGGGGTCAGAGTGGACTTAGGAGCCAGAGGAGGAAATGAGAGAGCATTATCCAGAATTATTTGAGACAACAGACTACGAGGACGAAGTCTCACACAAGCGGGGATGAATTGTAACGCCTGGTTCCTGGTATGTATTTAACTTATAACTTAATCTATTGTATAGAGAAACTCGACGAGTTGGGAGCCCCAAACTCGTCGAGTAGATATCATAAGGGCAGCGTATTTTAAGCGACCTACTCGACGAGTTGGGAGGCCTCAACTCGACGAGTAGGCTGGTAGATATGAAACCCTAATTTCCAGGGTTTGCACCCTATTTAAACACCTTAACCCTAAGGTGTTGGCCTCATTTGCAGCCTCCAAGTCCCTAACCCTAAATCTCGAAACCCTAATGCTATTGTGAGTGTTGGTGAGACATTATAAGTGTTTTATTGTGTGCTTGAAGCCATTGGAAGAAGGAAAAGCTTGAGGACACAAGAGGGAGCTTATAGATCCAGAATCCTTGCTTAATCCACAGCATTTTGCTTGTATAGAGCTTGAACCTTGCTTTGTAGTTGTTTAAATCTTCCTTTAGGGATATTTTGATTACCTTTGGTCCAAATATCATGGTCCTTGGGAGTTGGACGTCCCAAATGGGTTTACACTTCAGATCTAAGGTCTTGAGGGGTTTTCATGGCATAAAGTTGCCAACTTTATGGCTATGGAAGTCCCATGCGACCTTTAGACCATCATTTTGGCCTTTTGGAGCTTCTAATCGCCATGCATGTAGAGAAAGTTGCGACTTTACGTGATCTTCTTGTTCCTAGAGTGCAGATCTATGACCTCATGGTCTATCTTGTAGTTTTTGTGGTGTTTGGGATTAAGACTTTGGCCTTTTTGGGTTAGGGCTTGATCTTAATCCATTTAGGAAATGTATTAATGGGTAAAATTGGAAACTTTACCCTTCTAGAAGCATTTACAGTCTAGATCTAGAGTATAGAGTGTAGATCTAAAGAATAAGGGCTTAATGCATTAAAAAGGGCTAACAGACTGAAGAACTCGATGAGTTCATAGAGGAACTCGATGAGTTCGGTCGAAGTATCCTGATTTTGTTAATAGGAAGAACTCGACGAGTTGGAGGAAAACTCGACAAGTTGGATCGTGATTTCACGATTCTGTGATTCATGGGAACTCGGCGAGTTGAAGGGTAAACTCGATAAGTTGAGTCAACTCGGGGCGTTGACTTTGACTTTGAGCTTTGACCCTAAAGAGGTTATGAGTATGAAATGGTATCTAAGGGGGTTGTTTTGGTTCAGGGAGTGAGTAGAGTTGATTCCGGGGCAGAGACATTTCAACTATCATCCAACATTTGAGGTGAGTTTCCTCCTGGATTGAACGGGTCGAAGGAAGAAATTCCGGCCCGTTTATATTATGTGTGTTGATTAGTATCTAAGTGTAGGCATGGACCGTATCTTAGTATTACCTGAGTATGGATATGGAATGTATTGGTATGTTTTGGTTATACTTGTTGTCTGTGTGATACTTATATATGTTTCTCAGTTAGTTGAGTGTGGGTGGGGTTTCGTATCTCACTATTAGCCGAGTGTGGGTGGGGCCCGTATCTCCTAGTTAGATGAGTGTGGGCGGGGTCTCACTAATTGTGGACGGGGCCCGTATAACATAGGGCGGGGTCCTTTATCCGAGTGTGGGTGAGGACCGAATCTCCTTGAGTGTGGGCGGGGCCCGTATCTCCTAGTTGCATGTTTTGTGTATGGTATGTGATAGTTTGGAGGAAGTTCACTAAGCTTCGTGCTTACGTTTTTCAGTTTTGGTTTCTACTTCTGGTAGCAAAGGGAAGAGCTCGGGATGACTGCATTGCACACACCGTGATGTTTAGCCTGGGATGTTTACTCTGATATATTTGACATATGTTTTGATATGGATATACCGTTTATGATGTTTTGAGATACTATGACTTATGTTTTGATATGATGATTTTAATAACTCTGGTTTATACATGATTTAAAAATAAAATTTTTGGGACCGTATTTTATGAGTGTTACAGCACATTTGACATCCATTTGATAAACGTCGAAATCTTTATGAGCTGCATAAGCAAGAAAAATTTGTACTGCCTCGAATATTGCAACATAGGCAAAGCTTTCCCCTTAATCGATACCTTCTTGTTGAGAATAACCTTTGACGACTAATCTTGCTTTATTTCAAATAACATTGCCTTTTTTATCAGTTTTATTTTTAAAAATCCATTTTAGATCAATTAACGAAAAATCCTTTGGTTTAGGAATTAACCTCCAAACTTTATTTCGTTCGAATTCAGAAAGTTCAGATTGTACTACAACAACCCAATCAAAGTGTTCTAATGTAATCTTTACTGTTTTAGGTTCTAGATTTGAAATGAACACTTTAAACATGTCGTATTCTTGATGAACATTCAACACTTAATTTTTGGCTCGAATCTGGGCTCATGTCAAGACACTATAGTTTGGATCACCAAGAACCTGCTCCTTTAGATGATCTCTTGTCCATTTAACAATCGGTGGATATGGAGGATCAATATCGAAAGGCGCATCTTCGAAAATATCATCTGCTTCTGAGCCTTCTCCTGTAATCGAGATATTGTTAGTTGCATCAAGAAAATCATTAGTTTTATCATTGTTATGATTAGGATTATATCCACTTGGCTTCCCCTCGACCAATGAATTTGAGATGTGATGCTCCCCCTAAACATCAACATGGTTCAGCACACGCTCCCGCTCAACTTGAGTTGTAGTTGACATATTCTCCCCCACAACAGTCAAATCATGATTGTCATCTTGTAATGTCGAACTCAAGTGTTCCCCATCCACTTGATCATCAGTCGAAACTGACACTCTTTTGACATTCACCCTTGAAGTTGATAAAGAATGTGTGTCTAATTCTTCCCTTGTAACAGTCTAATCATCAGAGTGTTTCGATGCTTCAGGAACATGATTATCATTAGCATGGTCTTCAGCATCAGTGGCCCTATCTGGAATTCCAGAAATCAAATCGAAATCAATATCATAAGAGTTCATGATTTCAGAATCATCATTTGTTTAATCCATTATAGGCTTTTTAGCAAAATACTGGTTGACTCTTTTGACATAATAGTCATCAAAAGTAAGATTGAAAGTTTCTACGATCTTTCTCGTTCATTTATTCAACACCCTACAGGCAACAGATTTTTGTGAATATCCCAAGAAGATTCCTTCATTAGCTTTCGACTAAAATTTAGAAAGATTGCCCTTGAGATTCATGATGAAATATCTACACCCAAAAACATGAAAAAATTTAACATTAGGCTTCCTCTTGTTTATTATTTCATAAGGTGTAATATTGAAATGACAATGAATAAAAGAACGATTTTCTATGGAACAAGCAGTCGAAACAGCTTCTACCCAAATATATTGAGGTAGTTTCGCATAAGTACGCATTATTCTGGTAGCTTCACATAAAGAACGATTTCTTCTTTCGACAACACCATTTTGTTGCCGTTTGCAAGGAGACGAAAAGTAGTGTGATATCCCTAACTCAATCAGGAATGAATCAAGAATTCGATTATTGAATTCTGATCCATTATCACTCTTTATCCTTCGAACTTTATTCTTTAAACTCAACTCTATGTTCTTGATAAAATCAATCATCACTTGAGCAGTTTCAGACTTTTGTCAAAGAAAGAAAACCCAAGTAAACCTACAAAAATCATCAACAATGACTAATATGTACTTCTTCTTATTCAACGTTTCAACAGTTGAAGGTCCACATAAGTCAATGTGAATAAGTTCCAACGGCTCAATGATTTTTGAATCTATGACAATTGGATGACCTTGTCGATGTTTCTTTTCCTGTTCACATATAGCACACAGCGAATCATTATCAAATTTTAAGATAGGTAAGCCTCGAACAAGATCATTTAAAACATGTTTGTTAATATTTTTGAAGTTAAGAATAGGTTTGATGTCAAGTGTGAACATATCTCCTTTTCGTTTCCACTTTAGAAGAATTTCGTTTGTTTCCTTGTTAGAGATAATACTTCCTTCCTCATAAAAAACAACCTGATTGCAAATGCCTACAACATGTTGTGAAACAATTATCAGATTATGCTTCAGTCCTTCGACATACGCAAGTCAATTCACAGCAAAATTCCATTACTTTTCCGTATCTTTTGACTTTGCACTTGTTGTTGTTGCCAAACTTTACGATACCAACATTGTATAGCTTTCAAAAATCTCATAAATTCTCCTTCCATCCAGTCATGTGACGTGAGCATCCACTTTCGATATACCAATTGTCATTGTATTGCTCGTCACATAGAACCTGCAGTCATTTAGAAGAATTTAGGTCCCCAATACCTTTTGGGTCCTTGGACATTAGCTTGAAACACATTATGTAATGAAGAAGCTATAACCTAACTACGAACTTTCGACTTGAAATTATCAATTAATTCAATTTTATTGGCTTTGGGCATCGAAATGTAATCATTCAATGGGAAAGGTTCAACATTGACTTTCACTCTTTCATCATTTTTTCTGAAATCCATCAACTTTCTTCTTTGGAATTTCTTTCCACTTTCGCACTGCTATAGTAGATTCCTGTGACGAGGTACTTCCACACATCGAATCATTTAAGTACTTCTCATAACCAGATTGAATTTGTGTAACATCCCAAAATTCAAGACCAAAAATTTTATTTTGATTAATTAAAAACCGCTTAATAAATTTTGCTCAATCATTTAATAGCATTCTTAATAAAACAATTATCAGAGTTTTACATCCCAAAGATCATCTATTGCAGAAAACATGGCGTGATGCGCTGCGATCGCCCCGAGCTCCTTCCTTGGAAAAATATTAGTACCTGAAACAAATAGCTGAAAACCGTAAGCACAAAGCTTAGTGAGTTCCCCAGATACCACATACCATACATATCAACAGATGCATACATGCCCTACGTAACTATGAGCCATACATAACAAGCATATCCATAATCAAGTAAGGTGCTATGTGCCAAACATAGTCTTGTTGTTATGCCACGGGCCGCACGTGGTCTTTCTTGTCAAGCCTGGGGCCACTCCCTGGGTCTTACAGACAAGTGCCAAGGGCCACCCCTGGTCTTCCATGCAAGCATCACAAATACAACTATACATACTACTCTACTAGGCTACTCAGCATACAGTGTGCCAGGAGCCACCTCCTGCTCTTTCATACATGTGGTCTAGGGCTAACCCCTAGGTCTTGCAACCATACATAATAACATACTGTGTGCCAGGAGCCTCCTCCTGGTCTTTCATGCATAATGCCTAGGGCTAACCCCCGGGTCTTCCTACCATAAAAAATAATATACTGTGTGCTAGGAGCCTCCTCCTGGTCTTTCATGCACAATGCCTAGGGCTAACCCCCGGGTCTTCCTACCATACATAACTAAATGGGCCAATATTGTGGCCGTAGACCCATACAAACAGTGAGGAGACTCACCTCGATGTCGTGTAGTGTCAGCACGATCCTCGGCACGGAAATCAGCTGGTCTCAACTCTACCATTCCTACACAACAACCCTTCTCGATTACTAATTCATCATCATAACCCTCTAACAAGAGTCATCCTAAGTCCAAGCGAATAGTCAAGGTCAAACCCTCGTCAAAGTCAACTCGTCGAGTCCCCTTTTTCATAAAATTTTAAAATCCTGATTCTACCTGCCGAGTCTAGAAACAACTCAACGGGTCCTTCTTCACCCATAACATCAGGACCATCTTCAACCGACTCGCCGAGTTCATCCTTGAACTCGTCGAGTGCATCTCCCTCATATGAGCGTGTTCAGTCTATGACTCGCCGAGTTGTATGAACAACTCGTCGAGTTCATCTTCATGAGTTGGGAGATTTCCTTGGACTCGCCGAGCCTGTTCATACACTCATCTAGTCCTATGATTTCCAGACCCAAGACAAACCCCTAGCAGGCTGAGCGTTCCTTCCACTCAATCTAAACCATTTCCGGAAGTCGTTTTGGGGAAAAAGCGTCCCGACTCGCCGAGTCACCCAAGTGACTCGTCGAGTGCCTCTTTGTCCAAACTTATACAATCGATTACAATGGGTCTCACTGCATCAAAACCATAGATCTGACCTCCTCGGGTCCATTTCATACGTAAAGTCCTAATCTTGACATCCATGCATGGGGTTTTTGGCTCAAAAAGCCATAAAAGAGGTATATATATGAAGCATGGGTCTCCCATGGCCATAAAGTTGGCAACTTTATGCCATGGGAACCCTCAATGGTTCCAGATCTGAAGCTCAAACCCACTTATGCACACAATTCCGACTATAGCTTCACTAAGGCTAGGAAAAAGTAGAAAATAGCCCCAAATCAAGATCTAAGCAAGGAATAGTCAAGGTTTCAGATTTATACCTCAAGTGAGCTGGAACTGGGGCACATCCTCTGGATCTACTAACTTCCACTTCAACTTCCAAGCTTCCTTCTTTTTCTTCAAATTCTAATACCCACAAAAGGCACCAAAAATCTGAAGAACACTCAATAATGGGTTAGGGTTTTGAGTTAGGGTTTCTCTGGGTTGGGAGGAACGATGGAGGCTGGGTTGAGGCAAGAAAAGTTGTTTAAATAGGGTGCAAACCCCTAACATTGGGGTTTTGTCCAGACATCTTCTACTCGTCGAGTCGGTCCCCCGACTCGTCGAGTAGGTTACTAAAACTTCCGGTTAATGTCGAGTCTACTCGACGAGTTGGGCCTCCAACTCGCCGAGTCCTAGAGTAAATGCCAAATTTCTTGAATTTGAATACGTACCGAGAACCGGGTGCTACAAATCTCCCCCACTTATTTTAGACTTCGTCCTCGAAGTCTGCTGCTAAATCCGGAAAAAGCTCCGGGTAGTGCTCTCTGATCCTGTCCCCTGACTCGCAAGTCCATTCTTAGCCCTTGCGGTGCTGCCATTGCACCTTCACCAGCTCCACCCTTTTGTTCCTCAGATCCTTCGACTTCCTGTCGAGGATAGCTACTGGTCGCTCGTTGTAACTCAGGCTGTCACCCTCCTGAATATCCCCTAAAGGCACCACTGCTGAATCATACAATTTACACGGACCACCTCCTAAAAGCAACAGAACTTCGAGTTTCTGCAAGCCATTTCTGTCTCCAAAAGTATGAATCCCATGCTGGTTTGTTTCCCTGACGGACCGCCTACATTCCAAAATTACCATGCCAAAACCTCATCGAGTAACTGACCAATGCACACTCCCCAGTGCTGATTTTCTCGACGCTATCAACAGAACAAAATCCATATCCATAACTACCTGTAGCATACTGATATTTGACAGAGGGCTCAGATAATCCTTCGAGTAGCAAATTCATCCCTGTAACGGTTAGAATCATACGAGAGCTGCGCTACAGGGTCAAAACCATTACTCTGAGATTATTCAATTCGCCTGTAAGTGAATTAGTGCCTTTGTTTGGTGAGATAATTCGCGCATAAGGTTCCTCACAGTACTCCCTTCTATCCGAAGATCCTCCTGTCTTTTAACCACTATCCGGATGAACTAATACTACCTTGCTCCGCAACTGATCTGACAATACTTGGATTACCGGACTCCCACCTGCTACTAATTCGAAGCACAATCTCTCAGTCACTTCCAGCGACCTCCGAAGAACGTCAACTATCAAAACCCCTCGATCCACACCCTTACTCACGGCTCCAGCATTCCTGCTGACCCTACGGATTGTACTGTCTAACTTGTAACAACTTGATTCCCAGGTATATTATTTTAATCCTTGATTTTGAGTTAAAGGGAGGGACTCAACGAGTTGACGCCTAGACTCATCGAGTAGGCTCGTGATTCGCTGACTGGATTAATGAATGGACTCGACGAGATTGTGCTGGTGACAAAAACCCTAAATCTTTGGGCATGTGCCCTATTTAAAGGTCCTTATGGCCTTCATTTGCGGCCACTTACTCCCCTGAGAAACCCTAGAGAGCGAAGAGAGCTTAGAGAGCAAGGGAAAGGCTAATTCTTCATCCTTTTGGTGTAATCTTGCAAGAAGGAGTGGGAAAGTCCAAGCTAGGTCGATTGTGGAGCTTGGATCTGTGTTGTTCAGACTAAGACTCGCTTCTGGAGGTACAAATCCTTTCCCATTTCGTGTATTTGATATATTTCTTGAATCTAGGGTTCCTTGCATCTTTTTGAGTTGGATCTTGAAGCATATGATGTCCCAAAGTGGTGTAGATGTTTGATCCGGACCATGAGAGGTTCAAAAAGTGCCAACCTTCCAGCTTTATGTTGTTTCATGAGAGTTTTGAGAGTAGGTTATCATTTTAAGGGATATTTCTCCATTCATGGCTTTGTATGTGTTGCATGAACGTAAAGTTTGAACCTTTATGTGACTTTTAAGTGCTAGAAGGTTAGATCTACTAGTTGGAGAAGCATATCTGACCTCAGAAGGTCGTTCGAGTGTTGCCATGGAAGGGACTCGCCGAGTCCTTAAGGGGACTCGACGAGTCGAGTCGGGTTACCCCGCGATTCGTGACCAGTGGTAACTCGTCGAGTGGAATGTTCGCTTGACGAGTCGAGTGAGGTTTAGAAAGACCCAGAGGACACGCTTGGACTCGCCGAGTCACCTATGTGCACTCGACGAGTCTGGTCAAAGTTGACCGTTGACTTTTGTTGACTTTTAGGGTCTAGTCAATGTTTGGACTATTGAGCCATTGGAGGGGTAAAATGGTCTTTTACCCTCTTGAGAGAACTTAGAGAGGGAATAGTCTAGCCTTTGAGAGCCATATTAATTAGAGTAATTATTTTATATGATTAGGCGGAGGCTAGATCAGTATTTCCGAGTTCGAGATTTACCGAGTTACCCGAGGTGAGTCTTCTCACTATACTTTACCTTGAGTGGTAAGTAGAGTTATGTGACAGAGTATCTTGTATGCTATGTATGTGATGTGTTGCACTGCATTATTTCTATGTGATTTATGCTGTGTTTATTCCAGAGTTTAGAGAGGTAGGACCCGAGGGTCCACAGAGTTAGGACCAGAAGGTCCACAGAGTTAGGGCCAGTGGGCCCACAGAGTTATAGCCTCGAGTGGCTAATATGTGTTATATGTGGTATTTTGTGGAACTCACTAAGCATTTACGCTTACAGTGTTTTGTGTTATGTGTTTCAGGTACCAGTGAGGATCGCGGGAAGGCGCCGGTATGATCAGTACACACTTGTGGAGATTTTATGTATTGTGATCTTGGGATGAATTTTATGGATTTGATATGTGATACATTGAGATTGATAATATTTATGAATGAAATTATATTTTTAAAAGTGAAAAATTGTTTTGGAATTGACGTTGTTACAAGTTGGTATCAGAGCCTTGGTTTGAGGGATTCGGATGCACCTTCGGGCGCATTTGAACTCAAACTGAGGATTTGAGAAACTTTTCGAAATAAAACAAAAATTTTCAAAAGGAATAAAAGGTTTTGAAAAAGAGCAGAGAAGAGCAGTGTGTACGATCAGCCAGCGCCCGAACGGTGATTTCCCAAAATACCCTTATATTATGTGTTATGAGATATGATATGATATGTTATGCATGCTAGAGTAGGCTAGGTATTCTTATTAGGACTAGAGTGGCCTGATTTGTGATGCCTTAGCCTATGGGTTTTGCTGCTAGGAGATGCTTGAGAGTGAGTAGATAGCAGCGAGGAGCTTATGAGAGGTCTGCTAGAGAGTAGCCTATGCATAGTGAGAGTAGAGTACTTGGGATTTGGGATCCTAGGAGGAGGACTTGGGGTGAATACTGATGCGGTGTGGACGGTAGTATTGGGCCCGTACTATGGAAGACATCGGATCAGTGTGCAGTCCAAGTAAGAATCCTTAGGGTACTAAGGAACAAGTAGGGCTGAGTTATCGAGTGTGAGTATGCTCGGGCGAGTCTATGATATTTCTTATGTTGTATTTCAGAGACATCATGGTTGGAACATGCCACAGACCAGAGACCAGCGGTGTGAGTGACGAGGAGCTTCGTCAGATGATCCACGAGGAGGTGGCTGCGGCTATCCGTGCATAGATTCCGAAGATGTTTGGGTCTATTAATACCACATTGATTGAGACCTTTGATGAGAGATACGCAGCGGTTACTGAGGCTGCAGCCGCTGCAACTACCACAGTTGTTGCTGCTGCTAGACCTCAGGGTGATGATTCGTTGCTGTTCCGGGAGTTCAGCAACATGAAGCCACCAGAGTTTGATGGGAGGCAATATCCGATTGCTGCGATGAGATGGGTTTCTGACATTGAGGGATGCTTCTATACGTGTTCATGTCCGGAGCATCTGAGAGTTCGGTTCGCGCTGAACCAGCTTCACTTGGGAGCGAAGGACTGGTGGAAGTTTGTGACAGCAGACTATTCTTCTACAGAGCTTGCCGCAGTGACCTGGGAGAGGTTCACCGCTATGTTTCGAGAGAACGGTTGTCCCAGGAGTTCTTGACCCTCAAGCAGGGTACTGAGTCTGTTACTGTGATCACCAGGATGTTCCATGAGAGGGTGATGTTCTGCCCTCAGCACGTGTCTTCCGAGCAGGCACGCATGAGTTGGTATTTGAGAATTTTGAGGAGAGACATCCGCGAGTTCGTGGCGAACTCGTCGTACCGGACATTTGCCGAACTTCAGGCGAATGATCGGAAGAGGGAGATAGAGCTTGAGACTTAGGCTAGGGAGGAGGCGGAGTCTTAAGGGAGGGATCGGTGACCGGCACAGTCCCAGCCGGCAGCCAACCGGGCCAAGCCCGCCGATTCGAGATCAGGGAACCAGAAGGGCCGCACTTGTGGCAAGTGCGGCAAGGGTCATGAGGGGATTTGTAGAGCAGTGTCTTGCTACAAGTGTGGCAAGGAGGGGCACATGGCCAAGGATTGCCCCAAGGGGTTTGCAGTCTGTTTCCACTGCAACCAGACCGGACACCGGAAGGTTGAGTGTCCGCAGCTGCGGGGGTCAGCACAGGGAGCATCGCAGGGATCTGCCCCTGCTACTGTACGAGCTACCGAGAGTCAACGGGTGAAGGCCGAGGCACCGAAGGCACGAGGGAGAGCCATCCAGTTGACAGCGGAGGAGGTCCGCGCAGCGCCCGATATCGTGGCTGGTATGTATTCTATCATGTATTTATTTTGAGTTTGAGATGTTGTGCTTATATTATGATATGCGTAGGTACTTTGGTTGTGAGTTTTGTACCTGCCTTGGTGTTATTTGACTCGGGTGAAAATTGATCTTTTGTATCATTAGCCTTTAGTCAGCACATCAGTATTCGTCGAGAGGCGTTAAAGTCAACCTCTGCGAGTTTCCATAGCTGACGCGAGAGCGGTGTATGCCACCGATGTGATTCGAGGATGTGTACTCGAGATCTTCGGCGTTGAGTTTCGGATTGACTTAGTCCCGATTGCGATGGGAGATGTTTGTGTCATCGTGGGCATGGACTGGTTGAGCAGATTTGGAGCGGTTCTCCACTGCGAGCGACAGCTGGTGACCATTCGAGACCCTAGTGGGGGAGTTCTTATGGTGTACGACGAGGGTACCCGTTCTGGGTCATCGTTTTGTTTGGCCGCTAGAGCGAGGCGGAGCCTACAGCAGGGATGTAGTGGGTTTGTGGCTTATGTGATGGATACAAGGTTTGATACGGAAAGGCCGAGATCGGCCGATGAGGTTCCGATAGTGCGTGAGTTCCCGGATGTTTTCCCCGAGGAGTTGCTAGGTGTGCATCCCGAGAGGCAAGTAGAGTTCCGTATAGATTTGGTTCCGGGGGCAGCGCCTATTGCTAAGGCGCCCTATCGCCTTGCGCCTCCAGAGATGCAGGAGTTATCCTCGCAGCTTCAGGAGCTGCTGGGGAAGCAGTTTATTCGGCCGAGTAGCTCGCCATGGGGAGCGCCGATCCTTTTTGTAAAGAAAAAGGATGGTTCACATCGGATGTGCATTGATTACCGGGAGTTGAACAAGTTAACGTTAAAGAACCGTTACCCCTTACCGAGGATCGATGATTTGTTCGATCAGTTACAGGGAGCGTCTTGGGTCTCCAAGATTGATCTGAGGTCTGGATATCATCAGATGAGAGTGCGTGATGAGGATATCCAGAATATGAAGTTTAGGACTCGTTATGGGCATTAGGAGTTCGTGGTGATGCCTCACCAATGCACCGGCGGCGTTCATGGATCTCATGAACAGGGTGTGCAGACCGATGTTGGATCGTTCGGTGATAGTGTTCATTGATGATATATTGGTGTATTCGAGATCCAGAGAGAAGCATGAGGATCATTTGAGGGAGATCCTTGGAGTTCTGAGATCGGAGAGGCTTTACGCCAAATTCTCCAAGTGTGATTTCTGGTTACGACAGGTCCAGTTCCTGGGACATCTCGTTAACCAGAATGGGATATTGGTTGACCCAGCCAAGATTGAGGCGGTGATGAGTTGGGAGGTGCCAAGATCCCCCACCGAGATCAGGAGTTTTCTGGGGTTGGCCGGCTATTATAGGAGATTTATTAAAGATTTCTCCAAGATTGCTGTTCCTCTCACCAGGTTGACCCGGACGGGTGTGGCTTTTAGTTGGGGCCCAGAACAGCAGGCCTCCTTCGAGACACTTCGCCAGAGATTATGCGAAGCCCCGGTGTTAGCCCTTCCGGAGGGGATGGAGGATTTTGTAGTGTATTGTGACGCGTCAATATCAGGATTGGGTGCGGTGCTGATGCAGAGAGGGCATGTGATAACATACGCATCGAGGCAGCTGAAGCCTCATGAGGCGATGTATCCCACTCACGATCTGGAGTTGGGGGTTGTGGTGTTCGCCCTCAAGATCTGGCTTCACTATTTGTATGAGGTCCGGTGTACCATATACACGGATCACAAGAGCTTGAAGTATTTGATGGATCAGCCTAACCTGAATATGCGCCAGAGGAGATGGTTCGATATGGTAAAGGATTATGAGTGTGAGATCTTGTACCACCCGGGCAAGGCTAACGTCGTAGCCGATGCCCTGAGTCGTAGGGCGGAGAGTGCCCGATACGTGATGTTTGTTTGAGGTTGACGGTGATGACTCCGGTGTTGGACACCATTCGGGAGGCTTAGGTTTAGGCCATGAGGCCGGAGAACCGCAACAGAGAGCGGGTGGTCGGGCAGGTGTCTGAGTTCGTTGCCGATAGCCGAGGGCTTATGACCTTTCAGGGTCGGATATGGGTGCCATTTGAGGGCGGGGCACATACCATTCTGATGGAGGAGGCGCACAGATCGAGGTTCTCGATCCATCCCGTGGCCACTAAGATGTATTTCGACCTAAAGAGAGAGTATTGGTGGCCATGTATGAAGAGGGATGTCGCGTGGTTTGTGGAGAGGTGCTTGACCTGTCGCAAGGTTAAGGCCGAGCACCAGCGTCCGCATAGCAAGATACAGCTACTTGAGATTCCCGAGTGGAAGCGGGAACAGATTTCTATGGATTTTATCACCAAATTTCCAAGGACCGCGAGGGGCATCGCTGCAATTTGGGTGATCGTTGACCGGCTGACGAAGAGCGCTCACTTCCTTGCTATCAGTGAGAGCTCTTCCGCAGAGAGGATGGCCGAGTTGTATGTGAGAGAGGTGGTATCGCATCATGGAGTACCGATCTCGATTGTGTCAGATCGAGATGTACGTTTCACTTCCAGGTTCTGGAAGACGTTCCATGAGGAGTTGGGTACGAGGCTTCATTTCAGTACCGCATACCACCCACAGACAGACGGGCAGAGTGAGCGGACGATTCAGATACTCGAGGATATGCTTCGAGCATGTGTGTTAGACTTCGGAGGAAGTTGGGACACGTACTTGCCGTTGGCTGAGTTTTCCTATAACGACAGCCACCATTCGAGTATCGGTATGCCTCCCTTGGATATGTTGTATAGGAGGAGATGTCGGACTCCCATTTGTTGGGAAGAGGTAGGGCAACGAGTGATGGGTAGCACCGAGATAGTACTTCAGACGACAGAGCAGATACAGCAGGTCAGACAGAGATTGTTGACAGCTTAGAGTCGCCATAAGAGTTATGCGGATAGGCGACGATCCGAGCTCGAGTTCCAGGTGGGAGACTTCGTTCTCCTGAAGGTATCTCCTTGGAAAGGAGTGATCCGATTCAGGAAGAGGGGCAAGCTGGGACCCCGGTACATTGGTCCGTTCCGAGTGACCGCGAGGGTGGGCAGTGTTGCGTATCGTTTGGAGTACCTGCGGAGTTGAGCCAGATACATGATACCTTCCACGTGTCTCAGTTAAGGAAGTGTATAGCCGACGAGTCGTCGGTGGTGCCGCTGGAGGATATTCAGGTGGATGCGAGCCTGAATTATGTTGAGAGACCGATCGCGATCTGGGATCGAAAGGTCAAGGTTCTGAGGAACAAGGAAGTGCCCCTGGTTCAGGTCCAGTGGCAACATCGAAGAGGGTCCGAGCTGACTTGGGAGCCGGAGTTGGAGATGCGGGAGCAACATCCAGAGTTGTTTGCAGAGTAAGACTTCGAGGGCGAAGCCTGATTCTAGTGGGGGAGAATTGTAACATCCGGATTCCCAAGTATTTTATTTTAATCATTGATTTTGAGTTAAAGGGAGGGACTCGACGAGTTGACGCGTAGACTCGTCGAGTAGGGTCACGATTCGCTGACTGGATTAATGAATGGACTCGACGAGTCGGCTAGGTGACTCGACGAGTCTGTGCTGGTGACAAAAATCCTAAATCTTTGGGCCTGTGCCCTATTTAAAGGTCCTTATGGCCTTCATTTGCGGCCACTTACTCCCCTGAGAAACCCTAGAGAGCGAAGGAAGCTTAGAGAGTAAGGGAAAGGCTAATTCTTCATCCTTTTGGTGTAATCTTGCAAGAAGGAGTGGGAAAGTCCAAGCTAGATCGATTGTGGAGCTTGGATCTATGTTGACTAAGACTCGCTTCTGGAGGTACAAATCCTTTCCCATTTCGTGTATTTAATATATTTCTTAAATCTTGGGTTCCTTGCATCTTTTTGAGTTGGATCTTGAAGCATATGATGTCCCAAAGTGGTGTAGATGTTAGATCCGGACCATGAGAGGTCCAAAAAGTCCCAACCTTCCAGCTTTATGTTGTTTCATGAGAGTTTTGAGAGTAGGTTATCATTTTAAGGGATATTTCTCCATTCATGGCTTTGTATGTGTTGCATGAACATAAAGCTTGAACCTTTATGTGAATTTTGAGGGCTAGAAGGTTAGATCTACTAGTTGGAGAAGCAGATCTGACCTCAGAAGGTCGTTTGAGTGTTGCCATGGAAGGGACTCGCCGAGTCCATAAGGGGACTCGACGAGTCGAGTCGGGTTACCCTGCGATTCATGACCAGTGGTAACTCGTCGAGTGGAAGGTTCGCTCGACGAGTCGAGTGAGGTTTAGAAAAACCCAGAGGACACGCTTGGACTCGCCGAGTCACCTATGTGCACTCGACGAGTCTGGTCAAAGTTGACCGTTGACTTTCGTTGACTTTTAGAGTCTAGTCAATGTTTGGACTATTGAGCCATTGGAGGGGTAAAATGGTCTTTTACCCTCTTGAGAGAACTTATAGAGGGAATAGTCTAGCCTTTGAGAGTCGTATTAATTAGAGTAATTATTTTATGTAATTAGGCGGAGCCTAGATCAGTATTTCCGAGTTCGAGATTTACCGAGTTACCCGAGGTGAGTCTTCTCACTATACTTTACCTTGAGTGGTAAGTAGAGTTATGTGACAGAGTATCTTGTATGCTATGTATGTGATGTGTTGCACTACATTATTTCTATGTGATTTATGATGTGTTTATTCCAGAGTTTATAGAGTTAGGAACGGAAGGTCCACATAGTTAGGACCAGAGGGTCCACAGAGTTAGGGCCAGTGGGCCCACAGAGTTATAGCCTCGAGTGGCTAATATGTGTTATATGTGGTATTTTGGGGAACTCACTAACCATTTATGCTTACAGTGTTTTGTGTAAAGTATTTCAGGCACCAGTGAGGATCGCGGTAAGGTGCCGGCATGATCAGTACACACTTGTGGAGTTTTTATGTATTATGATCTTGGGATGAATTTTATGGATTTGATATGTGATACATTGAGATTGATAATATTTATGAATGAAATTATATTTTTAAAAGTGAAAAATTGTTTTGGAATTTACGTTGTTACTTGACTACTCATTGCCAGCGAACCTACTACTAAAGGTGAATGCTACCAAAACCGTCGCAGTCTAACATCACTCCTGGTCTTCAAGGACACACCGCTCCCCGAATACAATCATACTATGACCTACCCACGCCAGTGCGGGCCGTCCTGCCCTGGTCTACACTACCTGAAGAAACCCACATACGAGTCACGTAGCTGATACCTTCTCACTGCTGACTAAAAGTCGGGGGATGCAACAGGCCACCCCGCACTCTGACGTTCCCATACCATCTCACCACTAATGCATGCTACGGCCACCCCGTAGTCTTACTATACCATTATATCAACAGCTAACTGACAAGTGCTATGGCCACCCCATAGTCTTACAATACCAAATCTACGGGTCACACGTCAATCTTACTATACTAATGCTACGGGCCACACCGCAACCTAACTATACTAATGCTACGGACCACACCACAGTCTAACCATACTAATGCTACGGACCACACCACAGTCTAACCTGTTGGATTAGTGTCTAAGCCCGTAACTATATTTGATAAGTATTTGACCCGGTTGTGCATGGTCCATTTGGGTTGCCTTCACCAAAGCAACTTGATAGGATGATTTATGGAGAAAGAGGATTAATTATGATTTATTAATATATTATATGAATAATATATTAAAGGCGAAATCATATTGTTTAATTGATATTAGTCAAGAATTAATTAAGAATTAGTTTTGTGACTAAAAGACAATAATTAAACTAAGGGGACTGGAATTGTAATTGTAAGATAATTGGAATTAGGCTATGGATCACCTTGGAACATAGGTTGGACGAATTCTATGGGAAGCCCATAACGAATTCGTCCAAGGGGTGTTCTAAAGGAGTCCATGGGCTGCTTGGAGCCTAAGCTGTCAAATTAGGGTTTCCTTGTTTGATAACCCTAATAGCCTCACTATATAAAGACCCCTATGGCCCCAAAAACGTGGCTAACTCTTTTGGAAGAACTCTAGGACGTTTTTGGTGCTCCTCATCCTTCTCATAAGTCATCCTCTTGCTCTTGGTGTTTGTAAACCATTAGAGGAATGACATTTGTGACTCTAAGCTCCAAGGAAACGAGATTCAAGCTATTCTATAAGAGGTATTCATCTAGATCTGTTCTTACATGTTAATTTCGATATACATATGCTAGATCTAGAGTTTATGAGCTTTGGATGATTTATGCATGGTCATTAGACAAACTACATCCAAAGCTTTAGGGTGTGCATGTACACCATAGGATTGATGTTTTGTTCAAAACTCATCACAACCATACTATTACACGAATGCCACGGGCCACACCGCAATCTTACAACATCCTTACTCTATCTGCCAACTAGTTAATGCTACGGGCCACCCCATAGTCTTACAACACTCCTACACTATTTGCTAACCATTGTTACGGGCCACCCCGCAGTCCTACCACACTTCTCATACTATCTGACCACTGGTGAGTGCTACGGTTATCCGGTAGTCTGACAACACGTTCCACACTGACTGGCTGCTAGTGGACGCTACGGCTAACCCGTAGTCTTACAACACCTTCCACACTGACTCGACCGCTGGCCATACAAGCACAATCTAGTACCCCAAGCTGTACTCATGGCCTAACTGAAACTCTCAGCCGATTCTTCTAAACCTGCTATCGGACATTCCGAGAATGCAATCTCACCATTGGCAAGTTTTCTGAACGTCCAATTCACACTATCCTTAATTCATACAGCCGCCTGGGCCATCTTTCTCCCTGACAGGAGAGCAAAACTTATCCCAGTTTCAAAAACCGCTCCTGCTCCCGTAACATGATTGCTTCTCCCCCACTTAGCTTCAACTAACACTTTACGGCATGCGAAAATCCGAAGATTTACACTCCTTCCTCCCTTACATGATAGGGAAGATAACTACTATCGCCTTAATCTCGCTAGCGATCCATCGCTAGCCCACTCCAAATACCGTGCGATTACCGAATACTAGATGAACACATCATGCATCCCCGATACGGATAATCCCCTGATCTCAAACTGACGTCCTTAAGGTCCGAAGAACTAAATGCTCAGAGCAACCTCTTCAGTGATAAACCACTTCCCTTGATGCTTCCAAAAGCTATCCCAAACCCCAAGATTAGAACCACAAAACCCTGATGATGGTGGACGACTACTCCATGGACCCTGCCCACCGACCTCCACGTAACGCTCCTGAACCGTTTTCGGCCGTAACCGAGATAATACTGGACACTTCGAACCCTAAGTGAGAGATGACCTTACACTAGCTACTAATAGTTCCTGGTATGCAATTGGCATATGACAATTCTGAAAATACAATCCGAATAAAAGCAGAGAGATAACTAATACATACTATCACCTGAGACCGAGGTAAGACCAATCATAGTACATATAGAGTCGAAAATAGCCATCGATACATACCTACAACATTCCCTGCTGTAATTCGGATCTCTCTCGTCTGTCAATTCAAGGCCCTACTCTCTCGCCCATCAGTAGTCCTCCAGGTAGTCGGGGCAGACGCACTCCCTACTACTCCCCTCATTGTCGGGCAGGCGGTCTACTTGTGGCCCACCTGATTGCAGTGAAAACATAATGGGCTTGCCCCTTGTGGGCAGTCCCTGCTGACGTGACCATCACTGCCACACTTGTAGCAGCCTGAACCCCAGGAACGACAAACTCCCTCGTGCAGTTTCCCACACGTGCTACACTGAATTCAGCCCTGCCGACCTACCAATCGTTGATATTAAGTCTTGGGTCTCTTCCCGGGACCCTCCAAAGTATACATCTGATCTGGACTTCTCTTCGCAATGTGCTCCAAATCAATTTCCCTTTCCCGCGCCCTGGCAATCATAGAGTCCAAGGTCGGGTCCTCTACATTTCCTCATCCCCTGCATACTGCGGCACGAATAAGGCCCTCTCCCGGAACTTGGCGGTAATCTCCGCCACCGACTCCGTCGTCTGTCTCATGTCTAGGAACTCCCTGGCCAGATGCTGAAGCTCCACAGCCGGCGCAAACTCCGCCATAAACCTAGTCACAAAGTCGGACCAGGTCATAGCCTCAATGGCTGAGGCTCCTAAGGAATCACCAACTGACTCCCACCAGGCTCTAGCTCTGTCCCTCAAGCACCCTACAGCAAATCGAACCTTGGACCCCTCAGGACAAAAGCTCGTCAACTATGCAGACTCAATGTCTGCAATCCATCTCCTGACAACAATGGGGTCCTTCACCCCGTGGAAGTCTGGCGCGCCACGCCCCTGAAGTCCTTGAAGGACAGTGTGTGCGATTCTGACTGGCTGGATGCCATATCACTCCGGAACGCTCTGAGGCGATCCTCCATCAGCTCGATAATCCCTTCCTTGATCGACCCGAAAATCATCAGGTTCGACTCAAGGATACCTCTCGTGATCTCAGACGCAATGAACTCGCGTAGTCCCTCATCCACTAGCTCGGAACCTGCAGCCGAACCTGATCCTGAATCGGATCCTGATCCTCCTGCTCCGTGTCGCGTAATCCTCACAATTCTGAAACGAAATACGTAATTGTCAGGGTCGTATGTCACCTCAGAAGGTCTCACATACTACAAGTTTCGTGGTTCTATCTCGGCCCTCCTTGACTCAAGTACGAATCCTCTGCTTTCAATAGTACGGGCGCATACTACCTTCCACATCTATCCGTACTTTCCTCAAGGATTTCTTCGACTTCACCAAGTCCCGTCCACTACTGTTGCTCTCTGCTATTCTCCTCCTATGCTTTACTAGGTTCCCGAACCCACCCAGTCCTCAGTTGCTGAAAGACTCTTAATGATGCCAATTAACCACTACATGAATACCATCACATGTGACGAGGCTCGGATAATCCTTCGAGTAAAGGACTCACCCCTATAACGATTAGACTCAGACAAGAGTTGCGCAATAGGGTCAAGTCCAACACTGTCAGATTATTCAACCCAGATCACATGTTACTCAACGCATTCATCCAGTAGCTAATTCCCAATACTTAAATTCCCACAAAGCACAAAGCAAGCAGCATTCAGACAAGCGGAAAATCTAACCAAACAAGCCGTTCTATCCTCTGCATGCAATTCAAGGGCTCATACAATCAGGCATAACCTAAACAAGCCATCCTACTACTGGATGATCAGTTCTAGCATTTAATTCTACAAGTTCACATAAGAATACAAAGGTATCTCTCCTAGATCCTTAGTCATAATCTAGCATGCGAATCACATAATCATATCATATCGCGTATTAAACATGTATTGGTAACCACTTACTTGAGCTCGGTCGATTGCACGCATCACACACCTTGTTCTTTTCAAAGTTCTTTCCTCTTTTCAAATACTTTTCAAGTTCCTTTTGAAAATTTTCATATCAAGTCCTCAGTTTGAGTCCAGACTCACCCGAGAGTGCGCCCGAATCCCTCAAACCAAGGCTCTGATACCAACTTGTAACATCCCAAAATTCAAGACCAAAAATTTCGTTTTGATTAATTAAAAACCGCTTAATAAATTTTGCTCAATCATTTAATAGCATTCTTAATAAAACAATTATCAAAGTTTTACATCCCAAAAATCATCTAGTGCAGAAAACATGGTGTGATGCGCTGCGATCGCCCTGAGCTCCTTCCTTGGAAAAAATTAGTACCTGAAACAAATAGTTGAAAACTGTAAGCACGAAGCTTAGTGAGTTCCCCAGATACCACATACCATACATATCAACTGATCCATACATGCCATATGTAACCATGAGCCATACATAACAAGCATATCCATAATCAAGTAAGGTGATGTGTGCCAAACATAGTCTTTCTGCTATGCCACGGGCCACACGTGGTCTTTCTTGTCAAGCCTGGGGCCACTCCGTGGGTCTTACAGAAAAGTGCCAAGGGCAACCCCCTGGTCTTCCATGCAAGCATCACAAAGACAACTATACATACTACTCTACTAGGCTACTCAGCATATAGTGTGCTAGGAGCCACCTCCTGGTCTTTCATACATGTGCCCTAGGGCTAACTCCCGGGTCTTCCTACCATACATAATAACATACGATGTGCCTGGAGCCTCCTCCTGGTCTTTCATGCATAATGCCTAGGGCTAACCCCCGGGTCTTCCTACCAGACATAACTAAATGGCCCGACATTGTGGCCGTAGACCCATACAAACAGTGAGGAGACTCACCTCGATGTCGTGTAGTGTCAGCACGATCCTCGGCATGGAAATCAGCTCGTCTCAACGCTTCAATTCCTACACAACAACCCTTCTCGATTACTAATTCATAATCATAACCCTCTAACAAGAGTCAACCCAAGTCCAAGCCAATAGTCAAGGTCAAACCCTGGTCAAAGTCAACATCCAGTTGATTCGACTCGCTGAGTTGGCCCGCCAACTCGTCGAGTCCCCCTTTTCATAAAATGTTAAAATCCCGATTCAACCTGCCGAGTGTAGCAACAACTCGACGGGTCCTTCATCACCCATAACATCAGGACCATCTTCAACCGACTCCCCGACTTCATCCTTGAACTCGTCGAGTTCATCTCCCTCATATGAGCGTGTTTATTCTATAACTCGACGAGTTGTATAAACAACTCGTCGAGTTCATCTTCATGAGTTGAGAGATTGCCTTGGACTCGCCGAGTCTGTTCATACACTCGTCGAGTCCTATGATTTCCAGACCCAAGACAAACCCCTAGCAGGCTGAGCGTTCCTTGCACTCAATCTAAACCATTTCCAGAACACATTTTGGGGAAAAAACATCCCGACTCGTTGAGTCCCTCTTTGTCCAAAATTATACAGTCGATTAAAATGGGTCTCACTGCATCAAAACCATAGATCTGACCTCGTAGGTTCCATTTCATACATAAAGTCCCAATCTTGACGTCCATTCATGGGGTTTTTGGCTCAAAAAGCCATAAAAGAGGTATATATATGAAGCATGGGTATCCCATGGCCATAAAGTTGGCACCTTTATGCCATGGGAAACCTCAATGGTTCCAGATCTGAAGCACAAACCCACTTATGCACACAATTCTGAATATAGCTTCATTAAGGCTATGAAAAGGTAGAAAATAGCCCCAAATCAAGATCTAAGCAAGGAATAGTCAAGGTTTCAGCTTTATACGTCAAGTGAGCTGGAAATGGGGCACAACCTCTGGATCTACTAACTTCCACTTGAACTTCCGAGCTTCCTTCTTTTTCTTCAACTTCTAATACCCACAAAAGGCACCAAAAATATCAAGAACACTCAATAATGGCTTAGGGTTTCGAGTTACGGTTTCTATGGGTTGGGAGGAACGATGGAGGTTGGGTTGAGGCAAGAAAAGTTGTTTAAATAGGGTGCAAACCCCAAACATTAGGGTTTTGTCCAGACAGCTTCTACTCGTCGATTCGGTCCCCCCGACTCATCGAGTAGGTTTCTAAAACTCCCGCTCAATGTCGATTCTACTCCACGAGTTGGGCCTCCAAATCGCCGAGTCCTAGAGTAAATGCCAAATTTCTTGAATTTGAATACGTACCGAGAATCGGGTGCTACAAATCTCCCCCGCTTATTTTAGACTTCGTCCTCGAAGTTTGCTGCAGAATCCGGAAAAAGCTCCGGGTAGTGCTCTCTCATCTTGTCCCCCGACTCGCAAGTCCATTATGTGCCCTTGCGGTGCTGCCATTGCACCTTCACCAGGTCCACCCTTTTGTTCCTCAGATCCTTCGACTTCCTGTCGAGGATAGCTACTGGCCGCTCGTTGTAACTCAGGCTGTCACCCTCCTGAATATCCCCTAAAGGCACCACTGCTGAATCGTACAATTTACACAGACCACCTCCTAAAATCAACAGAACTTCCAGTTTCCGCAAGCCATTTCTGTGTCCAAAAGTCTAAATCCCATGTTGGTCTGTCTCCCTGACGGACCGCCTACATTCCGAAATTACCATGCCAAAACCTCATCCAGTAACTGACCAATGCACACTCCCCAGTGCCCCGATTTTCTCGACGCTATCAATAGAAAAAAATCCTTATCCATACCTAGATGTAGCATACTGATACTTGATAGAGGGCTCAGATAATCCTTCGAGTAGCAAATTCATCCCTATAACGGTTAGAATCATACGAGAGCTGCGCTACAGGGTCAAAGCCATTACTCTGAGATTATTCAATTCGCATGTAAGTGAATCAGTGCCTTCGTTTGGTGAGCTAATTTGAGCACAAGGTTCCTCACAGTACTCCCTTATATCCGAACATCCTGCTGTCTTTTAACCACTATTCGGATGAACTGATACTACCTTGCTCCGCAACTGATCTGACATTACTTGGATTACCGGACTCCCACCGGCTACTAATTCCAATCACAATCTCTCAGTCGCTTCCAGCGACCTGCGAAGAACTTCAGCTATCGAAACCCCTCGATCCACACCCTTACTCACGGCTCCAACATTCCTGCTAACCCTACGGATTGTACTATCTTACTACTCATTGCTAGCGAATCTAATACTAAAGGTGAATGCTACCAAAACCATCGTAGTCTTACATCACTCCTCGTCCTCAAGGACACACCGCTCCCCGAATACAATCATACTATGACCTACCCATGTCAGTGCAGGCCGTCCTGCCTGGTCTACACTACCTGAAGAAACCCACATACGAGTCACGTAGCTGATACCTTCTCACTGCTGACTAAAATCCGGCGGATGCTATGAGCCACCCCGCAGTCTGACGTTCCCATACCATCTGACCACTAATGCATGCTACGGCCACCCCGTAGTCTTACTATACCATTATATCAACAGCTAACTGACAAGTCCTTTGGCCACCCCGTAGTCTTACAATACCAAATCTACGGGTCACACCTCAATCTTACTATATTAATGCTACGGGGCACACCGCAGCCTAACTAATCTAATGCTACGGACCACAACACAGTATAACCATACTAATGCTACGGGCCACACCACATTCTAACCGTACTATTATACGAATGCTACAGGCCACACCGCAGTCTTACAATGTCCTTACTCTATCTGCCAACTAGTGAACGCTACGAGCCACGCCATAGTCTTACAACACTCCTACACTATTTGCTAACCATTGTTACGGGCCACCCCACAGTCCTACCACACTTCTCATACTATCTGACCACTGGTGAGTGCTACGTCTATCCGGTAGTCTGACAACACCTTCCACACCGATTGGCTGCTAGTGGACGCTACGGCTAACCCGTAGTCGTACAACACCTTCCACACTGACTCGACCGCTGGCCATGGTCATTCGCAGACTACTATTCCGTACATACCCATAATCGATCATACAAGCACAATCTTGTACCCCAAGATGTACTCATGTCCTAACTGAAACTCTCAGCCGATTCTTCTGAACCTGCTATCAGACATTCCGAGAATGCGATCTCACCATTGGCAAGTTTTCCGAACTTCCAATTGACACTATGCTTAATTCATACAGCCGCCTGGGCCGTATTTCTCCCTGACAGGAGAGCGAAACTTATCCCAGTTTCAACACCGCTCCTGCTCCCGTAACATGATTGTTTCTCCCCCACTTAGCTTCAACTAAGTCTTTACAGCACGCGAAAATACGAGGATTTCCATTCCTTCCTCCCTTACATGATAGGCATGATAACTACTATCGCCTTAATCTTGCTAGCGATCCGTCGCTAGCCCACTCCAAATACAGTGCCATTATCGAATACTAGATGAACACTTTCTGCATCCCCGATACAGATAATCCCCTGAGCTCAAACTGACGTCCTTAAGGTTCGAATAACTAATGCTCAGAGCAACGTCTTCAGTGATAGACCACTTCCCTTGATGCTTCCAAAAGCAATCCCAAACACCAAGACTAGAACCACCGAACCCTGATGATGGTGGACGACTACTCCATGGACCCTGCCCACCGACCTCCACGTAACGCTCCTGAACCGTTTTGGGCCGTAACCGAGATAATGCTGGACACTTCGAACCCAAAGTGAGAGATGACCTTAAACTAGCTACTAATAGTTCTGGTATGCATTTGGCATATGACAATTCTGAAAATATAATCCGAATACAAGTAGAGAGATAACTCATACATACTATCACCTGAGACCGAGGTAAGAACAATCATAGTACATATAGAGTCGAAAATAGCCATCGGTAAATACCTGCAACATTCCCTGTTGTAATCCGGATCTCCCTCGTATGTCACTTCAATGCCCTACCCTCTCGGCCATCCTTAGTCCTCAAGGGAGTCGGGGCAGACGCACTCCCTACTACTCCCCTCATTGTCGGGAAGGCGGTCTTCTTGTGGCCCACCTGATTGCAGTGAAAACATAATGGGCTTGCCCCCTTTGGGCAGTCCCTGCTGACGTGACCATCACTGCCACACGTGTTGCACTGACTTCGGCCCTGCCGACCTACCAATTGCTGATCTGAAGTCTTGGGTCTCTTCCCGGGAGCCTCCAAAGTATACATCTGATCTGACCTTCTCTTCGCAATGTGCTCCAAATCAATTTTCCTTTCCCGCGCCATGGAAATCATAGAGTCCAAGGTCGGGCATGACGAGAAGCGGACATGCTCCCGAATATCAGTTCTCAACATGTCATGATAGCGGGTCCTCTGCATATCCTCATCCCCTGCATACTGTGGCACCAATAAGGCCCTCTCCCGGAACTTGGCGGTAATCTCCACCACCAACTCCGTCGTCTGTCTCATGTCTAGGAACTCCCTGGCCAGCTGCTGAAGCTCTACAGCCGGCACAAACTCCGCATTAAACCTGGTCACAAAGTCGGACCAGGTCATAGCCTCAATGGCTGAGGCTTCCAAGGAATCACCAACTGACTCCCACCAGTCTCTAGCTCTGTCCCTCAAGCATCCTGCAACAAATCGAACCTTCGAACCATCAGGACAAAAGCTTGTCAAATTTGCAGACTCAATGTCTGCAATCCATCTCCTGGCAACAATGGGGTCCTTCACCTCGTCGAAGTCTGGCGCGCCACCACCCTGAAGTCCTTGAAGGACAGTGTGTGCGATTCTGACTGGATGGATGTCATATCACTCCGGAACGCTCTGAGGAGATCCTCCATCAGCTCGATAATCCCTTCCTTGATCGACCCGAAAACCACCGAGGTCGGCTCAAGGATACCTCTCGTGATCTCAGACGCGATGAACTCGCGTAGTCCCTCATCCACTAGCTCGGAACCTGCACCCGAACCTGATCCTGAACCGGATCCTGATCCTCCTGCTCCGTGTCGCGTAATCGTCACCATTCTGAAACGAAATACATAATTGTCAGGGTCGTATGTCACCTCAGAAGGTCTCACGTACTACAAGTATTGTGGTTCTATCTCGGCCCTCCTTGACTCAAGTACGAATCCTCTGCTTTCAGTAGTACAGCCCATACTACCTTCCACATGTATCCGTACTTTCCTCAAGGATTGCTTCGACTTCACCAAATCCCCTCCACTACTGCTGCTCTCTGCTATTCTCCTCCTAGGCTTTCCTAGGTTCCCGAACCCACCCAGTCCTCAGCTGCTGAAAGACTCTTAATGATTCCAGTTAACCATTACATGAATACCATTACATGTGACGAGGCTTGGATAATCCTTCGAGTAAAGGACTCACCCCTACAACGGTTAGACTCAGACAAGATTTGCGCAATAGGGTCAAGTCCAGCACTCTGAAATTATTCAACCCTGATCGCATGTGACTCAACGCATTCATCTAGTAGCTAATTCCCATTACTAAAAGTCCCACAAAGCACAAAGCAAGCAACATTCAGACAAGTGGAAAATCTAACCAAACAATCCGTTCTATCCTCTTATTAGGAATCTACACTAGAATGCAATTCAAGGGCTCATACAATCAGGCAGAACCTAAACAGGCCATCCTACTACTGGCTAATCAGTTCTAGCATTCAATTCTACAAGTTCATAGAAGCATACAAAGGCATCTCTCCTAGATCCTTAGTCATAATCTAGCATCCGAATCACATAATCATATCATATCGCGTATCAAACATGTATTGCTATTTTTGGAACCACTTACGTGAGCTCGATCGATTGCACGCATCACACACCTTGTTCTTTTTAAAGTTCTTTCCTCGTTTCGAATACTTTTCAAGTTCCTTTTGAAAATTTTCATATCAAGTCCTCAGTTTGAGTCCAGACTCACCCGAGAGTGTGCCCGAATCCCTCAAACCAAGGCTCTGATACCAAGTTGTAACATCCCAAAATTCAAGACCAAAATTTTCGTTTTGGTTAATTAAAAACCGCTTAATAAATTTTGCTCAATCATTTAATAGCATTCTTAATAAAACAATTACTAGAGTTTTATATCCCAAAGATCATCTAGTGCGGAAAACATGGTGTGATGCACTGTGATCGCCCCGAGCTCCTTCCTTGGAAAAACATTAGTACCTGAAACAAATAGTTGAAAGCCGTAAGAACGAAGCTTAGTGAGTTCGCCAAATACCACATATCATACATATCAACTGATCCATACATGCCATACATAACAATGAGCCATAGATAACAAGCATATCCATAATCAAGTAAGGTGCTATGTGCCAAACATAGTCTTGCTGTTATGCCACAGGCCGCACGTGGTCTTTCTTGTCAAGCCTGGGGCCACTCCCTGGGTCTTACAGACAATTAACAAGGGCCACCCCTGGTCTTCCATTCAAGCATCATAAAGACAACTATACATACTACTCTACTAGGCTACTCAGCATACAGTGTGCAAGGAGCCACCTCCTGGTCTTTCATACATGTGTCCTACGACTAACCCCCGGGTCTTCCTACCATACATAAAAACATACTGTGTGCCAGGAGCCTCCTCCTAGTCTTTCAAGAATAATGCCTAGGGCTAACCCTCGGGTCTTCCTACCATACATAATAATATACTATGTGCCATGAGCCTCCTCCTGGTCTTTCATTCATAATGCTGAGGGCTAACCCCAGGTCTTCCTACCATACATAACTAAATGGGCCGGCATTGTGGCCATAGACACATACAAACAGTGAGGAGACTCATCTCGATGTCGTGTAGTGTCAGCACGATCCTCGGCACGGAAATCAACTCGTCTCAACTCTTCAATTCCTACACAACAACCCTTCTCGATTACTAATTCATAATCATAACCCTCTAACAAGAGTCAACCCAAGTCCAAGCCAATAGTCAATGTCAAACCCTGGTCAAAGTCAAGATCCTGTTGACTCGACTCGACGAGTTGGCCCGCCAACTCGTCGAGACCCCTTTTTCATAAAATGTTAAAATCCTGATTCTACCTGCCGAGTCTAGCAACAACTCGACAGGTCCTTCTTCACCCATAACATTAGGACCATCTTCAACCGACTCGCCGAGTTCATGCTTGAACTCGTCGAGTTCATCTCCCTCATATGAGCGTGTTCAGTCTATGACTCGCCGAGTTGTATGAACAACTCGTCGAGTTTATCTTCATGAGTTGGGAGATTGCCTTGGACTCGCCGAGTCTGTTCATACACTCGTCAAGTCCTATTATTTCCATACTCAAGACAAACCCCTAGTAGCCTGAGCGTTCCTTCCACTCAATCTAAACCATTTCTAGAATACGTTTTGGGGAAACTTATACATTCGATTACAATGGGTCCCACTGCATCAAAACCATAGATCTGACCTCCTAGGGTCCATTTCATACGTAAAGTCCCAATCTTGACGTCCATGCATGGGTTTTTGGCTCAAAAAGCCATAAAAGAGGTATATATACGAAGCATGGGCCTCCCATGGCCATAAAGTTGGCACCTTTATGCCATGGGAACCCTCAATGGTTCCAGATCTGAAGCACAAACCCACTTATGCACACAATTCCGACTATAGTTTCACTAAGCATAGGAAAAGGTAGAAAATAGCCCCAAATCAAGATCTAAGCAAGGAATAGTCAAGGTTTCAGCTTTATACCTCAAGTGAGGTGGAATTGGGGCACAACCTCTTGTTCTACTAACTTCTACTTGAACTTCCAAGCTTCCTTCTTTTTCTTCAACTTCTAATACCCACAAAAGGCACCAAAAATCTCAAGAACACTCAATAATGGCTTAGGGTTTCGAGTTAGGGTTTCTGTGGGTTGGGAGGGACGATGGAGGCTGGGTTGAGGCAAGAAAAGTTGTTTAAATATGGTGCAAACCCCGAACATTAGGCTTTTGTCCAGACAGCTTCTACTTGTTGAGTCGGTCCCCCGACTCGTCGAGCAGGTTACTAAAACTCCCGCTTAATGTCAAGTCTACTCGACAAGTTAGGCCTCCAACTCGCCGAGTCCTAGAGTAAATGTGAAATTTCTTTAATTTGAATACGTACCGAGAACCGGGTGCTACAATTTGCTCATGAGAATACTTTCCCGACATATATTGTTTTCTTTTTCCCTCCAACCAATGATTGATGTTCCTTACATCACTTCTCCCTTTTGCAAATGATTCTTTCATCTTCTGCTTCGAATAAGGATTTGGAAAGTGTGGATTATTAGGTTTGAAAGGTTCATTTTGCTTTCCTTGAACTTCCAACTTTTCAAATTCTCGTTTTGGAACTGACCTTTTTGGTTGATTTTGAAAATGATTTTGGTATTGATTCTGATATCCAACACCATTTTGGTGAAAAAGTTTTTTATTTTGATCAAAACTTCTTTGATCATAAGTTGGACTAAAATTCCTTTGTCCATTATTTTGAACAAAATTCCTTTTTTCATTGTTTTGAACAAAACGTCCATTTCCATATTTTTGACCGAAATTTCTTTGATTATGGTTTTGAAGATAGCTTCCATTTCCACGATTTTGAAAATTATGTGGTCAAAATTATGTTTGAACATTGGTTCGACTCTTTTGAAAACCACTTTGCTTTTGAGATGGTTTCTTGTGAAATGATGTCTTATTTTGAGAAAATGTCTGAATGTTTTGAGATGATTTTTGTTTAAAAACTTTTTATTTATGAAAAGATTTTACATTTTTCCAATAAGCTTTATTCGTGATTTTGAATTCGAAACACCTTCCTCACATACCAATTTCTCTACATTTTCTTTGAAAAAATTTGTTTTAACCTTTTGAGATTTTGAATGATTTGCTAAATAGTTACCACCTTTTTCTCTATTTTTTATTTTCAACACTTGATTTTTAAGTTTGCACTTCCCAAACTTGTTTTGGTTTTTGTTTAAAGTTGTTGAATTTTTATTCAAACCATTTTCGACAGTGTTTTGATTCGAATAAAAACCTACTTTTGTCACTTCCTTCTTGTCTTCCTCAACCAGTTTGTTCAATTCAGGATTTACCTTATCACCGTTTCCCAAGGTGACAAATACTTGATTTGGAAATACAACTTCATTTGTACCCTTGAACCTTGGATAGACCACTGAATTTGATTCCAGATAATATTTTCCTTTATCTTTCAACACCTTTGTGTACTCCTTTGATTATTCATAGACTTGTTCGACCACAACTCTAGGAATAGATGTCTCATTCGAAACATCATCCTCATCGCTCACATAGTCATCCACCATAACATGATCAAGAGGAACATTGACTTTGGATGTAGAAGGTCGATCACTATTTCCTTTCGACATTGAATCATGACATTTTTATTTGCCTTTAGGCATCAAATTGACATTAATAACAGGCAATTATCAGCAATCGACACTCTCCTCGTCCTCAATTTCACTGATATTGTCAGAATCATCTTCGATATCAGCGAAATTTTGTTGAGAATCAAATGTGGACTTCTCGGTCATGTTCAAAATCTTAACACCTTTGTGTACTCCTTTGATTCTTCATAGACTTGTTCGACCACAACTCTAGGAATATATGCCTCATTTGAAACATCATCCTCATCGCTCACATTGTCATACACCATGTAAACCCTAATGTGCATGGCTTTTCACTTCCCCCAGGATCCATGGGTTATAACCTCCATGGAGCATCCATGGAGCACCCAATGGGTCCTAGCCCAATATAGTGAATCATGAACCATAAGCCCACTATACAAAAATGAATGATTTACAAATCCATCCCCATATATTTAATTAGTCTCTTTTTTATCACAAAATTAATTCCAAATTAATTCTTGATCAATACTAATTAAATAATATGATTTCATATTAATATATTAGAACTTATAATATACTAACAAATCGTAAGTGTCCTTTTTCTCATTTTGTCTATCCAACACTTGTGATGAAGATGCAACCCAAATGGACCATGCCAAGTTGGGTCAAGTACATACTAAATATAGTTATGGACTTAGACACCTTATCCAACAGTCTCCTACTTGGATAAGTCTAATAACTATAGTTACAGGTATGACTTTAGGAACCAACCGGGTATCGTAGCTCTTTCAAAGTCTCACGGAACTGAGATGATGATGCGCAATTTAAGATAAGTGATCATATAGTCCTCTGTTCTAGATATCAGCCGGAAAAATACATGGAAAAATGTCGTACTTATTGTCTACCACTTTGTTTCCCGATTTCCGATTTGTTTGATGTATAACTAAACTGAACACATCAATTTGGTTCTGACCGGGCCCGGTACATGGGTAAAAACAAAAAATCATCGAGGGGCCCGGATATCGCTTTTAATCCTTTAATGACTAAAAGAAACAGATAAACTTCGACTCATATGCTTGTTCTACTACTTGTTGAATTATACACAAAGGTACGTTTTATAACATCGAGTTACCGATGCGTTTTCGTACAATCAATGCACAACCAACTCATAATCGACAACTCATATCTCTAGGTCTGAAGACTTATATGATATTACCGTCTCACGATCACTTGAGATAAATTTCATGAAGTTATACAAGTGAACGTGGGTTGAATCCAATTCTCAGAACTTATGAGTACTCATGAATGTTGTAGCAACCATTTGCTATATCTAGCAACTTAGACATCTACAAACCCAATTTATGACAGTCTTGATTGATATCTACTTCCAACATATGACTGACTGTGGAGAGTTTGAATAATCTAGTTATTCGGGAAGTCAAAACATGCAAAGTTAAACACAAGAATAATACTAATCCTATATGGCCCCAAGCACCTTTGAGAGTAAATAAACACCTTTTATTTAAACACCATATTTAATACTCATTATTCATTGTATAATGTTTCGAATTATCAACCTAATACTTGAATTAAAACAACAGTCATGCCATGCTCCAAGCATGCACACTATGTTTGTCTAAACAATAGTTCTGCCATACTCCAAGTATGGACACTATGTTCCTTTATGATCCTTACTTTGTGAAATAGACCACTTGAAGATGATTCCAATGATGCTCATTTCACAATCCCAAATCGTTATCGTAAATGTAAGAATTCCAAATTCCTGCCACTTACCGGAATATGTTAGATTCTAAACTTATATGCATCGATCCTCTTGTAATGACTATGCACAAACTCACAAAGACTTGTCAACAGACATTACATAGTATTCCAATGGAGATCAATTCCATGGAAACGAAGTCTCAAATTCAAAGTACATTCCTTTGAACATCCTTATTGCATTAAGTTTTCTAATCTTACACGGATTTAATGAATAACTTCCACCTATGAAACATTTCCATATTCCCATTTTGATTATCATTTCTGAATAAGAGTTGCCTTCTTTCAGAATATGTCAATATGCTCATTTCCAAAAATTTACACCACACTTCCAACTGTCCTTAGTCATATCCAATTCTAGACCTTTTCCCCTCTTAATGCCCTAGGCATTTGGAAAATTTAGAAAGGATAAATATTATAGCACATGTAATCAATCATATATCCAAAGCATATGGGATGCCTCACATAAAGATATGATCCTAGACCTGTATTTTGCTACAATATTTTTTATTTTCCATGTTTTCATAATTCGACTAGGAAGAGGGATGCCGTAATCATAATCGAATTTTAAGAACACAATATATATAAAATTTCCTTATGTTGAACCATTCCAACATAAAATTCATATATTATCCAATTGTAAAGATGATTAAAATCTCAATCTAAGCTTTTAAAATTGAAATGAAGTATAATTTCCTCTCCCTTAATTATAGCAAAACAACTTTCAAACCCTACAAAGTACACTTTACAAGTTGAAACTTATGTTTTCTATAATTAACATTGCTAACTTGCAATGCTAAAATAATAATCATGCTCCCACTAACATGATAATTATTAGCATAACAATTATTCTCCCACTAGCTTTGACATGCATCCAGAAATCAGTTGGACTTCTAGAAATCAATACTTTATTGTCTTTCTTACCAAAGTTCAGATTTCTGATACGAGATGATTTGATGAGAGTTTATCAAAATCATACACCTTTTCTTAGATAGCTCACATGTGTGTCTAAACAATTTTTAGAACTATGAAAAGGGATGTAGTAATCATAGTCTCAATTGTTTAGACCTTTGCCATTTCTTACAAGTCCATGTTAGTGTGTCGGTTACCCACACACGCTCCACTAACGACTTTGAGAATGCAAATATCACAATTGCTATCTACTTAAAAACTACTTAGTGAAAGCATTTCTTCACCATCATTTTCATGAATAGGAGAGAAACCTTATGACACTTAGATTTTATGGTGTATGTGTTCCTATCCATGTGAATTTGTCAAAACCATAATCACAATACAAGTTAGTGACAAATTCAAACTCATATGGACTGAACTTTTCCATTCTTAATTTCTTGCCACCTGGCAGCATAAGGGCCTACCATTGCTTCCAGGTTGTTATGCAACCAATTGAGAACTCTCATAACTCATATGCTAAATCAACTTTAACTGGAATGGGCACAAAAACTAGAATATGTCAACACGATAGGTTATAAAACCTCAAGTCGTGTGCTAGTGAAAAATTACAGGTTTTATTCTTGATTAGTTCTTGAACCATTCCTTGACAAAAAATATTCAAGAGATAGTGCGGATTCTTATCAAGACAAACACTTCACATAATTGGCCTTAGTTGATCTCTGTTTTATCCAAAACGTCACAACTTACCAATTTTAAATGTACAAGAGTAGAAAACATTGTACTCTACATTTGACAAGTGTTATCAACCTTCTTTAAGATATGTCACTCAAATTACAATCTTGGAGTATGACTCTAAGAATTGTTTTGGAACGAAGTATGACTCGTCTTCTTGGTTTAACCATTTCAATAATTCATTACTCCTCTTCTCAGCCATAAGAATTCACTAAGATGTCCTTAGAGGATCAATTGTGATATGGTTTCATTAAGATGATCATAAAACATGATACTAAAGTACTCTCCCATATTTTCAGATTTGAGAAACTTTTATCTTTCTGCCTAATTTGATTTTTCTCATTCGTTCTGCCATACACTGAAAGTTTTCCAACGTTTCAGAATTATACTTAAACTTGTAAGTATAACCATATTTACTAAAGTTTAGTAAATCATGACGAATAGTATTATCGATCTTTGTGGTGGACTTGACCAATGCACAAGGATGTGTACTCGATCCCTTAGTCCTTCACTTGACTCACATTCACATGTGAACAAGGAATTAGTCTTGATTTTCCAAAGATGAAAGTTCTCACGCATCATACAACTTTCATGATCCCAAGTTTCTATCCAATTGAAACTTGGGTGACGAGAATATTTCCATATTTGGTAAATTTACACACTCCCACAAACGAAAGAATCAAATCCATTTTCCAATATTGCTATCAATGGAATCATATAAACAACAATTTTCCACAAATGCCATTGTAAGGATACTTAAAATAAATAAGACTTTTTCTTTTATTTTTAAAACTTGCGGAAAAATTTATCCTTACAATGCGAATGCATATGAAAAAATGTTGTTATCTATTCCTCAGCAATATATCATAACTCTTAAGCAGCAGCTCAAAATTCTTATCTTCACGATCAAAATAAGCTTTTACTCTTCCTTTAAGCTTCCTCTCCTTTCTTTGATTCTACAAAACATCAAAATGTGACCTAGTCACATCATATATTAAGAATCTCCAAATAGGAACTTAATAGAGTTAGATAGCGGTCTTTACCCGAAGTAGAGTCAAACTTTTTGACTTTACCATCCTCATGATCTTTCAGGTAAATAGGGCAGCTTCGCAACCAATGCCCATTCCTTAGCCTTTCTTTTTACCTTTTAGTTAACCGAGTTGACTATGGCCGATCCCTTTCCATTGGGAAGAGAAAGTTTTTCTGGATTTCCAGTGTTACCATTGTCAATGTCCATGGATGTTTGGGAAGTCGATCTTCTAATCAAATTTACTTTACCAGTGCTTCAAATCATTGCTGATTGAGCAGCATCAAGCAAATACGTAAGATCTTTAAGGGTCATGTCATGGTGTGTCATATAGTAGTCCTAAAGGAACTCACTATGTGACTTAGGAAGCATTTGAATGACCTAGTCAACAACCAACTTCCTGAAGACTCTAACACCCAACTCTCCCGGCTTGTCAATATGTGACTTCATCTCCAAGATGTGAGCACACATAGACTTTGCTTGCCAATAGGGCTTGAGTGACCTTGAACTTTTCAAGGACTTGTGGGTTAGGGAGAACAACTGGAGGAGGTGGAGGAAGAGAAGTATGATTTCCATGTTCCATCCACGGGACATCATCTTCATTAGGAAAATTTGTTTGAAGAGATTTGGGAAGATCATAGTTGTCTGTACCAGACATTAATAATGGGAGAAATTCAAGTTAATTGATTTAAGTCCTTAATATAACACCCAATATGAAATATTAAGGCTAGGACCCAACACAATATTTTATAACTTGGAAGAGGGATGCCGTAATCCAAGCTATAAAATATTTGAAGGTAGGCGAATGGCGATTCACCAGTTTCCACCATGAAAAACGAAATGGGAATTATGTTTTAATTGGATTGAAACTCCTAGATCTTTTGAGATTCATTGAACTTTTCAATGGCATGTTTAAATCTTAATTGTGTCGTCTCAAGTTTGTGAATGGGATGCGAAGGATCACAATCAAGGTGTGGATAACCATGCAAATTAACTTGGTATCCTTAATTTTATCATATAATTGATGTGCAAGTTACCCATATGTGCTCCAACGATCTTTGATAAACATTAAGTCACCCTTTGCCAATCTTACTAGTCCATGTTAGTGTGCCGGTTACCCACACACGCTCCACCAACGACTTGCTAAGGTAGAAAGTGCAATTTCATGGGTTAGCACCAAATTCACATTTTCGTAAGTAACTAAGATTGGGAATTTATAAGTGTTTAGTTACTTAGTATTTATCATTATACTCTTAATGAAGGGAGAATAATAGTCCTTCTCTTACCTGTTTGGCTAACGACCCTCCGCCAGTCAATGAAGCGGTGGGTGAGAGTGGACACCCATTAAACTGCCATTTTATAGGCAACAACCTTACACCCCCCTTATAGACCGACTTTGTGAATGAGGCCTACTAACGGTAACACCGACTTGCTCTTATATATATATATATATATATATATATATATATATATATATATATATAATTAACTTATAATACTATAATGTATAAGGGTTGAATTTTAACTTTTAAAACTCTAGGGTTTGGAATTAAAGTGTGTATGAGACTTTACAAATTCCAAAACTTGAGGGCAAGTTTTGAAAATTTCAAAAACCTTTGGATTTTCATAACTTATGAGTTTAATTAAGATTTTTAAAAAACTTTAATGAAGAGACTCTTGAACATCCATAACTTGAGGACAAGTTATGGAGTCCATAAAACTATTTATGGGAAAGACTCTTCAATTATGTAACCTATGACTCTTTAATGGATCTTTAAAAGAAATGAATTTTGGTAATCCATAACTTGAGGACAAATTATGGACTCCATTAAAAAACATTTAGATGAAGAATTCACTAAGAAACAATTTGGAAATAATTCCTATGATCTCTTAGAACTCATAAGTATGAACATTCATATCAACAATTTCAAGAATCATATAAACACATATAAAACTTAAAATTTTGATAATAACCATTGTAAATGGATTAGTATTATCATTACCACATCAAAAACAGGTTTTATGAGCCCAAAACAGTTTAGGGTAATGATTCTTGTCCATTTCCAACAGCAAAAGTCGAAATTCTGCACATAGGGCTCCTGCTCGCCGAGTGCAAGAACCTACTCGACAAGTAGGATGCATTTTCACTTGGACTCGTCGATTCCCCCCATGGACTCGACGACTTCTCTGAACAGTGAGCAGAAAAATCGATTTTTTCAACCAGTTTGCATCAAATATCAAGAAAACAAACCTGGCTCTGAAACCACTGATGGGTTTTGAGCATTCTAACACTCCTATGGTGTACATGCAACCCTAAAAACGTTGGATCTATGTTATCTCTAATATTCATGCAAATAAGAATTTTCCAAGATTTACATCCTAAATAACATGGCATGGGGTACTTGTAACATAAAAAATAAGTCGAATGACATACCTTTCTTGTAACTTGGATTCCTTAAGACCTTGTGATCCTAGCACCCCAAATGTGATGCCTCAAATGCTTCACACAACACCTACAACTCTTGGAATAACTTGAGAGAAGAACACTTTGATCACAAAATCGGCTAGCCCTCCTTGTCTTCTATTAGTGGCTGATTTTACTCCATATGACGTTCTTTATATAACCTCCATGTAGGGTTACACCATGTAAACCGTAATGTGCATGGCTTTTCATTTCCCCCATGATCCATGGGTTATAACCTCCATGGAGTATCCATGGAGCACCCAATGGGTCCTAGCCCAATCTAGTGAATCATGAACCATAAGCCCACTATACAAGAATGAATGATTTACAAAAATCAATCCCCATATATTTAATTAGTCTCTATTTTATCACAAAATTAATTCCAAATTAATTCTGGATCAATACTAATTAAATAATATGCTTTCATATTAATATATTAGAACTTATAATATATTAACAAATCGTAAGTGTCCTTTTTCTGATTTTGTCTATCTAACAGTTGTGATGAAGATGCAAACCAAATGGATCATGCCAATCCGGGTCAAGTACATACTAAATATAGTTATGGACTTAGACACCTTATCCAACACTTTCGAGATGCACCAAGACTTGATGGACATGTACCATCAAAGTGCTCGACAGAAAGGTTTGAAATCATTTCCTCCATGATAAGAACCAAAATGAAGAATGGAGAGTCCATCACGGCGCACTTGCAGAAGATGCGAAGATATGTGGACCGCTTGCTGATTTAACATCACAAAATTCAAGGCCAAAAATTTCATCTTTACATAAGTTATTATAAAACCATAAGTATAAAAACATCCATAATAACATCTCATGTCAAAGCCCAAATATAAATAGAGAAACATGTCATCATAAAAATAATATCAGAGTGTAATCCTAAAGATCTCATGTGCGGAAAACATAGTGTGATGCGCTGCGATCGAGCCGACTCCTTTCCTTTGAGAACGAAGTACCTGAAACTAAAACTGAAAACCGTAAGAACGAAGCTTAGTGAGTTCCCCCATCATACCACATACCATACAATCACATAGCATACATACTGCCAGTCAATTCTGGGGTGCCCGACCTACCCGGTCCGACCCTTCCATGGTGCCGACCTACCCGTGTCAAGCCATTCTGGGGTGCTGACCTACCCGTGTCAAGCCATTCTAGGGTGTTAACCTACCCTTCGGTCCTAACAACAGAACTTTGGGGACTATTTCACCCCCTACTACTACTACCACATATATCATAACATAGTCATATCGTCAGGCATATCTGGTGTGCCCGACCTACCCTTCGGTCCTAACAACCGAACTTGGGGACTAGTCTCCTCCTACTACCACTATCACATATAATGTATCATGCTAGCACATAAACATACTAGGTAGTAGCAAACTAGACAATTATCACAAAGACAATCATCTCAACTATAATCAACTACTAGTGGGTCGGCCTTGGTGCCTGAGACCCACTTCTACAGGAAGGTAACTCACCTCACACTGCTGAAGTCCCGCAGACGCAACCCCAGATGCTGGATGACAGGTTCCCGAACTGTCAACATCAAAATAACACCCAATTAATAATTGGGTTCCAATACATAACCATAAGTCCATGCTTAGCGTAAATACTACTTTAACCCCAACTTAGCTTGATTCAAGCCCAAGGCCCAATCCAAAGGCCCAAAAGTCAACTATGAGTCAAACTCCAACATATGGCCCAATTTTCCAAATTGGTCCCAAACCTTTACACGGTCTCACTCTAAGGCCCGACCATTTACTCCAGTCCAATATCTGACATTCTAATGGCCCAATATCATATAATCATTAAGGCCCAAACTATGGCCCATCGGAAAATTGGGCCCAAACCCTTATATGGGCCTTACCCTAAGCCCATCAATATATTCTAGTCCATATGATTATTCTTGGATGGCCCATTAATAATCCAATTACCAAAGCCTAATGGAAAGGCCCAACTCACGGCCCAAGTGAAATTACGGTTTTCACATAAAATGATGATTAGGGTTAAGTTTTCCTACTTAATCCATTAAGTCGCACATGGCCTTAGGTTAATTTGCAATGATTATTAATTAATATTTTAAGTTCATTAAATAATTCTGATGCGGTCCCGATAAGTCCCAAATTAGGGTTTCATGGCATTAGGGTTTTCCAAACCCTAATTAGGGTTTCCAACTCATCTTAGCCCAATAGGCCAAATAGCTAGGTCCTTTGACCAATTAGGGTTCAACAGGCCCATTAGTCACATGTTTGGGCTTTTATATCAATTAGGGCTTCATTGATCCCATTAGGGTTTCACTAGGCCCATTAGGGTTTCACTAGGCCCATTAGGGTTTTAGTCCCTTTGTCCAAACATCCAAACGAGTCACAAACAAAACAAGGCACACCGCCACCCGATGTAGCGGCCGGTGGCGGAAGCCACCACCCTACGGTGGTAGGATTAGTTTTCTTTTCATTAATCCACTTTCTAATTATATTTTACAAGGCTTTAATCCCAAAATAAACACACACACACACGCAGTCACCTTGTGGTGGCCAGTAGTGGTAGATGGTGGCAGCCACTACCTCATAGTGGTGGTGGTTCTCTTCGGATCTTCGGCCAAGATGCACTCCTGCAACCTTATACCATCACAGTACACACACACACCAAAATAATCACATGCATATAACATTATAACACGCATAACCATCAACGAAAACGCACCAGTCTCGGCCACCCCCACGGTGTCGTGAAGCAGTCGAACGAACAAGCAGGTACGCAATACTCATCGGAACCACAACAACTTCCGACATAAATGGAGAAGGAGAAGGAGAAGAATAATACGGTAGGAAGGTGGTCTTCCGACATCCGAATAGAAGCAACGACCAGGATATCTCGAACCTCCACTGCCCGTGTTTGGACATCGACTTCGCAGCTCACACTTCGCCGTTCACAACGTAAAAAACCGGTCTTGATGGTCCCTGTCGTTCATGGTGTCGCCGACAGCAGTGAAACTTCGACAAAACAGCAACGTGTGGAGGCTGTCTTACACCCCTAGTCGGCCTCCGATGTTGACGGTGACGAGGGCTAATCGATGATGCTAGGCGTCCGGAAAAACGAACGAAGTAGATGATGGCGACGCCGGATCGGAGATTAAGAAGGAAGTGAATGGTGGTGGCTGGAGGGAAGTGGGGTGATGGCTGCAACATAAGTGGGGGTTTAGGGTTAGGGTTTGACCGATAATGAGGTTATATACCCGGTTATGAGCATCTATCCCATAATTACATTAACAGCTCCTCCATCCTAATTCCTTTCAAATTAAGTCAATAATTTACCCTTTAAACCCCATCTTATGAAATCCTTACAAATATGGTCCGGAATTTACCAACCAGCCCCTAACCCGAAACTTACGTTTTAACCCCCGACTTCTAAAAATCTTTACAAAATAAATCCCGGATAATCCAAATTATAACATTTGGCTCCCAGAACCAACATCTCACTGAACATTATGAATTTTAGGGCTACTACTGTTTCATAAATTTTATCTATTTATCTATTAAATAAACAGGGTGTTACACGCCCAACCACTCTAGTGACGTGGTCACCATCCTGGGAACACCCTAGCCTTCCCAGGGTAGCCGTGACCAATCCTTGCAAAGCCCTAAAATCCGTAGATGAACGAATTCCTCACAGCAAGATAACATCTACTCGATTTGAAATCTGTTGTCTTGAGATAGTCTGATTCCCTGACAGTCCAGTCATACTGAATTACTATCGTTGAATCCAGTCCGTTTATTCCGCAACTGACTACTCAACTTCTAATAACTCGAGGTTCTGACTGGAAAACAAGGTTGTAGACCTAATTATTCCTGCTGGTCACTTAGCCTAACCCCAACAATCTATTATTCCGTCCGAATTTGCAACCCAAAACGCAAATACCAATACTGCCCAAATGCTGAAACTGCCCGAACACTAATCTTCCTGAAACAATATGTTGCCACATGGCTGCTTTCCAAAATATATCGAGGCCTAAATTGTCTCAATTTGTTCGCCAATCATCTAAAATATCAGGTTCCACTAGTTATCATGCCACTGCGACTCTAACAACTTTCTGATCTACCCGATCGGGTCCATACGTCGAATCTTGTCATCATCAAATACAAGGCTAAAAGTGATCGTTACCTAACCAAAAGGTAGCCTTAAATCACAAACGACCTTATACGGTCCATTGCTTCCCTGGTCTCATAACTGTAGTGACGTTCCCACAATCTTATCACTGGCTTAACCAGATCTAATCCCTCTGGGGAGATCCATAAACCTATCTGTGGACTTCCATATCCTCACTGCTACACCCGAAATGGTGGGTACTACTGTTCCTTCCGCGTCCTAACAACGCACTCATGCTATCTACCAACCTAAGGAATGCTACGGCTACACCCGCAAACTTACAACACTCTATCACTATCTGCCTAGTAGTGAATGCTACGGCTACACCCGCGGACTTACAATACTCTGACACTATCCGGCTGCTAGTGAATGCCACGGCTACACCCGCAGACTTACAAAACTCTAAAACTATCTGGCTGCTAGTGAATGCTACAACTACACCCGCAGACTTAGAACACTCTCCATACCGGTCGAACACGCACTCGACCTAACACACCACTGAACATGAGTCCTGACCGGAACTCTAACTTGATTCCCGAAACCTGCTATCACGTGATCCCACTGTATTAGCACCGCACCCATGCCCGTGTTCGAAGTGTCACAGTAAACCACGAAATCATCTACACCCTGTGACAGGGTGATAATCGGTGCCTCGTACAACTGCTGTCTGAGAGTCTCGAGGGCTGCCTGTTGCTCAGGCCCCCAGCGAAAGGCTACCGACTTCTTGGTCAGTCGGGTCAAAGGAACTGTAATCTAGGATAAGACCCGTATAAATCTCCGGTAATAACCCGCTAGACCCAGGAAATTCTAAATTTCAGATGGACACCTTAGAATCTCCCACTACATCACGACCTCTATCTTGGCCGGATCGCCCAGAATACTGTCACACCCCCAAACCGAAACGGCGGAAACGTTCGGGGGCGGAGGACGTCATGTTTAGTATCACAAGACATGCATCATAGTAATCAAAGTAACAAACAACCATTTCATTAGAAAGAAAGTGTTTACAAAGTATGTGGTTCACATAAGATAGACTACAAAAGTAAATAACAAAACAAGACATGATGCTACTATGCTCTATCTTCTGAATCCCAGTGCGCGTACCTGTGTATTGGTTTCCTGAGAATACAAGTTATTTTGAAAGAGTAGATCAACATTTAGGCTGGTGAGTTCATAAGTATTTTAGTGATGTAATGTAAGCTGTATGTTTTTTTAGGAAAGTCCGCCAGTTCCTGCAGAAAATCCTATATTTTCTGATATGATGAAACGTTAAGTAAAAATGACTCTACAATCCCTTCTATGAGTACTAAACGGATACAAGTTATATAAAACCCAGAGTAAACAAACAATCGATTCTGTGTATCTGCCCTAAGCCCACAACCAAACAAGGAACAGGAAATGAGGCGGAAGTTACACATCCCATTGTTTGTTAGATCTTCGTTGTATATAACCCTGGTGTATTCATTTGGTACTCCCGGAGTTAACTGTAATAGTTCCTTTATATTTGATGAAAACATTCTTTAAGAAAAACCCTTATTTTCTTTAGTAAAAATGGTAACCACAATAGCTCCTTCTATAATCACTTAGTTTACACTAGTTATATATAACCTAATATCGAACATATAGTTAATTATGTGAATCTGCCCTAAGCCCACAACCAAACAAGGAACAGGAAGTAAGGCGGAAAGCACACATCCAACTACCTATCGGATATTACTTATATAGAACCCTGATGTGTAAACTAGGGTATTATAGAATTAACCACTAAAGGTCCTTTAAGTTATACTGGTTTAATAAAATGGATTGATCCCTTCTACGGATAAGTTTCTACTTTTGTTTACCAAATGTTCTATTTGAAAAGTATGTTTCGTACTAGAAAGCGGTGTATTGAATTTGTATTCTATGACCTGACCCATACCTGGTAGACTGGGTGAATCTGCTCTAAGCCCACAACCAAACAAGGAACAGGAAATGAAGCGGAAAGCACACATCCTACTACCTGTCTGATCCGATTAATATATATCCCTGATGTATCTACCGATGAATCATAAAGTTAGCATTATAGGCCCCCTTCTAACTGAATGTTCGTGTTACTAGTACGTTATGTAGCGTTGTTCTATTGTTTGGACCATTACTAGGAGTAATGAAATCCTGTACTCTTAACGCCTCAGTATATACTGGTGTGAGTTTTGTATATATTTATGTGTTTTATTTATTAATGTCAGGTACTTTGTAGATGTACCCTTTATAAATAAAACTGGTACTTTGCAGATGTACCCCATATATAACTCCGGTACTTTGTAGACGTACCCCATATATATATAAATCATGGCATATTGTAGATGCACCATATATATATATATATATATATATATATATATATATATATATATATATATATATAACCTTATACCTTGTTTATTATCATCTTTTGTTTAGAACAATGAGTTAATGATACATTCACTGCCTAGGTTACTGGGAATTTATAGTATAAGTTTGTAAAATCATGATTTGTTCTTCTGTTATAGTATTAGTATGTTCCTCCATGTACTAGTTATAGTATGTTCCTCCCTGTACTAGTTATAGTATGTTCCTCCCCGTACTAGCTATAGTATGTTCCTCCCTGTAGTAGCTATAGTATGAACTGAACCCCTAAGCTATACATATTATATTTTACTAGTATCTTTACTTTGAACTGTTACTGACTTGAAGAAAAGACTAATTTATCTATTGGGTTATGATTGTACTTTAAAAACGAATATTTATAAACAATAAAGTAACATAACTTTAAAAGTGTTTTGAAATGATTTGATCACTTATTAACACATAAGAAATCCTTTTAAAATGATTTTTATCTCAAAACATTTACACAATTAACATTTTGTTCAACTTGTATTACCCCCTGAAAAGCATTTAAAATATTTAAAAGATTGATTATAGGGGTATGAACTCACCTTATGTGGGTTATTCAATTGATGATTCGCGTAAGGATGAGAAGTTCCACGAATGAGTCCCGAGACACAAACGAGTCCTAATTGACATATAATGGCATGTATAGGCATGTAATTAGTGTTTAACACCACTAATATGAAGGGAAACACCCTTAGGGACTAGGAAACACTTGAAATGAAGTGTGGCAATCACATGTGATTGTGTAAAGGGAGTTTACGACTAAAGGGAAGTGTGCACGACCACACTTGAGTTCACGGCCATGGAAGATGAGTTTACGGCCAAAGGAGGTTAGTTTACAGTCATGGGAGATTAGTTTACGACCATGGGAGATTAGTTTACGGCCAATAAAGATCATGAGAAGGTTTTACGGCCAAGGGAGATTGCATGGCCGTAAACTCTCCTAAATGATGAAATTTGGATCTTGGTTCAAGCTTAAAGGGTGTTTGTTTCATGAGGCTTCAAGATTTCCTAGTGTTTAACAAGAATATGGAAGGATACTTACAATTTGGAAGTACTTGGGAGTTCACGGCCACCAAGAACAAGTAGGTTTTCTTGGTGTTCTTGGTGAAAGGATGAAGATTTGAAGATCTTGAAGTAGAAGTGATGAATTCAAGGCTTGAACAAAGGGGTTGTTAAGCATGCAAAAGTAAAGGATGAGATCTTTACGTTTTGGGAGTGAAATGAGAGCTTTCATTTGATGATACTTGAGAGAGAAAGAGTAGTTTGCGGCTAGGACTTGAACAAATGAAGGAAAATGAAGCAAATTCTCCTATTAGGAGGATAGTTCATGGCCACTAAGAGTTTACGGCCGTAAACTCCTAGTTTGCGGTCGTAAACTCCTTGTGATGGAGTTTCCGGCTTGATTTCAACTTGAAGAACTTAACCTGACACATTCATACACTCAATCCTTAAGTGTACTTGTCACACCCCGGCCGTCGGCGGAAACACCGGGCGATGTAAAGTCATTTCTTGTATCATAGTTATCAACTTCCTGAAAACACATCCGTTTAAAAATACGTCAACATAAAGTTGGTGAGTCCACAGGTTTTGACTCCATATAAAAATAATACATTTTCCAAGTTCGAAAGTATAGTTTTGAAAGTATCATTTTGACTCTCCAATGTTTAGCATAAATAACCTTGGTATAAAAGTTTACTTACCAAATAAGTAGTTTACCTATAAGTCTCATATACTATGTATAAGTATTTGTAATTCCATACAAACAAAAGTTGCTACGTATAAATCTTATTTCAATTCTATACGAGTAAAACCGCTACGTATAAATCTTATTTCAATTCTATACGAGTAAAACCGCTACGTATAAATCTATTTCAATTCTATACGAGTATGTGTGTTAGGTATAATTATCTACTTAATATACAAGTAGTATACCTACCAGTTTCTTGTACCTAGAGTATAATTATTTGGGAAACTTATACTTAACATTAATACTTGTATAACGACAAAGTATAATGCTTCTAACAATCTGCTACCATGAGTCCGTTAGTTCTAGTAGTAAAATCATATTCGTGGCTAAAACCCTAAGTTATTTGACTATGTTTTTAACATTACTCCTAATATTTATAATACTTAGGTAGTACAGCAGCTATAATTAGAATTAAAACCAGGTTTTATCTTGACATAAAACCAATAATAATAACATATACCGTTCCTAGTTTTATCTTGACATAAAACTATCAATAACAATATATAACATAGTAAGTTTTATCTTGACATAAAACTAACAATAACAACATATAACATACCAAGTTTTATCTTGACATAAAACCAATAATAGCAACATACTTTATAACTTAACATATAGAACTTCCGAATATAACTTTGGAACTATATCGCACACAAAATATATATAGAATCCTAAGTATAACTCAAGATCTACATTAATATACTACTATAACAATAACATGCTAACAACTTTACGATAGTTGTATACTTTCAAATATGAAATAACTATATCCCGTTTATTATAACTATCTACGTTGATACTAATATACTATCATATAGACATAATAATAACGTATATATAATATTTAGCATGTGTTTTCCCCCGAAAATATTAAAAAGTGGGGCCGTGAAACTCACCTTAGTAGCGTGATTATAGAATCTAAACGGTCAGAGGCTCGTCGTTGTCAGGCTCAAGAAGGGAAAACGGCCTTCGGAAACGAGAGAGAATGAAAGGAGAAGGTGTAAGGATTGAATGAGCTTTGATCGCTATTTATAGGGTGTTTTGGGGCCATTCACGTCGTGAACATGATAGGTTCACATCATGAACTTCCATGAGTCATCCCATAGCCTTAACGCATGTTTTCTAGCTCCGATTAGTGTTTGTTGACTCCTCACGTCATGAATTTTTGATGCTCACGTCGTGAGTTCAGTCAAATTAGGGTTTCTGACAGCTACATCTTCGGAAGGCCATAACTTTTGCATACGAACTCCGTTTTCGGCGTTCTTTATATGCACGCGTAGGTAATTCCAAGTACTACGACTTTCTTTTAGACTCCAATAGCTAATTATAAGTCTATTTTAAATCCCTCTTGTTATAAGGCATTATAGCGTTAGAATTTATCATAACTTCTTCACGCGAATTCAGATTTAGATGTTCTCTATATTTTTCGAATCGTATGGCATTATACTTTGATTTATACTATAAAGTATGTATGAAAATTCATATTTATATTAGAATTATCATGAAATACATAGTAAGTTTACTACATTACTATTTTTAACAAAATCAAACTACATGATTGATATAATCAAATGTGATTGTTGTTGACCTATTTTGACTGGTGTTACATTCTCCCCCCGTTAGAATAATTTCGTCCCGAAATTTATCTTGTGGATGGGGTTTTATTAAATAGTTGGGGGTATTTTTGTTTCATCTGATCTTCATATTCCCAAGTAAATTCAGGTCCTCGTAAAGAGTTCCATCGAACTTTCACTATAGGAATACGACTTTGTTTTAATCATTTGGTGTATCGATCCATGATTTCGACAGGTTCCTCAATAAAGTTGAGTTTGGTATTGACTTGTATCTCGTCGAGAGGTACAGCAAGAGTGTCATCGAATAGACATCTTTTGAGATTTGACACGTGAAAAACATCGTGTACATTGCTTAGCTCTTGAGGTAACTTGATTTGGTATGCGACAAAACCAATTCTTGCTATCATTTCAAAAGGTCCTATATATCGTGGGTTTAGTTTGCCTCGTTTCCTGAATCGAATTACGACTTTCCAAGGAGAGACCTTTAACATTACTCTATCTCAAACATGGAATTCCAAAGGCTTACGTCATACGTCAGCATAGCTCTTCTGACGATCACGTGCTGCCTTTAATTAATCCTTAATTTGCACAATCTTTTGAGTTTGTCTCGTGGATTATTTATGGCTCGGCACATAAGGTATCACCTATATGTTCTCTGGCCAATTGTGTGTATCCAACTTCTCAGTGCAAAAACTACAGCTCCCAATTCAAGGTCATGGGTAGTGTAATTATTCTCATGCACCTTTACTTGTCGTGATGCGTAGGCGATAACTTTTCCTCTTTGCATCAACAGACATCCCAATCCTTGATTTGATGTGTCGCAGTATACGACGAAATCTTCCGTCCCATCTGGAAGGGATAGGATTGGTGCACTACACAACATTTGCTTTAGTTTCTGAAAAGTAGCTTCTTGTTTGTCTTCCCAGTTAAACTTCATATCCTTCTGGGTTAGTGTTGTAAGTGGCTTGGCTACCTTGGAGAAATTCTCTCTGAATCTACGGTAATAGCCAGTAAATCCTAAGAATTAACGCACTTCTGTTGACGTCTTTGGTTCTTCCCAATTCTTAATTCCTTCAATCTTGGAGGGTTGGACATGAATCCCTTTGTTACTAACTACATGTAAAAATTTGTACTTCTCTAATCCAAAATTCACATTCAGAGAATTTGGCGTACAACTTTTCTTTTCTTAGAAGTTCCAAGATTATTTGTAAGTGTTGACCGTGTTCTTCCTTGGTTCGTGAATATATCAATATATCATCGATAAACACTATCACGAATTTATCCAAGTACGGTTTGCAAACACCATTCATGAGGTCCATGAACATTGTTGGAGCGTTGGTCAATCCAAAGGCTTAGCTAGGAACTTAGATTGACCTTACCGAGTCCTAAATGTTGTTTTCAGAACCTCGTCTTCTTGTACTCCGAGTTGATGGTATCCTGATCTGAGATCTATCTTTAATCTTCTAGAATCTTCAGGTGTTTTAGTCTATCAGACACCGTATCCAAGTTTAGTTGTGCATCGGTCTGACCAAAATTAAACATATGTGATCAGTCTATGTTTAGTTGTGGTTCGTACCATGTACAATAAAACTCGACTAAGTAGTTTGACCTAAAACCTTGCGTTGAATTCTTATCGAGGGTTTGGGTTTTCTATATTTTTGGGTTATATACATGTGTTCTCATCGCGGAACTGAGTTCATACATAACTCTATATCTTTGTGTTTGTTGTATTCACGAGTATTATTAATTATTGTTTGTTACTTCAGGTCTAGCTGATAAGGCACCGGCTAGTCAGGACAGTCGGTGGGCAGGATCATTTTAGCATATAGCCGTTCTGAAATCCAGCAACCCAAATCGACATGTTTATCCTTGTCACCGCTCCCGTAAGTAGTCCTTCAGTAGTATAATTTAATAATACTTTTTATTTGTAAGTTAAGGGATATACCTAAACCTAACAGAGTAAGCCCTAAACTATAGTCGTGCTTTCCTAAGAAAGTACTAATTCACTATAGTTAATAGCTCTGATACCAATCTGTCACACCCCGGCCGTCGGGGTAAACACCGGGCGATGTAACGTCATTTCTTGTATCATAGTTTTCAACATCCTGAAAACACATGCATTTAAAAACACGTCAACATAAAGTTGGTGAGTCCACAGGTTTTGACTCCATATAAAGATAATACATTTTCCAAGTTCAAAAGTATAGTTTTGAAAGTATCATTTTGACTCTCCAACATTTAGCATATATAACCTAGGTATAAAAGTTTACTTACCAAATAAGTAGTTTACCTATAAGTCTCATATACTATGTATAAGTATTTGTAATTCCATACAAATGAAAGTTGCTACGTATAAATCTTATTTCAATTCTATACGAGTAAAACCGCTACGTATAAATCTTATTTCAATTCTATACGAGTAAAACCGCTACGTATAAATCTATTTCAATTCTATACGAGTATGTGTGTTAGGTATAATTATCTACTTAATATAGAAGTAGTATACCTACCGGTTTCTTGTACCTAGAGTATAAGTGTTTGGGAAACTTATACTTAACATTAATACTTGTATAAGGACAAAGTATAATGCTTCTAACAATTTGCTACCATGAGTCTGTAACCGCGGCCATATGACTAGTTTCAAACCTCTGCTTGATTCTACAAGTTTCGCACCTGGAGATAAGTTCCACATGTTTCATCAACGTCGGAACAATAAACAAACAAAAGGACATTTCGTCACTCGCACACGGTTTTGTTGTAGCTAGCAACCACGAGTGGGGTTGTAAACTCGTATCTTATTCATACACGACTTCCTCGCTCACACGGGATTAACGGTTACAGGTCAGAGGATTTTCCCTAAGATTTCCAATCTTAGTTGATGAATACAATAGCTCATGTAGACTTGTCGAGTTCCGTTAGTTCTAGTAGTAAAATCATATTCGTGTCTAAAACCCTAAGTTATTAGACTATGCTTTTAACATTACTCCTAATATTTATAATACTTAGGTAGTACAACAGCTATAATTAGAATTAAAACCAGGTTTTATCTTGACATAAAACCAATAATAACAACATATAACGTTCCTAGTTTTATCTTGACATAAAACTATCAATAACAATATATAACATACTAAGTTTTATCTTGACATAAAACTAACAATAACAACATATAACATACCAAGTTTTATCTTGACATAAAACCAATAATAGCAACATACTTGATAACTTAACATATGGAACTTCCGAATATTACTTCGGAACTATATCGCACACAAAATATATATAGAATCCTAAGTATAACTCAAGATCTACATTAATATACTACTATAAAAATAACATGCTAACAACTTTACGATAATTGTATACTTTCAAATATGAAAAAACTATATCCCAGTTATTATAACTATCTACGTTGATACTAATATACTATCATATAGACATAATAATAAAGTATATATAATATTTAGCATGCGTTTTCCCCCGAAAATATTAGCAAGTGGGGCTGTGAAACTCACCTTAGTAGCATGATTATAGAATCTAAACGGTCAGAGGCTCGTCGTTGTCAGGCTCGAGAAGGGAAAACGGCCTTCGGAAACGAGAGAGAATAAATTAGAAGGTGTAAGGATGGAATGAGCTTTTATCGCTATTTATAGGGTGTTCTGGGGCCATTCACGTCGTGAACATGATAGGTTCACGTCGTGAACTTCCATGAGTCATCCCATAGCCTTTACGCGTGTTTTCTAGCTCCGATTAGTGTCTGTAGACTCCTCACGTCGTGAATTTTTGATGCTCACGTCGTGAGTTCAGTCAAATTAGGGTTTCTGACAGCTGCATCTTCGGAAAGCCATAACTTTTGCATACGAACTCCGTTTTCGACGTTCTTTATATGCACGCGTAGGTAATTCCGAGTACTACGACTTTTATTTAGAATCTAATAGCTAAATCTAAGTCTATTTTAAATCCCTCTTGTTATAAGGCATTATAGCGTTAGAATTTATCATAACTTCTTCACGCTAATTCAGATTTAGATGTTCTCTATATTTTTCAAATCGTATGGCATTATACTTTGATTTATACTATAAAGTATGTATGAAAATTCATATTTATATTAGAATTATCATGAAATACATAGTAAGTTTACTACATTACTAGTTTTAACAAAATCACATGACATGATTGATATAATCAAATGTGATTGTTGTTGACCTATTTTGACTGGTGTTACATTCTCCCCCCGTTAGAATAATTTCGTCCCGAAATTTATCTTGTGGATGGGGTTTTATTAAATAGTTGGGGGTATTTTTGTTTCATCTGATCTTTATATTCCCAAGTAAATTCAGGTCCTCGTAAAGAGTTCCATCGAACTTTCACTATAGGAATAGGACTTTGTTTTAATCATTTGGTGTATCGATCCATGATTTCGACAGGTTCCTCTACAAAGTTGAGTTTGGTATTGACTTGTATCTCGTCGAAAGGTACAACAAGAGTGTCATCGAATAGACATCTTTTGAGATTTGACACGTGAAAAACATCGTGTACATTGCTTTGCTCTTGAGGTAACTTGATTTGGTATGCGACAAAACCAATTCTTGTTATCATTTCAAAAGGTCCTATATATCGTGGGTTTAGTTTGCCTCATTTCCTGAATCGAATTACGACTTTCCAAGGAGAGAACTTTAACATTACTCTATCTCAAACATGGAATTCCAAAGGCTTACGTCATACGTCAGCATAGCTCTTCTGACGATCACGTGCTACCTTTAATCAATCCTTAATTTGCACAATCTTTTTGAGTTTGTCTCGTGGATTATTTCTGGCTCGGCACATAAGGTATCACCTATATGTTCTCTGGCCAATTGTGTGTCTACAACTTCTCAGTGCAAAAACTACAGCTCCCAATTCAAGGTCATGGGTAGTGTAATTATTCTCATGCACCTTTACTTCTCGTGATGCGTAGGCGATAACTTTTCCTCTTTGCATCAACACACATCCGAATCCTTGATTTGATGTGTCGCAGTATACGACGAAATCTTTCATCCCATCTGGAAGGGATAGGATTGGTGCACTACACAACATTTGCTTTAGTTTCTGAAAAGCATCTTCTTGTTTGTCTTCCTAGTTGAACTTCATATCCTTCTGGGTTAGTGTTGTAAGTGGCTTGGCTACCTTGGAGAAATTCTCTCTGAATCTACGGTAATAGCCAGTAAATCCTAAGAATTAACGCACTTCTGTTGACGTCTTTGGTGCTTCCCAATTCTTAATTCCTTCAATCTTGGAGGGTTGGACATGAATCCCTTTGTTACTAACTACATGTAAAAATTTGTACTTCTCTAATCCAAAATTCACATTCAGAGAATTTGGCGTACAACTTTTCTTTTCTTAGAAGTTCCAAGATTATTTGTAAGTGTTGACCGTGTTCTTCCTTGGTTCGTGAATATATCAATATATCATCGAGAAACACTATCACGAATTGATCCAAGTACGGTTTGCAAAAACTATTCATGAGGTCCATGAACATTGTTGGAGCGTTGGTCAATCCAAAGGCTTAGTTAGGAACTTAGATTGACCATACCGAGTCCTAAATGTTGTTTTCAGAACCTCGTCTTCTTGTACTCCGAGTTGATGGTATCCTGATCTGAGATCTATCTTTAATCCTCTAGAATCTTCAGGTGTTTTAGTCTATCAGACACCGTATCCAAGTTTAGTTGTGCATAGGTCTGACCAAAATTAAACATAGGTGATCAGTCTACGTTTAGTTGTGGTTCGTACCATGTACAATAAAATTCGACTAAGTAGTTTGACCTAAAACCTTGCGTTGAGTTCTTATCGAGGGTTTGGGTTTTCTATATTTTTGGGTTATATACATGTGTTCTCATCGCGGAACTGAGTTCATACATAACCCTATATCTTTGTGTTTGTTGTATTCACGAGTATTATTAATTATTGTTTGTTACTTCAGATCTAGCTGAGAAGGCACCAGCCAGTCAGGATAGTCGGTGGGCAGGATCATTCTAGCATATAGCCGTTCTGAAATCCAGCAACCCAAATCGACATGTTTATCCTTGTCACCACTCACGTAAGTAGTCCTTCAGTAGTATAATTTAATAATACTTTTTCTTTGTAAGTTAAGGGATATACCTAAACCTAACAGAGTAAGCCCTAAACTATAGTTGTGCTTTCCTAAGAAAGTACTAATTCACTATAGTTAATAGCTCTGATACCAATCTGTCACACCCCGGCCGTCGGCGGAAACACCGGGCGATGTAACGTCATTTCTTGTATCATAGTTTTCAACATCCTGAAAACACATGCATTTAAAAATACGTCAAAATAAAGTTGGTGAGTCCACAGGTTTTGACTCCATATAAAAATAATACATTTTCCAAGTTCAAAAGTATAGTTTTGAAAGTATCATTTTGACTCTCCAACGTTTAGCATATATAACCTAGGTATAAAAGTTTACTTACCAAATAAGTAGTTTACCTATAAGTCTCATATACTATGTATAAGTATTTGTAATTCCATACAAACGAAAGTTGCTATGTATAAATCTTATTTCAATTCTATACGAGTAAAACCGCTACGTATAAATCTTATTTCAATTCTATACGAGTAAAACCGCTACGTATAAATCTATTTCAATTCTATACGAGTATGTGTGTTAGGTATAATTATCTACTTAATATACAAGTAGTATACCTACCAGTTTCTTGTACCTAGAGTATAAGTGTTTGGGAAACTTATACTTAACATTAATACTTGTATAACGACAAAGTATAATGCTTCTAACAATTTGCTACCATGAGTCCGTAACCGCGGCTATATGACTAGTTTCAAACCTCTGATTGATGCTACAAGTTTTGCATCTTGAGATAAGTTCCACACACATCATCAACGTCGGGACAATAAACAAGAAAAAGGACAGTTTGTCACTCGCACACGGTTTTTGTTGTAGCTAGCAACCACGAGTGGGGTTGTCAACTCGTATCTTATTCATACACGACTTCCTCTCTCACACGGGATTAACGGTTACAGGTGAGAGGATCTTCCCTAATATTTCCAATCATAGTTGATGAATACAATAGCTCATGTAGACTTGTCGAGTTCCGTTAGTTTTAGTAGTAAATTCATATTCGTGTCTAAAACCCTAAGTTATTAGACTATGCTTTTAACATTACTCCTAATATTTATAATACTTAGGTAGTACAACAGCTATAATTAGAATTAAAACCAGGTTTTATCTTGACATAAAACCAATAATAACAACATATAACGTTCCTAGTTTTATCTTGACATAAAACTATCAATAACAATATATAACATACTAAGTTTTATCTTGACATAAAACTAACAATACCAACATATAACATACCAAGTTTTATCTTGACATAAAACCAATAATAGCAACATACTTTATAACTTAACATATGGAACTTCCGAATATAACTTCGGAACTATATCGCACACAAAATATATATAGAATCCTAAGTATAACTCAAGATCTACATTAATATACTACTATAACAATAACATGCTAACAACTTTACGATAGTTGTATACTTTCAAATATGAAATAACTATATCCCAGTTATTATAATTATCTACGTTGATACTAATATACTATCATATAGACATAATAATAAAGTATATATAATATTTAGCATGCGTTTCCCCCCGAAAATATTAGAAAGTGGGGCCGTGAAACTCACCTTAGTAGCATGATTATAGAATCTAAACGGTCAGAGGCTCGTCGTTGTCAGGATCGAGAAGGGAAAACGGCCTTCGGAAACGGGAGAGAATGAAAGGAGAAGGTGTAAGGATTGAATGAGCTTTGATCACTATTTATAGGGTGTTCTGGGGCCATTCACGTCGTGACCATGATAGGTTAACGTTGTGAACTTCCATGAGTCATCCCATAGCCTTTACGCGTGTTTTCTAGCTCCGATTAGTGTCTGTAGACTCCTCACGTCGTGAATTTTTGATGCTCACGTCGTGAGTTCAGTCAAATTAGGGTTTCTGACAGCTGCATCTTCGGAAAGCCATAATTTTTGCATACGAACTCCGTTTTCGACGTTCTTTATATGCACGCGTAGGTAATTCCGAGTACTACGACTTTTGCTTAGACTCCAATAGCTAATTCTGTCTCTATTTTAAATCCCTATTGTTATAAGGAATTATAGCGTTAGAATTTATCATAACTTCTTCACGCGAATTCAGATTTAGATGTTCTTTATATTTTTCGAATAGTATGGATGTATACTTTGATTTATACTATAAAGTATGTATGAAAATTCATATTTATATTAGAATTATCATGAAATACATAGTAAGTTTACTACATTACTAGTTTTAACAAAATCACATTACATGATTGATATAATCAAATGTGATTGTTGTTGACCTATTTTGACTGGTGTTACATTCTCCCCCCGTTAGAATAATTTCGTCCCGAAATTTATCTTGTGGATGGGGTTTTATTAAATAGTTGGGGGTATTTTTGTTTCATATGATCTTCATATTCCCAAGTAAATTCAGGTCCTCGTAAAGAGTTCCATCGAACTTTCACTATGGGAATACGACTTTGTTTTAATCATTTGGTGTATCGATCCATGATTTCGACAGGTTCTTCTACAAAGTTAAGTTTGGTATTGACTTGTATCTCATCGAGAGGTACAACAAGAGTGTCATTGAATAGACATCTTTTGAGATTTGACACGTGAAAAACATCGTGTACATTGCTTAGCTCTTGAGGTAACTTGATATGGTATGCGACAAAACCAATTCTTGCTATAATTTCAAAAGGTCCTATATATCGTGCGTTTAGTTTGCCTCGTTTCCTGAATCGAATTACGACTTTCCAAGGAGAGACCTTTAACATTACTTTATCTCAAACATGGAATTCCAAAGGCTTACGTCATACGTCAGCATAGCTCTTCTGACGATCACGTGCTGCCTTTAATCCATCCTTAATTTGCACAATCTTTTGAGTTTGTCTCTTGGATTATTTCTGGCTCGGCACATAAGGTATCAACTATATGTTCTCTGGCCAATTGTGTGTCTCCAACTTCTCAGTGCAAAAACTACAGCTCCCAATTCAAGGTCATGGGTAGTGTAATTATTCTCATTAACCTTTACTTGTCGTGATGCGTAGGCGATAACTTTTACTCTTTGCATCAACACACATCCCAATCCTTGATTTGATGTGTCGTAGTATACGACGAAATCTTCCGTCCCATCTGGAAGGGATAGGATTGGTGCACTACACAACATTTGCTTTAGTTTCTGAAAAGCAGCTTCTTGTTTGTCTTCCCAGTTGAACTTCATATCCTTCTGGGTTAGTGTTGTAAGTGGCTTGGCTACCTTGGAGAAATTCTCTCTGAATCTACGGTAATAGCCAGTAAATCCTAAGAATTAACGCACTTCTGTTGACGTCTTTGGTGCTTCCCAATTCTTAATTCCTTCAATCTTAGAGGGTTGGACATGAATCCCTTTGTTACTAACTACATGTAAAATTTGTACTTCTCTAATCCAAAATTCACATTCAGAGAATTTGGCATACAACTTTTCTTTTCTTAGAAGTTCCAAGATTATTTGTAAGTGTTGACCGTGTTCTTCCTTGGTTCGTGAATATATCAATATATCATCGATAAACACTATCACAAATTTATCCAAGTACGGTTTGTAAACACTATTCATGAGGTCCATGAACATTGTTGGAGCGTTGGTCAATCCAAAGGCTTAGCTAGGAACTTAGTTTGACCATACCGAGTCCTAAATCTTGTTTTCAGAACCTCGTCTTCTTGTACTCCGAGTTGATGGTATCTTGATCTGAGATCTATCTTTAATCTTCTAGAATCTTCAGGTGTTTTAGTCTATCAGACACCGTATCCAAGTTTAGTTGTGCATCGGTCTGACCAAAATTAAACATAGGTGATCAGTCTACGTTTACTTGTGGTTCGTACCATGTATAATAAAACTCGACTAAGTAGTTTGACCTAAAACCTTGCGTTGAATTCTTATCGAGGGTTTGGGTTTTCTATATTTTTGGGTTATATACATGTGTTCTCATCGCGGAACTGAGTTCATACATAACTCTATATCTTTGTGTTTGTTGTATTCACGAGTATAATTAATTATTGTTTGTTACTTCAGGTCTACCTGATAAGGCACCGGCCAGTCAGGACAGTCGGTGGGCAGGATCATTTTAGCATATAGCCGTTCTGAAATCCAGCAACCCAAATCGACATGTTTATCCTTGTCACCGCTCCCGTAAGTAGTCCTTCAGTAGTATAATTTAATAATACTTTTTATTTGTAAGTTAAGGGATATACCTAAACCTAACAGAGTAAGCCCTAAACTATAGTCGTGCTTTCCTAAGAAAGTACTAACTCACTATAGTTAATAGCTCTGATACCAATCTGTCACACCCCGGCCGTCGGCGGAAACACCGGACGATGTAACGTCATTTATTGTATCATAGTTTTCAACTTCCTGAAAACACATGTATTTAAAAATACGTCAACATAAATTTGGTGAGTCCACAGGTTTTGACTCCATATAAAAATAATACATTTTCCAAGTTCAAAAGTATAGTTTTGAAAGTATCATTTTGAGCCTCCAACGTTTAGCTTATATAACTTAGGTATAAAAGTTTACTTACCAAATAAGTAGTTTACCTATAAGTCTCATATACTATGTATAAGTATTATTAATTCCATACAAACAAAAGTTGCTACGTATAAATCTTATTTCAATTCTATACGAGTAAAACCGCTACGTATAAATCTTATTTCAATTCTATACGAGTAAAACCGCTACGTATAAATCTATTTCAATTTTATACGAGTATGTGTCTTAGGTATAATTATCTACTTAATATACAAGTAGTATACCGACCAGTTTCTTGTACCTAGAGTATAAGTGTTTGGGAAACTTATACTTAACATTAATACTTGTATAACGACAAAGTATAATGCTTCTAACAATTTGCTACCATGAGTCCGTAACCGCGGCTATATGACTAGTTTCAAACCTCTGCTTGATGCTATAAGTTTCGCATCTTGAGATAAGTTCCACACGCTTCATCAACGTCGGAACAATAAACAAACAAAAGGACAGTTCGTCACTCGCACACGGTTTTGTTGTAGCTAGCAACCACGATTGGGGTTGTCAACCCATATCTTATTCATACACGACTTCCTCGCTCATACGGGATTAACGGTTTCAGGTCAGAGCATTTTCCATAAGATTTCCAATCTTAGTTGATGAATACAATAGCTCATGTAGACTTGTCGAGTTCCGTTAGTTCTAGTAGTAAAATCATACTCGTGTCTAAAACCCTAAGTTATTAGACTATGCTTTTAACATTACTCCTAATATTTATAATACTTAGGTAGTACAACAGCTATGATTAGAATTAAAACTAGGTTTTATATTGACATAAAACCAATAATAACAACATATAACGTTCCTAGTTTTATCTTGACATAAAACTATCAATAACAATATATACCATACTAAGTTTTATCTTGACATAAAACTAACAACAACAACATATAACATACCAAGTTTTATCTTGACATAAAACCAATAATAGCAACATACTTTATAACTTAACATATAGAACTTCCGAATATAACTTCGGAACTATATCGCACAAAAAATATATATAGAATCCTAAGTATAACTCAAGATCTACATTAATATACTACTATAACAATAACATGCTAACAACTTTACGATAGTTGTATACTTTCAAATATGAAATAATTATATCCCGGTTATTATAACTATCTACGTTGATACTAATATACTATCATATAGACATAATAATAACGTATATATAATATTTAGCATGCATTTCCCCCCGAAAATATTAGAAAGTGGGGCCGTGAAACTCACCTTAGTAGCGTGATTATAGAATCTAAACGGTCAGAGGCTCGTCATTGTCAGGCTTGAGAAGGGAAAACGGCCTTCGGAAACGAGAGAGAATGAAAGGAGAAGGTGTAAGGATTGAATGAGCTTTGATCGCTATTTATAGGGTGTTCTGGGGCCATTCACGTCGTGAACATGATAAGTTCACGTCGTGAACTTCCATGAGTCATCCCATAGCCTTAACCCGTGTTTTCTAGCTCCGATTAGTGTCTGTTGACTCCTCACGTCGTGAATTTTTGATTCTCACGTCGTGAGTTCAGTCAAATTAGGGTTTCTGACAGCTGCATCTTCGGAAAGCCATAACTTTTGCATACGAACTCCGTTTTCGGCGTTCTTTATATGCACGCGTAGGTAATTCCGAGTACTACGACTTTATTTTAGACTCCAGTAGCTAATTCTAAGTCTATTTTAAATCCCTCCTGTTATAAGGAATTATAGCGTTAGAATTTATCATAACTTCTTCACGCGAATTCAGATTTAGATGTTCTCTATATTTTTCGAATCGTATGGATGTATACTTTGATTTATACTATAAAGTATGTATGAAAATTCATATTTATATTATAATTATCATGAAATACATAGTAAGTTTACTACATTACCAGTTTTAACAAAATCACATTACATGATTGATATAATCACATGTGATTGTTGTTGACCTATTTTGACTGGTGTTAGAGTACTAGGCTTAGAACTCATTCGAATGACCCTTAACAAGGCTAAAAGGCAATAGAAATGAGTCTGACTTTTGGTTGATTGGATTGACTTTACAAGATAGAAATTTTCGGTTTGTCACATCATCCCCCCGTTGTGCTCCTGGGTTGTGCTCCTCTGAATGGCTGAATACCCACTCGTAGACCTGGACAACTTTTCCCTATATCTCATGATTGGATTCGTACCTGGTCCATCTATCATTACCTCGTGTATACAAGTCGTATAAAATTAAGATTAGTAAGACGGTCGTATGTGCGATTCTGCCCCAAGTCCACAACCAAACAAGGAACATGAGATAGGGCGGAAACACACATACTAAGTCTGCGTAATCATAATTATATACCACCCTCGTGTATGCACTTAATAATGATAGGTGGGCTGTATTCGTCCTTAGCCTCTGTGCTTGAACTTGATCTGTTGGACGAGTGGTAGTTCGGGAAGGCCTACTGAAGATACGGTGTTAAGGTTTCGGAAGGAAAAGTACTCCTCGCATGAGTACTTCGGGGTTTAGAAGCCAAGAGACAAAACTGAGGTCTAGGTCGGGTTGTCGTTACTAATGACTAGGGTTTCGTGAACTTGATGGTTAAGGTGATGGAAACATATGAACTTATTATGGTGAGGACCACACCAATTCATGACGAATGATAGCAACGGACTCTTTACTAAGCAAAATTTTGGCCGATTTAAAAGAAACGTTTGTTATGTGATGATGTATCTCTAGTGTGCTCGACAATGTACTCTGTGTAAACTTTCTAGTGCTTTCTGTTTTCTCCTTGATGTTGACACTTCCACGTATCGTACCGCGATGAGCGAGTACTTACAGTGAAAGTGCTTTGATAACTAATGTCGGTACTTTCTATTACGATCCTCCTCGGTACCACTATGATCGCTTGGCATATACCAATTATGCATAATTAAGATGAATAAGACACTCGACTGAGTAACTCTGCCCTAAATCCACAACCAAACAAGGAACAGGAGATAAGGCAGAATCACTCACTCTAAGTCTGCAACATCTTAACTATGCACAACCCTGATGTACATACTAAGCCACCATAGCTCCCCTGCACGGACCCTTTAGTTCTCTTGTGAATATTGTGACTTGTTCATATAAGTGAGTTATTATAATTACTTTTAAATGTTTTCCCCACGTTTTAATCTTATATAGATATAAATTAAATTTTACAGTAATTAGTTTATTTCGAAAACGTATCGCTGCTTGCTGGCGACTCCGGGGTAGATTCTCCTGCGGTGATCATCATAATTCGTCCATCCGCTCCTGAGTTCTTTGTTATTGGGCAGTCCTTCTTATAGTGTCCATTCTCACCACAACCATAGCAGGCTTGGTTTTCTTCAACTCTGGGGACTTGGGAGATCGATTGAGTTGGTGCCCTGTAGAACTGGGCAGTGTGTCCCATTCTGTGGCAGTTCAGGCACTACATTTCCCGACATACTCGATTGTGGTGATAGTTGCACTTTCCACACTTCGGGAGAGTTCCAACATATCGACTGGCAGATGCTGGAGTAGCAGGTGTTGTGGCGGCATATATAGTACTCTTTTGTTGCTCCTGTGGGGGTTCCTGTGTTGTTCGCTTCTTTCTCCTGTTCTCCGACTTCCGTTTATAGTCCTCACCCTTCGATGGCTCGAGAACGGGGACTACCACACCATGGCGGACTCCATGGTCAATGAGTTGCTGAGCCAGGCATTTGGCGCTATCGAATGTAGTTGGGTTAGAAGATAATACATCTCCTAGAATCGGGGAAGATAAACCCCAGATGTACCTTTCTATCTTCTTACTCTTCGGGGTAACCATCCTGGGGCATAGTGCTGCCAGGTCGCTAAACCTGTCAGTATAGGTCACTATGTCTGAGCCGACCATGGTGTGCTCCCATAGTTCTTGTTCCAGCTTTTGAACTTCGCCCCTCGGGCAATATTATTCCAACATCATCTCTTTTAGGTTCTCCAAACCTATTGAGTTAGCCACTGATAGGGTTAGTGATTTAACATGACTATTCCACCATGTTAGGGCCCTGTCGGAGAAGGTGCAGGCAGCAAACTTCACTTTGCTCCCTTCTGGGCACGAACATATTGCGAAGACCGAATCTGTTTTCTCGAACCATCGCATCAGAGCAATGACTCCCCCATTTCCATTAAAGGATTTGGGTTTGCAGTTCATGATTTATGTGTATGAACACTCATGTGGGTGTCCGTTACTACTACCTTGGGCGTAGTTAACACCCGATCCACTCCCAATATTACCGGTCGTGTTGAATGGAGCTAGGGCAGCCGTAATAGCTGCAGCCACTGCAGCTTGAAGAGCTGCTAGATCGAATTGTGGAGGAGGTAGTGGTGTTTGAGTTGGAGTTATCGAAGTAGTGCGTCTCGCGGATCGACGTGGAGGCATCTTGCTAAAAAGAATACAAAGATGAGGTGGAAATAAGTCCATAGCAGTGGTTATATGCCGAAAGCTAAATGACAAAGTTATCCTAGTTCTTAGTGTATCTAGTTCTGGCTTTCTTAGGGTTCTGGAAACAATTCATAAAGGAGTCTATACAAAATAAACTTTATGAATTAGAATTGGCTATCCTCGAATGAATTTCTGTGAATTGAATAACTGTTACCAGTTGCATGAAGAGAAGAAAATAATCCTAACACATAACGTGAGCAGTGTATTCACTAGCTCACTAAGTTTATCAAGGTTATTATTTATTAGTGTGATGTATAAGACGTTTTGGTTACTTCGGTTTATCCCTCCTTTGAAAAACTCTACATGAACCTCTTCTTGTTCCTCCTTGACTCTTTTGCTGACTACTATAAGGATGCGGTTACATCTATCTGGGTTTGTCGTGCGAGAATGGAAGTTTCTAAAGAATCTATGAGATTAAGTAAAACATTATGGGGTGATCCTTACAGGTTCCTCCCATAATTGCGTAGTGTATACAAGTTGAATATAATTTAAGATTAAATAGACCTTAGAATAAGTGATCCTACTCCAAAACCACAACCAAACAAGGAATAGGAAGTAGAGCATAGATCACAAATTCTAAGTCTATAAAATCTCAATTATATAAAACCTTGGGAGCATACAATCCAAAATTATAGACCTATCCGTAAGGGTCTTTTAAATTATCACATAAGTTATTTATATAGTGCCTAAAATACTCCTATAGTATTTTAATGTAATGAACTTGGTATGTTTTAAACTTGTTGTTTTGTTATAGTATCAGAAAATACTCCCATAGTATCTTATCTTTATGTTCTGATCTACACATCCCTTGAATAGAGTTAGGTAAGTTTTAAGACTGTTGCAACACCACATCACTCCCAAACACATGTCGGTCACATCTAAAATGAATATAGTTGATCAGGCTATATTGATCCCATATATCATTACATAACTGTCCAGGTTTGACCGGAGTGTTCAACCTTTAAATACTTTTGTTCTGTTCTTCTTGTAATACTTGTTCTAGTATGGATATATTTATAAGCATGTATGTATACTTTTATAAGGTATTGTTATATATTTAAAATATATTATTATCCGAAGCACTTCGGCCCCATTGCATTTATAGTTGTATATCTTTTATCGGTTGATATACTTAGTTCACGATAAACAATGCTCTGATACCAATCTGTCACACCCCCAAACCGGAACGGCGGAAACGTTCGGGGGCGGAGGACGTCATGTTCAGTATCACAAGACATGCATCATAGTAATCAAAGTAACAAACAACCATTTCATTAGAAAGAAAGTTTTTACAAAGTATGTGGTTCACATAAGATAGACTACAAAAGTAAATAACAAGACAAGACTTGAAGCTACTATGCTCCATCTTCTGAATCCCAGTGCGCGTACCTGTCTACTGGTTTCCTAAGAATACAAGTTATTTTGAAAGAGTAGATCAGCATTTAAGCTGGTGAGTTCATAAGTATTTTAGTGACGTAATGTAAGTTGTAAGTTCTCTTAGAAAAGTTCGCATGTTCCTCCAGAAAATCCTATATCTTCTGATATGATGAAAAGTTAAGTAAAAATGACTCTACAATCCCTTCTATGAGTACTAAACATTTACAAGTTATATAAAACCCTTAGTAAACAAACAATCGATTGTGTGTATCTGCCCTAAGCCCACAACCAAACAAGGAACATGAAATGAGGCGGAAGTCACACATCCCATTGTTTGTTAGATCTTGGTTGTATATAACCCTGGTGTATTCATTTGGTACTCATGGAGTTAACTGTAAAAGTTCCTTTATATTTGATGAAAATAATTCCTTTAGTAAAAATGGTAACCACAATAGCTCCTTCTATAATCACTTAGTTTACACAAGTTATATATAGCCTAATATCGAACGGATAGTTAATTTTCTGAATCTGCCCGATGCCCATAACCAAACAAGGAACAGGAAGTAAGGCGGAAAACACACATCCAACTACCTATCGGATATTACTTATATATAACCCTGATGTGTAAAATAGGGTGTTATAGAATTAACCACTAAAGGTCCTTTAAGTTATACTGGTTTAATAAAATGGATTGAACCCTTCTACGGATAAGTTTCTAGTTTTGTTTACCAAATATTCTATTTGAAAAGTATGTTTTGTACTATAAAACGGTGTATTGAATTTGTATACTATGACGTGACCCATACCTGGTACTCCTTCTGATTACTTGATGCATATGGAATATATATATATATATATATATATATATATATATATATATATATATATATATATATATATATATATATATATGGCTAAGATCGAATAGATAGTTGACTGGGTGAATCTGCTCTAAGCTCACAACCAAACAAGGAACAGGAAATGAAGCGGAAAGCACACATCCTACTACATGTCCGATTCGATTAATATATATCCTTGATGTATCTATCGAGGAATCATAAAGTTAGCATTATAGTCCCCTTCTAACTGAATGTTCGTGTTACTAGTAAGTTATGTAGTGTTGTTCTATAGTTTGGACGATTACTAGGAGTAATGAAATCTTGCACTCTTAACGCCTCAGTCTATAATGCTGTGAGTTTTGTATATATTTATGTGTTTTATTTATTAATATCCGGTACTTTGTAGATGTACCCTTTATAAATAAGTATGGTACTTTGTAGATGTACCCCATATATAACTCTGGTACTTTGTAGACGTACCCCATATATATATATATATATATATATATATATATATATATATATATATATATATAAATCATGGCATATTGTAGATGCACCATATATATATATATATATAACCTTATACCTTGTTTATTATCATATTTTGTTTAGAACAATGAGTTAATGTTACATTCCCTTCCTAGGTTACTGGTAATTTATTGTATAAGTATGTAAATCATGATTTGTTCTTCTGTTGTAGTATTAGTATGTTGCTCCCTGTACTAGTTATAGTATGTTCCTCCCTGTAATAGTTATAGTATGTTCCTCCCTGTACTAGCTACAGTATGTTCCTCCCTGTACTAGCAATAGTATGAACTGAACCCCTAAACTATACCTATTATAGTTTACTAGTATCTTTACTTTGAACTGTTACTGACTTGAAGAAAAGACTCATTTATCTACTGGGTTATGATTGTACTTTAAAAACGAAGTTTTATTAACAATAAAGTAACATAACTTTAAAAGAGGTTTTGAAATTATTTGATCACTTATTAACACAAAAGCAATCCTTTTAAAATGATGTTTATCTCAAAACATTTACACAATTAACATTGTGTTCAACTTGTATTCCCCCCTTAAAAGCATTTAAAACATTTAAAAGATTGATTATAGGGCTATGAACTCACCTTATGTGGGTGATTCAATTGATGATTCGCGGAAGGATAGGAAGTTCCACGAATGAAGTCCCGAGGCAAACAAGTCCTAATTGACATGTAATGCCATATATAGGCATGTAATTAGTTTTTAACCCCACTAATATGAAAGGAAACACCCTTAGGGACTAGGAAACACTTGAAATGGAGTGTGACAATCATATGTGATTGTCTAAAGGGTGTTTACAACCAAAGGGAAGTGTGTTCACGGCCACACTTGAGTTCACGGCCATGGAAGATGAGTTCCAAAGGAGGTCAGTTTATGGTCATGGGAGATTAGTTTACGGCCATGGGAGATTAGTTTATGGCCAATGAAGATCATGAGAAGGGTTTACGGCCAAGGTAGATTGCATGGCCGTAAACTCTCCTAAATGATGAAATTTGGATCTTGGTTCAAGCTTAAAGGGTGTTTGTTTCATGAGCCTTCAAGAGTTCCTAGTGTTTAACAAGAATATGGAAGGATACTTACAATTTGGAAGCCCTTGGGAGTTCACGGCGACCAAGAACAAGTAGGTGTTCTCGGTGTTCTTGGTGAAAGGATGAAGACTTGAAGATCTTGAAGTAGAAGTGATGAATTCAAGGCTAGAACAGAGGGGTTGTTAAGCATGAACAAGTAAAGGATGAGATGTTTACGTTTTGGGAGTGAAATGAGAGCTTTCACTTGATGATACTTGAGATAGAAAGGGTAGTTTGCGGCTTGGACTTTAAGAAATGAAGGAAAATGAAGCAAATTCTCCTATAAGGAGGATAGTTCACGGCCACCAAGAGTTTATGGCCGTAAACTCCTAGTTTGAGGCCGTAAACTCCTTGTGATGTAGTTTCCAGCTTTATTTCAACTTGAAGAACTTAAGCTGACACATTCATACACTCAATCCTTAAGTGTACTAGGCTTAGAACTCATTAGAGTGACCCTTAACAAGAGTAAAAGGAAATAGAAATGATTCTGACTTTTGGTTGATTTGATTGACTTTAAAAAATAGTAATTTTTGGGTTGTCACAAATACCCCTTCTGGTTGACAAGGTGCCCAAGAGTTTGCACCTCGTGCAACCAAAACTCACATTCTTACTCTTCCATGTTGTGAACTGAAGGCCTTAATCTTCACTCTGGCTGACGAATCCTTATTCCTACTTTCATTCTTACAGTATCATTGAACTCTAACCGAATACAACCCATGCGAGAAATGCAATTCTCTTGAACATCCAAGGACCAACTACTTCTACATCTAACACCCGCAACTGACATCACCATCTTCGTGCTACTAATCATGTCTTAGCAACAGTAATGCCTTGAACTCCAAAGTTCATCCATAGACAATCGTCAAACATACCTGAACCATGATAGAACCACTGAATGGTGACTTCACTGGAGAACCATCCCACTAATTCCTGACCAAGGATCTCCCTAATAATACCCCTGCACAAATCTCGACAAAGATCCAGAATGATAAGGGTACACGCGGAACCTACTTCAGAAGATGCGTCCCTATGTGCGTTCATCAAGGACTTTTCGGCATGCAGGATGGCATATATGATCCTTGATAACCCAAACATTAGCACTTTATCAGAAAACCGACCCGAGATCTGACTTATCCAAACTCACTCACAACTCCAAAGCGATACGTATTCCCAACATCCACCTAATAGCAGTAGAAGATGACATACTCGCAACATCAGGAGGAATACTAATCACCTTCAGCTGACATGATGCCACACCTGTGGCACCCTAAACCCTTGGAGTGACAAACTCCCTTTTGCACTTTCTCGTACGTGCTGCACTGACTCCAGCCCTACTAGCCTTTCACCCGATGATCATAAGTCATGGGTCTTTTCCCGAGACCCTCTACTATACACACCTGGCACAAACCTCTCTTCTCAAGTTCTCCAAATCAATCTCGCATCTGGAATTTCTTGGAAATCATATTCTTCAGGGTCTGACACCCTGTCACACTCACTAGCTCGCTTGCCAATGGCTAAGCTGCAACAACTGGAACATCCTCTTTCCCCAAACCAGGTCACAAACTCTTCCCCGAAGCTTCTCAGATTCTCCAAGACTCTCACGGATTCGAGTATGAAACCTGTGCTTTCAGTAGTACGGGCATAATACTACCTTCCACACCTATCTATACTTTCCTCAGCAATCCTCCTGAATCCTCCAAGTCGCTTCCTCAAATAGATACACCCAAGTCTCACTGAAGCTTACTACTACCCCACTGAAACATTTCCTAGGCTTTCCTAGGTTCCCGAACCCACCCAGTCCTCAGTTGTTGAAGGACTTCTCACTAATGTCAACTAGCTACCTCATGAATATAGCCACATGCGGCAGAGATTAGGTAATCCTTCGGGTAAAAGACTCATCCCTAGAACGGTTGGACTCAAACAAGAGCTGCGCAATAGGTTCAAATCTATCACTCTGAATTTATCCAGTCTGTGCCACATGTGACTTAACATATTCACTTAATAACTAGCTCCCATTAATAAGAGTCCCATAAGGCACAAGGTAAGCAGTATTCTAACAATTAAAATCTAACCAACATATTCCAAACAAATCATTCTATCCTCTTATCAGGAATCAATACTAGCACGTAATTTCAAAGGCTCATATAATTAGGCATAACCTAAACAGGCTATCCTATCACTAACTGGTCATTACTAACATGCAAGTCTACAAGCACATACAATAGGCATATAAGGCATCCTCCTAGATCCTTAGCCCTAATCTAGCATGTATTTCTCATAATCATATCATAACATGTATTGGTATCTTGGGGAAAACTTACTTGAGCTCGGCTGATTGCACGCATCACACACCTTGTTCTTTTCAAAGTTCTTTTCTCTTTTTCAAATTCTTTTCAAACTTTTTTTATAAAATGTTTTGAAATTTTTAATACCAAGTCCTCAGTTTTGAGATACTATGACTTATGTTTTGATATGATGATTTTAATAACTCTGGTTTATACATGATTTAAAAATAAAATTTTTGGGACCGTATTTTATGAGTGTTACAGCACATTTGACATCCATTCGATAAACGTCGAAATCTTTATGAGCTGCATAAGCAAGAAAAATTTGTACTGCCTCGAATATTGCAACATGGGCAAAGGTTTCCCCTTAATCGATACCTTCTTGTTGAGAATAACCTTTGACGACTAATCTTGCTTTATTTCAAATAACATTGCCTTTTTTATCAGTTTTATTTTTAAAAATCCATTTTAGATCAATTAACGAAAAATCCTTTGGTTTAGGAATTAACCTCCAAACTTTATTTCGTTCGAATTCAGAAAGTTCAGATTGTACTACAACAACCCAATCAAAGTGTTCTAATGTAATCTTTACTGTTTTAGGTTCTAGATTTGAAATGAACACTTTAAACATGTCGTATTCTTGATGAACATTCAACACTTAATTTTTGGCTCGAATCTGGGCTCATGTCAAGACACTATAGTTTGGATCACCAAGAACCTGCTCCTTTAGATGATCTCTTGTCCATTTAACAATCGGTGGATATGGAGGATCAATATCGAAAGGCGCATCTTCGAAAATATCATCTGCTTCTGAGCCTTCTCCTGTAATCGAGATATTGTTAGTTGCATCAAGAAAATCATTAGTTTTATCATTGTTATGATTAGGATTATATCCACTTGGCTTCCCCTCGACCAATGAATTTGAGATGTGATGCTCCCCCTAAACATCAACATGGTTCAGCACACGCTCCCGCTCAACTTGAGTTGTAGTTGACATATTCTCCCCCACAACAGTCAAATCATGATTATCATCTTGTAATGTCGAACTCAAGTGTTCCCCATCCACTTGATCATCAGTCGAAACTGACACTCTTTTGACATTCACCCTTGAAGTTGATAAAGAATGTGTGTCTAATTCTTCCCTTGTAACAGTCTAATCATCAAAGTGTTTCGATGCTTCAGGAACATGATTATCATTAGCATGGTCTTCAGCATCAGTGGCCCTATCTGGAATTCCAGAAATCAAATCGAAATCAATATCATAAGAGTTCATGATTTCAGAACCATCATTTGTTTAATCCATTATAGGCTTTTTAACAAAATACTGGTTGACTCTTTTGACATAATAGTCATCAAAAGTAAGATTGAAAGTTTCTACGATCTTTCTCGTTCATTTATTCAACACCCTACAGGCAACAGATTTTTGTGAATATCCCAAGAAGATTCCTTCATTAGCTTTCGACTAAAATTTAGAAAGATTGCCCTTGAGATTCATGATGTTATATCTACACCCAAAAACATGAAAAAATCTAACATTAGGTTTCCTCTTGTTTATTATTTCATAAGGTGTAATATTGAAATGACAATGAATAAAAGAACGATTTTCTATGGAACAAGCAGTCGAAACAGCTTCTACCCAAATATATTGAGGTAGTTTCGCATAAGTACGCATTATTCTGGTAGCTTCACATAAAGAACGATTTCTTCTTTCGACAACACCATTTTGTTGCCGTTTGCAAGGAGACGAAAAGTAGTGTGATATCCCTAACTCAATCAGGAATGAATCAAGAATTCGATTATTGAATTCTGATCCATTATCACTCTTTATCCTTCGAACTTTATTCTTTAAACTCAACTCTATGTTCTTGATAAAATCAATCATCACTTGAGCAGTTTCAGACTTTTGTCAAAGAAAGAAAACCCAAGTAAACCTAGAAAAATCATCAACAATGACTAATATGTACTTCTTCTTATTCAGCGTTTCAACAGTTGAAGGTCCACATAAGTCAATGTGAATAAGTTCCAACGGCTCAATGATTTTTGAATCTATGACAATTGGATGACCTTGTCGATGTTTCTTTTCCTGTTCACATATAGCACACAACGAATCATTATCAAATTTTAAGATAGGTAATCCTCGAACAAGATCATTTAAAACATGTTTGTTAATATTTTTGAAGTTAAGAATAGGTTTGATGTCAAGTGTGAACATATCTCCTTTTCGTTTCCACTTTAGAAGAATTTCGTTTGTTTCCTTGTCAGAGATAATACTTCCTTCCTCATAAAAAACAACCTGATTGCGAATGCCTACAACATGTTGTGAAACAATTATCAGATTATGCTTCAGTCCTTCGACATACGCAAGTCAATTCACAGCAAAATTCCATTACTTTTCCGTATCTTTTGACTTTGCACTTGTTGTTGTTGCCAAACTTTACGATACCAACATTGTATAGCTTTCAAAAATCTCTCAAATTCTCCTTCCATCCAGTCATGTGACGTGAGCATCCACTTTCGATATACCAATTGTCATTGTATTGCTCGTCACATAGAACCTGCAGTCATTTAGAAGAATTTAGGTCCCCAATACCTTTTGGGTCCTTGGACATTAGCTTGAAACACATTATGTAATGAAGAAGCTATAACCTAACTACGAACTTTCGACTTGAAATTATCAATTAATTCAATTTTATTGGCTTTGGGCATCGAAATGTAATCATTCAATGGGAAAGGTTCAACATTGACTTTCACTCTTTCATCATTTTTTCTGAAATCCATCAACTTTCTTCTTTGGAATTTCTTTCCACTTTCGCACTGCTATAGTAGATTCCTGTGACGAGGTACTTCCATACATCGAATCATTTAAGTACTTCTCATAACCAGATTGAATTTGTGTAACATCCCAAAATTTAAGACCAAAAATTTCATTTTGATTAATTAAAAACCGCTTAATAAATTTTGCTCAATCATTTAATAGCATTCTTAATAAAACAATTATCAGAGTTTTACATCCCAAAGATCATCTAGTGCGGAAAACATGGCGTGATGCGCTGCGATCGCCCCGAGCTCCTTCCTTGGAAAAATATTAGTACCTGAAACAAATAGCTGAAAACCGTAAGCACAAAGCTTAGTGAGTTCCCCAGATACCACATACCATACATATCAACTGATGCATACATGCCCTACGTAACCCTGAGCCATACATAACAAGCATATCCATAATCAAGTAAGGTGCTATGTGCCAAACATAGTCTTGTTGTTATGCCACGAGCCGCACGTGGTCTTTCTTGTCAAGCCTGGGGCCACTCCCTGGGTCTTACAGACAAGTGCCAAGGGCCACCCCCTAGTCTTCCATGCAAGCATCACAAATACAACTATACATACTACTCTACTAGGCTACTCAGCATACAGTGTGCCAGGAGCCATCTCCTGCTCTTTCATACATGTGGTCTAGGGCTAACCCCTAGGTCTTCCAACCATACATAATAACATACTGTGTGCCAGGAGCCTCCTCCTGGTCTTTCATGCATAATGCCTAGGGCTAACCCCCGGGTCTTCCTACCATAAAAAATAATATACTGTGTGCTAGGAGCCTCCTCCTGGTCTTTCATGCACAATGCCTAGGGCTAACCCCCGGGTCTTCCTACCATACATAACTAAATGGGCCGACATTGTGGCCGTAGACCCATACAAACAGTGAGGAGACTCACCTCGATGTCGTGTAGTGTCAGCACGATCCTCGGCACGGAAATCAGCTGGTCTCAACTCTACCATTCCTACACAACAACCTTTCTCGATTACTAATTCATCATCATAACCCTCTAACAAGAGTCATCCTAAGTCCAAGCGAATAGTCAAGGTCAAACCCTCGTCAAAGTCAACATCCAGTTGACTCGACTCTCCCAGTTGGCCCGCCAACTCGTCGAGTCCCCTTTTTCATAAAATTTTAAAATCCTGATTCTACCTGCCGAGTTTAGCGACAACTCAACGGGTCCTTCTTCACCCATAACATCAGGACCATCTTCAACCGACTCGCCGAGTTCATCCTTGAACTCGTCGAGTGCATCTCCCTCATATGAGCGTGTTCAGTCTATGACTCGCCGAGTTGTATGAACAACTCGTCGAGTTCATCTTCATGAGTTGGGAGATTGCCTTGGACTCGCCGAGCCTGTTCATACACTCATCGAGTCCTATGATTTCCAGACCCAAGACAAACCCCTAGCAGGCTGAGCGTTCCTTCCACTCAATCTAAACCATTTCCGGAAGTCGTTTTGGGGAAAAAGCGTCCCGACTCGCCGAGTCACCCAAGTGACTTGCCGAGTGCCTCTTTGTCCAAACTTATACAATCGATTATAATGGGTCTCACTGCATCAAAACCATAGATCTGACCTCCTCGGGTCCATTTCATACGTAAAGTCCTAATCTTGACATCCATGCATAGGGTTTTTGGCTCAAAAAGCCATAAAAGAGGTATATATATGAAGCATGGGTCTCCCATGGCCATAAAGTTGGCAACTTTATGCCATGGGAACCCTCAATGGTTCCAGATCTGAAGCTCAAACCCACTTATGCACACCATTCCGACTATAGCTTCACTAAGGCTAGGAAAAGGTAGAAAATAGCCCCAAATCAAGATCTAAGCAAGGAATAGTCAAGGTTTCAGATTTATACCTCAAGTGAGCTGGAATTGGGGCACATCCTCTGGATCTACTAACTGCCACTTCAACTTCCAAGCTTCCTTCTTTTTCTTCAAATTCTAATACCCACAAAAGGCACCAAAAATCTGAAGAACACTCAATAATGGGTTAGGGTTTCGAGTTAGGGTTTCTCTGGGTTGGGAGGAACGATGGAGGCTGGGTTGAGGCAAGAAAAGTTGTTTAAATAGGGTGCAAACCCCTAACATTGGGGTTTTGTCCAGACATCTTCTACTCGTCGAGTCGGTCCCCCGACTCGTCGAGTAGGTTACTAAAACTTCCGGTTAATGTCGAGTCTACTCGACGAGTTGGGCCTCCAACTCGCCGAGTCCTAGAGTAAATGCCAAATTTCTTGAATTTGAATACGTACCGAGAACCGGGTGCTACAAATCTCCCCCACTTATTTTAGACTTCGTCCTCGAAGTCTGCTGCTAAATCCAGAAAAAGCTCCGGGTAGTGCTCTCTCATCCTGTCCCCTGACTCGCAAGTCCATTCTTAGCCCTTGCGGTGCTGCAATTGCACCTTCACCAGCTCCACCCTTTTGTTCCTCAGATCCTTTGACTTCCTGTCGAGGATAGCTACTGGTCGCTCGTTGTAACTCAGGCTGTCACCCTCCTGAATATCCCCTAAAGGCACCACTGCTGAATCATACAATTTACACGGACCATCTCCTAAAAGCAACAGAACTTCGAGTTTCTGCAAGCCATTTCTGTCTCCAAAAGTATGAATCCCATGCTGGTTTGTCTCCCTGACGGACCGCCTCCATTCCAAAATTACCATGCCAAAACCTCATTGAGTAACTGACCAATGCACACTCCCCAGTGCTGATTTTCTCGACACTATCAACAGAACAAAATCCATATCCATAACTACCTGTAGCATACTGATATTTGACAGAGGGCTCAGATAATCCTTCGAGTAGCAAATTCATCCCTGTAACGGTTAGAATCATACGAGAGCTGCGCTACAGGGTCAAAACCATTACTCTGAGATTATTCAATTCGCCTGTAAGTGAATTAGTGCCTTTGTTTGGTGAGCTAATTCGCGCATAAGGTTCCTCACAGTACTCCCTTCTATCCGAAGATCCTGCTGTCTTTTAACCACTATCCGGATGAACTAATACTACCTTGCTCCGCAACTGATCTGACAATACTTGGATTACCGGACTCCCACCTGCTACTAATTCGAAGCACAATCTCTCAGTCACTTCCAGCGACCTCCGAAGAACGTCAACTATCAAAACCCCTCGATCCACACCCTTACTCACGGCTCCAACATTCCTGCTGACCCTACGGATTGTACTGTCTGACTTGTAACATCTGGATTCCCAGGTATATTATTTTAATCCTTGATTTTGAGTTAAAGGGAGGGCCTCGACGAGTTGACGCCTAGACTCATCGAGTAGGGTCGTGATTCGCTGACTGGATTAATGAATGGACTCGACGAGATTGTGCTGGTGACAAAAACCCTAAATCTTTGGGCCTGTGCCCTATTTAAAGGTCCTTATGGCCTTCATTTGTGGCCACTTACTCCCCTGAGAAACCCTAGAGAGCAAAGAGAGCTTAGAGAGCAAGGGAAAGGCTAATTCTTCATCCTTTTGGTGTAATCTTGCAAGGAGTGGGAAAGTCCAAGCTAGGTCGATTGTGGAGCTTGGATCTGTGTTGTTCAGACTAAGACTCGCTTCTGGAGGTACAAATCCTTTCCCATTTCGTGTATTTGATATATTTCTTGAATCTAGGGTTCCTTGCATCTTTTTGAGTTGGATCTTGAAGCATATGATGTCCCAAAGTGGTGTAGATGTTTGATCCGGACCATGAGAGGTTCAAAAAGTGCCAACCTTCCAGCTTTATGCTGTTTCATGAGAGTTTTGAGAGTAGGTTATCATTTTAAGGGATATTTCTCCATTCATGGCTTTGTATGTGTTGCATGAACGTCAAGTTTGAACCTTTATGTGACTTTTAAGTGCTAGAAGGTTAGATCTACTAGTTGGAGAAGCATATCTGACCTCAGAAGGTCGTTCGAGTGTTGCCATGGAAGGGACTCGCCGAGTCCTTAAGCGGACTCGACGAGTCGAGTCGGGTTACCCCGCGATTCATGACCAGTGGTAACTCGTCGAGTAGAATGTTCGCTTGACGAGTCAAGTGAGGTTTAGAAAGACCCAGAGGACACGCTTGGACTCGCCGAGTCACCTATGTGCACTCGACGAGTCTGGTCAAAGTTGACCGTTGACTTTCGTTGACTTTTAGGGTCTAGTCAATGTTTGGACTATTGAGCCATTGGAGGGGTAAAATGGTCTTTTACCCTCTTGAGAGAACTTAGTGAGGGAATAGTCTAGCCTTTGAGAGCCGTATTAATTATAGTAATTATTTTATGTGATTAGGCGGAGGCTAGATCAGTATTTCCGAGTTCGAGATTTATCGAGTTACCCGAGGTGAGTCTTCTCACTATACTTTACCTTGAGTGGTAAGTAGAGTTATGTGACAGAGTATCTTGTATGCTATGTATGTGATGTGTTGCACTGCATTATTTCTATGTGATTTATGTTGTGTTTATTCCAGAGTTTAGAGAGGTAGGACCGGAGGGTCCACAGAGTTAGGACCTGAAGGTCCACAGAGTTAGGGCCAGTGGGCCCACGGAGTTATAGCCTCGAGTGGCTAATATGTGTTATATGTGGTATTTTGGGGAACTCACTAAGCATTTACGCTTACAGTGTTTTGTGTTATGTGTTTCAGGTACCAGTGAGGATCGCGGGAAGGCGCCGGTATGATCAGTACACACTTGTGGAGTTTTTATGTATTGTGATCTTGGGATGAATTTTATGGATTTGATATGTGATACGTTGAGATTGATAATATTTATGAATGAAATTATATTTTTAAAAGTGAAAAATTGTTTTGGAATTGACATTGTTACAAGTTGGTATCAGAGCCTTGGTTTGAGGGATTCGGATGCACCTTCGGGCGCATTTGAACTCAAACTGAGGATTTGAGAAACTTTTCGAAATAAAACAAAAATTTTCTAAAGGAATAAAAGGTTTTGAAAAAGAGCAGAGAAGAGTAGTGTGTACGATCAGCCAGCGCCCGAACGGTGATTTCCCAAAATACCCTTATATTATGTGTTATGAGATATGATATGATATGTTATGCATGCTAGAGTAGGCTAGGTATTCTTATTAGGACTAGAGTGGCCTGATTTGTGATGCCTTAGCCTATGGGTTTTGCTGCTAGGAGATGCTTGAGAGTGAGTAGATAGCAGCGAGGAGCTTATGAGAGGTCTGCTAGAGAGTAGCCTATGCATAGTGAGAGTAGAGTACTTGGGATTTGGGATCCTAGGAGGAGGACTTGGGGTGAATACTGATGCGGTGTGGACGGTAGTATTGGGCCCGTACTATGGAAGACATCGGATCAGTGCGCAGTCCAAGTAAGAATCCTTAGGGTACTAAGGAACAAGTAGGGCTGAGTTATCGAGTGTGAGTATGCTCGGGCGAGTCTATGATATTTCTTATGTTGTATTTCAGAGACATCATGGTTGGAACATGCCACAGACCAGAGACCAGCGGTGTGAGTGAGGAGGAGCTTCGTCAGATGATCCACGAGGAGGTGGCTGCGGCTATCCGTGCAGAGATTCCGGAGATGTTTGGGTCTATTTAGACCACATTGATTGAGACCTTTGATGAGAGATACGCAGCGGTTACTGAGGCTGCAGCCGCTGCAACTACCACAGTTGTTGCTGCTGCTAGACCTCAGGGTGGTGATTCGTTGCTGTTTCGGGAGTTCAGCAACACGAAGCCACCAGAGTTTGATGGGAGGCAATATCCGATTGCTGCGATGAGATGGGTTTCTAACATTGAGGGATGCTTCTATACGTGTTCATGTCCGGAGCATCTGAGAGTTCGGTTCACGCAGACTATTCTTCTGCAGAGCTTGCCGCAGTGACCTGGGAGAGGTTCACCGCTATGTTTCAAGACGTGTACGTTCCCCTGGTGGAAAGAGAACGGTTGTCCCAGGAGTTCTTGACCCTCAAGCAGGGTACTGAGTCTGTTACTGTGATCACCAGGATGTTCCATGAGAGGGTGATGTTCTGCCCTCAGCACGTGTCTTCCGAGCAGGCACGCATGAGTCGGTATTTGAGAATTTTGAGGAGAGACATCCGCGAGTTCGTGGCGAACTCGTCGTACCGGACATTTTCCGAACTTCAGGCGAATGATCGGAAGAGGGAGATAGAGCTTGAGACTTAGGCTAGGGAGGAGGCGGAGTCTTAAGGGAGGGATCGGCGACCGGCACAGTCCCAGCCGGCAGCCAACCGGGCCAAGCCCGCCGATTCGAGATCAAGGAACCAGAAGGGCCGCACTTGTGGCAAGTGCGGCAAGGCTCATGAGGGGATTTGTAGAGCAGGGTCTTGCTACAAGTGTGGCAAGGAGGGGCACATGGCCAAGGATTGCCCCAAGGGGTTTGCAGTCTGTTTCCACTGCAACCAGACCGGACACCGGAAGGCTGAGTGTCCGCAGCTGCGGGGGTCAGCACAGGGAGCATCGCAGGGATCTGCCCCTGCTACTGTACGAGCTACCGAGAGTCAGCGGGTGAAGGCCGAGGCACCGAAGGCACGGGGGAGAGCCTTCCAGTTGACAGCGGAGGAGGTCCGCGCAGCGCCCGATATCGTGGCTGGTATGTATTCTATCATGTATTTATTTTGAGTTTGAGATGTTGTGCTTATATTATGATATGCGTAGGTACTTTGCTTGTGAGTTTTGTACCTGCCTTGGTGTTATTTGACTCGGGTAAAAGTTGATCTTTTGTATCATTAGCCTTTAGTCAGCACATCAGTATTCGTCGAGTGGCGTTAAAGTCAACCTCTGCGAGTTTCCATAGCTGACGAGAGAGCGGAGTATGCCACCGATGTGATTCGAGGATGTGTACTCAAGATCTTCGGCGTTGAGTTTCCGATTGACTTAGTCCCGATTGCGATGGGAGATGTCTGTGTCATCATGGGCATGGACTGGTTGAGCAGATTTGGAGCGGTTCTCCACTGCGAGCGACAACTGGTGACCATTCGAGACCCTAGTGGGGGAGTTCTTACGGTGTACGATGAGGGTACCCGTTCTGGGTCATCGTTTTGTTCGGCCGCTAGAGCGAGGCGGAGCCTACAGCAGTGATGTAGTGGGTTTGTGGCTTATGTGATGGATACAAGGTTTGATGCGGAAAGGCCGAGATCGGCCGATGAGGTTCCGATAGTGCGTGAGTTCCCGGATGTTTTCCCCGAGGAGTTGCTAGGTGTGCCTCCCGAGAGGCAAGTAGAGTTCCGTATAGATTTGGTTCCGGGGGCAGCGCCTATTGCTAAGGCGCCCTATCGCCTTGCGCCTCCAGAGATGCAGGAGTTATCCTCGCAGCTTCAGGATCTGCTGGGGAAGCGGTTTATTCGGCCGACTAGCTCGCCATGGGGAGCGCCGATCCTTTTTGTAAAGAAAAAGGATGGTTCACATCAGATGTGCATTGATTACCGGGAGTTGAACAAGTTAACGTTAAAGAACCGTTACCCCTTATCGAGGATCGATGATTTGTTCGATCAGTTACAGGGAGCGTCTTGGGTCTCCAAGATTGATCTGAGGTCTGGATATCATCAGATGACAGTGCGTGATGAGGATATCCAGAATACGAAGTTCAGGACTCGTTATGGGCATTAGGAGTTCGTGGTGATGCCTCACCAATGCACCGGCGGCGTTCATGGATCTCATGAACAGGGTGTGCAGACCGATGTTGGATCGTTCGGTGATAGTGTTCATTGATGATATATTGGTGTATTCGAGATCCAGAGAGAAGCATGAGGATCATTTGAGGGAGATCCTTGGAGTTCTGAGATCGGAGAGGCTTTACGCCAAATTCTCCAAGTGTGATTTCTGGTTACGACAGGTCCAGTTCCTGGGACATCTCGTTAACCAGAATGGGATATTGGTTGACCCAGCCAAGATTGAGGCGGTGATGAGTTGGGAGGTGCCAAGATCCCCCACCGAGATTAGGAGTTTTCTGGGGTTGGCCGGCTATTATAGGAGATTTATTAAAGATTTCTCCAAGATTGATGTTCCTCTCACCAGGTTGACCCGGACGGGTGTGGCTTTTAGTTGGGGCCCAGAACAGCAGGCCTCCTTCGAGACACTTCGCCAGAGATTATGCGAAGCCCCGGTGTTAGCCCTTCCGGAGGGGATGGAGGATTTTGTAGTGTGTTGTGACGCGTCAATATCAGGATTGGGTGCGGTGCTGATGCAGAGAGGGCATGTGATAACATACGCATCGAGGCAGCTGAAGCCTCATGAGGCGATGTATCCTACTCACGATTTGGAGTTGGGGGTTGTGGTGTTCGCCCTCAAGATCTGGCGTCACTATTTGTATGGGGTCCGGTGTACCATATACACGGATCACAAGAGCTTGAAGTATTTGATGGATCAGCCTAACCCGAATATGCGCCAGAGGAGATGGTTCGATATGGTAAAGGATTATGAGTGTGAGATCTTATACCACCCGGGCAAGGCTAACGTCGTAGCCGATGCCCTGAGTCGTAGGGCGGAGAGTGCCCGATACGTGATGTTTGTTTGAGGTTGACGGTGATAACTCCGGTGTTGGACACCATTCGGGAGGCTTAGGTTTAGGCCATGAGGCCGGAGAACCGCAAGAGAGAGCGGGTGGTCGGGCAGGTGTCTGAGTTCCTTGCCGATAGCCGAGGGCTTATGACCTTTCAGGGTCGGATATGGGTGCCATTTGAGGGCGGGGCACATACCATTCTGATGGAGGAGGCGCACAGATCGAGGTTCTCGATCCATCCCGTGGCCACTAAGATGTATTTGGACCTAAAGAGAGAGTATTGGTGGCCATGTATGAAGAGGGATGTCGCGTGGTTTGTGGAGAGGTGCTTGACCTGTCGCAAGGTTAAGGCCGAGCACCAGCGTCCGCATGGCAAGATACAGCCACTTGAGATTCCCCAGTGGAAGCGGGAACAGATTTCTATGGATTTTATCACCAAATTTCCAAGGACCGCGAGGGGCATCGCTACAATTTGGGTGATCGTTGACCGGCTGACGAAGAGCGCTCACTTCCTTGCTATCAGTGAGAGCTCTTCTGCAGAGACGATGGCCGAGTTGTATGTGAGAGAGGTGGTATCGCATCATGGAGTACCGATCTCGATTGTGTCAGATCGAGATGTACGTTTCACTTCCAGGTTCTGGAAGACGTTCCATGAGGAGTTGGGTACGAGGCTTCATTTCAGTACCGCATACCACCCACAGACAGACGGGCAGAGTGAGCGGACGATTCAGACACTCGAGGATATGCTTCGAGCATGTGTGTTAGACTTCGGAGGAAGTTGGGACACGTACTTGCCGTTGGCTGAGTTTTCCTATAACGACAGCCACCATTCGAGTATCGGTATGCCTCCCTTGGAGTTGTTGTATAGGAGGAGATGTCGGACTCCCATTTGTTGGGGAGAGGTAGGGCAACGAGTGATGGGTAGCACTGAGATAGTGCTTCAGACGACAGAGCAGATACAGCAGGTCAGACAGAGATTGTTGACAGCTCAGAGTCGCCATAAGAGTTATGCGGATAGGCGACGATCCGAGCTCGAGTTCCAGGTGGGAGACTTCGTTCTCCTGAAGGTATCTCCTTCGAAAGGAGTGATCCGATTCAGGAAGAGGGGCAAGCTGGGACCCCGGTACATTGGTCCGTTTCGGGTGACCGCGAGGGTGGGCAGTGTAGCGTATCGTTTGGAGCTACCTGCGGAGTTGAGCCAGATACATGATACCTTCCACGTGTCTCAGTTAAGGAAGTGTATAGCCGACGAGTCGGCGGTGGTGCCGCTGGAGGATATTCAGGTGGATGCGAGCCTGAATTATGTTGAGAGACCGATCGCGATCTGGGATCGAAAGGTCAAGGTTCTGAGGAACAAGGAAGTGCCCCTGGTTCAGGTCCAGTGGCAACATCGGAGAGGGTCCGAGCTGACTTGGGAGCCGGAGTTGGAGATGCGGGAGCAGCATCCAGAGTTGTTTGCAGAGTAAGACTTCGAGGGCGAAGCCTGATTCTAGTGGGGGAGAATTGTAACATCCGGATTCCCAAGTATTTTATTTTATTCATTGATTTTAAGTTAAAGGGAGGGACTCGACGAGTTGACGCGTAGACTCGTCGAGTAGGGTCACGATTCGCTGACTGGATTAATGAATGGGCTCGACGAGTCGGCTAGGTGACTCGACGAGTCTGTGCTGGTGACAAAAATCCTAAATCTTTGGGCATGTGCCCTACTTAAAGGTCCTTATGGCCTTCATTTGCGGCCACTTACTCCCCTGAGAAACCCTAGAGAGCGAAGGAAGCTTAGAGAGTAAGGGAAAGGCTAATTCTTCTTCCTTTTGGTGTAATCTTGCAAGAAGAAGTGGGAACGTCCAAGCTAGATCGATTGTGGAGCTTGGATCTATGTTGACTAAGACTCGCTTCTGGAGGTACAAATCCTTTCCCATTTCGTGTATTTGATATATTTCTTAAATCTTGGGTTCCTTGCATCTTTTTGAGTTGGATCTTGAAGCATATGATGTCCCAAAGTGGTGTAGATGTTAGATCCGGACCATGAGAGGTCCAAAAAGTCCCAACCTTCCAGCTTTATGTTGTTTCATGAGAGTTTTGAGAATAGGTTATCATTTTAAGGGATATTTCTCCATTCATGGCTTTGTATGTGTTGCATGAACATAAAGCTTGAACCTTTATGTGAATTTTGAGGGCTAGAAGGTTAGATCTACTAGTTGGAGAAGCAGATCTGACCTCAGAAGGTCGTTTGAGTGTTGCCATGGAAGGGACTCGCCGAGTCCATAAGGGGACTCGACGAGTCGAGTCGGGTTACCCTGCGATTCATGACCAGTGGTAACTCGTCGAGTGGAAGGTTCGCTCGACGAGTCGAGTGACGTTTAGAAAAACCCAGAGGACACGCTTGGACTCGCCGAGTCACCTATGTGCACTCGACGAGTCTGGTCAAAGTTGACCGTTGACTTTCGTTGACTTTTAGAGTCTAGTCAATGTTTGGACTATTGAGCCATTGGAGGGGTAAAATGGTCTTTTACCCTCTTGAGAGAACTTAGAGAGGGAATAGTCTAGCCTTTGAGAGGCGTATTAATTAGAGTAATTATTTTATGTGATTAGGCGGAGGCTAGATCAGTATTTCCGAGTTCGAGATTTACCGAGTTACCCGAGGTGAGTCTTCTCACTATACTTTACCTCGAGTGGTAAGTAGAGTTATGTGACAGAGTATCTTGTATGATATGTATGTGATGTGTTGCACTGCATTATTTCTATGTGATTTATGATGTGTTTATTCCAGAGTTTACAGAGTTAGGAACGGAAGGTCCACATAGTTAGGACCAGAGGGTCCACAGAGTTAGGGCAAGTGGGCCCACAGAGTTATAGCCTCGAGTGGCTAATATGTGTTATATGTGGTATTTTGGGGAACTCACTAAGTATTTATGCTTATAGTGTTTTGTGTAAAGTATTTCAGGTACCAGTGAGGATCGCGGGAAGGCGCCGGCATGATCAGTACACACTTGTGGAGTTTTTATGTATTCTGATCTTGGGATGAATTTTATGGATTTGATATGTGATACATTGAGATCGATAATATTTATGAACGAAATTATATTTTTAAAAGTGAAAAATTGTTTTGGAATTTACGTTGTTACTTGACTACTCATTGCCAGCGAACCTACTACTAAAGGTGAATGCTACCAAAACCGTCGCAGTCTTACATCACTCCTGGTCTTCAAGGACACACCGCTCCCCGAATACAATCATACTATGACCTACCCACGCCAGTGCGGGCCGTCCTGCCCTGGTCTACACTACCTGAAGAAACCCACATACGAGTCACGTAGCTGATACCTTCTCACTGCTGACTAAAAGTCGGGGGATGCAACAGGCCACCCCGCACTCTGACGTTGCCATACCATCTCACCACTAATGCATGCTACGACCACCCCGTAGTCTTACTATACCATTATATCAACAGCTAACTGACAAGTGCTATGGCCACCCCATAGTCTTACAATACAAAATCTACGGGTCACACCTCAATCTTACTATACTAATGCTACGGGCCACACCGCAACCTAACTATACTAATGCTACGGACCACACCACAGTCTAACCATTCTAATGCTACGGACCACACCACAGTCTAACCTGTTGGATTAGTGTCTAAGCCCGTAACTATATTTGATAAGTATTTGACCCGGTTGTGCATGGTCCTTTTGAGTTGCCTTCACCAAAGCAACTTGATAGGATGATTTATGGAGAAAGAGGATTAATTATGATTTATTAATATATTATATGAATAATATATTAAAGGCGAAATCATATTGTTTAATTGATATTAGTCAAGAATTAATTAAGAATTAGTTTTGTGACTAAAAGACAATAATTAAACTAAGGGGACTGGAATTGTAATTGTAAGATAATTGGAATTTGGCTATGGATCACCTTGGAACATAGGTTGGACGAATTCTATGGGAAGCCCATAACGAATTCGTCCAAGGGGTGTTCTAAAGGAGTCCATGGGCTGCTTGGAGCCTAAGCTGTCAAATTAGGGTTTCCTTATTTGATAACCCTAATAGCCTCACTATATAAAGACCCCTATGGCCCCAAAAACGTGGCTAACTCTTTTGGAAGAACTCTAGGACGTTTTTGGTGCTCCTCATCCTTCTCCTAAGTCATCCTCTTGCTCTTGGTGTTTGTAAACCATTAGAGGAATGACATTTGTGACTCTAAGCTCCAAGGAAACGAGATTCAAGCTATTCTATAAGAGGTATTCATCTAGATCTGTTCTTACATGTTAATTTCGATATACATATGCTAGATCTAGAGTTTATGAGCTTTGGATGATTTATGCATGGTCATTAGAAAAACTAGATCCAAAGCATTAGGGTGTGCATGTACACCATAGGATTGATGTTTTGTTCAAAACTCATCACAACCATACTATTACACGAATGCCACGGGCCACACCGCAATCTTACAACATCCTTACTCTATCTGCCAACTAGTTAATGCTACAGGCCACCCCATAGTCTTACAACAGTCCTACACTATTTGCTAACCATTGCTACGGGCCACCCTGCAATCCTACCACACTTCTCATACTATCTGACCACTGGTGAGTGCTACGGATATCCGGTAGTCTGACAACACGTTCCACACCGACTGGCTGCTAATGGACGCTACGGCTAACCCGTAGTCTTACAACACCTTCCACACTGACTCGACCGCTGGCCATACAAGCACAATCTAGTACCCCAAGCTGTACTCATGTCCTAACTGAAACTCTCAGCCGATTCTTCTAAACCTGCTATCGGACATTCCGAGAATGCAATCTCACCATTAGCAAGTTTTCTGAACGTCCAATTCACACTATCCTTTATTCATACAGCCGCCTGGGCCATCTTTCTCCCTAACAGGAGAGCAAAACTTATCCCAGTTTCAAAAACCGCTCCTGCTCCCGTAACATGATTGCTTCTCCCCTACTTAGCTTCAAATAACACTTTACGGCATGCGAAAATCCGAAGATTTACACTCCTTCCTCCCTTACATGATAGGCATGATAACTACTATCGCCTTAATCTCGCTAGCGATCCGTCGCTAGCCCACTCCAAATACCGTGCGATTACCGAATACTAGATGAACACATCATGCATCCCCGATACGGATAATCCCCTGATCTCAAACTGACGTCCTTAAGGTCCGAAGAACTAAATGCTCAGAGCAACCTCTTCAGTGATAAACCACTTCCCTTGATGCTTCCAAAAGCTATCCCAAACCCCAAGATTAGAACCACAAAACCCTGATGATGGTGGACGACTACTCCATGGACCCTGCCCACCGACCTCCACGTAACGCTCCTGAACCGTTTTCGGCCGTAACCGAGATAATACTGGACACTTCGAACCCTAAGTAAGAGATGACCTTACACTAGCTACTAATAGTTCCTGGTATGCAATTGGCATATGACAATTCTGAAAATACAATCCGAATAAAAGCAGAGAGATAACTAATACATACTATCACCTGAGACCGAGGTAAGAACAATCATAGTACATATAGAGTCGAAAATAGCCATCGATACATACCTACAACATTCCCTGCTGTAATTCGGATCTCTCTCGTCTGTCAATTCAAGGCCCTACTCTCTCGCCCATCAGTAATCCTCCAGGTAGTCGGGGCAGACGCACTCCCTACTACTCCCCTCATTGTCGGGCAGGCGGTCTACTTGTGGCCCACCTGATTGCAGTGAAAACATAATGGGCTTACCCCCTGTGGGCAGTCCCTGCTGACGTGACCATCACTGCCACACTTGTAGCAGCCTGAACCCCTGGAACGACAAACTCCCTCGTGCAGTTTCCCACACGTGCTACACTGAATTCAGCCCTGCCGACCTACCAATCGTTGATATTAAGTCTTGGGTCTCTTCCCGGGACCCTCCAAAGTATACATCTGATCTGGACTTCTCTTCGCAATGTGCTCCAAATCAATTTCCCTTTCCCGCGCCCTGGCAATCATAGAGTCCAAGGTCGGGTCCTCTACATTTCCTCATCCCCTGCATACTGCGGCACGAATAAGGCCCTCTCCCGGAACTTGGCGGTAATCTCCGCCACCGACTCCGTCGTCTGTCTCATGTCTAGGAACTCCCTGGCCAGATGCTGAAGCTCCACAGCCGGTGCAAACTCCGCCATAAACCTGGTCACAAAGTCGGACCAGGTCATAGCCTCAATGGCTGAGGCTCCTAAGGAATCACCAACTGACTCCCACCAGGCTCTAGCTCTGTCGCTCAAGCACCCTACAGCAAATCGAACCTTCGACCCCTCAGGACAAAAGCTCGTCAACTGTGCAGACTCAATGTCTGTAATCCATCTCCTGACAACAATGGGGTCCTTCACCCCGTGGAAGTCTGGCGCGCCACGCCCCTGAAGTCCTTGAAGGACAGTGTGTGCGATTCTGACTGGCTGGATGCCATATCACTCCGGAACGCTCTGAGGCGATCCTCCATCAGCTCGATAATCCCTTCCTTGATCGACCCGAAAATCATCGGGTTCGACTCAAGGATACCTCTCGTGATCTCAGACGCAATGAACTCGCGTAGTCCCTCATCCACTAGCTCGGAACCTGCAGCCGAACCTGATCCTGAATCGGATCCTGATCCTCCTGCTACGTGTCGCGTAATCCTCGCCATTCTGAAACGAAATACGTAATTGTCAGGGTCGTATGTCACCTCAGAAGGTCTCACATACTACAAGTTTCGTGGTTCTATCTCGGCCCTCCTTGACTCAAGTATGAATCCTCTGCTTTCAATAGTACGGGCCCATACTACCTTCCACATCTATCCGTACTTTCCTCAAGGATTTCTTCGACTTCACCAAGTCCCGTCCACTACTGCTGCTCTCTGCTATTCTCCTCCTATGCTTTACTAGGTTCCCGAACCCACCCAGTCCTCAGCTGCTGAAAGACTCTTAATGATGCCAATTAACCACTACATGAATACCATCACATGTGACGAGGCTCGGATAATCCTTCGAGTAAAGGACTCACCCCTATAACGATTAGACTCAGACAAGAGTTGCGCAATAGGGTCAAGTCCAACACTGTCAGATTATTCAACCCAGATCACATGTTACTCAACGCATTCATCCAGTAGCTAATTCCCAATACTTAAATTCCCACAAAGCACAAAGCAAGCAGCATTCAGACAAGCGGAAAATCTAACCAAACAAGCCGTTCTATCCTCTACATGCAATTCAAGGGCTCATACAATCAGGCATAACCTAAACAGGCCATCCTACTACTGGATGATCAGTTCTAGCATTCAATTCTACAAGTTCACATAAGAATACAAAGGTATCTCTCCTAGATCCTTAGTCATAATCTAGCATGCGAATCACATAATCATATCATATCGCGTATCAAACATGTATTGGTAACCACTTACTTGAGCTCGGTCGATTGCACGCATCACACACCTTGTTCTTTTCAAAGTTCTTTCCTCTTTTCAAATACTTTTCAAGTTCCTTTTGAAAATTTTCATATCAAGTCCTCAGTTTGAGTCCAGACTCACCCGAGAGTGCGCCCGAATCCCTCAAACCAAGGCTCTGATACCAACTTGTAACATCCCAAAATTCAAGACCAAAAATTTCGTTTTGATTAATTAAAAACCGCTTAATAAATTTTGCTCAATAATTTAATAACATTCTTAATAAAACAATTATCAAAGTTTTAAATCCCAAAAATCATCTAGTGCAGAAAACATGGTGTGATGCACTGCGATCGCCCTGAGCTCCTTCCTTGGAAAAAATTAGTACGTGAAACAAATAGTTGAAAACTGTAAGCACGAAGCTTAGTGAGTTCCCCAGATACCACATACCATACATATCAACTGATCCATACATGCCATACGTAACCATGAGCCATACATAACAAGCATATCCTTAATCAAGTAAGGTGATGTGTGCCAAACATAGTCTTTCTGCTATGCCACGGGCCACACGTGGTCTTTCTTGTCAAGCCTGGGGCCACTCCCTGGGTCTTACAGACAAGTGCCAAGGGCAACCCCCTGGTCTTCCATGCAAGCATGACAAAGACAACTATACATACTACTCTACTAGGCTACTCAGCATACAGTGTGCCAGGAGCCACCTTCTGGTCTTTCATACATGTGCCCTAGGGCTAACTCCCGGGTCTTCCTACCATACATAATAACATACGATGTGCCAGGAGCCTCCTCCTGGTCTTTCATGCATAATGCCTAGGGCTAACCCCCGGGTCTTCCTACCAGACATAACTAAATGGCCCGACATTGTGGCCGTAGACCCATACAAACAGTGAGGAGACTCACCTCGATGTCGTGTAGTGTCAGCACGATCCTCGGCATGGAAATCAGCTCGTCTCAACGCTTCAATTCCTACACAACAACCCTTCTCGATTACTAATTCATAATCATAACCCTTTAACAAGAGTCAACCCAAGTCCAAGCCAATGGTCAAGGTCAAACCCTGGTCAAAGTCAACATCCAGTTGATTCGACTCGCCGAGTTGGCCCGCCAACTCGTCGAGTCTCCCTTTTCATAAAATGTTAAAATCCCGATTCAACATGCCGAGTGTAGCAACAACTCGACAGGTCCTTCTTCACCCATAACATCAGGACCATCTTCAACCGACTCCCCGAGTTCATCCTTGAACTCGTCGAGTTCATCTCCCTCATATGAGCGTGTTTATTCTATAACTCGACGAGTTGTATAAACTGATGGGTTTTAGGTAAAACAAATAAACTAGAAAAACAATTCCTAAGTTCACATGCAACCTACTTTGGATCTATGTTTTAACTATTGAACATTCAACTTTGAATTGCAATACAAGAACCCTAGAGGAGAGAGGCTAATTTCGAAATTAACAAACTAGGGTTTAGGGTTTACATACCTTTCAATTGTTATAGCAAACAATTGATATTCCCTTGATCTTGATCTTGATCTTCTTGGAAGCTTTAGCACCACAAGTGTAATGCCTCTAATGGAATCACACCCAAACTAGCAAGAAGGAAAGTAGAAGAGAGAGAGAGGAGAGGGAGTATGCAAAATCTCGGCCTTAGGGTTTCTTCAAAAGAAAGAGTGACCAAAAACATGAACCAGGAGGCTCCTTATATAGCTGAGGGATCTAGGGTTTAAGGGAAACCCTAATTATCCTTTGCTTAGGGCCTAAGCAAACCCAAGGGCCTTATCCAAGCCCCTATGGACGAAATTATTAGGGTTTCCCCTAAAGATTTCGTCCACCCTCTTCCAAGGGGGTTCTAGAGCCTTCCACTCAACTATTAGATAATTGCAAACTAGTCCCTGCACCTTATAATTAATTCTTTTAACCCCAAAATCAATTCTGATTAATTTCTGGCTAACAATTAATTAAACATAATGATTTCTAATTAATATATTAATCCATTAACATATTAATAAATCATTTATATATATATATATATATATATATATATATATATATATTAATTTATTAATCTTATAAATTAATATCTCTTCTTTCATAATTTCCTTGTCCAGTTGCTAGGTTGAGGGCAACCCAAAAGGACTGTGCTGCTATCAATTCAAGTACATACCAATTATAGTTATGGGCTTAGACACCTAATCCAACAGTCTCCCACTTGGATAAGTCTGTAACTATAATTGCTAGTATGCCTTCTAAATTTGACCAGCAAATTGCAGCTTCCAAAAGCTGCTGCCGAACTCTGACCCAGTCAGTTACGTGTCCTAAGATAAGTGATCATATAACCCTTCGTTCTGCTTGATATCCCCAGACAAAAGACATGGAATGTAATAAATCTCTTTGTCCAGAATCTATGTTTCCCGATTCCTGATTTGTGATGATGTAGGACTTCTAATCGAACACATCAATTTAGTCCTGGCTGGGCCCAGCACATAAGTCAACACCAAATCATCGAGGGGCCCACATATATCGCTTTTCCTGTTAGGGCAAAAGGAACGAATAAACGTTGACTCATATGCTTGTATCTTTTACTCATCAAATTATACATGACAATACGTTTTATAACACCAAGTTACTGATGCGGTTTCGTATCACCAATGTATTACCGACTTTGTAAATTACAACTCATATATCTTCGTTTCAAGATTATAAGATATTATCGTCTCAGTATTACTCGTGATGAATTCCATGAAGTGATACTCTGAGCGAGGGTTTATCCAATACTCAAATCTCAATTTCTGAGTACTCATGAACATTGCAGCAATTCTATTGCCATGTCTATCCTTAGACAATCTGCAATCCAATTCATGACAGTCTTAATTCACTACTTACTTCCAAGAGTACGAGCGACTGTGGAGTTTGAATAATCTCATTATTCAGGAAGTAAAACATGCAAAAATGAAACACAATAATAAACAATTGACAAAAGGTAGTAGCCAAACTTATAAATAATACTTTATTATTTAATCACCAAAAGTCAATTACATTTACTTTGTTACAAGTTTCAATAACTAATCTAACTACTAAAACTAATATCATCTTTCAGTCCTATGCTTCGAGCATGCTGAATATGCTTAGCCCTACTCAGACCCTTTGTGAGAGGATCTGCTGGGTTATCTTCAGATGACACCCTCTTTACTATAAGATGGCCTTCTTCTACTCTATGTCTGATGAAATGGTACTTTCTGTCGATATGTCTGGTCTTACCATGATCTCTCGGTTCCTTTGTCAAGGCAACCGCTCCTTCATTATCGCAGAACAGTTCCATAGGCTCCTGGATGGTTGGAACAACTCCGAGATCCCCGATGAAGTTCCTCAACCAAGCTGCTTCTTTCGACGCTTCACTTGCTGCTATGTACTCTGATTCACAAGTAGAACCAGCCACCGTATTTTGCTTGGAACTCTTCCAAGTAACTGCTCCTCCATTCATTAAAAATACCCAGCCCGACTGAGAACGGAAGTTATCTCTATCCGTCTGAAAGCTGGCATCACTGTAACCATCTACTCTCAAAGTATCACTGCCACCAAGCACAAGAACCCAGTCCTTTGTCCTTCGCAAATACTTGAGTATATTCTTAACTGCTATCCAATGAGCTCTACCTGGGTTTCCCTGATAGCGACTGACCATGCTCAAAGCAAATGCCACATCAGGGCGAGTACATGTCATAGCGTACATGATCGATCCGACAGCGGAAGCATAAGGTACACGACTCATGTCATCTATTTCAACATCTGTACTCGGGCATTGAGTCTTACTCAATTTGGTATTGCTCTGGATAGGTAGCTCTCCCTTCTTGGAATTTTCCATACTAAACCTCTTTAGTACCTTATCCAAGTATGTGCTCTGACTAAGTCGAATTAGTCTCTTCTTTCTATCTCTCAATATTCTAATCCCAAGAATATAGGCAGCTTCTCCAAGGTCTTTCATGGCAAAACACTTTCCAAGCCAAGACTTAACTTCTTTCAAGGTTGGAACGTCGTTACCAATGAGTAATATGTCATCGACATACAACACCAGAAAAGTTACTATACTCCCACTAGCTTTGATATACACACAGAACTCATCTTCACTTCTAGAGAAACCAAACTCTTTGACTTTCTCATGGAAGCAAAGATTCCAACTGCGAGATGCTTGTTTCAATCCATAAATGGATTTCTCAAGCTTGCACACTCTATTAGGGAACTTTGCATCAAAACCCTCTGGCTGACTCATGTAAACATCTTCAGCCAACTTCCCATTAAGGAAAGCAGTTTTGACATCCATCTGCCAGATTTCATAATCATGAAAGGCTGCTATGGCGAGCAATATCCTAATAGATTTAATCTTAGCCACTGGCGAAAAAGTCTCATCATAGTCAACCCCTGGGGTTTGAGTAAAACCTTTTGCAACCAGTCGAGCCTTGAATGTATGCACATTCCCATCCATGTCTGTCTTCTTCTTGAAGATCCATTTGCACCCAACTGTCTTGCGACCTGGTGCACTATCAACCAAATTCCAAACTTGGTTGTCACACATGGACTTAATCTCGCTGTCCATTGCCTCTTTCCACTTGGAAGCCTCTGGGCCTGCCATTGCTTCCTTATAAGTGACTGGTTCGTCTAAGTTTACCAGTGTTCTGTCACTTATGAATGTGTCACCATCTGAAGTAATATGAAAACCATACAACTCAGGTGGCACACTCACCCTAGTGGATCTTCTAAGAGGTAATGAGTTATCAATTGGTTCAACAGGAACTGTTTCCTCTGGTTGAGTGCTAGTGTCATCTAAGGTTCCTTCATTGGCTGACTCTTGAATTTCTTCAAGGTCAATAGTGCTCCCACTGTCCTCTTTGAATATGAGCTCTCTTTCAAGAAAGACTCCTCTTCGTGCTACAAAGACCACGTTCTCACTAGGCCTGTAGAACAAATATCCAAAAGACTGCTTTGGGTAACCAATGAAAACACATTTCTCACTTCTAGCTGCTAGCTTGTCGTGAGTCTCTCGTCTTACGAAAGCTTCACAACCCCAGACTTTAATATGTGCTAACGTGAGGTGTTTTGGCAACCTTCTTTGTAGGGACAAGATTGAGGATGTGGGCGGCTGTCTCTAAGGCATACCCCCAGAAGTGAATAGGAAGCGAAGCCCGACTCATCATAGAACGAACCATGTCTAACAAGGTTCGATTGCGCCTCTCAGCTACACTATTTAACTGTGGTGTCCTAGGAGGAGTCAATTGTGAGACTATCCCACATTCTTTCAGATAGTCGTTAAACTCGATACTAAGATACTCCCCGCCTCTATCGGATCTAAGTATCTTTATCTTTCTGCCCAATTGATTTTCGACTTCATGTTTAAACTCTTTGAACTTTTCAAAAGTTTCTGACTTATGCTTGATCAAGTAGATATATCCATATCTGCTATAATCGTCAGTGAAAGTCACATAGAATCGATTAGCATCTCTTGTAGTTGATCTGAAGGGCCCACACACATTTGTGTGTATGAGATCCAACAGACCTTCACCTCTTTCACAAGACCCTGTGAATGGTGATTTTGTCATCTTTCCCAAAAGACAAGATTCACACATATCATCTGACTTTAGGTTAAATGATTCCAACACTCCATCTTTTTGGAGTTGGACTATGCGTTTCTTGTTAATGTGTCCAAGACGACAATGCCACAAGCATGCCTTGTCTACACTATTAGACAAGTCAATATTAAGTACACTATTTCCTAAGCTATCAACACAAGTCACTGTTTCATACACACCATTACAAGGAAAAGCTTCAAACATAAAAACACCATTCTTATAAACAGAAATTGAACCATTCAAATCATTAAAAGAATATGTAAAACCTTGTCTGAACAATGCATGAAATGAAATAATGTTTCTCGTCATCTCAGACGAATAGCAACAATTTATTAAATCTAATCTAACATCATTACTAAGCAGAAGCTGATAAACTCCGATCTTGGTTACTGGTGAAGACTTTTTGTTTCCCATGATCAGGTTTATCCTTCCTCGCTCTATCTCCTCACTTTCCTTTAGACCCTGCAAATCAGAACAGATATGAAAACCACATCCTGTATCAAGGACCCATGAACGAGAAGATAATGAGTTATTAGCAGAAATAGTGTAAATACCTGCCGAAGATGGCTTCACTTTGCCATCCTTGATATCTTGCAGATATTGTGGGCAAGATCTCTTCCAATGCCCCTTTTGGTTGCAGTAAAAGCAAACTGCCTCTTTTGGATCAGAAACATGGGGAGTGGAACCATTGGGCTTAGCCTTTGGGCCATTACTAGATGACCCAGCTTGAGCCTTGCTCTTCCAGTTTTGTTTAGGAGGACCTTTCCTCTTTTTCCCCTTTCCCTGTCCAATAGCCAAAACAGGGGCACTCGTAGGTGTGGAGGGTATACTTTTACCCTTCATCCCTGCCTCAGCTGTCTGCAACAAGTTGTGCAATTGGGCCAAGGTCTGCTCTGTATTGTTCAAATGGTAAGTTAGAATAAACTGACCATAACATTCAGGAAGTGAGTTCAAAACCATGTCAATGGCCAATTCCTCATCAAAGTGAATATTGAGCTTGACCAAACGCTCTATGTAGCGTTGCATTCTTTGCACATGTGACACAACTGACTCCCCATCTTTCATCTTGCAAGCCATGAGTGACTTGACTACTTCGAACTTTTCTTGACGAGCTCGCTTATGGTACTTTTCCATAAGGTCCTTGTTCATCTCGAAAGGCCAGTAGTCCTCATAGTACCTCTGCAGTTCTGGGGACATAGTTGCCACCATGATGCATGCCACTTTGGTAGCATCATCGTAATGTTTCTTGCAGGCAGCAAGATCTTCAGGAGTAGCTTCATTCTCATCAAGCTCTTTGAGCTCCTTTTCAAGAACATATTCTTTGTTCTCGAAACGAAGAGCCATCTTGATGTTGCGCATCCAATCGTTATAGTTTGAGCCATCCATAACGACTTTGGAGCATATATTGAGCAAAGAGAAGTTTTGGTTGGAGGAGGACGAAGCAGAAGTGTTTCCAGGAGTAGACATCTGAAAAGAAAGAAAGTTTTAGTTAGATTTCAAGATACCTTAATAGAATAACCCAAAGATATAATATCAAGGTTAGGATCCAACTATGAAGATTCACAACTTAGAAATGGGATGCCGAGATCCAAGTGCAAATTTCATAAAGGTAGGTGAATGACGATTCACCAATTCCACCATTAGACGAAACAAACGAAGTGAAATTCCTAATTCTTTTGAGATACATTGAAACTATTCAATGGCATGTTTTATTCTCAGATTATGCTCTTCTATTTGTGACTGGGATGCCGAGGATCACAAACAAGATGTGAATAACCATGCAATTGTGCTTGGTAACCTCATTGTCTTTATCATTAACTATTGATGTGCTGGTAAACCACACACGCTCCATCAAAATGACAATTATGAGATACCCATTACTACTCTTTATTAGTGCCTTTTAGTGTGCTGGTTAACCACACACGCTCCACTAACGACCAATAAAGCATAATGTGCAATTTCATGGATTAGCATACTTTTCACATTTTTCCTAAAGTAACTAGAGTTGGGATTTTGAAAATAATGTTCTAGTACTTTCTTTAATATCATTATACTTTTAATGAGAAGTAGTTGTCCTATCAAATCCGTTCTGCTAACGACCCTCCACTAATCAAGGAAGCGGTGGGTGAGAGTGGACACCCATTCAACTACCATTTTATAGGCAGTTTCCTTATACCCCCCTTATAGATTAGCTTCGTGAATGAGGCATACTAGCGATTTGACTGACCATGTTCTTATACATATATAATATTAAACTTTTAATTATAATATATATATAAGGTGTGTTTTAAAACATTTTAAAACTTCAAGGATTTATATAAATTTCGAAATTTAAGCTATTAATTTCAAATTTAAATAAACCAATTAACTAGATTTAATATTTATCTATTAATTAACTATTAATCAAATTATTAAATCTTGTAAGGATTATCTAATTAAATTAATCAATTAATTTAATCCTAATCCTTATCCCTCTAATTTCGAAAAATAGGGTAAGGATAATTATCCAATTAATCTAATTAAGTAACAATTATCCAAAAACAAGAAACCCTAGTTATCCTCTTAGCATATTTCGAAATTCATAAGAGAGGAGGCTAGGGTTTTCAAAACCCTAACCCTAATTTCGATTAGGGTTCTTTGGAGGCTAGGGTTTTCGAAAAAACCCTTTGATCCAAAACCCTAGAAATCAAAAGATTGGTCTTTAGGGTTTAATAGCTATAAACCCTAATTTGCAATTCAACAATTGTAGTAATTCAATTTAAAACAACAATGGCTCTGATACCACTGATGGGTTTTAGGTAAAACAAATAAACTAGAAAAACAATTCCTAAGTTCACATGCAACCTACTTTGGATCTATGTTTTAACTATTGAACATACAACTTTGAATTGCAATACAAGAACCCTAGAGGAGAGAGGCTAATTTCGAAATTAACAAACTAGGGTTTAGGGTTTACATACCTTTCAATTGTTATAGCAAACAATTGATATTCCCTTGATCTTGATCTTGATCTTCTTGGAAGCTTTAGCACCACAAGTGTAATGCCTCTAATGGAATCACACCCAAACTAGCAAGAAGGAAAGTAGAAGAGAGAGAGAGGAGAGGGAGTATGCAAAATCTCGGCCTTAGGGTTTCTTCAAAAGAAAGAGTGACCAAAAACATGAACCAGGAGGCTCCTTATATAGCTGAGGGATCTAGGGTTTAAGGGAAACCCTAATTATCCTTTGCTTAGGGCCTAAGCAAACCCAAGGGCCTTATCCAAGCCCCTATGGACGAAATTATTAGGGTTTCCCCTAAAGATTTCGTCCACCCTCTTCCAAGGGGGTTCTAGAGCCTTCCACTCAACTATTAGATAATTGCAAACTAGTCCCTGCACCTTATAATTAATTCTTTTAACCCCAAAATCAATTCTGATTAATTTCTGGCTAACAATTAATTAAACATAATGATTTCTAATTAATATATTAATCCATTAACATATTAATAAATCATTATATATATATATATATATATATATATATATATATATATATATATATATATATATTAATTTATTAATCTTATAAATTAATATCTCTTCTTTCATAATTTCCTTGTCCAGTTGCTAGGTTGAGGGCAACCCAAAAGGACTGTGCTGCTATCAATTCAAGTACATACCAATTATAGTTATGGGCTTAGACACCTAATCCAACATAAACAACTCGTCGAGTTCATCTTCATGAATTGAGAGATTGCCTTGGACTCGCCGAGTCTGTTCATACACTCGTCGAGTCCTATGATTTCCAGACCCAAGACAAACCCCTAGCAGGCTGAGCGTTCCTTGCACTCAATCTAAACCATTTCCAGAACACATTTTGGGGAAAAAACATCCCGACTCGCTGAGTCCCTCTTTGTCCAAAATTATATAGTCGATTAAAATGGGTCTCACTGCATCAAAACCATAGATCTGACCTCGTAGGTTCCATTTCATACATAAAGTCCCAATCTTGACGTCCATTCATGGGGTTTTTGGCTCAAAAAGACATAAAAGAGGTATATATATGAAGCATGGGTATCCCATGGCCATAAAGTTGGCACCTTTATGCCATGGGAAACCTCAATGGTTCCAGATCTGAAGCACAAACCCACTTATGCACACAATTCTGAATATAGCTTCATTAAGGCTATGAAAAGGTAGAAAATAGCCCCAAATCAAGATCTAAGCAAGGAATAGTCAAGGTTTCAGCTTTATACGTCAAGTGATCTGGAAATGGGGCACAACCTCTGGATCTACTAACTTCCACTTGAACTTCCGAGCTTCCTTCTTTTTCTTCAACTTCTAATACCCACAAAAGGCACCAAAAATATCAAGAACACTCAATAATGGCTTAGGGTTTCGAGTTACGGTTTCTATGGGTTGGGAGGAACGATGGAGGTTGGGTTGAGGCAAGAAAAGTTGTTTAAATAGGGTGCAAACCCCGAACATTAGGGTTTTGTCCAGACAGCTTCTACTCGTCGATTCGGTCCCCCGACTCGTCGAGTAGGTTTCTAAAACTCCCGCTCAATGTCGATTCTACTCCACGAGTTGGGCCTCCAACTCGCCGAGTCCTAGAGTAAATGCCAAATTTCTTGAATTTGAATACGTACCGAGAATCGGGTGCTACAAATCTCCCCCGCTTATTTTAGACTTCGTCCTCGAAGTTTGCTGCAGAATCCGGAAAAAGCTCCGGGTAGTGCTCTCTCATCTTGTCCCCCGACTCGCAAGTCCATTATGTGCCCTTGCGGTGCTGCCATTGCACCTTGACCAGGTCCACCCTTTTGTTCCTCAGATCCTTCGACTTCCTGTCGAGGATAGCTACTGGCCGCTCGTTGTAACTCAGGCTGTCACCCTCCTGAATATCCCCTAAAGGCACCACTGCTGAATCGTACAATTTACACGGACCACCTCCTCAAATCAACAGAACTTCCAGTTTCCGCAAGCCATTTCTGTGTCCAAAAGTCTAAATCCCATGTTGGTCTGTCTCCCTGACGGACCGCCTACATTCCGAAATTACCATGCCAAAACCTCATCGAGTAACTGACCAATGTACACTCCCCAGTGCCCCGATTTTCTCGACGCTATCAACAAAACAAAATCCTTATCCATAACTAGCTGTAGCATACTGATACTTGATAGAGGGCTCAGATAATCCTTCGAGTAGCAAATTCATCCCTATAACGGTTAGAATCATACGAGAGCTGCGCTACAGGGTCAAAGCCATTACTCTGAGATTATTCAATTCGCATGTAAGTGAATCAGTGCCTTCGTTTGGTGAGCTAATTTGAGCACAAGGTTCCTTACAGTACTCCCTTCTATCCGAACATCCTGCTGTCTTTTAACCACTATTCGGATGAACTGATACTACCTTGCTCCGCAACTGATCTGACATTACTTGGATTACCGGACTCCCACCGGCTACTAATTCAAATCACAATCTCTCAGTCGCTTCCAGCGACCTGCGAAGAATTTCAGCTATCGAAACCCCTCGATCCACACCCTTACTCACGGCTCCAACATTCCTGCTAACCCTACGGATTGTACTGTCTTACTACTCATTGCTAGCGAATCTAATACTAAAGGTGAATGCTACCAAAACCGTCGTAGTCTTACATCACTCCTGGTCTTCAAGGACACACCGCTCCCCGAATACAATCATACGATGACCTACCCACGTCAGTGCAGGCCGTCCTGTCTGGTCTACACTACCTGAAGAAACCCACATACGAGTCACGTAGCTGATACCTTCTCACTGCTGACTAAAAGCCGGCGGATGCTACGAGCCACCCCGCAGTCTGACGTTCCCATACCATCTGACCACTAATGCATGCTACGGCCACCCCATAGTCTTACTATACCATTATATCAACAGCTAATTGACAAGTGCTTTGGCCACCCCGTAGTCTTACAATACCAAATCTACGGGCCACACCTCAATCTTACTATACTAATGCTACGGGCCACACCGCAGCCTAACTAATCTAATGCTACGGACCACAGCACAGTCTAACCATACTAATGCTACGGGCCACAACCGTACTATTATACGAATGCTACAGGCCACACCGCAGTCTTACAATGTCCTTACTCTATCTGCCAACTAGTGAACGCTACGAGCCACGCCATAGTCTTACAACACTCCTACACTATTTGCTAACCATTGTTACGGGCCACCCCACAATCCTATCACACTTCTCATACTATCTGACCACTGGTGAGTGCTACGTCTATCCGGTAGTCTGACAACACCTTCCACACCGATTGGCTGCTAGCGGACGCTACGACTAACCCGTAGTCTTACAACACCTTCCACACTGACTCGACCGCTGGCCATGGTCATTCGCAGACTACTATTCCGTACATACCCATAATCGATCATACAAGCACAATCTAGTACCCCAAGATGTACTCATGTCCTAACTGAAACTCTCAGCCGATTCTTCTGAACCTGCTATCAGACATTCCGAGAATGCGATCTCACCATTGGCAAGTTTTCCGAACTTCCAATTGACACTATGCTTAATTCATACAGCCGCCTGGGCCGTATTTCTCCCTGACAGGAGAGCGAAACTTATCCCAGTTTCAACACCGCTCATGCTCCCGTAACATGATTGTTTCTCCCCCACTTAGCTTCAACTAAGTCTTTACAGCACGCGAAAATCCGAGGATTTCCATTCCTTCCTCCCTTACATGATAGGCATGATAACTACTATCGCCTTAATCTCGCTAGCGATCCGTCGCTAGCCCACTCCAAATACCGTGCCATTATCGAATACTAGATGAACACTTCCTGCATCCCCGATACAGATAATCCCCTGAGCTCAAACTTACGTCCTTAAGGTTCGAATAACTAATGCTCAGAGCAACGTCTTCAGTGATAGACCACTTCCCTTGATGCTTCCAAAAGCAATCCCAAACACCAAGACTAGAACCACCGAACCCTGATGTTGGTGGACGACTACTCCATGGACCCTGCCCACTGACCTCCACGTAACGCTCCTGAACCGTTTTCGGCCGTAACCGAGATAATGCTGGACACTTCGAACCCAAAGTGAGAGATGACCTTACACTAGCTACTAATAGTTCTGGTATGCATTTGGCATATGACAATTCTGAAAATATAATCTGAATACAAGTAGAGAGATAACTCATACATACTATCACTTGAGACCGAGGTAAGAACAATCATAGTACATATAGAGTCGAAAATAGCCATCGGTAAATACCTGCAACATTCCCTGTTGTAATCCGGATCTCCCTCGTCTGTCACTTCAATGCCCTACCCTCTCGGCCATCCTTAATCCTCAAGGGAGTCCGGGCAGACGCACTCCCTACTACTCCCCTCATTGTCGGGAAGGCGGTCTTCTTGTGGCCCACCTGATTGCAGTGAAAACATAATGGGCTTGCCCCCTTTGGGCAGTCCCTGCTGACGTGACCATCACTGCCACACGTATTGCACTGACTTCGGCCCTGCCGACCTACCAATTGCTGATCTGAAGTCTTGGGTCTCTTCCCGGGAGCCTCCAAAGTATACATCTGATCTGACCTTCTCTTCGCAATGTGCTCCAAATCAATTTTCCTTTCCCGCGCCATGGCAATCATAGAGTCCAAGGTCGGGCATGCCGAGAAGCGGACATGCTCCCGAATATCAGTTCTCAACATGTCATGATAACGGGTCCTCTGCATATCCTCATCCCCTGCATACTGTGGCACCAATAAGGCCCTCTCCCGGAACTTGGCGGTAATCTCCGCCACCAACTCCGTCGTCTGTCTCATGTCTAGGAACTCCCTGGCCAGCTGCTGAAGCTCTACAGCCGGCACAAACTCCGCCTTAAACCTGGTCACAAAGTCGGACCAGGTCATAGCCTCAATGGCTGAGGCTTCCAAGGAATCACCAACTGACTCCCACCAGTCTCTAGCTCTGTCCCTCAAGCATCCTGCAACAAATCGAACCTTCGAACCATCAGGCTTGTCAACTTTGCAGACTCAATGTCTGCAATCCATCTCCTGGCAACAATGGGGTCCTTCACCTCGTCGAAGTCTGGCGCGCCACCACCCAGAAGTCCTTGAAGGACAGTGTGTGAGATTCTGACTGGCTGGATGCCATATCACTCCGGAACGCTCTGAGGAGATCCTCCATCAGCTCGATAATCCCTTCCTTGATCGACCCGAAAATCACCGAGGTCGGCTCAAGGATACCTCTCATGATCTCAGACGCGATGAACTCGCGTAGTCCCTCATCCACTAGTTCGAACCTGCACCCGAACCTGATCCTGAACCGGATCCTGATCCTCCTGCTCCGTGTCGCGTAATCGTCACCATTCTGAAACGAAATACATAATTGTCAGGGTCGTATGTCACCTCAGAAGGTCTCACGTACTACAAGTATCGTGGTTCTATCTCGGCCCTCCTTGACTCAAGTACGAATCCTCTGCTTTCAGTAGCACAGCCCATACTACCTTCCACATCTATCCGTACTTTCCTCAAGGATTGCTTCGACTTCACCAAATCCCCTCCACTACTGCTGCTCTCTGCTATTCTCCTCCTAGGCTTTCCTAGGTTCCCGAACCCACCCAGTCCTCAGCTGCTGAAAGACTCTTAATGATTCCAGTTAACCATTACATGAATACCATTACATGTGACGAGGCTTGGATAATCCTTCGAGTAAAGGACTCACCCCTACAACGGTTAGACTCAGACAAGAGTTGCGCAATAGGGTCAAGTCCAGCACTCTGAGATTATTCAACCCTGATCACATGTGACTCAACGCATTCATCTAGTAGCTAATTCCCATTACTAAAAGTCCCACAAAGCACAAAGCAAGCAACATTCAGACAAGTGGAAAATCTAACCAAACAATCCGTTCTATCCTCTTATTAGGAATCTACACTAGAATGCAATTCAAGGGCTCACACAATCAAGCAGAACCTAAACAGGCCATCCTACTACTGGCTAATCAGTTCTAGCATTCAATTCTACAAGTTCATAGAAGCATCCAAAGGCATCTCTCCTAGATCCTTAGTCATAATCTAGCATCCGAATCACATAATCATATCATATCGCGTATCAAACATGTATTGCTATTTTGGGAACCACTTACGTGAGCTCGATCGATTGCACGCATCACACACCTTGTTCTTTTCAAAGTTCTTTCCTCGTTTCGAATACTTTTCAAGTTCCTTTTGAAAATTTTCATATCAAGTCCTCAGTTTGAGTCCAGACTCACCCGAGAGTGTGCCCGAATCCCTCAAACCAAGGCTCTGATACCAACTTGTAACATCCCAAAATTCAAGACCAAAAATTTCGTTTTGGTTAATTAAAAACCGCTTAATAAATTTTGCTCAATCATTTAATAGCATTCTTAATAAAACAATTACTAGAGTTTTATATCCCAAAGATCATCTAGTGCGGAAAACATGGTGTGATGCACTGCGATCGCCCCGAGCTCCTTCCTTGGAAAAACATTAGTACCTTAAACAAATAGTAGAAAGCCGTAAGAACGAAGCTTAGTGAGTTCGCCAAATACCACATATCATACATATCAACTGATCCATACATGCCATACATAACCATGAGCCATAGATAACAAGCATATCCATAATCAAGTAAGGTGCTATGTGCCAAACATAGTCCTGTTGTTATGCCACGGGCCGCACGTGGTCTTTCTTGTCAAGCCTGGGGCCACTCCCTGGGTCTTACAGACAATTAACAAGGGCCACCCCTGGTCTTCCATTCAAGCATCATAAAGACAACTGTACATACTACTCTACTAGGCTACTCAGCATACAGTGTGCAAGGAGCCACCTCCTGGTCTTTCATACATGTGGCCTACGACTAACCCCCGGGTCTTCCTACCATACATAATAACATACTGTGTGCCAGGAGCCTCCTCCTAGTCTTTCAAGAATAATGCCTAGGGCTAACCTCCGGGTCTTCCTACCATACATAATAATATGCTGTGTGCCAGGAGCCTCCTCCTGGTCTTTCATTCATAATGTTGAGGGCTAACCCCGGGTCTTCCTACCATACGTAACTAAATGGGCCGGCATTGTGGCCGTAGACACATACAAACAGTGAGGAGACTCATCTCGATGTCGTGTAGTGTCAGCACGATCCTCGGCACGGAAATCAACTCGTCTCAACTCTTCAATTCCTACACAACAACCCTTCTCGATTACTAATTCATAATCATAACCCTCTAACAAGAGTCAACCCAAGTCCAAGCCAATAGTCAAGGTCAAACCCTGGTCAAAGTCTAGATCCTGTTGACTCGACTCGACGAGTTGGCCCGCCAACTCGTCGAGTCCCCTTTTTGATAAAATGTTAAAATCCTGATTCTACCTGCCGAGTCTAGCAACAACTCGACAAGTCCTTCTTCACCCATAACATTAGGACCATCTTCAACCGACTCGCCGAGTTCATGCTTGAACTCGTCGAGTTCATCTCCCTCATATGAGCGTGTTCAGTCTATGACTCGCCGAGTTGTATGAACAACTCGTCGAGTTTATCTTCATGAGTTGGGAGATTGCCTTGGACTCGCCGAGTCTGTTCATACACTCGTCAAGTCCTATTATTTCCATACCCAAGACAAACCCCTAGTAGCCTGAGCGTTCCTTCCACTCAATCTAAACCATTTCTAGAAGACGTTTTTGGGAAACTTATACAGTCGATTACAATGGGTCCCACTGCATCAAAACCATAGATCTGACCTCCTAGGGTCCATTTCATACGTAAAGTCCCAATCTTGACGTCCATGCATGGGGTTTTTGGCTCAAAAAGCCATAAAAGAGGTATATATACGAAGCATGGGCCTCCCATGGCCATAAAGTTGGCACCTTTATGCCATGGGAACCCTCAATGGTTCCAGATCTGAAGCACAAACCCACTTATGCACACAATTTTGACTATAGCTTCACTAAGCATAGGAAAAGGTAGAAAATAGCCCCAAATCAAGATCTAAGCAAGGAATAGTCAAGGTTTCAGCTTTATACCTCAAGTGAGGTGGAATTGGGGCACAACCTCTTGATCTACTAACTTCTACTTGAACTTCCAAGCTTCCTTCTTTTTCTTCAACTTCTAATACCCACAAAAGGCACCAAAAATCTCAAGAACACTCAATAATGGCTTAGGGTTTCGATTTAGGGTTTCTCTGGGTTGGGAGGGACGATGGAGGCTGGGTTGAGGCAAGAAAAGTTGTTTAAATATGGTGCAAACCCCGAACATTAGGGTTTTGTCCAGACAGCTTCTACTTGTTGAGTCGGTCCCCCGACTCGTCGAGCAGGTTACTAAAACTCCCGCTTAATGTCAAGTCTACTCGACAAGTTAGGCCTCCAACTCGGCGAGTCCTAGAGTAAATGCGAAATTTCTTTAATTTGAATACGTACCGAGAACCGGGTGCTACAATTTGCTCATGAGAATACTTTCCCGACATATATTGTTTTCTTTTTCCCTCCAACCAATGATTGATGTTCCTTACATCACTTCTCCCTTTTGCAAATGATTCTTTCATCTTCTGCTTCGAATAAGGATTTGGAAAGTGTGGATTATTAGGTTTGAAAGGTTCATTTTGCTTTCCTTGAACTTCCAACTTTTCAAATTCTCGTTTTGGAACTGACCTTTTTGGTTGATTTTGAAAATGATTTTGGTATTGATTCTGATATCCAACACCATTTTGGTGAAAAAGTTTTTTATTTTGATCAAAACTTCTTTGATCATAAGTTGGACTAAAATTCCTTTGTCCATTATTTTGAACAAAATTCCTTTTTTCATTGTTTTGAACAAAACGTCCATTTCCATATTTTTGACCGAAATTTCTTTGATTATGGTTTTGAACATAGCTTCCATTTCCACGATTTTGAAAATTATGTGGTCGAAATTATGTTTGAACATTGGTTCGACTCTTTTGAAAACCACTTTGCTTTTGAGATGGTTTCTTGTGAAATGATGTCTTATTTTGAGAAAATGTCTGAATGTTTTGAGATGATTTTTGTTTAAAAACTTTTTATTTATGAAAAGATTTTACATTTTTCCAATAAGCTTTATTCGTGATTTTGAATTCGAAACACCTTCCTCACATACCAATTTCTCTATATTTTCTTTGAAAAATTTTGTTTTAACCTTTTGAGATTTTGAATGATTTGCTAAATAGTTACCACCTTTTTCTCTATTTTTTATTTTCAACACTTGATTTTTAAGTTTGCACTTCCCAAACTTGTTTTGGTTTTTGTTTTTGAAAAGTTGTTGAATTTTTATTCAAACCATTTTCGACAGTGTTTTGATTCGAATAAAAACCTACTTTTGTCACTTCCTTATTGTCTTCCTCAACCAGTTTGTTCAATTCAGGATTTACCTTATCACCGTTTCCCAAGGTGACAAATACTTGATTTGGAAATACAACTTCATTTGTACCCTTGAACCTTGGATAGACCACTGAATTTGATTCCAGATAATGTTTTCCTTTATCTTTCAACACCTTTGTGTACTCCTTTGATTCTTCATAGACTTGTTCGACCACAACTCTAGGAATAGATGTCTCATTCGAAACATCATCCTCATCGCTCACATAGTCATCCACCATAACATGATCAACAGGATCATTGACTTTGGATGTAGAAGGTCGATCACTGTTTCCTTTCGACATTGAATCATGACATTTTTATTTGCCTTTAGGCATCAAATTGACATTAATAACATACAATTATCAGCAATCGACACTCTCCTCGTCCTCAATTTCACTGATATTGTCAGAATCATCTTCGATATCAGCGAAATTTTGTTGAGAATCAAATGTGGACTTCTCGGTCATGTTCAAAATCTTAACACCTTTGTGTACTCCTTTGATTCTTCATAGACTTGTTCGACCACAACTCTAGGAATAGATGCCTCATTTGAAACATCATCCTCATCGCTCACATTGTCATACACCATGTAAACCCTAATGTGCATGGCTTTTCATTTCCCCCAGGATCCATGGGTTATAACCTCCATGGAGCATCCATGGAGCACCCAATGGTTCCTAGCCCAATCTAGTGAATCATGAACCATAAGCCCACTATACAAAAATGAATGATTTACAAATCCATCCCCATATATTTAATTAGTCTCTTTTTTATCACAAAATTAATTCCAAATTAATTCTTGATCAATACTAATTAAATAATATGATTTCATATTAATATATTAGAACTTATAATATACTAACAAATCGTAAGTGTCCTTTTTCTCATTTTGTCTATCCAACACTTGTGATGAAGATGCAACCCAAATGGACCATGCCAAGTTGGGTCAAGTACATACTAAATATAGTTATGGACTTAGACACCTTATCCAACAGTCTCCTACTTGGATAAGTCTAATAAGTATAGTTACAGGTATGACTTTAGGAACCAACCGGGTATCGTAGCTCTTTCAAAGTCTCACGGAACTGAGATGATGATGCGCAATTTAAGATAAGTGATCATATAGTCCTCTGTTCTAGATATCAGCCGGAAAAATACATGGAAAAATGTCGTACTTATTGTCTACCACTTTGTTTCCCGATTTCCGATTTGTTTGATGTATAACTAAACTGAACACATCAATTTGGTTCTGACCGGGCCCGGTACATGGGTAAAAACAAAAAATTATCGAGGGGCCTGGATATCACTTTTAATCCTTTAATGACTAAAAGAAACAGATAAACTTCGACTCATATGCTTGTTCTACTACTTGTTGAATTATACACAAAGGTACGTTTTATAACATCGAGTTACCGATGCGTTTTCGTACAATCAATGCACAACCAACTCATAATCGACAACTCATATCTCTAGGTCTGAAGACTTATATGATATTACCGTCTCACGATCACTCGAGATAAATTTCATGAAGTTATACAAGTGAACGTGGGTTGAATCCAATTCTCAGAACTTATGAGTACTCATGAATGTTGTAGCAACCATTTGCTATATCTAGCAACTTAGACATCTACAAACCCAATTCACGACAGTCTTGATTGATATCTACTTCCAACATATGACTGACTGTGGAGAGTTTGAATAATCTAGTTATTCGGGAAGTCAAAACATGCAAAGTTAAACACAAGAATAATACTAATCCTATATGGCCCCAAGCACATTTGAGAGTAAATAAACACCTTTTATTTAAACACCATATTTAATACTCATTATTCATTGTATAATGTTTCGAATTATCAACCTAATACTTGAATTAAAACAACAGTCATGCCATGCTCCAAGCATGCACACTATGTTTGTCTAAACAATAGTTCTGCCATACTCCAAGTATGGACACTATGTTCCTTTATGATCCTTACTTTGTGAAATAGACCACTTGAAGATGATTCCAATGATGCTCATTTCACAATCCCAAATCGTTATCGTAAATGTAAGAATTCCAAATTCCTGCCACTTACCGGAATATGTTAGATTCTAAACTTATATGCATCGATCCTCTTGTAATGACTATGCACAAACTCATAAAGACTTGTCAACAGACATTACATAGTATTCCAATGGAGATCAATTCCATGGAAACGAAGTCTCAAATTCAAAGTACATTCCTTTGAACATCCTTATTGCATTAAGTTTTCTAATCTTACACAGATTTAATGAATAACTTCCACCTATGAAACATTTCCATATTCCCATTTTGATTATCATTTCTGAATAAGAGTTGCCTTCTTTCACAATATGTCAATATGCTCATTTCCAAAAATTTACACCACACTTCCAACTATCCTTAGTCATATCCAATTCTAGACCTTTTCCCTTCTTAATGCCCTAGGCATTTGGAAAATTTAGAAAGGATAAATATTATAGCACATGTAATCAATCATATATCCAAAGCATATGGGATGCCTCACATAAAGATATGATCCTAGACCTGTCTTTTGCTACAATATTTTTTATTTTCCATGTTTTCATAATTCGACTAGGAAGAGGGATGCCGTAATCATAATCGAATTTTAAGAACACAATATATATAGAATTTCCTTATGTTGAACCATTCCAACATAAAATTCATATATTATCCAATTCTAAAGATGATTAAAATCTCAATCTAAGCTTTTAAAATTGAAATGAAGTATAATTTCCTCTCCCTTAATTATAGCAAAACAACTTTCAAACCCTACAAAGTACACTTTACAAGTTGAAACTTATGTTTTCTATAATTAACATTGCTAACTTGCAATACTAAAATAATAATCATGCTCCCACTAACATGATAATTATTAGCATAACAATTATTCTCCCACTAGCTTTGACATGCATCCAGAAATCAGTTGGACTTCTAGAAATCAATACTTTATTGTCTTTCTTACCAAAGTTCAGATTTCTGATACGAGATGATTTGATGATAGTTTATCAAAATCATACACCTTTTCTTAGATAGCTCACATGTGTGTCTAAACAATTTTTAGAACTATGAAAAGGGATGTCGTAATCATAGTCTCAATTGTTTAGACCTTTGCCATTTCTTACAAGTCCATGTTAGTGTGTCGGTTACCCACACACGCTCCACTAACGACTTTGAGAATGCAAATATCACAATTGCTATCTACTTAAAAACTACTTAGTGAAAGCATTTCCTCACCATCATTTTCATGAATCGGAGAGAAACCTTATGACACTTAGATTTATGGTGTATGTGTTCCTATCCATGTGAATTTGTCAAAACCATAATCACAATACAAGTTAGTGACAAATTCAAACTCATATGGACTGAACTTTTCCATTCTTAATTTCTTGCCACCTGGCAGCATAAGGGCCTACCATTGCTTCCAGGTTGTTATGCAACCAATTGAGAACTCTCATAACTCATATGCTAAATCAACTTTAACTGGAATGGGCACAAAAACTAGAATATGTCAACACGATAGGTTATAAAACCTCAAGTCGTGTGCTAGTGAAAAATTACAGGTTTTATTCTTGATTAGTTCTTGAAACTCCTTCATGATCTTTAAAACTCCCACTGTCCTCTTGACATATAAGACTCTCTTGCCAAGAACCATTCCTTGACAAAAAATATTCAAGAGATAGTGCAGATTCTTATCAAGACAAACACTTCACATAATTGGCTTTAGTTGATCTCTGTTTTATCCAAAACGTCACAACTTACCAATTTTAAATGTACAAGAGTAGAAAACATTGTACTCTACATTTGACAAGTGTTATCAACCTTCTTTAAGATATGTCACTGAAGTTACAATCTTGGAGTATGACTCTAAGAATTGTTTTGGAACGAAGTATGACTCATCTTCTTGGTTTAACCATTTCAATAATTCATTACTCCTCTTCTCAGCCATAAGAATTCACTAAGATGTCCTTAGAGGATCAATTGTGATATGGTTTCATTAAGATGATCATAAAACATGATACTAAAGTACTCTCCCATATTTTCAGATTTGAGAAACTTTTATCTTTCTGCCTAATTTGATTTTTCTCATTCGTTCTGCCATACACTGAAAGTTTTCCAACGTTTCAGAATTATACTTAAACTTGTAAGTATAACCGTATTTACTAAAGTTTAGTAAATCATGACGAATAGTATTATCGATCTTTGTGGTGGACTTGACCAATGCACAAGGATGTGTACTCGATCCCTTAGTCCTTCACTTGACTCACATTCACATGTGAACAAGGAATTAGTCTTGATTTTCCAAAGATGAAAGTTCTCACGCATCATACAACTTTCATGATCCCAAGTTTCTGTCCAATTGAAACTTGGGTGACGAGAATATTTCCTTATTTGGTAAATTTACACACTCCCACAAACGAAAGAATCAAATCCATTTTCCAATATGGCTATCAATGGAATCATATAAACAACAATTTTCCACAAATGCCATTGTAAGGATACTTAAAATAAATAAGACTTTTTCTTTTATTTTTAAAACTTGCGGAAAAATTTATCCTTACAATGCGAATGCATATGAAAAAATGTTGTTATCTATTCCTAAGCAATATATCATAACTCTTAAGCAGCAGCTCAAAATTCTTATCTTCACGATCAAAATAAGCGTTTACTCTTCCTTTAAGCTTCCTCTCCTTTCTTTGATTCTACAAAACATCAAAATGTGACCTAGTCACATCATATATTAAGAATCTCCAAATAGGAACTTAATAGAGTTAGATAGCGGTCTTTACCCGAAGTAGAGTCAAACTTTTTGACTTTACCATCCTCATGATCTTTCAGGTAAATAGGGCAGCTTCGCAACCAATGCCCATTCCTTAGCCTTTCTTTTTACCTTTTAGTTAACCGAGTTGACTATGGTCGATCCCTTTCCATTGGGAAGAGAAAGTTTTTCTGGATTTCCAATGTTACCATTGCCAATGTCCATGGATGTTTGGGAAGTCGATCTTCTAATCAAATTTACTTTACCAGTGCTTCAAATCATTGTTGATTCAGCAGCATCAAGCAAATACGTAAGATCTTTAAGGGTCATGTCATGGTGTGTCATATAGTAGTCCTAAAGGAACTCACTATGTGACTTAGGAAGCATTTGAATGACCTAGTCAACAACCAACTTCCTGAAGACTCTAACACCCAACTCTCCCGGCTTGTCAATATGTGACTTCATCTCCAAGATGTGAGCACACATAGACTTTGCTTGCCAATAGGGCTTGAGTGACCTTGAACTTTTCAAGGACTTGTGGGTTAGGGAGAACAACTGGAGGAGGTGGAGGAAGAGAAGTATGATTTCCATGTTCCATCCACGGGACATCATCTTCATTAGGAAAATTTGTTTCAAGAGATTTGGGAAGATCATAGTTGTCTGTACCAGACATCAATAATGGGAGAAATTCAAGTTAATTGATTTAAGTCCTTAATATAACACCCAATATGAAATATTAAGGCTAGGACCCAACACAATATTTTATAACTTGGAAGAGGGATGCCGTAATCCAAGCTATAAAATATTTGAAGGTAGGCGAATGGCGATTCACCAGTTTCCACCATGAAAAACAAAATGGGAATTAGGTTTTATTTGGATTGAAACTCCTAGATCTTTTGAGATTCATTGAACTTTTCAATGGCATGTTTAAATCTTAATTGTGTCGTCTCAAGTTTGTGAATGGGATGCGAAGGATCACAATCAAGGTGTGGATAACCATGCAAATTAACTTGGTATCCTTAATTTTATCACATAAATGATGTGCAAGTTACCCATATGTGCTCCAACGATCTTTGATAAACATTAAGTCACCCTTTGCCAATCTTACTAGTCCATGTTAGTGTGCCGGTTACCCACACACGCTCCACCAACGACTTGGTAAGGTACAAAGTGCAATTTCATGGGTTAGCACCAAATTCACATTTTCGTAAGTAACTAAGATTGGGAATTTATAAGTGTTTAGTTACTTAGTATTTATCATTATACTCTTAATGAAGGGAGAATAATAGTCCTTCTCTTACCTGTTTGGCTAACGACCCTCCACCAGTCAATGAAGCGGTGGGTGAGAGTGGACACCCATTAAGCTGCCATTTTATAGGCAACAACCTTACACCCCCCTTATAGACCGACTTCGTGAATGAGGCCTACTAACGGTAACACCGACTTGCTCTTATATATATATATATATATATATATATATATATATATATATATATATATATATATATATATATATATATATATAATTAACTTATAATACTATAATGTATAAGGGTTGAATTTTAACTTTTAAAACTCTAGGGTTTGGAATTAAAGTGTGTATGAGACTTTACAAATTCCAAAACTTGAGGGAAAGTTTTGAAAATTTCAAAAACCTTTGGATTTTCATAACTTATGAGTTTAATTAAGATTTTTAAAAAACTTTAATGAAGAGACTCTTGAACATCCATAACTTGAGGACAAGTTATGGAGTCCATAAAACTATTTATGAGAAAGACTCTTCAATTATGTAACCTATGACTCTTTAATGGATCTTTAAAAGAAATGAATTTTGGTAATCCATAACTTGAGGACAAATTATGGACTCCATTAAAAAACATTTAGATGAAGAATTCACTAAGAAACAATTTGGAAATAATTCCTATGATCTCTTAGAACTCATAAGTATGAACATTCATATCAACAATTTCAAGAATCATATAAACACATATAAAACTTAAAATTTTGATAATAACCATTGTAAATGGATTAGTATTATCATTACCACATCAAAAACAGGTTTTATGAGCCCAAAACAGTTTAGGGTAATGATTCTTGTCCATTTCCAGCAGCAAAAGTCGAAATTCTGCACACAGGGCTCCTGCTCGCCGAGTGCAAGAACCTACTCGACAAGTAGGATGCATTTTCACTTGGACTCGTCGATTCCCCCCATGGACTCGACGACTTCTCTGAACAGTGAGCAGAAAAATCGATTTTTTCAAGCAGTTTGCATCAAATATCAAGAAAACAAACCTGGCTCTGAAACCACTGATGGGTTTTGAGCATTCTAACACTCCTATGGTGTACATGCAACCCTAAAAACGTTGGATCTATGTTATCTCTAATATTCATGCAAATAAGAATTTTCCAAGATTTACATCCTAAATAACATGGCATGGGGTACTTGTAACATAAAAAATAAGTCGAATGACATACCTTTCTTGTAACTTGGATTCCTTAAGACCTTGTGATCCTAGCACCCCAAATGTGATGCCTCAAATGCTTCACACAACACCTACAACTCTTGGAATAACTTGAGAGAAGAACACTTTGATCACAAAATCGGCTAGCCCTCCTTGTCTTCTATTAGTGGCTGATTTTACTCCATATGACGTTCTTTATATAACCTCCATGTAGGGTTACACCATGTAAACCGTAATGTGCATGGCTTTTCATTTCCCCCATGATCCATGGGTTATAACCTCCATGGAGTATCCATGGAGCACCCAATGGGTCCTAGCCCAAATCTAGTGAATCATGAACCATAAGCCCACTATACAAGAATGAATGATTTACAAAAATCAATCCCCATATATTTAATTAGTCTCTATTTTATCACAAAATTAATTCCAAATTAATTCTGGATCAATACTAATTAAATAATATGATTTCATATTAATATATTAGAACTTATAATATATTAACAAATCGTAAGTGTCCTTTTTCTGATTTTGTCTATCCAACAGTTGTGATGAAGATGCAAACCAAATGGATCATGCCAATCCGGGTCAAGTACATACTAAATATAGTTATGGACTTAGACACCTTATCCAACACTTTCGAGATGCACCAAGACTTGATGGACATGTACCATCAAAGTGCTCGACAGAAAGGTTTGAAATCATTTCCTCCATGATAACAACCAAAATGAAGAATGGAGAGTCCATCACGACGCACTTGCAGAAGATGCGAAGATATGTGGACCGCTTGCTGATTTAACATCACAAAATTCAAGGCCAAAAATTTCATCTTTACATAAGTTATTATAAAACCGTAAGTATAAAAACATCCATAATAACATCTCATGTCAAAGCCCAAATGTAAATAGAGAAACATGTCATCATAAAAATAATATCAGAGTGTAATCCTAAAGATCTCATGTGCGGAAAACATAGTGTGATGCGCTGCGATCGAGCCGACTCCTTTCCTTTGAGAACGAAGTACCTGAAACTAAAACTGAAAACCGTAAGAACGAAGCTTAGAGAGTTCCCCCATCATACCACATACCATACAATCACATAGCATACATACTGCCAGGCAATTCTGGGGTGCCCGACCTACCCGGTCCGACCCTTCCATGGTGCCGACCTACCCGTGTCAAGCCATTCTGGGGTGCTGACCTACCCGTGTCAAGCCATTCTAGGGTGCTAACCTACCCTTCGGTCCTAACAACCGAACTTTGGGGACTATTTCACCCCCTACTACTACTACCACATATATCATAACATATTCATATCGTCAGGCATATCTGGTGTGCCCGACCTACCCTTCGGTCCTAACAACCGAACTTGGGGACTAGTCTCCTCCTACTACCACTATCACATATAATGTATCATGCTAGCACATAAACATACTAGGTAGTAGCAAACTAGACAATTATCACAAAGACAATCATCTCAACTATAATCAACTACTAGTGGGTCGGCCTTGGTGCCTTAGACCCACTTCTACAGGAAGGTAACTCACCTCACACTGCTGAAGTCCCGCAGACGCAACCCCAGATGCTGGATGACAGGTTCCCGAACTGTCAACATCAAAATAACACCCAATTAATAATTGGGTTCCAATACATAACCATAAATCCGTGCTTAGCGTAAATACTACTTTAACCCCAACTTAGCTTGATTCAAGCCCAAGGCCCAATCCAAAGGCCCAAAAGTCAACTATGAGTCAAACTCCAACATATGGCCTAATTTTCCAAATTGGTCCCAAACCTTTACACGGTCTCACTCTAAGGCCCGACCATTTACTCCAGTCTAATATTTGACATTCTAATGGCCCAATATCATATAATCATTAAGGCCCAAACTATGGCCCATCGGAAAATTGGGCCCAAACCCTTATATGGGCCTTACCCTAAGCCTATCAATATATTCTAGTCTATATGATTATTCTTGGATGGCCCATTAATAATCCAATTACCAAAGCCTAATGGAAAGGCCCAACTCACAGCCCAAGTGAAATTAGGGTTTTCACATAAAATGATGATTAGGGTTAAGTTTTCCTACTTAATCCATTAAGTCACACATGGCCTTAGGTTAATTTGCAATGATTATTAATTAATATTTTAAGTTCATTAAATAATTCTGATGCTGTCCCGATAAGTCCCAAATTAGGGTTTCATGGCATTAGGGTTTTCCAAACCCTAATTAGGGTTTCCAACCCATCTTAGCCCAATAGGCCCAATAGCTAGGTCCTTTGACCAATTAGGGTTCAACAGGCCCATTAGTCACATGTTTGGGCTTTTATATCAATTAGGGATTCATTGATCCCATTAGGGTTTCACTAGGCCCATTAGGGTTTCACTAGACCCATTAGGGTTTTAGTCCCTTTGTCCAAACATCCAAACGAGTCACAAACAAAACAAGGCACACCGCCACCCGATGTAGCGGCCGGTGGCGGAAGCCACCACCCTACGGTGGTAGGATTAGTTTTCTTTTCATTAATCCACTTTCTAATTATATTTTACAAGGCTTTAATCCCAAAATAAACACACACACACACACACACACGCAGTCACCTTGTGGTGGCCAGTAGTGGTAGATGGTGGCAGCCACTACCTCATAGTGGTGGTGGTTCTCTTCGGATCTTCGGCCAAGATGCACTCCTGCAACCTTATACCATCACAGTACACACACACACCAAAATAATCACATGCATATAACATTATAACACGCATAACCATCAACGGAAACGTACCAGTCTCGGCCACCCCCACGGTGTCGTGAAGCAGTCGAACGAACAAGCAGGTACGCAATACTCATCGGAACCACAACAACGTCGTAGCACCGAACATAAATGGAGAAAGAGAAGAATAATACGGTAGGAAGGTGGTCTTCCGACATCCGAATAGAAGCAACGACCAGGATATCTCGAACCTCCACTGCCCGTGTTTAGACATCGACTTCGCAGCTCACACTTCGCCGTTCACAACGTAAAAAACCGGTCTTGATGGTCCCTGTCGTTCATGGTGTCGCCGACAGCAGTGAAACTTCGACAAAACAGCAACGTGTGGAGGCTGTCTTACACCCCTAGTCGGCCTCCGATGTTGACGGTGACGAGGGCTAACCGATGATGCTAGGCGTCCGGAAAAACGAACGAAGTAGATGATGGCGACGCCGGATCGGAGATTAAGAAGGAAGTGAATGGTGGTGGCTGGAGGGAAGTGGGGTGATGGCTGCAACATAAGTGGGGGTTTAGGGTTAGGGTTTGACCGATAATGAGGTTATATACCCGGTTATGAGCATCTATCCCATAATTACATTAACAGCTCCTCCATCCTAATTCCTTTCAAATTAAGTCAATAATTTACCCTTTAAACCCCATCTTATGAAATCCTTACAAATATGGTCCGGAGTTTACCAACCAGCCCCTAACCCGAAACTTACATTTTAACCCCCGACTTCTAAAAATCTTTACAAAATAAATCCCGGATAATCCAAATCATAACATTTGGCTCCCAGAACCAACATCTCACTGAACATTATGAATTTTAGGGCTACTACTCTTTCATAAATTTTATCTATTTATCTATTAAATAAACAGGGTGTTACAACTCTCCCCCACTTAAATTATATTTCGTCCACGAAATCAATCCTTACCATTTGTTACACGCCCAACCACTCTAGTGAGGTGGTCACCATCCTGGGCACACCCTAGCCTTCCCAGGGTAGCCGTGACCAATCCTTGCAAAGCCCTAAAATCCGTAGATGAACGAATTCCTCACAGCAAGATAACATCTACTCGATTTGAAATCTGTTGTCTTGAGATAGTCTGATTCCCTGACAGTCCAGTCATACTGAATTATTATCGTTGAATCCAGTCCGTTTATTCCGCAACTGACTACTCAACTTCTAATAACTCGAGGTTCTTACTGGAAAACAAGGTTGTAGACCCAATTATTCCTGCTGGTCACTTAGCCTAACCCCAACAATCTATTATTACGTCCGAATTTGCAACCCAAAACGCAAATACCAATACTGCCCAAATGCTGAAACTGCCCGAACACTAATCTTCCTGAAACAGTATGTTGCCACATGGCTGCTTTCCAAAATATATCGAGGCCTAAATTGTCTCAATTTGTTCGCCAATCATCTAAAATATCAGGTTCCACTAGTTATCATGCCACTGCGACTCTAACAACTTTCTGATCTACCCGATCGGGTCCATGCGTCGAATCTTGTCATCATCAAATACAAGGCTAAAAGTGATCGTTACCTGACCAAAAGGTAGCCTTAAATCACAAACGACCTTATACGGTCCATTGCTTCCCTGGTCTCATAACTGTAGTGACGTTCCCACAATCTTATCACTGGCTTAACCAGATCTAATCCCTCTGGGGAGATCCATAAACCTATATGTGGACTTCCATATCCTCACTGCTACACCCGAAATGGTGGGTACTACTGTTCCTTCCGCGTCCTAACAACACACTCATGCTATCTACCAACCTAAGGAATGCTACGGCTACACCCGCAAACTTACAACACTCTATCACTATCTGCCTAGTAGTGAATGCTACGGCTACACCCGCGGACTTACAACACTCTGACACTATCCGACTGCTAGTGAATGCCACGGCTACACCCGCAGACTTACAAAACTCTAACACTATCTGGCTGCTAGTGAATGCTACAACTACACCCGCAGACTTAGAACACTCTCCATACCGGTCGAACACGCACTCGACCTAACACACCACTGAACATGAGTCCTGACCGGAACTCTAACTTGATTCCCGAAACCTGCTATCACGTGATCCCACTGTATTAGCACCGCACCCATGCCCGTGTTCGAAGCGTCACAGTAAACCACGAAATCATCTACACCCTGTGACAGGGTGATAATCGGTGCCTCGTACAACCGCTGTCTGAGAGTCTCGAGGGCTGCCTGTTGCTCAGGCCCCCAGCGAAAGGCTACCGACTTCTTGGTCAGTCGGGTCAAAGGAACCGTAATCTAGGATAAGACCCGTATAAATCTCCGGTAATAACCCGCTAGACCCAGGAAATTCTAAATTTCAGATGGACACCTTAGAATCTCCCACTACATCACGACCTCTATCTTGGCCGGATCGCCCAGAATACTGTCACACCCCCAAACCGAAACGGCGGAAACGTTCGGGGGCGGAGGACGTCATGTTTAGTATCACAAGACATGCATCATAGTAATCAAAGTAACAAACAACCATTTCATTAGAAAGAAAGTGTTTACAAAGTATGTGGTTCACATAAGATAGACTACAAAAGTAAATAACAAAACAAGACATGATGCTACTATGCTCTATCTTCTGAATCCCAGTGCGCGTACCTGTGTACTGGTTTCCTGAGAATACAAGTTATTTTGAAAGAGTAGATCAACATTTAGGCTGGTGAGTTCATACGTATTTTAGTGATGTAATGTAAGTTGTATGTTCTTTTAGAAAAGTCCGCCAGTTCCTGCAGAAAATCCTATATTTTCTGATATGATGAAACGTTAAGTAAAAATGACTCTACAATCCCCTCTATGAGTACTAAACGGATACAAGTTATATAAAACCCAGAGTAAACAAACAATCGATTCTGTGTATCTGCCCTAAGCCCACAACCAAACAAGGAACAGGAAATGAGGCGGAAGTTACACATCCCATTGTTTGTTAGATCTTCATTGTATATAACCCTGGTGTATTCATTTGGTACTCCCGGAGTTAACTGTAATAGTTCCTTTATATTTGATGAAAACATTCTTTAAGAAAAACCCTTATTTTCTTTAGTAAAAATGGTAACCACAATAGCTCCTTCTATAATCACTTAGTTTACACTAGTTATATATAACCTAATATCGAATATATAGTTAATTATGTGAATCTGCCCTAAGCCCACAACCAAACAAGGAACAGGAAGTAAGGCGGAAAGCACACATCCAACTACCTATCGGATATTACTTATATAGAACCCTGATGTGTAAACTAGGGTATTATAGAATTAACCACTAAAGGTCCTTTAAGTTATACTGGTTTAATAAAATGGATTTATCCCTTCTACGGATAAGTTTCTACTTTTGTTTACCAAATGTTCTATTTGAAAAGTATGTTTTGTACAAGAAAGCGGTGTATTGAATTTGTATTCTATGACCTGACCCATACCTGGTAGACTGGGTGAATCTGCTCTAAGCCCACAACCAAATAAGGAACAGGAAATGAAGCGGAAAGCACACATCCTACTACCTGTCTGATCCGATTAATATATATCCCTGATGTATCTACCAAGGAATCATAAAGTTAGCATTATAGGCCCCCTTCTAACTGAATGTTCGTCTTACTAGTACCTTATGTAGCGTTGTTCTATTGTTTGGACCATTACTAGGAGTAATGAAATCCTGTACTCTTAACGCCTCAGTCTATACTGGTGTGAGTTTTGTATATATTTATGTGTTTTATTTATTAATGTCTGGTACTTTGTAGATGTACCCTTTATAAATAAAACTGGTACTTTGCAGATGTACCCCATATATAACTCCGGTACTTTGTAGACGTACCCCATATATATATAAATCATGGCATATTGTAGATGCACCATATATATATATATATATATATATATATATATATATATATATATATATATATATATAACCTCATACCTTGTTTTTTATCATCTTTTTTTTAGAACAATGAGTTAATGATACATTCACTGCCTAGGTTACTGGGAATTTATAGTATAAGTTTGTAAAATCATGATTTGTTCTTCTGTTGTAGTATTAGTATGTTCCTCCATGTACTAGTTATAGTATGTTCCTCCCTGTACTAGTTATAGTATGTTCCTCCCCGTACTAGCTATAGTATGTTCCTCCCTGTAATAGCTATAGTATGAACTGAACCCCTAAACTATACATATTATAGTTTACTAGTATCTTTACTTTGAACTGTTACTGACTTGAAGAAAAGACTCATTTATCTATTGGGTTATGATTGTACTTTAAAAACGAATATTTATAAACAATAAAGTAACATAACTTTAAAAGTGTTTTGAAATGATTTGATCACTTATTAACACATAAGAAATCCTTTTTAAATGATTTTTATCTCAAAACATTTACACAATTAACATTTTGTTCAACTTGTATTACCCCCTGAAAAGCATTTAAAATATTTAAAAGATTGATTATAGGGGTATGAACTCACCTTATGTGGGTTATTCAATTGATGATTCGCGTAAGGATGAGAAGTTCCACGAATGAGTCCCGAGACACAAACGAGTCCTAATTGACATATAATGGCATGTATAGGCATGTAATTAGTATTTAACACCACTAATATGAAGGGAAACACCCTTAGGGACTAGGAAACACTTGAAATGAAGTGTGACAATCACATGTGATTGTGTAAAGGGAGTTTACGACTAAAGGGAAGTGTGTTCACGACCACACTTGAGTTCACGGCCATGGAAGATGAGTTTACGGCCAAAGGAGGTTAGTTTACAGTCATGGGAGATTAGTTTACGACCATGGGAGATTAGTTTACGGCCAATAAAGATCATGAGAAGGGTTTACGGCCAAGGGAGATTGCATGGCCGTAAACTCTCCTAAATGATGAAATTTGGATCTTGGTTCAAGCTTAAAGGGTGTTTGTTTCATGAGGATTCAAGATTTCGTAGTGTTTAACAAGAATATGGAAGGATACTTACAATTTGGAAGTACTTGGGAGTTCACGACCACCAAGAACACGTAGGTTTTCTTGGTGTTCTTGGTGAAAGGATGAAGATTTGAAGATCTTGAAGTAGAAGTGATGAATTCAAGGCTTGAACAAAGGGGTTGTTAAGCATGCAAAAGTAAAGGATGAGATCTTTACGTTTTGGGAGTGAAATGAGAGCTTTCATTTGATGATACTTGAGAGAGAAAGAGTAGTTTGCGGCTAGGACTTGAAGAAATGAAGGAAAATGAAGCAAATTCTCCTATTAGGAGGATAGTTCATGGCCACTAAGAGTTTACGGCCGTAAACTCCTAGTTTGCGGTCGTAAACTCCTTGTGATGGAGTTTCCGGCTTGATTTCAACTTGAAGAACTTAACCTGACACATTCATACACACAATCCTTAAGTGTACTTGTCACACCCCGGCCGTCGGCGGAAACACCGGGCGATGTAAAGTCATTTCTTGTATCATAGTTATCAACTTCCTAAAAACACATCCATTTAAAAATACGTCAACATAAAGTTGGTGAGTCCACAGGTTTTGACTCCATATAAAAATAATACATTTTCCAAGTTCAAAAGTATAGTTTTGAAAGTATCATTTTGACTCTCCAATGTTTAGCATATATAACCTTGGTATAAAAGTTTACTTACCAAATAAGTAGTTTACCTATAAGTCTCATATACTATGTATAAGTATTTGTAATTCCATACAAACAAAAGTTGCTACGTATAAATCTTATTTCAATTCTATACGAGTAAAACCGCTACGTATAAATCTTATTTCAATTCTATACGAGTAAAACCGCTACGTATAAATCTATTTCAATTCTATACGAGTATGTGTGTTAGGTATAATTATCTACTTAATATACAAGTAGTATACCTACCAGTTTCTTGTACCTAGAGTATAATTGTTTGGGAAACTTATACTTAACATTAATACTTGTATAACGACAAAGTATAATGCTTCTAACAATCTGCTACCATGAGTCCGTTAGTTCTAGTAGTAAAATCATATTCGTGGCTAAAACCCTAAGTTATTTGACTATGTTTTTAACATTACTCATAATATTTATAATACTTAGGTAGTACAGCAGCTATAATTAGAATTAAAACCAGGTTTTATCTTGACATAAAACCAATAATAATAACATATACCGTTCCTAGTTTTATCTTGACATAAAACTATCAATAACAATATATAACATACTAAGTTTTATGTTGACATAAAACTAACAATAACAACATATAACATACCAAGTTTTATCTTGACATAAACCCAATAATAGCAACATACTTTATAACTTAACATATAGAACTTCCGAATATAACTTCGAAACTATATCGCACACAAAATATATATACAATCCTAAGTATAACTCAAGATCTACATTAATATACTACTATAACAATAACATGCTAACAACTTTACGATAGTTGTATACTTTCAAATATGAAATAACTATATCCCGTTTATTATAACTATCTACGTTGATACTAATATACTATCATATAGACATAATAATAACGTATATATAATATTTAGCATGTGTTTTCCCCCGAAAATATTAGAAAGTGGGGCCGTGAAACTCACCTTAGTAGCGTGATTATAGAATCTAAACGGTCAGAGGCTCGTCGTTGTCAGGCTCAAGAAGGGAAAACGGCCTTCGGAAACGAAAGAGAATGAAAGGAGAAGGTGTAAGGATTGAATGAGCTTTGATCGCTATTTATAGGGTGTTTTGGGGCCATTCACGTCGTGAACATGATAGGTTCACGTCATTAACTTCCATGAGTCATCCCATAGCCTTAACGCATGTTTTCTAGCTCCGATTAGTGTCTGTTGACTCCTCACGTCATGAATTTTTGATGCTCACGTCGTGAGTTCAGTCAAATTAGGGTTTCTGACAGCTACATCTTCGGAAGGCCATAACTTTTGCATATGAACTCCGTTTTCGGCGTTCTTTATATGCACGCGTAGGTAATTCCAAGTACTACGACTTTCTTTTAGACTCCAATAGGTAATTCTAAGTCTATTTTAAATCCCTCTTGTTATAAGGCATTATAGCGTTAGAATTTATCATAACTTCTTCACGCGAATTCAGATTTAGATGTTCTCTATATTTTTCGAATCGTATGGCATTATACTTTGATTTATACTATAAAGTATGTATGAAAATTCATATTTATATTAGAATTATCATGAAATACATAGTAAGTTTACTGCATTACTAGTTTTAACAAAATCAAACTACATGATTGATATAATCAAATGTGATTGTTGTTGACCTATTTTGACTGGTGTTACATTCTCCCCCCGTTAGAATAATTTCGTCCCGAAATTTATCTTGTGGATGGGGTTTTTTTAAATAGTTGGGGGTATTTTTGTTTCATCTGATCTTCATATTCCCAAGTAAATTCAGGTCCTCGTAAAGAGTTCCATCGAACTTTCACTATGGGAATACGACTTTGTTTTAATCATTTGGTGTATCGATCCATGATTTCGACAGGTTCCTCAATAAAGTTGAGTTTGGTATTGACTTGTATCTCGTCGAGAGGTAAAGCAAGAGTGTCATCGAATATACATCTTTTGAGAATTGACACGTGAAAAACATCGTGTACATTGCTTAGCTCTTGAGGTAACTTGATTTGGTATGCGACAAAACCAATTCTTGCTATCATTTCAAAAGGTCCTATATATCGTGGGTTTAGTTTGCCTCGTTTCCTGAATCGAATTACGACTTTCCAAGGAGAGACCTTTAACATTACTCTATCTCAAACATGGAATTCCAAAGGCTTACGTCATACGTCATCATAGCTCTTCTGACGATCACGTGCTGCCTTTAATTAATCCTTAATTTGCACAATCTTTTGAGTTTGTCTCGTGGATTATTTCTGGCTCGGCACATAAGGTATCACCTATATGTTCTCTGGCCAATTGTGTGTATCCAACTTCTCAGTGCAAAAACTACAGCTCCCAATTCAAGGTCATGGGTAGTGTAATTATTCTCATGCACCTTTACTTGTCGTGATGCGTAGGCGATAACTTTTCCTCTTTGCATCAACAGACATCCCAATCCTTGATTTGATGTGTCGCAGTATACGACGAAATCTTCCGTCCCATCTGGAAGGGATAGGATTGGTGCACTACACAACATTTGCTTTAGTTTCTGAAAAGCAGCTTCTTGTTTGTCTTCCCAGTTAAACTTCATATCCTTCTGGGTTAGTGTTGTAAGTGGCTTGGCTACCTTGGAGAAATTCTCTCTGAATCTACGGTAATAGCCAGTAAATCCTAAGAATTAACGCACTTCTGTTGACGTCTTTGGTGCTTCCCAATTCTTAATTCCTTCAATCTTGGAGGGTTGGACATGAATCCCTTTGTTACTAACTACATGTAAAAATCTGTACTTCTCTAATCCAAAATTCACATTCAGAGAATTTGGCGTACAACTTTTCTTTTCTTAGAAGTTCCAAGATTATTTGTAAGTGTTGACCGTGTTCTTCCTTGGTTCGTGAATATATCAATATATCATCGATAAACACAATCACGAATTTATCCAAGTACGGTTTGCAAACACCATTCATGAGGTCCATGAACATTGTTGGAGCGTTGGTCAATCCAAAGGCTTAGCTAGGAACTTAGATTGACCTTACCGAGTCCTAAATGTTGTTTTCAGAACCTCGTCTTCTTGTACTCCGAGTTGATGGTATCCTGATCTGAGATCTATCTTTAATCTTCTAGAATCTTCAGGTGTTTTAGTCTATCAGACACCGTATCCAAGTTTAGTTGTGCATCGGTCTGACCAAAATTAAACATATGTGATCAGTCTACATTTAGTTGTGGTTCGTACCATGTACAATAAAACTCGACTAACTAGTTTGACCTAAAAGCTTGCGTTGAATTCTTATCGAGGGTTTAGGTTTTCTATATTTTTGGGTTATATACATGTGTTCTCATCGCGGAACTGAGTTCATACATAACTCTATATCTTTGTGTTTGTTGTATTCACGAGTATTATTAATTATTGTTTGTTACTTCAGGTCTAGCTGATAAGGCACCGGCTAGTCAGGACAGTCGATGGGCAAGATCATTTTAGCATATAGCCGTTCTGAAATCCAGCAACCCAAATCGACATGTTTATCCTTGTCACCGCTCTCGTAAGTAGTCCTTCAGTAGTATAATTTAATAATACTTTTTATTTGTAAGTTAAGGGATATACCTAAACCTAACAGAGTAAGCCCTAAACTATAGTCGTGCTTTCCTAAGAAAGTACTAATTCACTATAGTTAATAGCTCTGATACCAATCTGTCACACCCCGGCCGTCGGGGTAAACACCGGGCGATGTAACGTCATTTCTTGTATCATAGTTTTCAACATCCTGAAAACACATGTATTTAAAAACACGTCAACATAAAGTTGGTAAGTCCACAGGTTTTGACTCCATATAAAGATAATACATTTTCCAAGTTCAAAAGTATAGTTTTGAAAGTATCATTTTGACTCTCCAACGTTTAGCATATATAACCTAGGTATAAAAGTTTACTTACCAAATAAGTAGTTTACCTATAAGTCTCATATACTATGTATAAGTATTTGTAATTCCATACAAACGAAAGTTGCTACGTATAAATCTTATTTCAATTCTATACGAGTAAAACCGCTACGTATAAATCTTATTTCAATTCTATACGAGTAAAACCGCTACGTATAAATCTATTTCAATTCTATACGAGTATGTGTGTTAGGTATAATTATCTACTTAATATAGAGGTAGTATACCTACCGGTTTCTTTTACCTAGAGTATAAGTGTTTGGGAAACTTATACTTAACATTAATACTTGTATAAGGACAAAGTATAATGCTTCTAACAATTTGCTACCATGAGTCTGTAACCGCGGCTATATGACTAGTTTCAAACCTCTGCTTGATTCTACAAGTTTCGCACCTTGAGATAAGTTCCACATGTTTCATCAACGTCGGAACAATAAACAAACAAAAGGACATTTCGTCACTCGCACACGGTTTTGTTGTAGCTAGCAACCACGAGTGGGGTTGTAAACTCGTATCTTATTCATACACGACTTCCTCGCTCACACGGGATTAACGGTTACAGGTCAGAGGATTTTCCCTAAGATTTCCAATCTTAGTTGATGAATACAATAGCTCATGTAGACTTGTCGAGTTCCGTTAGTTCTAGTAGTAAAATCATATTCGTGTCTAAAACCCTAAGTTATTAGACTATGCTTTTAACATTACTCCTAATATTTATAATACTTAGGTAGTACAACAGCTATAATTAGAATTAAAACCAGGTTTTATCTTGACATAAAACCAATAATAACAACATATAACGTTCCTAGTTTTATCTTGACATAAAACTATCAATAACAATATATAACATACTAAGTTTTATCTTGACATAAAACTAACAATAACAACATATAACATACCAAGTTTTATCTTGGCATAAAACGAATAATAGCAACATACTTTATAACTTAACATATGGAACTTCCGAATATAACTTCGGAACTATATCGCACACAAAATATATATAGAATCCTAAGTATAACTCAAGATCTACATTAATATACTACTATAAAAATAACATGCTAACAACTTTACGATATTTGTATACTTTCAAATATGAAATAACTATATCCCGGTTATTATAACTATCTATGTTGATACTAATATACTATCATATAGACATAATAATAAAGTATATATAATATTTAGCATGCGTTTTCCCCCGAAAATATTAGAAAGTGGGGCCGTGAAACTCACCTTAGTAGCATGATTATAGAATCTAAACGGTCAGAGGCTCGTCGTTGTCAGGATCGAGAAGGGAAAACGGCCTTCGGAAACGGGAGAGAATGAAAGGAGAAGGTGTAAGGATTGAATGAGCTTTGATCACTATTTATAGGGTGTTCTGGGGCCATTCACGTCGTGAACATGATAGGTTAACGTTGTGAACTTCCATGAGTCATCCCATAGCCTTAACGCGTGTTTTCAAGCTCCGATTAGTGTCTGTAGACTCCTTACGTCGTGAATTTTTGATGCTCACGTCGTGAGTTCAGTCAAATTAGGGTTTCTGACAGCTGCATCTTCGGAAAACCATAACTTTTGCATACGAACTCCGTTTTCGACGTTCTTTATATGCACGCGTAGGTAATTCCGAGTACTACAACTTTTATTTAGACTCCAATAGCTAAATCTAAGTCTATTTTAAATCCCTCTTGTTATAAGGCATTATAGCGTTAGAATTTATCATAACTTCTTCACGCGAATTCAGATTTAGATGTTCTCTATATTTTTCAAATCGTATGGCATTATACTTTGATTTATACTATAAAGTATGTATGAAAATTCATATTTATATTAGAATTATCATGAAATACATAGTAAGTTTACTACATTACTAGTTTTAACAAAATCACATGACATGATTGATATAATCAAATGTGATTGTTGTTGAACTATTTTGACTGGTGTTACATTCTCCCCCCGTTAGAATAATTTCGTCCCGAAATTTATCTTGTGGATGGGGTTTTATTAAATAGTTGGGGGTATTTTTGTTTCATCTGATCTTTATATTCCCAAGTAAATTCAGGTCCTCGTAAAGAGTTCCATCGAACTTTCACTATGGGAATACGACTTTGTTTTAATCATTTGGTTTATCGATCCATGATTTCGACAGGTTCCTCTACAAAGTTGAGTTTGGTATTGACTTGTATCTCGTCGAAAGGTACAACAAGAGTGTCATGGAATAGACATCTTTTGAGATTTGACACGTGAAAAACATCGTGTACATTGCTTTGCTCTTGAGGTAACTTGATTTGGTATGCGACAAAACCAATTCTTGCTATCATTTCAAAAGGTCCTATATATCGTGGGTTTAGTTTGCCTCGTTTCCTGAATCGAATTACGACTTTCCAAGGAGAGACCTTTAACATTACTCTATCTCAAACATGGAATTCCAAAGGCTTACGTCATACGTCAGCATAGCTCTTCTGACGATCACATGCTGCCTTTAATCAATCCTTAATTTGCACAATCTTTTGAGTTTGTCTCGTGCATTATTTCTGGCTCGGCACATAAGGTATCACCTATATGTTCTCTGGCCAATTGTGTGTCTACAACTTCTCAGTGCAAAAACTACAGCTCCCAATTCAAGGTCATGGGTAGTGTAATTATTCTCATGCACCTTTACTTGTCGTGATGCGTAGGCGATAACTTTTCCTCTTTGCATCAACACATATCCCAATCCTTGATTTGATGTGTCGCAGTATACGACGAAATCTTCCGTCCCATCTGGAAGGGATAGGATTGGTGCACTACACAACATTTGCTTTAGTTTCTGAAAAGCATCTTCTTGTTTGTCTTCCTAGTTGAACTTCATATCCTTCTGGGTTAGTGTTGTAAGTGGCTTGGCTACCTTGGAGAAATTCTCTCTGAATCTACGGTAATAGCCAGTAAATCCTAAGAATTAACGCACTTCTGTTGACGTCTTTGGTGCTTCCCAATTCTTAATTCCTTCAATCTTGGAGGGTTGGACATGAATCCCTTTGCTACTAACTACATGTAAAAATTTGTACTTCTCTAATCCAAAATTCACATTCAGAGAATTTGGCGTACAACTTTTCTTTTCTTAGAAGTTCCAAGATTATTTGTAAGTGTTGACCGTGTTCTTCCTTGGTTCATGAATATATCAATATATCATCGAGAAACACTATCACGAATTGATCCAAGTACGGTTTGAAAAAACTATTCATGACGTCCATGAACATTGTTGGAGCGTTGGTCAATCCAAAGGCTTAGTTAGGAACTTAGATTGACCATACCGAGTCCTAAATGTTGTTTTCAGAACCTCGTCTTCTTGTACTCCGAGTTGATGGTATCCTGATCTGAGATCTATCTTTAATCCTCTAGAATCTTCAGGTGTTTTAGTCTATCAGACACCGTATCCAAGTTTAGTTGTGCATCGGTCTGACCAAAATTAAACATAGGTGATCAGTCTACGTTTAGTTGTGGTTCGTACCATGTACAATAAAATTCGACTAAGTAGTTTGACCTAAAACCTTGCATTGAGTTCTTATCGAGGGTTTGGGTTTTCTATATTTTTGGGTTATATACATGTGTTCTCATCGCGGAACTGAGTTCATACATAACCCTATATCTTTGTGTTTGTTGTATTCACGAGTATTATTAATTATTGTTTGTTACTTCAGATCTAGCTGAGAAGGCACCAGCCAGTCAGGACAGTCGGTGGGCAGGATCATTCTAGCATATAGCCGTTCTGAAATCCAGCAACCCAAATCGACATGTTTATCCTTGTCACCGCTCCCGTAAGTAGTCCTTCAGTAGTATAATTTAATAATACTTTTTATTTGTAAGTTAAGGGATATACCTAAACCTAACAGAGCAAGCCCTAAACTATAGTTGTGCTTTCCTAAGAAAGTACTAATTCACTATAGTTAATAGCTCTGATACCAATCTGTCACACCCCGGCCGTCGGCGGAAACACCGGGCGATGTAACGTCATTTCTTGTATCATAGTTTTCAACATCCTGAAAACACATGCATTTAAAAATACGTCAACATAAAGTTGGTGAGTCCACAGGTTTTGACTCCATATAAAAATAATACATTTTCCAAGTTCAAAAGTATAGTTTTGAAAGTATCATTTTGACTCTCCAACGTTTAGCATATATAACCTAGGTATAAAAGTTTACTTACCAAATAAGTAGTTTACCTATAAGTCTCATATACTATGTATAAGTATTTGTAATTCCATACAAACGAAAGTTGCTATGTATAAATCTTATTTCAATTCTATATGAGTAAAACCGCTACGTATAAATCTTATTTCAATTCTATACGAGTAAAACCGCTACGTATAAATCTATTTCAATTCTATATGAGTATGTGTGTTAGGTATAATTATCTATTTAATGTACAAGTAGTATACCTACCAGTTTCTTGTACCTAGAATATAAGTGTTTGGGAAACTTATACTTAACATTAATACTTGTATAACGACAAAGTATAATGCTTCTAACAATTTGCTACCATGAGTCCGTAACCGCGGCTATATGACTAGTTTCAAACCTCTGCTTGATGCTACAAGTTTTGCATCTTGAGATAAGTTCCACACGCATCATCAACGTCGGAACAATAAACAAGAAAAAGGACAGTTTGTCACTCGCACACGGTTTTGTTGTAGCTAGCAACCACGAGTGGGGTTGTCAACTCGTATCTTATTCATACACGACTTCCTCTCTCACACGGGATTAACGGTTACAGGTGAGAGGATCTTCCCTAAGATTTCCAATCTTAGTTGATGAATACAATAGCTCATGTAGACTTGTCGAGTTCCGTTAGTTCTAGTAGTAAATTCATATTCGTGTCTAAAACCCTAAGTTATTAGACTATGCTTTTAACATTACTCCTAATATTTATAATACTTAGGTAGTACAACAGCTATAATTAGAATTAAAACCAGGTTTTATCTTGACATAAAACCAATAATAACAACATATAACGTTCCTAGTTTTATCTTGACATAAAACTATCAATAACAATATATAACATACTAAGTTTTATCTTGACATAAAACTAACAATAACAACATATAACATACCAAGTTTTATCTTGACATAAAACCAATAATAGCAACATACTTTATAACTTAACATATGGAACTTCCGAATATAACTTCGGAACTATATCGCACACAAAATATATATAGAATCCTAAGTATAACTCAAGATCTACATTAATATACTACTATAACAATAACATGCTAACAACTTTACGATAGTTGTATACTTTCAAATATGAAATAACTATATCCCAGTTATTATAATTATCTACGTTGATACTAATATACTATCATATATACATAATAATAAAGTATATATAGTATTTAGCATGCGTTTTCCCCCGAAAATATTAGAAAGTGGGGCCGTGAAACTCACCTTAGTAGCGTGATTATAGAATCTAAACGGTCAGAGGCTCGTCGTTGTCAGGCTCGAGAAGGGAAAACGGCCTTCGGAAACGAGAGAGAATGAAAGGAGAAGGTGTAAGGATTGAATGAGCTTTGATCGCTACTTATAGGGTGTTCTGGGGCCATACACGTCGTGAACATGATAGGTTCACGTCGTGAACTTCCATGAGTCATCCCATAGCCTTAACGCATGTTTTCTTGCTCCGATTTGTGTCTGTTGACTCCTCACGTCGTGAATTTTTGATGCTCACGTCGTGAGTTCAGTCAAATTAGGGTTTCTGACAGCTACATCTTCGAAAAGCCATAACTTTTGCATACGAACTCCGTTTTCGACGTTCTTTATATGCACGCGTAGGTAATTCCGAGTACTACGACTTTCTTTTAGACTCCAATAGCTAATTCTGTGTCTATTTTAAATCCCTATTGTTATAAGGAATTATAGCGTTAGAATTTATCATAACTTCTTCACGCGAATTCAGATTTAGATGTTCTTTATATTTTTCGAATCGTATGGATGTATACTTTGATTTATACTATAAAGTATGTATGAAAATTCATATTTATATTAGAATTATCATGAAATACATAGTAATTTTACTACATTACTAGTTTTAACAAAATCACATTACATGATTGTTATAATCAAATGTGATTGTTGTTGACCTATTTTGACTGGTGTTACATTCTCCCCCCGTTAGAATAATTTCGTCCCGAAATTTATCTTGTGGATGGGGTTTTATTAAATAGTTGGGGGTATTTTTGTTTCATCTGATCTTCATATTCCCAAGTAAATTCAGGTCCTCAGAAAGAGTTCCATCGAACTTTCACTATGGGAATACGACTTTGTTTTAATCATTTGGTGTATCGATCCATGATTTCGACAGGTTCTTCTACAAAGTTGAGTTTGGTATTGACTTGTATCTCATCGAGAGGTACAACAAGAGTGTCATTGAATAGACATCTTTTGAGATTTGACACGTGAAAAACATCGTGTACATTGCTTAGCTCTTGAGGTAACTTGATATGGTATGCGACAAAACCAATTCTTGCTATAATTTCAAAAGGTCCTATATATCGTGCGTTTAGTTTGCCTCGTTTCCTGAATCGAATTACGACTTTCCAAGGAGAGACCTTTAACATTACTTTATCTCAAACAAGGAATTCCAAAGGCTTACGTCATACGTCAGCATAGCTCTTCTGACGATCACGTGCTGCCTTTAATACATCCTTAATTTGCACAATCTTTTGGGTTTCTCTCGTGGATTATTTCTGGCTCGGCACATAAGGTATCAACTATATGTTCTCTGGCCAATTATGTGTCTCCAACATCTCAGTGCAAAAACTACAGCTCCCAATTCAAGGTCATGGGTAGTGTAATTATTCTCATTAACCTTTACTTGTCGTGATGCGTAGGCGATAACTTTTACTCTTTGCATCAACACACATCCCAATCCTTGATTTGATGTGTCTTAGTATACGACGAAATCTTCCGTCCCATCTAGAAGGGATAGGATTGGTGCACTACACAACATTTGCTTTAGTTTCTGAAAAGCAGCTTCTTGTTTGTCTTCCCAGTTGAACTTCATATCCTTCTGGGTTAGTGTTGTAAGTGGCTTGGCTACCTTGGAGAAATTCTCTCTGAATCTACGGTAATAGCCAGTAAATCCTAAGAATTAACGCACTTCTGTTGACGTCTTTGGTGCTTCCCAATTCTTAATTCCTTCAATCTTAGAGGGTTGGACATGAATCCCTTTGTTACTAACTACATGTAAAATTTGTACTTCTCTAATCCAAAATTCACATTCAGAGAATTTGGCGTACAACTTTTCTTTTCTTAGAAGTTCCAAGATTATTTGTAAGTGTTGACCGTGTTCTTCCTTGGTTCGTGAATATATCAATATATCATCGATAAACACTATCACAAATTTATGCAAGTACGGTTTGCAAACACTATTCATGAGGTCCATGAACATTGTTGGAGCGTTGGTCAATCCAAAGGCTTAGCTAGGAACTTAGATTGACCATACCGAGTCCTAAATCTTGTTTTCAGAACCTCGTCTTCTTGTACTCCGAGTTGATGGTATCTTGATCTGAGATCTATCTTTAATCTTTTAGAATCTTCAGGTGTTTTAGTCTATCAGACACCGTATCCAAGTTTAGTTGTGCATCGGTCTGACCAAAATTAAACATAGGTGATCAGTCTACGTTTACTTGTGGTTCGTACCATGTACAATAAAACTCGACTAAGTAGTTTGACCTAAAACCTTGCGTTGAATTCTTATCGAGGGTTTGGGTTTTCTATATTTTTGGGTTATATACATGTGTTCTCATCGCGGAACTGAGTTCATACATAACTCTATATCTTTGTGTTTGTTGTATTCATGAGTATTATTAATTATTGTTTGTTACTTCAGGTCTAGCTGATAAGGCACCGGCCAGTCAGGACAGTCGGTGGGCAGGATCATTTTAGCATATTGCCGTTCTGAAATCCAGCAACCCAAATCGACATGTTTATCCTTGTCACCGCTCCCGTAAGTAGTCCTTCAGTAGTATAATTTAATAATACTTTTTATTTGTAAGTTAAGGGATATACCTAAACCTAACAGAGTAAGCCCTAAACTATAGTCGTGCTTTCCTAAGAAAGTACTAATTCACTATAGTTAATAGCTCTGATACCAATCTGTCACACCCCGGCCATCGGCGGAAACACCGGACGATGTAACGTCATTTATTGTATCATAGTTTTCAACTTCCTGAAAACACATGTATTTAAAAATACGTCAACATAAAGTTGGTGAGTCCACAGGCTTTGACTCCATATAAAAATAATACATTTTCCAAGTTCAAAAGTATAGTTTTGAAAGTATCATTTTGACCCTCCAACGTTTAGCTTATATAACCTAGGTATAAAAGTTTACTTACCAAATAAGTAGTTTACCTATAAGTCTCATATACTATGTATAAGTATTATTAATTCCATACAAACGAAAGTTGCTACGTATAAATCTTATTTCAATTCTATACGAGTAAAACCGCTACGTATAAATCTTATTTCAATTCTATACGAGTAAAACCGCTACGTATAAATCTATTTCAATTTTATACGAGTATGTGTCTTAGGTATAATTATCTACTTAATATACAAGTAGTATACCGACCAGTTTCTTGTACCTAGAGTATAAGTGTTTGGGAAACTTATACTTAACATTAATACTTGTATAACGACAAAGTATAATGCTTCTAACAATTTGCTACCATGAGTCCGTAACCGCGGCTATATGACTAGTTTCAAACCTCTGCTTGATGCTATAAGTTTCGCATCTTGAGATAAGTTCCACACGCTTCATCAACGTCGGAACAATAAACAAACAAAAGGACAGTTCGTCACTCGCACACGGTTTTGTTGTAGCTAGCAACCACGAGTGGGGTTGTCAACCCATATCTTATTCATACACGACTTCCTCGCTCATACGGGATTAACGGTTTCAGGTCAGAGCATTTTCCCTAAGATTTCCAATCTTAGTTGATGAATACAATAGCTCATGTAGACTTGTTGAGTTCCGTTAGTTCTAGTAGTAAAATCATATTCGTGTCTAAAACCCTAAGTTATTAGACTATGCTTTTAACATTACTCCTAATATTTATAATACTTAGGTAGTACAACAGCTATGATTAGAATCAAAACTAGGTTTTATATTGACATAAAACCAATAATAACAACATATAACGTTCCTAGTTTTATCTTGACATAAAACTATCAATAACAATATATACCATACTAAGTTTTATCTTGACATAAAACTAACAATAACAACATATAACATACCAAGTTTTATCTTGACATAAAACCAATAATAGCAACATATTTTATAACTTAACATATAGAACTTCCGAATATAACTTCGGAACTATATCGCACAAAAAATATATATAGAATCCTAAGTATAACTCAAGATCTACATTAATATACTACTATAACAATAACATGCTAACAACTTTACTATAGTTGTATACTTTCAAATATGAAATAATTATATCCCGGTTATTATAACTATCTACGTTGATACTAATATACTATCATATAGACATAATAATAACGTATATATAATATTTAGCATGCATTTCCCCCCGAAAATATTAGAAAGTGGGGCCTTGAAACTCACCTTAGTAGCGTGATTATAGAATCTAAACGGTCAGAGGCTCGTCATTGTCATGCCCGAGAAGGGAAAACGGCCTTCCGAAACGAGAGAGAATGAAAGGAGAAGGTGTAAGGATGGAATGAGCTTTGATCGCTATTTATAGGGTGTTCTGGGGCCATTCACGTCGTGAACATGATAAGTTCACGTCGTGAACTTCCATGAGTCATCCCATAGCCTTAACCCATGTTTTCTAGCTCCGATTAGTGTCTGTTGACTCCTCACGTCGTGAATTTTTGATTCTCACGTCGTGAGTTCAGTCAAATTAGGGTTTCTGACAGCTGCATCTTCGGAAAGCCATAACTTTTGCATACGAACTCCGTTTTCGGCGTTCTTTATATGCACGCGTAGGTAATTCCGAGTACTACGACTTTATTTTAGACTCCAATAGCTAATTCTAAGTCTATTTTAAATCCCTCCTGTTATAAGGCATTATAGCGTTAGAATTTATCATAACTTCTTCACGCGAATTCAGATTTAGATGTTCTCTATATTTTTCGAATCGTATGGATGTATACTTTGATTTATACTATAAAGTATGTATGAAAATTCATATTTATATTATAATTATCATGAAATACATAGTAAGTTTACTACATTACTAGTTTTAACAAAATCACATTACATGATTGATATAATCACATCTGATTGTTGTTGACCTATTTTGACTGGTGTTAGAGTACTAGGCTTAGAACTCATTCGAATGACCCTTAACAAGGCTAAAAGGCAATGGAAATGAGTCTGACTTTTGGTTGATTGGATTGACTTTACAAGATAGAAATTTTCGGGTTGTCACATCATCCCCCCGTTGTGCTCCTAGGGTTGTGCTCCTCTGAATGGCTGAATACCCACTCGTAGACCTGGACAACTTTTCCCTATATCTCATGATTGGATTCGTACCTGGTCCATCTATCATTACCTCGTGTATACAAGTCGTATATAATTAAGATTAGTAAGACGGTCGTATGTGCGATTCTGCCCCAAGTCCACAACCAAACAAGGAACATGAGATAGGGCGGAAACACACATACTAAGTCTGCGTAATCATAATTATATACCACCCTCGTGTATGCACTTAATAATGATAGGTGGGCTGTATTCGTCCTTAGCCTCTGTGCTTGAACTTGATATGTTGGACGAGTGGTAGTTTGGGAAGGCCTACTGAAGATATGGTGTTAAGGTTTCGGAAGGAAAAGTACTCCTCGCATGAGTACTTCGGGGTTTAGAAGCCAAGAGACAAAACTGAGGTCTAGGTCGGGTTGTCGTTACTAATAACTAGGGTTTCGTGAACTTGACGGTTAAGTTGATGGAAACATATGAACTTATTATGGTGAGGACCACGCCAATTCATGACGAATGATAGCAACGGACTCTTTACTAAGCAAAATTTTGGCCGATTTAAAAGAAACGTTTGTTATGTGATGATGTATCTCTAGTGTGCTCGACAATGTACTCTGTGTAAACTTTCTAGTGCTTTTTGTTTTCTCCTTGATGTTGACACTTCCACGTATCGTACCGCGATGAGCGAGTACTTACAGTGAAAGTGCTTTGATAACTAGTGTCGGTACTTTCTATTACGATCCTCCTCGGTACCAGTATGATCGCTTGGCATATACCAATTATGCATAATTAAGATGAATAAGACACTCGACTGAGTAACTCTGCCCTAAATCCACAACCAAACAAGGAACAGGAGATAAGGCGGAATCACTCACTCTAAGTCTGCAACATCTTAACTATGCACAACCCTGATGTACATACTAAGCCACCATAGCTCCCCTGCACGGACCCTTTAGTTCTCTTGTGAATATTGTGACTTGTTCATATAAGTGAGTTATTATAATTACTTTTAAATGTTTTCCCCACGTTTTAATCTTATATAGATATAAATTAAATTTTACAGTAATTAGTTTATTTCGAAAACGTACCGCTGCTTGCTGGCGACTCCGGGGTACATTCTCCTGCGGTGATCATCAGAATTCGTCCATCCGCTCCTGAGTTCTTTGTTATTGGGCAGTCCTTCTTATAGTGTCCATTCTCACCACAACCATAGCAGGCTTGGTTTTCTTCAACTCTGGGGACTTGGGAGATCGATTGAGTTGGTGCCCTGCAGAACTGGGCAGTGTGTCCTATTCTGTGGCAGTTCAGGCACTACATTTCCCGACATACTCTATTGTGGTGATAGTTGCACTTTCCACACTTCGGGAGAGTTCCAACATATCGACTGGCAGATGCTGGAGTAGCAGGTGTTGTGGCGGCATATATAGTACTCTTTTGTTGCTCCTGTGGGGGTTCCTGTGTTGTTCGCTTCTTCCTCTTGTTCTCCGACTTCCGTTTATAGTCCTCACCCTTCGATGGCTCGGGAACGGGGACTACCACACCATGGCGGACTCCATGGTCAATGAGTTGCTGAGCTAGGCGTTTGGCGCTATCGAATGTAGTTGGGTTAGAAGATAATACATCTCCTAGAATCGGGGAAGATAAACCCCAGATGTACCTTTCTATCTTCTTACTCTTCGGGGTAACCATCCTGGGGCATAGTGCTGCCAGGTCGCTAAACCTGTCAGTATAGGTCACTATGTCTGAGCCGACCATGGTGTGCTCCCATAGTTCTTGTTCCAGCTTTTGAACTTCGCCCCTCGGGCAATATTATTCCAACATCATCTCTTTTAGGTTATCCAAACCTATTGAGTTAGCTACTGATAGGGTTAGTGATTTAACATGACTATTCCACCATGTTAGGGCCCTGTCGGAGAAGGTGCAGGCAGCAAACTTCACTTTGCTCCCTTCTGGGCACGAACATATTGCGAAGACCGAATCTGTTTTCTCGAACCATCGCATCAGAGCAATGACTCCCCCATTTCCATTAAAGGATTTGGGTTTGCAGTTCATGATTTATGTGTACGAACACTCATGTGGGTGTCCGTTACTACTACCTTGGGCGTAGTTAACACCCGATCCACTCCCAATATTACCGGTCGTGTTGAATGGAGCTAGGGCAGCCGTAATAGCTACAGCCACTGCAGCTTGAAGAGCTGCCGGATCGAATTGTGGAGGAGGTAGTGGTGTTTGAGTTGGAGTTATCGAAGTAGTGCGTCTCGCGGATCGACGTGGAGGCATCTTGCTAAAAATAATACAAAGATGAGGTGGAAATAAGTCCATAGCAGTGGTTATAAGCCGAAAGCTGAATGACAAAGTTATCCTAGTTCTTAGTGTATCTAGTTCTGGCTTTCTTAGGGTTCTGGAAACAATTCATAAAGGAGTCTATACAAAATAAACTTGATGAATTAGAATTGGCTATCCTCGAATGAATTTCTGTGAATTGAATAACTGTTACCAGTTGCATGAAGAGAAGAAAATAATCCTAACACATAACGTGAGCAGTGTATTCACTAGCTCACTAAGTTTATCAAGGTTATTATTTATTAGTGTGATGTATAAGACGTTTTGGTTACTTTGGTTTATCCCTCCTTTAAAAAACTCTACATGAACCTTTTCTTGTTCCTCCTTGACTCTTTTGCTGACTACTATGAGGATGCGGTTACATCTATCTGGGTTTGTCGTGCGAGAATGGAAGTTTCTAAAGAATCTATGAGATTAAGTAAAACATTATGGGGTGATCCTTACAGGTTCCTCCCATAATTGCGTAGTGTATACAAGTTGAATATAATTTAAGATTAAATAGACCTTAGAATAAGTGATCCTACTCCAAAACCACAACCAAACAAGGAACAGGAAGTAGAGCATAGATCACAAATTCTAAGTCTATAAAATCTCAATTATATAAAACCTTGGGAGTATACAATCCAAAATTATAGACCTATCCGTAAGGGTATTTTAAATTATCACATAAGTTATTTATATAGTGCCTAAAATACTCCTATAGTATTTTAATGTAATGAACTTGGTATGTTTTAAACTTGTTGTTGTGTTATAGTATCAGAAAATACTCCCATAGTATCTTATCTTTATGTTCTGATCTAGACATCCCTTGAATAGAGTTAGGTAAGTTTTAAGACTGTTGCAACACCACATCACTCCCAAACACATATCGGTCACATCTAAAATGAATATAGTTGATCAGGCTATATTGATCCCATATATCATTACATAACTGTCCAGGTTTGACCGGAGTGTTCAACCTTTAAATACTTTTGTTCTGTTCTTCTTGTAATACTTGTTCTAGTATGGATATATTTATAAGCATGTATGTATACTTTTATAAGGTATTGTTATATATTTAAAATATATTATTATCCGAAGCACTTCGGCCCCATTGCATTTATAGTTGTATATCTTTTATCGGTTGATATACTTAGTTCACGATAAACAATGCTCTGATACCAATCTGTCACACCCCCAAACCGGAACGGCGGAAACATTCGGGGGCGGAGGACGTCATGTTTAGTATCACAAGACATGCATCATAGTAATCAAAGTAACAAACAACCATTTCATTAGAAAGAAAGTTTTTACAAAGTATGTGGTTCACATAAGATAGACTACAAAAGTAAATAACAAGACAAGACTTGAAGCTACTATGCTCCATCTTCTGAATCCCAGTGCGCGTACCTGTCTACTGGTTTCCTAAGAATACAAGTTATTTTGAAAGAGTAGATCAGCATTTAAGCTGGTGAGTTCATAAGTATTTTAGTGACGTAATGTAAGTTGTAAGTTCTCTTAGAAAAGTTCGCATGTTCCTCCAGAAAATCCTATATCTTCTGATATGATGAAAAGTTAAGTAAAAATGACTCTACAATCCCTTCTATGAGTACTAAACAGATACAAGTTATATAAAACCCTGAGTAAACAAACAATCGATTGTGTGTATCTGCCCTAAGCCCAAAACCAAACAAGGAACATGAAATGAGGCGGAAGTCACACATCCCATTGTTTGTTAGATCTTGGTTGTATATAACCCTGGTGTATTCATTTGGTACTCACGGAGTTAACTGTAAAAGTTCCTTTATATTTGATGAAAATAATTCCTTTAGTAAAAATGGTAACCACAATAGCTCCTTCTATAATCACTTAGTTTACACAAGTTATATATAGCCTAATATCGAACGGATAGTTAATTGTCTGAATGTGCCCGATGCCCATAACCAAACAAGGAACAGGAAGTAAGGCGGAAACCACACATCCAACTACCTATCGGATATTACTTATATATAACCCTGATGTGTAAAATAGGGTGTTATAGAATTAACCACTAAAGGTCCTTTAAGTTATACTGGTTTAATAAAATGGATTGAACCCTTCTACGGATAAGTTTCTAGTTTTGTTTACCAAATGTTCTATTTGAAAAGTATGTTTTGTACTATAAAACGGTGTATTGAATTTGTATACTATGACGTGACCCATACCTGGTACTCCTTCTGATTACTTGATGCATATGGAATATATATATATATATATATATATATATATATATATATATATATATATATATATATATATATATATATATATATATAGCTAAGATCGAATAGATAGTTGACTGGGTGAATCTGCTCTAAGCTCACAACCAAACAAGGAACAGGAAATGAAGCGGAAAGCACACATCCTACTACATGTCCGATTCGATTAATATATATCCTTGATGTATCTATCGAGGAATCATAAAGTTAGCATTATAGTCCCCTTCTAACTGAATGTTCGTGTTACTAGTAAGTTATGTAGTGTTGTTCTATAGTTTGGACGATTACTAGGAGTAATGAAATCTTGTACTCTTAACGCCTCAGTCTATAATGATGTGAGTTTTGTATATATTTATGTGTTTTATTTATTAATATCCGGTACTTTGTAGATGTACCCTTTATAAATAAGTATGGTACTTTGTAGATGTACCCCATATATAACTCTGGTACTTTGTAGACGTACCCCATATATATATATATATATATATATATATATATATATATATATATATATAAATCATGGCATATTGTAGATGCACCATATATATATATAACCTTATACCTTGTTTATTATCATATTTTGTTTAGAACAATGAGTTAATGTTACATTCCCTTCCTAGGTTACTGGTAATTTATTGTATAAGTATGTAAATCATGATTTGTTCTTCTGTTGTAGTATTAGTATGTTGCTCCCTGTACTAGTTATAGTATGTTCCTCCCTGTACTAGTTATAGTATGTTCCTCCCTGTACTAGCTACAGTATGTTCCTCCCTGTACTAGCAATAGTATGAACTGAACCCCTAAACTATACCTATTATAGTTTACTAGTATCTTTACTTTGAACTGTTACTGACTTGAAGAAAAGACTCATTTATCTACTGGGTTATGATTGTACTTTAAAAACGAAGTTTTATTAACAATAAAGTAACATAACTTTAAAAGAGGTTTTCAAATTATTTGATCACTTATTAACACAAAAGCAATCCTTTTAAAATGATGTTTATCTCAAAACATTTACACAATTAACATTGTGTTCAACTTGTATTCCCCCCTTAAAAGCATTTAAAACATTTAAAAGATTGATTATAGGGCTATGAACTCACCTTATGTGGGTGATTCAATTGATGATTCGCGGAAGGATAGGAAGTTCCACGAATGAAGTCCCGAGACACAAACAAGTCCTAATTGACATGTAATGCCATATATAGGCATGTAATTAGTGTTTAACCCCACTAATATGAAAGGAAACACCCTTAGGGACTAGGAAACACTTGAAATGGAGTGTGACAATCACATGTGATTGTCTAAAGGGTGTTTACAACCAAAGGGAAGTGTGTTCACGGCCACACTTGAGTTCACGGCCATGGAAGATGAGTTCCAAAGGAGGTCAGTTTATGGTCATGGGAGATTAGTTTACGGCCATGGGAGATTAGTTTATGGCCAATGAAGATCACGAGAAGGGTTTACGGCCAAGGTAGATTGCATGGCCGTAAACTCTCCTAAATGATGAAATTTGGATCTTGGTTCAAGCTTAAAGGGTGTTTATTTCATGAGCCTTCAAGAGTTCCTAGTGTTTAACAAGAATATGGAAGGATACTTACAATTTGGAAGCCCTTGGGAGTTCACGACGACCAATAACAAGTAGGTGTTCTCGGTGTTCTTGGTGAAAGGATGAAGACTTGAAGATCTTGAAGTAGAAGTGATGAATTCAAGGCTAGAACAGAGGGGTTGTTAAGCATGAACAAGTAAAGGATGAGATGTTTACATTTTGGGAGTGAAATGAGAGCTTTCACTTGATGATACTTGAGATAGAAAGGGTAGTTTGCGGCTTGGACTTTAAGAAATGAAGGAAAATGAAGCAAATTCTCCTATAAGGAGGATAGTTCACGGCCACCAAGAGTTTATGGCCGTAAACTCCTAGTTTGAGGCCATAAACTCCTTGTGATGTAGTTTCCAGCTTTATTTCAACTTGAAGAACTTAAGCTGACACATTCATACACTCAATCCTTAAGTGTACTAGGCTTAGAACTCATTAGAGTGACCCTTAACAAGAGTAAAAGGAAATAGAAATGATTCTGACTTTTGGTTGATTGGATTGACTTTAAAAAATAGTAATTTTTGGGTTGTCACAAATACCCCTTCTGGTTGACAAGGTGCCCAAGAGTTTGCACCTCGTGCAACCAAAACTCACATTCTTACTCTTCCATGTTGTGAACTGAAGGCCTTAATCTTCACTCTGGCTAACGAATCCTTATTCCTACTTTAATTCTTACAGTATCATTGAACTCTAACCGAACACAACCCATGCGAGAAATGCAATTCTCTTGAACATCCAAGGACCAACTACTTCTACATCTAACACCCGCAACTGACATCACCATCTTCGTGCTACTAATCATGTCTTAGCAACAGTAATGCCTTGAACTCCAAAGTTCATCCATAGACAATCGTCAAACATACCTGAACCATGATAGAACCACTGAATGGTGACTTCACTGGATAACCATCCCACTAATTCCTGACCAAGGATCTCCCTAATAATACCCCTGCCCAAATCTCGACAAAGATCCAGAATGATAAGGGTACACGCGGAACCTACTTCAGAAGATGCGTCCCTATGTGCGTTCATCAAGGACTTTTCGGCATGCAGGATGGCATATATGATCCTTGATAACCCAAACATTAGCACTTTATCAGAAAACCGACCCGAGATCTGACTTATCCAAACTCACTCACAACTCCAAAGCGATACGTATTCCCAACATCCACCTAATAGCAGTAGAAGATGACATACTCGCAACATCAGGAGGAATACTAATCACCTTCAGCTGACATGATGCCACACCTGTGGCACCCTAAACCCTTGGAGTGACAAACTCCCTTGTGCACTTTCTCGTACGTGCTGCACTGACTCCACCCCTACTAGCCTTTCACCCGATGATCATAAGTCATGGGTCTTTTCCCGAGACCCTCTACTATACACACCTGACACGAACCTCTCTTCTCAAGTTCTCCAAATCAATCTCGCATCTGGAATTTCTTGGAAATCATATTCTTCAGGGTCTGACACCCTGTCACACTCACTAGCTCGCTTGCCAATGGCTAAGCTGCAACAACTGGAACATCCTCTTTCCCCAAACCAGGTCACAAACTCTTCCCCGAAGCTTCTCAGATTCTCCAAGACTCTCACGGATTCGAGTATGAAACCTGTGCTTTCAGTAGTACGGGCCTAATACTACCTTCCACACCTATCTATACTTTCCTCAGCAATCCTCCTGAATCCTCCAAGTCGCTTCCTCAAATAGATACACCCAAGTCTCACTGAACCTTACTACTACCCCACTGAAACATTTCCTAGGCTTTCCTAGGTTCCCGAACCCACCCAGTCCTCAGTTGTTGAAGGACTTCTCACTAATGTCAACTAGCTACCTCATGAATATAGCCACATGCGGCAGTGATTAGGTAATCCTTCGGGTAAAAGACTCATCCCTAGAACGGTTGGACTCAAACAAGAGCTGCGCAATAGGTTCAAATCTATCACTCTGAAATTATCCAGTCTGTGCCACATGTGACTTAGCATATTCACTTAATAACTAGCTCCCATTAATAAGAGTCCCACAAGGCACAAGGCAAGCAGTATTCTAACAATTAAAATCTAACCAACATATTCCAAACAAATCATTCTATCCTCTTATCAGGAATCAATACTAGCACGTAATTTCAAAGGCTCATATAATTAGGCATAACCTAAACAGGCTATCCTATCACTAACTGGTCATTACTAACATGCAAGTCTACAAGCACATACAATAGGCATATAAGGCATCCTCCTACATCCTTAGCCCTAATCTAGCATGTACTTCTCATAATCATATCATAACATGTATTGGTATCTTGGGGAAAACTTACTTGAGCTCGGCTGATTGCACGCATCACACACCTTGTTCTTTTCAAAGTTCTTTTCTCTTTTTCAAATTCTTTTCAAACTTTTTTTATAAAATGTTTTGAAATTTTTAATACCAAGTCCTCAGTTTGAGTTCAGACACACCCAAGAGTGTGCCCGAATCCCTCAAACCAAGGCTCTGATACCAACTTGTAACATTCCAATATTCAAGGCCAAAAATTTCATTTTTAAATAAGTTACTATAAAGCCATAAGTATAAAAACATCCATAATAACATCTCATGTCAAAGCCGAAGTGTTAATAGACAAACATGTCATCATAAAAATAATATCAGAATGTTATCCCAAAGATCTCATGTGCGGAAAACATAGTGCGATGCGCTGCGATCGAGCCGGCTCATTTCCTTTGAAAACGAAGTACCTGAAACCAAAACTGAAAACCGTAAGCACGAAGCTTAGTGAGTTCCCCCATCATACCACTAACCATACAATCACAAAGCATACATACTGCCGGGCAATTTTGGGGTGCCCAACCTACCCGGTCCGGCCATTCTGGGGTGACGACCTACCCGTGTCAAGCCATTCTGGGGTGCAAACATACCCGTGTTAAGCCATTCTGGGGTGCTGACCTAGCCTTCGGTCCTAACAATCAAACTCCACATACTATTTCACCCCTACTACTACTACCACATATATCATAACATAATCATATCGTCAGGCATATCTGGGGTGCCCGACCTACCCTTCGGTCCTAACAACCGTACTTGGAGACTAGTCCCGTCCTACTACCACTATCATATATAACGTATCATGCTAGCGCATAAACATACCAGGTAGTAGCAAACCAGACAATTATCACAAAGACAATCATCTCAACTATAATCAACTACTAGTGGGCCAGCCTTGGTGCCTTATGCCCACTTCTACTGCAAGGTAACTGACATCACAATGCTGAAGTCCCGCAGACCCAACCCCAGCTGCTGGATGACAGGTTCCCAAGCTGTCAACATCAAAATAACACCCAATTAATAATTGGGTTCCAATACATAACCATAAGTCCATTCTTGGGGTAAATACTACTTTAACCCAACTTAGCTTGATTCAAGCCCAAGGCCCAATCCAAAGGCCCAAAAGTCAACTATGAGTCAAAGTCCAACATATGGCCCAATTTTCAAAATTGGGCCCAAATCATTACATGGTCTCACTTTAAGGCCCAACCATTTATTCCAGTCCAACATTTAACATTCTAATGGCCCAATATCATATAATCATTAAGGCCCAAACTATGGCCCATCTATGTCCTAATTTTCCAAATTGGTCCCAAACCCTCATATGGGCCTTACCCTAAGCCCATCAACAGATTCTAGTCCATATGATTATTCTTGGATGGCCCATTAATAATCCAATTACCAAAGCCCAATGGAAAGGCCCAACTCAAGGTCCAAGTGAAATTAGGGTTTTCACATAAAATGATGATTAGGGTTAAGTTTTCCTACTTAACCCATTAAGGACTTAATCCATTAAGTCCGACATAGCCTTAGGTTAAATTGCAATGATTATTAATTAATATTTTAAGTTCATTAAATAATTCCGATGCGGTCCCAATAGGTCCCAAATTAGGGTTTCATGGCATTAGGGTTTTCCAAACCCTAATTAGGGTTTCCAAGTCATCTTAGCCCAATAGGCCCAATAGCTAGGTCATTTGACCAATTAGGGTTCAACAAGCCCATTAGTCACATGTTAGGGCTTTTATATCAATTAGGGCTTCATTGAGCCCATTACGGTTTCACTAGGCCCATTAGGGTTTTATTCCCTTTGTCCAAATATACAAACGAGTCACAAACCAAACAAGGCACACTGCCACCCGACGCGGCGGCCGGTGGCGGCAGCCACCACCCTACGGTGGTGGGTTTAGTTTTCTTTTCATTAATCCACTTTCAAATTAAATTTTACAATGCTTTAATCCCAAAATAAACACACACTAAACAAAATCAACACACACACATGTAGTAACCTTGTGGTGGCCGGTGGTGGTAGATGGTGGCACCCACCACCTCACGGTGGTGGTGGTTTTCTTCGGATCTCCGGCCTAGATGCTGTGACATCCACCAAAACTCAGGTCAGTACTCATCTAGAACTTCGTCATTTTCTTGTGTGCACTTAACTTGGCTCACGACTTAATAGATCCCTCGGAACAATTAGTGCATCTTAGCTTGTATTGAACAATCACATTGATATTTTTAAGAACCAACTGAGTGGTAAAGTGCCAAATTTTAACCTTAAGTCTAAACACAAAACTATGTTCGGTAGACCATAACCCAAGGTAAGTTAGCAACCCTAAAATTTCCAAATTGGAAAAAAAAAATCTAATGCTTAACAAGGTTAAGTATTCTAAAGCTAATATGAACAAAATTAAATCATAATATGAACCAACTATAAAGTTGATGACAAATTCATATAATTCATGATTCGAAATGTGAACCGAAAGTAAAATCCAAGGATATCAAAATCTTACAACCACATATTATGAATCCTTGTTACAATTGTTGAAATATGATAAATTGATTTTTATAAAAATTAAATAATAGGTTATCATTTTCTAAATTAATTCAACAAATTAAAAGTTTGCAAGTTATTACCAAGTGTAAATATTTCAACAAAACCCAATAATTAAAACCTTAGGAGATTATGATAATGTTTGAGTTTTATAAAATTTAAAATCTAGATTTATAAAAACTCAAAGGAGGCTTTTGTTATTTTATCAAATATCAATAAAAATACCATCTCTCTCTTAAAATTTCGGCCATTAGGTCTTTCCCTCTCCCCTATGCCTTAAAACCTATCATTACTCCTCATTTGAACCACCGACACACTCCATCTCACACTCCTTCTCCAAGAAAACTCTTCCACTTCCAAAACCTCTCCTACACCTCAGAAAATCCTCCATTCTCTGCCCTAATTTCGGAATTTTGAAGGTCTTGAAGTGTTCTTGCTTCTCTCAAGATCAAAACCAAGGTGAACAACACAATCCTTCCTCATAGTTTTACGATTTTACTTCCTGTTCTTCATAGCTCTTCTTTACTTTTCGGATTCTATGCCCTCCTATGGCTAGAAATCCTTATTTTTCCCCTTGTTGTTTGTAGATTCTCACCATAACATAATATATGTGTTTGAGAAGGTGAAAATCCGGGATCAAACCCATGCAAGGAGTGAAAAGATGCACATATGTTCATATGATTTCAAAAATCGAGTGTTTCATCTTCTTCTTCATTTCTTTTATGTTCTTACATGACAAAAAGTATTTAAACCATTTCTAGTACATCTTGCATACTCATTCACTCCATGCATGTGCTAGAAATCGGATTTGTGGTGCAGTCATAGTGTAAGATTCGGTGGTTTCAAGGAGCTCTCTATCACATGAATGAAACACACACTTTGGGGCCTTGGAATAACCCTAAGTCTATGACTTGGATGCATGAACCTAAAAGTTTCTTTTTCTTCTGTAAACTCTAGTTTATTGTTATTTATCTTTGACCATAACTGAAATATGCATGTTGTCTTTGTCAAAGTGCCCCTAAGAAGGCACTCAAAGCAACCAAGGATGACATGCATTCTGTCAGAATATTTTGTTCAGCTTTGAACGGCCACAACTCAGTCATTACTAAACCAAATCACGATATTCTTTTTTTAAGAGATAGTTATATGAGTTAGCTTTCAAACCCAATTGGTATTACTGTAAAATATTAAAAAGCGGATTTTTGACAATTTTTACAAAATAATTGCGCAAACAGCTCTTTTTCTGTGATCATTAGTTTTGCTTTACATGATCAATGGTCTTAAACCAAACCTTAAATCTGGGGAAAAGTAGTTTAGAAACTTAACATATCCAAAAAATATTGGATAAAATTTCATGGATTAAAACCCCACAGAATGTTCTACACAAATTCATGAACTTTCAGCTACATCTACATCTCATGCACTATAATGTGCAAGATTTCTTAACTTGTTGGGGTTCAATACCCCTATTTTGCTTCTAAGTATATTTTTAACATATTGTCTTATGAAAGTTCATATATACAAGTGATGATCTGTAAAACCCCAAGGGCTAGAACCAATTCCTTATTTTTCTATAAAACTAGTTATTTAATGGCTATAAATTCAAAATAAACGTTTTCAAAATAGATAAAATTCTGAAAAATTTTATTATTAATATAATTACAGATTAATAAAGCCATGTGAATTTTCAGACAATTTGGATATTGTTTGGTATTTTATCCATATTTTTCATTAAATTGGAGCATGAATTTATAAATTCAGGTTATTGGACTCAAAAACCCTAACCAATATTTTTCTCAACCTTGGGAACATTTTGGGAACCTGTAAAAATTAAATTGAGAATTTTAGAAACTGTTTACCATTTATTTTGAATTTTCTCTATTAATTGGGTTTTAATTTACAAATAAATATCAAATGACCTTCAAAAATGTCTACAAAATTTCTGGACACCAATGTCCTTTGTTAAAACCAGAAAACCAATTTTTTTTGAATTTTTGGAAATTATTTCCATGCCTTTGTGAAATTTTGAACACAATGCATTATGAATTAATGTTACCGATAATGAATCGTACACACTTTGGGCGCTTTTACGACGCCAATAGTTGGATAGGTAGTTCCTAGAAAATAGCTTAGTAAATTATATCTCACTAGAAACTATTTGTTCCGTAGGACGCTATTAGGATTCGCACTCACCAACATCAACCCGCGAAGCCCGAGCCGCAAACTTTCCATTGTGAGTTTTCACAGCCCCTATTTTACGTTTTAATGTTTTGGGTTAAAAAGCATGCTACAATTTTTATGAACATTATTTTACGACCTTGTGTTATGAACTTAGTGATGTGGACTTTGTTGTATGAACCTTTTATTATGAACTTGTACTATGAATATGGTGTTATGAAATTGTATGTTAAGTCCCCGGAGAACCGATACAACCTATTAACTCATATTTGAGCCGATGGTCTTATGGATAGCGCTATTTGGGGTCGACAGCCCCCACTCGCCCGGAACCGCGAGTGCATATTTCCATGAACTGACATCATGGGAACCATGGACATGATGGAATGGGGCAGGAACGGTCGTTAGGCTTGGTTGTGAACGGAATGCAATGGCATTCATCGTTTTCTAAATTGGAACATTTATAGAATAAACTACATTTTTTAAATAGTGTATTATTATAAACCTGTGAACTCACCAACTATTTTATAGTTGACCCTCGTTTTTGCATGCTTTTCAGGGAACGGTCAGTGAATCAACAAGACATTAGCATGATTTAAGTTGTTACGTTTGCTATGTATTAAATTATGTATTGTGAAAACTGAATGTATTTGTTTTGTACGTGATGTAAACTTAAAACGCTTAATTTTTATGGTTGGTACTTCTATTTACCTTTGTGATGAGACCTTAGCCTGTCACTCTTCGTGTTTCCGCTTTAACGGGGTGTGACAGATTTGGTATCAGAGCCTAAGGTTATAGAGAATACTGACTTCCCCTTTCCCTTAGGGACGCCTAAACTATAACCATTGAGTTAATAAAACATTCCATTTGGTATAAGTAATTCCGGTAATGCGCTACTGGACCTTAATTATACATAGCCTGATCACCTATGTATAATTAAGGAAGAGTTAGTGCAAGATCGGAATTGATTATAGTGAATGGTATCAACACCCTAGGATAAACATAAACATCAAACATAATCGAAATTTTCTAGAAGGCTAAAAATTCATCTAAACATTAGAGTTTCTCGTGTACAGCGTAGCCATGTCAAACACAAGCTCTCAAGCACTTGGATCGACAGATGAGTCTGGTTACGTCACTGCGCGCCCGAAAGTCAACCGCGACTCGAGCACCGAACCGACTGAAGATCCGTCTACATGATCAGAGACTGGAGAGGAAGTGAGCAGCCAGGCACCGACTGAGGAAACTTCAGCCCCGCCGATACCCGAGCCTTCGCGACAGGTGACGCCACTCCGAGAGAAGTGTTGAGGTTCGAGCGTCCAGAACCCGTGCCAGCACCTCCCGCACCAAGGAGTGAGCGTCTCGAGCCTAGTCAGCCTCGACCCCCAGTCATAGGGACGCCTTATATGTGAGCACCCGGGATGACATGTCAGGAGCGACGCAGCATGGAGGCCATGGCCCGAGACCTGCATGATGCCCGTAGTAGGATTGCTTATCATCATCACAGCATAGCCGACATGTCAGACGTGGTGGATGCGATGTGTGGTTATGCATACTCCGCCCAGAGGACAGCAATCAGAGCTATGATCACTAGCGCTATCGCTGGAGGGCTAGCATTGATTCTGGCAGTGGCACTTATCTGGGTGATTGTGTTTTGGGGTTGAATCTAAACGTCATGGTTTATGTTTTGTCGTTTTTGGTCTACGTATTTTGATGTAATGCCTTTGGTTTATGGCTTTTGAGAACTATGGTTGAAGTGTCTTTTGTAGCTTGCAGTATCAAGCAATATGCTTTGTTAAACCTTTTATGTACGAACTACGAATGAAATCTATTTTAATGATTTTCAATCACCATGTTATTTCACACTTATATTTTTCATGAACTGTAAATTGTTTTGATGATTTGAAATCGTTATTGAAAATATATTTTATTATTATTAATATTATTATTTCTTTGAAAAAAAAACTAATTAATAATGATAATAACGTCCTTAATTTTGTTTGTGTGTTATAGAACCATGCCCCAAAGAAGAAACACCCGCTCACACCCAACACAGCCTGAGAATGCCACTCCCGATATTGCTCAACTGGTCTCGCAATAACTAATGGCTGCTATCCCTAACATTGTGGCTCAAGTCACTGCGGGAATCAATGTTAGTCAGACAAACCATGGAGGCCCTACACCTACTGAGAACACCGAAGGAAGCGGAGTTCGTAATAAGGAAACAAGGGGATGCACCTATAAGTACTTCATGTCTTGCAAACCCAAGGAGTTTCATGGAACAGAGGGTGCAGTGGGATTGTTGAAATGGATAGAAGGAATTGAGGCTGTACTCCACATCAGCAAGTGCTCAAATGACTGCAAGGTTCCCTATGTTGCATGCCTTCTCCAAGACAGAGCCTTAATGTGGTGGAATGCGCAAGTCCGGAACCGTGGAAGGGAGGCAGCAAACCAATTAGCTTGGGAGGAATTCAAAGAGTTAATCAAGAAGGAATACTATCGTAAGGATGAGATCCAGAAAATGGAATCTGACTTCTGGAACCATGCCATGGTAGGAGCCGATGTGGAAGGCTACACTATGCGTTTCCATGAACTCGCTGAACTAGTGCCGCACATGATCACCCCTGAGAGTAAGAGGATTGACCGATACATATGGGGTTTAGCACCAGAAATCCGAGGCATGGTTACTTCAGCAAATCCTACCTCAATCCGTAGCACTATAGACCTGGCGCACCGCCTTACGAATGATAAAGTGAGGGCCAGGATATTGACCATAAGCAACACAAGTAACAAAAGAAAATTGGAGAACCAGCTGGGAAGGAAGAAGAATGACAACTCAGAAAAGAACAAGAAAAGGGCAACAAACTTTGCGGTTAAAACAGAGGAACCTGTGCAATACCGAGGGCCTAAACCTAAGTGTGAGAAATGCAGCTATCATCATGAGGGTGTCTGCCCTATCTGCCACAAGTGCAATCGAACTGGACATTTCGCAAAGTATTGCAGGATAGATAAAGATCGCAAGGATGGTAAACGAGCATGCTATGAGTGTGGAAGTGTGGACCACTTTAGGAATGCCTGCCCGAATCTGAATAAGGGCCCCAATAACAACAATACCAGGAACCAGGCGGGACATATAAACCGTGGAAATCCAGGAGGCCAGGCTCGTGGGCGAGCATTTCTGATTAAGGCGGAAGAGGCTCGCCAGAACCCGGAGGTGGTAACAGGTACATTCCTCCTAAACAACCACTATGCATCAGTATTATTTGACTCGGGGGCAGATAGAAGTTTTGTGTCACATGAATTTAGACCCCTAATCGACTTGAAATCAAAAATATTGGAACATGCCTAAGTAGTTGAAGTTGCTAACGGTCATGAAATTATGGCTAGGGAGATAGTTCCTAATTGTACCTTGAACTTAGCTGATAAAATTTTTAGTATTGACCTTATACCCATTGAACTTGGAAGCTTTGACGTAGTGATTGGAATGGACTGGTTGTCCAAGAATCGAGCAGACATAGGATGCTTTGAGAAAGTTGTCAAAATACCCCTCCAAAACAACGAAACCCTTATAGTGTACGGAGAGAAACCAGGCAAGAACTTGAAGATAGTCTCATCCATGAAAATTCACAAATATCTGAGGAAGAAATACCTTGCGTTCTTGGCTCATGTAGTGGAAAAGAAATCAGAAGAAAAACATATTCAGGATATTCCAATAGTGCGAGAATACCCCGAAGTATTCCCATAAGAGTTGCCTGGACTCCCCCCAGCAAGACAAGTCGAATTCAGAATTGATCTAATTCCTGGATCGGCACCTGTAGCTAAAGCACCTTACCGCTTGGCACCTTTTGAAATGCAAGAACTTTCGAGCCAACTTCAGGAACTTTTGGAAAAAGGATTCATTCGTCCAAGTTCCTCACCATGGGGTGCACCAGTCTTATTTGTGAAAAAGAAGGATGGATCGATGCGAATGCGCATCGATTATAGAGAACTAAATAAATTGACTATCAAAAATAGATACCCCCTTCCTCGAATAGATGATTTGTTCGATCAACTCCAGGGTGCCACGTACTTTTCAAAGATTGATCTACGATCGGGATACCACCAATTAAGGGTACGCGATGAAGATGTTCCTAAAACCGCCTTCAGGACTCGTTACAGACACTATGAATTCCTAGTTATGCCTTTTGGGCTAACTAACGCGCCAGCTGCCTTCATGGATCTTATGAATAGGATTTGTAGGTCGTACCTTGACAAGTTTGTGATCGTGTTCATTGACGACATACTAGTCTTTTCCCCAAACAAAGAAGAGCATGAACGACATCTTAGGTTAGTTTTGGAACTGTTGAAAGACCAAAAATTATTTGCAAAGTTCTCTAAGTGTGAATTTTGGATTAGGGAAGTACGATTCCTTAGTCATTTGGTTGTAGAAAAAGGAATACACGTGGATCCCACCAAAGTTGAAGCAATTAATAAATGGGAAACCCCAAGATCCCCGACGGAAATTCGGCAATTTCTGGGATTGGCGGGCTATTATAGGCGCTTTATTGAGAACTTCTCCAAAATTGCCCAACCACTGACTATTTTGACCCAAAAGGATAGGAAATTTGGATGGGGAGAACCACAAGAAGATGCCTTCCAATTGCTGAAACATAAGTTGTGTAATGCGCCAGTCTTGGCATTGCCAGATGGTGTGGAGAACTTCACAGTGTATTGTGATGCGTCACACCAAGGTCTGGGTTGCGTACTGATGCAGAAAGGCAAGGTTATTGCATATGCGTCAAGGCAGTTGAAGGTTCATGAGAAAAACTACACAACCCACGACCTAGAATTAGGAGCGGTGGTGTTCGCCCTTAAGATCTGGAGACATTACTTGTACGGAACTAAGTGCACTATTTATACTGATCACAAAAGCCTACAACACATCTTAGATCAAAAGATGCTTAACATGAGACAGAGGCGGTGGGTAGAATTACTCAACGACTATGATTGTGAAATTAAATACCATCCAGGAAAGGCCAACATTGTAGCTGATGCGTTGAGTAGGAAGGAAAGGGTGAAACCCTCACGAGCACATGCCTTCGGAGCCCTTGTTCAAACCAGTTTGAAGAGCGAAATCCTTGCTGCTCAAGGCGAAGCGTTAAAAACTGAGAACTTGAAATGTGAAACATTGCACGGCCTGGAACAACAATTTGAAACACATTCAGATGGAGTGAAGTACTTCAAAAATAGGGTATGGGTACCAAAGATCGACGAATTACGCAAGGTAATTTTAAAGGAAGCCCATAATTCCCGATACTCGATCCACCCTGGAGCCGACAAAATGTACTTGGATCTAAAGGAATACTATTGGTGGCCTGGAATGAAGAAAGATATTGCCTTGTATATTGAGAAATGTTTAACTTGTTCCAAAGTGAAGGCCGAATATCAAAAGCCCTCCGGTTTGCTTCAACAACCCGAAATACCTCAATGGAAATGGGAGCAAATATCCATGGATTTTGTTACCAAGTTGCCAAGGACCACAAAGGGACACGATTCTATTTGGGTGGTGGTGGACAGATTGACAAAATCCGCACACTTTCTCCCCATTCGAGAAGATTATCGAATGGAAAGGCTTGCTCGAATTTACATAAATGAGATTGTAGCACGCCACGGGGTACCTATTTCCATCATTTCAGATAGAGAAAGCCGTTTTACATCTAGATTTTGGCAGTCACTTCAAAAAGCCTTGGGGACCCGTTTAGACTTAAGTACCGCCTATCATCCCCAAACAGATGGTCAGAGCGAACGAACCATTCAGACGTTAGAAGACATGCTCCGGGCTTGCGTGGTCGACTTTAGAGGAAGTTGGGATAACCATTTGCCATTAGTCGAGTTCTCCTATAATAATAGCTACCATACCAGCATTCAGTGTGCCCCCTATGAGGCCTTGTATGGGCGTAAACGTCGCTCCCCGCTATGTTGGCTGGAAATTGGCGATAGGCAGTTAACGAGACTGGATTCAATTCAAGAAACCACTAAGAAGATCTCGATAATACGTGATAGACTGAAAGCAGCTCGTGATTGCCAGAAGAGCTATGCTGACAAGCGTAGGAAACCCTTGGAATTTCAAAAGGGAGATAGAGTACTCTTAAAAGTATCCCCATGGAAGGGAGTCGTGCGTTTTTGTAAACGAGGAAAACTGAGTCCCCGTTATGTAGGACCCTTCGAGATTATCGAAAGTGTTGGTCCAGTGGCATATAAGCTCAAGCTACCGGATGAACTGAGTGCGATACACGAAACATTCCATGTGTCGAACCTCAAAAAGTGTTTGGCGGAGGAATCCCTACACATACCCCTCGGTGACCTCCAAATTAATGATCGACTAAAATTCCTGGAGGAACCTATAGAAATCCTCGAACGAGAGGTTAAGCAACTAAAACGAAGTAAAATACCGATCGTGAAAGTTCGTTGGAACTCTAAGCATGGGCCCGAGTTTTCATGGGAACAGGAGGATTTCATGAAGAACAAATATCCTCAACTATTTGTTATGTTCGAACCAGTGTTACCGCCAGTTGAATTTCGGGACGAAATTCCCACAACTGGGGGAGACTGTGACATCCACCAAAACTCAGGTCAGTACTCATCTAGAACTTCGTCATTTTCTTGTGTGCACTTAACTTGGCTCTAGAGTTACAAGTTGAACTAGGTTCACGACTTAATAGATCCCTCGGAACAATTAGTGCATCTTAGCTTGTATTGAACAATCACATTGATATTTTTAAGAACCAACTGAGTGGTAAAGTGCCAAATTTTAACCTTAAGTCTAAACACAAAACTATGTTCGGTAGACCATAACCCAAGGTAAGTTAGCAACCCTAAAATTTCCATATTGGAAAAAAAAAATCTAATGCTTAACAAGGTTAAGTATTCTAAGCTAATATGAACAAAATTAAATCATAATATGAACCAACTATAAAGTTGATGACAAATTCATATAATTCATGATTCGAAATGTGAACCAAAAGTAAAATCCAAGGATATCAAAATCTTACAACCACATATTATGAATCCTTGTTACAATTGTTGAAATATGATAAATTGATTTTTATAAAAATTACATAATAGGTTATCATTTTCTAAATTAATTCAACAAATAAAAGTTTGCAAGTTATTACCAAGTGTAAATATTTCAACAAAACCCAATAATTAAAACCTTAGGAGATTATGATAATGTTTGAGTTTTATAAAATTTAAAATCTAGATTTATAAAAATTCAAAGGAGGCTTTTGTTATTTGATCAAATATCAATAAAAATACCATCTCTCTCTTAAAATTTCGGCCATTAGGTCTTTTCCTCTCCCCTATGCCTTAAAACCTATCATTACTCCTCATTTGAACCACCCACACACTCCATCTCACACTCCTTCTCCAAGAAAACTTTTCCACTTCCAAAACCTCTCCTACACCTCAGAAAATCCTCCATTCTCTGCCCTAATTTCTGAATTTTGAAGGTCTTGAAGTGTTCTTGCTTCTCTCAAGATCAAAACCAAGGTGAACAACACAATCCTTCCTCATAGTTTTACGATTTTACTTCCTCTTCTTCATAGTTCTTCTTTACTTTTCGGATTCTACGCCCTCCTATGGCTAGAAATCCTTATTTTTCCCCTTGTTGTTTGTAGATTCTCACCATAACATAATATATGTGTTTGAGAAGGTGAAACTCCGGGATCAAACCCATGCAAGGAGTGAAAAGATGCACATATGTTCATATGATTTCAAAAATCGAGTGTTTCATCTTCTTCTTCATTTCTTTTGTGTTCTTACATGACAAAAATCATTTAAGCCATTTCTAGTACATCTTGGATACTCATTCACTCCATGCATGTGCTAGAAATCGGATTTGTGGTGCAGTCCTAGTGTAAGATTCGGTGGTTTCAAGGAGCTCTCTATCACATGAATGAAACACACACTTTGGGGCCTTGGAATAACCCTAAATCTATGACTTGGATGCATGAACCTAAAAGTTTCTTTTTCTTCTGTAAACTCTAGTTTATTGTTATTTATCTTTGACCATAACTGAAATATGCATGTTGTCTTTGTCAAAGTGCCCCTAAGAAGGCACTCAAAGCAACCAAGGATGACATGCATTCTGTCAGAATATTTTGTTCAGTTTTGAACGGCCACAACTCAGTCATTACTAAACCAAATCACGATATTATTTTTTTAAGAGATATTTATACGAGTTAGCTTTCAAACCCAATTGGTATAACTGTAAAATATTAAAAATCGGATTTTTGACAATTTGGACAAAATAATTGCGCAAACAGCTCTTTTTCTGTGATCATTAGTTTTGCTTTACATGATCAATGGTCTTAAACCAAACCTTAAATCTGGAGAAAAATAGTTTAGAAACTTAACATATCCAAAAAATATTGGCTAAAATTTCATGGATTAAAACCCCACAGAATGTTCTACACAAATTCATGAACTTTCAGCTACATCTACATCTCATGCACTATAATGTGCAAGATTTCTTAACTTGTTGGGGTTCAATACCCCTATTTTGCTTCTAAATATATTTTTAACATATTGTCTTATGAAAATTCATCTATATAAGTGATGACCTGTAAAACCCCAAGGGCTAGAACCAATTCCTTATTTTTCTATAAAAAATAGTTATTTAATGGCTATAAATTCAAAATAAACGTTTTCAGAAGAGATAAAATTCTGAAAATTTTTATTATTAATATAATTACAGATTAATAAAGCCATGTTAATTTTCAGACAATTTGGATATTGTTTGGTATTTTATCCATATTTTTTATTAAATTGGAGCATGAATTTATAAATTCAGGTTATTGGACTCAAAAACCCTAACCAATATTTTTCTCAACCTTGGGAACATTTTGGGAACCTGTAAAAATTAAATTGAGAATTTTAGAAACTGTTTACTATTTATTTTAAATTTTCTCTATTAATTGGTTTTTAATTTTCAAATAAATATCAAATGACCTTCAAAAATGTCTACAAAATTTCTAGATACCAATGTCCTTTGTTAAAACCAGAAAACCAATTTTTTTTGAATTTTTGGAAATTATTTCCATGCCTTTGTGAAATTTTGAACACAATGCATTATGAATTAATGTTACCGATAATGAATCGTACACACTTTGGGCGCTTTTACGACACCACTAGTTGGATATGTAGTTCCTAGAAAATAGCTTAGTAAATTATATCTCACTAGAAACTATTTGTTCCGTAGGACGCTATTAGGATTCGCACTCACCAACATCAACCCGCGAAGCCCGAGCCGCAAACTTTCCATTGTGAGTTTTCACAGCCCCTATTTTACGTTTTAATGTTTTGGGGTGAAAAGCATGCTACCATTTCTATGAACATTATTTTACGAGCTTGTGTTATGAACTTAGTGATGTGAACTTTGTTGTATGAACCTTTTATTATGAACTTGTACTATGAATATGGTGTTATGAAATTGTATGTTAAGTCCCCGGAGAACCGATACAACCTATTAACTCATATTTGAGCCGATGGTCTTATGGATAGCGCTATTTGGGGTCGACAGCCCCCACTCGCCCGGAACCGCGAGTGCATATTTCCATGAACTGACATCATGGGAACCATGCACATGATGGAATGGGGCAGGAACGGTCGTTAGGCTTGGTTGTGAACGGAATGAAATGGCATTCATCGTTTTCTAAATTGGAACATTTATAGAATAAACTACATTTTTGAAATAGTGTATTATTATAAACCTGTGAACTCACCAACTATTTTATAGTTGACCCTCGTTTTTGCATGCTTTTCAGGGAACGGTCAGTGAATCAACAAGACGTTAGCATGATTTAAGCTGTTACGTTTGCTATGTATTAAATTATGTATTGTGAAAACTGAATGTATTTGTTTTGTACGCGATGTAAACTTAAAACGCTTAATGTTTATGGTTGGTACTTCTATTTACCTTTGTGATGAGACCTTAGCCTGTCACTCTTCGTGTTTCCGCTTTAACGGGGTGTGACAGATGCTCTCCTGCAACCTTATACCATCACAGTATACACACACACACACACCAAAATAATCACACGCACAAAACATCAGAACACGCGTAACCATTGCCGGAAACACACCAGTCTTGGCCACCCCCACGGTGGCGTGAAGCAGTCGAATGGACAAGCAGCTACGCAATACTCAAGGGAACCACAGCAGCGTCACAACACCGGACATAAATGGAGAAGGATAAGAAGAATACAGTAGGGAGGTGGTCGTCCGACATCCGAACAGCAGCAACGACCAGGCTATCTCGAACCACCACTGCCTGTGTTTGGACATCGACTTCGCAACTCACACTTCGTCATTCACAGCGCAAAAACCCAGTCTCTATGGTCCCTGTCGTTCATGGGGTCGCTACCAGCAATGAAACTTCGACGAAGCAGCAGCGTCTGGAGGCTGTCTTCCACCCCTAGTCGGCCTCTGATGTTGACGGTGACGAGGGCTACCCGATGATGCTAGGCGGCCGGAAAAACGAACAAAGTAGATGATGGCGGCGTCGGATCGGAGATGAAGAAGGAGGTGAATGATGGCGGCTGGAGAGAGGTGGGGTGATGGCTGAAACATAAGGGGGTTTTAGGGTTAGGGTTTGACCGATAATGAGGTTATATACCCGGTTATGAGCATCTACCCCATAATTACATTAACAGCCCCTCCATCCTAATTCCTTTCAAATTAAGTCAATAATTTACCCTTTAAACCCCATCTTCTGAAAATCCTTTCAAATAAGGTCCGAAATTTACCAACCAGCACCTATGCTTCCAAAATCTCTTCAATTGATTCCCAATAATTCACCAATTATTCACTGCCTTCATAAATATTTACGAAACTAAGCCGAAACTTACATTTTAACCCCCGACTTCTAAAAATCTTTACAAATTAAATCCCGGATTATCCAAATTATAACATTTGGCTCCCAGAACCAACATCTCACTGAACATTATGAATTTTAGGGCTACTACTCTTTCATAAATTATATCTATTTATCAATTAAATAAACAGGGTGTTACAGCTGAAGTTGAATGTCAATTTTGATGAAGAGTTGGATATCGACATTATCCTACACTCTTTACCTTCTTGTCATGATCAGTTCCGTATGACTTATCATATGAACAAGGAGTAAGTCACTCTATGCAAGCTTCAAGGCCTTCTGAGAACTGTGAAAGTAGTTTGAAATGCAAGTCTGTTTTACCCACTCCTACAACTGCTGCCCCAGTCCTGGAAATTGAACACGGTAAAGGGAAGAAAAGGAAAGCTCCTTCAAAGAATCATAAGGAAAAGTCTCGTGATGGATCCTTTTCTAGTGGGTCCAAAGGTGGTTCTACTCCTCCCTCATCTAATCCAAAGGAAGCAGAGTGCTTCCATTGTCATGAAAAAGGGCACTAGAAACGAAGTTGCCCTGAATACTTGTAGGAAATTAAGGATGGAAAGATAAAGCCCACATTCGCAGGTATTTATAATATTCTGTCTAATAACTCATGACATGCTAATTCTTGGGTCCTGGATACAGGATGTGGTTTTCACATTTCTTCTGATTTGCAGGATCAAAAAAGAAGTAGGGATGTGGAGTACGGGAAGATGAACCTGATCATGGGGAATAGGAAACCGTCGCCTGCCACCAAGATTGGAGTTTATTCTTTATTTCTTCGTAATGGGTTAGAGTTAGATTTGAATAATTGTTGCTAGACGTCAGATATGGCGAGAAACATTATTTCCTTTCATGGGTTGTATAAACAAGATTTTAGATTTTCATTTAACAATGAATTTGGTTCTATAAATGCGTTTTATAATGCTATTTTTATTTTGAAGCATTGCCTTGTAATGGTATATATGAAATTGTGATGGTTGTAGACAACTTAGGAAATAATGTATTGCATATTGATTCATCCAATGGTTTGGACAAAGCATGCTTGTGGCATTGTCTTCTTGGACATGTCAACAAGAAGCGCATAGCCCAAATCCAAAAGGATGGAGTGTTGGAGTCATTTGACTTAAAGTCGGATGACACGTTCGAATCTTGTTTGCTTGGAAAGATGACTAAGTCACCTTTCACTGGTACTTGTGAAAGAGGGGAGGGTTTCTTGGATCTCATATACACTGATGTGTGTGGACCCTTTGTATCTGCCACAAGGGATGCCAACCGCTTCTATGTAACCTTTACTGACGATTATAGCAGATATGCGTATCTCTACTTAATCAAGCACAAGTCGGAAACATTTTAAAAGTTCAAAGAGTTTAAGCAAGAAGTGGAAAATCAATTCGGAAGGAAAATAAAGATGCTCTGATCCGATGGAGGTGGTGAGTATCTTAGTATTGAGTTCCACGACTATCTTAAGGAATGTGGAATTGTTTCACAATTCATGCCACCTAGGACACCGCAACTTAATAGTGTGGCTGAGATGCGCAATCGAACCTTGTTGGACATGGTTCGTTCCGGTATGAGTCGAGCTTCGTTACCTATCTCATTCTAGGGGTATTCCTTAGAGATTGTTGCCCACATCCTTAATCTAGTCCCAACTAAGAAGTTTGCCAAAACACCTCATGAGATGTGGACAGGGAAGGTTCCCTCGTTAGCACGTCTCAAGGTTTGGGGTTGCGAGGCTTTCATAAGACAAGACACTCACGACAAGCTCGAACCTTGCAGTGAGCGGTGTATTTTCATCGGCTACCCACAAAAATCCTTTGGATATTTTTTCTATAGACCTAGTGCGAATGTTGTCTTCGTAGCATGAAGGGGTGTCTTTCGTGAAAGAGAACTCATATGGCAAGAGGACAGTGCGAGGAAAATTAACCTTGATGAGCTTCAAGAGTTAAGCGATGAAGGAACCTATAACACTAGCAATAAACTTCAGGATGAGACTGCTGTTGAACCAGTTGACGAGTCATTACCTCTTTGACGTTCCTCTCGAGTTAGGATGGCACCAGAGTTTTATGATTTTCTTATTACTATAGAAGGTGATACGTTTATCAGTGATAGTACACTGGTAAATTTGGATGAGCCATCTAACTACAAGGAATCCATGGTGGGCCCTGAGTCTGCTAAGTGGAAAGAGGCGATGGACAGTGAGATTCAGTCCACGTATGACAATCAAGTTTGGAACTTGGTTGAAAATGTACCAGGTGGTAAGACGGTCGGGTGCAAGTGGAACTTCAAGAAGAAGACCGACATGGATCGGAAAGTACACACATATAAGGTTTGATTGGTTGCGAAGGGCTTTACTCAAACTCTTGGAGTTGACTATGACGAGACCTACTCACCATAGCTGCATTTCATGATTATGAACTATGGCAGATGGATGTCAAAACCACTTTGCTTAATGGGAAGTTGGCTGAATATGTTTACATGAGTCAGCTAGAGGATTTTGTAGATGCAAAGTACCCTGATAGAGTGTGTAAGCTTGAGAAATCCATTTATGGATTAAAGCAAGCATCTTGCAGATGGAATCTTTGTTTCGTGAGAAAGTCAAATAGTTCGAATTTTCGAGAAACGAGGATGAGTCCTGTGTATATGTCAAGGCTAGTGCGAGTATAGTTAGCTTTCTGGTTTTGTATGTGGATGACATACTACTCATAGGAAATGACTTTCCAACGCTGGCGCTCAACCTGAGGAGGAAACTCCTGTTGAACCGATGGACGAGTCCTTACCTCTTAAACGTTCCAGTAGAGTTAGTGTTCCACCTATGTTATATGGTTTTCATATAACAAGTGAAGGTGATATGTTTATTTGTGACAGTACACTGATCAATTTGGATGAACCTAACAGCTACAGGGAAGCCATGGCAGGCCCAGCGTCTGAAAAATGGAAAGAGGCTATGAACATCAAGATTTAGTCCATGTATGACAACCAAGTTTGGAATTTGGTTGACAATGTGCCAGGTCGTAAGACGGTCGGGTGCAAGTGGATCTTCAAGAAGAAGATCGGCATGGAAGGGAAAGTACACACTTATAAGGCGCGATTGGTTGCGAAGGGCTTTACCCAAACTGCAGGAGTTGACTATGATGATACCTTCTCACAGGTTGCGAAGATAAAGTCTATTAGGGTGATGCTAGCCATTGCTGCATTTCATGACTATGAAATATGGCAAATGGATGTCAAAACCGCTTTCCTTAATGGGAAGTTGGCTGAGGATGTTTACATGAGTCAGCCAGAGGGTTTTGTAGAAGCGAAGCATCCTAATAGAGTGTGTAAGCTTGAGAAATCCATTTATGGATTGAAACAAGTGTCTCGCAGATGGAATATTTGTTTCGATGAGAAAGTCAAAAAGTTTGGTTTTATACGAAGCGAGGATGAACCATGTGTATATATCAAAGCCAGTGGGAGTATAGTTACCTTCCTCGTATTATATGTCGATGACATACTACTCTTAGGAAACGACATCCCGACCCTGCAGGAGGTTAAGTCCTGGCTTGGGAAGTGTTTCGCTATGAAGGACCTTGGGGAAGCTGCTTATATTCTACGGATAAGGATATTGAGAAATAGGAGTAAAACACTACTTGGACTTAGTCAAATTACCTACATGGACAAGGTGTTGAAACGTTTCAGCATGGACAATTCCAAGAAAGGAGAACTGCCTATCCAAAGCAATACCAAACTGAGTAAAACTCAAAGCCCGAGTACCATGCCGAAATAGCATAAATGAGTCGAGTTCCATATGCTTCCGCCGTTGGATCGATCATGTATGCTATGACATGTACTCTCCCTGATGTGGCTTTTGCTTAGAGAATAGTTAGTCGATATCAAGGGAATCCTGGTAGAGCATACTGAATTGTAGTAAAGAACATTCTTAAGTACATGTAGAGGACTAAGGATTGGGTCCTTACCCTCAGTGGGAGTGATGACTTAAGAGTGACAGGGTATAGTGACGCCAGTTTTCAGACCGACAGAGATAATTTTTGCTCTCAGTCGGGCTGGGTATTTACCCTAAATGGAGGAGCAGTTACATGGAAAAGTTCCAAACAGAAGATTGTAGCTGATTCAACGTGCGAAAGAAGCCTATGGAGATTTTTTGTGACAACGAAGGTGCGGTCGCTATAACCAAAGAACCGAGGGATCACGGCAGATCCAGGCACATGGACATTGATGAGTTGAAAAACTCTTAGATTGATTAGATCTTCAACAGGCTAAACAATAAAGGCAAACAAACACAATAAACACGAGATAGAATCAAGTAATGCTTAATGATTTAAATATAGTCACGCCTCAGCAGAGCTCAATGAAGAACTTCCACTATACAGGTGAGCTAGGGTTTGTAGTACAATGATAAGAATAATAATTAAAAGTGCATCTAACAAAGGATGCATGCATGCACCTTAAATACTAAACCCTAATAAAACAAATACGGTTAGACAGGCCCAAACCGGATAACAAAACTGGGCTAAGGACCGAGCCCACTGACGCAACACTACTAGACCCAACAATCTCCCCCTTTGCGTCAAATGGGGTGAGACTTCACTTCGGTGGAGGTTGAGGAGTTCGCTTCACAACCTTGAACAATTTTGGAATGATGGCAAGAAGAGTTTGTCTGAAAGCCATATACCACCGAAGCATATCTGAGAACAGCTTCTTCTCTGCTTCACTGTTTTGATCACACCAATGGATAAGCTCAAGAATGTGCTCCAAACAGGAAGTGGAGAATAGATGTTTGTCAACCAGAGCAAATAAGCATCTTTGACCTTCGCCTCTAAGAAACATGACCGTGTGAGACTGTGGATTAATTTTTCCCTTCACCATCAGCTTAGTGTCACCAGCCTTCCCAACAGGCTTAATTAAGGGCCTCTTACGTATAGCAGTAGCAATCTCCTGATCCATCTTCGCCACTTCATGAATGTAACACACTAGCATACGCTTGATGTGATCAATGATGGGCTCATATTCTTTCTGATTGGAGAGAAGGATGTTGTTCAGAAGAATCCAGTCGTGTGGATTCAGATTTGGCAGATCAGCAAGGGAAATCATATGGACCGAACCATCCGATCCTCAGGTCACATTGAACTTGATGTTAATGAACTTCCCTGCTGCAGTAGGTTTCAGCACCTTAATTGTTGTGATCTTCTTGTTACTCCCGGTAAGGTACTGAGGTTGAGAGATTTCATGATAATATTTAAGCAAGTCTTGATCAACCTTCGGGTCAGGAGAAGGAACCGCCACTAAAGAATCGAAGCAGTGAAAGATGAAGGCTCTACGAGTGATTGGCATGTCAAATTGAGAATCTTTAGAATTCTCTTCATTAAATGAAAGAACGGGCTGCAGCCAATGTGAACTTGGAGTTTCAATAACCTCCTTTCGTAGCCTTTCCAACGTCCACAGAGGAAACATCGATTTCCTCTGGTTAAGTAGATTCGCTTCTCTCTTCTCATTCTCCTTATTAATGGCATCAGTGACTTTTTCCTTAATCTCATGAGAAGTGGGCTTGGTTTTGAGAGAACTTGGTTTAGGAACCGTTTCTTCAATATCAACATCATCCTCATCATCAATATCATCATCAACTCCTTTTCCCGTATCCTTCATGCCCGAACATGAAACTTCTTTCCCCTTCGGTTCAGTAACCACCTTCGGTTGTTGTGGTTTCGGTTTCGGTGGTTGAGATGAAGACTTTGTCTCTTCTCCCCCTTGTTGCGGAGATACAACAGACTCCGGAACAGCTATATCCGGCTTAGAATATCCAGAGCAGGCCGTAACTTCTCAGCCAAATGACGTCGAACCGAGATGGTAAGAATGGAATCGTAGGATTCAAGAAGATGAAGGAGAATAGAGTGAACGTTACCAACAGAGCTTTTAACCACAAACCGTTCCGAACTCAGTGCTTCAAGTTCCTTGTTCGCTTGATTAAGCTTGAGAGTCTGGGTTTTGAGTTGAGTGGTCCTCAGAGCAAGTTCATCCATCACTCTGTTTTCCAAGGCAAGATCTGCCTGAAGTTGATTTAAACGTTCAGAGACAGAAGCTTGATGTTTGATGTGATCAGAGGTAAGATTCTTGCGAAGCACCTCAAATAGCTCTTTCTCTTATTGAAGAGATTGAGTGAGGGTCTGAACCGAGGCATTGACCTTGTTAGCATTCTGCTCTGCAGTGCCATGTAAAGATTCAAGGAAAATGATTGCGTTAGAAATTAGTTTATCGACTTTTTCGGTTGCCTCCATGCAAACTTTTGTTGAAGCATCAATAGCGGAAGTGGCTTTGGTGATGGAAGCTTCGTGTTCCTTGACCCAGGTGGCCATCAAGCCTTTTGTAGCAGACTCGGAAGAGGAATCCTGAGTAGAGGAGGAGGCCATCAGCTTATCTAGCTTTTCATTCAACTCCTTGAGATGACGCTTGGTGACAGGGGCATCATCATCATCGTCGCTTTGCACCCTATAGGGACTGTAGTAGAAGGTGTCACAATCAACATTTTTACCACCAAGAACGATATTGGTCTCTGTCGATTGGGTAGGTGATGGAGGTTTGGTGGTAACAGGGGTTTCGGGTGCTGAAGTACGAACCCCCGTATTAGATACGTTAGTCAGAACTCCAGTGGTGGTTGTTGTTGTAGCTTCAGAGAAAATAGGTGTAGGAATGGGAATGGTAGAGGAAGGTTGACAGGTGATTATTGGGAAAGTGTGAGGTAAGGATATAGGGATGGAAACAAGTGGAGGAGAAAGTGCTTGGGAGCGAACATGTACCTCTGGTGTAGGCGAACGAGGTGGTGTACCACCACGAGCCGAACCTTCAGCGTCTGAGCTTTCGCTCTCAGATTCGCTAGGAATGGTGGATTGATGACCAGTAGGCACGTACTCGGAGTCGGAGTCGCTTGATGATTAAAGAATAAGCTTCCGAGCAGGTTTCTTAACCTTCTTCTGCTTGGGCTGGGAATGTGCTGCCTTCTCAGACTTTCGCTTCTTTGGAGTCTGAACCTTTGATATCTGACCTCCTTTATCCCCCTTTTTCGCTTCTTGATTCTTGCCCCGATTAGCAGGTTTGTCCGCTTCCTTAATAGATTTTAACATTTCAGGAGTAAGTTCCCTTGGAGCAGAAGAGGGGAGCTTCTTGTAATCCTGAATAAGCTTGCTTGCAGGGGACACACATGCATACATTGACTCAGGAATTGAGCCAACGAAGATAAACTTCGACGGATGAGAAACAATGATGTTTGTGGTATGAAATGTAGCAATGGAGGAGAGCAGTGACTCTGTCATGATAGGAACATGATAACGCTGCATAATCCATTGAGTGACAATGGTCCAAAACGCGGCACATGAAATTTCTGTGTGGCGAGAAGCAGATGACAAACTTTGGACAAGTTAAAGCCACAAAACCGAACCATAATCAAAGTTGACACCATGGTACAACCCATAAAGCAGAGTCATGAAAGACTTGCTAGCACCATCAGATCCTGCACTTCATTTGGAAAGTCCTTTGAAGAGAAGGGTGAAGAGGCCATTCCATTGAGGAGGAAGGCATGATTTCTTGAACTTGGTCACAGTAGTTAGGCTTTCAATGTAGCCCATGTTGTAGAACATCGAGAAAAGCTGACCTGTGGAGATAGAATCAGGATTCACCATGGATTCGTCATAAGTGAGCCCTAGCAACGAGCAAAATCGGCTCTTGGAGATGGAAGCCTTCTGGTTAAGAATGTCGAAGTAAATCTTCTCTGCACCTTTGTCGTATGTAGCAGTGGAATAGATTTGTGAGAGGCATGCCATTGGTACGACTTCCACCGTTGATAGAGATTTGATGAGTGGGGAATACTTTCGACATTCCATCACTTGATACATGCAAGTATCGTAGAGGAACGGTGTAAGATCGATCAACAAGTTCTGGTTGGGCTTGATTGCGAGAAGAGTGGAGCGTGCAGTGGTTTCTTGAACGGAGGAAGATTCTGCCATTGTTGAAGCTTGATGACGAAGAAGATGAACAGTGAATACCAAATCGTCTTCTTTTGCTTGAGAGAGGTGAAGTGTGATAGAGAAGAATCCCACAAATATCAATCCCTTTTATACGATTTTGAAGAGAGAGAAAAATCGTGAGCAATGATTCCATTAATTTGGGAAACGACGCCTAAAAGGCGTGATTGGATAACTAGCAATCCCGATAAAACAGCCGATGACACATGATTAGGTAATGATTCAAATTCACGCGCATTTCCATACTTATCCTCTTTCCAAATCACCAATCGATTAGACTTCCTGCTGTGTCACCGCTTGAACCTTCAATCGAATCTTTATTACCATAATTACCAAAGGCTTTATACCGACGCATCCCTTCGTTTGGAAAGAACTGCATTACATCGTTAGGAACCGAAGCTATATATTTGTGAATAGCTTATGAATAACCAAATAAGACTTTTGGAAAATACAAGATTTTCGTGTAAGATAGTGTCAAAGATAAAGAAATAAATCAAACTATTTGTGGGAATTTATGATGTCATTTAAGACATAAAGCAGTGGATCCCGGGCATGAATCTCTTCCTTCAAAGTCAAGAGAGACTTCAAAGTGCTTGTTTGGATTCCCGTTGAATTACGATCAAGTACTTGTTGAGAAGCATTGAAAGGCATCTTTTATATATAAGGCTATTAAGGGTGGCTTTCGCTTCAATTCTGGATTCTGATACTTGATATAAGACCGAAATAGAACGAAGTACTTGTGAGACCGATGTGGCCTGTTAAACAAGTAGGTTTGGAACATATTCAGTGACTTGTTGACAAATGTTATTGAGAAATCTCAAAAAAAAAAAAAAAAAAAAAAAAAAAAACTAGATCCTTTGGGAACAAAAGTCTTGGTGAAGGACATTTTCATACGGATCTCTCAAAAATAAAAGGAGATTTCAGGGTACTTTCATAAAAGTGGTTTCGTAAATTCAAAGGGTCATATCTAGAACATTGAATTGTTCACCGTCAATGCTTTAAAGGTTTTGAATTTTGGGTTTCACTTAGCACGTAGTGGCACGAAACTAAGATCATTAACACAGAAGTTGTGTAACCGTAAACCTCAGTGGTAATGTTGAGAGTCTCAAGGGTTACATTTATGAGATGAAGTATGATGGAGAATAAAAAAGAGGTGGTTAAAGAACCGAATGTACCACTGCTATAAAAGATAGACTAAGCAGAAAAACTCTTAACTTAATTTGAGAAGAGTAAGGTAGCTCATGATTCGAGTGAATTTGACAGCCTGATTGGGAGGACATGATTTGTATATATCAAGTCATTAAGGCTTCACTCAAAATCTTTTGAGGCTTGGGTCAACATGCAGCAGCATGCTTCTAGGGACACTTAGCTAGTACATAGATAAAGAATTATAACTGCCCAGCTCCATCATTGAGAATAGTCCTTATACACAAATTATATTAAGAGGGAAGCAAATTGCAATAAAATGAAAGAAAATATTTTAGAGTTTTGAAGTTTCTGAAAAGAAATAAAACAGAAAAGAAAAATATTTTTTGGATTTTATAAGATTTTCTGAAAAAAAGAATTAAAACAGAAAGAAAAATATTTTTGAATTTTATGAAAATAAAAGGAAAAACATAAAATAAATTGCGAGTAAAGAGTATACATACTATACAACCGAAACCATAATTTGGAGATGAGAGGCGAACCGAGCCCGGTGACACCGAACCCGAAATAGGCTGATCGTTCGGTTCATTTCGGTTCCCGGAAAAACCGAACTCGAAATGGACCGAGCGTTCGCTCTATTTCGCTTCCAACTTTTATTGAGACAAAAGAGATTTTAGTACAGATTCAGCTTCCATCATTCCTAAGCCTTGTAGGATTTTATTAAAACTTGTTTCAGGCAAGGCCTTAGTGAAAATGTCAGCCAATTGATCAGTGGTTCTTACGAAATGAATTTCAAAGTTACCATCTACCACATGATCTTTGATAAAGTGATACCTCAGTGCTATGTGTTTCGTCTTTGTGTGTTGCACTGGGTTATGACAAATCCTAATTGCACTCTCTGAGTCACAATATAGTGGGATTTTCTTCATGTTCATGTCGTAGTCTCGAAGTTGACTTTGTATCCAAATGACCTGAGATGTGCATGATGCACCGGCTATATATTCTGCTTCGGCAGTGGAGAGAGACACACAAGTTTGTTTCTTGGATTGCCAGCTAACAATTTTGCCGTCCAGAAATTGGCATCCTCCAGTGGTACTCTTTCGTTCCAGTCCACATCCCCCAAGATCAGCATCTGAGAATGCATGGACAAAGAACCCTGCTCTGGTTGGGTACCACAAACCGAGAGAAGAGGTTCGCTTCAGGTACCGAAAGATGTTCTTCACAGCTAGCAGGTGAGGTTCACGTGCATTAGCTTGAAACCTGGCACAATAACAAACAGAGAACATTATGTTTGGTCGACTTGCTATTAGATACATAAGAGACCCTATCATATGACGATAAAGGGTCATGTTAGCAGCCGGTTTGTCCAGAGAAGGTGTTAGCTTTGTGCCAAACGCCATAGGAACCTTTACTTTCAAATCTCCCATCATTCGAAACTTGGCGAGCAAGGTCTTCGTGTAAGCCTCTTGATTAATGAAAATGCCTTCGGGTCCCTCTCTTATATTCAAGCCAAGGACAAAGTTAATAGGACCCATTGAGCTCATTTCAAATTTAGTCTCCATCAACTTCCTAAATTCAGCTGTTAAGCTAGGATTTGTAGAACCAAAGATGATATTATCAACGTAAATTTGAACGATCATAAGGTGGTCACCCTCTTTCTTACGAAAGAAGGTTGGGTCAACCGAACCTTGTTTAAACTTAGACATTTTGAGAAATCTAGTTAGAGTTTCATACCATGCCCTTGGTGCTTGCTTGAGACCATAAACTGCCTTGTCAAGAATGTAGAAGTGATCTAGATACATCTCGTTCACGAAACCCGGTGGTTGCTCTACATACACCGTCTCTTCCAGTTCTCCATTTAGGAAGGCACGCTTCACATCCATTTGAAATACTTCAAAGTTCTTGTATGCAGCATAGGCGAGAAAAATACGAATTGATTCTAGCCTTGCTACTGGAGAGAAGGTCTCTTCGTAATTCCATGCCTTCTTCTTGACAGTAACCTTTCACAACCAATCTTGCCTTGTTGCGTATCACATTTCCTTCCTTATTCATCTTATTCCTGAAAACCCACTTTAATCCAACCACGGAAGCATCCTTTGGTGTTGGAATCAGTCTCCACACTTTATTTCGCTCGAACTCATTGAGTTCTTCCTGCATCGCCTGTACCCAATCAGAATGATCGAGTGTAGTCTTGATCGTCTTTGGTTCGACTTTGGAGACGAATGAATTAAACATGCAAAATTCCACTTTAGAGAAAAGTGCAGTTTGTTTTGCTTTCAGTTGTGATCGTGTGAGAACCTTTTCTGTCGAATCACCAATAGTTTGTGTTTGTGGATGATCTTTGGTCCATTTGGTGAGAGGAGGGTAATTAGGATCATCTGATGGATCCAGTTCAGCATTCACTTCTTCTTCAAATTCTTACTGAATATCATCATCGTTTATATTCACATTCTGCCCCTCGAATGATGATACTTCCTCAGCTTCAGGCTCAAAATTCTCCCCCTGGACTCGACTTTCGGTTGGAATGAATGATGATGAGCTCTCCCCCTGGAATGGTGAATCTTGGTTATGTGGAAAAGATGAACCCTCCCCCCTGAATATAAGAACTATCTTTTGGAGGTTCGCTTGTGTCTGGCTGTTCGGTTGTTACCGGTTGTTCTTCTGCCATTTTGTTCGCAGCATCATCGATTATCTTCTTCAAGTTATCTACCTTATTGTCTGCAGCTTCAGATTCAGAGAGAATACCCTTTTCTGGTTCATCAAATAGCAGCACGTACTGCTCAAAGTGGTTTGAAATGGGTACCGTAACTTGACCAGAGATTGGAAATATTTCCTCCATAGAGCCTTCGGTTGTCTACAGTTTCTTGACGTAGTTATCATCGAAGGTAACATAATAGGTCTCCTGTATTTTCTTTGAACATTTGTTGAGAACCCTATATGCTTTGGAGGTTAAGGAATAACCCAGAAAGAGTCCTTCGTCTGCTTTGACATCAAACTTGTTTCGGTGCTCCTTTGAATTGAAGATGAAGCATCTTGAACCAAACACGTGGAAAAACTTTACATTAGGCTTTCGGTTGTTCAAGATCTCATAGGGAGTGATGGAGAAACATTTGTTTAGATAAGATCTGTTCTGTGTAAAACACGCAGCAGCTATGGCATCAGCCCAGAAATATAGAGGTAGAGAAGCGAAACTCAGCATGGTTCGGGCTGCTTCACATAAAGATCGGTTTCGCCTTTCGACAATTCCATTCTGTTGTGGAGTATACGGAGCCGAGAAATTCTGAGTTGTTCCCTTCTCTGCAAGAAAATCTTCAAAGTCTCTATTCTTGAACTCCAACCCGTTGTCGCTTCTTATGTTGCGAACTACCTTTCGCAGTTGAACTTCTATCTGCTTGATAAAGAGTTTAAGTTTGGTAGTGGCCTCTGATTTCTGCTTCAAAAAGAACACCCAAGTAAACCGAGAGAATTCATCCATTCTGACAAGTATATACTTGTTACCGCCAATGCTTTCGATTGAAGATAGACCACATAAATCAATGTGCAGTAATTCAAGTGGTTCAATAACTTTTGTGTTGAATCGAAAAGGATGACTCCGTCAACTTCGCTTTCCCATTTCACATGCAGCACACATGTGTTCTTTATCGAACTTCAGAACAGTAAGACCTCGAACATGATCCCCAAGCACCAGTTTGTTGATGTCTTTAAAATTAAGATGGGCGAGTCTTCGGTGCCAAAGCCAGCTTTCGTTTGAATGAGCCTTCGTTAGTAAGCAGATTGCTGGTTTCGCTCGTATGGGATTGAGATTCAGAGGCTACATCTCTCATTTTCGCTTCGATTTCAGCAGAATATTGTTCGTCTTCTTTTCAATAATCTCTAAACCATCGTCATCGAATGAAACTTTTAACCCGGTTCCAACCACTAGTTGAGAAACACTGATAAGGTTGTGTTGTAAACCTTCAATGTACGCCACTTTTCGTATCGAGAAATCGTCATTGATGATCATACCATAACCTTTAATCGTGCCAAAAGAATTATTACCATACTTGACACTTCCACCATTTGTAAGGGACCGAAACTCCCTCAGCTCTTCCCTTCTTCCTCGCATGTGACGCGAGCAGCCACTGTCTATGTACCTTTCATCGTCAAACTGCTCGTCACGTATAACCTACAAAAATTAAGCAGATTTAGGAACCCAAAGTTTCTTGGGTCCTTGTGAGCCTTTTACAAAACAGGGAATTTTAAGAGAAACATCAACTAAAAAGGTTCTTTTTATTAAGGTTGTTTCATCTTTTCTTTTTAAGGTGAAAACTTTGATTCTATCTTATCTGAGTACTTTAGGTTGAGTTTTTGAATTTGAGAATTTGACGTTGGCAGACTTTCAGTTCTCAAAATCAGGTTTAAAGGACGTCTTCTTTGCGTTTTCTGGAGAGAGCTTTCCTTTTCCCTTTCTATCATTCTGTGAGTGACAGTGAGAATGAGAGAGATGAGATTTGGAATCAGAGTTAAACTTTTGGTCATTGCTCTTACATGGTTGAGAGCCGAAATTACTTTCCCTTCGGTTCCTCTCACTGGTTGGTCTAGAACCGAAACCACCCTTTTGGTTTTTCTCATCTTGAGGACCGAAACTTCTTGTTTGGTTGTTGTGCCTTTGTGGACCGAAACTTTGTTTTCGGTTGTTTTTGGTTGTTTTCGATTGTTTCCTTTCAGTGAGATTCTTCTTGTACCTCAAATTTCGTTGATGTTTTCGGTCTAACACATGTTTTGGATTTTTGTGGATGTTGGCCTTTTTCATTGGTCTTTGAGCATTAGGCTCGCTCTTTAGCAAAGAGGTTTCGCTAGACACCATGACCGGTTCACCTGAAGGAAATTTGGTACCACTTGTGCTGGGCACATCAAAGCGTGTAGGATCATTAATTGGTTCTGTTTCATCAGCGTTATCAATTGGTGCTGACCAGAAAAACTCATCACAGCCATCACCATTATCTTCTGCTATTAATGCTGTCAGTTCGGCTGTCTGTTTCTGAGTAACTCCTTGAACTGCATAAACTTGATTTGGAGTCGTTTGGACCTTTTAATATACAACAGCCTTTTCCTTGAGGACTTTGCTCTTTTCTATGGATAAACGAGCGAACTCTACGGAATTTTCAGAAATAAGATTTTTATTGGCTTCGGGTTCGCTCTTGACAAATTCGGAACAGTCAACCTCATCTTCTACAGATATTACTCTCATATCATCATCCTCATTGAATTCAGAAGTGTTTTAAATATCAATTTTATTTTCTGAACTCAACTTGGCATTCAAAGAGTCAAATTTTTGTACAGTTTCAGTTTTTGATTTTTAATTTGTCATTTTCATCCAACAAATTTTTGAGCATGTCCTTATGGTCTTTTGATTTTTAATTTGTCATTTTCAAGACCAATTTTGAAATGTCATCAGAAGAAACAACGTTTTCACAGTTATATGCATCGGCATTGATTTCATCCTCCTTTAACTCAAGGAAGGGTAAAATGATATGATGTATCTTCTTCCCTATTTCACAATCAAGATGCAATTGAGTAATGTTGGAATATAATCGTTTAGCAATTAAACAAAAAACATTTCGTTGTTTTAAAAGCTTTAAATTATCTCATTGCAAATAAATTGTTTCATCCCTAGACCTAATCAACTCCTTCTCCTTCTTCTCAATCTACATACACCTCTCTTCACTCTTAGATGATACCCTGCTGATTTGATCAGTTAGCTTAAAGTTTGTGACGCGAATTTGAGTTAAACTACCACTTATACTAGAAAATTTAGATTTTAATCCATTTAGTTCTTTTTCATAGTTTGTGATTGGAATTTGTAAGGAAAGAAGAATAGATTGTACTTTCTTGATCAACTCATCACATTCGTTGATCTGCTCACTGACAGGTTTCGCTGCAAAACACCTGTCTTCTCGCTCCTTTGCTTCGTCCAGTCCCCCATCAGTGGTATAGCCTCTCATTTGTGACACCCGAGAAGTCACCATTAGACACTTTCCTGCAACGTCCTCTTCTTTCACCAACAATGCCCTGCCATGAGTGGGCTTCCTTAGTTCTTCATCTTCTTAATCAGTGGACCAAACTTCAAAACCTCCGAACTCATCATCAACAATATTTCCCTGTACAATAAGAGCATTCATAGTGTTATTAGATCCAACTTTCTTCTTCTTGATTTCTTCCAATCATCGTGTGAGGTTCGCTTCCTCGTCCTCATCTTCATTCTTTTCTGACATCTTTCTCACCATACAATCTTTGGCGAAGTGATTTTTGCCTCTGCAGTAGTGAAAATTGATGCCCGAGTCACCACCAAGTTTTACTTCCTTCTTTGTATCTTCGTTCTGAGAAACACTCTTCGGTTCCTCCTTTGCTTTCTCGGCACTGTAGCTACATTTCCAGTTTCGGTTCTTATTTGTTGGGAACCTTCTTTTGATGAACTTCTTGGGATTTGACACCATCAAAGCATACTCTTCAATTGTTAGATCATATACAGAAAGATCCCAATCTTCTTTTTCTTCAGCAGCATTCTTTCCTTTGGAGATTTCGGCCAAGGAACCCATGCCAGATACCACATTCATTTCTTTAGTCACGGCTCTCTCATGTGACTTTAATATTCCCACCAGTTTTGCTAGAGAATAAGTCTTGAATTGTTCATGAGCCTTCACAGTAGACACCACAGCCATCCATTCGGGTCTAAGTCCATTCATGAATGTCACCTTCTGTTCAATAACTTTCCTTTCAATCCCAGGCTTTATCATTTTACTAAGGAGATGATTGAAGTGATCGAAGGCTTGAATAAGCTTCTCTTCGGGCTTCTGCTTGAAGTCACCAAATTTTGAGAGCAACAATGTTTGAAGTGAATGCTCAAGATCTTCATCCATAGAATACAATTCCTTCAATATGTTCCATATTTCTTTTGTCGTTGTGCATGAGCTAACTAACCGAAAAGTGTCCGATTGTAAAGCAAACCTAATCATTCTTAAATCTTTGATGTTGCACTGAAACTTTTCCTTCTCATCTTGGGGAATGTCTTTCACATCACTGACAAGTTGATTGTACTCCTTTTGAGTTTTAACAATTCTTGAAGTGCTTGAGTGAGCGAATGGACCTACAGTAATCGCCTCCGAGATCAAGTATCCATTGTCTTCTGAGCCAATCACGTAGTCTTCAAAGTGATGCGTCCAGACCTCATAATCCTGAGTGTACAATATAGGAATCCTTGTCGTTGATCCTATGTTGTTGGAGATATTGATTGGGTTAGACTGAGAATCATCCATGGACATGACGATGTTTGTTCAAAAACCTGCTTAAGATCAAACTTGTAAATAACGTTAGGGTAAGATCGAATATTTAAAGAACTACATCAATAGCAAATGACGGCTCTAACAATATCAATCAAAGCGGAAAACCCTAAGATCTTCTTCAACAGAAGGGATGTGTATGAATTACACAGTCTCCTGCTCTGATACCAATTGATGAGTTGAAAAACTTTTAGATCGATTAGATCTTCAACAGGCTAAACAATAAAAGCAAAACAAACACAATAAACACGAAATAGAATCAAGTAATGCTTAATGATTCAAATGTAGTCACGCCTCAGCAGAGCTCGATGAAGAACTTCCACTGTAGAGGCGAGTTAGGGTTTGTAGTACAATGATAAGAATAATAATTAATAGTGCATCTAACAAAGGATGCATGCATGCACCTTAAATACTAAACCCTAATAAAACAAATACGGTTGGACAGGCCTAAACCGGATAACAAAATTGGGCTAAGGACCGAGCCCAATGACGCAACATTACTAGACCCAACAGACATAAAATATCACTTCATAAGACATCGAGTAGAAGATGGACCCCTCTTAGTAAAGCGGGTATCATCAAAGGAGAACCCAACAGATCCCCTTACAAAGGGACTGAGTAGGTTTAAGCACTTGTAGCATGCTAGGAGTATTGGGCTGAAGGACGATATTAGTTTTAGTGATTAGATAGCTGTTTAGAAACTTGTATTAGATAAAATGTTATTGACATTTGATGATTAAATAAAAGAGTTTTATTTATGAGTATAGTTGCTATCTTGTGTCAGTTGTTCACTATTGTTTCACTTTTGCATGTTTTGACTTCCAGAATAATATGATTATTCGAACTATCCACAGTCGATCATACTTTGGAAGTAAGCTATGAGGTTACACTGTCATGAATTGGCTTGTAGATTGTCCAAAATGTTTAGACATAACAAAAGTTTGCTACAACGTTCATGAGTGCTCTTGAAATAAGATTTGAGTATTGGATTAAACCCACACTCACATGAATAACTTCAAGGTATTTATCACGAGTGATTGTGAGAGGATAATATCATATAATCTTCAAACCAAGATATATGAGTTGTTGATTACGAGTTGGTATTGCATTGACAGTACAAAAACGCATCAGTAACTTGATGTTATAAAATGTGTTGTTGTGTATAATTTAACAAGTAATTAGTACAAGCATATAAGTCAAATTTTATATGTTCCTTTTATCCTAAGAGGATTAAAAGCGATATCTTGGGCCCCTCGTTGATTTTCTTTTGAATTATGTGTCGGGCCCGGTCAGGACTAAATTGATGTGTTCTATTAAGTTGTATGTCAAACATATCAGAAATCGGGAAACAAACTGCTAGACAATAAGTATGACTTTTATCCATGTATTTGTCCACACGATATCTTGAAGAACAGAGGATTATATGATCCCTTATCTAAAGGGCGCGTCAAAGTTCGATAGGGGCTTTCTAGAGCTATGATTTCTAATCGGATTTTGAAGTCATACTTGAAATTATAGTTATTAGACTTATCCAAGTGGGAGACTGTTGGATTAGGTGTCTAAGCCCATAACTATAATTGGTATGTACTTGAGCCGATAGTAGCATGGTCCATTTGGGTTGCTTTCACCGGAGCAATTTGATAGGATGTATATTTTAGAAAGAGGTTATTTGTGATTTATTAATATATTATAAGTATAATATATTAATTGAGAAATCATATTATTTAATTGGTATTGATCAAGAATTATTATGGAGTTAATTTAGTGATCAAAAGAGACTAATTAAATTATTGGGACTGATTATGTAAATCAGTGATACATATAGTTTGGGCTAATGATCCATGTTGATTGTTGATGGACTAAGTTTATGTGATAGTCCATGAAGAGTTAGTCCAAAAGAGTTATTGGATTAATAGCCTATATGAATGAATTAGGGTTTACAAGTGACCCTTGGAATTCTACACTATAAATGTAACCCCTAAGCCCTAAAATCGGATACAAGTGTATTCTAAGAAGAAGCTAGCCGATTTTGGTTCCTCCAAGCTCTCTCTTATTGTCCTCCTTTGTTCTTGGTGTTTGTGACTTATTTGAGGCATCACATTTGAGGTGCTAAGCTCTTGTAAGGACAAGTTCTACAAGCTAGAACAAAGAGGTAATCATCTTACTTGTTTTTATGTTTCAATTATCAAAGTTGTATGCTAGTTAGGCTTCATGCTTTGGAAAATGAGATTCCATGTATAACTTGAGAAAACGTAGATCCAAAGCATCTAGGGTTGTATGTGCACCATAAGAATATCATAGTGCTCAAAACCCATCAATAACATCTTGTGAAAACATATCCAGCATAAAATGGATCAACAACCAATATGTACTTTTATCACTCGTAGTGTACCTCTATGTCATAGTGTTGTTGATAATGAAACGGTAATGTAACCAACGATTCTATATGTGGAACCTGAAAATTATAAGCACGTTGGTGATAATGATGTTTGTACATATCTTAGTGATGTGGGTTAACATGATTACTTTGAACACAAACGATAAGGTATGGTAAATCAGATCGGTAATGAAACTGGAAAACACAAAATTTTCTTTCTGAATGATGATGAACTAGAAGGATACATGGAGTTTGTAGATTGGAGTTTTGATATATTCGACCATGAGAGTACTTTTGTTAGAGATGAGTCGGATGATGAACCTTAAAATATATATTATTTCATATTATGCCCCTTTGCCTTCATGTCCAGTCACTGATAATGTCAAATTTTTAGCGTAGAGGTTAGACCCTGATAAAACAGGATTAATCTTAGTTAAATGACAAGTAAGTAAATGCGTAAGATATAAGATTAACAACTGATATATAAAATTATAACAAAAGACCAAATACGTAAGTAAAAAAAGATGATGAACAAAGAAAAATCTTATATTACTACGAAAGATGGAAGGAGAAACCACAACCTGGTTCCCCTTTTATAGACACAAGGGATGATAATTTTTTAAATAACAACTAACAATAGATTGAGATAAGATCTACTATAGTAGTTAAGGACTGATAATCATTGAAAACTTATAGTTAATAATTGTTATAAATAAAAGAAAAAAATGCAAAAGTCAACTTTTTCTAGTGCTCTTCCCCGGATCAATTACTCTTCATACATAACACCCCTTCTCTCAGCAACTACATGTGGGGTTCTGTGGAATGACACTTTTAAGTTCAATAATCATGGCTATGTGACTGTAGCTAATTTTACTTTAGATATCCTAAGTGTTGTTCAAGAAATCAATTATTCTTTGGTACAATCTTCTGGCATCAAATATCGATTTGATTTATTTTAAATCTCTAACTTGATTGAAGCAAATGCTTTAGGAGATTCTAAGGCAACGTTTATCATGATTTTGAGGAAGGACTTTGAAAGGTGATGCTTCTGGCTTAGACAAATGAAGTGTTTCTCTTCTGTGCCATTGATTCCATAAATAACTCCCAGTTTAGGAGTATCAGTTATTACATATTCTCTATCTTCAATACCTTCCAAGATGGAGTTTATTTCATCAAAATGTGGCAGAGGAATCATATAGTTTGTCTAAAAGTCAATTGAGGCCATTTCAAAGGAGATTCTTTGAAGGAAGGTTATGTTTAGAATCAGAGCAGATCTGGAAGTGTCATTGTGAGGAATACTTATTATCACCTCCTTGGCTTTATTCAGCAGATCAACAGGATTGGCAATTAAGAAGTCTGCTTCTTTGAGGTAGTGCTCATGCTCATCCTTTCTATAACGTCCCGAAAATACCGAGTAAAATGTTCATTAAAATAAGTCAAAACCATTCTTTCCTTATCCCAAAAGATAATTATAACAAAAGTATTCTCAAAACATTTGAGTAATATCATAAATAGTCAACGCGGAATTGTGACAACCCGAAATTTCTATTCTGTACAACCATTCACTTCAATAGAAGTCAGAACAGTTTCTGCTAACTTTTGAACTGTGTAGAGTCAGTTTGAGTGTTCTAAAGCCTAGTACTTCAAGAGATAACAGGAGAGAGGATGCCATAGGGTTTATTGTGCAACAATAATGTCTTAAAACTCCAAAAGTTTGGAGTTTACGGCCTAAACAAGGTCTTTACGGCCGTAAACCCTAAGGGTGTATAAATATGACACTTAGTCATATTTACCACTTTTTCACATTTTCAAGATCCAAAACTCAAATCCTCTCAAGTATCATCCGATTTTCCTTCTTGATTTTCAACTTTGTAAGTGTTTCTTACCCTAAAAAGTTGATATCTTACTTAATCTAGTGATCTTACATGATTCCATCCGTGAAATCATTCCATATGTGTAGATAATCAAGTTTCACCAAGAACACACACTAGTGTTCTTGGACTTCTAAAACCTTTTCAAGCTTCTACATAGTAAGTACTCTTACCCTAGTGTGTTATAATACTTGCTACACTTCTTAATCATCTAGAAAACATAAGGAAACACAAGATCAAAGGTGTTTACGGTCCAAGATGTTCTTGGACCGTAAACCCTAATGAAGGGGCCAAAGTGTGCCCTAGTCCCTTACCAAGCCTTGGATACTAGTCTAGATACCATCCTTGATGTGCTTAGGACTTAAAACATCAAAAAGACCATAAACCATTTGGGTTTACGGCCGTAAACCCAAGGAGAAATGGTCCAAGGACCGTAAACTCCACAAAGGGGTGAAATGGTGCCCTAATCACTTCATAAGGCTTAAACATGAAGTAGGAATGCTTCTTATGACCTTTAAAGCTTCAAAACAGAAAATGGTAAAAGTACCATGAGTTTACGGCCGTAAACTCATGGGTTTACGACCGTAAACTCAATGAGAGTTGGTCCCAAAACTGTAAACTCCAAAAGAGTTTACCCTTGGACCCCAAACTCAATAGCCAAGTCCTACAACGCTTAGATGCAATCCTTACTACTTATAACACTTAAATCAAGTGTTTTACATGTCTTAGGATGTCTTAACTTGGTTAATTAGTTACTAAATGAATAATTGGATACATATATGTGTGATTATATGTTAACTAGGATCCTTGTGTGTGTTCAAGTCTTCACTTGACACTTAGCATCCTATACTATCCGTTCATCCAAACCAATCACTACAGGTGAGTTCATACCCCTTAATCAACCTTCTAAATGATTTTAAATGCTTTTATGGGGGGGATACAAGTTGAACTATTATAGTTATTATATCAATCACCTGTGATTAATAACTACCAAACAAGTGGATTTATTACTTTTCAAACTGTTTTATCAAACTGTTTTACTTCAAACTGTTTTACAAACTCTTTCACATATCAAATACTTTTATTAAACCCTTTTAAAATTATATTCTGTTAAATCTGTATTTTATATAGATATAGTTATATAAGTAGGATTGAAAGGACTTAGGACTGATAGCTTACCTTACTTCCTGTTCTGTGTTTGGTTGTGCACTTAGGGTATTCAAGTTATTTGTCCGAAGGTCATTTGAATCCTAGTTATATATTATGTATATATGTATAGGTATAAAAGTTCCTTCTTTCATTCATTTCAATCACTTTGGGTAGTAAAGGTATGCACACGTGTTCATACATTCAAACAACATTACTAGTAAGCTATAATAGGTATTGTTTAGGGATATACTAATACTATTACTAGAACAGTGAAACATACAAAGAGTCAGTTCATACATGATTCAATACTATACAGAGAGAACATAACATACAGATAGAAAATACTATGATGAGAAACAAACAATACTATACAGAGAGAACATACATACATGCTAGACAGGGAGAGAACACACAATACAGCTAGCACATACATATACTAGAACATTACTATCATTGTGTGAGCCACGTAACGGGGCATGGCACTACCTGTCATGACCGTTTTGTATCCAGAATCTCCTTAAGTGGGGAGCGTATGAGTTTGTGTATATATCTATACTGGATTGACTATCCTACACCTCGCTGCTCGCTACAGTGGGACTTGCAAGTCTACGGGTGCCAAACGTCATTTATTCCGACATCTTACATTGTCGCGTTCTATAGTCGGTAGCAGGGTACATGCCGATCACATGGTAGTTTAAATAACAATTGGTTTAAGGTAGTTAGTACAACAGTAGTTACTTAATACAATACTACAGTACTATTTCATTTTCCCATTACATTCACTTTGTGATCTTCACACAATAAACAATAATGTAAAAACTATATTTTTGGTTAATGATAGTCAGATTTGGGAAAATACACACTCTTACAAGAGACACACACAGATACTAGATGCCTTGGTAGAAGGCTACTTTTAGTAGGAAACATAGGGTTTTCTAGGGGAGTTCAAACAATTACAAACTTTTACAACTTATACAATTACAGACTTACAAACACTTTCATACAAATACAGACACTAATATACTTATGATCTCACCAGCTTTAAAGCTGATAAACTCTTTCAAAATAACTTGTATTCTCAGGTCACCAGTAGACAGGTACCGGAGCCAGGTTTTGAGAAGATGGAGCTTGTTCAAGACTCATCTTTTATTTTGATGTATATTTTTAGTGTCTATATAACTTGACAGAACACACTTGTATGAAATTATATTATTAATGCAATGGATGATGTTGTTGCTTGTTTACTACTTTGTATTGTTGTGATACTGAACATGACGTCCTCCACCCCCGAACGTTTCCGCCGTTCCGGTTTTGGGGTGTGACAGATTGGTATCAGAGCATTGTTTATAGTGAATCGAATGTATCAACCCATAAAAGATATACGAACTATAAACACAACGGGATTAAAATACTTTGATAAAGAGTTTATACTTTTAAATAATAAAATATTTAACCAAGTATTACGATTGTTGGGCAGCACAAGTAGACTTAGAGACATATGGTCAACCCTGGGAAGATGTAGCCTGATCAACTACATTGTCCGAGGAGTGATTAGCATGTGCCTAAGTGTGGTTGTGAGGTTGCAACAAGTCTAAAAACTTACCAACACTACTACAATGAGAACATTAGAACAGAACATAAACTTAAAATACTATAGGAGTATTTTGTGTTACTATAATTACTTATCTTAGAACTAAAGGTCTTTATTAGTATATCAATAGTTGCTGAGTGGATACACTAAGTTATATGTACTAGGATGTCATAGACTTAGAATCTGTGACCTTTGCTTTACTTCCTGTTCCTTGTTTGGTTGTGGACTTAGAGTTAGGGTCACTTATTCGAAGGTCTATCCTGTTTTGAGTACATATAACTGGTATGCACTACGCAAATGTTGAAGTAACTGATAAAGATCATCTTATAATTATCTAATTAGTGTGTCTATTTAGTTATTTCTTATATCCCTTTTCTCGCGTAGATATCATGGCTGGATTCCATATCCCCGGAGACCCGTACTATCCCAACCACGACAATGCTGGATGGCTTGAAGAAGAGCCAGAAGATGATCACCCAATCCCTTTGGATGATCACTATGCTGAGGGTTGTTCTGATGGTTCTGACTCAGAGCCGGAAGTCAACAACCTACCCCCAGCTGTTCAAGACCCAAACCCGAACCCTCGTCCAGCATTTCAAGGAGCCACACCTCTGTGGGCCACAAACTTGAATAGATGCAGTCAGGAACAGGCTCAACCCATTGCCTACAATGGAGACAGAAGCTTCTACAACCTCACCGAGGGAGGTTCAGCTGACATGGTCCTACCCATCATGGTTCGTAGGATTTCTCGGAACACGGAACAAGGTCGAGCGACTATCGACCGAGTCATAGAGATTGACACCAACTCTGGCATTAACACGGTCCGCATTCGCCAACTAGAGTCTGCTGATGAAAGGACTCAGGTCTGCAATGCAGTTCTGCAGAGGGAACTTGCTGAAACCCAAGCTGAAGTTAGGGAACTTCGAGCTCAGCAAGTAAGATCTGAAAGGCGTATGAGGGACATAGAACGTCTTCTGTCGGATTCAAGAACTCACTCTAGTAGTTCTCATCGCCGTTAGAGTCTCATCGACTTCTCTTTTGGATATAACCTAGTTTGTGTAAAAACTCTAGTCTAATTTCCTATCTTGGTTGATGTAAGACCTACCTCTAGGTCATTTTTCCTGAACTTGTTACATCTGTAATTCCAGTATTATTGACAGATATCTAATCTCATGGAAATTATATCGAAATGCTTTCGTTTACAATCAAACATGTTATTCATTTGTGATGTTGGACTATGGAGAGTTAGTCCATGAGTCATTCTTATCTATTTCCTATTAAATTCTTATCAATATCTTCATCTTTCTAAACTTATAGTTGAAAGATGCCTCCATGCCGATCAACAAGACGCGATCCCCCGATAACTGCAACACCACGTACTCCTCAATTCGACACGGCAGCCCTAAATGTTGCTGTAGCTGCAGCTGTGGCTACAGCCATGGCTCAATATCATTCATCTGGTTCCACTGGAGGAGGAACTCCGGTTCAATCTACTCATGGTGAAGCTCTTGTGCACTTGAGAGAGTGCTCCTATAAGGACTTCACTAACTGCAAGCCATTGTCCTTTAAAGGAACAGGCGGAGTCATTGACCTCTCGCAATGGTTCGAAAAGACAGAGTCGGTCTTCAAGATCTGCTCCTGTCCAGAAGGGAGCAAGGTCAAGTTTGCTGCTTGCACCTTTGAGGCAAAAGCCCTAACATGGTGGAATAGCCATGTCAAGTCACTATCCCTTATAGTGGAAAATGCTATGGACTGGGAAGCCCTGAGAGAGCTAATGGTTGAAGAGTACTGCCCGAGGGGCGAAATCCAAAAACTGGAGGAAGAACTGTGGAGCCTAACCATGAAGGGCTCCAACATAGTCTCCTACACCGCCAGGTTTTGTGAACTGGTGGCCCTCTGCCCCAACATGGTTCATACAGAGGGGATGAAGATTGAAAGATACATATGGGGGCTGGTGCCTCCATTCCAGGGAAATGTTTTGGCTTCAAACCCCACTACATTCGATAGTGCCAAGCGATTGGCACAGCGGCTTATAGACCATGGGGTTCGTACCCCGGCTGCAACAACAACCCTGGCCATCTCGGAACCCGCCAGAACCGCTGATTCCAAGCGGAAGTTTTGGGATGACAAGAGAAAGACGAAGGCTGCCAAAAAGCAGCAGGTCGTGGCAGTTCATGCTGCGATAGCACCTGCCGCTGCTGCTCTGGTAAAGCAGTAAGCTGGAAGTTTGCCTAAGTGCAACAAATGCAACTTCCACCACGTCGGTGCCTGCCGGGAAATGCAGTGTTTGAACTGCAACAGGAAGGGGCACACTACCCGTTTCTACAAAGCTCCGGCTAGGCCAATCAACCAAGTCCCCGGCACAGGAGTGGGCCAAACTTGCTACTGTTGTGGCGAGGTAGGCCACTACAAAAGGAACTGCCCGAAGGCAGGTAATGCCGGTGGAGTGGCAAGAGTTCTGGCCATAGGCCACGAGGAAGCGATTGCCGACCCCACAGTGGTCACGGGTACGTTTCTCCTCGATAGCTCTTATGCATGCATACTAATTGATAGTGGAGCGGAGAGGAGTTTCGTGAACCAAAAATTTGCTCATTTACTTAAGCAAAAATCACGAGCACTTAAAGAACCGTTCACTGTAGAAATGGCTAATGGAAAGACAGAGAGCACTAGCAGTATATACATAGGGTGTACCCTAACTTTAGATGGCCATTCTTTTTCAATCAATCTCATGCCGGTCTCAATTAAAAGTTTCGACGTCATTATCGGCATGGATTGGTTGAGTCTTCATCGTGCCGACATCATGTGTTACGAAAAGGCTGTACGCCTTAATCTGCCGTCTGGCGAAACTCTAGTAGTTTATGGCAACAAACCCGGCACGAACCTTCGTACAATCTCGAGCATTCAAGCTCAGAAATTCTTGCGAAAGGAATGTCACGCATTCCTTGCTCATATGGTCGATGTGAGCCAAGAAAGGAAATCTATTAAGAACATTCCAGTAGTACGCGACTTTCCCAACATCTTTCCAGAAGAACTCCCAGGATTACCTCCGCAACGTCAAGTCGAGTTCCGAATCGACTTAGTTCCAGGGGCTACCCCCGTAGCCAAATCGCCCTATCGTCTAGCACCTGCAGAGATGCAAGAACTGTCCTGTCAACTTAACGAACTGCTCAGCAAGGGCTTAATATGACCAAGCTTCTCACCCTGGGGAGCTCCAGTCTTGTTCGTCAAGAAGAAAGACGGATCGTTTCGTATGTGCATCGACTACAGGGAGCTCAACAAGCTAACCATCAAAAATCGTTATCATTTGCCTCGTATTGACGATTTATTTGACCAACTTCAAGGGGCGAATTTCTTTTCAAAAATCAACTTAAGATCCGGATATCACCAACTACGAGTGCTAGGGGAGGATGTTCTGAAGACAGCCTTCCGAACTCGTTATGGGAACTACGAATTCGTAGTGATGCCGTTCGGATTAACAAACGCGCCCGCAGTATTCATGGACTTAATGAATAGGGTGTGTCATCCTTACTTGGATCAGTTTGTGATCGTCTTCATCGATGACATACTTATCTACTCTCGTAGTAAGGAGGAACATAGTCGACATCTTCGACAGGTCTTAGAAATGCTGCGTTCGGAGAAGCTTTATGCGAAGTTCTCGAACTGCGAATTTTGGATCCGAAGAGTCGAATTCTTAGGGCACGTGGTTAGCAAAGAGGGAATACATGTGGACCCTTCCAAAATCAAAGCCATTGAGAGCTGGTCAGCACCGAAGACGCCTACAGAAATTCGTCAATTTCTAGGCCTCGCTGGCTACTATCGCAGGTTCATTCAGAACTTCTCCCGCATTGTGAAACCTCTTACAACACTGACCCAGAAGGGCGTGGCCTTTGACTGGGAAGAGAAGCAGGAAAGAGCATTCCAAACGCTCAAGCGAGCCTTGTGCATCACACCAATACTATCCCTCCCCGAAGGGATAGAAGACTTCGTTGTCTATTGCGATGCGTCAAATCAAGGGATCGGATGTGTTCTGATGCAGCGAGGTAAGGTCATCGCCTTTGCCTCGAGACAGCTGAAGACACACGAGGTCAACTACACTACCCAAGATCTTGAGCTAGGAGCAATTGTGTTTGCTCTGAAGATCTGGAGACACTACCTGTACGGTACAAAAAGCACTATCTTTACAGACCACAAAAGCCTACAACACATATTCGACCAGAAGGAGATCAACATGAGACAACGACGGTGGGTCGAGCTACTCAGTGACTATGAATGCGAAATTTGTTATCATCCGGGTAAAGCCAATGCAGTAGCTGACGCCCTAAGTCGGAAAGAATACTCTGGTCGTAGAGTCAAGTCATTGACTATGACTATCCATTCACACTTGTCCACACAAATTAACGAGGCTCAGGTCAACGCTTTGAAACCTGAAAATGTGGCAAGTGAATCCCTAAGAGGGATGGATAAGAACTTGGAGGTTAAGGGTGGCGGAGCTTATTATTTCATGGATCGGATCTGGACCCCGAAACTCGGTGGTTTCAGAGACTTGGTCATGAACGAGGTGCACAACACTCGTTATTTCGTCCACCCAGGTTCAGATAAGATGTATCTGGATCTTAAAAAGCTATATTGGTGGCCTAACATGAAAGCAGAGATTGCTACCTTCGTGAGTAAATGCCTTACTTGCGCCAAGGTCAAGGTCGAATACCAGAAACCGTCAGGATTACTCCAACAACCAGAGATACCTGAATGGAAGTGGGAGCAGATCACTATGGACTTCATAACCAAGTTGCCCAAGACAACGGGTGGACTTGATACCATATGGGTCATCGTCGATAGATTGACCAAGTCCGCACACTTCCTGCCTATCAAGGAAACACACAAGATGGAGAAGCTTACAAGAACTTACATTAGGGAGATTATACGACTGCACGGTGTTCCCATATCCATTATCTCGGACACAAATAGTAGATTCACTTCGAGGTTCTGGCAGTCGCTACAAAGTTCCCTAGGAACTATGCTGGACATTAGTAGAGCCTACCATCCACAGACAGACGGGCAAAGTGAGAGGACTATCCAAACCTTGGAAGATATGTTGCGAGCCTGTGTGATCGACTTTGGGAAAGCATGGGATACTTTTTACCCCTTGTCGAATTTTCCTACAACAACAGTTATCACACAAGCATAAAGGCTGCTCCATTCAAGGCCCTCTATGGCCGAAAGTGCAGATCCCCTATGTGCTGGGCTGAGGTGGGTGATACCCAGTTAGCTAAAGGACGAGTTCCTGACAGCACTCTCACGGGTCCGGAGATCATTCGGGAAACGACAGAGAAGATTGTTCAGAGTCGTGAACGATTGAAAGCCTCTAGAGACCGACAGAAAAGCTACGCTGATAAACGAAGGAAACCGTTGGAATTAAGGTCTCACCCTGGAAGGGCTTGATACGCTTCGGAAAGCGTGGAAAGCTAAATCCAAGGTACATAGGGCCTTTCAAGATTCTCGCAAGAATCGGCCCTGTAGCTTACAAACTTAACTTACCACTCGAACTCAGTAACGTATATTCTACTTTCCAAGTCTCGAACTTGAAAAAGTGTCTGTCCGACGAGACTCTTGTAATCCCACTCGACGAGATCGATATCAACGAGAGCCTCAACTTCGTGGAAGAACCAGTACAGATCATGGACCAGGAGGTCAAGCAAACGAAACAAATTCGTATCCCGATAGTGAAGGTTCGCTGGAACGCCAAGTGAGGACCTAAATTCACTTGGGAGCGAGAGGATCAGATGAAACTGAAATATCCTCTTCCTTTTACTTAGTTATTTGTAACTACTTATTTGCTTAAATTCTAATTTCGGGACGAGATTCCTTCTAACGGGGGGATGATGTGACAACCCGAAATTTCTATTATGTACAACCATTCAATTCAATAGAAGTCAGAACAGTTTCTGCTAACTTTCAAGCTTTTTGGAATAAGTTTGAGTGTTTTAAAGTTAGTACTTCAGGAGATAACAGGAGAGAGGATGCCCTAGGGTTTATTGCGCAACACTAAAGTCCCAAAATTCCAAGAGTTTGGAGTTTACGGCCTAAACAAAGGTGTTTACGGCCGTAAACCCTAAAAGGGGGTATAAATATAACACTTTGTCATTATTTACCACTTTTCACAATTTCAAGATCCAAAACCCATTTCTCTCTCAAGTATCATCCGACTTTTCTTCAAGATCTTCAACTTTGTAAGTGTTTCTATCCCTAAAAAGTCGATATCTTAATTAATCTAGTGATCTTACATGATTCCATCCGTGAAATCATTCCAAAAGTGTAGATCTTCAAGTTTCACCAAGAACACCAAGAACACACACTAGTGTTCTTGGACTTTTAGCACCTTTTCAAGCTTCTACCTAGTAAGTACTCTTACCCTAGAGTATTATAAGACTTGTTACACTTCTAATCATCAAGAAAACACCCAAGAAACACAAGATCAAAGGTGTTTACGGTCCAAGATGTTCTTGGACCGTAAACCCTAAAAAGGATGCCAAAGTGTGCCCTAGTCCCTTACCAAGCCTTGGAAACTAGCCTAGACCCTTCCTTGATGTGCTTAGTACTTGAAAACATCAAAAGACCATAAAACATTTGGGTTTACGGCCGTAAACCCAAAGACAAATGGTCCAAGGACCGTAAACTCCACAAAGGAGTGAAATGGTGCCCTAAACACTTCCTAACGCTTAAACATGAAGTAGGAATGCTTCTTATGATCTTTAAAGCTTCAAAACTCAAAATGGTCAAAGTACCATGAGTTTACGGCCGTAAACTCATAGAGTGATGGTCACAAAACCGTAAACTACAAGGGAGTTTACCCTTGAACCCTAAACCCAATAGCAATGTCCTACAACACTTTGATGCAATCCTTAGCACTTATAACACTTGAATAAGGTGTTTTGCATGTCCTAGGATGTCTTAACTTTGTTAATTAGTTGTTTAAAGACTAATTGGATACATATATGTGTTATTATATGTTAACTAGGATCATTGTGTGTGTACAAGTCTTCACTTGACACCTAGCAATCCTATATCATCAGTTCTTCCAAACCACTCACTACAGGTGAGTTCATACCCCTTAATTAACCTTTTAAATGTTTTTAAATGCTTTTATGGGGGGGATACATGTTGAACAATTATAGTTATTATGTCAATCACATGTGATTAATAACTACCAAACAAGTGGATTTCTTACATTCAAACTGTGTTACCAAATTGTTTTACTTCAAACTCTTTTCATATCAAATACTTTTATTAAACTCTTTTAACTTATATTCTGTGTATCTATTTAGATATAGTTATATAAGTAGGATTGAAAGGACTTAGGACTGATAGCTCACCTTACTTCTTGTTCCTTGTTTGGTTGTGGACTTAGGGTATTCAGGTTATTTGTCCGAAGGTCGTTTGAATCCTAGTTATATATCATGTATATATGTATAGATATAAAAGGCTACTTCATTCAGTTCAATACCTTTGGGTAGCAAAGGTACACAAACATGTTCATATATTCAAACAACATTACTAGTAAACTATAATAGGTATAGTTTAGGGAGATACTAATACTATTACTAGAATAGTGAAACATACAATGAGTCAGTTCATACATGAGTCAATAACAAACAAACGATAGATACTATGATGAGAAACAAACAATAGAATACTATGATGAGAAACAAACAATAGAATACTATGATGAGAAACAAACAATACATGCTAGACAGGGAGAGAACACACAATACAGCTAGCACATACATATACTAGAACATTATTACATTTATGTGAGCCACGTAACGGGGCATGACACTACCTGTCATGACCGTTTTGTATCCAGAATCTCCTTAAGTGGGGAGCGTATGAGTTTGTGTATACATCTATACTGCATTGACTATCCTACACCTTGCTGCTCGCTACAGTCGGACTTGCAAGTCTACGGGTGCCAAACGTCATTTCTTACGACGTTTTACATCGTCGTTTTTCTATAGAGTCGGTAGTAGGCTACAGGCCGATCACATGGTACTTTAAATAACAATTGGTTTAAGGTAGTTAGTACAGCAGTAGTTACTTAATACAACACTACAATACTATTTCATTTTTCCATTACATTCACTTTGTGATCTTCACACAATAAACAATAATGTAAAAACTATAATTTTGGTTAATGATAGTAGGATTTGGGAAAATACACACTCTTACAAGAGACACACACACAGATACTAGATTCCTTGGTAGAAGACTACTTTTAGTAGGAAACATAGGGTTTTCTAGGAGAGTTTAAACAATTACAAACTTTTACAAACTTATACAATTACAGACTTACAAACACTTTCATACAAACACAAACATTAATATACTTATGATCTCACCAGCTTTAAAGCTGATAAACTCTTTCAAAATAACTTGTATTCTCAGGTCACCAGTAGACAGGTACCGGTGCCAGGTTTTGAGAAGATGGAGCTCGTTCAAGACTCATCTTTTATTTTGATGTATATTTTTGGTGTCTATATAACTTGACAGAACACACTTGTATGAAATTATATTATTAATGCAATGGATGGTGTTGTTGCTTGTTTACTACTTTGCATTGTTGTGATACTGAACATGACGTCCTCCACCCCCGAACGTTTCCGGCGTTCCGGTTTTGGGGTGTGACAGATATTATTAATGCAATGGATAATGTTGTTGCTTGTTTACTACTTTGCATTGTTGTGATACTGAACATGACGTCCTCCACCCCCGAACGTTTCCGCCGTTCCGGTTTTGGGGTGTGACATAACAGGAGAGAGGATGCCCTAGGGTTTATTGTGCAACAATAATGTCTTAAAACTCCAAGAGTTTGGAGTTTACGGCCTAAACAAGGTGTTTACGGCCGTAAACCCTAAGGGGGTATAAATATGACAATTAGTCATATTTACCACTTTTTCACATTTTCAAGATCTACAACTCAAATCCTCTCAAGTATCATCCGATTTTCCTTCTTGATCTTCAACTTTGTAAGTGTTTCTTACCCTAAAAAGTTGATATCTTACTTAATCTCCTGATCTTACATGATTCCATCCGTGAAATCATTCCATATGTGTAGATCTTCAAGTTTCACCAAGAACACCAAGAACACACACTAGTGTTCTTGGACTTCTAACACCTTTTCAAGCTTCTACATAGTAAGTACTCTTACGCTAGTGTGTTATAAGCAAGAACTTCTTAATCATCTAGAAAACATAAGGAAACACAAGATCAAAGGTGTTTACGGTCCAAGATGTTCTTGGATCGTAAACCCTAATGAAGGGGCCAAAGTGTGCCCTAGTCCCTTACCAAGCCTTGGATACTACTCTAGATACCATCCTTGATGTGCTTAGGACTTAAAACATCAAAAAGACCATAAACTGTCACACCCCGCTAAAGCGGAAACACGAGGCGTGGCAGTATAAAGGGTTTCATAGCAAAAGATAAAAGACAACACCAACCATAGTATTAAAAATCATTACAAATTTACGATGGGTTTGAACAACTTTTAAAAGAAATTACAATGAAAATTGGAATACAACACATGCAAATGCTCCTAACAGTGAAGTGTCCCTAAGTGCCACTTACTCGATGATTCCTGAAAAAGCATGTAAAACGAGCGTCCACTATAAAAATAGTTGGTGAGTACTCACAAATAAACAAAATAATATTGGTTCCATGAATTGAAATCAAAGTTTTGATAAAAGTTTCCAATAATAAAAGTATATTGTTAAAATGAGTAAATAAGTTTGTAAAAAAAAAAAACAAAGTTCTTTGTCATCATGAGAGATAAAGTATGTTGCCCAAATAAGATGCAACATTCATATTCTCATGGAAGATAAAGTTCGTTACTCAAACGAGTAAACAAGTTTCATTGCTAAAATGAGCAATCAATTTCGTTGCTACAAGGAGCAAACAATTTCATTCCTAAAACATGTATATAAGTTTTCAGTAATAAAAGTTCGTTGTTGTAATGAGAAACAAAGTTCATTGCTATAAATAATAAACAAGTTTATTGCTATAATAAGTAACGAGTTTGTATGTGTATGAGCAAACAATGAGTTCTCAACCAAGCCTATGACTGAAGCCCTATCAAGATCTATGCTTATCGTTCCATAGATTAATATGGTATCATGCACTCCAGCAATAGGGCGAGTGAGGAGTTGTCAATTCCTAATAGCGCTATCCATAATGACCATTGGCTCAAAGAGTTAATGGTTAGAGATAAGGGAAGGGCCTTAGTACGATAAGTTCTCATGTTCCGTGTTGCATAGACATACATAGAGAGACATAGCAATAAAATAGCAATCATGTTTGATACAAATTAATTTAAATACAACATTCAAATAATAGTTTTTCGGGACATGCTTTTCCACCCCAAAACATAAAAACTGAAAATAGGGGAGTGCGTGAATACTCACAATATGCAAAATATAGCAACCAAGTTTATACGAGTCAAATAAAATACAACGAATAATAAATGGTTTTTGGACATGTTTTTCCACCCCAAAACATAAAAACTGAAAATAAGGGGAGTCGTGAATACTCACAATACATTTAGATGATGCAAATGGTGCCTTGAACTACGTTCCACGTGTACCACTACCGATTCCTACAATAATGGTATTCGCTAGTGAGTCTCTAATCGAAATCTAACACTAGTATACTTAGTACTACAATAGAATTATGCCAATATTGTGTCAAAATTTAATATTGATAAGTTACAAACATTTTTCTGTGAAAATTAAATTTCAATGAATCAATTGTTATATAACAATTTAATTGGAAAATTCACATTATTGAAATGCTAATATTTAACATTTTAAGAGGCGTTCCAATGATTTAATATTCAAAAACTAAATCAATTTAGTTCTAAAATTTCCCAAACTTTGCATTTCAGTTTTAATTGAAGTCAAAGACATAAAAATAAATTTTCTTGAATTTTTTATTTGTCTAACTATTTTTCACGATTTTAGATTCTTGAATAACCATAAAATCATGAAAAATACTAAACACTTAACAAAAATTACCAAACTTCATATTTTGGTTCTAACTACATTAAAAGACTTCCAGATAAATTTTCATGGATTATAGATATGTATAATCATTTTTCTTATATTTAATTCTCTAAATAGATAAAAATTCATGAAAAATATCAATAAGTTAAGAAAATTCCCCAAACTTTTTATATTACTGCCATTACACATACTTAAGCTGGAAAAAATATAAAAATGGATTTATAAACTGTTTAACCCAATTTTATGATTTTTGTGCATTTATTCTAATAAAAATGGACATAAATATAAAACAGTTTCCAAAATTGTCCAAAATTTTTTTAACACTGCTATTACATATATAGAAGCTGTGAAAAATATAAAAGATATTTTTGAATTAGTGTTGCTATTTTTCCTTGTTTAATCCTCTTAAATAATCATTAATTGAATAATAATTATTAAACAGTTAAATTAAATTACCAAAAATTTTGTACACTTCATTTACAGAGTAAATAATCTGGGAAAAATACCAAATGTGATTTTTATATACTGAAATCCGATTTTGTGTATTTAAGTGTATTTAATCTTAGAAAATAGGAGAAAAATAGTATACAGAAGATAAAAATCATCAAAATTTTTATGTAGCCTCCTAGTGTACTACACGGTGCTCTGGTAAATTTTCATGAATTTTGGATGAGCAGAACTATTTTTTCTGTTTTTAGGCCATTATAAATACAAAAATTAGGGAAAAATAGGAACGCATTATGAAAAAATCTGAAAATATTTTTCTGAGTCTTATACCTCTGGTAGCAACTGCGAAAATTGTTATATATCATTTTAAGATTTTGTAAAGTGCTTTTATGATTTATTGGAGCCAAACAAAAAGAAAATTCAAAACCATATTAAACAGTAACAAAAATCGATGAAACTTAATGAGGGATCATTATTTAGCATAGGGGTCATCCACGAATTTAACTAGGATCTATAGATCCCGGAAAGTATTTTATATGATTTATTGCCCTATTTTCTTGCATTAATTATAATATTTCGAGAAGAACGAATTATTTTCTGAAAATTTACAGATCATCTTATATTGTTGGTTGGATTCTGGGAAAAATATCATTTGAACAGAAAAGAAGTTTTAGGTATTTATTTGGGAATAAATCTTTTATGAACATATTTGAAAGCTTTTAACAACAAACTTTCATCATCAAGCATCTAAGCTTGAAGATCATCACATGCATGTTGGTTTTAAGATCATTAATGAGTTTCATATGTTCAAAAATCATTTTTGATAGAAAACATAGGGTGCATGTGGTGTTTTTCCACCAAAACATGTAGAAAAGTGCATTTCCTTGATTTTGACTTAGGTTTAGGTCCTTGGATTTCACCATTTACAACATGCATGTTGTTTTTAGGAGAAATCCTACCACCATCATCATCAAAACCGTGAGTAGGTGCAAGTGTTCATGATTTTACAATAGAATGGGGTAGAAGATGGAGAAAATCCATGAAAAACAAGTAAAACTTGAAGCAAAAGAGAAGGGGAATGAATGATTTTCGGGTTTACCTTTAAGAATAACATCAAATGTTGAGGTTTTTTTAGTAGAAATGGCTGAAATTTTCTGAGATTTTCGTGTGTTTAGAGGGAGAAAGAAGAGAGAATTCAATGAATGATGGTAGAGTGTGTGAGAGAGAGAATAAAGAGGTGAAGAGTATGGAGAAGAGAGAAATGATTATGTGTTTTGGGAAGAGGAGGAGGGTCTTGGGAGAGGGGAGGCCGAGATTTTGGGTGAGAGAGGTATTGATGAATAATTGGTATAGGTTTCGACTTAAGATTATTACTAGTGTATATCTAGCTACTAACCTTACATCTAAAGTCAATAGCTACCGAGGAATACCCATTATCAGTACTAAGTGCATTGCTCCTAGAGTGGCTAGTGATACAACCTAAGTGGTTAACCTATCACTTGCTAAGGGATAAGAGTATTTCTAAATAAAGGCATTGTTATAAAAGTGCACTTAGTTTCTAAGTGTATCTAGATGAATGCCTATAATATGCAATGCCCGTACGCACACCGAAAAAATTTGTTTTTCAAAAGTTTAAGTTGAAAATTGTTTTGAACATAATTCTACTATAACCGTTTCCAGCATCGCATTAAGCATAGTTGGTCAGGCTATACTTAATTGAAGTCTAATAATGTGTACTCGAATTAGTTATACTAGTAGTATGTTCAGTATTTTAAAAACATTTTGAAATTTTTTGGCTATAGTTGTGGTTCTCAAAAGGAAAACCGGTATTCTCTATAACCTTCGGCTCTGATACCATTTCCTTGATTATATTTCCTTGAATTTAATTAGTTTAAGATAATATTATAAGTTTCATAACTATTTTTATAAAATTCTTGATGTTAAACTTTATAAAATTTAGGTTTTAGGGCTTTTAGGGTTTTGGAGTTTAATAAAATTTGAATATCAAAATAAATTGAATATTTGAGACTTCAAATTATCTTATGGTATTATAACTCTTTTATAGTTATAAATAATGTTTGTAATTTATTTTTATCGGTTTATTGGCATTCTATGTAGTGATTCCGAGATTCAAGCGAAATTGAGGAATCAAGTATACTAGTCCTAGTCTTCAACTTTGACTTAAGTTTCTATGAGACTTTGACCTAATTTCTACCACTAGGTCAAGTGCATGATGTGTGTATATGATTCATGAAAAAGTGTTCGAGTCAAAGAGTGACCTAAATATGGATATTCACTACAGTTAAGTAGTTGTAGAATTCACATACCAATGTGAAATCCAAGCACATTATCCATTGTTTCTAATTGTTTCCAAGTTTCTAATAGGTTATATCTTAACTTCTAGTTACTAAGTCTAGTATGTGTCGTGCCTATACGTGCAACTAAGTTTATTCAAATCTAGAACTAACTCGAATTTTGACGGTTGTCACAGTCTCCCCCGGTTGAAAGAATTTCGCCCCGAAATTCAATTCGTGACGTATTCTATTAGAACTCAGTCGAATACAATTATATAGCTGGAGAGGTGGTGACTTGAAGTGTTCTTTGATTATTTTGGGTTTATTTCCTCAAAGGAGAACCCAATTCATTAGCTATAGTCATATTAATGTTTCCTTAATTCGAGTTCTTTCTTCTAGATTATGGAAAATTTGATTCATGGAATCATGATCCAACCACGGCGACGTAGTCGAAAAAAGACCATCTAGTTATATATTATCTGAATTAAGAGAGCGGTACAAGTTATGCAGAAGCACGAACTACACTGAGCGTTAAATCCGCATTGATCCTTAAGTTGCATTCTAAATTAGCACTAAGTGTAAATTCGCCGCCTAATAAAGAAGAGATTAGGAACAATTTGGTCACTTTCGGGTTGGCTACTATATCTGGAAAAGATATATTCCAAAATAAGAAGGGGTATCACGAATGAAAGGGAAGCGATCGAGGTTAAGTTCCTAAAAATACGTTCTAAGGGTAGGCAACGAAGTTTTGGTACATCTCCAATGTAAAGGCTATTTAAGTGTCGTATACAAAATAAGTCACGAAATGATTGAGGATCTCCGAGGCTATAATTACTACTACGGTTACTCTTACAATAATAGAACTATATTCGAAGAGTATATATAATTAGAGAGTCATTGTTTCTAATGAAGGCGGTGAAAGTTTATGATAAATTAAATCACATTGTGTAGATAGCATTTTAAGTGTTTTAGAAGTGATAAAAATCTCACTGTTATCAAAATATGTAATAATTCCAAGATAATGAAAATGCATGTTTGGCAATCCAACGAAGTAGTAAAATAGTATAAAGATTAATTAAGGTTAAAGGTTTAAGTCGTCATTAAAGGAATTTGTATAGAAATATTTTTATTAAACTTTTGAGAAATTGTCCAATTGTCAAAGTCAGGACAAATTCAAGTTTACGAGTCAGAATATTTATAAAAACAAAGTTGAGAGTTTAGGAAATCACTGAAAATTACAAAGTAGAATGCTATTTTAAGAAATGTGTAAGAATATCGATCATTGAAAATAGTGGATTCTTAATTTAGTGTTTCTACAAAAACAATCATTTAGAGAATAGATAATCGTAAAATTCAAAACTTTTTGATGTATTTAAAAAAAAAAAAAAAAACATAAGGAAACATATCCTTCACATATATTTTATGGATTTAGAAAAATGATAAGAACAATGGTATTCTTCTTGTGTATTACTTATAACGAAAAATACAATGAAACTTTCATTTTAAATCAAGTTTCCAAATTTAGAATGAAAGAGCAAATGTAAATAAGGATTACTTGTTTATTGTAGATTTCAAAATAAAAACAAGATGTATATGGAAAAAGGCATAATTGAATATATCAAAGTTGACTAAATCGAAATTATGACTCACAACTATACACGTATTAATCGCTCAAAACGAAAGGGTAGACTTCTAGTCTATATGTGTACGAACATGGTACCAAGAGAAGCAAAATAGATAGAAACAAAGTTAGACAATGTATTATGTTACTATTATGGGCGTGCGAGATCTAAAATCAAAAAGAGAGCGAGAAATCAAGTTCGGGGGAAAGAAAAAGGAAGGTAGCGGCGGCAATGATTGTTATTGTTGATATTATAAGAACAATACATATATGTAGATTTAAAACCAGGTTGAGATATATTTCAAACTTCAATATGTGATGTATATTGATGATTAAATAGAAATGAAGAAGTTTTAAAGTGTTTTCTAAGGTTTGCTAAAAATTCACGAGTTATCTATTAAGTTAAACTCTATTTGTGAAAAAGAAGAAACACTAAAACTTGTAATTGAAAATGTGACAGTTTTGACCTTTTTGACCGGAGTCCAACAATGCTTAAAACGGATAAGGTAAAGACTTAACATATTTAGATGAATAATTGTGCATTGTCGAAAGTGCGCCACTGGAACTTTAAAAGTGAACACTAAGTTTTGCAATGCTTTATATTTTAGAATCTTTATAGATTATAAAACCATATTGAAGCAAAGTACACAAATAAGGTATGTTTTGAAATACAAGTATTAGAGATGTCTTATAAACATGTTTGAAGTAGAAATTTACATAAATATCATGTTGGGTTTCGAGAAAACACATTAAAGTAAATTACAATGTCTAAATGAGAAAGCTGTTAAAAATGTCAAACAAAAGTGTTTTGAAGATTCAATGAAGCTTTTACACATAAAATGAACTTCAATGTCATAGGTCTATGTTTTGTAGCAAAGAGTTTAAACACGATTATAAAAGAAAATGTGTCTACTTTTTCGAAGACGTGTCAAAATGGTAAGCAATGTTTAAAATGGTTTATGTGCCCTCAAAAGCACATCTATCCATTAAAATGGATTTGAAATGAGATTGTAATAGCAAGATTAAGAACAATATTGGTTAAATTGAGTTTTGAAGAAAAGTGTTAAGTTAAAACAAGTTGTCAAAAGATTTTTAGCGAGAATATGGTGTAAATTGTTAGGAAAGGTCTAGTAAGTTGTATGAAGTGGTTATAAAGTATTTTATCGATGATAAATAAAACCGATGAAACGAAATAACTTTTTGATGGAAGATTAAGAAAAAAGGAATAAGTATGTTAGTGTAGCTGATCGTACCTAAATACTAAGGTGAGTACAAGGCGAGTACTGATGTCTTTTCCCCAAGATAAAGGACAAGAAAATTTGTTAGTAAAACGTTTTATGGTGTCAATGCAGTTTATGACCTTTTATAGAGGCCAAAGGGATATCCAATGTTAAGTTTTAAGCTCAAGGTGGAAATAACCTAGAGCTAAATCGTAGCGTAGTAATAAGGTCTCACGTATGGGTTAAACCTCCGTGTCTCCTCGTGAGTCGAATCCGGAATGCCCACCAATGGTATCCAAATGATTACTTAGTGGCGACTCATCTACCTCCTTACGCGATGCTCCAATTATCATTCGTGTCGATATCGAAACACTTTTTCATAGTTGTAACTCTAGTACGAAGACGAATGTGACAACCCCGCTAAAGCGGAAACACGAGGCGTGGCAGTATAAAGGGTTTCATAGCAAAAGTTAAAAGACAACACCAACCATAGTATTAAAAATCATTACAAATTTACAATGGGTTTGAACAACTTTTAAAAGAAATTACAATATAAATTGAAATACAACACATGCGAATGCTCCTAAAAGTGATGTGTCCCTAAGTGCCACTTACTCGATGATTCCTGAAAAAGCATGTAAAACGAGCGTCAACTATAAAAATAGTTGGTGAGTACTCACAGATAAACAAAATAATATTGGTTCCATGAATTGAAATCAAAGTTTTGACAAAAGTTTCCAATAATAAAAGTATATTGTTAAAATGAGTAAATAAGTTTGTAAAAACAAAGTTCTTTGTCATCATGAGAGATAAAGTATGTTGCCCAAATAAGATGCAACATTCATATTCTCATGGAAGATAAAGTTCGTTACTCAAACGAGTAAACAAGTTTCATTGCTAAAATGAGCAATCAATTTCGTTGCTACAAGGAGAAAACAATTTCATTGCTAAAACATGTATATAAGTTTTCAGTAATAAAAGTTCGTTGTTGTAATGAGAAACAAAGTTCATTGCTATAATTAATAACAAGTTTATTGCTATAACAAGAAACGAGTTTTTATGTGTATGAGCAAACAATGAGTCTCAACCAAACCTATGACTGAAGCCCTATCAAGATCTATGCTTATCGTTCCATAGATGAATATGGTATCATGCACTCCAGCAATAGGGCGAGTGAGGAGTTGTCAATTCCTAATAGCGCTATCCATAATGACCATTGGCTCAAAGAGTTAATGGTTAGAGATAAGGGAAGGGCCTTAGTACGATAAGTTCTCATGTTCCGTGTTGCATAGACATACATAGAGAGACATAGCAATAAAATAGCAATCATGTTTGATACAAATTAATTTAAATACAACATTCAAATAATAGTTTTTCGGGACATGCTTTTCCACCCCAAAACATAAAAACTGAAAATAGGGGAGTGCGTGAATACTCACAATATGCAAAATATAGCAACCAAGTTTATACGAGTAAAATAAATGCAACAAACATAAATAGTTTAGGACATGCTTTTCCACCCCAAAACATTTAAAAACCAAAAATAGGGGAGTGGTGAATACTCACAATGCATTTAGATGATGCAAATGGTGCCATGAACTACGTTCCACGTGTACCACTACCGATTCCTACAATAATGGTATTCGCTAGTGAGCCTCTAATCGAAATCTAACACTAGTATACTTACTACTACAATAGAATTATGCCAATAATGTGTCAAAATTTAATATTGATAAGTTACAAACATTTTTCTGTGGAAATTAAGTTTCAAAGAATCAATTGTTATATAACAATTTAAGTGGAAAATTTCCATTATTGAAATGTTAATATTTAACATTTTAGAGGTGTTCCAATGATTAAATATTCAAAACTAAATCAATTTAGTTCTAAACTTTCCCAAACTTTGCATTTAAGTTTTAATTATTTAATCATTGGAACACTTCTAAAATGTTAAATATTAACATTTCAATAATGGAAATTTTCCACTTAAATTGTTATATAACAATTGATTCTTTGAAACTTAATTTCCACAGAAAAATGTTTGTAACTTATCAATATTAGATTTTGACACATTATTGGCATAATTCTATTGTAGTAGTAAGTATACTAGTGTTAGATTTCGATTAGAGACTCACTAGCGAATACCATTATTGTAGGAATCGGTAGTGGTACACGTGGAACGTAGTTCAAGGCACCATTTGCATCATCTAAATGCATTGTGAGTATTCACCACTCCCCTATTTTTGGTTTTTAAATGTTTTGGGGTGGACAAGCATGTCCTAAACTATTTATGTTTGTTTCATTTACTTTACTCGTATAAACTTGGTTGCTATATTTTGCATATTGTGAGTATTCACGCACTCCCCTATTTTCAGTTTTTATGTTATGGGGTGGAAAAGCATGTTCCGAAAAACTATTATTTGAATGTTGTATTTAAACTGATTTGTATCAAACATGATTGCTATTTTATTGCTATGTCTCTCTATGTATGTCTATGCAACACGGAACATGAGAACTTATCGTACTAAGGCCCTTCCCTTATCTCTAACCATTAACTCTTTGAGCCAATGGTCATTATGGATAGCGCTATTAGGAATTGACAACTCCTCACTCGCCCTATTGCTGGAGTGCATGATACCATATTCATCTATGGAACGATAAGCATAGATCTTGATAGGGCTTCAGTCATAGGTTTGGTTGAGACTCATTGTTTGCTCATACACATACAAACTCGTTTCTCGTTATAGCAATAAACTTGTTATTAATTATAGCAATGAACTTTGTTTCTCATTACAACAACGAACTTTTATTACTGAAAACTTATATACATGTTTTAGCAATGAAATTGTTTGCTCCTTGTAGCAACGAAATTGATTGCTCATTTTAGCAATGAAACTTGTTTACTCGTTTGAGTAACGAACTTTATCTTCCATGAGAATATGAATGTTGCATCTTAATTGGGCAACATACTTTATCTCTCATGATGACAAAGAACTTTGTTTTTACAAACTTATTTACTCATTTTAACAATATACTTTTATTATTGGAAACTTTTATCAAAACTTTGATTTCAATTCATGGAACCAATATTATTTTGTTTATCTGTGAGTACTCACCAACTATTTTTATAGTTGACGCTCGTTTTACATGCTTTTTCAGGAATCATCGAGTAAGTGGCACTTAGGGACACATCACTTTTAGGAGCATTCGCATGTGTTGTATTTCAATTTACATTGTAATTTCTTTTAAAAGTTGTTCAAACCCATTGTAAATTTGTAATGATTTTTAATACTATGGTTGGTGTTGTCTTTTAACTTTTGCTATGAAACCCTTTATACTGTCACGCCTCGTGTTTCCGCTTTAGCGGGGTGTGACAGAAAATGGTATCAGAGCCGAAGGTTATAGAGAATACCGGTTTTCCTTTGGAGAACCACAACTATAGCCAAAAAAAAATTTGTAAGCGTTTTTAAAATACTGAACATACTACTGGTATAACTAATTCGAGTACGCATTATCAGACTTTTATTAAGTATAGTCTGGCCAACTATGCTTAATTAAGGAAACTTAATGTGAGGCTTGAAACGGTTATAGTAGAATTATGTTCAAAACGATTTTCAACTTAAACTTTTGAAAAACAAAATTTTTCGGTGTGCGTACGGGCATTGCATATTATAGGCATTCATCTAGATACACTTAGAAACTAAGTGCACTTTTATAAAAATGCCTTTATTTAGAAATATTCATGTCCCTTATCAAGTGTTAGGTTAACCACTTAGGTTATATCACTAGCCACTCTAGGAGCAATGCACATAGTACTACGAATGGGTATTCCTCAGTAGCTATTGACTTTAGATATAAGGTTAGTAGCTAGATATACACTAGTAATAATCATAAGTCGAAACCTATACCAATTATTCCTCAATACCTCTTCATCGTCTTCGTACTAGAGTTACAACAATGAAAAAGTGTTTCGATATCGACACGAATGATAATTGGAGCATCGCGTAAGGAGGTAGATGAGTCGCCACTAAGTAATCACTTGTATACCGTTGGTGGGCAATCCGGATTCGACTCACGAGGAGACACGAAAGTTTAACCCATAGGTGAGACCTTATTACTACGCTACGATTTAGCTCTACGTTGTTTCCACCTTGAGCTTAAAACTTAACATAGGATGTCCCTTTGACCTCTATAAAAGGTCGTAAACTGTATTGAGACCATAAAACGTTTTTCAAACAATTTTTCTTGTCCTTTATCTTGGGGGAAAAGACACCGGCACTCGCCTTAGACTCGCCTTAGTATTTAGGTACGATCAGCTACACTAACATACTTATTCCTTACTTCTTAACCTTCCATCGAAAAATTATTTCGCTTCATCGGTTTTATTTATAATCAATAAAATATTTCATAACCACTTCAATCAACTTAGTAGACATTTCTTAACAATGTAAGCCATATTCTCGCTAAAAGTCTTCTGACAACTTGCTTTAACTTAACACTTTTCTTCAAAACTCAATTTAACCATTATTGGTTTTAACCTTGCTATTTCAATTTTATTTCAAATCCATTTCAAATCCATTTCAATGGATAGATGTGTTTTTAAGGGCATATAAACCATTTTAAACCTTGCTTACCATTTTGACATGTTTTCGAAAAAGTTAGAAACATTTTCTTTTATAAAAGTGTTTAAACTCTATGCTATAAAACTTAAACATATAACATTGAAGTCCTATTATATGTAAAAGCTTCATCGGATCTTCAAACCACTTTTTTTTAGACTCTTGACTACCTTCTCATTTAGGCATTGTACTTTACTTAAATGTGTTTTCTTGAAACCCAACACGGTATTTTTAACACTTTCTAATTTAAACATGTTTATAGGAAATCTCTAATTCCTACATTTTCAACATACCTCATTTTCTTTATTTTTTTTTTCAAATTAGTTTTATAATTTGTAAAGTTTCTAAAATTTAAAGAATTGAAAAACTTAGTGTTCACTTTTAAAATTTCAGTGACGCACTTTCGACAATGCACAATTATTCATTTAAATATGTTAAGTCTTTACCTTATCCATTTTAACCGTTGTTGGACTCAAGCCTAAAAGGGTCAAGACTGTCAGATTTTCAATTACTAGTTGTAGTGCTTTTTTTTCCACAATTGAAGTTTAACTTAATAGATAACTCGTGAATTTTTAGCAATCCTTAGCAAACACTTTAAAACTCCCACATGTCTATTTAATCATCAACATACATCAAATATTTAAGTTTGAATTATATCTAAACCTGGTTTTAAATCTACCTATAGGTATTGTTCTTATAATTTTAACAATAGCAATCATTGCCGCCGCTATCTTCCTTTTTCTTTCCCCCCGAACTTGATTTCTCGCTCTCCTTCTGATTTTAGATCTCGCACGCCATAATATTAACATAATACATCGTCTAACTTTGTTTCTGTCTATTTTGCTTCTCCTGGTATCATGTTCGTATACATAAAGACTAGAAGTCTACCCTTTCGTTTTGAGCGATTAATACGTGTATAGTCATGAGGCATACCTTTGATTTAGTCAACTTGGATATATTCAATTACGCCTTTTATCATATATATCTTGTTTTTATTTTGAAATCTACTATAAACAAGTGATCTTTATTTACATTTTCTCTTTCGTTCTAAGTTCGGAAACTTGATATAAAATGCAATTTTCATTGTATTTTTCCTTATAATTAATACACAAGATGAATATTCTTATGCTTATCATTTTTTCTATATCCGAAAAATATATGTGGAGGATATGTTTTCTTATGCTTCCTCTTTTCTTTAAATACATCAAAAGTCTTGAATTTTACTATTACATATTCTCTAAATGATTGTTTTTGTAGAAACACTAAATTAAGAATCCACTATTTTCAATTATCGATATTTTTACACGTTTCTTAAAATAGCATTCTACTTTGTAATTTTCATTGAGTTCCTAAACTCTCAACTTTGTTTTTATAAATATTCTGACTCATAAGCTTGAATTTGTCCTGACTTAGAGAATTAGACAATTTTTCAAAAGAGTAATCAAAATACTTTCCTATAAATTCCCTTATTGATGACTTAAACCTGTAACCTTAATTAATCTTTATATTATTTTACTACTTCGTTTGATCGCCACACATGTATTTTCGTTATCTTGGAATTATTACATATTTTGATAATAGTGAGATTAATTATCATTTCTAAACACACATTTTAATAACAGTGAGATTTTTTTATTCACTTCTAAACACTTAAAATGCTATCTACACAATGTAATTTAAAATATCATAAACTTTCATCGCTTCCATTTGCAACAATGACTCTCTAAATATATTTATTCTTCGAATAAGGTTTTATTATTGTAAGAGTAACTGTAGTAGTAAATATAGCCTCGGAGATCCTCAATAATTTCGTAATTTATTTTGTAGACGACACTTAAATAGCCTTCACATTTGAGATGTACCAAAACTTCGTTGCCTACCCTTAGTACGTATATTTAGGAACTTACCCTCGATCGCTTCTCTTTTATTTGTGCTACCCCTTCTTATTTTGGAATATATCTTTTCCAGATTTAGTAGCCAACCCGGAAGTGAACAAATTGTTCCTAATCTCTTCTTTATTAGGCGGCGAATTTACACTTAGTGCTAATTTAGAATGCAACTTAAGGATCAATGCGGATTTAACGCTCAGTGTAGTTAGTGCTTCTTCATAACTTGTACCGCTCTCTTAATTCGGATAATATATAAGTAGATGATCTTTTTTTTCGACTACGTCGTCGTGGTTGGATCATGATTCCATGAATCAAATTTTCCATAATCTAGAAGAAAGAACTCGAATTAAGGAAACATTAATTTGACTATAGCTAATGAATTGGGTTCTCCTTTGAGGAAATAAACCCAAAATAATCAAAGAACACTTCAAGTCACCACCTCTCCAGCTATATAATTGTATTCGACTGAGTTCTAATAGAATACGTCACGAATTGAATTTCGGGGCGAAATTCTTTCAACCGGGGGAGAATGTGACAACCGTCAAAATTCGAGTTGGTTCTAGATTTGAATAAACTTAGTTGCACGTATAGGCACGACACATACTAGACTTAGTAACTAGAAGTTAAGATATAACCTATTAGAAACTTGGAAACAATTAGAAATAATGGAAAATGTGCTTAGATTTCACATTGATATGTGAATTCTACTACTACTTAACTGTAGTGACTATCTATATTTGGGTCACTCTTTGACTCGAACACCTTTTCATGAATCATATACACACATCATGCACTTGACCTAGTAGTAGAAATTAGGTCAAAGTCTCATAGAAACTTAAGTCAAAGTCAAAGACTAGGACTAGTATACTTGATTCCTCAATTTCGCTTGAATCTCGGAATCACTACATAGAGTGCCAATAAACCGGTAAAAATAAATTAGAAGCATTATTTCTAACTTGAATAAGAGTTAGAAAACCCAAAAATAATTTGAAGTCTCAAAAATTTAATTAATTTTGATATCCAAAGACTTACATACTCTCAAAAACCCTAAATGCCCTAAAAACTCACATTTATAAACTTTAACCTTAAAAATTCTATAAAAATAATTATGAAACTTATAATATGATCTTATAATAATTAAAATTATGAAAATGCATTTAAGGAAAATAAAATTTAAGTCATTAACAATTGCCCTAAATTTATAAGTCAAAAATCAAGGTTTCATGAGCAAAAACTTGGTTAGGGTGTATACTTTATAAAAAGTTTGATATTTTTATAAAAGAATTGAATTTTTTTATAAAATTAAAAGAGAGGGACGGCATCTTACACTCAAAACCGTCCACCCTCTTCCCAAGATGCTTCCCCTCTTCCCAAAACACATAATCACTCCTCTCTCACACTCCATCTCCTTCACTTCTCTCTCTCTCTCTCTCTACACTCTCTCTCACACTCCATCATTTACCACACTCAAACTCTCTCTTTCCCTCTCTAAAACCACGAAATTCTCCAGCCAAGAACATCCTCTTAACCTTCAAATCTTCATCTTCTAGGGTTGTTCTTCATGGTAATCACGAAAATCCTTCAATCTCCTTCACTTTTCTTTCTAGTTTTAAAGGTTTTTCTTGCATTTCCTTGTTCTTCTACACCATTCTCTTAGAAAATTTGTGTGAATGTTCATTCACTTCAGTTTTGATGATGATGGTGGTAGGATTTCATCCAAAAACAACATGCATGTTGAAAATGGTGAAATCCAAGGACCTAAACCTAAGTCAAGATCATGAAAATGCACTTTTCTACAAGTTTTGGTGTAAAATCACCACATGCACTCTAAGTTTTCTTTCAAAAACAATTTTTGAATATTTCAAACTCATGAATGGTCTTCAAACAAACATGCATGTGATAATCTTCAAGCTTAGATGCTAGATCATCAAAGTATGTTGTTAAAAGTTTTCAAAGATGTTCATGAAGGATTTATTTCCAAATAAATATCTAAAACTCCTTTTCTGACCAAATCCGATTTTTCACAGATTCCCATCAACAAAATAGAATGCTTTGTAAATTTGCAGAAGATAATTCATTTATCTCGAATTACTATAATTAATGCAAGAAAATAGGGCAATAAATCATATAAAATACTTTCTGGGGTCTATAAATCCTAGTTAAATTCGTGGATCACCCCTATGATAAATAATAATCCCTCATTAAGTTTCATCGATTTTTGTTACTGTTTAATATGGTTTTGAATTTGCTTTTTGTTTGGCTCCAGTAAATCATAAAAGCACTTTAGAAAATCTTAAAATTATATATAACAATGTTCGCAGTTACTACCAGAGGTATAAGACTCAGAAAAATATTTTCAGAATTTTTCATAATGCATTCCTATTTTTCCTCGATTTTTGTATTTATAATGGCCTAAAAATAGAAAAAATAGTTCTGCTCACCCAAAATTCATGAAAATTTACCAGAACACTTTTTAGTACATTAGGAGGCTACATAAAAATTTTGATGATTTTTCCTTTCTGTATACTATTTTTCTCCTATTTTCTAAGATTAAATACACTTAAATACACAAAATCGGATTTCAGTATATAAAAACCACATTTGGTATTTTTCCCAGATTATTTACTCTGTAAATAAAGTGTACAAAAATATTGGTAATCTACTTTAACTATTTAATAATTATTCTCCAATTAATGATTATTTAAGAGGATAAAACAAAGAAAAATAGAAAGACTAATTGAAAAATATATTTTATATTTTTCACAGCTTCTACATGTATAATAAAAGTGTTACAAAAAATTTGGGCAATTTTGGAAACTGTTTTCTATTTATTTCAATTTTTATTAGAATAAATACTCAAAATCATAAAATTGGGTTAAACAGTTTAGAAATCAATTTTTGTATTTTTCCCAACTTAAGAATGTTTAATAACAATATCACAAAAAGTTTGGGTAATTTTGGAAATTGTTTTCTATTTATCCCCAGTTTTATTAGAATAAATGCATAAAAATCATAAAATTGGGTTAAACAGTTTAGAAACTCCTTTTTATATTTTTCCCAACTTAAGTAAGTGTAATGACATTGTTATAAAAAGTTTGAGGTATTTTCATAACTGATTTCTATTTTTCATGAATTTGTATCTATTTAGAGAATTAAATATGTGAAAAATGGTTATACATATTCATAATCCATGAAAATTTATCTAGAAGTCTTTTAGTACATTTAGAACCAAAATCTGAAGTTTGGTAATTTTTATTAACTGTTTAGTATTTTTCATGATTTTATGGTTATTCAAGAAACTAAAATCGTGAAAAATAGTCAGACAAATCAAAAATTCAAGAAAATTTATCTTAAGGTCTTTGACTCCAATTAAAACTTAAATGCAAAGTTTGGGAAAGTTTAGAACTAAATTGATTTAGTTTTGAATATTTAATCATTGGAACACCTCTAAAATATTAAATACTAACATTTCAATAATAGAAATTTTCCACTTAAATTGTTATATAACAATTGATTCTTTGAAACTTAATTTCCACAGAAAAATGTTTGTAACTTATCAATATTAAATTTTGACACATTATTGGCATAATTCTATTGTAGTAGTAAGTATATACTAGTGTTAGATTTCGATTAGAGACTCACTAACGAATACCATTATTGTAGGAATCGGTAGTGGTACACGTGGAACGTAGTTCAAGGCACCATTTGCATCATCTAAATGTATTGTGAGTATTCACGCACTCCCCTATTTTCAGTTTTTATGTTTTGGGGTGGAAAAGCATGTCCCGAAAAACTATTATTTGAATGTTGTATTTAAATTGATTTGTATCAAACATGATTGTTATTTTATTGCTATGTCTCTCTATGTATGTCTATGCAACACGGAACATGAGAACTTATCGTACTAAGGCCCTTCCCTTATCTCTAACCATTAACTCTTTGAGCCAATGGTCATTATGGATAACGCTATTAGGAATTGACAACTCCTCACTCGCCCTATTGCTGGAGTGCATGATACTATATTCATCTATGGAACGATAAGCATAGATCTTGATAGGGCTTCAGTCATAGGTTTGGTTGAGACTCATTGTTTGCTCATACACATACAAACTCGTTTCTCGTTATAGCAATAAACTTGTTATTAATTATAGCAATGAACTTTGTTTCTCATTACAACAACGAACTTTTATTACTGAAAACTTATATACATGTTTTAGCAATGAAATTGTTTGCTCCTTGTAGCAACGAAATTGATTGCTCATTTTAGCAATGAAACTTGTTTACTCGTTTGAGTAACGAACTTTATCTTCCATGAGAATATGAATGTTGCATCTTATTTGGGCAACATACCTTATCTCTCATGATGACAAAGAACTTTGTTTTTACAAACTTATTTACACATTTTAACAATATACTTTTATTATTGGAAACTTTTATCAAAACTTTGATTTCAATTCATGGAACCAGTATTATTTTGTTTATCTGTGATTACTCACCAACTATTTTTATAGTTGACGCTCGTTTTACATGCTTTTTCAGGAATCATCGAGTAAGTGGCACTTAGGGACACTTCACTTTTAGGAGCATTCGCATGTGTTGTATTTCAATTTACATTGTAATTTCTTTTAAAAGTTGTTCAAACCCATTGTAAAATTGTAATGATTTTTAATACTATGGTTGGTGTTGTCTTTTAACTTTTGCTATAAACCCTTTATACTGCCACGCCTCGTGTTTCCGCTTTAGCGGGGTGTGACAGAAAATGCTTGATACCATTTTCTGTCACACCCCGCTAAAGCGGAAACACGAGGCGTGGCAGTATAAAGGGTTTTATAGCAAAAGTTGAAAGACAACACCAACGATTGTATTAAAAATCATTACAATTTTACAATGGGTTTGAACAACTTTTAAAAGAAATTACAATGTAAATTGAAATACAACACATGCGAATGCTCCTAAAAGTGAAGTGTCCCTAAGTGCCACTTACTCGATGATTCCTGAAAAAGCATGTAAAACGAGCGTCAACTATAAAAATAGTTGGTGAGTAATCACAGATAAACAAAATAATACTGGTTCCATGAATTGAAATCAAAGTTTTGATAAAAGTTTCCAATAATAAAAGTATATTGTTAAAATAAGTAAATAAGTTTGTAAAAACAAAGTTCTTTGTCATCATGAGAGATAAGGTATGTTGCCCAAATAAGATGCAACATTCATATTCTCATGGAAGATAAAGTTCGTTACTCAAACGAGTAAACAAGTTTCATTGCTAAAATGAGCAATCAATTTCGTTGCTACAAGGAGCAAACAATTTCATTGCTAAAACATGTATATAAGTTTTCAGTAATAAAAGTTTGTTGTTGTAATGAGAAACAAAGTTCATTGCTATAATTAATAACAAGTTTATTGCTATAACGAGAAACGAGTTTGTATGTGTATGAGCAAACAATGAGTCTCAACCAAACCTATGACTGAAGCCCTATCAAGATCTATGCTTATCGTTCCATAGATGAATATGGTATCATGCACTCCAGCAATAGGGCGAGTGAGGAGTTGTCAATTCCTAATAGCGCTATCCATAATGACCATTGGCTTAAAGAGTTAATGGTTAGAGATAAGGGAAGGGCCTTAGTACGATAAGTTCTCATGTTCCGTGTTGCATAGACATACATAGAGAGACATAGCAATAAAATAGCAATCATGTTTGATACAAATCAATTTAAATACAACATTCAAATAATAGTTTTTCGGGACATGCTTTTCCACCCCAAAACATAAGAACCGAGAATAGGGGAGTGCGTGAATACTCACAATGCATTGAGATGATGCAAATGATGCCTTGATCTACTCTCCACTCGTACCACTATCGTTTTCCTACAACGATGTTACACACTAATGAGTCTCTAATTGAAATCTAATACTAGTATACTTACTACTACAATAGAATTATGCCAATAATGTGTCAAAATTTAATATTGATAAGTTACAAACATTTTTTTCTGTGGAAATTAACTTTCAAAGAATCAATTGTTATATAACAATTTAAGTGGAAAATTTCCATTATTGAAATGTTAATATTTAACATTTTAGAGGTGTTCCAATGATTAAATATTCAAAACGAAATCAGTTTAGTTCTAAACTTTCCCAAACTTTGTATTTCAGTTTTAATTGAAGTCAAAGACCTTAAGATAAATTTTCTTGACTTTTTGATTTGTCTAACTATTTTTTCACCATTTAATTCCTTGAATAATCATAAAATCATGGAAAAATAGTAAACTATCATGACAAATTCTTATAATTTTTGTGTAACTATTTTATAGTGTACATAATCTGGGAAAAATATTAATATGTGTTTTCAAAAAGTTTAACACAATTTTTCTGATTTTTGTACATTTAAGTGTACTAAATCTTGGGAAAATAAAAGAAAAATAGCATACAGAAGATAAAATTCATCAAAATTTGTATGTATCATCCTAACATATTATGAGAGTTTCTGGTAAATGTTCATGAATTTTGGATGAGTAAAACTATTTTTTCTGTTTTTAGTCCATTATAAACACAAAAATTCAAGAAAAATAGATATACATTTTCAAAAATTCCCAAAATATTTTTCTGAGTCTTAAATATAAGGTACAAGCTGCGAAAAATAAGAACTAATATTTTCACATTCCCTAAAGTGGTTTTATGATTTATTGGAGCTAAATATAAAGAAAATTAAAAACTACACTAAACAGTAACAAAAATCGATGAAACTTAATGAGAGATGTTTATTAACTTAAAGGGTCATCCACAAATATTTCCAGAATTTATTTACAAGCTTAAGCATTTTATATGCTTTAACACTCTATTTTATTATTATTTTCATGTAAAAATAAAGAAAATATATATTGAGCTGAAAATTTCCAGACTGCATCTTCAACCAATTTAATAATAATGAAAAATTGTTTTCTTATTTTTGATGTCGAAAAACATGCCTAAAGGCTCAAATAATTATAGAGAAAACTTGATTCTTGTGATTTTGGTAAAGATTATTGATGTTACTTTGAGAATTTTTGCAACATGTAACAAAGACTTTTGAATCAAGATCTTTTTGTACATATTAATACATGGTATTAAGAGTTCAAAATAATTTTTGAATGATTTTTGGTGATGAATAAGTCATTTGAACATGCAACACAAAACAAATGTTCATAAGGAAAGTGCTGTTTGAGCAACATTTTTGTAAAAATTGGTACAAATCGAAATGTTGGAATTTTCCAGTGAGGTCACATGGGTTTGAAAGCTAACTCAAAATATTATATTTCAGAAAAAGAATCACCAATTTTGGTTAATAAATGAGTGAGATATGGCAGTTTAAATTCAGGTAAAGAAATCTGACAGATTGCATGCATGATGATTGGTTAGAAAAGTGAGTTTTCATCATTTCCTTGAGTAAATCTTTTCAAATATTTTAAATATATCATGATAAACTCATATTTTAGTCATGTTTCCAGAGATGAAAAGATTAAAAGTTATCAAAATGTATACATACATTTATGAACAAAATTTTGTTTCACAAAAACTCTTAACTTGAGTTTGATGTTTTAGTCCTTAAAATCGATTTTTGCACTAAGATCATGAACATGCAACCTTGTTTATCATACATGCATGGTGTTAAAACACATCCATGATGTTCTAAAAACCATTTTAACAAAAATAAAACAAGTTTGAAGAAGATGAAGAAGTAGAAGTCGGTTTTTGAAGTAAAATGCACATGCATGGCTTAAATCATTGTTGTGGATCTTCAAGAGATGTATGTTCTTTACCTTAAATTTATTTGTGTCTTGAAAACCCCTTATGAATCTCCAAAATTTCGTGGTTAAGAGGCTGTGGTTGTGGTGTTTGGAGAAAAAAAATTAGAGAGAAGGTAGAGAGAGTTTTCTAGAGAGAGAAAGAAGAGAGATGTGTGTGTGTTGGAGAATGAGAGTGTGAGAGAGAGATATGGGGAGAGAGGGATCCGAATTTTTGAGTATAATACCCCTTTCTCATTCATTTTCTTTTATAAAATTTAAGTTCTTTTATAAAATATCTCAAATTTATATAAAATGTGCACTAAAATCAAGTTTTTATTCATAAAACCTTGATTTTTGATTTATAAATTAAGGGTAAATGTTAATGAGTTAAATTTTATTTTCCTTGAATGAATTTTCATAATTTTAATTATTATAAGATCATATTATAAGTTTCATAATTATTTTTATAGAATTTTTAAGGTTAAAGTTTATAAATATGAGTTTTTATGGCTTTTAGGGTCTTGAGATTTTGTAAATCTTTGGATATCAAAATAAATAGAATATTTGAGACTTTAAATTATCTTATGGTATTATAACCCTTTTATAGTTAGAAATAATGTTTGTAATTTATTTTTAGCGGTTTATTGGCATTCTATGTAGTGATTCCGAGATTCAAGCGAAATTGAGGAATCAAGTATACTAGTCCTACTCTTCAACTTTGACTTAAGTTTCTATGAGACTTTGAACTAACTTCTACTTCTATGTCAAGTGCAGGATGTGTGTATATGATTCATGAAATGGTGTTCGAGTCAAAGAGTGACCCGAATATGGATAGTCTCTACAGTTAAGTAGTAGTAGAATTCACATACCAATGTGAAATCCAAGCATATTATCCATTGTTTCTAACTGTTTCCAAGTTTCTAATAGGTTATATCTTAACTTCTAGTTACTAAGTCTAGTATGTGGCGTGCCTATATGTGCAACTAAGTTTATTCAAATCTAGAACCGACTCGATTTTTGACGGTTGTCACATTCTCCCCCGGTTGAAAGAATTTCGCCCCGAAATTCAATTCGTGACGTATTCTATTAAAACTCAGTCGAATACAATTGTATAATTGGAGAGATGGTAACTTGAAGAGCTATTTGATTACTTTGGGTGAACTCCTCAAGGGAAGGGCCCAACTCTTTATCTATAATCAAATTAGTGTTTCCCTAAATTGAGTTCTGTCGTCTAGATTATGGAAAATTTGGTTCATGGAATCATGATCCAACCATGGCGACCTAGTCGAAAAAGATCATCTAGTTAGATATTATCTGAATTAAGAGAGCGGTATAAGTTTTGCTGATGCACCAACTGCACTGAGCGTTAAATCCAGATTGATCCTTAAGTTGCATTCTAAATTAGCACTAAGTGTAATTTCGCCGCTTAATAAAGAAGAGATTAGGAACAATTTGTTCACTTCCGGGTTGGCTATTACATCTGGAAAATATATATCCCGAAATAAGATGGGGTAGCACGAATGAAAGGGAAACGATCGAGGGTAAGTTCCTAAAAATACGTACTAAGGGTAAGCAACGAAGTTTTGGTACATCTCAAATGTCAAGGCTATTTAAGTGTCGTCTACAAAATAAATTACGAAATTATTGAGGATCTCCGAGACTATAATTACTACTACAGTTACTCTTACAATAATAAAACCTTATTCAAAGAATAAATATATTTAGAGAGTCATTGTTGCAAATGGAAGCAATGAAAGTTTATGATATTTTAAATTACATTGTGTAGATAGCATTTTAAGTGTTTAGAAGTGAATAAAAAAAATCTCACTGTTATTAAAATGTGTGTTTAGAAATGATAATTAATCTCACTATTATTAAAATATGTAATAATTCCAAGATAACGAAAATACATGTGTGGCGATCAAACGAAGTAGTAAAATAATATAAAGATTAATTAAGGTTACAGGTTTAAGTCATCAATAAGGGAATTTATACGAAAATATTTTGATTACTCTTTTGAATAATTGTCTAATTCTCTAAGTCAGGACAAATTCAAGCTTATGAGTCAGAATATTTATAAAAACAAAGTTGAGAGTTTAGGAACTCACTGAAAATTACAAAGTAGAATGCTATTTTAAGAAATGTGTAAAAATATCGATCATTGAAAATAGTGGATTCTTAATTTAGTGTTTCTACAAAAACAATCATTTAGAGAATAGATAATCGTAAAATTCAAAACTTTTTGATGTATTTAAAAAAAAAGAAACATAAGGAAACATATCATTCACATATATTTTATGGATTTAGAAAAATGATAAGAACAATGGTATTCTTCTTGTGTATTAGTTGTAAGAAAAATACAATGAAAATTACATTTTAAATCAAGTTTCCGAATCTAGGACGAAAGAGCAATGTAAATAAGGATCACTTGTTTATAGAGATTTCAAAATAAAAACAAGATGTATATGATAAAAGGTGTAATTGAATATATAAGAGCTGACTAAATCAAAAGTATGCCTTACGACTATATACGTATTAATCGCTCAAAACGAAAGGGTAGACTTCTAGTATGTATGTGTACAAACATGATACCAGGAGAAGCAAAATAGACAGAAACAAAGTTCGACAATGTATTATGTTACTATTATGGGTGTGCGAGATCTAAAATCATAAGGAGAGCAAGAAATCAAGTGCGGGGGAAAGAAAAAGGAAGGTAGCGGCGGCAATGATTGATATTGTTAAAATTATAAGAACAATACCTATAGGTAGATTAAAACCAGGTTGAGATATATTTCAAACTTTAATATTTGATGTATATTTATGATTAAATGGACATGTGGGAGTTTTAAAGTGTTTTCTAAAAATTTATGAGTTATCTATTAAGTTAAACTGTTTAACCCAATTTTATGATTTTTGTGCATTTATTCTAATAAAAATGGAGATAAATAGAAAACAGTTTCCAAAATTGTCCAAAATTTTTGTAACACTGTTATTACATATATAGAAGCTGTGAAAAATATAAAAGATATTTTTCAATTAGTGTTGCTATTTTTCCTTGTTTAATCCTCTTAAACAATCATTAATTGAATAATAATTATTAAACAGTTAAATTAAATTACCAAAAATTTTGTACACTTCATTTACAGAGTAAATAATCTGGGAAAAATACCAAATGTGGTTTTTATATACTGAAATCCGATTTTGTGTATTTAAGTGTATTTAATCTTAGAAAATAGGAGAAAAATAGTATACAGAAGATAAAAATCATCAAATTTTTTATGTAGCCTCCTAATGTACTACACGGTGTTCTGGTAAATGTTCATGAATTTTGGATGAGCAGAACTATTTTTTCTATTTTTAGACCATTATAAATACAAAAATCGGGGAAAAATACGAACGCATTATGAAAAAATCTGAAAATATTTTTCTGAGTCTTATACCTCTAGTAGCAACTGCGAAAATTGTTATATATCATTTTAAGATTTTGTAAAGTGCTTTTATGATTTATTGGAGCCAAACAAAAAGAAAATTCAAAACCATATTAAACAGTAACAAAAATCGATGAAACTTAATGAGGGGTCATTATTTAGCATAGGGGTCATCCACGAATTTAACTAGGATCTATAGACCCCAGAAAGTATTTTATATGATTTATTGCCCTATTTTCTTGCATTAATTATAACAATTCGAGAAAAACGAATTATTTTCTGAAAATTTACAGATCATCTTATATTGTTGGTTGGATTCTGGGAAAAATATCATTTGAACAGAAAAGAAGTTTTACGTATTTATTTGGGAATAAATCTTTTATGAACATATTTGAAAGCTTTTAACAACAAACTTTGATCATCAAGCATCTAAGCTTGAAGATCATCACATGCATGTTGGTCTTAAGATCATTAATGAGTTTCATATGTTCAAAAATCATTTTTGATAGAAAACATAGGGTGCATGTGGTGTTTTTCCACCAAAACATGTAGAAAAGTGCATTTCCTTGATTTTGACTTAGGTTTAGGTCCTTGGATTTCACCATTTACAACATGCATGTTGTTTTTGGGTGAAATCCTACCACCATCATCATCAAAACCGTGAGTAGGTGCAAGTGTTCATGATTTTACAATAGAATGGGGTAGAAGATGGAGAAAATCCATGAAAAACAAGTAAAACTTGAAGGAAAAGAGAAGGGGAATGAATGATTTTCGGGTTTACCTTTAAGAATAACATCAAATGTTGAGGTTTTTTTAGTAGAAATGGCTGAAATTTTCTGAGATTTTCGTGAGTTTAGAGGGAGAAAGAAGAGAGAATTCAATGAATGATGGTAGAGTGTGTGAGAGATAGAGAATGAAGAGGTGAAGAGTGTGGAGAAGAGAGAAATGATTATGTGTTTTGGGAAGAGGAGGAGGGTCTTGGGAGAGGGGAGGCCGAGATTTTGGGTGAGAGAGATATTAAGGAATAATTGGTATAGGTTTCGACTTAAGATTATTACTAGTGTATATCTAGCTACTAACCTTACATCTATAGTCAATAGCTACCGAGGAATACCCATTATCAGTACTAAGTGAATTGCTCCTAGAGTGGCTAGTGATACAACCTAAGTGGTTAACCTATCACTTGCTAAGGGATAAGAGTATTTCTAAATAAAGGCATTGTTATAAAAGTGCACTTAGTTTCTAAGTGTATCTAGATGAATGCCTATAATATGCAATGCCCGTACGCACACCGAAAAAATTTGTTTTTCAAAAGTTTAAGTTGAAAATTGTTTTGAACATAATTCTACTTTAACCGTTTCCAGCATCGCATTAATTTTCCTTAATTAAGCATAGTTGGCCAGGCTATACTTAATTAAAGTCTAATAATGTGTACTCGAATTAGTTATACTAGTAGTATGTTCAGTATTTTAAAAAACATTTTGAAATTTTTTGGCTATAGTTGTGGTTCTCCAAAGGAAAACTGGTATTCTCTATAACCTTCGGCTCTGATACCATTTCCTTGATTATATTTCCTTGAATTTAATTATTTTAAGATAATATTATAAGTTTCATAACTATTTTTATAAAATTCTTGATGTTAAACTTTATAAAATTTAGGTTTTAGGGCTTTTAGGGTTTTGGAGTTTAATAAACTTTGAATATCAAAATAAATTGAATATTTGAGACTTCAAATTATCTTATGGTACTATAACTCTTTTATAGTTATAAATAATGTTTGTAATTTATTTTTATCGGTTTATTGGCATTCTATGTAGTGATTCCGAGATTCAAGCGAAATTGAGGAATCAAGTATACTAGTCCTAGTCTTCAACTTTGACTTAAGTTTCTATGAGACTTTAACCTAATTTCTACCACTAGGTCAAGTGCATGATGTGTGTATATGATTCATGAAAAGGTGTTCGAGTCAAAGAGTGACCTAAATATGGATATTCACTACAGTTAAGTAGTTGTAGAATTCACATACCAATATGAAATCCAAGCACATTATCCATTGTTTCTAATTGTTTCCAAGTTTCTAATAGGTTATATCTTAACTTCTAGTTACTAAGTCTAGTATGTGTCGTGCCTATACGTGCAACTAAGTTTATTCAAATCTAGAACTGACTCGAATTTTGACGGTTGTCACATAAACCATTTGGGTTTACGGCCGTAAACCCAAGGAGAAATGGTCCAAGGACCGTAAACTCCACAAAGGGGTGAAATGGTGCCCTAATCACTTCCTAAGGCTTAAACATGAAGTAGGAATGCTTCTTATGACCTTTAAAGCTTCAAAACAGAAAATGGTAAAAGTACCATGAGTTTACGGCCGTAAACTCATGGGTTTACGACCGTAAACTCAATGAGAGTTGGTCCCAAAACCGTAAACTCCAAAAGAGTTTACCCTTGGACCCTAAACTCAATAGCCAAGTCCTATAACCCTTAGATGCAATCCTTAGTACTTATAACACTTAAATCAAGTGTTTTACATGTCTTAGGATGTCTTAACTTGGTTAATTAGTTACTAAATGACTAATTGGATACATATATGTGTGATTATATGTTAACTAGGATCCTTGTGTGTGTTCAAGTCTTCACTTGACACTTAGCATCCTATACTATACGTTCATCCAAACCACTCACTACAGGTGAGTTCATACCCCTTAATCAACCTTTTAAATGATTTTAAATGCTTTTATGGGGGGGATACAAGTTGAAATATTATAGTTATTATATCAATCACATGTGATTAATAACTACCAAACAAGTGGATTTCTTACTTTTCAAACTGTGTTATCAAACTGTTTTACAAACTCTTTCACATATCAAATACTTTTATTAAACCCTTTTAAACTTATATTCTGTTAAATGTGTACTTATATAGATATAGTTATATAAGTAGGATTGAAAGGACTTTGGACTGATAGCTCACCTTACTTCCTGTTCCTTGTTTGGTTGTGGACTTAGGGTATTCAGGTTATTTGTCCGAAGGTCGTTTGAATCCTAGTTATATATTATGTATATGTATATAGGTATAAAAGTTCCTTCTTTCATTCAGTTCAATACCTTTGGGTAGCAAAGATATGCACACATGTTCATACATTCAAACAACATTACTAGTAAGCTATAATAGGTATAGTTTAGGGATATACTAATACTATTACTAGAACAGTGAAACATACAAAGAGTCAGTTCATACATGAGTCAATACTATACAGAGAGAACATTACATACAGATAGAAAATACTATGATGAGAAACAAACAATACTATACAGAGAGAACATACATACATGCTAGACATGGAGAGAACACACAATACAGCTAGCACATACATATACTAGAACATTACTACAGTTATGTGAGCCACGTCACGGGGCATGGCACTACCTGTCATGACCGTTTTGTATCCAGAATCTCCTTAAGTGGGGAGCGTATGAGTTTGTGTATAGATCTATACTGGATTGACTATCCTACACCTCGCTGCTCGCTACAGTGGGACTTGCAAGTCTACGGGTGCCAAACGTCATTTCTTCCGACATCTTACATTGTCGTGTTCTATAGTCGGTAGCAGGGTACAGGCCGATCACATGGTACTTTAAATAACAATTGGTTTAAGGTAGTTAGTACACCAGTAGTTACTTAATACAATACTACAGTACTATTTCATTTTCCCATTACATTCACTTTGTGATCTTCACACAATAAACAATAATGTAAAAACTATATTTTTGGTTAATGATAGTCAGATTTGGGAAAATACACACTCTTACAAGAGACACACACAAATACTAGATGCCTTGGTAGAAGGCTACTTTTAGTAGGAAACATAGGGTTTTCTAGGGGTGTTCAAACAATTACAAACATTTACAACTTATACAATTACAGACTTACAAACACTTTCATACAAATACAGACACTAATATACTTATGATCTCACCAGCTTTAAAGCTGATAAACTCTTTTAAAATAACTTGTATTCTCAGGTCACCAGTAGACAGGTACCGGAGCCAGGTTTTGAGAAGATGGAGCTCGTTCAAGAATCATGTTTTATTTTGATTCATATTTTTTGGTGTCTATATAACTTGATAGAACACACTTGTATGAAATTATATTATTAATGCAATGGATGATGTTGTTGCTTGTTTACTACTATGCATTGTTGTGATACTGTACATGTCATCCTCCGCAGTTCCGGTTTTGGGGTGTGACAGGAATAATTATTCGCGGGATGCAGTGCGATCATGTCGGTCCCTTCCTTAGTGAGTTCCCCAAATACCACATACCACACATATCATACAAAAATCATACATACATATCATGCTAAAACAAGTAACGGGTCTATTTCAGCCTTAAGTCCCTTCCGACTCCTTTTGTATCTTTCAATTGATACGTGACTATTTCACCCCTATACCTAAGTGTGACAACTGTCAATTCAGGTCATTCTCGGACTCATGCATCTTTATAATAACCATTCATGCACATCATGCCATGGCCTAGTAGTATAAATTAGGTCAAAATCTTACATAAACTAGGATCCATCTAAGACCTAGGACTAATATACTTGACACTTACGATTCTAGTAAGTTGCTTAACTACAATAGGAAATGCCAATGCTATAATTTGAATGAAACTTTCAAGCTTTGTTATAATTGAAAAAGGGTATAAAACCCTAAAAATAAATTAAAATATTCTAATTATACTTCATTATGATGATGAATATCAAACAATATTCCAAAAACCCTAAGAGAGCTAAAAATCCAAATTTATAAATCATAAAGCTTAAAAACTTTATAAAATTTGGCTATAAACTTTCTAATATCAAATTTTTATTAATCAAATTATGGATTATAATCATTGAAATAGAAATTAAATTATCATGCAATAATCATAATTTATTAGTTAAAAACAAGATTTTTACAAATAAATCAAGAATTGCTTAATAAATATTTTTATAAAAATTAGGGTTTTTATAAAATTATTGGAGGGAATTTTATAAAATTTGAAATTAGGAGAGAGGAGGCCTAATGCATGATAGAGCCAGCCATTCTCCCCTCCCCATGCACTCTCTCTTCCCAAAACTCAATCATTAGACTTAAACCTTCACTCTACCTCTTCTCTCTTCACTCTCTCACACTCCACCCTCCTAACACACAAACTCTCTTCCTCTCTCTCTCTAACTCACGAAATTTCTCTCATTTCTCTGCCAAATTTCGAGATTTAGAAGACCTTGAAGTGTTCTTACTTCCCTCAAGATCAAAACCAAGGTAACAACAACATCTTCTTCCATAGTTTCATGATTCTACTTCCTTTTCTTCTTAGTTTTCTCATCTTTTCCGATTCTATGCCTTTCCATGGCTAGAAATCTTTATTTTCCCCTTGTGGTTTGTAGATTCTCACCATAACACAATGCATGTGTTTGAAATGGTGAAAATCCGGGATCAAACCCATGCAAGGAGTGAAAATGATGCACATATGTTCATGTGACTTCAAAAACAAGTATTACATCTTCTTCTCCATTTCTTTTGTGTTCTTGCATGGTCAAAAGCATTTAAACCATTTCTAGTACATCTTGGATGCTCATTCACTCCATGCATGTGCTAGAAATCGGACCTTATCAAAGGCATGCATGATGTTCTTGTCAAAATGTCCTAAGGATGCACTCAAAGCAAACATGCAATCTGCCAGATTACTTTGTTCAACTTTGAACGACCATAACTCGGTCATTTGTTAACCAAATCATGATATTCTTTTTGTATTGGATAATTTCATGAGTTAACTTTCAAACCCAGCTGGTCTTACTGTAAAATATTAAATATCCGATTTTTGGCAATTTTTACAAAATGGTTGCGCAAACAGCTCTTTTTCTATGATCACCATTTTTGCCTTGCATTATCAATGGCCTTAAACCCAACCATAAATCTGGGGAAAATACTTTAGAAACTTAACATATGCAGTGAATGATGGTTGAAATTTCGTGGCTTAAAACCCCACTGAATGGGCTACATAAATTCATAAACTTCAGCCACATTTATATCTCATGCACCATTGCATGCAACATTTCTTAACTTGTTTGGGTTCAATACCCCTATTTCCCTTCTGAATAAATTTCGAACATTTTTCCTTTTGGAAGCCCTCACATGCATGTGATAATCTGTAAAATACCAAAAGCTTTTATTATTTCTTTGATTTATTAAAATTATTGCTAGAAACCAACGGCATAAATCACATAAAATACTTACAAAGGTCAATAAATCCGGAACAAATTCATGAATGACCCTTATGATGGATAATGACCCCTCACTAAATTTCATCAATTTTTGTTGTTGTTTTGTATGATTTCCAATTTTCTTTTTGTTAGGATATAATAAATCACAAAACCACTTTGGAGAGTGTGAAAATTTTATCTAACAATTTTCGCATACCTTACCTGTGATGGATGACTCAGAAAAATAATTTCAACATTTTTCATCATGCCTTGCTATTTTTCCCAATTTTTGGTAATTATAATGGTTTAAAAATAGGAAAAATAGTTCTGATTATCCAAAATTCATGAAAATTTACCAGAACATCATGTTTTACAGTAGGAGGTTACATAAAAATTTTAAGGATTTTTCTCCACTGTAAACTATTTTTCTCTTAATTTCTAAAGTTAATTACACTTAAATACACATAAATACCCAAAACCGGATTATACAATATAAAAACCACTTTTGGTATTTTTCTCAGGTTATTTATACTGTAAATGATGTTACAAAAAGTTTTGGTAATTTATTTTAACTGTTTAATATTATTTCTTCAGTTAATTATTATTTAAAGGAATAAAACAAGGAAAAATAGAAATACATACTGAAAAATATCTTTTATATTTTTCCCAGCCTATTTATGTATAATAACAGTTAAATAAAAAGTTTGGGTAATTTTGAAAACTGTTTTCTATTTATTTCAAATTTTATTGGAATAAATGCTCAAAAATCATAAAATATAATTAAACAGCTTGGAAATCCATTTTTATAATTTTCTCAGCTTAGTATTGTGTAATAACAGTTAAATAAAAAGCTTGAGAATTTTTATCCTTTGAATGCTATTTCCGTGAATTTATGTTGTAATAAGGACTTAAAAATTTGGAAAATTTATATTCCAATGTTGTAATTAATCGCACGATTTGTAGAATTTCATTATTTCAGAAAAAGTGTAACCAATTAATATAAAATCAAATACTAAAACATAAATTGGCATTTCACTATATGTAGAATTTAGTATATTAGCATTAGATTTCGACATGGAAACTCACTAGTGTGTGTTTGATGTCGTAGGATCCCGGTAGTAAGACGTTGGTGCATTCCGAAGTACCACTTGTACCTACTCGAAACGTTTTGAGTATTCACGCACTCCCCTATTTTCAGTTTTTATGTTTTGGGGTGGAAAAGCATGTCCCGAAAAACTATTATTTGAATGTTGTATTTAAATTGATTTGTATCAAACATGATTGCTATTTTATTGCTATGTCTCTCTATGTATGTCTATGCAACACGGAACATGAGAACTTATCGTACTAAGGCCCTTCCCTTATCTCTAACCATTAACTCTTTGAGCCAATGGTCATTATGGATAGCGCTATTAGGAATTGACAACTCCTCACTCGCCCTATTGCTGGAGTGCATGATACCATATTCATCTATGGAACGATAAGCATAGATCTTGATAGGGCTTCAGTCATAGGTTTGGTTGAGACTCATTGTTTGCTCATACACATACAAACTTGTTACACATTATAGCAATAAACTTGTTATCTATTATGGCAATAAACTCGTTTATCAATTTTAGCAATCAACTTTGTTTCTCATTATAGCAATGAACTTTGTTCTCATTAAAGCAATGTACTTGTATTTATGAAAAGTCTTATACCAAATCTTGATTTTATAAACCTGTGAACTCACCAACTATTTTCATAGTTGACGCTCGTTTTACATGCTTTTTCAGGAAATAATTAGTAAGTGGATATAGAGATTCATCATCATAGAGCATGCTGCATCGTGTGGAAGTTATTTTATGAAGTTATATTTTGAACAATGTCATTTTGGAAAACTTGTACTTTGTTTTGTTTAAGCTATGGGTTGTAAACTTTTAAATATTGCTATGGTGATGTATCTTTATCTTTTGCAATGAAACCTTTGTCGCTGTCATACCTTGCGTTTCCGCTTTAGCGGGGTGTGACACTAAGCATACAGTCATACAAGCGAGAGTAACAAAGACAACAAGCACATACATGCATATCAATAAATGTCACGAAGACCACTATTATCCTACAATATAATCCAGTGGGCCGACATTAGTGCCTTCAACCCATATGTACAGTGAGGAGACTCACCTCAGTCTGAGGATACACAAATCACACTCCCGGGCTGCTGCTACCATGACTCCTCATACTGAAAATTCCAAGTTAACTCTAATAAATAATCAATGTAACAACCCATAAAAGGTCCAGATCACCATCTAACATTCTTAGGGGTAAAATACCATTTTATCTTTCCCTTAATGGGCCCCTCAACCCATGAACCAAGCCCAAAAGACATAAGGCCCCACATGGCCTAAGAGACCTAAGGCCCAACAATGGCTCAAAATCTAAGGCCCAACAATAGCTCAAAACCTAAGGCCCACCAATTGTTCAAAACCAAAGGCCCAACAATGGCACAAAAACCTAAGGCCCAATAATGGCCAAAACGACTTAAAGCCCAAAAAAAAGGTTTTTGTGAGTACGCTAAGCATACCACCTAAGTACGCCTGACGTACAACTTACACTACTAAGGGAAACGGGGGCTCAGATGCGTAAGCTCAACGTACACTTATGTACGCCCCGCGTATGCTCCAGATTGCAAAAACCTCATTAAGCACTTAATGCTTTAAGTCCAAACGTCCAATTTGTAGATCTAGCTCTCAGGGAATGTCTGAAATGAGAAATTCATCAACTCGATGCCTTTGCATGGCTTAAAGAGACGCAACATGCATTTCTAACGTTCTAACTTCATATTAAGACTATCAATTCATGCATGGTTGAGCTTAACCCATTAAGATACAATTTTTATGATACTACAACTCCATAAATACCAAGAAATGACCAATACATGTTCTGGAGTAACTCGTAATCACATGAACCAAACCAAGGGACCAAAACATGCCAATGTAATTCGCAAATCTAGATCTTAGCTAAGGAGTCATAAATTTTAAAGCTTTATACCTCTAGAAGCTTGTAAAGGTGAAGAGAGTGTTGGATCTTCATCATCTAAGGAAACAAATCCTCCTCCAATGAGCTCTTATTCGAGATGCACCAAAGACATACGAAAACACATACAAGGATTAAATTTATTGTAATTTTTTGGACGTTACATGAAACGAGTTAAAGTGTGTGTGAGTTAATTGATGAGAATATGATAGCACCTGCATATTGATGACATTATTAAGAATCAAAGAGTTATTCGATTATTACAAATAACAGTTCTCCTTATGTGTATAGTTGAGTAAATATTTGAGAGTATAAACAGATGAAATAATGATAACGTAGATTTCAAATAGTTCTTTTGTAGTTACTAAGAGTGCTAAAAAAGGAGTATATTGAGTTATTCGTATGAGAAAAGTCAGGAATTTTCAAAATATATTGCAAATATAAGAAATTAGTGTTTTAGTACATCTTTAACGAGATTCAGATGTCGAATCAAGATTATTTAGTAATAATGGGTAAAAGCTATGGATAATAGTAAGAGAAATGTTATTAGTTGAGAATAGTAAAATGTTATAGTTGCTTATGAATGGTACTAAGAGAAATACTACCAACTGAAAAGAGTTATGAATTGTAATTGGTAATAAGTGAAATACTATCGGTGAGGATAATTAGAGTCTGAGAGAGAACATACATTGAGAATCTGTGATGATAATAAAGAATAGAATGCAAAGCCATCAGCTAGGAATAGTATGTGAGTTTTTATCCCCTTATGTATAGATAATTATAATCCCTTTAATAGTGATTTTATCACATAGGGATGTTGGGTGATCATAATACTGAGAGGATATTCAAAGTTAACCTTTCTTTTATCATTTTGATAATGCTCGAGTTAATAACACATGAGTAGAGTTTAAGAGTTTTTGCAGTTATGTATTATTTTATTTAATTGAATTGTTGTGATATTCATTTTTGATGTTTACCTTTGAGATTTCAGGAATTGCTTTAGCCATTAATATGCTCTTCAGATGCAAAATGGTCTTCATTGACCAGAGTATGGAGATTTATAAATATGTTTGAGATAGATCTAAGAATTTTTGCATTTAAGTGAGTAATGAGAGTGTCAGTCTCTATTATAGTATTAGTATTGTATTTGACATAATAAGTCAAAGAGATAAGTTATATGACTTATTGTTTTGATGGAGATAAAGGACTACTTAGTCACTTAGACAAAATTGGGTTTTTACATATTCTTAGTACAATATAGCTTGAGAGATTAGTACAATGTTTGCATGTTAACCACTTATGTTTTAATATGAGACAAGGAAAAAGTCTCATATGGATGTAATATGACATTTGAAACTAGAGAGTTAAAGAAGAGATTGAGGTTGGGATACCCTTCATTACTTAAAAAGATTTCGAAGATGGAATCCTATTAAGGAGGGTAGAACTTGCTAAACCTATTTTTATAGATATATTATTACGAGAGATGTACCCGTTAATAGGACAAGTGAGATGTTATGAAACACATTACCAAAGAGAAAAGTGTAGCTAAGTTGTTGAAATACTCTAAGGGAAGCATGCTGTGTACTTTGGGTTCACGATGTGATTGAGAAGAGATACAAGACATGACTAAAAACCACATTCCTAAAACATAAGTGTTTATGCGTATCATGATGTGAGCCAGAGATGAAATATACTCATCTCTACATAGTCGCATGTTTGAGTCATGGAAACGTGTAAGCTGCAAGGTGACATGTAGAAGGGAGTAGGATTCATGGTAGACCCTTGTGAAGCATGAGGGTCGTGACACGACCCACGAAGATATCGCGACCCAAATATTGGCTTTTCGACTAAGTAGAAATATTGTCACACGGGTTTTGATGGGTGTTTTTCCCATATCAAAACGACAATCAACGAGAAAGAATATATTAGTGATAGTGGATGATGATACGATTATTGTATGAGCTAATCTATTCCCTTGTTTTGTTAGTATGTAATTATGTTTATGTACCATAGTTGTAAAGGGTTTTTTGAAACAAGAGATAGCTACTAAAGTTAATGATATCACTTTATTATGAATGTGATTGTAAACATATTTAATGAGTTTTTACATAATTAAGTATTATGTGTTATTTTGATAGCACTGGGATCGAGGGATGTCATAGGATTTTAAGAGGTGGAATCCAAGTGAGTAACCTTATCTTTCAATAGATGACTAATATTTCTATTTGTGATAAATGTTGTGTATATAATATGATATCTTCATTTTTTTAAATTGATATTGTATGAGCTGAGTAATTGATATAGTTGATATATATATATATATATATATATATATATATATATATATATATATATATATATATATATTATTGTTATATGAGATTATGAGTAAATATTACCTAGATATGTAGCAAAATATTATTATATAACTTGATGAGTAAGTATTTCTTAGATATATAAGAGGATATTACTATATCAGACAAACAAAATGAATATACCAAGAAAAGAGAGGAAGAGTCTAAAGAGTTAGAGAACGAGATATCAATAGAAAATAATAGGGATTGGAGAGAGTAAAATGAGTAAGAGAATAAGCATAAAGATGGTATAAAGAGAGGAGAGAGAGAGAGAGAGAGAGAGAGAGAGAGAAAGATAAAGAAAAAATTAGTATCAATATAGAAACAAAGGGGTAGTGAAAGACTATAAGTAGAGAGAGAGAGAGAATGAGTATAAATATATAGAAAGAAAGAGTAGGAGTATAGAAAGAAAGACCAGATAGAGATAAATAGTATGCGTACAGAGGGAGAATGAATACGAGTACTAAGAATTAAATCGTATGAGTACAGATAGAGAAAGAAAATTAGTATAGATATAGAAATAAATAGGGAGAGAGAAAGAGGTTAAGTACAGAGATAAAAAGAAAAATGATTAGAGTGAAAGAAAATGAGTATAACGAGTGTAGATGGATAGATAGATAGAGAGTGAAAGATAGTGTGAGCTGTGAGAATTGGGTTATAGAAAGTAGAGAGAAAGATTGAGAATGAGTATAGAGAGATTAGAGAGTTAAAATGAGAATGATTATAGAGAGAGTAAAGAATGAGAAAGAGAATGACTACCTTGTGAGAGTCTAATTGTAGCTTGAGTAGTTGTAAACTTTTTACTGTTGTCATAAGAGAAAGTGTTAGAGCTAAGAACTTTAACGAATAAAAGAGTCACGAGAAATTATACATCTGACCATTGGTGTATTTATATAGTTTATGAGTATATACTGAGTTGTGTGAAAACTATCTAGAGATTGTAAATGTGTTTTTGTTGTATTGTTCATATAATAAGTGTTATGATTATTATGTACATTACTTTAGGGGTTACTGACTAAGGTCTCTGTAGCTTACCCTTTTTGTTGTTCTGTGTTTTGCAGGTAAATTATTAAGAAGTGAGAATTGAAGAAGAGAAGTTATGATACCTAGCTCGGATCATTGTATTTTATTTCTTTGACGTGTTCCTATTGATAACTACTTATGTTGGATTGTTAATGTAAGCGTACAACAATATGTTTTGTAAATAAAAAGTATAAATTTTTTAGGTGTACCATATGTTAACAAGTTGGATATTACACACAATCCATTGAACTGGTACATTTGTAGTCATTTTTAGTTCAGAAAAAAAAAACCCTCAAGCTAAATGGTAGTTTATAGGCAAATGAAAAGGCATTGTGTAATAAGTAGGGGCAATGGACCCCTTTTAAAATTGATTTCCACCATATATGTATACATGTTCGTTTTGTAAATAAGATATAATTAGATGGTTCTTCATTTCGGCACCCAATATCAAGATTTGGAATATTAGAAACTTCCATTTTCTTTATTTATTTCCCTCTCTATCATAATTCTTACCTTTTTTTCTTTGTTTAAAGTAGCATCTAAGAGGCAAAAAAAATTCCACCGTTGTTACCCTAGTGAGATTGGCTGCTACACAACCTACACTGTTTTCGTTGATGGAGTTAGTACCAGGCACCAACACCGTCCTGTTCACTTTCTAAGTCGCTAATGAGTAATGTATAAATGGGCCTCGGTTGAATTTTGGTCTGGCTCGCCACTTTTTGTAGGCGGCTATTGCTAATATATAAAACTTATAAGAAAATAGGTTGGCATCAAGGTGTTATTTATAAGTGGTCCTGAGGTTTAAAAAGGTAAAAAGTTTATTCTTAAAGCAACTAGTTTAATTCTTAATAGGTTAAAAAAATATTTCATACACTATTTAGAATACAAAGAAATTTATTTTAAACACTAACAAAAATATGGAATTGCATAATTTAAAGCGTACTACGAACAACGGACGTACATAATTAAATAGTTAAAAAAATTACTAACAAAAGAGTACACTTATTTAGATAACCAAACATGAAAATTTTAATACTAATCTTTCACCTGCCATACTAATACTGGAAACTCACACGGATATTTTTGTTTCTTTTCATCAACTGAAGCGTTTTTATCATCCACACGGTACTCATGCCCTACTATTTCAATCTTTAAAACTCAAAATCTTGCTTCGCCAGTCCGTATCGGAATTTCAATTTCTTTAATTTCTTCTCTACTGCTTGTTTCCCAACTCCCTTTAAGATAAATTTCATTCCAATACTCGTCTAATAGTCTTCTTTGCAAAAAATTCCTTATACTCTTGTGCACTTCAACTTCTATTTGTAAGAGCACTTTTTTCATTTCCTAAAGCTTCGGTATGGGAATTGGCAAAGGTGGTAGGAGGTTGACAGATGAAGACAGAAATTTAAAAAGATACTAAATACTTAAATAACTATTTGAATATTTAATTAGAGAATACGTAGTGTGTTGATTACAGTTATATATCTAGGTTTTCAATTACCAATAGTCATTATTTTGTTATTTTATCGTTCTTTTTCTTTTCGAAAAAATCCATTATTCGTAACTTGTAATAAACAAGCTTTCATGGCATCTTTGTCGGAAAAAATATCAAAACGTTGACTAGATAAGAAATCTCCCAAATCTCTTACATTTGGGAATATTTGTGCTCGAATTGACAGATGACCTTCACCTTTTTCAAAAAATGTTCCATTTCTGTTTTTGATTGTGGACAACTTCTGAACTGAAAACTCGTGACCAAACAAAACTCTTCAGCACCAAATGATATGCCAAATTTAGATATCTAAAAGTGTAATTGTTCTTTAGCATCGTTTTCATAAGTGGGCGTAGTGGGGCGTGACTGATGGAGCCACAAACCATGAATAAGTAATGCATCGCCTATAAGATTTGGTACTTCTAAAAAATGTTCCAGTCCAACAAATACTTGACGACATGGCTCGTTCAAAAGGCTAAGTATCTTCCATAGTTTATCACACAAAGCTTTTATTGTTACGGACACATGTAATTTTTTCTTCGTATGCTGGAAAATTCAAGACAAATTAACCACGGTTAAAAAAATTATTGGATTTTAAGAAGAAAACTGTAAATGGGATGGGGTTCATATTCGGTTTCATCGATCCACCTACGGGTTTTTTCTTTGTCTCATCTTTGATTTTGTTGTTCAGAATCATTCATGTTTTTTTTTCGATGTACAAATCCATAAATCATACAACGTACTACTAGCCTAGACACTAGGGAAAACCACAACAAAATAGAGATTTATAAGAAGAACAAAGTCGAAACATTAAAGATGGAAACTAGAAAAAATAAATAACAAAACCAAACATGGTATGTGGTTCACTACAAAAAAAAAGTTGATTTTGCTATGGAAGAAATCCGCTGCAAAAAGATGAAATTCCGTTGCAAAAGGAAAATAGGGACGAAATTTGCAACGACCCATTTCTATACCAAAAAAAGTTGTGGTGAGGGTTTTCAAGGGAAACAATAATTCCGTCGCAAATGTGATAACAAAATGAAATAAGTCGTAGATGATATTCTGTCGTGGATTGCATAGTGGTTTTCCATCACAAATTGTGTTGTGTTTATTCCTAGCAAAATTTATGGTAATGAATCCCTTGTAAAATCTGTGGTGATTAATCCCTAGCAAAATCTGTGGTGATAAATCCCTAGAAAAATCCATGGTGATGAATCCCTAGAAAAATCTATGGTGATGAATCCCTAACAAAATCGATGATGATTAATCCCTAGCTAAATACGTTGTGATTAATCCCTAGCTAAATCCGTAGTGATTAAGGTTGGATTAGGTGACTAAGCCTATAACTATTTTGGTATGTACTTGACCCGATTATGAGCATGGTCCTATTGGGTTTCCTTCACCATAGCCATTGATAGGATGAATTATGGAGAAAGAGGATTAATTATGATTTATTAATATATAATATGGATAATATATTAAAATAGAAATCAGATTGTTTAATTAATATTGATCAAGAATTAATTTAGTATTAATTTGGTGATCAAAAGAGATTAATTCAACTTAGGGGACTGATACTGTAATTATAAGATAATTAGAATTGGGTTGATGGATCACCTTGGAATATAGGTTGGACGGATTCTATGAGAAGCCCATAAGGAAATCGTCCAAGGGATATTCTAGAAGGAGTCCATGGGCTACATAAGGCTTAAGCCGTCATATTAGGGTTTACAGCTAAAAAACTTAGCAGCCACAAGTATAAATAGACCCCCTAGCCTAAGAAATTCGGCCCCGATGCTTACTGGTGTTGCCCTAGCCGATTTCCTCCCCTTCTCCTAAGTCATCTTGTTGCTAGTGGTGTGTGTGACTCCATTAAAGGTGCAACATTTGAGGCACTAGGATTTCAGAAGTCATATCAAGAAGGATTATGATTGTTATTGCTACATAACAATCAAGGTAAGATCTAAACCCTAATTACATGTTAATTTCGATTATAGTATGCTAGATATATGGTTTATGTGCTTTGGATGATTATTTCATGTACAAGTAGATAAACTAGATCCAAAGCTTTAGGGTTTGCATGTGCACCATAGGATTGATGTAATGCTCAAAACCCATCAGTGGTATCAGAGCCTAGGCTGTTTATCTAATGTATTGCTAATGTGAATTGTTCAAAGCTGAAAAATTTTCGTTTTTGCTTTCTGCCTGTTCACCACGAGATGGTGAAAATCACCACGAGGTGGTGGGCTATCACGAGGTGGTAAAAGTCACCACGACGTGGTGTCGGGTCAGATGGCAAATTTTTTGGATTTTTGGCCTCAATTAGGTTAGGATAATTACCATAAGTTGTTTTAATTGATTAAAATCATTTTTTTAATATGGTAATGAATATCCTCATCTAATTGAAGGATAATTGTCAAAATTAAGATAATTACTTGTTTTATAAGATAAAGTTTAATCATTTGTAGTTTTGATTTGAATTGTCTTGTAAGGAAATTGAATTAGGTCAAATTTAGATAATCACCATTTATTTGATTATTGAATTATTTGTAATTTGATCTAGAAGGTTTTGAAAAGTTTCAAAACTTGTCCTCATGTTTTGAAATTTAAAATTTAATTAAAAGGTCTTAATTTTGAAATATTAAATTCTAAAACCTTAGTATTTTGAAAAGTTAGAATTACACCCTTATGGTTTTATTAAATTAATTAAGTGTGTAATTAAAAGAGAGTTGATAAATCCATAATGTAATGGTTTCTATTTAATAAAATTAAAGGTATAATTTATTAGATTAAACCACCTAGTATTTTAAAAGTGTAAAATACACCCTTATACTATATAAAATAAAATGTCTAATATTATATATGTATGAGTAAAGAGTCAGTGTTACCGTTAGTAGGCCTCATTCATGAAGTTGGTCTATAAGGGGTGTTTAAGGAAGCGGCCTGTAAAATGATTGTCATTGGGTATCCACTCTTACCCACCGCACTCTTGACTAGTGGAGGGTCGATAGCCGAACGGGTAGGATATGACACAACCTTCCATTATAAGTATAACGTAATACAAGTAACTAAACCTTTTATAAATTCCCAAATCTTAGTTACTGAGGAAAAATGTGAATTTGATGCTAACCCATGAAATTACACTTTGCACCTTGCCGAGACATTAGTGGAGCGTGTGTGGTTAACCGGCACACTAATTTGGGACTGGCAAGGATGGAAGAGGGTGACTCGATGTTTTTCATAGATCAATGGAGCATGTGTGGTTAACCAACACATTGATTAGGCGTTAGTGACATTGAGGGTACCAAGTATATTTGCATCCCAGTCACAAACTTGAAGGGCATAAAAAAGATTAAACATGCCATTGAAAAGTTCAATGAATCTCAAATGATCTTGGAGATTCAATTCATCTAAAACCTAAATTCTTTTTCGTTTTTCATGGTGGAAATTGGTAAATCGTCATTTACCTAGCTTCAAATATTTTGCAACTGGATTACGACATCCCTCTTCCAAGTTGTAGTATATTGTGTTGGGTCCTAGCCTTAATATCTTATTTGGGTGTTTTATTAAGGACTCAATCAACTAACTTGAATTTTCTCCCCTTGTAGATGTCTAGTTATGACAACTATGGTCTTCCCAAATCCCTTGGAAAAGGTTTTTCACATGAAGATGATGTTCGACGATTGGATTGTAGAAATGGAAATCATGCTTCACTTCCTCCACCTCCTCCAATTATTATCTCCCTGACCGACAAGTTCGAAGACTTGAAAAGTTGAGGATCACTCAAGGCCTATTGACAAAAAAACATGAAATGGAAAGTCTGTATGTGCTCACGTCTTGGACATGAGGTTGCATTTTGACAATTTGGGAAAGTTGGGTGTCGAAATCTCAAGGAAGTTGGATGTTGACTGGGTTCTTCAAACCCTTACTGACTCATATAGTGAGTTCATTAGAAAGTACTATATGATGGACCACGACATGAACCTCATTGATTTGACTTATTTGCGTATTGCTGCTGAATCAGCGATAATTTGCCGCACTGGTCAAGCAAATATGTCTAGTAAATCAATGTCCCAAGCTTCCATGGACATTGACAATGGCAACATTGGATGTCCATAAAGGTTTTCTCTAGGCAAGAGAAAGGGTAAGTCTGAGATTGTCCTGTGTACCATTCCAAAAGAGTCCATTTGTTTCTGTTGCCAAGAGAAGGGGCATTGGATGCGAAGCTGCCAGATTTAACTGAGAGATCGGGAAGATGGGATAGTCAATATGTATGACTCTGCTTCAGGTAAAATCCACTATCTAACTCTATTAAGTTTTCTGTTTTAGAATCTTAACACCTAATGTGATAAGATTGCATTTTGATGTGGTGTAGGATCGAAGAAAAGAAAAGGAAGCCTAAAGGAAGAAGTGAGCTGAGTCTGATCGCGAAGAAATGTAATAGCATAGTTTTCATTTGAATTTGCGTTGTAAGGACAAGTTTTCCGCACCTTTTTTTTATAAATAAAATAAATTTTGAGTTTTGTCTTATTTATATCTCTTTGCAATGTCATTTGTGAAAATTGATGCTTGTGTGTTTCTATTATAAGCAATATTAAGTGGATGTGATTCTTAGTTATGTTATTTATGGTAGTGTCCTAATTTTCTAAGTAAGGAAAGATTCCCATCGCCCAAGTTTCAATTGGACAGAAGCTTGGAATCATATGATTTGAGTCATGTGATGTATTGGTACTTAGGAAATTAAGACTAATTCCTTGTTCACATAAGTATGTGAGTCAAGTGAAAGACTAGGAGATCTGATACGCAATGTTGTGCACTGGTCAAGTCCACAACAAATAACAATAAGATTATTAGTCATGATTTACTAAAAGTCTAGTAAATGTGGTTATGCTTACAATATTAAGTGTAATTCTGAATCATTGAAATGTTTCAATGAATGGCAGAACGAATAAGAAGAATCAATTGGGCAGAAAGATAAAAGTTTCTCTAATCTGAAAATATGGGAGACCACTTTAGTATCATGTTTTATGATCGTCTCATTGATTATGAAACCATATCACAATTGATCCTCTAAGTAAATCTTAGTGCACTAGTATGGCTAAGAAGAGTAATCAGGAATTGTTAAAGCGGTTAAATCAAAAGGAGAATCACACTTCGTTCTAAAATCAAGTCTTAGAATCGTACTCCAAGATTGTGATATTGAGTGACATGCATTCAGTAAGTTTAAAACACTCATCAAGTGTGGAGTAGGAAAGGTTTTCTTATTCTTACACATTTGAAACTGGTAAGTTGTGATGTTTTGGATAAGACAAAGACCGACTAAGACCAATTGTATGAAGTGTTGTCTTGATAAGAATCCTCACTAACTCTTGAGTATTTGTTTGTCAAGAAATGTTTCTTGACAAGGGAATCTTATATATCAAGAGGTCAGTGGGAGTCTTAATGATCTTGAAAAGCTTCAAGAATTGATCAATCTCTAATTGACATATTCTTCTTTTCTATGCCATTCTAGTTAAGTTAACTATGCATGTGAGTTCTGTGAGTTCTCATTTGAATGCATAGAGGCAAAGCACCTTGATTAATGAAAGTTCATTGATTTGTATAGGTGATTTGCTAAAAAACTTGGAAGCAATGGTGGGCGCTCGTGCTGCTATGAGGCAAGAAATAAAGATTGAACAATATTAGTCCATATGAGTTTGGATTTGTCACAAACCTTGTCTTATGATTATGGTTATGACAAATTCACATGAATAGGAACACATACACCATAAAATCTAAGTGTAATAAGGTTTCTCTCCTTCATGAAAATGATTGTGAGGAAACCCTTTCACTAAGAGATATTTTAAGGAGATAGCAATTGTGATATTTGCGTTCTCAAATTCAATTATGATTTAGGCATCCTTTTTCATAGTTCGAATTCTGAGAAATGGCAATAAGTCTGAACATTCGGGACTTACTGTTATAGGTTCTGAAATGGTTTAGATATTCATATGAGCTATCTAAGGAAAGGTGTATGAGTTTGAGAAGCTTATAAAAAGCCTAATCAAAGCATATCATATTTGAAATATGATCATTGGAAGTCAATGAGTATTGATTTCTAGAAGTCCAACTGTTTTCTGAATATGTGTCAAAGCTAGTGGAAGTGTAAATGTTATGCTGGTATGGATATAATTATAATCTTAGTGGGAGCACGATTATTATTTTAATTGTTGCAAGTTAGCAATATTAATTATAGAAAACAAAAGTTTCACTTTGCAGAGTTGCAAGGGGTTGAAAAGTTGTTTTGATATAATTGTTGGGTTTACCATACTACAACATCCTATGGTGCACATACAACCCTAAATAGCTTGGTTCTATGTTTTCACTAATTGTACATGCAATGATGTTTCCAAGGTATTAATCCTATAACTAGCATGAAATTGACATATACCATACAAGATACTAGTTAGGGTAACATACCTTTTATGTAGCTTGAAGTCTTTATGTATTTTGCCTTAAGAGCTTAGCCCCAATAGTGTGGAAGCCTCAAATGAAGTCACAACACATCATGAACAAATGTGGAACTTGAGAGAGAATCTTCATGCACCAAAAACACCTCCATGAACTCCAACTACAAGCATGTAGGCGGTTTTTAGGTTAAGAGCATGTATTTATATGTTGGATTTCAAGGGTCATGGGTATAACCCAAATCCATACCCATCGGTTTATGATCCATGGTTCATGTGGCCCAACTCTTTATGTATCCATACATAAACTTGGTCCAACATGGATCATAAGCCCAACACATCTAAATATAACTAATTATCATAATTAGTCCCCATAGATTTAATTAGTCTCTTTTGATCACTAAATTAATTCCAAATTAATTCTTGATCAATACTAATTAAAATATATAATTTCATATTAATATATTATAACTTATAATATATTAATAAATCAAATATAACCTTTCTCTCAAGAGTCCATCCTAACAAATTGTCCTGATGATATGCAACCCAAATGGACCACGCCACTCTCGGGTCGAGTGCATACCAATAATAGTTATGGGCTTAGACATATAATCCAACAGTCTCCCATTTGGATAAGTCTAAAACTATTATTGCAAATACGACTCCAAAATCCCGACTAGCAATCGTAGCTCTTAAAAGCCGCTGTCGAACTCTAAACTAGTCAATGACATGTCCATTAGATAAGGGATCATATATGATGGGTTTTGAGCATTCTAACACTCCTAAAGTCTACATGCAACCCTAGAAACCTTGGATCTATGTTTTACTAAGATACATATAAATTTGATTTTTCCAAAGTTCTTAACCTAACTAGCATGGCATGGGGAACTTGAAACATAAAAGCTAGTAGAAGAACTTACCTTTCTTGTTTCTTGGATTCCTTAAGAACTTTTTGAGCCTAGCACCCCAAATCTGATGCCTCAAGTGTTTCACACAACACCACAACTCTTGGAATAACTTTGAGAGAAGTACACAAACACTCAAAATCGGCTAGCCCTCTTGTTCTTCACGTAGTGCCAATTTTGGTAGCTCATGGAGTCTTTATATAGTGTGTCATAAGTAGGGTTACACCATGTAAACCCTAATTGACATGGCTTTTCATTTCCTCCATGATCCATGGGTTTTAGCCTCCATGGAGCATCCATGGAGCACCCTATGGATTTAGCCCAATCCAATAAACCATGGATCATTAGCCCACTATATAAGAATGGATGATCTACACAATCAACCCCATATATTTAATTAGTCTCAATTTTGAACACAAAATTAATTAATTCTTGATCAATACTAAGTAAATAATATGATTTCATATTAATATATTATAACTTATAATATATTAACAAATCATAAGTGTCCTTCTTGTCATTTTGTCTATCCAATTGTCATGATGCCATGCAACCCAAATGGACCATGCCAATCGAGTCAAGTACATACAAGAAATAGTAATGAACTTAGACACCTAATCCAACAGTCTCCCACTTGGATAAGCCTAATAACTATAACTGCAAGTATGACTTCAGGAACCGATCAACAACCGTAGCTCTCTTTCAAAGTCTTGCGGAACTAAGATAACCTGCTATTTAAGATAAGTGATCATATAATCCTGTGCTCTCAAGATATCAGCCAGACAAATACATGGAACAATGTCGTACTTATTGTCCAGCAGTTTGTTTCCCGATTTCTGATTTGTTTGGCATAGAACTTAATCGAACACATCACTTTAGTTCTGACCGGGCCCGGTAGATCGGTCAAAACACAATCATCGAGGGGCCCAGATATCGCTTCTAATCCTCCAAGGACTAGAAGTAATAGATAAACTTCGACTCATATGCTTGTTCTACTACTTGTTGAATCATACACAAAGGCACGTTTTATAACATCGAGTTACCAATGCGTTTTCGTACAATCAATGTATGACCAACTCATACTCAACAACTCATATCTCTAGGTTTGAAGACTTATATGATATTACCGTCTCACGATCACTCGAGATCAATTACATGAAGTGATACAAGTGAGCGTGGGTTGTATCCAATACTCGAATCGCTATTCCCGGAGTACTCATGAACATTGCAGCCCCTTTGTCCCAAAAAAACTGCAGACCCTTCATGACAGTCTTGCCTCATTACCTACTTCCAAAGTATGATTGACTGTGGATGGTTTGAATAATATGATATACCATAACATAATTATTCTAGAAGTCAAAACATGCAAAAATTGAAATGATAGTAAACGATTTATAGAAGTTAGTAACACTTTACATATAAATAAACAACAACTTTTGTTTATCATCAAATGTCAATTACACTTTACAAATTTCAAAAGCTATCTAATTTCTAAAACTAATATCATCCTTTAGCCCGATGCGCCTCGCATGCTGAAGATGCTTAACCCTACTCAGTCCCTCCGTGAGGGGATCTGCTGGGTTCTCATCTGACGATACCCTCTTTTCCATGAGGAGTACTTCTTCTATTCCATGTCTAATGAAATGGTATTTTCTGTCGATGTGTCTGGATCTCCCGTGATCCCTTGGTTCCTTGGCTAAGGCAACTGCACTTTCACTATCACATAAAATCTCCTTAGGCTCCTTTATAGCTGGTACTACTCCAAGGTCTCCAATGAAGTTCTTCAGCCATATCGCCTCCTTTGCTGCCTCGCTTGCCGTTATATACTCTGATTCGCAAGTTGAATTAGTCACTGTCTCCTGCTTGGAACTTTTCCAAGTAATTGCCCCTCCGTTTAAGGTAATGACCCAGCCTGACTGAGAGAGGAAATTATCCCTATCAGTCTAGAAGCTAGCATCACTATACCCTACTACTCTCAAGTCATCACTCCCACCGAGGGTAAGGACCCAGTCCTTAGTCCTCCGCAGGTACTTGAGAATGTTCTTTACCGCATTCCAGTAAGCCTTGCCAAGGTTCCCCTGATATCTGCTGACCATGCTCAAAGCAAAGGCCGCATCAGGACAACTACAAGTCATAGCATACATGATCGAGCCTACAGCAGCAGCATACGGTACTCGACTCATCTCAGCTATCTCAGCTTCTGTACTCGGGCTCTGAGTCTTACTCAGTCTGGCGTTACTCTGGATCGGTAACTCTCCTTTCTTGGAATCCTGCGTGTTGAACCTATTCAGTATCTTATCCAAGTAGGTACTCTAACTAAGTCCAATTAGTCTCTTACTAATGTCTCTCAAAATCCTTATCCCTAGGATATAGGCAGCTTCTCCAAGGTCCTTCATAGCGAAACACTTCCCAGTAGTCATTATTTTGTTATTTTATCGTTCTTTTTCTTTTCGAAAAAATCCACTATTCATAACTTCTAATAAACAAGCTTTCATGGCACCTTTGTCGGAAATAATATCAAAACGTTGACTAGATAAGAAATCTCCCAAATCTCTTACATTTGGGAATATTTGTGATCGAATTGATAGATGACCTTCACCTTTTTCATAAAAATGTTCCATTTCTGTTTTTGATTGTGGACAACTTCTGAATTGAAAACTCGTGACCAAACAAAACTCTTCAACACCAAATGATATGCCAAATTTAGATATCTAAAAGTGTAACTGTTCTTTAGCATCGTTTTCATAAGTGGGTGTAATGGGGCGTGACTGATGGAGACACAAACCATGAATAAGTAACGCATCGCCTGTAAGATTTGGTACTTTTAAAAAATGTTCCAGTCCAATAAATACTTGACAACATGGCTCGTTTAAAAGGCTAAGTATCTTCCATAGTTTATCACACAAAGCTTTTATTGTTACGGACACATGTAATTTTTTCTTCGTATGTTGGAAAATTCAAGACAAAACTGTAAATGGGATGGGGTTCATCTTCGGTTTCATAGATCCACCTACGGGTTTTTTCTTTGTCTCATATTTGATTTTGTTGTTCAGAATCATACATGTTTTTTTCGATGTACAAATCAATAAATCATACAACGTACTACTAGCCTAGACACTAGGGAAAACCACAACAAAATAGAGATTTATAAGAAGAACAAAGTCGAAACATTAAAGATGGAAACTAGAAAAAATAAATAACAAAACCAAACATGGTATGTGGTTCACTACAAAAAAAATTTGATTTTGCTATGGAAGGAATCCGTTGCAAAAAGATGAAATTCCATTGCAAAAGGAAAATAGGGACGAAATTTGCAACGACCCATGTTCATACCAAAAAACGTCGTAGCGAGGGTTTTCAAGGGAAACAATAATTCCGTCGCAAATGTGATAACATAATGAAATAAGTCGTAGATGATATTCCGTCATGGATTGCATAGTAGTTTTCCATCACAAATTGGGTTGTGTTTATTCCTAGCAAAATTTGTGGTAATGAATCCCTTGTAAAATATGTAGTGATTAATCCCTAGCAAAATCTGTGGTGATAAATCTCTAGAAAAATCCATGGTGATGAATCCCTAGAAAAATCTATGGTGATGAATCCCTAGCAAAATCGATGGTGATTAATCCCTAGTTAAATCTGTTGTGATTAATCCCTAGCTAAATCCGTAGTGATTAAGGTTGGATTAGGTGTCTAAGCCCATAACTATTTTGGTATGTACTCGACCCGATTATGAGCATGGTCCTATTGGGTTGCCTTCACCATAGCAACTGATAGGATGAAGTATGGAGAAAGAGGATTAATTATGGTTTTTATTAATATATAATATGAATAATATATTAAAAGAGAAATCAGATTGTTTAATTAATATTGATCAAGAATTAATTTAGTATTAATTTGGTGATCAAACGAGATTAATTAAACTTAGGGGACTGATACTGTAATTATATGATAATTAGAATTGGGCTGACGAATTCTATGGGAAGCCCATAACGAAATCGTCCAACGAATATTCTAGAAGGAGTCCATGGGCTGCTTAAGGCTTGAGCAGTCATATTAGAGTTTCCAGCTAAAAACCCTAGCAGCCACAAGTATAAATAGAGCCCCTAGCCTAAGAAATTCGACCCCGATGCTTCCTGGTGTTGCCCTAGCCGATTTCCTCCCCTCTCCTAAGTCATCTTGTTGCTAGTGGTGTTTGTGGCTCCATTAGAGGTATAACATTTGAGGCACTAGGATTTCAGAAGTCAAGATCAAGAAGGATTATGATTGTTATTGCTACATAAAAATCAAGGTAAGATCTAAACCCTAATTACATGTTAATTTCGATTATAGTATGCTAGATATAGGGTTTATGAGCTTTTGATGATTATTGCATGTACAACTAGATAAACTAGATCCAAAGCTTTAGGGTTTGCATGTGCACCATAGGATTGATGTAATGCTCAAAACCCATCAGTGGTATCAAAGCCTAGGCTGTTTATCTAATGTATTTGATGCTAATGTGAATTGTTCAAACCTGAAAAATTTTCGATTTTGCTTTCTGCTTGTTCACCACGATGTTGTAAAAATCACCACGAGGCGGTAAAAATCATCACGAGGTGGTGGGCCATCACGAGGTGGTAAAAGTCACCACGATGTGGTATCGGGTCAGATGGCATATTTTTTGGATTTTTAGCCTTAATTAGGTTAGGATAATTACCATAAGTTGTTTTAATTGATTCAAATCATTTTTTTTAAATATGGTAATGAATATCCTCATCTAATTGAAGGATAATTGTCAAAATTAAGATAATTACTTGTTTTATAAGATAAAGATTAATCATTTGTAGTTTTGATTTGAATTATCTTGTAAGGAAATTGAATTAGGTCAAATTTAGATAATCACCAATTATTTGATTATTGAATTATTAGTAATTTGATCTAGAAGGTTTTGAAAAGTTTCAAAACTTGTCCTCATGTTTTGAAATTTAAAATTTAATTAAAAGGTCTTAATTTTGAAATATTAAATTCTAAAACCTTAGTATTTTGAAAAGTTCGAATTACACCCTTATGGTTTTATTAAATTAATTAAGTGTGTAATTAAAAGAGAGTTAATAAATCCATAATGTAATGGTTTATATTTAATAAAATTAAAGATATAATTTATTAGATTAAACCACCTAGTATTTTAAAAGTGTAAAATACACCCTTATACTATATAAAATTAAAAGTCTAATATTATATATGTATGTGTAAAGAGTCAGTCTTACCGTTAGTAGGCCTCATTCACGAAGCTGGTCTATAAGGGGTGTTTAAGGAATCGGCCTATAAAATGACTGTCATTGGGTATCCACTCTTACCCACCGCACTCTTGACTAGTGGAGGGTCGTTAGCCGAACGGGTAGGATATGACACAACCTTCCATTATAAGTATAATGTAATACAAGTAACTAAACCTTTTATAAATTCCCAAATCTTAGTTACTTAGGAAAAATGTGAATTTGATGCTAACCCATGAAATTACACTTTGCACCTTGCCGAGACGTTAGTGGAGCGTGTGTGGTTAACCGGCACACTAATTTGGGACTGGCAAGGATGGAAGAGGGTGACTCGATGTTTGTCATAGATCAATGGAGGATTTGTGGTTAACTGACACATTGATTAGGCGATAGTGACATTGAGGGTACCAAGTATATTTGCATGGTTATTCACACCTTATTTGTGATCCTCGACATCCAAGTCACAAAATTGAAGGGCATAAACAAGATTAAACATGCCATTGAAAAGTTCAATGAATCTCAAAAGATCTAGGAGTTTCAATTCATCTAAAACCTAAATTCTTTTTCGTTTTTGATGGTGGAAATTCGTAAATCGTTATTTACCTACCTTCAAATATTTTGCAACTGGATTACGGCATCCCTCTTCCAAGTTGTAGAATATTGTGTTGGGTCCAAGCCTTAATATCTTATTTGGATGTTTTATTAAGGACTCAATCAACTAACTTGAATTTTCTCCCCTTGTAGATGTCTGGTTATGACAACTATGGTCTTCCCAAATCCCTTGGAAAATGTTTTTCACATGAATATGATGTTCCATGATTGGATTATAGAAATGGAAATCATGCTACACTTCCTCCACCTACTCCAATTACTCTCCCTGACCGACAAGTTCGAAGACTTGAAAAGTTCAAGACCACTCAAGCCCTATTGGCAAAAAGACATGAAATGGAAAGTATGTATGTGCTCACCTCTTGGACATGAGGTTGCATTTTGAAATTTTAGGAAAGTTGGGTGTCGAAGTCTCAAAGAAGTTGGCTGTTGACTGAGTTCTTCAAACACTTACTGACTCATATAGTGAGTTCATTAGAGAGTACTATATGATGGACCACGACATGACCCTCATTGATTTGACTTATTTGGTTATTGTTGCTGAATCAGCGATAATTTGGTGCACTGGTCAAGCAAATCTGTCTGGTAAATCAATGTCCCAAGCTTCCATGGACATTGACAATGGTAATGTTGGAAGTCCAGAAAGGTTTTCTCTAGGCAAGAGAAAGGCTAAGTCTGAGATTGTCTCGTGTACCATTCCAAAAGAGTCTATTTGTTTCTATTGCCAAGAGAAGGGGCATTGGATGCGAAGCTGCCAGATTTACCTGAGAGATCGCGAAGATGGGAGAGTCAAGATGTATGACTCTGCTTCAGGTAAAATCCACTATCTAACTCTATTAAGTTTTCTGTTTTAGATTCTTAACAACTGATGTGATAAGTTTGCATTTTGATGTGTTGTAGGATCGAAGAAAAGAAAAGGAAGCCTAAAGGAAGAAGTGAGCTGAGTCTGATCGCGAAGAAATGGATTTCGATCGCATGATTCGATGATCGGATTTTTGAGCTGTTGCTTAGAGTTATAATAGATTGCTTAGGAATATGTAATAACATAGTTTTCATTTGAATTTGTGTTGTAAGGACAAGTTTTCCGCACCTTTTTTTGATAAATAAAATAAATTTTGAGTTTTGTCTTATTTATATCTCCTTGCAATGTCATTTGTGAAAATTCATGCTTGTGTGTTTCTATTATAAGCAATATTAAGTGTATGTGATTCTTAGTTATGTTATTTATGGTAGTGTCGTAATTTTCTAAGCAATGATAGATTCCCATCGCCCAAGTTTCAATTGGACAGAAGCTTGGAATCATATGATTTGAGTCATGTGATGTATGGAAATCTTGGTACTTAGGAAATTAAGACTAATTTCTTATTCACATAAGTATGTGAGTCAAATGAAAGACTAAGAGATCTGGTACGCAATGTTGTACACTGGTCAAGTCCACCACAAATATCAATAAGATTATTCGTCATGATTTACTAAAAGTCTAGTAAATGTGGTTATGCTTACAAGATTAAGTGTAATTTTGAATCATTGAAATGTTTCAATGAATGGCAGAACGAATAAGAAGAATCAATTGGCAGAAAGATAAAAGTTTCTCTAATATGAAAAGATGGGAGACCACTTTAGTATCATGTTTTATGATCGTCTCATTGATTATGAAACCATATCACAATTGATCCTCTAAGTAAATCTTAGTGCACTAGTATGGCTAAGAAGAGGAATTAGGAATTGTTGAAGTGGTTAAATCAAAAGGAGAATCATACTTCGTTCTAAAATCAAGTCTTAGAATCGTACTCCAAGATTGTGATATTGACTAACATGCCTTCAGTAAGTTTAAAACACTCATCAAGTGTGGAGTAGGAAAGGTTTTCTTATTCCTACACATTTGAAACTGGTAAGTTGTGATTTTTTGGATATGACAAAGACCGACTAAGACCAATTATATAAAGTGTTGTCTTGATAAGAATCCTCACTAAGTCTTGAGTATTTGTTTGTCAAGAAATGTTTCTTGATAAGGGAATCTTATATATCAAGAGGTCAGTGGGAGTCTTAATGATCTTGAAAAGCTTCAAGAATTGATCAATCTCTAATTGACATGTTCTTGTTTTCTGTGCCATTCTAGTTAAGTTAACTATGCATGTGAGTTTTGTGAGTTCTCATTTGAATGCATAAAGGCAAAGCACCTTGATTAATGAAAGTTCATTGATCTGTATAGGTGAGTTGCTTAACAACTTGGAAGCAATGGTGGGCGCTCGTGCTGCTATGAGGAAAGAAATAAAGATTGAACATGTTCAGTCCATATGACTTTGGATTTGTCACAAACCTTGTCTTATGATTATGGTTATGACAAATTCACATGGATAGGAACACATACACCATAAAATCTAAGTGTCATAAGGCTTCTCTCCTTCATGAAAATTATTGTGAGGAAACGCTTTCACTAAGAGATATTTTAAGGAGATACCAATTGTGATATTTGCGTTCTCAAATTCAATTATGATTTAGGCATCCTTCTTCATAGTTCGAATTGTGAGAAATGGCAATAAGTCTAAGCATTCGGGACTTACTGTTATAGGTTCTGAAATGGTTTAGATATTCATATGAGCTATCTAAGAAAAGGTGTATGAGTTTGACAAGCTTAGATAAAGGCTTATTGAAGCATATCATATTTGAAATATGAACATTGGAAGTCAATGAGTATTGATTTCTAGAAGTCCAACTGTTTTCTGAATATGTGTCAAAGCTATTGGAAGTGTAAATGTTATGCTGGTATGGATATAATTATCATGTTAGTGACAGCACGATTATTATTTTAAGTGTTGCAAGTTAGCAATATTAATTATAGAAAACAAAAGTTTCACTTTGCAGAGTTGTAGGGGGTTGAAAAGTTGTTTTGATATAATTGTTGGGTTTAGCATACTAGAACATCCTATGGTGCACATACAACCCTAAATAGCTTGGTTCTATGTTTTCACTAATTATACATGCAATGATGTTTCCAAGGTATTAATCCTATGACTAGCATGCAATTGACATATACCATACAAGATACTAGTTAGGGTAACATACATTTTATGTAGCTTGAAGTATTGATGTATTTGGCCTTAAGAGCTTAGCGCCAATTGTGTGGAAGCCTCAAATGAAGTCACAACACATCATGAACAAAGGTGGAACTTAAGAGAGAATCTCCATGCACCAAAAACACCTCCATGAACTCCAAATACAAGCATGTAAGCGTTTTTTAGGTTAAGAACATGTATTTGTGTGTTGGATTTCAAGGGTCATGGGTATAACCCAAATCCATATCCATGGGTTTATGATCCATGGTTCATGTGGCCCAACTCTTTATGTATCCATACATAAACTTGGTCTAACATAGATCATAAGCCCAACACATATAAATATAACTAATTATCATAATTAGTCCCCATAGATTTAATTAGTCTCTTTTGATCACTAAATTAATTCCAAATTAATTCTTGATCAATACTAATTAAAACATATAATTTCATATTAATATATTATAACTTATAATATTTTAATAAATCATATATAACCTCTCTCTCAAGAGTCCATCCTAACAAATTGTCGTGATGATATGCAACCCAAATTGACCATGCTACTCTCGGGTCGAGTACATACCAATAATAGTTATGGGCTTAGATATCTAATCCAACAATAACTAAGGGAGAGAATATTATACTTCGTTTCAAATCTAAAAGCTTAGATCGAGAAATTTTAATTTGATTTAGTCAAAGGACATATCTGAATGTTATGTTGAAAAGATTTAACATAGGGGCATTCCATATATGGCAATATTATAGCAAGAAACTGTTAAAGTATCATGTTTTCATTATGATTCATGTCCCATATGCTTCGGGTATAGGATCGATTGCATATGCTGTAATATCCGAACATTTAAAATTTTCCAAATGCCTAGGGCATTATGAGGGAAAAAGGACTAGAATCAGTTTTGACTAAAATAATTAAACGACTGTCAACGACAATCTAAGGTTCGCCATGGATTGGTCACTTGTGGTCAGTTGGAAGTATAGTAACGAATGGACCATAATGACATTATTATGATCAGATATGATTATATTGATAATGAGTTGTCGTATGGCAAATATGGAAATGCTTCCGTATTGGGAGTTGGATATTAAGAATCTATGTCTAGATTAGAAACTTTTATGCAAGAAGGATGTTTAAAGGAATGTACTTTGAATGTGAGACTTCATAGAGTACTTCGTAATTTCATTGGCAAAGTCTTGGTGACTTTGGTGCTTTAACATTACAAAAGGATCATTACGTAAAATGTTTGAATCTAACACGTTCTAATAGAGTCAAGAATTTGATATTCTTACACTTATGATAAGGATTGGGAATTGTGAAATGAGCATCATTGGAAATGTGTTCATTTGATCCATTTCACAAAGTAAGGACCATAGGAAAATAGAGTGTGCATGCATGGAGCATGGGACAACTTTTGTTATAATTCAAGTAATAAGTTGATTATCCGAAACATTATACAATGACTAATGAGTAATCAATATGGTGATTAAATAAAGGTTTTTTATTTATACTCAAAAGTTTGGGGCCATATAGGATTAGTATTATTCTTGTGTTTCACTTTGTATGTTTTGACTTCCCGAATAATAAGATTATTCAAACCATCCACAGTCGCTCATACTTTGGAAGTAAGTATGAAAGAAGACTGTCATGAATTGGCTTATAGATTGTCTAAAGTGTATTAGACATAGCAAAAGTATGATGCAACGTTCATGAGTACTTATGAAATAAGATTTGAGTATTGGATTAAACCCACGCTCACTTGAATCACTTCATGGATTTTATCACGGGTGATTAGTGAGACGATAATATCTTATATTCTTGAAACCAACACGTGTAAGTTGTAGTTTGCAAGTCGGTTGCACATTAATAATATGTAAACGCACCAGTAACTTGGTGTGATAAAACATATTGTTGTGTGTGATTTGTTAAGTAAGTACAAGCGAGCATTTGAGTCGAGGTTTATCCGTTCCTTTTATCCAAAGTGGGATAAAAGAGGTATCTGTCGGCCCCTCGATGATTTAGTAACGACACCCTAAACGCTTGGCCAAGTCGGGACTAAGTTAATGTGTTCAATTGTAGTCAGTTGTCAGTCGTCATAAATCGAAAATCCGTAAACAACACATGAACAGAGAGTATGATTAAAATCCATGTCTCAGTTCATACGATATCTAGAATGGAGGAATATATGATCCCTTATCTAAAGGACGCGTTACTAAAAAGATCAGAGTTGACAACGGCTTTTGAAAGCTACGATTGTTGATCAGGTTCTGAAGTCGTACTTGGAAAATAGTTATTAGACTTATCTAAGTGGGAGACTATTGGATTAGATGTCTAAGCTCATAACTATTTTTGTATGTACTTGACCCGATTATAAGCATGGTCCTTTGGGGTTGCCTTCACTATAGCAACTGATAAGATGAATTATGGAGAAAGAGGATTAATTATGATTTATTAATATATTATATGAATAATATATTAAAATAGAAATCATATTGTTTAATTAATATTGATCAAGAATTAATTTAGTATTAATTTGGTGATTAAAATAGATTAATTAAACTTAGGGGACTGATATTGTAATTATAAGATAATTACAGTTGGGCTGATGGATCACCTTGGAATATAGGTTGGACGAATTCTATGGGAAGCCCATAAGGAAATCGTCCAAGGGATATTCTAGAATTAGTCCATGGGCTGCTTAAGGCTTAAGCAGTCATATTAGGGTTTCCAGCTAAAAACCCTAGCAGCCACAAGTATAAATAGACCCCTAGCCTAAGAAATTCGACCCCGATGCTTCCTGGTGTTGCCATAGCCGATTTCCTCCCCTCTCCTAAGTCATCTTGTTGCTAGTGGTTTTTGTGACTCCATTAGAGGTGCAACATTTGAGGCACTAGGCTTTTAGAAGTCAAGATCAAGAAGGATTGTGATTGTTATTGCTACATAACAATCAAGGTAAGATCTAAACCCTAATTACATGTTAATTTCGATTATCGTATGCTAGATCTAGGTTTTATGAGGTTTCGATGATTATTTCATGTACAACTAAATAAACTAGATCCAAAGCTTTAGGGTTTGCATGTGCACCATAGGATTGATGTAATGCTCAAAACCCATCAATTAATCCCTAGCTAAATCCGTTGTGATTAATCCCTAGCTAAATCCATTGTGATTAATCCCTAGCTAAATCCATTGTGATTAACCTCTAGCTAAATATGTGGTGATTAATCCCTACCTAAATCCGTGGTCTATATTCTATAACAAATTCCATAGCAAATTACATAGGAATATTTTCGTTTCACAGCTACATATTTATGGATGGATAATTCATTTACACATTAAATCCAAATTAATTTGTACCAATATATAAAAAGAAAAATAAAAAAATCAAATAACTTTTATATTATTAAATAAAACAATAAATATTTGTTACATCAAAAATTAAAAGTGGCTAATCTAAAATAAATACTTTGCAATAAACAAAATATCACTTTATGATTTTTGTAGATCTTGAAAACCGTTAATAATAGACATTTCCGTTTGTAGTTGATTATGGGCTCTTCGATTCTTTTGTTGTGTTGGTAATCTTTGGCCTTCATTATCTCCTTAAGTTCTTTATTTTGTAATTTTTGTTGTTTAACAAGCTCCCTCCATTCTTGCATTTCAACATTTTTTCCAGAATGTAATTAGATACTTCCATGGTACTATTAGTTATCATGGGAACCGCCTTTGCATATGATCCCAATACACACAGAATTCTTTTCTTGTCATGACCACCAACAACATCATAAAATATTAGGTCATCCTCAACTTCTTCACTTACAGCTTCCAAATCTTCCTTTTTCTATAAAGGCAGCTTACCAAATAATAATAAGTTAAAAAGATATCAAACTTATAAATAACATGAAGTCTACAATATAAAACTTTGCATTGAAATGAATGTTACATGATTTTTTCTATCTTTTTCATTTGTAAATTTGACTCCATCGTGATTCTTTATATGTGTATACAAGAACAATTCACTATGTGGTGGATCATGTCCCAATTTCGACTTATGCGTAAATACCACAAAATGTAAAATATAGATACACATAAACATAAACATACAAATTCAGATGAACGATTAAAAAAAACTTACCATACTAGAAGCAACCTTCAAAAAAAAAGTGGATACAACATTATGGGTAGGTTGTGGTATTCCATGAGCCACCCCATTATGCCATTGATCTTGTTCTAATTAGATTTCTTCTTGTATTCATATGTATTCCATTTAGCTTCCCTTGAGTTCTAGACTTCTAGTATGATATGAGTTGGTTTCCTTCCAGTTCGGTTTCTTTTTATCTTCCTCATGTTGAACAAATATTAGCTATAAAATTGTGTCACTTTACTTTCTCAAGCTTTCCTCACTTGTGTGCCTTTTCCTTATTCGCAACAACAATTTTTCTACTCAAAAAATACACATAAGTTTAAATATAAATGTTTACAAAAAAATAATTTAAAACATATAATTAACTACCTTGAACTTCTTCCAATATAATTCCCGCATTCCGTTTCTTACTTTTCATCAAGTGTACCGTTCTGCATCAACTCTTTGAACAAACGATTTACTAATATAGGTAGCACAAGGTCCTGGTGGCAAGAGCTTGCAAAAATTATGAAAGTTTTAGTTTTAAATTCATATGTATGTGTAGGGCAGAAGGTTATGTATTGAAAAACTTGTGTAAGGTATGATTGGTAACTCACAATTTTTTTCCAAACATCAATATGTAAATGTCCATCTAGACCATAAGCAGAAGAATTGTTTTCACCACCTACAGTTTTAACAACATATATATTAGCATTTGTTGTGAATGTAGTTATATTTGTTGGTGTTGTTGATGGGGTAGACTCTAGGGTATGTTTTAGGATAGATGTATCTGTTGTTGAGGATGATGTTGTTGCTTTAGGTAAGGAGGGTGTGGTAGTTACTGTAGGTGCAGATGGTACCAGTGTCGATGAAGTTGTTGAGGATGGTGTCGATGATATATGTCCAAAAGTCTTGGTTGTAGGTCTATGTGCTGAGGATGGAGTTGATGATATAGGTGTTGTTTTTTTTTGTATATGGAGATGATGAGGATGTGGTAGTGATCGATGTATGTGCTGAGCATGGTGTTGATGATTTTGGTTTAGAGGTTTTGGTAGTAGATGTAAGTGCATAGGATGTGGTCGATGATTTTGAGAAGTCGACATCTTCATCAACTAAACGTTTGTTTAAGAATCTTGCAGTTGAAGTCCGGTGGCGGTTCAAAACCAGAGGTGCAACGAAATCTTTTGGCTTAATACCAGATGTCCTTTTGATTTCAAGTTTGACATCTTTCCTATGTAAACGTAAAAAAATAGTCAATACCAATTTATTGAAGATGATAAGATCCTGATGATCAGATCATGATGATCAGAGAACAAGAAACGATGATCACAAAAATAGTAAATAAAAATATATTTTATATGAGTGAAAACCTATAGCGAAAAAGTGATCAGTGCAGAAAAGTGATGAAGAAATGTAGGTTTGGATCAATGAGCCACCGGAGTGATGGGGTATATAGGTTACGAAAATCATATTTTGGTAGAAAAACTTAAACCCTTAGTTTTCATGCAACAGAAAGGATGTATGTTTTCACTATTGAATGCAATAGCCAATTGAACATCAAGAAACCTACATAAACCCTAGTATTTTTGAAAATAACAAAAGGGCTCAGAAAAACACACCTCTTGATTATACTAGTAGATAATCAAACAAAATCCTTCTTGTAGTGACTTGGAAGCTAGCACCAGAAATCTCGTGTCTCTGATCGTTCACACCCAACCCTAGTAACAAGGAGGCTTACAAAGAGAGGAGAGGGGAGATGGAAAATTTGGTTATGCCTTGGAAAGGAGTAGCCGAAAATTGAATCCAAGGGGATCCTTTTTTAGTTAAATTCGAAAACCCTAGATAACCCTAAATTGAATATGATATTAATATCTCAAATTTGGTAATTATCTACTCCCTAATTATCTATGAGGGATATTCTAGAAAACCTAGAATTATCCCCCCAGAATCGTCCACCTCTTATGGGGGAAGGTTATGGAACCTCTTGTTAAACTATTGAACAATTGCAATTAGACCCCTGCACTTTTAATTAATCAAATTAGTCCCAAAATTAACTCTAATTCATTTCTGATTAATTATTAATTAAATAATACTATTTCTAATTAAAATATTATTTTCTTAACATATTAATAAATTTATTTATTGCTATTTATTAAACATGTAATAAATCAATAAATCAATATCTCTCTTAAAAACTCATCCTATTCAATTACTAGGTTTGAGGGAAACCGAAAAGGACATTGCTAATAATTCAAGTATATACTAATTCAGTTATCGGCTTAGACACCTAATCCAGCACAGAGATGATGACAGAAAACTTAAACCCTATTTATAATAAGGTTAGTGACCCTAATATGAAGGCTTAACATGTGTAGGTTGGAGGGAAAGGACTTGCAAATTTTTTTGGATCTCCACTGATGAGAAATTCAAGGAGTTAAATATAAATATTATCACTAATAATTTAGTAATTAAATTTTTTTAAAATACTTCTAGCGAGATAGAAAGGGTAATGTGAAGAAAGAACGAAGGGTAACGAGGTGTTCATACCATAATGACGGATATGTCATCATTAGATTAGAAATTATCAAAAAAATGTAATTTAAAATTTTTAATGAATATTAAACAATATTAAAAAATCTAGATGGATACAATTTAAATCATTATGTTTCTATGATTAAAACAATATTTGTATATAAAAGGCGTATTTTAAGCATAAAATAAATTTTTTATCTTGTATCCTTTACTCACCAAATTATACATGACATTGCGTTTTATAACATCATGTTACTGATGTGTTTTCGCAACAGCAATGCATAACCAACTTGTAAATTACAAATCATATATCTTTGTTTTAATACTATAAGATATTATCGTCTAAGAATTACTCGAATATAATCCATGAAGTAATTCTTTAAGTGTGGGTTTATCCAATACTTAAATCTTCATTTCTAAGTACACATGAATGTTGTAACAATTCAGTTGCTATGTCTAACCTACTTAGACAATCTTCAATCCAATTCATGGAAATCTTAAATCACTACTTACTTCCCAAAGCGTGAGTGACTGTGGAATTTGAATAATTAAATTATTCAGGAAGTAAAACAAGCAAAACGAAACACAAGAATAAACAATTGACACAGGCAGTAAATAAACTCATAAATAATCTCTATTATTTAATCACCAAAATTCAATTACATTTATTTTGTTACAAGTTTCAAACTACTCATCTAACTACTAAAACTAATATCATATCTCAAACCAATGCTCCTAGCATGTTGATTATGTTTAATCCTAGTCAAAGCATTTATCAAAGGATCCAGAACACTCTCTTCTGGTGATACTCTCTTCACAATAAGGTGACCTTCTTCTACTCAATGTCTGGTGTAATGGTTCTTCATTTCCATATGTCTTGACTTTCCATGGTCTCTCGGTTCTTTAGTTAAAGAAACCACACCTTCATTATCACAAAAAAGTTCCATTGGCTCCTGAATGGTTGGAACTACTCCAAGATCTCCGATAGAGTTCTTCAGCCAAGCCGCTTCCTTTGATACTTCACTTACCACTAAGTACTGTGATTCGCACGTAAAATCAGTCATCGTATATTTTTTGGAACTTTTCCAAGTAACTGCTCCACCCTTTAATTTAAAACTCTAGCCACACTGAGAGCAAAAGTTGTCTCCATCTGTTTGAAAGCTAGCATCACTATACCTAGTCACTCTCAACGTATCACTGCCTCTTAAGAATAGAATCATATCATTTTTCCTTCGCAGATACTTGAGAATGTTCTTTAGTGCTATCCAATGAACTCTGCCAGGATTTCCCTGATAGCGACTAACCATGCTTAAAGCAAAGGACACATCAGGACGGGTACATGTCATAGCGTACATAATCGATCCTAATGCCGAGGCATAAGGGACTCAACTCATATCAGCTATCTCTTCATCCGTACTTGGCCTTTGAGTCTTACTCAATTTTGCATTGCTCTGAATAGGTAGCTCTCTTTTCTTCGAAGTTTACATACTAAACCATTTTAGTACTTTGTCCAAGTATGTACTTTGACTAAGTCCAATTAGTCTTTTCTTTCTATCTCTCAAAATTCTTATCATGAGAATATATGCTTCCTCTCCTAGATCCTTCATCGTGAAATAACTTTCCAAGACAACATTTTACTTCTTGCAAGGTTGGAACGTCGTTTCCTATAAGTAGTATGTCATCAACATATAATAGTAGAAAGGTTAGTATACTCCCACTAGCCTTGACATACACACATAACTCATACTCACTTCTAGAGAAACCAAATTCTTTGACTTTTTCATGGAAGCAAAGGTTCTAGCTACGAGACGCTTGTTTCAATCCATAAATGGATTTCTCAAGCTTAAACACTCAATTGGGAAACTTTGCATCAACAAAACCCTCTGGCTGACTCATGTAAACATCTTCAGCCAACTTCCCATCAAGGAAAATGGTCTTGACATCCATCAAACAAATTTAATAATCATGAAAGGCAGCTATGGCAAGCATTATTGAAATAGACTTTATATTGGCCATTGGTGTGTAGGTCTCTTTATAGCCAATCCCTGAGGCTTGAGTAAATCCCTTCGCAACCTATCGTGCTTTGAATGTGTGTACATTTCCATTCATGTCGGTCTTCTTCTTGAAGATCCATTTGCAAGCAACTGTCTTTTGAGCAAGTTATTGATCAACCGGACTCCAAACTTGGTTTTCATACGTGGACTTGATATCGTTGTCCATTGCCTCTTTCCACTTGGCAGCCTTAGGGCCTGCCATCACTTCCTTTTAGCTTGCTGGCTTATCCAAATTTACCAGTGTTTGATCATTGATAAACGTATCACCATCTGACGTTGTATGGAAACCATATAACGTTGGTGGCAAGAGAACTCTACTGGAACGACGAAGAAGTAATGAATTTTCAACTGGATCAACTAGAATTTCTTCCTCTGATTGAGTGCTAGTGTCTTCTAAGGTTCCTGTATTGGTTGACTCTTGAATCCTTTCAAGATCAATTGTGCTCCCACTGTCCTCTTTGCATATGAGATCTCTCTCGCAAAATACCCCTCTTCGTGCTACAAATACCACGTTCTCACTAGGTCTATAGAACAAATATCTAAAAGACTTTTGTGGGTAGCCAATGAAAATACACTTCTCATTTCTAGCTGCTAGTTGTCATGAGTCTCTCGTATAACAAAAGCTTCACAACCCTAGAATTTGATATGTGCCAACGAGGGAACTTTCTTCATCCATATCTCATGAGGTTTTTTGGAAATCTTCTTAGTAAGGACAAGATTGAGAATATGGGCGGTTGTCTCTAAAGCATACCCCCAGAAAGAGATGGGAATTGTGGCTCGACTCGTCATGGAACGAACCATGTATAACAAGGTTCAATTGCGCCTCTCAGCTACACATTTAAGTTGTGGTGTCGTAGGAGGAGTCAATTTTGAAACTATTCCACGTTCCTTGAGGTAGTCATGTAACTCGATACTAAGATACTCTCTTCCTCAATCACATCGAAGCATCTTTCTCTTCCTGTCTAATTGATTCTCGGATTCATGTTTAAACTCTTTGAACTTTTCAAAGGTTTCTGATTTATGTTTGATAAAGTAGATATAACCACACCTACTATAATCATCCGTAAACGTTACATAAAACCGATTAGCATCTCTTGTGGTGGATCTGAAGAGTCTACACACATCTGTATGTATGAGGTCCAACAAAGCTTCACCTCTTTCACAAGATCCATTGAAAGGTGATTTTTTGATCTTGTACACAAGACAAGATTCGCATTCATCATTTAGCGTTAGGTCAAATGATTGCAACACTCCATCCTCTTGGAGTTGGGGAATGTGTTTCTTGTTAATGTGCCTAAAACAACAATGCCAAAAACATTCCTTGTCTAAACCTTTTATACGAATCAATGTGAAATACACTATTACCTAAGCTATCAATACAAGTCATTGTTTCATACACACCATTGCAAGGTAAAGCTTCAAATATAAAAACACCTTTTTGTAAATTAAAATTTGAATCATTCAAATAATTAAACGAGTAATGAAAACCTTGTCTGAACAATGTGTGAAATGAAATAATGTTTCGTGTCATTTCTGACAAATAGCAACAATCTATCAAATCTAAACTAACATATGTACTAAGCATAAGATGGTAAGTCCTAATCTTGGTAACATGAGAATTTTGCATATTCCCCATGACCAAATTCATCCTTCCATGCTCTACCTCTTCACTTTCTTTTAGTCCCTGCAAATCAGTACAACTAAAAACCACATCATGTATCGAGGATCCAAGAACGAGTAGATTGTGAGTTATTAGTTTGAATAGTGTATATACATGTTGACGATGACATCACCTTGTCATCCTTGATGTCTTACATGTACTTGGGGCAACTCCTCTTCCAATGGCCCTGGTCATTGAAATTGTAACAATTGGCCTCTTTGGGGTCACTAACAGTTGGAATGTTTGAGTTGGGCCTCGCCTATGGGCCATTGCTAGATGACCCAACATGGGCATTGTTCTTCCAGTTAGCTTTTATATGGGAGAAGATGCCGGACTCCCATCTGTTGGGGGGAGGTCGGACAGAGAGTGATGGGGAGCACCGAGATAGTGCTCAAGACGACAGAGCAAATCCAACAGGCTAGACAGAGGTTGTTGACGGCCCAGAGTCATCAGAAGAGTTACGCAGATCGAAGGCATTCTGAGCTTGAGTTTCAGGTTGGCAACTTTGGTCTCCTGAAGGTATCCCCATGGAAAAGGGTGATCCGATTCAGGAAGCGGGGCAAGATAGGCCCTCGATTCATTGGTCCTTTCAGGGTGATTGCCCGGGTGGGCAAGGTAGACTTTAGGCTAGAGATGCCTAAGGAGTTGAGCCAGATTCATAACACCTTCCATGTATCCCAGCTAAGGAAGTGTGTAGCGGACGAGACGACAGTGGTGAATTTAGAGGACATATAGGTTGATGATCGCCTGAACTATATCGAGCGGCCGGTAGGATATTGGATAGGAAAGTAAGGACCTTGAGAAACAAGGAGGTACAACTGGTTAAGGTTCAGTGGCAGCATCGTAGAGGTTCAGAATGGACTTAGGAGCCGAAGTCCAAGATACGCAAGCATTGTCCAGAGCTGTTTCCGGAGGATGACTTCGAGGGCGAAGTCTGATCCTAGTGGGGGAGAGTTGTAACATCCCGAGATAAGGTATATATTAATGAGCCTTATTTTTATTGAATTGTCGAAACTAGCCCTTATTGGAGAAAATGTGGCAAATGAGTATGTGGGGTGTACGCATGTGTACGCTCAGCGTACTCATGTGCGTATTATGGACAAGGAGGCCACCTAGTACACTGGGCATACCAGAGGGTACGTTGGGCGGACTAGGCTCAGAGTGTAAACCCTAATTGTGTTGTGTGTCTCTATTTAAGCAACATGATGGCCTCATTTCCAGCCACCATTTCCAGCCTCCAACTCCCCTCAAACCCTAAATCTCGTTTCCTTGGCTTGTGAGAGCATTTGTGGCTTATTGAGTGTTCTTGTGGAATTCTTTTGTAAGGAAGGAGCTTAAAGGAAGAAGAGTTGGTGTCCAAGCTTTTGGATTTGAGCTTTTCTGTGGTTGGCGCATCATCCAGACGTATCAAGCTCAAAGCTTTCTCATTGCTTTGATTAGTTGATATTTTGGTCCATTTTTAGGGTTTTATGTCCCAAGCTTGAAGATTTATGAGCTTGGTGAGCTCCAGATCATAATACATGTCCATTTAGGTGTTTCTAGTCGTTTGGACTCATAAAAATGAGGTCTTGGTCGTTAAGATCTCTCCATGCATGAGATATGAGAACCTTTGTCAGTAAAGGATTAAAGTTTATGAGTTTTAGACTTGTCCAACCATGCTAAGGCTTAAAGTCACTAACTTTATGGAGTAATGGACCTTATTCAGCCCAGATATGTAATAGTAGCAATGAACTTAACGGATTAAGACTAAAGGATTGAAAAGAGGAAATCTGGGGAGTAGGTCGTGCATACTCCCACCTACGCACAGCGTAGCGCTGAGCCACCCCGATGCATGCATGGCTGACTGTACGCTCAACGTAGAGGGACATACGCCCAACGTATGCGTTGGGTGTTGACTTCGGTTGACTTTTAGGGTTTTTGTCAAGTTGTGGACTTTGGAGGCCATTGAGGGGTAAAATGGTCTTTTACCCTTTTGGGGTTGAGTAGAGAGACTTTACCAACATTTTGAGGATTGTTGATATCAAATTTTAATTAGAGATATATGTGACATATGTGAGGCGGAGTCTAGACCGGCAGTTCGGGTGTGGGATTTACTTGCTTTAGTTCACGAGATGAGTCTTCTCACTTTACTTAACTGAGTGGTAATTTATGTGTGACCGGAGGGTCTTGATCGAGTTATGACCGGAGGGTCTTATTCATGTTATTGGCCGGAGGGTCTTATTTCCTTATACTGAGTTATGAGTTGTTATGCATCTTGTCTTTGTGACTTATCCTGTTATATTATTTTGTGTATATGTTAAGTTATGACCGGAGGGTCCATACCGAGACATGAGACCGGAGGGTCTTCACTGAGACACATTACCGGAGGGTCTTTATTGAGATATAGCCATGAGAGGCTAGTTATTGTGTACGTGGTATTTTGGGGAACTCACTAAGCTTTGTGCTTACAGTGTTTGTGTAAAATGTGTTTCAGGTACATCTCAGGATCGCGGGAATGCGCCGTCATGATTGTACACACCGGCTTGATGATTTGAGTTTATGTGGATTCTGTGATATTTGACAAACATTTTATGATGTTATGTGTTTGAGAAAAATACAATTTGACATGAAAAATGTTTAAGTATTATTTGTGTGAACTTTTAAAAATGAAAATTTTGTTTCCAAATTTAGGGTGTTACAATATTAATTCACCGAAGAAAAAATTGTTGGTGGAATATAGGGTGCGATTAAACACAACAAAGGATGGGTTAGGGCTTACCAATCGTGAGGTGAGTTTTACATGTGTTGTGATTGTTTGCATAAAAATATATATACTGCAAAAAAAAAAGTTATTTATCTATGGTTTTATTTACTTATTTATTGATTTAAGTATGTTTTATGAATAATGTAGTTGAATGCAAATGTTATTTGGATATATTTATCGACAATGTGATTTATTGGAATAACACCTTTAGTGGGAACGTACGTGGTGTTTAATAGTCGTAAGCGTGTGATTGGCGGGGATAGGAATTCAGAATTATACTCATTTCCTTCGATATTTAAAGTACTTGAGAACAATAGATGGGTTGTTCCAATGTGAAAGGGGCATTTGGTTCTTTCTCAGAATAATTAAACATTCCTCCCAATTGTGTCATTGGGTGATATCTACTATAATATGATTTTTATTGGAAATGTATGATTAAACTATTTGGTTTTTAAACTGATAGACATCTATGTGCAAAATGAGCTCACTAGGACCTATAATTAGACATTTTACAACTTTAAAAATGCACAACTCGGAAAACTATTTAACAAGTGGTAGTGGAAAGTCCAAGGAGAAGCTTAATCGGGAAGATGACAGATGAGTTCCGAAAAGACATAACATCCGAAATTGTTCAGTAGTTCGGTTGAATCCTTTATTTTATTTTTATTGTTTGCACTAATGTTTAGAAAATAAAAAAAGTTAGAATTAATTTGGAAGATGTTGGAAGTGTTATTATTTTGTTATTTCCTATTATTGAAAATTGGAATGCTACACTTATAGTTAGAATGGAATTGTTCAAGATGAAAATATAATATTTCATATAGAGACCAACAACCATTGATATTTAGACTGTTGGTACGAAATATTCTAATGTTAGTCCATCAAACCAGAAAGAAACTAGAGTTCTTCTATCCTTGAAGGGCCCAACTACAACGCGCTTTTTGTCTCAAGTCAAACAATTTGAATTCCTCAAACTCTTGAATTTAGAGGATACAATATGCTCTTTCCTTAAAGAATTCATCATCAAAAGCGATACTATCCGACGTGTCTAAGGCTGTCACCTTCTTTTTTTCGATCAATCACAGTCTTCGACTTGTCTTCAATATATATATATATATATATATATATATATATATATATATATATATATATATATATATATATATATATATATATATAGAGAGAGAGAGAGAGAGAGAGTGTGTGTGTGTGAGTGTGTGTGAAATTTGATTGGTGGCAGAGGTGTTTGTTTTTTTGAACCGAAGGTTAATGGTTAGATGCTAATATTACGAGATCGTCAAGGTATATATATATATATATATATATATATATATATATATATATATAATCTGTTTATTTTGAAATTAGAATTAAAACATTATTAAATATAAGTTCTAAATGGTACGGGAGGCATAATCATATAATCGAAGTCTCTATCTTGAAGCAATATACATAAAAGAAGTGGATGTTGCTTTCAGTGGCACCACCAACCTCATGAGATGAGTCATGACATGATATTCCATGATAACGATAGAGAGAGGGATGGGCATTAACACCATCCATGCAATGCATGATACATCACATACAAAGTATATATAACAAGAGTATGAATATAATGATGATGAGGTTGACATGTATTATATAAATATATGAATTGGCAATGTTGAAAGAAGCTCAATTTCTTAATTTGTTCTTATCTCCAATGGACGTTAGTTACTCCACTCCCAATGATATGTGGATTATATATTCTATTATGGGAAAAGAATAATCGCGACAGCATTGTTTCTAAATATACCCTGGATGGCATCTAAAATGATTTTTAAGATCCAATGTTTTAATACTCAGTTTCTAAGAAGTTGGTTTAAAATTTTTGATTATTGGACAACTAGATGCAGAAAAACTTAATGAAAAATTGAAAACTGTTGTAAAAATGATTATTTGATAACTCTCTCTCTCTCTCTATATATATATATATATATATATATATATATATATATATATATATATATATATATATATATATATATATAACTTTACAAAACTAAAAATCTCTGCTTTTCATTTGAAATCGTAGAAAAAAAAGTTTAAAAAAATACTAATTTTTCTTATAATATTTTTTTCAATTTTTTTTCAACGATTGTGTTTCAGAACCTGCGATTTTTAGCCCTATAAAGTCAAAAAAAAAACGGATTATATATCTTGAAGTGATTTTTCAGATTTAGGGTTTCCAAATCTTTATGTATTTTTTTATTGATATTCCCGAATATATATATATATATATATATATATATATATATATATATATATATATATATATATATATATAAAAGTTGCTTCAGTTGATATTTCCGAGACAATAGAGATCTTGAGATTCAACATCAGCCACATATTTTCCATTTGCCACCCTACCGTTCTAGCGTATCTGCGTAGCACGAGAGTTATATATATATATATATATATATATATATATATATATATATATATATATATATATATATATATATATATATATATTTCTACTGTTGATATTTCCGAGAAAATAGAGATCTTGAGATTCAACCTCAGCCACATATTTTGCATTTGCGACCCTACCGTTCTAGCGTACCTGCGTGGCAGGAGCGTTATAGTCATAAATAATTATGCAGCGCCACCAGTTCATTTTTCCCCTGGCACCTTCCCCACAACCACTATCGATATCGCCAACACCTCTGCCACCAATTGAACCCGCCACGACCACGTTCGTCACCTTTACGATTGTCACCTCTCACATCCTTACCTCCTTTGCCACCAATCACCATAATCATATATCATTAATTACTTTTAGAACATACATATATGTGTAATAATTTACGATTATGATTACACTTTTCCAACATACGATCAGTTATGATTAGGTAATATCTCGCCACACCGATCAGTTATGATTAGGTAATATATCGCCACACCGATACGTTGCAACGTTGTAGCAGCAAATAAAAAACATGTGCCTGAGGTTAAATATCAAAATCTCTATTTTTTTTTAAATCTCGACACGTTCACTAAAAAAATATGTGTGTAGCGAATAATTTATTAAAAAAAATTAATTAAATTGGGCGAACGACGAGAATTGAACCTACACATGGTGGATTCACAATCCACGGCCTTGATCCACTTGGCTACATCCGCCCCTTTACTATTTATTATCTAGTATTTCTAGATTTTTCCATTAACATAAAAAAAACATATTCTTTCCTTCTTAGTTTCTTTCTTATTTCTGAATAAAAGAAATAAATAATAAAAATTTCATTTTTATCTATTTTAGATTGAAATTTAATTGTAAATCAAACTTCATAAAACATTGGGAAACGAATATATAAACCTCTAAATTAATTGAAAGAGAAAAAATGTTAATCGAACCAAACACAAGACCTTGTTATTTCTATAGAAACTAGTTAAAACAAATACTACTAAATAAAAAAAAAAGCAATAGCTTCCCTCTTGTTTTATCAAGATGCCGTTATAGCTCCTTTTTTAGTTCAAAAACTCCTATACAATTACAATAAGACCAAAGTCGTATCGATTTGTAGATTAAGCTTCGATAGCAGCTAAGTGTAGAGGGAAATTATGAGCATTACGTTCATGCATAACTTCCATACCAAGGTTAGCACGGTTAATGATATCAACCCAAGTATTAATTACACGACCTTGACTATCAACTATAGATTGGTTGAAATTGAAACCATTTAGGTTGAAAGCCATAGTGATGATACCTAAAGTAGTAAACCAGATACCTACTATAGGCCAAGTAGCTAGGAAGAAATGCAAAGAATGAGAGTTTTTGAAACTAACATATAGGAAGATCAATCGGCCAAAATAACCATCAGCGACTACGATATTATAAGTTTCTTCTTCTTAACTGAAAGTGTAACCTTCATTAGCAAATTCATTTTATGTGGTTTCCCGGATCAAACTAGAGGTTACCAAAGAACCATGCATAACACTAAATAGGGAGTTGCCGAATACACCAGCTACGCCTAGCATGTAAAATGGGTGCATAAGGATATTGTGCTCAACGTGGAATACAATAATGAACTTGAAAGTACCATAAATTCCTATAGGCATAGCATCAGAAAAGCTTCCTTGACCAATTGGGTAGATCAATAAAATAACAGTCGCAACTGCAACATTAGCTGAATATGCAACAACAATCCAAGGTCGCACACCCAGACATAAACTAAGCTCCTACTCAGCTACACCAAGTAAGAAATGTAGAACAGTTAGTTCATAAGGACCACCGTTTTATAACCATTCATCAACGGATATTGCTTCCCATATTGGGTAAAAATGCAAACCTATAGTTGCAGAAGTAGGAATAATAATACCTGAAATAATATTGTTTCCATAAAGTAGAGATCCAGAAACAGGTTCATGAATACCATCAATATCCACTAGATGAGCTACAATGAAGGCGATAATAAATAAAAAAGTTGCGGTCAATAAGGTAGGGATCATCAAAATACCAAACCATCCAATGTAAATATGGATTTCGGTGCTGGTGATCCAGTTAAAGAAGCGACCCCGTAGGCTTTCGCTTTCGCGTCTCTCTAAACTTGCAGTCATAGTAAAATCTTGGTTTATTTAATTATCGGGGACTCCCAAGCGCACGAATTTTCAAATGGATAACTAAAGGCTTGTTATTTAATAGTATAACATGACTTATATGCCTGTGTCAACCAATATCTATGTGGATCTAGTTCAATTATTTGTAAATCAAAAGCGGTTTGCAAAAATAAAAAAAGGATTTCTATACACTATGCATATAATAGAATTTCACTATGACAATGGGTTGCCCGGGATTTGAACCTGGAACTAGTCTAATAGAGTAGATAATTTCCTTGTTAAATTTAAATAAGTAAAAATCCCTTCCCAAGTCGTGCTTGCATTTTTCATTACACACGGCTTTCCCTCTTTATACATCTATAACTCAGTTCCTTCGTTAAACAAGAAAATATTGAATGCTCAGTTGATTTCATCCTTACTATATACTACATCAATACTTCAGATCAGAAATAAATAATTTTTTGTTAGCTCTTCATTATTTACATTATTTATTAGATTATTTAGTGATGAAATTTATAATTATAAGGTTTCATAACGAACCATTCATGATTGGTCAAATCATTGATACAAATAATATCCAAATACCATATATATATATATATATATATATATATATATATATATATATATATATATATATATATATATATATATATATATGTGACAGTTTGATGAACCAATGAATCGAGTATTGAATTAATCAGAGTATGAATTCAAGTATGAATGCAAGACTGAACACCAGATGTAAATATGATCTTGTTTCAGCTTGATTTACGCTTTCGAATGTTTACAAAGAAAATAGGCAGGTCTGTAAAAACTCTTATCTAACTCTAGTAAATAACCCCTATTTATAGGGAACCGAAAGCGTACAAAAAATATACTAAGGCATTGACTCTAAAGCTTAGAATAAAAGCGCCCTAGTAAAATACATTACAAAGCATTGGAAGAGTACAAAATATATTTTGACTAATTACAACAATTCGACCCTTACCATCTCCCCCTTTGTAATCATAGTCGAAGTCTTCAATTCGTAAGAAGTGTGAGGGAATACAGTAACACTCTTCGAATCTCCGTGTACCAGGAGATAATCTTCTTCAGCTCTTTCTTGTCTCCTTCATTGTTCTTCTTGCAATGATTCGTACGAACAATCAAGTTCGTATATTGAGATGTTGAATATCTCTCTACTTCACTTGCTTGGAATAAGAACCGTTTAGCTTTTCCAGATTTGTCTTTTCCTGCGAAGACCACTCCAAAAGGCTTCAGGCAAATTTCACCATCAGCATATTTCTTTAATTCCGCCTGAGTCTTCGTAGGAGCCATCGGTGCTTTTATTTCCATTCCTTTGGCAGTAGCTAATTCCACATCTGTTAGTGCCAAGCACTCATAATAGTTTTTGATAAAAATCTTGATGCGAGTAACTCCAAGCTTGAGTTCATCTGGTTCAGTGTTTTGAAGGAATGAAAATGATTTGTCTTTTAGAAGTAATGCAACTTGTATAAGATCATACAAGTTCATCAATGGAAAATCAGCAACAGTGAATTCGAAAATATTTCCATTTGCCCTGGCAACCACATACTTAACATTCTGGACTGTGTTTTCGAAAATCACATTCTTTTTCATACTTATGACCTTCTTCATTTTTATTAAAGACCAAACTTCCTCAGGGGCTTTTCCAAGAACAGCATGAAAACGAATTTTCATGTGTGTAACTTCATCCTTATTTTTAAAATTCCCTTCTACTTTGAACTGAGGCATGATAAACATCATTTCGTTTATGGGAAAATCCAGCTGGCTTGCATCAGTATTCGTGACCAAATAACTCTGCTTTGGTTTCTTCTCGAATGTATACATGTGATTAAAAGCAACCTTGGCCTCAATTGTTTCGTAATTATAGTGTTTAGCTGGATCACCTTTATCCATTCCCTTCGGATCACTAGCACGCTGAGTCATAATGCTTTGAATAATCCTCAATTTTTCAATTTCAGCTTTTGCTTCAGCCTTCTTTTCCTCTTTCGACTTTTCCACTACAATGGATTTCCCTTTATCTTTCAAGGCTGGATTGACAATTGCCTCTTTTGGATTAGAACCACTCCCACCAGTCTCTGAAGATTTACCAATAACAATTCCTTTCGAAATTGGTCTTGCAATTGGCATTGTTGTTACAACAGTTGAAGTAACCAGTTCAAAAACTATTACTGGTTTTGTTGTTGGGATTTTCGAAGAAAAGACTTTTCCCACAACTTTCGCATCTTCTCCACTAGTCTTCGACTCACTAGTTTTTCTTTCTCCCCCTTGCACCCCTGTGAAAACAGGTGGGGCAATCGTTGTTGGAAGAAGACTTGATATGCGAAAAAGAGGAGCAAGTTGCTTGTTAAGCAACCAGCCTGTCAGAAATTTCTTTTAACTCCTTGAGCAACTTAGGCACTTCCTCAAAGCTTGCACTTTCGGATGTTGAAATTTGAGTTAGTTGAGGACTCAAACTTTCATACAACTTAACAAAACATGTGACTGCATCACAAATGATATCAACCTTTTGATTTAATGATGCATAATCTTGTTGAACAGTGACAATTTCTTTTTTCATATCTTCACGAAGTTCGTGAATCTGCAAATTTACATCCTCCCTGACCTTCTTCACTTCTTGCACAAAAAGAACATGCCTTTCCTTTGCGACATTCTTCAAATTTTTCACATCACTCGTAAACATTGAATTTTGAGATTTGATCCGAAGTTCATTATTATGATCATTATAATCAACCTTCTCCAGAATTCGAGACTCAGAGTGAGTAATCATTCCAGATACTTTGCTAACCACTCTGGCTTCGAGCATTTTCAACATTGAATCAACCTCCAAACTAGAAATAGATGAACCACCCCATAGATCTGCTTGAGATTTAATTATTGAATTCAATTTTTGATTCAGAATTTTGAACTGCTTCATGGTCATCAACATATGATCGGGAAACTGTTCTTCTTCTTCATGAAATTCCAGTTTATCAAACATACCACCAAACCCCTCATTATCAGTCTTTGTCTCCATAAACACGGTTTCTTGAACATGTGAAATTGGTTTGGGTGGCTCAGTAGATTGTGAAGAAAAAATAGAAGTAAAGGGTTGATCAAGAATGTGTTCGAATGTTGGGGAATATGTGGTTGAAGTAAGAGGAGTAGTAGATAATGGTAAAGAAACAATACGTTCAAAAGGAGCAGAAGTAACGTGACCTTGAGCTTCATTTTTTGAACCTCCTTCACCCATATCGACATTTGCATCCGTATCAGATACGTGTGCAGGGATGCCTGAAGTTCGAACCACCTCATAAACTGATTTGGCAATCGAACCTTCGGGTGGTATGATGACTGTCTTCTCAGTAGTGGAACTTTCTGTGAGATGAGTGAACTCTGGAGTTTCTGGAATTCTTTCATCATCATCTTCTGTTGACTCAGTAGAAATCACAAGTTTTCGAGTCTTCTTCTTCTTCTTCTTTGACAATCGTTTGGCCATATCCTCAGCCCTTCGTTTCTTGGACACCGGAGAAATAGGTGCTGGCACTTCTCGAATTAACACACCTTGATGAGTGATTTGAGGTTTTCGAACCACTTTGTGTGTAGGAGACTTGCTTTTGTGAGTGGACTTCATTTTGATTCTTCGAAACATTCCAGTCTTCGAAGGAATGATTACATTCTCTTGTGATTCTTCAAGAATGGGTTCAATCACTTGAGTCTCAGCAACAGATACTTCAACGGTTTCAGACTTTTTCTTTGGAGATTGCAAATATTTCGAATCCTTGATTTGCTTTTCAGAAGAAGCAGGTTTAGACTTCTTTGATCGTTTAGACTTCTTTTCTTCCCTTGGCAACAATATCCCAGTCTGAACAGACGAATCAATTGTTTGTAAATATGCTACCAAAACTGAATTCGTAGGATCAACTCTTTTAAGCATCGCATTTGGAATACGAGCAACAGTTGGAAAATCATCAACATTATCTATTACTTCCTTCGGATAGTGGTATGATTGAAAGACAACTTTTTCTTCATCATTTGGTACCAAAATCCCTTCCTTATTATAAAAATATTGCAAAATCAGGCTCCAGTATCGTGCACACGAAATACCATGAATAGCATTCGTATGTTCTACACCCTTTTGGAATTCCTTCCATAATTGTGTAGAATAGTCCACTTGAAGATCATAATATATGCCAGCAACCATGGCATAAACCTCCATTCTTCCTTTGTCTAGACCAACTGTTCTCCCAGTCAAACATCGTAGAAAAATACCAAATAAGAAATTCCATAGTCGTGGAAGACCAGATTTCTTAAAATCACTAATCTTGGACAATGGTGGCTGATATCCCATCTCATTAAACATGTAGACGATTTGAGGAAATGTGAAATGAACATATGGAGGCGAATTCGGAATAACAAGAATTTGGCAAAAGAGTTTCTTGGATAATCTGACCTTTTTATCATTCACCAAATGAAAAGTTATCGTATCAGAAGCTTTGTTGTAAGTAGCAGTTGATCCTGCTTGAGAAAGCCAGGACAACGGAATAGAGAAAGAATTGAACATCACCATAGATAAAACAGAGTTCTTCAAGGCAACGATGAGCATCTTCAATTCTTCCGGGTTTTGAGAAACTTCACCCTCCACGTAATAGTTAGTTGGTTGAATCTTCATTATTGGTATGGAAGAAGCATCTTCAGTGGTATGAGAATCAACATGAGCAGAAGTCGCCATTGTTAGGGTTTGAAGATAATAATGAACAGAGAATTTGTGAAATTTGCTTTTTGATCGAGTAAACTGACAATGAACCCTTGAATCCCCTTTTATATGTAACCCTGAAGTTTGAATTTGAAGCGGGATGTGTATTTAATGATATCCGACGTGGCACCTTGAAAGTCGGACCATTACTGCGGAAAAATAGCCATGCGTCAAAAAGTAGCTGTCACATCACCTTGAAAACCAGACAGAATACCATACGTCATTTATAAACAGGCTGTCTTGTTATCCCCAAGAGTATTGTAGCCGTCAGAACACTTCGAATGGAAGCAAGGCTCTTTCACTTTTGGGATGAAAAGCGAAGTCATACGGCAGAAGTTTGAAATCATCAGCCTAAGTTGGTATTACTCAGAGCCTCAAGGATTTCGTGAGTGCAGTGTTCCAAAGAATATAGACGAGAAACAAAAATAAGAAAAATATAGGATATTGTGATGTCAAACCATTGACACAAAAGCAGATAAAATCCCGAGCAAAGATTACTTCATTAATCATTAAGAGAAATGATCAATAACTTGTGTGGGTTCCCGTGAATTACAATCGAATACTTGTTGATAAGTATCGAAGGGCTTCTTTTATAATGCTTCGTGGGTAGTTCAAAAATTTCGTTACATGTCATCCTAAACATAAGGTGAGAAATTGTAACATAAATTACTCGTTTGACCAGTGTAGTCAGTGACAAGTTGGCTTTGATAAATTTTGAAATGACAAGGACATTCGAATGAAACTCACATGGAAATCATATTCAAGAAAAAATTTGTGTGCAGAATCTTGTTGGGTAACAAACATCGTGGGTTTCGAATGTTTGATCAAGACCACTCATTCGAAATGAATATTATTTGGAGTTTCGAATTTTGATACAGAAACAAAAGTTTCGTGAAAATCTGGAACTTAGTTCCCCGTCAATTCATTAAAAAGGTAATGAAAATTGAGTTTCACTTTCATCACGGTCTCATGATGTCAGATCATAAACACATAGTTTTGATATGTATAAGTCTCGATGGGTTTGATCAGAGACCTCTCGGACATATGTCTTCGTGTGTGATTGTGTAAGAACTTTATGGATGAAAAAGATTGGTGAAAGACAGGAAAAGTACCTCTGTTATATTTGGACCAAACAGTAAACTCTTAACTCATTTTGAGAAGAGTCAGGTAGCTCAGAGACTAATGTGAATATTAGCCTGATTGGGAAGAAATTTTCGTATGAAATATTTCATTAAGGCTTTCATATACACACATTGAGTCATTGCAGGCTTTGGTCAACATGCAGCAGCATGGTTCTAGGGACAACTTAACTAGTTCAATTGAAGAAAAATTTATCGATTCATACGAAAAATGTACCTGACCCTAGAACTGCAAGCATAAGCCACTCTGTGTCTTCAAGATTATCGGCAACAAAATACTAAAAAAAAAGAATCAAAATATTTTTGTTGTTTTGAGTTTTCGAAAATAAAGACAGAACAAACGAAAATCTTTTTGTATTTTTGAATTTTCGAAAATAAATGACAAAACAAACGAAAATCTTTTTGGATTTTTGAATTTTCGAAAATTAAATGACAAAACAAACGAAAATCTTTTTGGATTTTTGAATTTTCGAAAATTAAATGACAAAACAAACGAAAATCTTTTTGGATTTTTGAATTTTCGAAAATTAAATGACAAAACAAACGAAAATCTTTTTGGATTTTTGAAATTTCGAAAATTAAATGACAAACAAACGAAATCTTTTTGGATTTTTGAATTTTCGAAAATAAAAAGTACTTGTTGCAAAAATGCGAAATTTGATCATCCCCTTGTAAGTGACAAATGTACGAATTCGAAGGGGTCGAAGCTTTGACTATGAACAGTAACCTCTGAATGTTGACGGATATTGCTTTGTCTTTCAGTCAACGCCTCTAAATCAGTCCTTATCATGCATCATTCTTCTTTTTCGCATGGAACAGAATTTCCATCGATCATTCCAAGTCCCTCTGTAATTCTCACAAGGGATTTTTCATCTAAAGGTTTCGTGAAAATATCAGCTAACTGATCAGTTGTTTTCACGAAATGTGCTTCAATATTCCCATCCTCCACGTGATCCTTGATGAAATGATAACGAAGAGCTATATGTTTAGTCTTCGAATGCTGCATAGGATTATGACAAATTCTTATTGCACTTTGAGAATCACAATATAATGGAATCTTTTTCATATTTATTGCATAATCACGCAATTGACTTTGGATCCATATTATTTGTGAAGTGCAAGCAGCAGCAACCACATATTCTGCTTCAGCTGTTGAAATTGATACACATGTTTGCTTTTTCGACTGCCAGCTCACCAATTTGCCATCAAGAAATTGACATCCACCACTTGTGCTCTTTCGATGAAGATTACAACCACCCAGGTCTGCATCCGAATATGCTTGTACAAAGAACCCGGTGTTCGAAGGATACCACAATCCTAACGAAATTATTCCTTTAAGATAACGAAATATATTCTTCACAGCAGTGAGATGTGGTTCTCGTGGATTTGACTGATACCTAGCACAATTACATACAGAAAACATGATATCAGGTCTACTTGCTGTAAGATAAAGTAATGAACCAATCATGCTCCTGTAAAGAGTTAGGTCAACTGCATGTTTATCTAATGAAGGTGTCAGCTTTATGACAGTTGCCATTGGAACTCGTAACTTTGTGCTATTCGTCAATCCCAACTTTTCAAGAAGATTCTTCGTATATTTCTCCTGATTAATAAAAATCCATTCTCTGTTTTGACGAATATTCAAACCAAGAAAATTATTGATTTTGCCCATCATGCTCATTTCGAACTTACTTTTCATCAAATCTTCGAATTCTCTAGATAAAGCAGGGTCAGTTGAGCCAAAAGTAATATCATCAACATAAATTTGAACAAGCATTAGATGAATCCCAACTTTCTTTCGAAATAATGTGGGATCAACAGATCCTTGTTTAAATTTAGATTGTTTCAAAAATGAAGTAAGAGTTGCATACCATGCTCGTGGTGCTTGTTTCAAACCATAAACTGCCTTATCTAAAATATAAACATGATTTGGAAATTCTTCGTTAATAAAACCTGGGGGCTGTTCCACGTAAACAGTTTCTTCAAGCTCTCCATTTAGAAATGCACACTTCACGTCCATTTGATAAACATCAAAATCTTTGTGAGCTGCATAAGCCAGAAATATACGAACCGCCTCGAGTCTTGCGACAGGGGCAAAAGTTTCTTCATAGTCGATTCCTTCTTGTTGTGAATAACCTTTAACAACAAGTCTGGCTTTTGTTTCGAACAATATTTCCATCTTTGTCGGTTTTATTTTTGAAAATCCATTTTAACCCGACAATCGAAACATTTTCAGGTTTAGGAATTAATCTCCAAACCTTGTTCCGTTCAAATCCAGACAATTCAGATTGCATTGCAACAACCCAATCTGAGTGTTCCATTGCAATCTTAACTGTTTTTGGTTCAATTTTAGATATAAAAACAATGAAAATACAAAATTCTTGATGAGTATTCAATACCTCATTCTTTGCACGAATTTAAGCTCTTGTTAAAACTCCCTCTTGTGGATTCCCAATTACTTCATCCTTCGGATGATCTCTTGTCCACTTTTCCATTGGCGGATATGCTGGATCAAATTCCAAAGGTGCATCATTATATATATCTTCATTTTCTGAACCTGCAATCGAACAAACATCATCTAAATCATCATTATTCTCAATGTTTTCTAAGTGCTCCCCCTCAACATTATGCTCCCCCTCAACATTATCATTCACTCTTCCATTCTCCCCCTCGAAAGAATGTTTTTCCTCAACTAGAGTATTCGAATCCAATTGCTCCCCCTCCACTGGATTGTTTTGCATACTTTCGCTTTTCTCTGGAGAATTTGATGTTGAATCATCAGTAGGCTTTGTGAGTTCAGAGATATGATTATCATTTGCATGTATTTCAGCATTAACAGCATGATCTGAAATTCCAAAAATTAAATCATAATCAACATCTAATGTTTGTGAGGATTCAGATTCATCTTGTATTTTTGTCAGAATAGGATGATTTTCAAACTGTGATGTTGTTTGTTTAATGTAGTAATCATCAAATGTAAGATTAAAAGTTTCTTCAACTCTTTGTGTTCTTTTGTTCAACACACGATATGCGACTAAATTATGCGAATATCCCAAGAAAATCGCTTCATCTGCTTTAGCTTGAAATTTCGTAAGATTATCCTTGAGATTCATAATGAAGCATCTGCATCCGAAAACATGAAAAAATTTGACGTTAGGTTTTCGATTGTTGAGAATTTCATATGGAGTAATGTTAAAACGACGATGAATGAAAGATCTATTTTAAGTACAACATGCGGTGGATACGGCTTCAGCCCAAAGGTACTGTGGAAGATTCGCATATGCCAACATAGTCCTTGCCGCTTAGCATAGATACCTATTTCTCGGTTCAATAACACCATTTTGTTGTGGTGTGTATGGAGATGAAAAATTATGCGAAATTCCTTTGTCTACCAAAAATGAATCAAGAACATTGTTCTTAAATTCAGTTCCATGATCACTCTTAATTTTTCAAACAATCTTCTTCAATGTTGTTTCCATCTTTTTGATAAAGTCAATCATGATTTGTGCAACTTCGGATTTAAGCCTGAGAAAATAAACCCACGTAAATCTGGAAAAATCATCAACAATAACTAAAATGTACCGTTTCTTGTTGAGAGTTGAAACAGTCGAAGGACCACACAAATCAATATGTAAAAGCTCCAGAGGTGCGGAAATTTTTGAATCTATTGTAATTGGATGACGTTGTTTATGTTGCTTGCCAACTTCACAAGCTGCACATAAAGAATCATTGTCAAATTTAAGTACAGGTAAACCTCTTACCAGATCTTGTACCACAAGCTTATTGATGTTTCGAAAAGTGAGATGAGAAAGTCTTCGATGCCATAACCAACTTAAATCTGCTGTTGCTTTCGAAAGAAGACATATAGCAGGTTTCCCTACTATCGGATTGATATCCAAAGTGAACATGTCACCTTTCCTTTTGGATTTTAGTAACACTTCTTTTGTGTTGACATTCGAAATAACACTTCCTTCTTCGTTAAAAAGAACTTGATTGCCAGTGCCCACAACAAGTTGAGAAACACTTATCAAGTTATGTTGAAGACCTTCAACATACGCCACACGATTCACTGTGAATTGTCCATTCGTGATCTTCCCATATCCTTTGACTTGACATTTTTTATTGTTCCCAAACTTCACTACTCCAGCATTTTTAAGACTTCGAATATCACGTAAATTCTCCTTCTTCCCAGTCATGTGACGAGAGCAACCACTATCGATGTACCACTTGTTATCATATTGCTCGTCACATAGTACCTACATTCAATGGAAAAATTTAGGTACCCAAGGCTTTTTGGGTCCTTGGAAATTAGATTTCAATTTCGAATGCAATGAAGAACTTTTAACCCAATCACAAACTTTTGTTTTGAGACTATCAATTAAGTTTACATCTTCATTTAAAGGAACTGAAACATAAGTTTTTGATGGTTTCGAATGTTCACTGACATTACCCTTCGAATTCTGAGTTTGTGAATGAACATTCTTTGCTTTTATTACTGGTTTCAAAGCTTTGACTGAAATGTTCGAATCCTTAGATGAAGAACTGCCATTTGATGAATTATTCATATACTTTTCATATGCTTCGTGAATTTGCTCCTTTGAAAATGTATTTGACTGATACATATTTTCTTTGCCTTCAAGCCAATGATCAATGTTCTTCCTTGACGTTATTCCTTTTTCTCGTGAAGTTGTCATAGTTTCTATCTTCGTTTGATTTGGAAAATTTGGCTTTTGAGGAACAAAATCAACTTTTGGATTTGTTATAAAAGATTTAACATATGATGTAGCAACTGTTGATTTAAAATGTTGACGTTGAAAGAATTTTTTATTTGGATTTGAGTTATTTGAAAATTTTCTTGGAATATTAGTTTCTGAAACTTTCGAAAACCTTGGTTGATTATTCTCTTCAGACTTTGAATGATTTGATTGAGATGAATGTTGAGGTTTTGTTGAAAAAGATGAATTTTTAGCTTTGAAAACATTTTTGGGTGATTGTGATTCAGACACCTTTTGAGACTCAACATTTTGCCAAAATATTTTCGTTCTTGCTTGTCTTTTTGAAATGTTGTTTTCCTTCGAAAATTTGTCAATTTGATCTTTGAATTCCTTGGAGTTTAATTTGACAACTTTTTCACATTCCTTTTCAACTTGTTTTGAATTCTCTTTTTCAATTTTTGATTTTTCAACCCATTTTCTTTGTGGTTTTTGACGTTGGAAAACATACAAATTTTTTGTTAAGTTGTTTTCAACTGTGCTTTGATTTGCGAAAATGCCTTCATCAGTTGTTTTTGAATTATCCTCTTCAACTAACTTCTTTAATTATGGTTTGATTTTGTCAACATTTCCAGTAGTTACAAAAACTTGATTTGGAAAAATGACATCATCTGTACATTTGAAATTTGGATACACCACTGTATTCGTTTCAAGATAGTGTTCACCTTTTTCATTCATCACTTTTTCGAACTTTTGTGTATCACCATACACCTGATCAACCACTATTCGTGGATTTTATTCTTCCTTTGAAGATTTCTTTTCCTTCGAAATTTTCTATTCATCTTCATCATCACTATCATCAGTTTGACTGTCTTTGATATCCACGAAGTTCACATCACTAACTTTCGAAGTTGAGGGTATATCAGTTTCATTTTCAACCATCAAATCCTTAATTTTTTCTTTCCCTTTAGATATTGATGCAACATTAATAACAGACAACTGAGAACAATCAACATCTTCAAGTTCACTAATTTCACTAATATTGTCAGAATTATCTTCAATATCAGCAAAATTAGATTGAGAATCAGATGTTGAATTCTCAGTCTTTTTCAAAATTTGAATTTGTTCAGTTTTAGTCAAAGTATCATTCACGATGTTAACTAATTCATTTGCATCAAGACATTCATCAATTTTGACAATTCCATATTTATATCTATCATCATGAACTTTGTCAAAATCAACTATTATTTGCTCACAATCATACGAAATATAATCTACCTTAGCTCTTTCGAATGCTAGAAAAGGTAGTAATTTTCTATGTTGCTCTTTACTTATGTCACTTGAATGATGTAAATCAGATAATTTGCCATAAAGTCTTTTCGCAGAATTACAGTAAATGTTTCTTTGTGCTAGCAAAAGTTTGACATCACTCGTTAAAGTATCTCTATCACACATAATGTTTGTAATTTGTAATTCCAAACATTCAATTTTGCTTATTTTCATGTCTAATCTCTTTTTGGTCTCTAACAACTCCATGGACAATTTGTTGGCCTCATTACTAGCAGACACAACAATTGAATCAAAATAAGTAACCGTTTCATCAAAAGATATTAGTTCAGAATCATAAACATGAGTAGGAATATTAAAAGATTCGAGAATTTTACGTACCTTTGTTGTCATTGGAGATTTGTCAGCCGCTTTGGATACGAAGCATCGTCCCCTCACTTCGAATTCCTCATCATCTGAGTCCTCCTCCATTTTCGAATACAACGCTCCATGTTTCGGATTTCACATTTCGTCATCATCTGATCCAGATGACCAGATTTGATAAGTTCCATCTTCATCCTAATGCTCACCCTTTGCAACCAATGACAAATTCTTTGCCTTAGCACGAACCTCCTCAAGCCTCTCTGCATAGTATGCCTCATCTTTGACTTTATTCTTCCTCTCATCCTTCTTTCGAAGCATACAATCATTTGCAAGATGATTCGCACCGTTGCAATAATGACAATCTATTCCAGCATCACCTTTCAGCTTCTTCTCACCCTTTCCTTCAGCTATCTTCGACTCTTTCTTCTCAACTTTCTTTTTCTCCTCAACAACATTTTTACTCACAGAACTTCCTTTCTCATCAGCAAGCTTAGTCTTCGAATTGAACGGCTTTTTGAAAAATTTCTTAACACGATTATTCGAGTAAAATGCTATTGCTTCATCATCCGAATTCATGATGAATCCTTCTTCTTCCTCATAATCACCATTTTCAGCTTCTTTCTCCGAAATCTTTGACACAAGAGCTAATGGACCTCCCAAATTCAGTTTCGATTCCTCAGCAATTTCATTTACCTCCATTTCGTGTGTTTTCAACTGATTGTACAAATCATTGAGAGTTGATGTATCAAAACTTTGTTGATTCTTCACCATCATACTCACACTTCTCCACTCTTTTCGAAGCCCCATTACAAAGCTGGGATTGAATTCCATTGAAGTCCTGGTAATTCCATAGCGATTGCAACGATAGATTAACTCGTTCAGACGATCATAGTAAACTTTAATTGTTTCTCCTTCTTTTTGTTTGAAATCTTTTAGTTCAACCAAACACTGTTTGACTGAATTGATTTTTGTTTTCTCACTTCCTTGAAACTTGTCTTTTAGATTGTTCCATACCTCCTTTGCAGTTGTACAACTTCTAACGTAATTGTACACAACTGGAGGTAAAGCACCTCGCAGTTCGCTCATACACCTCTTCTCCAGTTTCTTCAGACGATCAGATTGATTATCAACTCCAGAATTTGTAGAAGATGATCCAATTGGTTGAACATTCACTGGAACATTGACATTTCCAGTGATACATGACCATAATTCTTCATCCAAACCATTCAGATAATCCTGCATACGATCAGCCCACTGATCATAGTATTCAGGGATTAGCATTGGAATATTGGTTGATAAACCTAACAGATGAGAAAACGAGGTCATCGAATTGAAATTGAAACTCGCCATTGTTGTACGGAAGATGATTTTGAGAAGTTTGAAAAGATTTGAGAATTTGAAAACAAACTAGATGAATCAGATTGAATTGATGAGAATAACACTCGATTCAACTATTCAAATGCAGAGTCGAATCACAGACTAAGATCTAGACAATTTTTCACTTTCAAAAAGTGCAGAAACTTTTGAATCAAAAAGTTGATTCAAAAACTTTTTGAACAACGTGAAAATCAGATCAGAGATACGATTCATGCTCTGATACCAATTGATGAACCAATGAATCGAGTATTGAATTAATCAGAGTATGAATTCAAGTATGAATGCAAGATTGAACACCAGATGTAAATATGATCTTGTTTCAGCTTGATTTATGCTTTCGAATGTTTACAGAGAAAATAGACAGGTCTATAAAAACTCTTATCTAACTCTAGTAAATAACCCCTATTTATAGGGAACCGAAAGCATACAAAAAATATACTAAGGCATTGACTCTAAAGCTTCGAATAAAAGCGCCCTAGTAAAATATATTACAAAGCATTCGAAGAGTACAAAATATATTTCGACTAATTACAACAATTCGACTCTTACACAGTTCACTTAAAATTAAAAGAAAAACAGAGATTTTGCGATTCAACATTAGCTAAATATATCTCATTTGCCACTCTAATGCTCCAGCGTACCGCCAGCAGTCGGTACGCCTAATCATAAGTTATTATATAGCAAAAAGGTATAATCATATATGATATACATGTTTATGTTGGATTAGTGTCTAAGTCCATAACTATATTTGGTATGTACTTGACCCGGTTTAGCATGGTTCTTTTGGGTTGCCTTCACCAAAGCAACTGCACAAGATGATTTATAAAGAAAAAGGATATTGTGGTTTATTAATATATTATAAGAATAATATATTAAAAGAGAAATCATATTTATTTAATTAATATTGGTTAAATAATTAATTAATAATTAATTATTGTGACTAAAAGAGATTGGTTAAATATAGGGGACTGGAACTGCAATTATAAGATAATTGATTATGGGCTGAGAATCCTTATGGATTAGGGAATGGACGAAATTAAGGTGGCGTCGATCTTGAGTTCGTCCAAGGAGGCCTTATTCTGGAAGGTTCTGTGGACTGCTTAAGGCCTAAGCTATCCAATTAGGGTTTTGACTAAAACCCTAGCAGCTCAAGTATAAAAGGACCCCTAAGGCATTGGAAATCGGCCACTTGATCCCTTGGAAGTTTGGAGCCGATTTCTAGCCTCTCATCCTCTCTCCTAAACATCATCCTCTTGCCTTGGTGTTTGTAAGCCATTAGAGGCATTGCATTTGAGGTGCTTGGTTCTCGTAAGCATTGAAGATTCAAGTTTCATACTACAATCAAGAGGTAATATTCTTACTTGGTTATTCATATAGATCTCAAGTTTTGTAGTATGCTAGATAGGGTATTTAAGTATTGGATGAATTACATGTTCAATAGAGAAACCTAGATCCAAGCTTTAGGGTTTTGCATGAGCACATAGGACTGTTCTTTTGCTCTAAACCCATCAATGGTATCAGAGCCTTGCTTGGTTTCTATTGTATTTGATGCATTGTATGGTTGTTCATTACTTGAATTTGATTTTTTTGGCCTTCTGTCTGACAGACTCGTCGAGTCCGAATGAGGACTTGCCGAGTCGGATGAACTCGACGAGTCCAGTAACGACTCGGCGAGTCGGGCAGTCAGACAGAGGAAATTTCGGGATTTTGCTTATTTTGAGTTGGGATAAATGCCATAAGTGTTTCTAATTGATAAAATCCGGATTTTATTGATTCTAGATGATTATCTTTGTCAAAATAAAAGATTTTGGTCATTTACTTAAATAATTATTACCTTATTTGATAAATGTTAATTATTTGAATTATTTAATCAATTATCATGCATGCAATTGGATTAGGTCAAAATTAGATAATCACCAAATTAATTGTTTTATTGTTTATTTGAATTTTGATCTAGATACTTTTGAAATGTTTCAAAACTTTCCCTCAAGTTTTGGAATTTAAATTTTTTATTAAAAGTATAATTTTGAAATAATTAAATTCCAAACCCTAGAATTTTACAAGTTTAAAATTCACCTCTATACTATTAGAATATTATAAGAATAATTATTATATATGTACAAGTTAAATGCTAGTCTTGCCGTTAGTAGGCCTCATTCACGAAGCCGATCTATAAGGGGGTATAAGGTTATGGCCTATGAAATGGCCATTTAATGGGTGTCCACTCTCACCCACCGCTTCCTTCATTGGTGGAGGGTCGTTAGCTGAACGGGAAGGATAGGGAAACCTAATTCCTTATTAAAAGTATAATGAGTAATAAAGTAACTAAATGTTTTTATAAAATTCTCAATCATAGTTACTTTTAGGAAAAATGTGAATTTGATGCTATTCGATGGAATCACACTCTGTACCCTTGCTAAGACGTTAGTGGAGCGTGTGTGGTTAACCGACACACTAATATGGCTCTAAGAAAAGGTCGAAAAGGGTGACTTGTTGTTTGTCATAGATCAATGGAGCGTATGTGGCTAACCGGCACATTGATTAGGTGACTATAATATCGAGCGCACCAAGTACATTTGCACGGTTATTCACACCTTGTTTGTGATCCTCGGTATCCCAGACACAAAATTGAAGGGTATATTGAGATTTAAACATGCCATTGAAAAGTTCAATGAATCTCAAAAGATCTAGGAGTTTCAATACATTTAAAACTTAATTACCTTTTGTTTGTCATGGTGGAAATTAGTGAATCATCATTCACTTACCTTCAAATTATTTTCAATTTAAATTACGGCATCCCTCTTTTAAGTTTAAATAATGTTGTTGGATCCTATCCCTAATTTCTCATTTGGTTGTTTAATTGGGGATTCTTAGCTAATCAAACTTTGTCCATTTGCTTTTCAGATGTCGAACTCAAACAACGCTCAACGCTTGAACTCTTCCGGCTCATTCTCACTCATGAATTTGTGTGGGAGGGTAATCTTCTATGGGAACAATTTTAATGATTGGATCCGTAACATAAGGATGGTTACCCGTTACGAGGACAAGGAATATGTCCTCGACAAGGAGTTGAAGGAGATAAACCTCGAAATTGCTACTCCTGAGGAGATTGCTGCTTATAAAACCCACGAGCATGATGCTACAAAAGTCCATTGCATCATGCTCGCTACCATGACCGCAGAACTCCAAAAGTCCTACGAGTTCTTCTACCCCTACGAGATGCATCAAGATTTGATGGATGGTACCATCAAAGCACGAGGCAGGAGAGGTACAAGATCATCACTTCAATGATCACTACCAAGATGAGGGACAAAGAGTCTGTCACTGCTCATCTCCAGAAGATGCAAATATATGTTGACCACCTGCAGAAGTTAAATGTGGACTTCAATGAGGAGCTGGCGATTGACATAATTCTTAACTCCTTACCTCCTTGCTACAACCAGTTCCGCATGACCTACCACATGAACAAATAGGAGGTCACATTGAGCAAACTTCAAGGGTTGTTGAGGACTGCTGAGAGCAACCTCAAGGATAAATATGTTGCATCAACTCCTACTGTTGCCCCAGTTTTGGCTATTGGGCAAGGGAAGGGTAAGAAGAGGAAGGCTCCATCAAAGAGCCAACACAAGGGAAAGTCCCATGATGGCACCTCTTCTAGTGGAACCAAGGCTGGTCCCGCTGCACCCACCTCAAACCCAAAGGATGCAGAGTGCTATCACTACCACGACATAGGGCATTGGAAACGAAGCTGCCCGAAGTACTTGCAAGATATCAAGGATGGGAAGATCAAGCCGTCCTTCGCAGGTATTTACACTATTCAATCTAATGATTCATCACATGCTATTTCTTGGGTACTTGATACAAGATGTGGTTTTCACATTTGTTCTGATTTGCAGGGCCTAAGAAGAAATAGGGATGTGGAGCATGGGAAGATAAACTTAATCATGGGGAACAGAAGATCTTCGCATGTCACCAAGATTGGAGTTTACTCTTTAGTGCTTAGTAATGGATTAGGACTAGATTTGAATAACGGTTGCTATTCGCCAGAAATGGCAAGAAACATCATTTCTTTTCATGGTTTGTATAGACAAGGATTTAGATATTCATTTGATAATGAAAAGGGTTCTATTAATGCTTATCTTAATGGTGTTTTCTATTTTGAAGCATTGTCTTGTAATGGAATATATGAAACTGTGATGGCTGTAGACAATTTAGGAAATGAGGTCTTGTGTGTTGATTCTTCCAATAGTTTGGACAAAGCATGCTTGTGGCATTGTCGTCTTAGACATGTCAACAATAAACGCATAGCCCAACTCCCAAAGGATTGGAGTCATTCGACCTTAGGGACGATGATGTGCGCGAGTCTTCTTTACTTGGAAAGATGGCCAAGTCACCCTTCACTGGTACTTGTGAAAGGGGTGAGGGTTTATTTGTTCTCATACACACCGATGTGTATGGGCCCTTTAGATCCACCACAAGGGATGCAAACTACTTCTATGTGACTTTCACTGATGATTATAGCACATATGGCTATATCTACTTAATCAAGCACAAGTCAGAAACCTTTGAAAAGTTCAAAGAGTTTAAGCAAGAAGTGGAGAACCAGTTGGGAAAGAAAATCAAGATGCTTCGATCGATCGAGGTGGAGAGTACCTTAGTCTTGAATTCCAGGACTACCTCAAGGAATGTGGAATCGTTTCGCAATTGACGCCACCTAGGACACCGCAGTTGAATGGTGTGGCTGAGAGGTGTAATCAAACCTTGCTAGACATGGTTCATTCCATGATGAGTCGTGCTTCGCTACCTATCTCATTCTGCGGGTATGCCTTAGAGACTGCCGCCCATATCCTTAACTTAGTCCTTACAAAGAAGGTTGCCAAAACACCTCACGAGATGTGGACAGGGAAAGCTCCCTCATTGGCACATATCGAGGTTTGGGGTTGCGAGAATTTCGAAAGACGAGAAACTCACGACAATCTCGAACCTCGTAGTGAGAGGTGTATTTTCATCGGCTACCCGCAGAAGTCCTTTGGTTATCGCTTCTATATACTGAGTGACAATGTTGTCTTCGTTGTGAGGAGAGGGGTTTTCCGAGAACGAGAACTCATAAGCCAAGGGGACTGTGGGAGGTAAATCGATCTTGAAGAGCTTCAAGAATCGAACGATGAAGGAACCTCTGACACTGGCGCACAACTTGAGCAGGAAACTCCTGTTAAACCGATTGACGAGTTCTTACCTCTTAGACCTTCCGAAAGAGTTAGTGTTCCACCCCAGTTTTATGGTTTCCATATCACTACTGAAGGGGATACGTTTATTAGTGATAGTACAATAGTAAATTTGGACGGACCTAACAGCTATAAGGAAGCCATGGCAGGCCCCGAGTCTGTGAAGTGGAAAGAGGCTATGGACAACGAGATTCAGTCCATGTACGGCAACCAAGTTTGGAATTTGGTTGACAATGTGTCAGGTCGTAAGACGGTCGGCTGCAAATGGATCTTCAACAAAAAGACTGACATGGATGGGAAATTACACACTTATAAGGCGTGATTGGTTGCGAAGGGCTTTAATCAAACTCCGGGAGTTGATTATGATGAGACCTCCGGTTGCGAAGCTAAAGTCTTTTAGGGTGATGCTAGCCATTGCTGCATTTCATGACTATGAAATATGGCAATTGGATGTCAAAACCACTTTCCTTAATGGGAAGTTGTCCGAGGATGTTTACATGAATCAGCCAGAGGGTTTTGTCGATGCGAAGCATCCCAATAGAGTGTGTAAGCTTGAGAAAACAATCTATGGGTTGAAACAAGCATCTCGCAGATGGAATCTTTGTTTTGACGAGAAAGTCAAAGAGTTTGGCTTCCTGCGAAGCGAGGATGAATCATGTGTATATGTCAAAGCCAGTGGGAGTATAGTTCGCTTCCTCGTATTATATGTTGATGACATACTGCTCAGAGGAAACGACATCCCGACCCTGCAGGAGGTTAAGTCCTGGCTTGGGAAGTGTGTCGTTATGATGGACCTCGGAGAGGCTGCCTATATTTTGGGAATAAGGATAGTGAGAAACAGGAGTAAAAGACTAATAGGACTTAGTCAGAACATTTACTTGGACAAGGTACTAAAGCGTTTTAGTATGGAGAATTCCAAGAAAGGGGAGTTACCGATCCAAAGTAATGCCAAGTTGAGTAGGACTCAAAGTCTGAGTACCAAAGTCGAGATAGCAGAGATGAGCCGAGTACCTTACGCTTCCGCAGTTGGCTCGATCATGTATGCTATGACTTGTACTCGCCCTGATGTGGCCTTCACTTTGAGCATGGTCAGCAGATATCAAAGGAACCCTGGCAGAGCACATTTGACCGCAGTGAACAATATTCTTAAGTACCTTCGGAGGACCAAGGAATGGTTTCTAGTCCTCGGTGGGAGTGATGACTTAAGAGTGTGAGGGTACAGTGACGTTAGTTTTCAGACCGACCAAGACAACTTTCGTTCACAGTCGGGCTGGATCTTTACCCTGAATGTAGGAGCAGTAACTTGGAAAAGTTCCAAGCAGGAAACCGTAGTTGATTCAACGTGCAAATCAGAATACATAGCAGTGAGCGAAGCGTCAAAGGAGGCGATATGTTGAAGAACTTCATTGGAGACCTTGGAGTTGTGCCAGCCATAATGGAGCCTATGGATATTTTCTGTGATAATGAAGGAGCGGTTGCCTTGACCAATGAACTGAGGGATCATGGTAGATCTCGACATATCGATAGGAAATATCATTTTATTCGACATTGGATGGAAGAGGGACTCCTCGTACTGAAGAGGGTATCGTCAGAGGATAACCCAGTAGATCCCCTTACGATGGGACTAAGTAGGGTTAAGCACTTGCAGCACGCTAGGAGCATTGGGACGAAGGATGATATTAGTTTAGATTAGATAGCTTCGAAACGTGTAATAGAAAAAGTGTAATTAATATTTGTTGAATAAATAAAGGAGTATTATTTATGAGTAAAGTTACTGTCTTGTGTTAATTATTTACATATTGTTTCACTTTACATGTTTTGACTCCCTGAATAATAAGATTATTCGAACAGTCCACAATCGCTTATACTTTGGGAGTAGGTATGAAAGAAAACTGTCATGAATTTGTTTGTAGACTATCTAAAGTGTATTAGACATAGCAAAGGTTTGCGGCAACGTTCATGAGTGCTTATGAATAAGATTTAAGCATTGGATTAAACCCACGCTTGCTGGCATCACTTCATGGAATTTGTCACGAGTGATCGCAAGACGATAATATCATATAGTCTTTAAACCTAGATATATGGTTTATTGTTTGCGAGTTGGTTGTGCATTGATAATGCGTAAAACGCATCAGTAACTTGATGTTATAAAACGCATTGTTGTGCATGATTCGATAAGTGAATGGTAAATGCATATAAGTCGAAGTTTATCTGTTCCTTTTATCCTAAGAGGGTAAAGCGATATCTGGGCCCCTCGATGATTTGGTTTGACTTATGTGACGGGCCCGGTCAGGACTGAATTGATGTGTTCAATAAAGTTCTATGTCATAGAAATCAGAGATCAAGAAACAAACTGCTGGACAATTAGTATGACTATGTTCCGTGTAATTGTCCGCAAGATATCTAGAACGGAGGACTGTACGATCCCTTATCTAAAGGACAGGTTACTGATAAGATCAAAGTTGACAGCAGCTTATGAGAGCTATGATTGCTAATCGGATCCTGAAGTCGTACTTGTAAATTTACTTATTAGACGTATCCAAGTGAGAGACTGTTGGATTAGTGTCTAAGTCCATAACTATATTTGGTATGTACTTGACCCGGTTTAGCATGGTTCTTTTGGGTTGCCTTCACCAAAGCAACTGCACAGGATGATTTATAAAGAAAAAGGATATTGTGGTTTATTAATATATTATAAGAATAATATATTAAAAGAGAAATCATATTTATTTAACTAATATTGGTTAAACAATTAATTAAGAATTAATTATTGCGACTAAAAGAGATTGATTAAATAAAGGGAACTGGAACTGCAATTATAAGATAATTGATTATGGGTTGAGAATCCTTATGGATTAGGGCATGGACGAAATTAAGGTGGAGTCCATCTTGAATTCGTCCAAGGAGGCCTTATTCTGGAAGGTTTTGTGGACTGCTTAAGGCATAAGCTATCCAATTAGGGTTTTGACAGAAACCCTAGCAGCTCAAGTATAAAAACACCCCTACGGCATTGGAAATCGGCCACTTGATCCCTTGGAAGCTTGGAGACGATTTCTAGCCTCTCATCCTCTCTCTTAAACATCATCCTCTTGCCTTGGTGTTTGTAAGCTATTAGAGGCATCACATTTTAGGTGCTTGGTTCTCGTAAGCTTTGAAGGTTCAAGTTTCATACTATAAAGAGATTATATTCTTACTTGGTTATTCATATATATCTCAAGTTTTGTAGTATGCTAGATTAGGGTATTTAAGTCTTGGATGAATTGCATGTTCAATAGAGAAACCTAGATCCAAGCTTTAGGGTTTGGATGAGCACATAAGACTGTTCTTTAGCTCTAAACCCATCAGTTTATACATATATGTCTAATCATAATTGATTATATATATATATATATATATATATATATATATATATATTTGTGTGTATTTTTCTGTTTATAGATTGAGTAATCATATATGATTATGGTGGTTGGTGGAAGAAGTGTTGGTGGCGGCAGAAGTGCGGTAGTATAGGTGCCAAAGATGGCAGTGATGGGGTCTGTTGATGGAAGAGGTGGTGATAGTGGTGGCAGCAGTGGCGGTGGTGGTGGTACTGAATAATCATTTATGTTTATAAGTCTCTCGTCGCGCTAGTACGCTGGAGCGCTAGAGCGGCAAATGAAAATATGCGACTGAGGTTGAATCTCATGATCTTTATTTTATTAGGAATCTCAAAGGAACCAATATATATATATATATATATATATATATATATATATATATATATATATATATATATATATATATATATATTGTTAGTGTTGTAAAAATCCTGAGTGAGCTCCGGCTTATCTGTGATTAGTCCGTAGGGGGTATTAGGCTCACTAGAAAGCGTTAAGCAATTACTCCATGTCTAGATTGTGAGTAAAATGTAGAAGCCAAGCACTTTTTAAGACTTTGAAGTAGATCTATCGCAATAGAAAGTATTGAGGCATGATTATTGTTAAAATGATCATATTAACTTATTTGTTATGATATTTGTGGTATTTAGTAACTTTGATATGATTAGGGTGAACATATTAACTATAAAACCAAACCATCACTAAATTAACCAATATAATCTAGGGATGTCAACTGGACCAAACGGAAGCGGAAATAGTTGCCCCTATCCCCACCCCCAAAATCAGTTACTTCCCCCGCTCCCGCCCCCGCCCCCCGATCCCGGCCCCGAATATCTTCATCACCCCCGATCCCCCCCCCCCCCCAGTTTAATAGGCTTAAAATTGACTTTTTTTGCTAAAAAGTTGTTATATTTTAGGCTAAAAAACTATTTTTTCATAACTTTAAAAGCTTAAAATCTAGTTTTTTTAACAACTAAAAAATTAAAAATCCAACAATACAAAACGAAAAATCCAACAAGCTAAAAAATATAAAATACAACAAATCCAACATAACAAAAAAATATACGACATCTCCAAAAATATATGATCATTTCACTATCGTATCGTCGTATGATGTGAAGTGTATGAAAGTCAAGAATCCCTAAAATTAGATAATGTATTGTCTATATATATTTTTATATTAAATATATATTTTTTATATAAATATACAAACGGGGCTCCTGTGGGAGTTCGGGACGGAAATACCCACTCCCGCCCCCGGTCCCGAGAATGAAACGAGGTTTAATCCCACTACCGCCCCCGCCCCCGAAGTTTTTAAAAAATGAATCCCGTACGGAATCGGGATCCCACGGGAACAGGATCCCACGGAAGTTTTTGACATCCCTAATATAATCGAACCACTACAAATATGGCCTTTGGGATCCTATTCTTGCTTGATCATTGGCTTGATATTTTCGCGATCTTCTCCCTCCCTTTTATAGTAGACGAACTCTCATGAGTTTGTCCCTTCCTTTTATTATGCTCTTTTGAGTTCATTGAGTGTGTACCAATAGAGGGATTCTGGTTTGATTCCGTTCATACAAACAAGGTGGCACGCACAAGCGTGCAGACATGAAGTTCGTTGGCTGCAAGAGAGGTATGTAGTTCTTCCTTTGTTTTATATTTACATAGGGTAGTAGTAGTTAATATGAAACCTAGATCCTTAGGTTGGATTAACACATAGGATGTCGTTATGTTTCTATTTCCCTGATAATGTGTTTAGATGCACAGAGAACCTACCACTAAGGACTTGATGATGGAAAAATGTGAAGATATAAAAAGATGATGTGATGGAGATGATCTTCAATAACAACAAAGGGTTATTACTCAATTACAATTATAGACTACTATCGAATAACATAATTATGTAATATAATGTGGAAAAATTAACTACTTAAGAATGATTAGAGTATATAGTTCATTGAAAAATAGAAATGAAGAAATGACCATTGTGATGTTAGGAAACTATCACTCAATAGCGAAGTGATGGGCTTATCCATAACAGATGTAAGTAAAATAACAACGAGAAGGTGTATAGAGACATGACATTTGTATTTTTATGGGAAGAAGAGAATGCGTAAGTTCTACATATGGAAGCTTGTACGACAAGAGAAACGAATACATGAAGAACTCAAACAGTACGATCTTTGTTCTCTAATGTGCAATTTTTTAAAACACTTGACTTTGCATTTCATTTGAAATTATAGGAGCATATAATATATGAGACTGGAAGAGGATGTTAGCGAAATTAGAGTTAACATATTCTTAGTAATGGAGACGATCTATCTGACTAATAGGACTGTATGTGCTTAATTATGTATCTTATCTTGACCTTAGAGATGATATATGAAAATCCTGAAAAAAAAAAACAAAAAATGAAGGTATTTAATTTAGATAATTATATATTATATAAATATATTAATACATAATGCACTTATGCATAATTCAAGTATTGGTTTCTACTTTTGGCTTCGGGGCTGGGTTTGGGGGTGATTAGGCGGTATTGAGCCATTTTCATGCATGTTGGACATGTGTTGCAATCTCCTACCTTCTAGTGGGTTTGTTTTTTAGGATATTGCGTGTTCCTTTCGATTCTTCTCATAATCGAATCTGTTTTTACTCATAGGACGGTGGAGGGAAAAGGAAGATGATCGAGGAGGTGGGAAAAAAAGGCGATGAAGAAGTTGATTGCAATATTCCAATGACCTTGTAATCATATCACCGTCTCCTTCTCGCTATTCTTTCACTCAACACTTATGGATTTTGTTATTTAATCCATTCAGGGCGTTCTCTTGAATTCAATCATACCTTTAAAACATTTCGTGACTATTAGACCAACTGCTAAACCACTACAAGGAATGCATCATAACCCCTGGTAATTATCGGTAATCAAAATCTTGATGTCATTGGTCTGAATTGATGAAGGAATTACTAAAACTTACTTCTTTGTGGAGATAAATCTCTTGAAATTGGCTACAACAGAAAATATATATACACTGTACTGATTTTCGGTTATTTGAAGCAGTCTTGCAGCCTCTTATCACGATTGATTGTGGTTTCTTCCATAATTGAACGTCAAGCCCCACTACCATCAACTAATTTGGTTAGGGGGAGACAAAGAGCGAGGGAGGAGAAGGAAGAATTTAGGAGCAGGTAACCCCTGTTTCCACCATTTGTTTCTCCATTTCATAAGCTTTTGGTGTTTTTGAATCCTATTGATATTAATTTAACCTTTACATGAGGTGTGAAATACCTATTTTATCATAACTTACTGTTTATTTGTAACATCTCGTTTATTAAATAAAAAAATGGATAAAATTAATAAACGAATAGTGGCCCTAAATGCGGAATAATTTAGCAAGGTGTTGTTGTTGGGGGTTAAAACGTAATTCCCGGATTAGTTTGTAAAGAATTTTGGATGTTGAAGATGGTTTGGTAAATTCTGGATTTAAATTCAAATAAAATATTGAAAGAAGGGGCTGAATGGTAAATATTGGATTAAAGTTGAAAAGATTTTACGGAGGCAGGGGCTAAAGTGTAAGTTTTGGATTTAAATTGAAGCAAATGTTGTGGGGAGGGACTAATGTTGGATAAACGAATTAAAACTTGAATGGACACGAGATTAAACCTGGTACCACCCTTCCCTCTCATGGATCACCCAAAACCCTAGCCCTAAGGGTGAAGCAGCCACCACCACCTTGGAAGTGTTCTTCAGCCGCCGCCGTGAGTAACCTCCCCGACCACCGCAGATTCGCTGATGTGAACAACCAATGCAGCCGTCTCCGTCCCATGCTGCACCGAGCCGCCGAGCATTTCGACTACTCTTCCCTTCCGGTGAAGTAAAGTGATCGCCATTCCTACGCTGCCTTCTTCTTCTGCCTTCTGTCGTCATCTACAGACGTGCCACGTCTGTCACCGGCGCTACTCCGACTACCCTTCGCGATCTCCTACCCATCAGACGCCAACGTCGCCGCTGTAGCGAGTTCCTCCATCGCCGTCTTCCTCCTCCATGTCCGATGTATTTCAATGCTTTTGACGTGTGTTAGTTGGCCGAAGAATGAGAAAAACCACCATGGCTGCCAACCATGGTGGTTGCCGCCCCCTGCCACCACTTTCTATCGCAACCAGCCACCGTGAAGGGTGGTCGTGTGTGTGATTTATTGTGTTTAATTGTGGGTTTGATGGTATTATGTAGAATGATTCATGTTGGCCGGATTAATCAAGGGAAAAAACCACCGCCACCACCGTGAGGTGGTGGCTGCCGTCGTGTGCCGCCATCGACCACCACTGCCCGAGGTGGCAGTGGGTGGTGCTCGATTTAATGAGACCCTAATTGACCTAAGAGCCTAACCATTTGACCAATTGTCATGTGCTTGGGTTAGAAACCCTAATTAGGGTTTAGAAAACCCTACTTTTAGATAATGTTAGTTTTTGATTGTCGGGACCCGCATTTGGACCAGTGGACTGAAGTTATGACTTATGCCGATTCCATTGTATGTTGGCCTAGTGGAGTAATGGACTTAATGGGTTAAGTCATTAATGGGTTAAGTGAGAACACTTAACCATAATCATCATTTCATGTGAAAACCCTAATTGTGTTGGGTTTAGAGTTGGGCCTTTCTTTTGGGCCTAGATGTCTGGACTCTTGTTGGCCCAACTATTAACAACTAAATGGACTAGAACACTTGGATTGGGCTTAAGGATAAGACCCATTGGAAAGGTTTGGGCCCAATTTGGAAAATTGGGCCATAAATGGGCCATAACTGGGCCTTGATAATTATGAGATATTGGACCATCAGAGTGTCAAGTGTTGGACCAAGAATAAATGGTTGGGCCTAAGGGCAAGACCATGTTGAGGTTTGGGCCCACTTTAGAAAATTGGGCCATAGTTGGGCCTTGGTTGACTATTGGTATTTTGGGCCTTCAAAGTATGAGTTGGGCCTTGGTCTTGGACCAAGCTATGTTAGGGGTAAATGGTCCTTTTACCCCAAGTGGGTAATTTAGAGTTATGCATTGGAAACCCAAATGGTTAATTAGGTTTTATTTTGATGTTGACAGTCTAGGGATCTGTCAGCTAGCAGCCAGAGATTTATTCGCAGGACTCCAGCAGTGCGAGGTGAGTTTCCTTCAGTAGGAACGAGCCTAAGGCACCAAGGTCGGCCCGTATATGTGATATGCTAGTAGTTGAGTGTGGGCGGGGCCCGTATCTCATTATTATCAGAATATAGATATCAGTCAGATTGTTGAATTGCTATACTTGTTGTCTGTGTGATACTTGTATGTGTTTGTTTATGTATGTGAGTGTGCGCGGGCCCCGTAGCTCCTTGTTATTCTTGTGTGGGCGGGGCCCGAATCTCATAGTAGCCGAGTGTGGGTGGGGCCTGAATCTCGTAGTATTATTTGAGTATAGATATGTTACTGCTTGACAGGATTAGATATACTTGTTGTCTGTGTGATACTTGTATGCATGTTAGTAGTGGAGTGTGGGCGGGGACTGAATCTCATAGACAGTGGAGTGTGGGCGGGGCCCGAATCTCCTAGACAGTGGAGTGTGGGCGGGGACCAAATCTGTCACACCCCCAAACCGGAGCGGCAGAAACGTCCGGGGGTGGATGACTTCATATTTAAGTATCACAACACATACATCATAGCAATCAAAGTACAAAACTATTGTATTAAAGAAATAATAGTTTTACATGTGTGTTCAATAATTGTATATTGACACCAAAATACATATAATAAAATAAAAGACGCAACTCTAAACTGCTCCGTCTTCAAAAGATTTGGAAGGTACCTGATCATTGGTTTCCTAAAAATACAAGTATTTTGAAAAAGAGAGTATCAACATTTAAGTTGAGTGAGTGCATAAATATTTATGTTTAAAAGTTTTCTAACTGATCCTTGAAAGAGAGAGTGTGTTCATTGTTCCAGAAAATGCTATATTTTCTGATGCAACTAAAATGTAGTTTTAATAACATAAAACCGTAAAAAGAATGTTTTCTGTATTATTTATGTTTTTTTCCAAGTTTTGTGATTGTACTCTAAGAAAATCCTGTAAGAGTGAGTATATCAGGCTCCACCAGCCGTAATTGTAAAGTAATACTGTAAATCGTATTATTGTAAAACCAGTACTTTATATTCGTACTATTTGGTTTACTTAATTATATACTAATAGTATTTGTTCATATCTTTTTAGTGAGTTATTATAACCATACTATGACAAACTGCCTGCTATGACGCTTTGTAGGCGTTAGAACTGTTAACGACATTTGTCACTCATAAACATGCCTGCCCCGCTGGAGCTAACAGTCTGAGTGCAGGATTGTCAATCCCGTATAGATCGATACACATTTGTCTCGCTCTCTATCCGGAGATCTTGGTTATAATATCTGGACTTTATCTGTATTGCCTAAATGAATAAGCAACTAAACATTGTCTCACAAAAAGCATATTGACGATTACATATATAACAAATGATTAAAAGTCATTTTTGAATAAATGATAAACTGATAGAATGATCTTTCTCTAGTATTCTTGAATGTAAGGTATTTGTACAAGAGTAATCTATTAAACTTTGTATAACTAGTTTGTAATAATAGTTTAAGAGTTGCATAAATTATACCTATTATAATTTATATATGTTTTCTGTTTGATATATAATATTCATGAAGGCATCCCCTTTGCTCAACATGTTACACAGGGAATATTAATCTAATTGAATTAACTTTTATATTCATATATATATATATATATATATATATATATATATATATATATATATATATATATATATATATATATATATATATATATATATATATATATATATATATATATATATATAAAATTAAAATTGAAACGACATTCGGACAAATAATTCTACTCCGAGCCCACATCCAAATAAGGAAAAAGGAAATAAAGCGAATTATCAGTCCTAAGCCCTTTAAATCTTATTTATATAAATATATATATATATATATATATATATATATATATATATATATATATATATATATTTTTGGCTAAATATAAATTAATAAGAATTTATAAAACATTTAAAGTCATTTTAAAAATATTTAAAAATTATTTATACTTGTATCCCCCCCCCCCCTTAAAACAGCGAAAAATAGTAAAAATGCAGGGGTATAAACTCACTTGATAGGTTGTGATCCGGGCAGCGTTTCGTTTCTAGAAAGGAGTTTACTTGATGAAACTGAGAGTTTTTTGATGAAAAGTCGGCTTCACGCGGGCAGAGTTTCAGCTAAGAATTGAGGACTTCGGGGATTCGGGGCTTGCTTCAGGTGTTAGGGGTGTATTCTAGGCTTCGGGGGGGGGGGGGGTGTAAAAAGTGGCTTGAAAGGGTGTTTAAGAAGAGAGAGGTTTTGTAAATGGTAAACAAAACCCGGAGGCCTCTCATCCTATTTATAGGAGGCTGAGGTCCAGTATTACGCTGGGCGTAATATCCTTGTACACTGGGCGTACTAATGAAAACCTCAGTACGCTGGGCGTACTTCTCGTACGCGGGGCATACTAGTTTGAGTCCTATCTGATCTTCGGACGTGGTGAGGCTACGAGATACGCGTCGAGGCTAGTCCGATTACGTTGGGCCTAATCTTTTCGTACGCGGGGCGTAGTGGCTACCTGGGTTCAGACGTGTCGATTGAGTGAGACACGTGTTTTATGTGAAGAAAGAGGCGATGTGGTCAATCCGAGGCGTAGTTTCCGAGTACCCTGGGAGTATCTTTCACATACGAGCTCTGTTTTTGACGTTCTTTATATACACGCGTAGGTGAGACCATGATCTACAACTTTCGTTTAGACTCCGTCGACTAATTTTGATTTATTTTTAAAGTTATATTTTTAACAGGACGCGACTGGAAAAGTCTGTTTAAAATTCATAACTTCTTTATCCGACGTCTGTTTTCGTCTGTCTTTTTACCGTTGTACTATTATTGACAAGACATTCCATTCTCGTTTAGGTTGTGTCGGCCAAAAATTTCTCGATCTTTATTTCGACTTTCGGGCTGTGTTTGTCTTTTTAACGTATTCTACGACTTCCATTTAGATACCTAAGGCTAAAAATCATTTTATTATAACTTCACTTTTTACGCTACACATCGTCTTGTCGGTTTTGTCGCGGAACTTCTATAGGTCATAACTTCTTCGTTATAACCCAGATTCCAGTGTTCTTTATATTTTTGGCAAGCTTGTTACAATCTCTACCACTTTATTCATCCCAATTAAGATTTTTGAACAATTTATTTTTGACGCTTATTTTCATCTCAATAAATTTCTATTTTTATAATTTCAAAATAAGTTACGATTTGACCTAAAATATTACATTGACTTGAAATATCAGGTTGTTACATTATCCCCCCGTTAAAGGGAATTTCGTCCCGAAATTAAGAGTATAAAAATATACAAGGACTAGGGAAAAAGATGCGGATACTTTTGTTTCATTTGATCCTCCCGTTCCCAAGTGAATTCCGATCCTCATTTTGCATTCCAGCGAACCTTCACTATCGGGATACGGGTTTGTTTGGTTCTCTTTACTTCTCTGTCTAGAATTTCTACTGGTTCTTCCATGAAGTTGAGGTTCTCATTAATCTCGATTTCATCGAGTGGGATAACAAGAGTCTTGTCGGATAAGCACTTCTTTAGGTTTGACACGTGAAAGATAGGATGTATGTTACAAAGTTCTTGTGGTAGTTTGAGTTTGTAAGCTACTGGACCGATTCCAGCAAGAATTTCGAACGTTCCAATGTACCTTGGATTCAGTTTGCCACGTTTCCAAAGCATATCATGCCCTTCCAGAGTGAAACCTTCAACATGACGCGGTCTACAACCTGGAAATCCAAGGGTTTTCTCCTTTTGTCTGTGTAGCTTTTCCGTCTATCTCTGGAGGCTTTAAGTCGTTATCGAATTTGTACTATCTTCTCAGTAGTTTCCCGAATGATAACTGTTATTATACGAGAACTCGACTAGTGGTAAATGAGTATCCCATGATTTACCAAAGTCGATAACACACGCTCTCAACATGTCTTCTAACGTTTGAATCGTTCTCTCACTCTGTCCGTCGGTCTGTGGATGGTAGGCTATACTCATGTCCAACCTAGTTCCCAGAAATTTCTGTAGTGACTGTCAGAAACGTGAAGTGAATCTACTATCTCGGTCAGAGATAATAGATATTGGTACACCGTGCAGTCTAACTATCTCTCTGATGTATGTTCTAGTTAGCTTCTCCATCTTGTCTGCTTCCTTTATTGGTAAAAAGTGAGCGGATTTGGTTAATCTATCGACGATTACCCAAATAGTATCATAACCACCCGTTGTCTTGGGTAACTTAGTTATGAAATCCATTGTAATCCGCTCCCACTTCCATTCGGGGATTTCCGGTTGTTGTAGAAGGACTGAAGGTTTTTGGTACTCTACCTTGACTTTGGCACAAGTAATACATTTTCCCACAAAGGTAGCAATTTCAGCCTTCATGTTCGGCCACCAATAAAGTTTCTTAAGGTCCAGATACATCTTGTCTAAACCTGGGTGAATGTGTTGGATAAGGTGTCTAAGTCCATCACTATATTTCGTATGTACTTGACCCGATTTGGCATGGTCCATTTGGGTTGCATGACATCGGAACATTTGGATAGACTTTTGTGAGAAGACGATATTTATGGTTTATTAATATATTATAAGTTCTAATATATTAATTTGAATTATTTAACTGGTATAGATCAAGAATTAGTTTGGAATTAAGTTTGTGATCAAAAGAGACTAATTAAATAAATGGGGATTGATTTGGTCAATCATTCATTCTTATATAGTGGGCTTATGATCCATAGTTCTTCATGATGGGCTAAACCCATGTGGTTACCCATGGATACTCCATGGAGGTTAAAACCCATGGATCATGAGGAATATGGAAAGACATGAGTTACATGGTGTAACCCTAATGATCACACTATATAAAGAAGCCTCGTCCTTGTAAAATCACCACTTAAGTGATACAAGTGAAGGCTAGCCGATTTTAGTGCATATCAATCTTCTCTCAAGTTATTCCAAAAGTTGGTGGTGTTGTGTTAAGCATTTGAGGCATCACATTTGGGGTGCTAGGCTCACAAAGTCTTAAGGTATCCAAACAACAAGAAAGGTATGTCATTCTACTACTTTTTTATATTACGTATACCCCATGATATGCTAGTTAGGATGAAACCTTGGGAAAATGAAAGTTTGCATGTATAATAGAGAAAACATAGATCCAAGGTTTCTAGGGTTGCATGCACACTATAGGAGTGTTAGAATGCTCAAAACCCATCAGTGGTATCAGAGCCTAAACATGTTTTCAATTATAGATGATTCTACATGTTTTTTCCAAAGTTGAAATTTTGCCATTTTTGCATCTGAATGCTCACCACGACCTGGCAGTCTTTACCACGACGTGGTGATGCACCTGTGTGCAGAATTTCGGGTTTTTGCTTGCTATTAGATGAGGATCACTACCCTACACTGTTTTTTTTGAACCTAGAAATATGTTTTCCAAGAGGGTAATGTTCTTGCTTGTCCAATTAAAAGATAATTGTCAAAGTTTCAAGTTTTATATTAAGTTTATATGATTCTTGAAAATTGTTGATATGAATTATAAATGCTTATGAGTCTTGCTAGATCATAGAAATTATTTGACATGCCTATTAGTTTAATTGTTGATCTAAATGCATTTTTAATGGACTCCATAACTTGTCCTCAAGTTATGGAATTTCAATAGTTTTTTTTTCATTAAAATCATTAAAACTTATAAGTTATAGAAACCAAAAGGTTTTGAATAGTTTCAAAACTTGCCCTGAAGTTTTGGAATTTGTAAAGTCACACACTAATACTTTAATTCCAAACGTTAGAATTTTTAAAGTTTAAAATTCAACCCTTACACTTTATAGTATTATAAGTTAACAATATATATATATATATATATATATATATATATATATATATTTATATATGTATAAGAACAAGTCAGTCTTACCGTTAGTAGGTCTCGTTCACGAAGCCGGTCTATAAGAGGGGTATAAGGTTCTTGCCTATAAAATGACAGCTTAAAGGGTGCCCACTCTCACCCACCGCTTCCTTGACTGGTGGAGGGTCGTTAGCCAAACGGGTAGAACAAAGACTATAATTATCATTAAAAGTATAATGATAAATATAAAATAACTAAACCTTTTATAAATTCCCAATCTTAGTTACTTTAGGAAAATGTGAAATTGATGCTAACTCATGAAATTACATTTTGCACCTTGCTAAAGTCGGTAGTGGAGCATGTGTGGTTAACCGACACACTAACTTGGACTTAACATGGGTGGCAAAGGGTGGCTTAAGGTTTATCATAGATCGGTGGAGCGTGTGTGGTTAACCGGCACATCGGTTAGGTGATAAAATTAAGAGTACCAAACTTGAAGGGCATAATCGAGATTTAAACACGTCATTGAATTGTTCAATTATCACACCCCCAAACCAGAATGGCGGAAACGTTTGAGGGTGGAGGACTTCATGTCAATTATCACAACACATGCATTATAGTAATCAAAGTACAACAACCATTGCATTAATAATGTATAAGTTTTTACATAAGTGTTCAAACACTAGATGTTCAACATCAAAGGTAAATATAGTAAAAGACAAAAGACGCAACATGATAATAGGCTGTCTTCTCAAAAGCTCCGAGAGTGTACCTGTCTACTAGATTCTTGAGAATACAAGTTATTTTGAAAGAGAGAATCATCATTTAAGCTGGTGAATTCATAAGTATTCGTTTATAACTCAAATCCGTTTTCTCGTTATTTGATAAGGTAAACATGTTTTTCCCATAAAATCCTATATTTTCTGATGTACTATACGATAAACAAAAGGGTGAAAGTTTCTGGTTCTTAAGTGGTATATTGTATTAAAGTTTACATAAAACCATAAAGAAAAGGCGTTTTCCAATACGAAAAATAGTATTTCCGTATTTAAACTGGTAAAATACAGTATTATAGTTTTATAAAGATAAAACTATGTGAAGTTTTACTTATTCATACACTAATCATTAAATTCAATACCAAATTGTGAGTTATTATAACCATATTATGACTAGATGGCCTGAACACGAGGTTCTTCAGGCGTCGCAAAAGCTACAACATTTGTCACCACAGGTCTGCCGACCTAGCTATTGCAAGAAAATCTGGTGTGGGATTGTCAGTCCCGTATAGATCTATACACAATTGTCACACTCCCACTCAAGGAGATTCTGGTTATAATTTCAGGGCTTTTGTTGGTACTTGGAAAAGTACATGAAGGTAGCCTCACAAGTGCTATATTGATGATTATGTATAGAATATTGATAAGTTACTCGGTAATAAATACTCAGTAGGTCAGTTTCATAAACTATATAAGATTTAGTTTATATGGTTGTTTTCTGAAGAATGTTTTCTACTCGTTTTCCGTTAAATACTCTATTTGATTTCTGATAAGTACCAATGAATAAGTTCTCTAAAGAATGTTTTCTACTCGCTTTTTGTTAATACCAATGAATGATTTCTCTAAACTATACCTATTATAGTTTAACTGTGGTAAGAATCGATAATAATGTTATTCCAGGAAGTTCACTGTTTGTACCAAATAGTACCAAACAGTTAGAAAACCCATTTATATTTAAATAAATGTAACATTTAAATAATTTTGATTAATTAGACCTTCAATTATATAATTTTACCCCATGCCCACAACAAAACAAGAAACAAGAAATGGGGTTAATTTATATATTCTAAATCTCTTGAATCCAAATTATATAATTTACACATATATAAATATGTAATTATAACAATTTAAAAACTTAAAAGACATATAAAAGTATTTTAAAAGAGTTTAACAACTTTTCGAAGGGTTTATCACTGTTTAAAAAGAGTCTACATAACTTTAAATCATTTTGGAAGTACCTGGTAATCTATTATTTAAAAACATAAGATAATCTTTTGCGTGATTGTTATCACAGGTAAATATTAACACAATATTAATTGTGTTCAACTTGTATTCCCCCCCTCCTTAAAAGCATTTAAAATCCTTAAAAAGGTAGATTATATGGGTATGAACTCACTTGATAATTGGTGATTTGGGCAGCGTTTCGTTTCTATAAACGATCTTTCTCAAAGAAACCGCAAGTTTTTGATGAAAACTAGGCTTTATGCGGGCAACACTTCGACTGGAAAGAGGTTAGCTTCTCAAGAATTTCGGGGCTCAGGCCTTCATTTGAGCTTGGATATGTCACCGGGGCGTCGGGGAAATATTGAGAGGCTTAAAAGTGAGAAAGTATAGGAGAGAGGTTGGAAAATTGGCCCTAAAATCGGAGGTCTCGCACTCCTTTTATACTTGGGCGTACCTTCGTATGTTGCGCGTTTGGTGCTGCGTGTGTTCGGATTTGTCAATCTGTATAATACGTGTTGCATTGTGAAGGAAGGAGCGACGTGGACGATCCGAGGCCTTGTATCCGAGTACGTTGGGCGTACTCTTGTACGCGAGGCGTACTTGTATTTTACAAACTTCAAAAATTCACATCTTTTGCATATGAGCTCCATTTTCGACGTTCTTTATATCCACGCGTAGGTGAGATCAAGCTCTACGACTTTCGTTTAGATTTCATCGGCTAATTTTGAATTTATTTTTAAAGTTATATTTTTAACAGGCCTGGACAGGAAAAGTCCGTTAAAATTTCATAACTTCTTCATCCGACGTCCGTTTTTATCTGTCTTTTTACCGTTGGATTTCATTTGATAAGATCTTCGATTCTAGTTTAGGTTGTTTTGGCTAAAAGTTACTCGATCTAAATTTCGAGTTTCGGGCTGTGTACTGCTATGCCGATTCTTAGAAAAATCATAACTTCCTCATACGAAGTCAAATTTGGACGTTATTTTTATGTAAACTCTCGGTCTAACATATTATACGACTTTCATTTTGATTGTAAAGGCTAAAAATCATTTGATTGTTAATTAACTTTTTACGTCGCGCAGTGTTGTGCCGGTTCTGTCACGAATCTTTGATTGATCATAACTTCTTCGTTATAACTCGGATTTCGGCGTTCTTTATATTTTTGGAAACCTTATGACATGTACTACAACTTGGATAAGGTTATTTATTCTAAATAGTCCTTTATCAAAAGTAATGTTTGACGTGAAATAATGGGTTGTTACATTATCCCCCCGATAGAGGGAATTTCGTCCCAAAATTATTTCTAAAGTGGTACTCATGGACTAGGGAAAAGGTGTGGATATTTTTGTTTCATCTAATCTTTCCGTTCCCAAGTGAATTCAGGTCCCTCGTTTGTAATCCAGCAAACCTTCACTATCGGGATAAGAGTTTGCTTGGTTCTTTTGATTTTCCTATCCATGATTTCTATTGGTTCTTCTACAAAGTGTAGACTTTTATTTAACTTGATTTCATCGAGTGGAATAACAAGTGTTTCATCGGATAGACACTTCTTTTAGATTAGATATGTGGAAGGTAGGGTATATGTTCCTAAGTTCTTGTGGTAGTTTGAGTTTGTAAATAACTGGACCGATTCTAGTAAGCATCTCTAATGGTTCAATGTATCTCGGATTTCGTTTCCCACATTTACCGAAACGTATCAAGCCTTTCCATGGTGAGACCTTTAATAAGGCACGGTCACCAACCTGGAATTTCAAGGGTTTTTCGTCGTTGTCCGAATATCTCTTTTGTCTATTTCTAGAAGTTTTTAGTTGTTCTCGGATTTGTACAATATTTTCTGTTGTCTCTCGAATGATTTCAGGTTCGGTTAGAGTACTGTTGGGTACTTGGTTCTTGGCTAGTTGCGTGTTGCCCAATTTAGCCCAACACAGAGGAGATTTGCACTTACGGCCATAGAGAGCTTCAAATGGAGCAACTTTGATGCTGGTGTGGTAGCTATTGTTTTATGAAAATTCAATAAGTGGTAAATGGATATCCCAAGCATTACCAAAATCGATCACATATGCTCTCAGCATGACTTATAATGCTTGAATTGTTCCCTCATTCTGTCTATCGGTTTCTGGACGGTAGACTATACTCATGTCTAGCCTAGTTTCCAGGGGCCCCTGAAGTGACTGCCTGAACTGGGAGGTGATTCTACTATCTCTAGCGGAGATAACATATATTGGAACACCGTGCAGTCTAACTAATCTCTCGGACACACGTTCTAGTTAACTTCTCTATTTTTCCTGTTTCTTTACAATGGCAGGAAGTGTGCGGACTTGGCTAATATGTCGATGATCACCCAAAATGGCATCAAGTCCACCTGTTGCCTTCTGTAACTTGATTATAAAGCCCATTCTAATCCGCTACCACTCCCACTCAGATATCTCCGATTTTTATAGTAAGCCTACGGGCTTTTGCTCAGAAGTTCATGAGAAGACTCATACTTGGCTCATCCACCATCACTTCATGTATACAAGTCGTATATAATTTAGATTTGACAAAACATTCGGATGGGTGATTTTGCCCCAGGTCCACAACCAGACAAGGAACAGGAGATAGGGCGGAATCACACGTCCTAAATCTTGTTAAGTCTAAATTATATACCACTCTCGCGTATACACTTAGCAGCGATAGATTAACCTAATGAGTTCTTAGTCTCTATTCTTGAACTTGACCTGCGGTACAATGATTTTCCTATGAGATCTATTGGGGGTACTTCGGTGGTTACTGACTTCTAAGACTACTTCGATGCATTTTGTTTCAAGTTTCCTATCTACTGAGTAGGCTAGAAGGGCGTGGTACCCCTCGCATGGGTACTTCTGAAGTTTTGAAGTGAGAGGTGATATAAGGGTTTTAGTTATGGATTGGAAGGATTTCATCTAACGGATGATTTAAGGAAAAAGTTCTTTTACACATCAGAAGAATTTTGCATGGTAAGGACCAAGCAAAACCATGTCGGAACTTCTCAGTTAAATAGATATTAAGTCGATCTGAAAGAAATGATTACTAGGATGATGAACTATCCTATGTACATAAGTTTTCAGCGCTTCCAGTTTTATTCTGTTATTATTGTTGCGAACCCCTTTTTAATTCGAAATTGGCGGGTACTACCAATACGAGGGTTCTGATAATTTGAAATTATGAACTTTCATGAAATGATCCCTGCTAGGTCTCTCTATAACCGCTTGGTGTACACAAGTCATGTATAATTAAGATAGGTAAGACAGTTGACTGAGCAACCCTGCCCTAAATCCACAACCAAACAAGGAACAAGAAATGAGGCGGGATTACTCACTCTAAGTCTACAAATCTTAATTATAAATGACCCTAATGTATACACTAAGCCATCATAGCTTGTCCATTACGGTTCCGAGTTTTATATGAGCGTTGTGATTTGATTCGAGCGAGAGAGTTATTATAATTATAATTGATTATTGGGGTTTAGAAGCATACCAAAATATAGTAGGGTTCTTTAATGCCTCCCCATGCATTGGGGTCAAACTCCTCCTGCTCCCCCGTTACACTTTTCTGTTGGACAGTCCCTCATGAAGTGTCCTATTTCGCCACATAAATGGCATATTGGACTGAGTCCAACATTGGTAGTTGAAGTGATGAACGCAATCGGAGTCCTACAGATGCAGGCGGTGTGCCACTTCATGTTGCATCTATTGCAATGAAGCTCTCGGCAAACTCCATGATGATGGTAGTTACACTTGCTGCAGTGTGGAAGCTTTCCTAAGTATGGCATGGTTGGTGCTGGAATAACAGGGCTGATGGGGGTATTGACTACCCCACTTCATTGCCCTCTGCTAGGTTGTTGAGTTGAATAACTCCCTTTCTCTTTCTCGAACTTTATTTCAGGATATTAGGTTTGAGGTTCGGAGTGTCCTTACAAGTAGGCACTCGTTGCTGAAATTGGTTATCACCACGATCAGGATTGTTGATTACATTTCCACTAACATTTGTGTTGTTAGCATTAAGGTGAGCCATGACAGCTGTTACGGCTGATGTGACTGCAGCTTGAAATGTATCCGAATCTATCTGAAGGATTGGTGTTTTACCGGAGGGTTGGTTACATTTCTTCGGAGGCATGATTCTGTTACACGATGATAAATAAATGAGTTCGTGAGCAATGATAGTTGTTTGTAAATGTATTCTAATCATTTATATCTACATAAAAATTTGTTGTTTTGGTTATACGGTTCTCAATGTGTCAACCTACATCCCTATCATGCAGTCCTGGTAAAAAGTAGAAGTAGGTTTCTAGAATGGTTATAAACCGAGTGTTGTCCGAACTAAGTTATCTTGGATTGATGGATATGATGTTCCAACCTTCTAAAAGATTTGAAAACAATTCATAACAGTGTCTACATGAAATAGACTTATGAATTTGTAGAAATAATCACTCTCAATTGATATTTCGGGATCCGATTTACTGTTATCAGTCGTGACGGGAAAAGGCGATAAGATTAATACCTAACGTGTGTAGTATAAATACTAACTCACTAGGTTGAATCGATTTACTAGTTATTAGACTGACGAAAAAGCACTCAAATACTTCGCATGTATTACACGTGGTTTTCCTTTGTTCTATGTTCTACTCCTAGCGGTAAAGATTTGTTCTCTCCTGATATCTATATGGTGTCGTTCTCTTCTGTAGGTATATTGAGTTCCTGTGTCGTCTTACTTTCGATTCTCACACTAATGCCCAATACTTCATAATGGAGAGTTCGAATCCTGGAAGTTCATGCGAACCTTTCATCGGTGTCATTAACAAGGTAAAGGTATTTTGTGGTTTCTATAGTTTCTTTACTCCTCATCTGTTTCTTTCTCGGAATCCTCCTAATGAAACTCTGTTGGATTCTCGTTGATTCTTCTGTTGGTTGTTGTTGTGAAGTGCTTACATCTATCTAAGTGGTTTACTCGAGAATGGGAATGTCTAAATAATCTATGAGATTAAATAAGCATTTTTGTTACAAATACAATTTTTACGAAGATAATCCATTCCGGTCTTTCTATAATCACATAGTGTGTACCGAATATATATAATCCAGATCAAATAGACCTTCGAATAAGTGATCCTACTCTAAAACCACATCCAAACAAGGAAAAGGAAGTAGAGTGAAAATCATCTATTCTAAGTTTATAAAATCTCAACTATATATAATTTTAACGTATACACTTAGTAATTAAACACTTACCACAAAAGGTCTTTTTAACAATTCCCTAAAGTTATTTATGGTATCTAAAATACTTCTATAATATTTTAATTATATGTTTGATTCTTGAACTTCTAGATATAAGAAGTTGATAACTTTACAGTTTTGTTGTTATAGCATCCTAAAATACTCCTATAGTATTTTAACCCTTTTGTTTGGTTCTAGAATTCTTATGGTAGCCAGGTAAGTTTTAGACTTGTTGCAATACCACAATCACTCCCAAACACATGTTGATCATATCTGAAATAAATATAGTTGATCAGGGTATATTGATCCCAGATATGATTACATAACTGTCCAGGTTTAATTGCACTGTTCAACATCCAAATACTTTTGTTTTGTTCTTCTCGTGATGCTCGTCCTAGTATATACATAGTCTGAATGTACTTATACTTTTATAAAATATTGTTATATTTTAAAGCATAATTCTTGGTCAGAGTGTTTTTATCCCAATGTGTTTATAGTTGTATATCTTTTATGATTGATATACTGAGTTCACTATAAACAATGCTCTGATACTAATCTGTCACACCCCCAAACCAGAACAGCGGAAGCATTTGAGGGTGGAGGACTTCATATCAAGTATCACAACACATGCATTATAGTAATCAAAGTACAACAACCATTGCATTAATTATGTATAAGTTTTTACATAAGTGTTCAAACACTAGATGTTCAACATCAAAGGTAGATATAGTAAAAGACAAAAGACGCAACACGGTAATAGGCTGTCTTCTCAAAAGCTCCGGGTGTGTACCTGTCTACTGGATTCCTGAGAATACAAGTTATTTTGAAAGAGAGAATCAGCATTTAAGCTGGTGAATTCATTAGTATTAGTTTATAACTCAAATCCGTTTTCTCGTTATTTGATAAGGTAAACATGTTTTTCCCAGAAAATCCTATATATTATGATACATTATATGGTAAATAAAAGGGTGAAAGTTTCTGGTTCTTAAGTGGTATACTGTATTATAGTTTACATAAAACCATAAAGAAAAGGCGTTTTCCAATACGAAAAATAGTATTTTCGTATTTAAACTGGCAAAATACTGTATTATAGTTTTATAAAGATAAAACTATATGAAGTTTTACTTATTCATACACTAATCATTAAATTCAATACCAAATTGTGAGTTATTATAACCATACTATGACTAGATGGCCTGAACACGACGTTCTTCAGGCGTCGCAAAAGCTACAACATTTGTCACCACAGGTCTGCCGACCTAGTTGTTGCAAGCAGCTCTTGTGTGGGATTGTCAGTCCCAAATAGATCTATACACAATTGTCACGCTCCCACTCAAGGAGATTCTGGTTATAATTTCAGGGCTTTTTTTGGTACTTGGAAAAGTACATGAAGGTAGTCTCACAAGTGCTATATTGATGATTATGTATAGAATATTGATAAGTTACTAGGTAGTAAATACTCAGTAGGTCAGTTTCATAAACTATATAAGATTTAGTTTATATGGTTGTTTTCTGAAGAATGTTTTCTACTCGTTTTCCGTTAAATACTCTATTTGATTTCTGATAAGTACCAATGAATAAGTTCTATAAGGAATGTTTTCTACTCGTTTTCTGTATAGTACCAATGAATGATTTCTCTAAACTATACCTATTATAGTTTAACTGTGGTAAGAATCGATAATAGTGTTATTCCAGGAAGTTGACTGTTTGTACCAAATAGTACCAAACAGTTAGAAAACCCTTTTATATTTATATAAATGTAATATTTATATAATTGTGATTAATTAGACCTTCAATTATATAACTTTACCCCAAGCCCACAACTGAACAAGGAACAGGAAATGGGGTCAAATTATATATTCTAAATCTCTTGAATCCGAATTATATATCTCTTGAATCCGAATTATATAATTTACACATATATAAATATGTAATTATAACAATTTAAAAACTTAAAAGACATATAAAATTATTTTAAAAGAGTTTAACAATGTTTCGAAGGGTTTATCAGTGTTTAAAAAGAGTCTACATGACTTTAAATCAATTTGGAAGTATTTGGTAATCTATTATTTAAAAACATAAGACAATCTTTTGTGTGATTGTTATCACAGAGAAATATTAATTGTGTTCAACTTGTATTCCCCCCTTAAAAGCATTTAAAATCATTAAAAATGTAGATTATAGGGGTATGAACTCACTTGATAACTGGTGATTTGGGCAGCGTTTCGTTTCTATAAACGATCTTTCTAGAAGAAACCATGAGTTTTTGATTGAAACCGGGCTTTATGCGGGCAGCATTTCGACTGGAAAGAGGTTAGCTTCTCGAGAATTTGGTGGCTCGGGCCTTCGTCTGAGCTTGGATATGTCACCGGTGCGTCGGGGTAATATTGAGAGGCTTAAAAGTGAGAAATTATAGGACAGAGGTTGGAAAATTGGCCCTAAAATCGGAGGTCTCGCACTCCTTTTATACTTGGCTGGACCCTCGCACTACGCTGGGCGTACCTCGGTACGCTGGGCGTACCTCGGTACGTTGGGCGTACCTTCGTACGCTGCACGTTCGGTGCTGCGTGTCTTCGGACGTGTCAATCTGCGTAATATGTGTTGCATTGCGAAGGAAGGAGCGACGTGGACGATCCGAGGCCTTGTATCCGAGTACGCTGGGCGTACTCTTGTACGCGGGGTGTACTTGTATTTTACAAACTTCAAAAATTCATATCTTTTGCATATGAGCTCCGTTTTTGACGTTCTTTATATCCACGCATAGGTAAGATCAAGCTCTACAACTTTCGTTTAGACTTCGTTGGCTAATTTTGATTTATTTTTAAAGTTATATTTTTAACAGGTCGGGAAATGAAAAGTCCGTTAAAAATTCATAACATCTTCATCCGACGTCCATTTTCGTCTGTCTTTTTACCGTTGGATTTCTTTTGATAAGATCCCCGATTCTTGTTTAGGTTGTTTTGGCTAAAAGTTACTCTAAATTTCGAGTTTCAGGTTGTGTACTGCTATACCGATTCTTAGAAAAATCATAACTTCCTCATACGAAGTCAGATTTGGACGTACTTTTTATGTAAACTCTCGATTTAACATATTCTACGACTTTCATTTTGATTGTTAAGGCTAAAAATCATTTGATTGTTAATTCACTTTTTACGTCACATAGTGTTGTGCCGGTTCTGTGGCGGATCTTTGATTGGTCATAACTTCTTTGTTATAACTCGGATTTCGGCGTTCTTTATATTTTTGGAAACCTTATGACATATACTACAACTTAGACAATGTTAATTATTCTAAATAATCCTTTATCAAAAGTCATGTTTGACGTGAAATAATGGGTTGTTACATCAATGAATCTCAAAAGATCTAGGAGTTTCAATCCAATTAAAACTTAATAATTTGTTTCGTTTTCATGGTGGAAATTGGTAAATCGTCATTTACCTACCTTCAAATATTTTGTAGCTAGGATTACGACATCCCTCTTCCAAGTTATAAAATATTGTGTTGGGTCCTAGCCTTAATATTTAGTTTGGATGTCTTATTAAGGACTCTTTATCTAATCTATGCTTCTCTTTCTTCCTTTTCCGATGTCTTCCAACATTGTTTCTGGCTCAAACCCTACCGTCTCCTTCTCTCTCATGAACCTTTGTGGGAGAGTCATCTTTGATGGAACTAATTTCAATGATTGGATTAGGAACATAAGGATGGTCACTCGTTATGAGGACAAGGAATATGTCCTTGACAAGGAGCTTAAGGTTATTGATGAGTCTTCTGCTACTCCAGAAGAGATTGCTAAGTACACTACCCAAGAGAAGGATGCCACTAAGGTGTCGTGTATCATGTTGGCTACTATGACAGCAGAACTCCAGAAATCCTATGAAGATTTCTACCCTTATGAGATGCACCAGGACCTGATGGAAAGATACCATCAGAGTGCTCGTTAGGAAAGGTATGATATCATCACCTCCATGATAACAACAAAAATGAAGGATGAAGAGTCTATCACAGGCCACCTTCAGAAAATAAAAAGATTCGTGGACCGTTTGCTAAAGTTAAATGTGAACTTTGATGAGGAGTTGGCAATACATATTATTCTACACTCCTTACCCTCTTGTTATGATCAGTTCCGCATGACCTATCATATGAACAACGAGGAGGTCACACTTAGCAAAATTCAAGGACTTTTGAGGACTGCTGAAAGTAGTCTTAAAGGTAAGAATGTTGTTGCTACTCCTATCGTCGCTCCTGTTCTGGCAATCGGGCAAGGTAAAGGGAAAAAGAGGAAGTCCCCTTCGAAGGGTACCAAGGGAAAGTCTCTTGATGGCTCCTCTTCGAGTGGAACCAAAGTTGCTTTAGCTACTCCCTCTTCCAACCCGAAGGATGCACAATGCTTCTACTGTTAGGAAAAAGGGCACTGGAAGCGAAGCTGCCCCGAGTACTTGCAGGATCTTAAGGATGGGAAAGTCAAACCCACCCATGTAGGTATTTACACTATATTGTCTAATAACTCACCACATACTAATTCTTGGGTCCTTGATACAGGGTGTGGAATTCACATTTTTTCTGATTTTCAGGGCCTAAAAAGAAGTGAGGATGTGGAGCACGGGAAGATAAACTTGATCATGGGGAATAAGAAAGTTTCACTTGTCACCAAGATTGGAGTTTATTCTTTATTGCTTAGTAGTGGATTAATAATAAATTTGAATAAATGATGTTACTCGTCTGAACTGGCGAGAAATATTATTTATTTTCATGGTTTGTACAAAGAAGGATTTACTTTTTCATTTGATAATGAATATGGTGGTATTAATTCTTTTTATAATGGTGTTCTTTATTTTAAAGCATTACCTTGTAATTGTGTATATGAAACTGTGTCGGTTGTAGACAACTTAGGAAATAATGTATTGCATATCGATTCTTCCACTAGTTTGGATAAGGCATCCTTGTGGCATTGTCGTCTTGGACATGTCAACAAAAAGCGCATAGGCCAACTTCAGAAGGATGAAGTCTTGGAGTCATTTGACTTAAAGTTAGATGATAGTTGCGAATCTTGTTTATTTGAAAAAATGACAAAGTCACCCTTCACTTGTACTTTTGCTAAGGGTGAAGGTTTGTTGGATCTCATACACACAGATGTGTGTGGACCCTTCAGAACTGCCACAAGGGATGCTAACCGCTTCTATGTGACTTTTACTGATGATTATAGTAGATATGGCTATGTCTACTTAATCAAGCATTAGTCAGAAACCTTTGAGAAATTCAAAGAGTTTAAACAAGAAGTGGAGAATCAGTTGGGCAGGACGATAAAGGTGCTCCGATCCGATCGGGGTGGTGAGTATTTAAGTATCGAGTTCCTTGACTATCTTAAGGAATATGGAATTGTTTCACAATTGACACCTCCTAGGATACCAAAACTGAATGGTGTGGCTGAGAGGCATAATCAGACCTTGTTGGACATGGTTCGTTCCATGATGAATAAAGCTTCTTTACCAATCTCATTATGGGGGTACGCCTTAGAGACTGCCGCCCATATCCTTAATCTAGTCCCTCCCAAAAAGGTTGCCAAAACACCTCACGAGATGTGGACTGGGAAAGTTCTTACTTTAGCCCACATCAAGATTTGGGGTTGTGAGGCTTTTGTGAGGCGTGAGACTCACGATAAGCTCGAACCTCGAAGTGAGTGGTGTATTTTCATCGGCTACCCACATAAATCTTTTGGTTATTTCTTCTACAGACTGAGTGACAATTTTGTCTTCGTGGCGAGGAGAGGAGTCTTTCGTGAGAGAGAATTCATAAGCCAAGGAAACAGTGGGAGGCAAATTGACGTTGAAGAAATTCTAGAGTCAAGCAGTGAAGGAACCTCAAACACTAGAAATCAACCTGGGGCGGAAACTCCTGTTGAGCCAATTGATGAATCCATACCTCTGAGGGGTTCCACAAGGGTTAGGAACACACCTGAGTTTTATTATGGTTTGAATATTACTACAGAAGGTGATGCATTTATCAAGGAAGCCATAGCAGGCCCTGAGTCCGCCAAATGGAAAGAGGCTATGGATGTAACATCCCGTTATTTTCTATAAGTAAAGTCAACCCTAGTCGACCAAAGTCAAACTTGGGTCAACTAAAGTCAACTTAAATCTTATTCTATCTTAATTAAGTGAGATTGAGATTATGTGAGTGTTCACACTTTGTATTCAAAGTGTTATTTGTTCAAAAAGGGAGTTATTAGAATCGAGAAACTTCGCATTTCTTTTCTTTTTTCTTCTCCCTTCGGATCGCATACGAGGGCCGCAAATCCTCGGGCCGTAAACGAGGCCGTGATCAGGCTTCGGCCGTGATCAGACTTCGGGCTGCAAACTCTTCAGATCTTATCTTCTCGAACCTCGTTCTCGACCGCGAACTACTTCTCGGCCGTAATCACTTCGGACCGTATACGAGGTTCACGACCGTGAACCCTCGGACCGTGAACCATCGCATACATATACTTTTCAGCCGAGTTTTCTTCACTTTTTACACTTTCAAACACCATTCCAAGCCTTTTTCTCTCAAGTATCATCAGCCAAGAACACGAAGAACAACCTCTCTCCTCAAGAACATGATATATTCATCCTTTCTCATCATATTCAAGTGTTAAATCACTAGTTCTTCATAAGAATTAACATGTATCACTTCTTGATCTTGTTATCATTTCAAGAACATCATTCAATCTTCTTATACTAGGCTGAAAATGATTTGATTTCACTAGTCTTCACGAAGAACACGAAGAACAAGCACCTCAAAACCTTTGAATCTCCTTAGAAACTAGTCTAGGATCATCAAGTATTCTTCAATCATTCAAGAACATTAGGCCGTGAACCCTTCAAGGTAGGGCTGTGAACACCCCTCTCCTGTTCGTGAACACCTATCAGCTTCCATCTTAGCTTCTAACACTCCAATTTGTAATTTATGCTTACAAATTAGTCCAATTTCCAATCATTTCTATGATTATATTAACTAATTGGATGCATATATTCTATACAAATCATTATATAGGACTTGTTTTGCTACGGGAATTCACTTGTGGAACTAAACATCCTATATCAACTCATCATTTGAATCACCCTGCAAAAGGTGAGTTCATACCCCCGTATTTTCATAGTTTTTAAAGTTTCAAGGGTGGGGGGGGGGGGGAATACAAGTCTAACACAAGGATTTTCTGTTACATACAAATGGTTTCAAAACATCTTACCAGAATGGATTTCAATTATCATCAAATCAAATGGTTTCAAATTGTGTAAAAATGACATCTAGTCACCAAAAGTATTTCAAAATATTAAACTTTTTAAATGATTTTATAAACTTATATTTTTCCCCGGAAATCATTTTATATATATATATATATATATATATATATATATATATATATATATATATATATATATATATATATATATATATATATATATATATATAACATTTAAAAGGCCTATGACTGATAACTCACTTTGGTTCATTTTCCTTGTTCGGATGTGGGCTTATAGTATTGGTTATATATTTGTATATGTATATAAATATAAAAGTTATTTCATTCAGTTCAAATACCCTTTGTAACATGTTGACCAAGGGGTTGCATTCATGAACAGTTAGTACAAATTCAGAAATTACATATAAATTATAATACGTATAATTTATGATTCATAGAACATTAATTCACGATTCAAGTATACTAGAGTACAATACCTTACAAGAATAAAGGTTTTGATTCAAAACTAATCAAGGGTATATATCTTTCAAGTACATGTTAAGTATACTAATTCAGGGACATACTATCAATCATTTATTTCAGAATGATTAGTTTTTCATAACTATTATGCATGTACGTCTATATGTTTTTTATGAGTCAATAGATTCAGGTTGTTTATTCATTTAAACAATATAGTTAAAGTCCTGATATTATAACCATAATTTCCGGTCGGAGATCGAAACAAGTGTGTATAGATCTATATTGGGATTGACAACCCCGCACTTGGACTGCTAGCCACAGCCAGGCATACACGCCAACGAGTGACAGTTGTTATCATCATTTTTTAAGGCCTTCAAAGCGTTGTTTCAGGCCATCTAGTCACAGTATGGTTATAATAACTCATTAAAAAGATATTAACAATACGTTAGTGTATAATTAACTAAACATAAGTACATCTTCAAGATACTAGTTTACAATAACGACACACTCACAGTTATAAGTTTTACAAAAGGAATAAAAATACAGAACACTAGTTTATAAACAGAACGTGTTTATGTCATTAAAACTACTTTTCATATACAACAGAAAATATAGGATTTTCTGGAACAGTTTACATATTCAAGAAATAGAAAACATACTTGCAAACATAAAAACTTATGCACTCACTCAACTTTATGTTGATACTCTCTTTTCAACTTACTTGTATTCTCAAGGAATCGGTAGACAGGTACTCCCCGAGCTTTTGAGAAGATGGAGCTATGTTGAGTCATGTCTTCTTCTTTTGTATAACTATTTTGGTGTCAATATACAGTGATTGAAAACATGTAAAAACTTGTACATATTAATTCAATGGTTGTTTGTACTTTGATTACTATACTGCATGTGTTGTAATACTACAAATGAAGTCATCCACCCCCGAACGTTTCTGCCCTCTAATTTGGGGGTGTGACAATGGACGGAGAGATTCAGTCCATGTATTACAATCAAGTTTGGAACTTGGTTGACAATGTGTCGGGTCATAAGACAGTCGGGTGCAAATGGATCTTCAAGAAGAAGACCGCCATGGTTGGGAATGTACACACTTATAATGCACGACTGGTTGCGAAGGGTTTTACTCAAACTCCGGGAGTTGATTATGATGAAACCTTCTCGCCAGTAGCGAATATTAAGTTTGTTAGGGTTATGCTAGCCATTGCTGCATTTCATGATTATTAAATATGGAAAATGGATGTCAAAACCGCTTTCCTTAATGGAAAGTTGGCTGAGGATGTTTACATGAGTCAACCAGAGGATTTTGTTGATGCAAAGTACCGTAATAGAGAGTGTAAGCTTGAGAAATCCATTTATGGATTAAAACAAGCATCTCGCAGGTGGAATCTTTGTTTCGATGAGAAAGTCAAAGAGTTTGGCTTTTCGAGGAGCGAGGATAAGTCCTGTGTATGTGTTAAGGCTAGAGGGAGTATAGTTAGCTTTTTGGTAGTGTATGTGGATGACATACTACTCATGGAAATGACATCCCAACCTTGCAGGAGGTTAAGTCCTGGCTTGGGAAGTGTTTCGCTATGAAAGACCTTGGGGAAGCTGCCTATATCCTAGGGATAAGGATATTGAGAGACAGGAGTAAGAGACTAATTCACCATGCATGATTCCAAGAAAAGTGACTTACCGATCCAGACTAACGCCAAACTGAGTAAAACTCAGAGCCCGAGTACAAAGGCTGAGATAGCTGAGATGAGTCGAGTACCATATGCTTCCGCTGTAGGCTCGATCATGTATGCTATGACTTGTACTCGCCCTGATGTGGCTTTTTCTTTAAGCATGGTCAACAGATATCAAGGGAATCCTGGCAAGGCTCACTGGACTGCGGTGAAGAACATTCTCAAGTACCTGCGGAGGACTAAGGACTGGGTCCTTACCCTTGGTGGGAGTGATGACTTGAGAGTAGTGGGGTATAAGGATGCCAACTTTCATACAGATAGGAATAATTTCTGCTCTCAGTCGGGCTGGGTCTTTACTCTAAATGGAGGAGCAATTACTTGGAAAAGTTCCAAGCAGGAGACAGTAGCTGATTCAACTTGTGAATCAGAGTATATAACAAAAAGAGTTGCGGAGAAGGAGGCAATATGGCTGAAGAACTTCATTGGAGACCTTGGAGTTGTACCGGCTATTAAGGAGCCTATGGAGATTTTCTATGATAGTGAGAGTGCAGTTGCGTTAGCCAAGGAACCAAGGGATCACGGAAGATCCAGGCACATGGACAAAAAATACCACTTCATTAGAGATCGGATAGAAGAAGGACTACTCGTGGCAAAGAGGGTATCATCTGATGAGAACCCAGCAGATCCCCTCACGAAGGGACTGTGTAGGGTTAAGCATTTACAGCATGTGCAGCACATTGGGTGAAGGATGATATTAGTTTTACTAGTTAGATAGCTTTCAAAACTTGTAATAGTTGAAATGTAATTGACATTTGATGTTTAAATAAAAGATGGTTTTATTTACTAGTATGGTACTGTCTTGTGTCGATCATTTACTATTGCTTCATTTTGCATGTTTCGACTTCCAGAATGATTATGTTATGGTATATCATATTATTCAAACTATCCACAATCAATCATACTTTGGAAATAGGTATTGAAATAAGACTGTCATGAATTGGGTTTGTAGATTTGTCCAAATTGTATTAGACATAGAAATCGTTGCTGCAACATTCATGAGTGCTCATAAGTTCTGAGTATTAGAATCAACCCACGCTCACTAGTATCACTTCATGGAAGTTATCTCGAGTGATCGTGAAACGGTAATATAATATAAGTCTTCAAACCAACATATATGAGTTGTTGACTATAAGTTGGTTATGCATTGATAGTACGAAAACGCATCAGTAACATGATGCTATAAAACATGTTATTGTGTACAATTTGATGATTAGTCAGTACAAGGATATGAGTCGAAGTTTATTTGTTCCTTTTAGTCCTTGGAGGATTAGAAGCGATATATTGGGCCCCTCGATGATTTTGTTTTGACTTATGTGTTGGGCCCGGTCAGAACTGAATTGATGTTTTCGATTGAGTTCTATGTCAAACAAATTGGAAATCGGGAAACAAACTGTTGGACAATGAGTACGACGCTGTTCCATGTATTTGTCCGGCTGATATCTTGAGAACAGAGGATTATTTGATCACTTATTTAAAATGGCACAACTTAGTTCCATGAGACTTTGAAGAGCTATTATTGTTGGTCGGATCCTGAAGTCATACTTGGAGTTATAGTTATTAGACTTATCCAAGTGGGAGACTGTTGGATAAGGTGTCTAAGTCCATAACTATATTTGACCCGAATTGGCATGGTCCATTTGGGTTGCATGGCATCGGAACATTTGGATAGACTTTTGTGAGAAGAGGATATTTATGGTTTATTAATATATTATAAGTTCTAATATATTAATATGAATTCTTTAGTTGGTATTGATCAAGAATTAGTTTGGAATTAATTTTGTGATCAAAAGAGACTAATTAAATAAATGGGGATTGATTTGGTAAATCATTCATTCTTATATAGTGGGCTTATGATCCATAGTTCTTCATGATGGGCTAAACCCATGTGGTTACCCATGGATATTCCATGGAGGTTAAAACCCACGGATCATGAGTAATATGGAAAGACATGAGTTACATGGTGTAACCCTAATGAGCACACTATATAAATAAGCCTCATCCTTGTAAAATCGACACTTAAGTGATACAAGTAAGGGCTAGCCGATTTTAGTGTATATCAATCTTCTCTCAAGTTATTCCAAAAGTTGGTGGTGTTGTGTGAAGCATTTGAGGCATTACATTTGGGGTGCTAGGCTCACAAAGTCTTAAGGAATCCAAGCAACAAGAAAGGTATGTCATTCTACTAGTTTTTTATATTACATATACCCCATGATATGATAGTTAGGATGAAACCTTGGAAAATGAAATTTTGCATGTATAATAGAGAAAATATAAATCTAAGGTTTCTGGGGTTGCATGCACACTATAGGAGTGTTAGAATGCTCAAAACCCATCAGAATGGAGTATCGCGTCTTATGTGCTTCGTTCATAACAACCTCTTTGTAACCACCAAACTTTGGTGTCCAGATCCGGTTCATGAGGTATTGAGCTCCATCACCTTTGATGTTAAAGTTTTTGTCCATTCCTCTTAAAGATTCCTCTTAAAGATTCACCTGAAGGTTATTTTCATTTATTTTTTGTATTAGTCTTGAAGGTAAGTAATATTCTGCCTTATTATTTGCATTCAAAGGTTTATTTTTCTTTACTAATATTTTATGCTATATAGGGGTTCTGAAATTGGGTCTGTTTTCTGTCATTGTGTTAATGTTGATTTGTCTCTACTACTGTTTTTTGTCATCGTGGCTCTGAAATTGTGTATGTTTTTGCTTAACTAACAGATATAGCATTTTATGTTTTTCATTTTGTTAGTTTGGTCATAAGGCTGGAGGGTGTGGGAGTGGGAGAGGGAGAGAGAGGGGGGGGGGGGCATCCCTAAGTGTTATTTTGCAAGCTTTTGTGCTTTGTGACTCATGGTTTTGTATGAGGTTGGGAGCTGATGGTGCCTCTCAGTCAATGTTGGCCTATGGCTTCATGTCATTCAACTTTGTTAGGTGGACGTCCATCTACTAGAACCGAAACGCATTATGGTAGTCAATATACCTCTGTTTATTGTATGGTTGAATTGCTCTCAGTTGAAATGATTAAACAATATTATTTATTATGAGCATCTTTTGATTGAGTATGAAGGTTAAAGTGTTTGTTAATTATAATGTCATCTTTGCAGGTTCAACTACAAGTTGCAAAGCAAAAAAAATGTTTAGTTTTAAAACAGATCTACATATCTTTAGTTATTTTGAATCTTGAACTTCAACGTTTTTTTTTCAAATTTATAATAGTGCTATAGTTATATTTTACATACAATTTTTATAATTGTAGGATAATTTTGTTGCTGCTGCTAATGAGTATGTGGAGAAACCTAGAAGTGAGCCATGTTTGTTGGTAATGGTAAGTCCAATTCTCAAATTATTTATGTTTTGTGTTTTTAACTTGAATTTGTCCATGTTTACAAGGTAAATACCGACAGTATCTTTAGATTTTGTAGTTGATTTTTTCTAACTCTAATCAAGTTTGAGGTAAATTTCAATATCTGAAGTTGTGCAGAATTAGGGTGGCCTTGATGGCTTGATGTGATTGCTGGTAAATTGTTTCAAGGGTGTACAAGTCTTGTGGCTCATTCAAATCCTGATCATACATGACCAAGTGTTCATAAATGATATCAATAATAGTATATTACTAAAGAATATTATTTCCCTCCAAAAGAAATTAAAAATTACAATTGTCATCTTCTTTTTGACATATTCTATTTTCTTTCTATTACACCATTGTTTGATGTTATGCTTGGTCAAATTGGGTGAATGTATTGAAGTGCAGTACTATGATAAGAAGAAATGTCTATTTTTATTACATTGATCTTATATATTTTGATTCTTGTGTTCTGTCTGATATTATTAAGACTTAGTATCTTGAAAATCTACTCAAACTACATTGTTAGAACTTATATTTAAGCCACCTTTTTTATATAGATTTTAACTAATTTTTCTATTTTAGTGAAGGTTTGACAATTTGGATTGAAGATTGAATATGGGTGATTCACAATGCAGGGGGTTGCTAGAGAATATACACATACATAGAAAGGTGGGTTGAGGAGAAAATACACTTGACAAGGTATTATCTAACTTAAGCCACTATATACTATTTATAATTCTGAAGTGTTAACATCATAATTTTTTATATCAAAGCTATTATATGCTGGTTTGGATGTCATGTGTGAGTGATAAAAATTGGAGGAATGTGAATGAAAAAATCTCAGAAATCAAAACTCAAAATTACTTCCAAAAGTATGGTAAACATATATCACCTTCAAGGTTCCTATTAAATAATACTCATTATTTTTTTAGTTTCAAACAGGTAATAATATCTTGATTTTGTGATTTACCTGGCTTAATATATCAATTTTCCATTATGTAGGGTTTTATTTTGAAATCCCAATTGTTCCAAGGGGCCAAACATCTTTTCCATAATTCTTGTACAAACTTGGACCATCCAGCATTTCAATTTCAAAATTTGTTAGTTTGCTTGGATGTTATGTTCCTGTTCCTTTTTAGTATTTATGTTGTTTCTCATGGTATTTTCTCATCAATCTCACTGTGTATTGTGTAATTGAATAATTTGGATGTAAGAAATGACAAATTGCAAAAATAAAATGAATAAACATATGGCAAAATGGGTAACAGGTGGATACTGCAAGAAAATGTAAGAAAACTAAACCTTTTCAAATCATGAAATAACCAATAAGTGATTGTTTGTAGTCTTATATTGTACCTTAATTTACTATTTACAATATGAAATGAATTATGTTTTTTTTTCTATAAGTTGTTTCTAAACTATATCAAAAACTTGTATTCTTGATATATTACTAATATGTTTTCCAAAGAATTATTTAAATTTAAACAAAACTAATTAAAAAAATTAAAGCTTATTAAAATTAATTTCAAATTTAACAAACGATTAATAAGTTTCAAAATTAGAAATCGTTTTACATAACTTATTTATCAAAATGGATTAAATATTAATGATGTAGATTTCATCAAAAGAGATAAAACTCCTTTTTAATTGACTTAAAACTCAAAATTAAAAACCTACAATATTTTAAAAAATAATACACCACTAAAATATGAAACATGAATGATTTTAGACGTAATTCGATGTTTATTTAGTTAAGAACATCATATCTAAAATTAAGGGAATGATAAAATTATTGGATTGAGTTTTAAGTGATATGACAAAATTAAAATATAAGATAAGATTTGACTATTTCTATGTTTATGGTATTCAAATTTGAATTCATAAATTTTCTTAATTATAACTATTATATTGACTTGGTATTTTCCTTTTATCCACCAAAGAACTAATCGCCTCTAAAATGGATTTATGGTCAAACGTTGAATTATAAGTCGAGCAAACTCATAATACAATATGTATAAACCTTTTATGCATTAACCGTATTTTGTTGCTGCTGCTAATGAGTACGTGGAGAAACCTAGAAGTGAGCCATGTTTGCTGGTAATGGTAAGTCCAATTCTCAAATAATGTATGTTTTGTGTTTTTAACTTGAATTTGTCCATGTTTACAAGGTAAATATCGACAGTATCTTTAGATTTTGTAGTTGATTTTTTCTAACTCTAATCAAGTTTGAGGTAAATTTCAATATCTGAAGTTGTGCAGAATTAGGGTGGCCTTGATGGCTTGATGTGATTGCTGGTAAATTGTTTCAAGGGTGTACAAGTCTTGTGGCTCATTCAAATCCTGATCATACATGACCAAGTGTTCATAAATGATATCAATAATAGTATATTACTAAAGAATATTATTTCCCTCCAAAAGAAATTAAAAATTACAATTGTCATCTTCTTTTTGACATATTCTATTTTCTTTCTATTACACCATTGTTTGATGTTATGCTTGGTCAAACTGGGTGAATGTTTTGAAGTGCAGTGCTATGATAAGAAGAAATGTCTATTTTCATTACATTGATCTTATATATTTTGATTCTTGTGTTCTGTCTGATATTATTAAGACTTAGTATCTTGAAAATCTACTCAAACTACATTGTTATTACTTATAGTTAAGCCAACTTTTTTTATATAGATTTTAACTAATTTTTCTATTTTAGTGAAGGTTTGACAATTTGGATTGAAGATTGAATATGGTTGATTCACAATGCAGGGGGTTGCTAGAGAATATACACATACATAGAAAGGTGGGTTGAGGAGAAAATACACTTGACAAGGTATTATCTAACTTAAGCCACTATATACTATTTATAATTCTGAAGTGTTAACATCATAATTTTTTATATCAAAGCTATTATATGCTGGTTTGGATGTCATGTGTGAGTGATAAAAATGGGAGGAATGTGAATGAAAAAATCTCAGAAATCAAAACTCAAAATTACTTCCAAAAGTATGGTAAACATATATCATCTTCTAGGTTCCTATTAAATAATACTCATTATTTTCTAGTTTCAAACAGCTAATAATATCTTGATTTTGTGATTTACCTGGCTTAACATACCAATTTTCCATTATGTAGGGTTTTATTTTGAAATCACAATTGTTCCAAGGGGCCAAACATCTTTTCCATAATTCTTGTACAAACTTGGACCATCCAGCATTTCAATTTCAAAATTTGTTAGTTTGCTTGGATGTTATGTTCCTGTTCCTTTTTAGTATTTATGTTGTTTCTCATGGTATTTTCTCATCAATCTCACTGTGTATTGTGTAACTGAATAATTTGGATGTAAGAAATGACAAATTGTAAAAATAAAATGAATAAACATATGGCAAAATGGGTAACAGGTGGATACTGCAAGAAAATGTAAGAAAACTAAACCTTTTCAAATCATGAAATAACCAATAAGTGATTGTTTGTAGTCATATATTGTACCTTAATTTACTATTTACAATATTAAATGAATTATGTTTTTTTTTCTATAAGTTGTTTCTAAACTATATAAAAAACTTGTATTCTTGATATATTACTAATATGTTTTCCAAAGAATTATTTAAATTTAAACAAAACTAATTAAAAAAATTAAAGCTTATTAAAATTAATTTCAAATTTAACAAACGATTAATAAGTTTCAAAATTAGAAATCGTTTTACATCACTTATTTATCAAAATGGCTTAAATATTAATGATGTAGATTTCATCGAAAGAGATAAAACTCCTTTTTAATTGACTTAAAACTCAAAATTAAAAACCTACAATATTTTAAAAAATAATACACCACTAAAATATGAAACATGATGGAGATAAATCCACATATCTTTGAAATGGTATAAGCAAAGATGTTAAGAATATCAATGAGAAGATATCTGAAGCTATAGTTGGCATGGATCCTATACTTCAGAATCAAATTGATCAATTAATGATAAATTTTAACAAAAGTGAGGAAAATGTAGCTACCAGACTACCAATGTGACAGAGAGCGAGGGAGGAGAACAAAGAATGTAGGAGCAGGTAACCCTTGATTCCACCATTTGTTTTTCTATTTTGTAAGTTTTTGGTGCTTATGAATCCTATTGATTTTAATTTAACCTTACATGAGGTGTGGAATAACTATATCATAATAACTTACTGTTTATTTGTATGCGGCCTTTCTTTATTAGAATAGGAATTTTCTAACACCCGATTCAAAGTACTTTTCAGTTTAGACCCTTGGTAGGTTAATGTTTTGCAGAATTGGTCCCTAGGGGGCATATTTGCCAAAATTAGAAAAGTTGGAGTACGCTGGGCGTACTCTTTGTACGCGGGGAGTACTTGCTCATTTCTTGACCGCGAGTCTTAACTAGTACGCAGGGCGTACGTGAGGCTGAGGTAAACACTAAAAATTAGGGTTTTCACTCTATTTAAACCTCATTATAGACTCATTTGGGCATGTTGAACCAGCCTCTACCTCTCCTTGACCCAGAAAATGAAACCCTTCAGTGTTTTGGTGAGTTATGAGCTTGAAGAGTGTTTGTTGGTGGTTTCTGAACGAGGAGAAGAAGAGGAACACTTAAGGGGAATTGCTTGAGCTTGTGGATCCAGGAGCATCTTCACATCTGAAAGCTTTTTGAGGTAAAAAGCTTATATCTTTATGCTCTTATATGTTAGATCAAGTTATTGGAGCATTTTGTGCACTTTTTCGGCTCTTTGTGATAAAAGTGAGCTTCTTTTCTACTCCAGAGGCAATGGATGCTAGATCATAGCTCTAATCAGTCCCCATGTTCATAAAAATGTTAACTTTATGGAGTATTTGGACCCATGCATGTATTTAGACATTTTAAGCACTTTTTGAGCTATTGAGCGCCATTAAGCCATGCATGTATGAAAAGTTGCCAACTTTACGTGATAAGTCACCTTTAAGGATTAGATCTGTGAGTTTGGAGGAAAGGATTAACCATTTAAGTGCTTAATGGAGTAGGATGGCGCACTCGGGAGTACATTGGGTGTACCTAGCTGGTACGCTGCGCGTACTAGCCCCAGAAGGACTACGATAAGCGTACGAGCTGAGTACGCCTCGCGTACTCAACAGATGGGCCTTGGGCTTGAAATTTTATGTATTGGGAAAATGTTTGGGTTTGTAAGTTTGGGCCTGGTTGGGCCGTTAGACGTCTATTTTTGGCTTTGGGCTAGCATGTTGGGCTTCCTCGAAATTTTAAGCCATGATGGGTTTTGGGCTCAATTTGACAGATTGGGCCATATTTGGGCCTTGGGGTGTCATTTAGGTTTTGGGCCTTTTGAATAGTTGAGCTTTGCTTGGTATGTTGCCAAGCTAGATACTGGGTAAAATGGACATTTACCTTGGTTATGGGCTAAGTAGCTTAGACTCTGGTTATGAGTTGAGACCCGATTTATAATTGGATGTTATTGATATTGATAGCACGAGGATTTTTTAGACCAGACGATATTCATTCGAGTGTTTCAGCAGCTTGAGGTGAGTTTCCTCATAGTTTTTAGTGGGTCGAAGCCATCAATGTCGGCCAATGGGTTATTATGCTTGGATACTAGATGTTAGAGTGACTATTGCATGTGTTATGTGTTGGTATGCTTATCGGCAAGGCCTGATGTCGGGCGGGGCCCGATCTATGTATTGTATGCTATTATCTTTGTGATTATCTCATGTGTTTGTATGATTATATGTTTATATGTTTATACAGGGTGGGGCCCGATGCCAGGCGGGGCCTGATGACTGACATATCTGTACGTCGGGTGGGACCCGATGTCGGGCGGGGCCCGATGCTGAGCAGGACCCGATGTCAGGCGGGGACCGATGAAGGGAGGGTCCAATATATGTTTGATATGTATGGTAGTGGTAGGGGTGAAATAGACCTGACTCCGGTTGAAATAGACCAAAGGGAATTACAAGCACCAAGATATGCTTGGCTGTATGTTTGTATGATATGTGGTATTTTGGGGAACTCAGTAAGCTTTGTGTTTACGTTTTTTTATGGTTACGTTTTTAGATACTTACGGTTCGAACGGGAAGGGCCCGGCTTGATCGCAACACATCCATCCTTGTGTCCGCATTATGATGATTTTGGGATTGAACTCTAATAACTGTTTTCTCATGAAAAACTTTTGGATAATTAGAAAAAGGATAATAAATGTTTCACAAAAAGGTAATTGGTGTTTTGATGGAATTAAAAATGAAATTTTTACCTCGTAACTATTGGGACGTTACAAGTTGGTATCAGAGCCTTAGTTTAAGGGATTCGTGTATAGTCTCGAGCGTGTCTGAACTAAAAGTGAGGGTTTGGTAAAAATTTCATAAAATAAAAGTTTTATTAAAGGACTTTCAAATAAATGTAACGCTTGTTTCAGGTATCATTTATTTCTCAAGATTTTAGGATTTTAGACTTGAACTCGACGAGTTGGGGAGCTCCAACTCGTCGAGTAGAAATTATTTTGGACGCGGGACTTAGGGTCTACTCGATGAGTTGGAAGGCCCCAACTCGACGAGTAGACACTATAAAGGAAAACCCTAATTTTCAGGGGTTTGTACCCTATTTAAAGAACTTATGGCTCATTTCTGGCCTCCCTCATCGTCCTTACTGTCTAGAGAGAAACCCTAGCCATGCTTTAGTGCTCTCTTCGGTGTGTGTGAGCTTTGAAGAGTAAATCTTATGCTATTTGGAAGGAAACTTGAAGATTAAAGAGCTTGGAATGAGAAGGAGCTTATAAATCCAACATCTACTCAGTTGTAGAATCCATTTGAAGGTAAAAAGTTGTTACCATGATCATTCTCTTGTTGGATGTCTCCATTCAAGAGTTTAGGGTCCCTTTTAGCCCACTTTGGACCCATATTTGGAAGTTGGGCATGAGTTCAAGTTGTAACTTCAGATTTGGACTCCATTAGACCCCTATAGAGATAAAGTTATCGACTTTATCAATCTTTGGCCCTTCTCCATGCCCTAAACCTTGTATGTGCCTTATTTTTAGTGTTCTAGACTCTTGAGGGCTTGCATGGACTTAAATTTTGCAATATTATGTGGTATTTCAGTCCTAAAGGACTGGATCTGTAGTTTGGGGCTTGGGTTTCGATTGGAAGGACTGAAAATGTTAAGAAAAGGGAAAACTTGACGAGTTGCCCTGGAAACTCGACGAGTTGGATCGGGTTTTCCCGTTTTCTGGATGCAGAGTAAACTCGACGAGTTGATAAGGTAACTCGGCGAGTTGGTTAGGGTTTTTCCCGATTTTTCTGAATCCTGAAGGAACTCGACGAGTTGCTAGATGCACTCGACAAGTTGGGTCAACATGGACTGTTGACCTTGACTGTTGACCATGGTTGACCAAGTTGAGTTGAAGCTGCGTGTTAGGACTTATCTTATCTTATCTTATCTTATCAGTTCAACATTCTTGAGAGGTGAGTCTCCTCACCATAGCAATGAGTCTAAGGCAACAAGGCTGACCCATTTTGTGATATCTGGTACACCAGTTGATGGAGTGATATGTGGTATGCTAATTGGTTATATACTAGGTGGTATGCCAGTTGTATATGTGATACTTGCAGGAAAGACCATGGGGGACCCATGGCGCTTAGAAGTAAGACCATGTGGGGGAGCCCATGGCTTTTCAGGTAAAGACCGTGGGGGGAGCTCATGACACTTAGATGTCAGACCATGTGGGGGAGCCCATGGATTTCCAGCTAAAGATCATGGGGGGAGCCCATGACACTTAGGTGTAAGATCATGTGGGGGAGCTGTTGGGTCAAAAATATTGTTTATACTTTGGTTTTCTAAGCATTTATTGTTTTTAGTCTTGGGCAGAAAATATTATTGGTTTATTTGTGGCTTGGACCGAAAACTCATGTGTTTTCGGTCCATATATATATATATATATATATATATATATATATATATATATATATATATATATATATATATATATATATATATATATATATATATATATATATATATATATATATATATATATATATATATATATATATATATATATATATATATATATATATATATATATATATATATATATATATATATATATATATATATATATCGTGTCTAGGAGTGGAAAAGGGAAGCCATTGTTGAGTGGAGCATGTGCTAGAGAGATAAAGTTAGAGAGAGAAAAATATTGGGGGTTTGTTCTTCGTGTTCTTCATAAAAATGGCTTTTTGATCGAGTTTTGGAGATACAAAGTCGAAAAAACGCGTTTTTTGGTCGTAATATGTGAGTTTCGATGGCCATTTTCGCACGTGTTCAGTCTTCGGATTTTCGGCCCATCAGGTGTTCGGTTGCGCACTTGTTCGGTTCGCAGGCGGTCAGAGGCGAATATTCAAAAATTCCGGGGTGGAACAAGATTCGAACTCGGGTCTCTGACACACACATCCCACACCCTTACCAATCGATCTAGCATGCCAGATGTTTAACATCTTCCCTGATTAGTTCAAGTAGCTTCGTATTTTCGGTCACAATTTCGGAATTTTGACAATTTTAGCCCAATAATCAATTTTTCGAATTTTAAAATTTCGTTTTCTACCCAAAAGTTTGATTTTTGATTTTTGACTTCGTAATTTGACTTTTGACCTTAAAAATTGACTTTGACTTTCAAGTTTGACCTTTGACTTTATCTTTGACTTTCTTGTTTAACTTTCAAGTTTTCAAGTTTAGCTTTTTGATTTGACTTTTGAAGTTTGACTTTTTAAATTTGACTTTTAAGGTTGACTTTCTTGGTTTATAGTCAAAGGGCATTCTTGGTAAACAATGAGTTCCTCAAACACCCCAGTCAATGAAGTTTCATGTTCTCAATCTATTGAAGCTACGATTAAAGTTCTTCGTGAACAAATTGATTTATTAAAAAGGGAAAATGAGGACCTTAAATATAAAGGATGTAGACTTAGGAAAGGTCAAAACCCACTTAAAGAACAGCTAGACGCCAAAATCAAGGACTTCCGAAAACTTCAGGAAGAATACAATAACAAGTGTGAGAATTATATTTATGTTAAGAGACAGCTTGGTAGCTTAACTGCTGAACTTGATGCATTGAAAGAAAAATATAATGATGTTGAATTCAACTTTAAGAAATTTGATGTATCAAGTGAGGTAGTTGCATCAATGATTGAAAAACAATTAACATTCAATGATAATCAAGCTAAGGGTCTATGGTATCATAGTGTGCCACCTCCTTTCAATGATAACCCACCCATTGAAACCAACGAGGAAGAAATACCTGCTCAGTATGGCCAACCCCTTGTGCCAGTTTCGGTTAAGACTGAACAGTCTGGGCCAACTGAGAGTGTTGAGGTGAAGGATACTAATGATTCTACTTCCTGTGTAGGTAAATTAGTGGAAGAAGAGAACAAGGAGAACATAATTGATTCTAGTTCTGATAATTCTACTGAATGTCAAACCAATGTCACCTTTGAACTCTGAATCTGTTGCTTCTAACTCAGTTACTTCTAATCAACCTGTTTTTGGTATATACATGCCACCAAAACAAGCGAAGCAGACTACTTGCTGCAAGTGTGCTTGTGGGAACAATAAAAAACAAGGCAAGGGTACACCACCAGGGGCAGGAATAAACAACTCTTACGTGAAGAAACAAATATGTTTTCACTATGGAACACCTGGACACATTGCCAGAAATTGTCCTAATCGCGCATATGTTCCCTACTACACTCAAGGATGGCAGAACGCGCCAAGAGGGAGATTTTCCTAAAGAAACCCTTCAAGGCCACGTTCAAACAATGGTGACTGGAACGCGCAGAAGGGCAAGAACCCCACTCCCAAGGCCAAGAATCAAAATCCCAAGGACAAGAAGGGAATGTCTGCCAAGAAGTCCAATTCAAGACATGCTCCAGTGAAACCAAGACCTGTTAGGTCAAAGTCATCTCAACGATCATCTTCAAGTTCAAAATCAAGTGATAAGGAATCCATCCGAACGAACAAGAAATGGGTTAAACCCAACTACATATGGGTACCAAAGGTTCATACTCCCAAATCTTCTAATGATTCTAACATGTGTTAATCTTCTGTTTGTGATAAGAAGTATATGTCATGGGAGAGAGTACCTTGCACAGATAGAAAAGGTCAACCCAATTTCAAAATGGACTGGGTTCTAAAGACTAATTAATCTCGCACTCTGTGCTGGGGCAGCTATGGAGGCATATCATCAGACTTTGTTTTGTTGATAGTGGTTGTTCCAAGCACATGATAGGGACATCTCTCAACTGTACAACACTCAGAACTTTAAGTGAGGGTATGTGTCCTTTGCGGGAAAGGAAGAAAGAAGAGGATCACACATGGGGTTTGTACTTAACGATGTGAAGAATGTTCGGATCTATTCTGAGATTGAAATATGTGTGTTGTTCTCAGACCTTCTGGATGCAAATTCAATTGGTAACTTACGGTTTGAGTTTTCTTCTCAATACTCCAGAGTTTTCTCTTACAATGATTCGTTTTGAACACAATCTTTTATTTTCTTATAGTTTTTAGTTTGTAGGTATTGATTGGGAAGTGATATGAAGCTTAGTGCTAAAACGCAATTCTGAAATGCGTGTAATGCACTAAAGCTGAATTGTCTAGACTCTGTGTTTAATGTGCTGGTAGGAACAAAAGATTCAAAAGGACTAGACATTGATTGACAATGCAAGGACTTGACAATATGAACTTAGATAGTTTTATTTGGACTGACAATACGATGCTCGGGTAGATTGAGTAGTGAGATAAACATGGGAACCTGCAGGATACACTAAAAATCGTATGTATCTAGAATTGTGGCTTAACATTTCCTCGATGTATGGACTCATGTCCTTAATTCCAGTACTGATAGGGCAACTGGGGGGTTCTGATAAAGTAGGTCTGTAGGAAATTATTTTCTTGCTTTCTTTCTGTCAGTCATATGTTGCCTCCTCTGCGTGATTGAAAATATCCGACCTGGACTACAACATATGCAACTCTATTTCTATGCATCTTCTTATCTATGAAATTCTTTCTATCTGTCAGCCATATGCTGTCCCCTCTGCGTGATCGGAATATCCGACCTGGGACACAACATATGCACCTTACTATCTCTATAACCCTCTATCTATGTTAGTTATATGTTGTTCCCTCTGCGAGATTGGAAGACATCCGACCTGGGATACAACATATGCACTTCTATATCTGACTTCTGTCTTAATGATTGTTTACTCACCTAAAGTAAGGGGTTCTTTGGAAGCTCTTGATTACCGGGGTATGTCAGGAAGTGGGAAACACGTTCTAGTACATCTAAAATTGAATCATTTAATTGGTTGTTTGTAGATCTCGCTACTGAATTTAAGTGTACAACAATATTCTTAGTCGTCGTCAGCCAAATGGTCCATTTAGGAATATATATCACAATGACTTGTCACTTATAATCTGTCCAATTTGTCAATATCCTTTGTTTTTAAGTGGATCACAATATCGGTGATTGACCAAATCTAGACATCCAGTTGTGTGCCTTTGATCCCAAATGTCTTCAATTTGGCTATTATTTTTGTTTTTGTTAAATTTGTTTATAGTTTTCCTCTATGCACAAATTAAGGGGGAGAATTAATTTTTTTTAAAATCAAACAAAAATCAGAAAAATTAAAAATCCAAAAATAATGTTATTTCTGTTTTATTTCTTTTTCAGAAAATTCAAAAATCCAAAAATATTTTTGTTTTTGTTTTTTATTTTTTCAGAATATATGAAAAATCCAAAAATATATTGTGCTAAGTTTTCTTTTAGTTTTGTTTTTATCTCAAATTTTGTTTGTCTTGAAAAGTGAACTTAGATGTAGATGAGACTCATGGACACTGTATCGAGATTTTCTGAGCCAAGGCTTCTTCCGTGATTGTCGAAGAATATTCATTCGAAGGAACAAGAAATGAAGATTATTCTTTCAACATTCAATCTTTCAACCCTAGAAGCAAAGTGAAGTTGTACTTGAAGATTATGTGACAGATTGCATTGAAGCCTTCTCAATCAATTTGTTGCTATCTAGGTACCTGCTGAAGTGATCTAGAAGTTTCGTTCTCTGTTCTCTCTGACGATTCTCAAGCTGAAAGTGCAAATTTTCAAGAATCCACTCAAGAAGCTTCCACACCCAACATGCGTTCAAAGTCAAATCTTGAAGAAGAGCCCAGCTGTTCAAGATGAAGTTATTCACATAGAAGATTCATATGTTCATCTTGAAGTCGTGAAGAAATCAAAGATTAATGTTGAAGCCAAGCTCATATTGAAGATTGTCAAGAAAAGCAATCTATAATTTTAAAGGGAGTTTGTTGGGTCATAAGAAAAGAAAGCTATAAACCAAGGGGGAGATTGTAGGGTCAAAAATATGGTTTATACTTTGCTTTTCTAAGCATTTATTGTTTTTAGTCTTGGGCCGAAAATATTATTGGTTTATTTGTAGTTTGGACCGAAAACTCATGTGTTTTCGGTCCATATATATATATATATATATATATATATATATATATATATATATATATATATATATATATATATATATATATATATATATATATATATATATATATATATATATATATATATCGTGTCTAGGAGTGGAAAAGGGAAGCCATTGTTGAGTGAAGCATGTGCTAGATAGAGAAAGTTAGAGAGAGAACTAGTGTGTGTGAATATTGTGTAAGGATCATCATTCATATCTTGAATACATCATAGATACATCAAGTTCTTCTTCTTCTTCTTTTCCATTCTATCTTGCATCATCCACTTGATTGGGATTCTGGACCATCAAGTGGATCAGATTGATACTCAAGTTAATTTTTGGGACTTACAGGAGCCCATGGAATCCTGGAGTAAAACCCTGGGAGGAGCCCACGACATCCGTATATGTTTGTAAGCATTACTTTAGTGGTTTACGTAGCTTATAGAGCTAATATGGTTACGTGATTATGTGGATTATGTGGGTATGCTCTGGGGAACTCACTAAGCATTAGCTTACAGTTTGTTGATTTTTTTAGGTACTTCTGAGCCTAAGCGCAAGGGCATGGCTTGATGGCGGGGCGTGCACTCTCCGACATTTTATATGGGGACACTTTGATATTTGAAACAAAATGTTGATGTTATGAATTTGTAAACAATTGTCATTAAGATTTTATGATTTATGGAAATGTTTTGATTGTTTAAAAATGAAAATTTTATTTGGAAAATTTGGGTTGTTACTAGTTGGTATCAGAGCCTTGGTTTGAGGGATTCGGGCACACTCTCGGGTGTGTCTGGACTCAAACGAAGGAAATGGTAAAATTGTTTTCAAAAATCAGAAGTTAAAAACTTCTTAAAATGGAAAAGGGGAGAGTGCAATGCGCGTGATCGGCTGAGCTCAAGTAAGTAGTTCCCAATCTGTTAGCCATGTTATACTGATATTTGGATTATGATAGTCGGATGGATTTTTGATATGTGTATGCTTTAAAAATTGTATACGGTTAGGATCTTATAGCCTTAGAATGATTGATTTGACCTTATTTCCTGTTCCTTGTCTGGTTGTGGTCCTAGGTTAGAGTCTGTTATTCGAAAGTCTATTTGATCTTGTTCTGTGTATAATTTGCATGCATAGGGCAACCTGTTATAATTGATTTGAGTTCTGGTTTGATGGGATCGTGCAAATCTTAGGATACCCTAGGATTTGAAGTATGTAGCAACCTGTGAGATATGTTTTGTTCGGGGACGAATTAGAGTTATCAGGTAGAGCTTTGGGGATAGTACAGGTAGGTGTGGAAGGTAGTATTGGGCCCGTACTACTGAAAGCACATGACCTGTACCCGAACTGATGTTAGATCTAGAAGCTATAAGGAGAACCGGCGTGGGAGGATCCCCTTTTTGATTATCTTGATCATTATGTCTTATTAGGATGGTGGTGAGACGATTTGGAACATGGGGATCAGGATCTAGATCCAGGTCAGGCGATGGTGCAGCGTCCATTGATGAGACGTTGTGCGAGCTTATTGCAGCCGAGGTTATGAGGGGCATCCTTGATGCTATCCCGGTGATTTTTGGGACAGTCAAGGAAGGGATGACGGAGATCATAGAGGAGAGTCTCAGGTCGTTCGGAGCCGAGATTGTTACGGGCCAGGTCAGGGCCCGAACTCCCTTGTTCCGGGACTTCAAGGCGTGCGGGGCGCTGGAGTTCTTCGGGATCAGGGACCCCATAGTTAGCCAACGTTGGGTGGCAGGTATGGAGAACGCCCATCGCACGAGCTCTTGCCATGATGCGGAAAAGGTAGGGTTTGCTTCGTGTACGCTAAGGTACCATGCTCGGGACTTGTGGGCAGAAGTGACCAGTCAGGTGGGGGCAGCTGGTGTGGCTGAGATGACATGAGCAGAGTTTGTTAGACACTTTGATTTGGAGTTTGCACCACCCATTGAGGTGCAACGGCTAGTGAGGTAGTTCCAGGAGCTCCAGCAGACCACAAAGACTATGGCGGAGATCACCGCAAAGTTTCGGGAACGAGGATTGTTGATCCCGCAGTATGCTACAGATGAGGATATGAGGAGGACGAGGTATCATTCCATGCTGAGGGATGATATTCGTGACTGCTACGTATAAAATCGGGTAGCGTCAGACGTCGTGACCAGTACGTATTTTATTTTTCCTTCTTGATATTGAACTGTATTGCTTATGTGTATGTATGTTCTCATGAATAGGGACCTTTATGGTCAATGGTATGTCGGCTCATGTTCATTTCGATTCGGGTGCTACCCGATCGTTCGTATCTCTTGTGCTTAGCAAGAAGTTCCGGGACGCTCCGAGGATTTTGGATTCCTCGCTTGAGGATGAGATTACAGATGAATGCACTATGAGTGCTGCGAGGGTATATCGGGACAGTGTCCTGAATGTATTCGGGGAGAGGTTTCGGGTTGATATGGTACCGATACCGTTGCGAGGGATGAAGGTGATTGTCCGGATGGACTTGTTAGGGGCCAATGGGGGCATGATAGATTGCGAGCACCAGCTGGTGAGAGTTCAAACCCCAAGTGGGGGAGAACTGGTTATTCATGGGGAGAGAACCTCGCAGGGGCCAACCCTCTGTTCAGCTGCGAGCGCTAGGAGACTTCTCCATCAGGGTTGTTCGTGGTTTTTGGCATATATATCGGATACGAGGGCCGAGACCACGACATATTTGGGTAGTGTACTGGTTGTACGAGACTTTTGGGATGTCTTTCCCGATGAGTTGTCAGGGGTGCCTCCTGAGAGGAAAGTGGAGTTTCATATTGATTTGGTGTCGGGTGCCGCTCTGATAGCCAAGGCACCCTACTGGCTAGCTCCGCCCGAGATGCAGGAGCTGTCTACAAAGTTTCAGGAGTTGCTAGACCGAGGGTTTATTCGTCTGTGCAGTTCCCCGTGGGGAGCACCGATCCTGTTTCTAAAGAAGAAGGACGCGTCAAACAGGATGTGTATTGATTATCTAGAGCTGAACAAGCTAACGGTGAAAAACTGTTATCCGTTCCCGAGGATCGATGATTTGTTTGATCAGTTGTAGGGTGCATCTTGATTTTCTAAAATTGATCTTTGGTCGAGGTACCATCAGATGAGGATTAGGGATGAGGATATACCGAAGAAAGCTTTCAGTACGCGATACGGTCACTATGAGTTTGTGGTGATGCCAATCGGGCTCAGCAATGCCCCAACAACGTTGATGGATCTCATGAACAGGGTGTGTAGGCTTATGTTGGATCGGTTAGTGATCGTGTTTATCGATGATATCTTGGTTTATTTTAAGGCCAAGGAACATGATGAGCAACATCTGAGGGAGGTATTAGAGACACTGAGGATGGAAAGGCTTTATGCTAATTTCTCAAAGTGGGATTTCTGGTTGAGAGAAGTGCAGTTTTTAGGGAACATCTTCAACCAAGAGGGTATTTTGGTGGATCCAGCCAAGATTGAGGCGGTGATACGGTGGGAAATACCAAAGAGCGCATCTGAGATTCGTAGCTTCTTGGGTCTAGCGGGGTACTATAGGAGATTCATCCAGGATTTCTCCAAGATCGCCATACCTTTGACTCGTTTGACCAAGAAGAATGTGGCATTTCGGTGGGGTTCGGACCAGCGGTTGGTTTTCGAGACCTTGAGACAAAGGTTATGTGAGGCCCCGATTTTAGCACTACCTGATGGGTTGGATGATTTGGTGGTGTATTGTGATGTGTCTATCACAGGGTTAGGCGTTGTCTTCATGCAGAGGGGGCATGTGATCGTGTATGCGTCAAGGCAACTTAGGCCTCATAAGTTGAACTACCCTACTCATGACCTGGAATTGCGGGCTGTGGTGGTTTCCCTCAAAATCTGGAGGCATTACTTGTATGGAGTTCGTTGCACCATCTTTACTGACCATAAAAGTTTGAAGTAATTGATGGATCAATAGAACCTGAACATGCGACAGAGGAGGTGGTTAGATGTACTGAAGGATTATGATTGTGAAATCATGTACCACAAAAGGAAGGCCAATATGGTGGCCGATGCCTTGAGCCGCAAGGAGGCAAGTGCTCCGATTAGCGACGTCTGTTTAAGGATGACAATGATCTCTCCTTTATTGGATAAGATCAAAAGGGCTCAGGTGGAGGGTTTGAAGAAAGAAAACTGGAAGATAGAGCGGATTTGGGGTCAGTTTCCCCTATTTGTTCGGGGTAGTCAAGGCCTTCTGACACAGTGTGGCCGGGTGTGGGTACCGGTAACCAGGGGTCTGAGGCAGAAAATATTGGAGGAGGCACACAGATCAAAGTTGTCTATTCACCTGGGGGCCACGAAGTTGTATAGGGATCTGAGGTTGAGTTACTGGTGGCCCTGCATGAAGCGGGAGATTGCATGGTTCATGGAGAGGTTCTTGACCTGCAGGAAGGTGAAGGTCGAACATCAGAGGCTTCACGACAAGGTTCAACCATTACCCATTCCCATGTGGAAATGGGAAGAGATCACCTTGGACTTCATCACGAAGTTACCGGGGACGGCGAGGGGTTTGGATGCCATATGGGTTATTGTGGATAAATAGACGAAGAGTGCCCACTTTATTCCGATCTTCGAGAGCATATCCGCAGAGAAATTAACGGATATTTACGTACGAGAGGTGGTGGTTAGGCACGGGGTGCTAGTATCAGTGGTCTCTGACCGGGATGTCCAATTTACATCAAGATTCTAGAGAACGTTCCACGAGGAACTGGGCACTCAGTTACATTTCAGCACGGCTTACCACCCTCAGACAGATGGCAAAAGTGAGAGGACGATCCAGACACTGTTGGATATGCTTCGGGCACGTGTATTGGATTTCGGAGGGAGTTGTGATACATAGCTCCTACTATCATAGTTTTCATATAACAATAGTTATCATGCTAGTATCAACCGACCACCATTTGACATGTTATATGGTCACAGGTGTAGGATCCCTATTTCCTGGGGTGAGGTAGGGCATCGAGTCATGGGTAGCATCGAGGTAGTTCTCAAGACTACTGATCTGATTCAGCAGGTGCGTGGCAGGTTGTGAGTTGCACAGAACCATTAGAAAAGCTATGCTGACCGGTGCCAATCGAATCTCGAGTTTCAGGTGGGGGATTTCGTCTTGCTGAAAGTGTGACCATGGAAGGGTGTCATTAGGTTCCGGTAGAGGGGAAAGTTAGGGCCCCGGTATATTGGACCGTTCAGGATTACTGCCCGGGTGGGCAAGGTGGCTTACTATTTGGATCTGCCGAACGAGCTTAGCCAGATACACAACACCTTCCACGTGCTCAGTTTCGGAAGTGTGTCACAGACGAGGCCATGGTTATTTATCTGGACGACATTCAGGTGGATGAGAGCCTAAACTACATTGAGAGGCTCGTTGCGGTTCTGGATATGAAGACTAAGGTCCTTCGTAACAAGGAAGTGAAGCTAGTGAAGATGCAATGGCAGCATCGAAGAGGCTCTGAATGGACATGGGATCCGGAAAAGGAGATGCGAGGCCACTACCCGGATTTGTTTGCATCAGCAAACTTCGAGTACGAAGTGTAGTCCCGGTGGGGGATATTTGTATTGTTTCAGGTATCATTTATTTCTCAACATTTTAGGGTTTTATACTGGAACTAGATGAGTTAGGGAGCTTTAACTCGTCGAGTAGAAATTATTTTTGACGCAGGACTTAGGGTGTACTCGACGAGTTGGAAGGCCCCAACTTGACGAGTAGATGATGTAAAGGAAAACCCTAATTTTCAAGGGTTTGTACCCTATTTAAAGAACTTATGGCTCATTTGTGGCCTCTCGACATCGTCCTTATTGTCCAGAGAGAAACCTTAGTCGTTGTTTACTGCCCTCTTGAGTGTGTGTGAGCTTTGGATAGTAAATCTTGTGCTCTTTGGAAGGAAACTTCAATATTAATGAGCTTGGAACGAGAAGGAGCTTATAGATCCAACATCTACTCAGTTGTAGCATCCATTTGAAGGTGAAAAGCTATTACCTTGATCATTCTCTTGCTAGATCTCTCCATTCAAGAGTTAGGGTCCCTTTTAGCCCACTTTGGACCCATCTTTGGAAGTTGGGCATGAGTTAAAGTTGTAACTTTAGATCTGGACTCCTCTAGACCCCTTTAGAGATAAAGTTATCGAATTTATCAAGCGTTGGCCCTTCTCCATGCCCTAAACCTTATATGAGCCTTAGTTTTAGTGTTCTAGCCTCTTGTGGCCTTGCATGCATGTAAAGTTTGCAACTTTACGTGGTATTTCAGTCCTAAGGGACTGGATCTGTATTTTAGGGATTGGTTTCGAATGGAAGGATTGAACATGTTAAGAAAAGGGAAAACTCGACGAGTTGGAGCGGGTTTTCCTGTTTTCTGGATGCAGAGTAAACTCGGCGAGTTGGTTAGGGTTTTTTCTAGTTTTCTGAACCCTAAAGGAACTCGACGAGTTGCAAGATGCACTCGACGAGTTGGGTCAACATGGACTATTGACCTTGACTTTAACCATGGTTGACCAAGTTTGAGTTTCAGGTTATTTTTGGTATTTCAAGATTTTGACAAACTTAGTCACGTGATGGTTATAGGAAGTTGATTTGGAGCTGTGGGTTGGGACTTATCTTATCTTATCTTATCAGTTCAACATTCTTGAGAGGTGAGTCTCCTCACTATACCAATGGGTCTAAGGCACCAAGGCCGGCCCATTTTGTGGTATGTGGTACACCAGTTGATGTAGTGATATGTGGTATGCCAATTGGTTATATGCTAGGTGGTATGCTAGTTGTATATGTGATACTAGCAGGAAAGACCATGGTGGAGCCCATGGCGCTTGGATATAAGACCATGTGGGGGAACACATGGCTTTTCAGGTAAAGACAATGGGGGGAGCCCATGGCACTTGGATGTCAGACCATGTAGCGGAGCCCATGGCTTTCCAACTAAAGACCATGGGGGGAGCCCATGTCACTTAGGTGTAAGACCATGTGGGGGAGCCCATGACATCCTGGAGTAAGACCCAGGGAGGAGCCCACGACATCCATATTTGTTTGTATGCATAGCTTTTGTGGTTTATGTAGCTCATAGAGCTAATATGGTTATGTGATTATTTGGATTGTGTGGGGTATGCTCTGGGGAACTTACTAAGCATTAGCTTACACTTTCTTGATTGTTTCAGGTAATTCTGAGCCTAAGGGCAAGGGTAAGGCTTGATGGCGCGACGTGCACTCTCCGACTTTTTTTATAGGGACACTCTAATATTTGAAATAAAATGTTGATGTTATGAATTTGAAAACAATTGTCATTGAAATTTTATGATTTATGGAAATGTTTTGATTGTTTAAAAATGAAAATTTTATTTGGGAAATTTAGGTTGTTACAATAAAAGAGAGTGATGTGATGTGTGTAATCGGCTGAGGTCAAGAAAGTGATTCCCATAATACCCATACATGTTTATTACGTTATATGTTTTGAGAATTGCATGCTAGATTAGGTCTAAGGATCTGCTCAGGATTTCATTCTAGAAGAGATGCCTTTATATGGCTGATTGTTTGAGCTCTTAGAGTTGCATTCTAGTATGGTTTCCAGATAATTGGATAGAACGGCTTGATTAGTTGGTACGCTGGTTAGTTTTTCTGTTGCCCAAATGTTGGTTTCCTTGTGCTTTGTGGGACTCCTAGTGATGTGGGTTAGCTACTAAGTGATATGTGAAGTCACATGTTGCATAGGTTAAATAATCTCAGAGTGATGGATTTGACCCTACTACGCAACTGTTGTCTAAGTCCAACCGTTGTAGGATGAGTACTTTACTCGAAGGATTATTTAAGCTTTGTTGCATATGATTGTATTCATGAGGTGGTTAATTGACACTATTGGAAGTCCTTCAGCAGCTGATGTCAAGGTAAGGTCGGGAACCTGGGAGAGCCTAAGATGTGTTGTAGTGGTTTGTTTGCGATGCTTGGCGAGTATCTGGGGTATCAGTTTGAGAAGGTGACTTGGAGGATTCAGGATGATTCTTGAGGAAATTATGGATAGGTATGGAAGGTAGTATTGGGCACTTACTACTAAAAGCACAGGATCCATACTCGAATTAAGGAGAGTCTTGGAGAATCTAGGAAACCTGTGGGATGTGGATTCTTAGGTATGTTCTGATTATTGATATGATTGTTTTGTCTCCTCGAGGTTCTTATACCATCATGCCATAGGCTCCCCCACATGGTCTTTACGTAGGAATGCCACAGGATCCCCCACATGGTCTTATATCTGACTGCCACAGGCTCCCCCGGGGTCTTCCATGCAATAACATACATAATCACTAGCATACCACTTAGCATAAAGCTAAATATCATACCACATATCTCTACTACAGCTAGTGTACCACATATCATAAAGAGGTCCGGCCTTGGTGTTGTAGACCAATTGGTATGTTGAGAAGACTCACCTCTCGAATGCTGAACTAACAACTAGAATCAGATATGTCCCACGTGCTGCTCCAACTTAACTGCCTATAATCATTGTGTGATTAACATGTCATAATTCCATAATTACCCTGTTCAAAGTCAAGGTAACAACCAAGGTCAACAGTCCATGTGGACCTTAACTCGTCGAGTGCATCCAGCAACTCGTCGAGTTCCCGTAGAGTCCAGAAAACCTGGACAAACCCTAGCCAACTCGCCGAGTTGTTTCATCAAATCGACGAGTCCACTTGATATCTAGTAGACGGGGAAACCCGATCTGACTCGTCGAGTTGCCAGGGCAACTCGTCGAGTCCCCCTCCCTGTTTTCTTATTATGATAATCCATAGAATGCAGGAACTCCGGGGCTTAGATCGGAAACCCTAAGGTGTCTAGAAGGATAATGTTTCCAACTTTACCTTCCAGAACCACTCCAAAAGCTCAAAAGCTTTGCAATGTGGTCCAAGAATCTATGTTTCTGGAATCCCTCCTTTCTAGAAGAGTTTCTAGTCCTCAAAACGTTCCAACAATGGAGGCTTTATGGACATACATGTCCAATGCATGTCTTTAAGTCAAAATGTCCAAAAAGGGGAAACATACTCTAAAAACCCTTGTATGGCATCCTTGCTTGACCAAAAGCTAGATCTAGCCCACCTTGGGACTATTTTGCCCTGGAGATCCATAAAGTTGCAAACTTTATGAACCCCATGCACGCAATCAACAAGAGTAATGGGAAATGAAGAGTAAACTCAAGATCTAGCCATATTCTAAGATAAAAATCGAGGCTTGAAGACTTAAAACAGTCCACAAAGATGATCAATCTCAAGAGAGAGGGCTTAGTTTGTTGGATCTCCTCCTTCTTCTCACTATCTCCTTCTTCTTAAGCTCCACAAATAACTCTTAGCTCACAAAATGGAGGAGAATGGGGATTAGGGTTTAGAACAGACGTTTTAGGGTTTGTAGGCTGATGTCAGGTCAGCCTCAAGGTCCTTAAGGAGATTATATAGGGTGCAAATCCTAAAAATTATGGTTTCTCTTTACAGCTCCTACTCGTTAAGTCAAGCCTTCCGACTCGTTGAGTAGGACCTAACTCTCGCGTCCTCTTGATAGCCTCCACTCGATGAGTCGGGGCTCCCAACTCGTCGAGTCCCATCACCAAAACCCTAAAACTTTGAAAATTACATTAATACCTGGATCAGGTGTTACATGACATTTGAAGCAAGTAGAGAATAGTTCCACCTCAATAACTATTATATTGATGTGATTAATAATCATTCAACACCTTCATGATCACTGTCGTTTCTTGTCTTTAATGCATCTCATAAATATAGAATATATCGATCATTATTGTTTCTCACAATTAGTATCAGAGCAGGACATAGTGTAATTAATCCGCTATTCTTCTGTCGAGTAAAGGGTTTTTCATTAGGGTTTTACAATTTTCTCAGATATGTTCTTATTATCTGAATTGTCTAAATCGATTGTAGATCCCAGATCTAGATCTCTAGTTTTCCCTTGAACTCGATTCAAGTCTACACATCTGATTCTATATTTGTTTCATTGAATTCTCCTTAAATATGCCTAACGACGATCCTAACTCTCTCTCTCATTCAATCTGTTAAGGAACATTGGATCAAAAACAAGGATTCATATCCTTTTTCTAGAAGATTATGAGGTATGGTCTCTTCACTTTAAAGATTACGTACTTGGAATTGAAGAATATGGTTCCAGCATATGGAATGCAATGAAGAAGGAGACATATACCCATACAGATACGAGAAAAGAAATCAAAAGTTTGGCTGAGTATAATGCACTGATTATTGATCACACTGACGTTCCACATGATGAGAAGAATAAGCTGATGTGTAATATAAAGGAATGTGAATCATTCGATTTGCTCTTCCTCCTGACACTTTTTGTCTTATTAGTACATGTGACACTACAAAAGGTATTTGGGATAGGCTGAAGGAATTGTATTCAGGTGATGCGGACTTGGAACATTCTTTTCAAACGACGATCTTGTCGGAGTTTAGATCGTTTGTACAAAAACCGGATGACAAGTTAGAACAGACATACAATCGCTTTAATCACTTGTTAAGCAGAATAATTAAATACAATCTTGAGCGACGAGTTATTGAACAAAAGGTCACGTTCATGAATGGTCTTAGATCCGAATGGAAGTCTATAGTTTCTACTGTTAAGGCACATGAACAATTCACAAGCTATTCACTAGCAAAACTCATGGGAATTCTAAAATCTCATGAAGATGAAGTCACTAAAGAAGCGAAGCTTGTGTCTAGTGTTGGATCTATGGCGTTGGTTACTAAAGGTAAGAAGTCATTTGTTGATGATTTTGAATCTGACATTTCGGATGACGAACTCTCAAAAGAAGATCAAGTGTTGATGGTGACTAACCCAGAGAAGTTCTTTAAGAATAATTTATCCCATTACGGAAACAAGTACAAGCAGAGCAATTCCAGTTCCGAAAAGACAAGACAGGAGAGTTACAAGAATTCTCAGAATGACGAAGAAAATAAAGAGAAGAAGTTGTTGGGTGATTATGGATATGACTGTAACTATTGTCACGACCAGAATCACTTCGCAAAGGAATGCATGATACACAAGCAAAATGAGAAGAAGGAGAAGGAAAAAGACAAGGCATACTACACTAAGAAAATAGATGAACTACGAAAGAAAAGTGCATCAAATGTGAAACATGTGGTGATGGTGCAAGAGGAAAGTGATGATGGTCGAGTCAAAGTGTGGTCCACGGACTCAGAGGATGATGAAGTAAAGAAACCTACCCATGGTGGGTGTTTTGTGGTGAATTCCGAGAAGCAATATTATGCAGGCAAGTCTTTGATAGTTCAAAGTGGCAATTTGGAACCTAGAGGATATGCAACTGATGGAGGAAAAGCTTCAGATAGTTGCTTTGTTGTGAAGACAATCTATGAGCAGGTTAACGAATACGAAAAGGTTGTGGATAAGGTACATTATATTCTTAAATCTCTTAATATTCGTACTTCATGTTATGATTCTGAATTGGATGAGTTACAGTATACGATTTCTGATTTTAGTGATATCATAAAAAGGACTCGTATCAGTAATTCTAATCTTAATAATAAACTTAACAAGGTAACATTTAAGAATGAGGAGACAAGAATATGAATAGAAGCTTTGGAAGTTAAGCTTACTAGATCACAAGATGATATTATTTTCCTTAAGGGAGATAGTAGAGCACTTTTGAAACAGATAAATATTTTTTGTTTGATTGTTAAACGTTTGTATTTTAATTTTACTCAGCTTCATTTGGATTGTGAAATAGGTAAAGGTTTGCATAAAATGATTTTTCCTTTTCTTGAATTGAAAGAAGATGAGATTGATGTTGAATGCTATAAATGTGAATCAATTATTTCTTCTGATGACGTTTTTTATTCTTAAAGAGTTGGACTTGAGAAAGTTGAAGAATATATCCATTCCGAAGAACATAAAAACATGTTGCAAGAAATTTTAACTGAAAAAGATAAACAAGAAATCAATTTAAGTGCTATGCAGAAATATGACTTATTATGCAAGAAATTAAATTCGGATAATACTCTTGATTCTGAGAATATTTCTGAGTTTGATGAAAGTGAAATGAGTGAAATATCTGTAGAGGACGAAATTGATTGTTCTGCTTTTGTGCAAAATTATGATGAACCAAACAAAAACTTAATTTATGAAAACTTAATCGAATTTGTTCGAATTGTTGAGAACAAAGGTTCAAAAGTTTTGAAAGAAGAAGCAACCGTTTTTCCAAAAGTTCAAATTGTTCCAAATCAAGTTTTTGTAAAGAAAGGACTGAACCAAAATGACACATCTTAACTAACGTCCATGGTTGCTAATGATAATGACAAAGGGTGTGATGAATTTTTCTAGTTTAAGGCAATAGAAAATGTTGATGAAACAAAAGGTCTCTCAGAAATGACCTCTTGGAAAACAAAAGGGAAATAAGTGTCAGAACCATTGAATAATGTGGACTCTTTTTATAATAAGGTCGGACCAAGTGGTACAAAAGATGTATTAAGTACATCTGCATCGAGAAAGAATGAAACACATGTTAGAAAAAAAAAACCTAAAGCTAGCTTTTATAAATCTGCTGAGGAATTAATTGCAAAGAAAAGACAGATGAATGAAAGATACAAAAAGAATTTTCTTAAGAGAAAGCAATTCTGGAAGAAAATGAATGCCAATCAAAGTTTTGTCAATACATCAAGATCTTTTAATCAAAATGCTGATTCATCTCGAATTCTGAAACCAAAATCAAGTTATATACGAAAGTCACAATTTTCAAAACCGATTGCTAAAACAAAAGATTTTAAGGTTGAAAACAAAGTTGCTTAAGATCCAAAAATTACTCTCAAAGAATACGAAGCAAAGTTAAAAAAGTTGGATAAATATTTTTCAAAAAGGATGGATCCAATATTCAAAGAATATATTCAACGAAAATCTAGCTTTGTTGAAATCAATCTTTGTGATAACAAAATTGAAGTTTTTAAAATGGAAAAAGGGATGAACTGTACTTTGAAAACAAAATCCTTTTGGGTCGACAAAAAAAAATTTCCTTGTTCAAAAGAAATTCTCACAAGGACCCAAGTTGGGTTGGGTTCCTAAATCATTCTAAATTTTGCAGGTTATGCGAAAACAGTATGATTTGGAATGGTACATCGATAGTAGCTGTTCTTGTCACATGACAGGAAGGAAAGAGGAATTAAGAGAGTTTCTGACTTTAAAGGATGGCGGAAAAGTAAAGTATGGAAACAACACCACTGGAGAAATAAATGGAATGTATATGTTGAGGGCTTGCAACACAATCTAATTAGTGCTTCTCAATTGGTTGTAGGTACAGGTCTAAAAGTGTCTTTTGATGAAGAAGGTTCAGAAATCATAGAAAAGAATTCTAATGCAGTTTTTCTGAAGTCAAGAAGGAAAGGAGAAATGTATCCTCTGAATCTAAATCCAATCAAAGGAAAACCATCAATCTGCTTGCTTACGAATGTGTCTTCGGATGATAGTTGGTTATGGAAAAGAAGGCTTTCTCATTAAAACTTCAAGGATATTAAAAGGAACACTTGTGTGCTGCTTGTGAGAACGAAAAACAACACAGAAAGATTCATTCATCCATCATTAATACCAAAATTATTGAGCCACTTGAATTATTGCATATTTATCTATGTGGTCCTTCAGCCATCGAAATCGTTGGTGGTAACATATATATTTTGGTTATTGTTTATGATTTTTCTCGATTCACTTGGGTGTTCTTTCATAAGCAGAAATCTGATGCAACTCCGAAGCTCATTGATTTCATCAAGCAGGTTGAGCTACAATTATGAAAGACGGCTCGGAAAATTCGTAGTGATAACAGTTCAGAATTCAAAAATCATGCATTTGAAGAATTCTTGACAAATAAAGGAATTTCACATAATTTATCTTCGCCATACACTACAAAGCAGACTGGTGTAGTTGAAAGACGAAATCGTTCTCTCTATGAAGTTGGAAAGACAATGCTTTCATTTGCGAATCTTCCTCTATATTTCTGGGCTGACGCTGTTGAAACCGCTTACTTTACTAAGAACCACTCTTACATTAACAAACAATTTCTGATTACTCCATATGAAATTCTAAACAATCGAAAGACTAATGTTAAATTCTTTCTTGTGTTTGGATCCAGGTGCGTTCTACTCAATTCAAAAGAAAATCGGAACAAATTTGATGAAAAGTTCATGAAGGAATCTTTTTAGGATATTCATTAACATCAAAAACCTATCGTGTTCTGAACAAGAAATCCAAAAGGATTGAAGAGATCTACTATGTTACGTTTGATGATAATTACATGAAGAACTATCAAATTAGTGATTGTCAAACTGAAGAAATCTTCCCATCCATAAATTCTAAGACTATTCATCTTATGAATCTAAATGAGGATTTTCTAAAATTGTTTGATGAACCTGAAAGAGCTGTATCCTCAGAATCAAAAGAAAGTTATAATCAAGAAGATGAATTAATCAAGATTGTCAATAAAGTCTTTGAAGAAAATGAGACTGCTCATGAACAATATGTTGGGTATTTTGTGTTGCGTCATGGGCTTTGTTTTTGTATATCCGGATTGGGTCTGTCCATCCGTGATTATTGATTAGGGTTAAGCTACTTATAGTGCATGCATGTATGCCTTAGATACGATCGTCATTATTATTATTATTTCTTTGTAACCATAAACACCTCTATAGTCGAAGTTCTTAATCGAGCTCTTCTGAGGTGTTAAAGGTTAATCATTCGACATCAGTTAAACCATTTATGTGTTCTTTATTACGTTATTTATTGCTTTTCTGCTTAGAATCAATCGATCCTACTAGAACTTTGTTCTAACAATTGGTATCAGAGCAGGAGACTGTATAATCAATACACATTCCTTCTGTTTGAAGAATTCTTTAGGGTTTCCGCTTTTATCGAATATAAAGAAGCCGTCTTCTTCCTGTCGATGGTAACTCTTGTGTTTGATAAAACCCTAATCTCAAGTTTACAGGTCTGATTCTAGCAGTTCTAAGGAAAGGCTCATCATGTCTCACGACGATTCTCAAACTAATCCCATCAAATATTCCAACAGCATTGGATCCACTACAAGGGTTCCCATTCTTTACACTCAAGACTATGAAGTGTGGGTGCATCACTTTGAAGATTACGTAGTTGGATCTGAAGATAATGGTTATCTCATCTGGGAAGCTATCACGATTGGGACGTTTGTTCATTCTGGAATGAACAGGACAGTGAAGACTCAAAAAGAATATAATCAGCTTTTGGTGGACGTAGAGAAGATTCCACAAGATGAAAAGGATAAGCTGCTATGTAACGTGAAAGCCATGAGAATGATCAGATTCGCATTGCAATCTGACACTTTTCGTTTAGTCGGTTCATGCACGACGGCTAAAGAAATCTAGGATAGGTTAAAAGAACTGTACTCAACCGATGAGGATCTAGAACACTCGATCCAAACCTTGTTGCTCTCAGAATTTGGAGCTTTCGAACAGAAACCTGAAGAGAAACTGATACAGACCTTCGATCGCTTCAATCATCTCCTCAACAAGATGATCAAGCATGTCATTGAAAGAAAATTGATTGAGCAAAAGGTGTTCTTCATGAATGGTTTAAGACCAGAATGGATGGCAGTGGTTTCAACGGTGAAAGCTCATGAACAGTTTAAATCATACTCGCTAGCAAAACTGATGGGTATTCTTAAATCCCATGAAAGCGTGGTAACCAAGGAGGCAAAGGTAGTTTCGGGTGTGGGCTCGCTGGCCCTTGTCTCAAAAGGCAAAAGTGTAGCAAAATAAGAGGAGGATTCAGATATGTCTGAGTGTGACCTTACTGGCGAAGAATATGCAATGATGGTCACCAACCCAAAGAAGTTTGCACGAAAGAAGTTCCCTGTTAATAAGAACGGAAACTGGCAAGGAAGTTCCAGCTATGAGAAGGTGAAAGAAGAAACGAAGAACACCTCTCAAAAGGATGACGACAAGAAAGAAAGCAAGCTTGTAGGAGACTCTGGATTCGACTATAATTATTGTCATGGCAAGAAACACTTTGCCAAAGATTGCATGTTGAGGAAGATGGCTGAGAAAAGGGACAGTGAAGATGATGAGGCTTATTACATGCGAAAGTTGGAAGAAATAAAGAAAAAGAAGGCAACTAATAGTTCAATGAATGCCTTGATTGTGCAGGAAAATGTGGATGAAGATGAGTTCGGTGGCGTTGAAGTCTGGTCAACCGATTCTGAGGGTGAAGAAGTGAGAAAACCCACACATGGAAGAGCTTACGTGGCGAGAGGGGAAGCTACTAGTTCGGCTGGGAAATGTTTGATGGTTGCTGCTGGAAGACCAACCGAAGGTGAGCATAAGGAGCCGAACCTGACTGAGGACAAGTGTTTTGCAGCCAAGCCCGTGAGTGAGAGGATCAACGACTGTGATCGGCTGATCAAAAAGGTACAATCCATCCTTGAATCCCTTGAAGTCCCCGTAACAAATTATGAAGAAGAATTAAATGAACTAAAATTTAAATTTTCTAACTTAAGTGGTAGTCTCATGCAAACTCGCTTAGCGAACTCTAACCTAACTGACCAACTCAGCAGGGTGTCTTCGAAGAGTGAGGAGAGAAGGATGTGGATTGAGCTAAAGGAGACAGTGTTAACTAGGGCTAGGGATGAGATTATTTATTTGCAACGAGACAATTTAAAGTTTTTGAAACAACGAAATGTTTTTTGCTTGATTGCTAAACGCTTATATATGAATATTACTCAGTTGCACTTAAATTGTGAAATAGGGAAAAAGATTCATAAGATGATCTTACCCTTCCTTGAATTTAAGGATGATGAGGTCATCGCTGAGTGTGAATCAATAATGTCCTCAGAAGAGACTTCCATCACTTATAAAATCGGACTAGACAAGATAGAGACCTTTATTGACTCTAAGGAACATAAATGTATGCTTAAAAAAATGTTTTACATGAAAATCATAGGTTGAAAATTAAGTCCGAGACCATTTAAACATTTGACTTGTCTAACGCCAAATTAATTTCAGAACATAAAATGAATATAGAAAACACGTCTGAGTTTGATGAGGAAAGTGAGATGAGCGAAATCTCGGTGGAAGATGTGGTTGATTGCTCTGAATTTTTAAAGAGCGAAACCGAGAATGAAAAACCACTCATATCTGAGAACTCGGTTGAATATGCTCGCCTGTCAAAGGACAAGTCGAAAAAACTCAAAGAGAAAGCAATGGTCTATCAGAAAGTTCAAACAGTGCCAAATCAAGTATATGCTGTTAAAGGGGTCACTGAAAAACAAACAGCAGAATTGAAAATCTTGGTCGACACAGACAATGCTGAAGGGTGCGACGATTACTTCTGGTCTGCCCCTATCGATAATGCAGACGAAATCGTCGGCTTATCAGAGCGAACCTCGTGGAGGGTAAGAGGTAGATACGTTGCTGAACCCATCAACAAACCCTCAAGTTTTGATAAACCAAGCTCGAGTGGAACAAAAGCGATACCAGAAGAACCAAAGAAGGCATCCAATGTATATTCCAAGACAACCGAAGCTCAAAAGGAGAAGCCAAAATCAAGCTTCAATATTCATTAATCTCAAAAGCAGCTGGCTGAACAGAAATGCCAAAGAAATCAGAGATACATGAAGAATCTGAATGAGCGAAAACGGTTTTGGCAGTCTCAAAACCCTAACCACATTCCTTCCAAGGAAGAGTCAAATGTCAAAGAAAATTACAAGCCAAACCGAACATCCAGTTTCGGTCACAACGTCAAGCTCCTATTATTCCAAAGCTCAGAACCGAACATCCAGTTTCGGTTCCAACACCAGAGCTCATAACCGAAAATCCAGTTTCGGTCACAACGTCAAGGCTAAAAACCGAAAGTCTAGCTTCGGTCCTTCTTACTGCCAATGAAAGCCGTATTCAGTGAAGGACATCAAAGGAAAGGGAAAGCTTGATTCGAATTCTGACATCAATAATAAGAAAAAGTCAGTTAACCCTAGGACTCAAAAGAATATTCCAAAACCATCTAACAACAAACCATCTGATACACCACAATTTAAACAAGATAAAAACAAAATCAATGTGTATACCATCAAAAGAAAAGACAAACCCACTCTAATAAAAAGAACTTATTTGGTTGATCTTTCTGTCGCTATGCCTTTTTCTATAAAAGACTCACCAGGGCCCAAGAGACTTTGGGTTCCTAAATCTGCTTGAATTTGCAGGTTATAATTGACGAGCAGTTCGATGACGAATGGTACATAGACAGTGGCTGCTCACGTCACATGACAGGAAGGAGGGAAGAGCTGAGGGAGTTTCGGTCCCTTAAGGATGGTGGATGTGTGAAGTATGGAAACAATTCTTATGGCACAATCAAAGGATATTGAATGATAACCAACAGAGAATTCAGAATTCAAAAAGTGGCTTACGTGGAAGGATTGAAGCACAACCTTATCAGTGTATCTCAATTGGTTGTGGGAACCGATTTGAAACTTTCATTCGATGATGAGGGATCATAAATTATTGAAAAGAAATCCAAAAGAGTTCTGTTGAAGTCTGAACACAAGGGAGAGATGTATCCTTTAAATCTCAACCCAATTCGAGGAAAACCAGCAATATGCCTGCTGTCAAAGGCGAACTCTGATGAAAGATGGTAATGGCATCGACGCCTATCGCACCTGAACTTCAAAGACATTAATAAGTTGGTGCTTGGTGATCATGTTTGAGGCCTTCCTCTTCTCAAGTTTGATAAGGAACACCTGTGTGCAACGTGTGAGATGGGCAAACAAAGCAGAAAGAGCCATCCTACACGTATCAATACAAAGATTGTTGAAGCTCTTGAACTTCTGCATATTGACTTATGTGGACCTTCGGCTATCGAAACCATCGGTGGTTGTAAGTTCATTCTTGTCATAGTAGATGATTTTTCACGCTTCACCTGGGTTTTCTTTCTTCAACAGAAATCAGACGCGACTCCCAAGTTGAAGGCGTTTATCAAGCAAGTGGAACTGCAGCTGCGAAAGATGGTGAGGAATATTAGAAGCGACATTGGGCTTGAATTCAAGAATAAAGATTTTGAAGATTTTCCGGCTGAAAAAGGGATATTTCAAAACTTCTCGGCTCCCTATACACCACAATAGAATGGAATTGTTGAAAGACGAAACCGTTCCTTATGTGAGGCAGCCCGGACCATGTTGAGCTTCGCTTCTCTTCCGCTATACTTCTGGGCTGATGCACTTGCAACTGCATGCTACACTCAGAACCGATCCGTACTTAAAAAACGATTCTCCATCACTCCGTATGAGATTGTCAACAATCGTAAGCCCAACGTTAAGTTTTTCCACGTGTTCGGTTCAAGATGCTTCATTTTCAACTCCAAAGAGAACCGAAACAAGTTCGACGTCAAAGCCGATGAGGGAATTTTTCTTGGTTATTCACTTACTTCAAAGGCATATAGGGTTTTGAATAAACACTCCAAGCGTATTGAAGAAACCTACTATGTAACCTTTGATGACAACTACATGAAGAAAGTTTAAACAAGCAAAAGTACCATGGGGGAAATATTTCCAGAATTAGGACAAGTCTCGGTTCCCATTTCCAACTTGTTTGAAGAGTACATAAGGCTATTTGATGAACCATAAAAGGCTATACACTCAGAGGCGAAAGCAGCAGACAACAAAATCGACAATCTGAAAAAGATCATCGATGAAGTTGCAAAAGATATGGAAAATGAACCTCCTAAACCGACTGGTGGTCAACCCTCAACTGACCCTCCAAACAACAGCTCAATGTTCAAGGGGGAAGGTTCATCTGTACCAAAAACAACCGATTTGCCTTTCGAGGGGGAGAATCCAACTCCAACCCAAACCCATGATAGTCCAATCGAGGGGGAGAATCCAACTCCAACCGAGGGGGGGAATCCTGAACCTGACATGGGATATGCTTCGCCATTTGAGGGGAGAATAAGAATACAAATGACGAAGGTGATCAATCAGAATTTGAAGAAGAGGTAAATGCAGAGTTGGATCCTGTCTATGACCCTAATTACCCTCCTCTAACGAAATGGACTAAGGATCATCCCAAAACACAAATAATTGGTGAATCATCTGAGCGAGTTCTCACACGTTCTCAATTCAAAAGCGAAACAAACTGCCTTATTCTCTCATGTTGAATTCTGCATGTTTAATTCGTTTGTCTCGAAAATCGAACCGAAGACGGTTAATGCTGCACTTGATCACGCTGATTGGGTACAAGCAATGCAAGATGAACTCCATGAGTTTGAACGTAATCGAGTTTGGAGGCAGATTCCCACTCCAAAGGATGCTTCTGTGGTCGGCTTAAAATGGGTCTTCAGGAATAAGTTGGATAAAGAGGGCAACGTCATTCGCAATAAGGCTCGGCTGGTGGTGAAGGGATATTGCCAAGAAGAAGGGATAGACTATGAGGAGACCTTCGCTCCTGTAGCAAGGTTGGAATCAGTTAAAATCTTTCTGGCATATGTTGCACATAAAAACTTCGAAGTTTTCCAGATGGATGTGAAATGTGCTTTCTTAAATGGAGAACTAGAAGAAACGGTGTATGTTACGAAACCACCTGGGTTCGTGAACGAGAAATACCCTGATCACTGCTATGTGTTGGATAAAGCTGTATATGGTCTGAAGCAAGCACCGAGGGCCTGGTATGAAACATTAACTCGCTTTCTTATAATGTCGAAATTCAAGCAAGGTTCGGTTGACCCAACCTTCTTTCGAAAGAAAGAAGGTGAACATCTAATGATAGTTCAGATTTATGTCGATGACATCATCTTCGGCTCCACGAATCCTAGCTTAACGACTGAATTTAGGAAGTTGATGGAGACTAAAGTTGAAATGAGTGCAATGAGTCCAATTAACTTTTTCCTTGGATTGAATATAAGACAGGGACCAGAAGGCATTTTTATCAACCAGGAGGCCTACACGAAGAACTTGCTGGCGAAGTTCGGTATGACGGGAGATTCGAAGGTGAAGGTTCCCATGGCGTTTGGCACAAAGTTAACACCATCTCTGGAAAAACCTACTGTTGATGTAACACTCTATCGTCAAATGATAGGGTCTCTTATGTATCTAACAGCTAGTAGACTAGACATTATGTTCTCTGTTTGTTATTGTGCTAGGTTTCAAGCAAATCCAAGAGAACCTCACATGGTGGCACTCAAAAATATTTTATGTTATCTGAAGCGAACCTCTTCTCTTGGTCTTTGGTACCCTGCTAGATCCGGATTCTTTGTTCAAGCCTTTTCTGACGCCGATCTTGGAGGATGTGGTCTGGACCGAAAGAGCACAACTGGAGGATGCCAATTCTTTGATGGTAAACTTGTTAGCTGGCAGTCCAAGAAGCAAACTTGTGTGTCTCTTTCAATAGTCGAAGCTGAGTACATAGTTGCAGCATCATGTACCTCACAAGTGATCTGGATACAAAGCCAACTTAGAGACTACGGACTGAGTATGAAAAAAATACCTCTCTATTGTGACTCTGAAAGCGCGATATGAATATGTCACAATCCAGTGCAACACTCAAAGACAAAGCATATTGCACTAAGATACCATTTCATCAAGGACCATGTTGAAGATAGAAACGTGGAAGTTCATGTCGTTCGGTCCTCTGATCAACTAGCTGACATCTTCACTAAAGCCTTACCAGAAGCAAGCTTCAATAAAATATTACAAGCTTCGGGAATGATGGAAGAAGAGTCGGTACCGATCCCTCAAACCTCTCTCTAAAAATTAGACAATCGAAATAGAGCGAACGCTCGGTCTATTTCGGTTCCGGATTTTTCGGGAACCGAAACGAACCGAACACTCTGTCTATTTCGGCTCCATAATTTTCGGGAACCAAAATGAACCGAAGGCTCGGTCTATTTCGGCTCCGGAATTTTAGGGAACCGAAATGAACCGATCGCTCGGCTTATTTCACTTAATTCCTTTAAGGTTTGATTTCAGCTGTATACTTTGTAAACTCTCTTTTAAATCTTTTTCTTGCTATGTTTTCTCGTTTATCTTTATTCCTAGAGTTTTTAACATTAATTTCGTTTATTCTTGTTTCTTTTTCTGATTTTATTATTTTTCAGAAAACTTCAAAATCCAAAAATATTTTTTTCTGTTTTCATTATTTTTTAGAAACTTCAAAAATCCAAAAATATTTTGTTTTTATTATTTTTCAGAAAATTCAAAATTCCAAAAGGTTTTATCTTTTATGTAACTCTTTATTATCTTCTGTTTTTTTGGTTTGTTTGTGTGTGTGGTTTGTTTGTCTTTACTAGGTACCAAGTACATCGTTGCTACATAAATTGGAGTTAGGGCAGGTACGACCATTTTAATTTGAACTAGTTAAGTATCCCTACAAGCATGATGTTGCATGTAGACTGAAGCCTCTAAGACTATGAGTAAGGCCTTAATGATTCGATCTATACCTATCGGTTCTTCCCAATCAGGCTGCTAAATTCACTCAAGTCATGAGCTACCTTACTCTTCTCAAATGAGTTAAGAGTTTTCTGCTTTGTCACTTTTATATAGCAGGGGTACTTTCGGTTCCTTAACCACCTCCTCTACATTCTCCATCAACTTTCGTTTCACCAAGGTAACCCTTGAGATTCTCAGATATTACCACTGAGGTTTATGGTTACACAAAATATGTGTTTATGATCTTAGATGCGTACACCACGTGCTAAGTGAGACCCAAAATCCAACACCAATAATGAATTGACGGTGAATATTTATATTCAAGATCTCACTCGTTACCTAACGAAATCTCATTTTATTTTTTAAGTGGTCTTTATGAAATTGTCTAACACCAAGGCATTTCTTCCCAAAAAGATCCAGTTTGGTTTTTGTTTTCGAGATTTTTATAACATCATTAGTCACAACAAATTCTATCCAACGTACTTGTTCAACAGACCACATCGGTCTCACAAGTACTTCATCCAACTTTCGGTCTTATGTTAAGTATCGATGTTCGGTTGAATATAAGCCACCCTTTAAACCCATTATTTGAAAAGAAGCCTTTCAGTGTTTCTTTACAAACACTCGATCGTATTTTCTCGGGGAACCACACAAGCACTTCTAGTCTCTCTTGACTTTGAAGGAAGAGATTCTTGCCCGGAATCATCTGCTTCATCTATTATTAAAGACATCACTCACATCCTATACACATTTTGCTTTATTTCTTTATTTTTGGCACACTCTTACACAAAAATTCTTTGTGATTTTCCAAAATTCTGGTTGATGTTCCTTATGGCCCGTTTAAAGTTTTTTTTGGAGCGAAAGTGGTTATTTTGACATATGGAGCGAAAGTGAATTTGAAAAGACGACATGTGGATAAGATTTTGAATCGCGTCATCGGATAACCATTCCTATTGGGCGCGTGAATTTGAAACGGTTCCTAAACCCACGCTTGATGACGTCTATCTGGGAAACCAAGTTGTCAAATCGTGCTTTTTCAGGCGACGTTTCAGTGATCGTATCATCATAACAGAGATTCTTTCTCTATCCTGGCAATGGTATATAAAGGGTTTCTCGCACCTATTGTACCTTCTTACCTTCTTCAAACTCTCTCAAATACAACAAGCGATCTTCAACTGTTCATATTCTTCCTTACATCAACAATGGCGGAGTCATCATCTCTTCAAGATCAAACTGCTTCATCATCATTTCTTGTGATCAAAGCTAATCAGAACCTGATCATTCAACTAATCCCCTTTTTGTATGATTCGTACATGCTCCACGTTGTGGAATGTCTTAAATACTCCCCACTGGTTATCGCTCTTACGCAGGTGGAATCTGTTCCCATGACTCTGCTGTCACAAGTGTACTCTACTGCGTGTTACGACAAGAACAAGGAGAGGATCTATTTTCAAAAACCCGATTTTGCTCCTTATTGGGGCTTGCTGTCGATGCTTCTGTCATCTCTCCTGATTTCATCACCACAACCCAGTTGTTTATGATGTTTTATGAGATGGGGTATGCTGATGTCCTTACAACCGTGACAAAGTTTAAGAAGTCCTATTTGTCGCCACAATGGAATGGGTTACTTACTCTTATCAACAAGGGTTTGGCGGAACGGGTAGCTGGGTCAGATGGTACGAGTAAGGGTTTTATGGCCATTCTCTATGGTCTCTACAATGGTATTTGTGACAACCCGAAATTTCTATTCTGTACAACCATTCATTTCAATAGGAGTCAAAACTGTTTCTGCTAATTTTCAAGCTTTTTGGAATAAGTTTGAGTATTTTAAGATTAGTACTTCAGGAGATACCAGGAGAGAGGATGCTCTAGGGTTATTGTGCAACAGTAAAGTCCCAAAGCTCCAAGAGTTTGGAGTTTACGGCCTAAACAAAGGTGTTTACGGCCGTAAACCCTAAATTGGGGGTATATATATATGACACTTAGTCATTATTTACCATTTTTCACAAATTCAAGATCCAAACTCAGTTCTCTCTCAAGTATCATCCAACAATTCTTCAAGATCTTCAACTTGTAAGTGTTTCTAGCCGTAATAAGTTGATATATTACTTAATCTAGTGATTTAACACACTTCCATCCGTGAAATCATTCCAAAAGGTTAGATCTTCAAGTTTCACCAAGAACACCAAGAACACACACTAGTGTTCTTGGACTTTTAGCACCTTTTTCAAGCCTGTATCTTGTAAGTACTTCTATCCTAGAGTATAATAAGGCTTGTTACACTTCTATACATCAAGAAAACACTAAGGAAACCAAGGATCAAAGGTGTTTACGGTCCAAGAACACCTTGGACCGTAAACGCTAAAAAGGGTGCCAAAGTGTGCCCTAGTCCCTTCTAAGCCTTGGAAACTTGCATAGATCCCTTCCTTAATGATTTTAGTACTTGAAAACATGAAAAGACCATAAACCATATGGGTTTACGGTCGTAAAGCCAAGGAGAAGTGGTCCAGGGACCGTAAACTCCATTTAGGAGTGAAATGGTGCCCTAATCTCTTCCTAAGGCTTATACTTCAAGTAGAAATGCTTCTAAGGACTTATAAAGCTTCAAAACACAAATGGTCAAAGAAACATGAGTTTACGGCCGTAAACTCATGGGTTTACGACCGTAAACTCAATGAGTTATGGTCACAAAACCGTAAACTCAAATAAAGGGTTCCCTTGAACCCTAAACTCAATAGCAATGTCCTACAACACTTAGATCCAATCCTTGGGACTTATAGCACTTTAATAAGGTGTTTTACATGTCCTATGATGTCTTAACTTTGTTAATTAGTTGTTTAAAGAATAATTGGATACATATATGTGATATTATATGTTATCTAGGATCATTGTGTGTGTACAAGTCTTCACTTGACACCAAGCATCCTATACATTCCGTTCATCCAAACCACTCACTACAGGTGAGTTCATACCCCTTAATTAACCTTTTAAATGTTTTTAAATGCTTTTATGGGGGGATACAAGTTGAACAATTATAGTTATTATATCAATCACATGTGATTAATAACTACCAAACAAGTGGATTTCTTACTTTTCAAACTGTGTTACCAAACTGTTTTACTTCAAACTGTCTTACAAACTCTTTTACATACCAAATGCTTTTATCAAACTCTTTTACATGATAAACACTTGTACTTAAATTCTTTTAACTTATATTCTGTGTATCTATATATATATATATAGTTATATATGTAGGATTGAAAGGACTTAGGACTGATAGGTCACCTTACTTCCTGTTCCTTGTTTGGTTGTGGACTTAGGGCATTCCGGTTATTTGTCCGAAGGTCGTTTGAATCCTAGTTATATATCATGTATATGTGTGTAGATATAAAAGGTTACTTCTTTCATTCAGTTCAATGCCTTTGGGTAGCAAAGGTATACAAACATGTTCATATACACAAACAACATTACTAGTAAACTATAATAGGTATAGTTTAGGAAGATACTATTACTTGAACAATGAAACATATAATGAGTAAGTTCATTCATGAGTAATACATAGTGATGAGAAAAAAACATAACACATAGTGATGAGAAACAAACAAAATACATAGTGATGAGAAACAAACATAACACATAGTGATGAGAAACAAACATAATACATAGTGATGAGAAACAAACATAATACATAGTGATGATAAACAAACATAATACATAGTGATGAGAAACAAACATAATGCATAGTGATGAGAAACAAAACATACAAGCTAGACAGAGAAAGAACACACAATACAACTAGCACATACATATACATATACATATACATGACATATAGTTATGTGAGCCACTTAACGGGGGACATGGCACTACCTGTCATGACCCGTTTTGTATCCAGAATCTCCTTAATTGGGGAGCGTATGAGTTTGTGTATAGATCTATACTGGATTGACTATCCTACACCTTGCTGCTCGCTACAGTGGGACTTGCAAGTCTACGGGTTCCAAACGTCACTTCTTACGGCGTCTTACATCGTCGTTTTACTATAGAGTCGGTAGCAGGATACATGCCGATCATATGGTACTTTAATTAACAAATAGTTTAAAGTAATTAGTACAGCAGTAGTTACTTAATACAACACTACAGTACTATTTCATTTTCCCTTTACATTCACTTTGTGATATTCACACAATAAACAATAATGTAAGAACTATATTTTTGGTTAATAATAGTCAGATTTGGGAAAATACACACTCTTACAAGAGACACACACAGATACTAGATGCCTTGGTAGAAGGCTACTTTTGGTAGGAAACATAGGGTTTTCTAGGAGAGTTCAATCAATTACAAACTTTTACAAAACTTATACATTACAAACATCTTACAAATGCTTTCATACAAATACAGACACTAATATACTTATGATCTCACCAGCTTTAAAGCTGATAAACTCTTTCAAAATAACTTGTATTCTCAGGTCACCAGTAGACAGGTACCGGTGCCAGGTTCTGAGAAGATGGAGCTCGTTCAAGACTCATCTTTTATTTCTGATGTATATTTTTGGTGTCTATATAACTTGACAGAACACACTTGTATGAAATTATATTATTAATGCAATGGATGATGTTGTTGCTTGTTTACTACTTTGCAATGTTGTGATACTGAACATGACGTCCTCCACCCCCGAACGTTTCCGCCGTTCCGGTTTTGGGGTGTGACAGTATTAACCTGGATTATGGCTCTATTATTTGGTCGCAGCTGGTGCAAAGTCTCAACTCCTCAACGAGACATTCAGAGATTTCATGTGGTCGTTTCTGGACCATCATCACCCGACGGGCTATTTAGAACTTACAGATTCCAATTATGAAAGATGCAATGCTCTCCTCTGTGGCTACTTTTCATACAAAGAGGATTATCTTCTCAGATGCCACCAAGTTTTCTCACAATGGTTCGATACCTGAAACAATGTACAGGTGTGTGTCGAGCGCAAGTCATGTGACGGCTGACTACCAGAAGCTTACTCCTAAGGGCCCAAGAGAACTGAACACCTTACTCCCAAGGGCCCAAGAGAATTGAACAACAGGCTGCCTTAGATGCTGTGGAAAAGCAAGCAAAGCGAGGGAAAAAGGGTAGATACGAGGAAGGTGGAAACCGAAGGTCCTTCTTCTAAGCCTGTCTAGTCCAAAAAGCGAAAGGCTGAAAAGGCTGATTCTTCGGCTCCAAAGAAAGTCAAGAAAATGGCAAGGAAACCAAAGGGTCCTACCCCTTCAAGCTCAGAAAATGATGAGGAGCAATCGGCTGATGAGGAAGAAGAAGTTCAGCATGGCGGTTCACCAAGAGGTAATTGTCACACCCCGCTAAAGCGGAAACGCAAGGTATGACAGCGACAAAGGTTTCATTGGAAAAGATAAAGATACATCACCATAGCAATATTTAAAAGTTTACAACCCCTAGCTTAAACAAAACAAAGTACAAGTTTTCCAAAATGAAATTGTTCAAAATATAACTTCATAAAATAACTTCCACACGATGCAGCATGCTCTATGATGATGAATCTCTATATCCACTTACTAATTATTTCCTGAAAAAGCATGTAAAATGAGCGTCAACTATGAAAATAGTTGGTGAGTTCACAGGTTTATAAAATCAAGATTTGGTATAAGACTTTTCATAAATACAAGTACATTGCTTTAATGAGAACAAAGTTCATTGCTATAATGAGAAACAAAGTTGATTGCTAAAATTGATAAACGAGTTTATTGCCATAATAGATAACAAGTTTATTGCTATAATGTGTAACGAGTTTATTGCCATAATAGATAACAAGTTTATTGCTATAATGAGAAACAAAGTTGATTGCTAAAATTGATAAACGAGTTTATTGCCATAATAGATAACAAGTTTATTGCTATAATGTGTAACGAGTTTGTATGTGTATGAGCAAACAATGAGTCTCAACCAAACCTATGACTGAAGCCCTATCAAGATCTATGCTTATCGTTCCATAGATGAATATGGTATCATGCACTCCAGCAATAGGGCGAGTGAGGAGTTGTCAATTCCTAATAGCGCTATCCATAATGACCATTGGCTCAAAGAGTTAATGGTTAGAGATAAGGGAAGGGCCTTAGTACGATAAGTTCTCATGTTCCGTGTTGCATAGACATACATAGAGAGACATAGCAATAAAATAGCAATCATGTTTGATACAAATCAATTTAAATACAACATTAAAATAATAGTTTTTCGGGACATGCTTTTCCACCCCAAAACATAAAAACTGAAAATAGGGGAGTGCGTGAATACTCACAATATACAAAATATAGCAACCAAGTTTATACGGGTCAAATAAATATAACGAACATAAATAGTTTAGGACATGCTTTTCCACCCCAAAACATTTAAAAACCGAAAATAGGGGAGTGGTGAATACTCACAATATGCAAAATATAGTAATCAAGTTTATACGAGTCAACTAAATATAACGAACATAAATAGTTTAGGACATGCTTTTCCACCCCAAAACATAAAAACCGAAAATAGGGGAGTCGTGAATATTCACAATATGCAAAATATAGTAATCAAGTTTATACGAGTCAACTAAATATAACGAACATAAATAGTTTAGGACATGCTTTTCCACCCCAAAACATAAAAACCGAAAATAGGGGAGTCGTGAATACTCACAACGTTTCGAGTAGGTACAAGTGGTACTTCGGAATGCACCAACGTCTTACTACCGGGATCCTACGACATCAAACACACACTAGTGAGTTTCCATGTCGAAATCTAATGCTAATATACTAAATTCTACATATAGTGAAATGCCAATTTATGTTTTAGTATTTGATTTTATATTAATTGGTTACACTTTTTCTGAAATAATGAAATTCTACAAATCGTGCGATTAATTACAACATTGGAATATAAATTTTCCAAATTTTTAAGTCCTTATTACAACATAAATTCACGGAAATAGCATTCAAAGGATAAAAATTCTCAAGATTTTTATTTAACTGTTATTACACAATACTAAGCTGGGAAAATTATAAAAATGGATTTTCAAGCTGTTTAATTATATTTTATGATTTTTGAGCATTTATTCCAATAAAATTTGAAATAAATAGAAAACAGTTTCCAAAATTACCCAAACTTTTTATTTAACTGTTATTATACATAAATAGGCTGGGAAAAATATAAAAGATATTTTTCAGTGGGTATTTCTATTTTTCCTTGTTTTATTTCTTTAAATAATCATTAATTGAAGAAATAATATTAAACAGTTAAAATAAATTACCAAAAATTTTTGTAACATCATTTACAGTATAAATAACCTGAGAAAAATACCAAAAGTGGTTTTTATATTGTATAATCCGGTTTTGAGTATTTATGTGTATTTAAGTGTAATTAACTTTAGAAATTATGAGAAAAATAGTTTACAGTGGAGACAAATCCTTAAAATTTTTATGTAACCTCCTACTGTAAAACATGATGTTCTGGTAAATTTTCATGAATTTCGGATAATCAGAACTATTTTTCCTATTTTTAAACCATTATAATTACCAAAAATTGGGAAAAATAGCAAGGCATGATGAAAAATGTTGAAATTATTTTTCTGAGTCATCCATCACAGGTAAGGTATGCGAAAATTGTTAGATAAAATTTTCACACTCTCCAAAGTGGTTTTGTGATTTATTATATCCTAACAAAAAGAAAATTGGAAATCATACAAAACAGCAACAAAAATTGATGAAATTTAGCGAGGAGTCATTATCCATCATAAGGGTCATTCATGAATTTGTTCCGGATTTATTGACCTCTGGAAGTATTTTATGTGATTTATGCCCTTGGTTTCTAGCAATAATTTTAATAAATCAAAGAAATAATAAAAGCTTTTGGTATTTTACAGATTATCACATGCATGTGAGGGCTTCCAAAAGGAAAAATTTTCGAAATTTATTCAGAAGGGAAATAGGGGTATTGAACCCAAACAAGTTAAGAAATGTTGCATGCAATGGTGCATGAGATATAAATGTGGCTGAAGTTTATGAATTTATGTAGCCCATTCAGTGGGGTTTTAAGCCACGAAATTTCAACCATAATTCACTGCATATGTTAAGTTTCTAAAGTATTTTTCCCCAGATTTATGGTTGGGTTTAAGGCCATTGATAATGCAAGGCAAAAATGGTGATCATAGAAAAAGAGCTGTTTGCGCAACCATTTTGTAAAAATTGCCAAAAATCGGATATTTAATATTTTACAGTAAGACTAGTTGGGTTTGAAAGTTAACTCATGAAATTATCCAACACAAAAAGAATATCATGATTTGGTTAAGAAATGACCGAGTTATGGTCGTTCAAATTTGAACAAAGTAATCTGGCAGATTGCATGTTTGCTTTGAGTGCATCCTTAGGACATTTTGACAAGAACATCATGCATGCCTTTGATAAGGTCCGATTTCTAGCACATGCATGGAGTGAATGAGCATCCAAGATGTACAAGAAATGGTTTAAATTCTTTTGACCATGCAAGAACACAAAAGAAATGGAGAAGAAGATGTAATACTTGTTTTTGAAGTCACATGAACATATGTGCATCATTTTCACTCCTTGCATGGGTTTGATCCCGGATTTTCACCATTTCAAACACATGCATTGTGTTATGGTGAGAATCTACAAACCACAAGGGGAAAATAAAGATTTCTAGCCATGGAAAGGCATAGAATCCGAAAAGAGGAGAAAACTAAGAAGAAAAGGAAGTAGAATCATGAAACTATGGAAGAAGATGTTGTTGTTTACCTTGGTTTTGATCTTGAGGGAAGTAAGAACACTTCAAGGTCTTCTAAATCTCGAAATTTGGCAGAGAAATGAGAGAAATTTCGTGAGTTAGAGAGAGAGAGGAAGAGAGTTTGTGTGTTAGGAGGGTGGAGTGTGAGAGAGTGAAGAGAGAAGAGGTAGAGTGAAGGTTTAAGTCTAATGATTGAGTTTTGGGAAGAGAGAGTGCATGGGGAGGGGAGAATGGCTGGCTCTATCATGCATTAGGCCTCCTCTCTCCTAATTTCAAATTTTATAAAATTCCCTCCAATAATTTTATAAAAACCCTAATTTTTATAAAAAAATTTATTAAGCAATTCTTGATTTATTTGTAAAAATCTTGTTTTTAACTAATAAATTATGATTATTGCATGATAATTTAATTTCTATTTCAATGATTATAATCCATAATTTGATTAATAAAAATTTGATATTAGAAAGTTTATAGCCAAATTTTATAAAGTTTTTAAGCTTTATGATTTATAAATTTGGATTTTTAGCTCTCTTAGGGTTTTTGGAATATTGTTTGATATTCATCATCATAATGAAGTATAATTAGAATATTTTAATTTATTTTTAGGGTTTTATACCCTTTTTCAATTATAACAAAGCTTGAAAGTTTCATTCAAATTATAGCATTGGCATTTCCTATTGTAGTTAAGCAACTTACTAGAATCGTAAGTGTCAAGTATATTAGTCCTAGGTCTTAGATGGATCATAGTTTATGTAAGATTTTGACCTAATTTATACTACTAGGCCATGGCATGATGTGCATGAATGGTTATTATAAAGATGCATGAGTCCGAGAATGACCTGAATTGACAGTTGTCACAGTAATACACCTCCTCGTTCTCCAACTCCTACTGAACAACTCAATGACAAAATTCCAACTCCTCCTCCATCTCCACCGAAGACTACTTTTCTAGTTTCGGTTGCTCCAATTACACCAACTCCTACAACTCAACCTACCACTACTGTTCCACCACCACCACCAGTTAGTACAGTACCAATCTCTACAACTCCTTTACCACCTCCCATTTTTTCACAAGCAACTACCATAACTACCCCTATCTCCACCACTACAACCAAACCTCCAGTAAACGTCAACGTATCTGATACGGTGGCTAATACTGAAACTGAAACCCCTGTTACATCCAAACCTCTTTCACCCTCACCGTCAACTGATTCTGGTCCTACTCTTGGTGGTGACAATTTAGAGTTTGACTCAACCTATTACAGTCCTTATAGACTTCCCACTGATGAAGATGAAGAGGCTCCGGTAACCAAACAACTAGTGCAGAGTCTCGATGATAAGCTTGATCGATTGATCGCCTCTTCTTCGAAGTACAATGATGTTGTGCTGAAGGCTTTCCTGGAAACTGCTTTTGAACAGTATACAGGAGCAATTGATAAATCAACGAAGGCGGTTAAAGCATCTACATATTCATGCCAGAAGGCTACAACCGATGTTGCGGAACTCATTCACAATTCCCAGATCTTTATTGAATCCCTTAAGGGTCATGCTGATGCGAATGCAGCTAAGGTGAATGCATCGGTTGAATCTCTCTCAAAGTTACTTCAAGGGGAGCAAGCCAAATTCGAGACTGTTCGTTCTGAGATTCAAGCTGAGAACACTTCTCTTCTTAGCTCAGTGAATTCTCGTCTTGAAAAGCTCCATGCTGATTTAGCAAAGGAGAGCAAATTGATGGATGATCTTGCTCGTCAAACCACTACCGTTGAAGTCCAGAAGGTTCAATTGGCTCAAGCCGATCGAGAAATTTGCTTGTTGAAAACTGAGCGTGCCGTTTTTCCAAGTTGTGCCGGTGACGTTCTTAATATGCTGCACAATGTTCTTCATGCTCATGATCCAATTCTTACACTAACAATCCGGAATCACCTGACCTCCAAGCTTCTTCCTATAATTGAACTTCTACATGAAATGAAGGGTGTTACGGAGCGATTGGTTACTCCGCAACAAGGGGGAGAAGGTGCTCAAAAAACTACTCCTATTGAACCGAAGGTCATTGTCAAAACAGAACTGAAGGGTAATGTAGCTTCGGGTTATGGTAATAAAGAAAAGAAGAAAGGTCTTGCTGATGAACATGATGATAGTGATGAAGATCAAGAAACTATTGTTGATGCCCTGAAATGGAAGGAAAGGAATCAGGAGTTAAATGAAAACCTTGGGGATGCAAAGGAAGAAGAAGAGAGGGAGCGAAAGAAGAAGGAAGAGCATGATGCCCTAATTTGCAAAAAGGCTTTGTTTCCTCCTTGGACTAGGGAAACGCTGATCAAAGAAGCGATAGAGTTTCCAAGAACGTACTGGCTGGAACCTGTAGCTTCGTTTGATTGTGAGAATACGAGGGACTCACAGTTTGATATGCATATAACACGAGAGGCATTTACTTTTTACCATTTTGATTCAACAGTTCAAGTTCCCTCACCTCGCCCTCAAGTTGATCGTGACCTTATTGATTATTATCTCAAGTTCGGTCAGCCGCAGTATCTGACTTGGAGTGCACAGAAGATTACAACAGTCAAGGTGTTGAAACCTTCGCCTGCGGGGAAATTTGTTAATGTTAATTTCAAGATAACCCGAGGTTCAGACAACTCGGTTTCTATGATTTCCCTGGTAGATCTTCCTAACTTAAATCCTCATGATTGGATCTTATTGTACAACATTTTGCTCACTAATGCGAAGGAGTATGAGCCGATCCTAGATCATTTGAAGAGGATGTTGGCTTCCTATTTCCATGAAGATGCTACAATGGATTAGGAGATTTCTAGTGTTTTTAAGAAGAAACCAACTGTGAAGCCAACTGTAAAGCCCGGAGATGTGAACAAGATGCAGCTAGGTCAAATTGATTCTACACATCTCACAGTGATGTTCACAAGAGGCGAAGCTAACAGATTTCTTTTCGCTCTTGTTGATAAGCTTCTGTTCTCAACGGACTGCTTGGAGCACATAATCAATATTATCAATCGATGCAAGCACAACAATGAGTCAGACAAGAAGAACTTCACTGGCATGCTTCGGTGGTATATTACTTTTCGTCATACTCTACTGGCCATTATACCGAAGGTGTTCAAGACCATCAAGAAGTCTTCTATAGCTTAACCAAACTGAGGTCTCGGCTCCATTGACGCAAAGGGGGAGATTGTTAGGTATTTTGTGTTGCGTCATGGGCTTTGTTTTTGTATATCCGGATTGGGCCTGTCCATCAGTGATTATTGATTAGGGTTAAGCTATTTATAGTGCATGCATGTATTCCTTAGATACGATCGTCATTATTATTATTATTGCTTTGTAACCCTAAACACCTCTACAGTCGAAGTTCTTAATCGAGCTCTTCTGAGGTGTTAAAGCTTAATCATTCGACATCAGTTAAACCATTCATGTGTTCTTTATTACGTTATTTATTTCTTCTCTGCTTAGAATCAATCGATCCTACTAGAACTTTGTTCTAACACAATCTATTCCGAAAGATGATGAAATTCCAACTCCCTCAGAGCCTCATGATGATCCGATCCAGGGGAGAGCTCCACTCCAACCTTCAACTCAGATGATCCACTCCAGGAGGAGAATTCAATTCCGAATGTCGGGTCACATGCAATTTTCCAGGGGGAGAATAATGAAAACAATGACTCGGATGCACAATCGGAAGTTGAAGAAATTTTTGTTGAACTTGATCCAACCTATGATCAGAACTATCATCCAATGAGAAAATGGATCAAAGATCATCCTTACACCCAAGTGATCGGATATACTTTATCAGGAGTTCTTACTCGTGCTCATCAAAAAGCGAAGCAAACTACATTATTTTCTAAATTGGAATTTTGCATGTTTAGTTCTTTTATTTCAAAAACTAAACCTAAAACTATGAAAGTTTCTCTTGATCATGCAGATTGGGTTCAAGTTATGAAGGAATAACTGAATGAGTTTGATAGTAACAAAGTGTGGTGATTGGTTCCTACTCCTGAAAATGCATTCGTTGTTGGAATGAAATGGGTATTTAGAATTAAGATGGATAAAGAAGGAAATGTCGTTCGTAATAAGGCACGATTAGCCGTTAAAGGCTATTGTCAAGAAGAAGGAATTGATTATGAAGAGACGTCCGCACTTGTGGCTAGACTTGAATCAGTTCGCATGTTTCTCGCCTATGTTGCTCAGAAAAACTTTGAAGTATATCAAATGGATGTGAAGTGTGCATTTCTGAACGAAGAACTTGAAGAAACAGTTTTCGTTGAACAACCACCAGGTTTTGTGAACAAAATATTTTCGAATCATTGTTATATTCAAGAAAAATCAATGTATGGTCTTAAACAAGGTCCGAGGGCATGGTATAAATTCAAACAAGCTTCTATTTATCCTACTTTCTTTCGGAAGAAGCAAGGTAACCATTTAATGATAGTTCAAATTTATGTTGATGACATTACTTTGGATCAACTAATCCCATCTTAACTACTGATTTCTGAAAACTAATGGAAATAAAATTTGAAATGAGTTCAATGGGTAAAATTAACTTTTTCATTGGCTTAAATATAAGAAAAAGTTAAGAGGGAATTTTCATAAATTAAGAAGCATTCACAAAGACGTTACTAGCAAAGTTTGGAATGGTAGGTGATTCATAAGTCAAAGTACCTATGGCGTTCGCAACGAAACTCACTCTTTCTTTAGACAAACCTGCAACGGATATCACATTCTTTCGTCTGATGATCGGATCTTTGTTGTATCTCACATCTAGTTGTCCTTACATTATGTCTGTTCTTTGTTACTGTGCCAGGTTTCAAGCAAATCCTAGAGAACCTCACTTGTTGGTAGTCGATAATATATTCCAGTGTCTGAAGCGAACCACTTTTCTGGGCTTATGATATCCATCAAATTTTGGGCTCTTTGCGTAAGCATACTTCGATGCCAACTTAGGAGGATGTGGTTTGATCAGAAAAGCACATTAGGTGGATGTCAGTTTCTGGATGGCAAGCTTGTTAGTTGGCAATCTAAGAAGGAGACATGCGTATTCTTATCTACAGCTGAACCAGAATACATCGCAGCAACATCATGTACTTCCCAAGTGGTGTGGATTCAGAACCAGCTAAGAGACTATGGAATCAATATGAAGCGAATTCCTCTGTATTGTGATTCTGAAAGTGCTATAAGGACCTGCCATAATCCAGTCCAACATTCCAAGACAAAGCATATAGCAATGAGATACCATTTCATAAAGGATCATGTCGTGGATGGAAATGTAGAAGTTAATTTTGTTATATCAGGATTTCCAGGAGTTTGGAAGGGTGTGGAACTAGGGTAAGTTTGACATCATGTCCAGGATGAGAGAAGAGCTAAGTAGCCGTTTAGATTGAGTTTGTGTAAGTGGGAGTTCTGGAAACTTCCAACAGTTGGTTGGCATCTTCTCCGTTGTGTATAGCAGACTTATGGTTGAGTTCAGGTTGAGGGCCATTGGGACTGAGGCGGTGTCGGGCCTGTATAGCTCTAGATAGGTGAGACCTGTAGGCGAGGCCCATGTGATTTTGGAAATACAGGTGGGACTTGGTAGATACAGTTGGGTCAAGGTTTTGGATCTTGAGATGAAGGATTAAGTGGATGGTCAGTGTGTGACGCAGAGAGGTTTATAAGCTGGGTAGCCTTGTTATTTGGATTCTTGGGAACCTGGTGTTTGGACCAGGTGCGATACTGGTAGTCTCATCGTTGGTTTGGGAGCCTTTATGTCTCGGTCCAGTGAGGGGTTGGCGTGAATCAGAAGATTTTGGGGTATCTATATGTCGAGGCATTAATCAAAGGATTATCTGAGCCTTCTGTCAAGCATGAATGATCCGCAACAATGTGTGTTATGTGTCTGTTTTCTAGTGGGAAGCTGAAGTTATCAGGAGTTGAGTAGTCAGTGGGAAGATAAGTGGGAAAAATTCAACAATGGTTCAGTTATGGGTGGTCTGTCAGGGAGTCAGACCATCTCGGGACTTCAGAATTCACATTAGGTAGATGTGGTTAGTTTGAAAGAGATTATTTTCGAGTGGAGAAAGGATTCGTTCATCTTCAGGTTGGAGAACCCTGGTAGGGTTGGTTTCGGATGCCTTAGGGAGACAGTGGTATGCTCGGGGTTGTGGTCATGTTTCCCAGGTTCTTTGCCGTGTCGGGGATGGTAAGGAATGATTTCGAGCACCTTGTTTCGAATTGTTTCCAATTATGGGGAGGTGATCAGGGTTCGGGTATTAGCAGGCTAAGGACCCTTGAAGAATTGAGATTTGGACTCGTTTGGAGGTGGATAATGTAATTTGGGTGATCCAGGTATTCAGTTTTGTTTTTTGGAGCCAAAGGGTATTGTGGTAATTGGTTAGCTCAGGCTTTTATGGAAATTGGATGTTTGTTTGGGAAATGGTACGGTAGGTACGAGTCGGTCAAAGCGTAGAGCTTCTCGTTACCTTTTCATGGAAATATGGATCGTCGGAATCGGATTTAAAACAAAGAAGTTATGGCCTTCGGGGTATTTAAGGGTTTAAGATGAAACCCTAGTACGCAGGGCGTACTGATGTGATGTACGCTTAGCGTACTATGAGGGTTGGATTGGGGGTGCAAGACCTCATACGTTGGTAGTACGTGGGGTTAACTGAAAACCCAAAATTTGATGTTGTACCTTATATAAGCTTTATGTTAGCCTCTTTTGATCATTTCTAAGCCAGCCTCCATACCATAAAGACCCTAATTCGTCCCTTAGCCCATAATTGGTGATCTTGAGATCTTGTGGGTTTTGGTGGAGGGTTTTGTGGATCTAGAAGTAGAAGAGGAAGCTTGAAGACTTGTTATTTGAATGAAGGCTTTGAGATCCAATATTAGCATCCCATTTTGGTTGCTTGGGAGGTATAAAGTTCAAACCTTTCCATTTCATTTCATGGATCTACTTCTTAGCTCATTTTTGGTCATTTTGGTCCTTGGTCATAAAGGTGCAAACTTTAAGGTGGTTTTAGTCCCATTCATGTATTAAGTCAAGTATTAAGATCCTTTGAGCTCTAAAGTCCCATTTAGCCACGCATGCACATAAACTTGGCAACTTTATGTGATTAACCACCTTGGGAAAGTCAGATATGAGTTTGGATCAAGGTCTTAATGGATTAAGTGCTAATTTGGAAAGTTAGCCATGGCTGGTGAGTGCGATGGGCATACAAGTATGTACGCTGCGCGTACAAGCCTTTCATGTTGTACCCTGAGCGTACAGGCTGAGTACCCCCCACGTACTCAGCAGAATTGGGCTTCTTTGTTTTGGGCTTGGTTGTCTTGGGCCATGTTGGGGCATCTGGATTTTATGGTTGGGCTTTTATGACTTGTTGGACTTTCTTGGGTGAAGGCCCATGAAAGGAATTGGGCCCAATTTGTAAAATTAGGCCATATATGGGCCTTATATGCTTATCTAACTTTTGGTCCTTTCAGATTAGGAGTTTGGGCCTTAGTCTTGGACCAAGCTAGGTTAGGGGTAAAATGGTCTTTTCACCCCATGTATGGATTTATGGTTACGGATGGGAACCCAAATGTTGATTGGGTGTTGTATGATATTGACAGTTCGGAGATCTGTCACCCAGCAGCCATGGATCGACTGTGTGATTCGGCAGTGCGAGGTGAGTTGTCCTCAGTGTACTTACGGACCGAAAGCAATAATGTCGGCCCTTTGGATTGTTATCCAGTTTTATCGTATGATTGAGTGCTGTGGTGATTTGTTAGATCTGTATCCTGGTAGATAGGATTATATTATGCTTAGTGATCAGTTAAATCTGCCTGATAACTATTATGGTTATATGTTTACCGGTTGCATGTGTTGACCTAGTGTGGTGGGGTTCAGACTGTATTGCTTTTTGCTGCCAGTCAACAAACCCGGTAATATTTATATCAGTATGTTATATGTATGCATATCTGTTATGTATATATCGACATGGCTTATGTGTGGTTGGGTTGAGGCGGTCATGCTTTGTGCTAAAAGCCAAGAGACCCAGGGCGGTCCGGATAAACTGAAGGCCCGGTGAGGTGGTCCAGTCATGTTGAATGTTCTGTGAGCGGTCCAGATAGTCTGTAGGCCTGCGAGGCGGTCCATTCAGGCTGAAGGCTCTGTATGCATGTTGTTTGTTGGTATATGTTATCTGTTTGTGTGTTGGTACTTTGGGGGAAACTCACTAAACTTTGTGCTTACAGTTTTGGTTTATGGTTTCAGGTACTTTTGAGAATCGTGGCAAGGCGAAGGCGTGACCATACACATCCTGATTTTATGTCATTGATCTTGGGAGGCACTGATTTTTAAATAATGTTTGGGAAACACTAATGTTATAGACATTTTATTAGTAAAAGGGTCGTTTGAAAAGTTTTAAATTGTTGAAATTGTTGGGATGTTTCAAGAACCTTCATGATCTTTATGCTTCATCAAAATATCATAAAAAATTATGCAAAAGAGGAGAGGGGAGAGGGGAGGAGCTCAAATCTTTTAGATGAAGACTAGGGTGTCTCCCAAGGGGTTCTAGATATGATGCAGACTACTAAAATGCCCAAAAATAAGGAATATTATGCTTAAATACGTTGAAAACTCTGAAATCAAGAGTTGGGCCTGACAGGCTGCCACTCCGTGGCCACGTTTCTCCACTACGTGGCAACGGTTTTTCACCCAAATCCATTCCAACTTCAATCAAGCATAACTTCTTCATTTCAACTCTGATTTTCGGTAAGTTTTATATATACGAAAAGGTATTAACGATCCCCACAACTCCATCTGATTACTTTTGACTTAAAACATACCTAACGAGAATCCTTATTTCAAGAAACAAGTCGGAAACATCACTTTCCCATTTTACCCTTTGATTCCAAAAACCCAAACCAAGGGCTTAGATCACATAATCAATATTAGCAACATCTAATAGGATCTAAACCCTATCCCCTTGAAGCCCAAGGCCTTTACTTGATCCATTTATTGTCCACGATCCCGAAATAAGAAACTTCTCGAAACAGGATGCGACAACAACATATAACCACTATAAATTAGTTTAATTGAAAAATATATATGAAAGATTCTCTAATCCTCCACGCATGTACAAAGTTAAAAAGTATGACAAACAAAAAACACAAGAGATCCCAAAGATTGCATTATAACACCATTTAGCCATAAATTTCCTAACTAAATGATATAACTGAATGAACATTTATCCTTGAAAAATCCATAAAGCACAAAGAAGAAATAAAATACACACATGCACATACACATAAACAAATCACTCCTCAAACCCATAATCATAGATTTGGATCATACATAAAGTTTTGATACAAACTCTATTTTTATTTTGAAAATAATATTGTTGGTGTTTTACCTTTTGAATGTATCTATCATTTTTTCTAAGAAATCAATTTAAGGAAAAACCAATGATCATTGGCATAAACAACTATATAAGTACTTATTACATATATAAACTAATGAAAATAACAAAAAATATTTATAAATTCAAAATTTCCAAGTTGTTGTTTATTTGAGACATTAGGTCGAACACCTTGTTAGCATTATTGTATTAAGCTTCATTTTGATGGCTTTGTTTAAATTCTTCATCTAGAAATTTGTTCAAAACTAAAAACTGATAAGTATTTATTGATGGGTTTTGAGCAAAACATACAATCGTATGTGTGCATGTAACCCTAATTGAAGATCTATGTTTTCTCTAATTAAACATACAATAATGAACAACAAATTATAAACCCTAGATCTATGGATAATAATCTAAAATTACATAATAGGGTTGTAATACATACCTTTAAGATTGTTATTGTAAACAATCTTGAATCCTTGCTTGAAAGATATTTGGTAGCAAGCACCACAAGTGTCGCGCCTCTAATGGTTCACAAACAAACTCAAGCAACCAAGGAATACTATAGAGAGAGAGAGAGAGAGAGAAGGGAAGAATAATTTCGGCTCTATGCCTTTTGAAGGAGTGCATGGACGAAATCTAACCCGAAGGAGGGTTTATATAGGTGTTAGGAAGGTATTGGATAAGGCAGGTGTATCCAAGATAACATTAATCTCTTAACTTCCTCCCTTAGGCATCCAAGGTACCCTTAGAGCCCAAAGAAACCCTAGGGGCATCTAGAATTCGTTCCCCCTACTACAGGGAGGTTCTAGAATTTCCCAATGCTCAACTATTGGACACTGTCACCTTTTGTCCCTGCAGTTTTAATTAATTCCTTTAATCCAAAAATTAATTTATGATTAAATATTAATTAAACAATATGATTTCTAATTAATATATTATTTCCATAATACATTAATAAATCATTTATTTTGATTTCTAAGTATATTATTAACCAAGTAATAAATTAATAAATCATTCTTCTCTCTCTAACAAGTTATCATATTCAATTGCCAGGTTTGAAGGCAAACCAAAAAGACTGTGCTACTATTAATTCAAGTTTATACCAATTATAGTTATGGGATTAGACACCTAATCCAACAGTCTCCCACTTGGATAAGTCTAATAACTATAACTGCTAGTATAACTACCAAATTAACTAGTAAATTGTAGCTACCAAAAGTCGTTGTCGAACTCTGACCCAGTCAGTAACATGTCCTTAGATAAGTGATCAAATATTCCTCCATTCTATAATATATCATATGGACATGAGACATGGATTATAATCATTCTCTCTGTCCTAGATTTGTTTCCCGATTTCTGATTTATGACGACTCATGACAGACTTCAAATTGAACACAACAATTCAGTCTAGGCTTGGCCAAGCGCTTTAGATGTCATCATCAAATCATCTAGGGGCCCACGGATATCTCTTTTCCCGTTAGGGCAAAAGGAACAGATAAACTTCGACTTATATGCTTGCATTATTTACTCATCAAATCACGCACAACAATATGTTTTATAACATCAACTTATTGATGCGTTTATGTATTATCAATGCACAACTGACTCGTAAACAACAACTCATATATCTCTGTTTCAAGAATATAAGATATTATCGTCTCAAAATTACTCATGATAAAATCCATGAAGTAATGCTCTGAGTGTGGGCTTATCCAATACTTAAATCCCCATTTAAAAAGTACTCATGAAGACTGCAGCAAACCATTGCTATGTCTAACCCCTTAGACAATCTACATTCTGATTCATTACAGTCTTGATTCACTACTTTCTTCCAAAATTATGATCGACTATGGATGTTTAAATAATCCAATTATTTGGGAAGGAAAACATGTGAAATGAAACACAGTAATAACCTAATTAACTACGGTCTCAAAACCATTGAACATAAATATAACACTTATTATTTAATCACCATATTATTTATACTTTATTAATTGTATAATGTTTCGATTAACCAACTAAACACTTGAATTAAACATCAGTCATGCCATGTTATAAACATGCATACTATGTCTCTCTATGGTCCTTCCTTTGTGAACAGATCAATTGGACATAATTCCAATGATGCTCATGTCACAATTCCAAATCCTTATTACAAGTGTAAGAATTCCAAATTCTTTTTCACAACGATTTCATAAAATGTTCCATTGAAACTTTGTTACTAAAACACTTTTATGGTAATGAAGTATCAAATTCAAGGTACATTCCTTGAACATCTTCCTTGCATTAAAGTTCCTAACTCACATGTACATTTCAACAACCAACTCCCACTATGGAAACATTTCCATATTCCCATATGACCATCAATTTTGACCAAGAATCATCTTACTACAAAACATGTCAATATGGTTCGTCCAGGTACTATACTTCCAACTGTCCATAAGCAACCAATCTTCTGGTAAACCTCAGACTATTCTTGACAGTTGCTTAACAACTTTAGTCACATCTTGTTCTAGTCCTTTTTCCCTCTCAATGCCCTACGCATTTGGAAAAATCAAAACAAGTGAATATTATAGCATATGTAATCGATCCTATATACGAAGCATATGGGATTCGATACATAATGTATCACATAAAGACATGATACTTGATCAGTCTCTTGTTATAATATTTCCACATATTGAATTTCCTATGTTGAATCATTTCAACATGATATTCATATATGCCCATGACCAAGTTCTTTCAAATCCTTTCAATCCAAACTTTTAGATTTGAAATGAAGTATAAGTGTCCTCTCCCTAAATCCTTTTGTAGCGAAACAATTCCCAAACTTTGCAATTTTGCAAATTTGAAATCTTTGTTTCCTACAACTAGTATTACCAAGCTGCAGTACTTAGCATAAAAAATATGCTCCCCTAGCACAATAAATATGCTCCCACTAGCTTTGACATATACCTAGAAATGAACTGGACTTCTAGAAATCAATACTACTGACTTTCTTACTGAACTATAGATTTATGATGCTTCGATAAGTCTCCATCTAGACGTCTCAAGCTTATACACCTTTCATTGGATAGCACATGTGTGTGTGTTTAACCCTTTCAGAACTTACAACTATAAGTCCTGAACGGTTAAACAATTTCTTTCCATTTCTCACAATTCAAACTATGAAAAGGGATGTCATAATCATAAGTGCAATTATCACAACTACTAACAATAGTGATATTAATCAGATTTAAAATTCCCCTAGCGAAAGTGTTTCCTCATAATCTTTTTCATGAATTAGAGTGAAATCTTTTGCCACCTAGATTTTATGGTGTATGTGTTCCTATCCATTTGAATCTATCATTACCAACCTACAATCATAAGATAAATTTGAGGACAAAACCAAATCAAATTTAGTTTTCCTTTCATGGACTAAACTTTGCTCATTCTTAATTTCTTGCCTTCTGGTAGCACAAGGGCCTACTGATGCTTCCAAGTTGTTAAGCAGTTCACCCATATTGATCAATGTAATATCACTGACCAACATGCTCTGCCTTTTGTAGTCAAATGAGAACCATAGAACTCATAAGCTTTACCAACTCAACTGGAAGATGCACATAAACAAGAATTTGTAAACTTAACACGATATGTTATCAACCTCAGGTCGTGTGCTAGTGATAACTAAAAGGTTTATCCTTGATTGACTCTTGAAACTATTCAAGATCAATAAGACTCCCACTGATTTCTCGACATATAAGTTTCTTTCTCAAGGAACAATCCTTGACAAGGTAAAACAAATATTCAAAAGTTAGTGTGGATTCTTGATAAGAAAACCATCTCATGTAAATGGTTTTAGTTTATCCTTGGTTTTAACCAAAACATCACAACTACCAATTCTAAATGTGCTTTAGTAAGAAAACAATAATACTCCACATTTCATGAGGTGTTATGAACCTACTTAGTTCGAAATAAGTTTCAAGATATGATTTTCATTTACTATAGTATGAATCCAAAACTTGATTTGATACAAAGTATGACTCATCTCTTTATTAAACCATTTCACCAATATCTGATTCCTCTTCTTAGTCAAACAATTGCACTAAGACATTCTTTGAGGATCAGACATGGCTCCATAATCATCAAGATGATCATAAAACATGATACTAAAGTAATCTCTTTTCCTTCCAGATTGGAGAAACTTTTATCTTTTTACCTAAAAGATTCTTCATATTCGTTCTGCCACTCTTTGAAACTTTTCAAAGAATCAGAATTATACTTAATCTTATAAGGATAACCATATTTGCTGAACCATCGATAAATCATGACGAATAGACTTATCGTCCTTTGTGGTGGATCTAAATAGTCTACATAAATGTTTACTAGATCCTTAAGTCCTTCACTTGCCTTACATAAACATGTGATCAACGAATTAGTCATGATCTTCCAATGATCAGGATTCTCATACATCACACAATTCGAATTGTATGGCTCCAAGTTTCTGTCCAATTGAAACTTGGGTGATAAGAATTCCTTTTCCCTTGGTTGATTATGACATTTCCACAAACGACATAATTAAGAATCAAATCCATATTCAACATTGCTAATAATAGAAATGTAACCACCAATTTTCATAAATGCCATTGTAAGGAAACATAAAGTAAACCAGATAAAAACAAAATTTACTTTATTGATAATGAGCGAATTTTTTTTTCCTTACAATACATATATATGAAAACTATGTTTCTACGTATTTCCTAAGCAATCGACTAATCTATCATAACTCCTAAGCAGCAGCTCCAAATTCTGATCATCGAACCATGTGATCGAAATCCATTTCTCACGATCAGATTCAACTTACTCTTCTTAATCTTCCTTCTTTCTCTTATATTCTACAAAACATCAAAATGTGACTATCACATCATGTAATAAGCATCTACGAATAGGAACTTAATAAAATAGAGTTAGATAGTGGATATACCTAAAGTATAGTCATACAACTTGACTTTACTATCTCTGCGATCTTTCAGGTAGTCTGGGCAGCTTCACATTCAATGGCCCTTCAATTGGCAATAGAAGCATATGAACCTTTTGGGATTAGCACATGGAACTATCTCAGAATTAGCCGTTCTCTTTACCATATGGTCAAACGGTTTGACCTTGGCCGATCCCTTTCCATTGGGAAGAGAAACCTTTTCTGGACTTCCAATGCTTCCATCGCCAATGTCCATGGAATTTTGGAAGACAGATTCTTCAAACATATTTTCTTGACTTGTGCTCTTAAGCATTCCTGCTTCAACAGCAATCAGTATATATGTTAGATTGATTAAGGTGACGTCGTCGTCCCTCTCATAGAAGTCTTTTATGAACTGACTATATGAGTCAGGAAGCGAGAGCAGAACCAAGTCACGACTAGCTCCCTTTGGAAAACGACACCTAACATCCCCAATCTGTCAATGAGCGATTTCATTTTCAAAACATGCACACATACAAACTTTCCATCTCGATGTCTACATGCCATAGGGCTTGAGTGAGTTTCAACTGTTCAAGTTGAAGAAATCATGGGTCGGGGAGAATCACTAGAGGAGGTGGATGAAAGGTTGGAGAAGCATGATTTCCAGTTCCACCATTGCTTGAAGAAGGGAACATTCTTTCACCTTGGTCAACATGTGGAAGATCATCTTCAGATAGAGAAGGAAATGATTTCCAGAAGGACGAGGAAAACCATTGTTGTCTTGACTCAGCATCTTTAAAGGGAGAAAAGATAATTCAAGTTAGTTGATTTATAATCCTTAATTGTTAACCCAAAATTGTAAATTAAGGCTAGGAACCATATTTTCGATTCGAATTCTGAAGAGGGATGTTGTAATAAAATTCGAATCTATTTTAGGTAGGTAAAGCATTTACCAATTTCAATCTTATGAAACTCCTAGATCTTTTGAGATTCATTGAACTATTCAATGGCATATTTAATCTCGATTATGCTCTCACTTTGTGTCTGGGATGCCGAGGATCACAAACGAGATGTGAATAACCATGGAAATTAGCTTGGTACTCTCGATGTCTTTTATCATCTAATTTATGTGTCGGTTAGCCACACACACTCCATTAATCAATGATAATTTATGAGACACCCATTGCCGACAGTATTAGTCTCGTATTTGTGTGTCGGTTAACCATACACGCACCACTAACGACCAATAAGGTACAATGTGCAATTTCATGGGTTAGCATCAAATTCACATTTTTCCTAAAGTAACTAAGAGTGAGATTTTAGAAAATAGTTTAGTTACTTTATGTAATTATACTTTTAATGAAGTTATGTCCTATCAAACTCATTCGGCTAACGACCCTCCACCATACAAGGGAGCGGTGGGTAAGATTGGATACCTAATGGCGGTCATTTTACATGTCGCTTCCTTAAACTCTCCTTATAGTATAGCTTCGTGAATGAGGCGTACTAGCGGTCCGACTGACTTGTCTTATATATATATAGTAATATTAAACCTTTAATGCTACATATAATATGAGGGTGTATTCTAAAACATTTTAAAATAGCAAGGGTTTAACCTTTTAATAAATTAAACTTTTAATTTAATTAAATTTAAACCAATTAATGATTTATTAAATATCATTTAATTAAACAATTAATTAACTTATCAACAAAATCCATAAGAATGTGATTTAGGGTTTACATTTTAAATTTCAAAAATCAAACCTAAAATTACCATTATTTAATAATCAAATTAATTATTTAGTATCCAACTATAGATATATTAATTATCCTTTAAATAAAAAATTAATTAAATTATTAATCATATCCATAATGATAATTATAATCAATATTATCAAATTCATAATTATCTCCTAACATTAAGGTCATATTTAATTATCTAATATTAACAAAAATCGGATTATGGCCGATTTAATAAAAGATAATTACCAAATATTAACCAAATAAATCAATTTAGGGAAGAAAATCTGAAATCAGGACCTGGCGCATTAACTCGCCGAGTTGCATCCAACACGTCCAGTCTGAAGAACCAACTCGACGAGTTCGAAGAACAGAATGACGATTCTGTTTTTCTCCTCCTTGTTCAAGTTCATATTAGTATCACGTCAATAGAAAACTAAACTTAGGCTCTGATACTACTGATGAGTTTTGAGTAAAACATACAATCCTATGTGTGCATGCAACCCTAATTGAAGATCTACGTTTTCTCTAAAATCACATAATAGGGTTGTAATACATACCTTTAAGATTGTTATTGTAAACAATCTTGAATCCTTGCTTAAAAGACCTTTAGTAGCAAGCACCACAAGTGTCGCGCCTCTAATGGTTCACAAACAAACGCAAGCAACCAAGGAATACTATAGAGAGAGAGAGAAAGGAAGAATAATTTCGGCTCTAAGTGTCATACCCCCGAAAAGAGTAAACGGCGGAAGCGTCCGGGGGTGGATAGCGTCGTGTACAATATCACAACAATTGCATAATAGAGATCAAAGCATTACGAACATTGTATTGATAATTTAATATTTACATTGTATTTGAATCATTGTTTGACTCCAAAAGCATACAACAAAATATAAGACGTAACAATATTAAGCTTCGTCTTCACCAAAACATGTATGGGTACCTGTCTATTGATTCCCTGAGAATACAAGCGGTTTTGAAAAGAGAGTGTCAACAATTAAGTTGGTCAGTTCATAAGCATTTGTTATGAGAAATATGTATCTTTGTTCCTTGAAAATGATAGTATATTCTTCCAGAAAATCCAATATTTTCTTTTACATGTAATGTAGTCTTAAATGTTCCAAGAACAAAAATGCATAAGTCTCTTTGTACTTTGTAGTAGTATAGTGTAGTTTTATATCTTTATAAAATTATTTGAATGTATGTTTCCAGAATGTAAATTGTATTGTACTGGAAAATAATGTATTGTACTTGTATATGTGTAAAACCCTTTGAATGTATGTTTCTAGAAATGTAAACTGTAATGTAATGGAAAATAGTGTAACGGAGTTTTATATAAATAAAACCATTTGAAGGCATGTATGAATTTGTAAACCAAACGTATTGTTAATACCCATTGTGAGTTATTATAACCATGCTAATGACCTAGATTGCCTGCTACGACGTTCTTCAGGCGCCGGAATGGTACGACATTTGTCACCCAGCCCTGCCAGTCTAAATGTAGCTAACAGTTTAGGTGCGGGATTGTCAGTACCGTATAAATCTATACACAAGTGTCACGCTCTCCCTCCAGGAGACTCTGGTTATAATACAGGGACTTTAGTATGTACTGTGGTAAGTATGGTGAAGGAATGTCTCACAAAGCTATATTAACGATTTACGTGTAATGTAATGAAACTCCTTTTTCTTGTAATGTTTGTATGTAAATGTTTACATAGTATGATAAATAATTATTCTTTTCAATAATTATTTAATGTGCGCCCAACCCGGTAAAATAGTGTGTATGCTCCATAAACTATACCTATTATAGTTTATATAAATGTTTCATTGAAATGTGAATCCTTTGTATAATATTATCAAATTTGACATGATAATAAGTTGGAATAAAATAATTTTATATGTTCGTTTATATAATTATACCCTTTTTGTTAGAGATGCTACAAAAGGGTTAAATTTTACTGTATCAAATTTGTACCCATGTGTATATTTATATTTAATAAAATATAAATGTAACTGTTTGTATATTAACACAATTTATCTTGTGTTTTACTTGTATTCTTCCCCTAAAACATATAAAAATCGTGAAAACTGTAGGGGTATGAACTCACCTCGGGTGTGTTCTTTGCTGGGTAACGGTGTGAGTGGCGATGTTCTACACGTTAGAACAAGTGAATATAGTCGTATCGTAATTTATTTGAACACATTATTGTTGGATTAATGTCTAAGTCCATAACTATATTTGGTATGTACTTGACCCGACCCGGCATGGTCCATTTCGGTTGCACTTCACCGGCACAATTTATATGGATAGTCTTTTGAGAATAGTATATTTATGATTTATATTAATATATTATAAGTTCTAATATATTAATATGGAATCATATTATTTAATTAGTATTGATCAAGAATTAATTTAGAATTAATTAAGTGATCAAAAAGAACTAATTAAATATGGACTCTTATATATATGGAATGGGCCAAGTTCATTTAGGTTGGGCTAAGCTTTCATGGATGGTCCATGGAGCTTTTAACCCATGGATCCTATGTAAATGAAAGGTCATGGGTATTAGGGTTTACATGGATGTAACCCTAATCCTCCATAATATATAAAGGGGTCCTTGGCTCACAAAATTGGCACAGGTGTGTGAAAATAAGAGTGGGCCGATTTTAGTGTGCATACATATTCTCTCAAGTTCTTCCAAGGTGTTTTGGTGATTTGTGATTCCATTTGAGCCTTCCACACTATTGGGGCTAAGCTCTTAAAGCTTGAAGACATCAAGCTACATCAAAAGGTATGTCATCTAACTAGAACTTTGTAGTATAGGTGCTTCATAATATGCTAGTTAGGATGAAACCTTGGAATACTTAATATTTGCATGTATCATAGAGAAAACATAGATCCAAGGTTTATAGGGTTGCATGTACACCATAGGAGTGTTATAATGCTCAAAACCCAACAGTGGTATCAGAGCCATAGGTTGTTTTCTGTTATATTGATGCAAATGTTTTATTTTCAAAGTTGGAAAAAAAAAAGAAAAAAAACATGACGTTTGTCAAATTTTAAGATAATTACTTGTTTTTGTGAAAAACTAATTATTTGTAAAATTTGAATCATTTGCTATATGAGTTGAATTAGGTCAAATTTAGTAAAAGATAAAATGATATGATTATTTTATTAGTTTTAAAAGTTTGATCTAAAGAGTTTTTTGAAACCCCCATAAGTTATGGATATGAAAAGGTTTTTAAAAAAAATGATTCAAAGTTTTTTATGGAGTTACAAAACATGGTCTTAATGTTTTAAAGAATTCCATAACTTGTTCTTAAGTTATGGAATATGAAAAGTTTCATCATAAAACAAGTATTTAACTCCATAAGTTATGGAATCCAAAAGTTTTCAAGAGTTACAAAACTTGCCCTCAAGTTTTGGAATTTGGAAAAAAAAAATTATGATAAAAAAAAGAATTGAATTCTAAAACTCTTGGGTTCATAACTTAAACAATTAATTAAATGGTTTTAATTTTGAATTTAATAATTTCAATTATGATGTTTTTATTGAATAATTCAATTAACTCTTATGGACTTTATTAATAGATAATTAAAGTGTTTAATTAAAATATAATTAATAATTCCATAATGACATGGTTTAAATTTAATTAAATTAAGAGTATAGTTTAATTAATAGATTAAACCACCAAGTATTTTAAATGTCTAAAATACACCCTTATACTATTATAATATTAAAAGTTTAATATATTATATGTATAAGAGCAAGTCGTCTTACCATTAGTAGGCCTCATTCACGAAGCCGGTCTATAAGGGGGTATAAGGTTACTGCCTATAAAATGGCAGTTTAATGGGTGTCCACTCTCAATCACCGCTTCCTTGACCGGTGGAGGGTCGTTAGCCGAATAGGTAGGACAAGGACTATAATTTGCCCTTCATTATGAGTATAATGATAAATACTAAGTAACTAAACACTTATAAATTCCCAATCTTAGTTACTTAGGAAAATGTGAATAAGGTGCTAATCCATGAAATTACACTTTGCACTTTGTTTAAGCTGTTAGTGGAGCGTGTGTGGTTAACCGGCACACTAACCTGGACTTAACAAGGTAGGCAAAGGGTAACTTAATGTTTATCATAGTATCGTTGGAGCGTGTGTGGTTAACCGGCACATCGATTGAGGGGTAAATATTAAGGGTACCAAGTATATTTGCATGGTTACTTCACACCTTGTTTTGTGATCCTCGGCATCCCAGTCACAAAACCTGAAGGGCACACTCGAGATTGAAACATGCCATTGAAAAGTTCAATGAATCTCAAAAGAATCTAGGAGTTTCAAAACCAATTAAAACCTAATAATACATTTCGTTTATCTTGGTGGAAATTGGTGAATCGTCATTCACCTACCTTCAAATATTTTATAGCTTGGATAACGACATCCCTCTTCCATGTTATAAAATAGTTTGTTGGGTCCTAGCCTTAATATATCATATTGGGTGTTATATTAAGGACTTAAATCAACTTTACGTGAATTTCTCCCATTGTTGATGTCTGGTTTAGACAACAATGATCTTCCCAAACCAAGCTTTCCTAATGAATATGACTTCCCGAGTTTGACTCATGGAAGTCATACTTCTCTTCCTCCACCTCCTACAATTATTCTCCCTAACCCACAAGTTCAAGGTCACTCAAGCCCTAATGGCAAGCAAGGTCTATGTGTGATCACATCTTAGAGATGAAGTCACATATTGACAAGCCGGTAGAGTTGGGTGTCAAAGTCTTGAGAAAGTTGGATGTTCAATCACTTTCTAAGTCACATAGTGAGTTCCTTTGGGACTACTATGAAACAGACTATGACATGAACCTTAATGATCATATCTATTTGCTTGGTGCTGCTGAATCAGCAATGATTTGGAACGATAGTAAAGCAAATTTGATTAGAAGATCAACTTCCCAAAAACTTTATGGACAGTGACAATGGTGACACTGGAAATCCAGAAAAAGGATTCTCTTCCCAATGGAAAGGGATTGGCCATAGTAAACCCGGTTGACCAAATGGTAAAGAGAAAGGCTAAGTCTGAGATAGTCCCATTACCAAAGGGTCCATATGTTTATTTTGCCAAAGGAAGGGGCGTTGATTGCAAAGCTGCCAAATTTACCTAAGGATGTTAAAGTCAATAAGTTTGACTCTACATCAGGTAGAGCCCATTATCTAACTCTGTTAAGTTCTATTCTGAGATCCTGATTACATGATGTGACTGGGTCACATGTTGATGTTTTAAGAATCAAAGAATAGAGAGAAATCTTAAAGGAAGTATATGCTGATTCTGATCACGAAGGTGGATTTCGATCGCATCAGAATTTTGAGCAGTTGCTTAAGAAGTTATGATATATTGCTAAGGAATAGATAACAACAATTTTCCATGTGGATTGTAAGGATAAGTTTTTCCGCAAAGTTTTAAAATAAAAGAAAATTGTTTAATTTTATTTATTTGAAGTATCCTTACAATGGCATTTGTGGAAAATTGTTGCTTATATGATTCCACTGACAGCAATATTCGAAAATGGATTTGATTCTTTCATTTGTGGTAGTGTCTAAATTTACCAAATCAGGAAAGTTCCTCATCACCCAAGTTTCAATTGGACCGAAACTTGGAATCATGCAAGTTGAATAGTATGATGAATGAGAACTTTCAAGCATTGGAAAATCAAGACTAATTACTTCTTCACATGGATGTGTGAGTCAAGTGAAGGACTAAAGGGATCGAGTACACATTCTGGTGCACTGGTCATGTCCACCACAAGGCTCGTTAAGACTATTTGATTTACTAAAATTTAGTAAATATGGTTATACTTACAAGTTTAAGTATAATTCTGAAACGTGGGAAAAGTCTCAATGTATGGCAGAACGAATGGGAAGAATCAAATTAGGCAGAAAGATAAATGTTTCTCAAATCTGAAAAGATGGGAGAGTACTTTAGTATCATGTTTGTGATCATCTTAATGATTTAGAAATCATATCACAATTAGTCCTCTAAAGGTCATCTTACTGCATTATTATGACTAAGAAGAGGAGTCATGAATTGTTGAAATGGTTAGATCAGGAAGATGAGTCATACTTCGTTCCAAAACAATTCTTAGAGTCATACTCCAAGATTGTAACTTGAGTGACATATCTTAAAGAAAGGTTTAAAACACTTGTCAAATGTAAGAGTAAAAGTGTCCTACTCTTGTACATTTGAAATTGGTAAGTTGTGATGTTTTGGATAAAACAAAGACCAACTAAGGCCAATTGTGTGAAGTGTTTGTCTTGATAAAGAATCCGCACTATCTCATGAATATTTGGCAAGATAGTCTTATATGTCAAGAGGATAGTGAGAGTCTTAAAGATCCTAAAAAGAATTTCAAGAACTAATCAAGAATAAAACCTGAGGTTCTTCACTAGCACATGACTTGAGGTTTATAACCTATCGTGTTGACATATTCTATGCCCATTCCAGTTAAAGTTGGCTTTGCATAGGAGTTCTGAAAGTTCTCAATTGGTTGTATAACAACTTGGAAGCAATGGCAGGCCCTGTACTGCCAGGTGGCAAGAAGTTAAGATTGCATAAGTTCAGTCCATATGAGTCTGGATTTGTCATTATCCTTGTCTTGTGACTATGGTTTTGACGATTCACATGGATAAGAACACATACACCATAAAATCTAAGGGTCATAAGGTTTCTCTCCGATTCATGAAAATGATGGTGAGGAAACACTTCCACCAAGTACATTTGAAGCAGATGGCAAAAGGTCTAAACAATTGAGACTATGATTACGGCATCCCTTTTCATAGTTCTGAAATTGTTTAGACACACATGCATGCTATCTAAGGAAAGGTGTTTGATTTTGATAAAGTTTTATCAAAGCATCTCGTATCAGAAATCTGAACTTTGGTAAGAAAGTCAATAAAGTATTGATTTCTAGAAGTCCAGCTGATTTCTGAGTACATGTCAAAGCTAGTGGGAGCATAAGTGTTATGCTAATAATCATCATGTTACTCGGAGCATGATAATTATTGTTAGTGTTGCAAGTTAGCAATGTTAATTATAGAAAACAAAAGTTTCAATTCGTGAGGCTGCAGGGATTGAAAAAGTTGTTTTCCTATAATTAAGGGAGAGGATATACTTCATTTCAGTTCTAAAGGCTTAGATTGAGACCTTAATCATCCTTAGTCAAGAATATATATATGAATTTCATGTTGGATTGGTTCAACTTAAGGAAATTCTATATATTGTGTTCTCAAAATTCGATTATGATTACGACATCCCTCTTCATAGTCAAATTTTGAAAACATGGCAAATAAAAATATTGTAGCAAAAGACGAGTCTAGAATCATGTCTTTATGTGAGACATCATGAATCGTGTACCATTTGCTTTGGGTACAGGATCGATTGCATGTGCTATAATATTTGTCATTTCTAAATTTTTCTAAATGCCCAGAGGCATTAAGAAGGGAAAAGGTCTAGAATTGGATATGACTAAAATGATTAAGCAATTGTCGAGGACAATCTGAGGTTTACCAAAGATTGGTTGCTCAGGGACAGTTGGAAGTATAGTGCTAACTTTGGAAGGACCATATTGACATATTCTGAAAAGAGGCATCTCTTAATCAGAAGTGATAGTCAAAATGAGAATATGGAGTTGTCTCCACAGGTGGAAGTTTTCTGTGTAAGATTAGAAAACTTAATGCAAGAAGCATGTCCAAAGCAATGTACTTTGAATATGAGACTTAGTTTCCATGGAGTTGATCTCCATTGGAATACCTTATAATGACTGTTGACAAGTCTTGTGACTTTGTACATATTCATTACAAGAGGGTCAGTGCATATAAGTTTAAAATCTAAACATATTTCAATAAATGATAGGAATTTGAAATTCTCACATTTTTCGATAAGGATTTGGGAGTGTGAAATTAAAATCATTGAAATTATGTTCAATTGGTTTATTTCACAAAGTAAGGATCATAGACAAACATAGAGTGCATACTTGGTGTATGGCAAAGCTATTGTTTAAGAAAAACATAGTGTACATGCTTGGAGCATGGGACAACTAGTGTTTTTAATTCAAGTATAAAGTTGATAAAACCGAAACAATGAATAATGAGTAATCAGTATGGTGATAAATAAAAGTGTTTATTTATATTCATAGGGTTTGATACCATATTTGATTCATTTATTCTTGTGTTTCACTTTGCATGTTTTGACTTCCAGAATAACTAAGTCGCTCTTCCTGAATGATTAAGTTATTCAAACCATCCACAGTCGGTCATATGTTGGAAGTAGATATGAATCAAGACTGTCATGGGTTGGTTTGTAGAGGTCCAAGTTGGTGGACAAAGTGGTGCTACAACACTCATGAGTACTCATAAGTTCTGAGTATTGGATTCAACCCGCGCTCATTTGAATCACTTCATGGATTTTATCACGAGTGATCATGAGACGATAATATCTTATATTCTTAAAACCTAGAGATATGAGTTGTTACTATGAGTTGGTTATACATTGATTGCACGAAAACGCATTGGTAACTCGATGTTATAAAACATGCCTTTGTGTATGATTCAACAAGTAGTAGAACAAACCATATGAGTCGAAGTTTATCCATTCCTTTTACCTTCGGGATAAAAGCGATATCTGTGGGACCCTCGATGATTTAGCGATGACACATGTGAGTGCTTGGCCAAGCCAGGACTGATTTGATTTGTTCAATTAGTCAGTCATCATAAATCGAAAATCGGGAAACAACAAATGGACAGAGAGAATGATTATAATCCATGTCTCAGTCCATATGATATCTAGAATGGAGGAATATATGATCCCTTATCTAATGGACAAGTCATTGACAAGGTCAGAGTTCGACAGCGGCTTTAAGAGCTACGATTGCCAATTAGGTTTTGAAGTCATACTCAATAATAGTTTTAGACTTATCCAAGCGGGAGACTGTTGGATTAATGTCTAAGTCCATAACTATATTTGGTATGTACTTGACCCGACCCGGCATGGTCCATTTCGGTTGCACTTCACCGGCACAATTTATATGGATAGTCTTTTGAGAATAGTATATTTATGATTTATATTAATATATTATAAGTTCTAATATATTAATATGGAATCATATTATTTAATTAGTATTGATCAAGAATTAATTTAGAATTAATTAAGTGATCAAAAAGAACTAATTAAATATGGACTCTTATATATATGGAATGGGCCAAGTTCATTTAGGTTGGGCTAAGCTTTCATGGATGGTCCATGGAGCTTTTAACCCATGGATGCTATGTAAATGAAAGGTCATGGGTATTAGGGTTTACATGGATGTAACCGTAATCCTCCATAATATATAAAGGAGTCATTGGCTCACAAAATTGGCACAAGTGTGTGAAAATAAGAGTGGGCCGATTTTAGTGTGCATACATATTCTCTCAAGTTCTTCCAAGGTGTTTTGGTGATTTTTGATTCCATTTGAGGCTTCCACACTATTGGGGCTACGCTCTTAAAGCTTGAAGACATCAAGCTACATCAAAAGGTATGTCATCTAACTAGAACTTTGTAGTATAGGTGCTTCATAATATGCTAGTTAGGATGAAACCTTGGAATACTTAATATTTGCATGTATCATAGAGAAAACATAGATCCAAGGTTTATAGGGTTGCATGTACACCATAGGAGTGTTAGAATGCTCAAAACTCAACAATTATATCGTGTATAAGTTAGATAAACTATTAATAACATGTTATTTAAAATTAAATAATATAAGTAAACTTACCAATTAATTCTAAGAATTAATTGAAAGGTTTGATATTCTTGGGAATTTTTGATGAAGATATGAAGTGTTCTTGAGGATGTACTGGAAAGACCCTTGAAGATATATCAATAATAACTCATAACACAAATAAATAAAGGTATTTTGGGAAATCACCGTTCGGGCTCTAACTGATTGTACAAACTGCTCTTTCTTGTTTTTCTCTTAGGAACTCTTGCTCGTTTTAGAAAATCATTTCTTTTGAAAAATCTCCTCAAATCCTCAGTTTGAGTCCAGACTTGCCCGAAGGTGCATCTGAATCCCTCAAACCAAGGATCTGATACCAACTTGTAACACCGTAAATTTTCAAACAATTTTTTTCATTTAAAAATCGCATAATTCTCGTAACACATTTCACGAAAATCTCATTTATTTAATTTACAAATCACAACTCCATAATTGTCTGATTCAAATCCAGGATCCTCAAAACATGACTCTTTCACTGGTGTGTACAATTAATTTGGTGCCTTCCCGCGATCCTGAGAAACCTGAAACACTTAACACATAACACGGTAAGCACGAAGCTTAGTGAGTTCCCCAAAATACCACATACAACACATTAGCCACTCGAGGCTATAAATCTGTAAGACCCTCCGGTCAATGTGTCTCAGTGGAACCCTCTAGTCCCACGGCTCGTTGGACCCTCCGGTCCGGTCTGGTTGGGACCCTCCAGTCCCATGACTCGTTGGACCCTCTGGTCCGGTCTGGTTGAGAACCCTCCGGTCTCATAGTACGTTGGACCCTCCGGTCCGGTCTGTGTATCACATAATATAACATACAGCACATATATCACACAGGAAATGCATAACTCAAGCAAGCGCATAAGACCCTCAGGTCACACATAAATTACCACTCTAGGTAAAGTATAGTGAGAAGACTCACCTCGCAAGCAAGCTAGTAACAGTCTCGAACGCGGAAATCTCGAACTAGCCTCCGCCTAACACATAGGGTAAACATCTCTAATTAATACTCTATTCGTACTCAAATACACCAAGGGCTATACTCTCCCTCTGTCTAACTCTTGAAGTGGATAAAAGACCATTTTACCCCTCCATGGTCTCCATTAATCATGATTGACCCAACCCTAAAGTCAACCGAAGTCAAACTCGAGTCAACAGTCCATGTTTGACCCGACTCGCCGAGAGCATCCTTCTGACTCGTCGAGTCCACTCATTTCCTCAGAAGTGTCGTGAAAGTCCATCTCAGCTCGTCGAGTTGACCCCCAACTCGCCGAGTTATCGCATGATTCAGTTCATCGGGACAAACCCTAACCGACTCGTCGAGTTGTTTCATCAACTCGGCGAGTCCATTCAAACCCTTTTCTTATTCAAACGATTTCCAGGCAGGAAACCTTCCCAATCTCCAGATCCAACCTCCCAAGGCTCGAATGTCACGTAATGCTTCAATCTTTACGTTCATGCACGGCATATGATGCTTAAAATGCCAAAATAACTCTAACAAAGGTGATTAACCATAATAGCTCTGAAGTGGCTGAATAAAGCTAAAATCTTTGGACTCTCTGGACCTTACAAGGTCCAGATCTGAAGTCTAGGCCTTCTATTAGACTCCATGCACTCTTGTTCCAATAAAAGGTATGAAAAGCCCTAACTTCCATAATCATGAGATCCAACTAAATAAATGAGAAAGGTGTGGGCTTTTTAGCTTCCAGTGAAGCTCCTTGTAAAGAAATGCTAGAACCCACAGCCTCATCTCACTCCTTGCTTGTAGCTCACTCCTTTCCTTCCAAAAGATCCATCAAAACACTTGATATTAGCACAAGCACTCTCTCTTAGCTTCAATGGCCACCTAGGGTTTCACACAGGAGAGTTGAACAGTAGATGAGCCGCAAATGAGGCTATAAGTGCCTTTAAATAGGTCACAGGCCTGAAGGTTTAGGGTTTCCTTTAGCAGCGCTGACTCGGCGAGTCGACCCACAGACTTGTCGAGTCAGGTCATTAATCCACGTCACCAGTTGCGACTCTACTCTACGACTTGAGGCACCAACTCGTCGAGTCACCCAGGCAACTTGTTATTACATACAGAAACATTATACCTCGGAACCAGGATGTTACAATCTCCCCCACTTAATTTGATTTTGCCCTCGAAATTGCTCCTTAGCATCACATAGATCAAAACCCAATAGCCCGAGAAGCACCACCAAAAGGATTCCATACCACACAGTTATCTTCCTCTATGGACACGTAAATCCAAACAGGAACTCCCACCCAGAAAAAGGACAGACCCTTCTGCCGCTACGATAACCCTTCTGGCCTTCCAGAATCTAGAAAGTCTAGTGGCCTGTCTCACTGCCAGGCCGCCTTCTCAAGATATCACCATGCTATTCGCTCCTCGAATAATAGACCCTGACAACTCACTGCCCCTCTGATTCTCTCGTTGCGACTGTTAAAAGAAGTCAATGCCCAAAATTTGACTATCGATCCCTCATACCAGACATGTTAAACAACTCAGATCATACTCCAAAGAATGAAAGGATCACATCACACCAGGGACCCATCCGTTGTACTGCAATCAAAACCCATCTGAACAGTGAACTTTCAACACCCTGTCCTCAGACACAAGACAATGATCATGTTTGTTCAGAACTATCCTATGACATCTGACAATTAATCATAAACCCAAGCTCCTTTCTCCAATATCCCTTTCAACACTAAGCACCAGGTCATCTCCCGACCTAGCAGTTGAACCTCCAAAGGTTACCCATTGCTTACTTCAACATGTCTCAATGACTTCCTTCCCACACTAATATCTCGGCCCAGTGTGACACACAAGTCACGAAGTCCGCTTTACCCCGAGCGATTACTACAATCCCAACTGAAGATCGTCTCAGCCCGACCTTTTCCGTCTACTACTCATTGGTTCCATGCGTCTCGCGACACCTCCCGTACCAACGAACTAACCCATTCAGGCCCAAGTCATCAGATGACAAACAATGCCCCTCGAAATAGAACCCCTTTTCTGGATCCGAAATCTCATTTCGCCTACTCAATACATCACTAGAGCCAAACTCTAAGTCGAGAGTCGGGTCTGACTCAGAATTGGAACCACTCGTCCCAATGAAATACTCAACTCACGACCCATGACCGCAACCCACGCGTACGTCATTCTCTGATTTCTTCCGATCGCAGTCTCCACAACCTAACTCAGAATATAATGATTCCCGACCATTATGGAGACCTCCGTCTCTTTCACGGTCTGGTCACTGGGTTCCCGAAGACTCAAGCCAATAAGGCTACTCAAACCTATAAACTCTCCTGCGTCATGCTCTAACTGGTGAATAACATGGCTCCCCGCAGCACCACGACACTCTCTCACTGGCTAGTGAGTACTACGGCTCCCCGCAGTATTACAACACCCTCTTGCCGACTAGTGAATGCTACGGCTCCCCGTAGTATCACAACACCCTCTCCCTGACTAGTGAGTACTACAGCTCCCCGCAGTATCACGACACCCCCTCGCTGACTAGTGAGTACTACGGCTTCCCGCAGCATCACAACACCCTCTCGCTGACTGGTGAATACTACGGCTCCCCGCAATATCACAACAACCTCTCGCTGACTGGTGAATACTACGGCTCCCCATAGTATCACAACAACCTCTCGCTGACTGGTGAATACTACGGCTCCCCGCAGTATCACAACAACCTCTCGCTGACTGGTGAATACTACGGCTCTCCGCAGTATCACAACAACTTCTTGCTGACTGGTGAATACTACGGCTCCCCGCAGTATCACAACAACCTCTCGCTGACTGCTGAATACTATGGCTCCTCGTAGTATCACAACAACTTCTCGCTGACTGATGGATGCTACGTCTCTCCGTAGTCTTACAACACTCTCTTACTCACTGACTCACCATGGGCTCACTCCATGGTTTTCCCTGATAATCCTAAGTGATTACCCCTACTCGGATCCACCCGCTCTCTCCGTAGTCTTACAACACTCTCTAGATGCTTTTAGTCCTTTCCGAATTTAGACGATCTTCCCTGTAGTTTCTCGTATGATCTCGGGACCGGTGAGAGTGCTGTCAGGAACTTGTTTCTTTGCTAGATGTGTATCACCCACTTCAGCCAAGCACAGAGGGGATCTGCACTTACAGCCATAGAGGGATTCAAATGGAGCAACTTTGATGCTAGTGTCATAGCTGTTATTGTATGAGAATTCGACGAGTGGTAAATGGGTATCACAAGCTTTACCAAAATCTATCACACAAGCTCTCAACATGTCTTCCAGCGTCTGAATGGTTCTCTCACTTTGTCCAACAGTCTGGGGATTGTACGTTATATTCATGTCGAGTTTGGTTCCATAAGGACTTTTGTAGTGATTGCCAAAACCGTGAGGTAAATCTACTATCTCTATCGGAAATAATGGATATTGGCACACCATGCAATCGTACTATCTCTTTAATGTACGTCCTGGTTAGTTTCTCCATCTTGCCGGTTTCTTTTATTGGCACGAAGTGCGCGAATTTGGTTAATCTGTCAACGATTACCCAAATGGTGTCATGACCACCCGTGGTCTTGGGCAACTTGGTTATGAAATCCATAGTTATCCGCTCCCACTTCCATTCGGGTATCTCTGGTTGTTGTAATAAACCCGAAGGCTTCTATTATTCTACCTTGACCTTGGTGCAAGTCATATAGGTAGCACTTTCTGCTTTCATGTTTGGCCACCAATAAAGTTTCTTGAGGTCCAGATACATCTTGTCTGAACCGGGATGAACAAATCATTTAGTTTTGTAGGCTTCATTCATGACTACGTCTCTATACCCACCGAACTTCGGTGTCGAGATCCGGTTCATGAGGTAACGAACCCAGTCATCCTTAACTTCTAGGTTTTTATCCATTCCTCTTAAGGCTTCACCTGCCACGTTTTCGGGTTTCAAGGCTTCTAGTTTAGCCTCTTTGATCTGTGTGGACAGGTGTGAATGGATAGTCATGGTTAATGACTTTACTCGGCCACCCGAGTATTCTTTTCGACTAAGGGCATATGCTACTACACTGGCCTTTCCTGGATGATAGCGAATTTCACACTCGTAATCATTTAGTAGTTCTACCCATCGTCGTTGCCTCATGTTGAGTTATTTTTAATCGAAGATGTGATGGAGGCGCTTATGGTCCGTGAAGACTGTGCACTTCGTACCATAAAGGTAGTGCCACCAGATCTTTAGAGAAAATACTACTGCTCCCAGTTCGAGGTCGTGCGTGGTATAGTTAACTTCGTGGTTCTTAAGTTGTCTCAAGGCATAGGATATGACCTTTCCTCGTTGCATAATAACGCAGCCTAGCCCTTTCTTGGACGCATCGCAGTAAACTACAAAATCTTCCGTCCCTTCTGGGAGGGACAAGATCGGGGCGCTGCATATGGCTAGCTTTGGTGTTTGGAAAGCAGTTTCTTGCTTCTTCTCCTAGTTGAAGGTTACACCCTTCTGAGTCAAAGTGATGAGTGGCTTTGCAATCTTAGAGAAGTTTTGAATGAACCTTCTGTAATAGCCAGCGAGGCCTAGAAATTGATGAATTTCAGTTGTAGTTTTTTGGCTTCTGAAACATCCCAAAAATACAGACCAAAATTTTCTTTTTAAAATCATTTAGTAAAAACCATAATCCATCAATATCATAATAAATCACAAATCATATCTCTCAAAAACATCATGTCAAAAACTATATCACGATCATGTGAGCAAAATATCAGAGTCTAAACAATCCCAGGCTAAAGCTGTGGTGTGTGCCATGCGATCATCCCGAGCCCTTCCCCTTGCTAGTGGAAGTACCTGAAACCAAAACTGAAAACTGTAAGCATGAAGCTTAGTAAGTCTCCCCAACTACCACATACCATACACATACCACATAACATATCTTGGGCCCTTCCCCTGCTACATCGAGTCAAGCTCGGCATCGGCTTTCTCGGCATCAGGCCACACCCGGCATCGGGTCCCGCCCGGCATCGAACCCTTTCTCGGTATCGGGCCCTGCCCAACATCGATCCCCGCCAGGCATTGAGCATATCTCGGCATACATATAAACGTATCAATCAACATATAACATAAACACATATTACTAACATGTAAACATTCTTCGAGCCCCGCCCAGCATCGGACCGAGATCCGGAAACATACTAACATTCCTCGGGAACCGCCCTGGCATTAGACCGGAGTCCGGAACATACTATCATAACATATTAACTAGACATTCCTCGGGCTTTCCCCGACATCGGTCCTAAGCCCGGAACACATAACACATAACAAACACATGCAAGAATCACAAAGACATCAAGCATACAAGCATAAAAACATTCCTCGGGACCGCCCCGATATCGGATCTGAATCCGGAAAACATATAAACCTACTGCGGTCCACGCACGGCATCGGACCGTGGTTCGGAACTACTACTATCGAAACGGGCCGGCCTTGGTGCCTTAGACCCATTCCTACAGGAGAAAACTCACCTTGCAAAGGTGTCTGCAAAATCTTGTGGTGAGGAATACCTGATAGCTGCTCCAACGACTCCCCGGCTATCAATATGACAATAATACTTAGTCAAAAATCTGATAATCCTTCTCAGGGTAAAATGACCATTTTACCCTTGATTAAAGTCAACATTCTGGTCAAAGTCAAAGTCAAGGTCAACTCCCAGTCAACCTAACTCATCGATTAATCACCTAACTCGGCGAGTTCATGTACTACTCAGACTCGTGGTCAACCAAGTCAACTCGTTGAGTCCCTTCCTAGACTCTTAGAGTTCTTCCTGTCATAAAATCGGGACAAAACATATTAACTTGTCGAGTCCCTCCTTGGACTCGTCGAGTTCTTTAGTTTCCGAGTCCTAATATTTCCCAACTCACTGAGTCATCTCCTAGACTCAACGGTTTCACTAAAACCAGAAAAGGGTTATGGGTCCACGACCCAACTCGCCGAGTCACAAGAACAACTCGTCGAGTCACTCATATACCAAATCCATACAGTCGATGCTAATCAATTCCCATGCTTCCAACTTATAGATCTGGACTCCTTAGACTAGCATTGCACGTAAAGTTGCTAACTTTATGTGCATGCATGGTGTTATGAAGCCAAAACACCCACCAAAAGCTAAAATAGAGGTCTAAGTCATGGAATAGGGCCATGGCTGAATAAAGGTGGCACCTTTGATCTCCTAAAGCTCAAGAGTGCCCAGATATGAAGTCCTTACATCCCTAAGAGTTCAAATCTCAGAAATGTCCTTGGAAATGGCCCAAAAATGACAATATACAAGCACAAATGAAGATATAAGTGAATAGAAGCCAAGGTATAAGCTTTATACCTCTATCAAGACAGAAATGAGTCCTTAGCTCTGGATCTTCAGCCTTCCTTCTGCAACTCCAAGTCCTTGCTTCCTTCTTCTAGCTTTAAATCACAAAAATAGCAAGAAATTGCTCAAGATCACTCAATGTTGATTAGGGTTTCAAGATTATGGTTTGGACGTGATGGAGGTTGGGGTGGAGGCCAGATATGATGCTTAAATAGGGTGTAAGCCCTAAAGATTAGGGTTTCATCCAGACTGTCCTACTCGTTGAGTCAAGACTTCGACTTGTCGAGTAGCTCACATAAAACTCGCGCATATTTTGTCTTCTACTCGACGAGTTAGGGCCGCCAACTCGTCGAGTAGCCCTTCCAAAATGGATAAATAAATAATTTAAGTGCATACCAGGAACCAGGCGTTAAAATTCTCCCTCACTTGTCTTAGACTTCATCCTCGAAGTCTGCTGCATCTGAAAACAACTCTGGGTAGTGCTCCCTCATCTCCTCCTCGGGCTCCAAGTCCACTCCGAGCCCTTGCGGTGCTTCCATTTCACATTTACCAACTCCACCCTCTTGTTCCTCAAATCCTTCGACTTCGTGTCAAGGATAGATACAGGTCGCTCAATGTAGTTCAGGCTGTCATCAACCTGAATATCCTCAAAGGGTACCACTGCTTAATCATCCACTAAGCACTTCCGCAACTAAGAAACATGGAGGGTGCTGTGGATCTGGCTGAGCTCTGCTGGAAGGTGTAACCAGCATGCAACCCGACCCACCCGGGCCAAAACCCTAAACGAACCGATGTACCTGGGGCCCAACTTGCCCCGTTTCCAGAACCGAATAACACCCTTCCAGGGTGACACCTTCAGGAGGACCATGTCGCCCACCCAAAACTCTAAATCTGAACGCCTCTTGTCGGTGTAGCTCTTCTGCCGACTCTGAGCAGTCTGAAGCCTGCTCCAGACTTGCTGGATCCGCTCTATAGTCTTGAGTACTACTTCAGTACTCCCCATAACTCTTTGACCGACCTCACCCTAACAGATTGGGGTCCTACACTTCCTCCCATAAAGCATCTCGAAGGGAGGTCGGTCTATGCTGGCATGGTAACTGTTGTTATACGAAAATTCCACTAACGGAAGATACGTATCCCAACTGCCACCGAAATTCAAAACACATGTGAGTAGCATGTCCTCGAGAGTCTGTATCGTCCTCTCCCTTTGTCCGTCTTTCTGAGGGTGGAAATAGGTGCTGAAGTGGAGACGAGTACCAATCTCCTCGTGGAACCGCTTCCAGAATTTTGAAGTGAAACGTACATCTCAGTGTGACACCACCGAGACAGGCACCCCACGCCGTGCCACTATCTCACGCACGTATATCTCGGCCAACTTCTCGGCTAATATGCTCTCCTGAATCGGGATAAAATGAGCCCTCTTGGTAAACTGATCCACGATGACCCATATCGAATGTACTCCACGTGCAGTCCTGGGAAGCTTGGTAATGAAATCCATGGTGATATCTTCCCATTTCCACACGAGAATGTCTAGCGGCTGCATCTTGCCATGTGGTCTCTGGTGCTCAGCCTTGACCTTCCTTCAAGTCAAGCACCTCGTCACATACCACGCTACATCCCGCTTCATGAGGGCCACCAATACTCAGGGCGAAGATCCCGATACATCTTCGTCGCCCCAGGATGGATGGAGAACCTCGACTTATGGGACTCGTCCATCAGAACCTACCATACTCCACCCCAGTACGGAACCCAGACCCTCCCATGAAGGTTCATCAACCCTCAGCTGTCATAATCAAATGAGGCCACTCGGTCTACAATCCTCTCACACTTCTGGAGCTCTTCCTTCAGGCCTCAACCAGCGCCTCTCTAATCTGCTCCAACAGTGGAGTGATCACTGTTATCCTCAAACAAATATCTCTAATTGGATCCGCTACCGCCTTGCTGCTCAGTTGGAGACCTCGGAACCTCCCACTGCATCACAGCCTCTATCTTGGCCGGATCGACCAGAATACCCTTTTGGTTGACGAGATGCCCAAGGAACTACACCTCGTGCAACCAGAACTCACACTTGGAGAACTTCGCGAAAAGTCTCTCCCTCCTAACTGTCTCCAGCACCTCCCTCGTGTGCTCCTCATGTTGCTCCTGAGTCTTGGAATAGACCAAGATATCATCAATGAAAACTATCACAGACCGATCCAGCATCGATCTGCACACCTTGTTCATGAGGTCCATGAATGCGGTTGGAGCGTTGGTGAGCCTGAACGTCATCACCACGAACTCATAGTGCCCATAGCGAGTCCTAAAAGCTGTCTTCTGGACATCCTCGTCCCTGACTCGCATCTGCTGATAACATGACCGTAGATTAATCTTGGAGAGCCAAGATGCTCCCTGAAGTTGGTCAAACAAATCATCTATCCTCGGGAGTGGGTAACGGTTCTTCACCGTTACCTTGTTCAGCTCCCGGTAGTATATACACATGCGATGTGACCGGTTCTTCTTCTTCACAAACAGGATCGGGGCTCCCCATGGTGAACTGCTCGGTCTGAAGAATCCCTTGTCTAGCACCTCCTATAGCTGCGTAGACAACTCCTGCATCTCGGGAGGAGCCAACCGATTCGGTGCCTTGGCTATCGGAGCCGCACCAGGGACTAGGTCAATCCTGAACTCCACCTGCCTCTCCGGAGGTACCCCAGGCAGATCCTCCAGCAAGACGTTCGGGTACTCTCGCACTACCGATACATCATCCACTGTCGCCTTATCCTTATCCCGGGTATCCATAACATAGGCGATATAACCCTCACTAGCCGCTCGCAGTCGATCATTGCCCCATTGGGGCTCAACCAGTCGAAACCAACTATAACCATATTCCCTCACAGGGGAATAGGAACCAGGTCCACTGAAAACTGCCCATCAAATAATTAGAGCGTACATCCACGGTACACCCTCGTGACCCGTACCGTCCTATCGTCTGCTATCTCGACGTCCATTGGACACTCAAGCTCCCCCGTAGCTCCAACGAATCGCTTGCTAAGTGAGAGCGACAGAAAAGATCGGGTTGCCCCCGAATCAAACAATACCAGAGCAGATATATCGTTCACTAGGAATGATCCTATAATAAAACACATAAACATGAGCGACAATCAATATAAATAAAGAGATAAGGAGAGAATACATACCAGTCACAACATCGGGAGCCGCACGTGCCTCCTCTACAGTCATTTGAAAAGCCCTACTCCTTGCCGTAGGCGCCTATGCCCGGCCCTGACGGCCATCTGTAATCCTCAATGTGGTAGGAGCGGGTGCCGCCACCTGTCCTGCTGCTGCCAGACTCGGACATTGGGCCTTCTTGTGGCCCCTCTGATTGCACTACAAGCAAATCAGATCTGAAACTGTTGTGGTAGTGGTGGTAACTGTACAATCCCTACTCGTATGTCCAGTTCGGCCGCACTTGAACCATCCCGAACTCCCCACCCTGCACGCCCACTCGTGCATCTTGCCGCACTTTCCACACCGGCTGCGGCCCTGATGGCTCCTCGAACTGTGATCTCACAACTTGGGCTTTTTGCCCGCACTCACTGTCTGTACCTCCTCGGGTTTCCTCTTCCTCTCCAACTCCAAGTCTAGCTCCTGTCACACCCCCAAACCGGAACGGTGAAAAAGTTTTAGGGTGGAGGACTTCATGTACAGTATCACAACAATTCCATCATAGTAATCAAAGTAAACACAACCATTACATTGAATATATAAGGTATTTACATATGTTTGATATATAGTTTGTATACAGCAAAAGTATAACAAAAATATTAAAGACGCAACTCTAAAAGCTCCGTCTTCTCAATAGCCTGCGGGTGTACCTGTCTACCGGTTCCCTGAGAATACAAGCGGTTTTGAAAGAGTATCAGCATTTAAGCTGGTGAGTTCATAAGTATGTTTTTGTAATGAAAACATGTCTGTGAATCTGTAAAATGTTTGCATCTTCTCAAGAATATCCAATATTTTCTTTAGTATTGTAAAGTAGTCTTAAACCCTAAGACCAAAATGTATGTTCGTTACTGTATTATGTATTAGTATATTAAAATGTTAGTATATATGCCTGATTACCACCAGTTGTATTGTATTGTGTTTTCTTGTACGAAAACCTTTGTATGAAGACCCTGGCTTTCACCAGTAATGTATAATGTATTCTGTATGAAAATCCTTGTATGAAAAACCCTGGCTATCCCCAGTATGAATAGTAGTTTTATTACTTAAAATAAAACCATGTATTTGTATTCCCTGGAATCCTCCAATTGTAGTGTATGATAGTTCTATTAATGAAAATAAAACTATTTGAAGAATTGAAATCTCGTAAACAAATGGTTAGCTTATATTGTTGCGAGTTTGATATAACCATGCTTGATATAACCTAGTGACCTCTACGACGTTCTTCAGGCGTCGGATGTTATGACATTTGTCACCCGAATAGATCTACTCACAAATCTCACGATCTCCCTCAAGGAGACTCTGTTTATATTGTAGTAGGATTTAGTTCCGCACCCCGAAGGTTACAATTGAAGTAGTGCCTCACAACCCTGTATTAAGCAGTTTACGTGTAGTGTTGTAGTGTTCTCTTGTACTCGAAACTGTATGTATACTTGTAGAGTAAAAATAATTATACTTAAATAATTATTTAGTATTGTACTCTTGTTTCAGGAAGTAGTATTGTATTCCATAAACTATATCTATTATAGTTTATATGATTGTAAATGTATAAGCTCTGGAATTGATAAAACGATATGTTGAACCCCAAATTATACCTATTATAGTTTGCATGTATGTTATGTGTTTGATTCTTGTATTGTACTGAAAACTTTACAATTATGGTTGTATGTTGAAAACTTCCATTATGCTCAGCATGTTACAAAAGGGATAGAATATCTAAATATTTTATAAAATCTAATGATCTCTTGGTTGTATCAATTGCATTAGTTTTAATCCTTTTGAAATCCTTTATATAAGAACACAAAATTCCTTTGTGTTTTGCTTGTATCCCCCCTGAAAACGTCAAAAATAGTAAAAGTATAGGGGTATGAACTCACAGTTGATTATGTGTACGTGCTCGATAGCAAAACCGGAAAGATGACCCTCGAGTTGGAGTACGCGGGAATTAACGGTATCCTAAAGATAATTAAACACATAATTGTATTTAAATTAGCGAATCCATTAATTAGAGTGTTAGAAAACACTTGATTTTGGGTTAGGAATGCTAGCGAGACTTGTTTGAAGTGGAAAAAGAGGGTTTTCAGCCAAGGTTCACGGCTCAAGGCTGTTTGCGGCCGTGAACTGTGTTTGCGGCCGTGAACTAGGTTTGCGGCTACAAACGGGTTTGCGACTGTGAACTGGTTTGCGGCTGCAAACAGGTTTGCGGCTGTGAACTGGTTTGCAGCCTTTGAAGATATGAAGGATGTTCTTGGTGTTCTTGGTGAAAATATGAAGATTTGAAGATTTGTTCTTGAGGATATAAATTTTCTTGGGAGGTTCTTAGGAGCAACTTGAGAGTGTTTCCTGGTGAAAAAAATGAGAAATGAAGAATCTCTCCGGGAAAAACCTTTATACTGGTTGGATTTACGGTCGGAGACAGATACTCGGTTGTAAACGGGTTTACGGCCCAGGGTTTTACGGCCTAGGGATCTACGGCCGTAAACGCCTAGCTAAACGAGTTTGCTGATTTTTCAAGGGAAATCTTGATTTTTCGAGCGTTTTGGGTTCCGAAAACTTATATAACCTCTAATTATATATTTTAGATTATTTTCTAACTCACAAGAACTTAGCGGAACAAATAAAATTCGAAATTTTAATTAACGGAAATTGACTTTTTTTGACTAGAAAGTATCGGGTTGTCACATCATCCCCCCGTTAGAGAGAATTTTGTCCCGAATTTCTAAAATGAATACAATTATTGAATAGGGAAAGAGATGCGGATACTTCTGTTGCATCTGGTCTTCTTGCTCCCAAGTGAATTCGGGTCCCCGCTTGGCATTCCAACGAACCTTCACTATCGGGATGCGACTTTGCTTCGTTTGTTTGACTTCCTTGTCCATGATTTCGACTGTCTCTTCCACGAAGTTAAGACTCTCGTTGATGTCAATTTCATCGAGTGGAATTACAAGAGTCTCATCGGATAGACACTTCTTAAGATTTGACACGTGCAAGACGGGAAAAATGTTGCTAAGCTCTTGAGGTACACGGAGTTTGCAACCTAAGGGGCCGATCCTAGCGAGGATCTCGAATGGCCCAATGTATATTGGATTTAGCTTTCCACGCTTTCCGAAACGTATCATGCCCTTCCAGGGTGAGACCTTCAACAGAACGCGGTCACCAACCTGGAATTCCAAAGGTTTTCATCTTTTGTCGGCGTAGCTCTTTGGTCTATCTCTGGAGGCTTTTAGTCATTCTGGTATTTGCACGATCTTTTTGGTGGTTTCTCGAATGATTTCAGCGCCAGTGAGAGTGCTATCATGGACTTGACCTCTAGCTACCTGCGTGTCACCCACGTCAGCCCAGCACAGAGGGGATTTGCACTTACGGCCATAGAGGGCTTCGAATGGAGCAGCATTAATACTAGTGTGATAGCTATTGTTGTAGGAAAACTTGACCAGGGGAGAATGAGTGTCCCACGACTTGCCCAAGTCCATGACACATGATCTCAACATGTCTTCTAGTGTTTGGATTGTTCTCTCACTCTGCCCGTCGATCTGTGGATGGTAAGTTGTGCTCATATCCAGCTTAGTTCCAAGAGCCTTCTGCAGTGACTGCCAAAATCTCATGGTGAATCTGCTATCTCGATCAAAGATAATGGATACGGGCACCCCAGTGCAGTCGTACTATCTCTTGGATGTAGGTTCTAGTCAGTCTCTCCATTTTGTATGTTTCCTTGATTGGCAGGAAGTGGGCGGACTTGGTCAATCTGTCGATGATCACCCAAATAGTATCATGACCACCCAGAGTCTTGGTTAACTTGGTAATGAAATCCATTATGATCTGCTCCCACTTCCACTCAGCTATCTCTGGCTGCTGGACTAAACCTGAGGGCTTTTGATATTCTACCTTGACTTTGGCGCAAGTTAGGCACTTGCCCACGTAGGTAGAAATCTCTGCTTTCATGTTTGGCCACCAATAGAGCTTTTTGGGATCCATATATATCTTATCTGAACCTGGGTGAACGGGGTATCGAGTTCTGTGAGCTTCGTTCATGACAATCTCCCTGTAACCACCGAAATTTGGGGTCCAGATCCGGTTCATGAAGTAGTAAACTTCGTATCCCTTGATCTCTAAGTTCTTCTCCATTCCCCTCAAGGCTTCATCCATCATGTTCTCTGGTTTCAAGGCTTCCAGCTGAGCCTCTCTAATTTGGGCGGACAGATGGGAATGGATTGTCATGGTTAGTGCCTTCATTCTGCGACCAGAGTACTCTTTCCAGCTGCGGGCATCTGCTACCACATTGGCCTTTCCGGGATGATAGCATATTTCATACTCATAATCATTGAGTAGCTCTACCCATCGTAGTTGCCTCATGTTAAGCTCTTTTTGGTCAAAAATATGTTGGAGGTTTTTGTGGTCGGTGAAGACGGTGCACTTGGTTCCATAGAGGTAATGTCTCCAGATCTTTAATGCGAAGACCACTGCTCCCAACTCTTGATCGTGAGTTGTATAATTGACTTCGTGTGTCTTCAGCTGTCTCGAGGCATAAGCAATAACTTTTCCTCATTGCATGAGCACACAGCCCAGCCCTTGATTGGATGCATCGCAGTAGACTACGAAGTCTTTTTGTCCCTTCAGGAAGAGACAAGATAGGTGCGCTGCATACGGCCTGCTTCAATGTCTGGAACGCAGTGTCTTGCTTCTCTCCCCAACTAAAGGTTACACCTTTCTGAGTCAGGGTAGTAAGAGGCTTAGCAATCCTGGAGAAGTTTTGGATGAATCTGCGATAGTAGCCAGCAAGTCCCAGAAATTGACGGATCTCTGAGGGCGTTCTCGGTGCTGACCAATTCTCGATTGCCTTAATTTTGGAAGGGTCCACGTGTATGCCTTCTTCGCTAACCACGTGACCTAAGAAAGTGATCTTTCTGATCCAAAACTAACACTTAGAGAATTTCGTGTAAAGCTTTTATGCTCTCAATGTTTCTAGAACTTGTCTTAAGTGCTGGTTGTGTTCTTCCTCGCTTCGTGAATAGATAAGTATATCGTCTATGAATACTATCACGAACTTGTCTAGGAAAGGGCGGCACACCCTATTCATCAGGTCCATAAATACGGCATGTGCGTTGGTTAGACCAAAGGGCATCACTACAAACTCGTAGTGGCCATATCGAGTCCTAAATGTTGTCTTAGGAACATCATCCTCATGTACTCGTAATTCATGGTACCCTGATCTCAGGTCTATCTTTGAAAAATAGATTGCTCCCTGAAGTTGATCGAAGAGGTCGTCGATTCTGGGAAGAGGGTAGCGATTCTTGATAGTAATTTTGTTGAGCTCACGGTAGTCTATGCACATCCAGAAAGATCCATCCTTCTTCTTAACGAACAAGACCGGTGCTCCCCAAGGTGAGAATCTTGGTCTAATGAATCCTTTGCTGAGCAGTTCGTTAAGTTGGCTGGATAATTCCTGCATTTCCGCTGGAGCTAGACGATACGGGGATTTGGCTACGGGGGTAGCTCCAGGAATTAAGTCGATTCAGAACTCGACTTGGCGTTCGGGAGGAACTCTTGGAAGATCCTCGGGGAAGATATCGGGATAGTTACAGACTTCAGGGATGCTCTCGAGGTCTTTAACTTCTTGTTTTTCGTTGATGACATAGGCTAAGAATGTGTGACACTCTTTTCGCATGTATTTTTGGGCTTTGATACACGAAATGATAAGAAGATTCGTGCTGAGTTTATTGCCATAGATGACGAGGTCTTCGCCAGATGGAAGATTGAGGCGAATGGCTTTTTCGTAACAGAGAATATCAGCACGATTGGGGCTTAACCAATCCATGCCGATGATTACATCGAATCTTTTTATGGAGATCGGCATAAGGTCGATTGGAAAGGAATAATCGTTTAGAGTGAGGGTGCATCCTACGAATACGTCGTTAGTACTCTCTTTCTTTCGGTTAGCCATCTCGACTATGAACGTTTCGGTTAGAGGTTGGTATTTATGCTTGAGTAGGTGTTTAAATGTGTGATTGACAAAACTCTTCTCCGCACCACTATCAAAAAGAATGCATGCATAAGAGTTTTTGAGGAGGAACGTACCCCTAACTACGGTGGGATCATCGACTGCCTCCTCCTAGCCCATTGCTAGCACTTTCCCTGTGTTTCCAGCAGTTGTTGGTTTCAGGAAATTCCTCTTGAATTGCCCGGTTTCACCACAACCGTAGCAGGCTTGGCCTACTCCAGCTCCAGGAGCCTGATTGGTCGGTTGGACTTGTGCTTTGCAAAAACGGGTTGTGTGCCCCTTTTTGCCACATTTGTTGCATTGCATGTCACAGCAGGGCCCGTGATGATGGAACTTACACTTATCGCACCTTGGGAGGGTCCCAACATACCTACTGGCAAGTGCTTGAGTGTAACAACGTAATTTTTCAAAACAATTTTTCATTTAAAAACATTCATTCATTCCCACGATAATCATAAAAACATAATGTGTCCACTGTAACATAACAAAACATGTCCCAAGATCTCGATATCATAAACTCCATAAGTGTGTACGGATCATGTCGGCGCCTTCACGTGATCCTCGCTAGTACCTGAAACACATCACACAACAACTGTAAGCATAAACGCTTAGTGAGTTAACCAAAATACCTCATACCCCACATACGCCTTTCCAGGCCACAACTCTGTAGGATCTTCCGATCTGTGTGTCTCAGGGGACTTCCGTCCCAAATCCTGGTAGACCTTCCGGTCCGTACCCTCTCGACCTTCCGGCCCATATCATCTCGACCTTCCGGTCCTTACCATACGTAACATACATAGCACATACATACATACATATCATCTTGACCTTCCGGTCCTTATCATTCATAGCATACATAACACATACATATCACATAACCGCATATAGCACATACATCATAGCATACAAGACCTTCCGGTCACACATAGGTACCCTTCCAGGTACAGTATAGTGAGAAAACTCATCTCAATGAAGTCCGATAACCTCTCGTGCTCAACGTCCCGACTTAGCCTCCTCCTATTATTCAAATAACATTCCCGATCAATACTCTCTCATGATCTCATCTCTACAGACTGGGTAGAAGGCCATTCTATCCTTCCCTGAACTCTCCTAAATCAGCCTTGACCAGAACCCTAAAGTCAACGAAAGTCAACGGTCAACTTTGACCCGACTCGGCGACTCGGCGAGTACACGCCTGCCCTCTACGCTCCTGGTCCTCCCTTGACTCGCTGAGTCAACCTTATACTCCACGGGTCGTCACAGGTCGCAAGTCGCGGGGCAACCCAACTCGACTCGTCGAGTCTGCTCATGGACTCGGCGAGTTCATTCCATGCTCACACTCAAATGACCTTCTGAGGTCAGATCTGTTCCTCAAATCCATATATCTAACCTTCCCAAGCTCAATAAACACGTAAAGGTTCGAACTTGATACTCATGCAACGTCCAAATGACTCTACTTGATGATTTAGCCCCAAATACAACATCCTGAGTCCATTTCTTTCATATCTCATCATAAAGCAAGATGGATAAGGTCCTCTGGATCACTATGGGTCCAGATCTGAAGCCTAAACATGATAAGGGACCATATCTCCAACAAATCATCCCAATAAAGGGTATAGAAAACCCTAGATCCATGGATTCTTTATCAAAACAGAAAGAGGATCGATATGCTACCTCAAAGATGATGCCCTTTGCTTGAAAACCACAGATGTGCAACCTCCTTGGCCTCCTCTAAGCTGGAATCAACTTCTTCTTGCAAAATCAACCCACAAAGGTCTAATAATGGCTTCTTCTCTCTCTCAAACGCTCAAGCACTATTAGGGTTGCTCTCAAGGGTCTGGCAGCCGCAAATGGTGGCTATAAGGGTCCTTAAATAGGTCCCCAAACCCGAGGAATTAGGGTTACATTAAACAGCGTGGACTCGCCGAGTCCTTCATTAAATCAGGCCAACACATCGCGATCCAACTCGGCGAGTCTAGGCGCCTACTCGCCGAGTCCCCCCTCTAAAACTCAATATAAAATACTTAAAATAGGATACCTGGGAATCCGGATGTTACAATTCTCCCCCATAAGGATCAGACTTCGCCCTCGAAGTCCTGCTCGACAAACAACTCCGGATGCTGCTCCCGCATCTCCAACTCCGGCTCCCAGGTCAGCTCGGACCATTTCCGATGTTGCCACTGGACCAGCACCAGTGACACCTCCTTGTTCCTCAGAACCTTGATCTTCCGATCCCGGATCGCGATTGGCCTCTCCGCATAATTCAGGCTCGTATCCACCTGAATATCCTCCAGTGGTACCATCGCCGACTCATCGGCTATACACTTCCTTAACTGGGACACGTGGAAGGTATCATGAATCTGGCTCAACTCCGCAGGTAGCTCTAACCGATATGCTACCTTGCGCACCCTCGCGGTCACCCTGAATGGACCGATGTACCGGGGACCCAGCTTGCCCCTCTTCCTGAATCGGATCACTCCTTTCCAAGGAGATACTTTCAGGAGTACGAAGTCTCCCACCTGGAACTCCAGCTCGAATCGTCGCCGATCCGCATAACTCTTCTGACGACTCTGAGCCGTCAGTAACCTCTGTCTAACCTGCTGTATCTGCTCTGTCGTCTGAAGCACTATCTCAGTGCTACCCATCACACGCTGCCCTACCTCTCCCCAGCAAATGGGAGTCCGATACCTTCTCCCATACAACAACTCGAAAGGAGGCATACCAATACTAGAATGGTGGCTGTTGTTGTAGGAAAATTCAGCCAATGGCAGATACGTGTCTAAACTTCCTCCGAAGTCCAACACACATGCTCGAAGCATGTCCTCGAGCGTCTAAATCGTCCGCTCACTCTGCCCGTCCGTCTGTGGGTGGTAGGCAGTACTGAAATGCAATCTCGTACCCAACTCCTCGTGGAACTTCTTCCAGAACCTGGAAGTGAAACGTACATCTCGATCAGACACAATCGAGATCGGAACTCCATGATGCGATACCACCTCTCTCACATACAACTCAGCTAACTTCTCAGCAGAAGAGCCCTCACTGATAGCAAGAAAATACGCGCTCTTTGTCAGCCGGTCGACTATCACCCAAATTGCATCAACGTCCCATGCGGTCCTTGGCAATTTGGTGATGAAATCCATGGAAATTTGTTCCCACTTCCACTGGGGAACCTCAAGCGGCTGCAACTTGCCATGCGGACGCTAGTGCTCGGCCTTAACCTTGCGACAGGTCAAGCACCTCTCAACAAACCACGCGACATCCCTCTTCATACAGGGCCACCAATAATCTTTCTTCAGGTCCAAATACATCTTCGTGGCCCCGGGATGGATCGAGAACCTCGATCTATGCGCCTCCTCCATCAGAATGGTACGTGCCCCGCCTGCATACGGCACCCAAATCCGACCCTGAAAGGTCATCAGCCCTCGACTATCCGTCACGAACTCGGACACCTGCCCGATCACCCGCTCCCTCTTGCGGTTCTCTGGTATCACGGCCTCTGCCTGGGCGTCCCGAATGGTGTCCAACACCGGGGTCATCACTTTCAACCTCATACAAGTGCCTCGAATCGGGGCCCTCTCCGCCCTACGGCTCAGCGCATCGGCTACCACATTAGCTTTGCCCAGGTGGTACAGGATTTCACAATCATAATCCTTTACCACATCCAACCATCTTCTCTGACACATGTTCAGATTGAGCTGATCAATTAGATACTTCAAACTCTTATGGTTCGTATAAATGGTACACCGAACCCCATACCAATAGTGACGCCAAATCTTGAGGGCGAACATCACTGCCCCCAACTCCAGATCGTGGGTGGGATACCTCGTCTCATGAGGCTTCAGCTGCCTCGATGCATACTCTATTACATGCCCTCTCTGCATAAGCACTGCACCCAACCTCGATATCGATGCGTCACAATACACCACAAAATCCTCCATTCCTTCCGGGAGGGCTAACACAGGGGCTTCGCATAACACAGGGTGCACTAGGGTGACTCGGCGAGTACACGCCTGCCCTCTACGCCCCTGGTCCTCCCTTGACTCGCTGAGTCAACCTTATACTCCACGGGTCGTCACAGGTCGCGAGTCGCGGGGCAACCCGACTCGACTCGTCGAGTCTGCTCATGGACTCGGCGAGTTCATTCCATGCTCACACTCAAATGACCTTCTGAGGTCAGATCTGTTCCTCAAATCCATAGATCTAACCTTCCCAAGCTCAATAAACACGTAAAGGTTCGAACTTGATACGCATGCAACGTCCAAATGACTCTACTTGATGATTTAGCCCCAAATACAACATCCTAAGTCCATTTCTTTCATATCTCATCATAAAGCAAGATGGATAAGGTCCTCTGGATCACTATGGGTCCAGATCTGAAGCCTAAACATGATAAGGGACCATATCTCCAACAAATCATCCCAATAAAGGGTATAGAAAACCCTAGATCCATGGATTCTTTATCAAAACAGAAAGAGGATCGATATGCTGCCTCAAAGATGATGCCCTTTGCTTGAAAACCACAGATGTGCAACCTCCTTGGCCTCCTCTAAGCTGGAATTAACTTCTTCTTGCAAAATCAACCCACAAAGGTCCAATAATGGCTTCTTCTCTCTCTCAAACGCTCAAGCACTATTAGGGTTTCTCTCAAGGGTCTGGTAGCCGCAAATGGTGGCTATAAGGGTCCTTAAATAGGTCTCAAACCCGAGGAATTAGGGTTACATTAAACGGCGTGGACTCGCCGAGTCCATGAATGGACTCGCCGAGTCTTTCATTAAATCAGGCCAACACATCGCGATCCAACTCGGCGAGTCTGGGCGCCTACTCGCCGAGTCCCCCCTCTAAAACTCAATATAAAATACTTAAAATAGGATACCTGGGAATCCGGATGTTACATTGAGCAGTAGGAACAGCAGCAGGAATGGTAGCAGCGTGGACTGCCACCGTCTGTTGCTTCTTGGAGGGCTCTTGTGAAGGCTGGCCCTTGCGCTTGTTCCTGAACTTTTTCTTTCCATCACTCTCTTTAGGTGGTTCGGGAACGGCTGCTACGGGTTCAAGGCTATCCCCGTGATCTATCAAGGTCTGCGCCAGACACTTGGCGTTGTCGAATGTGAGAGGTTTAGCAGCCAAGATGTTCCCCTGAGTTGGGGGTGTCAATCCCCATATGTATCTCTCAACTTTCTTGCTTTCCGGGATGACCATCCCGGGACACAGAAGAGCCAGGTCGCTGAACCTAGCAAAGTATGCAGCGACGTCGGAACCTTTCATCATCAGATTCCACAACTCTTGTTCCATCTTTTCCATCTCACCCCGCGGGCAGTATTCAGCAAGCATCAGTTCCTTCAAATTCTCCCAACTCATGGCATTGGCTACTAGAAGAGTTAGGGATTTGACTCGGCTGTTCCACCAAGTTAGTGCTCTATCAGTGAAGGTGCAGGCAGAAAATTTCACCTTGCTTGCCTCGGGGCACGCACAGATCTCGAAGACTGATTCTATTTTCTCGAACCAACGAGTTAGAGCAATGCCACCTCCATTGTCGTCGAAGGGTTTGGGTTTCGTGTTCATGAAATCCTTGTAGGAACACTCCTTCGGGTGTCCCTGGCCACCATCGAGGTTAAGGGGATGGGTACCACTACCCGATCCGCTAGTGCCGCAAGAATTTATCTGCGACATGGAGGCAGCCACATCGACGGTAACTGCTGCTTGGAACATAGCAGGGTCGAACTGAGGAGGTGGCGGCGGTGGTGGATTGTTGTTCTTTCGATTGGAGTTCTTCTTCAGAGGCATCTTTATCTGATAGATAAAGTGTTCTATTAAGCGATTTTACAGAGGAAGCCTACTAATACAAGTAAAAAATTGCTTGAAAATAAATAGCAACACTTGGAATGAAATGTCTACAATGTGTTTGGCTCTAGATAAAATACTCCTATAGTATTTTAGGTTGTGTATTCTGTTCTATTGTTCCCTTTTTGTATAGAGTTTGGCAAGTTTTAGACTTGCTGCAACACCACTATCACTCCCAAACACATGTTGGTCGTATCTCAAATAAATGTAGTTGATCAGGCTATATTTATCCAACATATGATTACATAACTGTCCAGGTTTAACAGCAGTGTCGAACATCTAAGTACTTTTGTTTTGTTCTCGTTGTGATATTGTTTCTAGTATGTATGTATACTTGTATGCTTTTTATAAAATACTTAGATTTTAAAAAGTATACTTTTAGTTTAGAGCGCTTCGGCCCCTTAACGTTTATATTTGTATATCATGTAAGGTTTGATCTACTTAGTTCAATATAAACAATGCTCTGATACCAATCTGTCACACCCCCAAACCGGAACGGCAGAAAGGTTCGGGGGTGGAGGACTTCATGTACAGTATCACAACAATTGCATCATAGTAATCAAAGTAAACACAACCATTACATTGAATATATAAGGTATTTACATTTGTTTCATACATAGTTTGTATACAGCAAAAGTATAACAAAAATATAAAAGACACAACTCTAAAAGCTCCGTCTTCTCAAAAGTCTGCGTGTGTACCTGCCTACCGGTTCCCTGAGAATACAAGCGGTTTTGAAAGAGTATCAGCATTTAAGCTGGTGAGTTCATAAGTATGTTTTTGTAATGAAAACATGTCTGTGAATCTGTAAAATGTTTGCATGTTCTCAAGAAAATCCAATATTTTCTTTAGTATTGTAAAGTAGTCTTAAACCCTAAGAACAAAATGTATGTTCGTTACTGTATTATGTATTAGTATATTAAAATGTTAGTCTGTATGCCTGATTACCACCAGTTGTATTGTATAGTGTGTTCTTGTACGAAAACCTTTGTATGAAGACCCTGGCTATCACTAGTAATGTATAATGTATTCTGTATGAAAATCCTTGTATGAAAAACCATGGCTATCCCCAATATGAATAGTAGTTTTATTACTTAAAATAAAACCATGTATTTATATTCCCTAGAATCCTCTAGTTGTAGTGTATGATAGTTCTATTAATGAAAATAAAACTATTTGAAGAATTGAAATCCCGTAAACAAATGTTTGGTTTATACTGTTGTGAGTTTAATATAACCATGTTTGATATGACCTAGTGACCTCTACGACGTTCTTCAGGCGTTGGATGTTATGACATTTGTCACCCCAAGCATGCCTGCCCAACTGTAGCTAGCAGTTTAGGTGTGGGATTGTCAGTCCCGAATAGATCTATTCACAAATCTCATGCTCTCCCTCCAGGAGACTCTGGTTATACTGTAGTAGGATTTAGTTCTGCACCCCGAAGGGTACAATTGAAGTAATACCTCACAACCCTGTATTAACTAGTTTACGAGTAGTGTTGTAGTGTTCTCTTGTACTCGAAACTGTATGTATACTTGTAGAGTAAAAATAATTATACTTAAATAATTATTTAGTATTGTACTCTTGTTTTAGGAAGTAGTATTGTAAACCATAAATTGTATCTATTATATTTTATATGTTTGTAAATGTATAAGCTCTGGAATTGATAAAACTGTATGTTGAACCCCAAACTATACCTATTATAGTTTGCATCTATGTTATGTTTTTGATTCTTCTACTCTACACAAAACTTTACAATTATGGTTGTATGTTGAAAACTTCCCTTATGCTCAGCATGTTACAAAAGGGATAAAATATCTAAATATTTTATAAAATTTAATGATCTCTTGGTTGTATCAATTGCATAAGTTTTAATCCTTTTGAAATCCTTTATATAAGAACACAAAATTCCTTTGTGTTTTGCTTGTATTCCCCACCCCCACCCCCCCCCCATGAAAACGTTAAAAATAGTAAAAGTGTAGGGGTATGAACTCACATTTGATTATGTGTACGTGCTCGACAGCAAAACCAAAAAGATGACTCTCGAGTTGGAGTACGCGGGAATTAACGGTATCCTAAAGATAATTAAACACATAATTGTATTTAAATTAGCGAATCCATTAATTAAAGTGTTAGAAACACTTGCTTTTGGGTTAGGAATGTTACCGAGACTTGTTTGAAGTGGAAAAAGAGGGTTTTCATCCAAGGTTCACGGCTCAAGGCTGTTTGCGGCTGTGAACTGGGTTTGCATCCATGAACTAGGCTTGCGGCTGTGAACGGGTTTGCGGCTGAAAACGGGTTTGCGGCTGTGAACTGGTTTGCCGCCTTTGAAGATATGAAGGATGTTCTTGGTGTTCTTGGTGTTCTTGGTGAAAATATGAAGATTGGAAGGTTTGTTCTTGAGGATATGAATGTTCTTGGGAGGTTCTTGGGAGAAACTTGAGAGTGTTTCCGGGTGAAAAAGATGAGAAATGAAGAATCTCTCCGGGAAAAACCTTTATACCGGTTGGGTTTACGGCCGGAAATGGATTCTTGGCTGTAAACGGGTTTACGGCCCAGGGGTTTACGGTCATAAACGCTTAGCTGAATGAGTTTGCTGATTTTTCGAGGGAAATCTTGATTTTTCGAGCGTTTTTTATTCCGAAAACTTATATAACCTCTAATTATATATTTTAGATTATTTTCTAGCTCATAAGAACTTAACGGAACAAATAAAATTCGAAATTTTAATTAACGGAAATCGACTTTTGTTGACTATAAAGTATCGGGTTGTCACAGCTCCCTTTCCCGAGCTCTCCCAATCATATCTTCCAGCGTCTTGCAGTTGGAACGGCTCACAAAATGTCGTATGTCGCTCCTCAACATCTCATGATATCGGGGCTTCTTCATCTCCTCATCTGCCACGTACTGCGAAACAAGAAGGACCCTCTCCCTAAACTTGGCGGTGATCTCCACCACAGTCTCTGTCGTCTGCTCATGATCCTGGAACTCCCTCGCTAGCTGTTGCACGTCAATCACAGGTGCAAACTCGGCCCTGAACCTGGCCGAGAAATCACTCCAGTTCATAGCATCTAGAACTGTATCATCCCCAATGGCTCTCCCAACCTCCTCCCACCAGTCATGTGCCCTGTCCTTCAGAAGACAGGATGCAAGTCTAACCTTGTTCCCCTCGGAACATCTGCTGGTGCGGAATGCATTGGTGACATCCGCCAACCATCTGGTTCTAGCAATGGGGTCCCGAGCCCCATGATATCCGGGAGCTCCACAAGCCCTGAACTCCCAGAAAGTCAGTGTGCGCGACCCCATCATGGCCGCCACCTCCGTGCGGAAAGCGCTCAGCTTCTCATCCAGAAGCTCCAGAATATCCGCCTTGACTGAACCAAAGATCACGGAAGTCTGCTCTAAAATGTTGTGTGTGATCTCAGACGAAATAAACTCCCTCGTCTGCTCATCCATCTGCTCGGTTCCAGAGCCCGAGCCTGATCCCTCACCAGTGCTTGAAGTGCCAATCGGCCTAGTGCGTAGCGTCACCATACTAAAAATACACCATAACAAACATCAGTATACTCATCATATCTCGAGGGATCTAAGATACTACAAGTTTCCTGGATTCATCTCAGCCTTCCTTGATTCGAGTACGGATCCTCTGCTTTCAGATGTACGGGCGCATACTACATTCCACATCTATCCGTACCTTCCTCAAGAACTGCCTCGACTCCACCAAGTCCCTTCTACTACTACTGTTGATCTCATGCTAAACTCATCCTAGGCTTGTCCTAGGGTAATCAGCAACCCACTCTCCGCTATCAGCTGCATAAGAAGTCCCTACTACCTCCCCTTAACTAGCTCGTGAATACTACTACATATCACTAAGACTAGATAATTCTTCGAATGAGAGATCCTACCCTACAACAGTTGGACTCAAACAAGAGTTGCGCAATAGAGCTAGACCTAACCTTCTGAAATTATTTAATCCTCGAAATATGTAACTTAACATTTTCATTTACTAGTTAGTAAGAGATAAATAGAACTCCTAAAAGTACAAAGCGAGCAGCATTCGAGCATCGAGTACACATAATCAAGCATATCACATTCAAGCCATCACTGACTAATATGTACTAGCATGCGATTCATAAAGCTGAGATACACATAACAGGCACATAAGGCATCCTTCCTAAATCCTTAGCCCTAATCTAGCATGCAATTCTCATAAAGCTGCTACACATATAATAGGCACATAAGGCATCCTTCCTAGATCCTTAGTCCTAATCTAGCATGCAATTCTCATAAACATATCATAACATAATTTGTATGGGTAATTTGGGAGTACTTACTTGAGCTCGGCTGATTGCATGCACCACACCCTTTTTCTCCATTCAAAGTTCTTTTCTCTTTCAAAAATTCTTTTGTAAAATGATTTTCTTTTTGAAAATTTGCATACCATGTCCTTAATTTGAGTTCAGACACACCCGAGAGTGTGCCTGAATCCCTCAAACGAAGGCTCTGATACCAACTTGAAACATTCCAAAAATACAGACCAAAAATTTCTTTTTAAAATCATTAGTAAAAACCATAATCCATCAATATCATAATAAATCACAAATCGTATCTCTCAAAAACATCATGTCAAAAACCGTATCACGATCATGTGAGAAAAGTATCAGAGTCTAAACAATCCCAGGATAAAACTGTGGTGTGTACCATGCGATCATCCCGAGCCCTTCCCCTAACTAGTGGAAGTACCTGAAACCAAAACTGAAAACTGTAAGCACGAAGCTTAGTCAATCTCCCCAACTACCACATACCATACACATATCACATAACATATCTTGAGCCCTGCCCCTGGTACATCGAGTCAAGTTCGGCATCGGCTTTCCCAGCATCGGGCCCCGCCCGACATCGAACCCTTATCGGCATCGGGCCCCGCCCGACATCGAGCAGATCTCGGCATACATATAAACGTATCAACCAACATATAACATAAGCACATATTACTAACATGTAAACATTCCTCGGGCCTCGCCCTACATCAGACCTAGATCCGGAAACATACTAACATTCCTGGGGAACCGCTCCGGCATTGGATCGGAGTACGGAACATACTATCATAACATATTAACTAGACATTCCTTGGGCTTGCCCCGGTATCGGTCCTAAGCCCGGAACATATAGCACATAACAAACACATGCAAGAATCACAAAGACATCACGCATACAAGCATACAAACATTCCTCGGGACCGCCCCGGCATCAGAACAGAATCCGAAAAACATATAAAACTACTTCGGGCCCTGCACAGCATCGGACCGTGGTCCGAAACTACTACTATCTAAATGGGCCGGCCTTGGTGCCTTAGACCCATTCCTACAGGAGAAAACTTACCTCGCAAAGCTGTCTACAAAATCTCACGGTGAGGAACATATGATAGCTGCTCCAACGACTCCCCGGCTATCAATATCACAATAATACTTAGTCAAAAATCTGATAATCCTTCTAAGGGTAAAATGACCATTTTACCCTAAGCTAAAGTCATCAAATCGGGAAAAAACATATTAACTCGTCGAGTCCCTCCTTGGACTCATCGACCTCTTTAGTTTATGAGTCCTAATCTTGCCCAACTCACTGAGTCATCTCCTAGACTCAACGGTTTCACTCAAACCAGAAAAGCGTTAGGGGTCCACGACCCGACTTGCCGAGTCACAAGAACAACTCGTCGAGTCCCTCATATGCCAAATCTATACCGTCGATTCTAATCAATTCAAATGCTTCCAACTCATAGATCTGGACTCCTTAGACTAGCATTACACGTAAAGTTGCTAACTTTATGTGCATGCATGGTGTTATGAAGCTAAAACACCCACCACAAGCTAAAATGGAGGTCTAAGTCATGGAATAGGGCCATGGCTGAATAATGGTGGCAACTTTTAGCTCCTAAAGCTCAAGGGTGCCCAGATCTGAAGTACTTACATCCCCAAGAGTTCAAATCTCGGAAATGGCCTTGGAAATGGCCCAAAAATGACAATATACAAGCTCAAATGAAGATCTAAATGACTAGAAGCCAAGGTATAAGCTTTATACCTCTATCAAGACATAAATGAGTCCTTAGCTCTGGATCTTCAGCCTTCCTTCTGCAACTCCAAGTCCTTGCTTCCTTCTTCTAGCTTTAAATCACAAAAATGGCAAGAAATAACTCAAGATCACTCAAGGATGATTAAGGTTTCGAGATTAGGATTTGGAGGTGATAGAGGTTGGGGTGGAGGCCAGATATGATGTTAAATAGGGTACAAGCCCTAAAGATTAGGGTTTCATCCAGACTATCCTACTCGTTGAGTAGCTCACTTAAAACCCGCGCATATTCTGCCTTCTACTCGACGGGTTAGGGCCACCAACTCCTCGAGTAGCCCTTCCAAAATGAATAACTAAATAATTTAAGTGCATACCAGGAACCAAGCGTTACAGCATCGCCCAGTTTTCGATAGCTTTGATTTTGGAGGGATCCACATGTATCCCTTCCTCGCTTACCACGTGACCTAGGAAGTCTAGCTTTCGAATCCAGAATTCGCATTTCGAGAACTTCGCATACAGTTTCTCTGCCCTTAATTTTTCCAAGACTTGTTGTAGGTGTTGGCTGTGTTCTTCCTTACTTCGGGAGTAGATTAATATGTTGTCGATCAAAACTATTACGAATTTTTCTAAGTAAGGTCGACACACACGGTTCCTCAGGTCCATGAACACCGTGGGTGAATTTGTTAATCCGAAGGGCATTACTACGAATTCATGGTGACCATAGCGAGTTTTGAATGCAGTCTTAGGAATATCTTCCTCCTGGACCCGCAGCTGGTGGTATCCGAATCTTAGGTCGATCTTTGAGAACAAACTTGCTCCTTGTAATTCGTCGAAGAGGTCGTCGATTCGAGGTAAACAATATCCATTTTTTATGGTGAGTTTGTTTAGTTCTCGGTACTCTATGCACATGCGGAATGATCCAACCTTCTTCTTCAAGAATAAGACCGGTGCTCCCCAAGGCGAGAAGCTCAGTCTGATGAATCCTTTGCTTAGCAGTTTGTTCAGTTGGCTGGATAATTCTTGCATTTCTGTCGGTGCCAAACTGTACGGGGATTTGGCTACGGGGGTAGCTCCGGGAATCAAGTCGATCCTGAACTCGACTTGGCGTTCGAGTGGGACTCCTGGGAGGTCTTTGGGGAATATGTCGGGGGAGTTACAAACTTCAGGGATATCTTTGATCTCTTTCACTTCTTGTTTCTTATCTACCATGTGGGCTAGAAAGGCATAGTATTCTTTGTGAAGATACTTTTGAGCCTTGAAGCAGGAAATGATTTGAAGGTTCACGTCGGGTTTGTCGCCAAAATAGACGAGGCTTTCGCTACTTGGCAGATTAAGGCGAATGGCTTTTTCGTAACACGGAATATCGGCATGGTGAGGACTTAACCAATCCATGCCAATGATGACATCGAAACTTTTTATTATGACCGGCATCAGGTCGATTTGGAAAGAGTAATTGTTTAGAGAGAGGGTGCATCCTATGTATATATCGTTAGTTCTCTCTGCCTTTCCATTTGCCATTTCTATGGTGAATTTTTCTTTTAGTGATTGGGGATATTGTTTAAGTAAGTGTTTAAATTTATGGCTCACAAAACTTTTCTCTACACTGCTATCGAAAAGTATGCATGCATATGAATTGTTGATGTGGAACGTACCGGTAACCACGGTAGGATCATTCACAGCCTCATCATGCCCCATCGTTAAGACTCTTACTACACCTCCGGCATTCCTCTCTTTTGGGCAGTCCCTCTTGAAATGCCTTGTTTCACCACATCCGTATCAAGCCTGGCTCACTCCGGTGTTAGAGGTTTGAGTGGTTTGTTGTGCCGGAGTCCTACAGAAACGGGTTGTGTGCCCCCTTCCTGTTGCAATTTTTGCATTACATTTCTCGATAGGCTCCGGTGTGATGGAAGTTACGCTGGTTACACTTCGGGAGGGTTCCATCATATGGTTTGGCGGGTGTTGGAGTGGCAGGAACAGTAGCAGCATGAAATGCCATATTTTATTGCTTCTTTGTGGGCTCTTGTGATGATTACCCTTCCTTTTGTTCCAAAATATCTTTTTTTGCCACTTTCTTTGGGTTGTTCAGGAATGGCTGTCATGAAGCCTTTGCGGACTCCATGATCCACCAGTGTTTGTGTCAGGCGCTTGGCACTGTCAAAAGTAAGTGGGTTCGCAGATATCACGTTTCCTTGGATCTGGGGTGATAGTACCCAGATGTACCGTTCCACATTCTTACTTTACAAGGTGACCATCCCGGGATATAATACAGCCAAGTCACTAAATCTCGCAGTGTAGGTAGCAATGTCGGAGTCCTTCATCGTCAGACCCCAGAGTTCTTGCTCTAGCTTTTACACTTCGCCTCTCGGGCAGTATTATGCTAGCATCAAAATTTTCAAGTCTTCCCAGCTCATGGCGTTGGCTACTGGGAGAGTCAACGATTTTACATAACTGTTCCATGAAGAAAGGGCTCTATCCATGAATGTGCATGCTGCAAATTTGACCTTCTAGCTTTAGGGCATGCGCAAATTTCGAACACCGATTCTGTCTTCTCGAACCAGTGTGTTATTGCCATGACACCCCCGGTGCCATCAAAAGACTTGGGTTTACAATTTATGAAGTCTTTGTAGGAACATTCTCTCAGATGTCCCTGACTATCTCTCTGGCTAGTCTTATTGGTACCGCCTCCTGACCCACTGGCGCCATTCGTGCTAATTTGCGCCATGGCGGCTGCCACTGCGGCTGTCACTGCATTTTGGAAGACTACAGTGTCCATCTGTGGGGGTGGTGGTGGCGGTGGTGGAGTTGGTGGTGTGTTGTTGACATGGCTGATTGATTTACGTGGTGGCATCTTTCTCTGTAAGGTTTAAAGATGTTTTCGAATTAGAACATCTTACTATAGTCCTGTTTATGTCGACTATATAATAATATCAGTATGAAAGGCACATAAATAGCCTAATTGTATAGTCTTATAGTATCATAAAATACTCCTATATTATTTTAAACTTTATGTTTGGTTCTAGAGTTTCCTTGTATGGAGTGTTGGTAAGTTTTAGACTTGTTGTTCACCACGATCATTCCCAAACACATGTTGGTCGTATCTCAAATAAATTTACTTGATTATGCTATATTTATCCCAGATATGATTAAATAACTATTTAGGCTTAACCGTAGTGTTCAACTTATCTAAATACTTTTATATAGTTCTTACTATGATACTGTTTCTGGTATGTATGCATGTATGTATACTTTCATAAAAATACTTGTACTTTTAAAACTATACTTTTAGTCAGAGCGCTTTAGCCCCATTGTGTTTATAGTTGTATATCTTGTACAGTTTGATATACTTAGTTCACTATAAACAATGCCCTGATACCAATCTGTCACACCCCCGAACCGAGTAAACAGCAGAAACGTCCGGGGGCGGATGACGTCATGTACAGTATCACAACAATTTCATAATAGAGATCAAAGCATTACAAATAGTGTATTGATAATTTAATATTTACATTCTATTTGAATCATTGTTTGACTCCAAAAGCATACAACAAAACATAAGACATAACAATATTAAGCTCCGTCTTCACCAAAACATGTGTGGGTACCTGTCTACTAACTCCCTGAGAATACAAGTGGTTTTGAAAAGAGAGTGTCAACAATTAATTTAGTGAGTTCATAAGCATTTTGTATGAGTAATATGTATCTTTGTTCCTTGAAAATGATAGTATATTCTTCCAGAAAATCCAATATTTTCTTTTTCATGTAATGTAGTCTTGAATGTTCCAAGACCAAAAATGTATAAGTCTCTTCGTACTTTGTAGTAGTATAATGTAGTTTTGTATCTTTATAAAACTGTTTGAATGTATGTTTCCAGAATGTAAACTGTATTGTACTGGAAAATAATGTACTGTAATTGTATCTGTGTAAAACCCTTTGAATGTATGTTTCTAGAAATGTAAATTGTGATGTACTGGAAAATAGTGTAACAGAGTTTTATATAAATAAAACCATTTGAAAACATGTATGAATTTGTAAACCAAACGTATTGTTAATACCCATTGTGAGTTATTATAACCATAATGACCTAGCTGGCCTGCTACGACGTTCTTCAGGCGTCAGAATGGTACGACATGTGTCACCCCAGACCTGCCGGTCTAACTGTAGCTAACAGTTTAGGTGCGGGATTGTCAATCCCGTATAGATCTATACACAAGTGTCACGCTCTCCCTCCATGAGACTCTGGTTATAATACAGGGACTTTAGTATGTATTGTGGTAAGTACGGTGAAGGAATGTCTCACAAAGCTATATTAACGGTTTACGTGTAATGTAATGAAACTCCTTTTTCTTGTAATGTTTGTATGTAAATGTTTACATAGTATGATAAATAATTATTCTTTTAAATAATTATTTTTTGTACCCCTAACCGGGTAAAATAGTGTGTATGCTCCATAAGCTATACCTATTATAGTTTATATAAATGTTTTGTTGAAATGTGAATCCTTTGTATAATATTATCAAATTTGACATGATAATAAGTTGGAATAAAATAATTATATATGTTCGTTTATATAATTATACCCTTTTTGCTCGACATATTACAAAACGGTTAAAGTTTTACTGTATCAAATTTGTACCCATGTGTATATTCATATTTAATAATATATAAATGTAACGGTTTGTATATTAACACAATTTATCTTGTATTCCTCCCCTAAAACACATAAAAATCGTGAAAACTGTAGGGGTATGAACTCACCTCGGGTGTGTTCTTGGCTGGGTAACGGTGTGAGTGGCGATGTTCTTCGCGTTAGAACACGTGAATATAGTCGTATCCTAATTTATTTTAACACATGATATCGTGTATAAATTAGATAAACTATTAATAAAGTGTTATTTAAAATTAAATGATATAAGTAAACTTACCAATTAATTCTAAGAATTAATTGAAAGGTTTGATCTTCCTGGGAATTTTTGATGAAAATATGAAGTGTTCTTGAGGATGTACTTGAAGATGTACGGGAAAGACCCTTGAATATATGAAGATGTGAAAGAAACTCTTATGAACTTTGAGAGAATTTGGGAGTAAAAAGGGACGTAAATAAGGGAATAATGGGGGTGTTTTCGGTTGATCATATTTATATGGGATAAAATGTGATGTGACACATGCATTGGGAGGTGTATTTTATCATCTTGAATTGTGTGCCACCGCTTAAAATCAAGGATTTCGGCTTATCCCAACCGATTTAGGTATAAAACTTCAGCCGAGAAGTATCGTTTTCGGTCTAGGGTTTGTGGTCAAAAGGAGTTTTCGGTGCAAAAGGTGGGTTTTCGGTCCGAAGGGTTCTCGGTCTCGCATGCTGATTTCGGTGGCGAGGGTTCTCGGTCAAAAAGAGGATTTCGGTCCTCATTGCTTTTTGAAATGGATTTTGGTGTTGGTGGATTTCTGATTCCAAAAATCGAAAACACATAAAGTGGGGTATAATTTACCATATTTTGGAGTATAATATTTAACTGTTAAATTCTTTGACTTATGTTTGACTTCCTTTGACTTTCTTTGACTTTATTGACCGAAAATAACCAGTTGTTACACTAAGCCTTTTGGAGGAGTGCAATGACGAAATCTAACCCCAAGGAGGGTTTATATTAGTGTTAGGAAGGTATTGGATAAGGCAGGTGTATCCAAGATAACTCTAATCCCTTAACTTCCTCCCTAACGCATCCAAAACACCCTTAGAGCCCAAGGAAACCCTAGGAGAATCTAGAATTCGTTCCCCCTACTATAGGGATGCTCTAGAATTGCCCAATGCTCAATTATTGAATATTGTCACCTTTAGTCCCTGCAGTTTTACTTAATTCGTTTAATCCCAAAATTAATTTTTGATTAAATATTTATTAAACAATATTATTTCTAATTAATATATTATTTTCATAATACATTAGTAAATCATTTATTTTGATTTCTAATTAATTTATTAACCAAGTAATAAGTTAATAAATCTTTCTTCTCTCTCTAACAAGTTATCCTATTCAATTGTTAGGTTTGAAGGCAACCCAAAAGGACTGTGCTACTATCAATTCAAGTTTATACCAATTATAGTTATGGGCTTAGACACCTAATCCAACATTTATATTAGTATTGAATCTTATAGACATTAAAGCTTAAATCAACAAGAAGATAAAACTAGGGTTTCAAAAATCACAAATTGTAACTATATTTAGGATTTATCATAACAAATCGCATATCATTGTAGATTATAATCATTCTCACTTGTAAAGTAATGTAACAACAACAAATCAATGAAAAATCAAAACATAAACATCAACAAATAGCTAAGATCGAACCAAAACGAAGCTAAAAGGATAGAAATTAGAAAAAAAAAAAGTTTATATGCTTCCATAACTTGAAATTGAACCAAAACGAAGCTTAAAAATGAGGAATTGGAAACCATTACGAGATCAAGCGAATGTTAACATGAAGGATTCATATTTAACCATGAGAATTCTTCATCTAGTGAATTAGAAAATAAAGTTGACCTGTATGCCCTTGAAACTTTTGCCCGTAAGAAGAAAACCACAGAAAGTTGGGGTTATTTACAAAACTGTCACCGTATCCACCATTACAAAATTTCAAGAATCAGAAAAAAGTACAACCACTGATTTTGGTAGATGAAAGGCTAATATTTGTCCTCGCAGTCCTCACCGAGAATAGAGTCCTCACCCGACCCTATTTCTCTCTCTCTTTCTATCTCATATATATATATATATATATATATATATATATATATATATATATATATATATATATATATATATATATATATATATATATATATATATATATATATATGAGCGAACCAACGAACCTCTTATAAACTCAATTTTAAACTCAATTTTATTTTTAATTTGATAATCTTATATCTAAATTCTTTCTAGGACAGTTTTGTAATTTCTGTTTAATCAAATTAAACTCTCATTGTATCCATAAATTCGTGGAATTTTGATTTCGTTCAATCTTTTTTTTTTAAATCGACAAATCATGATTCTTTGTTTATCTTCTTAAAATAGTCTCGTTTCGATTCTATATAATATCTTCATCAATTCTATCAACAATTGATTTTAGTTCATTGACAAAATCAAAGTCAGTATCGTCAATGGAATTTTCTGATGTTGCTAAAAAACAGGTAATGTACTATGAAACACGGTAGAATAGTATTGTTAATTCGATCAACAATTGATTATAGTTGATTCTAAAGATTCTAATTGCATTTAATTGATTGATTTAATGATTTCCAAAAAAAACCTATTAATCAAATTGAAAAAAACAGGTATGCATTTGTTCGATGCATATGTAATAAATTTCGTTATATTAGTTTTTTAAGTTTCAAATGATGTGATTTTTTCATTATTGTGTACATTTTATTTGTATTACAACTCTTCAAGCTTTGAAAAACGTTAGATCAAAGGTTGTTTCTTCTCAAGTATCCAATGCAAAGACCGGGGCTTCTTATGAATTTGTTAATCTAGGTAATTATGTAACATCATCGGTAGGAATATATTTTTATTTTGATTCTTATGACTTTACTATTGTATTTAACTTATTATTTAATTGATTTTTTTTAAATCAATCTTTTATTTAACGCATTTTATATGCATTTGTTCGATGAAAATGTTTTACTTATATCTTTATGTTATTATTTTTTACAGAAATTGTAAAGGATATATCTGAGAATACTACTTTTCATTCGTCTGAACTCACAAGTGAAGGTATCATAAGCGTTAAAGAATTAATGTTTTTTATATGCATTTGTTCCATGCATATGTTTTACTTATCTCTTTTTTACAGAAATTGTATAAGATATCTCTGAGAATACTACTATCCATGCATATGTCTAAAATACAATGTATCATCTAAACTAGGATATTATATTTTAGACAAATTCGATGATCAGAAGCTGATAATTTTAATAAATCAAGTTGAAATTGAGATAACTGAACAATTGGTTCATGAGATATTAGGCATTCCTATAGGTGGAACCAATTTCAAAGACCTTGTGGAAGTTGATGATAATAATCTAGTTCTTAACAAGTATTATCAACAATTTGGAAAAACGAAAAAAACTTCATAAACAAAAACTTTTTTTTTAAAAAAAATCAAGGAAAGGGGCACAAATGAAAGATTATTTAATTTAAATTTCATTTCATTATTTTCAAACACAATTGTCAGGTCACCGTCTAGTGGGTATTGTATGACAAGGTTCATTCATAAATTGCTACTAGAAGTTAATTTTTCAAAGATGAACTGATATGGCTTTGTTTTGGATGTTTTGAAATATTCAAAAAAGAAATGGACTAGAAGAAATGAAAAAAAGTTATTATGTTGGACCAACTACTATTTTACTTATAAGTTCTCCTTGTTGTTTGAATTCTTTATTTTAAAAAATTAAATTAAAAGTAATGTAGTTAACAACTTTTTTTGTAGCTTGCTTTTGTTCACAAAATCAAAGGTCTAAATGATGTTTTTGAAAGAGAAGTTCCTACAATAACGTTTTGGACTTCAAAAATGGTAAATGATAGACAAGAAGTTGAAGTAAAAAATGGATTGTTTGAAAGTTTATCTAAGAATAAAAATGAAAATTCAATTGAGGTAATTTTAATAAAAAAATTTATTCACTATATTAATACTTTAATAATCACAAAACTTTATTAAGAAAAATGTTTATAAAATTTACATGACAAAATTAATAATATTGCTACAAAGATTTCCCAAATTTCTCAATACAAGAAAGATGTCACTTTTGTCTTAAAGGAGGAATTTAAAAGGCATCCCACAAATGGAAAATTGTTGGAATTGAAAGAAGAATTTAGTAATATATTTTACGGTTCAACAATAAATGATGAAGAAAAAGAAACGTCAAAAGAAAAAATGTGGATGAAGGTATTTTCGAAGAAAAAGAAAATTCAAAACAAGAAATTTTGGACGAATCACCAAAGAAAGAATCTCCTGATGATCATAATGTTGAAAATAAATTACCAGAGAAAGAATCTCCTGATAATGATAATGGAAATGAACAAATAAAGAAGTCAAATCAATAGAAAAATAAATGTCAAAATCAAGAACTATGGATTGAGGTATTTCCAAAGAAAAAGAAAATTCAAAACAAAGAAGTTTGGATGAAAAGAATCTCACCAGAGAAAGAATTTCGTATACAAACACCCGCACAAATCAGTCCTTACTCACCATATGTTTTGCAGGTAATATAGTATATTTAATTTAAATTTTATAATTTAATTTTTTATTACAATGTTTTTAAAATTTGTAGGAATTTCCAAGTGTTGTTTATCATATTGAAAGATCAAAACCTGAAGGACCTATTGCTGCTATTCCAATGTCTTCAATTCCATTGATAGATAATGTCAAAGCAAAACGAGTAAAAAAGGATTCTGTATATATTTGCTCACCTTTAATGAAAAGAAAAGTTGATATAAAAAATCATTTTGATCTTAATGAAATCAAAGTTACAAATAGATTATTTGGTCTTTTGGTGAATCAAAATAGATTTATGTAAATTTCAATTAAATTTAAACGTCTATGCATATTTTACGTATATACATATGTATTTATATAAATATTTATATATACGTATATGCTTATATATTGATATGCATATTTATGAATATACATGTCTATAAATATGAATATTTATGTATATGCTTATGTATTCATATTCATATGCAACCATATGTATGTTTTCTATGTTTTCATATACATACATATGGAAATGAATACATATGAATACTCATGTATATAAGCATATGTATACACATATGCAAGCATATATATATATATATATATATATATATATATATATATATATATATATATATATATATATATATATATATATAAAAGAGAGAGACGAAGTTCAATTGAGAAAAAAAAGGTTGAGAATGAGGGAATCATTCTCAGCCATACATTTATTTTGCCACAAAACACTTAGGCGTACCGGCAGAATGGGTAACGGATACACATGTGTTTTTCCAACCAAACATGTTTTCTTAAAGTATGTTAATCATTACCTTAAAATATACAAAAACATTCTTTTGTTTTTTTTTTTTTTAGAATGCTATTTTTATCGAAAACTTATTTTAAATATATCAAAATTCATAGCTTTTTATTCTCTATAAATATACATCCATATTGATATAGTTTTAAGATAAAATAAAAAATTATTTTTTTAGAGTTTCAGCTATCGTTATTCATAACTGAATAAAAACACATCAGATTTTTATTACAGTACATTTGTTATTCACTTATTAATAAAATACATGCTTAACTTTTTTACAATTTAAGTATCGTTTATATATGACTATAACACGTTATAAGGTTTTCTTACCTAAAATATATTTTTTTAAATCATCTTTCGTCACATGTTATATTTATATATGAATAAAAAGTGTATTAATTGTCATCATATGTTATATTCATATATTACTAAAACATTTCTAAGATTTTTGTTACAGTTCATTTGTTATTCATATATAAATAAGTAGTATGTTAAATAAAATGAAGTGTTTTGAAAATTTGAACTACTTATTCATATAGGAATAACAAATTAATTATAACAAAATTATGATAAATGTGTTCTTCGTGTATAAATATAACTTGTGATGAAAGTCAATACAAGTTTTATTCATAAGTGAATATAAATGTGACGAGAGTTGATGTAAACTGTAAAGAGTTTATTGTATGTTATATTTATATATGAATGATACTTAATATGTAAAAAAAACTAATCATATTTTTTATTCATAAGTGAATAACGAATGTGTTGTACTAAAAATCTGATGCATTTTTATTCACTTATGAATAACGATAGCTGAAAATATAAAAAAAAATTTGATTTATTTTATCTTAAAACTATATCAATATGGATGTCTATTTGTAGAGATTAAAAAATCATGAATTTTGGTATATTTAAAATCATTTTTCGATAAAAATAGCTTCTTAAAAATTTAAAAAAAAACAAAAAAAACTATGTTTTTGTATATATATTAAGGTAATAATTAGCATAGTTTAAGGAAAGATGTTTTGTTGGAAAACACATGTGTATTCTTTTCTCATTTCCGCTGATACGATTGAGGCTTTTGCGGCAAAAATAAATGAGTAGCTGAAAATGATTCTCCTCTTCTCAACATTTTTTATTTTCTCAATTGAACTTACCTCTCTCTCTCTCTCTCTCTATATATATATATATATATATATATATATATATATATATATATATATATATATATATATATATATATATATATATATATATATATAAACATATGCGTATGTATGTGTACATGCATATTCATATCTATACACATGCATATGTATATGTATATTCATATTCATATCTATGCATATATGCATACACATATGAATATGTATATGTATATGCATATGCATTTAAATATATATTTATACAATGCATACATATGTATATGTATATAAATATGTATATGTATATGTATATGCATATTTATATAAAATATACATATGCATATGCATACATGCATATGCATATGTATGCATACTCATATACATATGTATGAATATTTATTAATTTAAATTTATTTTCATGCTTCCAATCTTCAAAACTAATGATGGAAATATTACAACAAGAGTTGCATTTGAAAGTTCAATTCTAGAAACATCAGTAGTTGTTAATTGTATTGATGCATGGTCTACTGCTTTGAATTATGGAGAACAATGGAAAACTTCTGACTGTCCATCAATTTTTATTTTTGAGTTTCGTTAGTAGTATATAATTTCAAAATTATTTTATGTTTGAAATCTATAAGTGTATAGAATTTCATTACTATTGTATCTTATTTTTATTTGTTTTTCAGTCGGATGCTATGGAGTTTGAATCTGATGTTGACATCGTTTATTTGTATTTTTCAAAAGCTGTAAATAAGATTTTGAATAAAGATAAAAGGAATTTTGTTTAAGAAAGTAACATTGTAAGTAATGTTTTACACTTTATCTATATATTCTTACATATATATAAACATGTATATACATATGTATATGTATATATAAGAATATACTTATTCTTATATATATATATATATATATATATATATATATATATATATATATATATATATGCATATTTATATAAAATATACATATGCATATGCATATGTATGCACAATCATATGCATATGTACTCATATGTAAATATATTTATTAATTTAAATTTACTTTCAGGTTTCCAATCTTTAAAACTAATGATGGAAATTATACAACAAGAGTTGCATTGGAAAGTTTAATTTCAGCACCAGTTGTTGTTAATTGTATTCAAGTACAATCTACAGTTTTGAATTTGGGAGAACAATGGAAATATATTGAGTCCATTAAGATTTTATTATGGAGTTTCATTACTAGTATATAATTTCAAAATTATTTTATATTTAAAATCTTTAATTTTATAGAATTTCATTACTATTGAACGTTTTTTTATTTGTTTCTCAAACGGATGCTATGAAGTTTGAATCTGATGTTGACATTGTTTATTTGGATTTTTCAAGAGATGTAAATGGATTCTGATTAAAGATAAATGATTTTTTTTAATAAAGTGAGCATTGTATGTAATGTTTTATATGTATCTATATATTCTTACATACATATAAACAAGTATATATATATATATATATATATATATATATATATATATTAATTCTAACATAAATTTATGTAACATGTATTCTTTCCTGTTTTTCAAGCAATAACTACTATTTAGTAGTTTTCGATGTTTCAAAAGGAAGTGTTCATATTCTTGATTATAGGGAAAATACTAACGAAATATATGTGGTGGTGTTCCTGAAAGAATTGTAGGATTTAATTTATTATTATATTTCTTATTTGCAATATCATTTGAATTAAAATAATACACAATATATTATTTTTCAGATTAAACTCTTTTCAAAATATGTGGATGATATTAAATATAGGAATGTGTTGAAAATAAACAACAAAAAGGAAAATATTCTACAATTTAATGGAAAACGGTACAAAATGACAAAGATTCTAGAATATTTCTTATGAGGCGTATGGAGACATTTATGGGTGCGGTTAAATTTAATGTTGAATTAAAAGAAGAATCAAAATATCAATTAGAGCAGTTGTGGAATCTCAGGAAAAAAAATACAAAAAAAATTTTATTGTGTGATGTAAATGTAAACAAGAATTTTGAGTTGGATAAGGTAGAAGAGTTTGGCAATCTGCAACATGATCAAAAGCAACAAATAATGTTTGAAGCTTTTAACAGGAGGCTAGAGATTATGAAAATCATGTGAGTCGACTCGACGAGCCAGAGAGCTACTTAATGGTCCTTATGGCCTTCATTTGCGGCCACTCATACCCTGGAGAAACCCTAGCGAGCCAGAGAGCTTAGAAAGAGAGAGAGAGAGAGAGAGAGAGAGAGAGGGCTAATTTCACCACCATAGTGCATTCTTGCAAGGAAGGAAGGAAGATTCAAGCTAGGCTGCTTAGAGGGGGCTCAGAACTTCTTCTATTTCATCAAGGGCTTCTGTTTGTGGTATTAATCCATCCTTATTTTCGTGTATATAGTAGATTTGTAGAATCTAGGGTTTCTTTACCCTTTCTTTAGCTGGATTGTGGAGCATGTGAAGTCCCATTGAGGAATAGACTTCAGATCTGGACCTTGAGACGTCCAGAGTGTCCCAACAACCAAGCTTTATGATGTTACATGAGAGTATTGAGCCTAGGACTCCATTTTTAGAACTATTTCATCAAATAGAGCTTTATGTGCGATGCATGAACGTAAAGTTCAGACCTTTACGTGACTTTTGGGTGTTAGAAGGTCAGATCTATAGGTTAGAGAAACAGATCTGACCTCAGAAGGTCGTTTGAGCATTCTCATGGAAGAAACTCGCCGAGTCCATGAGCGGACTCGACGAGTCGGATCGTGTTGCACCACGATTCGTGATCAGTGGTAACCCGTCAAGAGAAAGATTAACTCGACGAGTCGAGTGAGGCCTTAGGAGGATTCATGGGACACGCATGGACTCGCCGAGTCACCCGATTGCACTCGACGAATCTGGTCAAAGTTGGACCGTTGACTGGGGTTGACGTTTAGGGTTTGGTCAACATTTGGAGATTGGACCATTGGAGGGGTAAAATGGTCTTTTCCCCTTCTGAGAGAATATAGGGAGGGACTAGTCTAGCCTTTGAGAGCCGTATTAATTAGAGATAATTACTTTATGTGATTAGGCGGAGGCTAGATCAGATATTCGAGTTCGAGACTTTCCGAGACTACTCGAGGTGAGTCTTCTCACTATACATTACCTAGAGTGGTAACTATGTGCAGACCGGAGGGTCTTATGTGTTATGTGTATGTTGATTTTATGTGCATTGTGATATATGTATGATGTGTGTTATATAGACCGGACCGGAGGGTCCTACGATTTAGACCGGACCAGAGGGTCCAACGAGCTAGACCGGACTGGAGGGTCTAACGAGCTACGGGACTGGAGGGTCCCACTGAGACACATTGACCGGAGGGTCATACCGAGTTATAGCTTCGAGTGGCTTATGTGTTGTATGTGGTATTTTGGGGAATTCACTAGGCATTTATGCTTACCGTGTTAGGTGATATGTGTTTCTGGTACCAGCGAGGATCGCGGGAAGGCGCCGACATGATTTGTACACACTGGCAGAGGATTATGTTTTGAGATTCTGGGATATGTTTTATTATGATGACATTTGATACATGAGATTTTTAGAATATTATATGAGTTTTATTGTGTTGAAAAATGAAAAATTGTTTTAAAATTTACGTCGTTACAAGTTGGTATCAGAGCCTTTGTTTGAGGGATTCGGATTCACCTTCGGGCGTATCTGAACTCAAACTGAGGATTTGAGGAAATTTTGCATAAAAGAAACAATTTTTCTAAGAAGAGAAAAAGATTTTTGAGAAACACAGAAACGAGCAGTGTGTACGATCAGCCAGCGCCCGAACGGTGATTTCCCAAAATACCGTTACATTATGTGTTATGAGATATTATGTGATATGCTATGCATGCTAGATTAGGCTAGATATTCATAGTTAGGACTAGAGTGGGCCTGATTTGTGATGCCTTAGCCTAGGAGTTACTGTTACTATGAGATACTTCGAGAGTGAGTAGGTAGCAGCGAGGAGCTTATGAGTGGTCTACTAGAGGGTAGCCTGAGTTTAGTGAGATATAGAGTACTTGTGATCTGGGATCCTAGGAGGAGGACTTGGGGTGAATACCAATGCGTTGTGGAAGGTAGTATAGGGTCCGTACTACTGGAAACACCGGATCGGTGAGCAGTCCAAGTAAGAATCCTTAGGGTACTAAAGAACAAGTAGGGTTGAGTATCGAGTGCGAATATACTCGAGCGAGTCTCTGATTTTTTTGTATTGTATTTCAGAGACATCATGGTTGGGACGCGCCACCACCCAGGAGGCAGTGGTACCAGTGGTACCAGTGATGAGGAGATCCGTAGGTTGATTCACGAGGAGGTGGCCGCAGCCATACGAGCTGAGATACCTGAGATGTTTGGGTCTATCAATACCACTTTGATTAAGACGTTTGACGAGCGGTATGCTTCTCTTACCGAGGCTGCTGTTGTTGCAGCCACCGCAGCCGTCGCAGCTGCCAGGCCACAGGGGGTGACTCGTTGCTGTACCGAGAGTTCAACAACACGAAGCCACCAGAGTTTGATGGGACTCAGGATCCGAGAGCCGCAATGAGGTGGATCTCTGACATTGAGGGATGCTTCTACACCTGTTCTTGTCTGGAGCATCTGAGAGTACGGTTCGCGTTGAACCAGCTTCGCTTGGGAGCGAAGGACTGGTGGAAGTTTGTTATGGCATACTTCACTCCTGCAGGGATTACAGCGGTGACCTGGGAGAGGTTCACCACCATGTTCCGAGATGAGTATGTTCCCCCGGTGGAGAGGGAACGGTTGGTGCAGGAGTTCTTGTCCCTCAAGTAGGGGACGGAGTCCGTGACTGTGATTACACGGATGTTTCATGAGAGGGCGTTGTTTTGCCATGAGCACGTGTCTGCCGAGCAGGCACGTATGAGCCGATATCTGAGCATACTGAGGAGGGACATTCGTGAGTTCGTGGCAAACTCGAAATACTGGACATTTGCCGAGCTCCAGGAGAATGCCCGGAAGAGGGAGATTGAGCTAGAGACTCAGGCCAGGGAGGAGGCCGAGTCTCAGAAGAGGGATAGGCGGCCGGTACAGTCTCAGCCGGCAGCCAAGCGGGCAAAGCCCGCTAATTCGAGATCTGGAGACCAGAAGGGCCGCACTTGCGGGAAGTGCGGCAAGACTCATGATGGGACGTGCAGAGCGGGTGTGTGCTACAAGTGTGAGAAGGAGGGGCATATCGCGAGGGATTGCCCCAAGGAATTTTCGGTTTGCTTTCACTGCAACCATACAGGCCATCGGAAGGCCGAGTGCCCACAGCTACTTCAGGGATCAGCACAGGGATCTGCACTTGCTGCTAGAGCTACCGAGGCCCGGCCAGCGAAGGCCGAGGCGAAGAAGGTTCGCGGGAGAGCCTTTCAGTTGACAGCGGAGGAGGTCCGTGCAACGCCCGATGTCGTGGCTGGTATGTATTCTTTTATTTACTTATACTGAGTTTGAGATCTTGTGCTTATTCTGTGGTATGCATAGGTACTTTTCTTGTGAGTTTTGTACCTACTTTGGTGCTATTTGACTCGGGTGCGAGTCAATCTTTCGTGTCATTAGCGTTTAGCCAGCACATCAGTATCCAACGAGAGGCGTTGAGTCGACCTCTACGAGTTTCTATAGCTGAAGAGCGAGCGGTTTATGCTACTGATATGATTCGAGTATGTGTACTCAATATTTTCGGTGTTGACTTCCCGATAGATCTGGTACCGATTGCGATGGGTGATGTCTGTGTCATCGTCGGCATGGACTGGTTGAGCCGATTTGGAGCTGTTATAGACTGCGAGCGGCAGTTGGTGACCATACGAGACCCTAGTGGGGGAGTACTTACGGTATATGGCGAGGGTACCCGATCTGGGTCAGCATTTTGTTCGGATGCAAGAGCGAGACAGAGTCTACAGCAGGGCTGTAGAGGGTTTGTAGCCTATGTGATGGATGTACGAGTCGCCGCAGAGAGGCCGAGTTCTGTCGGTGAGGTACCGATAGCGCGAGAGTTTCCGGATGTTTTCCCCTAGGAGTTGCCAGTTGTGCCTCCCGATAGGCAGGTGTAGTTCCGCATCGATTTCGTTCCAGGGGCAGCGCCTATTGCCAAGGCACCCTATCGCCTTGCGCCGCCGGAGATGCATGAGTTATCCTCGCAGCTTCAGGAGCTGTTTGGGAAGGGATTCATCCGACCGAGTAGCTCGACGTGGGGAGCACCGATCCTTTTTTTCAAGAAAAAGGATGGTTCACACCGGATGTGCATTGATTACCGGGAGTTGAACAAGTTAACGGTCAAGAACCGTTATCCATTGCCGAGGATCGACGATCTGTTCGATCAGTTGCATGGTGCGTCTTGGTTTTCCAAGATAGATTTGAGGTCTGGATATCACCAGATGAGGGCGCGTGATGAGGATATCCAGAAGACGGCGTTCAGGACTCGTTATGGGCATTACAAGTTCGTGGTGATGCCTTTTGGGCTCACCAATGCACCAGCGGCGTTCATGGACCTCATGAACCGAGTATGCAGGCCGATGTTGGATCGATCGGTGATTGTGTTCATCGACGACATTCTAGTGTATTCGAGGACCAGAGAGCAGCATGAGGAGCACCTGAGGGAGATCCTCGGAGTATTGAGATCGGAGAGGCTTTATGCCAAATTCTCCAAGTGTGATTTCTGGTTACGAGAGGTCCAGTTCTTGGGACATCTCGTTAATCAGAATGGGATATTGGTCGATCCGGCCAAGATTGAGGCTGTGATGAGTTGGGAGGTGCCGAGATCCCCCACCGAGATCAGGAGTTTTCTGGGGTTGGCCGGCTACTATCGGAGATTTATCCGGGATTTCTCCAAGATTGTCGTTTCCCTCACCAGATTGACCCAGAAGGGCGTTGCTTTTTCTTGGGGGTCCAGAGCAGTAGACCTCATTTGGGTCCCTTCGCCAGAGACTATGCGAAGCCCCGGTGTTAGCTCTTCTTGAGGGAATGGAGGATTTTGTGGTGTATTATGATGCGTCTATATCGGGGTTGGGTGCAGTGCTCATGCAGAGGGGGCACGTGATAGCATACACAACGAGGCAGCTGAAACCTCATGAGACGAGGTATCCTACCCACGATTTGGAGTTGGGGGCAGTGGTGTTCCCCCTCAATATATGGCGCCATTATCTATATGGGGTTCGGTGTACGGTATACACGGACCACAAGAGTTTGAAGTATCTGATGGATCAGCCCAACCTGAACATGTGTCAGAGGAGATGGTTGGATGTGGTAAAGGATTATGACTGTGAGATCCTGTACCACCCGGGCAAGGCTAACGTGGTAGCCGATGCTCTGAGCCGCAGGGCGGAGAGCGCCCCGATTCGAGATATATGCATGAGGATGACGGTGATGACTCCGGTATTAGATACCATCCAAGAGGCCCAGGCAGAGGCTGTGAGACCAAAGAACCTCAAGAGAGAGTGGGTGGTTGTGCAGGTATCCGAGTTTGTGACGGATAGCCGAGGGCTGAGGACCTTTCGAGGTCGGATATGGGTGCCTTATACGGGCGGGGAACGTAGCACTCTGATGGAGGAGGCGCATAGATCGAGATTCTCGATCCATCCCGGGGCCACTAAGATGTATTTGGGCCTGAAGAGAGACTACTGGTGGCCCTGTATGAAGAGGGACATTGCATGGGTAGTAGAGAGGTGCTTGATCTGTCGTCGGGTTAAGGCCGAGCACCAGCGTCCGCATGGCAAGTTGCAGCCACTAGATATTCCCCAGTGGAAGTGGGAACAGATTTCTATGGATTTTATCACCAAATTGCCGAGGACCGCGAGGGGTGTTGATGCGATTTGGGTGATTGTGGACCGGCTGACGAAGAGCGCTCACTTCCTTGCTATTAGTGAGAGCTCTTCTACGGAGAGGCTGGCAGAAATATATATGAGAGAGGTGGTGTCGCGGCATGGAGTGCCGATCTCGATTATGTCAGACCGAGATGTACGTTTTACTTCCAGGTTCTGGAAGAAGTTTCATGAGGAGTTGGGTACGAGATTGCACTTCAGTACTGCTTATCACCCACAGACGGACGGGCAGAGTGAGCAGATGATACAGACGCTCGAGGACATGCTTTGAGCATGTGTTATGGACTTCGGTGGAAGTTGGGACACATACCTACCTTTGGCTGAGTTTTCTTACAACAACAGCCACCATTCGAGTATTGGTATGCCTCCCTTTGAGCTTCTTTATGGGAGGAGGTGTCGAACTCCCATCTGTTGGGGAGAGGTAGGGCAGCGAGTGATGGGTAGCACTGAGATAGTGCTTAAGATGACTGAGCGGATACAGCAGGTCAGATAGAGGTTACTGACAGCCCAGAGCCGTCAGAAGAGTTATGCGGATAGGCGGCGATCCGAGCTCGAGTTCCAGGTTGGAGATTTCGTACTCCTGAAGGTATCTCCTTGGAAAGGAGTGATCCGATTCAGGAAGAGGGGCAAGCTGGGGCCCCGATACATTGGTCCGTTCAGGGTGACCGCGAGGGTGGGTAAGGTAGCATACCGTCTGGAGCTACCCGAGGAGTTGAGTCAGATCCATGATACCTTCCATGTATCCCAGTTGAGGAAGTGTACAGCCGATGAGACGACAGTTGTGCCGCTAGAGGATATTCAGGTGGACGCGAGTTTGAATTACATTGAGAGGCCCATCGCGATCTTAGATCGGAAGATCAAGGTCCTGAGGAACAAGGAGGTGCCCCTGGTTTAGGTCCAGTGGCAATATCGGAGAGGGTCCGAGCTGACTTGGGAGCCGGAGACGGAGATACGGGAGCAGCATCTAGAGTTGTTTGCAGAGCGAGACTTCGAGGGCGAAGTCTGATTCTAGTGGGGGAGAAATGTAACATCCGGACTTCCAGGTATCATAAATTGAGTATTTATTTTTGACTCAAGGAGAGGGACTCGACGAGTTGACGCCTAGACTCGTCGAGTAGGATCGCGACTGCTGACTAGGATTAATGAATGGACTCGACGAGTCGGTGAGTCGACTCGACGAGTCCGCGCTGTGGATAGAAACCCTAAATCTTTGGGCATGTTCCCTATTTAATGGTCTTTATGGCCTTCATTTGCGGCCACTCATACCCTGGAGAAACCCTAGCGAGCCAGAGAGCTTAGAAAGAGAGATAGAGAGAGGGCTAATTTCACCACCATAGTGCATTCTTGCAAGGAAGGAAGGAAGATTCAAGCTAGGCTGCTTAGAGGGGGCTCAGAACTTCTTCTATTTCATCAAGGGATTCTGTTTGAGGTATGAATCCATGCCTATTTTCGTGTATATAGTAGATTTGTGGAATATAGGGTTTCTTTACCCTTTCTTTAGTTGGATTATGGAGCATGTGAAGTCCCTTTGAGGAATAGACTTCAGATCTGGACCTTGAGAGGTCCAGAGTGTCCCAACAACCAAGCTTTATGAAGTTACATGAGAGTATTGAGCCTAGGACTCCATTTGTAGAACTATTTCATCAAATAGAGCTTTATGTGCGATGCATGAACGTAAAGTTCAGACCTTTACGTGACTTTTGGGTGTTAGAAGGTCATATATATAGGTTAGAAAAACAGATCTGACCTCGGAAGATCGTTTGAGCATTCTCATGGAAGAAACTTGTCGAGTCAATGAGCGGACTCGACGAGTCGGATCGTGTTGCACCACGATTCGTGATCAGTGGTAACCCGTCAAGAGCAAGGTTAACTCGACGAGTTGAGTGAGGCGTTAGGAGGATTCAGAGGACACGCATGGACTCGCCGAGTCACCCGAGTGCACTCGACGAGTCTGGTCAAAGTTGGACCGTTGACTGGGGTTGACTTTTAGGGTTTGGTCAACATTTGGATATTGGACCATTGGAGGGGTAAAATGGTCTTTTCTCCTTCTGAGAGAATATAAGGAGGGACTAGTCTAGCCTTTGAGAGTCGTATTAATTAAAGATAATTACTTTATGTGATTAGGCGGAGGCTAGATCAGATATTCGAGTTCGAGACTTTCCGAGACTACCCGAGGTGAGTCTTCTCACTATACATTACCTAGAGTGGTAACTATGTGCAGACCGGAGGGTCTTATGTGTTATGTGTATGTTGAGTTTATGTGCATTGTGATATATGTATGTTATGTGTTATATAGACCGGACCGGAGGGTCCTACGATTTAGACCGAACCAGAGGGTCCAACGAGCTAGACCGGACCAGAGGGTCCAACGAGCTAGACTGGACTGGAGGGTACAACGAGCTACGGGACTGGAGGGTCCCGCTGAGACACATTGGCCGGAGGGTCATACCGAGTTATAGCCTCGAGTGGCTTATGTGTTGTATGTGGTATTTTGGGGAACTCACTAAGAATTTATGCTTACCGTGTTATGTGATTTGTGTTTCAGGTACCAGCGAGGATCGCGGGAAGGCGCCGACATGATTTGTACACACTGGCAGAGGATTATGTTTTGAGATTCTCGGATATGTTTTATTATGATGACATTTGATACATGAGATTTTGAGAATATTATATGAGTTTTATTGTGTTCAAAAATGAAAAATTGTTTTAAAATTTACGTCGTTACAATATATATATATACATATACATATGCATATATACATACATATGCATATACATACATAGGCATATACATACATATGTATATACATACATATGTATATACATACATATGCATATGTAAATGTATGTATATACATACATATGCATACATGTATTCATGTTATTCAAATAACCTACAATTCAAATAACTCTAATATATATGCTAATTTGGATTTTTGTATGCATTTCAAATAACTCTTATGTATCCATTCTAGTGTTTCTTTTTGCAATTTGTGAAACAAAATGGATTCTATAATAATAAACCAACTGAAACAATGGATCTCTGACAAGACAACTATATTGTGTTTTCAGCATCCATATTTCCATCTCAGGAATTTTAATTTTTTATATTTCCCACATATGCCCCAGCAAGAAATATGTACCAAAGTGATGCAGACTTATACTGAACATTTTTTGACCTATGGTAGATTGAAACGCCACTCGCATTAGACTCAAATAATATATGCATTTGTCAGATGCATATATTATTTAATAAAGTAAATTTTCATTTCAAATATATTAATTTTAATCAAATAACTTCAAATTCAAATAACACTTATGTAGTGTTATATATTCATGATTGATCTATGAATTCAGTTTTCTTTCATGGATTATCGAGTGTGCATGCAAAAAAAGTTAATATTAACTAAAAAAATTTGATTTTTTAAGATGTATAGTGATAACATGGATAGTTTATTCATGATTGATATCGATCTACATTTGTCTTCAGTTTGTAGTAATTTTAGTTAATATTAACTAAAAACAAGATTGATTCATCTTCAATTTGCAGTAACTTTAGTTAATATTATCTAAAAACAAAATCGACTCATCTGATCGGTTAAATTTAATCAACAAGAATCAACATATTGAGGTTTTTTTCAAGTTATGCATTTAATAAATGCATAACTTTTTTTCATCAGATATCGATCTGTATTCAGTTTCATTTTCCTCTAATTTGAATTAAAATTAACTAAAAGCAAAATCAATTCTTTTGATAGATTAAACTTAATCAACAAGATTAACATATTCAAACCAAATCACTCACGAATTCAAGATTTTTATTGTACATCGACTGTGCATTTAATAGATTCATAACTCTTTTTTCCATTGTCTCAATCTAGATTAACATATTTGATAGATTAACATATTTGAATCAAATCTCTCACGAATTCATTTCCAATTTATCGTACAAACACTATGCATCTGATACATGCATAACTTATTTTTATCATATATATCAATATCGATTCCAATAATTGATTAATATAAATCAATTTGATATTTTTTCTTTCCTGATATAAAGCTCAATTGAAATTAAAATGTATTTTTAAAAAGTTAAATCTAATATGTTGAAATTTTAACGGTTCGATGTGACCGTAAGGCAATTAATCGACTCATTGGTTTGTTCCCTCAAGATGGTGCGACAATGAACTCTCTCTCTCTCTCTCTATATATATATATATATATATATATATATATATATATATATATATATATATATATATATATATATATATATATATATATATATAGTTTTGGTCCTTATGGTTTAGGTAGATTCACACTTTTGGTCCAACCTTTGAAAAAATGGACAAGACATATCCCTATGGTTTCCCAATATTGCAGTTTTGGTCCTTGATCCATATAAATAGACTATATTGCCCTTTCTAATTTCTTTTTCTATTTTCTTTCTCTTTTTAAAAATATAAAATATATTTTGGGCCAACCTCCCCTAACCCTCCACCCCAACCTCACCGTGTCTCTCCTCTTTTTCTTCCTTTTTCGTTTTTCTTTCACCATATTCAAGAGTGCCGCTCTACCCTGTATTTCTTCTTCCCATTTCTTTCTTCATTTTTATTCCCAATCAACGTAGAATCATAATATTGGTAGATGTTTAATATTGACGTGGTGGAGCAGATGAGGCTTTGGTTACTACAGGAAGCAGCGGAGTCACCAAGATAGGGGAAACGGCGATGAAGAATATAATGAAAACGATGAAGAAGATGACTGATACAGTGTCGAGGATATGATAGTTTCGTAGTTTGGAAAATGTAAGTTTTATTCAATGAGTCATTTGTTATAATTAGTATGTTACTATAGTTAGAAATAGAAATTGGCGACGGAGATGAGATATCCACAAGTCGTTGGAGGGATAAAGAGGTTGAGACACTGAAGGGGAGACATAGGATTTATGAGATCTGGAGGTGATGAATCGAAGGGAGCAGTAGGATATGTCAGATCTGCAGGGAACGAATTAAAGGCAAATATATGGTGATAGGTGGTTTCAAAAGGAGATAGGGAAAGGAGTCGATGGGAGGGGAGGTACTTATTAGCAAGAAATCATGTGTTCTTGTCTTCTTGTGTTCGTGGAGAAAATCACCAACCATGATCACCACTATTGAATCTCCTTATGGCCAGATGAAGATGAAGGAGAAGAAATAAAATTGACGTGTTTCAATTTCTTTGTAGTGGTGCTGATTGATGATGATGGGAGATGAAGTAGTGGCGACGACTAAAGCTTCGGGGATGTTTTCAATGGTAAATGAGAGAGATGAACATGATGGGTTGTGGTGGGGTGGGGGTAAGGGTGGGTGGGTGTGGTGGACATTTTTTATTTTTTATATTATCAAAATTAAAGTAAAAGAAAATAGAAAAAAAATTAGAAAGGGCAATATAGTCTCTTTATATGGATCAAAGACCAAAACTGCAAGATTGGAAAACCACAGGGATGCTTGTCCATTTCCCAAAAGTTGGACCAAAAGTACGAATCTATCTAAACCATAGGGACCAAAACTATAATTTACTCTCTCTCTCTCTCTCTCTCTCTCTATATATATATATATATATATATATATATATATATATATATATATATATATATATATATATATTGTAGTGACTCAGATTATGATGACATGTGCGAAATAGTAAAGATCAAGTGAATCATACAAGCATCAAGAACACCAAGAGTAAATAAACACGTTTAAGCTCCATTAGAATAGTAAGAGTGCAAGTGGGTATTGTTAGTTTCTCTCACTAAACTAATCTCTCCAAAATGGGTGTTTCATGTTCATACATAAAATGGGAGCCACTCACTTCTTATTTAAGGCTAAACCCATTACAAATCACAAAAGGGTAAGCCACATCCAAGGTATATGTATATATATATATATATATATATATATATATATATATATATATATATATATATATATATAGGGCTGAGTTATTATGAAAACTAAAAAAGGCATGAGAACTTCCGAACTCATAATCAACTCATCATTTTTCAAAACCAAAAACACAAATCTTTTAGTGCGTCTAAGCCATATCTAGGCTTAATAAAAAGATTTGACAATTTTTTTTACTTATTATTGAAATTTGCATGTATGCACAATCAACAGTCATATGGATTGCTGATGAGTACAATCAATAGTCTCACAGACTGCAGATGTGCATAATCAGCAACTATATTGACTTCTGATGAGAAATCAGCAGTCATATGGATTGTTGATTGTGCTCATAAGCAGTCATATAAAAAAACCAATATATATATATATATATATATATATATATATATATATATATATATATATCTTCAAATCTTTTTATTTTTTGAGCCTAGATATGGCTTAAACGCACCATTTGGAGAATATTGATGTTTTTTGTGTTTAAAAATAATGAGTTGATTATGAGTTCGTAAGTTCTTACAAATCTTTTTGTTTTTCAAGAGAACATTGATATATATATATATATATATATATATATATATATATATATATATATATATATATATATATATATATATATATATATGGAAAAGTTCAATAGAGAACCATAATTATTGGTTCTATAAAGAACCAAATTTTTTTTTCAAGTTCTAGAGCTTATTCTTAATTGAAAAATAAAACTAAAAATATCTAAATTCATAACATAACATTGTGAATGTTAAATATATTTTTCGGATTCACCATGTGAATTTAGATTCACATTGTGAATTTTCAAAGAATCACATTGTGAATTTGACGATTTTTTTTCGAATTTGATATCATTGGAAAAAGGATAAAAAAAAGTTATGTATTTCTGTATTTTTAGTTTTTTTTAATAAAAAATAAGTTCTAAAAGTTGAAAAAAAGATTGGTTCATTGGTTCATTGGTTAATTATGGTTCTTTATTGAACCTCACCCTATATATATATATATATATATATATATATATATATATATATATATATATATATATATATATACCTCTTCTAATAAATGAAATCTAAAAATGACACGTGTGACTTTTTTGGAATGTCTCTTTGACACGTGTCTTTTTTTATTATTTTTATTATTTCCTTTTTTTTGTAACAAATTAAATTAAATTCAAATTTTGAAAATACAAAATCATATCCTAGAAACATTATTATGTTTATTTTTCTTAACAAATTAATTCATAATTATTTACAATCGACAATATCTTGGTTTTTTTTACATTTATTATTTTTTTATTTATATAAAAATTTTAAATATACCGACCGTGGTTTCCACGGGTTATAACCTACTATATATATATATATATATATATATATATATATATATATATATATATATATATATATATATATATATATATATAAAAATGAAAGAAAGATGAAAGGAATAAATGAAAATATAGGATATCTCTAGGTTGCAAGATCCTTGGGGTGAGGAAATCTAGGGTGGGATTGACGAAAGTGACCTTTGAGATTCACCCCCAAACAAAAATATGAGTATGACAATGACTTTTGAGGGCTTCTTCGACAGCAGACATTATGACCCCATCACCCCCTCAACTATCAAACAAATATCCTTTAGTCCCCATGCCTTTTCCTTTTTTTTAGATAAGAAAAAGCATCCACTTCTAATAAGGACAAATAAATGATTAACAACTTTTTCAATATAGTAAATGCACCCATAAAAAGTAACATCAGTTACTTTAAAGATCCAACTATCATATGTGTTTTTTTTTCTCACATAAATAGTTTTGAGTTTTATTTCACTAATCTCTAAACTAAAACAAAAATTTCCACTTATTGAATATTGCATGATCGCAATATATTATATGTAGGCATTTATGTAGATGTGTTACTTATGTTCTAGGTTTAGCTTGATAGAATATCAAGGATTACCAAATGGTTTCTAATCCAGCGGTATCAGGTGGTGTCGTCTTTTCTTGAGCTCGAGGTTCAAGTCACGTGGTGGACATATGTGAAATTAGGTGTTAGTTTAGGAGTAGATTATAATATGTGTATTTGTCGGTTCAAAAAATGAATATCAAGGATTGTTTATTTAAAATGGTTATCTAGAAATGAGTACTGTGAGAACAAAGTTTAACCCTTACTACAAATATTGAGTGGTTAAGATTAATCTAGTATATATATATATATATATATATATATATATATATATATATATATATATATATATATATATATATATATATATATATATATATATATATATAAGAAAAAAAATTAGTGACATAATTTGTAATTATCTTCCAAAAAACTTGAAATTCCAACAAAGAATGGAGACTTAGCTGTTCGTGTTCATACGTGCAGACAAATCGTGAGCCACACGCTCTTACTTTCTCTCTCCGACAGGTGTCGTATTCTAATAGGTAGTTATTTTAATTTTTCCATCTAATTTGTATTTTACACATAACTTTTTTTTTGGTTGAAAAACAGATATGAAAAAATGTTAAAATTTAGTTCTCTATAAAAGCAGGATAATAATGAAAATTTTGAAAAATATTTTTTTTTTAAAAAAAACCAAAGAATATTTCTAAAAATCATATAAATTTAAAAGATATTTTTACTCAATATAGTGACTTTGTAAAAAGAATTTTTCAAAAATAATTTTTTAAGTATTTATTTTAAATTTTAAGAAATATTAGTATTTATAAAAAATGTTGAACATAATCTAATTCAAAATAAGATAATTCAAAAATATTTATGATTCAAAAAAAACTTTTGATTCAACTTGTTTATAATCTTTAATTTGTTATGATCTAAAACTATTTAGACTTAAATTTTTTATAATTTTTTTTATTATATATCTTTTATGATTCAAAATATATAATGTTCTACATTTTTTTTTGAACAAAAACTTTATGTTATTTAATATATTATTAATCTAAAATCATATAATTGAAAATTATTTGATTCAAAATACTAAGATTCAAAATAATTTGATTCAGAATTTTATGATTCAAAAATAATATGATTCAAAATTAGTATAAACAGAAAATATTATAATCCTTAATATTTTTATTATTTAAATTTTTATAATTGTTAAAAATTAAAAACTCGAACCATATTTAATTTAAAAAGTAAAAAAAAACAAAAAAAATAAAAAGAATGAAAAAGCAAAAAAAACACTACTATCCTCAAGTATGTAGTAAAGACATTAAAAAATGAATTTATAAAAATGAAAAAAAAACGTGAAAACCAAGTATATATCTATTTAATTTTTTTTATTCTTTTTTAAAAAATAAATAAAAAATAAAGTAAAAAATAAAACAAAAAATAAACAAAAATAAACAAAAATAAATAATAAAATCCAACTAAATGATATTTCATGGACGTTCGTCGCACCTGGTTAAATCTTCGAGTCCATATTGATTACCACGGACATGGGTCGCATGCAAACGCACAACGCCCAAGTATTGGGTTTGACGTTTGTGCCCTTGACAAAATGGGTCATGGAGAAATGTTCTTGTAGTCCTCACCAATTTTTTAGTTCTCACCGAAGCCTGACTATATATATATATATATATATATATATATATATATATATATATATATATATATATATATATATATATATATATATATAATGGCTAATATTACTAAAATACCCTAATAGATTTGTTTAATGATTTAATATTTCTTTATTTCTGATTGGTTCATACATCCACACAATAGATGTGCACCCACATTTGAACCTACATCTCTCTCTCTCTCTCTCTCTCTCTCTATATATATATATATATATATATATATATATATATATATATATATATATATATATATATATATATATATATATATATATATATATATATATATATATATATATATATATATATAGAGAGAGAGAGAGAGAGATGTAGGTTCAAATGTGGATGCACATCTATTGTGTGGTTGTAGGAACCAATCAGAAATAAAGAAATATTAAATCATTAAATAAATCTATAAGGGTATTTTAGTAATACTAGCCATTATTAATTATGGTAAATAAAGAAAATCTGTAATTACCTTTAAATTTGGGAAATCAGTTTATGATCCCTAAAATCCACCCACCTACCCCTTTATAACAATTTGTCGTCTTCATTCTTTCCCCACCTCCAGAGTTGACTTCCTTCCCCACCTTAATATACGATCTCCTTTTTGCATCCACCTCTTCTTTCTTCTCTATGTGTATGTGTATGTTTTGACGAAAATATGAATAAAGGAGGTATCGACATACCAACCAACATCATCATCGAGCATCATCCTGTTTGCAGTCGGCCACCATCGTCATCTGACCACCCTCATATACCCATTTTAATCATCTCAGGTAAAAGAGTAGAAGTGGATAGTCAATTCACATCTAAAATCAGAAGTCTATGTCTTTTTTGAAAGCAATTTCAAACCGATTTTTTTCATGTCTACAAGGCACTTAGCTTTTCAATAATTTTGGAATCTAAAAATTGTTTCGTATGATTTGTTTTCTTTTCTCCACACAATCATATATTTATTGTTTTGCCTCGACTTGCATACAATTTTTTTTTTTGATTTTGCTATGATCAAATAGGCACCCCAAGTGTTTGATGTAATGTCCCAAAGAATGGTTGATTTTTAGTATAAGGTTTGATTTTTAATATACAAATGGTTTTCTGGTTCTCAATGTTTTTTTTTTTGATGAAAGGGTTTTTTCTAATACTCAATGTAGACAAATCAATCTACCAAAATGTTCTGACCATCTCTTTTGTGATTGACTAGAACGTTCATCCATGGAAACAATGTTCGTTTCTTATTAGAAATGACTATCATAAGAGAGGTGTGCAGAGATTATACTGGTTGCGGCAAATTATGGTTTAAAAGAAGATTGGATTTCATATCACAGACTTGGACAAGACACTCTAAAACAAGTGTCTACTTTCTTTCATATATACATTTGGTCCTAATACTAGCAAGACACTCTGAATAACATAAATCAGTCAAAGGTTCAGTCTTATTTTGATTGTTTTTGTACTACATACAATACACATGACTTCATCTTTTCATAAGGTGAAATTTCTCACTTTCTATCCAGGTGAAGGAGTTGAATTTTTTATGTTGCACCAAAGAACAGGAAGTCTTAATAGAATTGTGGCTAACTATTAGAATATTTTACTTTATCATTCCATTAGAATATTTACCTGATCATTTTTATTAGAACACACATCAAAACATTATATTAAAAGGTTGATTACAATTTATATTGACATTCTTTATATATTTATTTGACAACCCCTAGAACCAATAACGATTAAAGAATCCAAGATTGAATCCATAAAACCAAATATTTTGACATTCAAGAAACCAAGAATGATTCGATACATAGAAATAGTTTGAATGTATATGAATATATAAAAATGGTGTGTGAATCTTTATTTAAGTTTACTCATTTTTATAATGTTCAGTTAGAATATATGTATAAGTGTTATAAGGTTATTAATCTGTAAGAATATTTATGGATATGTATTTAAGTAAAGATGTCTACAAATATATAAGAATGTTGGAATTCTTCAACCGATGGTTCAAGAATTTGTTATTCTTCAAGAAGTTCATTCTGACAGAATATGCATTCTGTTAGAATGTTATTATTTTTCAAGAATCTCATAAACATATTCTATGAGAATGTTTGAAATAAAAGAATTATTATATATATTAAAAATAGATTTTCAAAATTAAGAGAATTAATTACGCCTTAAAATTCGAATATTTCTTTTTTTAAATGTAGTTTAATTGACTAAAATACCCTTATACTAAAATTTGAGTGATTATATGGTACATGATATCTCATTGTAATATCATAGACCCTCAAATCAAGATCATTCATTCTATTCATCTATTGGTCTAGAATTGTCCTTACAACCACACAATAGATGTCATCTACATTATAACCTAGCCCTATATATATATATATATATATATATATATATATATATATATATATATATATATATATATATATATATATGATCAAATAATAAGTAAATATTTGGTAGGAGGATCAAGAAGTATACAAATTTGCATGTATTTTGATCAACCAAAAAAATAAATCATTAGATATTACAAAAATTCCATGATATACATATATATATATATATATATATATATATATATATATATATATATATATACACACTTAGGTTTAAATGAGAATAATTATGTAATCGAGGACTTGAGAACAAATCTAGACCACATATATCTTTTTTTTTTCCGCAAAAACGCTCCAGCGTACCGATGCGACAGGGGAGATATGATATTCATATGCGAATAAATATGTAAGTATATTCACATATGAATCCACTACCTCCTCTCTCTTCCGCCACCACCACCTCTGCCACGTCATCATGATCACCTCCACCACCCGCCACCACCACTACTACCTTCTCTACCAACCACCGCCGCCACCATCACCTCCAGCACCATGTGTGCCACTATCATCGCTACCGTCATTGTTATCAACACCTCTATCACCCACCGCCACCACCATCGCAACCACCAACACCAATACAGCAACTGCTACCACCACCGCTACCCCTGCCACTGCCACCACCTCCGACACTAACCGTCATATTCATAAATGAATAATCACTTGTGAACTGACACTTTTCATATATTATTATAGTTATTCATATATGAATATTATCTGTTACGTTGTCCCGGTATGCTAGAGCACTTAATCGACAGATTTAAAATATATGGCAAAGATATGTTCTCGCATTCTCAATTTCATAATTGTTGTTAGGATTTTGTTGATTTGATTAGCTAGGATTTCATTAGGTAATCTAATTCTCCTTTCTTTGTTGATGTCTCGATTTTATTATGATAAATGTGGTTGAATCTGGATTTCTCATTTTTTATGATGAATCTCGATTTCTATCTAAAGATTTTCCCTTTTTGATTTCTTTTTTATTCTTTTGTCTTATGGTTTTAGGGCTTAGTTATAACATTGAAGTTGATTTTTAGATGAAATTGCAAATACAATGTTTTCATTTGTATGGTGGATCCTTGGATTTTAGGTAGGCAGGCATAGGTATAGGACTTGGTAAGCTTTACTAGTACGTCTGACATGATTTTAATTATTGTTATATTTGTAAACTACAATCACTTCTCAACAGATTAAACTTAATTTAAAGATTAATTATAAGATATTTAGAATGCAAAATTTGTGTAATATTCTTGGTATTTGATATTTTTGTGTTGTTTTATGTGTTGCACTGGCATGAATAATTGGTATAGCCATTTTTTGTTGCCTTCCGTGTATAATTGTTGTCGTGTATGCTGTTGGTGACCAGGAAAGTTATTGTACTTTAACTTGATGTATTTTTGGTGAAATTTGGTATTTTATATTTTTTAAACTTATGTTCTTCCACTTTGGATTATTGCAATGTGATTCTTACCGTTAGTGAGCTTGGATTCTCTTATTTGGCATTTTATATTTTTTGAGCTTATGTTCTTCCACTTTGGATTCTTGCAATGTGATGCTTACCGTTAGTGAGCTTGGCTTCTCTTAGTTGTTAAATAACTTGTTCATCTGTCCGTTACCATCATCTATCTGTCGCTACCATTTTTTCATCGAAAATATACTCTTTAACAATACAACAAAGCCCTTTTGAATCTGAATCTTGAAGAATGGAAAACATAAGAACGAAACACAAGAACTGATTGTTGAATGGAGCTGCAATTTGATCATATGTACATCAATAATGTTTTATATATTTGTAACTTTTTTGATTCTTTTGTTTTCATGTATTATTCATAAAGAATGTATTTTATTATTTCAATAATGCTTATTTATGCTTCAATAATACCAGTTATGCATTCGTAGTTTATGAATAATTCTTCAAGAATCCCAATTATGCATTTATAGTTTATGTATTATTATTCAAGAATATCATTTATATACTTTTAAACATGTATATCCTTTCATTCTCATAGAGTATTATTTCTTTCAAAATTCATCATTATTTTCTTGGAAACGTATCGTTCTCATCGTCATATTATATTATGATTTGTATTTTTATATTTATAAGATTTAATTTTATTAATTAATTTGACTTAGTTTCCTACAATGTAAGTAATTTTCATTTTTCTCTCATAATAAAATGTCTTATACACAAATGTATTCTATAAGAATGATATTTCTAAAAAAAATCACTTGATTAAATTCATTCTCTTTAAGAATGAAAAGTAAATATGTGTTCATCGTAATATCATATGAACTTGTGCTTTAAAAAAATGATGTAATTATCCATGTTTAATTTTATAAAATAAGGTAAATAAGTATTTAATAAAAACACTATTAAACTATGAAATAAATAAGTGATTTGTTTAATTATCGGTTAATAGACTTAAATACCCTTATAATTACATAAGTAGATTTATGTAACACCTTGTTTCGGGTCGTTTCATAATTCAGGGTCGTGACCCGAAGATCAAGTATCATAAGGCTTCGGGCTTTTGTAACGAGATGTTTAGACCCATTTGGATGTAGGTAATGTAGATTGTGTGATCCAAGAGTTCAGTTTGTGCTTTGGAGTCAAAGGGTGAAATGGGAATGTCGTGTTTCAAACTATCTATTATGAATTATGGATTTTATTTCAACGTGTTTTAAGTCAAAAGTAATTAGATAGGGTTGTAGAGCTACTCAATACCTTTCTGTGGATATAAAGATCATCGAAATCGGAGTTGAAACGAAGAAGTTATGACTATTTGAAGTTTGGACGATTTTGGGATTAAGTTGAGTACGCTGGCCGTATGTAACATCCCAAGATTTGCCACTTATAGTACCTGGGGATATAAGGGTGAAGCCATGAAAGTATAAGGGCTAAATTGCAACTATTGGGATCAGGAGGAGTACGCTGCGCGTACATAAGGGGACGTTGAGCGTACTAGGCGCGCCCTAGTACGTTGGGCGTACTCATGGTAGAAGGAAACCCTAATATTTAGGGTTTGGGGACTATATAAGCAACATTATGAGCACCAAACCCTCCCTTACCCCAACCTCCATTGCTTAGAGTCGTTTTCCCCAAACCCTAGCCATTTCCTTGAGTGTTTGAGCTTTTTGAGTGTTCTTGAGTGCTTTAAGAAGAAGGTGTTGCATCAAGGAGTTGGAGAAGAAGATCAAGCTTGTAGATCTGAAGTTGCTTTGTGCTCTAGAAGCTCCAGAAGGTAAAAAGCTTGGAACTTTATACTTGTATGAGATAGATCTAGTCATTTTAGCTTTATGGAAGCATTCTTGTCCCAAGAAGTCCCAAAATGGTGCATGTTATGATTTGGACGAAATGAGTTGTCCTTTCAGACCTTAGAAGAGGTCCTAAGTGATAAAAATGGTGTCCCGATAGGTAGATTTGTCTCATGCATGAAGTAGGAAGGTCTAAATAGATTAAGACCATGTGTTAAGAACTTTCTGGACGTCCAAAGTGATAAACTTCGAGACTTTATAGTCCTATTACACATTTGGTCGATGGATCTGGAGTTTGGGCTTAAGTGCCTAAGCCATTAAGCACTTATTAGGGTTTTGGTGAAACCACGCGTACGCCCACCGTAAATCCAGTACGCCCAACGTACTGGGTCAACCACCCCAATGGTGGTCAACATCAGGACGAGTACGCCCGCGTACCAGAGGAGTACACCCCACGTACGTCCTCTATTGGGCCTTTGGCTATTGAGCTTCGGGTTTTGGGTTGTTTATGGACTAGTTGGATTTGGGCCTTTGGTGGACTTTATGAATATTATGTTTTGGGCCAAGTTTTGATAATGGATCTTGGAATTAGGCCCAATTTGGTAAATTGGGCCAATTATGGGCTTTGCATAAGGGCTTTCAAGGTTATGGAATTGGCATTGGGCCTTGGCCTAATAAAGAGAATGGACATGATGGATTGTGTGGACCCTTAGTCAAGATTTTTATGTGGTGTAATGACTTGGTATTTATTATGTGATAGTTCGGGATTTTCGGTGAGATAGCGATTCGGGAGTTCGATTCTTCAGTTTAGATCGGTATTGCGAGGTGAGTTATCCTCACTGTACTCAAGGGTCTAAGGCACCAAGGCCGGCCCTTTGATTTGTTATTTGGGATTGTTACTGTTGTGATATGTTAGCTCGGTATCCTGGTAGATAGGATGGTTATATGCTAGTATGATTTGTTAGATCAGTACCCTGGTAGATTGGATGTGGTCATGCTTAGTGACCTATAGTTTGGTCGGTCTGTCTGTATGCTGGTAGGGACTACATGTTATATATGCACATGATTGATTGTTAGTTGAGGGTATTCCATCCCGAGGAAGATATGACCCTAGTATATTGTCTTATAGACTGTTATATGATTATCTGATATAGGTGCACATGTTTGATTGGTTATGGGGGCATTCCAACCCGATGGTTGTGGGCCGAGAGTATTCCATCCTGAGGATGATTGGACTCGTAGTATGTGGGCATTCCAACCCGATGGTTGAGGGCCTGGGGTATTCCAACCCGATGGCTGATTGGACCCATAGTATGTTGGCATTCCAACCCGATGGTTGAGGGGCCTAGGGTATTCCATCCTGATGGATGATTGGACCCATAGTATCTGTTACATATGTGTTGTGTGTGGGCATTCCAACCCGATGGTTGTGGGCCGAGAGTATTCCATCCCGAGGATGATTGGACTCGTAGTATGTGGGCATTCCAACCCAATGGTTGAGGGCCTGGGGTATTCCATCCCGATGGATGATTGGACCCATAGTATGTTGTTTGTTATTGTATGTGTATTGTTGTGTGTATGGGTATTTTGGGGGTAACTCACTAAGCCTTCGAGCTTACATTTATCGATTATTGTTTCAGGTTCAGCGGATGGCCGCGGGAAGGCGAAGGCGTGACCGTACACTTCCTCGATTTATGATTATGATTTCTAGGAACTCTAATGTTAGACTATTTTGAAAACAAATTGTAATAACTGAATGGTTTTTAAATGCTTTAAAAAGTTTTAAATTGGCTCGAATTTTATGGATGTTACAAGTTGGTATCAGAGCCTTCGTTTGAGTGAATTACAGGAACACTAGTGTGAATCCAGTCTCAAACTAGGGAAAATATTTTCACAATAATTTTAAATGGTTTTCAAAATAAGAAAGGAGGATGCAAAGTGTACGATCAACTGGAGCCAGTAAGTAGACCCCGAAATACCATGTAGTTATTTGATTATGTGATATGTTAGAATAGAATGCTAGTAATAAGATAGGGATCCTCGGGAACCGTATGATAGAATTGCCTGATATTTGATGCCTTATCGTATGTAGAGTACCTCATTGATTGTTGTATGACTCTTTCACGTGTGAATTAACTATTGGGTGAATACTCCAAATCACATGCTACATGGTTTAAATGGTCTTAGGGTAAGGGATTTGGTCCTACTACGCAGATCTCGTATGAGTCTAACCGTTGTGGGATTAAATCTTTTACTCTAAGATTGTTTAAGCCGTGCGGTATGTGATTGTATTCAGGAAATACTTAACTGGCACCAATGGAGGGTCGTGTGGCAGTTGGTGGATGGGTGGGTTGTGCGAGGTCGGTAGGCCAGTTATGAGATAGTTAGCATTCCTCTAGGGATGAGGATTGAGCGCTCGCTATGTTTATGTATATTGTTAGGGTATTGTGGTGATACTTGAGACAAATATGGGTAGGTGTGGAAGGTAGTATGGGCCCGTACTACTGAAAGCACAAGACCCATACGCGTAGCAAGGAAGTCACAACCCTTGGGGTTTAGTTGAGAGTTGGTTCCCTATTATTGTATGGATTATCTGAGATGTTTTGATACCGGATCCGGGTTAGGATCGGAAACTAGCAGCCATGATAGGCTAGTATTGTCAGAGGATCGTGTTGGTGAGATCATCCAGGAGGAGGTGATCAAGATTGTCTGGGGACTGTTGTCGGAGATGTTTGGGTCTATTAAGACCTCCATGGTTAATTGATGGATTAGACTGTCGTTTTATAGGGCAAGGATTGTGCCCTTTTAGTTTTTCGAGCCCGAAGGAGTGACCAGACTTATGACCCCAGGATCAGGTTGTATTCCAGCTCGGGGTCAGTTGGTTGCAGGGATTGGCGACATTATTTCAGCGTTGGTGAGCGCAGGTGGGTCAATGTGGCATAAGTATTTTGTGAGGTCCGGTTTGCCTTGGATCTCTTGTATCGGACGGTAAGGATTGATTGTGTGATATATTGCACTTTTGGGATTGTAGACTATGTATTAGGAGTAGTTTGTAGCCCGGTTTAGGGCAGAGGTTGCTTTAGCTGCTGCAATTTAGCTGTGGACGTTTGAGCGGGTAAGTGAGTCAGGGTGTGAACCCTAAAGAGAATGATTTCTAGAGCCCGAGGGCGAGAAACTTGTTTGGAACACCTTTGGAAAAGGGGTATTATGTGGGAGGTCTGCGGATAGGGTCCCATAAAAGGGTTATCCAGCGTTATCAGGATTCAATGGTTTTAGCAACCGTTCATGATTAACGGACGAAAGCACCAAGGGAAGTAGCTCTTCGCCGAGGTATTAGTTGGAGCATCTATCGTTTGGTCTTCAGGACTTGAGTGTGGGGTCAGTCAAGCATTAGTGACTGTCGGTTTCACTGAGATTCAGGAAGTGTTCATCTGGTTCTTAGAAGTGTGGGATCATTTGGGATTGGCTAGTAATGGAGCACTAGTTGTCAAGAGTTGATTGTTATCGGATCAATCGTTGGCAAGTGAGAAGGATTGGGAATCCTCCACTTTTCATGTGTTGTGAAGGCTTAGTCGAATCTAAGTGCGGGAGAGTTACCCCGGGATGCAGAAGCGGGAGAGGTTTTGAAACGGGGATAAGTTTCACAACCCGACAAGGAGAATGGAGGCCCCAGTGGCTGCTTGGTTTGAGGGGTGTGTCGGTTGGGGGATCGGTAAAACTCCCCAGCATAAGAAACACATCTTCTTGGTGCTTGATAGCAGAATTTGGGAACCAGGTTGGAGTTCTAGTCATGAATTGAGTTCAGTTTGAGTATTCGGTCGAGGGTGTGCTCGACTCTGAAGGTTTTTGGATTGATAGATTGAGGGTTTTATTAGCTGCCAAGGCTCGACAATACATTCAGCATGGGTGTGCGGGTTATTTAGCGTATGTGGTAGACACGTGGGTCAGGGAACAGACCACGGATTTCCGAGAGGGTGGACGATCGACATGAGGACTAGGTTAGGCCGGGGTTAGAGTCCACGGAATGGATCAGGAGTTCGGAACGCCAAGTGGGTGAGAACAGTCTGCATGAGGAAGATCACCAGGAGGAGTGGTCCAGGGAGATGCTCAACAGTTTAGAGCGGTCCGGATAGATTGAAGGCCGGTGGGGCGTACCAGTCAGGCCGAAGGCTCGAAGAACGGTCCAGACAGGCTGAAGGCCCAGAGAGGCAGTCCAGACGTGCTGAAGGTTCTGAGAGTGGTCCAGATAGACTGAAGGCCTGGTGAGGCGGTCCAGTCATGCTGAAGACTCCGTATGTGTTTGTAGATATATGTGCGGGTATTGAGTATGCTGCTATGCTATAGCAATCAGTAGGTATATCCCTAAGTATTGAACATGCTGATGGAGTATGCTGAAGACTTTGTATGGGTTTTTGTTAGTTATATGATGAAGTTCTGAGTATATATGTGTTATGGGGTAGCAACTTGTTCTACAAGTGGATAGTGTAGGGTGAGGTTTCAGCACTGTGACACTTGTTGGTGTTGTAAAGGACATTGATTAGGCCTTTTTGGGCAATGGAGGAGGTAAGTACCTCCAGGATGGAGTGCTGGACATCTGAAGTGACGACAGCGGTGTCGATAGGTTATCGGGAGCATTCCAGACATGAGCTGAGGGCTGGAGAGGGCATATCAGACTCATGTTGTGGGCTCAGAGGCAATCCAAACCTATGCTGAGGACCATGTAAGGGCATTCCAGTCATAGGTTGTGGGCATAGATATTATGTTGGTTATGTCTCTGGTAGGAGCGCGTTCGGATTGGATGTATTGTTGAGATTCGGGGGAGTTCCACTCGGTTGTGACGAATCAGAGGATGGTGGATTAGACGCAAGGATATATCCTTGGATCTCAATTTATGAGTAGACCCGATTTATTTTCATAGAGGTATTCCAATCTAGGGTATTCCATCCTGAGGATGACCGGACCGTATGATTGATTGGACCTGATATGTTTGGTATTCCAACCCGAGGTTTGATTGGGCCAAACATGTGTGGGATACGAGGGTATTCCATCCTAGGGATGATTGGACCCGTCGTAGGCATGCCTGGTATTCCAACCAGAGGCTGATTGGGCCAGGCATGAGTGTTCGTGTTTATTACTGGATTGATTTTGTATGATATTTTGGGAGCTGATGGACGCATTATCCTGTAAGCACAAAGAGTTTCCTTCAGGAAGAGGGAAAGTTGGGTTTCCGATACTTTGGATCTTCAGGATTTTTGTCAGGTTGGCAAAGTGGCATGTAGGATAGACCTTTTGAAAAGGTTCGGTTGGTTTCACATCGCTTTTCATGTCAGGTAGCTGAAAAGGCGCATATTGGATGAGTAGGCGGTTGTGTCGCTGGGTGATGTTCAGGTCGGAGAGCACTTAAACTATGTAGGGAAACCAGTGGCAGCATCAGAAAGGATCCGAGTAGACTTGGGAGCCAGAGTCCAGGATGTGGGAGCATTATCGTGAATTGTTCGCCGCAGCAGGCTTCGAGGACGAAGCCTAGTTTAAGTGGGGGAGAATTGTAACATCCCAATATTTGCCACTTATAGTCCCTGGGGATAGAAGGGTGAAGCAATGAAAGTTTAAGGGCTAAATTGCAATTATTGGGATCAGGAGGAGTACGCTGCACATACATAAGGGTACGCTGAGCGTACTAGGCGCGCCCTAGTACGCTGGGCTTACTCATGGAAGAAGGAAACCCTAATATTTAGGGTTTGGGGACTATATAAGCAACATTATGAGCACCAAACCCTCCCTTACCCCAGCCTCCACTGCTTAGAGTCGTTTTCCCCAAACCCTAGCCATTTCCTTGAGTGTTTGAGCTTTTTGAGTGTTATTGAGTGTTTTAAGAAGCAGGTGTTGCATCAAGGAGTTGGAGAAGAAGATCAAGCTTGTAGATCTGAAGTTGGTTTGTGCCCTAGAAGCTCCAGAAGGTAAAAAGCTTGGAACTTTATACTTGTATAAGATAGATCTAGTCATTTTAGCTTTATGGAAGCATTCTTATCCCAAGAGGTCCCAAAATGGTGCATGTTATGATTTGGACGAAATGAGTTGTCCTTTCAAACCTTAGAAGAGGTCCTAAGTGATAAAAATGGTGTCCCAATAGCTAGATTTGTCTCATGCATGAAGTAGGAAGGTCTTAATGGATTAAGACCATGTGTTAAGAACTTTTTGGACGTCCAAAGTGATAAAGTTCGAGACTTTATAGTCCTATGGCACATTTGGTCGATGGATATGGAGTTTGGGCTTAAGTGCTTAAGCCATTAAGAACTTATTAGGGTTTTGGTGAAACCCCGCGTACGCCCAACGTAAATCCAGTACGCCCAGCGTACTGGGTCAACCACCCCGATGGTGGTCAACATCATGACGAGTATGCCCGCGTACCAGAGGACTACGCCCCGTGTACGTCCTCTGTTGGGCCTTTGGCTATTGGGCTTCGGGTTTTGGGCTGTTTATGGACTAGTTGGATTTGGGCCTTTGTTGGACTTTATGAATATTATGTTTTGGGCCAAGTTTTGATAATGGATCTTGGAATTAGGCCCAATTAGGGAGTTGGGCCCAATTTGGTAAATTGGGCCAATTATGGGCTTTGCATAAGGACTTTCAAGGTTATGGAATTGGCATTGGGCCTTGGCCCAATAAAGAGAATGGACATGATGGATTGTGTGGACCCGTAGTCAAGATTTTTATGTGGTGTAATGAGTTGGTATTTATTATGTGATAGTTCGGGATTTCCGGTGAGATAGCGATTCGGGAGTTCGATTCTTCATTTCAGATCGGAATTGCGAGGTGAGTTATCCTCACTGTACTCAAGGGTCTAAGGCACCAAGGCCGACCCTTTGATTTGTTCGTTGGAATTGTTACTGTTGTGATATGTTAGCTCGGTAACCTGGTAGATAGGATGGTTATATGCTAGTATGATCTGTTAGATCGGTACCCTGGTAGATCGGATGTGGTTATGCTTAGTGACCTATAGTTTGGTCTGACTATCTGTATGCTGGTAGGGATTACCTGTTATATGTGCACATGATTGATTGTTAGTTGAGGGTATTCCATCCCGAGGATGATATGACCCTAGTATGTTGTCTTATAGACTGTTATATGATTATCTTATATAGGTGCACATGTTTGGTAGGTTATGGGGGGCATTCCAACCCGATGGTTGTGGGCCGAGAGTATTCCATCCCGAGGATGATTGGACTCGTAGTATGTGGGCATTCCAACTCGATGGTTGAGGGCCTGGGGTATTCCAACCCGATGGCTGATTGGACCCATAGTATGTTGGCATTCCAACCCGATGGTTGAGGGGCCTGGGGTATTCCATCCTCATGGATGATTGGACCCATAGTATCTGTTCTATATGTCTTGTGTGTGGGCATTCCAACCCGATGGTTGTGGGCCAAGAGTATTCCATCCCGAGGATGATTGGACTCGTAGTATGTAGGCATTCCAACCCGATGGTTGAGGGCCTAGGGTATTCCATCTCGATGGATGATTGGACCCATAGTATGTTGTTTGTTATTGTATGTGTATTGTTGTGTGTATGGGTATTTTGGGGGTAACTCACTAAGCCTTCGAGCTTACATTTATCAATTATTGTTTCAGGTTCAGCGGATGGCCATGGGAAGGCAAAGGCGTGACCATACACTTCCTCGATTTATGATTATGATTTCTGGGAACTCTGATGTTATACAATTTTGAAAACAAATTGTAATAACTGAATGGTTTTTAAATGCTTTAAAAAGTTTTTAATTGGCTCGAATTTTATGGATGTTACACCGTACAAGGGGGAGTTCGATGGGCGTACTAGGGCATCCTGAGTACGTTGGGCGTACCAGGAGTATGTATGGCATACATGATCAGTGCCCAAACCTTTTTTTCGTGGCTTGAGCCCTATTTAAGCTCCTTAACTCCCCCAAAACCATTCCATTCTCAACGTCCACCTCTCCAACACCCTTCCATGAAACCTTAACCCTAGTTTGAGTCTTGTGAGCTAAAAGAATGTGTTTTTGAGTGCTTTGGAGTATGCATGGTGCACCTTGGAGAAGAAGTAACTTCTTGGAGAAGTGTTGGTTACATTGGAGCTTGTAGATCCGAACCTTGTTCACCTTGATCTATCTTCTAGAGGTATAAAGTTTGAATCTTGATGATGCATTTGTTAGATCTGGCTAGTTTTGGATGTTATGGGTTTTTGGTTATTTTAGAGCATAAAGTTTAGATCTTGAAATTTTGTGACCTTGTTATGAATAAAGTTGGAAACTTTATCCCTCTAAACATCATTATGATTCTGGTCTGAAGGTTGGAGACTTGGTCTTAATGGATTAAGTTGAAAAGGATACATTTTTGGTCCCTTTGATACTTAAAGGCTAGATCTTGGTGGTTTTCACCATTCTAATGGATAAAGTTGTAAACTTTATCCATTATGGAGCTATTAGGATCCATAATGGATGTGATCTTGATCCTTCTATTCCTTCCATGAATGTGTCATGATGTCTTAATGGTTAAAAAAGTTAAGGTTTTGGCTTTTGGACCTTTTCTAGACATGGAAAGTCATAAAGGTGGAAACTTTATGACTTAGAATGATGTTGTGGGACTAGATCTGAGTGTTTGATGAAAGGACTTTAGAAAGGGGATCGTGTCGTAGTGTTTCAGGGTTCTTCAATTCAGGTGAGTCTTCTCCCGGTGCTCGTGAGTCGAAGGCACCAATGCCGGCTCACTAAATTATGTATGTAGGTTGCTAGTTGTCTTTGTGACTGTTGCATGTTTGTATGAGCCAATGTGGTTGAATAGTTGTATCTGTTATGACGAGTTGGGTCTAGCTGTTATTATTGCGTTGTGTTGTTTACACATCATTGAGACTGCTGATAATCTCCAGGGTTTCTGATAACCCACCGGGCATGGCGTTAGCCTATTGGGACTGTTGATAGTCCCCAGGGTTGCTGATAACCCATAACTGTTTATTTGTGTTGTGTTGTGTGTGGTATTTTGGGGAACTCACTAACCTTTGTGCTTATGATATGTGGTTTACATGTTTCGGGTTTTCTTATATTAAAGGAGGGGCATGGCTCGATTGCATCGCATCAATGGGGGACATGTGTACTTGATGACTTTTAATGCTACTTTGATAAATGTTTTAAGATCTTGTAGTCGTGATTTAAATAAATACTTCAAGTTTTAATCTGAAAATTTGGGTTGTAATTTGTGGCGTTACAAATTGGTATCAGAGACTTGGTTTGAGGGATTCAGTCATACTTTCGGGTGTGCTTGAACTCAAACTGAGGGTTTGGTAAAATTTTCTAAAAGAAATTGATTTTCTAAAAAAGTTTATTTTAAATAAAAAAAGGGGTGCGATGCGTGAAATCAGCGGAGCTCAAGTAAGTATTTCCCAAAATACCCATGCGTGTTATATGATTGATGTTTTATGTGAGTATATGTGAATTGCATGCTAAATTAGGGATAAGTATCTGCTCAGTGTGGCATGGTAGGATGACTGATTAAGAGAGATGCTTTTATTCCTGTTGTGTGAGTTGGTAGTGATTAGAGATCTTCAGGAACTTCTAAGGTAGGACTGCCTGTTTATGTGATGCTTTTAGTGCTATATATCTGAATGTTGCTTGCTTTGTGCTTTATAGGACTCATATTAATGTAAGTTAGCTATCGCGGGAATATGTTAAGTTACATGTAGTGAGGGTTAAATAATATTAGAGTGGTTGACTTGGCCTTATTGCACAGCTCTCGTTTGAGTCTAACCGTTATAAGGTTGAGTCTTTATTCGAAGGATTGTCTAAGCTTTGTTTCATGTAATTGTATTCGTGAAATAGTTAACTGAAATTAGTATAGGTCCTTCAGCAGCTGATGGTAGGGTGAGGTGGTAATCCTAGGCGAGCCTAGGATGCGCTTTAGTGCGAGTGATGCGTTGTTTAGCAGATTTTGGAGGGTATCATTATGAGGAAGTGACTTAGAGCATTCAGGATGATTCTGAGAAAAGTATGGATAGGTGTGGAAGCATAGGCTCTGTACTTCAGTCAAGGAAAGTCCCGAAAATTCTAAGGAGCTGGTTAAGGGTAGCAACATGGTTTAGCACAATGAATCTGTTGCAACATTTTGGGTATTATCAGCTATTCAGGTTGTTGGATTAGTGTCTAAGTCCATAACTATAATTGGTATGTACTTGACCCGAGAGTAGCATGGTCCATTTGGGTTGCATGGCACCGGAACAATCTGAAGGATGGATAATTGAGAATATGTTATTTATGATTTATTAATATATTATAAGTTCTAATATATTAATATGAAATCATATTATTTAATTAGTATTGATCAAGAATTAATTTGGAATTAATTTTGTGATCAAAAGAGACTAATTAAATATATGGGGATTGATTATGTAAATCATTCATTCTTATAATATGGGCTTATGATCCATAGTTCCTCATGTTGTGCTAAACCCATGTGGTGACCCATGGATACTCCATGCAGGTTTTAACCCATGGAGCATGAGGGATATGAAAATTCATTAGGGTTTACATGGTGTAACCCTAGTTTTCCACACTATATAAGAACCCCTCTAGCTCATGAAATTTGCACTAGTGGTTACCTAGACCTAAGAGAGTGGAAACACAAGAGGGCAAACCGATTTTATGAGTGCAAGTGACATCTTCTCAAGTTCCTCCATTTGTTGGTGGTGTTGTGTGATTCCATTTGAGGTGCAATACTTGGGGCACTAAGTTCTTAAAGGTCCAAGGTTCCAACTACACTAAAAGGTATGTCATCTAACTTGTATTTCATGTTGTTTTTACTCCATTGTATGCTAGTTAGGATGATGCTTTGGAATATTGAATGTATGCATGTATAATAGAGAAAACATACATCCAATGCATCTAGGGTTGCATGTACACCATAGGAGTGTTAGAATGCTCAAAACCCATCACAAGTATGGCGGTCTGAGAAGAAGACGGGTTGGGTGATTGTTTGGGCCTTAGTGGTCATGTCAGTTGGAGTTGAATGGTGCAGACATGGATGAGTAGTTAATTTCAAGGTCTTGGGGGCCTTACTTAAGGATGATGCCTCACATGATATGATTGCGCCTCGCGATGGAGTGTCATAAGGTTGAGTCTTTTAATCGAAGGATTATCTAAGCTTTGTTGCATGTAATTGTATTCGTGAAGTAGTTAACTAAAATTAGTATAGGTCCCTCATCAGCTGATGGCAGGGTGAGCTGGTAATCCTAGGAGAGCCTAGGAAGCGCTTTAGTGCAAGTGATGCGCTGTTTAGCAAATTTTGGAGGGTATCATTATGAGGAAGTGACTTAGAGGATTCAAGATGATTATGAGAAAAGTACGGATAGGTGTGGAAGGTAGTATGGGGCCCGTACTACGGGAAGCATATGATCCGTACTCGAATCAAGGAAAGTCCCGAAAATTCTAAGGAGCTGGTTGAGGGTAGGAACATTGTTTGGCACAATGAATCTGATGCATCATTTTGGGTATTATCAGCTTTTCGGGTATGGCGGTCCGAGAAGAAGACGGGTTGGGTGATTATTTGGGCCTTAGTGGCCATGTCCGTTGGAGTCATGATGGGTTTTGAACATAACAAACAATTCTATGTGTGCATGCAACCCTAAATAATATAATCTACATTTTCTCTAATTGAACATATAACTTGAGCAACAAATAGAAAACCCTAGCATGCTCCTATTGTATTCAAAATTCACAAATAGGGTTAGAATAATTTAACCTTGATCACTATATAGTAATAGCGATTTAATTCCTTGTGTTGTTGAAGCCTTGAGAGCAAGTGTCACAAATGTCACACCTCTAATGGTTCACACCCGAACCTATATATGGAAGATGAGTGAGAAGGACGAGAGGAGATCAAAATTTCGGCTGTTACTTATAAAGAAGAGGTTTCCCGAAAATCATATGGTTATACCCTATTTATAGTGCAGTTAGGAAACCCTAGATAATCCATAATTCAAGATCATCTTAAACCGAGCAGTTATCCACTTTCCTGTTTATCTATCAAAGTCTATTCTAGAATTCGTTACCCATGAAAAAATCGTCCAACCCTTCATGGAGGGTTCTAGATTGCCTCTTTCTCAACTATTGAACAATTTCACTTTAGTCCCTGCACTTTCAATTAATTATTTTAATCCCGAAATTAATTCCAATTAATTTCTGATTAAATATTAATTAAATATTACTATTTCTAATTAATATATTATTCTCATAATATATTAACAAATTATTTATTTCAATTTATTAATCAAATAATAAATTCAACCTCTCTCTTCAAAAGTTATCATGTCAAGTTGCTAGTTTTGAGGGCAACCCAAAAGAACTGTGCTACTATCAATTTAAGTATATACCAACTATAGTTATGGGCTTAGAGACCTAATCCAACACTCTCCCATTTGGATAAGTCTAATAACTATAGTTTCCAGTATAACTTCTAAAACTGATTAGCAAATTGTAGCTCTCAAAGCTGTTGTCGAACTCTAACCTAGTCAGTTACGTGTCCTAAGACAAGCGATCAAATATTCCTCCATTCTACAAGATATCATACAGATATGAGACATGTATTATAATCAATCTCATTGTCCAAGTTTTGTTTCCCGATTTATGATTTATGACGACTGATATCAGACTACCAATTGAACACATCAACTCAGTCCAGGCTTGGCCAGGCACTTTAGAAGCCATTATCAAATCATCGAGGGGCCCACATATATCACTTTTCCCATTAGGGAAAAAAGAACGGATAAACTTCGACTCATACGCTTGCACTATTTACTCATCAAATCACACACAACAATATGTTTTATAACATCAAGTTACTGATGCGTTTATGTATTATCAATGCACAACCGACTTGTAAGCAACAACTCATATAAATCCGTTTCAAGAATATAATATATTATTATCTCAAAATTACTCGTGATAAAATCCATGAAGTAATTCTCTGAGCATGGATTAATCCAATACTCAAAATCCCTATTTTCAATGTAATCATGAACATTACATCAAAACTATTGCTATGTCTAAAACTCATTAGAAAATCTACAATCTAGTTCACCACAATCTTAATTTGGTACTTACTTCCAAAAGTACGATCGACTATGGAATTTCGAATAATCAAATTATTCAGGAAGTAAAACATGCAATGTGAAACACAATAATAACCTAACTAACTATGGTCTCAAAACCATTGAATATAAATAAAACTCTTATTATTTAATCACCATATTAATTAAACTTTACTTATTTTATAATGTTTTGAGTAGTCAACTAAACACTTGAATTAAACATCAGTCATGCCATGTTATAAACATGCATACTATGTGTCTCAATGGTCCTTCCTTTGTGAATAGATCGACTGAACACGATGCTTATTTCACAATACCAGATTCTTGTTACTATTAGAATATGTCAGAGTTCAACCTTAAATGAAATGATATTTTGTAATATCGAGGCTTCAAAGTCACAGAGACTTTGCCAACGATGTTACAAAATTTTCCATTGTACCTTTTGTTACTTAAAACAATTCTGTGGTAATGAAGTCTCAAATTCAAGGTACACACCTTGAACACCTTCCTTGCATTAATGTTTCCAACTCACATACATATTTTAATAAACAATTCCTACTATGGAAACATTTCCATATCCCCATATGACCATATATTCTGGATAAGAATCACCTCCACCTAGAATTATGTCAATATGGTCCGTCCATTATAATACCATACTTCCAACTGTCCACAGGCAACCAATCTTTAGTAAACCTCAGACTGTTCTTGACAGTTGTTTAACAACTTTAGTCACACCATGTTCTAGTCCTTTTTCGCTCTCAATGCCCTAGGCATTTGAAAAAATCAGAACAAGTGACTATTATAGCATATGACAAACGATCCTATATATGAAGCATATGTGACTCGATTCATTATGTCTTACATAAAGACCTGATATCTGATCAGTCTCTTACTATAATATTTTCCATATATCGAATTTCCTATGTTGAGTTCATATATTTCCATGACAGAGTTCTATTAAACTATACAATCTAAAACTTTAGATTCAAAACGAAGTATAAGTGCCATCTCCCTTAAGCCTTATTATAGCGAAACAATTTCCAGACTTTGCAACTTGCAAATTTGTAGATTTTGTTTCCAACAAATAGTATTTCCAACTTACAACACTTAGCATAACAGTTATGCTCCCACTAGCATAACAATTATGCTCCCACTAAATTTAATATGTACCCAGCAATCAATTGGACTTCTAGAAATCAACACTATTGACTTTCTTACTAAAGTACAGATTTCTGGTATATAATGCTTCGATAAGACTTTAGTCAGACTTCTCAAGCTTATACACCTTTCATTAGATAGCATATGTGTGTGTTTAAACCCTTTCAGAACTTATATCTATAAGTCCTAAACGTTCAAACTATACCTTGCCATTTCTCACAATTCGAACTATGAAATGGGATGTCGTAATCATATTGCGAATTTGAGAATCCAATTATCACAATTACTAACCATAATGATATTTATCAAATCTTCTAAAATGTAATAGCGAAAGTGATTCCTCATAATGTTTTTCATGAATTAGAGCGAAACCTTTTGCTTCCAAGATTTTATGGTGTATGTGTTCCCATCCATATGAATCTATCATTTCCAACCTACAATCAAAAGACAAGGTTTATGAAAAATTCAAATTCAAATTTAGCTTTCATGGACTAAACTTTACTTGTTTTTAATTTCTTGCCTTCTGGTAGCACAAGGGCCTACCAGCACTTCCATGTTGTTTAAGCAACTCACGTCCATTTATCAATGTTCTATCACTGATCAACGTGCTCTGCCTTTTGCAGTCAAATGAGAACCATAGAACTCGTAAGCATTGCCAACTCAACTGGAAGATGCATAGAAACAAGAATGTGTCAACTTAACACGATAGGTTATCAACCTCAGGGTCGTGTGCTAATGATAACTAACAGGTTTATTCTTGATTGACTCTTGAAACTCTTCAAGATCAATAAGACTCTCACTGACTTCTTGACATATAATTTTTTTTTTCTTTTAAGGAACATTCCTCGACAAGCTAAAAACAAATATTCAAAAGTTAGTGTGCATTCTCAACATGAAAAACACTCCATGGAATTGGTCTTAGTTTATCCTTTGTTTTAACTAAAACATCACAACTTCCAATTCCAAATGTGCTAGAGTAAGAAAACATTATTACTCCACATTTCATGAGGTGTTATAAACCTACTTAGTATGAAATAAGCTTCAAGATACGATGTGTAGTAACTAGATCATGGCTCTAATACTTGACTGGAAACGAAGTATGATTCTTCTATCGATTGGACCATTTCAACAATATCTTATTCCTTTTCTTAGTCAGACAATTGAACTAAGATGTTCTTCAAGGATCAATTGTAATATAGTTCCATAATCACTAAGATAATTATAAAACACGATACTAAAGTACTCTCCTTTCCTTTCAGATTGGAGAAACTTTTATCTTTCTGCCTAATAGATTCTTCTTATTCATTCTGCTACTCTTTGAACCTTTTTTGAAAATAGCATAATTGTGCTTACTCTTATAAACACAACCATGTTTATTGAAGCATCAGTAAATCAGTATGAATAAAGTTATCATCCTTTGTGACGGATCTAAACAGTCCACATCAATGTGTACTAGATCCATTAGTTCTTCACTTGACTCACTAAACACGCGATCAACGAATTAGTCATAATCTTCCAACATCAAGATTCTCATACATCACACTATTTAAATTGCATGACTCTAAGTTTCTATCCAATTGAAACTTGGGCGAAGAGAATTCCTTTTCACTTGGTCAATTATGACACTACCACAAGCGATATAACAAGAATCCAATCCACGATTAATATTTCCAATAATAGAAATGTAACCAACACTTTCATAGATGCCATTACCAGGAAATATAAAGTAAACCAACTATATAAACCAAAATTTCACTTTTATTTATAATAACCGAAATATTTGGAACTTGTTCTTACAATGAAAAATGAAAACTATGTTTCTAAACATCTCCTAAGAAATATATTAAGTTATCATAACTCCTAAGAGCAGCTTCCAAAATATGATCATCGAACCATGCGACCGAAATCCATCTCTCACGATCAGATTCAACTCACTCTTCTTAAGCTTCCTTCTTTCTCTTAGATCCTACAAAACATCAAAATGTTATCATCACATCATGTATTAAGAATATATGGACAGGAACTTATTAAATATAAAATAATGGAGTTAGATAATGGATGTACCTGAAGTGGAGTCATACGACTTGACTTTACCATCTATGAGATCTTTCAGGTAGTCAGGACGGCTTCACAACAAATACCCCTCTAATTGGCAATAGAAACATACAGACCTCTTAGGATTAGCACATGGAACTATCTCAGAATTAGCTGTTCTCTTTACCATATGGTCAAACGGTTTGACCTTGGCCGATCCCCTTCCATTGGGAAGAGAAACCTTTTCTGGACTACCATTGTTGCCATTATCAATGTCCATGGAAATTTTGGAGACAGATCCTACAAACACTTTTGCTTCACTTGTGCTATTAATCATTTCTGCTTCAACAGTGATCAACATATGTGTCAGATCAATTAGAGTCACGTCGTGGTCGCTCATATAATAGTGTTTAAGGAACTAACTATAAGACTCAAGAAGCGAAAGTAGAACCAAATCAATGGCTAGGTCCCTTGGGAAAACAACACCCAACATATCTAATCTGTCAATGCACGGTTTCATTTCCAAAACATGCGCACACACATACTTTCCATCTTGATGTTTACATGCCAACAAGGCTTGAGTAATTTCATAATTTTCAACGTGAAGAAAGCATGACTTAGGGAGAGTCACTTGAGGAGGAGGATGAAGAGTTGAAGAAGCATGACCTACATTTCCACCACTGCTCGAATAGGGGAACATACTTTCACCTTGACCAGAATGTGGAAGATCATCTTCAGAAGGTAGAGGAAAACATTTCCAGTAGAACGAGGAAGACCATTGTTGTCTGAACTTGACATCTATAATAGGAGATAACATAATTTAAGTTAGTTGATTTTGTTGGATTAATGTCTAAGTCCATAACTATAATTGGTAAGACTTGACCCGACCCGGCATGGTCCATTTGGGTTGCATGGCATCATGAATTTGGATAGACTATAATGAGAGAAACAACACTTAAGGTTGGTTAATATATTATAAGTTCTAATATATTAATAAGGTTATTTAATTAGTATTGATCAAGAATTAATTTGGAATTAATTAAGTGATCAAAAGGAGACTAATTAAATATATGGGTTGATTGTGTAAATCATTCATTCTTATATATGTGGGCTTGTGATCCAAGATTCCTTATGTTGGACTAAGTCCATGGGGTGACCCATGGATACTCCATGGAGGTTAAAATCCATGGAGCATAAGGAATGGGTAAAGTTATGAGTTACATGGTGTAACCCTAATAGCCACCATATAAAAGAATCCCATGGCTCAAGAAATCGTGCACTAATATGTGAGTGTGAGGGCTAGACGATTTCAAGGAGTGTTCAAGTTTCTCTCAAGTTATTCCAAGTGTATTTGGTGTTGTCTGAACCATTTGAGGTGTCACACTTGGGGCACTAGGCACTCAAGCTTCATGAAGACATTCTACATCAAAGAGGTATGTATTCTATCTTGTTATATTTATTATTTTGTATGCTAGATTAGGATAATACCTTGGATGTTCATAATTGTATGTATAATAGAGAAAACATAGATCCAAGGTATTTAGGGTTGCATGTACACTTAGGAGTGTTAGAATGCTCATAACCCAACAGTGGTATCAGAGCCTAGGCTTGTTTTCTTGTTATACTTGCAAAAGTAGCTGAAAAATCGAGTTGGATGCATATATTCGATTGTTTTGGCTGGAATTGGACTAGGAACATTACCCTAAGATGTTTTTGGACTTATAAACTTGTTTTTGATGTGGTAATGTTCATGCTAATCCAATTTCTAAGATAATTGTCATAATTTTAAGATTTGTATTAGTTTGTATGTTCTTGCTAATTTCTTGAAGATTGATGATTTGAATTATCTTGTTCTTATGAGGTTCTTAGATTAATAGAAAATTTGTGTGAAATAGTTGTTTTCAATCCATTTTAATCTAAGAGTTGATTCCAAAGTGTGTTTTTGTAACTTGTCCTCAAGTTATATGAAAAGTCACATTTAAGAATCATAAAACTCATAAAAGTTGGCAAAGGTTACAAAATGAAGAGTCTAGTTCTAATTAAATGGTTTTATGACTCCATAACTTGTCCTCAAGTTATGGAGGTTCAAGAGTCTCTTCATTAAATTAAAAAAAAAAGTGTAACCTTAATTAGTTTCATAAGTTACAATAAAAAAAAGTTATTTTTTTTATTAATTAGTTTAAAGTCTTCCATAACTTGTCCTCAAGTTATGGAACTTGAAGAGTTTTTTTTAATTAAAACTACTTTAAACTCATAAGTTATGGAATTAATTAGTTTTGAATAGTTTCAAAACTTGCCCTCAAGTTTTGGAATTTGAAAAGTTTTCACTTATGAATACTTTAATTCCAAGTTAGCCCTTAGAATTTTAAAAGTTAAAATTCAACCCTTATACTTTATAATATTATAAGTTAATAATATTTATATATATGTATAAGAGTAAAGTCAGTCTTACCGTTAGTAGGCCTCATTCACGAAGCCGGTCTATAAGGGGGGTATAAGGTTACTGCCTATAAAATGGCAGTTTAATGGGTGTCCACTCTCACCCACCGCTTCCTTGACTGGTGGAGGGTCGTTAGCCGAACGGGTAGGACAAGGACTATAATTGTCCTTTCATTAAAAGTATTAATGATAAATACTAATTAACTAAACTCTTATTAATACCCAATCTTAGTTACTTAGGAAAATGTGAATTTGGTGCTAACCTATGAAATTACACTTTGCACTTTGGTTAAGTCGTTAGTGGAGCGTGTGTGGTTAACCGACACACTAACCTGGACTTAACAAGGTAGGCAAAGGGTAACTTAATATTTATCATTGTATCGGTGGAGCGTGTGTGGTTAACCGGCATACTGATTAAGGGGTAAATATTAAGGGTACCAAGTATATTTGCATGGTTATTCACACCTTGTTTTGTGATCCTCGGCATCCCAGTCACAAAACCTGAAGGGCACACTCGAGATTGAAACATGTCTTTGAACAGTTCAATGAATCTCAAAGATTTAGGACTTTCAAATCCAATTAAAACCTAATAAATTATTTCGTTTTTCATGGTGGAAATTGGTGAATCGTCATTCACCTACCTTCAAATATTTTATAGCTTGGATTACGGCATCCCTCTTCTAAGTTATAAAATAGTTTGTTGGGTCCTAGCCTTAATATTTCATATTGGGTGTCATATTAAGGACTTTAAATCAACTATCTTGAATATCTCCCAAAAAGATGTCTGGTCTAGACATTTATGATCTTCCCAAATCTCTTGAAACAAGCTTTCCTAAATGAAGATGATGTCCCATGGATATCATACTTCTTTCACCTCCTCCAATTATTCTCCCTAACCCACAAGTTCCTAAAAAGTTTAAGGTCACTCAAGCCCTATTGGCAAGGCAAGGTCTAGGTGTGATCACATCTTGGAGATGTAGTCACATATTGACAAGCCGGGAGAGTTGGGTGTCAAAGTCTTGAGAAAGTTGGTGGCTCAACTACTTTCTAAGTCACATAGTGAGTTCTATTGGGAATCCTATGAAACAAACTAAGACAAGACCCTTAATGATCTAATCTATTTGATAAGATCAACTTCCTAAAACGCTATGGACATTGACAATGATGACATTGGATATCCAGTAAAGCTCTCTCTTCCCAATGGAAAGGGATCGGCCATAGTCAACTCGGTTGACCCAATGGTAAAGAGAGAGGCGAAGTCTGAGATAGTCCCATTATCAAGGGTCCATAGGTAACTATTTCCAAAGGAAGGGGCATTGGTTACGAAGCTGCCAAATTTACCTAAGGATGTTAAAGTCAATAAGTTTGGCTCTACTTCAGGTAAAGTCCATTGTCTAACTCTATTAAGTACATGCTGATTCTGATCGTGAAGATTGATTTCAATCGTATGGTTCGGTGATCAGAATTTTGGGCTATTACTTAAGAGTTATGATATTTATATTGCTTAGGAATAGATAACAACAAGGTTTTCATATGGATTGTAAGGATAAGTTTTTCCGCAAAGTTTTAAAATAAAAGAAAAAGGTTTTGATTTTATTTATTTTAAGTATCCTTACAATGGCATTTGTGAAAAGTTGTTGCTTATAAGATTCCATTGATAGCAATATTGGAAAAATGGATTTGATTCTTTCGGTTGTGGTAGTGTCTAATATTACCAAATAAGGAAAGATTCTCATCACCCAAGGTTCAATTGGACCGAAACTTGGAATCATGCAAGTTGTATAGTATGATGAATGAGAACTTTCAGCTTGGAAAATTAAGACTAATTCCTTATGTGAATAAGGAAAGGACTAAGGGATTGAGTACACATTCTTGTGCACTGGTCAAGTCCACAACAAAAGATCAAGAAGACTATTCGTCATGATTTACTTAAGTTCAGTAAATATGGTTATACTTATAAGTTTAAGTATAAGTCTGTAGCATTGGAGAAGTTTCAATGTGAGACAGAACGAATAAGAAGAATCAAAGTATGGCAGAAAGATAAAAGTTTCTCAAATCTGAAAAGATGGGAGAGTACTTTAGTATCATGTTTATGATCATCTTAATGATTAAGATACCATATCACAATTGGTCCTCTAAAGTCATCTTAGTGCATTCTTATGACTAAGAAGAGGAGTCATGAATTGTTGAAATGGTTAAATCAAAAAGATGAGTCATACTTCGTTCCAAAACAATTCTTAGAGTCATACTCCAAGATTGTAACTTGAGTGACATATCTTAAAGAGGGTTTGTTAACACTAGTCAAATGTAAGAGTAAAAGGTTATCTACTCTTGTACATTTGAAATTGGTAAGTTGTGATGTTTTGGATAAAACAGAGACCAACTTAGGCCAATTGTGTAAAGTGTTAGTCTTGATAAAGAATCCGCACTATCTCTTGAATATTTGACAAGGGAGTCTTATATGTCAAGAGGACAGTGGGAGTCTTAAAGCTCTTGAAAGTTTCAAGACTTAATCAAGAATAAAACCTAAAGTCCTTCACTAGCACACGACTTGAGGTTTATAACCTATCGTGTTGAAATTTTTGTGCCTATTCAAGTTGGCTTTGCATAGGAGTTCTGAGAGTTCTTAATTGGTTTCACAACTACTTGGAAGCAATGGCAGGCACCTGAGCTGCCAAATGGCAAGAATTTAAGATTGCACAAGTTTAATCAATATGAGTTTGGATTTGTCACTAACCTTGTCTTGTGATTATGGTTTTGACAAATTCACATGGATAAGAACACATACACTATTAAATCTAAGTGTCATAAGGTTTCTCTCCGATTCATGAAAATGATGGTGAGGAAACATTTTCACTAAGTAGATTTTAGCTAGATAGCAATTGTGATATTTGCATTCTCAAAGTCGTTAGTGGAGCGTGTGTGGTTTACCGGCACACTAACATGGACTTGTGAGAAGTGGAAAAGGTCTAAACAATTGAGACTATGATTACGGCATCCCTTTTCATAGTTCTAAAATTGTTTAGACACACATGTGAGCTATCTAAGAGAGGTGTATGATTTTGATAAAGTTTTATCAAAACAATCTAGTATCAGAAATCTGAACTTTGGTAAGAAAGTCAGCTGATTTCTGAGTACATGTCAAAGCTAGTGGGAGCATAAGTGTTATGCTAATAATCATCATGTTAGTGGGAGCATGATAATTATGACAAAGGTTTCAAGTTAGCAATGTTAATTATAGAAAACAAAAGTTTCAATTCGTGAGGTTGCAGGGGTTGAAAAAGTTGTTTTGCTATAATTAAGGGAGAGGAAATTATACTTCATTTCAATTCTAAAAGCTTAGATTGAGATTTTAATCGTATTTAATCAAGGATATATATATATATATATATATATATATATATATATATATATATATATATATATATGAATTTCATGTTGGAATGGCTCAACATAAGGAAATTCTATATATGGGTCCATTATTTGCGTTCTAAAATTCGATTATGATTACGACATCCCTTTTCATAATCTGAATTTTGAGAACTTGGCAAATTGAAATGGAAATATTATAGCAAAAGACTGGTTTAGTCTTTATGTGAGACATCATGAATCGTGTCCCATATGCTTCGGATATAGGATCGATTACATGTGCTATATTCATCCTTTCTAAAATTTTCCAAATGCCAGGGGCATTATGAAGGGAAAAGGTCTAGAATTGGATATAACTAAAATGATTAAGCAATTGTCGAGGACAATCTAAGGTTTACCAAAGATTGGTTGCTCAAGGACAGTTGGAAGTATAATGTTAATTCTGGAAGGACCATATTGACATAATCTGTAAGGAGGCAACTCTTGTTCAGAAGTGATAGTCAAAATGGAATATGGAAATGTTTCAAAGTTAGAAATTATTCAATCTGTGTAAGATTAGGAAACTTAATGAAAGAAGGATGTTTCCAAGGAGCTGATCTCCTTTGGAATGCTCTGTAATGATTGTTGTCAAGTCTTTCTGACTTCGTGCATAATCATTAAGAGGATCAATTCATATAAGTTTAGAATCTAACAGATTTCAGTAAATGGCATGAATTTGGAATTCTTGCATTTGCAGTAAGGATTTGGGACTGTGAAAAGAGGATCATTGGAGTGATGTTCAATTGATCTATTTTACAAAGTAAAGATCATAGACAAACATAGTATGCATACTTGGTGTATGGCATGACTAGTGTTTAGAAAACATAGTGTACATGCTTGGAGCATGGGACAACTATTGTTTTAAATTCAAGTATAAAGTTGATAAAACCGAAACAATGAATAATGAGTAATCAGTATGGTGATAAATAAAAGTGTTTATTTATATTCATAGGGTTTGATACCATATTTGATTCATTTATTCTTGTGTTTCCCTTTGCATGTTTTGACTTCCAGAATAACTAAGTCGCTCTTCCTGAATGATTAAGTTATTCAAACCATCCACAGTCGGTCATATGTTGGAAGTAGATATGAATCAAGACTGTCATGGGTTGGTTTGTAGAGGTCCAAGTTGGTGGACAAAGTGGTGCTACAACACTCATGAGTGGTCATAAGTTCTGAGTATTGGATTCAACCCGCGCTCATTTGAATCACTTCATGGATTTTATCACGAGTGATCATGAGACGATAATATCTTATATTCTTCAAACCTAGAGATATGAGTTGTTACTATGAGTTGGTTATACACTGATTGCACGAAAACGCATTGGTAACTCGATGTTATAAAACGTGCCTTTGTGTATGATTCAACAAGTAGTAGAACAAGCCATATGAGTCGAAGTTTATCCATTCCTTTTACCTTCGGGATAAAAGCGATATCTGTGGGCCCCTCAATGATTTAAAGATGATACATGTGAGTGCTTGGCCAAGCCAGGACTGATTTGATTTGTTCAATCAGTCAGTCATCATGAATCGGAAATCGGGAAACAACAAATGGACAGAGAGAATGATTGATAATCCATGTCTCAGTCCATATGATATCTAGAATGGAGGAATACATGATCCCTTATCTAATGGACAAGTCATTGACAAAGGTCAGAGTTCATCGACAAGGTCAAAGTTCGATAGAAGCTTTTGAGAGCTACGATTGCTGATCGGTTCCTGAAGTCATACGCAATAATAGTTTTAGACTTATCCAAGTGGGAGACTGTTGGATTAATGTCTAAGTCCATAACTATAACTGGTAAGACTTGACCCGACCCGGCATGGTCCATTTGGGTTGCATGGCATCATGCATTTGGATAGACTATAATGAGAGAAACAACACTTAAGGTTGGTTAATATATTATAAGTTCTAATATATTAATAATGTTATTTAATTAGTATTGATCAAGAATTAATTTGGAATTAATTAAGTGATCAAAAGGAGACTAATTAAATATATGGGTTGATTGTGTAAATCATTCATTCTTATATATGTGGGCTTGTGATCCAAGATTCCTTATGTTGGACTAAGTCCATGGGGTGACCCATGGATACTCCATGGAGGTTAAAATCCATGGAGCATAAGGAATGGGTAAAGTTATGAGTTACATGGTGTAACCCTAATAGCCACCATATAAAAGAATCCCATGGCTCAAGAAATCGTGCACTAATGTGTGAGTGTGAGGGCTAGACGATTTCAAGGAGTGTTCAAGTTTCTCTCAAGTTATTCCAAGTGTATTTGGTGTTGTCTGAACCATTTGAGGTGTCACACTTGGGGCACTAGGCACTCAAGCTTCATGAAGACATTCTACATCAAAGAGGTATGTATTCTATCTTGTTATATTTATTATTTTGTATGCTAGATTAGGATAACACCTTGGATGTTCATAATTGTATGTATAATAGAGAAAACATAGATCCAAGGTATTTAGGGTTTCATGTACACTTAGAAGTGTTAGAATGCTCATAACCCAACAGATTTTAACCCTTAATTATTAACCCATAAATTTAAATCAGGGCTAGGATCCATATTTTCGATTCGAACTTTGAAGAGGGATGCCGTAATCAAATTCGAATCTATTTTAGGTATGTAAAGCTTTCACCAATTTCAATCTAATGAAACTCCTAGATTTTTTTAGATTCATTGAACTATTCAAAGGCATGTTTAATCTCGATTATGCTCTCACTTTTGTGACTGGGATGATGAGGATCACAAACGAGATGTGAACAACCATGCTAGCTTGACACTCTCGATGTCATTTATCATCTCGTTTTAATGTGTCGGTTAACCACACACGCTCCATTAATCAATGATAATTTTCGAGACGCCCATTACCACCCTTAATAAGTCTCCCATTAGTGTGCCGGTTAACCACACATGCTCCACTAACGACTCATAAAGTGTAATGTGCAATTTCATGGATTAGCATACAAATTCACATTTTTCCTAAAGTAACTAAGAATGAGATTTTAGAAAATGGTTTAGTTACTTTATGTCACATTATACTTATTAATGAGAACTTATTGTCCTATCGAACCAGTTTGGCTAACAACCCTCCACAATACAAGAGAGTTATGGGTAAGAATGGATACCCAATGACGGTCATTTTACAGGCTGCTTCCTTAAATTCTCCTTATAGTATGGCTTCGTGAATGAGGAGTACTAGCGGTTCGACTGACTTTTCTTATATATATATATATATATATATATATATATATATATATATATATATATTAAACTTCCAATTATATACATAGTATAAGGTGTATTTTAAAACATTTTAAAATGTCAAGGGTTTAATCCTTTAAAAAATTAAATTTTTTTAATTTGATTAAATTTAAACCATTTTATGGATTCATTGATTATCTTTTAATTAATCACTTAATTAAATTAATAATAGGATCCATAATAATATATTTTAAACTTTTCAAAATACCAAATATTATTTGACATTAATTATTTATTTCAATTAATATCTAGATTTATTTATACACTTAAAAAATAATCATATTAATCAACAAAAACAATTAATTAAGTTAAATAATTATCTCCTAACTTGTAGGCTTTTAATTTATCATAATAGATACACCAAAATCGGATTTGGAGGATAAGAATACCAAATAATTATCATATAAAAGCAGATTAGGCAGATATGGCACAAAATTTTGGATCTGACAGCTCAACAAGTCGTGGTGAATGATCACCACGCTGTGTTGGGTCGATTTCGCAGGTTAACACACCGTGTTGGAAGAACACCACGACGTGTTTGATGAACAAAATGACGATTGTGTTTTCTTCTCCTTGTTTAAGTTCACCATATATATCAATTCAATAGAAAACTACACATACGCTCTGATATCACTGAGGGGTTATGAGCATAACAAACAATCCTATGTGTGCATGCAACCCTAAATAATTTAATCCACATTTTCTCTAATTGAACATACAACTTTAACAACAAATAGAAAACCCTAGGATGCTCCTATAATATTTGAAAATCACAAATAGGGTTAGAATAATCATACCTTGATCACTATATTATAATAGTGATTTAAATCCTTGTGTTGTTGAAGCCTTGAGAGCAAGCGTCACAAATGTCACGCCTCTAATGGTTCACACCCAACCCTAGCTATGCAAGATGATTGAGAAGGAGGAGAGGAGCTCAAAATTTTGGCTGGTACTTCTAAAGAAGACGTTGGCCGAAAATGATAGGGTTATACCCTATTTATAGTGCAGTCAGGAAACCCTAGATAAGCCATAATCCAAGATTATCTTAAACCGGACAGTTATCTACTTTTTTGTTTATCTACCAAATACTATTCTAGAACTCCTTATCCATGAAGAAATCGTCCAACCCTTCATGGAGGGTTCTAGATTGCCTCTTGCTCAACTACTGAACAATTTCACTTTAGTCCCTGCACTTTCAATTAATTCTTTTAATCCCAAAATTAATTCCAATTAATTTTTGATTAAATAATAATTAAATATTACTATTTATAATTAATATATTATTCTCATAATATATTAATCAAATAATAAATTCAACCTCTCTCTCCAAAAGTCATCCTGTCCAGTTGCTAATTTTGAGGGCAACCAAAAATGACTGTGCTACTATCACTTTAAGTATATACCAATTATAGTTATGGGCTTAGACACCTAATCCAACAGTTGAACGGTGCAAACCTGGATGTGTAGTTACTTTCAAGGTCGTGGGGGCCTTACTTGAGGATGATGCCTCATGTTTTGTGATTACACATCGCGATGGAGTGAAGGTCAGGTATTTAGAGGCAAAGTGTGTGTTAGTCCAATTATTCTTAGATGAAGAATCGGTGCTATGAATGGGCTATCAGAGTTATTGCTTGTGCATTTGCATGGGATTCTTTATGATAGAGGCGGTTATGACTGGGAAGTTTCCGAGGTCTCCATCTGAGATTCAGAATGTCTTTGAGTTGTTAGGTCTTTATCTGGGAGATTATCTTGCGTTGTGTTATACATTCCAAGAGTCAGGGATGGTATGTATATGACTGATTTGATTTGAGTGGGTTTTTTCTGCAATGTCAGTTGATGATAGTCCCAACCCAAGTGGGGGAGAACTAGGCATGCTATCTGAAATCATCAATCTGTTTGAGTTTGCGGTTTCAGAAAGAATGGGTTATAGGGATTTCCGGTCCGGATATGCGAGGCTTTGGTTCAAGATGTTGTCAAGACGGGGTGTAAAGCAAGTTGACCTTTGTTGTATGAGCTCAGGAATGCACAAGTTGTTTTCGCCGCAGGAAGTTGTTGGTCATGGAGCTCGTTGTAGCCAATGGTTCTTTTCGGTTCGCTGATGTTTAGGTCATGAACCATTTGGGTCGCTCGGGTTAAATATCAGTGTTTGAAGGATTCGCTAGTAGGGTATAGATTGCTACCTATAGTCTAAGATAAGAAGTGGTTGATCTGTCAATCAACTTCAGGGGTGGGTATATGTAGTCATGCATGAGTTTAGTTCAGTAAAAAACTTTGGATCATCAGGTCGTTGTCACTGCATTCTCGATCGCTGATTATTCTTGTTCATCGTTTGTGGCTGGAGATGATTCGAAGTTTTTGAGCTGTATAATTGGAGGTTAATGATCGTGACAACCAATCGTCATGTTCTGTTATGGTATATCATGGATTTTGGGTACGTTGTCCTGAATTGTTGGATTGTAGACTTATGGTGTATAGCAGACTCAGGTTTGTTTTGGTAGTAAGAAGAACATTGAAGTCATTATCTATCTGTTCCAGTTGTGGATCTTTTGGGTTCCTTTTCATCAGTTGGGATTGTAGAAGGATGTGGAATTGTATCAAGGGAAAGTACTTTGGGATACGACAATCTTGGTCGAGAGTAATAAAGTGCTTCACCTGGTTTGGGGTGTAAGCACCAGATATCATTTGATCATGGGATATTAGTTCAATAAGCTCAATGTGGTGGTGATTAGGTAGGAAGATTGTGGGATGGCTATCAGAATGTAGATGAATCCAAGTGAGGGGTGGTCACTTGGGGCTGCCAGGGATAGTTCCAAGCGCGAGCCACTTCAGAATTTTTGCCCATGTTAGTGTTTTGGATCGGTATATCTGGAGGGATCTCCAGGGTTCCTTGAGGTTGGGAAGAATCCAAGATAAGTCGAGATTGTAAGCGTGGAGCAGACTGCCGTTTGGCCGGCGGGGCCTTTAACGGCTAATCGGGTGGTGCGGGTAAGATATTGTTTGATTAAGGATTAACTTGGAATGCCAGTCAGCTAGAGAGTCAATTATGGTTGTGAGGGGGTTTAGAGTTAAGCAAGAAATAGTTTTTTTTGGTCAGTGATGAGCATCCGAGCAAATGATATGGATTCATGGTTAGGTTCAGGCCGAGGGTTGTGCTAGGACCTCTCTGCATGTTCATGTCTGATAAAGGCTTTGGGGTCTGAGGCACGATCCGAAAACCTAATAGATTCCGGTAGAATGGGGTTTTGAATCGCAGAGTTTTCGGTTAGTATGCAGTTGCGGGGGTGATGTAAGACTGCGTAGCAGCCATAGCATTCCCCAAGTTATTGTGCAGTTGCGGGGGTGATGTAAGACTGCAGAGCAGTCCTAGCATTCCCCAAGTTAGTGTGCAGTTGCGGGGGTAATGTAAGATTGCGGAGAAATTGTAGCATTCCCTAAGCTAGTGTGCAGTTGTGGGAGTGATGTAATATTACGAAGCAGCCGTATCATTCACTAGGTTGGTAGGTAGTGGTAACAGGGATGGAAGTCTATGACTTCGTTCATGGTATTCTCTAGGATGATTTAGATCATCACGAGGTTGGGTGAAGGGTTGTGAGTGGGCCTCAACAAACCCGGTTGAAGCGTAATGATCATACGTCTGTAATGCATTGTCTGTCCCATAATGGGTCCCATTCTTCTAGCCTTTCCCCGAATATGCTGGGTTCGGGCCAATGTGATGTGAGAACTCAATTCGGTTTGTAGCATCGATGGGGTTAAGCGGACTTGGTCATCATCGAGCATTTGTTGGTTGAGTTATCCTTCATTGCGAGTGAATGACTGATAGATTCGTGTTGGCAAATAGAACAGGACCTCCTGTATTTGTTCAGTTTGTGAGTCTGGAGCTGACTTTGTTTTCGATGAGGATTTTTCGGTACCGGTAAGTGGTCGGGGTGTATATGTTTCAGGTATCTGTAAATTTGTTCAGGACAGATAGGTTTGTGCGGTTCGGGATATGGAGTTGATTCATTGTGGAAATGGTTTGGAGTGATTTTTCCTTCCTGAGAGTCACACATGTAGTAGGGTTTTTCAGTTTCAAGCTTAGCGGTTGGACACTCGTGGGCTTCAAGCAAAGTTGTGATTCGATCTTCGTTTGGGCTTGTGATTTCCGCTATTTTGGGTCCGAGAGTAGTAAGGGTGGATGGTTATTGGAATAAGGTGACTTTCCCAATCATCTTCACGATTCAGGGAGTTCAATCAGGATCGTTTGGTTCGGCAGAAGAGATAGTAAGGAATGCTTTCGAGGACGAAATCTAATTTAAGTGGGGGAGAGTTGTAACACCCTGTTTCGGGGTGTTTCATAATTCAGGGTCGTGACCCGAAGATCAAGTATCATAAGAGTTCCGACTTTGGTAACGAGAGGTTTAGACCCATTTGGATGTGGGTAATGTAGATAGTGTGATCCAAGAGGTCGGTTTGTGCTTTGGAGTCAAATGGTGAAATGGGAAAGTGGCGTTTCAGACTATCTCTTCTGAATTATGGATTTTAGTTTGATGTGTTTTTAGTCAAAAGTAATTAGATAGGGTTGTAGAGTTCCTCAATACCTTTCCGTGGATATAAAGTTCATCGAAATCAGAGTTGAAACGAAGAAGTTATGACTGTTTGATGTTTGGACGATTTTGGGATTAAGCTTAGTATGCTGGATATACAGGGGGAATACGCTGGGCGTACTTGGGCATCCTACGTACGCTGGGCATACCAGGCGTACGCTGAGCGTACGCGATTAGTGCCCAAACCCTAATTTCATGGTTTGAGCCCTATTTAAGCTCCTTAACTCCCAAAAACCATTCCATTCTCAGCCTCCACCTCTTCAACACCGTTCCATGAAACCCTAACCCTAGTTTGAGCCTTGTGAGCTAAAAGAAGGTGTTTTTAAGTGCTTTTGAGTATTCATGGTGCACCTTGGAGAAGAAGGAACTTCTTGGATAAGTGTTGGTTGCATTGGAGCTTGTAGATCCGGATCTTGTTCACCTTGATCTATCTTCTAGAGGTATAAAGTTTGAATCTTGATGATGCATTTTTTAGATCTAGCTAGTTTTGGATGTTATGAGCGTTTGTTCATTTTAGTGCATAAAGTTTAGATCTTGAAAGTTTGTGACCTTGTTATGGATAAAGTTGGAAACTTTATCCATCTAAACAACATTGTGATTCAGATCTGAAGGTTGGAGACTTGGTCTTAATGGATTAAGTTGAAAAAGATGCATTTGTGGTCCCTTTGATACTTAAAGGCTAGATCTTGGTGGTTTGTACCATTCGAATGGATAAAGTTGGAAACTTTATCCATTATGGAGCTATTAGGATCCATAAAAATGTGATCTTGATCCTTTTATTCCTTCCATGAATGTGTCATGATGTCTTAATGGATTAAAAAGTTAAGTTTTGTCTTTTGGACCTTTTATAGACATGGAAAGTCATAAAGGTGGAAACTTTATGACTTAGAATGATGTTGTGGGACTAGATCTGAGTGTTGGTTGAAAGGACTTAAGAGATTAAGCACTAAATCTAAAAGTACCGTTTGGCCGAGTACGTCGGGCGGACCTTTGAGTATGATGCACGTACTCGTATGGGGTCCCGATTCTGGATGGTGAGTACGCCAAGCGTACGAGCTGAGTACGTTGGGCGTACTCAGCCTGAAGTTGACTTGTTGACTTTGACTTCCGTTGATCATTGACTTTTTGACAGTCAACTTGAGGGTTTTGGGTTATTACTTAAGATTTTATATGGTTCTGGTATTAGTGTATTCGCGGGTGCGAGCAATGTAGAAAAAGAGATCGTGTCGTAGTGTTTCAGGGTTCTTCGATTCAGGTGAGTCTTCTCCCGGTGCTCGTGAGTTGAAGGCACCAATGTCGGCTCACTAAATTATGTATGTACGATGCTAGTTGTCTTTGTGACTCTTGCATGTTTGTATGAGCCTGTGTGGTTGAATAGCTGTATTTGTGATGACCAACTGGTTCTAGCTGTTATTATTGTGTTATGATGTTTACATGTTACTGAGACTGCTGATAGTCTCCAAGGTTGTTGATAACCCACAGGGCGTGCTGTTAGCCCACTAGGACTGTTGATAGTTCCCAGGGTTGCTGATAACCCATAGTTGTTTATTTGTGTTGTGCTGTGTGTGGTATTTTGGGGAACTCACTAAGCTTTGTACTTGCGATTTGTGGTATTAATGTTTTAGGTTTTCTTATATTAAAGGAGGCGCACGGCTCGATTACATTGTATCAATGGGGGGACTTGTGTACTTGATAACTTTCAATGCTACTCTGGTAAATGTTTTAAGATCTTGCAGTCGTAATTTAAATAAATACTTAAAGTTTTCATCGAAAAATTTGGGTTGTAATTTTGGGGTTTTTTAATTTATATGGTGCATGTTATCGCATGTTAATCATATGTAGCCTCAAATCTCAACTAGTTATTTTTTAATCCAATGGACAAAAGGTGGTCATAAATCTATACAATATTTGTACTTCATATTTAATTCTAACTATACTTTGGATGATTACAATGCATATATGATACAATACGGCATAGTATAGTGAGTTTTGGTACCTATATACAATGTAAGGTATATTCACTTTTTCCATATATATATATATATATATATATATATATATATATATATATATATATATATATATATATATAGAAAAAGTGAATATAGCTTACATTGTATATAGGTACCAAAACTCACCATACTACGTCGTATTTTATCATATATGCATTGTAATCGTCCAAAGATCTTTAAATTCAACTCCTATCTTGATTTGCTTCCAAGATTTTTAAAAATTTCACCATTATCTTCCTCTTACATAATTTTTATTTGCAACTATCATATATATATATATATATATATATATATATATATATATATATATATATATATATATTCTAATAGATGTACATTAGAAATATGTGATGTAACATGAAGATAATATTAAAATTTCAAAAATATTGAAAATAAATCAACTTAGGGGTTGAAGTTTAAGAAGATTATAATGCATATATGATACAAACGACCTAGTATGGTGAGTTTCTATACATAAGTTCAGATACTTTGAAGGTATATTCACTTTTCCTATATATATATATATATATATATATATATATATATATATATATATATATATATATATATATATATATATATATATAATCAAGTTCAACAACGAACTCCATTTTGTGGAGCGAACCGACGAACTGATATGAGTTTCATTTAATTTTTCGATTACGTCCAAAATCTTACCTAAAAACCACAACCTCCAATTTTTACATAAACCAATAACATACATAACGATTATAATCATGAAATTTGGCCAATTTGCACTGAAAGCAAAACAATAGGAGAAAAAGCAGTTCATCAATCAAATGCATAAGATTTTTTGAAAATATTACTTTTAAAATAACGGTGCATGTTCTAATGTGTGCAGTTCTCATCACCTCCACCATCTGCTTCCTTAACTGTGGTTCCACACATGTTCCCTACCCCTCAATACCGGACCTATTTACGGTGACAACTCTTACAAAATCTAGTGCAACAATCAATGTAAATTAAAAATGCATATTTAAGATATAGCTAATGAGGTTTGAGGTTTGACAAAAGCAACAACCCCATATTTGATGCTAGTTTTTAATCTTAGTGATTTTGGGTTGGTGTTTTGTTGGTTTAATTTTCATATGAAATTTCATTGGGATTTGGCTATTTTGAGTGTTTATTATTAATCTTTTTGTTGGTAATTTGGTAAAACAGTTGGTGGCTACACTTAACAGTTATTCTGTAGATATATGTGATAGAATTAAGCCCTCAACATAAGGTGATATCAAGCAGTCATCGAGTTTGTTACAAAAAAGAGGAAATGAGCTTATTGAAACATATATATCAAGGTCATTTTTTTTCATTTATGTCGACCACTTTCTTACACCTTCCATTTCAATTATATTTTAGTTATTTGAAAATTTTGTTTTTCATCAGAACTGGCCGATCTTTGCAATCTGCTAAGTTCATGTGTCTGAGAAATATTTATGCCATGAAACACTTATTTTTGTATCCTTTGAAAATTTTAATGTATGTTTTTTTCTTTTTTAAGTATTTCATTCATTATTATTGTTTTATTTGACATTTTTTTATAAACATCTACAGTCTACTTGAATATACAAGTGCTAGAGTTGTTTTCAACGAAGTAAAACGGATGAGGTTTGCTTCAATGTTCTTAATCTTATCTTCCATTAGAATAAACACCCTTATACCCTTATAAATTCCATTGTTCTCCTCTTTTGACATAAATAACCATATATCTTTACCTCCAAAAATGAATTTACTAGCCTCTTGTTTCTTCCTTCTATTTCATTTTTCGATTTAAATGGAGTAGAACTTGATTGCCCCAGTGCAAAGTTGAACCCATTTACTTGATACCTTCCATTCACGTTCTGCTTAAATGTATCTCCCCTATTTGCTCGAATTCTACTTTTAGATCCAGAATTTTGGGAGTTTTTCCCATTAGACCCCTGCCCATTATTATGAAAATTCGCCTATTGTTACTCTTTATTCTTCTTTCCCACTAATTGGAACCCATCAACATCCACTGTGACTTCTTTTGGAACCCATCGCCAATTAGCATTACCTTCCAAAATTTTATTCTCTTAACTAGTTTTAGCAATAAGAGAAACAAAACTTCTATTTTCATGTATATATTCATATTAATATGCATCATATGCGTATGCATCATATGCATATGCATCATATTCATATGCATCATATATCTATGCATCATATGAATATGATGCATATGCATTTGAATCATATGCATATGTATCATATGCATATGTATCATATGCATATGTATACATTCATGTGTATTTACATATGTATACATTTATAGGCATATATGGTACTCATATTCATATCCATCATATGTATACATATATATTTATATGCATATATGCATATGTATACATCTATATGCATATATGCATATGTATACAGGTATATGCATATGCATCATATGTATATGCATATATGCATATTATCTTGGATATGCACATGTATATATTTATTTGTGTATATGCATATTAATATATGCATATATGCATATTAATATGCATCATATGTGTATGCATACAATTATATGCATAAATGCATATTAATATGTATCTACATATGCATCTTTTACATATGTATACATTTATATTAATATGTATATGCATCATATCAATATGCTTACATTTATATGAATATATGTCATATGCATATGTATGCATCATATACATAGACAATTGTATGTATGTATATGCATATGCATATTAATATGCATATGTATACATTTATATGCATATATACATCATAGTGTGCATCATATACATATGTATACATTTATCTGCATATACGCATATTAATATGCATATCCATATGCATCATATGGATATGTATATATTTATATGCATATGTATATGCATGATATGAATATGTATACATTTATATGCATATATGTATATTAATATGCATATGCATAATAATGGTGATGTAAATTACAGTAATGGCCATGGCCATGTTGATACTTCAGAAGATGAAAATGAAGATCTTATTGTAGATTTTTTTTAATGAGGATAGTCAACTACCAACTTATATTTCTAAGCCCAAACATTCAAAAAATCACTCTTTATCTTTAAGCCCTGAAGATATTGGAGCACACACAGGGTCATCACTATGCGGTCTATGGTGAAATATTTTTCTGAAATATTAATGAAAAAAGTGTTTTCAGTGTACTCAACTTGTGACGTCCCCCATTTTTCATAACCAATTAAAATATTTTCTTTACACTTTATAAATTTTGATGCGAAAATTCCCAGTTAAACAAAACATTTTTGATATAACAAAACTTATTTCATTTATTTAAAATGTCAAGGATATCATCGTTCATATCCAAACATACATTACAATGTAAATATTAAAGGTCCTGAAACTACTTATTTATATGCACATCTCTTTATTCCATTCAGCATTCTGGGCAGACTTCGACAGCCTTACATCTGCTACTTGTGATGCATAAAATGAGTGGGTTAGGTTTAGGAAAACTTTGTGAGATGCATAGGGTTTTCAATCCCATAATAATTTAATGATAATAAATGATATCATTTCTTACAAACAATGTTATCAGATAATATAATATAAATCTGACCTAAGACCAACTATCCAACCCAAGCGATCCTCACCGATCCTAAAGCACAATTATCTGGAGGAATCCCCCAACTTGATGAATCGTTTGAGCAACTGTTTGACTACACTTCTAGGAGATTCCTTGGCCAGTGTACGTCATATAAAGGTAACCAATGTTCATAGATTTGATAAATATGGCATCCCACTTTATCTACGTCCATAGGTTATAAGTCCATGCTAGCATAGTAATTCACTAGACCGCCTAGAATAGTCAAGTGTTGTCATATACTCTGGTCGATGACCCAGACATACTTGCTAGTTGTCTGATTTGGACACACCATCTCCAGTCATCCCCGAAAGATGAGGAATTCGACACTCCGCTATCGGGCAGAGCTTCGCCTTACACCTTTTTTAGAAGACCTATATGTACATAACACTAAGTGTTAGTATAATTATATACTTCATGGAACTATTATCCTAAGGGTTTAGATTCCTCAATAATTCCAATGAATAGTGAAAGTACTATCAGATAAGGATCACCCAGGTAGGAAAGTTGGGAGGTAGGACCATTTCGGGATATAGCCTTTCTAAAATCCAACAACCAAGCCGACATGACCATTCTAGAAACCTATCATGTAAGTAGATCAATCAATATAACGATTTTGAATCACTGATAAATCTTAATTATAAGTCCCTAGTAAAAACTTATAATATAATAATAAATTACACAGAAGCATAGTACGTGTATCTTGCTTACAGAGTGCTCTTGACGAAAACTGGGAACTAAGTGGGAAAAATACTGACTCGGGAGCTTCTACTCGAAGGTTACAACTAGCTAAGCACTCAGGGATGTCGCAAGGCTTCTCCGCAGACTAAACTAAAGGAAAATGGTCTAAATGTCATAGAATATCGAGAGAGAAAGTTTGTAGGGCTGAGGGATTTGGACTTGAGGCTGAATGCTATTTATAGGATGGAGAATTGGCTTGTGCGTCGTGCACATACCAGGTGTATGTCGTGCACCTGACCTGGTCGGCCTCTCGGCGCCTTACACGTGTTTAAATATGAATGGGGCTGTGTGGCGGCTTCTAGAATGCTTTGCACGTTGCGTGTATGTGTCGTTTTTAAGATTTTCAAAATTGTGTACCTCCTTCATACGAGCTCCGTTTTTGACGTTCTTTATATTCCTAGAAATCTCTCGACGAGATCTACAACTTTCCTCTAGACTCCATCGGTTATTTTGACTTTTTTTCACACAGGCTTAGACTGTTAAAGCCTATATACAATGCATAACTTTCTCATCCGGAATCCATTTTCGACTGTCCTTATATAATTGGGCTCATATTAATAAGATCTTCAACTCCCGTTAAAATTGTTTCTTCTAACAATCAACCGATCTAAATATCAATTTCTATGGTCGTACTACTACGTTGAAACTTCGAAAAATCATAACTTTCTCTTATAAAGTAAGATTTGGACATTCTTTGTATACATGCTCTCGACTTAACGACTACTAAGACTTTCATTTAGATCACTTAGGCTAGGAAGTAATTTATCAAAAATTCCCTTTTTACGATAGGCAGAGCCATGCCGATTTAATCACGAAACTTTGAAGAAGCATAACTTCTTCGTTTTAGGTTGAATTTGAACGTTCCTTATTATGTATACTATAACTAGGTTAAAATTATTTGTCATAAATAATCTTTTATTTTCGACACATATTTTAATCTTATTTTATTTTATTATTAAATAATTATATTATTCACATAAAATATCATATAGAACATATAGTCACATAAATGTATGAATAATCCTTTCTTATTCATTCATATAAAGATTAAAATAGTTGACCAATGTGATTACAGACTATGACTAATCTATAAAAAACGCATGCATTACAATTATCTCCCCCTTAGGATGTTTCCGTCCTGAAATCAGACATCAGCAAACTGATGAGGATAACAACTCTTCATTTTGATTTCTGTTTCCTAGGTGAGGTTTGGCCCTATCGTGTGATTCCATCACACTAGCACTAACTCAATCATCTTATGTTGTAATTTCTTCTTCTTACGATTAAAGATTGCTTCAGGATCTTCAACCAGCCTTCGATCTTCATCAATCCTTAACTCTGAAAGTGGGAGCACATCAACTTCTTCTCCTAATAACTTCCTCAAATAAAAAACGTGAAAGGTATTATGCATACCTTGTAGTTCGTTGGGCAATTCAGGCTTGTATGCTTGGTTCCGTATCCTTTTAAGTACCTTGAATGGTCCTATAAAACAAGGACTTAACTTTCCATGCTTTTCGAATATAATAAGTCCCTTCCATGGTAAGACTTTTAATAACACTTGATCACCCACACCAAATGTTATTGGTTCTCGCTTTTGTCGACGTAGATGTTCTAACGACTTTGAGCAACTAACATCCTTTACCTGATGACTTTTAGCTTCTCAGGGGTCTGGTGTACTAACTCAGGACTGTAAAGTGTTTCTCTCTAGCTTCCAACAAACATGATAGCCTACGACACTTTCTTCAGTACAGTGCTTCATAAGGAGGCATCTTGAAGCTGGAGTGATAACTATTGTTGTAGAGAAATTCGGCCAGTGATTTGTGGTCATCCCAGCTACCAGGAAACTCTAAGGATGTAGCTCCCTATTTCTCATTAGTAATTTTAAAAAAGATTTTGTTAATTTATAAAAATAATTATATGAATATGGATTTATATTCTAAAGAATTATATCGATGAATTCTCAAATAAAAGACATTTGATAAGTTGGAAGTGGTTAAATAATAAATAAAGAAAATAAAATAATAAAATAAAATAAAATAAAATGATGATAATAGTAATAAAGTAAATTTATTAATTAAATAAGTGGATAATTCAAGATAATATAAAACCATTGAAAGTAATAGCATTCAAGAATCAATAATGAAAAGTATTAAGGGATTACGGGCTAAAAGTGTCAAAACCAAAACTGTCCTTTGTCAAGAAAATTGTTTTTGGGGTAGAAACTGTCATTATGGGAAAGTTGAGGGTAGAAATTGAAAATTATGGGATTTTTAAGCTAGGATCGGCCTTATGAAGAGGGGGCCATTTTTCCTTGCTTGGGCTTCACTTAATCCATGAATTTAAGCCATAAAACCTAACCTTAATTGCCCAAAGTCCATTGTGTTCGTGTATGCGTGGTTTCCTTTTCTTTGGCCACAAGAGATCGAGGGAGAGCGAAAGAGCGGGAATGATCATCGGGAGGGAAGGCAGGCTTCAAGCTTCATTTCAGCTATGTGTAAATCGATTTCCAGCCAATAAAATCATAAAGATAGAGGGTTACGTGAGTGAGAAAGAGATGTAAAGGTTGAACTTCGAGAGCATAATATGCATGTCACAAAACGGGACAAATGATGGATTTAGATCTTTGTTTTTAAAATTCTCCCTAGCCTATTTCGTAAACTATAAGTAAGGCCACGTTTCTAGAGTTTTTCGAGGAAAAATGATAGAGAAAATCCTCAAAGAGACGACGAGAGAGACGACCTATCCAGAGAGATGTTAGGCAAGAAAAAGAAAAGTAAAAGAAAAGAGGATTGCTTTGACACAAAGTTTTCTCGTGGAATCTATAATTCCACACATCCTAAGTAAAAATGTTTCTCCTTTGTATTCTTCTAAAAATATACTCATATGTGTTGCTCTTTATGTCTTAATGGGTTGAGCCATACCCTAGACAAAGTTATGATTTTATGTAAAAGGTCCTAGTTTCAAGCCTCTATTTAGACAAACCATTAAGTCACTAAGTCAATGTAATTAACATATATTAAGAGCTTCTTATATGACCTTTTAATCTACAAAAATTTCTAAACTTAAATCTAAACCATTAAGTCCTTAATAAAACACCAAAAGTGACTTAAAAGATAAAATGACATGTTCTTCCAATTCTGCCCTTCAACTTCTAAAATCCGTTCAATGCAATCCGAACACCCAAAAATCATGAGACTTACTTTTATGTAAAGCTTAGTGTGTCTGGTTTCCTCAAACTTTGAATCACTTTTCCAAATTCTAAATCCTTGAAGGGTAAAATGGTCAATCTTCTCATAATGGTGTGTGCTGTCACAGATTTCATGCATTGTCTTCTAAAATTCGAAATAAATTCCTCAGAACTCCAAATACAAAAATTCCAAATCATTTAGATAGATATGGATGTCTAGTTTCGTCCATATTAAGGACTTGGTTTAATTGATAGTATATATGTACAGGTTATTCAAAGAGTGCAGAGTGGTCCAGAAATCAACTCATATTTTACATCAACTTGTGATGTGCATAATTCATTCTACAAAGCTTTAATTCATAAAAAAATCAGAAGATATGGTAAGGGTATAATGTCTAATATACCATTAATTTTCCTAAGATTTAAATCTTAAACCTCCTAGAGTAAAAGTTACCACCTTTGCATGTGAATCCAGAAAGTAACAGTTCGAAATGGCTAACTTGTAAATTTAATATAAAATCAACAAAGAATCATTAGGACGAGATCCTTATATTTTCGAAAAACCAAGAGAGGGAAATATATGAATATATTTTTATCAAAACCTAATGATTAATTTAAAGTTACGAAATCAGGTCTCGAAAAGAACACTATAATCAAAAGAAAGTTAAAAGTAATACAAATATAAGAATATTAAAGTATAGTTATGAAGCACATGTTAAGTAAGTGTTATAATTGTGGTGTAGGTGTTCAAAAAGAAGGAATTTCACTTGTCTATTGCATCTAGAGTATTTCAGGTTACCAAGAGAGGTGAGTTACACTAACTCTCCTATTATATAGGCATTACTTGTTTCATGTTGTTGTTGACGGATACCCTAATTCGGTAGAGTGAACAAGGTAAGGTAGAATGTGGTTTGTCCTCTAGTGAGGCAAGTTGCACTCTTATCTCTTATTCCCTATTAGGGAGTAACGGGGTAGTTCCCGGAAGGGGAAACTAGGTTATGGTTGGTACTATCAATATGTGCTAGGAATATTTATGTTTATGTCTTATGTTTTTATGTGAAATGTCATGCTTTGTGTAAGTAAGTGATATAGATAGCGGTAGAGTAATGTGTATGCTCACCAAGCGTTACGCTTACCCGTTGTTATTTAACATTTGCAGGATCTCCAAGTTTTACTAAAGGAAAGAGATCGGTGTGACTGCAAGCGACATTCTCTCGAAGACTTATATGAATAATAAATGTCATGTATTTAAAGCTGGGATGTTTTTGCTTCCGCTAATGTTTCTTTTGAAATAATATTTTCTTTAGTATGGTTGGATGTTTTTAATAACCTTATTTGCATTTTTCAAAGAGTAACGACTAGTTTTGTTTTACTAATATTTAATATCATGTTTTATAAAAAAAAATTGTGTCGCTACAAGTTGGTATCAGAGCATGGTTTGAGGGATTTAGACATGCACTATTGTGTTTAAACTCAAACCAAGCCTCAAAAATTTACAAAAAGTTTCAAAACAAGAATTTAAAAAGTCAAAATTTTTAAAAGTTAAAGTTTGAAAAAGAAAAGAGAATGTGAAGCGTGCAGTCATTCGGAGCTCAACATATAGTGAGCCACTTACTCACAATAAGTCTTATGTAAAACTATTAAGATGTATGTAATGTTTATATGTTGGAAAGTGTTAAGATATATGTAATGTATATATGCTAGAATTTCCTATTAGAATGCTTATGTGTTTATGATGCATATATGCGTATGATGTTTATGTGCTTATATGCTTTATATGTGCCTTATGTGAAGTATGTGTTTTAGTAGTACTCAATTGACTCTTTAAGGTGGCATATATCTTGAATGCCATGATTGTATACATCTAGGATCATGTAGGTTTAGAGAACTAATTTGGCCTTACTTCCTGTTCCTTGTTTGGTTGTGGTTTTAGGGTATAATCAACTTCTCAAAGACTTATATTGGTTCAAGGGTATGCATCGTCAAGCATCCATGGTGCACGCTTGCCTATAGGAGAAAACTTGAGATAATATAAAATGATAGAGTAGGAATGTATACTCATGATGAGCAAGAATAGTAAAACGATAAATAAGTAGCTATGTATTGGACCCATCATGTAGATACGGAAGTTTCGTGTGATCTCTAGGAACAAGTATCCGTCGGTGTGAAATGTAGTAGGGGCCCATACTATGTGAAGCACATGACCGATATTTGAGTCAGGAAGACTCACGAAAGCCTGTAGGACTGATGAGTTACTGTAAAAGAAAGTATATGAATGGTTCCAATAATAAAAGTAAATGTACGAATGGTCTAAGTAATAAAAGAAAATGTATGAATGATTCAAGTAATAAAAGTAAATGTATGAATGATCCAAGTAATAGAAGTAAGAGAATAAATGATGTAAGTATCAAAGGTAAACATATGGAAGATCAAAGTATTAATGTTATTATACCCTCGAACTACGTCTTAAAAAAATAATGAATACTTGAGGAAGACCATCAAACGAATCTGGGGTTCCGAGACACCAAATTTTAGAGGACTAGTTGCGAGTAAGGTTCGTGAAGCTATCCAAGAGATGTTTCTGGGACTGTTTACGCAGCTCAAAGCTATGATGGAAGAATTAGATTATAAGAAAAACAGTTTCTACAATGCAGAATGATAGAAGCCTGAGTCGTGGATCATCAAGTGGATGGAGTTATTAAGGCCTCTTGGCGTGCAATCCACTACTTTTTTCATAAGAAGAAAGATTCGTTAGTAAGAAGTTGATGACTAGCTCACATTTAGGGTGCCTTTCTCACCAGTTTTTGTCCTACCAAGGCAAAGATATTTATAGCTATGATCTTGTTACGAGATGGAGCATGAGATATTGGTGGGGACTGAAGAAGAAGTCTCGTACTGATGAAAGAGTGGCAACTATAACTAGGGAAGAATTCACAGGGATGTTCAGAAAGGATTATATTCCATTGGTAGAGATCAACAAAATAGCAAAGACGTTCCTGGTGAAGAAACAAACTACAAAATTGGTGAATGATATCACCAATAAATGTCTTGAAAAAGCACTCTTTTGCTCGGATTTTGTCGCTACTGAGGACATGAAGATACTTCACCACACAGAAATGTAAGGGTGGATATCCAAGAGTCATTATTACTACAAGGTGCAAGACTCTCAATAAGATGATAGATATAGCTTGTGTTAAGGAAGGCTTGATATGGAGTCATAGCTAGGAAAATGGAATCAAACACAGTGTCTAACATCATTGGTGATAGTCGAGGAGTTCGATGTTTGGTTATTTCAGTACTGGTAGATGGTATAAGGCTGCCTAAGTTCCTGTTAGATCATGGGTAATGAAGATATATTCAGATTGTTGACAACTTGGTTGACCAATTATGGGGAGCAACCTAGTTCTCCAAACATTATGTTTGAACAAGTTACCATCGAGTAGATGAAGGATAGAGAGGGAGATGTACACAAGACCATGTTAAAAATCAAATTTGGACACTATTAGCTCATTGTGATACCATTCAGACTTATGAATGCACCAATAACATTCATGAATATGTTGAACCATGTGACCGAAATGAAGGTCTACTATGTGTCATGGGAAGAGTATGAATGATATCTGTGAGCAGTATAGAGAATGCTAAGGAGGAAGAAGTCATAAGCTATAATTTATAGTGTGAGATCTAAAAGCATAATGGGGACCTAGGAAAAGCAGATACAATGATGAAGTGGATTTTCCCGAAAGCATCCACAAATTACAAAAATTTCCTTGGCCTTATTGCGTACTATTAGAGAATTTATCTAGGTTCTTCCTAAGGTTAAAAGATTTTTAAAGTAGTTTTAAGAGAGGATTGTATTTTCTTGAAAAGGAAGGTTTAAAATTTAGGTAAAGGTTGTGATGAGGATCCCTTTATATATTGTTGTCTAATTATTCTTAGGGATTTAGAGCATAGCCCAAGAACCTGGTTGAGTTTTATAAGCTACTAGAAGGAAATATCAAGCGAGATGATGAACAATAAACAGCTTTAACAATACTGGAAAAAAATTAAGAGAAGTTTCAACCTTGCCATTTCTTGAAAGGATCGATAACATGACCAATTACTATGATCGACTCATCATGGACTAGGTTGTATGTTGAAGTAAGAAGAAGAGAGGTTTTTATGCCTAAAGGCTGATGAGACCACATGGGTTAGTTTTATGATCCATAACTTAAATTGACAGTTATTCACTCTAAAAGATTTGAAGGCACTATCTTAACGAGATAGAATGTACAACATATGTTGACAGCAAGAGCCTTCAATACCTCATGGACTACCAAGACCTAGTATGAGGTGACAAATATAGCGAGATCTGAATATATATAATGACTAAGGGATACTTTGTCACCTAGACAAAGCTAACATCATAACATATGCTATGAGCTGGAGCAGAGTGTGTAATAATTCTAACTTTATACATGATGATGATAGTGTTTATAGAACTCTTTGATAGGATCAGGAAGGCTGGATATTAGTCTGTACAGATCAAGAACCAAGATGAGGAGCCGATCAAGGGATAAATTTTCAATATTGTTAGAGATAACCATGAATTATGGTCTCGATACAACCATATTTGAATTCCATTCGCCACTAGGACCAGATAAATCCTGTCGGATGAAGATCCAAAGTCATAGTGTTTTCTGAGAATGAAGAGAAACGTGGATAACTATGCAAAAAAATGTCCAAACAGTCAAAGGTTTAACATCATAAACTTCATGGTGAACAACAATTGATATGAACATTTGTTTTGAAGTAAGGACTTATAGCCAGAGATGTAATCATAAAGGTTACCTTGAAACCATAAGTAAGAATATGGACTACTAGTAAAGTATGTAAATTGATCAGTAATACTCGCTTCCTGACAATGTGAGAGAGGTTCTCACAGGAAGGCTAGCAGACAGTTATGTCAGGAAAGGTGGTACTCAGGAACAAGGTGCTAATATATAGTTATTCAAGTAAAAAATGCACGATTAATATGATGATTGTGGAAGAAGTTCTGTAACAATAAGAATGTTAAATGTTGGTTCAAGTAGTATACTGCTTTTAGATAGATAGACGTGTAGTAGAATGTTTCAGACGACATGTGGCGATCATGTGTCTTGGACCTTGATGTAGTTGGGTCAATTAAATTTCTAAGTAGAGTTACAGTATGATAATAGGTCGTTATCAGCATGCAGGTTTACAAGATGTAGTACAGAATAAAACGAAAGACCTTTATATGTCGAGAAGAGTAAGTCAGTCAGTGTTAGATGAAGGAAAGTACGATTTAACGTGATAAATCATGATTTAGAAAAGTTAAAGTTAAAGATCAAGGTAATCCAAGTGACATTATGAGGGTGTGAAAAAAGTTAAACGTATGAGAATGCTCAAAGCAATAATAAAGTGTGAGCTTAAGCTTATAAATTGAGCAAGAGGCAGATGACTATTGTTACGGGTTTAAGTACACCAGAAATAATGGAAGGATTTACCACAAATAAAATTTGAGGTTAAGGAAAATAAATTGAGTAAACGTATAAGTATAAGGAGCCATAGAGAGATGTGCATTGAGGTTTTAGTTTGCGTCTAAGATAGTTTAAGGACTAGTAACTTCGAGGAGAAAATTCTTTTAAGTGTGGAAGAGTTGTAGCGCCTATTTCACATTAGTAATTTCAAAAACGATTTTGTTAATTTATAGTAATAATTATCTGAATAAGGATTTATATTCTAAAGAATTACATCAGTGAATGCTCAAATAAAAGACATTTGATAAATTGGAAGTGGTTAAATGATACATAAAGAAAATAAAATAAAATAAAATAAAAACAAAATTGCAAAAATGGTCCCTGTGGTATGTATTTTTTCTAAGGTTTAGTCCAAATCTCGACTTTTTTGGCTTCATAGTCCTTTTGGCCTAGTTTGTACTTGGAAATGGTCCCTCCGAATATTAAAATGACTATTATACCCTTTTATTTTTATTTTTACATTTTTTAATATCTATTTTAACAATTTAATAATTAAAACAACAGAATGGGCCCACACATCTCTCTCTCTCTCTCTCTCTCTCTCTACCCAAAAGATGTTGTTCCTCCTATTCATCTTCAAAACAATTTCTTTTTCAAAATCCAAACCCAAAATTAAATCCAGAACTTGCATCATAGATCAAAAATTTTAAATAAATTTAAAACTTGAATCGTTTCCATTCAAACTACTGAATTGTGTTATACAACCTTGGTGGTTGACTTCTGATTAGTTTCCGATGGAGATTAACACCTGATAAGTTTTCCACTTTTGAAGATAAACTTCTAATACAAATGATTATTGATATGAAGGAGGTATAGCAATGGCTTTTCGAGTATTGGGTAAACCGCATGAAATCGAGAATTGGCTCAATGATTAATTGTCTATGTTTGAATTGATTGTAGATGGGTATGACACATAAAAAAAATCATTTCTGAGGCACTTCAAAAACCCTTATTCAAGAACCCAAAATCTTGACAATAAATCGAAAACCCAAAAACACACGTAGTAATGAACACGTACATGCAATGGTATCGAATGACGATGATGATGGTCCAGTAGGTTTCAAAAACAAGTCTTAGAAATGGATCTCGTTCACCATATGCCTCGCCCCAACCAACAACAATGGTTGTTAAGAAGGATTTCTTCAACTAGGTTTACAAACCCAAAGCTTGAAGCCCCTTGACATAGCGTGAGACCTAGGAAGAAGGAGACAACAGCCATGCGGTTGCTGCCGACTCTGTGATGGTGAAACCGTCGGTGGAGGCGTAGAACGACTGCCGACTTTGCACCATCCACCATCATTGCATCAATTTTCCACATTAACAAATGATAAATCCAACTACAAGCATTATCAACGAGAAATTAGAAATTTAGATAGGGAAAATTGTACTTCAAATGACATCGTCTGATATCCCCAAAAATCGATCGTCTATTTAGGTTAATAACATTAAAAAAAGAAGAAGATAAACCTGTAATGGCATCTTAAAGTCAGATTCGTCGGAGGACGGTGTTGTTGAAGGAGACAACTTCATCAAATCTAGGTTACACGTTGTGGCTCCAATGAAGGTGTTTTGGTAGTTCTGATATCTAGATTTAGATCCAAGTACCGAAATCGGGTGTAGCTTTTCTTGTTTGTATTTAAGCTTCGAAGATCTGAGTTTATTCCTACAGAAATAGGATTAAAATTCAAATAGATGTGTTTTCCTGTTCTTACAACACGCTTTAGAAATGAAGAACAAGTTTTTGGAGACGAACAGGTTTTAAGAGATAGAGAGAGATATGAGCCCAAATTAATTATTTATTTTGTTATTCATTTAAATTAAATAGAATGAAATATATCAGAACAATATTACAGTCATTTTAGTTTACCGAGGGACCAAAATTACAAACAAACATGGTCAAAGGACCATGAAACGAAAAAAGTCGAAGTTTAGACCAAAACTCAGAAAAAATGTATATCACAAGGACCATTTTTTGCAGTTTTGTCTATAAACTATTTTTTGAACCTTACTCAAAGAAAACATAAAATCACAAGGACCAATTCTGCAGTTTTGTCTATAAACTATTTTTTTTGACCTTACTCAAAGAAATCATAAAACCACAAGGACCATTTCTACAGTTTTGTGATATATATATATATATATATATATATATATATATATATATATATATATATATATATATATATATATATATATATATATATATCAAAAAAGCGAAAGGACCTGAATTGTAAGGGTAGAAATGTAAACGGAAAATGGAATTAATTGATCCCCGTTTGAAAATCTTAAGCTCCTGCGACACCATGCGCCGAATTCACAAGCATAAGGAGCTATATCAATGACACCTATCCCGACGACAAAAGTCATCGCTACAAGTAGGGCTATGCCGACGACATGTCGTCGCCGTAGCATTTACCAAGTTTGACCAAATTTGTTTAATCAGATATAGAATATTTGTGCCGAAAAGATGTCATTGCCACTAATTCGGCGGGAACGATGAAATTATTCGCGGTCTTCTGAAAACCTATGTCAACGACATGTCATCGGTATAGGTTACGACAAATCTAATTTTCATTTATTTTTATTCCATGGTGCAGAAAATCAAAACGATGTAGTTTCTTGGAAGCTATCCCGATGACTCGTCGTCAGCATACCACATAGCGATCCGCGTGAAATATCTATCCTGACAACTTGTCGTCGGTACAACTTTTTAATTTTTTTTTGTTTCAGCAAAAACAGGAACGACATCGTTTTTGTAGACCCTGTACCGACGACTTGTCGTCGTCATAGGGTTTTACCCTAACAGATCTTAGTTCATCATTCATATGCATCAGACGACGGCACCCACTTTCTCTCTCGACGAAAATCGCAATTGGCCACTCCTTCACCGGGGACGAGCAACACGTACACTCTTGGTCAACCTTTTTACTCCGAATTTGTTCTTTGCTAGTGTCTGCTCAAGCTTTTTACCCCCAAATTTGGGTTTTTTTTTTCTGGTTACAGTCGTTCACCAACGTCCGCCGTTCACCGTCGTCGGTCCTTAACCACCTTGTCCTTCCCTACCAGAGACTCCACTCTCCTTTCGACATCTCTCCTTCATCGCCACAGCAGGTAAGAATTTGGGTTTTTTTTTTCTCATTTTATGTCTTATATGATTTTGTGTATTTCTAGTGACCACCAGCCACCACCAAAGGACCACCATCAAATCCGACCACCAGAATCCGGACATCAGAGCAAGAAGAACAGAACATGTTTTTTTTTGTTTTTTTTGTTTTTGTTTTTTTTTCCAGTTTTCTATATTTTTTTTTTTGAAATTGAAATTGCATGTATAAGTTTATATGAAATTGAAATTGGTCCTTGTATGATTGTATGATTGTGTTACTTGTTTGGTCTTTGTATGATTGTGTTATTTGTTTAGGTTTATATGAAATTGAAATTGTATGTATAAAATGTTAATTTACTTTCTTAGGTTTATATGAAATTGAACTTGTGTATAAAATGTTATATGAAACTGAAATTGTTTAAGTGTATATGAAATTGAAGTTGTATGTATAAAATGTTAATTTACCTGTTTAGGTTTATATGAAATTGAAATTGTATGTATAAAATGTGAAATATGTATGATTGTGCTACTTGTTTTGGTTGATATGAAATTGTATTTATAAAATGTAAAATATGTACAGGACCCATACACGTAGCAAGGAAGTCACAACCCCTAGGGTTTAGTTGGGAGTTGGTTCCTTGTCATTTATGCGGATTATCTGATATCTTCATAATGTATTTTCAGTATGGTGGTTACGAGGCGTTTTGTGATTGGATCCGGATAAGGATCAGGGCAGGGCGGTCAGGGTGCCCCGACAGCACCCGAGACTATCGACCAGGATAGGCCAGCGTTGACAGAGGATCGTGTCAGGGAGATCATCCGCGAGGAGGTGGTCGAGATTGTCCGGGGTCAGATTCCGGAGATGTTTGGGTCTATTAAGACCGCCATGATAGAGTATTTTGATGACAGATATGCAGCCCTAGCTGAGATGGCTGTCGCAGCAGCTACATCGGCTGTAACAGCGACAGGGGGAGGAGCCAGTCGGGCTTTTCAGTATCGGGACTTCGATAACACGAAGCCCCCGACTTTTGATGGGACCCAGGACCCGATTATAGCCATGAGGTGGCTGTCAGATATGGAGGGATGTTTCTTCACATGTTCATGTCCTACTGACCAAAAGGTCAGATGTGCTCTGAACCTGCTGAGGTTTGGGGCAAAGGACTGGTGGAGGTTTATGACAGGGTCATATTCAGATGATCAGAGAGTTGCGGTTACTTGGGAGCAGTTCAGGGATATGTTCCGCGCCTGCTACATTTCACGGGTCGAGCGGGAACGGTTAGCTTAGGAGTTCTTGGAGTTGAGACACGATGGTGAGACGGTGACGGAGATAACATGTATGTTCATGGAGAGGGCGATGTTCTGCCTGGAGTTTGCTTCTGAGCAGGCTCAGATGACACGTTATATGAGGATGCTCAAGGCTGACATCCGACAGTTTGTGGCGACGCAGCGTTGTGATACGCTTCTGGATTTACAGGAGGCTGCTAGGCGGTGTGAGTTAGAGATTGAGCTGCAGTTGAGGGAGCAGCAGCAGGCCCCGACAAAGTCACATCTGACGCCAAAGTGGTCTAAGACCGCTGATTCCAGGTCAGGAGGCCAGCATAGCCGCACTTGTGGCAAGTGCAGGAAGGCTCATTCGGGGGTTTGCAGATCTGGTAGTGGGTGCCACAAGTATGGCAAGCAGGGCCACATTGCTAGGGATTGTAGGCAGCAGACTCCAGCTTCTGGGGTCAGACTATGTTACCATTGTGAGCAGGTGGGCCATATGAAGGCCCAGTGTCCCCTACTAGCCGCCAAGCCGACGCAGGCTCGGGCGCCGGCTACACCGAGGATTAGTGACAGGAGTCAGGGTAGAGCAGCGCCCCGGAGGGCTTAGAGACGCGCCTTCCAGCTTAAAGCAGAGGAGGCCAGAGCAGCACCAGACGTGGTTGCTGCTATGTTTCTATCCCTTATCTTACTGATTATATCTGTTTTATGCTTATATGTTTGTACATGTGATTAGGTACGTTTTTAGTGAACTCTTTACCTGCTTTGGTATTATTTGACTCGGGGGCGAGTCGGTCGTTTGTTTCTCATTCATTTAGTAGGGAGTTCGGGTTGCCAGTAGGAGAGCTAGAGTGTCCGTTGCGAGTCTCTATCGCCAACGAACACGAGATTTCTGCTTCTTCGGTCTATCGGGGTTGTGTATTGGAGATCTTCGATGTATCTTTACCGGTAGACCTGATTCCAATTCCCATGGGGGAGGTATGTGTGATTGTGCGTAGGGACTGGCTTAGTCGCTTCGGTGCCATGATCGACTGCGAGGGTCAGCGAGTGGTGGTTCGAACCCCAAGTGGGAGAGAACTGAATGTCTATGGCGAGGGCACCAGATTGGGATAAGGGTTTTTTTTAGCTTCCAGGGCTCGGCAGTACATTCAGCACGGGTGTGCGGGTGAAGAATAATCTTTCGATTGCCTGCGAAGATCGGAATCGATCGTAGACGAACATAAATTCTCTGAAGTGTTTCGAAGGTCGGAACTAATCGTAAGTGAACAGTAACATTTTGATAGCTTCACAAGATCGAAACTAATCAGAAGTGAACAATAGTTCTGCTCGCAAGTACAAATATGATTTTGGAATTGAATCTCCTCTATCTTTCCAAGTCGTTGTAAGATTCGATTAGATGTAACTTTCGGTAAGGCCTTCACTACTCCATCATTATAACCTCAATGAGACCTTCACTACACCTTAGGTAGTTGGCAACAATAGCTGAAAAATTCAGAGAAAATGTCGAAAACGAAGTGTATTGACGATCTGAACATGAACAGTAACCTCAAAATGAAGTTGTATCAATACCGAAGTTTAATCCAAACCTTCGATTTTAAAAGAAAAAAAAATTTCCTAGATATTGGAACATAACAAGCTTCCATCATTCGTAATCCATTTTATATTCTCAGAAAAGATTTTTCATCAAGTGGTTTAATGAAAATATTTGCTAGTTGATATGTGGTTTTAATAAAATGAACTTCGATATTGTCATCCCCAAAATAAAGTTTGATGAAATGGTACCTAAATGCAATATGTTTCATTTTATAATGTTGAAGTGGATTATGACAAATGCGAATTGCACTTTGAGAATCGCAAAATAAAGGAATTTTCTTCTTGTTAATCACATAGTCACGCAATTCACTATGAGTCCAGGTCACTTACAAAGTACAAGCAGTAGCAACAATATACTCAACCTCTGTTCTACATATCGATACACATGTCTGCTTCTTCAACTGCCAACTCACAAGCTTCCCATCATCAAATTGACATGCTCATGTAGTGCTTTTTTGATCTAGTAGAACCAAAAATTATATCATCGACATAAATTGAACGATCATGAGATGATCCCCAAATTTCTTTCGAAATAAGGTAGGAGCAACTGATCCTTGATTAAATTTAGCAATTTTCAAAAAATTGGTTAAAGAAGCATATCAAGCACGTGGTGCTTGTTTTAATCCATAAACAACTTTGTCAAGGATATAACAATGATTAGAAAACTTATCGTTCACAAATCCAGGTAGTTACTCAACATAGACAGTGTCTTCGAGTACACCATTGAGGAGTGCATACTTCACCTCAATTTTGTACAAATCAAAATTCTTGTGAGCTGTATAAGCAAGAAAAAATTAGATTGCTTCGAGTCTTGAGATAGGGCAAATGTTTTATCATAATCAATTCCTTCTTGTTGACAATAACCTTTTACAACTAATATTTGCTTATTGCATTTCACATAACCTTCTTTATCAAATTTGTTCTTGAAAACCCATTTTTAACCAACCATAGAAACATTTTCTTGTTTAGGAATTAACCTCTAAACTTTGTTTCTTTCACATTCATCCAATTCAGATTGCACTGCAACAACCCAATCAGGATGTTCTAATGCAGTCTTGATTGTTTTTGGTTTAATTTTAAAAATAAAAACATTGAACATGCAAAATTCTTGGTAGAAATTAAGAACATTGTTTCTTTATCTAACATGTGCTCTTGTTAACACATTAGAATTAGGATTACCAAGAGTTTACTTTTTGGGATAATCACGATTCTATTTCTCCATAGGTGGAAATGATGGATCAAAATCCAAATGAGAATCTTCAAATATTTCTTCGGATTCTAAAAAATCTTCTACAACAAAAAGAATGTCATTAATATCATCATTTTCATTACCTATACATCCATTATCATCTTCGATATGTGTTCAACTTGGCTCCCCCTGAATACATAGATTCGCTACGTGTTGCTCCTCTTCAACGCCAACATTCAAATTTAATGGCTCCCCCTCAACTTGAGGTTGTGATTTTAAGTGTTCCCCATCAACATGACCAGATGTCGAAGTTTGACCCTCTTCGACATTAGCTCTTGGTGTTGAAGATGAATATTCATTCGTGTGCCCATCAGTAATAGTTGAGTCATCAGAATGCTTCGATAATTTGGATACTTGATTGTCTTTGATATTAACGTTAACATTAATTGCTCTGTTAGGGATACCAAAAAGAAAATCAAAGTCAATATCAAAATTATGCAATTTTTCACATTCCTCATCAAAATCAGAAAGAATTACTTTCCAAGGAAACTCTTGTTGGACTCTTTTAACATCGTAATCATCGAAATTTAAATTGAAAATTTCTTCAACTCTTCGCGTTTGTTTGTTTATCACCCTATATGACACCAAATTTAGGAATAGCCAAGAAAGATTCCTTCATCATCTTTTGTCAGAAATTTCGAAAGACTGTCTTTTAGATTCATTATGAAGTATCTGCAACCAAAAACATGTAAAACTTTTACATAAGGTTTCCTTTGTTAATGATTTTATAAAGTATGATGTTAAATCCTTGATGAATAAAACAACGATTTTGTGTGAAACAAGTTGTAGCTATTGCATCTACCAAAAAATATTGAGGTAATTTTGTATAAGTGAGCATTAGTCTATAAAGTTTACACAAAGATCGATTTCTCCTTTCGCGAACACCGTTTTGTTGTGATGTGTAAGGAGACGAGAAATTATGAGAAATTCCAAGATTCATCAAGAATGAATCGATAACTTGATTCTTAAATTTCGTTCCAATATCACTTCTGATACGACGAAATTTCTTCTTCAGATTTAATTTGATGCTTTTGATGAAATCAATCATCACTTGAGTTGTCTCATATTTCTGTCTAAGAAAATAAACCCAAGTAAAGCGTGAAAACTCATCTATTATAAGAAGTATGTGCTTCTTGCCAATGAGAGACTCAATTGTCAAAGAATCACAAAGTCAATATGTAGAAGTTTCAACGGTTCAACAATCTTCGAGTCGATGATTATAGGATAACCTTATCGATGTGGTTTTCCTTGCTCAAAGTTGCACACAAAGAATCATTATCAAACTATAAAATAGGTAAACCTCGTACAAGATCATTTGTAGCAATTTTATTAAAAGTTTTGAAATTAAAATGAGAAATCCTTCGATACCAAAGCCATCTGAGATCAGGAGTGGCCTTCGATAGTAAGCAAATAGATGGTATGCCAACTATAAGTTTTATGTCCAGAGTTAACATATCAACCTTCCTCTTCGAATTTAATGAGACTTCCTTCATTTTTTTTTTTGAAATCACACTTCCTTCTTCATCAAAGAGAACTTGATTCCCAGTGCTAACGACAAGTTGAGATACACTTATACAATTTTGTTTCAAACCTTCTACATAAGAAACTCTATTCATAGTGAACTTCCCATTTGTCACCTTACCATAACCTTTCAATTTGCACTTTTGATTATTACCAAACTTTACAACTCCAGCATTATCTAACTTCCTAAAATTTCTCGAGTTCTCTTTCATTCCAGTCATGTGATGCAAGCATCCACTATCAATGTATTAGTTTTCGTCATACTACTCGTCACATAGACTTTTTTGGTCCTTGGTCATTAGTGTGAAATGATGTGTGCAATGTCAAATTCAAAATCCAACTATGAACTTTGATTTTCTTTTTTTCAACCTTACATTTAGAAAAATCAACTTTTTTTTTGTTTGTTTTAACTTCTTTCCATTTGATGGCTTCAACAATGATTCTTGTGATGAAGTACTTGTACTCATTGATTCATTCAAGTAATTCTCATAATCCTGTTGGACTTGTTCTTGAGAATACTCATTTGATTGAAATTTCATTCCTTTTCCTTCAAACCAATTATTGAAAATTTCAATTCATTATTTCCTTTGACAAATGAACATTTTGATTTTTGCAGAGAATATGGATTTGGAAAATATGGACAGGCAGGTTTGAAAGGTATATTTGTTATCACAACATTTGTTGGTTTTGACGAATTTCTTTGCGAAAAGTATTTATTGTTATTTTTGTTGAAAACGATTTTGATATCCAAAACGAGATTTATTTTGAAAGCTTTTATGATTTTGAGGAAAATTCTTGTGAACACTTCTCTTATCAAGATTTTGACCTTTATGAATTTGTTCTTTCATTGAATTTTGAACAAACTTTCACTTTTGTGAAAAATCTTTTTTTTTGCTCTCAGCACTTTTGTTGACACCTTTACGAACAACTTTCGGAGCTCCTTTTGAAAAATGAGTTTTAGATTGTTGCAAAAATTTCTTTTCTTAAGCTTGTGGTGATTTTTGTTTTAATTTATTTTCCTTATAAAAATCTCTTGTTTTCTTTTAATAAGCTTTGTTTTGAGCTTTCTTTTTGGAAACTTCATTTTCGAAAGTTTGAGTCTTCACTTTTTGATTCTTCAAATCATCTGGTAAAGACTTCACACAACCTTTCTGTTATTCGCTTTCGACATCGAACTTGGTACTTTACAACCCAAACACCATTTTTGTTATTTGTATTATCTTTTGAAAAAGAATTCTGACACTTTTGAAGTTGAAATTTTTTTGATCTATGATTCAAACCATTTTCCACAATATTTTGGTTCGAAGAAAGACCTTTATTAGTTACTTTGGAGTTATCTTCTTTTAGCAACTCATTCATATTTGGATCAACTTTATACCTATTTACTTTTGTAACAAACAGTTGATTTGGGAATTCATTATTAAACTGTGGATATGAACCGAGTTTTATTCAAGAAAATGTTTTCCTTTTTCTTTCAAAATATTTGTATACCCCTATGAATCCTCAAACACTTAAGGTTCAACAACTCTTGGAATTTCTTTCTCAATTGAATCATCATCATTGTCAATTTCATTATTCGTTATGTCTTCGACAATAACAGACTCTTGAGAATCATGAGTTTTGGTTGTTGAAGATGAATCATTGTTTAATGATAGGCAATTTTGAGCAATCAACACATTCCTCTTCCTCAATTTCACTGATAGTGTTTGATGAATCAAAGAATCGAGTATTAAACAAATCAGAGTATGAAATCAATTAAGAATGCGAGATTGAACACCAGATGTAAATATGACCTTGTTTCATCTCTATTACGCTTTCGAATGTTTACAGAGTACAATAGACAGGTCTATAAAAACTCTTGTCTAACTCTAGTAAATAACCCTATTTATAGGGAACAGAAAGCGTACAAAAAATATACTAAGGCATAGACACTTAAGCTTCGAATAAAAGTGCTCTAGTAAAATACATTACAAAACATTCGAAGAGTTCAAAATACATTTCGACTAATTACAACAATTCGACCCTTACAATCTCCCATTTTGTAATCATAGTCGAAGTACTCAATTAGTAAGAAGCTGGATGGAATACATCATCACTCTTCGAATCTCCGTGTATCAGGAGATAATCTTTTTCAGTTCTTTCTTATCTCCTTCATTGTTCTTCTTGCAATGATTCATACGAACAATTAAGTTCGTATATTGAGATGTTGAATATATCTCCACTTCGCATGCCTGGAATAAGAATCGTTTAGCTTTTCCACCCTTGTCTTTTCCTGCGAATACCATTCCAAAAGGTTTCAGGCAAATTTCACCATCAGCATACTTCTTCAATTCTGCCTGAGTCTTCGTAGGAGCCATCGAAACTTTAATTTCCATACCTTTAGCCGTAGCTAACTCCACATCTGTAAGAGCCAAGCACTCATAGTAATTTTCGATGAAAATCTTGATGTGAGCAACCCCAAGCTTTGACTGAAATTTTCGAATCCTTAGAAGATGAACTGCCGTTTGATGAAGTATTCACATACTTCTCATAAGCTTCGTGAATTTGCTCCTTTGAAAATTTATTCGACTGATACATCTTTCCTTTGCCTTCAAGCCAATGATCAATGTTTTTCCTTGAAGTCATTCCTTTTTCTCGTGAAATTTTCATAGTTTCTTTCTTCGTGTGATTTGGAAAATTTGGCTTTTAAGGAACAAAATCAACTTTTGGTTTTGTTATAAAAGATTGAGCATATGATTTATCAACTGTTGATTTAAAATGTTGACTTTGAAGAAATTTTTGATTTGGATTTGAGTTATTTGAAAATTTTCTTGGAATATTAGTTTCTGAAACTTTCGAAAACCTTGGTTGTGTATTCACTTCAGACTTTGAATGATTTGATTGAGATGAATGTTGAGGTTTTGTTGAAAAAGAGGAACTTTTAGCTTTAAAAACAATTTTTGGTGATTGTGATTCAGACATCTTTTGAGACTCAATATTTTGCCAAAATATTTTCTTTCTTGCTTGTCTTTTTGAAATGTTGTTTTCTTTCGAAAATCTGTCAATTTGATCTTTGAATTCCTTGGAGTTTAGTTTGACAACTTTTTCATTTTCATTTACAACTTGTTTTGAATTCTCTTTTTCAATTTTTGATTTTTCAACCCATTTTCTTTGTGGTTTTTGACGTTGGAACACATACGAATTCTTTGTTAAGTTGTTTTCAACTGTGCTTTGATTTGCGAAAAAACCTTCATCAGTTGTTTTTGAATTATCCTCTTCAACTAACTTCTTTAATTCTGGTTTGATTTTCTCAACATTTCCAGTAGTTACGAAAACTTGATTTGGAAAAATGACATCATCTGTACACTTGAAATTTGGATAAACCACTGTATTCGTTTCAAGATAGTGTTCACCTTTTTCATTCATTACTTTTTCGAACTTTTGTGTATCACCATACACTTGATCAACCACTATTCGAGGAGTTTCTTCTTCCTTCGAAATTTTCTCTTCATCTTCATCATCACTATCATCAGTTTGACTGTCTTTGAGATCCACGAAGTTCATATCATAAACTTTCGAAGTTGAGGGTATATCAGTTTTATTCTCAACCATCAAATCCTTAACTTTTTCTTTCCCTTTAGATGTTAATGCAACATTAACAACAGACAACTGAGAACAATCAACATCTTCAAGTTCACTAATTTCACTAATATTGTCAGAATTATCTTCAATATCAGCAAAATTAGATTGAGAATCAGATGTTGAATTCTCAGTCCTTTTCAAAATTTGAATTTGTTCAGATTTAGTCAAAGTATCATTCACTATGTTAACTAATTCATTCGCATCAAGACATTCATCAATTTTGACAATTCCATATTTATATCTATCATCAGGAACTTTGTCAAAATTAGCTATTATTTGCTCACAATCATACGAAATATTATCTACCTTAGCTCTTTCGAATGCTAGAAAAGGTAGTAATTTTCTATGTTGCTCTTTACTTATGTCACATGAATGATATAAATCAGTTAATTTGCCATAAAGTCTTTTTGCAGAATTACAATAAATGTTTCTTTGTGCTAGCAAAAGTTTGACTTCACTCGTTAAAGTATCCCTATCACACATAATATTTGTTATTTGTAATTCCAAACATTCAATTTTGCTTATTTTAATATCTAATCGCTTTTTGGTCTCTAACAACTCCATTGACAACTTGTTGGCCTCATTGCTAGCAGACACAAAAATTGAATCAAAATAAGTGACCGTCTCATCAAAAGATATTAGTTCAGAATCATAAGCATGTGTAGGAATATTGAAAGATTCGAGAATTTTACGTACCTTTGTTGTCATTGGATATTTGTCTGCCGTTTTGGATACGAAGCATCGTCCTTTCACTTCGAATTTCTCATCATCTGAATCCTCCACCATTTTCGCATACATCGCTTCATGTGTTGGATTTCTCATTTCTTCATCGTCTGATCCGGATGACCAGATTTGATAAGTTCCATCTTCATCCTCATGTTCACCCTTTGCAACCAATGACAAATTATTAGCTTTCGCATGAACCTCCTCAAGCCTCTCTGCATAATACGCCTCATCCTTGACTTTATTCTTCCTCTCATCCTTCTTCTGAAGCATACAGTCATTCGCAAGATGATTAGCACCGTTGCAATAATGACAATCTATTCCAGCATCACCTTTCAGCTTTTTCTCAATCTTTCCTTCAGACATTTTCGAATCTTTCTTCTCAACTTTCTTTTTCTCCTCATCAGCAGTTTTACTCACAGCACTTCCTTTTACCTCAGCAAGTTTAGTTTTCAGATTGAACGGCTTTTTGAAAAACTTCTTAACACGATTATTCGAGTAAAAAGCTATTGCCTCATCATCCGAATTCATGATGAATCCTTCTTCTTCCTCAGAGTCACCATTTTCTGATTCTTTCTCAGATATCTTTGACACAAGTGCCAATGGACCTCCCCAATTTAGCTTCGTCTCTTCAGCAATTTCATTAACCTCAGTTTCGTGTGTTTTCAACTGATTGTACAAATCATTAAGAGTTGATGTGTCAAAACTTTGCTGATTCTTCACCATCATACTTACGCTTCTCCATTATTTTCGAAGACCCATCACAAAAATGAGATTGAATTCCATTGAAATCCTGGTAATTCCATAGCGATTACAACGATAGATTAGCTCATTCAGTCGATCATAGTAGACTTCGATTGTTTCACCTTCTTTTTGTCTGAAATCTTTCAGCTCAACCAAACACTGTTTGACTGAATTGATTTTCGTCTTCTCACTTCCTTGAAACTTATCTTTCAGATTGTTCCAGACCTCCTTTGCAGTTGTACAACTCCTAACGTAATTGTACACAACTGGAGGTAAAGCACCTCGCAGTTCCCTCATACACCTTTTCTCCGGTTTCTTCAGACGATCAGATTGATTATCAACATCAGAACTTGTGGAAGAAGATCCGATTGGTTGAACATTCACTGGAACATTGACATTTCCAGTGATACATGACCATAATTCTTCATCAAGACCATTCAGATAATCCTGCATACGATCAGCCCACTGATCATAATATTCAGGGATTAGCATTGTAATTTTGGTTGATGAACCTAACAGATGAGAAAACGAGGTCATCGAATTGAGATTAAAACTCGCCATTGTTGTACGGAAGCTGAATTTGAAACTTTTTAAGAAGAAATGGAAATTTGAAAACAAACTAGTTGATTCAAATCGGAATTGAAAGAAAAACACTCGATTCAACAATTCAAATGCAGAATCAAATCACAAACTGAAATCTAGACAAGTTTTTCACGATCAAAAAGTACGAAAACTTTTGAACCAAAAATTTGATTCAAAAACTTTTTGAATGAATGAAAATCAGATCACAGATGTGATTCCTGCTCTGATACCAATTGATGAATCAAAGAATCGAGTATTAAACAAATCAGAGTATGAAATCAATTAAGAATGCGATATTGAACACCAGATGTAAATATGATCTTGTTTCAGCTCTATTACGCTTTCGAATGTTTACAGAGTACAATAGACAAGTCTGTAAAAACTCTTGTCTAACTCTAGTAAATAACCCTATTTATAGGGAACAGAAAGCGTACAAAAAATATACTAAGGCATAGACACTTAAGCTTCGAATAAAAGCGCCCTAGTAAAATACATTACAAAACATTCGAAGAGTTCAAAATACATTTCGACTAATTACAACAATTCGACCCTTACAGTGTTAGAATCATCTTCGATATCAACAAAATTATGTTGAGTACTTTGTGTTGAAGTTTCAGGTTTGTTCAAAATTTTCATTTTTTCGTTTTTAGACAGAGTATTATTCACTATATTAACCAAATCATCAACATCCAAGCAATCATCATTACTAATAATACCATAAGCATACGAATAATTAGGAACTTGATCATATTTAGCTACCTTACTATCAATATCGTAAGTAATTTCGTCAACTAATTCACGCTCAAAGTTAATGAAAGGCAGTAGTTTTTGGTGTTGTTCCTTACAAATATCCGACGAATGAGAGAGATGAGTAAGTTTTCCATACAACCAGTTAGTTGTGTTACAATATATGTTTTTTTGTTTAACTAGTAAACTATGATGCATTCTGAAAGAGTTTCTATCTATCATGATATTCTTAAGTTTCAAGTCTAAGCTCTCTATCCTAGTTTTCCTCACCTGCAAATTATTCATGGCTTCATAAAGCAAAGCTTTATTTTTCTCCACTTCACTGCTCATAGAAAGCAACATATCATTCAAGTAAGAACATGTATCATCAAAATCAGATAAATTGCATTGGATGAATTTAAGGGAACATTAAGAGAGACAAGAAGATCGCGTACCTTCTCAATCACGGGATACTTCAAAATTGTCGACAGAAAACATCTTCCCTCGATCAACTCTTCTTCCTCTTCACTCTTCTAAATGATCACTTCAGTGCTTCATATAAATGACACCGTGAGTAAGATGATGCATCTACTCGTCAGAACCAGATGACCAAATCTGGTAAGTTCCATCTTCATCATTTGTATCCTTCGCCACTAGGGAGAGGTTCTTTGACTTTTCACGAAGCATCTCAGCTTTCATTGCATAGTAGGCTTCGCCTTTTACTTTCTATTTCTTCTCTTCTTTATTTCTAAACATGAAATCACGATCAAGATGATTATGTCTATTGTAATAATTACAATCATAACCGGAATCTCCTTTTACTTTCTTCTCAAATTTGATTTCTTCTTTCTTCTCTTCTACCTTTTCAACACTCTTGTGAGCAACAACAGAGTTCGACAACGACTTCTTAACTGAGTTGTTATTAAAGTTTCCACCAATTGGTGTCTTATAGAATTTCTTGACCCTATTATTTGAATAATAGGCAACAACTTCGTCATCGGAATTCATCAAAAAACCTTCTAGGGCCAAAAGACCTTCAAAGTTCATATTGCTATTTTACTCTGCAATATCTTTCACCTCATACTCGTTAGCTTTCAGAATGTTGTAGAGATTTGACAGTGAGTAAGTGTCGAAGTAATCTTGAGTCTTAATCATCAGACAAATATTCTTCCATTCCCTTTTCAGTCCAAGTATGAAAGTAATGTTAAACTGTAGATTGGTGTGACCAACATTATACATGGGGCACCTGTAAATGAGCTCATTGACTCGATGATAATATACTTTGATAAATTCATTCTCGTTATATTTGAAGTCAGCTAACTCCGATAAGCACTAAGTCACCAAGCTTTTTTTAGTACCCTCATTTCCTTGATATTTTTTTAGTGTGTTCCAGATATCTTGTGCAGTCTTGCAGCCTCGAATATAGTTATACACGACCGGTGGCAAAGCTCCACGTAACTCGTGAAGACATCTCATGTTATTAGCCTTTTGGTTGTTGCCTTGACCAATCATTGAAAAACTTCTTTTCATGTCCTTGGTAAAGCCTTCTTAGAGCATATAGGACATGGTTTTCACTATTATTGATCCTTAGGCGATCATTTTTTCTATTCCCTCGTAATTTTAGCCTTAGTGTGGAAAATCCAAAATGAATTCACCTCAAACATGTCTTCAATACCAATGTGTATGACACCCTAAACATTAAAGATATTTTTAAGAGATGGTTGTTAAAAAGTTCATGACATATAGCCAAGAGTACAAAAAAAATATCGTTTAACAAAAAAAAATATTTAAAATAGTTTTACTATTTTTTGGGTGGTATCTAGATATCAAACAACCATAATGTTAGTTACCAAATGATATTTCGCATTTCTATGATTTCTAAAAGTCCGTTCACTGTAAGCATTTCTTTTTAATTTTTGTAACACATGACACTTTAAATAAATAATATGTAAGAAATTAAGCCTCATGTGTTAGATGGGGTTTAGACTGAACAAGTAATAAAAAATTCATTAATAATCCAAGAAGTTCACGTTTAAAATCACTTATTAAGACTTTTACACATTCTGATTCATATGAAAGAAAGTATAAGGAATAATGCATAATCCTACCTCTCCAAAGAACTTTACTAAAAACAACTTATGCAAGGAATAACAAAAGTCTAATGCCTTAATAAAACCTTGATGTCTTTGCTCAATTCAAATTTTAAACATTTAAGAAAACTTTTCTTAAATACCGGGTTTGAAAAATGAAACTTTGCATAATAGCTATAATCAATAACTCACAATCAAAGTACTCACAATCAAAGTTATGGGCCTCCCCATAGTAAACCCCCTATTTGTGGTTAACTTATGTAAAACTCCAAAAATAAAAAATTAATAAATTAAACAAAAAGCTACGAGCCTCAACGTAGTAAACTTTCATGTTTTAGGTTAACTTAGGTAAAAATTCAAATATAGTTAGACAGCCTCAAATCCTACCAAGTAGTAAACTTTCATGTTTTAGGTTAACTTAGGTAAAAATTCAAATATAGTTAGACAGCCTCAAATCCTACCAAGTAACTTGAAAAGGTCTGCCATGTTTCTAGGTTAACAAATCCATACACCGAAACTATGAATGCATTCATCATACAAAATCTCAATGCCCATTCAATAAACAATTGGCCTAACTTAAATAAAATCAATAAGCTTTTAAATGCTTGGAATTAAAAATCGATCATCAAATAAACTGCATAAATTTTTACCTAGAATCCTAAATAAATACTGAGTTTGAAAAAAAAAACTTTGCATAATAGCAATAATCAATAACTCAAACTGAAAGTTATGAGCATCTCTATATTAAACTCCCCAGTTTACTGCTAACTTAGGTGAAACTCCAAAAAACAAATAATCAATAACTCAACAAAAAGTTATGGGACACCCCGTGGTAAACTCCCATGTTTTGGGTTAACTTAAATAAAAATCCAAACATAGTTAGAAAGCCTCCAATCTATGAAATTAACTGAAAAGGTCTCCCCTTTTTTTCAGGTTAACTATTCCTAGACATCGACTTCGCAACAGGAGATACCGTCAATAGAATCTCATTGTCTCCCTTATTTTTGGGTTAACAAGTTTGGACACTAAAAACTATAAATGCATTCATGTTACAAAATCTCAAATCTTAGTCAATAAACAATTGGCTTAACTTAAATAAATACAATAAGCTTTTTATATGTTTTTTAATCAGTACTCATAACAAATGAACTATAACAACCTCAATAAAGGATCAAAAAAATATTCAATGAGCAAAACAATATAAAAGACTCCAAAATTTCAAGAAAATTTGAATTTTTAACAAAATATCATAAAACCAGACCAAAATAAAAATTCATTTTTTTAAATACTCTTAAAATTATGACAATGGTTCTAATAAGAACAAAAACAATAACACGATACTTATTTGGAAGGTTTTTCCATAAATTTATAATAGAAGTTCCAGAAAAGAACTAACATAGAAAAACTCATTTCATATTACGATATTACTTAAACCATGTTCATAAACATTTTTTTTTATTGCAAATTTCTTTAACTTAAAATGAACATTCTAAATATTTTATTGTAGTAATCATTATTATATGAAAACTAACATTATACCAAATAACGTGTTATGCATGTATCTCATGATAAAAATCCACATGTACTCTAATTAGATTTGTCAAACTACATAATTCCAATAGTCCTTTACTCCTTCATGAGACTTTAGTCCTTCAACGTCCATGAAATTAATCCATCCATTCATATCTGTTCAAATTGTTATACTAACACGAATAAACATTCTATTCCTATACCTTTATTGATTTGTATCATTTCTTGACACTTAAATACTGTTTAACACATTGTCGGTTTATTGAGTCTTTGATCACATATTACTATGTTGAAACTATCTCATGATATAGCAACAATAATTATTTATTATGTTTTGTATATGATGTAACATCTTTATGTAAAACATCCATCAATGGTATTGATGTGAAATAATTATGCACTATTTTTAACCTACTAATGGAAGTAATTATTACTCCTAAGGCTGTGTACCTAGTCGAAAATATAATAGCACAAATAGTTGGGTATCGAACACAGGGAACATAATGATTAGCTAATTTTATCTACTAATTACCTAAATTACTATTTAATAAAAGAAATGGGTTTTGCTCTAGTTTTGCAAAACTAGAAACTTAATTAATCAAACTAAAACTAATTATCAACTAATGAAACAAAAAGCAAAACTAAAAGCAAGAAACACAAAAGATGATTTTAACCAAGGTAAATGAGTTACTTTCGTTTAGCTTCGATATACTTGCTATTATGATTGTTTTAATGGAAGTGCAATGAATTAATGTTTCGTTGGTTACCGATTCCTAAGATGATCCGGTTAATGTTCACTAACCTAATCCTTTAGCAAATAAGTTCATTCATACGGTGATCAGACGGATAAACTAACAAATGTACTAGTTTTTGGTTCGAGTTATATTAGACTTATAATGGGTTGATCAATTTGGTTAATTAATTCAATTAAATATATATGATTGGTCCTCATATATTAGCTCCTACAATTACTTAACCACCTTTCTATTTAACCCTAGGTTTTGGTCAAAACACTAGTCCGAGAATTTTACAAGTCACAAGATCATAGTTAATCAAGAATGATGGTCGTGAAAACTTAATTAAACTCAGCAATGAACGGAAAAGTAGTTATCATAAGCATAGAGAGGTTCTTTGATAAGTTAAAATAACAAATAACCAACTAAGCATAATCTAATCCATAAATCAACTCTTAAATAGACAAGCAATCTAGTCTAAACGAAAGTCAGTGTTTTTAGCCCATGATTTCAACAAGTAAACATATACAAACGGAATTCAACTTGTAATCCATGATCAAACACAAGAAGAAAAGGTATTAATAAGAAATTTTGCCTCAAATCTCTCAAATTCAAGCTTCTAATCGATCTTCTACAACTCCAAGCTTCCAAGTACGTTCTTGTCCTTCAAAAGTCGACAAAAGCTCCGGAAAAAGTTGGTTTCTGGAGGAATACGTCTTCTATATATATTTTTCTCGAAGTCGGTCCACCACGTCGTGGCAAGTCCACTACGACGTGGTCTTCGGGTTTATCACGTAATTTGCAAGTCTTCCAGATTCGAAGGGAAACTTCAAAACGTCACGTCGTGGTAATGCCACCCTGGCGTGGTAAATAGGTTTTTCTTCATTTTTAACCTTGATCCAAGTTCCTAGCTTCCAACTTCCATCTTCTAGCTTCCTTTTTGCTTTGAGCATGTCGTTTACCCCTACAACACAACAAAGAATAGATTAAGTATCTTTTGTTCTATAATGAGCATAAAAATGACCAAAATTATTAAGATATGATGTAATATATATATATATATATATATATATATATATATATATATATATATATATATATATATATATATATATACACGCACATATCAAAATACGCCACACATAATCTTTGCTTTCCCCCAAGCAAACTGATTTTTAACTTACCAATATTAAATAAAACAATCCATTTAAAACCCAACCATTATCCCAAGACCGCAATGCATGTACTTGTGTCTATAATTCCTAAAAACTTTCTATTCTTAAATAGTCACAATACTTATGAACATTCATCCCTTAGTTTATAAGACACTCATTTTCGCAACCCTCCGAATCCATCCTCAAAAATCTTTCTTTACCTCAAGGTATTTTTGGGTAAACTACCAAGCATATATATATATATATATATATATATATATATATATATATATATATATATATATATTCTAGAAAGAATTACAACTTTGATACCACAATGGAGCTCTTTGAATTCATCTCTTCTTTGATATTTGCTTTTAAATTTCTTTGAATTCACCACCCTCTTGTTTCATTTTTGGTATCTTCAACTTTTGATCTTTAGAATTTTTGATCTTTTGATTTTCATACTTTCATAGCTCCAAAATTCTTTCAACTTTTTGTAAATTCTCTTTTTTTTTTCTCTCAAATCCTACATGCTTAAGCAAGGAGCTTAACTTCAGTCTTTATTGGTTAAAGATATTAGTCTAAGTGCAATGACTACATAATCTTGTTGGATTTGGTGTCTAAGCCTATAACTATAATTAGTATGTACTTGAGTTGATAGAAGAATGATCCTTTTGGGTTGCCTTCACTCATTCAACTTGACAGGGTGACTAGTGGAGAGCGAGTAGAATTTATTATTTGAAATAATAAATTTGTACTAAAAATGATTTTATTAATATATTACAAGGTTAATATATTATTTAGAAATCATATTATTAATTAGTATTTAATCAGAAATTAATTTGATATTAATTTTGGGATTAAAGGAACTGATTAATAATGGAGGGGCTGTTTTGGAAATCATTGATAGTTGTGAAACTGGACTACTAGACTCCTTATGGTGGAGTGCACGAAAATTATAGGAAGCCTTATAAAATTTTCGTCCAAGGCCTCATAATGAGGAGTCCATGGGTTGCTTAAGCCTTAAGCAGGAAATTAGGGTTTCCGCCTAAAAACCCTAGCAACCCACAACTATATAAACTCCCCACAAGCATTAGAATTTCGGCCCTATGCTTCCTTGAATAACCCTAGCCGATTTTTCTAGTGTCTCTCATCTCATCTTGTTGCATTGGGTGTTTGTGACTCCATTAGAGGTGCAACACTTGGGGCACTAAGCTTTCAAGAGTCAAGGATCTTCAAGATTGTCTTGTTATTACTACATAACAAGTGAGGTAATCTTCTAACCCTAATTTTCTGTATGAATTTTGAAATTGTATGCTAGATCTAGGGTTATTGCTTTGGTATTCAATTTGCATGTTCAATTAGTGGAAAACATAGATCCAAAGCAGTTAGGGTTACATGATCACATAGGATGTTGTTATGCTCAAAACCCAACAAATCTCTCCTAGATGGATTTCATGTACACGCTGCAAAACTTATTACATCGTACAAACTACCAGATTATCTTTCATATCTCATGACTTTTCAATAAGAATGGGAAGCCACAAATACATTATAACATGTCTTGGCTCAGGTAAACATTTGGGCTCTCATTGGATCATCCCACAAAATACTAGCAAAAAATTTTACTTGGCTAGATTTTCCTAAATTAAACTATTATTTCAAGTTTATGTGAATGTATATTGTAAAAACTAGTAATTTTATGACAATGCAATTTTTTTTCAATAATCAAATGCTTGTACTCTAATGCAATCAGCCCCCACCCCACACTTGTTTGATGCTATGTCCCCATTGCATGCTATGCAAAACATAAAAGTAAGGAGGTAGAAAAAGGAAGAGACTCCCCTGGGATAGAATTTGCAAGGTCGATCGTGTTTCTTGTGTGTAGAATAGTTCGCTAATATGTGGAAATATGGAAGTTTTTGTGCTTTCGCCGACTCCTCCATGTTGTTCCGCCTAAAGCTCGTCCCAAGTTAGGAGACTGTATATCACTTTCTTGAGCCGTTCCTCATTGGTAGACCCTATTGGCGATAATGGGCCAGTAATTGGCTTCCTTGAACTCTTCACTTGAATTGATACATTGAGCAATAAATTAAGTATAGGATTCAATGTGCAATTCTGACGGTAAATAGAGCTCAGTCCGCAATGCAAAGTCCGCCAAACTCAATTCCTTTCTTTTCCCTCAAAGACAAAAAGTGATATTTTTTCTATGGGAAATCTACAGAAATGTCCCAATATTTTGGGGAAAATTTTAGTAAAGTCCTAAAATTTCTTTTTTGAATAGAAAAGTCCTGACTTTCTAACTTTTTGAATAGAAAAGCCCACGAAACCGGTTAATTTATTCACTTTAGCCATTTTTAACCTGTTCAGTAGGCCATGAGACCAAATCGTTCATTTTTTCAAAATAATTGGACTTTTCTGTAGATTTCGTCAAAACTTAAATATAATGTATAAACGTATTTTTTATATATTTGTATCTATTTTTACGTACTTTGTATTTTTTAAGTTTTTATATGTATATGTTTACGTATTTTAAATATATAAACGTATTATTTTACGTGTATATATATATATATATATATATATATATATAAGTGTTTATGTCTTTTTGTAAGTTTTTATATATACATGTTTACATTGTGTATGTATTTTAAATTTATAAACATATTCGTATTTATATGCATTTTTAAGTATTTTATATATTTATTTTTATGTGTTATTTTTTATGTATTATGTATTTTCTTTTATGTTTTTTATATAGATATTTATGTATTTTTATGTATTCTCAATGTATAAACATATTTCTTACATATTTACATGTATTTTTAAGTATTGTACATATTTTTATGTATTTTGATGTGGTTTTTTTTATGTATTACGTATATATATCTATTTTTATGTATTTATGTATTTTTTTAAAGTTTTTTTATATAGATGTTTATGTATTTTAAATGTATAACGATATTTTTCTTACGTATTTATGAATTTTTTATGTCAAGTCGTCTTCGCCATTTCATACAATTCGTACAACTTCTTTGAATATGTCTAGATGGTTTTCCTATATACCCATATATATATATATATATATATATATATATATATATATATATATATATATATATATTAAGTTATTCCCTTTAGCTTATCTTGAAATTAAATATCGAATGGGAAAAACTTAAAATATATAGGTATATAGTAAAACCATCTAGACATACTCGAAGATGTTGTGCGAATTAAATGAAATGGTGAAGATGACTTGAAGTAAAAATACATAAATACGTAAAAATAATATGATCAAACATTTCAAAAACATAAAAATACATAAACATCTATATAAAAAATTAAAAAAATACATAAATACGTAAAAATACATATAAATAAATAATACATAGAAAACACATAAAAACACACAAAAAATATGTAAAGTATTTAAAAAAATACATATAAATATGTAAAACAAAACATTTATTCATTTAAAATACATAAGCATCTATATAAAAAACTTAAAAAATATATAAATATGCAAAATATGGCATCTTTCAAAAGAAGTTGGGTTTATGGCCTTGTAATTTTCGAAAAATCTTTTATAAATCGGCAGTAAAATCCTGCATGGCCTAGAAAACTTGTTATCCCTTTTACGTTAGTTGGAGGTGAAAATTTAACTATAGTGTCAACTTTTGCACGTTACACCTATATCCTCGATTTAGATACTTTATATCCCAAGACAATGCCTTCTTTGACCATGAAATGGCACTTCTCCCAATTTAAGACCAAGTTGGTATTTTCACATCTAGCAAGCATCAAGTCGAGGTTAGACAAGCAATCATCAAAAAACGACCCAAAAACAGAAAAATTGTCCATGAAATCTTCCATGAAATTTTCAACCATATCGTGGACAATAGCCATCATGCATGTTTGGAATATGGCTGGTGTGTTGCATAACCCGAATGGCATCCGACGATAAGAAGAGGTCCCACTAAGGCAAGTGAACGTGGTCTTTTATTGGTCTTGAGGATCAATGGGGATCTAAAAATATCTTGAAAAACCATCTAAAAAGCAGAAATAAAGGTGACCTAGTAATCTTTCGAGCATTTGATCAATAAAGGTGACCTAGTAATCTTTTCAATTGACATCATTTATCTTGAGATAATCGATGCACACACGCGAATCAGTTACCGTTCTCGGAGGAATAAGCTTGTTCTCTTTGTTTGTCACCACCGTCATGCCTCCTTTTTTAGGTACCACGTGCACCGGACTCACCCACTGGCTATCCGATGTTGAGTAAATAATATTGGCATCCAAAAGTTTGACTACCTCTTTCTTGACTACTTCTTGCATGTTCGGGTTTAATCTCATTTGGCGTTGCACCACTGGTTTAGATCCCTCTTCCAAATTAATTTTATATGAAAATTTTAAGCGACTAATGCCCTTGATATCGGTGATCTTCCATGCGATGACATTCTTTCGTATCTTGAGTACTTCAACTAGGCTTTCCGTTTCGTGTTGTGTGAGATCAGATGCTATGATGACTGGCTTTTATTAATTTCTTCCAATAATGCATACTCCACATGTTCGGGAAAAGCTTTTAACTCGACTTTTAGTTTTTGTTCATTGAACACGACATGGGCATCTTTCCACGTCGTGGTGTCGCAGTTTTTTCCGTCAGATCAACTGAATTCAGAATGGCACAGCGTGGTGTTATTACCATGTCCACTACAAGAAAAATGGCTTTCTGTGACTAACCTATCAAATACTGATTAATCAGTCCCGAATATCATGTATCTAGGACTGATGAATCAGTCTCAGATGCTATTTAGGATTGATTTTAATATGTGAATAATTTGGAACTGGCTAGACCTATTCGAGACTGAAATTTAGTCCCTAATTACTTTGTGTCAATTTACATTTGGAGGGAAACACATTGGGGACTGAATTTCAGTCCCGAATAAACTAGCACCAATTTTGGCTTTGGAGGGAAACTTATTATGGACTAAATTTCAGTCCCTAAAACATTTGCACCAATTTAAGTTTGGTAAGAAACACGATAGTGACTGAATTTCAGTCTCAAATAGACTGGCGCTAACTTTGACTTTGGAATGAAACTTAATAGAGACTAAATTTCAGTCCCTAATAAACTCGTGTCAATTTTGATTTTTTAAAGAACTTATTAGATATTAAATTTCAGATAAACGTGGCTAGTGTTGATTTTTTAGAGAACTTATGGGGGATTGAATATTAGTCTTTGAGATAGATTATTTAATAATATATATCATATATTAGAGATTATGAATCAATAACATATATATTATTTTTATTGAAACATATTAGAGAGTGGATTTCAGTCTCATATATACTAGCACCAAATTTTGTTTGTGAATGAAGCATTATTAGTGACCAATCTTCTGTCTACTATTTAAAAAAAAAACAAATTATAATGACAATAGTATTACGACTCGCAACAATTATATGATAGATACAAATATACGATATATGTCCTAAAACGTATATCAACATTTGTAAAATGATAATGATCTACGACAAACATAATTGTCCGTTGTAAAATTATGTTTATCCTTTATGAAAATTTACGACATAAAATAGTTGTCGTATTTTAATTTCTAAAATTGAGAAAAACAAAATACAACACTAAAATCTTTAGTTATGTTCGTCTTCTAAAACTGACGTTTTATATTTCATCCATCAACCCCTTTCATTAAGACCGGTCAAAAGAAATTAAAATCAAAAACTACAAAGTTATTTATATTAGACAATTTAGAATCTCGAGAACGGTTCACAGTCATATCTAATAAGTAATCATCACCTCCATCCCCTCCGACACCTCACCACCACCAACACCACCTCTCCTGTGATAACCACCGCCACCACCACCAAATATTTTAGAACTCGTTATCAATACTCATTCGGTTTGGCAGGGATGTAGCGAGTAGTTAGAATAAAAACGATTCAAATATATAGTGTAATGCATTGATTGATGATGAGTTTATTGTGCTGTACACGTATTTTATAGAAAGAAAATTTTGATCCATATAAATATAAAAACATTGATTTGAATCTATAGAAAAAACAATGATTTGATTGTTTAAAGAAATTAAATAAAAATGGTTTAGAAAAAGAATGATACGATTGTTTAAAAAATTATAAAATAGTGGCTTGGCAAATCCATCACGATTTATTTGTTACTATGCAACACGTTGTTAATAAATATACAAAGACGATCCCACATCGCTAGAAAGGAAGAAATGGTTTGGCAAATGGAGACTATATAACGACGTGCTTCAAAGAATCAACACCACAGAAATGAACCGTTTGGTTCTTCAATTGAACGGAATGTCATGGAGGGCTTCACTTACCTTTTTCAATTCATTGTACTCAGTCTCTTCAAGTAGCTTCTCTAGTTCTTGAAACTCATGTTCAACATTAAAATCACATTCTCATAGAATTATATACCCCTCAGTTTCCTTTTCCTTCCATCATCCAAGCTCTTTCTCAAAAATTTCATCAAACACATCTACCGAAAAAGCCATGTCATCACTTATTCCTAAATGTTTTATTACTCTATTAACCCCGAAAGTTACAACTTCTTCTCCAACGCGAAGATTGAGTTTGGATTATCTTATATCTACCAAGGCTCGTGTGGTGCTCAAAAAGGGCCTTCCAAGAATAATTGATATTTGTTCGTCTTCCTCCACGTCTAGAACAATGAAATTTGCAGGAAAAACAAACTTGTCAATTTTCACTAATAAATCTTCACAAATTCCCCTTGGAAATGTCACCGTTTTGTTTGCTAAGTGGATGTCCATGCGGATTGGTCTTGGTTCTGGGAGGTCAATTTCTTGAAAAATGAATAAGGCATTAAGTTAACACTTGCTCCCGAATCAGCTAGAGTGTGGCTTGTGACTAGATTCCCAAATTGGTTTTGAAGTGTTAAACTACCCGGATCATCCATCTTCTATGGTAGTATGCTCAACATACCAGCTAAGTAGGTTTCATTTAGTACTACTTGAGACACCTCCCCCATCTTCTTTAGGTTTGTTAGGAGATCCTTAAGGAGCTTTGCGTACTTTGGCATTTGAGCTAAGGCTTCAATGAACATGATATTGATTTGAAGGGATTTGATGTGCTCTAGGAACTTCTGGTAGTCTTCAACATTTTTATCTTGCTTTTCTCTACTGAGTGTAAGGGTCAAAATTAGTTGTGAGGTGTCGATGTCTATCTGAGTAAGTCTTAGTGTCGAAGACTAGTTTATATGTTTTCTATAGGGGCATTGTTAGTTTTGAAACTGTAACATTTAGTCCCTTATGTATTTTTTGTATGCTTTTGTATTGCCTATAAATAGGGAAGGGATACTAGAGTTAGAGTAACTTTCGTGACTCTGAACACTTTACTCTATTTTTCTCTGTATTCTTCAAGAGCATAATCGAACCAACCAGATAATATTTACACCGTGTGTTCTTAATTCGTTCATTACTCTGATTTATGTTTTCATACTCGATCATATAACAACTACATTTGGTATCAGAGCAGGATTCATTCAGATGTAATATGATTTTCTTGAGTTTTCTAAAGTTTTTGAGTCTCATTCTACATTCAAAATATTCTGCTATTTTGATTTTGAAAATCATTATAGATCATCTGTTTTGATTCGATTTTGCGTTTTGATTGTTATATCGAGTATCGGTGTTTGATTTCTGGAAGTTTTAACCATCAGATCTCAATTTTTGAAGCTTTTCTCAAATCTATTCCGTACAACAATGGCAAATTTTAACATGAACACCATGACTTCATATACTCATCTTCTCGGTTCATCCACAAAAATTCCTATGCTGATTCCAAAATTCTATGAGCAATGGGCTGATCGAATGGAAGACTATTTGAATGGAATCAATGAGTAACTCTGGAAATGCGTCATTGACAATGTCTATTCTCCTACTGTGTTACACAATGTTAGAACTTCTACTACCAATCAAGATGTTGCTCAACAAACTGAGAAACTACAGAAAAACGAGAAGAGATGTATGCATGAACTCCGTGGTGCTCTTCCACCTATTGTGTATAACTATGTGCGTAGTTGCAAGACATCAAAAGAAATTTGGGATACTTTAAAGGAAAAGTACCAAGGTAGTGAGAAGACAAAGATACGCTCAGTTAAGCAGTGTCTGTTGGATTTGGGAGAATTCAAGGAGAAAGAAGGAGAATCCATTGAGCTTTATTATGACCGTCTGAATGAACTAATCTATAAATGGAACATATATGGATTCACAAGGCCAACAATGCATTTCAATTTTACTTTCATCATGGGGCTTCGCAAGGAATGGCGCAATGTCAGCTTAATGATAAAAACTCAACAAAGCTTCGACTACTATTCTCTTAATGATCTCTATAATGTGTTGAAGGCGCATGAAAGTGAAGTAAATGAGATAGTTGAGGAAACAAAAATTGGTTTGGGTGGTCCTTTGGCACTGATGTCGAAGGTTGCCATAGAGAAGTTGAGAAAGAGACTGTTGAGAATGAGGGCTCGGAAGATGAAGGTTTGATCGTCAATTCTGATGACGAAGTAGTGGCTTTCTAATCGAACAATCGAGTGAAGAAATTTTTCAAAAATCCATTCAATTCGAAGACAAGAATGAGTGAGATGACAGGAAGTTATTCTGGGAAGAATGTGAATGAGGAGAAGAGAGTTAAGAAGAAGGAAGTGAAGACTGAGGAAGCAAAGATAGAGAAAAAGCTCACATGAGATTCTGGATTCGACTGCCATTATTGCAATGGAGCGAATCATATAGCGAGTGATTGCATGCTGAGAAAGAGAGATGAGAGGAAGAGTAGAGTCAAGGACGAAGCGTACCACGTGGAGAGGCTAGAGGAAGTTAGATAAAAAACTAAGGGAATGTCTCTGGTTGTGAAGGGAATGGATGATGAGGAGGGAACGTATCAAATCTGGTCGTCAGGATCAGATGATGAGGAGATGAGAAACCCGACTCATGGAGCGATGTTCGCAATTTTTGAAGAAGAGGATGAAGAGAATATCACAAGGAAATGCTTTGTATCGAGCACTGCTCATAAGTCTCCTATAATTCGTAGGTATGTTCTCTTTTACAATCCTTTAATATTCCTTCTAGTGGATATAATTTCATGTTATCTGAGTTTGATGAAGCCATTACATATGTTAATGATTTGTTTATTTCTGCTAGTAGTGATGTTGAAAGGTCAAAAACTTTATTGCTTGAAACTCAGAGGATTTTGGAGGTCAAGAAGTCTAAAATAGAATGTTTAGATTTACAATTGACAAATATCATGTGTGATAGAGACAACCTTAGTACTGATAATAAGATTTTTCTTAAACAACGAAATATATACTGTAATTCAACTAAACGTTTGTATGGAAAATTGACTGCATTACATCATTCGTCAAACATTAGCAAGGAACAACATAGGAAGATTTTGCCCTTTTTAGCTTTCGAAAGGGAGAAAATTGATTCGACTTCCTATGACTATGAAAAGAAAATATATGAGTTTGACAAGGTCCCAATAGATCGATATGCATATGGTGTTGTTAGAATTGATGAATGTTTAGATGAAAATGATCTTATTGTTATTGTGAATGAGACTTTGACCAAAAACGAACAAATAACGTTTTTAAAAAGAACTGAGAATTCGACATCTGACTCTAAAAATAATTTTCGTGATATCGAAGATGATTATGATAATATAAGTGAAATTGAGGAGGAGGAAGTTGCTGACTGTGATAGGTTTTAGGTAAAACAAATAAACTAGAAAAACAATTCCTAAGTTCACATGAAACCTACTTTGGATCTATGTTTTTGTTGGATTAGGTGTCTAAGCCAATAACTATAATTGGTATGTACTTGAATTGATAGCAGCACAGTCCTTTTGGGTTGCCTTCAAACCTAGCAACTGGACAAGGACATTATGAAAGAAGAGATATTGATTTATTATAAGATTAATAAATTAATATAAACGATTTATTAATATGTTAAAAGGTTAATATATTAATTAGAAATCATAATGTTTACTTAATAGTTAGCCATAAATTAATTAGAATTGATTTTGGGGTTAATTGTATTAATTATAAAGTGCAGGGACTAGTTTGCAATTATCAAATAGTTGAGTGGAAGGTTCCAGAACCTCCTTGGAAGGGGGTGGACGAAATCTATAGGGGAAACCCTAATGATTTCGTCCAAGGGGCTTGGATAAGGCCTTTGGATAAGCTTAGGCCCTAAGTAAAGGAACATTAGGGTTTTCCTTAAACCCTAGATACCTCAGCTATATAAGGAGCCTCCTGGCTCCACAAATCGGTACTCCTTCTCTTGAAGAAACCCTAGGCCGAAATTGCATACCCTAACCTCCCTCCTCACAAGTTTCCTTCTTGCTAGTTCTTGGGTGTGATTCCATTAGAGGCATTATAATTGTGGTGCTAGGCTTCCAAGAAGATCAAGATCAACCGATTACCAATTGTTTGCTATAACAATTGAAAGGTATGTAACTCTAAAACCCTAGTTGGTTAATTTTTAAAATAGCCTCTCTCCTTAGGGTTCTTGTTTTGCAATTCAAAGTTATATGTTCAAAGAATGCTACGCTACATAGAGCGTTTGGTCAAGCTCAATATTCACTTTGATGAGGAATTGGCCAATGACATGGTCTTGAACTCATTACCCAATTGTTATGCTCAGTTTATCCTAACTTACCATTTGAACAACACTGAGCAGACACTGGCCCAATTGCACAACTTGTTGCAGATAGCTGAAGCAGGGATGAAGGGTAAAAGTATAGCCTCCACTCCTGCAAGTGCCCCTGTCTTGGCTGTTGGACAGGGAAAGGGGAAAAAAAGGAAAGGTCATCCTAAGCAAAATTGGAAGGGCAAGGCTCAAGCTGGGTCATCTAGTAGTGGCCCACATGTTTCTGATCCAAAGGATGCTGATTGCGTTTATTGCAATGACAAAGGGCACTTGAAACGAAGATGCCCAAAATATCTGCAAGATATCAAAGATGGCAAAGTAAAGCCATATTCAGCAGGTATTTACACTATTTCTTCTAATAACTCATTATCTTCTCGTTCGTGGGTCCTTGATACATGATGTGGTTTTCACATCTGTTCTGATTTGCATGGGCTAAAAGAAAGTGAGGAGGTGGAGCGAGGGAAGATCAACTTGATCATGGGGAACAGAAAGTCTTCACTAGTGACCAAGATCGGAGTTCATCAACTTTTGCTTAATAATGATGTTAGATTAGATTTATTGAATTGTTGCTTTTCGTCTGAGATGACGAGAAACATTATTTCATTTCATGCATTGTTTAGACAAGGTTTTAGGTATTCTTTTAAATGATTTGAATGGTTCAATTTTTGTTTATAAGAATGGTGTTTTTGTGTTTGAAACTTTACCTTGTGACGGTGAGTATGAAACAGTGACTTGTGTTCATAGGTTAGGTAATAGTGTATTTAATATTGACTTGTCTAATGTAGACAAGGCATGCTTGTGGCATTGTCGTCTTGGACACATTAACAAGAAACGTATAGCCCAACTCCAAAAGGATGGAGTGTTGGAATCATTTGATGTAAAATCAGATGATATGTGTGAATTTTGTCGTTTGCGAAAGATGACAAAATCACCTTTCACGGGATCTTGTGAAAGAGGTGAAGGTTTGTTGGACCTCATAGATACTGACATGTGTGGACCCTTCAGATCAACCACAAGGGATGCTAATCGATTCTGTGTGACTTTCACTGATGATTATAGCAGATATGGTTATATTTACTAGATCAAACATAAGTCAAAAACCTTTGAAAAGTTCAAAGAGTTTAAAAATGAAGTCGAGAATCAATTGGGTAGTAAGATAAAGGTACGTAGATCCGATAGAGGCGGAGGGTATCTTAGTATCGAGTTTAACGACTATCTAAAGGAATGTGGAATAGTTTCACAATTAACTCCTCCTAGGACACCACAGTTAAATGGTGTAGCTGAGAGGCGTAATCAAACCTTGTTAGACATGGTTCGTTCTATGATGAGTCGTGCTTCGCTTCCTATTCACTTCTGGGGGTATGCCTTAGAGACAGGCGCCCACATCCTCAATCTTGTCCCTACAAAGAAGGTTGCCAAAACACCTCACGAAATGTGGACGAGGAAAGTTCCCTCGTTAGCACATATTAAAGTCTGGGGTTGGTAAGCTTTCGTAAGACGAGAGACTCACGGCAAGCTAGAAGCTAGAAGTGAGAAATGTGTTTTCATTGGTTACCCAAAACAGTCTTTTGGATACTTGTTCTATAGACCTAGTGAAAACGTGGTCTTTGTAGCACGAAGAGGAGTCTTTCTAGAAAGAGAGCTCATATTCAAAGTGGACAGTGGGAGCACCATTGAACTTGAAGAGATTCAAGAGTTTTCCAATGAAGGAACCTTAGATGACACTAGCATTCAACCAGAGGAAACAGTTCCTGTTGAACCAGTTGATAACTCATTACCTCTTCGAAGATCCACTAGGGTGAGTGTGCCACCTGAGTTATATGGTTTTCATATTACTTCAGACGGTGACACATTCATCAGTGATAGGACACTGGTAAATTTAGATGAACCAGTTACTTACAAGGAAGCAATGGCAGCCCCATAGGCTTCCAAGTGGAAAGAAGCAATGGACAGAGAGATTAAGTCCATGTATGACAACCAAGTTTGGAATTTGGTTGATAGTGCACCAGGTCGTAAGACAGTTGGGTGAAAATGGATCTTCAAGAAGTAGACAAACATGGATGGAAATGTGCACACATTCAAGGCTCGACTGGTTGCAAAAGGTTTCACTTAAACCCCAGAGGTTGACTATCATGAGACCTTCTAGCCAGTAGCTAAGATTAAATCTATTAGGATATTGCTCGACATAGCTGCCTTTCATGACTATGAAATCTGGCAGATGGATGTCAAGACTGCTTTCCTTAACGGAAAGTTGGCTGAGGATGTTTACATGAATCAGCCAGAGGGTTTTTCAAAGCTTACCAATAGAGTGTGCAATCTTGAGAAGTCCATTTATGGATTGAAACAAGCATCTCGCAGCTGGAATCTTTGCTTCCATGAGAAAGTCAAAGAGTTTGGTTTCTCTAGGAGTGAATATGAGTTCTGTGTATATATCAAGGCTAGTGGGAGTATAGTGACTTTTCTGGTGTTGTATGTCGATGACATATTACTCATCGGTAACGACGTTCCAACCTTGAAAGATGTTAAATCTTGGCTTAGAAAGTGTTTTGCCATAAAAGACCTTGGAGAAGCTGCCTATATTCTTGGATTAGAATATTGAGAGATAGAAAGAAGAAACTAATTGGACTTAGTTAAAGCACACACTTGGACAAGGTACTAAAGAGGTTTAGTATGGAAAATTACAAGAAGGGAGAGCTACCTATCTGTAACAACCCGATATTTCAGGTCAATGTAATAACTAAAAGTCAAATATGGTAATCCCTTTTTGAATTAATTGAAATAACATAAAAAAAATGTTCAAAAGTCTCACTTTGAGTGTGCTAAGTGGTAGATATCGTAATAAGGTTTCCAAAAATATAAAGAACGCTAAAATCTGACTTCATATGAGGAAGTTATGATTTTTCGAAGTTTCAGACATAGCAGTAGACAGCTAAAAACTCGAATTAGAGATCGAGCGACTTTTTTCCAACATGACCTAAACGAGAATCGAATATCTCATCAATTGTATTGTAACGGTAAAAAGTCTGACGAAAACGGACATCGGATGAAGAAGTTATGGATTTTTAACGGACTTTTCCTGTCCCGGCCTGTTAAAAATGTAATATTAAAAATAAAGTCAAAATTAGCCAATGAAGTCGAAACGAGAGTTGTAGAGCATAATCTCACCTACGCGTGCATATAAGGAATGTCGAAAACGGAGATCGTTTGCAAGAGTTATGATTTTCTGAAGTTTTAAATAATTAAAATATATAAATTTAATTATTTATTCGGATAATATTCGAAGTGCTGACGAGTCCGATCTGATCCGAAGGGTACGCCCAGCGTGCCGAGGAGTACGCCCCGCGTACATGTCGACACCGAGGTACGCCCTGCGTACGAGATAGCTACGCGCACCGTACAACTGCTTTCCTCGGCCCAGAAGCGACCACGTTGCACCATCCGGAGCTCGACACCTGGAGGTCCGATCCGAACTACGCCCCGCGTAGAGCTTCGTACGCGCAACGTACGTGCGAGGTTCAGCCCCTATAAAAGGGCATGCGAGGCTGCTGAGTTCTTTTGCTCAATTCTTCTCATTCCCGTGCTTTTGCTCTGCGTTTAACCCCTCGAAACCATCCCGAAGCCTCGGTTTTCATATCCAAGTTCCGAAGGAAGTTTTACGCTCCCGAGATTTCCGAGAATCCCGAGAAATCAGCTTTCTCCAGTCGAAGTTCTGATCGATTTTTGTCTCACCTTCTTCAAGCTACCAAGTGAGTTCATACCCCCCATTTCTACGCTTTTAAATACTTTTTAACTGCTTTTAACACATTACGGGGGAGAATACAAGTATACACACGGTTAATCTTGTGTGAAAACATCTACCTTTCGTTATACATTTCACATTGTTTTTAATAACTATCATATGGATCTGTTAACATGCAAAACATCTTACCTTACTTTACCCTCTCGGAATAAAACATGATTATAAATACTATAAGCTTATTTATACGTTTGCATCATATTAAGGGTAACTATTTTTCAGTATACCACTTTTATACATACAAGAACATCCACCTTTTATTATGCCTTTGTTAACATTGTGAAAAAGGATAATCATTTCAGAAACAACATTATTCATTTTAATACGGGACTTAATTGAGAATTCGTGAGGCATTCATCTTCAATATACCTTTTAAGGTACCACTAGAAGTCCTGTTTATAACCAGAATCTCCCGTCCGGAGAACGTGACAAGTGTGTATAGATCTATACGGGACTAATGATCCCGCACCCTGAATGCTAGCTACAGTCCCCGGGGTGACAAGTGTCATCTCATTTCGACGCCTGAAGAACGTCGCCACAGGCAAATTATGATAGTACGGTTATAAAAACTCACTGGATAGACAGTTATTATGGTATTACGTTTTCACGGGAAAAGTAATAAATACTGTTCTTTTCACATTCAAATACAAACCTTCTTATAGTTTTGTTTTATAACAAGACTATACACCATTCTTTTGAGCATGTCATTGTTGCTTACAGGTTACAGTCTTGGACATTTGAGACTGCAATCCACTTTTAAGAAAATATAGGATTTTCCTGGTTCAAATACATACAATTTATACAACAATCATTCATACTCATTTCATACACTCATAAGAAAATATCAGATTTTCTGGAAAATGAACGTGAACTTTCGAATGGCATACATTTTCTCAAAACACTACTTATGAACTCGCCAACTTTATTGTTGACACTTTTTCTTTGAAATAACTTGTATTATCAGGAAAACGCTAAACCAGGTAGCAACTACTTTTGAAGACTAACGCGCTGGCGTTAGTAACATATTTTTGGATCACCATATTGTATTTGATATTCAAACATGTAACACTTACAATCATCTAAACTTTTCAAATATATATGTTATGGTGGTGTGTACTTTCTTTACTATTCAATTGTTATGATACTGAATATGACGTCCTCCGCCCCCGAACGTTTCCGCCGTTCCGGTTTGGGGGTGTGCCAGATTGGTATCAGAGCTTTGTTTATAGTGAACTAAGTATATCAAAACCATTTATTTTTGATATACAACTATAAACACAACTGGGCAAAAACACTCTGACTGAGAGTTATACTTTTAAAAATGAAATTTTTATAAAGTATACATGCATACATCATATATCAAGGCCAATATCATATTAAAAACAATATAGAAGTATTACAGATGAGTTGTGCAATACAGATATGCCTTGGAACATGTAATCGGAACTGGGATGAATATAGCCTGATCAACTATATTTGTCCGAGAGCCGACTAACGTATGCCAGGGAGTAGATGCAGTGGACAACAAGTCTAAAAACTTACCAAAAGCATAACATTTTTGAATCAAACATAACATTTATAATACTATAGGAGTATTTGGTGAATGCAATAAGTTTAAACTTTGATACTTCAGTATGTGCTTTAGTTAATAGTCAATTCTTAACCCTATTCTCGCATAGATGCAATGGCTGGATTCCATCTACCCGGAGACCCCTACTACCACAATCAAGGCAACGGGGGATGGGAGGAAGACGACCCAGAAGAGGATGAGGAACCCATGGAAGAGGAGGAAGATGAAGGCTCTGATGGGACATACTCAGAACCAGAAGTAATCAATCCACCAGCCGTCCGACCTCCTGCGGTTCGAAGAGGTTTTCAGGGACTAACTCCCATCTGGGGAAGTCACATTCACCATTGGAGTCAACTTCAAGGATTGCGCCCTCCCTACGGCATGTGTCGGGACTTCTACGAAGTCAGTGGTGGAAGTTCAGCTGACCGGGCTCTCCCAGTCATGGTGGGCAAAATAGCCAACCAGTCCTACCAATCAGGAGTCCAAGCGAACTGGATTCGCGAAGCCAACGTAGAGGTACAATGTAACGCAGCTGATATCCGTCGCCTAGACAGGTTGAAGGAGGATGCCCAACTCCACACCGACACACTCCAAGGCCAACTAAACACATCCCTCTCTGAGATAAGGGAAATGAGGGAGCAGCAAGCCACCTTTGACAGGCGTCTCATGGGGACAAAGCAATCAGACACGGAGTCAAGCTCCAAACGCAAACCACATCGCAAGTAGTACTTGCCCGACTCCCAAAATTTTGTTATAGAATAGGATCTCGGCTAAAAGTCTTACTTTTCTCTAACTTTTGTAATCGGAGACCTTTAGAAAGGTCAAAAATTTTCCTGACTCCAAAATGTAACCCAATATATGTTTAATATATAAGGAAGTACTTCCTTTGTGTGTTAATTCTTTCCCTACCACTCAAATTCATAAGTTTATCTGTTAAGCTCTGCTTATGAATCAAACTCAAAAACCTTGTTTAAGTCAAATCTAATTCAGGATATATTGAAAATAACTGACTCATTATCACACGACTATCAATCATCAAAGACTTATTGTCTTCATTGTTACTTCTTCGGCAGCCAGATGCCTCCTCGTAGGTCAGCACGCCGAAATGCGACACCAACACCGCCACCACCACCTCCAACTTACGATCCCACTATGGTACAGGCTGCCATCACCGCAACAGTAGCAGCTGCGCTATCCCAAATAAACTCTAATGGAGCCGGAGGGAGCGGGAGTAGTACCAACCATCAGAACCATGGCACTGGTCATGGTCATGTTAGGGAATGCACCTACAAAGAATTCTCAAACGCCAAGCCGAAAATGTTCAACGACACTGGAGGAGTCATTGCTCTTATGCAATGGTTTGAAAAGACCGAGACGGTATTTGAAATCTGTTCATGCCAAGAAACAAGCAAGGTCAAGTTTGCTGCGTGTACCTTCACAGACCGAGCCCTCACGTGGTGGAAGGGCCATGTGAAATCTGTGTCTCTTCCAGTGGCCAACACCATGAGCTGGGAGGACTTGAAGGTCCTACTGTTGGAAGAATACTGCCCGAGGGGGGAAATTCAAAAACTGGAGCAGGAGCTATGGAACCTGAAAATGGTTGGTTCTGACCTAGCTGCCTACACGGCCAGGTTCAGTGATTTGGCAGCCCTTTTCCCGGGAATGGTCAACCCGGAGCCGAAGAAAGTGGGAAGATACATCTGGGGGTTGTTACCTCAGATTCAAGGACATGTCTTGGCCTCCAACCCAATAACATTCAACAGCACAAAGCGCCTGGCACAACGTTTGATCGATCACGGGATCAAAAAGGATACTACCGCAGTTATTGCCGACCCACCAAAGGAAATACAGGGCCAATGGAAACCATGGAACAAGAGAAAGGGACTAGCCCTGCAAGAGAACCCCAACAAACAACAGATAGTGACGGCTCACGTTGTTACTGTCCCGACCGCCCCAGCACCAACAAAGCCATACATCGGCAACCTACCGAAGTGCAGTAAATGCAACGTCCATCACCATGGACCCTGCCGTGAAATGCATTGCACTAGGTGCAACAGGAAGGGACACACCGTCCGCTTCTGCAAAGAACCAGCCCAACCAGCCGTTCCAGCTGCAAATGTCGGAGTAGGCCGTACCTGCTACGAGTCCGGAGCAACCGGGCACTTCCGAAGGGACTGCCCGAAGGCAAACAACAGGAATGCTGGGGGAAGTGGCCGAGTATTTGCAATGGGCCAGGAGGAAGCTGTTGCAGACCCCACTGTTGTTACGGGTACGTTTCTCCTCGATAACTCATATGCATGCATGTTATTTGATAGTGGAGCGGAGAGGAGTTTTGTGAGCAATAGTTTTAAAAATCTACTCAAACAAATCCCTCAATCATTAAGTGAAAATTTAATAGTAGAAATGGCTAATGGGAAAACAAAAGGTGCTAAGGAAATATACCTAAACTGTACCCTCTCCCTAAACAATAAATCCTTTCCAATCGACCTCATGCCAGTCTCGATAAAAAGTTTCGACGTTATCATAGGCATTGATTGGCTAAGTTCTCATCGTGCGGACATTATATGTTATGATAAGGCCGTTCGCCTTAATCTGCCAAATGGCGAAGCCCTCGTTATTTATGGCGACAAACCTAGCACCCCTCTTCGTATCATCTCTTGCATCAAGGCTCAAAAATATCTATGCAAGGAATGCCACGCGTTCTTGGCACATGTTGTGGATGTGAATCGAGGAGTAGAAGACATCAAGGGCGTGCCTGATGTCTGTGACTTTCCTGATGTCTGTGACTTTCCTGATGTCTTTCCTGAGGATCTCCCAGGAGTACCGCCTGCAAGACAAGTCGAATTCAGAATCGACTTAATTCCTGGAGCCACCCCTGTGGCCAAAGCGCCGTATCGCTTAGCCCCAGCAGAGATGCAAGAACTATCAAGTCAACTGAATGAACTACTCAGCAAAGGATTCATCCGACCAAGCTTCTCACCTTGGGGAGCACCAGTGCTTTTCGTGAAAAAGAAAGACGGATCGTTCAGAATGTGCATCGACTACCGAGAACTCAACAAACTTACCATTAAGAACCAATACCCCCTACCACGAATAGACGATTTGTTCGATCAACTACAAGGAGCACACTACTTTTCCAAGATCGATCTGAGATCGGGATATCACCAGCTGAGAGTCCTAGAGAGCGATATTCCTAAGACGGCCTTCCGAACTAGATACGATCACTACGAATTCGTAGTGATGCCGTTCGGACTAACCAATGCACCCGCCGTGTTCATGGACTTAATGAATCGGGTATGTCGTTCGTTCCTGGACAAATTTGTGATAATATTCATAGATGACATACTCATCTATTCAAAAAGTAAAGAGGAACATGGGCAGCACCTGAGACAAGTCTTAGAGACGCTAAGAACAGAGAAGCTTTACGCGAAATTCTCAAAATGCGAGTTTTGGATTAGGAAGGTGGACTTCCTAGGTCACGTGGTCAGCGAAGAGGGAATCCACGTGGACCCTTCCAAGATCAAGGCTATCCAGAGTTGGTCTGCGCCAACAACGCCAACCGAAATTCGCCAATTTCTAGGCCTTGCTGGCTATTATCGCCGGTTCATACAGAACTTCTCTAGTATTGCAAAACCTCTTACCTCCCTGACTCAGAAGGGTGTAACCTACAGCTGGGGGAAAAGCAAGATATTGCATTCCAAACCTTGAAGCAAGCCCTGTGCAGTGCACCCATTTTGTCTCTTCCAGAGGGGACAGAAGACTTTGTAGTATACTGCGATGCATCCAATCAAGGGCTGGGTTGTGTACTAATGCAGCGAGGAAAGGTTATTGTGTACGCCTCACGACAACTAAAAACGCACGAGGTCAACTACACCACTCATGACTTAGAACTTGGAGCAGTGGTGTTCGCCCTAAAAATCTGGAGGCACTACCTATACGGTACGAAGTGCACCATCTTCACAGACCACAAAAGCCTTCAACACATATTCGATCAGAAGGAACTCAACATGAGGCAAAGACGTTGGATTGAGCTACTCAATGACTACGAATGCGAGATTCGTTATCATCCGGGAAAAGCCAATGTGGTGGAAGTTGCCCTTAGTCGTAAGGAGTACTCTCGTCGAAGAGTTAAGTCATTAACCATGACGATCCATTCACACCTGTCAACACAAATCAAGGAAGCTCAATTAAAAGCCTTGAAACCCGAAAACCTGACAGGTGAAGCACTTTGAGGGATGGACAAGAATTTTGAGATCAAGAGTGACAGAGTTCGTTACCTCATGAACCAAATCTAGACACCGGAGTTCGGTGGATTCAGAGAAATAGTTATGAACGAAGCACACAAGACCCGATACTCCGTGAACCCAAGTTCAGATAAGATGGATCTGGATCTCAAACAACTCTACTGGTGGCCAAACATGAAAGCATAAATTGCTACTTATGTGGGCAAGTGCTTGACTTGTGCCAAAGTCAAGGTAGAACATCAGAAGCCCTCAGGTCTACTCCATCAGCCCGAAATACCTGAGTGGAAGTGGGAGCAGATCTCCATGGATTTCATAACCAAACTACCCAAGACGCAGGGTGTTCACGATACCATTTGGGTGATCGTCGACAGGTTAACCAAATCTTCCCACTTCTTGCCAATCAAAGAAACCGATAAGATAGAGAAACTAACAAGAACCTACATCCGAGAGATCGTGCGACTTCATGGTGTACCAATATCTATCATCTCGGATAGAGACAGTAGATTCACTTCAAGGTTCTGGCAAACGCTACAGAAAGCCTTAGGTACTAAGCTAGATATGAGTACAGCCGATCACCCACAAACTGACGGACAGAGTGAGAGAATGATCCAAACCCTAGAAGACATGTTGCGAGCATGTGTAATCGACTTCGGTAAAGCATGGGATGTCCACTTGACATTGGTGGAGTTCTCTTATAACAACAGTTATCATACTAGCATCAAGACTGTTCCATTCGAAGCCCTTTACGGCCGCAAGTGCAGATCACCTCTGTGCTGGGCGGAAGTAGGCGACACGCAGTTAGCGAAAGGTCTAGTCCCTGATAGCACTCTCACTGGTCCAGAAATCATAAGGGAAACGACTGAAAAGATCGTTCAAATTCGAGAGCGACTGAAAGCCTCAAGAGATAGACAAAAGAGCTATGCCGACAAAAGACGAAAACCCTTGGAATTTCAGGTTGGTGACTGCGTCCTACTGAAGGTCTCACCTTGGAAGGGCATGATACGCTTCGGGAAGCGTGGAAAACTAAACCCAAGGTACATTGGACCCTTCAAAATTACTGCAAGGATTGGTCCAGTAGCTTATATACTTCAGCTTGCAATCAAACTTAGCAAAGTACATCCGGTGTTTCATGTATCTAACCTGAAGAAGTGTCTGTCCGACGAAACTCTCGTGATTCCACTCGAGGAAATCAAACTGAATGAAAATCTTAAGTTTGTGGATAAACCCGTCGAGATCATGGATATGGAAATCAAACGAACTAAGCAGAGTCGCATACCAATAGTGAAGGTTCGCTGGAATGCTAAGCGGGGGCTCGAATTCACTTGGGAGCGAGAAGATCAGATGCAACATGTTGAGTCAAAAATATGCTTTATACTTTGCTTTTCTAGGAAAATGTATTTTTATGTCTAGGACCATAAACATCTCAGTGTTTATGGCCATATATATGTTTACGGTCAGTGTTTATGGCCGTAAACAGGTTTACGGCCGTAAACCCATTTACGGTCTAAGTCTCCTATATATAGAGGTTGTCTAGGTCATTGTTAGTTGTTGATGCCACAGAGTTCACAGTCAAGTTATATCGAGTTGTACCAGACGTTTTTCAGCTATAAACGTGTGTAAGCTTGGTTTCTCTTCTTCTTCTACTCATATTCTGATTACTTGTGATTGTTTGATTGCTTGATCATTGGTAAAGATCCGTTTTAGGACCTTACAATTGGTATCAGAGCAAAACCGGTGTCAAAGCTTCATTCAATCGAGTTTTCGGCTGCTTAAACATATATTCTTCACTGTTCGAGATTGGGTTTAGTGTTTTCGTTACTAAAGGGATCGAATCTACTCCAAAAACGCGTTTTCGAAGAACTTCTGAGAGTTTACTGCCAAAAGATTACGGCCGTAAACTCAAGAACGTTCATAAACCGTAAACTGTGTTCTTGGACCGTAAACAAGGCATCTTCAATAACCGTAAACTAATCTTCAATAACTGTAAACTAAGCTTCATTAACCGTAAACACAAGACCGTAAACGCTCAGACACTAAACTCTCTAGCCGTAAACATCCGACCGTAAACTTAGTTTACGGCGGTAAACACCTTGACCGGAAACACATTTTTGACATTATTTCAGTTTTATTTTCTGATTTAAAATTTAATCATCAATGGATTCTCAAAGTCAAACACATCTTCATGAGTTGGATACTGTCATGGGCACAACCACACGTATTCCAAGACTGCTGTCTGCAGATGGTTTTCGTGAATGGAAATACCGGATTGAGAAGTACAATAAAATGAAAGACTTCAAAGTTTGGAGAAGCATCATCAAGGGTCCTGTTCGAATTACTATGACGGTTGGAGGACAAATGATTGACAAAGCAGTTGAGAACTATACAGATGATGAATTTGAGAAAGTCGAAGAACAGGAAAGGGCTTTGGCCACCCTAACCATGGCCTTATCTCCTGATATAGCTCAAGGTTTTAGAGAGTATACTTCAGCTAAAGCTTTATGGGAAGCCTTGATTGAGGTGTATGAAGGAAATGAAGACATGAAGGAAAGTCGCCAGGATATGTTGCGACAGAAATTCAATATGTTTAACTACATACCTAGAGAAACCCTGGAGACACAGCTACATCGATTCACAACTCTCACTGCTGAGATGAGCATATCTGGGATTTTCTTGACCAAGTCCGAGATAAATAAAAAGATACTGAATGCTCTTCCAAATTCATGGGACATGAATGTTGCTGTGATTAAGAAGACCAATGATCTGAATCGCCTTACTCTTGCTGAAACAATGGTGATCATCAAGGCTTGTGATATTGATGATAAACAACGATAGATTAACCATGTGAGCTCGTATTTGACTGCAAGTCTCAGAATTTCCTCTAACAATGCTCTTTCATCATTCATCTCTTCCTCAGGTCAAGCATTTGCTGTTCAACAACCTCAGATTCAAACCTTTACTACTGCGTCGTCCATGCCTATTTCTCAAAGCCAGCCATTTGTCACTCCACAAGCTGTTCCATCCTCCAATGTGCCAGTTGTAGCCTCTTCCTCAAACACAAAGGAAAGTGATGAAAATCTTGCTCTCACCACAGGAGTTGTTAACTTCTATAATGCTTTTGTTGCTGGAGAGCTTCCACCTTAGTTGTCATTTGCTGATCTGGATCAGATTCATCCAGAAGATGTGGAAGAGATGGACATTACATGGCAAATTGCTATGGTAGTATTCAGGGCGAGGAGATGTGGAAGCAGTTTGCTAAAAAGACAGGGAAAAATAACTGGGGGATGAATGCTGATAAAAAGGTAGGGTTCAACAAGGGAAAGCTGCGATGTTTCAACTGTCACGAGCCAGGTCATTTTGCTCGTGAGTGCCCAAAACCGGATCGAAGGTTGAACAATGATAGGACGATGGTTGCGGTGGGAAACAATCGTGGAGGTGCTGTGGCCAATGGTGAGACTGCTATGGTTACTCAGTCATTTGATTGGGAGGACCAGATTCAGGCCCTAAACATTTCAAAACCTGAAAATGCTCACCTACCCCAAATCAATGATGATGCTCCCTTGAAGAATGATGCAGCTGATCCTGAAGAGCAGATGATGGAGATGCAGTTTGCACTGATGGTATCTTCTACTTCCGAGCCCAAGAAACGCGAGGTAAGTTTACCTTCTTGTTCTCAAGCATGTACTGATTATGTTAAACTTCTTCTTGACGAAATAGCATTATTGCGTAGAGAAGTAGAGGATCTTAGATATGAGGGTTATCAGCTTAGAAAAGGACAAAAACCCCTAAAGGCCCAATTAGAAACAAAAATAAAGGACTTTAAGAGAATTTAGCAGGACTACAGTGAAAAATGTGAAAATTATGATTACATCAAGAGACAGAATGATGAGTTAATTACTGAACTTGATACATTAAAGAGACAATTTGAAACTGCAAATTTTGATTTTAGAAGATTTGATGTATCAAGCGAGGTAGTTGCCAACATGATTGACCATTGCATGCAGTTCAAACGAAACCAGGAAAAGGGTTTAGGATTCGATAATGTACCTCCTCCTTTTAATCATACATATCAGTATGAACCCTTGTCTAAAAAGGAGATTGCCAACGAACCATTCATGGTATATGGCAAGCCATCTGGTTTTGTTTCAGGAGGATTTATTAATGTTGAAAATACTAACGTTTCTACTTCCCCTGCAGATCAATCCTTAGATCAGTCAAAGCACAAAGTTGAAGGATCTGTTTCTGATAATAAAACTGAGTCTCAATCTGATGTTTCTGTTTCCAATGAAAAACCTTTCGTTTCCGATGTTAAAATCAATGATACATCTTGTGATGCTTCTGCTCCGGATCATGTTGAGTTAATTTTTTTTGACATATTTTATTATTTGTTTGAAAATACTGATGTTCCTGTTTCTAGCACATCTACTTCATGTGCAAGTAAAGTAGCAGAGGATGAGAAAAAGGAGAACACCACTGAACAAACCAACATCTCTTTGAGCTCTGAATCTGTTGCTTCGAACTCAGCTGCTTCTGATCAGCCTACTGTTCAGAAATACAGGCCACCAATTCCAGTGAAATAGAGTGCCTGTTGTGATTGTGCTTGTAGGAACAATAAGAGACAAGGCAAGGATACGCCACCAGGGGCAGGAAGAAACAACTCCTACGTGAAGAAGCATACTTGCTTTCACTGTGGAACACCTGGACATATTGTCAGATATTGTCCAAATCGCGCATACGTTCCCTACTATGCACAAGGGTGGCAGAACGCGCAAAGAGGGAGATACTCCGAAAGAAACCCCTCAAGGTCACGTTCAGACCATGGTGACTGGAACGCGCAGAAGGTCAGGAATCCAACTCCCAAGGGCAAGAAGGGAATGCCGGCCCAGAAGCCAATTTCAAGAAATGCTCCAACGAAACCAAAACCGGCTAGGTCAAAGTCATCTCGACAGCAGACCTCAAGTTCAAAATCAAGTGCCGGGGCACCCATCGGATTGAAAAAGAAATGGGTTAAACCCAACTACAGATGGGTTCCGAAGTTTCACTCTCCCAAATCTTCTAATGATTCTAATATTTCTACATCTTCTGTTTGTGATAAACAGGAGATGTCGTGGGAGAATGTATCTTGCGTAGATGACAAAGTTCGACCCAGTTTCAAAATGGACTGGGTTCCAAGGACCAGCTAATCCCGCTATGTGTCGGAGCAGCTATGGAGGCATATCATCAGACTTCGGTTTGTTGGTAGTGGCTGTTCCAGGCACATGATAAGGGACATCTCTCAACTGTACAACACTTAGAACATTATTTGAGAGTATGTGTCCTTTGCGGGAAGGGAAGAAAGGAAGGGATCACTCATGGGATTAGTGCTTAACGTTGTGAAGAATTTTTGGATCTATTATGAGATTACGCGTGCTGTTCTCAGACCTTATTGATGCAAAAATTAATCGGTGACTTACGGTTTGAGTTTTCTTCTCTATACTCCTGAGTTTTTCTTAAGCTGACTCGCTTTAAAGACTAATTTTTGTTTTAGGATAGTTTAAATTTGTGCATTTACTTTCGTTTCTCTCCTATCCACAAATTTAGGGGGATAAATAAAAACAAAACAAAAATTAGAAAATTTTAAAAAATCCAAAAACATTAGAAAATCAGAAAATTCAAAAATATGGTGTTAATGAAATGTGTTTGATGGAGATGTTTTGGGAAGTGATATAATCATGTGATAACAGGAAATCTGAATCCGTGTAAGGGACTGAATCTGAATTGTCTAGGCTCTGTGTTCGATGCGCTGGTAGGCACGAAAGATTAAAATGGACTTGACTAGGCATTAATGAACTTAAGGAATCTAGAGACTTGAAAAATCTTGACCTAGATAGATCCATTTAGCCTGACAATACGACGCCCAGATAGGTTGAGCAGGGAGATATACATGATAATCCACCGGTCACATTAAAGTAATCCGTATCTAGAACTGTGGTTTAACTCTTCCTCGATGTACGGACTCTGTCCTTAATTCCGGTATTGATGGGACGACTGGGGAATTCCGATAAAGTAGGTCTGTAGGAAATTATTTTCTTGCTTTCTTTCTGTTAGTCATATGTTGCCTTCTCTGCGTGATTGAAATACATCCGACCTGGACTGCAACATATGCAACTCTATTTCTATGCATCTTCTATCTATGCAATTATGCCTGTCTGTTAGCCATATGCTGTCTCCTTTGCGTGATTAACCATCCGACTTGGTACATATCATATGCACCATTCTACTTCTCAATCCCTCTAAATCTGGTTAGTCATATGTTTCACCCTCTGTGAGATTGGAAGAGATCCGACCTGGGTGTATAACATATGCATTCTAAATCTGACTTCTCTCATAATAATTGTCTGCTCACCTAAAGTAAGGAGTACTTTGGAAGTTCCTGATTATTGGGGTATGTCAGGAAGCGGGAAACATGTTCTAGTACATTTAAAATTGATCAATCACTAGGTTGTCTGTAGATCTCGCTGCTCAATTTAGGTGGACAACAATATCTTTGGTCGTCGTCAGCTGAATGGTCTTTAAGGAATATTATCTAGGATCTTAGGATCACATTGTCTTGTCACTTATAGTATGTCCTAATTTTGTCACAATCTCTCGTGTTTAAGTGGACCACAATATCGGTGATTGATCAGATCTATTCATGAAGGGAGACGTACTGATAAACGGATAAAGGTTGTTTAAAAACTTTGATCCCAAATCACTCTAAGTTAGATATCATTTTTATTTTTGTTGAATTTGTTCATAGTTTTCTTCATATTTTAAAAAATATTAGGGGAGAATTAAAAGTTTTAAAAACCAAACAAAAATCAGAAAATTAAAAAAAATCCAAAAATAGTGTTATTTCTGTTTTATTTCTTTTTCAGAAAATATGAAAAATCCAAAAATATTGTGTGGTAAGTTTTCTTTTAGTTTTGTTTTGTCTTGAAAGGTGAATTCAGGTGTAGATGAGACTCATGGAGACTGTATCGAGATTTCTGAGCCAAGGCTTCATCCGTGAGCATCGAAGAATTCTCATTCGAAGGAGCAAGAAAGGAAGATTATTCTTTCGACATTCAATCTTTCAACCCTAGAAGCAAGGTGAAGCTGAAATTGAAGATTATGTGACGGATTGCATTGAAGCCTCCTCAATCAATTTGCTGTTATCTTGTACATGCTGAAGTGATCCAGAAGATTGTTTCTCTCTGACGTTCTCTCTGAAGATTCTCAAGCTAAAAGCGCTATCTTTCGAGAATCAGTACGTCAAGCCTCCTCACCCAATGTGCGTTCAATGCCAAATTCTGAAGAAAAGCTCAAGTGCTCAAGATGAAGTCATTCATTGAAGATTCATCAAGTTCATCTTGAAGTTGTGAAGAATTTGAAGATAAATGCTGAAGCCAAGCTTACAATAAAGATGAACAAGAAAGCTAGCTACTTTTTAGGGGAGCTTGTTGGGTCATTTAAGAAAAGAAAAGAAAGCTATAAACCAAGGGGGAGATTGTTGGGTCAAAAATATGGTTTATACCTTGCTTTTATAGGAAAATGTATTTTTATGTCTAGGACCGTAAACAGCTCAGTGTTTACGGCCATATATGTGTTTACGGTCAGTGTTTACGGCCGTAAACCCATTTACGGTCTAAGTCTCATATATATAGAGGTTGTGTAGGTCATTGTTAGTTGTTGATGCCACAGAGTGTTGGGTTTTGAGCATTCTAACACTCCTATGGTGTACATGCAACCCTATAAACCTTGGATCTATGTTTTCTCTATTATACATGCAAATATTAACTATTCCAAGGTTTCATCCTAACTAGCATATTATGAAGCACCTATACTACAAAGTTCTAGTTAGATGACATACCTTTGATGTAGCTTGATGTCTTCAAGCTTTAAGAGCTTAGCCCCAATAGTGTGGAAGCCTCAAATGGAATCACAAATCACCAAAACACCTTGGAAGAACTTGAGAGAATATGTATGCACACTAAAATCGGCCCACTCTTATTTTCGCACACTCGTGCCAATTTTGTGAGCCAAGGACCCCTTTATATATTATGGAGGATTAGGGTTACATCCATGTAAACCCTAATACCCATGACCTTTCATTTACATAGGATCCATGGGTTAAAAGCTCCATGGACCATCCATGAAAGCTTAGCCCAACCTAAATGAACTTGGCCCATTCCATATATATAAGAGTCCATATTTAATTAGTTCTTTTTGGTCACTTAATTAATTCTAAATTAATTCTTGATCAATACTAATTAAATAATATGATTCCATATTAATATATTAGAACTTATAATATATTAATATAAATCATAAATATACTATTCTCAAAAGACTATCCATATAAACTGTGCCGGTGAAGTGCAACCCAAATGGACCATGCCGGGTCGGGTCAAGTACATACCAAATATAGTTATGGACTTAGACATTAATCCAACAGTCTCCCACTTGGATAAGTCTAAAACTATTATTGATTATGACTTCAAAACCTAACTGGCAATTGTAGCTCTTAAAGCCGCTGTCGAACTCTGACCTTGTCAATGACTTGTCCATTAGCTAAGGGATCATATATTCCGCCATTCTAGATATCATATGGACTGAGACATGGATTATAATCATTCTCTCTGTCCATTTGTTGTTTCCCGATTTTCGATTTATGATGACTGACTGATTGAACAAATCAAATCAGTCGTGGCTTGGCCAAGCACTCACATGTGTCATCGCTAAATCATCGTGGGGCCCACATATATCGCTTTTATCCCGAAGGTAAAAGGAATGGATAAACTTCGGCTCATATGGCTTGTTCTACTACTTGTTGAATCATACACAAAGGCACGTTTTATAACATCGAGTTACCAAATGCGTTTTCGTGCAATCAATGTATAACCAACTCATAGTAACAACTCATATCTCTAGGTTTGAAGAATATAAGATATTATCGTCTCATGATCACTCGTGATAAAATCCATGAAGTGATTCAAATGAGCGCGGGTTGAATCCAATACTTAGAACTTATGAGCACTCATGAGTGTTGTAGCACCACTTTGTCGACCAACTTGGACCTCTACAAACCAACCCATGACAGTCTTGATTCATATCTACTTCCAACATATGACCGACTGTGGATGGTTTGAATAAATTAATCATTCAGGAAGAGCGACTTAGTTATTCTGGAAGTCAAAACATGCAAAGTGAAACACAAGAATAAATGAATCAAATATGGTATCAAACCCTATGAATATAAATAAACACTTTTATTTATCACCATACTGATTACTCATTATTCCTTGTTTCGGTTTTATCAAGTTTATACTTGAATAAAAAACACTAGTTGTCCCATGCTCCAAGCATGTACACTATGTTTTTCTTAAACAATAGCTTTGCCATACACCAAGTATGCACTCTATGTTTGTCTATGATCCTTACTTTGTGAAATAAACTAATTGAACATAATTTCAATGATTCTAATTTCACACTCCCAAATCCTTATCGAAAAATGTGAGAATTTCAAATTCCTATCATTTATCCAAATCTGTTTAGATTTTAAACTTATATGCACTGACCCTCCTGTAATGAATATATACAAAGTCACAAAGACTTGTCAACAGTCATTATAAGGTATTCCAATGGAGATCAACTCCATAGAAACTAAGTCTCATATTCAAAGTACATTGCTTTGGACATGCTTCTTGCATTAAGTTTTCTAATCTTACACATATAACTTCCACCTATGGAGACAACTCCATATTATCATTTTGACTATAACTTCTGAACAAAAGATGCCTCTTTTCAGAATATGTCAATATGGTCCTTCCAAAATTAGCACTATACTTCCAACCGTCCCTGAGCAACCAATCTTTGGTAAACCTTAGATTGTCCTCGACAATTGCTTAATCATTTTAGTCATATCCAATTCTAGACCTTTTCCCTTCTTAATGCCTCTGGGCATTTGGAAAATTTTAGAAATGATAAATATTAGAACACATGCAATCGATCCTGTACCCAAAGAAAATGGTACACGATTCATGATGTCTCACATAAAGACATGATTCTAGACCAGTCTTTTGCTACAATATTTTTATTTGCCATGTTTTCAAAATTTGACTATGAAGAGGGATGCCGTAATCATAATCGAATTTTGAGAACGCAATATATAGAATTTCCTTAAGTTGAACCAATCCAACATGAAATTCATATATATATATATCTATATATATATATATATATATATATATATATATATATATATATATATATATATATATTCTTGACTAAAGATGATTAAGGTCTCAATCTAAGCCTTTAGAACTGAAATGAAGTATATCCTCTCCCTTAATTATAGCAAAACAACTTTTTCAATCCCTGCAGCCTCACGAATTGAAACTTTTGTTTTCTATAATTAACATTGCTAACTTGCAACACTAACAATAATTATCATGCTCCCACTAACATGATGATTATTAGCATAACACTTATGCTCCCACTAGCTTTGACATGTACTCTGAAATCAGCTGGACTTCTAGAAATCAATACTTTATTGTCTTTCTTACCAAAGTTCAGATTTCTGATACAAGATGCTTTGATAAAACTTTATCAAAATCATACACCTTTCCTTCGATAGCATGCATGTGTGTCTAAACCTTTCTTTAAGATATGTTACTCAAGTTACAATCTTGGAGTATGACTCTAAGAATTGTTTTGGAACGAAGTATGACTCATCTTCCTGATCTAACCATTTCAACAATTCATGAATCCTCTTCTTAGTCATAAGAATTCACTAAGATGACCTTTAGAGGACTAATTGTGATATGATTTCTAAATCATTAAGATGATCACAAACATGATACTAAAGTACTCTCCCATCTTTTCAGATTTGAGAAACTTTTATCTTTCTGCCTAATTTGATTCTTCCCATTCGTTCTGCCATACATTGAGACTTTTCCAATGTTTCAGAATTATACTTAAACTTCTAAGTATAACCATATTTACTAAACTTTTAGTAAATCAAATAGTCTTAACGAGCTTTGTGGTGGACATGACCAGTGCACAAGAATGTGTACTCGATCCCTTTAGTCCTTCACTTGACTCACACATCCACGTGAACAAGTAATTAGTCTTGATTTTCCAATGCTTGAAAGTTCTCATTCATCATACTATTCAACTTGCATGATTCCAAGTTTCGGTCCAATTGAAACTTAGGCGATGAGGAACTTTCCTGATTTGGTAAATTTAGACACTACCACAAATGAAAGAATCAAATCCATTTTCCAATATTGCTGTCAGTGGAATCATATAAGCAACAATTTTCCACAAATGCCATTGTAAGGATACTTCAAATAAATAAAATTAAACAATTTTCTTTTATTTTAAAACTTTGCGGAAAAACTTATCCTTACAATCCACATGGAAAATTGTTGTTATCTATTCCTTAGCAATATATCATAACTTCTTAAGCAACTGCTCAAAATTCTGATGCGATCGAAATCCACCTTCGCAATCAGAATCAGCATATACTTCCTTTAATATTTCTTTCTATTCTTTGATTCTTAAAACATCAACATGTGACCCAGTCACATCATGTAATGAGGATCTCAGAATAGAACTTAACAGAGTTAGATAATGGGCTCTACCTGATGTAGAGTCAAACTTATTGACTTTAACATCCTTAGGTAAATTTGGCAGCTTTGCAATCAACGCCCCTTCTTTTGGCAAAATAAACATATGGACCCTTTGGTAATAGGACTATCTCAGACTTAGCCTTTCTCTTTACCATTTGGTCAACCGGGTTGACTATGGCCAATCCCTTTCCATTGGGAAGAGAATGCTTTTTCTAGATTTCCAATGTCACCATTGTCACTGTCCATAAAGTTTTTGGGAAGTTGATCTTCTAATCAAATTTGCTTTACTATCGTTCCAAATCATTGCTGATTCAGCAGCACCAAGCAAATAGATATGATCATTAAGGTTCATGTCATAGTCTGTTTCATAGTAGTCCCAAAGGAACTCACTATGTGACTTAGAAAGTGATTGAACATCCAACTTTCTCAAGACTTTGACACCCAACTCTCCCGGCTTGTTAATATGTGACTTCATCTCTAAGATGTGATCACACATAGACCTTGCTTGCCATTAGGGATTGAGTGACCTTGAACTTGTGGGTTAGGGAGAATAATTGGAGGAGGTGGAGGAAGAGAAGTATGACTTCCATGAGCCAAACTCGGGAAGTCATATTCATTTGGAAAGCTTGGTTTGGGAAGATCATTGTTGTCTAAAGCAGACATCAACAATGGGAGAAATTCACGTAAAGTTGATTTAAGTCCTTAATATAACACCCAATATGATATATTAAGGCTAGGACCCAACAAACTATTTTATAACTTGGAAGAGGGATGCCGTAATCCAAGCTATAAAATATTTGAAGGTAGGTGAATGACGATTCACCAATTTCCACCAAGATAAACAAAATGTATTATTAGGTTTTAATTGGTTTTGAAACTCCTAGATTCTTTTGAGATTCATTGAACTTTTCAATGGCATGTTTCAATCTCGAGTGTGCCCTTCAGGTTTTGTGACTGGGATGCCGAGGATCACAAAACAATGTGTGAAGTAACCATGCAAATATACTTGGTACCCTTAATATTTACCCCTCAATCGATGTGCCGGTTAACCACACGCGCTCCAACGATACTATGATAAACATTAAGTTACCCTTTGCCTACCTTGTTAAGTCCAGGTTAGTGTGCCGGTTAACCACACACGCTCCACTAACAGCTTAAACAAAGTGCAAAGTGTAATTTCATGGATTAGCACCTTATTCACATTTTCTTAAGTAACTAAGATTGAGAATTTATAAGTGTTTAGTTACTTAGTATTTATCATTATACTTATAATGAAGGGATAATTATAGTCCTTCTTGTACCTGTTCGGCTAACGACCCTCCACCGGTCAAGGAAACGGTGAGTGAGAGTGGACACCCATTAAACTGGCATTTTATAGGCAGTAACCTTATACCCCCCTTATAGATCGACTTCGTGAATGAGACCTACTAATGGTAAGACGACTTGCTCTTATACATATAATATATTAAACTTTTAATATTATAATAGTATAAGGGTGTATTTTAGACATTTAAAATACTTGGTGGTTTAATCTATTAGTTAAACTAGACTTTTAATTTAATTAAACTCAAACCATATATTTATGGATTAATAATACTCTTTTAATTAAACGCTTTAATTAACTATTAATAAAGTCCATAAGAGTTAATTTGAACTATTCAACAAAACATCATAATTCCAATTATTAAACTCAAAATTAAAACCATTTAATTAAGTGTTTAAGTTATGAACCCAAGAGTTTTAGAATTCAATTCTTTTTTTCATAAAAAACTTTTCTCAAATTCCAAAACTTGAGGGCAAGTTTTGTAATTCTTGAAAACCTTTGGATTCCATAACTTATAGAATTAATGGTGTTTTATGATGAAACTTTCCATGTTCCATAACTTAAGAACAAGTTATGGAATTCTTTAAAAACATTAACACCAAATTTTGTCACTCCATAAAAACTTTGAATCAAATTTTTTTTTTTAAAAAAAAACTTTCATATCCATAACTTATGGAAGTTTCAAAATCCCTTAAGATCACAACTTTAAAAAAAACTTTTGAGCTCCAAAATTTTATGACAAAATATGTAACTCCTTAAAACATTTAGATCAAACTTTTAAAACTAATAAAATAATCATATCATTTTATCTTTTACTAAATTTGACATAATTCAACTCATATAACAAATGATTTAAATTTTACAAATAATTCGTTTTTCACAAAACAAGTAATTATCTTAAAATTTGACAAACGTCATGTTTTTTTTTCCTTTTTTTTTTCAACTTGAAAATAAAACATTTGCATCAATATAACAGAAAACAACCAGGCTCTGATACCACTGTTGGGTTTTGAGCATTCTAACACTCCTATGGTGTACATGCAACCCTATAAACCTTGGATCTATGTTTTCTCTATTATACATGCAAATATTAACTATTCCAAGGTTTCATCCTAACTAGCATATTATGAAGCACCTATACTGCAAAGTTCTAGTTAGATGACATACCTTTTGATGTAGCTTGATGTCTTCAAGCTTTAAGAGCTTAGCCCCAATAGTGTGGAAGCCTCAAATGGAATCACAAATTACCAAAACACCTTGGAAGAACTTGAGAGAATATGTATGCACACTAAAATCGGCCCACTCTTATTTTCACACACTTGTTCCAATTTTGTGAGCCAAGGACCCCTTTATATATTATGGAGGATTAGGGTTACATCCATGTAAACCCTAATACCCATGACCTTTCATTTACATAGGATCCATGGGTTAAAATGTCACACCCCAAAACCGAGAACGGCGGAATACGTTCTGGGGTGGAGGACGTCATGTACAGTATCATAACAATGCATAATAGTAAAGACAAGCAACAACATCCATTGCATTAATCCAACACCAGAACCTCATTAAAAGTACATACCAAATATAGTTATGGACTTAGACATTAATCCAACACCAGAACATCCTTGGAAGGGGGTGGACGAAATCTATAGGAAAAACCATGATGATTTCGTCCAAGGGGCTTGGATAAGGCCTTTGGATAAGTTTAGGCCCTAAGCAAAGGAACATTAGGGTCTTCCTTAAACCCTAGATACCTCAGCTATATAAGGAGCCTCCTGGCTCCCAAAATTGACACTCCTTCTCTTAAAGAAACCCTAGGCCGAAATTGCATACCCTAAGCTCTTTCCTCACAAGTTTCCTTCTTGCTAGTTCTTGGGTGTGATTCCATTAGAGGCATTACAATTGTAGAGCTAGGTTTCCAAGAAGATCAAGATCAAAGGATTACCAATTGTTTGCTATAACAATTGAAAGGTATGTAACTCTAAAACCCTAGTAGGTTAATTTCGAAAATAGCCTCTCCACTTAGGGTTCTTGTTTTGCAATTAAAAGTTATATTTTCAATAGTTAAAACATAGATCCAAAGTAGGCTGCATTTGAACTTAGGAATTGTTTTTCTAGTTTATTTGTTTTAGTGGAGGGTCGTTAGCATAACGGATTTTATAGGACAACTAAATCTCATTAAAAGTATAATGTTATTAATGAAGTACTAGAAAATTATTTTACAAAAATCCCAACTCTAGTTACTTTAGGAATAATGTGAAAAGTATGCTAACCCAAGAAATTGCACATTATGCTTTATTGGTCGTTAGTGGAGCGTGTGTGGTTAACCAGCACACTAATAGGCACTAATAAAGAGTAGTAATGGATATCTCATAATTATCATTTTGATGGAGCGTGTGTGGTTTACCAGCACATCAATAGATAATGATAAAGACAATGAGGTTACCAAGCACATTTGCATTGTTATTCACATCTTCTTTGTGATCCTCGGTATCCCAGTCACAAATAGAAGAGCATAATCCGAGATTAAAACATGCCATTGAATAGTTTCAATGTATCTCAAAAGAATTAGGAATTTCACTTCATAGTTATGGACTTAGACATTAATCCAACACAGAGTTCATAGTCAAGTTATATCGAGTTGTACCTGACGTTTTTCAGCTATAAACGTGTGCAAGCTCGGTTTCTCTTGTTCTTCTACTCATATTCTGATTACTTGTGATTGTTTGATTGCTTGATCATTGGTAAAGATCCGTTTTAGGACCTTACACAACAAAAGTACCCGCATCTCTTCCCTAGTCCATAGACACTTACCTTGTAAATAATTTTGAGACGAAATTCCCTCTAACGGGGGGATGATGTAACAACCCGATATTTCAGGTCAATGTAATGACTAAAAGTCAAATATGGTAATCCCTTTTTGAATTAATTGAAATAACATCAAAAATGAAATGTTCAAAACTCTCAATTTGAGTGTGCTAAGTTGTGGATATGGTAATAAGGTTTCCAAAAACATAAAGAACGCTAAAATCTGACTTCATAAGAGGAAGTTATGATTTTTCGAAGTTTCGGACATAGCAGTAGACAGCTAAAAACTCGAATTAGAGATCGAGCGACTTTTTGCCAACATGACCTAAACGAGAATCGAAGATCTCATCAATGGTATTGCAACGGTAAAAAGTCTGATGAAAACGGACCTCGGATGAAGAAGTTATGGATTTTTAACGGACTTTTCCTGTCCCGGCCTGCTAAAAATGTAATATTAAAAATAAAATCAAAATTAGCCAACGAAGTCCAAACGAGATTTGTAGAGCATAATCTCACCTACGCGTGCATATAAGGAACGTCGAAAACGGAGATCGTATGCAAGAGTTATGATTTTCTGAAGTTTTAAATAATTAAAATATATAAATTTAATTATTTATTCGGATAATATCCGAAGTGCTGACGAGTCCGATCTGATCCGAAGGGTACGCCCCGCGTACCGTGGAGTACGCCCCGCGTACATGTCGACACCGAGGTACGCCCTGCGTACGAGATAGCTACGCGCAGCGTACAACTGCATTCCTCGGCCCAGAAGCGACCACGTTGCACCATCCGGAGCTCGACACCTGGAGGTCCGATCCGAACTACGCCCCGCGTAGAGCTTCGTACGCCCAGCGTACGTGCGAGGTTCAGCCCCTACAAAAGGGCATGTGAGGCTGCCGAGTTCTTTTGCTCAATTCTTCTCATTCCCGTGCTTTTGCTCTGCGTTTAACCCCTCGAAACCATCTCGAAGCCTCGTTTTTCATATCCAAGTTCCGAAGGAAGTTTTACGCTCCCGAGATTCCAGAGATTCCCGAGAATCCTGAGAAATCAGCTTTCTCCAGTCGAAGTTCTGATCGATTTTTGTCTCACCTTCTTCAAGCTACCAAGTGAGTTCATACCCCCCATTTCTACGGTTTTAGATACTTTTTAAATGCTTTTAACACATTACGGGGGAGAATACAAGTAAACACACAGTTAATCTTGTGTGAAAACATCTACCTTTCGTTATACATTTCAGATTGTTTTTAATAACTATCATATGGATCTGTTAACATGCAAAACATCTTACCTTACTTTACCCTCTCGGAATAAAACATGATTATAAATACTATAAGCTTATTTATACGTTTGCATCATATTAAGGGTAACTATTTTTCAGTATACCACTTTTATACATAAAAGAACATCCACCTTTTATTATGCCTTTGTTAACATTGTGAAAAAGCATAATCATTTCCGAAACAACATTATTCATTTTAATACGGGACTTAATTGAGAATTCGTGAGGCATTCATCTTCAATATACCTTTTCAGGTACCAATAGAAGTCCTATTTATAACCAGAATCTCCCGTCCGGAGAACGTGACAAGTGTGTATAGATCTATACGGCACTAATGATCCCGCGCCCTGACTATTAGCTACAGTCCCCGGGGTGACAAGTGTCATCTCATTTCGACGTCTGAAGAACGTCGCTATAGGCAAATTATGATAATACGGTTATAAAAAATCACTGGATAGATAATTATTATGGTATTAAGTTTTCACGGGAAAAGTAACAAATACAGTTCTTTTCACATTCAAATACAAACCTTTTTATAGTTTTGTTTTATAAAAAGACTATACACCATTCTTTTGAGCATGTCATTGTTGCTTACAAGTTACGGTCTTGGACATTTGAGACTGCAATCCACATTTAGGAAAATATAGGATTTTCCTGGTTCAAATACATACAATTTATACAACAATCATTCATACTCATTTCATACACTCATAAGAAAATATCGGATTTTCTGGAAAGTGAACGTGAACTTTCAAATAGCATACATTTTCTCAAAACACTACTATTCAATTGTTATGATACTAAATATGACGCCCTCCGCCCCCGAATGTTTCCGCCGTTCTGGTTTGGGGGTGTGACAATATCCAAAGCAATACCAAATTCAGTAAGACTCAATTCCCGAGTAAAGATAGGGAAATAGCTGACATGAGTCGTGTACCTTATGCTTCCGTTGTCGGATCGATCATGTACGCTATGACATGTACTCGCCCTGATGTGGCCTTTCCTCTGAGCATAGTCAGTCGCTATCAGGGAAACCCAGGTAGAGGTCATTGGATGGTGGTAAAGAATATACTCAAGTATTTGCGAACGACAAAGGACTGGTTCCTTGTACTTGGTGGCAATGATACTTTGAGAGTAGATGGTTACAGTGATGCCAACTTTCAAACGGATAGAGATAACTTCCGTTCTCAATCTGGTTGGGTATTTCTACTGAATGGAGGAGCAGTTGCTTGGAAAAGTTCCAAGCAAGATACGGTGGCTGATTCGACTTGTAAATCAGAGTACATAGCAGCAGGTGAAGCATCGAAAGAATCAGCTTGGTTAAGGAACTTCATCGGAGATCTCGGAGTTGTTCCGACCATCCAGGAGCCTATGGAACTGTTCTGCGATAACGAAGGAGCGGTTGCCTTAACAAAGGAACCCAGATATCATGGTTAAACCAGACATATCGACATAAAGTACCATTTCATAAGACATAGAGTAGAAGAAGGCCATCTTGTTGTAAAGAGGGTATCATCTGAGGACAACCCAGCAGACCCCCTCACAAAGGGTCTGAGTAGGGTTAAGCATATTCAGCATGCTCAGAGCATTAGACTGAGAGATGATATTAGTTTTAGTAGTTAGATTAGTTTTCTGAAACTTATAACAAAGTAAATGTAATTGACTTTTGGTGATTAAATAATAAAGTATTATTTATGAGTTTGTTTATTGCCTTTTGTCAATTGTTTATTATTGTGTTTCATATTTTTCATGTTTTACTTCCCGAATAATATGAATATTCAAACTCCACAGTCGCTCGTACTTTTGGAAGTAAGTAGTGAATTAAGACTGTCATGAATTGGATTGCAGATTGTCTAAGGATAGACATAGCAATAGAATTTCTGTAATGTTCATGAGTTCTCAGAAATTGAGATTTGAGTATTGGATAAACCCTCGCTCAGAGTTTTACTTCATGGAATTCATCACGAGTAATACTGAGATCATAATATCTTATAATCTTGAAACAGAGATATATGAGTTGTAATTTGCAAGTTGAATATACATTGGTGATGTGAAAACGCATCAGTAAATTGGTGCTATAAAACGTATTGTCATATATAGTTTGATGTGTAAAAGATACAAGCATATGAGTCAACATTTATTCGTTCCTTTTGCCCTAACGGGAAAAGCGATATCTATGGGCCCCTCGATGATTTGGTTTTGACTTATGTGCTAGGCCCAGCCAGTACCAAATTGATGTGTTCAATTAGAAGTCCTATATCATCACAAATTAGAAATTGGAAAACATAGATTCTGGACGAAGATATTGATTACATTCCATTTCTTATGTCTAGGGATCTCTTGCAGAACGAATGATTATATGATCACTTATCTTAGGACACATAACTAACTGGGTTAGAGTTCGGCGACAGCTTTTGGAAGCTACAATTTGTTGGTCAAATTTAGAAGTCTTACTAGCAATTATAGTTACAGACTTATCCAAGTGGGAAACTGTTGGATTAAGTGTCTAAGCCCATAACTGTAATTGATATGTACTTGATTTTATAGCAACACAGTCCTTTTGGGTTGCCCTCAAACTTAGCAAGTGGACAAGGAAATTATGAAAGGAGAGATATTGATTTATTATAAGATTAATAAAATAATATAAATGATTTATTAATATGTTAAAAGGTTAGTATATTAATTAGAAATCATAATATTTAATTAATAGTTAGCCCGAAATTAATTAGAATTGATCTTGGGGTTAATTGTATTAATTATAAAGTGAAGGGACTAGTTTACAATTATCAAATAGTTGAGTGGAAGGTTCCAGAACCTCCTTGGAAGGGGGTGGACGAAATCTATAGGGGAAACCCTAATGATTTCATCTAAGGGGCTTGGATAAGGCCTTTGGATAAGCTTAGGCCCTAAGCAAAGGAACATTAGGGTTTTCCTTAAACCCTAGATACATCAGCTATATAAGGAGCCTCCTGGCTCCCAAAATCGGTACTCCTTCTCTTGAAGAAACCCTAGGCCAAAATTGCATACCTTAATCTCTCTCCTCACAAGCTTCCTTCTTGCTAGTTCTTGGGTGTGATTCCATTAGAGGCATTACAATTGTCGTGCTTGGCTTCCAAGAAGATCAAGATCAAAGGATTACCAATTGTTTGCTATAACAATTGAAAAGTATGTAACTTTAAAACCCTAGTTGGTTAATTTCGAAAATAGCCTCTCTCCTTAGGGTTCTTGTTTTTCAATTCAAAGTTATATGTTCAATAGTTAAAACATAGATCAAAAGTAGGTTGCATGTGAACTTAGGAATGGTTTTTCTAGTTTATTTGTTTTACTTAAAACCTATCAGTTTTGACTATTGAACATATAACTTTAAATTGCAAAACAAGAACCCTAAGGAGAGAGGCTAGTTTCAAAATTAACCAACTAGGGTTTTAGAGTTACATACCTTTAAATTGTTATAGCAAACAATTGGTAGTCCTTTGATCTTGATCTTCTTGGAAGCCTAGCACCACAATTGTAATGCCTCTAATGGATTCACACCCAAGAACTAGCAAGAAGGAAGCTTGTGAGGAGAGAGGTTAGGCTATGCAATTTCGGCCTAGGGTTTCTTCAAGAGAAGGAGTGCCAATTTTGGGAGCCAGGAGGCTCCTTATATAGCTGGGGTATCTAGGGTTTAAGGAAAACCCTAATGTTCCTTTGCTTAGGGCCTAAGCTTATCCAAAGGCCTTATCCAAGCCCCTTGGATGAAATCATTACTGTTTCCCCTACAGATTTCGTCCACCCCCTTCCAAGGAGGTCCTGCAACCTTCCACTAAACTATTTGATAACTGAAAACTAGTCCACACACTTTATAATTAATACAATTAACCCCAAAATCAATTCTAATTAATTTCTGGCTAACTATTAACTAAACATTATGATTTCTAATTAATATATTAACCTTTTAACATATTAATAAATCATTTATATTAATTTATTAATCTTATAATAAATCAATATCTCTCCTTTCATAATTTCCTTGTCCAATTGCTAGGTTTGAGGGCAACCCAAAAGGACCGTGTTGCTATCAATTCAAGTACATACCAATTATAGTTATGGGCTTAGACACCTAATCCAAAAATCTCCCCCTTGGATAAGTCTGTATCTATAATTGCTAGTAAGACTTCCAAATTTGACCAGCAAATTGTAGCTTCCAAAAGTTGTCGCCGAACTCTGACCCAGTTAGTTATGTGTCCTAAGATAAGCGATCATATAATCCTTCATTCTGCAAGATATCCCTAGACATAAGACATGGAATGTAATCAATCTCTTTGTCCAAAATCTATGTTTCCCGATTTCTGATTTGTGATGATATAGGACTTCTAATTGAACACTTCAATTTGGTCCTGGCTGGGTCCAGCACATAAGTCAACACCAAATCATCGAGGGGCCCACATATATCGCTTTTCTCGGTAGGGAAAAAGGAACGAATAAACATTGACTCATATACTTGTATCTTTTACTCATCAAACTATACATGACAATACGTTTTATAGCATGAAGTTACTTATGCGTTTTCGCATCACCAATGTATAATCGACTTGCAAATTATAACTCATATATCTCTGTTTCAAGATTATAAGATATTATCGTCTCAGTATTACTCATGATGAATTCCATGAAGTAAAACTCTGAGCGAGGGTTTATCCAATACTCAAATCTCAATTTTTGAGTACTCATGAACATTGCAGCAGTTCTATTGCAATGTCTATCCTTAGACAATCTGCAATCCAATTCATGACAATCTTAATTCACTACTTACTTCCAAAAGTACGAGCGACTGAGGACTTTGAATAATCATATTATTCGGGAAGTAAAACATGCAAAATATGAAACACAATAATAAACAATTGATAAAAGGCAGTAAACAAACTCATAAATAATACTTTATTATTTAATCACCAAAAGTCAATTACATTTACTTTGTTATAAGTTTCAGAAAACTAATCTAACTACTATAACTAATATCATCTCTCAGTCCAATGCTCCGATCATGCTGAATATGCTTAACCCTACTCAGACCCTTTGTGAGGGGGTCTGCTGGGTTGTCCTCAGATGATACCCTCTTTTAATCTATGTCTTATGAAATGGTACTTTCTATCAATATGTCTGGTTTTACCATGATCTCTGGGTTCCTTTGTTAAGGCAATCGCTCCTTCGTTATCGCAGAACAGTTCCATAGGCTCCTGGATGGGCGGAACAACTCCGAGATCTCCGATGAAGTTCCTTAACCAAGCAGCTTCTTTCGACGCTTCACTTGCTGCTGTGTACTCTGATTCACAAGTCGTATCAGCCACCGTATCTTGCTGGAACCTTTCCAAGCAACTACTCCTCCATTTAGTACAAATACCCCACCAGATTGAGAACAGAAGTTATCTCTAGCCGTTTGAAAGCAGGCATCACTATAACCATCTACTCTCAAAGTATCATTGCCACCAAGTACAAGGACCCAATCCTTTGTCCTTCGCAAATACTTAAGTATATTCTTCACCGCCATCCAATGAGCTTTATCCGGGTTTCCCTGCTAGCGACTGACTATGCTCAGAGCAAAGGCCACATCAGGGCGAGTACATGTCATAGCGTACATGATTGATCCGACAGCGGAAGCATAAGGTACACGACTCATGTCAGCTATTTCCTCATATGTACTCGGGCGTTGAGTCTTACTCAATTTGGTATTGCTTTGGATATAGCTCTCCCTTCTTGGAATTTTCCATACTAAACCTCTTTAGTACCTTGTCCAAGTATGTGCTTTGACTAGGTCCAATTACTCTCTTCTTTCTATCTCTCAATATTCTAATCCCAAGAATATAGGCACTTCTCCAAGGTCTTTCATGGAAAAACACTTTCCAAGCCAAGATCTAACATCTTTCAAGGTTGGAACGTCGTTACCAATGAGCAATATGTCATCGACACAAGAAAAGTCACTATACTCCCACTAGCCTTGATATATACACATAACTCATATTCACTCCTAGAAAAACCAAACTCTTTGACTTTCTCATGGAAGTAAAGATTCCAACTGCAAGATGCTTGTTTCAATCCATAAATGGATTTCTCAAGCTTGCACACTCTATTGGGAAACTTTGCATCAACAAAACCCTCTAGCTGATTCATGTAAACATCATCAGCCAACTTTTCGTTAAGGAAAGCAGTCTTGACATCCATCTGCCAGATTTCATAGTCATGAAAGGCAGCTATGGCGAGCAATATCCTACTAGATTTAATCTTAGCTACTGCCGAGAAGGTCTCATCATAGTGAACCCCCGGGGTTTGAGTGAAACCTTTTGCAACCAATCGAGCCTTGAATGTGTGCACATTTCCATCCATGTTTGTCTTCTTCTTGAAGATCTATTTGCACCCAACTGTCTTACGACCTTGTGCACAATCAACCAAATTCCAAACTTGGTTGTCAAACATGGACTTAATCTCGCTGTCCATTGCCTCTTTCCACTTGGAAGCCAATATGACTGCCATTGCTTCCTTGTAAGTAACTGGTTCATCTAAATTTACCAGTGTCCTATCACTGATGAATGTGTCACCGTCTGAAGTAATATGAAAACGATATAACTCAGATGACACCCTCACCCTAGTGGATCTTCGAAGAGGTAATGAATTATCAACTGGTCTAACAGGAACTGTTTCCTCTGGTTGAATGCTAGTGTCATCTAAGGTTACTTCATTGGCTAACTCTTGAATCTCTTCAACTTCAATGGTGCTCCCACTGTCCTCTTTGAATATGAGCTCTCTTTCTAGAAAGACTCCTCTTCGTGCTACAAAGACCACATTTTCACTAGGTCTGTAGAACAACTATCCAAAAGACTGTTTTGGGTAACTAATGAAAACACATTTCTCACTTCTAGCTGCAAGCTTGTCATGAGTCTTTCGTCTTACGAAAGCCTCACAACCCCAGACTTTAATATGTTCTAACGAGGGAACTTTCCCCGTCCACATTTTGTGAGGTGTTTTGGCAACCTTCTTTGTAGGGACAAAACTGAGGATGTGGGCGGCTGTCTCTAAGCCATACCGCCAGAAGTGAATAGGAAGAGAAGCACGACTCATCATAGAACGAACCATGTCTAACAAGGTCCGATTATGCCTCTCAGCTACACATTTTAACTGTGGTGTCCTAGGAGGTGTTAATTGTGAAAGTATTCCACATTCCTTTAGATAGTCGTTAAACTCGATACTAAGATACTCTCCGCCTCTATCAGATCTAAATACCTTTATCTTCCTGCCCAATTGATTCTTGACTTCATTTTTAAACTCTTTGAACTTTTCAAAGGTTTCTGACTTATGTTTGATCATGTAAATATAGCGATATCTGTAATAATCATCAGTGAAAGTCATATATAATCGATTGGCATCCCTTGTGGTTGATCTGAAGGGTCCACACACGTTAGTATGTATGAGGTCCAACAAACCTTCACCTCTTTCACAAGATCCCGTGAAAGGTGATTTTGTCATCTTTCCCAAAAGACAAGATTCACACATATCATCTGATTTTAGGTCAAACGATTCCAACACTCCATCCTTTTGGAGTTGGGATATGTGTTTCTTGTTAATGTGTCCAAGATGACAATGCCACAAGCTTGCCTTGTTTACACTATTAGACAAGTCAATATTAAATACACTATTACCTAAGTTATCAACATAAGTCACTGTTTCATACACACCATCACAAGGTAAAGCTTCAAAGACAAAAACACCATTCTTATAAACATAAATTGATCCATTCAAATCATTAAAATAATACTTAAAACCTTGTCTGAACAATGCATGAAATGAAATAATGTTTCTCGTCATCTCAGACGAATAACAACAATTCAATAAATCTATTCTAACATCATTATTAAGCAAAAGTTGATAAACTCCGATCTTGGTCACTGGTGAAGACTTTTTGTTGCCCATGATCAAGTTTATACTCCCTCGCTCCACCTCCTCACTTTCTTTTAGCCCCTGCAAATCAGAATAGGTGTGAAAACCACATCCTGTATCAAGGACCCACGAACGAGAAGATAATAAGTTATTACAAGAAATAATGTAAATACCTACTGAAGATGGCTTGATTTTGCCATCTTTGATATCTTGCAGATATTTTGGGCAGCTTCGTTTTTAGTGCCCTTTGTCATTGCAATAAAAGCAATCAGCATCCTTTGGATCAGAAACATAGGGAATGGTAGCATTGGGCTTAGCCTTTCGACCACTACTAGATGACCCAGCTTGAGCCTTACCGTTCTAGTTTTTCTTAGAAGGACCTTTCCTCTTTTTACCCTTTCCCTGTCCAATAGCCAAGACAGGGGCACTTGAAGGAGTGGATGCTATACTTTTACCCTTCATCCCTACTTAAGCTGCCTGCAACAAGTTGTGCAATTGGGCCAGTGTTTTCTCAGTGTTGTTAAATGGTAAGTTAGGATAAACTGACCATAACAATCGAATAATGAGTTCAAGACCATGTCAATGGCCAATTCCTCATCAAAGTGAATATTGATCTTGACCAAACGCTCTATGTAGCGTTGCATTCTTTGCACATGACTAACATCCGACTCCCCATCCTTCATCTTGTAAGCCAAGAGTGATTTGACTACCTCGAACTTTTCTTGACGCGCTCGCTTATGGTACTTTTCCATAAGGTCCTTGTTCATCTTAAAAGGCCAGTAGTCCTCATAGTACATCTGCAGTTCTGGGGGCATGGTTGTGACCATGATGCATGCCACTTTGGTGGCATCGTCATAGTGCTTCTTGTAGGCAGCATATTCTTCAGGAGTGGCTTTGGATTCATCAATTTCTTTGAGCTCCTTTTCAAGGACATACTCTTTGTCCTCAAAACAAAGCGCCATTTTGATGTCGCGCATCTAATCGTTATAGCTTGAGCCATCCATGACGACTTTGGAGCTAATATTGAGCAAAGAGAAGTTGTGGTTGGAGGATGATGAACAAGAAGTGTTTCCAGGAGTACACATCTGAAAAGAAAGATTGTTTTAGTTAGATTTCAATATACCTCAATATAATAACCCAAAGATACAATATTAAGGTTAGGATTTAACTATTGTCACACCCCCAAACCAGACGGCGGAAACGTCCGAGGGTGGATGACTTCATTTGTAGTATCACAACACATGCATTATAGTAATCAAAGTACAAACAACCATTGCATTAATAAGTATAAGTTTTTACATGTGTTCAATCCTTGTATATTGACACCAAAACTAGTTATAGAAAAAGATAGAAGACATGACTCAAAACAACTCTGTCTTCTCAAAAGCTCGGGGAGTACATATCTACTGATTCCCTGAGAATACAAGTAATTTGAAAAGAGAGTATCAACATAAAGTTGAGTGAGTGCATAAGTATTTATGTTGAAAGTATATTTTCTGTTCTTTTGAATATATAAATTGTTCTAGAAAATCCTATATTTTCTGTTGTATATAAAAAGTAGTTTTAATCTCATAAAACCATTCTGGTTTGTAAACCAGTGTTCTGTAAGTGTAATTCCTTAGTAAAACCTATACAAATATATATAACTAAAATTTAAACAACATTCAGACAAATAATCTTGCTATAACCCCACATCCAAACTAGGAAAAGGAATCAAAGCGAATTATTAGTCCTAAGCCCTTTAAATCTTATATATATATATATATATATATATATATATATATATATATATATATATATATATATATATATATGATTTTTGGGGAAAAATATAACTTTATAAAATATTTTAAAGAATTTAACATTTTGAAATACTTTTGATTACTTGATGTCATTCTAACACAATATAAAACCATTTGATTTGAAGATAATTGAAATCAATTTTGTGAGATATTTTGAAACCATTTGTTGGTAATACAAAATCATTGTGCCAGACTTTCATCCCCCCCTCCCCCCTGAAAACTGTAAAAAAAAAACTATGAAAATACGGGGGTATGAACTCACCTTTTAAAGGGTGATTCGATTGATGAATTGATATAGGACGTTTATTTCCACAAGTGAAATCCCGTAGTAAAACAAGTCCTACAAAGCAATTTATATAGCATATATGCAACCAATTAGCTTATATAATCATAGGAATGATTGGAAATTTGACTAATTTGTAAGTATAACTTACAAATAGGAGTGTTAGAAGCTAAAATGGAGGCTGAATTGAGTTCACGACCAGGAGGGTTCACGACCCATGAGGTGTTCACGACCCTGATGGTGTTCACATCCCTGTGTTCTTGATGAATGAAGAACACCTGAAGATCCTAAGCAAATTTCTAAGAAGATTCAAAGGTTTTCAGATGGGTGTTCTTCGTGTTCTTCGCGTGTTCTTTGTTTTCTTCGCGAAAACAAGTGAAATTAACGGATTCCAGTCTAGTATAAGAAGATTGAAGGATGTTCTTGAAGTGATAACAAGATCAAGAAATGATACCTGTTAGATCTTTATGAAGAACTAGTGATTATCACTTGAATATGATGAGAAACGATGAATTTAGCATGTTCTTGAGGAGAGAGGTTGTTCTTGGTTGATGATACTTGAGAGAAAAAGGTTGGAATTTCGTTTGAAAGTGTAGAAATGAAATAAAAATCAGCTGAAACATATATATATATATATATATATATATATATATATATATATATATATGCGAAGGTTCACTGCCGAGGGGTTCACGGTCCGGATTCGGCAAATGGTTCACGACCGTGAACCTCGTACACGGCCCGAAGGCTGATCACGGCCTCGTTCACGGCTACGAGGGTGCGGTCCGAAGGGAAAGAAAGAAGAAAGATGATGCGAATGTTCTCGGATCCAACTTATTCCCTTCTCAACACCTAATATTCTTAAGGTTTTTAATATGCAAAGGTTGTTATACTAACCTTAATAAAAATCCAAACAATAAAGAGGACCTTATTTGACTCAAGTTTGACTTTACAAGTAGAAAAATAACGAGTTGTTACGTTATCCCCCCGTTAGGGAGAATTTCGTCCCAAAAGTAGGACTATAGAGTTACAGAAAGACTAGGGAAAAAGATATCGGTATTTCTGTTGCATTTGATCCTCCCGCTCCCCAGTGAATTCAGGTCCCCACTTCGCATTCCAACGAACCTTCACTATTGGGATACAGCTTTGTTTGGTTCTCTTGACTTCCCTGTCTAGGATCTCTACAGGCTCTTCCACAAAGTTGAGGCGCTCGTCTACCTCGATCTCGTCGAGTGGGATAACAAGAGTCTCGTCGGATAAGCACTTTTTCAAGTTAGAGATGTGGAAGGTAGGATGTATGTTACTTAGTTCTTGAGGTAGTCGGAGTTTGTAAGCTATTGGACCGATTCTAGCAAGAATCTCGAATGGTCCTATGTACCTTGGGTTCAGCTTGCCACGCTTTCCAAAGCGTATCATGCCCTTCCAGGGTGAGACTTTCAACAAGACGCGGTCACCAATCTGGAATTCCAAGGGTTTTCTCCTTTTGTCAGCGTAGCTTTTCAGTCTATCCCTAGAAGCTTTAACTCGCTACCGAGTTTGTACGATTTCCTCTGTGGTTTCTCGAATGATTTCCGGACCTGTGAGAGTACTGTCTGGAACTTGACCTCTAGCTATTTGCGTATCACCCACCTCAGCCCAACACAGAGGTGATCTGCACTTGCGGCTATAGAGGGTGTTGAGAGAAAATTTTTGAGACACACTTGAATAAACGTTAGAACAAGTATATTGCGGAATGGTCAATCTCGAAGGATCTAAAAGCTCAACAATAATATTAATAAGTTAGAGTTAGATAGTTAGAAAGTTAGTTGCGGAAAAGTAAAGAAATGGAAATGACAACAATTGTTATATCAAGTATACACATAAGTTGATTCATAACGAGGAATGCATTCAAGCCAAGTTAATAAGTGAGATCAAACTTAGTGATTAAGTCACAAGAGACTTGCTTCGAAGAGAGATTGTAATCAGTTATATTCTAGTAAAGTTCGAGAGTAAGGAGAGATGTGTAATCAGATAGAGAGATAGAAAAGATAGATTCAGAGTTGTATTGAATAAGTGAGAATGAGATCTATTTATAGAGACTCAAAGAATTACATTTGATTTACTCTCTAAGAGTAGCCATGCAAGGCATACTGGACAATAGAGAGAATTACAGAAAGATAGATAAACTAAGTAAAGTAAGAAGACTGCGGTTGGCTAGATGACTTCGGATGAGGCTGCTGATGGGAGCTTGACTGCGGATGCTTGTGGGCTGCGGTAGGATAAGTTAAGAGGGTCACTTCATGTTTCAACAATTTCCCCCTAAGTGACCTCTAACTTTTTCTTCACTTATCAAGTTTAAGAAACTTGATCAGAATCCATCAAAACTTCCTGATATTTTACAACCAAGTGATCCTCCTTAAAATCTCGAACTTGACTTCGGCAGTTGTATGTTTCGATTTTTCTACTGCGGTTCGACAGATTTCAAGTTGCTTCTTTGTGAGGCGGTTCATGGAGGTCATGGAAATGATGTACTTGACTTGATTGGTTTTCCTTTTGAAGATGACTCCAAGTTCAGGGAAGTTAGTTGCACCTAGGGATATTTCTTGATAACCTTCGGTAGGCATCGGTGCAGGATCAAGTGGTGGTAGATCGAACCTTTTGGCAATTGTGGGATAGATGTCTGCGTCGATTTTAGCAAAGTCACAGACAGTTTCCCTCAGAAACGTGCTTGCCCTTTCAAGTTCTATCTTCATCTTCGGATGCTTTTCACAATTATTTTGGAACACCTTTGCTATAAGAAAAACTTCTTCTCGGTTCATACAGGGGAAGTCAGCTTGGGTGCGGACATAGTCCTGATTCCTTCTTGTGAGTGTGTATTGAATGAAGTCAGATTTCATGAATTTACGGGGCTTAAAGTTCTTGACTGCTGATGGTCTATCGTTAGACCAGATCTTCTCAATGGGAGAGGCATGCTTTGCATAGAATAGGTTAAGTCTCTCGAATTCCATTGGAAGTCTTTTGTGGTCTGGAAGGCTACGGTTAAACTGCTCAAATACTGTAAAGTATTTAGCATTTGGGGAGATTGGAACATCCCAGTAGCCATCAGAGGGGGGTTCAGCATAGGTGAGATATGGTTTGTATTCGTCATCCAGCAGTCTGTGGTGGGGATTGATCCAAGAGTTTATCAAGGATTCATCCATAATAGTGTCGAAACCGTATTCTCTCCATATGAGCTCAACAAGTTTAGCTGCTTTCCATTCAGCTTTCTTCTGTTTGGTAACAGGGGAGTCATTTGAGCTTGGAGAAGACATGTGATCCACCAGATTCTTAAAGTGAGGGGGAGTCTCTGGTCGCTCAGGAGTGATCTCCTTTTGCAGTGGAGTCTGATGAGATGATTGCGGTGAAGGAACTCTTTCAGTAATGATGGGGGGACTTTGATGGTGTGAGATGCTGTTGGAATGATTGGAGTGATGGTATTCTTCACTTCCCCCTCTTGAGGAGTTCAGACCCAGAGCCTCCTCAAGCCATTATTTGAGACCATCGACCTTGGCACACACCTCTTGGAAATGGGCTTTTAGAGCATCAGCCAGTTGCTGATTATCAGGAATGGTGGTGTTAAAGAGTAGCCGATGAATCTCCTTTGTCAGTTGGAGAATTTCAGGACCATGGAAGTTTGATCATAAAGATCGTTGCAGTCTGTTGATTGTAGCTTGAAGGACTAAGATAATGGACTCATATGCAGTGTGAGTCTCAGATATCAGCTTTTGAGATTGATTAGACTGGTCTGCAATGGCTGCTTGTAAGTCTTTCTTGATTGCGGTCACCTGAGAGATGAGGCGTTCCGCAGCAGCCATGAATTCCTTGTGATCTGCTTGACGATTGTTATCAAGGGACCGAATTCCCATTTCTACCTTGAGAGAAATTCTTTCAGCAGCCAGACGTTCCCTGGTTTCCAAACGCTCAATCCTTTCGATCAAGGACTGCGGTACCGGATGATCTTCTGATTGCGGTTGAGTTGATTTAACTGCGGCAAGTATTTGATCTACTTTGGATTGTAGGCTTAGGAATTCTTTTCTTGAGACGACCATCTTCTTCTTTTTCTTTTTCTCCTTAGGCTTAGAGGTTGAGTGTTGAGAACCACTCGATTCCTCTTCATCAAACATCATGAGGTCATCATCCGAAGGACTGGGTTGATTAACCTCCTGAAGATCATCATCATCAAAACCGAAGGTGGGAGCAGAGCTGACTTCGATTTCGGTGTCTGCATCTTGAGAGTCTTTGGCAGTTGGAGATGGAGGGGGCTTTGAAGGAGTTTGATCAGCAGTTGCTTCTTGAGCCTTGAGGATAGTATCATCCATGTTGTCCATCAGAGCTTGAACCTTGCAGAAAGTAGCTACAGTATTGGCATTTTTTATTGCATCTGCCCAATACTTCGCTACAGACTGAATTTCTTGTTGTTTCTGCTGAAGCTGTTTTGTCTGTCGTGCCTTTCTTGCTTGGAATGCCTTACGGAAAGCGGCATTTTTCTTGGCTTCAGCTTCATTGGAAGGTTGATACTTGCTCCATGAATGATTTATGTCTATGTCGTCAATTCCTTGGTATCGCACCGAAGTGTCCTCCGGGTTCACGGATCCTTGCACAGTAGTGCTCGCCATGCCTAAACCACCTATTACAGATGTAAGCAGAGTAGGATTTCCTGAGCTTCCTCGGTCTTCTTGACCTGGGGTCAAGTCTGGCCTCGGCTCAGTTCTGGCAAAGGCTGAAGAGTCGCCTTGCGGTTGGGATGATGTTTGTAGTGTTTGGGTAACAAACAAAAGTATGGAGCGAAACTCCTATGGGGAAAAGAAATGAAGACGGGAAGCCCTGGAGACCTTAGGGCGAGAACCAGTGTCATCCTCTTGGGAGTGAACTGGGGGTGAGTCTCCACGATGCGGTGAAACAGACTCACTTTATGAGTCTGAGTGGTATTCGATTGTGGTGTTGAATGGGTCTGCGGCCACCCCAAGGACTGTTGGGTTTTAGTATACTACAACATCCTATGGTGCACATACAACCCTAAATACCTTGGATCTATGTTTTCTCTATTATACATGCAAATATGAAGTTTCCAAGATATTACCCTATACTAGCATACAAATATCATATACTTGGGTAATAAAATAAATAGAATACATACCTTTTTTTTTATGTAACTTGTCTTCATGAAGCTTGAGTGCCTAGTGCCCCAAGTGTGACACCTCAAATGGTTCACACAACACTATGAACACTTGGAATAACCTTGAGAATAAGGATACTTTGGTTCTCTCTAGTGAAATCGGCCTTGCCCTTTTGTGTACACACACTAGTGCCCATTTCACCAACCAAGGACATCTTTATATAGTGTGGAGATTAGGGTTAAACCCTAATACCCATGACCTTTCATTTCATATGATCCATGGGTTAAAGACTCCATGGACTATCCATGAAAGCTTAGCCCAACCTAAATGAACTTGGCCCATCACACACATATATCTTAGTGTCCATATTTAATTAGTTCCTTTTGTTCACTTAATTAATTATAAATTAATTCTTGATCAATACTAATTAAATAATATGATTATATATTAATATATTAGAACTTATAATATATTAATATAAATCACTAGTATCCTTTTTCCTCATCTTGTCTATCTAATTGTCCCGATGCCATGCAACCCAAATGGACCATGCCGGGTCGGGTCAAGTCTTACCAATTATAGTTATGGACTTAGACATTAATCCAACAGTCTCCCACTTAGATAAGTCTAAAACTATTATTGAGTATGACTTCAAACCCTGACTAGCAATCGTAGCTCTCAAAAGCTTCTGTCGAACTCTGACCTTGCCGATGAACTCTGACCTTTGTCAATGACTTGTCCATTAGATAAGGGATCATATATTCCTCCATTCTAGATATCATATGGACTCAGACATGGATTATCAATCATTCTCTCTATCCATTTGTTTTTTCCCGATTTCCGATTTATGATGACTGACTGATTGAACAAATCAAATCAGTCCTGGCTTGGCCAAGCACTCACATGTGTCATCGCTAAATCATCGAGGGGCCCACAGATATCGCTTTTATCCCGAAGGTAAAAGGAATGGATAAACTTCGACTCATATGTCTTGTTCTACTACTTGTTGAATCATACACAAAGGCACATTTTGTAACATCGAGTTACCAATGCGTTTTCATGGAATCAATGTATAACCAACTCATAGTAACAACTCGTATCTCTAGGTTTGAAGAATATAAGATATTATCGTCTCATGATCACTCGTGATAAAATCCATGAAGTGATTCAAATGAGTGTGGGTTGAATCCAATACTCAGAACTTATGAGCACTCATGAGTGTTGTAGCACCACTTTGTCCAACATCTTAGACCTCTACAAGCCAACCCATGACAGTCTTGATTCATATCTACTTCCAATATATGAACGACTGTGGATAGTTTGAATAACTTAGTCATTCAGGAAGAATGACCTGGTTTATTCTGGAAGTCAAAACATGCAAAGTAAAACACAAGAATAATTGAATCTAATATGGTATCAAAACCTATGAATATAAATAAGACACTTTTATTTATCACCATACTGATTACTCATTATTCATTGTTTCGGTTTCATCAACTTTATACTTGAATTAAAAACACTAGTTGTCCCATGCTCCAAGCAAGTACACTATGTTTTTCAAAACAATAGCTTTGCCATACACCGAGTATGCACTCTATGTTTTTCTATGATCCTTACTTTGTGAAATAAACCAATTGAACATAATTTCAATGATTCTAATTTCACACTTCCAAATCCTTATTGATAAATGTGAGAATTTCAAATTCCTATCATTTATCGAAATCTGTTTAGATTTTAAACTTATATGCACTGACCCTCCTGTAATGAATATGTACAAAGTCACAAAGACTTGTCAACAATCATTATAAGGTATTCCAATGGAGTTCAACTCCATGGAAACTAAGTCTCATATTCAAAGTACATTGCTTTGAACATGCTTCTTGCATTAGGTTTTCTAATCTTACACAGATAATTTCCACCTATGAAGACAACTCCATATTCTCATTTTGACTATTACTTCTGAACAAGAGATGACTCTTTTCAGAATATGTCAATATGGTCCTTCCAAAATTAGCACTATACTTCCAACTGTCCCTGAGCAACCAATCTTTGGTAAACCTTAGATTGTCCTCGACAATTGCTTAATCATTTTAGTCATATCCAATTTTAGTCCTTTTCCTTTGTTAATGCCTCTGGGCATTTCGAAAAATTTAGAAAGGACAAATATTATAGCACATGCAATCGATCCTGTACCCAAAGCAAATGGGACACGATTCATGATGTCTCACATAAAGACATGATTCTAGACCAGTCTTTTGCTACAATATTTTTATTTTCCTTGTTTTCAAAATTTGACTATGAAGAGGGATGCCGTAATCATAATCGAATTTTGAGAACGCAATATATAGAATTTCCTTAAGTTGAACCAATCTAACATGAAATTCATATATATATTCTTGACTAAAGATGATTAAGGTCTCAATCTAAGCCTTTAGAACTGAAATGAAGTATATCCTCTCCCTTAATTATAGCAAAACAACTGTTTCAACCCCTGCAGCCTCACAAATTGAAACTTTTGTTTTCTATAATTAACATTGCTAACTTGCAACACTAACAATAATTATCATGCTCCCACTAACATGATGATTATTAGCATAACACTTATGCTCCCACTAGCTTTGACATGTACTCAGAAATCAGCTGGACTTCTAGAAGTCAATACTTTACTGACTTTCTTACCAAAGTTCAGATTTCTGAGACGAGATTGCCTTGATAAGACTTTATCAAAATCATACACCTTTCCTTAGATAGCATGCATGTGTGTCTAAACAATTTCAGAACTATGAAAAGGGATGCCGTAATCATAGTCTCAATTATTTAGACCTTTTGCCATCTGCTTCAAATCTACTTGGTGGAAGTGTTTCCTCACCATCATTTTCATGAGTCGGAGAGAAACCTTATGACCCTTAGATTTTATGGTGTATGTGTTTTTATCCATGTGAATCGTCAGCACCATAGTCACCAGACAAGGATAATGACAAATCCAAACACATATGGACTGAACTCAATCTTAATTTCTTACCACCTGGCAGCTCAAGGGCCTGCCATTGCTTCCAAGTTGTTATGCAACCAACTGAGAACTCTAAGAACTCATATGCAAAGAGAACTTTAACTGGAATGGGCACAAAAATAGAAGTATGTCAACACGATAGGTTATAAACCTCAAGTCGTGTGCTAGTGAAGAACCTCAGGTTTTACTCTTGATTAGTTCTTGAGACTTTCAAGACCTTTAAGACTCCCACTGTCCTCTTGACATATAAGACTCTCTTGTCGAATATTCAAGGGATAGTGCGGATTCTTTATCAAGAGAAACACTTCACACAATTGGCCTTAGTTGGTCTTTGTTTAATCCAAAACATCACAACCTACCAACTTCAAATGTACAAGAGTAGGACACTTTTACTCTTACATTTGACAATTGTTATAAACCTTTATTTAAGATTTGTCGCTCAACTTATAGTCTTGGAGTATGACTTATCTTCTTGATTTAACCATTTCAACAATTCATGACTCCTCTTCTTAGTCATAAGAATGCACTAAGATGTCCTTAGAAGACCAATTGTGATGAGGTTCTTAAATCATTAAGATGATCACAAAACATGATACTAAAGTACTCTCCCATCTTTTAAGATTTGAGAAACTTTTATCTTTCTGCCTAATTTGATTCTTCTCATTCGTTCTGCCATACATTGTGACTTTTCCAATGTTTCAGAATTATACTTAAACTTATAAGTATAACCATAGTTACTAAACTTTAGTAAATCATGACGAATAGTCTTATCGATCTTTGTGGTGGACTTGACCAGTGCACAAGAATGTGTACTCGATCCCTTTAGTCCTTTACTTAACTCACATATACATGTGAACAAGGAATTAGTCTTAATTTTCCCAAGCTGAAAGTTCTCATTCATCATACTATACAACTTGCATGATTCCAAGTTTCGGTCCAATTGAAACTTGGGTGATGAGAAACTTTCCTTATTTGGTAAATTTAGACACTACCACAAATGAAAGAATCAAAACCAATTTCCTATATTACTAGCAATGGAATCATATAAACAACAATTTTTTTCACAAATGCCATTGTAAGGATACTTAAAATAAATAAAATCAAAAATTTCCTTTTATTTTAAAAACTTTGCGGAAAAGCTTATCCTTACAATCCATATGAAAACCTTGTTGTTATATATTCCTAAGCAAGGTGTCACAACTCCTAAGTAACAGCTTCAAAATTCTGATGCGATCGAAATCCAACTTCGCGATCAGAAGCAGTGTATACTTCCTTTAAGCTTTCTCTCTTTTTTTTGATTCTTATAACATCACCATGTGACTCAGTCACATTATGTAATAAGAATCTCCAAATAGGAGCTTAACAGAGTTAGACAATGGACTTTACCTGATGTAGAGTCAAACTTATTGACTTTAACATCCTTAGGTATTTTTTGGCAGCTTCGCAAACAGTGCCCCTTCCTTTGGCAATTTTAATAAATGGACCCTTTGGTAATGGTTCAAGGGACTATCACAGACTTAGCTTTTCTCTTTACCATTTGGTCAACCGAGTTGACTATGTTCGATCCCTTTCCATTGGGAAGAGAATGCTTTTTCTGGATTTCCAGTGTTATCATTGTCAATGTCCATAAAGTTTTGGGAAGTCGATCTTCTAATAAAATTTGCTTTACTAGCCTTCCAAATCATTGCTGATTCAGCAGTACCAAGCAAATAGATAAGATCATTAAGGTTCATGTCATAGTGTGTTTCATAGTAGTCCCAAAGGAACTCACTATGTGACTTAGAAAGTGATTGAACATCCAACTTTCTCAAGACTTTGACACCCAACTCTCCCGGCTTGTCAATATGTGACTTCATCTTTAAGATGTGATCACACATAGACTTTGCTTGCCATTAGGGCATGAGTGACCTTGAACTTGTGGGTTAGAGAGAATAATTGGAGGAGGTGGAGTAAGTAAAGTTCCAAGAGATTTGTGAAGATCATAGATGTCTGAACTAGACAACTTTTGGGAGATATTCAAGATAGTTGATCTAAAGTCCTTAATATAACACCTAATATGAAATATTAAGGCTAGGATCCAACAACCTATTTATAACTGAAAGAGGGATGTCGTAATCCGAGTTATAAAATAGTTGAAGGTAGGTAAATGACGATTTACCAATTTCCACCATGAAAAACGAAATAATTTAATTAGGTTTTTACTTGGATTTGAAACTCCTAGATCTTTTGAGATTCATTGAACTTTTCAATGGCATGTTTCAATCTCGAGGGTGCCCTTCAGGTTTTGTGACTGGGATGCCGAGGATCACAAAGCAAGGTGTGAAGTAACCATGCAAATATACTTGGTACCCTTAATATTTACCCCTTGATCGATGTGCCGGTTAACCACACGAGCTCCACCGATACTATGATAAATATTAAGTTACCCTTTGCCTACCTTGTTAAATCCAGGTTAGTGTGCCGGTTAACCACACACGCTCCGCTAACGGTTTAAGCAAAGTGCAAAGTGTAATTTCAAGGATTAGCACCTTATTCACATTTTCCTAAGTAACTAAGATTGGGAATTTATAAGTGTTTAGTTACTTAGTATTTATCATTAATACTTTTAATGAAGGGATAATTATAGTCCTTGTCCTACCTGTTCGGCTAACGACCCTCCACCAGTCAAGGAAGCGGTGGGTGAGAGAGGACACCCATTAAGCTGCCATTTTATAGGCAACAACCTTATACCCCCCTTATAGACCGGCTTCGTGAATGAGGCCTACTAATGGTAAGACTGACTTGCTCTTATACATATATATATATATATATATATATATATATATATATATATATATATATATATATAATTAACTTATAATATTATAAAGTATAAGGGTTGAATTTTAACTTTTAAAATTCTAAGAGCTTAACTTGGAATTAAAGTATTCATTAGAGATAACTTTTCAAATTCTAAAACTTGAGGGCAAGTTTTGAAACTATTCAAAACTCTTGGATTTTCATAACTTATGAGTTTTAAGTAAAGCTTTAAAACTTTTAATGAAGAGACTCTTGGACATCCATAACTTGAGGACAAGTTATGGAGCCATAAAAATTATTTATAAGAAAAGACTCTTCATTTTTTTTGTAACCTAAGGCATATTTATGAGTTTTTTAAGATTCATAAATGTGACTTTTCATATAACTTGAGGACCAGTTACAAAAAACACATTTTATGAACAACTTTTAGATTACTTAGGATTGAAAACAACTAAAACACAAATTTTTTTTCATTAATCTAAACTAACTCATAAATCAAGGAAACATAGAACTTTTGGTAATCTATACCTTATGGAGTTAAATGCTTGTTTTATGATGAAACTTTTCATGTTCCATAACTTAAGAATAAGTTATGGAATTCTTTAAAACATTAACACCAAATTTTGTAACTCCATAAAAACAATTTTTTTTTTAAAACCTTTTCATATCCATAACTTATGGAGGTTTCAAAACACATAAGATCACAACTTTAAAAAAACCTTTTTGAGCTCCAAAATTTTATGACAAAATTTGTAACTCCTTAAAACATTTAGATCAAACTTTTAAAACTAATAAAATAATCATATCATTTTATATTTTACTAAATTTGACCTAATTCAACTCATATAGCAAATGATTCAAATTTTACAAATAATTAGTTTTTCACAAAACAAGAAATTTGACAAACTTCATGTTTTTTTTTCTTTTTTTTTTTAACTTTGAAAAAAAATACATTTGCATCAAATATAATAGAAAACAACCCATGGCTCTGATACCACTATTGGGTTTTAGTATACTACAACATCCTATGGTGCACATACAACCCTAAATACCTTGGATCTATGTTTTCTCTATTATACATGCAAATATGAAGTTTCCAAGATATTACCCTATACTAGCATACAAATATCATATACTTGGGTAATAAAATAGATAGAATACATACCTTTTTTTTATGTAACTTGTCTTCATGAAGCTTGAGTGCCTAGTGCCCCAAGTGTGACACCTCAAATGGTTCACACAACACCATGAACACTTGGAATAACCTTGAGAATAAGGATACTTTGGTTCTCTCTAGTGAAATCGGCCTTGCCCTTTTGTGTACACACACTAGTGCCCATTTCACCAACCAAGGACATCTTTATATAGTGTGGAGATTAGGGTTAAACCCTAATACCCATGACCTTTCATTTCATATGATCCATGGGTTAAACACTCCATGGACTATCCATGAAAGCTTAGCCCAACCTAAATGAACTTGGCCCATCACACACATATATCTTAGAGTCCATATTTAATTAGTTCCTTTTGATCACTTAATTAATTATAAATTAATTCTTGATCAATACTAATTAAATAATATGATTATATATTAATATATTAGAACTTATAATATATTAATATAAATCACTAGTATCCTTTTTCCTCATCTTGTCTATCCAATTGTCCCGATGCCATGCAACCCAAATGGACCATGCCGGGTCGGGTCAAGTCTTACCAATTATAGTTATGGACTTAGACATTAATCCAACAAGGACTACCGGAGCCTTTTGAGAGGTTGAGGTATCAGTCCGGTCACGATTTGGCCAGTGGGATTGGTTTTCCTTTTCTTAAGGATAGCTATGGGTTGTGCATCCTCATCAGAATCACTATCATTTAAGGGTGCAGTTTGGGTGATTTTGCGTTTCTTTGAGGGTTTGGTTGGTTTGGGAGCATCTTTCTTTGGGGTTCTTTGTTTCTTGGAGACGTTGCGAGGCCCTTGATGGACTGAGACTAATTTCTTTCTTCTTTGAGAAAGATTGGAGAGAGTAGTAGAAGAAGGGACTGCGGTACTTCCAGGGGCAATGATTGCGGATGGGGTTTGAAGAGGTGGGGTAGGAAGGTATGGGGAAATACCTGTTGGATAAGGTGTCTAAGTCCATAACTATTTATGGTATGTACTTGACCCGACCCGGCATGGTCCATTTGGGTTGCATGGCACCATGCAATTGGATAAACTAAAATGAGAGAAATAACACTTATGGTTTATTAATATATTATAAGTTCTAATATATTAATAATATTATTTAATTAGTTTGATCAAGAATTAATTTAGAATTAATTAAGTGATCAAAAGATAACTAATTAAATATATGGGTAGATTATGTAAATCTTCCATATCTTATATAGTGGGCTAAGAGGCTCCATGGATTATCAAGTTGGGTTCCACCCATAGGATGCTCCATGGGAGTTACAAACCCATGGGTCATGGAAATGAAGAGTCATGACACATTAGGGTTTACATGGTGTAACCCTAGATGTGTCAACACTATATAAGAAACCCATTCTCCACCAAAATTGGCTACACATAAGAAACAAGAGGGCTAGGCCGATTTTAGAAGTGTGTATTCTCTCTAAAGTCATTCCAAAAGCATTTGGTGTTGTGTGAAGCATTTGAGGCATCACACTTGGGGTCCTAGGCTCACAAGGTTTCAAGGATCATAAGCAACAACGAGGTAAGTTATTCTATCTTTCATGCAAGTTAAAATTTGTTCCCCATGTATGCTAGATAGGAATATAACCTTGGAATTCAACTTTGCATGATAATTAGACAAACATAGATCCAAGGTTATTAGGGTTGCATGTACACTTAGGAAGTGTTAGAATGCTCAAAACCCATCAGTGGTATCAGAGCCAGGTTCGTTTGTTGTTTTTTTTTGTGTGCAAACAGCTTGAAAAAAAAAACGTTTTTTTGTTTTCTGCTCGTATGAAAGTTTGCACATTTGTTGCTGTAAATGGACTAGAAACATTACCCTAAACTGTTTTTATGTTTTAAAGCTTGTTTTAGATGGTGTAATGTTTATGCTAATCCATTTACAATGGCAATTATTAAAATTAAAAGTTTTTTTAAGTGTAATTTTTGATTCTTGAAAGTGTTCATATTCATGTTCTTGAACTTATGAAGATTAGATGATCACAAGAATTGTTTTTAACCTTCATGGTAGTTTAATTCATGATCATAATGTGTTTTAATGGAGTCCATAACTTGTCCTCAAGTTATGGAAAAGCAAAAGTCTCACTTTTATTAAAGCCATTAAAAGAACACAAGAGTTATAAAAATGAAGAGTCTTCATTTTTATTACTCAATTAATTCATAAGTTACAAGAAATGAAATGTTTTGGAAGTTTACAAAAGTTGCCCTCAAGTTTTGGAACATGTAAAGTCTTGATTAAAACTTTAGTTCCAACCCTTAGAATTTTAAAAGTTAAAATTCAACCCTTATACTTTATAATATTATAAGTTACTAATATATATATGTATAACGTCAAGTCGTCTTACCGCTAGTACGCCTCATTCACGAAGCCGGTCTATAAGGGGGGTATAAGGTTGTTGCCTATAAAATGGCAACTTAATGGGTGTCCACTCTTACCCACCGCTTCCTTGATCGGTGGAGGGTCGTTAGCCGAACGGGTAAGACAAGGGCTTATAAATTCTCATTAAAAGTATGATGAATATTATAAAGTAACTAAATGCTTTTATTAAATTCCCAATCGTAGTTACTTTAGGAAAATGTGAATAAGGTGCTAATCCATGAAATTACACTTTACACTTTGTTTAAGTCGTTGGTGGAGCGTGTGTGGTTAACCGGCACACTAACTTGGACTTAACAAGGTAGGTAAAGGGTGACTTAAGGTTTACCATAGCATCGGTGGAGCGTGTGTGGTTTACCGGAACATCGATTGAGTGATTGGGTACCAAGTGATTTGCATGGTCACAAAACTTGGAGGGCACACTCGAGATTGAAACATGCCTTTGAAAAGTTCATTGAATCTCAAAAGAATCTAGGAATTTCTAAGAACCAATTAAAAACCTAATATTTATATTTCGTTTTTCATGGTGGAAATTGGTGAATCGTCATTCACCTACCTTTCACATATGTTATAGCTTGGATTACGGCATACCTCTTCTAAGTTATAATATATTGTGATTGGATCCTAGCCTTAATATTACATTTAGGTGTTTTATTAAGGACTCTCTTAATATCTAAACTAATCTTGTTCTCTTCTTTCAGATGTCTTCAAACAATGCTGCTTCTGGCTCTAATCCTAATGGCTCCTTTACCCTTATGAACTTGTGTGGGAAAGTCACTTTTGATGGATCCAACTTCAATGAATGGATCAGAAACATTAGGATGATTACCCGCTACGAGGATAAAGAATATGTCCTTAACAAGGAGCTTAAGGAGATTGATGATACCACTGCAACTCCCCAGGAGATCGCTGACTTCCGGGCACATGAAAGGGATGCTACAAAAGTGGCATGCATCATGTTGGCCACCATGACAGCGGAACTCCAAAAGTCCTATGAGGACTTCTATCCTTTTGAAATGCACCAAGATCTGATGGAAAGATACCAACAAAGTGCACGACAAGAGAGGTATGAAATCATATGCTCTATCATAACAACCATGATGAAGGACGGGGAATCCGTCACGAGCCACATGCAGAAAATGCAAAGGTATGTGGATCGGTTGCTGAAGCTTAATGTGAACTTCCCTGAGGAGCTTGCAATAGATATCATTTTGCACTCCTTACCATCGTGCTATGATCAATTCCGCATGACATATCACATGAATAAGGAAGAGGTCACACTCAGCACACTTCAGGGACTCCTCAAGACCGCAAAAACAGGTCTTAAGGGTAGTCGGTTGTTAACACTCCTACTCCAAACTCCGCCCCGGTTTTGGCAATCGGGAAAGGTAGAGGGAAGAAGAGGAAGAGCTCTTCGAAGGGTACCAAGGCTAGGACCCTTGATGGCTCTTCTTCAAGTGGAACCAAGAAAGGTTTTGTCACTCCTTCTTCTGACCCTAAAGAGGCTGAATGCTTCTATTGCCATGAAAAGTCACATTGGAAGCGGAACTGCCCAAAGTACCAGCAAGATGTGAAGGATGGGAAAGTTAAACCCAACCATGCAGGTATTTACACTATCTTATCTAATAACTCACCCGATTCTAACTCTTTGGTCCTTGATACCGGTTGTGGTATTCATATCTGTTCTGATTTGCAGGGACTAAGAAGAAGTGAGAATGTGGAGCATGGAAGAATAAACTTAATCATGTGGAATAGGAAAGCTTTACCTGTCACCAAGATTGGAGTTTATACTTTATCGCTAAGTAGTGGGTTTAGTTTAGATTTGAATAAATGTTGTTATTCGCCAGAAATGGCAAAAAATATTATTTCCTTTCATGCATTGTATAAACAAGGTTTCACCTTTTCATTTGATAATGAAGTTGGTTCGATTAATGCTTTCTTTAATAATGTTCTTTATTTTAAAGCATTACCTTGTGATGGTGTGTACGAAACTGTACCTGTGGTTGATAACTTATGAAATAATGTATTGTGTATTGATTCTGTTAATGATAATAACTTGGATAAAGCATCATTATGGCATTGTCGTCTTGGACATATAAGCAAGAAACGCATAGGCCAACTCCAAAAGGATGGAGTATTGGAGTCATTTGACCTAAAGTCAGATGATAGTTGCGAATCATGCTTACTTGGAAAAATGAGAAAGTCACCCTTCACAGGTTCTTGTGAGAGGGGTGAAGGTTTGTTAGATCTTATACACACGAATGTGTGTGGGCCCTTCAAACATGCCACAAGGGATTCTAATCTTTATTATTTGACTTTTACTGATGATTACAGTATATATGGATATGTCTACTTAATCAAGCATAAGTCAGAGACTTTTGAGAGGTTTAAAGAGTTTAAACAGGAAGTCGAGAATCAATTGGGCAGGAACATTAACATGCTTCGATCCGATCGAGGTGGTGAGTGTCTTAGTTCAGAGTTCCTCGACTATCTTAGGGAATGTGGGATTGTCTTACAACTGACACCTCCCAGGACACCGCAGTTGAATGGTGTAGCTGAGAGGCGTAATCGAACCTTGTTGGATATGGTTCGTTCCATGATGAGTCGAGCTTCGCTACCAATCTCATTTTGGGGGTATGCCTTAGAGACTGCTGCCCATATCCTTAATCTAGTTCCCACAAAAAGAAAGTTGCAAAAACTCCTCATGAGATGTGGACTGGTAAAGTACCCAAACTAGACCACATTAAGATTTGGGGTTGCGAGGCTTTCGTGAGACGCGAGACTCATGATAAGCTCGAACCTCAAAGTGAGAGGTGTATTTTCATCTGCTACCCACATAAATCCTTTGGTTACCTCTTCTACAGACCTAGTGAGAATGTGGTCTTTGTAGCTAGGAGGGCGTTCTTTCGAGATATAGAGTTCATAAGCCAAGGAGACAGTGGGAGGAAAGTTGACCTTGAAGAAATTCAAGAGTCAAGTGGTGAAGGAACTTCAAACCCTAGCACTCAACTTGAGGAGGAAACTTCTGTTGAGCCAATTGACAAGTCTGTACCTCTGAGGCGTTCAACAAGGGTTAGGAATGCACCTGAGCATTACTATGGATTCCATATTACTGCGGAAGGTGATACACTTATCAGTGATGGGACACTGATAGGTCTGGATGAACCTAACAGTTACGCGGAAGCCATGGCAGGCCCTGAGTCAGCCAAGTGGAAAGAGGCAATGGACAGCGAGATACAGTCCATATATGACAATCAAGTTTGGAACTTGGTTGAGAATGTACCAGGTCGTAAGACTATAGGGTGCAAATGGATCTTTAAGAAGAAGACCGACATGGATGGTAATGAACACACTTATAAGGCACGACTGGTTGCAAAGGGTTTCTCACAAACTCCGGGAGTTGATTATGATGAGACCTTTTCTCCAGTGGCCAAGATTAAGTCTATTAGGGTTCTGTTAGCCATAGCTGCATTTCATGACTATGAAATATAGCAAATGGATGTCAAAACCGCTTTCCTTAATGGAAAGTTGGCTGAGGATATTTACATGAGTCAGCCAGAGGGTTTTGTCAATACAGAGTACCCTAATAAAGTGTGTAAGCTTGAGAAATCCATTTATGGGTTAAAGCAAGCACCTCGCAGATGGAATCTTTGCTTTGATGAGAAAGTCAAAGAATTTGGCTTTTCTAGGAGTGAAGATGAATCTTGTGTATATGTCAAGGCTAGTGGGAGTATAGTTAGCTTTTTGGTATTGTATGTGGATGACATACTACTCATAGGAAATGACATCCCAACTCTGCAGGAAGTTAAGTCCTGGCTTGGGAAGTGTTTCTCTATGAAGGACCTAGGAGAAGCTGCCTATATTCTAGGGATAAGGATCTTGAGAGACCGGAGTAAAAGACTAATTGGACTTAGTCAGAGTACCTACTTGGATAAGGTGCTGAAGAGATTCGGCATGCAGGACTCCAAGAAAGGAGAGTTACCCATCCAGAGTAACGCCAGATTAAGTAAGACACAAAGCCCTAGTATTGAGGCTGAGATAGCAGAAATGAGTCGAATACCTTATGCTTCGGCTGTAGGATCGATCATGTATGCTACGACGTGTACTCGACCTGATGTAGCCTTTTCTTTGAGCATGGTTAGCAGGTATCAGGGGAACCCTGGCAAGGCACACTGGACTGCGGTAAAGAATATCCTCAAGTACCTACGGAGGACTAAGGACTGGGTCCTCACCCTCGGTGGGAGTGAAGACTTGAGAGTTGTAGGGTATAGTGATGCTAGCTTTCAGACTGATAGGGATAATTTCCACTCTCAGTCAGGCTGGGTCTTTACCTTAAATGGAGGAGCAATTTCTTGGAAGAGTTCCAAGCAAGAGACAGTGGCTGATTCAACTTGCGAATCAGAGTATATAGCAGCTAGCGAGGCAGCAAAGGAGGCGATATGGCTGAAGAACTTCATTGGAGACCTTGGAGTTGTACCAGCTATTAAAGAGCCAATGGAAATTTTTTGTGATAGTGAAAGTGCAGTTGCCTTAGCCAAGGAACCAAGGGATCACGGGAGATCCAGACACATCGACAGAAAATACCATTTCATCAGACATCGAATAGAAGAAGGACTCCTCGTGGTAAAGAGGGTATCATCGGATGAGAATCCAGCAGATCCCCTCACGAAGGGACTGACTCGGGTTAAGCATCTCCAGCATGCTCGGAGCATAGGGCTGCAGGATGATATTAGATTTAGTAGTTAGATTACCTTGAAATTTGTAAAGTGTAATTGACATTAGATGATGAATAAAAGGTGTTTTATTTATGAGTAAAGTGTTGCTATCTCTTGTCGATCGTTTACTATATTTCTTTTGCATGTTCTGACTTCCAGAATAATTATGTTTGGTATATCATATTACTCGAACCTCCACAGTCGGTCATATGTCGGAAGTAGGTATGAATCAAGACTATCATGATTGGTTGCAGAGGTCTAAGTTGTTGGACATGGCTACAAACCTCATGAGTGCTCATAAGTTCTAAGCATTGGACTCAACCCACGCTCACTGGAATCACTTCATGGAATTTATCTCGAGTGATCGTGAGACGGTAATATCATATAAGTCTTCAAACCTAGAGATATGATTTGTTATTTATGAATTGGTTATGCATTGATTGTACGTTAACGCATTGGTAACTCGATGTTATAAAACGTGCTTTTGTGTATAATTCAATGAGTGGTAGAACAAACATATGAGTCGAAGTTTATCTGTTCCTTCTTGGATTAGAAGCTGATATCTGGGCCCCTCGATGATTTTGGTTTGACCTATGTACCGGGCCCGGTCAGAACTAAGTTGATGTGTTTAATTAAGTTCTTTGTCAAACAAATCGGAAATCGGGAAACAAACTGCTGGACAATAAGTAAGACATTGTTCCATGTATTTGTCCGGCTGATATCTAGAACAGAGGATTATATGATCACTTATCTTAAATGGAGTATCATCATCTTCTCAGTTCCGAGAGACCTTGAAAGAGCTACGATTGCCGATCGGTTCCTGAAGTATTGCAGTTATAGTTATTAGACTTATCCAAGTAGGAGACTGTTGGATAAGGTGTCTAAGTCCATAACTATTTCTGGTATGTACTTGACCCGACCCGGCATGGTCTATTTGGGTTGCATGGCACCATGCAATTGGATAAACTAAAATGAGTGAAATAACACTTATGGTTTATTAATATATTATAAGTTCTAATATATTAATAATATTATTTAATTAGTTTGATCAAGAATTAATTAAGTGATCAAAAGATAACTAATTAAATATATGGGTAGATTATGTAAATCTTCCATATCTTATATAGTGGGCTAAGAGGCTCCATGGATTATCAAGTTGGGTTCCACCCATAGGATGCTCCATGAGAGTTACAAACCCATGGGTCATGGAAATGAAGAGTCATGACACATTAGGGTTTACATGGTGTAACCCTAGATGTGTCAACACTATATAAGAAACCCATTCTCCACCAAAATTGGCTACACATAAGAAACAAGAGGGCTAGGCCGATTTTAGAAGTGTGTATTCTCTCTAAAGTCATTCCAAAAGCATTTGGTGTTGTGTGAAGCATTTGAGGCATCACACTTGGGGTGCTAGGCTCACAAGGTTTCAAGGATCATAAGCAACAACAAGGTAAGTTATTCTATTTTTCATGCAAGTTAAAATTTGTTCCCCATGTATGCTAGATAGGAATATAACCTTGGAATTCAACTTTGCATGATAATTAGACAAACATAGATCCAAGGTTATTAGGGTTTCATGTACACTTAAGAAGTGTTAGAATGCTCAAAACCCATCAATACCTTCTGTAGCCTCAATATGATCTGAGACATCAGCAGTCTCAAGGCCAAGAGTGGAGAGAATGTGGGTTGGTAGTCTTCTAATGGGTCCAAAAACAGACTGATCAGATGAGGGATTGTACCTTTTGAGATCCTTGGTGACAAAGAGTGGGTGTCGTTGCCCATGCTAATTCCTGCATCCGCATGGAGGTCTGAGATGCATAGAGACCAGAACCTTGCAAACATGAGTTCGATAGATTTCTCTGTTGGGCTTTCCTTTGGAATGTATTGCAAGAAATCGTCCCATAGTATCTGACCGTAGTTGACATCATGGCCAGTGAAGATACTCCATACTAACTCTAGAAGTTTGAGTCCCATGTTATCTGTGCCTCCGGTTCTGCCGGATAGACTGCAGATTACAAAATGGCAAACGAATTACCAAACCGCAGGCAGTTGGTTTTTCTTGAATTCCCCAATGCCTTTGATTTTCTTTTGATATCCCATCTGGTAAAGCGCAGAAATGATGTCCTCCATGGATGGAGTAAAAATCTTGATTGAGGGATGAACAAGAAGGTTAATGGCAGTGAGAAACTTTTCTTTAGACAGAATGACCAAAGAATCGTTAACAAGGTTAAGATGCACTTCTTGTGGATTCTCACGTGGTCGATACGCTGAAAAGGCACACTTGAGTAGGGTTGAAAGAGGAACAACGTCTGTGAACGAATCGAAGGGGCCAAACAGAGGGTGATTGGTCAAGAACTTGATCATTAGTTTGATCGGAGCATTGTAGGATGAATGATCTTCGAACACAGCTCTGAAATTGCTTGAGGCAATCGTAGGTGTAGGATGTCTTGAGGCAGAGTCTGAACCAGTAGGGTTCACTGATACAGATGCTTTGGAGTGTTTCTTGGATACACCAGATTTCACCATTGCAGGGATTTGACGAAGCTTTGTAAGACAAGGAAAAACAGAGTGCAAGATGAAGGTTGAAGTTCAGAGAGCGTAAACTTTTCTTTGGGAAGAAGAAAGGGGTTTTATAGTGGCTTATGGGAGCGGGAAACGATTTTACCCTGAGTGAATTTGGGAAAACGTTTGGGTTTTTATTTCAAATTAAGACAGTTAATCTCAGCCACAGATTAAGAAAAAGGATTAAATTTGTACTTTGATATTTACCAAAAAGAGGTTTGCATTTAATGAAATGTCAGATTTAAGACCCACGTCTGGAGAACGTGTGGTGAGGGTGAGATTAATCCGTTGGGTAAAGGGTAGTTGTAGCGGATTAGATGTTTTAGGGTAATAGGAAAAGACAGATTAAGAGGATTTATTTATGGAAAAACGTTCTTTTTGTCATCATTCCTAAAATAGGTCTGACACAAGGTTTATTCAAAAAGGAGATGGGACAGTTTCTCAAGGAATGTTTTGATTTAATGTTTTTCGTATTTAATGAAGGATCATTAAATAACACACCATGATTCAAAGGTTAATGAAACAGTTGAGAAACTATCAAGATGGTTGCGGGTTGAGACTTCATTGCGGATGGATCCTTTGTCATTGCAGATGGATTGGATGTATGACTGCAGTAGAAGAACTGAGGAGAGCACTTGTACAAGAAGTTAGTAACAACAAACAATAAGAACCAGTGAAGGATAAATATGATATATGGTTGTGGTACATAGACTGCGGTACACAGGATATACCAAAACCATCTATCATAAGTAACTTCAGTTAGGACCGCAACAGAGACCAAGGATGGTCTGCGGTACCTATCAATTCAAAAAGAATTATGGGTCCGGATTCATCATTCCTAACATTTGTGAGAAACTGTTGAGTTTTGTAGAATCAAGTGCCTTTGTGAACACATCAACAATCTCTTCATGAGTATGTACAAAGATGAGTTCAATGTTACCTTTCAGGATGTGGTCTTTGATGAAATGATACCGTAGTTCAATATACTTTGTCTTGGAGTGCTGAATTGGATTGTGTGAAATAGCTATAGCACTTTCAGAGTCACAGTAAATTGGTATCCGCAACATTCTGTATCCGTAGTCCATAAGTTGTGTCTTCATCCATAGTACTTGTGACCAACAGCTGGCTGCGGCCACATATTCAACTTCTGCAGTAGACAGAGATACACAACTTTGTTTCCTTGATGACCAGCTGACGAGTCTTCCACCCAGAAATTGACATCCACCTGAGGTGCTTTTTCGATCTAGTCGGCATCCGGCATGATCTACGTCTGTGAATTCTTGAAGGCTGAAGTCATTGCCCGCGGGGTACCATAATCCAAGAGACTTGCTTCCTTTCAGGTATCGTAGTATTTGTTTGGCTGCGGTCATGTGTGACACTTTTGGGTCAGCTTAATACCTTGCGTATACACCTGTTGAAAATGCAATGTCTGGACCGCTTGCGGTGAGGTACATTAATGAACCAATGATACCTCTATAAGTCTTGTGATCCACTGATTCTCCAGAGGGATCAGTAGATATCTTATATCCGAAGGCCATGGGGACCTTAGCCGAAGAGCAGTTGTCCATAGAATATTTCTTTAACAGTTCAGTGGTGTATTTCTCCTGATGAATGAATATCCCTTGCGGAACTTGTTTCACTTGAAGTCCTAGAATGAAGTTGATCTCTGTATTCATGCTCATTTCGAACTTGTTAGTCATGAGCTTAGCGAATTCATTCACCATCTTTACATCAGTTGATTCGAAGATGATATCATCCACATATATTTGTACAAGCATAAGGTGATTAACATTTTCTTTTCTAAATAAAGTGGGATCAATCACTCCTCTTTTGTATCCGGATGAGACAAAACATTCAGAGAGAGTCTCGTACCACGCTCTTGGGGCTTGCTTCAGACCGTAGACTGCTTTTTCAAGTTTGTAGCAGTGGTCTGGGAATTCAATACTTTCAAATCCTGGAGGTTTCTGAAGATAAACCTCTTATTTTAATTCCCCATTGAGAAAGGCACTCTTTACGTCCATTTGGTGTACCTTGATGTTCTTGTGGGCTGCGTATGCTAAGAAGATTCAGATGGCTTCCATTCGTGCTACGGGAGCATACGTCTCATCATAGTCAATACCTTCAAGTTGACTATATCCCTTTGCAACTAACCTTGCCTTGTTTCTGACTACCGCACCAGATTCATCCAGTTTGTTCTTGAATACCCATCTAGTACCAACAATTGTATGACCTTGAGGCTTCGGGATGAGCTGCCATACTTTGTTTCTTTTGAATTCTTCTAGCTCTTCTTGCATTGCGGATATCCAGTCGGGTTCTAGTAATGCTTCTTTGATCGTTCGGGGCTCGACCGAGGACATAAATGCTGCGTAGTGACAGTGATCAGATAAGTCCTTGGAAGATCAAGTCTGGATACCTGCGGATCGGTTGCCAATGATTTGTCCTGGTGGGTGATCCTTCGTCCATACGTGTAGACGGGGTTGCAGATAATCAGCAGCTGCGGTAGAAGGAATGTCTTCGATATCATAAGACTCTGCGGTTGGAGATGGTAGTTCCCCCTGGACTTGAGAACATCCTGCGGAATCATCTTGGATTGTTGGAGCGAGAAAGGAATTTTCTTGAGCAGTTTGAAGAGGTTCCCCCTGGATTACTGATGGGAGTTCCCTTGGAACCTGAGAAGGTTCCCCCTGGATTGCGGATGGGAGAGTGATAATCCTTGAGTCTGTTCTTGTTTCAATGTTCTCTATGTTTTCATCATCCGAGTCCGAAGAGACGTTTGATGGTAATGATTCTCTGCGGATAGGAACTTGAGCAACATCAAGTACTGGAACCTCGATGGTTGTTGCTTGATCCGGAGTAGAGCTTTCACCCTCAGCCGGAGAGGTGGAAGTATTGAGAGAAGCTACTTCGGATAGTGATGGAACAGATACATCTGCGTGCTGCTGTTGAGCTTCCTGAGACACAAGAACTTCGGATAATTTGGCTGTTTCTACAGGGTCGAAGAGATCGTCATAGTTGACTTCAACTAGGTTTAATGGACCTGAAGAAGCAGGAATATCACTTTCTAGGATTGCTGTGGTTTCAGTCGATGGAGCGGTGTTGCGGATGTGATAGTCATCAAATTTCACATCGAAGCTTTCAATGATTAACCTTGTGCATCTAATGAGAACTCGATAAGCAACTTTGTTTGTGGAATAGCCAAGGAAGATGCCTTCATCAGACTTCGGTGCAAACTTGTTAAGATGATCTCTGTTATTGATCACAAAACATCTACACCCAAAGATATGAAAGAAGCGAACATTTGGCATGCGGTTGTTAAGGCCCTCATACGGTGCTTTGCTAAGTCGCTTACATACAATGCTTCAGCCCAGAAGTAGAGAGGAAGGTGTGCGAAGTTGAGCATGGATCTGGCTGCTTCTACTAGAGTGCGGTTTCTTCGTTCCACTACCCCATTCTGTTGCGGTGTGTAGGGAGCAGAGAAGTTGTGAGTGATACCCTTAGAAACCAAGAAACTATTTAGAAGATGATTAGTAAACTCGGTTCCATTATCACTTCGGATGCGTCGAACTGGCAGCTTGATCTAGAGTTCTATCTCCTTGATGAAATTCATGAGAATCTGCGGTGTTTCTGAATTGAGTCGAAGAAAGAAGACCCATGTGAAGCGTGTGTAATCATCTACTATATCCAGTATGTATTTCTTGTGATGGAGACTGGCTATGGTAGATGGACCGCAGAGATCAATGTGCAGGAGCTCCAGTGGTTCAGAGATTGACGAGTCAATCACCATGGGGTGACTTGCTTTGGATTGCTTTCCACATTCACCTGCAGGACAAAGAGTGTCATTGCTGAACTTGAGAATAGGGAGTCCTCTGACTAGTTCTCCAGTGACCAAATTGTTGATGTATCTGAAGTTGAGGTGAGCTATCTTGCGGTGCCATAGCCAGCTGACTTCGGATACTGCTTTGGATAGGAAGCATAACTGCGGGTTTTCATATGATCAGAGATACATCTAGAGGATACATAGTACCTTCGGATCGAGACTTGATCAAACGTGTGTTCCTATCACTTGTCATTACATAGCAAAATTGATCATCAAATTCAACTCAACGGCCTGCCTTACATAGTTGGCCAACACTGATGAGATTGTGTTTAAGGCTTTCTACATAAGCAACCTTTTGAATAGAGAAGTTTCCCGTAGTAAGAACACCATAACCTCAGATTATCCCATTCGCATTGTTGCCGAATGTAACATTTCCACCGTTGCAAATTGGCCTGAAATTCCGAAGGTATTCTAACCTTCCGGTCATGTGCAAGGAGCAGACACTGTCGATTAACCATTCTTCTTCTTGTTCCTCCTTGCACAAAGCCTGAGAATTACACGGTTAGTTTAGGCATCCAAACTAGTTTGGAGCCTGGGACAACAGATGAGTTTCTGAATGATGCATGGACCGAGGTTGCAGGGACTGGTTTCATGTCAAATTTTAATCCTAGTCCTGGGTGTTTATGTGTTTTTGGAGTGTTGCGATTTTTAGAAAAGTTACAAGGTTTCTGAATCGAACTAGATTTGACGTAATATGCACGACTTTGACATCTACACTAACATTGACATGCTGAAATTTTGTCTTTTGCTCTAACTCTTTGTTTGGTCAGCAGTCTAAACGATGGAGTAGGCTTGTGACCGGTCCGAGGTTGGCAAGATCTGACATTGGTGCTGTTGGATTTTGAAAAGGTTTGTTTCGAAAAAGAGTGAGCACGTGTAGATCTTTTGGACCTTTTTGTTGGATTTGGTAAAATACCCTTTTCCTTGTTTAAATTTTGATGTGACTTTAAAAGTGTTGGAGTGGGCAAGATACCCTTCCATTTCGGATCATCTGAGGAATAGATTTGAAAGCCATTGCTTCGAAAAGACCTTTCTTTCTTTTGAGTTGTGTCAGATGACTTTGGAATGACTGATGAAACTATACATTCCTTTTTGCATGTTTTCTTGATTGAAGAGTTTTTTGAAAAGTAATGAGAGAAAACAAATTTTTCTGGACACTTAGATTTTGGAAATCTGATATGCCTTTTGTTTTTCGAAAAGTTTTGTCTGTTTGTACCTCGGGATCGGATTTCCTCTTTGAAATCCTTTTTTGCTAAAGTTTTTGGAGAACCGCAGTCATTTGTGTTCAGATGCGGTTTCCTGGAATTCTTAGAAAAGTTTTGAGGACGAGGGCTTGACTCATCCGAACTTGAAGATTCAGGGTTTTGAGAGCATTGACCTACTTCAAAGTTCTCTATGGGTAATTCATGATGAATTGGTTGGAGAGTCATAGAGCTTTTTATTGAGGACTACGGTAAAGATGATTTGACTACCGCAGAGTAAGTCTGAGTTGGGACTTCAGTGGGACTATTGTGGGACTTCTGACTACAGTGTGAGACACTGCGGTCTGAGGACAGAGATGGGAAGTCTTTCGAGACTTCGGGGCGTTCAATGACAATTTCTTCATCAACTACGGATGAGGTCTGAGAATTTGAATGGATTGTGCCACAGATATGAGTCAGATCACTTGTGTGATCCAAAACCTCAGGCACAATTTCCTCAATGACACAATTATTACTTAGATCATGAAGTCTACCGAAGTGTGTTCTGATATCTTCGGGAAAAGTCTTGTCATTGACTGGGAAATGAAATTCTCGGTTAAGAGGGACATATAGTCGATCTTTGATTGAACAATTATCCATTGCGGTAGGATATCCATTTGACCAACCCCAACTGTAAGTATTGTCCACGGTTCCATTATTTACCAAGTTTTCAATGGCTTCACTTTCATTGAACAATTTTTATATTAAAAGGTTTAAGCGTACAATTTCACTCTGAGCTAAATCTCTCTGATTCAAAGCTATCTCTAATTGTGTTTCACTCAAAATTCTTGCATCTTTCTCTAACTCTAAGTCCTTTTCTAACATAGCCATTTTGAGTCTTTTGTTATCCAATCGTCCTCTCACATGGAAAATCTCTTGGGACGTAATGTTCTTCTCATCTAAGGCTTTGTTATAGTCTGTAAGGACGGCATCACACGTGTCATTAAGATCATCTATGAAGGGTTGACAGTCATGCATGCTATGGTTTAGAGTTTGGATCATGAGTTTTATCTGTTCGACGATGCTTAGAGTTCCATCCTTAGCCATGTAGCAGTAATTCTTTTCCAGCTTTGAAGAGCCATCGTCTTCCGCAGTTGCCAGCATGCAGATTTTGCCCTTTCCTTTGATACTGCTGATGGTTTCTTCTTCATCTCCGGATGACCAAACTTGGTGGTCTCTTTTGACATGAGCAACGTACGCCCTTCCCTTTTCCTTATCTTCCAATTCTTGAGCCATTCTAAGGTAGAATGCTCTGTCTGTTACTATACTGGCCTTACAATCTGTTGCAAAATGATTCTCTTTATTGCACTTGTGACAAATCACAATATCAGTTTTGTCTTCTGAGGGAGTACCGGAGTCAGTGGTTTGAGTAGACTGCGGTGCCTCCTTTGGTTGAGTATTTTGAGATTATGGTGGTAGATGAGAACTTTTGGGGTAACGAGAATGGTTATTCTGTGGATTGAAGCTACGGTTGAATGGAGGTTTGTTGAACTGCTGATTCTTGCGAAAGGAAGGAGGTGGTAGTCGATTGAACTGTTGGCTAACCAGAGCTATAGCCTTCTGAAATTCTTCTTCATCATCATACTCTGAGTCAGCTTCGTATGACTGCGGGGGAGTGTCATACGAGTGAGTGTATGATGGAGTTTGTGCTATGAGAGCAAGTGGTCCTCCGAAGTCTGCACAGTCTTTGAGTACGGTGGATTCTTATGCTTGCAGTTCCCCGTAGAGCTTGTAGAGAGACAAGGAATGAATTTTTCTATCGCCTTGGACTATCATCTTAGCCGTAGTCCAATGTCTTCCCAAACCATTGAGGAATTGAAGATTTGTTTCATGATTACTGCGGATGGTGCCCGCATTGGCTAACTTGGTGACTATCAGGTTGAACCTTTTGAAGGAGTCTTCCAAACGTTTGCCAGTATGAGCTTTGAAATTGTTGAACTCATTGAGTGCAGTTGTGAGCTTCTTGTCTTGAGCTTGTTCTGAGCCTTCGTATAGGTTTTTGAGAACTTCCCAGATCTCTTTTGCTGATTTGCAATTTATGATAATATCGAAGTTGTCAGGAGCAACTCCACAAGAGATTTCATAAAAAGCAACAACATCATTTTCCATTTGATCGAGATCATCCTTGGTGGGACGATTCATGACTGGTTGACCTCCTCCTAGTATGGCAGTAGAGCCATCAGTTTGGACTGGTGTAAGAACTGGGACATGTGGTCCTTCTTCTATGGATCGCCATACATCTCTACCAAGTCTCCTTAAGTATCTTTCCATTCTCTGGGACCAGTGATGATATTCATTTGCCACCAATATTGGGGCTCGATTAGAACCACCAACACTGTTGGAGACATTCAGAGATAACGATTGTGCCATTCTTCCTTGTTTTTTTGTTTTAAGAAATGAGCTTCAGTGGTATAGAAGGCCCTTTGAAAATCAGAGTTCCATTTTTCGAAAAGCAACCACTATGGCTCTGATACCAATTGTTGAGAGAAAAACTTTGAGATACACTTGAATAAACATTAGAACAAGTATATTGCGGAATAGTTAATCTCGAAAGATCTAAAAGCTCAACAATAATATTAATAAGTTAGAGTTAGATAGTTAGAGAGTTAGTTGCGGAAAAGTAAAGAAATGGAAATGACAACAACTGTTATATCAAGTATACACATAAGTTGATTCATAACGAGGAATGTATTCAAGCCAAGTTAATAAGTGAGGTCAAACTTAGTGATTAAGTCACAAGAGACTTGCTCCGAAGAGAGATTGTAATCAGTTATATTCTAGTAAAGTTTGAGAGTAAGGAGAGATGCATAATCAGATAGAGAAATAGAAAAGATAGCTTCAGAGTTGTATTGAATAAGTGAGAATGAGCTCTATTTATAGAGACTCAAAGAATTACATTTGATTTACTCTCTTAGAGCCGCCATGCAAGGCATACTGGACAATAGAGAGTGTTACAGAAAGATAAATAAACTAAGTAAATTAAGAAGACTGCGGTTGGCTAGATGACTTCGTATGAGGCTGCTGATGGGAGCTTGGCTGCGGATGCTTGTGGGCTGCGGTAGACTAAGTTAAGAGGGTCACTTCATGTTTCAACGGAGGGCGTCGAATGGAGCAGCCTTTATGCCAGTGTGATAACTGTTGTTGTAAGAGAACTCGACAAGGGGTAAATGAGTATCCCATGCCTTTCCAAAATATATCACGCAGGCTCGCAACATATCTTCTAGAGTTTGAATCGTCCTCTCACTTTGTCTGTCTATTTGTGGATGGTAGGTTGTACTCATGTCCAACCTATTTCCCAAAGATTTTTGTAAAGACTGCCATAAAAGAAACGATAATCTACTATCTCGGTCAGAAATAATAGATATTGGCACACCATGCAGTCTAACAATCTCTGTGAGGTAAGTTCTTGTTAGCTTCTCCATCTTGTCGGTTTCTTTTATTGGCAAGAAGTGTGCGGATTTGGTAAATCCATCGACGATTACCCAAATAGTATCATAACTACCAGCTGTCTTGGGTTACTTAGTTATGAAATCCATCGTAATCCACTCCAACTTCTATTCGGGGATTTCAGGGTATTGTAATAGACCTGAAGGCTTCTGGTACTCTACCTTGACTTTGGCACAAGTAAGGCACTTGCCCACAAAGGTAGCAATCTCGGCCTTCATGTTAGGCCACCAGTACAGTTTCTTGAGGTCCAGATACATCTTGTCTGAACCTGGATGAATGGAGCATCGGGTTTTGTGTGCTTCATTCATAACCACGTCTCTGTAACCACCGAAATTTGTTGTCCAGATCCGGTTCATGAAACAATAGACTCCATCACCTCTGATTTTGAAGTTCTTATCGATTCCTCTCAGGGTTTCACCTATCACGTTTTCGGGTTTCAAGGCCTCAAGTTGAGCCTCTTTGATCTGTGTGGACATATGTGAATGGATCGACATGGTCAACGACTTTACTCGGTGCCCCGAGTATTCTTTTATGCGAAGGGCGTCAGCTACTACATTGGCTTTACCAGGGTGATAATGAATCTCGCATTCATAATCGTTAAGTAGCTCCACCCACCGTCATTGTCTCATGTTCAGCTCCTTTTGGTCGAAGATATACTGAAGACTTTTATAGTCCGTGAATATTGTGAATTTTGTGCCATATAAATAATGTCTCCAGATCTTCAGAGCAAGTACCACTGCTCACAGTTCAAGGTCATGTGTTGTATAGTTGACCTCATGTATTTTTAGGTGTCTCGAGGCGTAGGATATTACCTTTCCTCGTTGCATGAGAACCCATCCAATCCCTTGATTAGAAGCATCACAGTACACTACGAAGTCCTCTGCCCCTTCAGGAAGAGACAAGATCGGTGCACTGCACAGGGCTGGCTTCAGCGTTTGGAGCGTTGTTTCTTGTTTCTCTCCCCAGCTAAAAGTGACACCCTTTTGTGTCAGGGTGGTAAGTGGTTTTGCAATTTGGGAGAAATTTTGGATGAATCTACGATAGTAGCCAGCAAGACCTAAGAATTGACGAATTTCTATAGGTGTTTTAGGTGCTGACCAGTTCTCAATTGCCTTTATTTTGGAACGGTCCACGTATATTCCTTCTGAGCTGACCACATGACCTAGGAAATCAACTTTCCTAATCCAAAACTCGCACTTTGAGAACTTCGCATATAACTTCTCTGTTCTCAGTGTTTGCAATACTTGTCGGAGATGTTGGCCATGCTCCACCTTGCTTCTTGAGTAGATAATAATGTCGTCAATGAAGACTATGAAGAATTTGTCCAGGTACGGACGACACACTCTGTTCAAGTCCATGAAAACAACAGGTGCATTCGTCAATCTGAAAGGCATCACCACAAACTCGTAATGAACATAACGAGTTCTGAACGCTGTTTTGGGAACATCCTCCTCCAGAATTCGTAATTGGTGATACCCGGATCTTAAGTCTATTTTCGAGAAGTAGCTCGCACCTTGAAGTTGTTCGAATAGATCGTCAATGTGAGGTAGAGGATATCGGTTCTTAATGGTAAGTTTATTCAGCTCGCGTTAGTCTATGCACATATGGAATGATCCATCCTTCTTCTTCACGAACAAAACCGGTGCTCCCCATGGTGAGAAGCTTGGTCTTATAAAGCCTTTGCTAAGGAGTTCGTTTAGCTGGCTGGATAATTCCTGCATCTCTGAAGGTGCAAGACAATAGGGGGATTTGGCTACAGGTGTAGCCCTAGGGATTAAGTCGATTCTGAATTCGACTTGTCGTTCGGGAGGCACTCCTGGAAGATCGTCGGGAAATATGTCAGGAAAGTTGCAGACCTTCGGAATGCTCGCGATGTTTTTCATTTCTTGCTTTTTGTCTACCACGTGAGCTAAGAAAGCATAGTACTCCTTGCGAAGATACTTTTTTGCCTTGATACAATAAATGATTTGAAGGTTCGTTCCGGGTTTGTCGCCGTAGATGATAAGAGTTTCGTTATTTGGAAAATTCAGGCGAATGGCTCTTTCATAACATAGGATGTCGGCATGGTTAGAACACAACCAATCCATACCAATAATGGCGCCGAAACTTTTGATAGAGACCGGCATAAGGTCTATTGGGAAAGAAAAGTCATTTAGAGTAAGGGTACATCCTATGTATATATCGTTAGAGTATTCAGACTTCCCGTTAGCCATTTCTACTGTGAAGGTTTCATTTATTGGTTGGGAATTTTGTTTTAGTAGGTGTTTGAATTTATGGCTCACGAAGCTCTTCTCAGTACCACTATCAAATAGAATGCATGCATAAGATTTGTTGAGAAGAAACGTACCCGTGACCACTGTAGGGTCTGCCACGACTTCTTCGTGACCAATTGTCAGTAGTCTTCCTGCGCCACTGGTATTTCCAGCTTTCAGACAATCTCTTTTGAAATGTCCAACATCACCGCATCCATATAACGCTTGACCTGCTCCAGCGGTAGGTACTTGGTTAATCGGTTGGGGTGGTGATTTACAGAATCGGGCAGTATGCCCTTTTCTGTTGTAGTTTCGACACTGCATTTCTTGGCAATTTCCGTTGTGGTGGAAATTACACTTATCATATTTAGGAAGGTTACAAGCATAAGGCTTAGCTGGTGCAGGGTTAGCAGGAACAACAGCAGGTACAGTAGCAGCATGCACTGCCACTAACTATTGCTTTTTCGAGGGTTCCTAAGAAGATTTTCCCTTCCTTTTATTCCAGGCTCTCTTCTTGTTGTTGTTTTTGTTATTGTTGTTGTTGTTGTTTCCCTTGGGTTGTTCTGGAGCAGCAACCACTAAGTTTTGACGACCTCCATGGTCAATAAGCGACTGTGCCAAATCTTTGGCACTGTCAAAGGTAACAGGCCTGGAAGCAATAACACTTCCCTGAATCTGGGGTGACATCCCCCAGATGTACCTTTCCATCTTTTTGCTCTCCAGAACAACCATTTCTAGACATAGAATCGCTAAGTCGCAGAACCTATTGGTGTAGCTTGTCATGTCTGAACCAACCATAATAAGACCCCAGAGCTCTTGCTCGAGTTTCTGAATTTCACCCCGCGGGCAGTACTCCCACATCAGCATTGTCTTCAAGTTCTCCCAACTTATAGAGTTAGCCACTACTAAGGTCAGTGAGTTAACATGGCCATTCCACCATGTTAGGGTATATCCGCAAAGGTATAAATAGCGAATTTAACTTTGCTACCCTCCGGGCAGGAGCAGATCTCGAAGACTGCCTCTGTTTTCTCAATCCATTGGCTTAACGCTGTAACTCCTGCATTCCCGTTAAAGGTCTTGGGTTTAGCGTTTGAAAAGTCCTTGTAGGTACACTCTCGTGAGTGTCTGTGACTTTCGTCGTGGTTGGAGGGATACGCACCAACTCCTGATCCATTAGCACCAGTAGTGTTTATATGGGACATAGCAGCTGCAACCGCTACAGTGACCGCCGCCTGAAACATGGCAGCGTCAAATTGTGGAGGTGGTGGCGGAGGTGGTGTTGGCGCTTCATTAATATTGACACGCCTTGGGTTTCTCCGTGGAGGCATCTTTCACTATAAAAGTTAAAAGATGAAAAGATGGTAAGATATCAAGGGTGAATATGAATTTGATATCTCTGAACTAAAACACTTAGTTCAACATGAATCTTGTAAAGAATTGGCAATAGAAGTCTACTACAAGTACAACTTGCAACAAGATAATATGAATTTGAGTGGTTATTTTTTTAAAGAGTATGAAAATGCATGTCGGTTGTATTGGCATATTAAGTACATAGAGTTTCTGAAAACTTGACCTTAGAGCAGGTCTACAATATACCAAGGTACTGGGGAAAACATCGACATCATACTAACCTACCGAAAATGAAATTTTCGCGGTCGTATTGAAAATTATGAAAAATAATGCTAGACATATCCGAAGACTTAGGCTATAACCAAAAGAGTAAGTAGTGAACAAGTAAAGTATAATCTACTTCCTACTAGATCCGGCCCTAGATCTGGCTAACTGGCGTTCTATTTCGCACATACGCCTTTCTTGTGTTATTTTTCGTTCTCGCAGTTCTCTAATTTCGGCTTAGGATGCCGCCAGTTCTCTTAGTAAGAAATTAGTACGATCCCTTGTCGCATAATGACTGTATTCTAGGTTGCTAATGTGAACGTTGTTGACTCCAGTAGCGGCATTAACCTGTATGACTCGGTCGAGAGCAGCTCTTCATTGTTCATCGTTACGTGCCACACGATGAACTAACACCAAGAGGGCTCTGTCTACTAAGCCTCCTGTGTCTAGATTGTAGAATCTTCAGTCTCCTTGGTAAGGATGGTTCTGACCCAGTTTGTTACTCAACCTGTCTACGTTTACCGCCCACAGAGGCGTCGGGCCTTGGAAGTTTTGTCGTGGATTGGGATTCTGGGCAACTCGTGGTGGATTGTTGGCTTCTGATCCTGAATAAGCATCTTCAGAATTTTTTTTTTCAAAATCGTCATCTAAGGGAATTTAAGGATTCTCTTCTTGCTCATCATCGAACCATTCTCCATTTCCCTGATTGGGAAAGTACGGGTCTCCAGGTAGATGAAATCCAGCCATTGTTATCTAAGCGAGAATAGGGATATGAGAAATATATAATATAATAAATGCAAGTAAACAGTTTCAAGTTTCCATAAAAGAAACTTAAAGTTAACAGGTAATGTAATTTGTATGGTATAACTCATACTGGGTCCATCTATAACTACAAAGTATATACCAATTATATATAATTTGTGTCAAATAGACCTTCAAATCAATGATTCTACTCTACCCCCACATCCAAACAAGGAAAAGGGAAGTTAAGCTAAATCACACATTCTAAGTCTATATATAACCCTAATTATATATAATCGTAATATATACACTTAGTATTTATAGATTTACCTGCAGGAGTCCTTTGTTTTCATGTAGTTTGTTTTTAGTATATAGTACCTAAAATACTCCTATAGTATTTTAACTTTATGTTCTGTTCTAGAGTTCTTCTGTATATGTGTAGTTGGTAAGTTTTAGACTTGCTGCAAAACTACCTTCACTCCGAAACACATGTTGGTCGTATCTCAAACCAATATAGTTGATCAGGCTATATTGATCCTAGATATGAGTACATAACTACCCAGGTTTGACTGCAGTGTCCAACGTCCAAATACTTTTGAGTTGTTATAATTATGATACTGTTCTTGTAGGTATGAGTGTTCGTATATTTCTTGTAAAAATACTTAAATTTTAAAAGTATACTTGTAGTCAGAGCTCTTCGCCCCAATGTATTCATAGTTTGTATATCTTTTATGAATTGATATACTAAGTTCACTATAAACAATGCTCTGATACCAATCTGTCACACCCCCAAACCAGACGGCGGAAACGTTCGGGGGTGGATGACTTCATTTGTAGTATCACAACACATGCATTATAGTAGTCAAAGTACAAACAACCACGACATTAATAAGTATAAGTTTTTACATGTGTTTAATCCTTGTATATTGACACCAAAAGTAGTTATAGAAAAAGATAGAAAACATGACTCAAAATAGCTCCGTCTTCTCAAAAGCTCGGGGAGTACATGTCTACTGATTCCCTGAGAATACAAGTAATTTGAAAAGAGAGTATAAACATAAAGTTGAGAGAGTGCATAAGTATTTATGTTGAAATTATATTTTATGTTCTTTTGAATATTTAAACTGTTCCAGAAAATCCTATATTTTCTGTTGTATATAAAAAATAGTTTTAATCTCATAAAACCATTCTGTTTTGTAAACCAGTGTTCTGTATTTGTAATTCCTTAGTAAAACCTATAAAAGTGAATGTGCCTGGCTCCACCAGCTGATATTGTAAACTAGTACTTTGAAAATGTACTCATGTTTAGTTAATTATACACTAACCGTATTGTTTATATCTATTTAATTAGGTTTTATAACCATACTATGACTAGATGGCCTGAAACAACGCTTTGAAGGCGTCAAAACTGTTGATAACAATTGTCACTCGTGGGCGTGTATGCCCGACTGTAGCTAGCAGTCTGAGTGAGGGGTTGTCAATCCCATTATAGATCTATACATATTTGTTTCGATCCCCGGCTGGAGATTCTGGTTATAATATCAGGACTTTAGCTATATTTTTAAATGAATAAAGAACCTGAATCTATTGTCTCATAAAAATTATATCGACGTTATGTGTATAATAGTAATGAAAACCCAATCATTCTGAAATAAATGATTGATAGTATGCTCATTTTTTAGTATACTTGAAATGTATTTGTAAGTTGTATACCCTTGTTTAGGTTTGAATCAAACCCTTGTTCTTGTAAACTGGTGTACTCTACTATTCTTGACTCGTGAGTTAGTGTTCTTGACTCATAAATTATACATATTATAATTTATATGTGCTTTCTGTATTGATACTAACTGTTCATGAATGCAACCCCTTGCTCGACATGTTACAAATGGTATTTGAAACTGAATGAAACAACTTTTATATTTATATACATATACAAATATATATAACTAAAATTTAAACAACATTTAGACAAATAATCTTGCTGTTACCCCACATCTAAACAAGGAAAAGGAATCAAAGCGAATTATTAGTCCTAAGCCCTTTAAATCTTATATATATATATATATACATATATATATATATATATATATATATATATATATATATATATATATGATTGTTGGGGAAAAATATAAGTTTATAAAATATTTTAAAGAAATTAACATTTTCAAATACTTTTGATGACTTGATGTCATTTTAACACAATTTGAAACCATTTGATTTGATGATAATTGAAATCCATTTTGTGAGATATTTTGAAACCATTTGTTGGTAATACAAAATCCTTGTGTCAGACTTGTATTCCCCCCTGAAAACTATAAAAAATAACTATGAAAATACGGGGGGGGGGGTATGAACTCACCTTTTAAAGGGTAATTGGATTGATGAATTGATATAGGACGTTAATTTCCACAAGTGAAATCCCGTAGTAAAACAAGTCCTATAAAGCAATTTATATAGCATATATGCCACCAATTAGTTAATATAATCATAGGAATGATTGGATATTTGACTAATTTGTCTGTATAACTTACAAATAGGAGTGATAGAAGCTAAAATGGAGGCTGAATTGAGTTCACAGCCAGGAGGTTCACGGCCCATGAGGCTTTCACAGCCCTGTGTTCTTGATGAATGAAGAACACCTGAAGATCCTAAGCAAACTTCTAAGAAGATTCAAAGGTTTTCAGATGAGTGTTCTTCGTGTTCTTCATGTTCTTCGCGTGTTCTTCGTGTTCTTCGCAAAAACTAGGGAAATTAAGGGATTTCAGCCTAGTATAAGAAGATTGAAGGATGTTCTTGAAGTGATAACAAGATCAAGAAATGATACATGTTAGATCTTTATGAAGAACTAGTGATTATCACTTGAATATGATGAGAAAGGATGAATTTAGCATGTTCTTGAGCAGAGAGGTTGTTCTTGGCTGATGATACTTGTGAGAAAAAGGTTGGAATTTCATTTCAAAGTGTAGAAATGAAGTAAAAATCAGCTGAAACATATATATATATATATATATATATATATATATATATATATATATATATATATATATATATATATATATATATATATATATATATATATGAGGGTTCATTGCCGAGGGGTTCACGGTCCGAAGTCGCTAAATGGTTCACGGTCGTGAACCTCGTACACGGCCTGAAGGCTGATCACGGACGAAGCCTGATCAGGGCCTCATTCACAGCTACGAGGGTGCGGTCTGAAGGGAAAGAAAGAAGAAAGATGATGTGAATGTTCTCGGATCCAACTTATTCCCTTCTCAACACCTAATATTCTTAAGGTTTTTAATATGCAAAGGTTGTTATACTAACTTTAATAAAAATCCAAACAATAAAGAGGAATTTAGTTGACTCAAGTTTGACTTTACAAGTAGAAAAATAACGGGTTGTTACAACTATGATGATTCACAACTTAGAAATGAGATGTCGAGATCCAAGTGTAAATTTCATAAAGGTTGGTGAATGATGATTCACCAATTCCACCATATGACAAAATGAAGTGAAATTCCTAATTCTTTTGAGATGCATTGAACCTATTCAATGGCATGTTTTAATCTCGGATTATGCTCTTCTATTTGTGACTGGGATACCGAGGATCACAAAGAAGATGTGAATAACAATACAAATGTGCTTGGTAACCTCATTGTCTTTATCATTATCTATTGATGTGCTGGTAAACCAAAAACGCTCCATCAAAATGATAATTATGAGATATCCATTACTACTCTTTATTAGTGCCTATTAGTGTGCTGGTTAACCACACACGCTCCACTAACGACCAATAAAGCATAATGTGCAATTTCTTGGGTTAGCATAGTTTTCACATTATTCCTAAAGTAACTAGAGTTGGGATTTTTGTAAAATAATTTTCTAGTACTTCATTAATAACATTATACTTTTAATGAGATTTAGTTGTCCTATCAAATCCGTTATGCTAACGACCCTCCACTAAAACAAATAAACTAGAAAAACAATTCCTAAGTTCAAATGCAACCTACTTTGGATCTATGTTTTAACTATTGAACATATAACTTTTAATTGCAAAACAAGAACCCTAAGTGGAGAGGCTATTTTCGAAATTAACCTACTAGGGTTTTAGAGTTACATACCTTTCAATTGTTATAGCAAACAATTGGTAATCCTTTGATCTTGATCTTCTTGGAAACCTAGCTCTACAATTGTAATGCCTCTAATGGAATCACACCCAAGAACTAGCAAGAAGGAAACTTGTGAGGAAAGAGCTTAGGGTATGCAATTTCGGCCTAGGGTTTCTTTAAGAGAAGGAGTGTCAATTTTGGGAGCCAGGAGGCTCCTTATATAGCTGAGGTATCTAGGGTTTAAGGAAGACCCTAATGTTCCTTTGCTTAGGGCCTAAACTTATCCAAAGGCCTTATCCAAGCCCCTTGGACGAAATCGTCATGGTTTTTCCTATAGATTTCGTCCACCCCCTTCCAAGGAGGTTCTGGTGTTGGATTAATGTCTAAGTCCATAACTATATTTGGTATGTACTTGACCCGACCCGGCATGGTCCATTTGGGTTGCACTTCTCCGGTACAATTTATATGGATAGTCTTTTGAGAATAGTATATTTATAAGTTCTAATATATTAATATGGAATCATGTTATTTAAATAGTATTGATCAATAATTAATTTAGAATTAATTAAGTGATCAAAAAGAACTAATTAAATATGGACTCTTACATATATGGAATGGGCCAAGTTCATTTAGGTTGGGCTAAGCTTTCATGGATGGTCCATGAAGCTTTTAACCCATGGATCCTATGTAAATGAAAGGTCATGGGTATTAGGGTTTACATGGATGTAACCCTAATCCTCCATAATATATAAAGGGGTCCTTGGCTCACAAAATTGGAACAAGTGTGTGAAAATAAGAGTGGGCCGATTTTAGTGTGCATACACATTCTCTCAAGTTCTTCCAAGGTGTTTTGGTGATTTGTGATTCCATTTGAGGCTTCCACACTATTGGGGCTAAGCTCTTAAAGCTTGAAGACATCAAGCTACATCAAAATGTATGTCATCTAACTAGAACTTTGTAGTATAGGTGCTTCATAATATGCTAGTTAGGATGAAACCTTGGAATAGTTAATATTTGCATGTATAATAGAGAAAACATAGATCCAAGGTTTATAGGGTTGCATGTACACCATAGGAGTGTTAGAATGCTCAAAACCCAACAGTGGTATCAAAGCCATGGGTTGTTTTCTGTTATATTGATGCAAATGTTTTATTTTCGAAGTTGGAAAAAAAACAAAAAAAAGATGACGTTTCTCAAATTTTAAGATAATTACTTGTTTTTGTGAAAAACTAATTATTTGTAAAATTTGAATCATTTGCTATATGAGTTGAATTAGGTCAAATTTACTAAAAGATAAAATGATATGATTATTTTATTAGTTTTAAAAGTTTGATCCAAAGAGTTTTTTGAAACCTCCATAAGTTATGGATATGAAAAGGTTTTTAAAAAAATTGATTCAAAGTTTTTTATGGAGTTACAAAACTTGGTCTTAATGTTTTAAAGAATTCCATAACTTGTTCTTAAGTTATGGAACATGAAAAGTTTCATCATAAAACAAGTATTTAACTCCATAAGTTATGGAATCCAAAAGTTTTCAAGAGTTACAAAACTTGCCCTCAAGTTTTGGAATTTGGAAAAAGTTTTTTTATGATAAAAAAAAGAATGGAATTCTAAAACTCTTGGGTTCATAACTTAAACAATTAATTAAATGGTTTTAATTTTGAATTTAATAATTGGAATTATGATGTTTTTATTGAATAATTCAATTAACTCTTATGGACTTTATTAATAGATAATTAAAGTGTTTAATTAAAAGAGAATTAATAATTCCATAATGACATGGTTTAAATTTAATTAAATTAAGAGTATAGTTTAATTAATAGATTAAACCACCAAGTATTTTAAATGTCTAAAATACACCCTTATACTATTATAATATTAAAATTTTAATATATTATATGTATAAGAGCAAGTCGTCTTACCATTAGTAGGCCTCATTCACGAAGCCGGTCTATAAGGGGAGTATAAGGTTACTGCCTATAAAATGGCAGTTTAATGGGTGTCCACTCTCACCCACCGCTTCCTTGACTGGTGGAGGGTCGTTAGCCGAACAGGTAGGACAAGGACTATAATTCTCCCTTCATTAAAAGTATTAATGATAAACACTAAGTAACTAAACTTTTTATAAATTCCCAATCTTAGTTATTTACGAAAATGTGAATAAGGTGCTAATCCATGAAATTACACTTTGCACTTTGTTTAAGCTGTTAGTGGAGCGTGTGTGGTTAACCGGCACACTAACCTGGACTTAACAAGGTAGGCAAAGGGTAACTTAATGTTTATCTTAGTATCGTTGGAGCGTGTGTGGTTAACCGGCATATCGATTGAGGGGTAAATATTAAGGGTACCAAGTATATTTGCATGGTTACTTCACACCTTGTTTTGTGATCCTCGGCATCCCAGTCACAAAACCTGAAGGGCACACTCGAGATTGAAAAGTTCAATGAATCTCAAAAGAATCTAGGAGTTTCAAAACCAATTAAAACCTAATAATACATTTCGTTTATCTTGGTGGAAATTGGTGAATCGTCATTCACCTACCTCCAAATATTTTATAGCTTGGATTACGGCATCCCTCTTCCAAGTTATAAAATAGTTTGTTGGGTCCTAGCCTTAATATATGATATTGGGTGTTATATTAAGGACTTAAATCAACTTTACGTGAATTTCTCTCATTGTTGATGTCTGGTTTAGACAACAATGATCTTCCCAAACCAAGCTTTCCTAATGAATATGACTTTCCCGAGTTTGGCTCATGGAAGTCATACTTCTCTTCTTCCATCTCCTCCAATTATTCTCCCTAACGCACAAGTTCAAGGTCACTGAAGCCCTAATGGCAAGCAAGGTCTATGTGTGATCACATCTTAGAGATGAAGTCACATATTGACAAGCCGGGAGAGTTGGGTGTCAAAGTCTTGAGAACGTTGGATGTTCAATCACTTTCTAAGTCACATAGTGAGTTCCTTTGGGACTACTATGAAACAGACTATGACATGAACCTTAATGATCATATCTATTTGCTTGGTGCTGCTGAATCAGCAATGATTTGGAACGATAGTATTGCAAATTTGATTAGAAGATCAACTTCCCAAAAACTTTATGGACAGTGACAATGGTGACACTGGAAATCCAGAAAAAGCATTCTCTTCCCAATGGAAAGGGATTGGCCATAGTCAACCCGGTTGACCAAATGGTAAAGAGAAAGGCTAAGTCTGAGATAGTCCCATTACCAAAGGGTCCATATGTTTATTTTGCCAAAGGAAGGGGCGTTGATTGCAAAGCTGCCAAATTTACCTAAGGATGTTAAAGTCAATAAGTTTGACTCTACATCAGGTAGAGCCCATTATCTAACTCTGTTAAGTTCTATTCTGAGATCCTCATTACATGATGTGACTGGGTCACATGTTGATGTTTTAAGAATCAAAGAATAGAGAGAAATCTTAAAGGAAGTATATGATGATTCTGATCGCGAAGGTGGATTTCGATCGCATCAGAATTTTGAGCAGTTGCTTAAGAAGTTATGATATATTGCTAAAGAATAGATAACAACAAATTTCCATGTGGATTGTAAGGATAAGTTTTTCCACAAAGTTTTAAAATAAAAGAAAATTGTTTAATTTTATTATTTGAAGTATCCTTACAATGGCATTTGTGGAAAATTGTTGCTTATATGATTCCACTGACAACAATATTGGAAAATGGATTTGATTCTTTCATTTGTGGTAGTGTCTAAATTTACCAAATCAGGAAAGTTCCTCATCACCCAAGTTTCAATTGGACCGAAACTTGGAATCATGCAAGTCGAATAGTATGATGAATGAGAACTTTCAAGCATTGGAAAATCAAGACTAATTACTTGTTCACATGGATGTGTGAGTCAAGTGAAGGACTAAAGGGATCGAGTACACATTCTTGTGCACTGGTCATGTCCACCACAAAGCTCGTTAAGACTATTTGATTTACTAAAGTTTAGTAAATATGGATATACTTACAAGTTTAAGTATAATTCTGAAACATTAGAAAAGTCTCAATGTATGGCAGAACGAATGGGAAGAATCAAATTAGGCAGAAAGATAAAAGTTTCTCAAATCTAAAAAGATGGGAGACTACTTTAGTATCATGTTCGTGATCATCTTAATGATTTAGATATCATATCACAATTAGTCCTCTAAAGGTCATGTTAGTGCATTCTTATGAGTAAGAAGAGGAGTCATGAATTGTTGAAATGGTTAGATCAGGAAGATGAGTCATACTTCGTTCCAAAACAATTCTTCGAGTCATACTCCAAGATTGTAACTTGAGTGACATATCTTAAAGAAAGGTTTAAAACACTTGTCAAATGTAAGAGTAAAAGTGTCCTACTCTTGTACATTTGAAATTGGTAAGTTCTGATGTTTTGGATAAAACAAAGACCAATTAAGGCCAATTGTGTGAAGTGTTTGTCTTGATAAAGAATCCGCACTATCTCTTGAATATTTGGCAAGATAGTCTTATATGTCAAGAGGATAGTGGGAGTCTTAAAGTGCCTAAAAAGAATTTCAAGAACTAATCAAGAATAAAACCTGAGGTTCTTCACTAGCACACGACTTGAGGTTTATAACCTATCGTGTTGACATATTCTGCGCCCATTCCAGTTAAAGTTGGTTTTGGATAGGAGTTTTGAAAGTTCTCAATTGGTTGCATAACAACTTGGAAGCAATGGCAGGCCCTGTACTGCCAGGTCGCAAGAAGTTAAGATTGTATAAGTTCAGTCCATATGAGTTTGGATTTGTCATTATCCTTGTCTTGTGACTATGGTTTTGACGATTCACATGGATAAGAACACATACACCATAAAATCTAAGGGTCATAAGGTTTCTCTCCGATTCATGAAAATGATGGTGAGGAAACACTTCCACCAAGTAGATTTGAAGCAGATGGCAAAAGGTCTAAACAATTGAGACTATGATTACGGTATCCCTTTTCATAGTTCTGAAATTGTTTAGACACACATGCATGTTATCTAAGGAAAGGTGTATGATTTTGATAAAGTTTTATCAAAGCATCTCGTATCAGAAATCTGAACTTTGGTAAGAAAGTCAATAAAGTATTGATTTCTAGAAGTCCACCTGATTTCTGAGTACATGTCAAAGCTAGTGGGAGCATAAGTGTTATGCTAATAATCATCATTTTAGTGGGAGCATGATAATTATTGTTAGTGTTGCAAGTTAGCAATGTTAATTATAGAAAACAAAAGTTTCAATTCGTGAGGCTGCATGGATTGAAAAAGTTGTTTTGCTATAATTAAGGGAGAGGATATACTTCATTTCAGTTCTAAAGGCCTAGATTGAGACCTTAATCATCTTTAGTGAAGAATATATATATATGAATTTCATGTTGGATTGGTTCAACTTAAGGAAATTCTATATATTGCGTTCTCAAAATTCGATTATGATTACGGCATCCCTCTTCATAGTCAAATTTTGAAAACATGGCAAATAAAAATATTGTAGCAAAAGACTGGTCTAGAATCATGTTTTTATGTGAGACATCATGAATCGTGTACCATTTGCTTTGGGTACAGGATCGATTGCATGTGCTATAATATTTGTCATTTCTAAATTTTTCCAAATGCCCAGAGGCATGAATAAGGGAAAAGGTCTAGAATTGGATATGACTAAAATGATTAAGCAATTGTCGAGGACAATCTTAGGTTTACCAAAGATTGGTTGCTCAGGGACAGTTGGAAGTATAATGCTAATTTTGGAAGGACCATATTGACATATTCTGAAAAGAGGCATCTCTTATTCAGAAGTGATAGTCAAAATGAGAATATGGAGTTGTCTCCATAGGTAGAGTTTATCTGTGTAAGATTAGAAAACTTAATGCAAGAAGCATGTCCAAAGCAATGTACTTTGAATATGAGACTTAGTTTCCATGGAGTTGATCTCCATTGGAATACCTTATAATGACTGTTGACAAGTCTTTGTGACTTTGTACATATTCATTACAGGAGGGTCAGTTCATATAAGTTTAAAATCTAAACAAATTTCGATAAATGATAGGAATTTGAAATTCTCACATTTTTCGATAAGGACTTGGGAGTGTGAAATTAGAATCATTGAAATTATTTTCAATTGGTTTATTTCACAAAGTAAGGATCATAGACAAACATAGAGTGCATACTTGGTGTATGGCAAAGCTATTGTTTAAGAAAAGCATAGTATACATGCTTGGAGCATGGGACAACTAGTGTTTTTAATTCAAGTATAAAGTTGATAAAACCGAAACAATGAATAATGAATAATCAGTATGGTGATAAATAAAAGTGTTTATTTATATTCATAGGGTTTGATACCATATTTGATTCATTTATTCTTGTGTTTCACTTTGCATGTTTTGACTTCCAGAATAACTAAGTCGCTCTTCCTGAATGATTAAGTTATTAAAACCATCCACAGTCGGTCATATGTTGGAAGTAGATATGAATCAAGACCGTCATGGGTTGGTTTATAGAGGTCCAAGTTGGTGGACAAAGTGGTGCTACAACACTCATGAGTGCTCATAAGTTCTGAGTATTGGATTCAACCCACGCTCATTTGAATCACTTCATTGATTTTATCACGAGTGATCATGAGACGATAATATCTTATATTCTTAAAACCTAGAGATATGAGTTGTTACTATAAGTTGGTTATACATTGATTGCACGAAAACGCATTGGTAACTCGATGTTATAAAACGCGCCTTTGTGTATGATTCAACAAGTAGTAGAACAAGCCATATGACTCGAAGTTTATCCATTCCTTTTACCTTCGGGATAAAAGCGATATCTGTGGGCCCCTTGATGATTTAGAGATGACACATGTGAGTGCTTGGCCAAGCCAGAACTGATTTGATTTGTTCAATCAGTCAGTCATCAGAAATCGAAAATCGGGAAACAACAAATGGACAGAGAGAATGATTATAATCCATGTCTCAGTCCATGTAATATCTAGAATGGAGGAATATATGATCCCTTATCTAATGGACAAGTCATTGACAAGGTCAGAGTTCGACAGCGGCTTTAAGAGCTACGATTGCCATTTAGGTTTTGAAGTCATACTCAATAATAGTTTTAGACTTACCCGGCATGGTCCATTTGGGTTGCACTTCACCGGCACAATTTATATGGATAGTCTTTTGAGAATAGTATATTTATGATTTATATTAATATATTATAAGTTCTGATAAATTAATATGGAATCATATTATTTAATTAGTATTGATCAAGAATTAATTAAGAATTAATTAAGTGATCAAAAAGAACTAATTAAATATGGACTCTTATATATATGGAATGGGCCAAGTTCATTTAGGTTGGGCTAAGCTTTCATGGATGGTCCATGGAGCTTTTCACCCATGGATCCTATGTAAATGAAAGGTCATGGGTATTAGGGTTTACATGGATGTAACCCTAATCCTCCATAATATATAAAGGGGTCCTTGGCTCACAAAATTGGAACAAGTGTGTGAAAATAAGAGTGGGACGATTTTAGTGTGCATACATATTCTCTCAAGTTCTTCCAAGGTGTTTTGGTGATTTGTGATTCCATTTGAGGCTTCCACACTATTGGGGCTAAGATCTTAAAGCATGAAGACATCAAGCTACATCAAAAGGTATGTCATCTAACTAGAACTTTGTAGTATAGGTGCTTTATAATATGCTAGTTAGGATGAAACCTTGGAATAGTTAATATTTGCATGTATAATGGAGAAAACATAGATCCAAGGTTTATAGGGTTGCATGTACACCATAGGAGTGTTAGAATGCTCAAAACCCAACATCTGGAACCTTCCACTCAACTATTTGATTATTGCAAACTAGTCCTTGCACTTTATAATTAATACAATTAACCACAAAATCAATTCTAATTAATTTCTGGCTAACTATTAATTAAACATTATGATTTATTTTTAATATATTAACCTTTTAACATATTAATAAATCATTTATATTAATTTATTAATCTTATAATAAATCAATATCTCTCCTTTAATAATTTCCTTGTCCAGTTGTTAGGTTTGATGGCAACCCAAAAGGACTGTGCTGCTATCAATTCATGTACATACCAATTATAGTTATGGGCTTAGACACCTAGTCCAACAGACTGTTTGAAGTAATTTGTCACTAATGTCACTTCTATGGCTAAGGGTAAAGAAATCTATAATGATTCTTTGGTTAAAGTTGACACTGACCAACCCTCAACTTCAAAAGTTCATGATCTTGACCATGTGATTATAAAAGATAGTCAAACAAACGGTGATGATGATAATGATGATACTTCGAAAGAATCAACCATACCTCAGGTTGTATTTGATCAAGTCTATGAGGAAACTGAGAAGTTCGAAAAAATAATGAAGGAAAAAGGATCACATTATCTTGAATAAAATTTGGTTGGGTATCCAAACTTAAAATGCATAGATGAAGTTATCATTACAAATCAGGTGTTTGTTACCTCTAGGAATGGTGATAAAGTTAAACTTGAAATCAACAAAATTATTGAAGAGGATAACAAGAAAGCTTCGAAAGAAGGATTTTTCTACAACCAAAGCATTGTCGAAAATAATCTCAACAGAACTCGTTCACTTTTTAAAGACAAAAACCAGAAACAAATTGGGTAGTTAAAACTGAAAAACCAAAAGTTGAACAACAAGCAAATGTTGATGTTTGTGACAACCGTCAAAATTCGAGTTGGGTCTAGATTTGACTAGACTTAGTTGCACACATAGGCACAAAACATATTAGACTTAGTAACTAGAAGCTAAGTTATAACCTAGTAGAAACTTGGAAATAGATAGAAACAATGGAAGGTGTACTTAGATTTCACATTGATATGTGAATTCTATAACTAGTTAACTGTAGAGACTATTCATATTCGGGTCACTCTTTGACTCGAACACCTTTTCATGAATCATATACACACATTATGCACTTGACCTAGTAGTAGAAATTAGGTTGGAGCCTCATAGAAACTTAAGTCAAAGTTGAAAACTAGGACTAGTATACTTGATTCCTCAATTTCGCTTGAATCTCGAAACCACTACATAGAATGCCAATAAACCGATAAAATAAGTTACAAATATTCTTTATAACTACAAAAGAGTTATAATACCATAAGATAAATTGAAGTCTCAAAGATTCCATTGATTTTGATATCTAAAGATTTATTAAATCTCAAAACGCTAAAAGCCCTAAAACCTAAATTTTATAAAATTTGACATCAAGAATTCTATAAAAATAGTTATGAAACTTATAATATTATCTTAAAATAATTAAATTCAGGGAAATATAGTCAAGGAAAATAAAATTTTAAGTCATTAACATTCACCCTTAATTTATAAGTCAAAAATCAAGGTTTCATGAATAAAAAGTAGGTTAGGGTGTATATTTTATAAAAACTTTAATATTTTTATAAAAGAATTGAAATTTTTATAAAAGTAAAAGAGAAAAAGGGTATTATACCTCTTAAATTCGGATCTCTCCTTCTCTCTCTTACTTGAAAACCCTAAGACTCAATTTCCCCAAAATTTGAAATCACTCTCTCACTCTACCTATCATTTCTCTCTCACACTCTCACACACATTTTCTCTCTTCCTCCCTCTAAGAACCACAAAATTTTCCAGAAAACAAACCCGAGAACACTCCTAAACTCGAAATCTTCATCATATTGTGGTGTTCTCGAAGGTAAAATCGATTTCTACTTCACTATTCCTTCAAGTTTTACTATTTCTTCTTCTCCATAAACACTTTTCTTTGAGATTATTAACATGCATGTTCATAACCACGATTTTTATGATTATGGTGATATTATTTCACCCAAAAACCAACATGCATGTGATGATCTTCAAGCTTAGAGGCTTGATCATCAAAGTATGTTGTTAAAAAACTTTCAAATAGGTTTATAAAGGATTTATTCCCAAATAAATATCTAAAACAACTTTTCTGATCAAATCCGATTTTTCCAGTATTCCACCAACAAAATTAGATGTTCTACAAAGTTTCAGAAAATAATTCATTTTTCTCGAATTATTATAATTATTGCAAGAAAATAGGGCAATAATTCATGTAAAATACTTTCTGAGGTCTATAAATCCAAGGTAAATTCATGGATGACCCCTAGAGTGAAGGATGATATGTCAGTGAGTTTCAGCGATTTCTGTTACTATTTTCTGTGGTTTTGAATTTTCTTTTTGTTTAATTCAAATACATCATAAAACCATTTTAAGGAATTTGAAATGTCTATATAATAATTTTTGCAGCTCCTAACTAATGAGGAGTACTCAGAAAAATATTTTGAGAATTTTTCATAATGCATTCCTATTTTTCCCCGATTTTTGTATTTATAATGGACTAAAAACAGGGAAAAATAGTTCTACTCATCCAAAATTCATGAAAATTTAGCAGAAAAACTTATAATATATTAGAACTCTAAATAAAAATTTGGATAGTTTTTCCTATTCAGTATGCTATTTTTCTTTTATTTTCAAATATTAAATACACTTAAATCCACAAAATCGGATTCCAGTAGATAAAAACCACCTTTGGTATTTTTCCAGATTATTTACATTGTAAATGAAGTTTACAAAAACTTTGGTAATTTACTTTAACTGTTTAATAATTATTCTTCATTTAATGATTATTCAAGATCATAAAACAAAGAAAAATAGCAAAACTAATTGAAAAATATCTTTTATATTTTTCACAGTTTCTACATGTATGGTAACAGTGTTACAAAAAGTTTGCGCAATTTTGTAAACTGTTTTCTATTTAATTCAATTTTTATTAAAATAAATGCACAAAAATATTAAAAATGGGTTAAACAGTTTAGAAATCCATTTTTACATTTTTCCCAGCTTAAGTATGTTCAATTTCAATATTATAAAAAGTTTGAGAATTTTAATCATCTCGATACTATTTTTCACGAATTTATATTGTTATGAAGGCTTAAAATTTTGAAAAAATATTTAATCACATCAAAAATTCAAGGGAAAATTTATGGAAGACCTCTACTATAGTTGGAATGAAAATGCAATGTTTGACAATTTTTGGAAAGTGTTTGATAATATTTTAGATTTTTAGGAGCTTAAAACATCTTTAAATGTGTTGAAATACCCTTAATTAATATTATAAAAAATCTGGAAAATTAATATCCAAAGATGTCTTAATCATATAACTTATAAACTTTCACCATTTTAGAAAAATGTTTGTAACTTATCAATATGAAATTTTGACACAATATTGGCATATTCTATTGCAGTAGTAAGTATACTACTGTTAGATTTTGATTAGAGACTCACTAGCGAATACCATTATTGTAGGAATCGATAGTGGTACGAGTGGAGCTTAGATCAAGGCATCATTTGCATCATCTTAATGCATTGTGATTTTTCACGACTCCCCTATTTTCGGTTTTTATGTTTTGGGGTGGAAAAGCATGTCCGAAAATCTATTTATTGTTTGTTGTATTTAAATTGATTTGTATCAAAATTGATTGCTATATTTTGCTATGTATGTTTATGAAACTTGAAACATGAGGCCTTATCGTCTTAAGTCCCTTCTCCTGATAATTTAATCCAACCATTAACCTTTGAGCCAATAGTCATTATGGATAGCGCTATTAGGAATTAACAACTCCTCACTCGCCCGATTGCTGGAGTGCATGATACCATATTAATCTATGGAACGATAAGCATAGATCTTGACAGGGCATCAGTGTGAGAACAAAAACTATGCGTGGGGACAAGGTTTGAGAACTCAAACCTTGAATTAATGCTTGATATCAATGTCTGCTTAATAATGGATGTTCAAGTCTAAACTGGAATGACCAGTCAAGTCATAGATAATCAACTCAACAAAATGATCAAGACATTAATTAAGAACAAGTGGATAGTGATCAGAGTAAAGTTAATAAATGAGGAACAAGAGGTATGTTTGAATGTAATAAGAGTAAATGCCAAAAAGAGAGAAAAGATCCGTAGTTGACTTGTATTGAATGCTCCTATTTAAAGGAGAGAATGTTACAGCGAATTAACCCAGGTGTTTACATAGGACCGGACAAAAGATATACTTCTGACATTCTGATTGTCCTTAATCAACATTAGACTAAGTCCTATGAAACGTTACATCAAACTACACGACAAACGTAATAAATGCATAACAGACAAATTAACTTCATTCCGGACAAGTGATGTTCCGGAGATGACAGTTTGTTTCCGGATCGATAAGCATTCCGGACTTTAGGATCAGTTCCGGAATGTGTTCTTCTTCAAAGTTCTTCACTCCCTTTCTTCAGCTCCGGACAGGTTCCGGATCACATCTTCCTTCGGAACCAGCAGCCTTCGGAATATGTATTTAGGATTGCTAGAGGTTCACTTTCAGGTTCCAACAATCAGTTATAGGCTTGGTTGTGAACTCATTGTTTTCTCATGTACATACAATCTTGTTATTTATTATAGCAATGAACTTTGTTTCTGATTATAGCAACGTTCTTCTATTTATGGAAAGTTTTATACCAAATCTTGATTTTGTAAATCTGTGAGTACTCACCAACTATTTTTATAGTTGACGCTCTTTTTACATGCTTTTTTAGGAATCATCTAGTAAGAGGCACGTAGAGACACATCACTTTTAGGAGCATTCGCATGTGTTGTATTTCAATTTTCATTGTAATTTCTTTTAAAAGTTGTTCAAACCCATTGTAAATTTGTAATGATTTTTAATACTATGGTTGGTGTTGTCTTTTAACTTTTGCTATGAAACCCTTTATACTGCCACACCTCGTGTTTCCGCTTTAGCGGGGTGTGACAATGTTCCTCAAAAATCAAAATCTATTGCCCAAAGTTTCAAAGAACAAATTGAAAAACATTCTAAAGATAATGGGATTTCAGTGACAAAAGCGAGAAAGAAGGTTTATTGGCAAAATATTGAGTCTCGAAAGAAACGAAATATTTCGTTAACTAAATCATCTTAAACCACTAAGTCTAAACCAGTTCAGACATCTTCTCAAAACAAGTCTTTTATTAAGAAAACACCCGCTCAATCTCACAAAAATTTGTCAAAAAGTTGTTGGATTAGTGTCTAAGTCCATAACTATATTTGGTATGTACTTGACCCGACTCGGCATGGTCCATTCGGGTTGCATGGCATCAGAACATTTGGATAGACCGTTTGTGAGGAGAGGACATTTGTGACATATTAATATATTATAAGTTCTAATATATTAATATGAAATCATGTTATTTATATAGTATTGATCAAGAATTAATTTCGACTTAATTTAGTGATCAAAAAGAGACTAATTAAATATATGGGGATTGATTGTATAAATCACTCATTCTTATATATGTGGGCTTTGGATCCATGATTCCTTATGTTGGGTTTAACCCATGTGGTGATCCATGGATACTCCATGGAGGTTAAAACCCATGGAGCATAAGAATGGGTAAAGTCATGAGTTACATGGTGTAACCCTAATGTGCACACTATATAAGGACCCCTTTAGCTCAAGAAATTGGCACTAGTGATACATAGATGAGGGCTAGCCGATTTGAGCATGAGTGTCTTTTTTTCATGGTTATTCCAAGTGTTGATGATGTTGTGTGAACCATTTGAGGTGTCACACTTGGGGCACTAGGCTCTCGAGCTTCATGGAGTCAAGCTACATTAACAAGGTATGTATTCTATCTATTTTATTACCCTAGTATCAAAGATTGTATGCTAGATAGGGTAATACCTTGGAATATTCATATTTGCATGTATAATAGAGAAAACATAAATCCATGGTATTTAGAGTTGCATGTACACTTAGGAGTGTTAGAATGCTCAAAACCCAATAGTGGTATCAGAGCCTAGGCTTGTTTTCTTGTTATACTTGCAAAATCTGCTTAAAAATCGAAGTTTTTTTTTGTTGTATGGGCAGGTGACTCGGCGAGTCCATCAGGAGACTCGACGAGTCCATCAGGAGACTCGACGAGTCCATGCCTTAAAAGTGTTCAAAACGATCCAACTCGTCGATTTGCTTCATGCACTCGACGAGTTGGATCCCCTGACAGCATATTTTCGAGTTTTTTTGGCTAGAAATGGACTAGGAACATTACCATAAGCTGTTTTTGAACCTATAAACCTCTTTTTGATGTGGTAATGTTCATTCTAATCCAATTTCAAAGATAATTGTCAGTAGATTCATGTTTTGTGTTAGTTTAATGGTTAGTCTAATTACATGAAAAAGTTTGATTGAATTATCTTGTTCTTATGAGTTGCTTAGATTAATAGGAATGTTATGTGAAATTGTTGTTTTCAATCCAAATTAATCTAAGAGTTGATTCTAAAATATGTTTTGTAACTTGTCCTCAAGTTAGATGAAAAGTCACATTTAAGATTCATAAAACTCATAAATATTTCCATAGGTTATGAATAAAGAAAAGTCACATTCTTTAATGGTTTAAAGTCTTCCATTACTTGTCGTCAAGTTATGGAACTTGAAGAGTTTGTTGAATTCAAACCGCTTTAAACACATAAGTTATGGAATTAAATAGTTTTGAATAGTTTCAAAACTTGCCCTCAAGTTTTGGAATTTGTAAAGTTTTCCCTTATGACTACTTTAATTCCAAGTTAAGCCCTTAGAATTTTAAAAGTTAAAATTCAACCCTTATACTTTATAGTATTATAAGTTAATAATATATATATATATATATATATATATATATATATATATATATATATATATATATATATATATATGTATGTATAAGAGCAAGTCAGTCTTACCGTTAGTAGGCCTTATTCACGAAGCCGGTCTGTAAGGGGGTATAAGGTTACTGCCTATAAAATGGCAGTTTAATGGGTGTCCACTCTCACCCACCGCTTCCTTGACTGGTGGAGGGTCGTTAGCCGAACGGGTAGGACAAGGACTATAATTCTCCCTTCATTAAAAGTATAAATGATAAATACTAAGTAACTAAACACTTATAAATTCCCAATCTTAGTTACTTAGGAAAATGTGAATAAGGTGCTAACCCATGAAATTATACTTTGCACTTTGCTTAAGTCGGTTAGTGGAGCGCGTGTGGTTAACCGGCACACTATCTTGACTTAACAAGGTAGGCAAAGGGTAACTTAATGTTTATCATAGTATCGGTGGAGCGCGTGTGGTTAACCGTCATATCGATTAAGGGGTAAATATTAAGGGTACCAAGTATATTTGCATGGTTACTTCACACCTTGTTTTGTGATCCTCGGCATCTCAGTCACAAAACCTGAAGGGCACACTCGAGATTGAAACATGCCATTGAAAAGTTCAATGAATCTCAAAAGATCTAGGAGTTTCAAATCCAATTAAAACCTAATAAATTATTTCGTTTTCATGGTGGAAATTGGTGAATCGTCATTCACCTACCTTCAAATATTCTATAGCTTGGATTACGGCATCCCTCTTCCAAGTTATAAAATATTGTGTTGGGTCCTAGCCTTAATATTTCATATTGGTTGTTATATTAAGGACCTTGAATCAACTTTTTTGAATATCTCCCAAAAGATGTCTAGTTCAGACATCTGTGATCTTCCCAAATCTCTTGGAACTTTACTTCCTCCACCTCCTCCAAATATTCTCCCTAACCGACAAGTAAAGGTCACTCAAACCTATTGGAAATCAAGGTCTATGTGTGCTCACATCTTGGATATGAAGTCACATATTGACAAGCCGGGAGAGTTGGGTATCAAAGTCTTAAGAAAGTTGGATGCTCAATCACTTTCTAAGTCACATAGTAAGTTCCTTATGGACTACTATGTAAAGAACTATGACATGATCCTTAATGATCTTATCTATTTGCTTTGTGCTTCTTAATCAACAATGATTTGGAGCACTGGCAGATCAAATCTGATTAGTAGATCAACTTCCCAAACCTTCAATGGACATTGACAATGGTAACATTGGATACCCAGTAAAAGCTTTCTCTTCCCAATGGAAAGGGATCGACCATTGTCAACTCAGTTGATCAAATGGTAAAGAGAATGACTAAGTCCGAGAGAGTCCTACCAGAGGGTCCATATGTGTCTATTGCTAATGGAAGGGGCATTGATTGCGAAGCTGCCTATTTATCTGAAAGATCATAAGGTTGATCAAGTCAATAAGTTTGACCCAACTTCAAGTAAAGTCCACTATCTAACTCTGTTAAGTTTCTATTCTGAGATTCTTGTTACATGATGTGACTGGGTCACATGTTGATGTTTTAAGAATCAACGTAAAGTGAAGAAACTTAAAAGGAAGTGTATGCTGATTCTGATCACAAAGATGGATCTCGATTGCATGGTTCAGTGATCAGAATTTTGAGCTATTACTTAGGAGTTTTGATATACTGCTTATGAATAGATAACAACAAGTCTTTCATATGCTTTTGCACTGTAAGGATAAGTTTTTCTGTAAAGTTTTAAAATTAAAAGGAAATTTTTGATTTTATTTATTCTAAGTATCCTTACAATGGCATTTGTGAAAAAATTGTTGCTTATATGATTCCATTGATAGCAATAATGGAAACTGGATTTGTTTCTTTCATATGTGGTAGTGTCTAAATTTACCAAATAAGGAAAGATTCTCATCACCCAAGGTTTCAGTTGGATAGAAACTTGGAAATCATGCAAGTTGTATAGTATGATGAATGGGAATTTTCATCTTTGGAAAATTAAGATTAATTCCTTGTTCACATGTATATGTGAGTCAAGTGAAGGACTAAGGGATCAAGTATACATTCTGGTGTACTGGTGAAGTCCACCATAAAAGATCGATAAGACTATTCGTCATGATTTACTAAAGTTTAGTAAATATGGTTATACTTACTAGTTTAAGTATAATTCTGAAACGTTGGAAAAGTTTTGATGTATGGCAGAACGAATGAGAAGAATCAAATCAGGCAGAAGGATAAAAGTCTCTCAAATCTGAAAGATGGGAGAGTACTTTAGTATCATGTTTTGTGATCATCTTAATGATTTAGAAATCATGTCACAATTAGTCCTCTAAGGACATCTTAATGCATTCCTATGATTAAGAAGAGGAATCAAGAATTGTGGAAATGGTTAAATCAAGAAGATGATTCATACTTCGTTCCAAAACAAGTCTTAGAGTCATACTTAGAGACTGTAAGTTGAGTGACATATCTTAAAGAAAGGTTTATAACACTTGTCAAATGTAAGAGTAAAAGTGTCCTACTCTTGTACATTTGAAATTGGTAAGTTGTGATGTTTTGGATAAAACAAAGACCAACTTAGGCCAATTGTGTGAAGTGTTTGTCTTGATAAAGAGTCCGCACTATCTCTTGAATATTTGACAAGTGAGTCTTATATGTCAAGAGGACAGTGGGAGTCTTAGAGATCTTGGAAAAACTTCAAGAACTAATCAAGAATAAAACTTGTAGTTCTTCACTAGCACACGACATGAGGTTTATAACCTATCGTGTTGACATATTCCTACTTCTGTGCCCATTCCAGTGAAAGTTGGCTTTGCATATGAGTTCTGAGAGTTCTCAATTGGTTGCATAACAACTTGGAAGCAATGGCAGGCCCTTGTGCTGCCAGGTGGCAAGAAAATAAGATTGAGTTCAGTCCATATGAGTTTGGATAAGAACACTTACACCATAAACAATCTAAGTGTCATAAGGTTTCTCTCCGATTCATGAAAATGATGGTGAGGAAACACTAGCACCAAGTAGATTTTAAGTAAGATAGCAATTGTGATCTTTGCAATCTCAAAGTCGTTAGTGGAGCATGCATGGTTAACCGACACACTAACATGGACTTATGAGAAATGGCAACAATCTAAACAATCGAGACTATGATTACGACATCCCTTTTCATAGTTCTAAAATTGTTTAGACAAACCTGTGAGCTATCTAAGATAAGGTGTATGTTTTTTAATAAAGTCTTATCAAAGCAATCTCGTATCAGAAATTTGAACTTTGGTAAGAAAGTCAATAAAGTGTTGATTTCTAGAAGTCCAGTTGATTTCCTAGTACATGTCAAAGCTAGTGGGAGCATAAGTGTTATGCTAATAATCATCATGTTAGTGGGAGTATGATAATTATTATTAGTATTGCAAGATAGAAATGTTAATTATAGAAAACAAAAGTTTCAATTCGTGAAGTTGCAGGGGTTGAAAAGTTGTTTTGCTATAATTAAGGGAGAGGAAATTATACATCATTTTAATTCTAAAAGCTTAGATTGAGGTTTTAATCGTCTTTAGTCAAGGTTATATATATATATATATATATATATATATATATATATATATATATATATATATATGAATTTTATGTTGGAGTGGTTCAACATAAGGAAATTCTATATATGGGTCCATTATTTGCATTCGAAAATTCGATTATGATTACGACATCCCTTTTCATAATCTGAATTATGAGAACTTGGCAAATAGACATAGAAATATTATAGCAAAAGGACTGGTCTAGTATCATGTCTTTATGTGAGACATCATGAATCGTGTCCCATATGCTTCGGATATAGGATCGATTGCATGTGCTATAATATTCATCCTTTCTAAATTTTCCAAATGCTCAGGGCATTAAGAGGGGAAAAGTCTAGAATTGGATGTAACTAATTTGATTAAGCAATTGTCGAGGACAATCTAAGGTTTACTAAAGATTGGTTGCTCAGGGACAGTTGGAAGTATAGTGTTAATTTTGGAAGGACCATATTGATATACTCTGAAAAGAGGCAACTCTTGTTCAGAAGTGATAGTCAAAATGGGAATATGGAAATGTTTCCACAGGTGGAAATTATTCAATCTGTGTAAGATTTGAAAAACTTAATGCAAGAAGGACATTTCCATGGAGTTGATCTCCATTGGAATACTTTGTAATGTCTATTGACAAGTCTTTGTGACTTTGTGCACAATCATTACAAGACGATCAATGCATATAAGTTTATAATCTAACAAATTTTGGTAAATGACAGGATTTGGAATTCTTGCATTTGCGGTAAGGAATAGGGATTGTGAAATGAGATTCATTGGAATTATGTTCAATCGATCTATTTCGCAGAGTAAAGATCATAGACAAACTTAGTGTGCATACTTGATGTATGGCATAACTAATGTTTAGACAAACATAATGTGGATACTTGGTGTTTGGCATGACTAGTATTTAGAAAAACATAGTGTACATGCTTGGAGCATGGGACAACTATTGTTTTAATTCAAGTATAACGTTGATAGTTGAACAGTATACAATGAATAATGGGTAATCAATATGGTGATAAATAAAAGGTGTTTTATTTATATTCATAAGTTCTGACACCATATTGGATTTGATTATTCTTGTGTTTCACTTTGCATGTTTTGACTTCCAGAATAACTAGGTCGTTCTTCCTGAATGACTAAGTTATTCAAACCATCCACAGTCGGCCATATGTTGGAAGTAGATATGAATCAAGACTGTCATGAGTTGGCTTGTAGATGTCTAAGATGTTGGACATAGCAAAGAGGTGCTACAACACTCATGAGTGCTCATAAGTTCTGAGTATTGGATTCAACCCGTGCTCATTTGAATGACTTCATGGATTTTATCTCGAGTGATCATGAGACGATAATATATTATATTCTTCAAACCTAGAGAAATGAGTTGTTACTATGAGTTGGTTGTACATTGATTGCGCGAAAACGCATTGGCAACTTGATGTTATAAAACGTGCCTTTGTGTATGATTCAACAAGTAGTAGAACAAGCCATATGAGTCGAAGTTTATCCATTCCTTTTACCTTCGGGATAAAAGCGATATTTGTGGGCCCCTCGATGATTTAGTGATGACAAATGTAAGTGCTCGGTCGGGCCTGGACTGATTTGATTTGTTCAATTAGTTAGTCATCATAAATCGGAAATCGAGAAACAACAAATGGATAGAGAGAATGCTTTATAATCCATGTCTCAGTCCATATGATATCTAGAATGGAGGAATACATGATCCCTTATCTAATGGACAAGTCATTGACAAAGGTCAGAGTTCATTGACAAGGTTAGATTTCGACAACGGCTTTTGAGAGCTACGATTGCCAGTTGGTTTTTGAAGTCATACACAATAATAGTTTTAGACTTATCCAAGTGGGAGACTGTTGGATTAGTGTCTAAGTCGATAACTATATTTGGTATGTACTTGACCCGACTCGGCCTGGTCCATTTGGGTTGCATGGCATCAGAACATTTGGATAGACCGTTTGTGAGGAGAGGACATTTGTGACATATTAATATATTATAAGTTCTAATATATTAATATGAAATCATGTTATTTAATTAGTATTGATCAAGAATTAATTTGGAAATAATTTAGTGATCAAAATGAGACTAATTAAAAATATGGGGATTGATTGTGTAAATCATTCATTCTTATATATGTGGGCTTAGGATCCATGATTCCTTATGTTGGGTTTAACCCATGTGGTGATCCATGGATACTCCATGGAGGTTAAAACCCATGGAACATAAGGAATGGGTAAAGTCATGAGTTACATGGTGTAACCCTAATGTGCACACTATATAAGGACCCCTTTAGCTCAAGAAATTGGCACTAGTGATACATAGATGAGGGCTAGCCGATTTGAGCATGAGTGTCTTATTTTCATGGTTATTCCAAGTGTTGATGATGTTGTGTGAACCATTTGAGGTGTCACACTTGGGGCACTAGGCTCTCAAGCTTCATGGAGTCAAGCTACATTAACAAGGTATGTATTCTATCTATTTTATTACCCTAGTATCAAAGATTGTATGCTAGATAGGGTAATACCTTGGAATATTCATATTTGCATGTATAATAGAGAAAACATTGATCCAAGGTAGTTAGGGTCGCATGTACACTTAGGAGTGTTAGAATGCTCAAAACCCAACAAAAGTCAACAACAAAAAGATTTTTCCAAAAATAAACCACAAATTTCGAAGTCTAAATCTAAACCGAATTTTCAAAAATCCAACAATGAGAATTTTGTACAATCTCAATCATCAAGAAATTATGTTCCTAATCAATATGCAAGGTTTTCTCAAAATCATTCTCAAAGAAAAGGTTTTCAATTCAATGAACCAAGGAATTTTACTCAATTCCGAAGTGAAAGAAGATTTTCGAATGTTCCACAAGTTTATCATGAATCAAATGTTGGTTATCAAAAAAGTTTTAAAAAACGTTTTAAACCACAAGTAAACATGGGTTTTCAGAGCAACATTTTGAAAAGTTAAATGTAAATGGAAAGAGAAATGTCACATTCAAAGCCATACAACCTCATTTTCCCAATCCTCCTTCGAAGAAGCCAAGTAACGCTTCGTTTTCTTAAGGAAAAACAGATGTCAAAAACATCAATCACTGGTTGCAAGGAAAAGGCAAATTTTATCAAACTGGGAAGTTTTGACAAGAAGAGATCAAAGTTACTTATGAGAGTGACTTGAATGAGTCTTCAAATGGAAGCTCTTCATCCAAGGAGTCGAATCCTTCTGTACGACAGTGGAGAGCTGTTCCAAAAATGAAAGTCAATAAGAAACGAACTGAGAAGGTCAACGGGAAAGTTAGTGTTGATTCTAAACTAATGAATGATTTCATTTCAATACTTGTGTCTAACGAAGTGGACTTAATTGATAATTTGACATCAAAAGTTCGTAATTGGGTTTTAGGATCTTCATTTCATCATGCATTTTGTTCTAATAACCAAGGACCCAAACATCCTTGGGGACCTAAATTCTTTCACTGATTGCAGGTTTTGTGTGACAAGAAATATGATGAGAAATGGTACATTGATAGTGAATGCTCTCGTCACATGACTTGAAAGAAGGAAAACCTGAGAGATTTTAGAAGTCTGGAAAATTCTGGTGTAATGAAGTTTGGTAATAATAACAAATGCAAAATCAAAGGATATGGAAAAGTTATGAATGGAAAGTTTACCGTTAACAGGGTTACATATGTCGAAGGTCTTCAACACAACTTGATAAGTGTTTCGCAACTTGTTGTGGGCACTGGCAATTAGGTTGTTTTTGATGAAGAAGGGAGTGTGATTTCGAACAAAGAAACAAAAGAAGTTTTGCTCAAATCCAAAAGAAAAGGTCATATGTTTACCATTGACATCAAACCAATAGTTGGTGCTCCCTCGGTTTGTCTACTTTCGAAATCTTCATCAGATATAAGTTGGTTATGGCATCGACGACTCTCTCACTTGAATTTCAAGAATTTGAACAAATTTGATAAATAATATTGTTCGTGGTTTACCAGTTTTAAATTTTGATAATGATACTTTATGTGCAGCTTGTGAACAAGGGAAGCAACATGAGCACATTCATCCAATTGTCATAGATTCGAAGAACATTGAACCTTTGGAACTTCTTCACATTGATCTTTGTGGACCTTTGACTATTGAGACTCTCAACAAGAAAAAGTACATATTGGTCATTGTTGATGATTTTTCCGTGTTTACTTGGGTGTACATTCTTCGATTAAAGTCTGAAACAGCTCAAGTAATGATCGATTTCATAAAGCACATCGAACTGAGTCTGACGAAGAAGGTTCGTAAGATCAAGAGTGATAATGGTTTGGAGTTTAAGAACAATGTTCTTGATTCATTTTTAACTGATAAAGGAATTTCGCATAACTTTTCTTCTCCTTACACACCACAACAAAATGGTGTTGTCGAAAGAAGAAATCGATCACTTTGTGAAGCTGCAAGGACAATGCTTACATATGCTAATCTTCCATAATATCTCTAGGCTGAAGCAGTTTCGACGGCATGTTTTAATCAAAATAGATATGTTATTCATCGTCGGTTTAACATAACCCCATATGAAATCATTAACATTAGGAAACCAAATGTTAAATTTTTTCATGTTTTTGGTTGTAGGTGCTTCTTTATGAATCTTAAGGATAACCTTTCAAAATTTCAGTCAAAAGCTGATCAAGGGATATTCCTGGGACATTCTCATAATTCGGTTTCATACATGGTGTTAAGAAAACGAAGCAGGAAAATTGAAGAAAGTTTTAATCTTACCTTTGATCATTATTATGTCAAAAGAATAGAAAAGTGTTTTGAGAAAAAACCAGTCATTAATGAATCAAATGATGAATTCTCAAAGTTTGAATTCTTCGGATTCTGATTATGATTTAATTTTTGGTGCTCCCTGATAGGGAAATCAATGCAGAAAGGCATGCTGATGATAATCAGACTCCTTGTTCTTGTAAGCTAGTGTACTCTAGTATTCTTGACTCGTGAGTTAGTGTTCTTGAAACATAAATTATACCTATTATAATTTATATGTGCTTTCTGTATTGATAGTAACTGTTCATGAATGCAACCCCTTGCTCGACATGTTACAAAGGGTATTTGAAACTGAATGAAACAACTTTTATATTTATATACATATACAAATATATATAACTAAAATTTAAACAACATTCAGACAAATAATCTTGCTATAACCCCACATCCAAACAAGGAAAAGGAATCAAAGCGAATTATTAGTCATAAGCCCTTTAAATCATATATATATATATATATATATATATATATATATATATATATATATATATATATATATATATATATATATATATATATATATATATATGATTTTTGGGGAAAAATATAAGTTTATAAAATATTTTAAACAATTTAACATTTTGAAATACTTTTGATGACTTGATGTCATTTTAACACAATTTGAAACCATTTGATTTGAAGATAATTGAAATCTATTTTGTGAGATATTTTGAAACCATTTGTTGGTAATACAAAATCCTTATGTCAGACTTGTATTCCCTCCCTGAAAACTGTAAAAAAAACTATGAAAATACGGGGGGGGGGGGTATGAACTCACCTTTAAAAGGGTGATTCGATTGATGAATTGATATAGGACGTTTATTTCCACAAGTGAAATCCCGTAGTAAAACAAGTCCTATAAAGCAATTTATATAGCATATATGCAACCAATTAGTTAATATAATCATAGGAATGATTGGCTATTTGACTAATTTGTAAGTATAACTTACAAATAGGAGTGATAGAAGCTAAAATGGAGGCTGAATTGAGTTCACGACCAGGAGGTTCACGGCCCATGAGGTTTTCACGGCCCTGATGGTGTTCATGGCCCTGTGTTCTTGATGAATGAAGAACACCTGAAGATCCTAAGAAAATTTCTAAGAAGATTAAAAGGTTTTCAGATGGGTGTTCTTCGTGTTATCCGCGTGTTCTTCGTGTTCTTCGCGAAAACTAGTGAAATTAACGGATTTCAGCATAGTATAAGAAGATTGAAGGATGTTCTTGAAGTGATAACAAGATCAAGAAATGATACCTGTTATATCTTTATGAAGAACTAGTGATTATCACTTTAATATGATGAGAAAGGATAAATTTAGCATGTTCTTGAGGAGAGAGGTTGTTCTTGGCTGATGATACTTGAGAGAAAAAGGTTGGAATTTCAATTCAAAGTGTAGAAATGACGTAAAAATTAGTTGAAACATATATATATATATATATATATATATATATATATATATATATATATATGTAACAACGTAAATTTTCAAAACCAATTTTTCATTTTTAAATCATATTTTCAATCATCAAAACAATATCAAACAACTGTGTCCAATGTTATCATAACAAACAAATCCCAGAATCTCAAAACATAATCTCTATGAGTGTATACGGATCATGCCGACGCCTTCCCGCGATCCTCGCTAGTACCTGAAACACATAACATAGCAACTGTAAGCTTAAATGCTTAGTGAGTTCCCTAAAATACCATATACAACACATACGCCTTTCCAGGTCATAACTCTGTAGGATCTTCCGATCCAAGTGTCTTAGGGGACTTTCGTCCCGAATCCCGGTAGACCTTCCGGTCCTACCCGTATCGACCTTCCGGTCCGTAACCTCCTGACCTTCCGGTCCATGTCATACATAACATACATAACACATACATATCACATAACAGCATCTAGCACATACATCTCATAGCATACAAGAACTTCCGGTCACACACAGGTACCACTCTAGGTACAGTATAGTGAGAAGACTCTCCTCGACTATCTCGAATAATCTCGCACACATATACTGATCTAGCCTCCGTCTAAACACATAAACAATTATCTCGAATCAATAACGACTTTACAGGCTAGACTAGTCTCTTCCATATCCTCTAAGAAGGCTAAAAGACCATTTTACCCTTCAATGGTCCACAATTCCAATTGTTGACCAAACCCTAAAAGTCAACAAAAGTCAACGGTCAAACTTTGACCAGACTCGCCGAGTGCACTCGTGTGACTCGGCGAGTCCATGCATGTGCTCTTCGCCCCTGGTCCTCACTCGACTCGCTGAGTCAACCCTACACTCAACGGGTCATCACCGGTCGCGAATCGCGGGCAACCCGACTCGACTCGTCGAGTCCCTTATGGGCTCGGCGAGTTCCTCCCATGACAACACTCAGCTGACCTCTTGAGGTCAGATCTGCTTCTCTAATATATAGATCTGACTTCCCCATGACCAATAAACACGTAAAGGTCGAATCTTGCTACACATACAATGCTCCCAAGGCTTATTTTGGTGAAATCCCTTCTAACATGGCAACCTATGTCCATTTCCTCCATAGAACCACAAAATGCAGCATGGTTCAGGCCTTAAGCAACTAAACAAGATCTAGAGTTTAGCACTCAATGGGACACTATACACAACTAAACAAGCCATAAAAGGGTATAGAAAACCCTAAATTCAATGCCCTTAAGCAAAACAGAAGGATATGATCAAATAGCTACCTCAAACTTGAAGATCCAAGCCGAAAACCCACTGAAATGCAATCCTCTTGACCTCCCCTTGCTGGAAACACTTTCTCCTTTGCAAAATCACACCAAAAATGATCAAAAGGCTCAAACGCTCTCACAACTCGCTCACAATCGCTAGGGTATCTCTCCCTGGACTGGTAGCCGCAAATGGAGGCCATAAAGGCCTTTAAATAGGGCTCTGGCCTTGAGATTTAGGGTTTCACTTTACAGCGCGGACTCGTTGAGTCCACGCATCGACTCTTCGAGTCCCTTATTAATCCAGACAAGAATTCGCGATCCTACTCGGCGAGTCTGAGCGCCTACTCGCCGAGTCCCTCCTTAAAACTCAAAATAAATACTTAAAATAAGATACCTGGGAATCCGGATGTTACAATTCTTCCCCACTAGAATCAGACTTCGCCCCCGAAGTCTCCTTCTACAAACAGCTCTGGATGAAGCTTCCGCATCTCCGCCTCCGGCTCCCAAGTCAGCTCGGACCCCTTTCGATGCTGCCACTGAACTAGGACCAGTGGCACTTCCTTGTTTCTCAAAACCTTGATCTTCCGATCCAGAACCGCGACTGGCCTCTCAACATAATTCAGGCTCGCATCCACCTGAATATCCTCCACTGGTACCACCGCCGACTCGTCGGCTATACACTTTCTCAACTGGGACGCGTGGAAGGTATCATGTATCTGACTCAACTCCGCAGGTACCTCCAACCGGTATGCTACCCTACCCACCCACACAGTCACCCTGAACGGCCCAATATACCGGGGCCCCAACTTGCCCCTCTTCCTGAATCGAATTACTCCTTTCCAAGAAGACACTTTCAGGAGCACGAAGTCTCTGACCTGAAACTCGAGCTCGGATCGTCGCCTATCCGTGTAACTCTTTTGGCGACTCTGAGCTGTCAACAACCTCTGCCTGACCTGCTGTATCTGCTCTGACATCTGAAGCACTATCTCAGTGCTGCCCATCACTCGCTGTCCTACCTCTCCCCAACAGATGGGAGTCCGACACCTCCTCCCATACAACAACTCGAAGGGAGGCATACCAATGCTCGAATGGTGACTGTTGTTATAGGAAAATTCAGTTAATGACAAATACGTGTCCCAACTTCCTCCGAAGTCCAACACACATGCCCGAAGCATGTCCTCGAGCGTCTGAATCGTCCGCTCGCTCTGTCCGTCCGTCTGTGGGTGGTATGCGGTACTGAAATACAGCTTCGTACCCAACTCCTCATGGAATTTCTTCCAGAACCTGGAAGTGAAACGCACATCTCGATCCGACACGATCGAGATCGGAACTCCATGCCGTGATACCACCTCCCTCACATACAACTCTGCCAGCCTCTCAGTAGAAGAGCTCTCACTGATATCAAGAAAATGCGCGCTCTTCGTCAGCCGGTCGACGATCACCCAAATTGCATCGACACCCCTCGCGGTCCTCGGCAATTTGGTGATGAAATCCATAGAAATCTATTCCCACTTCCATTGGGGAACCTCAAGTGGCTGCAACTTGCCATGCGGACGCTGGTGCTCGGCCTTAACCCTGCGACAGGTCAAGCACCTCTCAACAAACCATGCTACATCCTTCTTCATACAAGGCCACCAATAATCTTTCTTCAGGTCCAAATACATCTTAGTGGCCCCGGGATGGATTGAGAATCTCGATCTATGCGCCTCCTCCATCAAGGTGGTGCGCACCCCGCCTGCATACGGCACCCAAATCCGACCCTAAAAGGTCATAAGCCCGCGGCTATCGGTAACGAATTCAGGTACCTGCCAAATCACCCGCTCTCTCTTGCGGTTCTACGGTCTCACATCCTCTGCCTGGGCCTCCCGAATGGTGTCCAACACCGGAGTCATCACTGTCAACCGCATACAAATGTCTCGAATCGGGGCACTCTTCGCCCTACGGCTCAGGGCATCAACTACAACATTAGCTTTGCCTGGGTGGTACAGGATCTCACAATCTTAATCCTTTACCACGTCCAACCATCTCCTCTGGCGCATATTCAGATTGGGCTGATCCATCAAATACTTCAAGCTCTTGTGGTCCGTGTATATGGTACACTGAACCCCATACAAATAGTGACGCCAGATCTTGAGGGCGAACACCACTACCCCCAGCTCCAGATCGTGGGTGGGATACCTCGTCTCATGAGGCTTCAGCTGCCTCGATGCATATGCTATCACATGCCCCCTCTGCATAAGTACTGCACCCAACCCTGATATCGATGCATCACAATATACAACAAAATCCTCTATCCCTTCCGGGAGGGCTAACACAGGGGCTTCGCATAATCTCTGGAGAAGTGTCTCAAACGAGGTCTGCTGCTCCGGACCCTACAAAAAAGCAACACCCTTCCGGGTCGACCTGGTGAGAGGCACGGTGATCTTGGAGAAATCCCTGATAAATCTCCGATAATAGTCGGCCAATCCTAGAAAACTCCTGATCTCGGTGGGTGATCTCGGCACCTCCCATCTCATAACTGCCTTAATCTTGGCCGGATTGACCAATAGCCCATTCTAGTTAACGAAGTTCCCCAAGAACTGGACCTCTCATAACCAGAAATCACACTTGGAGAATTTGGTGAAAAGCCTCTCCGACCTCAATACCCCGAGAATCTCTCTCAGATGCTCCTCGCGCTGCTCTCTAGATCTCGAATACACCAAAATATCATCAATGAACACGATCACCGACCAATCCAACATCGGTCTGCACACCCTGTTGATGAGATCCATGAACGCTGTCGGTGCATTGGTGAGTCCAAAAGGCATCACCACGAACTCGTAATGCCCATAACGAGTTCAGAACGCCGTCTTCTGTATATCTTCATCCCGCGCTCTCATCTGATGATATCCCAACCTCAAGTCTATCTTAAAGAACCAAGACGCTCCCTGCAACTGATCGAACAGGTCATCGATCCTCGATAAAGGATAACGGTTCTTGACCGTCAACTTGTTCAACTCCCGGTAATCAATGCACATCCGGTGTGAACCATCCTTTTTCTTGACAAAAAGGATCGGCGCTCCCCAAGGGGAACTACTCGGTCTAATAAACCCCTTCCCCAGCAGCTCCTGAAGCTGCGAGGATAATTCATGCATCTCCGGCGGCGCAAGGCGATAAGGCGCCTTGGTGATAGGCGCTGCCCCCGGAACCAAATCGATACGGAACTCTACCTGCCTCTCGGGAGGCACACCCGGCAGCTCCTCGGGAAAAACATCCGGGAACTCAGGCACTATTGGCACATCATCAACAGAACTAGGCCTCCCCACTGCTACTCGTGTGTCCATCACGTAGGCCACATACCCACTACAGCCCTGCTGTAGACTCTGCCTTGCTCTAGCAGCCGAATAGAATGCTGACCCTTACGGGTACCCTCGCCGTACACCGTAAGAACTCCCCCACTTGGGTCTCGTATCGTCACCAACTGTCGCTCGCAGTCTATAACAGCCCCAAAACGGCTCATCCAATCCATGCCTACTATGACACACACATCCCCCATCACAATTGGGACCAGATCTATTGGGAACTCAACATCGACGATCTCGAGTACACAACCTCGAATCACATCCGTAGCATACACCGCTCGTTCTTCAGCTATGGAAACCCGTAGAGGTCGACTCAATGCCTCCCGGTGGATACTGATGTGCTGAATAAACGCTAAAGACACAAATAACCGACTCGCACCCGAGTCAAATAACACCAAAGCAGGTACATAACTTACAAGAAACGTACCTACGCATATCATAATATAAGCACAAGATCTCATAACTCAGCATAAATAAATGAAAGAATACATACCAGCCACGACATCGGGCGCTGCGCGGACCTCCTCCGCTGTCAACTGGAAGGCTCTCCCGCGAGCCTTCGGTGCCTCGGCCTTCACCGACCGAACGTCAGTAGCTCGCACGGCGGCAGGGGCCGATCCCTGCTGTGCTCCCTATGCTGTCCCCCGCAGCTGCGGACACTCGGCCTTCCGGTGGCCCGTCTGGTTGCAATGAAAGAAAACCATGAATCCCTTGGGGCAATCCTTAGCTATATGCCCCTCCTTTCCACATTTGTATCAAGCACCCGATCGACAAACCCCATCATGTCCCTTGCCGCACTTCCCACAAGTGCGACTCTTCTGGCCTCCAGATCTCGAATCGGCGGGCTTTGCCCGCTTGGCTGTCGGCTGAGACTGCGCCGGCCGCCGATCCATCCCCTGAGACTCGGCCTCCTCCCTGGCCTGAGTCTCCAACTCAATCTCCCTCTTCCATGCATTTTCCTGAAGCTCAGGAAATGTCTGGTAAGTCGAGTTCGATACGAACTCCCGAATATCCCTCCTCAAAATGCCCAAATACCGGCTCATGCGTGCCTGCTCGGTAGACACCTGCTCGGGGCAGAACATCGCCCTCTCATGAAAGTTCCTGGTAACCACAGTAACAGAATCAGTACCCTGCTTAAGGGTCAAGAACTCCTGAACCAACCGTACCCTCTCCACCGGGGGAACATACTCGTCTCTGAACATGGTGGTGAACCTCTCCCAGGTCACCTCTAAAATCTCTGCAAGAGTGAAGCTCGCCGTCACGAACTTCCACCAGTCCTTCGCTCCCAAGCGAAGCTGGTTCAGCGCGAACCGTACCCTCAGATGCTCTGGACATGAACACGTGTAGAAGCATCCCTCGATATCAGAAATCCATCTCATCGCAGCGATCAGATCCTGCGTCCCATCAAACTCTGGTGGCTTCGTGTTGCTGAACTCCCGAAACAACAACGAGTCACTTCCCTGTGGCCTGGCAGCAGCCACAGCTACAGTAGCTGTAGCAGCCGCAACCTCAGTTACTGCTGCGTACCGCTCATCAAAAGTCTCAATCAATGTGTTCTTGATAGACCCAAACATCTCCGGAATCTTGGCTCGAATCGCCGCTGCCACCTCATCGTGGATCATCTGAGGAAGCTCCTCGTCACTCCCGCCGCTCGGCCCAGGTTTGTGGCGTGTCCCAACCATGATGTCTTTGAAATACAACATAATAATATCAGAGACTCGCTCGAGCATACTCGCACTCGATAACTCGACCCTACTTGTTCCTTAGTACCCAAAGGATTCTTACTTAGAGTGCGCACTGCTCCGGTGTCTTCAGTAGTACGGGCCCTATACTACCGTCCTCACCGCATCAGTATTCACCCTAAGTCCTCCTCCTTGGATCCCAGATCACAAGCACCCTACATCTCGCAGGCATAGGCTACCCTTCGGTAGACCTCTCATAAGCTCCTCACTGCTACTTACTCACTCTCTAGCATCACATAGCAGCAGAAATCTTCCTAGGCTAAGGCATCACAAATCAGGCCACTCTAGTCCTAATATGAATACTTAGCCTACTCTATCATGCATATCATAACATATCTTATAACACATAATATAAGGGTATTTTGGGAAATCACCGTTCGGGCGCTGGCCGATCGTACACACTGCTCCTTTCTACTTTTCTCAAAATCTTTTACTCTATCAGAAAAATTGTTCCTTTTTATGAAAAACTTTCTGAAATCCTCAGTTTGAGTTCAAATATGCCCAAAGGTGCATCCGAATCCCTCAAACCAAGGCTCTGATACCAACTTGTAACAACGTAAATTTTCAAAACCAATTTTTCTTTTTTAAATCATATTTTCAATCATCAAAACAATATCAAACAAGTGTGTCCAATGTTATCATAACAAACAAACCCCAGAATCTCAAAACATAATCTCTATGAGTGTGTACGGATCATGTCGGCGCCTTCCCGTGATCCTCGCTAGTACCTGAAACACATAACACAACAACTGTAAGCATAAATGCTTAGTGAGTTCCCCAAAATACCATATACAACACATACGCCTTTCCAGGTCATAACTCTGTAGGATCTTCCGATCCAAGTGTCTCAGGGGACTTCCGTCCCGAATCCCGGTAGACCTTCCGGTCCTACCCGTATCGACCTTCCGGTCCGTAACCTCCTGACCTTCCGGTCCATGCCATACATAACATACATAACACATACATATCACATAACAACATATAGCACATACATCTCATAGCATACAAGACCTTCCGGTCACACATAGGTACCACTCTAGGTATAGTATAGTAAGAAGACTCACCTCGACTATCTCGGATAATCTCGCACACGTATACTGATCTAGCCTCCGCCTAAACACATAAACAATTATCTCGAATCAATAACGGCTTTACAGGCTAGACTAGTCTCTTCCATATCCTCTAAGAAGGCTAAAAGACCATTTTACCCTTCAATGGTCCACAAGTCTAATTGTTGACCAAACCCTAAAAGTCAACGGTCAAACTTTGACCAGACTCGCCGAGTGCACTCGTGTGACTCGGCGAGTCCATGCATGTCCTCTTCGCCCTTGCTCCTCACTCGACTCGCTGAGTCAACCCTACACTCAACGAGTCATCACCGGTCGCGAATCGCGGGGCAACCCGACTCGACTCGTCGAGTACCTTATGGGCTCGGCGAGTTCCTCCCATGACAACACTCATCTGACCTCTTGAGGTCAGATCTGCTTCTCTAATCTATAGATCTGACTTCCCCATGACCAATAAACACGTAAAGGTCGAATCTTGCTACACATACAATGCTCCCAAGGCTTATTTTGGTGAAATCCCTTCTAACATGGCAACCTATGTCCATTTCCTCCATAGAACCACAAAAAGCAGCACGGTTCAGGCTCTCTGGACCTCAAAAGGTCCAGATCTAGAGTTTACCACTCAATGGGACACTATACACAACTAAACAAGCCATAAAAGGGTATAGAAAACCCTAAATTCAATGCCCTTAAGCAAAACAGAAGGATAGGATCAAATAGCTACCTCAAACTTGAAGATCCAAGCCGAAAACCCACTGAAATGCAATCCTCTTGACCTCCCCTTGCTGGAAACACTTTCTCCTTTGCAAAATCACACCAAAAATGATCAAAAGGCTCAAACTCTCTCACAACTCGCTCACAATCGCTAGGGTATCTCTCTCTGGACTGGTAGCCGCAAATGGAGGCCATAAAGGCCTTTAAATAGGGCTCAGGCCCTGAGATTTAGGGTTTCACTTTACAGCGCGGACTCGCCGAGTCCACGTATCGACTCGTCGAGTCCCTTATTAATCCAGACAAGAATTCGTGATCCTACTCGGCGAGTCTGAGTGCCTACTCGCCGAGTCCCTCCTTAAAACTCAAAATAAATACTTAAAATAAGATACCTGGGAATCCGGATGTTACAATGTGTGTGAGGGTTCACTACCGAGGGGTTCACGGTCCGAAGTCGGCAAATGGTTCACGACCGTGAACCTCGTACACGGCCTGAAGGCTGATCACGACCGAAGCCTGATCACGGCCTCGTTCACAGCTACGAGGGTGCGGTCTGAAGGGAAAGAAAGAAGAAAGATGATGCGAATGTTCTCGGATCCAACTTATTCCTTTCTCAACACCTAAAATTCTTAAGGTTTTTAATATGCAAAGGTTGTTATACTAACCTTAATAAAAATCTAAACAATAAAGAGGACTTTAGTTGACTCAAGTTTGACTTTACAAATAGAAAAATAATGGGTTGTTACAATTATGATGATTCACAACTTAGAAATGGGATGTCGAGATCCAAGTGTAAATTTCATAAAGGTAGGTGAATGACGATTCACCAATTCCACCATAGGACGTTATGAGTGAAATTCCTAATTCTTTTGACATACATTGAAACTATTCAATGACATGTTTTAATTGAGGATTATGCTCTTCTATTTGTGACTGGGATACCGAGGATCACAAAGAAGATGTGAATAAGAATGCAAATGTGTTTGGTAACCTCATTGTCTTTATCATAATCTATTGATGTGCTGGTAAACCACACACGCTCCATCAAAATGATAATTATGAGATACCCATTACTACTCTTTATTAGTGCCTATTAGTGTGCTGGTTAACCACACATGCTCCACTAACGACAAATAAAGCATAATGTGCAATTTCATGGGTTAGCATACTTTTCACATTTTTCCTAAAGTAACTAGAGTTGCGATTTTTGTAAAATAATGTTCTAGTACTTCATTAATAACATTATACTTTTAGTGAGATTTAGTTGTCCTATCAAATCCGTTCTGATAACGACCCTCCACTAAAACAAATAAACTAGAAAAACAATTCCTAAGTTCACATGCAACCTACTTTGGATCTATCTTTTAACTATTGAACATATAACTTTGAATTGCAAAACAAGAACCCTAAGTGGAGTGGCTACTTTCGAAATGAACCTACTAGGGTGTTAGAGTTACATACCTTTCAATTGTTATAGCAAAAAATTGGTAATCCTTTGATCTTGATCTTCTTGGAAACCTAGCACCACAATTGTAATGCCTCTAATGGAATCACACCCAAGAACTAGCAAGAAGGAAACTTGTGAGGAAAGAGGTTACGGTATGCAATTTCGGCCTAGGGTTTCTTCAAGAGAATGAGTGCCAATTTTGGGAGCCAGGAGGCTCCTTATATAGCTGAGGTATCTAGGATTTAAGGAAGACCCTAATGTTCCTTTGCTTAGGGCCTAAACTTATCTAAAGGCCTTATCCAAGCCCCTTGGACGAAATCATTAGGGTTTTTCCTATATATTTCGTCCACCCCCTTCCAAGGAGGTTCTGGAACCTTCCACTGAACTATTTGATAATTGCAAACTAGTCCCTACACTTTATAATTAATACAATTAACCACAAAATCAATTCTAATTAATTTCTGGCTAACTATTAATTAAACATTATGATTTATAATTAATATATTAACCTTTTAACATATTAATAAATTATTTATATTAATTTATTAATCTTATAATAAATCAATATCTCTCCTTTCATAATTTCCTTGTCCAGTTGTTAGGTTTGATGGCAACCCAAAAGGATTGTGCTGCTATCAATTCATGTACATACCAATTATAGTTATGGGCTTAGACACCTAGTCCAACAGACTGTTTGAAGTAATCTGTCACTAATGTCACTTCTACGGCTAAGGGTAAAGAAATCTATAATGATTCTTTGGTTAAAGTTGACACTGACCAACCCTCAACTTCAAAAGTTCATGATCTTGAGTATGTGATTGTAGAAGATAGTCAAACAAACAGTGATGATGATAATGATGATACTTCGAAAGAATCAACCATACCTCGGGTTGTATTTGATCAAGTCTATGAGGAAACTGAGAAGTTCGAAAAAATAATGAAGGAAAAAGGATCACATTATCTTGAATAAAATTTGGTTGGGTATCCAAACTTCAAATGCATAGATGAAGTTATCATTACAAATCAGGTGTTTGTTACCTCTAGGAATGGTGATAAAGTTAAACCTGAAATCAACAAAATTGTTGAAGAGGATAACAAGAAAGCTTCGAAAGAAGGATTTTTCTACAACCAAAGCATTGTCGAAAATAATCTCAACAGAACTCGTTCACTTTTTAAAGAAAAAAACCAGAAACAAATTGGGTAGTTAAAACTGAAAAACCAAAAGTTGAACAACAAGCAAATGTTGATGTTTGTGACAACCGTCAAAATTCGAGTTGGTTCTAGATTTGACTAGACTTACTTGCACATATAGGCACAACACATATTAGACTTAGTAACTAGAAGCTAAGTTATAACCTAGTAGAAAGTTGGAAACAGATAGAAACAATGGATGGTGTACTTACATTTCACATTGATATGTGAATTTTATAACTAGTTAACTGTAGAGACTATCCATATTCGGGTCACTCTTTGACTCGAACACCTTTTCATGAATCATATACACATATTATGCACTTGACCTGGTAGTAGAAATTAGGTTGGAGCCTCATAGAAACTTAAGTCAAAGTTGAAAACTAGGACTAGTATACTTGATTCCTCAATTTCGCTTGAATCTCGAAACCACTACATAGAATGCCAATAAACCGATAAAATAAGTTACAAAGATTCTTTATAACTATAAAAGAGTTATAATACCATAAGATAAATTGAAGTCTCAAAGATGCCATTGCTTTTGATATCTAAAGATTTATTAAATCTCAAAAGCCTAAAAGCCCTAAAACCTAAATTTTATAAAATTTGACATCAAGAATTCTATAAAATTATTTATGAAACTTATAATATTATCGTAAAATAATTAAATTCAGGGAAATATAGTCAAGGAAAATAAAAATTTAAGTCATTAACATTCACCCTTAATTTATAAGTCAAAAATCAAGGTTTCATGAATAAAAAGTAGGTTAGGGTGTATATTTTATAAAAAGTTTAATATTTTTATAAAAGAATTGATATTATTATAAAAGTAAAAGAGAAAAAGGGTATTATACCTCTTAAATTCAGATCTCTCCATCTCTCTCTTACTTGAAAATCCTAACACTCAATTTCCCCAAAATTTGAAATCACTCTCTCACTCTACTTCTCATTTCTCTCTCACACTCTCACACACATTTTCTCTCTTCCTCCCTCTAAGAACCATGAAATTTTCCAGAAAGCAAACCCAAGAACACTCCTAAACTCGAAATCTTCATCATATTGTGGTGTTCTCGAAGGTAAAATCGATTTCTACTTCACTATTCCTTCAAGTTTTACTATTTCTTCTACTCCATAAACACTTTTCTTTGAGATTATTAACATGCATGTTCATAACCACGATTTTTATGATTATGGTGATATTATTTCACCCAAAAACCAACATGCATGTGATGATCTTCAAGCTTAGAGGCTTGATCATCAAAGTATGTTGTTAAAAAGCTTTCAAATAGGTTTATAAAGGATTTATTCCCAAATAAATATCTAAAACAACTTTTCTGATCAAATTCGATTTTTCCCAGTATTATACGAACAAAATGAGACGTTCTACAAATTTTCAGAAAATAATTCATTTTTCTCGAATTATTATAATTATTGCAAGAAAGTAGGGCAATAATTCATGTAAAATACTTTCTGAGGTCTATAAATCCTAGGTAAATTCATGGATGACCCCTGGAGTGAATTATGACATCTCAGTGAGTTTCACCAATTTTTGTTACTGTTTTCTATGGTTTTGAATTTTCTTTTTGTTTAATTCAAATAAATCATAAAACCACTTTAAGGAATTTGAAAAGTCTATATAATAATTTTCGCAGTGCCTACCTAATGAGGAGTACTCAGAAACGTATTTTCAGAATTTTTCATAATGCATTCCTATTTTTCCCTGATTTTTGTATTTATAATGGACTAAAAACAGGAAAAATTAGTTTTACTCATCCAAAATTCATGAAAATTTACCAGAAAACCTTATAATATATGAGAACTCTAAATAACAATTTGGATGATTTTTCCTATTCAGTATGCTATTTTTCTTCTATTTTCTAATATTAAATACACTTAAATCCAGAAAATCAGATTTCAGTAGATAAAAACCACCTTTGGTATGTTTCCAGATTATTTACATTGTAAATGAAGTTTACAAAAATTTTGGGTATTTACTTTAGCGGTTTAATAATTATTCTTCATTTAATGATTATTCAAGATCATCAAACAAAGATAAATAGCTAAACTAATTGAAAAATATCTTTTATATTTTTCACAGCTTCTATATGTATAGTAACAGTGTTACAAAAAGTTTGGACAATTTTGTAAACTGTTTTCTATTTGATTCAATTTTATTAAAATAAATGACCAAAAATATTAAAAATGGTTTAAACAGTTTAGAAATCCATTTTTACATTTTTCCCAGCTTAAGTATGTTCAATTTCAGTACTATAAAAAGTTTGAGAATTTTAATCATCTGGATACTATTTTTCACGAATTTATATTGTTATGAATGCTTAAAAATTTGAAAAAGTAGTTAATCACATCAAAAATTCAAGGGTAAATTTCTAGAAGACCTCTACTGTATTTGGAATGAAAATGCAATGTTTGACAATTTTTGGAAACTGTTTGATAATATTTTGGATTTTTAGGAGCTTAAAACACCTTTAAATGTGTTGAAATACCCTTAATTAATATTATAAAAAATCTGGAAAATTAATATCCAAAATTGTCTTAATCACATAAGTTATAAACTTTCACCATTCCAGAAAAATGTTTGTAACTTATCAATATTAAATTTTGACACAATATTGGCATATTCTATTGTAGTAGTAACTATATACTAGTGTTAGATTTCGATTAGAGACTCACTTTCGAATACCATTGTTGTAGGAATCGATAGTGATACGAGTGGAGCTTAGATCAAGGCATCATTTGCATCATCTCAATGCATTGTGAGTTTTCACGACTCCCCTATTTTCGGTTTTCATGTTTTGGGGTGGAAAAACATGTCCGAAAATGTATTTATTGTTCGTTGTATTTAAATTGATTTGTATCAAAATTGATTGCTATATTTTGCTATGTATGTTTATGAAACTTGAAACATGAGGCCTTATCGTCTGAAGTCCCTTCCCTTATACTTTAATCCAACCATTAACTCTTTGAGCCAGTGGTCATTATGGATAACGCTATTAGGAATTAACAACGCCTCACTCGCCCGATTGCTGGAGTGCATGATACCATATTAATCTATGGAACGATAAGCATAGATCTTGATAGGGCATCAGTCATAGGATTGGTTGTGAACTCATTGTTTTCTCATGTACATACAATCTTGTTATATATTATAGCAATGAACTTTGTTTCACATTATAGCAACGTTCTTCTATTTATGGAAAGTTTTATACCAAATCTTGATTTTGTAAATTTGTGAGTACTCACCAACTATTTTTATAGTTGATGCTCTTTTTACATGCTTTTTCAGGAATCATCTACTAAGAGGCACGTAGAGACACATCACTTTTAGGAGCATTCACATGTGTTGTATTTCAATTTTCATTGTAATTTCTTTTAAAAGTTGTTCAAACCAATTGTAAATTTGTAATGATTTTTAATACTATGGTTGGTGTTGTCTTTTAACTTTTGCTATGAAACCCTTTATACTGCCACGCCTCGTGTTTCCGCTTTAGCGGGGTGTGACAATGTTCCTCAAAAATCAAAATCTATTGCCCAAAGTTTCAAAGAACAAATTGAAAAAATTTCTAAAGATAATGGGAATTTAGTGACAAAAGCGAGAAAGTAGGTTTATTGGCAAAATATTGAGTCTCGAAAGAAACAAAATATTTTGTTAACTAAATCATCTTAAACGACTAAGTCTAAACCAGTTCAGACATCTTCTCAAAACAAGTATTTTATTAAGAAAACACCCGCTCAATCTCACAAAAATTTGTCAAAAAGTCAACAACAAAAAGATTTTTCCAAAAATAAACCACAAATTTCGAAGTCTAAATCTAAACCGAATTTTCAAAAATCCAACAATGAGAATTTTGTACAATCTCAATCATCAAGAAATTATGTTCCTAATCAATATGCAAGGTTTTCTAAAAATCATTCTCAAAGAAAAGGTTTTCAATTCAATGAACCAAGGAATTTTACTCAATTCCGAAGTCAAGGAAGATTTTCGAATGTTCCACAAGTTTATCAAAAACGTTTTCAAAATCGTTTTAAACCACAAGTAAACCTGGGTTTTCACAACAACATTTTGAAAAGTTAAATGTAAATGCAAAGAGAAATGCGACATTCAAAGCCATACGACCTCATTTTCCCAATCCTCCTTTGAAGAAGCCAAGTAACGCTTCGTTTTCTTAAGGAAAAACAGATGTCAAAAACATCAATCACTGGTTGGAAGGAAAAGGAAACTTTTATCAAACTGGGAAGTTTTGACAAGAAGAGATCAAAGTTACTTATGAAAGTTACTTGAATGTGTCTTCAAATGGAAGCTCTTCATCCAAGGAGTCGAATCCTTCTGTACGACAGTGGAGAGTTGTTCCAAAAACGAAATTCAATAAGAAATGAACTGAGAAGGTCAACGGGAAAGTTAGTGTTGGTTTTAAACTAATGAATGATTTCATTTCAATACCTGTGTCTAACGAAGTGGACTTTATTGATAATTTGAAATCAAAAGTTCGTAATTGGGTTTTAGGATCTTCATTTCATCATGCATTCTATTCTAATAACAAAGGACCCAAACATCCCTGGGGACCTAAATTCTTTCAGTGATTGCAGGTTTTGTGTGACGAGAAATATGATGAGAAACGGTACATTAATAGTGAATGCTCTCGTCACATGACTTGAAAGAAGGAAAACCTGAGAGATTTTAGAAGTCTGGAAAATTCTGGTGTAATGAAGTTTGGTAATAATAAAAAATGAAAAATCAAAGGATATGGCAAAGTTATGAATGAAAAGTTTACAGTTAACAGGGTTGCATATGTCGAAGGTCTTCAACACAACTTGATAAGTGTTTCGCAACTTGTTGTGGGCACTGGCAATTAGGTTGTTTTTGATGAAGAAGGGAGTGTGATTTCGAACAAAGAAACAAAAGAAGTTTTGCTCAAATCCAAAAGAAAAGGTCATATATTTACCATTGACATCAAACCAATAATATTGTTCGTGGTTTACCAGTTTTAAATTTTGATAATGATACTTTATGTGCAGCTTGTGAACAAGGGAAGCAACATGAACACATTCATCCAATTGTCATAGATTCGAAGAACATTGAACCTTTGGAACTTTTTCACATTGATCTTTGTGGACCTTTGACTATTGAGACTCTCAACAAGAAAAAGTACATATTGGTCATTGTTGATGATTTTTCCGTGTTTACTTGGGTGTACATTCTTCGATTAAAGTCTGAAACAGCTCAAGTAATGATCGATTTCATAAAGCACATCGAACTGAGTCTGACGAAGAAGGTTCGTAAGATCAAGAGTGATAATGGTTTGGAGTTTAAGAACAATGTTCTTGATTCATTTTTAAATGATAAAGGAATTTCGCATAACTTTTCTTCTCCTTACACACCACAAAAAAATGGTGTTGTCGAAAGAAGAAATCGATCACTTTGTGAAGCTGCAAGGACAATGCTTAGATATGCTAATCTTCCATAATATCTCTAGGCTGAAGCAGTTTCGACGACATGTTTTAATCAAAATAGATCTTTTATTCATCGTCGGTTTAACATCACCCCATATGAAATCATTAACATTAGGAAACCAAATGTTAAATTTTTTCATGTTTTTGGTTGCAGGTGCTTCATTATGAATCTTAAGGATAACCTTTCAAAATTTCAGTCAAATGCTGATGAAGGGATATTCCTGGGATATTCTCATAATTCGGTTGCATACAGGGTGTTAAGAAAACGAAGTAGGAAAATCGAAGAAAGTTTTAATGAATCAAATGATGAATTCTCAAAGTTTGAATTCTTTGGATTCTGATTATGATTTAATTTTTGGTGTTCCTGATAGGGAAATCGATGCAGAAAGGCATGTTGATGATAATCAGACTACTTAAGAATAGAAGCATTCTGATGATTCGACACTTACTCAGGATGCAGCTGATTTAAATTCATCCACGAATTCTCCACTGAACAACGAAAGTCTGCTAAATTTACCCAGTGATCAAGTGGAGGGGGAGCACTGGAGTTCAACTAGGGGTGTTGAGGAGGAGCATACTTTAGAAGGGGAGCCACAATAAGTGAATGACAATGTCGAGGGGAGCATCAAACTAATGATCCAATTGTTGAGGGAGAGCAAAATAGATCATTACCAAATACTTCGAATGTTCAAACTGATATTTTTCATGACATGACTGATAATATGTCGAATGCAGGGGAAGGATCAGAAACTGAAGAAATGTTTGAAGATGCACCATTGGACTTTGATCCTGCATATCCTCCAATGGATATATGGACTCGAAGTCATCCACAAGAACAAATTCTTGCTGATCCTCAAGCTAGAGTGTTAACAAGAGCTCAGCCTCGTGCAAAGAATGAGGTACTAAATGCTAATCAAGAATTTTGTATGTTTAATGTGTTTATTTCGAAAATTGAACCAAAGTCAATAAAGGTTGCTATGGATGATCCATATTGGATTGTATCCATGAAATCTGAATTGGCTGAGTTTGAACAAAATAAAGTCTAAAGACTTGTTCTGAAACCTAAAGATGTATCAATGATAGGTTTAAAATGAAATTTTAAAAATAAAACTGATAAAGAAGGGAACATAGGTCGAAATATGGCTAGGCTTGTTGTAAAAGGATATTCGCAACAAGAAGGTATTGTTTATGAAGAAACCTTCGCCCTATCGCAAGACTCAAGGCAGTTCGAATCTTTTTAGCCTATACATCACGCAAGGATTTCGAAGTATATCAAATGGATGTAAAGTGTGCCTTTCTCAATGGAGTTTTGGAAGAAACGGTGTATGTTGAACAACCACCAGGGTTCGTAAGTACCCTATACCCTGATCATTGTTATATTTTAGATAAAGTTGTTTATGGTCTTAAACAAGCATGTCACACCCCTAAACCTAAACGGCAGAAACGTCGGGGGCGGAGGACGTCATGTACAGTATCATAACAATGAGTAATAGTAAAACAAGCAACAACATCCATAGTATTGAAAATATATTTATAACATATGTGTTCTTAGTATTGATTGTATGACACCAAAATGTATAGCAAAAATAAAAGACGAGTCTTGAATATGCTCCGTCTTCTAAAAAATCTGTGTGAGTGTACCTGTCTACTGGTTCCCTGAGAATACACATTATTTTGAAAAGAAAGTATCAACATTTAAGTTGGTGAGTTCATAAGCATTTAGTATTTGAAGTTGTATTTGTTCCCTGAAAATGTTAGTATGTTTCCCGGAAAATCCCATATTTTCTACAATAAATGAAAAGTAGTCTTAGGCCTTAAGACCAAAATGTTTGTATGTTTTTGTACTCCGAAACAGTGTATGTTTGTTTTCCATAAATGTATGTTTTGTTTGATAGAAAATAGTGTACTGCACTTGTATGAATTCTCTAGTGTATTAGTGCTGAAAGATAATGATAGGTAGTCCTATTACCTAGAATAAAACTGCTGAAGTAATGTTTGTTTTGTATAACCAAAATGTTTAGTTAATGCTTAATGTGAATGAGATTATAACCATACTGAACTGATTAGTGGCCTACACGACGTTCTTCAGGCGTCGGAATGTTATTCCATTTGTCACCTTTAGACCTGCCGATCCAACTGTAGCTAAAAGTCGAGGTGCGGGATTGTCAGTCCCGTATATATCTATACACAAATTCACACTCTCCCTTCAGGAGACTTAGGTTATAAATAGGACTTTAGCATGTACCTTGGTAGGTACCATGAAGTGGTGGCTCATAATATAGTATTAACTCGTTTACGTATAGTGTATATATGTTTTCTTGTTCTTGTAACTGAATAGTATATTGGTAATGAAAAGTAATCGTACTTATGTATTTGGTCATGTAATCTATCCTTGAACTAGAAAATAGTGTGGATTGATACCTAAACTATACCTATTATAGTTTATAAGTTGTTATGTTTGTACTGAAAATGATTAAGGAAATACCCCTTTTCCTCGGCACGTTACAAAAGGGTTAGCAATTGTTATTGAAATAACTTTTATACTTATACTTATATATATATATATATATATATATATATATATATGTCGCAGGTATAATTGTAATTTAAAAGACCGTCGGACCAACGTTCCTATCCTAAGCCCACAACCAAACAAGGAACATGATTTAAGGCAGAAACACTGGTACTAAGCCTGTTAAATCATATATATATATATATATATATATAGATGAATATAGTTTGATAAAAATGATAATTTTAGTGGTTGAAAAGCAGTTTAAAATGATTTGATAAGTTTATAATATATTAAATATCTTGAAATGATTTGTAACCGTATTTAAGTATTAACACAATTACTTTGTGTTTGGCTAGTATTCTCCCCCAAAAAGCATTTGAAAATGGTAAAACATAGGGGTATCAACTCACCTTATGTGAGTGTTCGAATGAAGATACGGTATAGTAGAGTTAATTCCACAAGTTAAAACCCGCAATAATAATTGAATCCTAATAGCATTTCATGCAATATATACATATAATTAGTGAAAATAATAGTAAATATGTTATGGAATATCCTAAAATGTAAGAATCACTTACAAATAGGAGTATTAGAAGTGAACTGTAAGGGAGATAAGTGTTTTCGTCCACCTATGTGTTTTCGGTCACTTGATGATTCAAGTGGTGTTCTTGGTGTTCTTGGTGAAACCAAGGATATCAAGGCTTTTTCGGTTGTAGCTAAGGAGATTGGATGATAATTTCCAAAAGGTATGATGAACACTTGAAGAATTTAGCAAGATCTTGCGAAGATGGAGGGGATTTTCACATGATTCTTGAGAGAAAAGAGGGTGTTTTTCGTCTAGCTTTTGAGAGAAAAAGGGAGGTTTTCGGTTATAAGGTGTGAGAATGAGGATAGATTTTTAGATTCACTTATATATGGACTAAAAACTGATGTGATGTATGCTTTGGAAATCGCAATTCTAATTCAAAATGTGTGTCAAAGGATAGAATTTAGGAGTTTTCGGTCAGGAACTCTATCCGAGAAATAGTTTTCGGCGGAGAACGAGGCATCGTGCGAGGTTTGCGGTCAGAAGAGTTTGCTGTCTAGCACCTTTACGGTCATGAGGGAGTTTGCGGCCGAAAAGGGTTTGTGGTCCGAGACAAGTGGCCTTTGCGAGGGTTTTCAGTCCAAAGGCTTACACTTATGCGAGGGTTTTCGGTCCTCACATTTGGATCATTATATTGCAACACTTATAAATTAAAAAGGTTTAGCTATATCATAACTTTGGATAAGCTTCTAATAATTAAATAAATCAACGAGTTTGACTTTTATTTGACAAGTTTTGACTTTTGTTGACTTTTACCGACTTGAAAATAACGGGTTGTCACATCATCCCCCCGTTAATGGGAATTTCGTCCCGATATTATGTCTAAAGTAATACTCATGGACTAGGGAAAAAGGTGTGGGTACTTTTATTTCATTGATCTTCCTGCTCCCAAGTGAATTCAGGTCCCTACTTGGCATTCCAGCGAACCTTCACTGTGGGTATACAACTTTGTTTGGTTTTTTTGACTTCCATATCCATGATTTATACTGGTTCTTCCACAAAGTTGAGGCTCTCATTTATGTCGATTTCATCGAGTGGGATCACAAGAGTCTCGTCAGATAGACACTTCTTTAGATTAGACACGTGCAAGGTAGCGTGTACGTTGCTAAGTTCTTGGGGTAGTTTGAGTTTGTAAGCTACTGGGCCGATTCTAGCAATAATCTCGAAAGGCCCAATGTACCTTGGATTCAGTTTTCCATGCTTTCCGAAGTGTATCATGCCCTTCCATGGTGAGACCTTCAGTAGAACGCAATCACCAACTTGGAATTACAAGGTTTTTCGTCTTTTGTCTGTGTAGCTCTTCTGTCTGTCTCTAGAGGTTTTTAATCGTTCAAGAACTTGAACAATTTTCTCAGTCGTTTTCCTGATGATCTCCGGACCAGTGAGAGTCTTGTCAGGGACTTTCCCTTTAGCTAGTTGCGTATCACCCACTTCAACCCAAAACAGAGGTGATCTGCACTTCCGACCATAAAGTGCTTCGAATGGAGAAACTTTGATACTAGTATGGTAGCTGTTGTTGTATGAAAACTCGACCAATGGAAAATGGATATCCAAAGCTTTATCAAAGTCGATCAGACAAGCTCTCAGCATGTCTTCAAATGTTTGAATCGTTCTCTCACTCTGTCCATCAGTTTGTGGATGGTAGGTTGTACTAATGTCCAACCTAGTTCCTAGGGATTTTTGTAGTGACTGCCAAAATCTTGAGGTGAATCTACTATCTCTATCAGAGATAATAGATATGGGTACACCATGCAGTCGTACAATCTCTCTAATGTATTTTTCGGTCAGTTTCTCCATCTTGTCAGTTTCTTTAATTGGTAGGAAGTGAGAGGACTTGGTTAACCTATCAACAATCAACCAAATGGTATCGAGGCCACCTGTTGTTTTAGGTAACTTGGTTATGAAATCCATTGTAATATGCTCCCACTTCCACTCAGGTAGCCTCGGTTGTTGTAATAAACCGGAGGGCTTTTGGTATTCCACCTTAACCTTGGCACAAGTCAGACACTTGCCCACAATGGTAGCAATCTCTGCTTTCATGTTTGACCACCAATATAACTTCTTGAGGTCTATATACATCTTGTTTGAACCTTGATGAACGAAGTATCGCATCCTGTGAGCTTCGTTAATGACAACGTCTCTGAATCCACCAAACTTCGGTGTCCAAATCCGGTTCATGATATAATGAACTCCGTCACCCTTGACTTCTAAGTTCTTTTCCATTCTCCTTAAGGCTTCACCTGTCACATTTTCGGGTTTCAAGGCTTCCTACTGAGCCTCTTTAATTTGTGTAGAAAGATGTGAATGGATGGTCATGGTCAGTGCTTTGACTTTACGACCTGAGTACTCTTATCGACTAAGGGCATCAACTACTACATTGGCTTTGCCGAGATGATAACGAATTTCGCATTCGTAATCATTTAGTAGTTCCACCCATATGAAGACCCCATGTCTTGATCAACAAAGCCCATATGAAGACCCCATATGAAATTATGTACAATCACAAGCCATCAGTTGCTCACTTCTAAATATTTGGATGTCCTCGCACCCTCCTTTAATTAGAATCCAACCCCAAGTTCAACTCGAAGGCTGATGACTGCTACTTCGTGGGATACGCCTCACGAACTGCTTACAGAGTATACAACAAGAATACCAAGCAGATCGTGGAATCTTATGATGTGCGATGGCTGGAAGAGAATGAGACAGATGCCCGAGTTGGTCCTGAATGGTTATTTGATTACGCTTCTTTATTTAAATGATTTAATGTGTTTTCAGATGATGTTTCAGGCTCTTGCTCAGGTTCGAAGGCTGTTATTGAAGATGAAGAGGAAGATGTTGTGTACAGACCACCTTTCGCGCCTTCTATGACTCCTTCAGTGGATGACTCTGTTCCAAGTACTTCTTCAGATTCCCCAAGTCAAAGAATCAATCCTGATGCTGAAGCCACTCCTCTTATTCCTGCTGAAAGAGAGTTCATGACCAGAGATACTTCCGGTGCTACTCAATCTTTCATGGAGCTTCTTTTTCCCAAGCCAATCGCAATCGAGTATGTGGCAAGCACCTCTCACATTTGTAGAGCGTCTGAGGCGGATGATTCAGCAGATGACAAACTCATCAACATCAACAACCTTCCTGTCACACTCAATGACCTCAGCCTTGAAATTCGCACCAGACTTCAACGTGATCATCCGATCGAAAACGTCATTGGTCAATTAGGCGACGGAGTTAAAAAGAGGAGTCAGAGTGGAGATGTCAATACATGTCTCTACTCTTGCTTCATTTCTCAGATAGAGACAAAGAATGTGGAAATGGCACTGAATGAGCCTAGTTGGGTTGATGCGATGCACGAGGAACTTAATCAATTTGAGAAACTGGGGGTTTGGAAACTGGTTCAGATGCCAAAGGGCAAAAAGTCTTTGGAAACGCGTTGGGTGTTCCGTAATAATCAAGACGATTGCGGGGTGATTGTGCGAAGCAAATCACGTCTGGTTGTTCGTGGGTTTCGGCAAATTAAAGGCCTTGACTAAACTGAAGTGTATGCTCCTGTAGCACGCCTTGAAGCTATCCATATCTTCCTGGCTTATGCTTCCTACATGGGGCTTACCATTTATCATATGGACGTTAAGACCGCCTTTTCTATATGGAGCTGTGATAGAAGAAATTTATGTTGATCAACCTCCTGGTTTTGTTAACTCAAAATTTCCAAATCATGTCTAATAATTAGACAAGGTTCTGTATGGGTTGCATCAGGCTCCTCGAGCTTGGTATGCTACGCTAACAGATCATTTTCTTGAACATGGTTATACCAGAAGCACGATTGATCAGACACTCTTGATCAAGCATGTGGATGGCGACCTAATTCTTGTACATATATATGCCAATGAAATCATTTTCGGGTCGACGAGCTCGAAGCTGTGGAAAGATTTCGAGGCTGTTATGACGAAGATATTTGAGATGAGCTCCTTGGGAGAAATGACCATGTTTTTGGGGTTGCAGGTCCGTCAAGATTCAACCGGAATCCTTTTGCATCAAGGAAGATATGTTGAAGACATGCTTGAGAGGTTTGGCTTTAAGGACTCCAAAGCTGCCTTGACGCCGATGGCTGAACGACCCTTGTTGTCTCCAGATCCTGATGGTGAATCTGTAGATCAAACAGAGTATATATCGATGATCGGATCCCCGATGTATCTGACTGCGAGCAGACCCGACGTCATGTTCGTAGTCTGTCAGTATGCACGTTATTAGGCTAATCCTAAACTCTCTCATTTAATTGTTGTCAAAAAAATCTTTAGGTATCTCAAAGGTAGCCCAAAAGTGGGTCTTTGGTATTCTAAAAATTCTGATTTTGATTTATATGTATTTGTTGACAGCAATTATGGAGGTTGTGAACTTGACAGGAAATCAACTTCCGGGGGATGTCAATTCTTAGGCGACCGCCTGGTGTCTTGGCAGTGCAAGAAACAACAACCTGTCTCACCCTCAATGGCGTCGGCGGAATATGTTGCTGCTTCTGCCTGTTGCTCTCAAGTAATTTGGATTCAACATTAGTTGTTGGACTACGGTTTGAATTTTCTTGAAACCCCTATCTTCTGTGATGTTGATGCTGCAATCCAAATCGCTAAAAAACCTGTCCAACACTCCAAAACCACCCACATCGACATCAAAGTTCATTTTATCAGAGATTGTTATGAGCGTTCGCTCATCCGGTTGGAGCAGATTCACACTGATAAAAATGTGGCGGATCTGTTCACCAAACTGTTTAACAAATCTCGATTCGATGTGCTTGTGGGCTTTCTCAAAATGATACGTTTTGAAGACTGATTTTTGTTTTAGGTAGTTTAAATTTCCACATTTACCTTCTTTTCTCTCCTATGCACAAACTTAGGGGGAGAAATTAAAACAAAACAAAAAAATTAGAAAATCAAAAATCCAAAAATAGTGTTATTTCTGTTTTATTTTTTTTTAGAAAATATGAAAAAATCCAAAAATAGTGTCTAGGCTATGTGTTCAATGCGCTGGTGATGTGCCGGGAAGTGATATCAACAAAGTGATAACAGGCAATTTTAATTTGTGTAAGGTACCAACGCTGAATTGTCTAGGCTATGTGTTCAATGCGCTGGTAGGCACGAAAGATATCAATGGACTAGACTAGGCATAAATGGTCTATGAAAAGACTTGACAAATCTTGACTTAGACAGTCTCGTTTGGTCTGACAATACGACGCTCGGGTAGATTGAGCGGTGAGATATAGTTGTGAATCTGCGGGCTACACTAAAGTAATCTATATCTAGAACTGTGACGTAACGTTTCCTCTATGTATGGACGCATGTCCTTAATTCCGGTACTGATAGGGCGACTGGGGAATTCCGATAAAGTAGGTCTGTAGAAGTTTATTTTCTTGCTTTCTTTATGTCAGTCATATGTTGCCTCCTCTGAATGATTGGAATAGATCTGACCTAGATTGCAACATATGCAACTCTATTTCTCTGCATCTCCTTATCTATGCAATTATTTCTATCTGTTAGTCATATGATGTCTCCTCTGCGTGATTGGAAGTGATCCGACCTGGAAAACAGGATATGCATCATTCTAATTCTCAATCCCTCTATATCCATTTAGTCAGATGTTAATCCCTCTGCGATATTGGAAGATCCGACCTGGGAGTACGACATATGCATTCTATATCTAACTTCCCTCCTAATAATTGTCTGTTCATCTAAAGTAAGGACTATTTTGGAAGTCCTTGATTACCGGGGTATATCAGGAGGCGGGAAACACGTTCTACTACATCTAAAATTGAACATTCAATAGGTTGTCTGTAGATCTCGCTGCTAAATTTAGGTGGACTACAATATAAGTGGTCGTCTTCAGTCAAATGGTCCTTTAGGAATATTATTTAGGAACATAGGGTCAAAAGTCTTGTCCCTTGTAGCATGTCCAAAATTCATCACAATCTTTCGTGTTTAAGTGGACCAAAATACCTGCAATTGACTACATCTATTCATACAGGTGGAGGTACTGAAAAACAGATTAAGGTTGCCTTAAATCTTTGATCCCAAAATCATGAAAATAATATTAGCAATGGTAAAATGCAATTAGTGCAATGGTAAAATGCAGTTAGTTTGAATTTAATTTTTAGTTTTTATTTTATTTCATTTTAATTTTAATTTTTAAAGTCTTCAAAATGTTTTATTTTTGATTTATTTGGATGTATTGGCGTTTAGCTTTGAAGCTATTGGGTTTGCAGTCCATGCATCTTGGTCGAATATGGTCTTTGGTATAAAGGGAAGGGTTCACAGCTGAAAATCCTTTTCCCCTCATTTTTACGTGTTCGGCCGCAAACCCTTAATTAGTTTCTCTCATCTGTTCTTCACACTCTTCACCGATTCACCATCTAATTGTCGTTATTATCTGAAATTGAACCGTGAATCTTGAAGGTACATTAAAGGCGAACCCCACACAACTATTTTTATTTGATTTGGTTGTGTTTTACAGGATTCGGAAGCAAATATGTTCTTCGTCATATGAAGCGTTTACGGCTGATGAACAGTTTATGGCAGTTGGACCGTTCATGGCTGTTGAACAATTTACGGCTGCAACTTCGTTTATGGCTGCACACAGTTTACGGTCGTAAACGGGTTTACGGCCGTAAACCCGTTTACGGCTGTAAACATGTTCTTATCCATAAACTGTTTTTTTATCCAAGTTAAATTAAATTGAAGCCTAATTGATTGATAAATGAGAAAACTTAATTTTAATTGTTTAAATCATTAGTTTTCTCACTTGGCATGCTTGGTGCAGATCAAATGGCAGACTTGAAGTTTTCTGACAACCACAACATAGCTGCTTTCTTGATTGATCCTCCAGCAGCACACTAGGAATTCAAGTCCATGATTCATGGACTCAAGAGAAGCTGTCTTGCACATGCCTTCAGGACAAATCCCATCATCTATCAAGGCTTGATAAATCAATTCTGGAACAAAGCCTCTATGCAGAAAAGAGAAGATGTTGAAGACACAGTTGAATCAGTCATCCACAGAAGAAAGATTGTAATATCCGAACAAATGATTCACGAAGTGCTTCAAATCAAGGATCAGCCAGGGTTTCAAACTGAAATTTCTATGGAACAGAATGAGGAGATTATTGAAAAGATGGGTTATGAAGGAGTATTCCCACCCACAATAAAGAAGTTGTTACCACCATACTGGCGTTTCCTTGCTCGCTCATTCGTGATTTTCATCTCCGAGAGAAAATAAGGGGCTGATGAGATTTCCTTACTAAATACTGGTGCTATTGCTGCTCTTGCTATGGATCTTGAATTTAACTTTTCAAGATTTGTATTGAACGAAATGAAGAGCAATTTAGAGGGAAATAGGAGGGATAAGTTCTTGATGTATCCAAGATTTCTCCAAATGATCCTTGACAACAAATATCCAGACTTGGAAAGAAGTGGTGAGACTTTGGATTTAAAATCTCTGGGGGTGAACACTTTTGGTCTTATGAAGCAAAATCAAAAGGCAAAGTTTGTGTTTCAAGGAAAGTAACCTCTGCAAAAAATTGGGCAATTTGCAGAGATCAATGAAGCATCCGAGTCAGAAAATTCCTCAGATAATGTCACTCTCTCTGACCATGAAGATGATGAAGATGATGTGATTACAACATCTAAACATGAAGAAGACCATGTTTCTCAGGTTGCTATTGTTGCCAAGGAACATGTACAAATGACTGATGTGGAGGTGGATGATGATGATGCAAGTGATGATGATGAGGATGAAGATGTGATGAATCTGGGGGGCTGCTATGCTTGGCCTTGATGATGACAACTTAAACTTTGACTTCGAGCAGGATAATGATTTTAGGCTAAGTGTTGAGGAACTTAATATGTTCTTTGGCAATGTTCATGATGTTGCACAAACTGCAACGGAGACAGAGGGAGTTCGCAATGTTCTCAAAGTGACTCCTCCCACTTCTGATCAGACGGCCGACACTTCAACGAATTTTGATTGAACTAGAAGGATTCCTCCCCTTTCAGTTGCTACTCCAGCCTCTTTGCCATCTAAAAATGATCTTATTTTGACACTAGCCTCCCAACCTCCAATCAAAAGGAGAAGAGCCGATCTGAGGCCGGGAGTGCTGATAAGGGAACAAACTCCGCTAATCCAACAATCCACTGCTACTGCTGCACCAACCCAACCGACCCATGAAGAAAATCAAGTTGTGAAAGAAGGTCCAAGTGTTGCTCGATCTTCTCATGAAGCCGGGAGCTCTTCAGCTCCTGGGGGATCCTCTCCACCACTACCTGCGCATGATGCTGCCTCCGAGAGGCTTGCCAGGTTTTTGGCACAACAAGATTCAGACCCTTCACCCCGAGGCAAAGGGATATTTATTGGTGAAGGAAGTTCAGAGGAAGCGGACCCATCGATTTCAGAACATAGAGCAGAGATTGGAATATAAAATCAGAAGTTTATGGAGAAGGACGTTTTGATTGGAAATCTCGACATTCGAGTTTCCGAGCTTGAGGAAGAAAATTTGCAAAAATCTAAACAAATCTCTGATCTACATCTCAACCTTGGAGCCATGACCGTTGGTTACTTCGAGCTGAAGAAAAAATTGATAGAAGAATTTGGTGACAAATTCAAAACAGCTGTCGAAGAACCAAGTGCAATCGAGACCTCTTAAAGTGCCCCTTCCAATTCATCTCCACTAGATCCACTTGATAATTCTCCACCAGCCAGAACCACAAGAATTGTTGATCGCTTTGAGACCGAACCTGTCCAAGCTCATCCAAGGATAACTCTGAAGCAAGGTCCAAGACTAGTTACTGCTCAACGAAAGGGAGGTTTGTTCTTCATGAAAAACTCCGACAAAAATGTTCGTGGAGATCAACCTCAACCGAATGTAACTAAGATTCAAAAGAAGCGATTCAGAGACAAATATGGTGACCGATCAGGAATTCTTATGTGGGGTTTTCATGAAAGATTAAATTGATGGCTGATGAAGAGAAAGAGCGGAAATGTGGAATATTACGAGCACAAGAATGATTTTTCCTCTTGGACGAAGGTGGACCTCACTGATCTTTCTAAAGCTCCATTCTCCAACCCAACCAATGAGCCTCGCGGAACTGATTTCAAACTTTTCTTGGAGAATCAAGTTAAGAGGAAATTTGATGGGATGAGAATTGTCGAATCCTTCGTGAAGAGTGTCAAAGGTCTTCTTGAGCCTAAGACCAATAAGACCGTCAAGTATGTGATGTGGCCTGCTACTAAACAGATGACACAAATTCCTATTGCAAAGAATTTTTGTGATAGATCACTTAACAATATGGAATACTAGGTTTATGATGAGGCCACATCCTCCATTGTCATCGAATTTCCAGATGGTGTCTTTCGCATCGTTGATCAGAAGGATTTGTTGCAGTTTGGTGAATGGGATATTCACACCTTGGCTCGCCATCAAATTATATGCAAGCATGAGATCTTTGAAGTTGCTGCGAAAGAATTTACAAGCCTGATTGCGGATATTATTAAGAAGAAGATGTGGTCGGGTGCGATGGGAAGGTCTGATGTGCTCATCGTAGAAAAAGACTGAACTTATGCTAGCCTCAAACGAAAGGGGAGACTGTTAGGTCATATTTTGTTGGTTTCAGCTTGGCATCCATCTGTATAGGTCTTATTAGTGTTTTTAAGGGTATTTAGAGTGTTTACGGTTGGGTGAACCGTAAACTGTTGGGTTTTGAGCATTCTAACACTCCTATGGTATACACGCAACCCTATAAACCTTGGATCTATGTTTTCTCTATTATACATGCAAATATTAACTATTCCAAGGTTTCATCCTAACTAGCATATTATGAAGCACCTATACTACAAAGTTCTAGTTAGATGACATACCTTTTGATGTAGCTTGATTTCTTAGAGCTTTAAGAGCTTAGCCCCAATAGTGTGGAAGCCTCAAATGGAATCACAAATCACCAAAACACCTTGGAAGAACTTGAGAGAATATGTATGCACACTAAAATCGGCCCACTCTGATTTTCACACACTTGTGCCAATTTTGTGAGCCAAGGACCCCTTTATATATTATTGAGGATTAGGGTTACATCCATGTAAACCCTAATACCCATGAGCTTTCATTTACATAGGATCCATGGGTTAAAATGTCACACCCCAAAACCGAGAACGGCGGAATACGTTCTGGTGTGGAGGACGTCATGTACAGTATCATGACAATGCATAATAGTAAAGACAAGCAACAACATCCATTGCATTAATATAATAATTGTAATACAAACGTGTTCTGTACAGTTTGTTAGACACCAAAGTATAATCAAAATAAAGAGGAGTCTTGTATGTGCTCCATCTTCTCAAAAGCTGCATATGCACCTGTCTACTGATGACCTGAGAATACAAGTTATTTTGAAAGCGAGTATCAGCATAAAGCTGGTGAGTTCATGAGTATTTAGTGTCATTGCTTGTATAAAAATGATTACAACCATGTAGTATAATATTTGATCTCAATGTTGGAAAATAGTATGCTCCCTAGGAAAACCCTATGTTTTCCAGTAAAAGTGGTCTTCTACCAAGACCCGGTTGTATGTATGTTTGAACCTTTGAAAATGTAAAAGTTTTCCCAGAGAAACTATTAGTAGGAAAATATAGTTTTAGACTTCATTCATGTAAAGTAATTGGGAAAATAGTGTTTTACCCCAACAGCATCACTGCTAGCTAATGAAATGAAAATGCAGACTCCAGGTAGTATTAAATATATAATACACCTCGGGGAGTCTGTTTTGCCTTTAATTCTTAATGTATTAATTAAAGGTCGAAATGTGAACTTGTATGTAACCATGCTGATTGACGATCGAATCCCTGATGACCCTCCGAGTCATCTGTAGAAATGTGACATTTTGTCACCCCTGGGCCTAGTCGGCTCGGACTGTAGCTAGCAGTCGGGATGTGGGAGTGTCTGTCCCGTATAGATCTATACACATAATGCCCGGTCTCTCTCCAGGAGACTCTGGTTACACGGTGATAGCATAGTGAAGTGTCGTATCGAGAGATAGTATGCCACATTCTATTGTAGTATGTTCTCTTTGTATAATATATAATGTACTTTCTGGTATAGTGTATAGAGTGTTCTCTTGTATAGTATATAGTATTCTCTTTTTATAGTGTTTAACATGTATTGACTCATAACTGTTACGACTCTGGTAGGTACCATTGTAATAGTATACACGAGTAGTAATCCTTAACTATACCTATTATAGTTAAATAGTAAGGTTGGTTGCATACCTTTGATACACAAAGGTATTGAACTGAAGTGAAGACTTTAATATTCAACCCGAGTATATATAATATATAACTAAGAATTCAACGATAGTCGGACAGATAACAATATACCCTAAGTCCACAATCAAACAAGAACAGGAAGTAAGGTGAGCTATCAGTCCTAAGTCCTTCAAGTCTTACTTATATAAATATATTGGTGTAGATATGGTTTGGGAACAGAAGGAGTTTAAAAGAGTTTAGAAATATTTTTATAACAATTTAACATGAAAATGAGTTTGATAAACACTTAAAGCAGTTTTATTGGTAAAGCAGTTAAAAGTATAAAAATCCTTTTGGTTGCAATTTATAAATCACATGTGATTGATACTATAACTTGATTGATTCAACTTGTATTCCCCCCCCCCATAAAAGCATTTAAAAACATTTAAAAGGTTGATTAAGGGGTATGAACTCACCTGCAATGAGTGAAGTGGATGGAAGTGTCGGGTAGGATGCTAGGTGTCAAGTGAGGACTTGAACACACACACACACGGATCCTATGTAACATGTAGTGATACATAAATGTATATAATTTGTTATTTAATCACTAATTAGGTAAGTAAAGACACTCTAATGCATGAAGACACTTTGTTTCAAGTGCAAGGAGTGCTAAAGGTTGCATCTAAGGAGTGTATGGCCTCACTATGGAGTTTACACTTCAATTGGTTACACTTAAGTGTGTTTACGGTTTCTGGACCATTGTCCCCATGAGTTTACGGACGTAAACTCATGGTAATGGTGCCATTGGGTGTTCAAAGGTCTTAAACTACTCAAGGAATTATGCTAGACTCGAATCCATGGCTTAGGAAGTGATTGGGGCTAGAAATGGACACTTCTTGGAGTTTACGGTCCTTGGACCACTCCCTTGGGAGTTTACGGCCGTAAACACATGAGTTTATGGTCGTAAACTCATGTTGGTTCATTTCTCTTGTGTTTTGGTGGTTCTAGGCTATGCATGTAAGGTTCTAGTCACTTACACAAGCATAGGAAGGTTTTTAAGGCACTTAGACATTCTTAGAAGGTGTTTACGGTTTTGGGAGGCCTTCCCAAAACATAAACTCATGTTTGTCTCATCCTTACACGTTTTTGGGGTTCCTAGTTCATGCATGTAAGTCCTTAGTGCATTACTCAAGCATTGGAAGGAGTTTGGGGCTTCAAAACCCTTCTTTGGGGTGTTTATGGTTTTGGAATGTTCCAAAACCATAAACCCATGTTCTTGGGGGGTTTTGGGTGTTTACTCCATGAATACTAAGCCAATAACTAGTTAGATGAAGTATACTTACTTATAGGAAGCTTGTAGAGGTGATCTAGGACCCAAAAACGCAAATGTGTTCTTGGTGTTCTTGAAGATTTGAAGATTCTTTGAAGATCTAAGTAAAAATCGGAATCCTTTGGATGAGAAGGTGTAGAAACACTAGATTAAGTGTTGTTTGAAAGGATCTAGGAAGAAAACATACATTTTTGGGCGGATTTGGAAGAAGAAGATGATGATACTTGAGAGAAAAACCTGTGTTCTTGAGTGGAAGGTGGTGAAAAGTGAGGACAAGGGGTAAACTCATGTTGTATGCATGAGTTCTTGGAGAGAAGGGTGTTTACGGCCCAAACACCCCATGTTTGGTCGTGAACACCTAGTTAAGGTGTCGGGTTGTCCGGTTTATTACACGTCACTAATTACGTCACTTCCAATTAATAAATTGTTTGATGAAAAATAAAATAAAACACCAAACGGGTTTAAGTCCGGCCAAAATGCATTTGAAATGTTTTTGAATCTTATTATCTGACGTATTTAACCGTGGAAATTATACAAAGAAAATTTCGGGTTGTCACATCATCCCCCCGTTAGAGGAAATTTCGTCCCGAAATTTAGGATTCAAGCAGCTAAGTTATTACAGCACAACTAAGCAAAGAGATGAGGATATTTAAGTTTCATTTGATCCTCACGCTCCCAAGTGAACTCCGGTCCTCGCTTGGCGTTCCAGCGAACCTTCACAATTGGGATGCGGCTTTGTTTTGTTCGTTTGACTTCTCGGTCCATAATCTCTATAGGTTCTTCCACGAAGTTGAGGCTCTCGTTGATCTCGATCTCGTCGAGTGGGATTACAAGAGTCTCGTCGGATAGACACTTTTTCAAGTTCGAGACGTGGACGATAGGATGTACATTACTAAGTTCGTGGGGTAGGTTGAGTTTGTAAGCTACGGGGCCAATTCTAGCGAGAATCTCAAAAGGCCCTATGTATCTTGGATTCAGCTTTCCACGCTTTCCGAAGCGTATCAAGCCTTTCCAGGGTGAGACTTTCAAAAGGACCCGGTCTCCCACCTGGAATTCCAAAGGTTTCCTTGGTTTGTCTGCGTAGCTTTTCTGTCGGTCTCTGGAGGCTTTCAATCATTCACGGATCTGAACAATCTTCTCCGTTGTTTCCCGAATGATCTCTGGACCGGTGAGAGTGCTTTTAGAAACTCGTCCTTTAGCTAATTGAGTGTCACCCACCTCAGCCCAGCACAGAGGGGACCTGCACTTTCGGCCGTAGAGGGCTTCGAATGGAGCAGCTTTGATGCTCGTGTGATAACTGTTGTTGTAGGAAAATTCGACGAGGGGTAAGTCGGTATCCCAAGCCTTACCAAAGTCGATCACACAGGCTCGCAGCATATCTTCGACGAGGGGTAAGGATGGTAGGCTGTACTCATGTCCAGCCTCGTTCCCAGGGAGCTTTGTAGGGACTGCCAGAACCTCGAAGTGAATTTCCTATCCCTATCGGAGATAATAGATATAGGAACACCATGCAGCCGTACGATCTCCCTGATGTATGTTCTTGTGAGTTTCTCCATCTTGTCAGTTTTTTTTGATGGGTAGGAAGTGTGCGGACTTGGTCAATCTATCGACGATGACCCATATGGTATCAAGCCCACCCGTTGCCTTGGGTAGCTTGGTTATGAAGTCCATAGTGATCCGCTCCCACTTCCATTCAGGTATCTCCGGTTGTTGGAGTAGACCTGATGGTTTCTGGTATTCGACCTTGACCTTGGCGCAAGTAAGGCATTTACTTACGAAGGTAGCGATCTCCGCTTTCATATTAGGCCACCAGTATAATTTCTTGAGATCCAGATACATTTTATCTGAACCCGGGTGGACGGAATATCGAGTGTTGTGCGCCTCCTTCATGACCAAGTCTCTGAAGCCACCGTGTCTCGGGGTCCAGATCCGGTCCATGAGATATAAGGTTCCGTTACCCTTGACCTGTAGGTTCTTATCCATTCCTCGCAGGGATTCTCCTGCTATATTTTCAGGTTTCAAGGCTTCGAACTGAGCCTCATTTATTTGTGCGGAGAGACGCGAATGGATAGTCATTGTTAATGACTTGACTCTTCGACCAGAATAATCTTTCCAACTTAGGGCGTCTGCTACTACGTTGGCTTTACCCGGATGATAACGAATTTCACATTCGTAGTCATTAAGTAGCTCAACCCACCGTCGTTGTCTCATGTTGAGTTCTTTCTGGTTGAAGATGTGTTGGAGGCTTTTATGGTCGGTATAGATGATGCTCTTCGTACCATACAGATAGTGTCTCCAGATCTTTAGGGCGAACACAACCGCTCCTAGTTCGAGGTCGTGCGTGGTGTAGTTGACCTCGTGTGTCTTCAGCTGTCTTGAGGCGTAGGCGATGACTTTACCTCGTTGCATCAGAACACAGCCGAGCCCCTGATTGGATGCATCACAATATACTACGAAGTCTTCTATCCCTTCGGGGAGGGACAGTATCGGTGCGGTGCACAAGGCTCGTTTTAGGGTTTGGAATGACTTCTCTTGTTTCTCTACCCAGTCAAAGGCCACGCCTTTCTGGGTCAATGTCGTAAGAGGCTTCGCAATCCGAGAGAAATTTTGAATGAACCTTCTGTAGTAGCCAGCGAGGCCTAGAAATTGGTGAATTTCTGTAGGCGTCTTCGGTGTTGACCAGTTCTCAATAGCGTTAACCTTGGATGGGTCCACGTGGATTCCTTCTTCGCTAACCACGTGTCCTAAGAATTCGACTCTTCGGATCCAAAATTCGCACTTAGAGAACTTTGTGTAAAGCTTCTCCGATCGTAGGGTTTCCAGGACCTGTCGCAGATGATCGCTATGCTCTTCCTTACTTCTAGAGTAGATAAGTATATCATCAATGAAGACGATGACGAACTGATCCAAGTAAGGACGGCATACTCTATTCATCAAGTCCATGAAGACTGCGGGCGCATTGGTTAGTCCGAACGGCATCACTACGAACTCGTAGTGTCCGTAGCTTGTTCGGAAGGCTGTTTTCAGAACATCCTGCTCGAGCACTCGTAACTGATGATACCCGGACTATAGATCAATCTTAGAAAAGTAGCTCGCCCCTTGCAGTTGGTCAAATAAATCGTCTATGCGAGGAAGAGGGTAACGATTCTTGTCCGTCAGTTTGTTGAGTTCCCTATAATCGATGCACATACGGAACGATCTGTCTTTCTTCTTCACGAACAAGACTGGTGCTCCCCAGGGTGAGAAGCTTGGTCTTATAAAGCCCTTGCTGAGCAGTTCGTTAAGTTGACCGGACAGTTCTTGCATCTCAGCAGGCGCTAGGCGATAAGGCGATTTTGCTACGTGGGTATCTTCGGGGAGTAAGTCGATTCGGAACTCGACCTGACGTTGCGGAGGTAAACCTGGTAGCTCTTCTGGAAAGACGTCGGGAAAATTACGTACTACGGGGAAGTCTTTTAGGTCTTTCGTTTTATGGCTCGTGTCGACGACGTGTGCATGGAATGCACGATATTCCTTACGCAGGTACTTCTGAGCTTGAATACTAGAGATGATACGAAGACTCGTACTGGGTTTGTCTCCGTAGATCATTAAGGTTTCGTTATTGGGTAGGTTTAGACAGATGGCTTTGTCAAAACACAGGATATCGGTACGGTGGAGACTCAGCCAGTCCATGCCTATGATGACATCGAAACTCTTGATCGCTACCGGTATGAGGTCGATAGGAAACGAATGATTATCTAACGTGAGTGTACAACCTATGTAGATTTCGTTAGAACTCTCTGTCTTTCCGTTAGCCATTTCTACGACGAAGGTTTCTTTTAGTGGTTGCGGTGATTGTTTAAGTAAATGTTTGAATTTTTGGTTAACGAAGCTCCTTTCAGCCCCACTATCGAATATGATACAAGCATAAGAGTTATCAAGAAGGAACGTACCCGTGACTACGGTGGGGTCTTCCACTGCTTCATTGTGGCCAATGGCAAGTAGTCTGCCAGTTCCTCCTGCGTTCCCAGCCTTCTGACAGTTTCTTTTGAAATGCCCTACTTCGCCACAGCCGTAACAGGCCTGGCTTGCTCCCGAACTGGGGATTTGGGAAATAGGTTTGGGTGGTGTTCTGCAAAACCAGACGGTATGGCCCTTCCGGTCGCAATTGGTGCAGTGCATCTCACGGTAGGGCCCGTTATGATGGAAAGAGCACTTATCGCACTTGGGTAGATTCCCCGCATATGTTTTGGCGGGCACAGGGGCAGTAGGAGTAGTGGCAGCGTGGACAGCCACTGTTTGTTGGTTATTGGAAGAGGATTTGGCTGATTTTCCTTTCTTTCGATCCCACCGCTTTCTTTTGTTGTTGGAGGTGTGGGTTGGGGCAGAAGTGGTGGTTCTAGTAGCTGATGGAGTGGAGGGAACTTCATGATCAATCAACCTTTGGGCCAATTCCTTGGCACTTTCGAAGGTCGCAGGTTTTGATGATAGAACGTTCCCTCGATATGGGGGTACTAGACCCCAGATGTATCGCTCGATCTTTTTGCTTTCGGTGGGCACCATGTTAGGGCATAGAGCCACCAAGTCGCAGTACCTGGCCGTATAGGATACGATGTCGGAACCCTGCATTTTGAGGTTCCAGAGTTCCTACTCAAGTTTTAGAATTTCGCCCCTCGGGCAGTACTCCCTCGTCATGAGGTCCTTCAGTGTGTCCCAGCCCATGGCGTTGGCTGCGACCAGGGAGAGTGATTTGACATGGCCATTCCACCACGTCAAGGCCCTTTGGGTGAAGGTGCAAGCAGCAAATTTTATCTTGCTTCCTTCGGGGCATGAGCACATTTCGAAGATCGCTTCGGTTCTCTCAATCCATTGGGACAGTGCAAGGATCCCTCCGGTTCCATTGAAGTAAGTAGGTTTGCAGCTGATGAAATCCTTATAGGTGCACTCTCGTGCACGTGGGTGGATTTCACCATGGCTGGAGTTTGTGCCAGTTCCTGTTCCATTAACACCACCAGAGTTGACTTGCGCCAGCGCGGCGGTCACAGCTGCAGTCACAGCTGCTTGAAACATCACCGAGTCGAACTGCGGTGGGGGAGGTGGTGTTTGATCCACAGGTGTGCGTCTGGTCGGACGCTTGCGAGGAGGCATCTTTTACTGAAGAATTTTAAAAGATGATGACAACAGTGAGAACCAATTGTAAGTATGATGAGAGTGTCTCATGGAATAAATCGCCATAGTCCAACAATTAGATAGATGCATATCAATAGAGTAAGAAAACACAAGGGCATGAACTTCCAAATAGATTTAGACAACTGCCAATATTACTGGTATTACTGATGTAAAAATAAGTTCAGGAAAAACGACCTAACAATTGGTCTTACATCAAACCATAAGGAGAATGTTGACAGTTTAGAGGGCTGGTTATAGTACTTTCAAAGCCAGGAATGTTTTACAGACAGGTGAGACGGAGGTATTGAAGAGGAAGGCTATTCTTCTTAGGAAGAGAGAGGATGAGTAGATAATCTTCTGCTGGCGACGGGCACCCCTCTCTGGGTTACCCTTGAATCAGCCATTGTATCTATGCGAGAATGGAGAGAAGATAGTTAGTAGACGCACTAATCCTAAGATACTTATAAGATGATCGTTATTAGTCGACCCAATACTTGCATAATGCATACCAATTACATGTAATCGATACAGGATAGACCTTCGAATAAGTGACCCTAACTCTAAATCCACAACCAAACAAGGAACAGGAAGTAAAGCAAAGATCACAGATTCTAAGTCTATAGCGTCTTAGTCACATGTAACTGTAGTGTATCCACTTAGCAACTATTTCCCTACTAGTAACGACCTTTTTAGTTCTCACATATGTAAATTACAGGAAATGCAGAATACTCCTATAGTATTCTTGTTCAAATGTTCTTGTAGTAGTGTTGGTAAGTTTTTAGACTTGTTGCAACACCACAACCACTCTTAGGCACAGGCTAGTCACTCCTAGGTAAATGTAGTTGATCAGGCTACATCCTCCCAGATTTGACTATATGTCTCTAAGCCTAATTGTGTTGTTCAACAATCTTAATACTTTTGTTCTGTTCTAGTATGATACTGACCCTTAGTGTGAATGGATGTATATATATACTTAGTTAAATATTTCCTTATTTAATAGTATATATTCTTGCTCAGAGTGTTTTAATCCCGATGTGTTTATAGTTCGTATATCTTTTATGGGTTGATATACTTGATTCACTATAAACAATGCTCTGATACCAATCTGTCACACCCCAAAACAGAGAACGGAGGAATACGTTTTGGGGTGGAGGACGTCATGTACAGTATCATAACAATGCATAATAGTAAAGACAAGCAACAACATCCATTGCATTAATATAACAATTGTAATACAAGCGTGTTATGTACAGTTTGTTAGACACCAAAGTATAATCAAAATAAAGAGGAGTCTTGTATGTGCTCCATCTTCTCAAAAGCTGCATCTGCACCTGTCTACTGATGACCTGAGAATACAAGTTATTTTGAAAGCGAGTATCAGCATAAAGCTGGTGAGTTCATGAGTATTTAGTGTCATTGCTTGTATAAAAATGATTACAACCATGTAGTATAATATTTGATCTCAATGTTGGAAAATAGTATGCTCCCTAGGAAAACCCTATGTTTTCCAGTAAAAGTGGTCTTCTACCAAGACCCGGTTGTATGTATGTTTGAACCTTTGAAAATGTAAAAGTTTTCCCAGAGAAACTATTAGTAGGAAAATATAGTTTTCGAATTCATTCATGTAAAGTAATTGGGAAAATAGTGTTTTACCCCAGCAGCATCACTGCCAGCTAATGAAATGAAAATGCAGACTCCAGGTAGTATTAAATGTATAATACACCTCGGGGAGTCTGTTTTGCCTTTAATTCTTAATGTATTAATTAAAGGTCGAAATGTGAACTTGTATGTAACCATGATGATTGACGATCGAATCCCTGATGACCCTCCGAGTCATCTGTAGAAATGTGACATTTTGTCACCCCTGGGCCTAGTCGGCTCGGACTGTAGCTAGCAGTCGGGATGTAGGAGTGTCTGTCCCGTATAGATCTATACACATAATGCCTACTCTCTCTCCAGGAGACTCTGGTTACACGGTGATAGCACAGTGAAGTGTCGTATCGAGAGATAGTATGCCACATTCTGTTGTACTATGTTCTCTTTGTATAATGTATAATGTACTTTCTGGTATAGTGTATAGAGTGTTCTCTTGTATAGTATATAGTATTCTCTTTTTATAGTGTTTAACATGTATTGACTCATAACTGTTAGGACTCTAGTAGGTACCATTGTAATAGTATACACGAGTAGTAATCCTTAACTATACCTATTATAGTTAAATAGTAAGGTTGGTTGCATGCCTTTGATACACAAAGGTATTGAACTGAAGTGAAGACTTTAATATTCAACCCGAATATATATAATATATAACTAAGAATTCAACGACACTCGGACAGATAACAATATACCCTAAGTCCACAATCAAACAAGAACAGGAAGTAAGGTGAGCTATCAGTCCTAAGTCCTTCAAGTCTTACTTATATAAATATATTGGTGTAGATATGGTTTGGGAACAGAAGGAGTTTAAAAGAGTTTAGAAATATTTTTATAACAATTTAACATGAAAATGAGTTTGATAAACACTTAAAGCAGTTTTATTGGTAAAGCAGTTAAAAGTATAAACATCCTTTTGGTTGCAAGTTATAAATCACATGTGATTGATACTATAACTTGATTGATTCAACTTGTATTCCCCCCCCCATAAAAGCATTTAAAAACATTTAAAAGGTTAATTAAGGGGTATGAACTCACCTGCAATGAGTGAAGTGGATGGAAGTGTCAGGTAGGATGCTAGGTGTCAAGTGAGGACTTGAACACACACACGTATCCTATGTAACATGTAGTGATACATGAATGTATCTAATTAGTTATTTAATCACTAATTAGGTAAGTAAAGACACTCTAATGCATGAAGACACTTTGTTTCAAGTGCAAGGAGTGCTAAAGGTTGCATCTAAGGAGTGTATGGCCTCACTATGGAGTTTACACTTCAATTGGTTACACTTAAGTGTGTTTACGGTTTCTGGACCATTGTCCCCATGAGTTTACGGCCGTAAACTCATGGTAATGGTGTCATTGGGTGTTTCAAATGTCTTAAACTACTCAAGGAATTATGCTAGACTCGAATCCATGGCTTAGGAAGTGATTGGGGCGAGAAATGGACACTTCTTGGAGTTTACGGTCCTTGGACCACTCCCTTGGGAGTTTACGGCCGTAAACACATGAGTTTACGGTCGTAAACTCATGTTGGTTCATTTCTCTTGTGTTTTGGTGGTTCTAGGCTATGTATGTAAGGTTCTAGTCACTTACACAAGCATAGGAAGGTTTTTAAGGCACTTAGACATTCTTAGAAGGTGTTTACGGTTTTGGGAGGCCTTCCCAAACCGTAAACTCATGTTTGTCTCATCCTTACACGTTTTTGGGGTTCCTAGTACATGCATGTAAGTCCTTAGTGCATTACTCAAGCATTGGAAGGAGTTTGGGGCTTCAAAACCCTTCTTTGGGGTGTTTATGGTTTTGGAATGTTCCAAAACCATAAACCCATGTTCTTGGGGGTTTTGGGTGTTTACTCCATGAATACTAAGCCAATAACTAATTAGATGAAGTATACTTACTTATAGGAAGCTTGTAGAGGTGATTTAGGACCCAAAAACGCAAATGTGTTCTTGGTGTTCTTGAAGATTTGAAGATTCTTTGAAGATCTAAGTAAAAATCGGAATCCTTTGCATGAGAAGGTGTACAAACACTAGATTAAGTGTTGTTTGAAAGGATCTAGGAAGAAAACTTACATTTTTGGGCGGATTTGGAAGAAGAAGATGATGATACTTGAGAGAAAAACCTGTGTTCTTGAGTGGAAGGTGGTGAAAAGTGAGGACAAGGGGTAAACTCATGTTGTATGCATGAGTTCTTGGAGAGAAGGGTGTTTACAGCCCAAACACCCCATGTTTGGCCGTGAACACCTAGTTAAGGTGTCGGGTTGTCCGGTTTATTACACGTCACTAATTACGTCACTTCCAATTAATAAATTGTTTGATGAAAAATAAAATAAAACACCAAACGGGTTTAAGTCCGGCCAAAATGCATTTGAAATGTTTTTGAATATTATTATTTGACGTATTTAACCGTGCAAGTTATACAAAGAAAATTTCGGGTTGTCACATAAAAGCTCCATGGACCATCCATGAAAGCTTAGCCCAACCTAAATGAACTTGGCCCATTCCATATATATAAGAGTCCATATTTAATTAGTTCTTTTTGATCACTTAATTAATTCTAAATTAATTCTTGATCAATACTAATTAAATAATATGATTCCATATTAATATATTAGAAATTATAATATATTAATATAAATCATAAATATACTATTCTCAAAAGACTATCCATATAAATTGTGCCGGTGAAGTGCAACCCAAATGGACCATGCCGGGTCGGGTCAAGTACATACCAAATATAGTTATGGACTTAGACATTAATCCAACAGTCTCCCACTTCGATAAGTCTAACTGGCAATCGTAGCTCTTAAAACCTAACTGGCAATCGTAGCTCTTAAAGCCGATGTCGAACTCTAACCTTGTCAATGACTTGTCCATTAGATAAGGGATTATATATTCCTCCATTCTAGATATCATATGGACTGAGACATGGATTATAATCATTCTCTCTGTCCATTTGTTGTTTCCTGATTTTCGATTTATGATGACTGACTGATTGAACAAATCAAATCAGTCCTGGCTTGGCCAAGCACTCACATGTGTCATCGCTAAATCATCGAGGGGCCTACAGATATCGCTTTTATCCCGAAGGTAAAAGGAATGGATAAACTTCGACTCATATGGCTTGTTCTACTACTTGTTGAATCATACACAAGGGCACGTTTTATAACATCAAGTTACCAAATGCGTTTTCGTGCAATCAATGTATAACTAACTCATAGTAACAACTAATATCTCTAGGTTTGAAGAATATAAGATATTATCGTCTCATGATCACTCGTGATAAAATCCATGAAGTGATTCAAATGAGCGCGGGTTGAATCCAATACTCAGAAGTTATGAGCACTCATGAGTGTTGTAGCACCACTTTGTCAACCAACTTAGACCTCTGCAAACCAACCCATGACAGTCTTGATTCATATCTACTTCCAACATATGACCGACTGTGGATGGTTTGAATAACTTAATCATCCAGGAAGAGCGACTTAGTTATTCTGGAAGTCAAAACACGCAAAGTGAAACACAAGAATAAATGAATCAAATATGGTATCAAATCCTATGACTATAAATAAACACTTTTATTTATCACCATACTGATTACTCATTATTCATTGTTTCGGTTTTATCAACTTTATACTTGAATTAAAAACACTAGTTGTCCCATGCTCCAAGCATGTACACTATGTTTTTCTTAAACAATAGCTTTGCCATACACCAAGTATGCACTCTATGTTTGTCTATGATCCTTACTTTGTGAAATAAACCAATTGAACATAATTTCAATGATTCTAATTTCACACTCCCAAATCCTTATCGAAAAATGTGAGAATTTCAAATTCCTATCATTTATCGAAATCTGTTTAGATTTTAAACTTATATGCACTGACCCTCCTGTAATGAATAAGTACAAAGTCACAAAGACTTGTCAACAGTCATTATAAGGTATTCCAATGGAGATCAACTCCATGGAAACTAAGTCTCATATTCAAAGTACATTACTTTGGACATGCTTCTTGCATTAAGTTTTCTAATCTTACACAGATAACTTCCACCTATGGAGACAACTCCATATTCTCATTTTGACTATCACTTCTGAATAAGAGATGCCTCTTTTCAGAATATGTCAATATGGTCCTTCCAAAATTAGCACTATACTTCCAACTGTCCCTGAGCAACCAATCTTTGGTAAACCTCAGATTGTCCTCGACAATTGCTTAATCATTTTAGCCATATCCAATTCTAGACCTTTTCCCTTCTTAATGCCTCTGGGCATTTGGAAAAATTTAGAAATGACAAATATTATACCACATGCAATCGATCCTGTACCCAAAGCAAATGGTACACGATTCATGATGTCTCACATAAAGACATGATTCTAGACCAGTCTTTTGCTACAATATTTTTATTTGCCATGTTTTCAAAATTTGACTATGAAGAAGGATGTCGTAATAATAATCGAATTTTGAGAACGCAATATATAGAATTTCCTTAAGTTGAACCAATCCAACATGAAATTCATATATATATATATATATATATATATATATATATATATATATATATATATATATATATACTTGACTAAAGATGATTAAGGTATCAATCTAAGCCTTTAGAACTGAAATGAAGTATATCCTCTCCCTTAATTATAGCAAAACAACTTTTTTAATCCCTGCAGCCTCACGAATTGAAACTTTTGTTTTCTATAACTAACATTGCTAACTTGGAACACTAATAATAATTATCATGCTCCCACTAACATGATGATTATTAGCATAACACTTGTGCTCCCACTAGCTTTGACATGTACTCAGAACTTAGCTGGACTTCTAGAAATCAATACTTAATTGACTTTCTTACCAAAGTTCAGATTTCTGATACAAGATGCTTTGATAAAACTTTATCAAAATCATACACCTTTCCTTAGATAGCATGCATGTGTGTCTAAACAATTTCAGAACTATGAAAAGGGATGTCGTAATCATAGTCTCAATTGTTTAGACCTTTTGCCATCTGCTTCAAATCTACTTGGTGGAAGTGTTTCCTCACCATCATTTTCATGAATCAGAGAGAAACCTTATGACCCTTAGATTTTATGGTGTATGTGTTCTTATCCATGTGAATCGTCAAAACCATAATCACAAGACAAGGATAATGACAAATCCAAACTCATATGGACTGAACTTATGCAATCTTAACTTCTTGCCACCTGGCAGTACAGGGCCTGCCATTGCTTCCAAGTTGTTATGCAACCAATTGAGAACTTTCAGAACTCCTATGCAAAGCCAACTTTAACTGGAATGGGCACAGAATATGTCAACACGATATGTTATAAACCTCAAGTCGTGCGCTAGTGAAGAACCTCAGGTTTTATTCTTGATTAGTTCTTGAAATTCTTTTTAGGATCTTTAAGACTCCCACTATCCTCTTGACATATAAGACTATCTTGCCAAATATTCAAGAGATAGTGTGGATTCTTTATCAAGACAAACACTTCACACAATTGGCCTTAGTTGGTCTTTGTTTTATCCAAAACATCACAACTTACCAATTTCAAATGTACAAGAGTAGGACACTTTTACTCTAAGAATTGTTTTGGAACGAAGTATGACTCATCTTCCTGATCTAACCATTTCAACAATTCATGACTCCTCTTCATAGTCATAAGAATGCACTAAGATGACCTTTAGAGGACTAATTGTGATATGATTTCTAAATCATTAAGATGATCACAAACATGATACTAAAGTACTCTCCCATCTTTTCAGATTTGAGAAACTTTTATCTTTCTGCCTAATTTGATTCTTCCTATTCGTTCTGCCATACATTGAGACTTTTCCAATGTTTCAGAATTATACTTAAACTTGTAAGTATAACCATATTTACTAAACTTTAGTAAATCAAATAGTCTTAACGAGCTTTGTGGTGGACATGACCAGTGCGCAAGAATATGTACTCGATCCCTTTAGTCCTTCACTTGACTCACACATCCATGTGAACAAGTAATTAGTCTTGATTTTCCAATGCTTGAAAGTTCTCATTCATCATACTATTCAACTTGCATGATTCCAAGTTTCGGTCCAATTGAAACTTGGGTGATGAGGAACTTTCCTAATTTGGTAAATTTAGACACTACCACAAATGAAAGAATCAAATCCATTTTCCAATATTGCTATCAGTGGAATCATATAAGCAACAATTTTCCACAAATGCCATTGTAAGGATACTTCAAATAAATAAAATTAAACAATTTTTCTTTTATTTTAAAACTTTACGGAAAAACGTATCCTTACAATCCACATGGAAAATTGTTTTAATCTATTCCTTAGCAATATATCATAACTTCTTAAGCAACTGCTCAAAATTCTGATGCGATCGAAATCCACCTTCGCGATCAGAATCAGCATATACTTCCTTTAAGATTTCTCTCTATTCTTTGATTCTTAAAACATCAACATGTGACCCAGTCACATCATGTAATGATGATCTCAGAATAGACTTAACAGAGTTAGATAATGGACTCTACCTGATGTAGAGTCAAACTTATTGACTTTAGCATCCTTAGGTAAATTTGGCAGCTTTGCAATCAACGCCCCTTCCTTTGGCAAAATAAACATATGTACCCTTTGGTAATGGGACTATCTCAGACTTAGCCTTTCTCTTTTCCCATTTGGTCAACCGGGTTGACTATGGCCAATCCCTTTCCATTGGGAAGGGAATGCTTTTTCTGGATTTCCAGTGTCACCATTGTCACTGTCCATAAAGTTTTTGGGAAGTTGATCTTCTAATCAAATTTGCTTTACTATCGTTCCAAATCATTGCTGATTCAGCAGCACCAAGCAAATAGATATGATCATTAAGGTTCATGTCATAGTATGTTTAATAGTAGTCCCAAAGGAACTCACTATGTGACTTAGAAAGTGATTGAACATCCAACTTTCTCAAGACTTTGACACCCAACTCTCCCGGCTTGTCAATATGTGACTTCATCTCTAAGATGTGATCACACATAGACCTTGCTTGACATTAGGGCTTGAGTGACCTTGAACTTGTGGGTTAGGGAGAATAATTGGTGGAGGTGGAGGAAGAGAAGTATGACTTCCATGAGCCAAACTCGGGAAGTCATATTCATTAGGAAAGCTTGGTTTGGGAAGATCATTGTTGTCTAAACCAGACATCAACAATGGGAGAAATTCACGTAAAGTTGATTTAAGTCCTTAATATAACACCCAATATGATATATTAAGGCTAAGACCCAACAAACTATTTTATAACTTGGAAGAGGGATGCCTTAATCCAAGCTATAAAATATTTGAAGGTAGGTGAATGACGATTCACCAATTTCCACCAAGATAAACGAAATGTATTATTAGGTTTTAATTGGTTTTGAAACTCCTAGATTCTTTTGAGATTCATTGAACTTTTCAATGGCATGTTTCAATCTCGAGTGTGCCCTTCAGGTTTTGTGACTGGGATGCCGAGGATCACAAAACAAGGTGTGAAGTAACCATGCAAATATACTTGGTACCCTTAATATTTAACCCTCAATCGATGTGCCGGTTAACCACACACGCTCCAACGATACTATGATAAACATTAAGTTACCCTTTTCCTACCTTGTTAAGTCCAGGTTAGTGTGCCGGTTAACCACACACGCTCCACTAACAGCTTAAACAAAGTGCAAAGTGTAATTTCATGGATTAGCACCTTATTCACATTTTCCTAAATAACTAAGATTGGGAATTTATAAGTGTTTAGTTACTTAGTATTTATCATTATACTTATAATGAAGGGAGAATTATAGTCCTTATCCTACCTGTTCGGCTAACGACCCTCCACCGGTCAAGGAAGCAGTGATTGAGAGTGGACACCCATTAAACTGACATTTTATAGGCAGTAACCTTATACCCCCCTTATAGACCGGCTTCGTGAATGAGGCCTACTAATGGTAAGACGACTTGCTCTTATACATATAGTATATTAAACTTTTAATATTATAATAGTATAAGTGTTGAATTTTAAACTTTTAAAATTCTAAGGTCTAGTTTGGAATTAAAATATACATGGGGGGTAACTTTACAAATTCCAAAACTTGAGGACAAGTTTTGAAACCTTTCAAAACTCTTGGATTTTTCATAACTTATGAGTTTAATTAAGGTTTAATGAAAAAAAAAATTCAAGTTCCATAACTTGAGGACAAGTTATGGAAGACATTAAATCATTTAATGATGACATTAAAAATAGTGACTCTTCTATTTTCATAACCTATGAGACTTAATGACACTTTAAAAAGAAAAACTCTTCACTTTCCATAACTTGAGGACAAGTTATGGAGTTCATAAAAACCATTAAGATCAAATATTCCAATTAACACAATAATCAAATAATTTTTCTATGATCTAGATTAAACTCATAAGTAAAGATAATTCACATCAACAATTTTCAACAAAATTAGATAATCATATAAACTAATACAAATCTTGAAACTTTGACAATTATCCTTTGAAGACTCTTGGAATTCATAACCTAAAGAGTTAATAAATGAGACATTTCACATCCATAACTTATGGAAGTTTCAAAACTCTTAAGATCATAACTTTAAAAAAAAACTTTTGAGTTCCAAAATTTTATGACAAAATTTGTAACTCCTTAAAACCATTTAGATCAAACTTTTAAAACAAATAAAATAACCATATCATTCTATCTTTTAATAAATTGACCTAATTCAACTCTTGTAGTAAAGTGACTCAAATTTTATAAATAATTAGTTTTTCACAAAATCAAGTAATTATCATAAAATTTGACAAACTTCATGTTTTTTTTTCTTTTTTTTTCCTTCAACTTGAAAAAAAAATACATTTGCATCAAATATAATAGAAAACAATCAGTGTCTCTGATACCACTGTTGGGTTTTGAGTATTCTAACACTCCTACGGTGTACATGCAACCCTATAAACCTTGGATCTATGTTTTCTCTATTATACATGCAAATATTAACTATTCCAAGGTTTCATCCTAACTAGCATATTTTGAAGCACCTATACTACAAAGTTCTAGTTAGATGACATACCTTTTGATGTAGCTTGATGTCTTCAAGCTTTAAGAGCTTAGCCCCAATAGTGTGGAAGCCTCAAATGGAATCACAAATCACCAAAACACCTTGGAAGAACTTGAGAGAATATGTATGCACACTAAAATCGGCCCACTCTTATTTTCACACACTTGTGCCAATTTTGTGAGCCAAGGACCCCTTTATATATTATGGAGGATTAGGGCTACATCCATGTAAACCCTAATACCCATGACCTTTCATTTACATAGGATCCATGGGTTAAAAGCTCCATGGACCATCCATGAAAGCTTAGCCCAACCTAAATGAACTTGGCCCATTCCATATATATAAGAGTCCATATTTAATTAGTTCTTTTTGATCACTTAATTAATTCTAAATTAATTCTTGATCAATACTAATTAAATAATATGATTCCATATTAATATATTAGAACTTATAATATATTAATATAAATCATAAATATACTATTCGCAAAAGACTATCCATATAAATTGTGCCGGTGAAGTGCAACCCAAATGGACCATGCCGGGTTGGGTCAAGTACATAGCAAATATAGTTATGGACTTAGACATTAATCCAACATAAACATGGTGTTTTCGGTTCAGATGGTGTTTGCGGCTGCAAGGCTGTTTGCGGCTGTGAAATGTTTACGGTTCAATGTTTCCTATAAATATGTGTCAGTCTTGTCAGAGTAGTTATCGGTTGTATGTGTATGTTCCATTGTACCTGACGTTTACGGCTCAATACAAATGTGTGCAATTTGGATCACTCTTTCTTCTACTCCTTGTTATACTTATTGATTATAGCTTGTCCTTGTGTTTGATCAGTAGTTGGTTCCAGATTTGGGGACTTACACAAAATCATATTTTTTCCTTTTGAGTGGTCTTGCTAAAATGTTCGAAACCCACGACATTTTTTACCCAACAAGATCCAGGACTATTTTTTTGGAATATGATTTCAGTTTGAATATCCATTCGATACTTTGTTACTTCATATATTTTTCCAACAACATACTTGTCACTGACTACACTGGTCAAACAAGTAATTTTGTTTACATTTCATCATACTTATTTTGAGTTGTGATATGTAACAAAATTCATGCCTACCCACGAAGCGTTTCAAAATATGCCCTTCGATACTCCTCTTTGAGTATTCGATTGTACACAGGAAAACACACAAGCTGTTTGACATCTCTCTTAATGTAGAATGAAGTGATCTTTGCCTGTAATCTTACTACATTTATTTCGATTTTTAATTGACATTATAGATCTAAAAAATATTTATATTGATCTCATCCTAGTTTTGGGCACACATAAGCACACATCGAAATCCTTGAGGTTCTGAGTAATACCAACTCAAGCTGGTGATTTCGAAAAATCTAGCATATGACTTCGCTTCGCAACCCAAAAGCGAAAGAGCCTAGCCTCCATATCGAAGGGTTTGTGACGGTTCTTATCCTATTGGGGCAAGCAAACAGAGTGATTGGTGTGACGTTTTGGTTACCTTACGGTTTTCAAGGAAAAATAACTTATCACTTTTCAGACGTGGCTACTTTTACGGATACTGGTCCTTTTTTCAAGGAAACACATGGCATGCATTTGATGTTTAACCACTTCAAATTCAAATTAGGGTTTACGTATAAAAGAGTTTTGGGTAATCTCATTTCAACTTTACGCAATTAAAATCATGATTTCCCCAAATCTCTTTCCATATACGCACTGTTCTCTCAAACACTCTCAAACCCTAACAATGGTGGCCACGAATGTTCAAGTTGATCCATCTCAAGCAACAGAAGATGTCACTTCTCAACCTCTAATGAAGATTCAAAGTACTAATTATAGGGTTCAACCAGACCTTAGTCAGTATCCTGAGGAACTGAAGATGTTGATCATTGCTCTGAATCATTCAGTGTTGTCCACTGTAATGCCATCTTCTTTTACTGTTCCTATAAGCTGGTTATCCTTGGCATGATCCACTGCAGTGTTCAACATGACGACAAAGGCTGTCACGTTTCAGCTTACTAATGAGAAGAAGTACAAATTGACGAAGAGACAATTTTCCCATATTTTGCAAATTCCTAATGAGAGACCTTTTTATGATGTGACTAATGAACAAATTGTTCATATGTTCAACGAAATTGGTCACCAACGAGTTCTCACCCAGATGAGTGATTTCAAGAAATCCTCATTGCCTTGTATTTGGAATTTTCTATTTGGGATATTCCTTCGATGCTTGACTGGTCGAACTGTTGGGTTGGACATGGCAAAGCTTGAGGTGTACATTATGGTTGTTGGATTGTACTATGATTTACAAGTGGATTATGCAACCCAGTTGTGGCAGGAATTTGGAAATAGCATTGGTCACACTAGTGTTGAAAGTGGGATTTCTTGTTCTCGTTACTGGAGCTTAATCTTGAACTATATGTATGAAAAGGAATGTATTATGGTTCCTGATGATGAATCTAAGGTTGAATTTGCTTCGTATCATCATCCTAAGACGCTGGAGGATGATCCGATTGAATTTCCATCAATTGCAAGGATTCTGAATGCTATGCTTCAAAAAGTACATCCTGCGGACCCAGTCCTTGTTGCTTACCTTCTAACTATTAATCGAAATCTTGAAACTGGTGTTTTGTTACCAAAGAGTATTGGAGGTCCGTCAAAAAAAATCTTCGAAGAAATGTACTCAAGCTAGTCTGTCGAAGCTTGTTACTGACTCTAGACCAAAGAAAGTTAAAAAGGATGGTGTCTCGAAACCTGATCTGGTTCCTATTCAACAGGAGATTGTTAAGCCTGTTCAAGAGGAAACTTTTCAATCAGCAAAGGTGGTTATTCCTTCGAAGTCTGGCGTTCTCAAGCGACTAAAGAAAATGGCTCACAGACCTCGTCATTCTCCAGAAAAGCCTGATGTTGACATATCTAAAAAGTCAACATCTTTTACAAAGAGGATCCATAAGCCTCAACTCAATCGTAAGGGTGTTGCATTTTGTGAGATTCCAGATCGTGTTTCTCGAGCCTCTAAGAAGCGAAGAGCTCAAGATATGGTGAAGAAGATTCAGAAGAAGATAAAGAAGGTTATTGATCCTTTGGACGAGGCAGTTCCAGAATCTGATTTTGATAAATCTCCATCTCCAAGACAAGATGATAATATAGGCTTTCCATCACATTTGAGGGGCTCTCCACGCAAGTCGAATTTCGAGGAAACTGGAGGTCCTGGTGGCAATGTGGAAACATCTCATGTGGACATAACCATCAATCAAGGTGATTCTTCGCAATTATCTGCCCCTGAGCAGACTACCATCATACCACCTGAATTTTCAAATGTTGAATCAGTTTTCGAGAAAGTTCGAACTTCTGGCATCCCTGCGAACATATCTGATATAGACGCAAATGTCAACAAGGGTGAAGGGGTTTTAATAACGAAGCCCAAGGTACTTCTACCATTATTATTTCATCTACTTTCGAAAAATATACCATTGATACCACTACTTCTTTACCACCATCTCATACTCCTATTTCCACTATATTACCGGAATCAACTACTTCACCTACTTTTCACAACATCCTCAATAAAATTTTCACCTCCTTATTTCCATTACAATCTACAGAAGGACCTAAATTAGTTCTAGAGGATGATACTACCGAAGGGGATGATGAAATAGTATCTTTTGTCGATATTCAATTTGATCTAGAAGAAGAGAATATACCAGATCATATGCTCATGTCTGGTAAGCAGTTCAACATTTTAATAGAAAACTCAATTCCTTGTTGCAGCTTCAAGCTGATGTTGGAAATTGAAATAATGTTTCTGGGATTAAAGTGGATGTAATGCTCAAGGCCCACGAGCTTCGTTTGAGAAATTAAATGGATCAACTGGACAGGAACAATGAGTCATGTGTAAAGGCTCAGTCTGCTTCTTTCAATCATGAACTTAAGGAGTTGAAAGCAGTTGTAAAAGAAAGAAACCTTTTTTTTCAAGATGTCAAGAAGGTTCGTGAGGATGTAAACTTGAAGATTGAGGAACTCAGAGCTGATGTGGCGACAGAGGTTGCAACTCTTGATCACAATTATTCATCTCATAACACAAAGGTGGATATCATTGCTGATGCTATTACGAATATGGTTAAGTGGTATAATTCTTTACTTCCCAGGGTTGATAATAACGATGAGGTTGATGTTCAAAGTTTTGGTAAAATTGAAGAGTCATTGGGAAATCTGATGTAATTAGTTTCGAAGCTTGGGTCTTCATCGCCATTGTTCTTCACTCAGGAATCATTATCTCAAAATTTTATTTCTTCGGAGTCTACAATCAAAGTTGAGATGGCTTCGTTGCAGAAAATCATAAATTTGATGCAAATTGATGCCCTTCCTGTTCGAATAGGTGTACATGGGGGAGAAAGAGTGAGTGTTGGAATGGGTTCGAAATCTAAGGGAGGAAGTGGTTCTTCGAAATATAGAGGTGATGCAAAGGTTGTTGGAAAGGTTATGTCAACTCAAATACCCTCTTCGTTACCTAAGACCATTGTTTCAATCTCAACAACAACAACAACAACAAAGCCCTTAACAAAAGGTATTGTGATTAGTTCTGGTGTTGGAGGATCATGTTCGTCTAAACCACATCCTTCATCATAAGAAATGAAAGGGAATGGGAAAAGGGTCTTAACTGAACCTACCGTTCAAGAGAAGAAGGCTGCTTTCGAAAAAGAAATGGAAAGGCAACGACAAATTCAAAGCATTCTTCGTCAAAGATAAAGTGACCCACCTAGTCTGGAGAAGGGTGATCCCACAAAGCACTACTGCTACGAAACCATTGAAGCAAAGGTGTTATATGGGGAAATACACTAAAAACTCTAACTTCAGTCAGTTAGACTTCCCAATTAACGAAATGATGTTCAAGGCTAGTCAATATCAGATTGTTGACAAATTTCAAGATAAAGAAGAATTCATGAGGTTAAAGCTTCGATTTCACGTTGTTCTTGCAAATAAAGAAGAGGAAGTATGGTCTCTAGTGAAGATAGTTAGAGTTCACAACATTTCTATGGATGTGTTATTCACAACATTTCATGTAGTCCGAGCAAACAAGGTCGCATTCGACTTCTCGATTGCAGACTTCCCATTGATGAATTTTCACGATCTTATCAGTGTGGAAAAGATATTGAAGGGAGTTGATGTTTCGAAGCTTCAGTTGACAAAAAAGGAAGACTTCTTAATTGGGTGTGCACACTTAAAGCTATTCATTGACAATTATTTTTATTGTCTTGCAATGGCTGATGTCGATTTAGGTTTATCAGTGGGAAAACAGGTTTTTGTTCATGTATCAATGTTAAAAGGAACAATGAATTTGAAGAATTATGACGATGGTGAAATCTGTTTGAAGCCATTGGGAATAGTGCTTATTGGGAAAAACAAGAATGGAAGAAACACTAAGTATCTTTTCCAAGTTTGTGATGTGGAAAAGTATACAAGTTCTCAATATACTAGTTTGATGGTTGGAATGAACAGCTGCAAGAAAAACAACGAATGTGATAAAGCATAAATTCGAAAGACTGTCAATTGGAATGTTGAGATAAAGAGAGTAATACATCAAGCAGTACAGATGTTGATGGCTTAGGTTGACACTGCTCGCAATACGGGAGAAATTAAGGGTCGAAATTAGTTGTGAGGTGTCAAAGTCTATCTGTGTGAGTCTTAGTGTCGAAGACTAGTTTGTATGTTTTGCATAGGGGCATTGTTAGTTTCGAAACTTTAACGTTTAGTCCCTTATGTATTTTTTGTATGCTTTTATATTCCCTATAAATAGGGAAGGGATACTAGAGTTAGAGTAACTTTCATGAGTCTGAACACTTTACTCTATTTTTCTCTGTATTCTTTAAGAGCATAATCGAGCCAACCAGATCATATTTACACAGTGTGTTCTTAATTCGTTCATTACTCTGATTTCTGTTTTCATACTCGATCATATAACAACTACACTAAGAAAGGGAAGTGGTGGGCGGTATGGCTTAACGGGTTTAGCAGCTTTGTTTTCAAGTGCTCACCACATCGTGGTCACCATTCAATATTTTTTTCTTGACTTGCTTCTCTCCCTTCCTGCTCAACATCCGAGTTATTGCTAATAATAAGAGTCAGATCGGTAACAAGTTTTCCACTTCTTGTTGTAATGGCCTGGATGTGAGCTCCTCTTGGATTTTGTTCGGTGTTTCCTGGAAGTGTGCCCGATAATCTTTCGTTGAATTGCCTTGATAGTTTCCCAATTTGTTGCTCAATTTTTTTGATTAAAGCTTGCTGATTTCTAAGTACTGCTTTGGTATCTTTGTGTCCTTTTTCTAATGTGGCAACAAAACGAGCAAGCATTGCCTCGAAATCTGGTTTCTTTTCGGGGGCCGGTTCCTATTTTTGGTAGAAGCTTCTTCCTTTTTGTTCATATATCTCTTCTTTGTCTTTCTTGTACTCATCATGAGGTAACCACTTCTTTTTCGGCTTTCTCCAGTCTTCGTCATAATGATCACCGCTCGAATAGATAATTTGGGCCTTTCGGTCTCTATTTTCATCAAGATCACAATCTTTGGTTAAATGTGGTCTGTTACAGTTTTCACACCCCACTCATTTTGCATTGATTATTTGATCCATTTTAGTCATCCTTCTATCCATGTTATGCAACATTGCTAAGACTGTCACCATGTCTTGTGAAGCAGAATTCACGATTCCCCTAGTTACATCTTGTCGAGGGTTATCATATATTCTCTTCAATGTTTGGAAACATCCTCAATTAGCGATTACAGCTGGTGCTTTCTTTGGGAGTGGCCCTTGAGAATCAAGGAGTTGCGTAGCTGTTACGTTTACCCCCATCACAAAAGATTGCTACTTCTTGTTGGATGTTTAGATCATTTTGGGGACAGTTTCTAAGCAATCCCTAATAACGCTCCCATGCCTCATACAAAGACTCTCCAACATTTTGATTGAAATTTGCAATGGCCCTCTTCAATTTAGAAACCTTTGAAGGTGGGAAAAATTTTTGTATGAACTCTTCATGCATTTATGCCCATGTTGTTATTGTGCTCGATGGGAGTGCCTTCAGCCAATCCTTTGCTGCACCCTTAAGAGTAACGGGGAGCATTCTTAACAAATTTCTCTTGTGTGGTATGTTTGGTATGTTAAAGCTTGGCGATATCATTGACCTCATCAATGTGCTTGTAGGAGTCTTCGTGGTATTTCCCAAGGAAATGTATGTATTTCAATTAAGAAAGTATGTGTCCTTTTAACTCAAAGCTAGTTGTGTTGGGAATTGTGGTGTAACACCCAGAATCAGAAAGACCAAGAAAAGGAAGGAAAGGCTCTAAGTCAAGAGTCAACTCGTCGAGTCCAGGGAGGAACTCGACGAGTCGAAGCGGGATCCGGGGCATAGAGCAAGTGACCGACTCGGTGAGTCGGCTAGTGGACTCGGCGAGTCTGGTCTGCGCGAGAAAAACCCTAATCCCGGGGGTTGTGCCCTATTTAAAGAACGTTACATCCCTTCCCCAGCCTCTTTACTCCCCTTTTGAGATCCAGAAACCCTAAATCATGAGTGAGAGCCCTTGGAAGCAATTTAGAGCCTAGATAAGTGATTTTGGTGGAAAGCTGCTTGAAGATCAAGAGGCTTGCTGCAAAGGAGTGGTGGAGATCCGGGATCTACTTCAGTTGGAGCATATATTGGAGGTAATAAGCTGTTGCTTTGCCTTTATTGAAAATAGATCTATTTTATGTTTGAGATTTGGGGGCATTTTGGGCATGATTGAGATCTATGTCGAGTTAGAGGTCTATATCTGAGGTTGCTACCTCAGATCTAGACTTGTTATGGTCCAGAAGGTCATAAAGTTTATGTCAATAAGTTATTGGTGAAGCCCCTTTGCTTTAAACCCTAGCCCTAGAGTGTTTTGGGCCTTTAGCTCCCTGGTTTCACGTAAAGTTTGCAACTTTACGTGGATGATAGACTGTAGAAGAGTGGATCTATGGATTGGAGCCCCTGCATGGCTCGAAAAGCCACTATATGGATTGAGAACTGGAGAGACTCGGCGAGTCACATGGGTGTACTCGACGAGTTGTATGAATATGTGCATGCGCTCAGCGAGTTGGAAGAACAATTCGGCTAGTCTGTTGAAGATTGCCTAGGACTCGGCGAGTCTGTTCTTGGACTCGACGAGTCGGGTCGCAGAACACCCCAACCTCTTCTGGTCAAGACGATGATCAGTGAGTTAAGCGGTGACTCAGTGAGTTGGACAGGAAGGGACTCAGAGATCGTTGAACTCGACGAGTCCTGGGGTGACTCAGCGAGTTGGGTCGTATTTTGAGAGGTTCTGAGTTTAAGGACTCAGCGAGTCTTCAGGTTGACTCGACGAGTCGAGTCAACTGGAAGGTTGACTTTGACCAGGACTTTGACTTTAACCAGAGTTGACTTAGTTTGACTTCTAGAGTTCAGTTTGGAACTAAGTGTTCTATTGATATTAGTAGCTCAGGGAGCTAGCGGAGCAGCGGTTCAGAGAGTGGTCGGACAGCAGCCAGAGGGTTATCAGCAAAGTCAGCAGTGCGAGGTGAGTCTCCTCACTGTTTGTATGGGTCTACGACCACAATGCCGACCCATTTAGTTTATGTATGGTAGGAAGACCCGGGGGTTAGCCCTAGGCATTATGCATGAAAGACCAGGGGGAGGCTCCTGACACACAGTATGTTATTATGTATGGTAGGAAGACCCGGGGGTTAGGCCTAGGCAATATGTATGAAAGACCAGGAGGTGGCTCTTGGCATACTGTATACTATTATGAATGAAAGACCAGGAGGTGGCTCCTGGCACACTGTATGCTGAGTGGCCTAGTAGAGTAGTAGGTATAGTTGTCTTTGTGATGCTTGCATGGAAGACTAGGGGGTGGCCCTTGGCACTTGTCTGTAAGACCCAGGGAGTGGCCCCCAGGCTTGACAAGAAAGACCACGTGCGGCCCGTGGTTATTTGTGGTTGTATGTAGATTTGGCGCCAAAAAAGGTAGTTATTGGATATAACTAACGTCTGCATCATCATGATGTCATCAAGTCAGTTTTGGAAGGAAAATGCACAGCGTAACCACTGCGAGGGGCTCTGCCCCTTGGACCCTGGTAGGGGCGCTGCCCCTAGACCCACTAGCGGCGTTGCCCCTAGGAACACTGCACCCACATGCGCTTCCCCCAGATCCCTGTATTCCCGAGTTCATATTTATCCCTTCGAGTGTGCACCCCGTACCTCATATCTCGGTTATAAAGTTGAGCTTGGCCTATCTTATTATTTACATTTTTTACACCAAATTATGTTGATGACACTAAAATCACGAACATATTACATTGATATCTTCAATTTATTATCAAAAGACTTTTAACTTGGTCTTGCTTCAATCTTGAAATCATTTACACCTAGTAGTTAAACTAAGAACACACTTACTTAAAGTTTCAGAGAGATTTTCATGTCAAAATGAGCTAATCTAGTCCGAAATTAGCTTATCATAGGGACCAAATGACCTTCGATTGACACTTGCTTTTAACATAATGTATTTAACACCTATTTTAGGTAATCGATTCATTTAAACTTTTGGTTCAATTAGAAATGTAAAACATTAGATAATAATATGATCATGGCATGCGGAAGGAAGCCTCACTACGTGACCATAGATGAAGAAACGCATGAGCAACTTTGTGGGTCACAAAGGGACGAGTATGTAGTCACGATGTGACATCCACCTTGGGGTTAACCCTAATTCCATGTTTTGGGACCTAGTTAAGTGATGTGATGGGTTAGCGTTTGTACATCTTAGCCTCCATCACTTCCCTCTCTGCCATAAATGTATATAGTCTCCATTGTTGATCTTGAGGCTCTTTTGGTGGTTTTTAGCTCCTTGTTTAAGAAGAAGCTTCCTCTGGTGCATTGTTTCAACAATCAGGCCTCCTCCACACCATCTTATGTTGTTTCTGAACCCTTATAAGTCCTCAAGTTCTTACCTTTCTCATTTATGCATGCTAGATCTAAGTTTTTAGCCACATTTATCCATACATGGGTTAATTTGAATGTATCGAATCCATAAAGTTAGCAACTTTATGGATCATTGAGGTCCTTTCATAAACATAAGTCACAGATCTGAAGTTTGATTGTGGATTGGAATCCATGCATGATATTTTGCTTGTGATTTCTGGTACGTTACAAGTTGGTATCGGAGCCCTACTTTGAGGGATTTGGATGATCACCCGTGCAATTCAAGACTCAAACTAAGGATCTATGAAATTTTTACAAAAATGTTTTAGAAAATATTAACTTTTAAAGTAGGAAAAATGGGGGATGCGAATTGTACAGTCATCCAGAGATCAAAAGTGATTTCCGAATATATACATAGCTGTTATATATGCTATAATTGAATTGCTATTATAAAAGCTGTTAGAAATGTGTTTTTGTTGATATGCATAGAATCCCATCAAGATCGCATTGTAGAGTTGCCTAATTTCAAGATGCCTTGTAGCCTAGGGGAATGTTTGTGATGATATGGTAGAAGTTGAAGTTAATATTGTTAATTGATATGTGTATACCATATAGTTATACATAGTTAGGATTTTATAGCCCTGTAATGCCTAGTTTAGCCTTACCTCCTGTTCCTAGTCTTATTGTGGATTTGGGGTAGAATCATTTATTCGACCATATATCGGATCATGGTTATGTATGACTAGTATACATAGAGTAGTTATCAAGATTAGTGGAGACGTCTAAAAGTACGAGTAGTGGCCGAGGGGACCTAGGACGAGTACCTAGGAGATAGGTGTGGCTCTACGGAACATGTAGATAGGTGTGCGAATGCACACATTGGAGTAGCATACGATCAGGAGTTCAATAACATGAAGCCCCTTCAGTTTGGCCTGTACTACTGAAAGCAGAGGATCAGTACGTGATTCAAGAAGAGTCCCACGACTACTAGGAAGTTAATAGGAACTGTTTATAGTGTATTTGTAAGTTATGGCCAAATTTTGACCTGTTTATTCGCATGTTTCTGTATGGTGTGACTACTCGAGGTTCATGCTCAAGACTACTCGAGGTTCATGCTCTACCGAATAAGAGAGACCATGTACCAATGATGAGGAGATCCGTGGGATCGTTTTCACTGAGGTTACCATAGGGATGAGGAGGCGATCCCGAAGATGTTTGGATATATTTAGACCACGATGATTAAGCTATTTGACGAGCATTATGATTTTGTCACTGAGGCTACAACTGTCGCAACCATCACAACTGTTGCTGCTGCAAGATCACATGACAGTGATTCAATGAAGTACCATGAGTTCAATAACATGAAGCCCCTGTAGTTTGATGGGACCAAGGACCCAATTTCTATGATAAGGTGCATTTATGATATAGACGGAGGCTTCTATACTTGCTCACGTTCGCAGCATCTAACGGTTTGATTTGTGCTAAATCTTCTTTGCTTCAGAGCGAAGGGGTGGTGGAAGTTTGTTACTACTGGTTACTCACATGTGGAGTGGGCCGAAGTGTGATAGGAGCGATTTACTGAGATTTTTCGTGATGAGTACATAGCTCTGGTGCAGAGAGAGCGGTTGGACAATGAGTACATGTCCCTCAGACAAACGACAGAGTCGGTGACCGAGAAAACCAGGATGATCCATGAGAGGTCTTTCTTTTGTCCTGAGTACGCTTCCTTGGAGCAGATGCGGATGACCCGGTACGTGAGTATGCTCAAGAAGGATATTAGAGAGTTTGTAATGAACATCATGTACCGTTCACTGGTTGAGCGACAAACCAATGACGGGAGAATGGAGATTGAGTTGGAGACCCATGCTATAGAGAATGACGTGGAGACGCAGACGAGGGACATGAGACCAGTCCAGTCGCAGCCGACAACTAAGCGGTTTAAACCCCTTTAATCAAGATCAGAACGTCAGAGGGACCATACTTGCAATAAGTGTGGTAAGTGTCATGAGGGTTCCTATCAGGTGGGGACAGTATGATACAAGTGTATCAAGGAGGAGCACTTTGCGATAGATTGTTCGTTGGGTATTCGAGCCTACTACAGCTGTAACCAGACGAGCCATATGAAGGTCGATTGTTTGTTACTTGCATTGAAAACAGTCTAGAATCTTGCTACTGTAACCCTACACATCACCGATGGACGTTAGGGTAAGGTCGAGGCCCCAAAGGCCCGAGGATGAGCCTTTTTGTTGACAATAGAGGAGGCCAAAGCCATGCCAGAAGTCATTACTGGTATGTATCTATTTTATTTCTATCCATTTATATTTTCCGTACGCTTACATCCATGGTTTATAGGTACATTTGTATTGAATTTGTTACATGCGTTAGTGTCGTTTGACTCGGGTGTGAGTCGATCTTTTGTGTCGTCATTGTTTAGCTGGGATTTTCGTATTCCCTATAGATCATTGGATCGCCCTCTATAGTTTTCCATCGTCAATGATCGCACAGTTCCAGCCTCATTGGTGTACCATTACTGTGTATTGGATATTTTTGTTGTAGGATTCCAGGTCGACCTTATTCCTATTATGATGAGAGATGTTCGTGAGATCACGGTTATGGATTGGTTGAGCTGGTTCAGAGAATTTATCAATTGTGAGCATCATCTAGTGGTAATTTAAGGAGGGCAATATAGTGTTGGATTAATGTCTAAGTCCATAACTATAATTGGTAAGACTTGACCCGACCCGGCATGGTCCATTTGGGTTGCATGGCATCATGCATTTGGATAGATTATAATGAGAGAAATAACACTTAAGGTTGGTTAATATATTATAAGTTCTAATATATTAATAAGGTTATTTAATTAGTATTGATCAAGAATTAATTTGGAATTAATTAAGTGATCAAAAGGAGACTAATTAAATATATGGGTTGATTGTGTAAATCATTCATTCTTATATATGTGGGCTTGTGATCCAAGATTCCTTATGTTGGACTAAGTCCATGGGGTGACCCATGGATACTCCATGGAGGTTAAAATCCATGGAGCATAAGGTATGGGTAAAGTTATGAGTTACATGGTGTAACCCTGATAGCCACCATATAAAAGAATCCCATGACTCAAGAAATGGTGCACTAATGTGTGAGTGTGAGGGCTAGACGATTTCAAGGAGTGTTCAAGTTTCTCTCAAGTTATTCCAAGTGTATTTGGTGTTGTGTGAACCATTTGAGGTGTCACACTTGGGGTACTAGGCACTCAAGCTTCATGAAGACATTCTACATCAAAGAGGTATGTATTCTATCTTGTTATATTTATTATTTTGTATGCTAGATTAGGATAACACCTTGGATGTTCATAATTGTATGTATAATAGAGAAAACATAGATCCAAGGTATTTAGGGTTGCATGTACACTTAGGAGTGTTAGAATGCTCATAACCCAACATATAGTTGGTTCCACCTTCTGTTCGGCCACCAGGGCTAGGAAGTATCTTCAACATGGGTGCTTGAGTTACCTTGCATATGTGGTTGACACTCTAGTGGAGGAGAAGAAGTCAGTGTCTAATGTTCTGGTTGTGTGGGAGTTTCCATATGTTTTCCAGATGATCTTCCAGGTGCGTCCCCTGAGAGGCAAGTAGAGTTTAGGATTGACATGATCCATGGTATTTCCCCAATTACCAAGGCACCATATTTCCTTGCACCACCTGAGACGTAGGAGTTGTCCTTGAAACTATAGGACTTGTTAGGCAAGGGATTTATCTGCCCTAGTAGTTCTCCTTGGGGAGCACCGATCCTTTTTTTTCAAGAAAAATGATGGTTCTCATCACATGTGAATTGGTTATGGGGAATTAACTAAGTTAACAGTGAAAAACCGCTATCAACTGTCAAGGATTGATGATGTTTTTGACTAGTTGCAGGGAGCATATTGGTTCTCCAAGATTGACTTGAGGTTAGGCTACCATCATATGAGGATTAGAGAAGATGACATTTAGAAGATGTCTTTATGTATTTGTTATGGTCATTACGAGTTCGTGGTGATGCCTTTTGGGCTCACACATGCAACCACAAAATTCATGGGCCTCATGAATCAGGTGTGCAAGCCAATATTAGATCGCCCCATGATTGTTTTTATTAATGATATATTGGTTTATTCTAAGACCAAGGAACAACATGCGGAGTAACTTTGCGAGATCCGGGGTTATGTGGACGTAGAGATTGTATGCCAATTTCTCTAAGTGTGAGTTCTAGTACCTCGAACTATAGTCTCTAGAGTACCTCGTCAATCAGGACGGTATTTTGGTCCATTTGGCAAAGAGCAAGGTAGTGATTTAGTGGGAGGTTCTGAGATCCCCATCAGAGATATAGAGTTTTCTTAAGTTGGTCGGGTACTACAGGATGCTCATTGGAGACTACTCCAAGATTGCAGTTCCTCTTAATAGGTTGACCATTAAGAATTTCATTTTTCGCTGAGAGCTTGAGCAAAAGGTGGCTTTTGAGACCTTACAGCAGAGATTGTGTGAGACGTTGGTTCCATTACCCCCCCCCCCCCGAGGGAGTTGATGATCTTTTGGTATACTTGTTGGGTTTTAGTATACTACAACATCCTATGGTGCACATACAACCCTAAATACCTTGGATCTATGTTTTCTCTATTATACATGCAAATGGTTTCCAAGACATTAAACCTATAACTAGCATGCATTTGACATAAACCATATAATATACTAGTTAGGGAAACATACCTTTTATGTGGCTTGAAGTCTTGATGTATTTGGCCTTAAGAGCTTAGCACCAATAGTATGATATGCCTCAAATGGAATCACAACACACCTAGGACAAAGGTGGCTCTTGAGAGAGAATTCCATGCACCAAAACACCTCCATATTTCTCTAAGAAAAGAAGTGGTGATTTTGGCTATGGAGTAACCTATTTATATGTTGGATTCCAAGGGTCATGGGTATAACCCATAATCCATACCCATGGGTTTTATGATCCATGGTTCATGTGGCCCAACTCTTTATGTATCCATACATAAACTTGGTCCAACATGGATCATAAGCCCAACACATATAAATATAACTAATTATCATAATTAGTCCCCATAGATTTAATTAGTCTCTTTTGATCACTAAATTAATTCCAAATTAATTCTTGATCGATACTAATTAAAACATATGATTTCATATTAATATATTGTAACTTATAATATATTAATAAACCATAAATAACCTTCTCTCAAAAGTCCATCCTAACAAATTGTCCTGATGATATGCAACCCAAATGGACCATGCTACTCTCGGGTCAAGTACATACCAATAATAGTTATGGGCTTAGACATCTAATCCAACAGTCTCCCACTTGGATAAGTCTAAAACTATTATTGCAAGTACGACTTCATAACCCAACTAGCAATCGTAGCTCTTAAAGCCGCTGTCGAACTCTGAACAAATCAATGACGCGTCCATTAGATAAGGGATCATATATTCCTCCATTCTAGATATCATATGGACTGATACATGGATTATAATCATTCTCTCTGTCCATTTGTTGTTTCCCGATTTTCGATTTATGATGACTAACTGATTGAACAAATCAAATCAGTCCTGGCTTGGCCAAGCACTCACATGTGTCATCGCTAAATCATCAAGGGGCCCACATATATCGCTTTTATCCCGAAGGTAAAAGGAATGGATAAACTTCGACTCATATGGCTTGTTCTACTACTTGTTGAATCATACACAAAGGCACGTTTTATAACATCGAGTTACCAAATGCGTTTTCGTGCAATCAATGTATAACCAACTCATAGTAACAACTCATATCTCTAGGTTTGAAGAATATAAGATATTATCGTCTCATGATCACTCGTGATAAAATCCATGAAGTGATTCAAATGAGCGAGGGTTGAATCCAATACTCAGAACTTATGAGCACTCACTTTGTCCACTTTGTCCACCAACTTGGACCTCTACAAACCAACCCATGACAGTCTTGATTCATATCTACTTCCAACATATGACCGACTGTGGATGGTTTGAATAACTTAATCATTCTAGAAGAGCGACTTAGTTATTCTGGAAGTCAAAACATGCAAAGTGAAACACAAGAATAAATGAATCAAATATGGTATCAAACCCTATGAATATAAATAAACACTTTTATTTATCACCATACTGATTACTCATTATTCATTGTTTCGGTTTTATCAACTTTATACTTGAATTAAAAACACTAGTTGTCCCATGCTCCAAGCATGTACACTATGTTTTTCTTAAACAATAGCTTTGCCATACACCAAGTATGCACTCTATATTTGTCTATGATCCTTACTTTGTGAAATAAACCAATTGAACATAATTTCAATGATTCTAATTTCACACTCCCAAATCCTTATCGAAAAATGTGAGAATTTCAAATTCCTATCATTTATCGAAATCTGTTTAGATTTTAAACTTATATGCACTGACCCTCCTGTAATGAATATGTACAAAGTCACAAAGACTTGTCAACAGTCATTATAAGGTATTCCAATGGAGATCAACTCCATGGAAACTAAGTCTCATATTCAAAGTACATTGCTTTGGACATGCTTCTTGCATTAAGTTTTCTAATCTTACACAGATAACTTCCACCTATGGAGACAACTCCATATTCTCATTTTGACTATCACTTCTGAATAAGAGATGCCTCTTTTCAGAATATGTCAATATGGTCCTTCCAAAATTAGCACTATACTTCCAACTGTCCCTGAGCAACCAATCTTTGGTAAACCTCAGATTGTCCTCGACAATTTCTTAATCATTTTAGTCATATCCAATTCTTGACCTTTTCCCTTCTTAATGCCTCTGGGCATTTGGAAAAATTTAGAAATGACAAATATTATAGCACATGCAATCGATCCTGTACCCAAAGCAAATGGTACACGATTCATGATGTCTCACATAAAGACATGATTCTAGACCAGTCTTTTGCTACAATATTTTTATTTGCCATGTTTTCAAAATTTGACTATGAAGAGAGATGCCGTAATCATAATCGAATTTTGAGAACGCAATATATAAAATTTCCTTAAGTTGAACCAATCCAACATGAAATTCATATATATATTCTTGACTAAAGATGATTAAGGTCTCAATCTAAGCCTTTAGAACTGAAATGAAGTATATCCTCTCCCTTAATTATAGCAAAACAACTTTTTCAATCCCTGCAGCCTCACGAATTGAAACTTTTGTTTTCTATAATTAACATTGCTAACTTGCAACACTAACAATAATTATCATGCTCCCACTAACATGACGATTATTAGCATAACACTTATGCTCCCACTAGCTTTGACATGTACTCAGAAATCAGCTGGACTTCTAGAAATCAATACTTTATTGACTTTCTTACCAAAGTTCAGATTTCTGATACGAGATGCTTTGATAAAACTTTATCAAAATCATACACCTTTCCTTAGATAGCATGCATGTGTGTCTAAACAATTTCAGAACTATGAAAAGGGATGTCGTAATCATAGTCTCAATTGTTTAGAACTTTTGTCATCTGCTTCAAATCTACTTGGTGGAAGTGTTTCCTCACCATCATTTTCATGAATCGGAGAGAAACCTTATGACCCTTAGATTCTGTGGTGTATGTGTTCTTATCCATGTGAATCGTCAAAACCATAGTCACAAGACAAGGATAATGACAAATCCAAAATCATATGGACTGAACTTATGCAATCTTAACTTCTTGTCACCTGGCAGTACAGGGTCTGCCATTGCTTCCAAGTTGTTATGCAACCAATTGAGAACTTTCAGAACTCCTATGCAAAGCCAACTTTAACTGGAATGGGCACAGAATATGTCAACACGATAGGTTATAAACCTCAAGTCGTGTGCTAGTGAAGAACCTCAGGTTTTATTCTTGATTAGTTCTTGAAATTCTTTTTAGGATCTTTAAGACTCCCATTATCCTCTTGACATATAAGACTATCTTGCCAAATATTCAAGAGATAGTGCGGATTCTTTATCAAGACAAACACTTCACACAATTGGCCTTAGTTGGTCTTTGTTTTATCCAAAACATCACAACTTACCAATTTCAAATGTACAAGAGTATGACACTTTTACTCTTACATTTGACAAGTGTTTTAAACCTTTCTTTAAAATATGTCACTCAAGTTACAATCTTGGAGTATGACTCTAAGAATTGTTTTGGAACGAAGTATGACTCATCTTCCTGATCTAACCATTTCAACAATTCATGACACCTCTTCTTAGTCATAAGAATACACTAAGATGACCTTTAGAGGACTAATTGTGATATGATTTCTAAATCATTAAGATGATCACAAACATGATACTAAAGTACTCTCCCATCTTTTCAGATTTTAGAAACTTTTATCTTTCTGCCTAATTTGATTCTGCCCATTCGTTCTGCCATACATTGAGACTTTTCCAATGTTTCAGAATTATACTTAAACTTCTAAGTATAACCATATTTACTAAACTTTAGTAAATCAAATAGTCTTAACGAGCTTTATGGTGGACATGACCAGTGCACAAGAATGTGTACTCGATCCCTTTAGTCCTTCACTTGACTCACACATCCATGTGAACAAGTAATTAGTCTTGATTTTCCAATGCTTGAAAGTTCTCATTCATCATACTATTTAACTTGCATGATTCCAAGTTTCGGTCCAATTGAAACTTGGGCGATGAGGAACTTTCCTGATTTGATAAATTTAGACACTACCATAAATGAAAGAATCAAATCCATTTTCCAACATTGCTGTCAGTGGAATCATATAAACAACAATTTTCCACAAATGTCATTGTAAGGATACTTCAATAAATAAAATTAAACAATTTTCTTTTATTTTAAAACTTTGCGGAAAAACTTATCCTTACAATCCACATGGAAAATTGTTGTTATCTATTCCTTAGCAATATATCATAACTTCTTAAGCAACTGCTCAAAATTCTGATGCGATCGAAATCCACCTTCGCGATCAGAATCAGCATATACTTCCTTTAAGATTTCTCTCTATTCTTTGATTCTTAAAACATCAACATGTGACCCAGTCACATCATGTAATGTGGATCTCAGAATAGAACTTAACAGAGTTAGATAATGGGCTCTACCTGATGTAGAGTCAAACTTATTGACTTTAACATCCTTAGGTAAATTTGGCAGCTTTGCAATCAACGCCCCTTCCTTTGGCAAAATAAACATATGGACCCTTTGGTAATGGGACTATCTCAGACTTAGCCTTTCTCTTTACCATTTGGTCAACCGGGTTGACTATGGCCAATCCCTTTCCATTGGGAAGAGAATGCTTTTTCCGGATTTCCAGTGTCACCATTGTCATTGTCCATAAAGTTTTTCGGAAGTTGATCTTCTAATCAAATTTGCTTTACTATCGTTCCAAATCATTGCTGATTCAGCAGCACCAAGCAAATAGATATGATCATTAAGGTTCATGTCATAGTCTGTTTCATAGTAGTCCTAAAGGAACTCACTATGTGACTTAGAAAGTGATTGAACATCCAACTTTCTCAAGACTTTGACACCCAACTCTCCCGGCTTGTCAATATGTGACTTCATCTCTAAGATGTGATCACACATAGACCTTGCTTACCATTAGGGCTTGAGTGACCTTGAACTTGTGGGTTAGGGAGAATAATTGGAGGAGGTGGAGGAAGAGAAGTATGACTTCCATGAGCCAAACTCGGGAAGTCATATTCATTAGGAAAGCTTGGTTTGGGAAGATCATTGTTGTCTAAACCAGACATCAACAATGGGAGAAATTCACGTAAAGTTGATTTAAGTCCTTAATCAACTATTTTATAACTAGGAAGAGGGATGCCGTAATCCAAGCTATAAAATATTTGAAGGTAGGTGAATGACGATTCACCAATTTCCACCAAGATAAACAAAATGTATTATTAGGTTTTAATTGGTTTTGAAACTCCTAGATTCTTTTGAGATTCATTGAACTTTTCAATGGCATGTTTCAATCTCGAGTGTGCCCTTCAGGTTTTGTGACTGGGATGCCGAGGATCACAAAACAAGGTGTGAAGTAACCATGCAAATATACTTGGTACCCTTAATATTTACCCCTCAATCGATGTGCCGGTTAACCACACACGCTCCAACGATACTATGATAAACATTAAGTTACCCTTTGCCTACCTTGTTAAGTCCAGGTTAGTGTGCCGGTTAACCACACACGCTCCACTAACAGCTTAAACAAAGTGCAAAGTGTAATTTCATGGATTAGCACCTTATTCACATTTTCCTAAGTAACTAAGATTGGGAATTTATAAGTGTTTAGTTACTTAGTATTTATCATTATACTTATAATGAAGGGAGAATTATAGTCCTTGTCCTACCTGTTCGGCTAACGACCCTCCACCGGTCAAGGAAGCGGTGAGTGAGAGTGGACACCCATTAAACTGCCATTTTATAGGCAGTAACCTTATACCCCCCTTATAGACCGGCTTCGTGAATGAGGCCTACTAATGGTAAGACGACTTTATCTTATACATATCTATATAATTAAAATTATAATAATAGTATAAGGGTTGAATTTTAAACTATTAAAATTCTAAGGTCTAGTTTGGAATTAAAGTATACATGGGGGGTAACTTTACAAATTCCAAAACTTGAGGACAAGTTTTGAAACCTTTCAAAACTCTTGGATTTTTCATAACTTATGAGTTTAATTAAGGTTTAATGAAAAAAAAATTCAAGTTCCATAACTTGAGGACAAGTTATGGAAGACATTAAATCATTTAATGATGACATTAAAAATAGTGACTCTTCTATTTTCATAACCAATGAGACTTAATGACACTTTAAAAAGAAAAACTCTTCACTTTCCATAACTTGAGGACAAGTTATGGAGTTCATAAAAACCATTAAGATCAAATATTCCAATTAACACAATAATCAAATAATTTTTCTATGATCTAGATTAAACTCATAAGTAAAGATAATTCACATCAACAATTTTTCAAGAAATTAGATGATCATATAAACTAATACAAATCTTGAAACTTTGACAATTATCCTTTGAAGACTCTTGGAATTCATAACCTAAAGAGTTAATAAATGAGACATTTCACATCCATAACTTATGGAAGTTTCAAAACACTTAAGATCATAACTTTAAAAAAAACTTTTGAGTTCCAAAATTTTATGACAAAATTTGTAACTCCTTAAAACCATTTAGATCAAACTTTTAAAACAAATAAAATAATCATATCATTCTATCTTTTAATAAATTGACCTAATTCAACTCTTGTAATAAAGTGACTCAAATTTTATAAATAATTAGTTTTTCATAAAATCAAGTAATTATCATAAAATTTGACAAACTTCATGTTTTCTTTTCTTTTTTTTTCCTTCAACTTGAAAAAAAAAATACATTTGCATCAAATATAATAGAAAACAACCCATGGCTCTGATACCACTGTTGGGTTTTAGTATACTACAACATCCTATGGTGCACATACAACCCTAAATACCTTGGATCTATGTTTTCTTTATTATACATGCAAATGGTTTCCAAGACATTAAACCTATAACTAGCATGCATTTGACATAAACCATATAATATACTAGTTAGGGAAACATACCTTTTATGTGGCTTGAAGTCTTGATGTATTTGGCCTTAAGAGCTTAGCACCAATAGTATGATATGCCTCAAATGGAATCACAACACACCTAGGACAAAGGTGGCTCTTGAGAGAGAATTCCATGCACCAAAACACCTCCATATTTCTCTAAGAAAAGAAGTGGTGATTTTGGCTATGGAGTAACCTATTTATATGTAGGATTCCAAGGGTCATGGGTATAACCCATAATCCATACCCATGGGTTTTATGATCCATGGTTCATGTGGCCCAACTCTTTATGTATCCATACATAAACTTGGTCCAACATGGATCATAAGTCCAACACATATAAATATAACTAATTATCATAATTAGTCCCCATAGATTTAATTAGTCTCTTTTGATCACTAAATTAATTCCAAATTAATTCTTGATCGATACTAATTAAAACATATGATTTCATATTAATATATTGTAACTTATAATATATTAATAAACCATAAATAACCTTCTCTCAAAAGTCCATCCTAACAAATTGTCCTGATGATATGCAACCCAAATGGACCATGCTACTCTCGGGTCAAGTACATACCAATAATAGTTATGGGCTTAGACATCTAATCCAACAATACTGTGATGCATTTGTTTTAGGCTTGGGTAACGTTTTGATGCAGAAGGCTCATGTGATAGGATCTGCTATGAGGCAGCTGAAGCCTCATGATGCGAATTACCATACTCACAATCTGGAGTTGGGGGCTGTGGTTTTCGCCCTCAAGAGTTGGTGCCATTATATATAGTCTCGAATCGGGATGTTCGGTTCACCTACAGGTTTTGGAACAAGTTGCATCAGGAGTTGGGTACCAGACTACACTTCAGTACTACTTACCATCCGTAGACCGGTGGCTAGAGCGAGAAGACGATGTAGACTCTTGAGGATATATTGAGGGCCTACATCATTGATTTTGGTGGGAGTTAGGACTCCTTCCTTCCGTTGGCTGATTTTTCGTATAACAAAAGCTATCATGCTAGAATTGGCATGCCGCCCTACGAGCTTCTTTATGCAGGAAGTTTCAGACTGTCACACCCCCAAAGCAAAACGGCAGAAACGTCCAGGGGCGGAGGACGTCATATGTAGTATCACAACACATGCATCATAGTAATCAAAGTAACAAACAACCATTGCATTAATATTAAAGTGATTACAAAGTATGTGATTCATAAAAGGTTGACTCCAAGTAAATAACAAAACAAGACATGAAGCTATTATGCTCCATCTGCTGAATCCCTGAGCGCGTTTCTGTCTATTAGTTCCCTGAGAATACAAATTATTTTGAAAGAGTAGATCGACATTTAAGCTGGTGAGTTCATAAGTATTTTAGTTATGAAAAGTAAACTGTAAGTTCTTTAGAAAAGTTCGCCTGTTCCTTCAGAAAATCCTATATTTTTTGATATGATGAATGATAAGTAAAAATGACTCTACAATTCCTTCTATGAGTACTAAATGGATACGAATTATATAAAATCTAGAGTAAATAGACAATCGATTGTGTGAATCTGCCCTAAGCCCACAACCAAACAAGGAACAGGAAATGAGGCGGAAATCACACATCCCATTGTTTGTTAGATCTTCATTGTATATAAACCTGGCGTATTCATTTGGTACTTACGGAGTTAACTATAATAGTTCTTTTATATTTGATGAAAACATTGTTTAAGAAAATCATATATTTCCTTTAGTAAAAATGGTAACCACAATAGTTCCTTCTATAGTCACTTAGTTTATACTAGCTATATGATCTAATATCGAACGGACAGTTAAATGTATGAATCTGCCCTAAGTCCACAACCAAACAGGGAACAGGAAATGAGGTGAAAAACACACTTTCAACTGCCTATCGGATATTAATTATATGTAACCCTGATGTATAAACTAAGGTATTATAGACTTCACCATTTTAGGTCCTTTTAGTTATATTGGTTTAATAATGCGTATCAAACCTCTTACAGATAAGTTTCTAGTTTCACCTACTTAATGTTCTGTCCGAAAAGTATGTTTTTGTACTAGAAAGCGGTATACTGAATTTGTATGCTATGAACTGACGTATACCTGTTACTCCCTATGATTACTAGGTGTATACAATATATATATATATATATATATATATATATATATATATATAGCTAAGATCGAATAGAGAGTAGACTATGTGAATCTGCTCTAAGCCCACAACCAAACATGGAATAGGAAATGAAGCTGAAAGCACACATCCTACTGTCTGTCGGATCCGATTAATATATATCCCTAATGTATCTATCGAGAAATCATAAAGTTAGCATTATAGGCCCCCTTCTAACTGAATGTACCAAGACTCGATTGCTTTGTTTGTTTGTTCTCTCGTAAGAATGTACGTTTTCCCAAGTTTATGACTATCTTTACTAGAAAATAGTTTGCATTACCTTTTATGTGAGAATATCACTATATGAATGTAATGTGAAAATGAAAGTGTACAGTAATGTTGTATAAAGTAACTACTGAAGCACTAACTACCTCAAAACCAATTTGTTTATTAAGGTTAAAATGTGATGTGGTTAGAACCATGTTGATTGACTAGTATGTAACACGACGACCTGCTCGCGTCGAAACTAATGTGACATTTGTCACCCCTTTCCTTTTCTGCCGGACTATAGCTAATAGTTGGGATGTGGGATTGTCAGTCCCGTATAGATCTATACACACAATGCCCGCTCTCCCTCCAGGAGACTCTGGTTACAAAACGCGACATAACAAGTATATTGTTATGCCGTGAAGTAGTAGTTTCACATTTTTGTTATCTTGTTCTTGTAAATGTATGTGTGTTCCTTTCTGTTCTTGTTATAGTATGTTCCTTTCTGTTCTTGTTATAGTATGTTCTGAACCCTTAAACTATACCTATTATAGTTTACTAGTATGTTTGTTTTGAACTGTCCCAGATTTGTAGAAAAGACTTGATTATCTACTGAGTTATGCATCTACTTTAAAAATGGAGTTTTATAAACAATAATCTAACATCATTTAAAAGAGTTTTTGAATTGGTTTGATCGCTTACAAAGCATAAGAAATCCTTTAATGTGATTTTTATCACAGATAAATATTTACAAAATATTATTGTCTTCAACTTGTATTCTCCCCCGCCCCCTTAAAAGCGTTTAAAAACATTTAAAAGATAGATTATAGGGGTATGAACTCACCTTATGTGGGTGATTCAACTGATGATTCTGTCACACCCCCAAACCAGACGGCGGAGACGTCCGGGGGTGGAGGACTTCATTTGTAGTATCACAACACATGTAATATAGTAATCAAAGTACAAACAACCATTGTATTAAAAAGTATAAATATTTAAAAAGTATAAACAACCATTGTACCAGTTTACAACCATTGTACTAAAACTATAAAGTTGTACAAAAGAAGAAGACAATACATAAATAGCTCCATCTTCTCAAAAGCTCGGGGTGTACCTGTCTACTGGTTCCCTGAGAATACAAGTAATTTGAAAAGAGAGTATCAACATAAAGTTGAGTGAGTGCATAAGTATTTATATTTTGTAAGAATGTCTTCTGTTTCTTGAATATGTAAACTGTTTCCAGAAAATCTTATATTTTCTGTTATATATGAAAAGTAGTTGTATTTGTATAAAAACTGTTCTATTTGTAAACCAATTATCTGTATTTGTAATCTTTATGTAAACTTGTATCTTGTTAATTGTATCTTGTAAACTGTATCTTGTAAACTGGTACTTTGAAAATGTACTTAAGTTTAGTTAATCATACACTAACGTATTGTTAATATCTTTTAAATGAGTTATTATAACCATACTAACTAGATGGCCTGATCCAACGCTATGAATGCGCTGAAAGTTGATGATAACAATTGTCACTCACAAGCGTGTATGCCTGACTGTAGCTAGCAGTCCGAGTGCGGGATTGTTAATCCCAATATAGATCTATACACCCATTGTTTTGATCACCTGCTGGAGACTCTGGTTATAATATCAGCACTTTACTATATTGTTTAAAATGAATTAAACAAACTGTACTACTTGTCTCATAAAAGCATATAAACGTTACATGTATATTAGTTATGAAAACCCAATCATTCTGAAGTAAATGATTGATAGTATATTCTTGAACTAGTACTCTTAACATGTATTTGAATGAATGTATACACTTGAATAGTTTTGAATTAAACCTTTGTTTTTGTAAAACCATGTAATCTAGTATACTTGTATTGTGAATTAATGTTCTGTGAATCATAAATTATACCTATTATAATTTATATGTACTTTCTGATTTGTTAACGAGTATTCATGTATGGGATCCTTTGCTCAACATGTTACAAAGGGTAATTGAATCTAATTGAATAAACTTTTATACTTGTATACATATACAAAAACAAATATATATAACTAAAATTTAAATGACATTTGGACAAACAACGGATACTTGTAATCCCACATCCAAACAAGGAAAAGGAACCAAAGTGGGTTGTCAGTCCTAAATCTTTTAAATCTTATTTATATAAATATATGTATACTAGTATGATTTTTGGGGAAAAATAGAAGTTTATAAAACATTTAAAAGAAGTTTCATATTTTGAAATCCATTTTTGGTGACTTGACATCTTTTTGAAACAATCACTTAAAACCACTTCATTTGATGATACTGAAACTCATTTTGATAAGATGTTTGAAAACATTTGTTTTAATAATTGTAATCCTTTTGAAATCATTTGTTATAACACGAAATCTTTTTGTTAGACTTGTATTCGCCCCCCCCCTTAAAATAGTAAAAAACTATGAAAATATGGGGGTATGAACTCTCCTGTAGTTAGGGATATGAATGAAAGATCGGTATAGGACGCTAAGTGTCAAGTGAAGACTTGAGCACACACAGATCCTATTTAACATATAATTACACATATATGAAGACACTTAGTGTTTATAACAACTAATCATGCAAAGGAACAACCTTAGGGACTAGGAAACACTTGTAACGAAGTGTTAGAATCACATGTGATTCATTTAAGTGGTGTATGGCCATTCTAATGAGTTTACGGCCAACATGGTAAGTCTCACATGAGTTTACGGCCTAGGGTTTACGTCCCTATGAGATTACAGCCATAAACTCATGGTATCTTGTACCATTTTGTGTTTTAAAGTCCTATGTTCTTCCTTGAGGTGTTCTAGACTTATTTCCAAGACTTAGGAAGGAGTAGTGGCACCATTGCACCACTAATTAGGGTTTACGGCCAAACGAGATTGCCTTGGCCATAAACTCTCTTTGATCTTGGATATTGGATGAATTCAAGTAGTATAACTAGTAAGTACCACACAAAGGAAGATAATCAAGAGTTTAGAAGTCTTTAGGGGGGTCTAAGGCCGACAAATGCACCATTTTATGGGTTTACGGCCAAGGGAGATTGCCTTGGCCGTAAACTCCCTTTGTTCTTGTCAATTAGATGTTTTCCTAGTGTTCTTCATGTATTTCTAGTATAAAACAAGTTAAGGGTAGTATACTTACGATATAGGAGCTTGATAGGGTGATTAACGTCCAAAAACACTAGTGTGTGTTCTTGGTGAAATGAAGAACACTTGAAGATCTATCAAAATGGAAGGATTTCATGGATGAAATCAAAGGGTTGTACTAGTTTATGAGATGTAACAACAATTCAAAGGAAGAATTTCTTACATTTTTGGAAGATTAAGATGAAGAACTTGTGATACTTGAGAGAGAAATCGGGTTTCTAGACTTGAAATGGAAGAGAAATGATGAAAAATGAAAAAAATCTATGTATGTATCCGAGGGTTTACGGCCGAGGAGTTTACGGTCCGAAGTCGGCAAGGTGTTTACGGCCGAAACATCATTTACGGTCTGCGAGGAGTTTACGGTCCGAAGAGTTTACGGCCGTAAACTCTTTGCGGTCCGAAGCAAAGGGATAATTTGCGAAGCTTCTCGGATTTTCAAGCCTTTTCCTTCCAAATTCAATTGTAGATATTTTAAGGATTTTATCAAATAAAGGTTATTATTATAACCTAAATAGAAAACCCAAACAATAAAAAGGGTTTTAGTTGACCTTTGTTTGACTTTAGTTGATTAGAGTTGACTTTACAAACAGAAAATAACGGGATGTTACATTATCCCCCCGTGAGAGAGAATTTCGTCTAGAAAATAACTAAGTAAAAAGATGAGGATATTTCAGTTTCATTTGATCCTCGCGCTCCCAAGTGAATCAGGTCCTCGCTTGGCGTTCCAGCGAACCTTCACTATTGGGATACGGCTTTGCTTCGTTTTTTTGACCTCTCAGTCCATGATTTCTACAGGTTCTTCCACGAAGTTGAGGCTCTCATCGATCTCGATCTCGTCGAGTGGGATAACAAGAGTCTCGTCAGACAGACACTTTTTCAAGTTTGAGACGTGGAAAACAGGATGTATGTTACTTAGTTCTTGAGATAGACGGAGTTTGTAAGCTACGGGACCAATTCTAGCGAGAATCTCGAATGGTCCTATGTACCTTGGATTTAACTTGTCATGCATTTTGAAGCGTATCATGCCCTTCCAGAGTGAGACCTTCAACATGACGCGGTCACCAACCTGGAACTCCAAAGGTTTTCTTCTTTTGTCAGCGTAGCAAGGTTGGAATCAGTTAGAATCTTTCTGGCATATGCTGCCCATAAAAACTTCGAAGTTTTCCAAATGGATGTGAAATGTGCTTTCTTGAATGGAGAACTAGAAGAAACGGTGTATGTTGAGCAACCACCTGGGTTCGTGAACGAGAAATACCCTAATCATTACTATGTGTTAGATAAAGTTGTATATGGTCTGAAGCAAGCACCGAGGGCCTGGTATGAAACTTTAACTCGCTTTCCGAAAATGTCAAAATTCAAGCAAGGTTTGGTTGACCCAACCTTCTTCCGAATGAAAGAAGGCGAACATCTAATGATAGTTCAGATTTATGTCGATGACATCATCTTCGACTCTACGAGTCCTAGCTTAACGGCTGAATTCAGGAAGTTGATGGAGACTAAATTTGAAATGAGCGCAATGGGTCTGATTAATTGTTTTCCTTGGTTTTAATATAAGACAGGGACCAGAAGGTATTTTTATCAACCAGGAGGCCTACACGAAGAACTTGCTGGCAAAGTTCGGTATGACGGGAGATTCGAAAGTGAAGGTTCCTATGGCGTTTGGCACAAAGTTAACACCGTCTTTGGAAAAACCGGTTGTTGACGTAACACTCTATCGTCAAATGATAGGGTCTCTTACGTATCTAACGGCTAGTAGACCAGACATTATGTTTTTTGTTTGTTATTGTGCCAGATTTCAAGCAAATCCAAGGGAGCCTCACATGGTGGGAGTGAAAAAAAAAATTCGAAATCTGAAGCGAACCTCTTCTCTCGGTCTTTCGTACCCTGCTAGATCTGGATTTTTTGTTCAAGCCTTTTCTGACTCCGATCTTGGAGGATGTGGTCTGGACCGAAAGAGCACAACTGGTAGATGCCAATTCCTTGACGGTAAACTTGTTAGCTGGCAGTCCAAGAAGCAAACTTGTGTGTCTTTTTCAACAGCCGAAGCTGAGTATATAGCTGCAGCATCATGTACCTCTCAAGTGATATGGATACAAAGCCAACTAAGGGACTACAGACTAAGCATGAAGAAAATACCTCTCTATTGTGACTCAGAAAGTGCGATAAGAATATTTCATAATCCAGTGCAACACTCAAAGACTAAGCATATTTCACTTAGATACCATTTCATCAAGGACCATGTAGAAGATGGGAACGTGGAAGTACATTTCGTTCGGTTCTCTGATTAACTGGCTGACATATTCACTAAAGCCTTACCAGAAGCAAGCTTCAATAAAATTTTACAAGGTTTGGGAATGATGGAAGCAGAGTCAGTACCGAACCCTCAAATCTCTCTCTAAAAATTAGACAAGCGAAATAGAGCGAACGCTCGGTCTATTTCGGTTCCGGATTTTTCGGGAACCGAAATGAACCGAACGCTCGGTCTATTTCGGCTCCATAATTTTCGGGAACCGAAATGAACCGAACGATCGGTCTATTTCGGCTCCGGAATCTTAATGAACCGAAATGAACCGAACGTTCGGCTTATTTCGCTTCATTCTTTTAAGGTTTGGTTTCAGCTGTAATTTTTGTTTATTTTTTAAGTCTATTTCTTACCCTTTCTTTTATTATTATTTTTTTAGAGTGTTTTGTGCTAATTTTTTTTCTTTTATTTTTCTGTTTATATTATTTTTCAGAAACCTTCAAAAATCCAAAAATATTTTTTCTTTTATTTTTCTGTTTTTATTATTTTTCAGAAAATTTCAAACTCCAAAATATTTTTCTCAAAGTTTTTGTTTTGTTTTGTTTGTTTTGTTTGTGTGGTTTGTTTGTTTGCTTGTTCTTTTTAATTAGGTCCCAAGTATTTTAGTGGAACATAATTTGGAGCTAAGGCATGTATGATTTTTTTCATATGAACTAGTTAAGTGTCCCTAGAAGCATGCTGCTGCATGTCGACCGAAGCCTCTAAGACTAAGAGCTAGGCCTTAATGATTCGATCTATACCTATCGTTTCTTCCCAATCAGGCTGTTAAAATCCACTCAAGTCCAGAGCTACCTTACTCTTCTCAAATGAGTTAAGAGTTTTCTGCTTTGTCACGTTTATATAGCAGAGGTACTTTCGGTTCCTTAACCACCCTCCTTATATTCTCCATCAACTTTCGGTTCACCACTGTAACCCTTGAGACTCTCAGCTTTTACCACTGAGGCTTATGGTTGCATAAAATCTATGTTCAAGATCTTACTTGTTACCTACCGAAATCTCATTTTATTTTTGAGTGGTCTTTTATGAAATTGTCTAACACCAAGGCATTTCTTCCCAAAAAGATCCAGCTTGTTTTTGTTTTTGAGATTTATTTAACGTCTTCTAACCGACATCACTCACATCCTATACACATTTCGCTTTATTTCTTAAGTTTTGGCACACTCTTGCACGAAAATACTTTGTGATTTTCCGAAATTCTGGTTGTTGTTTCTTATGGCCTGTTTGAAGTTTTTTTAGGCGCGAAAGTGGTTATTGTCATATTTGAAGCGAAGATGAATTTGAAAAGACGCTATGTGGATAAGAGTTTGGGCGCGTGAATTTGAACGGTTCCTAAACCCACGCATGCTGACGTCTATCTGGGGAAACCAAGTTGTCACATCGCGCTTTTTCAGGCGATGTTTCAGTGATCGTATCATCATCACGAAGATTCTTTCTCTCTCCTGGCAACGGTATATAAAGGGTTTCTCACACATATTGTACCTTCTTACCTTCTTCAAATTCTCTCAATACACCAGGCGATCTGCAACTGTTCATCTTCTTCCTTATCTCAACAATGACGGATTCCTCATCTGTTCGAGATCAAACTGCATCGTCCTCATTGCTCGTGATCAAACCCAATCAGAACATGATCATTCATCTGAACCCGTTTCTGTATGATTCGTACATGCTCCAAGTTGTTGAATGCCTCAAATACTCTCCTCTGGTTATTGCACTCACACAGGTGGAATCTGTCCCGATGTCTCTATTATCACAAGTCTACTCTACCGCAACCTATCACAAGAACAAGGAGAGGATCTACTTTCAAATTTTCTCTCACAAGGCATCAATTTCAAAAGGCCGATTCTGTTCCCTGCTAAAGCTTGCTGTCGATGCCTCTGTTATCCCTCCGGATTTTGTAACCACAACCCAACTATTTACAATGCTCTACGAGATGGGCTACACTGATGTTCTTACCACCGTGACGAAGGTTAAGAAATCATGTTTGCCGCCGCAATGGAATGGCTTGCTTACTCTTCTCAACAAGAGTTTAGCAGAGAGGGTTGATGGGTCAGATGGTACCAGTAAGGGTTTTCTGACCATTCTCTATGGTCTCTACAATGGGATTAATCTCGACTATGGGTCGATTATTTGGTCACAAGTGGTGCAAAGTCTCAACACTTCAACGAGACACTCTGAAAATTCTTGTGGTCGCTTCTGGACCATCATCACGCGTAGGGCTATTGATTCTTTATAGATTCCAGTAATGAAGGATGCCCTGGTCTCCTCTGTGGCTACATTTCACACGAAGAAAATCATCTTCTCTGATGCCACAAAGTTCTCTCACAATGGTTCCATACCTGAGACGATGTACAAGTGTGTATCAGCCGAAAGTAAGGTGATGGTTGATTACCGAAAGCTTCCTCCCAAAGGACCGAGAGTTCTGACTCCTGAGCAACAAGCTGCTTTAGAAGCTGTGGAGAAGCCAGCCAACCGAGGCAAAAGGGCGAATACCAAGAAAGTGACAACCGAAGGTCCTTTGTCTAAAGCCGCCATGTCTAAAAAGCGAAAGGCTGATAAAGGTGATTCTTCGGCTCCAAATAAGATTAAGAAGATGGCAAAGAAATCAAAGAGTCCTTCTCCTCCCAGCTCAGACAATGATGAGGAGGATGAGGAAGAGGAAAGTCAGCATCATGAATCATCGAGAGGTAACACACCTCCTCGTTCTCCAACTCCAACCGAACCTCTTAATGACCACATTCCAACACCTCCTCCATTTCCACCAAAAACCACTATTCCAATTTCGGTTGCTCCTATACCACCACCTCCCACATCTCAAACAACAACTTTTGTACCACCACCACCAGTTAGTCCCATACCAATCTCTACCACTCCTTTACCACCTCCTATCATTTACCAAGCAACTACCACCACTACAACCGAACCGACAGTTAACGTCAACATATCTGATACGGGGGCGAATACTGAAACCGAACCTCCTATTACATCCAAACATCTTTCACCCTCACCTTCAACCGATTATGGTGCCACTCTCGATGGTGATAATGTTGAGTTTGACTCGACTTATTACAGTCCCTATCGGCTTCCAACAGACGATGATGAAGAGGCTCCTGTCTCACGGCAACAACTATAGAATATTGATGAGAAGCTTGATCAACTGCTTGCCGCTTCCAAGTCATAAAATGATGTTGTGCTCAAGGCCTTTCTTGACACCGCTCTTGAGCAGTATATGGGAGCTATTGAGGAATCCACACAGGAAGTTGACGCATCCACTTCTTCTTGCAAGAAGGCCATTACCGAAGTTGCAGAACTTGTTCACAGTTCTCAGATTTTTCTCGAATCACTCAAAGGACATGCTGATTCAAATGCAGCCAAAGTGAACGCTTTAGTTGACTCCTAATCCAAGTCACTTCAAGAGGAGCAAACTAAATTTGAGACTGTTCGTTCTTTCATTCAAGCTGAGAACACTTCTCTACTGAGCTCAGTGACTTCTCATCTTACAACACTCCAAGCTGATTTAGCAAAGGAGAGTGCGTTGAAGGAAGATCTTGCATGCCAAGCCTCTACTACAGAAGTTCAGAAAGTTCAATTGGCTCAAGTTGAAAAGGAAATTTATCTGTTGAAGACTGAGCGAGCTGTATTCTGGAGTTGTGTTGGAGATGTCAAGAATATGCTTACCAATCTTCTTAGTGCTCATGATCCAATACTTACTCTGACCATCAGGAATCATTTGACTTCCAAGCTTCTTCCTTCCCTTGCTCTCTTACTTTAAATGAAGGGTGTTTCGGAGAGATTCATACTTCCAAAATAAGGGGAAGAAGGTGCTCATGCTACCCAACCGAAGGTCACAGTCAAAACCGAACTGAATGGTAATGAAGCTTCGGGTTCTGGTAATCAAGATAAGAAAAAGGGATCGGATGATGATAGTGATGAAGAAGAAGAAACAATTGTTGAGGCCTTAAAGTGAAAGAAAAGGGATAAAGAATTGGATGAAACCCTTCGGGTTGCGAAGGAAGCCGAAGAAAGGGAACGAAAGAACAAGGAAGAACAGGATGCCTTAAACTGCAAAAAGGCCTTGTTTCCTCTTTGGACAAGAGAAACCCTCATCAAAGAGGCAATAGAGTTTCCAAGCGTATACTGGTTGGAACCTGTCGCTTCTTTTGATTGTGAAAATTCAAGGGACTCGCAGTATGACATGCCTATAACACGAAAGGCATTTACATTTCATTTCTTTGATTCGACTGTTCAAGTTCCGTTCCCTCATCCTAAAGTTGATCGCGAACTTATCGATTTTTATCTGAAATTCGGTCAGCCTCAGTACCTGACATGGAGTGCACAGAAGATTATTACTGTCAAGGTGCTGAAACGTTCATCTGCAGGGAAGTTTATCAATGTTAGTTTCAAAATAACTCGAGGTTCAGCAAACTCGGTTTCGGTTATATCCTTGGCAGATCTTCCAAATTTAAATCCTCATGATTGGATCTTGTTGTTTAACATACTGCTCACCAATCCGAAAGAATATCAGCCGATCATGGATCATCTAAAGAGGATGTTGGCCTCCTATATCCATGAAGTAGCTGCAATGGATCAGGAGATAGCTAAATTTATGAATAAGAAACCCACTGTAAAGCCAACAGCAAAACCTGGAGATGTGAATAAAATGAAGATGGGCCAAATTGATTCTACACATCTCACGGTGATGTTCACAAGAGGCGAAGCCAATAGATTTCTTTTCTCTCTTGTTGACAAACATCTGTTCTCAACGGACTGCTTAGAGCACATAATTAGTATCATCTATCGGTGCAAGCAGAACTTCGATGGTATATCACGTTTCGTCATACTCTTTTGGCCATCATACCGAAGGTGTTCAAGACTATCAAGAAGTCTTCTATAGCTCAACCGAACTGAGCTTTTGGCTCTATTGACGCAAAGGGGGAGATTGTTGGGTATGTTATGTTCCGTCATGGGCTTTGTATTGTATATTCGGATTGGGCCTGTCCATCCTTGATTATTATAGGGTTTAGCTATAAATAGTGCATGCATGTATGCCTTAGAGACTAACGTGATTATAGTTGTTATTGCTTTGTAACCCTAAACACCTCTACATTCGAAGTTCTTAATCAAGCTCTTCTGAGGTGTTAAAGTTTAATCATTCGACATCAGTTAAACCATTTTTGTGTTCATCATTACGTCTTTAATTGTTTTTCTGCTTAGAATCTATCGATCCTACTAGAACATTGTTCTAACATAATTTACATGTACTTTCTGATTTGTTAACGAGTATTCATGTATGGGATCCTTTGCTCAACATGTTACAAAGGGTAATTGAATCTAATTGAATAAACTTTTATACTTGTATACATATACAAAAACAATATATATATATATATATATATATATATATATATATATATATATATATATATATATATATATATAACTATAATTTAAATGACATTTGGACAAACAACGGATACTTGTAATCCGACATCCAAACAAGGAAAAGGAACCAAAGTGGGTTGTCAATCCTAAATCTTTTAAATCTTATTTATATAAATATATGTATACTAGTATAATTTTTGGGGAAAAGTATAAGTTTATAAAACATTTAAAAGAAGTTTCATATTTTGAAATCCATTTTTGGTAACTTGCCATCTTTTTGAAACAATCACTTAAAACCACTTCATTTGATGATACTGAAATTCATTTTGATAAGATGTTTGAAACCATTTGTTTTGATAACTGTAATCCATTTGAAATAATTTGTTATAACATGAAATCTTTGTGATAGACTTGTATTCCCCCTCCCCTTAAAACAGTAAAAAACTATGAAAATATGGGGGTATGAACTCACCTGTAGTGAGGGATATGAATGAAAGATCGGTATAGGATGCTAAGTGTCAAGTGAAGACTTGAGCACACACGGATCCTATTTAACATATAATGACACATATATGAAGACAATTAGTGTTTATAACAACTAATCATGCAATGGAACAACCTTAGGGACTAGGAAACACTTGTAATGAAGTGTTGGAATCACATGTGATTCATTTAAGGGTTGTATGGCCATTCTTATGAGTTTACGGCCAACATGGTAAGTCTCACATGAGTTTACAGCCTAGGGTTTACGGCCCAATGAGATTACGACCGTAAACTCATGGTATCTTGTACCATTTTGTGTTTTAAAGTCCTATGTTCTTCCTTGAGGTGTTCTAGACTTAGTTCCAAGACTTTGGAAGGAGTAGTGGCACCATTGCACCACTAATTAGGGTTTACGGCCAAAGGAGATTGCCTTGGCCATAAACTCTCTTTGATCTTGGATATTGGATGATTTCAAGTAGTATAACTAGTAAGTACCACACAAAGGAAGATACTCAAGACTTTAGAAGTCTTTAGGGGGGTCTAAGGCCGATAAATGCATCATTTTATGGGTTTACGGCCAAGGGAGATTGACTTGGCCGTAAACTCCCTTTGTTCTTGTCAATTGGATGTTTTCCTAGTGTTCTTCAAGTATTTCAAGTATACAACAAGTTAAGGGTAGTATACTTACGATATAGGAGCTTGATAGGGTGATTAAGGTCCAAAAACACTAGTGTGTGTTCTTGGTGTTCTTGGTGAAATGAAGAACACTTGAAGATCTATCAAAATGGAATGATTTCATGGATGAAATCAAAGGGTTGTACTAGTTAATGAGATGTAACAACAATTCAAAGGAAGAATTTCTTACATTTTTGGAAGATTAAGATGAAGAACTTGTGATACTTAAGAGAGAAATCGGGTTTCTAGACTTGAAATGGAAGAGAAATGATGAAAAATGAAAAAAATATGTATATATATATATATATATATATATATATATATATATATATATATATATATATATATATATCTGAGGGTTTACGGCCGAGGAGTTTACGGTCCGAAGTCGGCAAGGTGTTTACGGCCGAAGCCTCGTTTACGGTCTGCAAGGAGTTTACGGTCCGAAGAGTTTACGGCCGTTAACTCTTTGCGGTCCGAAGCGAAGGGATAATTTGCGAAGCTTCTCCGATTTTCAAGCCTTTTCTTTCCAAATTCAATTGTAGATATTTTAAGGATTTTAAGAAATAAAGGTTATTATTATAACCTAAATAGAAAACCCAAACAATAAAAAGGGTTTTAGTTGACCTTTGTTTGATTTTAGTTGATTAGAGTTGACTTTACAAACTGCAAATAACGGGATGTTACAGATTCGAGTAAGGATGATAAGTTCCACGAATGAAGTCCCAAGACACAAACGAGTCCTAAATGACAGATAATGATACATATTGGCATGTAATTAGTGAATCTAACTACAAAGATGATTGGGAAACAACCTAGGATGCAAGAAGTGTTAGAAGCAAGTTAGGAGGTTGAAGGACTGTTCATGACCCAACAAGGATGGTTCACAGCTGGGCTTGAATGGTTCATGACCCAATGGAGTTCACAGCCCAATATTGAAGAATGGTTCACGGCCCACTTGAGGTTCACGGCCCAAATGATGATGGTTTACGACCCAATGGGAGTTCACGGCCCAAATGATGAACACATGAAGGTTTTACGGCCCAAACTTGAAGATCTTTAAGGAAAAGTGATGTAAAGATGATGAATCAAGATGGAAAGGTAAGGGCTTTCAAGGAACAACAAGAAGAGATAAGACACTTATGTTTTTGGGGTGAAATGAGAGCCTTTGTTGGATGATACTTGAGATAATTTGAGAGCTTTACAGCCAAGGATGGAAGAAATGAGGAATAAATGAAAGAAAGGTACATATATGGAGAGGGTTTCACGGCCGTGAACACCTTTTGATGAGTTCTCTGGTTCAATTGCATTCCTCTAATCCTAAGCTAACACTTCTCAACATCCAATCCTTAAGTGTACTAGGCATAGAACTCATTAAAATGACCCTTAACAAGGCTAAAAGGTAATAGAAACAAGTCTGACTTTTGATTGATTGGGTTGACTTTACAAGATAGAAATTTACGGGTTGTCACCTCATCCCCCGTTAGATGGAGTTTCGTCCCAAAATTAACTTTCTTAGCAGTACACTTGGGGTCGTGCTCCTCTGAATAGCAGAATACCCAATCGTAGACCTGGGCAACTCTACCCTGAAGTTCGTGATAGAATTCATACTTGGTTCATATATCATCACCTCGTGTATACAGGTTGTATATAATTAAGATTAGTAAGACGGTCGGATGTGCGACTCTGCCCCTGGTCCACAACCAAACAAGGAACAGGAGATAGGCCGAAAACACACATACTAAATCCGCATATTCATAATTATATACCACCCTTACGTATACACTTAATAGTGATAGGTGGGCTGTATTCGTCCTTAGCCTCGGTGCTTGAACTTGATCTGTTGGACGAGTGGTAGTTCGGGAAGGTCTGCAGAGTATATAGTGGCAAGGTTTCGAAGGGCAAGGTACTCCTCGTATGAGTACTTTGGGGTTTAAAAGACAAGAGACAATTGTGAGGTCTGGGTCGGGTTGTCGTTATGAGTAACAAAGGTTTTATTAGTTGGTCGGTTACGACGATGGATTTTTGAAACACATGAACTTGGTATGGTGAGGACCATGCCAATCCATGACAAATGATGACAACGGACACTTTATTGAAACAAATGTTAGGCCCATTTGAAAGAAACGTTTGTTATACGATGGTGTATCTCGAGTGTGCTCGACAATATATTCCATGTAGCCTTTCTAGTGCTTTCAGTTTTCTCCTTGCTATTACCACTGCCACATATCGTACCGCGATAAGCGAGTACTAACAGTGAAAGTGCTATGATAACTAGTATCGATACTCTATATTATGATCATCCTCGGTACCTCTATGATCGCCTGGCATATACAAGTTATGTATAATTAAGATGAATAAGACGGTAGACTGAGTGACTCTGCCCTAAATCCACAACCAAACAAGGAACAGGAAATGAGGCGGAATCACACACTCTTAGTCTGTAAAATCTGAGCTATGCACAACCCTGATGTACATACTAATCCATCATAGCTCACCTGTACGGATCTTTAGTTCTCTTATGAGTGTCGTGACTTGTTCAGATGAGTTAATAATTTATAATTACTTTTAAATTTCCCCAAGTTTTAATATTAATATTAGTATAAACTTAAATTTTTAAAGAAATTTTTATTTAGGAGACGTACCGCTGTTCGCTGGCGGTTCCGGGGAAGCTTCTCCCGTGGTGATCATCAAAATTCGTCCATACATGCCCGAGTTCTTCGCTATTGGGCAGTCCCTCTTGTATTGTCCTGTCTTGCCACACCTGTAACAGGCTTGACTTATTTCAACTCCGGGGACTTCGAAGATCGGTTGTGCCGGTGCCCTGTAGAAAGGGGCAGTGTACCCCTTCCTTCGGAAATTCATGCACTGCATTTTCCGGCATACTCCAGTGTGGTGGTAGTTACACTTACCACACTTAGGGAGAGTTCCATCATATCGACTAACAGACGCTGGAGTGGCAGGTGTTGTGGCGGTGTGTACCGTAACCACTTGTTGCTCCTGCATGAGTTCCTGTGTCGTTCGCTCTTTCCTCTTGTTCCCCGACTTCCGTTTATAGTCCCCTCCCTTTGATGGCTCGTGAACGGGGACCACCACGCCATGGCGGACTCCATGGTGAATGAGTCGATGGGCCAGGCGTTTGGTGCTATCGAAGGTAGTTGGGTTAGAAGACATTACATCCCCCTGAATCGGGGTAGATAAACCCCAGATGTACTTTTCTATCTTCTTACTCTCCAGGGTAACCATCCCGGGGCATAGTGCTTCCAGGTCGCTAAACCTATCAGTGTAGGTCACTATGTATGAGCCGACCATGGTATGCTCCCATAGCTCTTGTTCCAGCTTTTGAACTTCGCCCATTGGGCAGTACTATTCCAACGTCATCTCTTTTAGGTTCTCCCAACCTATAGACTTAGCCACTGATAGGGTCAGTGACTTAACATGGCCATTCCACCATGTTAGGGCTCTATCAGATAAGGTGCAGGCAGCAAACTTCACTTTGCTCCCTTCTAGGCACTAACCGATTTCGAAGACCGAATCTATTTTCTCGAACCATCGCATCAGCGCTATGACACCCCCATTTCCATTAAAGGATTTGCGTTTGCAGTTCATGAAGTCCTTATACGAACACTCCCATGGGTAACTCTGGGGTTAGTTAGGTGGGTACCGCTACCAGATCCACTGGCACTACTTGTGCGGATGTGAGTTATAGCAGCTGTTATTGCGGCTGTTATAGCTGCTTGGAGAGCAGCAGGGTCGTATCGTGGTGGTGGATTCTATGTTTTGGTATTGACTATGCGCCTTACAGGTCTACCGCGAGGCATCTTTTGCTAAAAAGAATACAAAGTGAAACGGAGATAAGTCTGTAGCAGTGGTTATAAGTTGAATGCTGAACGACTAAGTTATCCTAGTTCTGAGTGTATATGGTTCTGACTTTCATGGGGTTCTGAAAAACAATTCATAATGGGCGTCTATATAAAATACATTTTGATGAATCAGAAGTGGCTATCCTCGAATGAACTTCTATGAATTGAAAATCTGTTACTGGCTGCACGAAAAGAAATAATCCTAACACATAGTGTGAGTAGTGTATTGAATAGCTCAGTAAGTCAATTAAGGTTATTATTTATTAGTGTGACGCATAGGACGCTTGGTTTCTTCGGCTGATCCCTCCTTGTAAAACTCCTCATGAACCTCTTTGTGTTCCTCCTTGACTCCTCTGCTAACTGCTATGATGAAGTGGTTACATCTATCTAGGTTTGTCGTGCGAGAATGGAAGTGTCTAAATAATCTATGAGATCAAGTGAAACATTATGGGGGTGATTCTTACCAGGTCCTCCTATAATTGCGCAGTGTCTACAAGTTGTATATAATTTAAGATTAAATATACCTTCGAATAATCGATCCCACTCTGTCACACCCCCAAACCGGAACGGCGGAAACGTTCGGGGGCGGAGGACGTCATATGTAGTATCACAACACATGCATCGTAGTAATCAAAGTAACAAACAACCATTGCATTAATATTAAAGTGTTTACAAAGTATGTGATTCACAAAAGGTTGACTCCAAGTAAATAACAAAAGAAGACATGAAGCTACTATGCTCCATCTTCTGAATCCCTGAGCGCGTACCTGTCTACTAGTTCCCTGAGAATACAAGTTATTTTGAAAGAGTAGATCAGCATTTAAGCTGGTGAGTTCATAAGTATTTTAGTTATGAAAAGTAAATTGTATGTTCTTTAGAAAAGTTCGTCTGTTCCTCTATAAAATCCTATATTTTCTAATATGATGAATGATAAGTAAAAATGACTCTACAATTCCTTCTATGAGTACTAAATGGATACGAGTTATATAAAATCTAGGGTAAACACACAATCGATTGTGTGAATCTGTCATAAGCCCACAACCAAACAAGGAACATGAAATGATGCCGAAATCATACATCCCATTGTTTGTTAGATCTTCATTGTATATAACCCTGGCGTATTCATTTGGTACTTACGGAGTTAACTGTAATAGTTCTTTTATATTTATTGAAAACATTCTTTCAGAAAATCATAAATTTCCTTTAGTAAAAATGGTAACCACAATAGTTCCTTCTATAATCACTTAGTTTATACTAGCTATATATAATCTAATATCGAACGGACAGTTAAATGTATGAATCTGCCCTAAGCCCACAACCAAACAAGGAACAGGGAATGAGACAGAAAGCACACCTTCAACTGCCTATCGGATATTAATTATATATAACCCTGATGTATAAACTAAGGTATTATGGACTTAACAATTTAAGGTCCTTTTAGTTATACTGGTTTAATAATGCGTATCAAACCTTTTACAGATAAGTTTCTAGTTTCACCTACTTAATGTTCTGTCCGAAAACTATGTATTTATACTAGAAAGCGGTATACTAAATTTGTATGCTATGACCTGACCTATACCTGTTACTCCCTATGATTACTAGGTGTATATAGGATATATATATATATATATATATGTATATATATATATATATATATATATATATATATATATATATATATATATATATATATATATATATATATATATATAGCTAAGATCGAATAGAGAGTAGACTATGTGAATCTACTCTAAGCCCACAACCAAACAAGGAACAGGAAATGAAGCGGAAAGCACAAATCCTGCTGTTTGTCAGATCCGATTAATATATATCCCTAACGTATTTACCGAAGAATCATAAAGTTAGAATTATAGGCCCTCTTCTAACTGAATGTACCAAGACTCGACTGCTTTGTTTGTTTGTTCTCTCGTAAGAATGTACGTTTTCCCATGTTTATAACTATCTTTACTAGAAAATAGTTTGCATTACCTTTTATGTGAGAATATCACTATATGAATGTAATGGGAAAATGAAAGTGTACAATAATGTTGTATAAAGTAACTACTGAAGCACTAACTACCTTAAAACCAATTTGTTTATTAAGGTTAAAATGTGATGTAGTTATAACCATGTTGATTGACTAGTATGTAACACGACAACCTGTTGGCGTCGAAACTAATGTGACATTTGTCACCCCTTGGCTTGTCTGCTTGACTATAGCTAACAGTTGGGATGTGGGATTGTCAGTCCCGTATAGATCTATACACACAATGTCCGCTCTCCCTCTAGGAGACTCTGGTTACAAAATGTGACATAACAAGTATATTGCTATGACGTTAAGTAGTAGTTTCACATTATTGTTATCTGATTCTTGTAAATGTATATGTGTTCCTTTCTGTTCTTGTTATAGTATGTTCCTTTCTGTTCTTGTTATAGTATGTTCCTTTCTGTTCTTGTTATAGTATGTTCTGAACCCCTAAACTATACCTATTGTAGTTTACTAGTATGTTTTTTTTAAACTGTCCCTGATTTGTAGAAAAGACTCGATTATCTACTGAGTTATGCATGTACTTAAAAACGGAGTTTTATAAACAATAATCTAACATCATTTAAAAGAGTTTTTGAATTGGTTTGATCACTTACAAAGTATACGAAATCGTTTAATGTGATGGTTATCACATATAAATATTTACACAATATTATTGCGTTCAACTTGTATTCCCCCGCTTAAATGTATTTAAAAACATTTAAAAGATAGATTATAGGGGTATGAACTCACCTTATGTGGGTGATTCAACTGATGATTCGAGTAAGGATGATAAGTTCCACGAATGAAGTCCCGAGACACAAACGAGTCCTAAATGATATATAATGATACATATTGGCATGTAATTAGTGAATCTAACTACAAAGGTGATGGGGAAACAACCTACGATGCAAGAATAACTCACTAAAGAAGTGTTATAACCAAGTTAGGAGGTTGAAGGAGTGTTCACGGCCCAACAAGGATGGTTCACAACTGGGCTAGAATGGTTCACGGCCCAATGGGAGTTCACCGCCCAAATGATGAACACATGAAGGGTTCACGGCCCAAACTTGAAGATCTGTGAGGAAAAGTGATGTAAAGATGATGAATCAAGATGGAAAGGTAAGGGCTTTCAAAGAATAACAAGAAGAGTTGAAATGAGAGCCTTTGTTGGACGATACTTGAGAGAATTTGAGAGGTTTACGACCAATGATGGAAGAAATGATGAATAAATGAAAGAAGGTACATATATGGAGAGGGGTTCACGGCCACACTTGGGTTCACCACCATGAACACCCTTTGATGGGCTTTCTGGTTCAATTGCATTCCTCTAATCCTAAGCTAACACTTCTCAACATCCAATCCTTAAGTGTACTAGGCTTAGAAGTCATTAAAACGACCCTTAACAAGGCTAAAAGTTAATAGAAACAAGTTTGACTTTTGATTGATTGGATTGACTTTACAAGATAGAAATTTACGGGTTGTCACACAGACCCTCGTTTGTTGGGGAGATATTGCGCACATATTCATGGGGAGTAAATAGGTGGTAATCAAGACGACCGATCCTGTTAAATAGAGACTGCTGACGACCGAAAGCCGGCAGAGGAGATATGAAGATCGACGTCGTTCTAAGTTGTATTTTTAGGTTGGGGATATGGTACTTCTCAAGGTATCCACTTGGAAGGGTATTATTCGCTTCAGAAAACGGGAGAAGCTGGGCCCTAGGTTTATCGGTCTGTTCTGAGTTGTGGCTAGGGTTGGCGGCGTAGCCTATCGATTTGATCTACCAGAGGAGCTCCGTCATATTCACAACACTTTTCATTTGTCATAATTGAGGAAATGTGTGACTGAAGAGTCTGCGGTGGTTCCACTGGATGATATTTAGGTTGATGATCACCTGAATTATATTGAGAAACTAGTGGCGATTCTTGATTGGAAAGAGACAATTTGAAACTGCAAATTTTGATTTTAAAAGGTTTGATGTATCAAGCGAGGTAGTTTCCAACATGATTGACCATTGTCTGCAGTTCAAACGAAACCAGCAAAAGGGTTTATGATACGATAATGTACCTCCTCCTTTTAATCATACATATCAGTATCAACCTTTGTCAAAAGAGGAGATTGCCAACGAACCATTCATGGTCTGTGGCAAGCCATCTGGTTTTGTTTCAGGAGGATTTATTAATGTTGAAAATACTAACGTTTCTACTTCCCCTGCAGATCAATCCTTAGATCAGTCAAAGCACGAAGTTGAAGGATCTGTTTCTGATAATAAAATTGTTTCTGAACCTGCTGTTTCTGTTTCAAATGAAAACTCTATTGTTTCTGATGTTAAAGTTGATGCTACATCTTGTGATGCTTTTGCATCGGATCATGTTGAGTTAAATTTTTTTGACATATTTGATTATTTGTTTGAAAATACTGATGTTCCTGTTTCTAGCACATCTACTTCGTGTGCAGGTAAAGTAGCAGAGGATGAGAACAAGGAGAACACCATTGAACAAACCAACATCTCCTTGAACTCTGAATCTGTTGCTTCGAACTTAGGTGCTTCTGATCAACCTACTGTTGAGAAATACAGGCCACCAATTCCAGTGAAACAGAGTGCCTGTTGTGAGTGTGCTTGTGGGAATAATAAGAGACAAGGAAAGGATACGCCACCAGGGGCAGGAAGAAACAACTTCCCAGTGAAGAAAAAGACATGTTTTCACCGTGGAACACCTGGACACATTGCCAGAAATTGTCCAAATCACACATACGTTCAGACCATGGTGACTGGAACGCGCACAAGGCCAAGAATCTGAATCCCAAGGTCAAGAAGGGAATGTCGGCCAAGAAGCTAAATCCAAGAGATGCTCCCGTGAAGCCAAAATCAAAGTCATCTCAACGGACGACATCAAAATCAAAAGCAAGTACTGAGCCACTCATCAGATCGAAAAAGAAATGGGTTAAACCCAACTACAAATGGGTTCCGAAGGCTCACTCTCCCAAATCTTCTAACAATTCTAATATTTCTTCATCTTCTGTTTGTGATAAACAGGATATGTCATAGGAGAGAGTACCGTGCAAGGATGAAAAAGGTCGACCCAGTTTCAAAATGGACTGGGTTCCAAAGACCAACTGATCCTGCTCTGTGCTGGAGCAGCTATGGAGGCATATCATCAGACTTCGGTTTGTTGGTAGTGGCTGTTGCAGGCACATGATAGGAGGCATCTCTCAAATGTACAACACTCAGAATTTTGTTTGAGAGTATGTGACGTTTGCGGGAAGGGAAGAAAGGAAGGGATCACACATTGGGTTAGTGCTTAATGACATGAAGAATTTTTGGATCTGTTCTGAGATTATGTGTGCTGTTCTCAGACCTTCTGGATGCAAATTCAATCGGTGACTTACGGTTTGAGTTTTCTTCTCTATACTCATAAGTTTTTCTTAAACTGATTCTCTTTAAAGACTAATTTTGGTTTTAGGATAGTTTAAATTTGCGCATTTACTTTCGTTTCTCTCCTATGCACAAATTTAGGGGGAGAAATAAAAACAAAACAAAAATTTAAAAATTTAAAAAAAAAATCCAAAAACATTAGAAAATCAGAAAATCCAAAAATATGTTGTTAATGGAATGTGCTTGAGGGAGATGTTTGGGGAAGTGATATCAAGAAAGTGATAACGGGCAGTTTAAAACCAGTGTAAGGGACTGAATCTGAATTGTCTAGACTATGTGTTCAATGTGCTGGTAGGCACGAAGGATTTGACAGTGTGGATTTAGTTAGGATTGTTTGGACTGACCATACGATGCTCGGGTAGATTAAGCAGTGAGATAAATACGGGAACCTACAGGATACACTAAATTAATACGCATCTAGAACAGTGGTTCAAATTTTCCTTGATGTACGGACTTCTGTCCTTAATTCTGGTTCTGATAGGGCGACTGGGGGTTCTGATATAGTAGGTCTGTAGGAAATTATTTTCTTGCTTTCTATCTGTCAGTCATATGTTGCCTCCTCTGCGTGATCGGAAGATCCGACCTGGATTGCAACATATGCAACTCTAATTCTACGCACCTCCTTATCTATGAAATGCTTTCTATCTGTTAGCCATATGTTGTCCCATCTGCGTGATCGGAAGATCCGACCTGGGACACAGCATATGCAACATTCTTCCTCTCAATCCCTCTATCTCTGTTATGTTGGATTAGTTTCTAAGTCCATAACTATAATTGGTATATACTTGACCCGACCCGGCATGGTCCATTTGGGTTGCATGGCATCGTGCATTTGGATATACTAAAATGAGAGAGATAACACTTAAGGTTTATTAATATATTATAAGTTCTAATATATTAATAAGATTATTTAATTAATATTGATCAAGAATTAATTTAGAATTAATTAAGTGATCAAAAGAAGACTAATTAAATATATGGGTTGATTGTGTAAATCATCCATACTTATATAGTGGGCTAATGCTCCATGGATTATGAAGTTGGGCCAAAACCCATAGGATGCTCCATGGATGCTCCATGGTGTATTTGAACCCATGGATCCAAGGAAATGGAAAGCCATGACAATTAGGGTTTACCCTAATTGTAACAACTATATAAGCATCTTATTCTTGCAAAATCGGCGACCATGTATGCATGAAGAGGGCAAGCCGATTTCATGAAGTGATGATTTATCTCTAAGTTATTCCAAGTGCATATGATGTTGTGTGAACCATTTGAGGTGTCACACTTGGGGCACTAGGCTCTTGAGCTCCATGAAATCAAGCACCAAACAAGAGGTATGTAATTCTACTAGATTTTATATTATATGTACTTTATATTATGCTAGTTAGAACAATACCTTGGAAAATTGATATTTGCATGTATTGTAGAGAAAACATAGATCCAAGGTATTTAGGGTTGCATGTACACCATAGGAGTGTTAGAATGCTCAAAACCCAACAGTGGTATCAGAGCCTAGGTTTGTTTTCACTTATACTTGATGCAAACTGCTTAGAAAACGAAGTTTTGTGCTGTCTGAACAGGGGACTCGACAAGTCCATTAAGGGACTCGACGAGTCCAAGACAAAATGCATCCAACTCGCCGAGTTGGTTCGTGCACTCGACGAGTTGGACCCCCAAACAGCATATCTTCGAGTTTTGGTGCTGGAATTGGTCTAGAATCATTACCTTTGACTGTTTTGGTCTTATAAAACCTGTTTTTAATGTGGTAATGATTATGTTAAACCAATTTCAATGCTATAATCAAAGTTTCAAGTTTATATATGTTTATGTAATTCTTGAAAATTGTTGATTGTGAATGTTCATGCTTATGAGTTTTGGTAGATCATAGGAATTATGTGCAAATTGTTTGTTATTATAATTCTTGATCTCAATGAAATTGTAAGGAGTCCATAACTTGTCCTCAAGTTATGGATTACCAAAAGTTTTTTATGTTTCCTTGATTTATGAGTTAGTTTAGATTAATGAAAAAAAAATTGTGTTTTAGTTGTTTTTGATCCAAATTAATCTAAAAGGAGTTCATAAAATATGTTTTTGTAACTTGTCTTCAAGTCACATGAAAAGTCATATTTATGAATCTTAAAACTCATAAAAGTGCCAAAGGTTACACAAAATGAAGAGTCTTTTTCATTAAATTGTTTTATGACTCCATAACTTGTCCTCAAGTTATCGATGTTTAAGAGTCACTTCTTTAAAAGTGTTATTAAAGAATAAGAGGTTACATAAAAATGAAGAGTCTTCATTTTAATGAGTCATTAAACTCATAAGTTATGAAATGAAAAGTCTTGAATAGTTTCAAAACTTGCCCTCGAGCTTTGGAATTTGTAAAGTTACTCTTCATGTATACTTTAATTCCAAATTGCACCCTTAGAATTTTAAAAGCTAAAATTCAAACTTTATGGACTTCATTAAATTAATTAAAGTGTTTAATTAAAAGAGTTAATAATTCCATAAAGACATGGTTTAAGTTTAATTAAATTAAGAGTATAGTTTAATTAATAGATTAAACCACCAAGTATTTTAAATGTTTAAATACACCCTTATACTATTATTATAATTTTAATTATATAGATATGTATAAGATAAAGTCAATCTTACCATTAGTAGGCCTCATTCACGAAGCCGGTCTATAAGGGGGGTATAAGGTTACTGCCTATAAAATGGCAGTTTAATGGGTGTCCACTCTCACCCACCGCTTCCTTGACTGGTGGAGGGTCGTTAGCCGAACGGGTAGGAAAGGAGTATAATTCTCCCTTCATTAAAAGTATAATAAAAAATACTAAGTAACTAAACACTTATAAATTCCCAATCTTAGTTACTTAGGAAAATGTGAAATAGGTGCTAACCCATGAAATTACACTTTGTACCTTACTAAGTCGTTAGTGGAGCGTGTGTGGTTAACCGGCACACTAATAAGGACTAGTAAGAGTGGTAAAGGGTAACTTGACTTTATTATAGATCGGTGGAGCGTGTGTGGTTAACCGACACATCGATTAGGTGATAAAGTTAAGGGTACCAAGTCAATTTGCATGGTTATTCACACCTTGTTTGTGATCCTCGGCATCCCAGTCACAAACTTGAGAGGGCACAATCGAGATTCAAACATGCCATTGAAAGTTCAATGTATCTCAAAAGATCTAGGAGTTTCAAATCCAATTAAAACTTAATTATATTTCGTTTTTCATGGTAGAAATTGTTAAATCGTCATTTACCTACCTTCAACTATTTTATAATTTGGATTACCGCATCCCTCTTCCAATTATAAATAGGTTGTTAGATCCTAGCCTTAATATTTCATATTGGGTGTTATATTAAGGACTTAAAATCAACTAACTTGAATTTCTCCCTTATAGATGTCTCCTTCAGACAACTATGGTCTTCCCAAATCTTTAGGAACAAGCTATCCTAATGAAGATGATATCCCAAATGGCAATCAAGGTGAAAGATCAATCCCTTTGTTGTGCATTAGTGGGACTGGAAATCATACTTCACTTCCTCCACCTCCTCCAATAAATCTCCCTATCCCACAAGTTTCAAGACTTTATAAGTTCTAAGTCACTCAATCCCTATTGGCAAACAAAGTCTATATGTGCTTAGGTCATGGAGATTAAGTCACATATTTACAAGCCGGGAGAGTCAGGTGTCGAAGTCTCGAGGTAGCTAGATGTTGACTTGGTTCTTTAGTCACTCCCTGATGACAGATCACGACATGACCCTTTAATGATCTTATCTATTTGCTTGGTGCTGCTGAATCAGCAATGATTTGGAACACTGGTAAAGCAAATTTGATTAGAAGATCGACTTCCTATAACTTCATGGACATTGACAATGGTAACACTGGAAATCCAGAAAAACTTTCACTTCCCAATGGAAAGGGATCGGCCATAGTCAACTTGGTTGACCAAATGGTAAAGAGAAAGGCTAAGTCTGAGATAGTCCCATGTACCATTCCCAAAGAGTCCATATGTGCCTATTGCCAAAGGAAAGGGGCATTGGTTGCGAAGCAGCCGAATTTACCTGAAACCTCATAAGGATGGTAAAGTCAAAAGTTTGACTCTCCTTCAGGTAAAGTCCGTTATCTAACACTATTAAGTCTCCTTTGGAGATTCTTAATACATGATGTAATGTAATTACATTTTGATGTTTTTGAAGAATCAAAGGAAGCTTAAAGAAAAAGTGTGCTGATTCTGATCGCATGGTTCGATGACCAGAATTTTGAGCCACTGCATAAGAATTATGAGATATTGCTTAGGAATAGATAACAACAAAGTTTTCATATGAATTTTCATTGTAAGGATAAGTTTTTCCGCAAGTTTTTAAAATAAAATAAAAGTTTTGATTTTATTTATTTTAAGTATCCTTACAAGGGCATTTGTGAAAAATTGTTGTTTATATGTTTCCATTGATAAGCAATATTGGAAAATGAATTTGATTCTTTCGTTTGTGGTAGTGTTATAATTTATCAAATAAGAAAAGATTCTCATCACCCAAGTTTCAGTTGGATAGAAACTTGGAATCATGCAAGTTGTATTGTGTGATGAATGAAAATTTTCATCTTTGGTAAATTAAGACTAATTCCTTGTTCACATTCGCATGTGAGTCAAGCAAAGGACTAAAGGATCGGGTACATTAGGTTGTGCACTAGTCAGGTCCACCACATAGGTTGATAAGATTATTCGTTATGATTTACTAAAGTTTAGTAAATATGATTATGCTTACAAGTTTAAGTGTAATTCTGAAACATTGGAAAAGTTTCAATATATGGCAGAATGAATAAGAAGAATCAAATAAGGCAGAAAGATAATAGTTTCTCCAATCTGAAGAGATGGGAGAGTACTTGTGTATCTTGTTTTATGATTAACTTAGTGATTATGGAACCATATCACAATTGATCCTCTAAGGACACCTTAGTGCATTTGTTGGCTAAGGAGAGGAATCGTGAATTGTGGAAATGGTTAAATCAAAAGACAAATCATACTTCGTTCCAAAATAAAAGCTTAGAGTCATACTCAAAGATTGATCCTTGAGTGACATAATCTTAAGCAAGGTTTAAAACACTTGTCAAATGTAGAGTAAAATGTTTTCTTACTCTTGTACATTTGAAATTGGTAAGTTGTGATGTTTTGGATAAAACAAAGACCAACTAAGGACAATTGTGTGAAGTGTTTGTAAAAGAATCCGCACTATCTCTTGAATATTAGGCAAGCGAGTCTTATATGTCAAGAGGACAGTGGGAGTCTTGAGATAGTTTCAAGAACTAATCAAGAGTTTTGTTAATCACTAGCCCATGACTTGAGGTTTGTAACCTATCATGTTGACATATTCTTATTTCTGTGTCTATTCCAGTTAAAAGTTGACCATGCTTGTGAGTTCTATGAGTTCTCAATTGTTTGCATAACAACCTGGAAGCAATGGTAGGCCCTTGTGCTGCCGGGTGACAGGAAATTAAGATTGAACAAGTTCAGTCCATATGTGTTTGGATTTGCCACTAACCTTGTCTTGTGATTATGGTTATGACAAATTTGCATGGATAGGAACACTTACACCATAAAATCTAAGTGTCATAAGGTTTCTCTCCGATTCATGAAAATGATGGTGAGGAAACTCTTTCACTAAGTAGATTTTAAGTAGATAGCAATTGTGAGAATGACAAAAGGTCTAAACATTATGATTACGGCATCTCTCTTCATAATTGTTTAGACACACAAGCGAGCTATCTAAGGAAAGGTGTATGATTTTGATAAAGTCTTATCAAAACTTCTCGTATCAGAAATCTGAACTTTGGTAAGAAAGTCAATAGAGTATTGTTTTTTCCTAGAAGTCCAACTGATTTCTGAGTACATGTCAAAGCTAGTGGGAGCATAAGTGTTATGCTAGTAAGATAATAATCATTATGCTAGTGGGAGCATGATGATCATGTTGCAAGTTAGCAATGTTAATTATAGAAAACAAAAGTTTCAATTCGCTTTGAAAAGTTGTTTCCCTATAATTAAGGGAGAGGATTTTATACTTCATTCCAATTCTATAAGCTTAGATTGAGATTTTAATCTACTTTAGTCAATGATATATAAGAATGTTATGTTGGAATGGTTCAACATAAGGAAATTCTATATATGTTGCGTTCTCAAAATTCGATTATGATTACGGCATACCTCTTCATAGTTCAAATTATGAGAACATGGCAAATAAAAATTTTTATAGCATGAATCGTGTCCCATATGCTTCGGATATAGGATCGATTGCATGTGCTATAATATTCATCCATTCTAAATTTTCCTAATGCTTAGGGCATTAAGAGGGGAAAAGGAATAGAACTGGAAATGACTAAAATGATTAAGCAAATTGTCGAGGACAATCTAAGGTTTACCAAAGATTGGTTGCTCATGGACAATTAGAAGGACCATGTTGACATATTTTGAAAAGAGGCAACTCTTGTTCAAAAGTGATGGTCAAAATGGGAATGTGGAATTGTTTCCATAGGTGGAAGTTATTCTTTGAATCTGTGTAAGATTAAAGAACTTAATGCAAAGAAGGATGTTCAAAGGAATGTACTTTGAATTTGAGATCATTTCCATGGGATTGCTTTCCATTGGAATACTCTCTAATGTATGTTGCCAAGTCTTTGTGACTTTTGTGCATAGTCATTACAAGGGGATCATTGCATATAAGTTTAGAGTCTAACAGATTACAGTAAATGGCAAGAGTTTGGTATTCTTACATTTACAAAAGGGATTGGGTTTGTGAAATTAGCATCGTTGGAGTCGTGTTCAATTGATCTATTTCACAAAAGAAAAGACCATAACTAAACATAGTATGCATGCTTGGTGCATGGCATGACTATTGTTTCAATTCAAGTATTAAGTTGATAAATCGAAACAATGAATAATGAGTAATCAATATGGTGCTTAGATAAAAGGGTTTTTATTTACACTCGAAGTGTTGAGGCCATACAAGATTAGTATTATTTTTGTGTTTCACTTTGCATGTTTTGACTTCCAGAATAACTAGGTCATTATTCCCGACTGACTAAGTTATTCAAACTCTCCACAGTCAGTCATACTTTGGAAGTAGGTATTGATTTAAGACTGTCATGAATTTGGCTTGTATGATTTGTCTAATGTGCATTAGACATAGCAGTGGTTGCTACAACATTCATGAGTGCTCATAAGTTCTGAGTATTGGATTCAACCCACGTTCATTTGGATTCACTTCATGGATTTTATCACGAGTGAATCATGAGACGATAATATCTTATATTCTTCAAACCTAGAGATATGAGTTGTTGACTATGAGTTGGTTATACGTTGATTGCACGAAAACACATTGGTAACTCGATGTTCTAAAACGTGCCATTGTGTATGATTCAAAAAGTAGTCCGTACAAGCATATGAGTCGAAGTTTATCCATTCCTTTTACCTTTGGGATAAAAGCGATATTTGTGGGCCCCTCGATGATTTAGTTGTTGGATTAATGTCTAAGTCCATAACTATATTTGGTATGTACTTGACCCGACCCGGCATGGTCCATTTTGGTTGCACTTCACCGGCACAATTTATATGGATAGTCTTTTGAGAATAGTATATTTATGATTTATATTAATATATTATAAGTTCTAATATATTAATATGGAATCATATTATTTAATTAGTATTGATCAAGAATTAATTTAGGATTAATTAAGTGATCAAAAAGAACTAATTAAATATGGACTCTTATATATATGGAATGGGCCAAGTTCATTTAGGTTGGGCTAAGCTTTCATGGATGGTCCATGGAGCTTTTAACCCATGGATCCTATGTAAATGAAAGGTCATAGGTATTAGGCTTTACATGGATGTAACCCTAATCCTCCATAATATATAAAGGGGTCCTTGGCTCACAAAATTGGCACAAGTGTGTGAAAATAAGAGTGGGCCGATTTTAGTGTGCATACATATTCTCTCAAGTTCTTCCAAGGTGTTTTGGTGATTTGTGATTCCATTTGAGGCTTCCACACTATTGGGGCTAAGCTCTTAAAGCTTGAAGACATCAAGCTACATCAAAAGGTATGTCATCTAACTAGAACTTTGTAGTATAGGTGCTTCATAATATGCTAGTTAGGATGAAACCTTGGAATAGTTAATATTTGCATGTATAATAGAGAAAACATAGATCCAAGGTTTATAGGGTTGCATGTACACCATAGGAGTGTTAGAATGCTCAAAACCCAACAGTGGTATCAGAGCCATGGGTTGTTTTCTGTTATATTGATGCAAATGTTTTATTTTCAAGTTGAAAAAAAAAAAGAAAAAAAAACATGACGTTTGTCAAATTTTAAGATAATTACTTGTTTTTGTGAAAAACTAATTATTTGTAAAATTTGAATCATTTGCTATATGAGTTGAATTAGGTCAAATTTAGTAAAAGATAAAATGATATGATTATTTTATTAGTTTTAAAAGTTTGATCTAAAGAGTTTTTTGAAACCTCCATAAGTTATGGATATGAAAAGGTTTTTAAAAAAAATTGATTCAAAGTTTTTTATGGAGTTACAAAACTTGGTCTTAATGTTTTAAAGAATTTCATAACTTATTCTTAAGTTATGGAACATGAAAAGTTTCATCATAAAACAAGTATTTAACTCCATAAGTTATGGAATCCAAAAGTTTTCAAGAGTTACAAAACTTGCCCTCAAGTTTTGGAATTTGGAAAAAGTTTTTTTATGATAAAAAAAAAATAATTGAATTCTAAAACTCTTGGGTTCATAACTTAAACAATTAATTAAATGGTTTTAATTTTGAATTTAATAATTGGAATTATGTTGTTTTTATTGAATAATTCAATTAACTCTTATGGACTTTATTAATAGATAATTAAAGTGTTTTAACTCTTATGGACTTGAATAATTCCATAATGACAAGGTTTAAATTTAATTATTTTAAGAGTATAGTTTAATTAATAGATTAAACCACCAAGTATTTTAAATTTCTAAAATACACCCTTATACTATTATAATATTAAAAGTTTAATATATTATATGTATAAGAGCAAGTCGTCTTACCATTAGTAGGCCTCATGCACGAAGCCGGTCTATAAGGGGGGTATAAGGTTACTGCCTATAAAATGGCAGTTTAATGGGTGTCCACTCTCACCCACCGCTTCCTTGACTGGTGGAGGGTCGTTAGCCGAACAGCTAGGAAAAGGATTATAATTCTCCCTTCATTATAAGTATAATGATAAATACTAAGTAACTAAACACTTATAAATTCCCAATCTTAGTTACTTAGGAAAATGTGAATAAGGTGCTAATCCATGAAATTACACTTTGCACTTTGTTTAAGCTGTTAGTGGAGCGTGTGTGGTTAACCGGCACACTAACCTGGACTTAACAAGGTAGGCAAAGGGTAACTTAATGTTTATCATAGTATCGTTGGAGCGTGTGTGGTTAACCGGCACATCGATTGAGGGGTAAATATTAAGGGCACCAAGTATATTTGCATGGTTACTTCACACCTTGTTTTGTGATCCTCGGCATCCCAGTCACAAAACCTGAAGGGCACACTCGAGATTGAAACATGCCATTGAAAAGTTCAATGAATCTCAAAAGAATCTAGGAGTTTCAAAACCAATTAAAACCTAATAATACATTTCGTTTATCTTGGTGGAAATTGGTAAATCGTCATTCACCTACCTTCAAATATTGTATAGCTTGGATTACGGCATCCCTCTTCCAAGTTATAAAATAGTTTGTTGGGTCCTAGCCTTAATATATCATATTGGGTGTTATATTAAGGACTTAAATCAACTTTACGTGAATTTCTCCAATTGTTGATGTCTGGTTTAGACAACAATGATCTTCCCAAACCAAGCTTTCCTAATGAATATGACTTCCCGAGTTTGGCTCATGGAAGTCATACTTCTCTTCCTCCACCTCCTCCAATTATTCTCCCTAACCCACAAGTTCAAGGTCACTCAAGCCCTAATGGCAAGCAAGGTCTATGTGTGATCACATCTTAGAGATGAAGTCACATATTGACAAGCCGGGAGAGTTGGGTGTCAAAGTCTTGAGAAAGTTGGATGTTCAATCACTTTCTAAGTCACATAGTGAGTTCCTTTGGGACTACTATGAAACAGACTATGACATGAACCTTAATGATCATATCTATTTGCTTGGTGCTGCTGAATCAGCAATGATTTGGAACGATAGTAAAGCAAATTTGATTAGAAGATCAACTTCCCAAAAACTTTATGGACAGTGACAATGGTGACACTGGAAATCCAGAAAAAACATTCTCTTCCCAATGGAAAGGGATTGGCCATAGTCAACCCGATTGACCAAATGGTAAAGAGAAAGGCTAAGTCTGAGATAGTCCCATTACCAAAGGCTGCGTATGTTTATTTTGCCAAAGGAAGGGGCGTTGATTGCAAAGCTGCCAAATTTACCTAAGGATGTTAAAGTCAATAAGTTTGACTCTACATCAGGTAGAGCCCATTATCTAACTCTGTTAAGTTCTATTCTGAGATCCTCATTACATGATGTGACTGGGTCACATGTTGATGTTTTAAGAATCAAAGAATATAGATAAATCTTGAAGGAAGTATATGCTGATTCTGATCGCGAAGGTGGATTTCGATCGCATCAGAATTTTAAGCAGTTGCTTAAGAAGTTATGATATATTGCTAAGGAATAGATAACAACAATTTTCCATGTGGATTGTAAGGATAAGTTTTTCCGCAAAGTTTTAAAATAAAAGAAAATTGTTTAATTTTATTTATTTGAAGTATCCTTACAATGGCATTTGTGGAAATTTGTTGCTTATATGATTCCACTGACAGCAATATTGGAAAATGGATTTGATTCTTTCATTTGTGGTAGTGTCTAAATTTACCAAATCAAGAAAGTTCCTCATCACCCAAGTTTCAATTGGACCAAAACTTGGAATCATGCAAGTTGAATAGTTTGATGAATGAGAACTTTCAAGCATTGGAAAATCAAGACTAATTACTTGCTCACATGGATGTGTGAGTCAAGTGAAGGACTAAAGGGATCGAGTACACATTCTTGTGCACTGGTCATGTCCACCACAAAGCTCGTTAAGACTATTTGGTTTACTAAAGTTTAGTAAATATGGTTATACTTACAAGTTTAAGTATAATTCTGAAACACTGGAAAAGTCTCAATGTATGGCAGAACGAATGGAAAGAATCAAATTAGGCAGAAAGATAAAAGTTTCTCAAATCTGAAAAGATGGGAGAGTACTTTAGTATCATGTTTGTGATCATCTTAATGATTTAGAAATCATATCACAATTAGTCCTCTAAAGGTCATCTTAGTGCACTCTTATGACTAAGAAGTGGAGTCATGAATTGTTGAAATGGTTAGATCAGGAAGATGAGTCATACTTCGTTCCAAAACAATTCTTAGAGTCATACTCCAAGATTGTAACTTGAGTGGCATATCTTAAAGAAAGGTTTAAAACACTTCTCAAATGTAAGAGTAAAAGTGTCCTACTCTTGTACATTTGAAATTGGTAAGTTGTGATGTTTTGGATAAAACAAAGACCAACTAAGGCCAATTGTGTGAAGTGTTTGTCTTGATAAAGAATCTGCACTATCTCTTGAATATTTGGCAAGATAGTCTTATATGTCAAGAGGATATTGGGAGTCTTAAAGATCCTAAAAAGAATTTCAAGAACTAATCAAGAATAAAACCTGAGGTTCTTCACTAACACACAACTTGAGGTTTATAACCTATCGTGTTGACATATTCTGTGCCCATTCCAGTTAAAGTTGGCTTTGCATAGGAGTTCTGAAAGTTCTCAATTGGTTGCATAACAACTTGGAAGCAATGGTAGGCCCTGTACTGCCAGGTGGCAAGAAGTTAAGATTGCATAAGTTCAGTCCATATGAGTTTGGATTTGTCATTATCCTTGTCTTGTGACTATGGTTTTGACGATTCACATGGATAAGAACACATACACCATAAAATCTAAGGGTCATAAGGTTTCTCTCCGATTCATGAAAATGATGGTGAAGAAACACTTCCACCAAGTAGATTTGAAGCAGATGGCAAAAGGTCTAAACAATTGAGACTATGATTACGGCATCCCTTTTCATAGTTCTGAAATTGTTTAGACACACATGCATCCTATCTAAGGAAAGGTGTATGATTTTGATAAAGTTTTATCAAAGCATCTCGTATCAGAAATCAGAACTTTTGTAAGAAAGTCAATAAAGTATTGATTTCTAGAAGTCCATCTGATTTCTGAGTACATGTCAAAGCTAGTGGGAGCATAAGTGTTATGCTAATAATCATCATGTTAGTGGGAGCATGATAATTATTGTTAGTGTTGCAAGTTAGCAATGTTAATTATAGAAAACAAAAGTTTCAATTCGTGAGGTTGCAGGGATTGAAAAAGTTGTTTTGCTATAATTAAGGGAGAGGATATACTTCATTTCAGTTCTAAAGGCTTAGATTGAGACCTTAATCATCTTTAGTCAAGAATATATATATATATATATGAATTTCATGTTGGATTGGTTCAACTTAAGGAAATTCTATATATTGCGTTCTCAAAATTCGATTATGATTACGGCATCCCTCTTCATAGTCAAATTTTGAAAACATGGCAAATAAAAATATTGTAGGAAAAGACTGGTCTAGAATCATGTCTTTATGTGAGACATCACGAATCGTGTACCATTTGCTTTGGGTACAGGATCGATTGCATGTGCTATAATATTTGTCATTTCTAAATTTTTCCATATTCCCAGAGGCATTAAGAAGGGAAAAGGTCTAGAATTGGATATGACTAAAATGATTAAGCAATTGACAAGGACAATCTGAGGTTTACCAAAGATTGGTTGCTGAGGGACAGTTGGAAGTATAGTGCTAATTTTGGAAGGACCATATTGACATATTCTGAAAAGAGGCATCTCTTATTCAGAAGTGATAGTCAAAATGAGAATATGGAGTTTTCTCCATAGGTGGAAGTTATCTGTGTAAGATTAGAAAACTTAATGCAAGAAGCATGTCCAAAGCAATGTACTTTGAATATGAGACTTAGTTTCCATGGAGTTGATCTCCATTGGAATACCTTATAATTACTGTTGATAAGTCTTTGTGACTTTGTACATATTCATTACAGGAGGGTCAGTGCATATAAGTTTAAAATCTAAACAGATTTCGATAAATGATAGGAATTTGAAATTCTCACATTTTTCGATAAGGATTTGGGAGTGTGAAATTAGAATCATTGAAATTATGTTCAATTGGTTTATTTCACAAAGTAAGGATCATAGACAAACATAGACTGCATACTTGGTGTATGGCAAAGCTATTGTTTAAGAAAAACATAGTGTACATGCTTGGAGCATGGGACAACTAGTGTTTTTAATTCAAGTATAAAGTTGATAAAACCGAAACAATGAATAATGAGTAATCAGTATGGTGATAAATAAAAGTGTTTATTTATATTCATAGGATTTGATACCATATTTGATTCATTTATTCTTGTGTTTCACTTTGCATGTTTTGACTTCCAGAATAACTAAGTCGCTCTTCCTGGATGATTAAGTTATTCAAACCATCCACAGTCGGTCATATGTTGGAAGTAGATATGAATCAAGACTGTCATGGGTTGGTTTGTAGAGGTCCAAAGTGGTGGACAAAGTGGTGCTACAACACTCATGAGTGCTCATAAGTTCTGAGTATTGGATTCAACCCGCGCTCATTTGAATCACTTCATGGATTTTATCACGAGTGATCAAGAGACGATAATATTTTATATTCTTCAAACCTAGAGATATGAGTTGTTACTATGAGTTGGTTATACATTGATTGCACAAAAACGCATTTGGTAACTCGATGTTATAAAACGTGCCTTTGTGTATGATTCAACAAGTAGTAGAACAAGCCATTTGAGTCCAAGTTTATCCATTCCTTTTACCTTCGGCATAAAAGCGATATCTGTGGGCCCCTCGATGATTTAGCGATGACACATGCGAGTTCTTGGCCAAGCCAGGACTGATTTGATTTGTTCAATCAGTCAGTCATCATAAATCGAAAATCGGGAAACAACAAATGGACAGAGAGAATGATTATAATCCATGTCCCAGTCCATATGATATCTAGAATGGAAGAATATATGATCCCTTATCTAATGGACAAGTCATTGAGAAGGTCAGAGTTCGACAACGACTTTAAGAGCTACGATTGCCAGTTAGGTTTTGAAGTCATACTCAATAATAGTTTTAGACTTATCCAAGTGGGAGACTGTTGGATTAATGTCTAAGTCCATAACTATATTTGGTATGTACTTGACCCGACCCGGCATGGTCCATTTTGGTTGCACTTCACCGGCACAATTTATATGGATAGTCTTTTGAGAATAGTATATTTATGATTTATATTAATATATTATAAGTTCTAATATATTAATATGGAATCATATTATTTAATTAGTATTGATCAAGAATTAATTTAGAATTAATTAAATGATCAAAAAGAACTAATTAAATATGGACTCTTATATATATGGAATGGGCCAAGTTCATTTAGGTTGGGCTAAGCTTTCATGGATGGTCCATGGAGCTTTTAACCCATGGATCCTATGTAAATGAAAGGTCATGGGTATTAGGGTTTACATGGATGTAACCCTAATCCTCCATAATATATAAAGGGGTCCTTGGCTCACAAAATTGGCACAAGTGTGTGAAAATAAGAGTGGGCCGATTTTAGTGTGCATACATATTCTCTCAAGTTCTTCCAAGGTGTTTTGGTGATTTGTGATTCCATTTGAGGCTTCCACACTATTGGGGCTAAGCTCTTAAAGCTTGAAGACATCAAGCTACATCAAAAGGTATGTCATCTAACTAGAACTTTGTAGTATAGGTGCTTCATAATATGCTAGTTAGGATGAAACCTTGGAATAGTTAATATTTGCATGTATAATAGAGAAAACATGGATCCAAGGTGATATCAATAGTGATATCAGAGACACTGGTTGTTTCATAATATGCTAGTTAGGATGAAACCTTGGAATAGTTAGAATACTCAAAACCCAATAGTGATATCAGAGACACTGGTTGTTTTCTATTATATAGGAGTGTTAGAATGCTCAAAACCCAACATTAGTGATGACAAAATGTAAGTGCTCGGCCGGGCCTGGACTGATTTGATTTGTTCAATTAGTCAGTCGTCATAAATCGGAAATCGGGAAACAACAGATGGACAGAGAGAATGATTATAATCCATGTCTTAGTCCATATGATATCTAGAATGGAGGAATATATGATCACTTATCTAATGGACGTATTATTGATTTGTTCAGAGTTTGGCAGCAGCTTTTAAGAGCTACGATTGCTGGACTGGTTGTGAAGGCATACTTCCAATAATAGTTATTAGACTTATCCAAGTGGGAGACTGTTGGATTAGTGTCTAAGTCCATAACTATAATTGGTATATACTTGACTCGACCCGGCATGGTCCATTTGGGTTGCATGGCATCGTGCATTTGGATAGACTAAAATGAGAGAGATAACACTTAAGGTTTATTAATATATTATAAGTTCTAATATATTAATAAGATTATTTAATTAGTATTGATCAAGAATTAATTTAGAATTAATTAAGTGATCAAAAGAAGACTAATTAAATATATGGGTTGATTGTGTAAATCATCCATACTTATATAGTGGGCTAATGCTCCATGGATTATCAAGTTGGGCCAAAACCGATAGGATGCTCCATGGATGCTCCATGGTGTATTTGAACCCATGGATCCAAGGAAATGGAAAGCCATGACAATTAGGGTTTACCCTAATTGTAACAACTATATAAGCATCTTATTCTTGCAAAATCGGCGACCATGTATGCATGAAGAGGGCAAGCCGATTTCATGAAGTGATGATTTCTCTATAAGTTATTCCAAGTGCATATGATGTTGTGTGAACCATTTGAGGTGTCATACTTGGGGCACTAGGCTCTTGAGCTCCATGGAATCAAGCACCAAACAAGAGGTATGTAATTCTACTAGATTTTATATTATATGTACTTTATATTATGCTAGTTAGAACAATACCTTGGAAAATTGATATTTGCATGTATATTAGAGAAAACATAGATCCAAGGTATTTAGGGTTGCATGTACACCATAGGAGTGTTAGAATGCTCAAAACCCAACATGTTAGTCATATGTTGTTCCCTCTGTGTGATTGGAAGACATCCGACCTGGGATATAACATATGCACTTCTATATCTGACTTCTTTCTTAATGATTGAATACTCACCTAAAGTAAGGAGTTCTTTGGAAGTTCTTGATTACCGAGGTATATCGGAAGTGGTGAACACGTTCTAGTGCAACTAAAATTTAACCATTTAGAGGTTGTTTGTAGATCTCGTTGCTTAATTTAAGTGGACAACAATACCCGTGGTCGTCGTCAGCAAAATAGTTTATTTAGAAATGTTTGTCAATATTCTTCGTGTTTAAGTGGACCACAATACCAACAATTGACTAGATCTATTCATGAAGGTGAAGGTACAGATAAACAAAGTTAAGACTGTCTCACAACTTTGATCCAAAATATTTTTGTTTTTGTTAAATTTGTTCATAGTTTTTCTCTATGCACAAATATAGGGGGAGAATTAAAAAAAAAATTCAAAAATCAAACAAAAATCAGAAAAATTCAAAAAAAACAAACAAAAATCAGAAAATTCAAAATTAAAAAAATAGTGTTATATTCTGTTTTATTTCTTGTTCAAGAAAATCAAAAATCCAAATATGTATGTATATATATATATATATATATATATATATATATATATATATATATATATATATATATATATTTGTTTCTGTTTTATCTTTTTTAGAAAATATGAAAAATCCAAAAATATTATGTGCTAAGTTTTCATTTAGTTTTGTTTTGTCTTGAAAACTGAATTCAGATGTAGATGAGACTCATGGCGACTGTATCGAGATTTCTGAGCCAAGGCTTCATCCGTAAGCATCGAATAATTCTCATTCGAAGGAGCAAGAAATGAAGATTATTCTTTTAACATTCAATCTTTAAACCCCAGAAGCAAGGTGAAGCCGCACTTGAAGATTAGGTGACTGATTGCATTGAAGCCTCCTCAATCAGTCTGCTGCTATCTTGAACATGCTGAAGTGATCTAGAAGATTTGTTCTCTCTGAAGATTCTCAAGCTGAAAGCGCTATATTTCAAGAATCAGTACATCAAGCCTCCTCACCCAATGTGCGTTCAATGCCAAATTCTAAAGAAAAGCTCAAGTGCTCAAGATGAAGTCATTCATTAAAGATTCATCAAGTTCATCTTGAAGCTGTGAAGATTTTGAAGATAAATGCTGAAGCCAAGCTTACGATGAAGATTAACAAGAAAAGCCAGCTACTTTTTTAGGGGGGGTGTGTTGGGTCAATTAAGAAAAGAAAGCTATAAACCAAGGGGGAGATTGTTGGGTCAAAAATATGGTTTACACTTTGCTTTTCTAGGAAATAGTATTTTTCTGTAATGTTTATGAGTTTACGGTCAGGTTTACGGCCAGATGGTCTATTTACGGCCGTAAATATGTTTACGGCCGTAAACCCATTTACGACCGGAAACCCATTTATGGCCCATATTCCCCAAGTATATATATATATAGCTGTTAGGTGGTTGAGGAGGGATTGATGAACAGAGAAGGAGTGTACGGAATAGAGAAGAATAGAAGAGCTTAAGTGTGTGCATTTGAAGGTGTTGTACAGAGAGAGAAAAGAGAGTGTGTGTTAGTGTGTGTGAATCTTGTATCCGAATCTTCATTCATATCAATACATACAAGATTCATCATCTTCTTCTTCTCCTTCTCTTGTATTTTGATCTGACATCATCCGTTTGATTGGGATTCCGCACCATCAAACGGATCTGATTGATACACAAGCATTTTAGGGACTTACATCTTTCACCTTGATCATCTTGTGGAATGTCATCTTTATAAGGATTAAGGAAATCTATTTCCAAAAGATTCGGGAAAACCATATTTGTGAGGAATAGACATCTATAAGGGAGAAATTCAAGTTTAGTTGACTTAAATATAACACCCAAAATGAAATATTAAGGCTAGGACCCAACATAATAATTTACAATTCGGACTAGGGATGCCGTAATCCAATTGCAAAATATTTGAAGGTAGGTAATGTTGGATAAGGTGTCTAAGTCCGTAACTATATTTGGTATGCACTTGACCCGACCCGACATGCTCCATTTGGGTTGCACTTCACCGAACAATTTGTATGGATATACTTTTGAGAATAAGATGTTTATGATGTATTAATATATTATAGGTTATAATATATTAATGTGAAATCATATTATTTAATTAGTATTGATCAAGAATTAATTTGGAATTAATTTAGTGATCAAATGAGACTAATTAAATATGGACTCTTACATATATATGCATTGGGCTAAGATTTATTTAGGATGGGCTAAGAGTATATGAAGTCCATGGATAGTCCATGGAGCTTTTAACCGATGGATCCTATGTAAATGAAAGGTCATGGGTATTAGGGTTTGCATGCATGTAATCCTAATCCTCTGTACTATATAAAGGGGTCTTCAACACTTGAAATGGAACTAGAGTGTGTGAGCATAAGGTGAGCCGATTTCTATATAGTGTTCTTATTCTCTCAAGAGCTTCCAACTTGTTTTGATGATTTGTGACACCACTTGAGGAATCCATACTATTGGTGCTAGGCTCATAAACTCTAAGCAAATCACTACAAGAAAAGGTATGTAATTCTATCTAGAGTTTTTGTTATTCATGTACGTAGGATTGCATGCTAGATATGATAAGGCTTTAGAAATCAATTTTTCATGTATAATAGAGAAAACATAGTTCCAAAGCTTCTGGGTTGTATGTGCACCTTATGGCTGTTAGGATGCTCAAATCCCAACAGGTAAATGACGATTTACCAATTTTTCATCACGAAAAACGAAAATGAATTTTTTTGGTTTTAAACGAATTGAAATTCCAAGATTCTTTGAGATTCATTGAACTTTTCAATGGCATGTTTAATCTCGATTATGCCCTTCAAGTTTGTGACTGGGATGCCGAGGATCACAAACAAGGTGTGAATAACCACGCAAATATGCTTGGTACACTGAATGTTACAAATAACCTAATCAATGTGTCGGTTAACCACACACGCTCCATTGATCCATGATTAACATCAAGCTACCCTTTGCCACCCTTGCTAGTCCCAAATTAGTGTGTCGGTTAACCACACACGCTCCACTAACGACTTAGCAAGGTGCAAAGTGCAATTTCATGGAATAGCACCATTTTCACATTTTTCCTAAGTAACTAAGATTGGTAATTTATATAGTATTTAGTTACTTAGTATTTCATTATACTTTTAATGAGTATTTAAATGTCATGTCAAACCCGTTCGGCTAACGACCCTCCACTGGTCAAGGGTGCGGTGGGTAAGAGTGTATACCCAATGGCGGTCATTTTATAGACCACTTCCTTAAACACCCCTTATAGATCAACTTCGTGAATGAGGCCTACTAACGGTAAGACTGAATTTTAACTTATACATATATAATATATTAGACTTCTAATTTTATATAGTATAAGGGTGTATTTTAAACATTTAAAATACTAGGTGGTTTAATCTATTAATTAAACTAGACTTTTAATTTAATTAAACTCAAACCATATAATTAAGGATTTTTTAATACTCTTTTAATTAATCTTTTAATTAATTATCAACAAAACCATAATTAAAAAATTTTAATTCTAAACTTAAGTTATGAAGCCACAAGGTTTAGCATTTAATATTTCAAAATTAAAATATTTTTAATCAAATTTTAAATTCGAAAACTTGAGGGCAATTTTTGTAACTCTTCAAGACTTTTACAAGTCCAAAACTTGATGGCAAGTTTTGTAACTCTCATTTTTCCATAAAAAAGACTTTCCAAGTACCATAACTTGAGGGCAAGTTATGAAACTCTTCAAAGCCATTTAGATAAACTTTTGTAACCTTTCTAGACTCTTCGAATTCACAACTTAAGGAGTTAATTTGTTTTATGAATGATACTTTTCATATCCATAACTTATGGAGGTTTCATGAACTCTTTAGATCAATCTTTTAAATTAATAAAATAATCAAATAATTTTATCTTTAACTAATTTGACCTAATTCAAGTTCATATATCAAAATGATTCAAATTTTACAAATAATTAGTTTTTCATAAAATCAAGTAATTATCTTAAAATTTGACAATCATCATGTTATTGGATGGGGATAGTCATTACCATATTAGTAAAATCAAATTTATGAAACAAAACAATTTGCGGTAAAGATCATAATCCAATTCAGGCCAAAAAACTCGAAAATTTTGCCAACAGATGATCCAACTCATCGAGTCGGATAATGGACTCGTCGAGTTCATGTATGGACTCGTCGAGTCCAGCAGTCAGAAGGCAATTTTTCATGTTTTTCAACTTTAAACAATTAGACAATGCATCTATATAACAGAAAACTACCCACGACTCTGATACCACTGTTGGGTTTTGTGTACTATAACACTCCTACGGTGCACATACAAACCTAATAGCCTTGGATCTAAGTTTTCTCTAGTTATACATGCAACAAATATTTCCGAAGCATGAAACCTACAACTAGCATACAATTTGACATATGAATCATAAAAGTAAGTTATAAGAATACCTCTTAATTATGGCTTGTAGGAATTGGTCTTTCAAGAGCCTAACACCTCAAGTGTGATGCCTCAAATGTCTTATAACAAACCAAGAACAAGAGGAGGAACTTGAGAGCGAGGTTTGGAGACACAAAGATTGTCTAGAGCTTCTTAGAATCAGTAGTGCACGATTTTTGGCTTAGGGGTTACATTTATATAGTGTAGAATCCAAGAGTTAAACCCTAATCCACTTCCTTGGGCCTTAATCCAATAGTCCATATGATAAGCCCATTGGACTAACTCTTCATGGAGTCTTATATGAACTTAGTCCATTACTAATCAATATGGATCATTTGCCCAAACTATGTATATCACTGATTTACATAATCAGTCCCCGTTAATTTAATTTTTCTCTTTTTGATCACTAAATTAATTCCAAATTAATTTTTGATCAATACTAATTAAATAATATGATTTATCAATTAATATATTATACTTATAATATATTAATAAAGCATATTAACCTCTTTGTCAAATATCCATCGTATCAAATTGTTCCAGAGTGTTACAACCCAAATGGACCATGTTTGTATCAGGTCAAGTACATACCAATTATAGTTATGGGCTTAGACACCTAATCCAACACTTGAGAGTTTAGTTTGTACTGAAACAGCTTCGCTTGGGAGCGAAGGACTGGTGGAAGTTCGTGACGACTGATTTCACTCATGCAGATCATGATGCAGTTACTTAGGAGAGGTTTACGAAGTTGTTCAGAGATGAGTATGTTCCCCAGGTGGAGGGGGAACATTTGGCACATGAGTTTATGTCCTTAGCATGTGTCTACTGAGTAGGCACGTGTTAGCAGGTATTAGAGTATCTTGAGGAGAGATATACGGGAGTTCGTGGCGAACTCATCATATCGGGCATTTGCTGATTTGCAGACCAATGCCAGCAGGGGAGAGATAGGAGACCAGTTGTGACAACCCAAAATTTTCATTTGTATAATCTCTACAGTTAAACACGTCATATAATATTCAAAAACATTTCAGTATATTTTTGGCCGGATTTAAGTCCGTTTGGGTGTTTTATTTTATTTTTCGTCAAACGATTAAATAAAAGGAAGTGACGTTATTAGTGAGGGGTAGCAAACAAAACAATCAACACCTTAGCTAGGTGTTTACGGCCAAACAAGAGGTGTTTGGGCCGTAAACACCATTTTCCCAAGGACTCATGCATATAGCATGAGTTTACACACCTTTTTCCTCATTCTCCACTTCCCACCTCAAGAACACCAAGCTTTTTCTCTCTAGTATCATAAGTTCATTTCATCAAATCCGCCAAAATGTAAGTGTTTCCTTCCTAGATTCGATCATACAACACTTAATCTAGTGTTTCTACATCATTTCATCCATGGATTCTTGGTTTTTACTTAGATCTTCAAGTGTTCTTCAAAACACCAAGAACACACACTAGTGTTTTTTGGCTCTAATCACTCTTACAAGCTTCATATAAGTAAGTGTACCCTTCCTATCTAGTTACTTACTTAGTATACTTGTTAATCCTTTGGAAAATCATCAAAATCCCCAAGAACATATGTGTTTACGGTTTGGGGATCTCCCAAAACCGTAAACACCCCCAAATGAAGTTTTGATGCCCCTAACAGCTTCAAATGCTTGGATAAAGGGCTAGAAACTTGCATGCATGAGCTAGAAACACCAAAACACAAAAAGGTTGAGGCATACATGAGTTTACGGCCGTAAACTCATGGGTTTACGACCGTAAACCCAAGTGTTTACGACCGTAAACTCTCAAGGATGGTCCAAGGGCCGTAAACTCCAATGAGGGGTCCTTTTGTGGCCAAACCACTTCCTAAGCCTTTGATTCGAACTTAGAACCCTTCCTTGTGAGATATAGGACCTTGAAACACACAAATGCACCATTTCCATGAGTTTACAACCGTAAACTCATGGGGGAAATGGTCCAGAAACCGTAAACACGCATAAGGGCCACCATTTGAGGAGTAAACTCCAATGTGAGGCCCTACTCTCCTTAGATGCAACCCTTAGCACTCCTAGCACTTGAAACAAAGTGTTTTCATACATTAGAGTGTCTTTACTTGCTTAATTAGTGATTAAAAAACTAATTCGATACATTTACGTATCACTCCATGTTACATAGGATCCGCGTGTGTGTTCAAGTCTTCACTTGACACCTAACATCCTACCCGGCACTTCCATCCAATCCACTCACTGCAGGTGAGTTCATACCCTTAACTAACCCTTTTAATGATTTTAAATGCTTTTACGGGGGGGGGGGGGGGGGGGAATACAAGTTGAATATTTCTAGTTATTGCTTTAATCACATGTGATTAATAACTAGAACAGACTACAAGATTTGCTACTGCTTTCAAATTACCATCAAACCTTGGATTTTCAAGTATTTCAAACCTTTTATCAAACTTTTTTTTTATGTCAAAACTGTTTTCAAACTCTTTTAAACTTACTTAAATTTCAAACCCATATCTATAATAAAATATTTATATAAGTAAGACTTGAAGGACTTAGGACTGATAGCTCACCTTATTTCCTGTTCCTCGTTTGGTTGTGGACCTAGGGTATTCGGTTATTTGTCCGACTATCATTGAATTCTTAGTTATATAGCATATATATTTGTGTTAGATATAAAAGTCTTCACTTCAGTTCGATACGTTTGTGTAACAAAGGCATGCAACCAAAATTACTATTTAGCTATAATAGGTATAGTTAAGAATTACTACTCATTACTACTATTACCATGACACCTACCAGAGTCAGTACAATTATGAGTCAATACATGCTAAATACTATACAAAGAGAATACTATATACTATACAAGAGGAACATTTTATACGATATACAAGAGAATACATTATACAATATACAAGAGAATATACTATAATTAGAATGTGACATACTACTTCTCGATACGACACTTCATAGTGGTATCACCGTGTAACCAGAGTCTCCTGGAGGGAGATCGGACATTGTGTGTATAGATCTATACGGGACAGACACTCCCACATCCCGACTGCTAGCTACAGTCCCAGCCGAAAGGCCAAGGGGTGACAAAATGTCACATCACTACATATGACTCTGAGGGTCATCAGTTATTCGATCGTCAATCAGCATGGCTACATACGAGTTCACATTCAGACCTTTAATTAACACTTTAAGAATTAAAGGCAAAACGGATTTCCCCGAGGTGTATTGTACATTTAATACTACCTGGAGCCTGCATTTTCATTATATTAAGCCGACAGTGACACTGCTGGGGTAAAGCATTATTTTCCCAATTACTTTGTATGAATGAAGTTTAAAACTATATTTTCATACTGATAGTTTCACTGGGAAAACTTTTACATTTTCAAAGGATCAAACATGCAACCAACCGGGTCTTGGTAGAAGACTACTTTTATTGGAAAATATAGGATTTTCTAGGGAGCATACTATTTTCGAACATTGATATCAACTATTATACTACATGGTTGTAAACATTTTTATACAAGCAACGACACTAAATACTTATGAACTCACCAGCTTTTTGCTGATACTCGCTTTCAAAATAACTTGTATTCTCAGGTTATCAGTACACAGGTATAGATGCAGCTTTTGAGAAGATGGAGCACATATAAGACTCATCTTTTATTTTGATTATACTTTTGGTGTCTTACAAACTGTACAGAACACGCTTGTATTACAATTATTATTTTAATGCAATGGATGTTGTTGCTTGTCTTTACTATTATGCATTGTGATGATACTGTACATGAAGTCCTCCACCCCAGAACGTTTCCGCCGTTCTCGGTTTTGGGGTGTGACAGATTGGTATCAGAGCACTGTTTATAGTGAATCAAGTATATCAACCCGTAAAAGATATACGAACTATAAACACAGCGGGATTAAAACACTCTGACCAAGAATATATACTTTTAAATAATAAGATATTTAACTAAGTATATATATACATCCATTCATACAAAGGGTCAGTATCATACTATAACAAAACAAAAGTATTAAGATTGTTAAACATCACAATTAGGCTTAGGGACATATAGTCAAATCTGGGTGGATGTGGCCTGTTCAACTACATTTTCCTAGGAGTGACTAGCATGTGCCTAAGGGTGGTTGTGGTGTTGCAACAAGTCTAAAAACTTACCAACACTACTACAAGAACATTAGAACAAGAATACTATAGGAGTATTTTGCATTACTAGGAATTACATATGTGAGAACTAAAAAGGTCGTTACTAGTAGGACAATAGTTACTAAGTGGGTACACCAAGGTTACATGTGACTAAGGCGCTATAGACTTAGAATCTGTGATGTTTGCTTTACTTCCTGTTCCTTGTGTGGTTGTGGATTTAGAGTTAGGGTCACTTATTCAAAGGTCTATCCTGTTTCGGTTGCATGTAATTGGTATGCACTATGCAAGTATTGAATCAACTAATAACGATCATCTTATAAGTATCTTAGATTAGTACGTCTATTAACTATTCTTTCCCCATTCTCGCGTAGATAGCATGGCTGGCTTTCACCTCCCTGACGATCCGTACTATCCCAACCAAGGCATTGGAGGATGGCTTGATGACGAGCCGGAAGATGATCACCCAATCCCTTTGGATGATCACCATGCAGAAGGCTTTTCGGATAGCTCCGACTCTGAACCAGAAGTCAACAACCTACCCCCATTAGCTCCAAACCCCAACCCCCGTCCGACATTTCAAGGTCCCACTCCCATGTGGGCAACAACCTTGAATCGATGGAGTGATGAACAGGGTCAGCCCTTACCTTTCAACGGAGATCGAAGCTTTTACAACATAAGCGAGGGAGGTTCAGCTGACCGAGTCTTGCCCATCATGGTCCGTAGGATTGCTAGGAACGTCGAACAAAGCTATGTAGCCATCGGCAGAGTTGTGGAAATTGACGCCAACTCTAACCTTAAAAATGTCCGAATTCGCCAGCTCAAAGAAGCTATGGATAGGACTAGGAGGACCAATGAGGCTCTACAGTAGCAACTGGCTGCATCCCGAGCCGAAGTCATGGAACTCCGAGTGCGTCAGAGAGCGCATGAACGACATCTTCAGGAAGTTGTACGTCAACTGGCTGACCTAAGGGTTCGTCAGAGGGATACCCGTCGCCGGTAGAAGATGTTAACTTATCTTTCTCTTTTGATTAAGGAATAGCCTATCTTTTCTATGCTCTATAGAGCACTTGTCTGTGAACTTTCCTAACTTTGAAAGTACTTTAAGTAGACTTCTAAACTACCAACATTTTCCCTTATGGTTTGATGTAAGACCTATTGTTAGGTCATTTTTCCCGAACACATTTTACATCATTAATACCAGTAATCTTGGCAGTTATCTAATCTAGTTTGAAGTTCCTACTCTTGTGTTTTTCCTACTCTATTGATATGCTTCTATCTAACAATTGGACTATGGTGCTTTAGTCCATGAAACACTCTCCTCATACTTACAGTCGATACTTACTATTGTCCTCATCTTTATAAATTTTCAGTAAAAGATGCCTCCTCGCAAATGTCCGACCAGAAACACGCCTGCAAGACAAACACCACCACCACCTACCCCGCAACAGTTTGATACGGTGATGTTTCAGGCAGCTGTAACCACAGCTGTGACAGCAACTATGGCCCAAATAAATTTTGGCGATGCAAGAGGAGCCGGAATGGGCACCAACTCTAGACATGGTGAAATCCACCCACGTACACAGGGGTGTACCTATAAGGATTTCATGAACTGCAATCCAACATTCTTCAATGGGACCGGAGGGATCATTGCACTGTCCCAATGGATCGAAAGAACTGAAGCCATCTTCGAGATGTGCTCGTGCCCCGTAGAGAGCAAGATAAAGTTCGCAGCTTGCACTTTCACCGAAAGGGCCTTGACGTGGTGGAATGGCCATGTCAAATCACTCTCTTTAGTAACAGCCAACGCCATGGGCTGGGATACACTAAAGGACCTGTTGACGAGGGAGTACTGCCCGAGGGGCGAAATTCAGAAGCTGGAGGAGGAACTGTGGGGCCTCAGGATGAAGGGGACCGACATAGTGGCTTATACAGCCAGGTTCTGCGACCTGGTGACTCTGTGTCCTAACATGGTCCCCACCGAAGGCAAGAAAATTGAAAGATACATCTGGGGTTTAGTGCCCCCGTATCGAGGGAACGTTGTAGCATCACACCCTACAACCTTTGACAGTGCCAAGGAATTGGCCCAAAGGTTGATTGATCATGAAGTTCCTTACACTCCATCAGCAACCACAACGGTTGCCACCGCACCGACCAAGACATCCGACAACAAAAGGAAGCGGTGGGACCGAAAGAAGGGTAAATCAGCCCAATCCTCTTCAAAGAACCAACAAACTGTGGCTGTTCGTGCTGCCACTACTCCTGCTGCCCCTATACCAGCCAAAACATATGCAGGGAGTCTACCCAAGTGAACCAAGTGCTCTTTCCATCACAACGGCCCCTGCCAGGAAATGCACTGCACTAACTGTGGCCGGAAGGGCCATACCGCCCGGTTTTGCCGAACACCGCCCAAACCCATTTCCCAGGTCCCCAGCATGGGAGTGAGCCAGGCCTGCTACGGCTGTGGCGAGATAGGGCATTTCAAAAGAAATTGCCCAAAAGTTGGGAATGCAGAAGGAACAGGCAGACTACTTGCTATTGGCCATAATGAAGCTGTAGCAGACCCCACAGTAGTCACAGGTACGTTCCTTCTTGATAACTCTTATGCTTGTATCCTATTTGATAGTGGGGCGGAGAGGAGCTTTATACACCAAAACTTTAAACACTTACTTAAACAATCACCGAAACCACTAAAAGAAACCTTCGTCGAAGAAATGGCTAATGGAAAGACAGAGAGTTCTAATGAAATCTACATAGGTTGTACCCTCACACTAGATAACCATTCGTTTCCAATCGACCTCATGCCAGTAGCAATCAAGAGCTTCGATGTCATTGTGGGCATGGACCGGTTGAGTCTCCATCGTACTGATATTCTGTGTTTCGACAAAGCAATCCGTCTGAACCTACCAAATAACGAAACCTTGTCGATCTACGGGGACAAAACCAGTACGAGCCTTCGTATCATCTCAAGTATTCAAGCCCAGAAGTATTTGCGTAAGGAATATCGAATGTTCCTTGCACATATCGTCGACACGATCCAGAAAACAAAAGACCTGAAAGACTTCCCCGTGGTACGTGACTTCCCCGACGTCTTTCCGGAAGAGCTACCGGGATTACCTCCCCAACGTCAAGTCGAGTTCCGAATCGACTTAATCCCAGCAGCCACCCCCGTAGCCAAATCGCCCTATCGCCTAGCGCCTGCTGAGATGCAAGAACTGTCCGGTCAACTTAACGAGCTGCTCAGCAAGGGCTTTATAAGACCGAGCTTCTCACCCTGTGGAGCACCAGTCTTGTTCGTGAAGAAGAAAGACGGATCGTTCCGTATGTGCATCGATTATAGGGAACTCAACAAACTTACGATCAAAAATCGTTACCCTCTTCCTCGCATAGACGATTTATTTGACCAACTGCAAGGGGCGAGTTACTTTTCCAAGATTGATCTGAGGTCCGGGTATCACCAGTTGCGAGTGCTTGACGAGGATGTTCCGAAGACAGCCTTCCGAACTCGTTACGGACACTACGAGTTCGTAGTAATGTCGTTCGGGCTGACCAATGCGCCCGCAGTATTCATGGACTTAATGAATAGGGTATGTCGTCCTTACTTTGATAAGTTCGTCATCGTATTCATTGATGACATACTTATCTATTCCCGAAGTAAGGAAGAGCATAGCAATCATCTACGACAAGTCCTGGAAACCTTATGATCAGAGAAGCTATACGCGAAGTTCTCTAAGTGCGAATTTTGAATCCGAAGAGTTGAATTCTTAGGACATGTAGTGAGCGAAGAAGGAATCCACGTGGACCCTTCCAAAATTAAATCCATTGAAAGTGGTCAGCACCAAAGACGCCTACATAAATTCGTGAATTTCTAGGCCTCGCTGGCTACCACCGCAGGTTCATTCAAAATTTCTCTGGAATCGCGAAACCCCTGACTACATTGACCCAGAAAGGCGTGGCCTTTGACTGGGAAGAGAAACAAGAGAAGGCATTCCAAACCCTGAAGCGAGCTTTATGCACCGCACCGATACTGTCCCTCCCCGAAGGGGTAGAAGACTTCGTGGTATACTGTGATGCATCCAACCAAGGGCTCGGCTGTGTTCTGATGCAACGAGGTAAGGTCATCGTCTACACCTCAAGACAGCTGAAGGCACACGAGGTCAACTACACCACGCACGACCTCGAATTAGGAGCAGTTGTGTTCACCCTAAAAATCTGGAGACAATATCTGTATGGTACGAAGAGCACCATCTATACCGACCACAAAGGCCTCCAACACATCTTCAACCAGAAAGAGCTCAACATGAGGCAACGACGGTGGTTCGAGCTACTCAATGACTACGAATGTGAAATTCGTTATCATCCGGGTAAAGCCAACGTAGTAGCAGACGCCCTAAGTCGGAAAGAATATCCTGGCCGAAGAGTCAAGTCACTAACAATGACTATCCATTCGCATCTCTCCGCACAAATTAAGGAGGCTCAGCTCGAAGCTTTGAAACCTGAAAATATAGCGGGAGAATCCCTGCGAGGAATGGATAAGAACTTGGAAACCAAGGGTGACGGAGCCTTATATTTCATGGACCGGATCTGGACACCGAGACACGGTGGCTTCAGAGACTTGGTCATGAAGGAAGCGCACAATACTCGATATTCCGTCCACCTAGGTTCAGATAAGATGTATCTGGATCTCAAGAAGTCATACTAGTGGCCTAACATGAAAGCAGAGATTGCTACCTTCGTAAGTAAATGCCTTACTTGCACGAAGGTCAAGGTCGAATACCAGAAACCGTCAGGTCTACTCCAACAACCGGAGATACCTTAGTGGAAGTGGGAGCGGATCACTATGGACTTCATAACCAAGTTACCCAAGACAACGGGTGGACTTGATACCATATGGGTCATTGTCGACAGATTGACCAAGTCCGCACACTTCCTGCCCATCAGAGAAACCGACAAGATGGAGAAGCTCACAGGAACATACATTAGGGAGATCGTACGACTGCATGGTGTTCCTATATCTATTATCTCCGATAGAGATAGCAGATTCACTTCGAGGTTCTGGCAGTCACTACAAAACTCCTTAGGAACGAGGCTGGACATGAGTACAGCCTACCATCCACAGACCGACGGACAGAGTGAGAGAACTATCTAAACCTTGGAAGATATGATGTGAGCCTGTGTGATCGAGTTCGGGAAGGCGTGGGATACCCACTTACCTCTCGTCGAATTCTCTTACAACAACAGTCTCACACGAGCGTCAAGGCTGCTCCATTTGAAGCCCTCTACGGCCAGAAGTGCAGATCCCCTCTGTGATGGGCTGAGGTGGGTGACACTCAATTAGCTAACGGACGAGTTCCTAACAGCACTCTCACGGGTCCAAAGATCTTTCGGGAAACGACAGAGAAGATTGTTCAGATTCGTGAACGATTGAAAGCCTCTAGAGACCGACAGAAAAGCTACGCAGACAAACGAAGGAAACCTTTGGAATTCCATGTGGGAGACCGAGTCCTTTTGAAAGTCTCACCCTGGAAAGGCTTGATATGCTTCAGAAAGCATGGAAAGCTAAATCCAAGATACGTAGGGCCTTTTGAGATTCTCGCTAGAATCGGCCACGTAGCTTACAAACTCAACCTACCCCGCGAACTTAGTAATGTACATCCTACCTTCCACGTCTCAAACTTGAAAAAGTGCCTATCCGACGAGACTCTTGTAATCTCACTCGACGAGATCGAGATCGACGAGAGCCTCAACTTCGTGGAAGAACCTGTAGAGATTATGGACCGCGAGGTCAAACGAACGAAACAAAGCCGCATCCTAATCGTGAAGGTTCGCTGGAACGCCAAGCGAGGACCGGAATTCACATGGGAGCGCGAGGATCAAATGAGACTTAAATATCCTCATCTTTTTACTTAGTTATTTTGTAATAACTTAGTTGTCTGAACTCTAATTTCGGGACGAAATTCCCTCTAACGGGGGGATGATGTGACAACCCGAAATTTTCATTTGTATAATCTCTACAGTTAAACACGTCATATAATATTCAAAAACATTTCAGTATATTTTTGGCCGGATTTAAATCCGTTTGGGTGTTTTATTTTATTTTTCGTCAAACGATTAAATAAAAGGAAGTGACGTTATTACTGAGGGCAAGCAAACAAAACAATCAACACCTTAGCTAGGTGTTTACGGCCAAACAAGAGGTGTTTGGGCCCTAAACACCATTTTCCCAAGGACTCATGCATATAGCATGAGTTTACACACCTTTTTCCTCATTCTCCACTTCCCACCTCAAGAACACCAAGCTTTTTCTCTCAAGTATCATAAGTTTATTTCTTTAAATCCGCCAAAATGTAAGTGTTTCCTTCCTAGATTCGTTCATACAACACTTAATCTAGTGTTTATACATCATTTCATCCATGGATTCTTGGTTTTTACTTAGATCTTCAAGTGTTCTTCAAAACACCAAGAACACCAAGAACACACACTAGTGTTTTTTGGCTCTAATCACTCTTACAAGCTTCATATAAGTAAGTGTACCCTTCCTATCTAGTTACTTAGTTAGTATACTTGTTAATCCTTTGGAAAATCATCAAAATCCCCAAGAACATATGTGTTTACGGTTTGGGGATCTCCCAAAACCGTAAACACCCCCAAATGATGTTTTGATGCCCCTAACACCTTCAAATGCTTGGATAAAGGGCTAGAAACTTGCATGCATGAGCTAGAAACACCAAAACACGAAAAGGTTGAGGAATACATGAGTTTATGGCCGTAAACTCATGGGTTACGACCGTAAACCCAAGTGTTTACGACCGTAAACTCTCAAGGATGGTCCAAGGACCGTAAACTCCAATGAGGGGTCCTCTTGTGCCCAAACCACTTCCTAAGCCTTTGATTCGAACTTAGAACCCTTCCTTGTGAGATATAGGACCTTGAAACACACAAATGCACCATTTCCATAAGTTTACGGCCGTAAACTCATGGGGGAAATGGTCCAGAAACCGTAAACACACATAAGGGCCACCATTTGAAGAGTAAACTCCAATGTGAGGCCCTACTCTCCTTAGATGCAACCCTTAGCACTCCTAGCACTTGAAACAAAGTGTTTTTATACATTAGAGTGTCTTTACTTGCTTAATTAGTGATTAAATAACTAATTAGATACATTTATGTATCACTCCATGTTACATAGGATCCGCGTGTGTGTTCAAGTCCTCACTTGACACCTAGCATCCTACCTGGCACTTCCATCCCATCCACTCACTGCAGGTGAGTTCGTACCCCTTAACTAACCCTTTAAAAGATTTTAAATGCTTTTACGGGGGGGAATACAAGTTGAATATTTCTAGTTATTGCTTTAATCACATGTGATTAATAACTAGAACAGACTACAAGATTTGCTACTGCTTTCAAATTACCATCAAACCATGGATTTTCAAGTATTTCAAACCTTTTATCAAACTTTTTTTTATGTCAAAACTGTTTTCAAACTCTTTTAAACTTACTTAAATTTCAAACCCATATCTATACTAATATATTTATATAAGTAAGACTTGAAGGACTTAGGACTGATAGCTCACCTTATTTCCTGTTCCTCGTTTGGTTGTGGACTTAGGGTATTCGGTTATTTGTCCGACTGTCATTGAATTCTTAGTTATATAGCATATATATTTGTGTTAGATATAAAAGTCTTCACTTCAGTTCGATACCTTTGTGTAACAAAGGTATGCAACCAACATTAGTATTTAACTATAATAGGTATATGTAACATCCAAAATTCTGGTATGTCCTGAAACCCTAAGAAATGATAAGTTTGCATAATTGGTCCCTTAAGTACGCTGGGCGTACTTAAGTGTATGCTTAGCGTACTACATAAAAATGGTCGTGGGGAATTCAGGGTACGCCGGGCGTACCTTGAGTTATGCGGGGCGTACGCGTCAGGGACGCAAACCCTAATTTTTCCGGACTTTAGGCCTATTTAAACAACTTTAAGTCCCTTGGACTAAACCCTAGAGAGCCTCCACAGCCCTAGAACGTCCATATACTCCTGGAAACCTTGTGAGATCATTCTTAGGCCTTAAAGAGTGCATTTGTGGCCTTTTTGTGTGTATTTCAAGAAGAAGGGGTGGTCAAGCAAGCTTGGATCAAGAGGGTGCTTCAAGATCCTGTACCAAAAGCATCTTGCAAAGCTTCTGGAGGTAAAAAGCTTGCATCTTTCCTTTCTAATCTTTAGATCTAGCTAGGGTTTTGGTGGTTTGTCCCTTTTATGAACTTTGGACCTCTTTTGTTGAGTTAAGCCTTCCCTTTTGATATGAAAGTCAGATCTGAGGTCCCCTGGTCATTTAGAAGTATAAAAATGGAAGCTTGATGAGAGTTGTGACCTCATGCTTGGGTAAAAGACCTTGAAAAGGTCTTAATGGGGTGGTTAGGAGTGTATGGGACATGCAAGGGCATAAAGTTGCCAACTTTATGCCTTGGGACATCTTTTCAATCTTAGATCTAGCTTTTGGACGTGAGAGATTCGAGAATTAAGCACTTAATGGGAAAAGTGCTTAATACGATTATACGTTGGGCTTAACTGTCTATACGCATCGCGTAGTCGCTAGACCCTCAGTACGCTGCGCGTACCAGGGAGCTACGCTGGGCGTACGCAACTCAGATGGGCCCTAATCTGTTTTGGGCCTTTGGGCCGTTGGGCCTCATTTGGCTGATGAGCTTGTTTGGACTCTGTAAGATTGAGGCCTTTTCATCTGTTTTGGCCAAGGACTTATTGGTTAGGCCTTATTGGGCCAAGGGGCCCATTAAGGATATTGGACTTGGATTTTGGGGTCCAATTTGCAAGAAAGGGGTAATTGGGCCTTGGGGGTAGAGTTTGAAGGTTGGGCCTTTCCTTGGGTAATTTAAGGTCTTCTCATTGATTATATATTATTGTTATTATTTAGCTTGGTAGGTTGTGGATTATTGGGAGGGCAGTAATTGTATTCATTGGACGGAGGTGAGTCTTCTCACCATACCTATGGGTCTACGGCACCAAGGCCGGCCCATTATGTGATCATGTTATGTGTGTGTTATTCATTTATGAATTGATATGTTGTGTGATATTATGTTGGTATGGAAGACCCCGGGGGGAGCCCGTGGCATTGGATATAAGACCATGTGGGGTATCCTATGGCAGTCCTAGGTAAAGACCATGTGGGGTAGCCATGGCATTGGATGTAAGACCATGTGGGGTAGCCCATAGCGGTCCTAGGTAAATACCATGTGGGGTAGCCCATGACACTCTTGTTGAATCGTATTACATAGTTTCTGTGGCATGTTTATAGCTTATTTTTAGCTATCAGGATATATGTATGCGAATGTGTGTGGTATGCTCTGGGAAAATCACTAAGCATTTCGCTTAGAGGTTGTTGATTTGTTTCAGGTACTTCTAAGCCTAAGGGAAAAGGCAAGGCGTGATGACGTGGCGTGCACTCTATCTCTCTTTTGATGTGTTTGGGACCCTCTGATTTTTTAAAAAGGAAAACAATGAAGTAATGAATGTTGATTTGAAAATAAATGTTTTGGGATTTTATGGTTTACGGGATTGGCTTTGGTTTTAAAAGGAAAAAAAAATATAATGAAAATTTTCTTTGTAAAATTGGGTCGTTACAAGTTGGTATCAGAGCCTTGGTTTGAGGGATCCTGGTACATCCTCGGGTGTGTCAGGACTCAAACTAAGAAGGTGATAAAATGTTTTCAAAAGTAACCAAAAAGGAATTAAAAGAAACCCAAAAGATGAGAGTGCAACGCGCGTGATCAGCCGAGCCAAGTAAGTAGTTTCCCAAATTGAATAGCCATGCTATACTGATATTTGAGTCTTATGGCTTATATGGAGCTTGCTATGTGTATGCTTTTAGAATTATATACGGCTAGGAGCTTATAGCCTCAGAATGATTGATTTGGCCTTATTTTCTTTTCCTTGTTTGGATGTGGTCTTAGGGTAGAATCTCTTATTCAAAAGTCTATTTGGTTCTTTCTGTGTACAATTTACATGCATAAAAGCAACCTGTTGTGATGGGTTTGATTGTCATGGGTAGGACAAATCATAGGGAAACCCAGGATTTGTTTCGGGTGTTAGTTGTGGATTATGGTATTGTATTGGGTTGTATTGGAGTCATTAGGTAGAGCAGTGGGGAAAAGGTAAAGGTAGGTGTGGAAGGTAGTATTGGGCCCGTACTACTGGAAGCACAGGACCTGTGCCCAAATCCATGTTTTACATGGGGCTCCAAAGGGGAGGGAAACCAGTATGAAAGAACCCTCGTTATAGATATCCTGATCATTATGTTTTGATATTTCAGTTCAGCATGGTTATGACGCGGTTTGGAGCAGGGGGATCAGGATCGGGATCTGGGTCCGGGGCTGGGTCAGGCGGCCCTACTGATGGTATTGACGAGAGGCTGCGTGAGTTGATTGCCGCCGAGGTTACGAAGGGCATCCTTGACGCTACCCCAGTCATCTTTGGGACGGTCAAGGAGGGCATGATGGAGATCACGGAAGAGAGGCTTAGGGCATTCAAGGCTGATGTTTCTACGGGTTAGGGTGGAGCCAGAACTCCCTTGTTTCGGGAGTTCAAGGCATGTGGAGCTCCAGAGTTCTCGGGGTCATGGATCCCATTGTGAGCAGACGATGGGTAGCGGACATTGAGAATTCCCAGCGCACAAGTTCTTGCCCGGAGGAGGCAAAGGTTGGATTTGCCTCCTGTATGCTGAGGGACTGGGCTCGAGATTGGTGGGGCGAGGTTACTAGCCAGGTGGGGCCAACCGGAGTGGCTGAGATGGCGTGGGCTGAGTTTGTTCGGCGATTTGATATGGAGTTTGCACCACCTATCGAGGTGCAACGACTTATGATGGAGTTTCATGACCTTCAGCAGACCATCGAGACCGTGGCGGAGATCACCGCCAAGTTTCGGGAGCGAGCATTGTTGATCCCACAGTATGCTACGGATGAGGATATGAGGCGGACGAGATATAATTCCATCCTGAGGGATGATATTCGGGAGTTTGTGAGATTACAGGGTGCAAAACCCTGAATGAGATGGTGGAGAAGGCCCGTGAGAGGGAGATGGAGTTGGAGTCCCGCACGAAGCGGAAGACTGAGCAGGTACAAGCAGCAGGGGCTCAGGCTAAGAAGCCTAAGACCTCCGATTCTTCGGGTAGGGGCCACTGGGGCCGGGGCCGGTGTGCCAAGTGCGGGAGGTTTCATAGTGGGACTTGTCGGACAGCCGGGATATCAGGATGTTACTCTTGTGGCCAGCAGGGCCACATTAGTAAGGATTACCCCAAGAAGGGCTTGATATGTTTTCACTGCAACCAAACAAGCCATAAAAAGGCCGATTGTCCGAAGTTGCAAGGTGGAGGAGGAGGATCAGTGGCGGCGACTGCGCCCGCCACTATGAGGATTACTGACGGTCGCCCTGTCAGGGCGGAAGCTCCATCGGTGAAAAGTCGCGCTTTTCAGCTGACTACCGAGGAGGCTCGGGCAGTGCCAGATGTTGTGGCTGGTATGTGTCTACTCTTCTCTACCTTGTATTGTTAAATGCTTATATGTATGTATTATGTTTTTTATAGGGACCTTTTTGGTCAATGGTATGTTGGCTCATGTTTTATTTGATTCGGGTGCTACCCGATCGTTCGTGTCTCTTACGCTTAGCAAGAAGTTCCGAGACGCGTCGGGGACTCTGGATACCCCGCTCGAGGTGGAGATTGCAGATGATCGCACTGTGAGTGCTGCAATAGTATACCAGGACTGTATCTTGAATGTATATGGCGAGAGGTTTCGCGTTGATTTAGTTCCCATACTGTTGCGAGGATTGAAGGTGATCATTGGGATGGACTGGTTGGGGGCCAACGGGGCCATGATCGATTGTGGGCGACAGTTGGTCTGGGTTCGAACCCCAAAGGGGAGAGAGCTGGTCATTCAGGGTGAGAGGGCCTCGCAGGGCCCGACCCTCTGTTCAGCCGCGAGGGCCAGGAGGTTTTTGCAGCAGGGCTGCATGGGATTTTTGGCTTATGTTACGGACACGCGAACAGAGGAGGTAGCAGATATTGACAGTGTGCCGATAGTGCAGGACTTTCGGGACGTTTTTCCCGAAGAGTTTCCTGGGGTGCCTCCGGAGAGGCAGGTGGAGTTTCGCATCGAATTGGTGCCGGGTGCCGCTCCGATAGCCAAGGCACCGTATCGGTTGGCACCACCTAAGATGCATGAGTTATCTACGCAGCTTCAAGAGCTGCTAGACCGAGGGTTCATCCGTCCGAGCAGTTCTCCATGGGGAGCACCGATCCTTTTCGTGAAAAAGAAGGACGGATCGCACAGGATGTGCATTGATTATGGGGAGCTGAACAAGCTGACAGTGAAAAACCGCTATCCTTTGCCAACGATCGACGACTTATTTGATCAACTTCAGGGTGCATCTTGGTTTTCCAAGATTGATCTTCGGTCTGGGTATCGTCAGATGAGGATTAGGGACGAGGATATACCGAAGACAGCTTTCAAGACTCGTTATGGGCATTATGAGTTTGTGGTGATGCCATTTGGGCTCACCAATGCCCCGGCAGCATTCATGGACCTCATGAACCGGGTGTGCAGGCTAATGTTGGATCAGTCAGTGATCGTTTTTATTGATGATATCCTGGTTTACTCCAAAACCAGGGAGCAGCACGAGCAGCACTTGAAAGAGGTACTAGAGACTTTGAGGGCAGAGAAGCTTTATGCAAAGTTCTCCAAATGTGATTTTTGTTTGCCGCAAGTGCAGTTTTTGGGGCATGTCATCAACCAAGAGGGTATTTCGGTCGACCCAGCTAAGGTGGAGGCTGTGATGCGATGGGAGGTATCGAGGAATGCCTCAGAGATTCTTAGCTTCTTGGGTTTAGCGGGTTACTACCGGAGGTTTATCCAGGATTTCTCCAAGATTGTTGTGCCATTGACCCATTTGACCAAGAAGAATGTGACTTTCCGGTGGGAAGAGGATCAGCAAAGGGCTTTTGAGACCCTGAGGCGGAGATTATGTGAGGCTCCAGTCCTGGTACTGCTTGAGGGGTTGGATGATCTAGTGGTATACTGTGATGCATCGATATCAGGGTTGGGTGCAGTATTGATGCAGAGAGGGCATGTGATTGCTTATGCCTCAAGGCAGTTGAAGCCTCACGAGGCAAATTAGCCCACGCATGACTTGGAACTGGGGGCGGTGGTGTTTGCTCTCAAGATTTGGAGACACTATTTGTATGGAGTGCGGTTTATTATTTCTACCGATCACAAGAGTCTAAAGTATTTCATGGATCACCAGAATCCTAACATGCGGCAGAGGAGATGGTTGGATGTACTAAAGGATTATGATTGCGAGATCCTATACCATCCAGGGAAGGCCAATGTGGTGGCCGATGCTTTGAGTCGCAAGGTGACGGGGTCCCCGATTAGGGACATTTGTATGAGGATGACAGTGATTTTGCCTTTGTTGGAAATGATCAAAGGGGGCTCAGGTTGAGCGGGTGAAAAAGGAGAACTGGAAAACAGAGAAAATTCAGGGTCAATATCCCTTGTTTGTCAAGGATAGCTGCGGTCTTTTGACTCGGTGTGGCCGAGTGTGGGTACCATTGGCAGGGGGCGTGAGGCAGAGACTGTTAGAGGAGGCGCATAAGTCCAAGTTTTCTATACATCCAGGTGCAACAAAAATGTATAGGGACTTGAGACTGAGTTATTGGTGTCCCTGCATGAAGCGGGAGATCGTCGGGTTTGTGGAGCGGTGCTTGACCTGCAGAAAGGTCAAGGCCGAGCACCAGCGGACTCATGGCAAGGTTCAGCCGTTACCCATTCCCATGTGGAAGTGGGAAGAGATCACTATGGAATTCATTACGAAGCCATCGAGGACGACGAGGGGAGTAGATGTCATATGGGTTATTGTGGACAGACTAACGAAGAGTACCCATTTCATTCCGATCTCCGAGAGTATATCCGCAGAAAAGTTGGCAGATATCTACATTCGAGAAGTGGTGGCTAGGCACGGGGTGCCGGTGTCAGTGGTTTCAGATAGGGATGTTCGGTTTACATCCAGGTTTTGGAAAAAGTTGCATGAGGAACTGGGGACTCAGCTACACTTCAGTACAGCATATCACCCTCAGACTGACGGTCAGAGTGAGAGGACGATCCAGACATTGGAGGACATGTTGCGAGCGTGCGTGCTGGATTTTAGAGGAAGTTGGGATACGTCCCACTGGCAGAGTTCTCATACAATAACAGTTATCATGCCAGTATCGATCGAGCTCCATTCGAGATGTTATATGGTCGGAGGTGCAGGACCCCAGTGAGCTGGGACAAGGTTGGTCATCGTGTGATGGGAAGCACGGAGGTGGTACTTAAGACCACCGGGTTGATTCAGCAGGTGCGCGACCGGTTACGGATCGCCCAGAGCCGTCAAAAGAGTTATGCTGATCGACGACGATCAGATCTGGAGTTTCAGGTGGGGGATTTTATTTGCTGAAGGTGTCACCCTGGAAGAGGATTATCAGGTTTCGTAAGAGAGGCAAGTTGGGGCCTCGATTTATAGGCCCGTTCAGGATCATAGCCCGAGTGGGCAAGGTAGCCTATCGCTTAGAGCTTCATGAGGAGCTTAGTCAGATTCACGACACCTTCCACGTGTCTCAGCTTCGGAAGTGTGTTGCTGATGAGTCCGTGGTTATATCCTTGGACGATATTCAGGTGGATGAGGGCGTGAATTATGTCGAGAGGCCGGTTGCCATTCTAGACAGGAAGACGAAGGGACTTCGGAATAAGAAAGTAAAGTTGGTAAAAGTGAAATGGCAGCACCGAAAGGGCTCCGAATGGACCTGGGAGCCAGAAGAGAAAATGCGGGAGCATTACCCCGAACTGTTTTCAGCTGCAGACTTCGGGGACGAAGTCTAGTTCAAGTGGGGGAGAGTTGTAACATCCAAAATTCTGGTATGTCCTGAAACCCTAAGAAATGATTAGTTTGCATAATTGGTCCCTTAAGTACGCTGGGCGTACTTAAGTGTACGCTTCGCGTACCGCATAAAATTGGTCGCGGGGAATTCAGGGTACGCCGGGCGTACCTTGAGTTACACTGGGCGTATGCGCCAGGGACGCAAACCCTAATTTTTCCAGACTTGAGGCCTATTTAAACAATGTCGGTTTCCATTCTAGACAGGAAGACGAAGGGACTTCGGAATAAGAAAGTAATGTTGGTAAAAGCGCAATGGCAGCACCGAAAGGGCTCTGAATGGACCTGGGAGCCAGAAGAGGAAATGCGGGAGCATTACCCCGAACTGTTTTCAGCTGCAGACTTCGGGGACGAAGTCTAGTTCAACTGGGGGAGAGTTGTAACATCCAAAATTCTGGTATGTCCTGAAACCCTAAGAAATGATAAGTTTGCATAATTGGTCCCTTAAGTACGCTGGGCGTACTTAAGTGTACGCTTAGCGTACCGCATAAAAATGGTCGCGGGGAATTCAGGGTACGCCGGGCTTGAGGCCTATTTAAACAAACCCTAATTTTTCCGCGTACGCGCCAGGGACGCAAACCCTAATTTTTCCGGACTTGAGGCCTATTTAAACAACTTTAAGTCCCTTGGACTAAACCCTAGAGAGCCTCCACAGCCCTAGAACGTCCATATACTCCTGGAAACCTTGTGAGATCAATCTTAGGCCTTAAAGAGTGCATTTGTGGCCTTTTTGTGTGTATTTCAAGAAGAAGGGGTGGTCAAGCAAGCTTGGATCAAGAGGGTGCTTCAACATCCTGTACCAAAAGCATCTTGCAAAGCTTCTGGAGGTAAAAAGCTTGCATCTTTCCTTTCTAATCTTTATATCTAGCTAGGGTTTTGGTGGTTCGTCCCTTTTATGAACTTTGGACCTCTTTTGTTGAGTTAAGCCTTCCCTTTTGATATGAAAGTCAGATCTGTGGTCCCCTGGTCATTTAGAAGTATAAAAATGGTAGCTTGATGAGAGTTGTGACCTCATGCTTGGGTAAAAGACCTTGAAAAGGTCTTAATGGGGTGGTTGGGAGTGTATGAGACATGCAAGGGCATAAAGTTGCCAACTTTATGCCTTAGGACATCTTTTCAATCTTAGATCTAGCTTTTGGACGTGAGAGATTCGAGCATTAAGCACTTAATGGGAAAAGTGCTTAATACGATTGTACGCTGGGCGTAACTGTCTATACGCAGCGCGTAGTAGCTACACCCTCAGTACGATGCGCGTACCAGGGAGGTACGTTAGGCGTACGCAGCTCAGATGGGCCCTAATCTATTTTGGGCCTTTGGGCCTCATTTGGCTGATGAGCTTGTTTGGACTCTATAAGATTGAGGCCTTTTCATCTGTTTGGGCCAAGGACTTATTGGTTGGGCCTTATTGGGCCAAGGGGCCCATTAAGGATATTGGACTTAGATTTTGGGGTCCAATTTGCAAGAAAGGGGTAATTGGGCATTGGGGGTAGAGTTTGAAGGTTGGGCCTTTCCTTGGGTAATTTAAGGTCTTATCATTGATTATATATTATTATTATTATTCAGCTTGGTAGGTTGCGGATTATTGGGAGGGTACTAATTGTATTCATTGGACAGAGGTGAGTCTTCTCACCATACCTATAGGTCTACGGCACCAAGGTCGGCCCATTATGTGATCATGTTATGTGTGTGTTATTCATTTATGAATTGATATGTTGTGTGATATTATGTTGGTATGGAAGACCCCGGGGGAGCCCGTGGCATTGGATATAAGATCATGTGGGGTAGCCCATGGCAGTCCTAGGTAAAGACCATGTGGGGTAGCCCATGACATTGGATGTAAGACCATGTGGGGTAGCCCATGGCGGTCCTAGGTAAAGACCATGTGGGGTAGCCCATGACACTCTTGTTGAATCGTATTACATAGTTTTTGTGGCATGTTTATAGCTTATTTTTATCTATCAGGATATATCTATGCGAATGTGTGTGGTATGCTCTGGGAAACTCACTAAGCATTTCGCTTACAGGTTGTTGATTTGTTTCAGGTACTTCTGAGCCTAAGGGCAAGGGCAAGGCGTGATGACGTGGCGTTCACTCTATCTCTCTTTTGATGTGTCTTAGGACCCTCTGATGTTTTAAAAAGGAAAACAATGAAGTAATGAATGTTGATTTGAAAATAAATGTTTTGGGATTTTATGGTTTAGGGGATTGGCTTTGGTTTTAAAAGGAAAAAAATATAATGAAAATTTTCTTTGTAAAATTGGGTCGTTACAGTATAGTTAAGAATTACTACTCATTACTACTATTACCCTGACACCTACCAGAGTCAGTATAGTTATGAGTCAATACATGCTAAATACTATACAAAGAGAATACTATATACTATACAAGAGGAACACTCTATACAATATACAAGAGAATACATTATACAACATACAAGAGAATATACTATAATTAGAATGTGACATACTACTTCTCGATACGACACAACACAGTGGTATCACCGTGTAACCAGAGTCTCCTGGAGGGAGAACGGGCATTGTGTGTATAGATCTATACGGGACAGACACTCCCACATCCCGACTACTAGCTACAGTCCCAGCCGAAAGGCCAAGGGGTGACAAAATGTCACATCATTACATATGACTCGGAGGGTCATCAGTTATTCGATCGTCAATCAGCAAGGTTACATACGAATTCACATTCAGACCTTTAATTAACACTTTAAGAATTAAAGGCAAAACGGATTTCCCCGAGGTGTATTGTACATTTAATACTACCTGGAGCCTGCATTTTCATTACATTGAGCCGGCAGTGACACTGCAGGGGTAAAGCATTATTTTCCCAATTACGTTGTATGAATGAAATCTAAAACTATATTTTCATACTGATAGTTTCACTGGGAAAACTTTTACATTTTCAAAGGATCAAACATGCAACCAACCGGGTCTTGGTAGAAGACTACTTTCACTGGAAAATATAGGATTTTCTAGGGAGCATACTATTTTCGAACATTGATATCAACTATTATACTACATGGTTGTAAACATTTTTATACAAGAAACGACACTAAATACTTATGAACTCACCAGCTTTATGCTGATACTCGCTTTCAAAATAACTTGTATTCTCATGTCATCAGTAGACAGGTATAGATGCAGCTTTTGAGAAGATGGAGCACATATAAGACTCATCTTTTATTTTGATTATACTTTTGGTGTCTTACAAACTGTACAGAACACGCTTGTATTACAATTATTATTTTAATGCAATGGATATTGTTGCTTGTCTTTACTATTATGCATTGTGATGATATTGTACATGAAGTCCTCCACCCCAGAACGTTTCCGCCGTTCTCGGTTTTGGGGTGTGACACTGGTGCAGTCACAGCCGGCAACAAAGTGGGCTAAGCCCGCTGATTCGAGAGCAGGAGGCCAGAAGGGCCGCACTTGTGGCAAGTGCGACAAGAGCCTTAAGGGATCTTGTCGAGCAGGCATTTGCTATAAATATGGAAAGCAGGGGCACATGGCGAGGGACTGCCCTAAGGGATTTTCAGTTTGCTTTCATTGCAACCAGACTGGACACTGGAAGGCCGAGTGTCCTCAGCTCACTGAGGGATCAACACAGGCTTCTCCTCCTACAGTTTTACGTGTTACTGATGGTCGGCCGGGGACGGCCGAGGCTCCAAGGGCTCGTGGGAGAGCATTCCAGCTGACTGCGGAGGAGGTTCGTGCAGCGCCTGATGTTGTTGTTGGTACGTATCTCCTTATTTATGTTATTTTGAGATTTGTTACGCTTATACTGTGCTACATATAGGTACTTTTCTTGTGAGTTCTGTGCCTGCATTGGTGTTATTTGACTCGGGTGCGAGTCAATCTTTCGTGTCTTGATCCTTTAGTCATCACATTAAAGTTAGACGCGAGGCGTTGGGTCGACCACTGAGGGTTTCTTTAGCCGAAGAGCATGCGATTTTTTCCACTGATGTATTCCGGGGATGTGTTGAGTTCCCGCTAGATCTGGTGCCGATAGTAATGGGTGATGTCTGTGTCATAGTGTGCATGGATTGGTTGAGCCGGTTTGGAGTTGTGATTGACTGTGAGCGTCAGTTGTTGACCATACAAGACCCTAGTGGGGGAGTACTTACTGTGTATGGCGAGGAAACTAGATTGGGATCAGCTTTCTGCTCTACCGCCAGGGCGAGGCAAAGTTTACAGCAGGGATGCATGGGGTTTTTAACATACGTGATTGATACACGAGTTGCCACTGAGAGGCCGAGTCTTGTTTCCGAGGTTCTAGTAGTATGTGAGTTCCCGAATGTTTTCCCCGAGGAATTGTCGGGTGTGCCTCCTGAGAGACGGGTGGAGTTCCATATCGATCAAATTCCAGGTGCGGCGCCTATTGAAGGGTTTTGAGCACTATAACAATCCTATGGTGCATACACCCCTATATGCTTTGGTTCTAAGTTTTCTCAAGTTACACATACAATATCATACATCGAAAGCATACACCCTAACTAGCATGCAATTGGAGATATACAACATAAAACTAGTTAGATGAATACCTCTTTGTTGTAGATTGTAGAACCTTGCCTTTCAAGAGCTTAGCACCTTAAATGTGATGCCTAAAATGTGTTACAAACACCAAATGTAAAAGAAGGCTTATGAGAGAGAGGTTAGGAAGCATAAATCGGCTAGGGTTTCACCTTGGAACACTTATGGCCGATTTTAGGGTGCTTAGGGGTTGCTTTTATAGTGTGGAATTCCTAGGGTTTCATATGTGTAAACCCTAATTCACCATGACTCTTCATATTTAATAGCCCTTTGGACTAAACCCTAATGGACTCTAATATATGTTTAGTACATGCCTAACCAACATGGATCAATAGCCCAAACTATAAGTATCACTGATTTACCAAATCATTCCCTGTAAATTTAATCAGTCTCTTTTCATCACTAAATTAATTCCAAATTAATTCTTGATCCATACCAATTAAATAATATATTTTTCAATTAATATATTATTCATATAATATATTAATAAACCACAAATAACCTCTTTCTCAAATACCCATCCTATCAAATTGCTTCGGTGAAGGCAACCAATTATATTTATGGGCTTAGACACCTAATCCAACAGTCTCCCACTTGGATAAGTCTAATAACTATAAGTGCCAATGCAACTTTAAAATCTGATTTGCAATCGTAGATCTAAAAAAAACCGCTTTCCAACTCTGATCAAGTCAATGACTCGTCCTCTAAATAAGGGATCATATAATCCTGTATTCTTCAAGATATCGTGTGGACAAAAACATGGAATAAGGTCATACTTATTGTCCATCAGTTTGTTTCTCGAACTGAAATATCACAAACCATAATAATCATGACATATATAGGGGATCTTTCCACACCAGTCCTGCTTAGAGATGTCAGATCTAACCTTGGTTCGGGTACATGTCCTGTGCTTTCAGTAGTACGGGCCCAATACTACCTTCCACACCTACCTGTACCTTTCCCCAATGCTCTACCTGATAATTCCAATTCGTGCCAAAACTTAACCATATTCCCCAACTATCGCATACATCAATCTCAGGCTGTCCTAAGATTTACTCTACTCATATTAATCAAACAAATCATGATAGGTTGCCTTTATGCATGTAAATTATACACAGAAAAGGATCAAATAGACTTTCGAATAAAAGATTCTACCCTAGGACCACAACCAGAAAAGGAACAGGAAATAAGGCCAAGTCAATAATTCTGAGGCTATAAGCACCCAACCGTATACAATTTTAAAAGCATACACATAGCAAGTAATGTACGATCATCAAGCTCAAATATCAGTATAACGTGGCTAACACATTCGGAACTACTTACTTGGCTCGGCCGATCGTGCGTGTTGCACTCTCTTCTTTTCATTTCTTAAAAGTTTTTAACTTTTATTTGAAAACAATTTATCATTTCCTTAGTTTGAGTCCTGACACACCCGAGAGTATGCTCGAATCCCTCAAACAAAGGCTCTGATACCGATATGTAACGACCCAACTTTTCAAACAAATTTTCATTTTTAGTTATCCAAAATGCATGCTTACCATCCACAAAACCAGTTACAATTATTGTCCAAAAACATATCAATTACAACTTTATTTCGAAACTACCAAAGTGTCCCATAAAATATCTGAGTGAGAGGGCACGCCACGCCATCAAGCCTTGCCCTTTCCCTTTGGCTCAGATGTACCTGAAACAAATCCACAAACTTTAAGCTAATGCTTATTGACTTCCCCAGAGCATACTACACACAAGCCACATACAACATATCATACTAGCTATAACAGCTATACATATCACATAAACCATAAAACCTATAAGAATGTCATAGGCTACTCCACATAATCTTTACCTAGGACTGCCATGGGCTACCCCAGATGGTCTTACATCTAATGTCATGGGCTACCCCACATGGTCTTTTCCTAGGAATGCCATGAGCTACCCCACATGGTCTTACATCCAATGCCACGGGCTCCCCCGGGGTCTTCCATGCAAATCATACAATCATATCGCATATCAAATAACAGAATGACTAACACATATATCATATTCACATAATGGGCCGGCCTTGGTGCCTTAGACCCTTGGGTATGGTGAGAAGACTCACATCTGTCTGTTGAATACAAAAGCTACTCTCCTAACAGTCTGTAACCTCCCGTGTTGAATAATAATATTAACTAATGTCAGGACCTTACTTAATCAAAAGGAACCAAAACTCCAAACCCCTCCATGAGGCCCAATTATCCTTCCCTTGCTAATGGACCCAAATTCCTAGTCCAAAATCAGTAATGGGCCTCTTGGCCCAATAAGGCCAAACCAATAACCATGGCCCATAACAGATGATATGGCCTATAATTCACAGAATGTAACCGAGTCCAATATCCAAATGAGGCCCAATGGATCAAAGGCCCAAAACAAATTTGGTTCAACTGTGTTGCGTACGCTCGGCGTACCATCGTGGTACACGCAGCGTACTGGGGTCTTGGGACTACGCGCTGCGTACACTGGGTACGCCCAGCGTACTACCAGGCTAAGCACTTTCTCCATTAAGTGCTTAATACCCGATTCCTTTACGTCCAGAAGCCAGATCTAAGTTTGTTAAGACGTGCTAAGGCATAAAGTTGGCAACTTTATGCCTTTGCATGACTCATATACACCCAACACCTCCATTAAGATCTTTTCAAGGTCTTTAACCCAGGCATGAGGGCAAAACTTCCACCAAGACTCCATTTTTATGTTACTAAAGGAGCAAGGGACCTCAGATCTGTGATTCCAATCTTCTGGAGTTGCTTAACTCACTAATGGGGTCCAAAATCAACCAAAAGGGACAAAGTATGAAACCCTATCTAGAGCTAGAGATTTAAGCGGAAAGATGAAAGTTTTTTACCTCCAGAAGCTTTGAAACATAACCAAGATGCAGATCCTTGAAGCACCAACTCGACCCAAGCTTTCTTGACCACTTCCTCTTCTTGGAATGAACACTAAAAAGGACCACAATGCACTCTTAAGTCTCAAAAGCACTCACAAAATTTATTAGGGCTTCCAGGAATGTTTGAAGGTGAAGGAGGTTGTTAAAGGTGTGGCTCAAAAGAGTTAAAGGTGTTTATATAGGTCATAGGTCTGGGTTTTAGGGTTTTGGCCCTCTGTTGCGTACGCCCAGCGTACCCTTACGTACGCCCCACGTACGCAAGGCTCCTTCGCGATCCTTCTCCCATAGTATGCTAAGCGTACCCTTAGGTACGCCCAACGTACGATAGGGACCATTTTTGCCAATTAATCTATTTTCAAGGGTCTTAAGGTATACCTGATTTGGAGTGTTACAACACTCCCCCACTTGAACTAGACTTTGTCCTCGAAGTCCGTAGCTGTGAATAGATCGGGATAATGCTCCCGCATTTCCTCCTCCGGCTCCCAAGTCCATTCGGAGCCTCTTCGGTGCTGCCATTGTACCTTTACCAGTTTCACCTCCTTATTCTGAAGACCCTTCGTCTTCTTATCTAAGATGACAACCTGCCTCTTGATGTAGTTCATACCCTCATCCACCTGAATGTCGTCCAATGAAACGACTACGGGCTCGTCAGTGACACACTTCCGAAGTTGAGACACGTGGAAGGTGTTGTGAATTTAGATAAGCTCCTCTGGCAGATCCAAGCAATATGCCACCTTGCCCACCCGGGGCGTGATCCTGAACGGGCCTATATACCGAGGCCCCAACTTGTCCCTCTTTCGAAACCTGATAATCCCTTTCCAGGGAGACACCTTCAGCACCATGAAATCACCCACCTGGAACTCAAGATCTGATCGTCGTTGGTCAACATAACTCTTATGGCGGCTCTGCACGACTCGTAGTCGGTCAGGCACCTGCTGAATCAGTCTGGTAGACTTGAGCACTACTTCACTACTGCCCATGACCTGATGCACGACCTCGTCCCAGGATACCAGAGTTCTGAACCTCCGACCATATAACATCTCAAGTGGAGCTCGGTCAATACTGGCATGATAACTATTATTGTACGAGGACTCTGCCAGTGGGAGGTATGTATCCCAGCTCCCTCCAAAGTCCAGCACGCATGCTCTAAGCATTTCCTCCAGTGTCTGGAACGTCCTCTCACTCTGATCGTTAGTCTGGGGGTGATACGTCGTACTAAAATGTAGCTGAGTACCCATTTCCTCATGGAACTTCTTCCAGAACCTAGATGTAAACCGGACATCCCTGTCAGAGACTAACGACACTGGCACTCTGTGCCTAGCCACCACCTCTCGTACATAAGTCTATCTACAATCACCCATATGGCGTGCACACCCCTCACTGTCCTAGGTAACTTCGTGATAAAGTCCATAGTGATCTTTTACCACTTCCATATGGGAATAGGAAGTGGTTGTACCTTGCCATGGGGCCGCTAATGCTCGGCCTTGACCTTCTTGCAGGTCAAGCACCGCTCCACGAACCAGTCGATCTCCTGCTTCATACAGGGCCACCAATAATTCAGCCTCAAGTCCCTATACATTTTCGTAGCCCCTAGGTGTATAGAGAACTTGGACTTGTGCGCCTCCTCTAGTAGCCTCTGCCTCACTCCCCCTGTCACTGGTACCCATACTCAGCCACACTGTGTCAGAAGGCCGCGTCTATCCTTAACAAACAAAGGATACTGCCCCCGAATCCGCTCTATCTTCCAATTCTACTTCTTCACCCCCTCGGCCTGAGGCTTTTTGATCATATCCAACAAAGGAGAAATCACCGTCATCCTCATACAAATATTCCCAATCGGCGACCCTGCTGTCTTGCGGCTCAGTGCATCGGCCACCACGTTGGCGTTCCCTGGGTGGTATAGGATCTCGCCATCATAATCCTTCAGCACATCCAACCACCTCCTCTGTTGCATGTTGAGGTTCTGCTGATCCATCAAATACTTCAGACTCTTGTGATTGGTATAGATAGTGAACCGTACTCCACACAAATAGTGCCTCCAAATCTTGAGGGAAACACTATTGGATAAGGTGTCTATGCCCATAACTTATTTGGTATATACTTGACCCGACCCGGCATGGTCCATTTCGGTTGCACTTCACCCGAACTATTTATATGGATAATGTTATGAGAATAGTATATTTGTGACTTATTAATATATTATAAGTTATAATATATTAATATATGAAATCGTATTATTTAATTAGTATTGATCTTAAATTAATTATGAATTAATTTAGTGATCAAAAGGTGACTAATTAAATAATGGGCTATTATATCTATATAGTGTGGGCTAATACTCATTAGGAAATGGGCTAAGCTTGAATGGGAGTCCATGGATGATCCATGGAGCTTTTAACTCATGGATCCTTGGAAAAGGAAAATACATGGGTTATTAGGGTTTGTATGGTTCATAACCCTAATCATCTACAATATATAAAGAGGCTTGTGATGCTTGAAAAGACACTATGTGTGTGTGCATAAGAGTGGCCGATTTCTAGAGTGTTAGTATACTCTCTCATAAGTTTTCCAAGTTTGTGGTGATTTGTGATTTCCATTTGAGGCATTCACATTATTGGTGCTAGGCTCTCAAACTCCTAAGGAATCAACTCACTACTAAAGGTATGTAATTCTTTTAGTATCTTTTATGATTAAAAATACCCCTTCCATGCTAGATAGGTTATGGACCTTGGAAAATTATTTTGCATGTATTTTAGACAAACATAGATCCAAGGTTTCTAGGGTTGCATGAACACCTTAGGACTGTTAGTTTGCTCAAAACCCAACAGTGGTATCAGAGCCTAGGCTTGTTTGAAATACTTGATACTTGAACAGGAGACTCACCGAGTCCATGGGGGGACTCGACGAGTCCATGTACAAATTCATCCTACTCGTCGAGTAGGTTACTGAACTCGACGAGTAGGAGGCTCTGAATGCAGTTTTTCGACTTTTGCTACTGGAAATGGACTAGAAACATTACCCTAAACTGTTTTGATGTTTTAAAACCTGTTTTAGATGGTGTAATGTTTATGCTAATCCATTTACAATGGCCAATATCAAAATTACATGTTTATATGTGTTCATATGTTCTTGAAATTTTGATATGATGTTCATGTTCTTATGAATTATTGTTAGATCATAGGAATTATTTGCTAAATTGTTTATTGATTAATTCTTGATCATTTATGTGTTTTAATGGAGTCCATAATTTGTCCTCAACTTATGGATTTCCAAAGGTCACTTTCTTTTTGCACATTTAAAACACATAAGTTATATGAAATGAAAAGTTTTGAATAGTTTCAAAACTTGTCCTCAAGTTTTGGAATTTGTAAAGTTTCACACACTTTAATACACTTTAATTCCAACCCTTAGAGTTTTAAAAGTTAAAATTCAAACCTTATACTATTTATAACATTAATGGTTAATTATTATATATATGTATAAGATTAAGTCGTTTTACCGTTAGTAGGCCTCATTCACGAAGCCGGTCTATAAGGGGGGTATAAGGTTGTTGCCTATAAAATGGCAGCTTAATGGGTGTCCATTCTCACCCACCGCTTCCTTGGTCGGTGGAGGGTCGTTAGCCGAACGGGTAGGACAATGACTTTAAATTCTCATTAAAAGTATAATGAATATTATAAAGTAAGTAAATGCTTTTATAAATTCCCAATCTTAGTTACTTTAGGAAAATGTGAAAATGGTGCTAACCCATGAAATTCACACTTTGTACTTTACCAAGTCGTTGGTGGAGCGTGTGTGGTTAACCGGCACACTAACTTGGACTAGTAAGGATCACGAAAGGTGACTTAATGTTTATCATAGATCGGTGGAGCACGTATGGTTAACCGGCACATTGATTAGGTGATAATATTAAGGGTAACAAGTGAATTTGCATGGTTATTCACACCTTGTTTTGTGATCCTCGTCATCCCAGTCACAAAACTTGAAGGGCACAATCGAGATTGAAACATGCCATTGAAAACTTCAATGAATCTCAAAAGAATCTAGGAATTTCAAAACCAATTAAACCTAATAATTCATTTCGTTTTCATGGTGGAAATTGGTGAATCGTCATTCACCTACCTTCAAATATGTTATAGCTTAGATTACGACATCCCTCTTCTAAGTTATAATATATTGTGTTGGATAGTAGCCTTAATATTACATTTGGGTGTCTTATTAAGGATTCGATATATCTAATCTAAACTTGTTTTCTTTTTTTCAGATGTCTTCCAACAACAATGCTTCGGGCTCTAACCCTACTGGCTCCTTCTCTGTCATGAACCTTTGTGGGAGGGTCATCTTTGATGGTTCCAACTTCATGGATTGGATCTGGAACATCAGGATGGTTACTCGTTACGAGGACAAGGAATATATCCTCGACAAGGAGTTAAAGGAGCTTGATGAGTCCACTACTACTCCTAAGTTGATCGCTGAATACAGGACACATGAGAGAGATGCCACCAAAGTGGCATGCATCATGATGGCCACAATGACAGTCGAACTCCAAAAGTCCTATGAGGACTATTACCCTTTTGAGATGCATCAGGATCAGATGGAAAGGTACCATCAGAGTGCTCGTCAAGAGCGGTATGAAATATTCTCCTCCATGATAACAACCCGTATGAAGGATAGCGAACCAATCACGGGCCACATACAGAAAATGCAAAGATATGTGGACCGTTTACTGAAACTGAATGTGAACTTCCCAGAGGAGTCGGAAATTGATATCATTTTGCACTCCTTACCCTCATGTTATGATCAATTTCACATTACATACCACATGAACAAGGAGGAAGTCACACTCAGTAAGCTTCAAGGACTTCTGAAGACCGCCGAAAGTGGTCTTAAAAGTAAGTCGGTTGCTACACCTACTCCTACAACTACCCCTGTTTTGGCTATCAGGCAAGGCAAAGGGAAGAAGAAGAAGCACCCTTCGAAGGGTACTAAGGGAAAGTCTCTTGAAGGCTCCTCATATGGAACGAAAGGTGGTTCTATCACTCCTTCTGCCATCCCTAAGGGTGCTGATTGCTTCTACTGTCAGAATAAGGGGCACTGGAAGCGCAACTGCCCTAAGTACTTGCAGGATGTCAAGGATGGGAAAGTGAAACCATCCCATGCAGGTATTTACACTATATTGTCTAATAACTCACCATACTCTAACTCTTGGGTGCTTGATACAGGATGCGGTATTCACATATGTTCTGATTTGCAAGGCCTAAGAAGAAATGAGGATGTGGAGCACGGGAAGATAAACTTAATCATGGGGAATAGGAAGATTTCACCTGTTACCAAGATTGGAGTTTATACTTTGTTGCTAGATAGTAGGTTAAAGTTAGATTTGAATAAATGTGTGTACTCGTCATAAATGGCGAGGAATATTATTTCCTTTCATCCTTTGTACAAACAAGGTTTTACCTTTTCTTTTGATAATGATGTTGGTAGTATTAATGCTTTCTTTAATAATGTTCTTTATTTTAAAGCATTACCTTGTGATGGTGTGTATGAAGCTGTAACGGTTGTAGATAATTTAGGAAATAATGTATTGTGTATTGATTCTTCTACTAGCTTGGATAAAGCATCTTTGTGGCATTGTCGTCTTGGACATGTAAGCAAGAAACGCATATGCCAGCTCCAAAAGGATGGAGTCTTGGAGTCGTTCGACCTTAAGTCGGATGATAGTTGTGAATCTTGTCTACTTGGGAAAATAACAAAATCACCCTTCACTGGTACTTGTGCAAGGGGTGAGGGTTTGTTGGACCTTATACATACTGATGTATGTCGACCATTCAAACCGCCACAAGGGATGCCAATCACTATTATGTGACTTTTATTGATGATTTCAGTAGATATGGTTACGCCTACTTAATCAAACATAAGTCAGAAACTTTTGAAAGGTTTAAAGAGTTTAAACAGGAAGTTGAAAATCAATTGGGCAGGAACATTAAGATGCTTCGATCCGATCGAGGTGGTGAGTATCTTAGCACTGAGTTCCTCGACTATCTTAAGGAGTGTGGGATTGTCTCACAATTGACACCTCCTAGGACACCACAGTTCAATGGTGTGGCTGAGAGGCGTAATCGACCCTTTTTGGACATGGTTCGCTCTATGATGAGTCGAGCTTCGCTACCAATCTCTTTTTGGGGGTATGCCTTAGAGACTGCCGCCCACATCCTTAATCTAGTCCCTACAAAGAAGGTTGCCAAAACACCTCATGAGATGTGGACTGGGAAAGTTCCCAATTTGGACTACATCAAAATTTGGGGTTGCGAGGCTTTCGTGAGGTGCGAGACTCATGATAAGCTCGAACCTCGAAGTGAAAGGTGTATTTTCATCGGCTACCCACAAAATCCTTTGGTTACCTCTTCTATAGACCCAGTGAGAATGCGGTCTTTGTGGCAAGGAGAGGGGTCTTTCGAGAGAGAGAATTTATAAGCCAAGGAGACAGTGGGAGGCAAATCGACCTTGAAGAAATTCAAGAGTCAATTGGTGAAGGAACCTCAGACACTACCAATCAACCTGAGGAGGAAACTCCTGTTCATCCGACTGAAGAGTCTTTACCTCCGAGGCGTTCCACAAGGGTTAGAAACACACCTGAGTTTTATTATAGATTTCATATTACTACGGAAGGTGGTACATTTGTCAATGATAGTACACTGGTAAATCTGGATGAACCTAATAGTGTTAAGGAAGTCGTGGCAGGCCCGAAGTCTGCTAAATGGAAGGAGGCTATGGACAGCGAGATACAGTCCATGTATGACAATCAAGTTTGGAACTTGGTTGACAATGTAAAGGTCGTAAGACAGTCGGGTGCAAATGGATCTTCAAGAAGAAGACTGACATGGATGGGAAGGTGCACACTTATAAAGCGCAACTGGTCGCGAAGGGTTTTACTCAAACTCAGGGTATTGATTATGACGAAACCTTTTCACCAGTAGCAAAGATTAGGTCTATTAGGGTTATGCTAGCCATTGCTGCATTTCATGATTATGAAATATGGAAAATGGATGTCAAAACCGCTTTCCTTAACGGAAAGTTGGCTGAGGATGTTTACATGAATCATCCAGAGGGTTTTGTCAGTGCAGAATACCCTAATAGAGTGTGCAAGCTTGAGAAATCCATTTATGGATTGAAACAAGCATCTCGAAGTTGGAATCTTTGTTTCGATGAGAAGGTCAAAGAGTTTCGCTTCTCGAGAAGTGAAGATGAGTCTTGCGTGTATGTCAGAGCTAGTGGGAGCATAGTTAGCTTTTTGGTGTTGTATGTAGATGTCATAATACTCATAGGAAATGACGTCCCAAGCTTACAGGAAGTTAAATCCTGGCTTGGGAAGTGCTTTGCTATGAAGGACCTTGGAGAAGTTGCCTATATCCTAGGGATAAGGATATTAAGAGAATGAAGTAAAAGACTAATTGGACTTAGTCAGAGTACCTACTTGGATAAAGTGTTTACAAGGTTCAACATGCAGAATTCCAAAAAAGGAGAATTACCGATCCAAAGCAATGCCAAACTGATCAGGGCTCAGAGCCCGAGTACAGAGGCTGAGGTAGCTGAGATGAGTCGATTACCTTATGCTTCCGCTGTTGGCTCGATCATGTATGCTACGACTTGTACCCGTCCTGATGTGGCCTTCGCTTTGAGCATGGTCAGCAGATATCAGGGGAACCCGGGCAAGGCTCATTGGGCTGCGGTAAAGAATATTCTCAAGTACCTGCGGAGGACTAAGGATTGGATCCTTACCCTTGGTGGGAGTGATAACTTGAGAGTAGTAGGGTATAGTGATGCTAGTTTTCAGACTGATAGGGATAACTTCCGCTCTCAGTCGGGCTGGGTCTTTACCCTATATGGAGGGGCAATCACTTGGAAGAGTTCCAAGCAGGAGACGGTAGCTGATTCGACTTGTGAATCAGTGTACATAGCAGCGAGTGAAGCGGTAAAGGAGACGATATGGCCGAAGAACTTCATCGGAGACCTTGGAGTTGTACCAGCTATTAAGGAGCCTATGAAGATTTTCTATGACAACAATAGTGTGGTTGCCTTAGCTAAGGATCCAAGAGATCATGGCAGATCCCGACACATTGACAGAAAATATCACTTCATAAGACACAAGATGGACGAAGGACTCCTCGTGGCAAAGAGGGTATCGTCGGATGAGAACCCTGCAGACCCCCTTACGAAGGGACTGACGAGGGTTAGGCATTTGCAGCATGTGAGGCGCATCGAGCTGAGGGACGATATTAGTTTTACAGATTAGATAGTTATTACTGAAACTTTTAAAATGTAATCGACGTTTGATGATGAATAAAAGTTGTGATTTATTTATGAGTAAGGTGTTGCTATCATTGTCAATTATTTACTATTGTTTCATTTTTGCATGTTTTGACTTCTAGAATAATAAATTTATTCAAATTCTCCACAGTCGGTCATATGTCGGAAGTAGGTATGAATCAAGACTGTCATGAATTGGGATTGTAGATGACTAAAGTTGTTTAGCCATTGCAATGGTTGCTACAACATTCATGAGTGCTCATAAGTTATGAGTATTGGAATAAACCCACGCTCACTTGTATCACTTCATGGAATTTATCTCGATTGATCGTGAGAAGGTAATATCATATAAGTCTTCAAACCTAGAGATATGAGTTGTTGCCTATGAGTTGGTTGTGCATTGATTGCACGAAAACGCATCAGTAACTTGATGTTATAAAACTTGCCTCTGTGTACAATTCAACAAGTAGTAGAACAAGCATATGATTCGAAGTTTATCTGTTCCTTCTTGTATTAGAAGCGATATCTGGGCCCTTCGATGATTTTGTTTTGACCTATGTACCGGGCCCGGTCAGAGCTAAATTGATGTGTTCGATTAAGTTCTTTGTCAAACAAATTGGAAATTGGGAAACAAACTGCTGGACAATAAGTAAGACATTGTTCCATGTATTTGTCCGGTTGATATCATGAGAGCAGAGGATTATATGATCACTTATCTAAAATGGCGCTTCATAGTTCAACAGAGTGTTCGAGAGCTACGATTGCCGGTTGGTTCTTGAACCTATATAGGCAAATATAGTTATCAGACTTATCCAAGTGGGAGACTGTTGGATAAGGTGTCTAAATCCATAACTTATTTGCTATATACTTGACCCGACCCGACATGGTCCATTTGGTTTGCACTTCACCCGAACTATTTATATGCATAATGTTATGAGAATAGTATATTTGTGACTTATTAATATATTATAAGTTATAATATACTAATATATGAAATCGTATTATTTAATTAGTATTGATCTTAAATTAATGATGAATTAATTTATGATCAAAAGGTGACTAATTAAATAATGGGCTATTATATCTATATAGTGTGGGCTAATACTCATTAGGAAATGGGTAAGCTTGAATGGGAGTCCATGGATGATCCATGGAGCTTTTAACCCATGGATCCTTGGAAAAGGAAAAGACATGGGTTATTAGGGTTTGCATGGTTCATAACCCTAATCATCTACACTATATAAAGAGGCTTGTGGTGCTTGAAAAAACACTATGTGTGTGTGCATAAGAGTGGCCGATTTATAGAGTGTTAGTATACTCTCTCATAAGTTTTCCAAGTTTGTGGTGATTTGTGATTTCCAATTGAGGCATTCACATTATTGGTGCTAGGCTCTCAAACTACTAAGGAATCAACTCAATACTAAAGGTATGTAATTCTTCTAGTATCTTTTATGATTAAAAATACCCGTTGCATGCTAGATAGGTTATAGACCTTGGAAAATTATTTTGCATGTATTTTAGACAAACAAAGATCCAAGGTTTATAGGGTTGCATGAACACCTTAGGAGTGTTAGTTTGCTCAAAATCCAACAAACACTACCACCCCCAGCTCCAGGTCATGTGTGGGGTAATTCGCCTCGTGAGGCTTCAACTGCCTCGAAGCGTACGCTATCACGTGCCCCATCTGCATCAGTACCGCACCCAACCCTAAAATCGATGTGTCACAATACACCACCAGATCATCCAACCCCTCAGGTAGAACTAGAATCGTAGCCTCGCATAACTTCCGTCTCAAGGTCTCAAAATCCATCTGCTGATGTATGCCCCATCGGAAGGTCATTTTCTTCTTGGTCAAACGGGTTAATGGCACAAAAATCTTGGAGAAATCCTGGATAAATCTACGATAATAGCCCGCTAAACCCAAGAAACTACAAATCTCTGATGCGTTTTTCAGTACTTCCCATCGCAATACAACCTCAACCTTGGCTGGATCAACCGAAATACCCTCCTGATTCATGATATGCCCCAAAAACTGCACCTCCCGCAGCCAGGAATCACACGTGGAGAACTTTTCATAAAGCTTCTCTGCCCTCAGGGTCTCCAGTACCTCCCTCAAATGTTGTTCTTATTGCTCCCTGGTCTTAGAATAGACCAGGATTACCGACCGATCCAGCATCAATCTACACACTATGTTTATGAGTTCCATGAACGCTGCTGGGGAATTGGTGAGCCCAAACGGCATCACCACAAACTCATAGCGCCCATACCGAGTCCTAAAAGCCGTGTTTGGTATATCCTCATCCAGAGTCCTCATCTGATGATACCCCGACCGAAGATCAATCTTGGAAAACCAAGATGCACGCTGGAGCCAATCAAACAAATCATCGATCCTCGGCAACGGATAATGGTTCTTCACCGTTGATTTGTTCAGTTCCCTGTAATCGATGCACATACTGTGAGATCCGTCCTTATTTTTCACGAAAAGGATCGGTGCCCCCCACGCGGAACTGCTCGGACGAATGAACCCTCGGTCTAGCAGCTCCTGAAGCTGTGTAGATAGTTCCTGCATCTCTGGTGGTGCCAACCGGTATGGTGGATTTTCTATCGGAGCGACACCCGGTACCAAGTTAATGCGAAACTCCACCTGCCTCTCCGGAGGCACTCCTGGTAACTCCTCATGGAAGACGTCTCGAAAATCATGTACCACTGGCACACTGCCCACATCCATCACGGTCTCAATTCTCGTATCCGAGACATAAGCCAGAAATCTCATGCAACCCTGCTGTAAAAACCTCCTATCCCTCGCAGTCGAACAAATGGTCGGTCCCTGCGAGGCCCTCTCACCATGAATAACCAGTTCTCCCCCACTTGGGTTTCGAACCCTGACCAACTGGCGCTCGCAATCAATCATGGCCCCGTTAGCCCCCAACCAGTCCGTCCCGAAAATTACTTTCAACCCTCGCAACGGTATCGAAACTAGATCAACGCGAAACCTCTCGCCCAACACGTTCAGGATACAACCCTGACATACCCTCATAACACTAACAATGAGATGTCAGCAATCTCTACCTCAAGCGGGGAATCCAAGGTTCCCGACATGTCTCGAAACTTCTTGCTATGCGCAAGAGACACAAATTATCGGGTAGCTCCCGAATCTAACAAAACATGAGCTGACACACCGCTGACTAAAAAGGTCCCTATACATAAACACAATGCACATATAAGCAATACAAATCAATAGAGAGCAGGGAGAATAAATACATACCAGCCACAACATCTGGCTCTACCCGAGCCTCCTCGGTAGTAAGCTGGAAGGCAGGACTCCTCACCGCTGGAGCATCCGCCTTAGCAGGGCAACCATCTGTGATCCTCATTGTGGCGGGCGCGGGCACCACCACTGCTCCTCCCCCTCCCTGCAACCTCGGACAATCGGCCTTTTTATCGCCAATCTGGTTGCAGTGGAAACATATCAAGCCTTTCTTGGGGCAATCCCTGCTCACGTGGCCCTGCTCACCACAAGAGTAACATCCAGATATCCCAGCTATCCGAAAAGCCCCACTGTGAAACCTCCTACACTTGGCACACCGGCCCCAACCCTGCTGGCCTCTACCCGAAGAATCAGAGGTCTTAGGCTTCTTAGCCTGACCCCCCTCCTGTCTGCACCTGCTCAGTCTTCCGCTTTGTGCGGGAACCCAACTTCATCACCCTCTCACGAGCCTTCTCCACCATCTCATTCAGGGTTTTACACCCCGTAAAGCTCACGAACTCCCGGATATCATCCCTCATCATGGAATGATATCGGGTCCATCTCATCTCCTCATCAGTAGCATACTGTGGGATCAACAAAGCTTGTTCCCGAAACTTGGCGGTGATCTCCTCCACAGTCTCGGTGGTCTGCTTCAAATCATGAAACTCTAGCACTAGTCGTTGCACCTCAACGGGTGGTGCAAACTTCAAATCAAATCGCCGGACAAACTCGGCCCATGTCATCTCAGCCACCCCGGCTGGTCCACCTATCTAGTAACCTCGCCCCACCAACCTCGCCCCACCAATCTCGGGCTCTGTCTCTCAGCATGCCATAATCAAACCCAACCTTTGCCACATCCGGGAAAGAACTCGTAAGCTGGGCGTTTTCGATATCCGCCACCCAGTGTCGGCTGACAATGGGGTCCCTTACCCTGAAAAACTCCGGTGCCCCACACGCCTTGAACTCCCATAACGAGTGAGTTCGGGCCCCAATCTGGCCCGCAACAATCTCAGCCATGAATGATCTGTGTCTCTCCTCCATGATCTCCATAATGCCCTCCTTGACCGACCCAAAAATGACTGGGGTAGCGTCAAGGATGTCCTTCGTAACCTCGGCTGCGATGATATCGCGCAACCTCTCATCAATAGGATCCGTACCATTGCCCGATCATGATCCCCCTGTCCCAAATCGTGTCATCACCATGCTGAACAGAAATATCACAAACCATAATAATCAGGACATATATATAGGGGATCTTCCCACACCGGTCCTCCTTAGAGCTGTCAGATCTAACCTTGGTTCAGGTACATGTCATGTGCTTTTAGTAGTACTGGCCAAATACTACCTTCCACACCTACTTGTACCTTTCCCCAATGCTCTACCTGATAACTCCAATTCGTCCCAAAACCGAACCATATTCCTCAACTACTGCATACATCAATCTCAGGTTGTCCTAAAATTTACTCTACTCATATTAATCAAACTAATCATGACAGGTTGCCTTTATGCATGCAAATTACACATAGAAAAGGATCAAATAGACTTTCGAATAAAAGATTTTACCCTAGGACCACAACCAGACAAGGAACAGGAAATAAGGCCAAATCAATCATTCTGAGGCTATAAGCTCCTAACCATATACAATTTTAAAAGTATACACATAGCAAGTCTCATACAATCATCAAGCTCAAATATCAGTATAACGTTGTTAACACATTGGGAACTACTTACTTGGCTCGGCCGATCGAGCGCGTTGCACTCTCTTCTTTTCATTTCTTAAAAGTTTTTAACTTTTATTTGAAAACAATTTATCATTTCCTTAGTTTGAGTCCTGACACACCTGAGAGTGTGCCCGAATCCCTCACACCAAGGCTCTGTTACCAACTTGTAACGACCCAACTTTTCAAACAAATTTTCAATTTTAATTATCCAAAATGCATGTTTACCATCCACAAAACCAGTTATAATTGTTTTCCAAAAACATATCAATTACAACTTTATTTCCAAACTATCAGAGTGTCCCATAAAATATATGAGTGAGAGTGCATGCCGCGCCATCAAGACTTGCCCTTGCCCTTGGGCTCAGATGTACCTGAAAAAAATCCACAAACTATAAGCTAATACTTAGTGAGTTCCCCAGAGCATACCACACACAAGCCACATACAACATATCATACTAGCTATAACAGCAATAAATATCACATAAGCCATAAAACCTGTAAGAATGCCATGGGCTACCCCACATGGTCTTACATCCAATGCCATAGGCTACCCCACATGGTCTTTACATAGAAATGTCATGGGCTACCCCACATGGTCTTACATCTAATGCCACGGGCTCCCCCGGGGTCTTCCATGCAAATCATACAATCACATAGCATATCAAATCACAGAATAAATAACACATATATCATAGTCACATAATGGGCCGGCCTTGGTGCCTTAGAGCCATGGGTATGGTGAGAAGACTCACCTCTGTCTGCTGAATACAAAAGCTGCTCTCCTAACAATTCGTAACCTCCTGTGCTGAATAATAATATTAATTAATGTCAGGACCTTACTTAATCAAAAGGAACCCAAACTCCAAACCACTCCATGAGGCCCAGTTATCTTTCCCTTGCTAATGGACCCAAAGCCCAAGTCCAAAATCATTAATGGGCCTCTTGGCCCAATAAGGCCCGACCAATAACCATGGTCCATAACATATGAAATGGCCCATAATTCACAGAATACAACCGAGTCCAATAACCAAATGAGGCCCAATGGCTCATAGGCCCAAAACAGATTCAGCCCAACTTTTATGCGTACGCTCGGCGTACCATCCTGGTACGCGCAGCGTACTGGGTCTTAGGAATACGCGCAACATACACTGGGTACGCCCAACGTACTACCAGGCTAAGCACTTTCTCCATTAAGTGCTTAATACCTGATTCCTTTATGTCCAGAAGCTAGATCTAAGTTTGTTAAGACGTCCTAAGGCATAAAGTTGGCAACTTTATGCCTTTGCATGGCTCATATACACCCAACACCTCCATTAAGACCTTTTCAAGGTCTTTAACCCATGCATGAGGCCAAAACTTCCACCAAGACTCCATTTTTATGTTACTAAAGGACCAAGGGACATCAGACCTGTCATTCCCATCTTCTGGTAGTTGCTTAAATCACTAATGGAGGTCCAAAATCAACCAAGAGGGACAAAGTAGGAAACCCTAGCTAGATCTAGAGATTTAAGTGGAAAGATGCAAGCTTTTTAACTCCAGAAGCTTTGAAAGATGACCAAGATGCAGATCCTTGAAGCACCAACTCGACCGAAGCTTGCTTGACCACTTCCTCTTCTTGGAATGAACACTAAAAAGGACCACAATGCACTCTTAAGGATCAAAAGCACTCACAAAGGTTATTGGGGCTTCCAAGAATGTTTGAAGGTGAAGGAGGCTGTTAAAGGCGTGGCTCAAAAGAGTTAAGGTGTTTATATAGGTCACAAGTCCAGGTTTTATGGTTTTGGCCATCTGTTGCGTACGCCCGACGTACCCTTACATATGCCCCGCGTACGCAAGGCTCCTTCGCGATCCTTCTCCCGTAGTTCGCTAAGCGTACCCTTAGGTACGCCCAATGTACGAGAGGGACCATTTTTGCCAATTAATCTATTTTCAAGGTTTTTAAGGTGTACATGATTTGTAGTGTTACAAATTCATGACAGTCTAACTTCATAACCTACTTCTAAAGTATGATCAACTGTAGATAGTTCGAATTATCATATTATTCTGGAAGTCAAAACATGCAAAAGTGAAACACAAAATAAACAACTGACAAAAGATAGTAAACTTTACTTATAAATAAAACTTATATTACTTAATCATCAAATGTCAATTATATTTATTTATTACAAGTTTCTAACTGTCTATCTAATCCCTAAACCTAATGTCGTCCCTCAGGCCAATGCTCCTAGCATGCTTAAAATGCTTAACCCTACTTAGTCCCTTCGTAAGGGGGATCTGTTGGGTTATCCTCTGACGATACCCTCTTCACTACTAGGAGTCCCTCTTCTACTTGATGTCTTATGAAGTGATATTTTCCATCGATGAGCCTAGATCTATCATGATCCCTTGGTTAAGGCGACCGCACCCTCGTTGTCACAGAAAATCTCCATAGGCTCCTTTACATTTGCTACAACTCCAAGGTCTCTGATGAAGTTCTTTAGACATATTGCCTCCTTCATCGCTTCACTTGCTGCTATGTACTCTGATTCACACGTTGAATCAGCTACAGCCTCATCTTTGGATATTTTCCATGTTACTACTCCTCCATTTAGTGTAAATACCCAGCCCGACGGAGAGCGGAAATTATCTATGTCGGTCTGAAAGCTGGCGTCACTATACCCTGTCACTCTCAAGTCATCACTCCCACCGAGGGTAAGGACCCTGTCCTTACTCCCTCGCATGTACTTAAGAATGTTCTTTAGTACTATCCAGTGAATTGTACCAGGACTCCCTTGATATCGACTAAACATGCTCAAAGCAAAAGCTACATCAGGAGGAGTGCATGTCATAGCATACAGGATCGAGCCAATGGCGGATGCATATGGTACTCGACTCATTTCTGCTATATCGGCATCGGTACTCGGACTCTGAGTCTTACTCAGTTTGGTATTGCTCTGGATAGCCAATTCTCCTTTCTTGGAATTCTCCATGTTGAAATGTTTCAACACCTTTTCCAAGTAGGTACTTTGACTAAGTCCTATTAGTCTTTTACTCATATTTCTCAATATCCTTATCCCTAAAATATAAGCAACTTCCCCGAGGTCCTTCATAGCGAAACACTTCCCAAGCCAGGACTTAACTTCCTGCAAGGTTGGAATGTTGTTTCCTATGAGTAGTATGTCATCTCCAAACAATACCAGAAAGCTAACAATACTCCACCTAGTCTTGACATATATGTAGGACTCATCATCGCTTCTCGAAAATCCAAACTCTTTTGACTTTCTCATCAAAACAAAGATTCCATCCGCGAGATGGTTGATTTAATCCATAAATGGATTTCTCACGCTTACACACTCTATTAGGTTATTTCGCATCTACAAAACCCTCTGGCTGACTTATGTAAACATCTTCAGCCGACTTCCCATTAAGGAAAGTGTTTTTCACATCCATCTGCCATATTTCATAATCATGAAATGCATCTATGGCTAGCATAACCCTTATAGACTTGATCTTTGCTACTGGTGAGAAGGTCTCGTCATAGTCAACTCCAGGAGTTTGAGTAAAGCTTTTCGCAACCAATCGCGCCTTATATGTGTGTACTTTTGTGACAACTGTCAATTCAGGTCATTCTCGGACTCATGCATCTTTATAATAACCATTCATGCACATCATGCCATGGCCTAGTAGTATAAATTAGGTCAAAATCTTACATAAACTAGGATCCATCTAAGACCTAGGACTAATATACTTGACACTTACGATTCTATTAAGTTGCTTAACTACAATAGGAAATGCCAATGCTATAATTTGAATGAAACTTTCAAGCTTTGTTATAATTGAAAAAGGGTATAAAACCCTAAAAATAAATTAAAATATTCTAATTATACTTCATTATGATGATGAATATCAAACAATATTCCAAAAACCCTAAGAGAGCTAAAAATCCAAATTTATAAATCATAAAGCTTAAAAACTTTATAAAATTTGGCTATAAACTTTCTAATATCAAATTTTTATTAATCAAATTATGGATTATAATCATTGAAATAGAAATTAAATTATCATGCAATAATCATAATTTATTAGTTAAAAACAAGATTTTTACAAATAAATCAAGAATTGCTTAATAAATATTTTTATAAAAATTAGGGTTTTCATAAAATTATTGGAGGGAATTTTATAAAATTTGAAATTAGGAGAGAGGAGGCCTAATGCATGATAGAGCCAGCCATTCTCCCCTCCCCATGCACTCTCTCTTCCCAAAACTCAATCATTAGACTTAAACCTTCACTCTACCTCTTCTCTCTTCACTCTCTCACACTCCACCCTCCTAACACACAAACTCTCTTCCTCTCTCTCTCTAACTCACGAAATTTCTCTCATTTCTCTGCCAAATTTCGAGATTTTGAAGACTTTGAATGTGTTCTTACTTCCCTCAAGATCAAAACCAAGGTAAACAACAACATCTTCTTCCATAATTTCATGATTCTACTACCTCTTCTTCTTAGTTTTCTCTTCTTTTCGGATTCTATGCCTTTCCATGGCTAGAAATCTTTATTTTTCCCTTGTGGTTTGTAGATTCTCACCATAACACAATGCATGTGTTTGAAATGGTGAAAATCCGGGATCAAACCCATGCAAGGAGTGAAAATGATGCACATATGTTCATGTGACTTCAAAAACAAGTATTACATCTTCTTCTCCATTTCTTTTGTGTTCTTGCATGGTCAAAAGCATTTAAACCATTTCTAGTACATCTTGGATGCTCATTCACTCCATGCATGTGCTAGAAATCGGACCTTATCAAAGGCATGCATGATGTTCTTGTCAAAATGTCCTAAGGATGCACTCAAAGCAAACATGCAATCTGCCAGATTACTTTATTCAGCTTTGAACGACCATATCTTGGTCATTCCTTAACCAAATCATGATATTCTTTTTGCATTGGATAGCTCCATGAGTTAACTTTCAAACCCAACTGGTCTTACTGTAAAATATTAAATATCCAATTTTTGGCAATTTTTACAAAATGGTTGCGCAAACAGCTCTTTTTCTATGATCACCATTTTTGCCTTGCATGATCAATGGCCTTAAACCCAACCATAAATCTGGGGAAAAATACTTTAGAAACTTAACGTATCCAGTGAATGATGGCTGAAATTTCGTGGCTTAAAACCCCACAGAATGTGCTTCACAAATTCATGAACTTCAGCCACATTTACATCTCATGCACCATTGCATGCAACATTTCTTATCTTGTTTGGGTTCAATACCCCTATTTTCCTTCTGAATAAATTTCGAACATTTTTCCTTTTGAAAGCCCTCACATGCATGTGATAATCTGTAAAATACCAAAAGCTTTTATTATTTCTTTAATTTATTAAAATTATTGCTAGAAACCAAGGGCATAAATCACATAAAATACTTCCAGAGGTCAATAAATCCGGAACAAATTCATGAATGACCCTTATGATGGATAATGACCCCTCACTAAATTTCATCAATTTTTGTTGGTGTTTGGTATGATTTCCAATTTTCCTTTTGTTAGGATATAATAAATCACAAAACCACTTTGGAGAGTGTGAAAATTTTATCTAACAATTTTCGCATACCTTACCTGTGATGGATGACTCAGAAAAATAATTTCAACATTTTTCGTCATGCCTTGCTATTTTTCCCAATTTTTGGTAATTATAATGGTTTAAAAATAGGAAAAATAGTTCAGATTATCCAAAATTCATGAAAATTTACCAGAACATCATGTTTTACAGTAGGAGCTTACATAAAAATTTTAAGGATTTTTCTCCACTGTAAACTATTTTTCTCTTAATTTCTAAAGTTAATTACACTTAAATACACATAAATACCCAAAACCGGATTATATAATATGAAGACCACTTTTGATATTTTTCTCAGGTTATTTATACTGTAAATGATGTTACAAAAATTTTTGGTAATTTATTTTAACTGTTTAATATTATTTCTTCAATTAAAGATTATTTAAAGGAATAAAACAAGAAAAAATAGAAATACCCACTGAAAAATATCTTTTATATTTTTCCCAGCCTATTTATGTATAATAACAGTTAAATAAAAAGTTTGGGTAATTTTGGAAACTGTTTTCTATTTATTTCAATTTTTATTGGAATAAATGCTCAAAATCATAAAAAATAATTAAACAGCTTGGAAATCCATTTTTATAATTTTCCCAACTTTGTATTGTGTAATAACAGTTAAATAAAAAGTTTGAGAATTTTTATCCTTTGAATGCTATTTCCGTGAATTTATGTTGTAATAAGGACTTAAAAATTTGGAAAATTTATATTCCAATGTTGTAATTAATCGCACGATTTGTAGAATTTCATTATTTCAGAAAAAGTGTAACCACATAATATAAAATCAAATACTAAAACATAAATTGGCATTTCACTATATGTAGAATTTAGTATATCAGCATTAGATTTCGACATGGAAACTCACTAGTGTGTGTTTGATGTCGTAGGATCCCGGTAGTAAGACGTTGGTGCATTCCGAAGTACCACTTGTACCTACTCGAAACGTTGTGAGTATTCACGCACTCCCCTATTTTCAGTTTTTATGTTTTGGGGTGGAAAAGCATGTCCCGAAAAACTATTATTTGAATGTTGTATTTAAATTGATTTGTATCAAACATGATTGCTATTTTATTGCTATGTCTCTCTATGTATGTCTATGCAACACGGAACATGAGCACTTATCGTACTAAGACCCTTCCCTTATCTCTAACCATTAACTCTTTGAGCCAATGGTCATTATGGATAGCACTATTAGGAATTGACAACTCCTCACTCGTCCTATTGCTGGAGTGCATGATACCATATTCATCTATGGAACGATAAGCATAGATCTTGATAGGGCTTCAGTCATAGGTTTGGTTGAGACTCATTGTTTGCTCATACACATACAAACTCGTTACACATTATAGCAATAAACTTGTTATCTATTATGGCAATAAACTCGTTTATCAATTTTAGCAATCAACTTTGTTTCTCATTATAGCAATGAACTTTGTTCTCATTAAAGCAATGTACTTGTATTTATGAAAAGTCTTATACCAAATCTTGATTTTATAAGCCTGTGAACTCACCAACTATTTTCATAGTTGACGCTCGTTTTACATGCTTTTTCAGGAAATAATTAGTAAGTGGATATAGAGATTTATCATCATAGAGCATGATGCATCGTGTGGAAGTTATTTTATGAAGTTATATTTTGAACAATGTCATTTTGGAAAACTTGTACTTTGTTTTGTTTAAGCTAGGGGTTGTAAACTTTTAAATATTGCTATGGTGATGTATCTTTATCTTTTGCAATGAAACCTTTGTCGCTGTCATACCTTGCGTTTCCGCTTTAGCGGGGTGTGACATAAATGGTATCAGAGCTAAAGTTATAGAGAACATCGGTTTTTCTTAAAGAAAACACAACCTATAACTAAAACTTACAAATAAATTCTTTTTACATCAAACATATTACTAGTATAATTAGGTCGGGAGTTGTATTATTGGACCTCGATTAAACATAGCCTGATCACCTATGTTTAATTAAGGAAAGATTTATACAAAGCTTGAGCTAATTATAATGGGAATATGTTCAACAAAAACATTTGAGAAAACTTTATTTCAAAAATTCAAAAAGGTTAAATTTTGGTGTGTGTAAGCATTGCATATTATAGGTATACATTGTTATTTATTCCATATCTCATTGAAATTATGTCTCAGTCCACTATGTCAACATCGTCATCTTCCCACGCTGCCGCCTCAGCCGATGAGTCCGGCTACGTCACTGTTATCCCTCGACGTGATCCCCCCGCCTCGGTGGAGGAAGACCCCTCGGAAGACACATAAGATACAGGAAACTCGGTGGAGATCAGCAATGACAACGCCCCGAGTCAGCAACGTGAGGCATCGCCTGCATCGGTGTTGCCACAACCACCACTTTATGGGCTTCGTATTCGGAGGACAGCAAGGAAGAGTGTCCCTATCCCAGGAAGGATAGCAACTAGTACAGCAGGACTTGGCACGGCAGGAACCAGTCGGGTAGGACCCAGCATGGCAGGACCGAGAGCACCCCCACCTCAGCGAGTTATAGGGATACCTGTCAGGTAGTCAGGTATGACCCCGGAGGAGTCCCGGAGGATGCATTCGATGGCAGCGGGCCTACATCACAGTCTTGCTGTGATAGCTGAGCATCGGGAAGTTTTGGATGAAGTGTTGACAAGGATGGAAATCCTGTTTCAGCATTCGATGGAGACTGCTGACACTGCTACTGCTGCTAGACGAGTGGCAGGTCGTGCGATGACCACATGTTATGTGTTTGGAGGGCTGTTACTGATTGTGGTGTGGATGTTTCTTGTTGGGATAGCGATTCGTACTTGGTTCTGATTTTAGTATTTTATTGTGTCATGAAATGAAAACCCATGTTGTGTATCTTTTGGGGAAGGACATTAAAACTTTATTTTGGGATTGATGTATTGTTTTGGTTTTAAGACTATTTCAAATGGTAATGAAGAAGTTTATTTTATGTTTGAAAACTTTTACTATGAGGTCAAACCCTAGAATTTATTTAGTCAATAGTTGAATAAAAAGATTTTTTTTTCTTTCCTTTCTCAAATCTATGTGCATAGTATTAATGCAAACCATTAATTTGACAACACTTATGGTTTTCAAAATAGTAGTGAACTAAAAATTATACATTATTTTATGTATTCATACGTATTTCTTCTCTTGTGTCTTAGAACCATGTCAGGAAGGCCTAATCGCGGACGCCCACAGAACGAAACACCCGATGTTGCTCAAATTGTAGCACAACAACTCATGGAAGCAATCCCAAACATTGTTACTCAAGTAACTGCAGGATTTAATGCTAACCAAGGAAGTAGTGGAGGAAACCGGGGAAACAATGAAAGAGAATGCAACTACAAGTCCTTTATGGCCTGTAAACCTAAGGAATTCCATGGAAAGGAAGGTGCGGTTGGGTTGCTGAAATGGATTGACAGCATAGAGTCGGTCCTTCACATTAGCAAATGCCTCGAGCGCAACAAAGTTGAGTATGCATCTTGCCTATTCCAAGATAGAGCATTGACCTGGTGGAATACTCTAGTGCAAACCCGAGGCCGTACAGCGGCATATCAGCTAACTTGGGAAGACCTAAAGAAGCTGCTGATAGAGGAGTATTGTCCCAAGGATGAACTTCAGAAGCTTGAATCTGAATTCTGGAACCATTCTATGGTTGGAACACAAATAGAGAAGTACACAGTCCGATTTCATGAACTAGCAAAACTGGTACCTCACATGGTTACTCCTGAGGAGAAACGGATAGATCGTTACATCTGGGGTCTGGCACCAGAGATTCGGGGAATGGTTACCTCAGCAAACCCAACTACTATTCAAAGTGCAGTAAGCCTAGCAAATCGACTAACCAATGATGTGATAAGGATGGGAGCATCGACAAAGGAAAGCTCTAGTAGCAAGAGGAAGCCAACAGATCAGGGAGAGAAGAAGTATGGAGGCAAGTCAGGGAGGAAGTAGAAAGTCTCAAGAAACTTTATGGTAAGAGCCCAGGAGCAAGAACCAGTGAAAACTCAAGAACGGGAAGTGCAGGAACGAAAGCAGTACTCAGGGCCGCTTCCGAAGTGCAATAAGTGTAACTTCCATCACAAGGGAGCTTGCCCAGTGTGCCAAAACTGTAAACAGACAGGCCATTACCCGAAGTATTGTAAGCTGAATAAGGATGGAAAAAGGGCATGTTACGAGTGCGGGAGTACTGATCATCTGCGTGGTGCTTGTCCCAAACTGAACAAGGGGCCTGGTAACAATGGACAAAGCCAAGCTAGGCAAAATTTCCAAGGAAATCAAGGTGGGTGGCCAAGTGGTGTAGCCTTTGTGATTGGTGCAGAAGAAGCTCGTCAGAACCCTGAAGTGATAACAGGTACGTTTCTCCTGAACAATCATTTTGCATCAGTAATATTCGATGCGGGAGCAGATAGGAGTTTCGTTTCTTTAACATTTAGACCGGTACTCGACTTGAAATCAAGAAAGATGAGGAATACTCATACTATTGAACTTGCTGATGGGTATGAAATTAGGGCTAATGAAATAATTCCTGGCTGTACTCTGAATTTAGCTGATAAACTCTTTAGCATTGACCTAATTCCTATCGAGCTACGTAGTTTTGATGTAATAGTAGGAATGGATTGGTTATCCAAGAATAGAGCGGACATTGGATGTTACGAGAAAGTCATTAGGATACCTCTCCCTAATGGAGAAACCCTTATCATACACGGTGAGAAGCCAGGAAGAAGTTTAAACATTGTATCGAGCATAAAGATTCATAAGTACCTGAAAAAGGATTGTATTGCATTCATGGCCCATGTGATGGAAAGAGAACCTGAAGCTAAGCAACTCAAGGAGATCCCGGTGGTTCAAAACTATCCCGAAGAGTTTCCGGAGGAATTACCCGGTCTACCCCCTCACAGACAGGTCGAATTTCGGATAGACTTAATTCCCGGAGCGGCACCGGTAGCAAAAGCACCATATCGCCTCGCGCCATCCGAGATGCAAGAACTGTCCGGACAACTTCAAGAACTTCTAGACAAAGGGTTCATACGACCAAGTTCTTCACCTTGGGGAGCTCCAGTGTTATTCGTCAAAAAGAAAGACGGGTCATTCCGAATGTGTATTGATTATAGAGAACTGAACAAGTTGACAATCCAGAATCGATATCCTCTCCCTCGAATAGATGACGTGTTCGATCAGTTGCAGGGCGCTTCATACTTCTCAAAGATCGACCTCCGATCAGGATACCATCAACTAAGAGTTCACGAAGGAGACATTCACAAAACAGCATTTAGAACCCGTTATGGACATTATGAGTTCTTAGTCATGCCTTTTGGACTAACGAACGCACCCGCTGTTTTCATGGATTTGATGAATAGGGTCTGTAGACCATACCTAGACAAGTTTGTAATTGTATTTATCGATGACATACTTGTTTACTCACAAACCAAAAAAGATCATGAGAGACATCTGAAGCTAGTGTTGGAGCTGTTTAAGGAGCAGAAATTGTATGCCAAGTTCACTAAGTGTGAATTTTGGATTCGGGAAGTACATTTCCTTGGTCATGTGATCGGCGAAAGAGGAATTCATGTAGATCTAGCTAAGATCGAGGCAATCAAGAAATGGGAAGCCCCCAAAACCCCGACAGAAATACGACAGTTCCTAGGATTAGCTGGGTACTACGGACGCTTCATTGAGAATTTCTCTAGGATTGCTCAACCATTAACATCTTTGACCCAAAAAGACAGAAAATTTCTCTGGGAAGAGAAACACGAAGAGGCGTTTCAAATCCTGAAAAACAAGTTGTGTAATGCACCAATTCTGGCTTTACCAGTGGGATCAGAGAACTTTGTAGTGTATTGTGATCCGTCTCATCAAGTATTAGGATGTGTGTTAATGCAAAAAGATAAGGTCATTGCGTATGCTTCTAGACAACTCAAACCGCATGAGAAGAATTATACCACCCATGATCTAGAACTAGGAGCAATAGTTTTCGCTCTTAAAATATGGAGGCATTATTTGTACGGAACCAAGTGCACCATTTATACCGATCACAAAAGCCTTCAGCACATCCTAGATCAGAAGATGTTAAACATGCGGCAGAGGAGATGGGTAGAGTTATTTAGTGATTATGACTGTGAGATACGATATCACCCAGGGAAGGCTAACGTAGTAGCCGACGCTCTTAGTAGAAAAGAAAGAGTGAAACCTTCCCGTGTGAGAGCTTTGGGAATGGTAATTCAGACAAACTTGAAATCTCAAATCATTGATGCCCAGGAGAAAGCCTTATTCAGGGAAAATCTTCCAGGTGAAACTTTACATGGTTTAGAAGTGAGATTTGAAACCAAACCTGATGGAGTTCGTTATTTTAAGGACAGAGTCTGGATTCCAAGGGTTAACAATCTGAGAGACATAGTACTAGAGGAGTCTCATCGATCTAAATACTCAATCCACCCTGGAGCGGATAAGATGTACAAGGATCTTAAAGAGTACTATTGGTGGCCTGGAATGAAAAGGGATATTGCCTTATATGTTGGGAAGTGTTTAACTTGCTCAATAGTCAAAGCTGAACATCAAAAACCATCCGGCTTATTGCAACAACCCGAAATTCCCTAATGGAAATGGGAGCAGATATCCATGGATTTCATTACCAAACTTCCTAGAACTTCTAAAGGTCACGACTCAATTTGGGTCATAGTGGATCGGCTGACGAAATCTGCTCACTTTCTCCCCATTCAGGAAGACTTCAAGATGGAAAAATTGGCCCAAATCTACATCGACAGAATTGTTTCTCTGCATGGTGTACCCCTATCCATCATTTCTGATAGAGATAGTCGTTTTACATCACGATTTTGGTGGATGCTACAGAAGGCACTAGGGACCAAGATAGATTTGAGCACATCTTACCACCCTCAGACAGATGGGCAAACAGAGAGAACAATACAAACATTGGAAGACATGCTACGGGCGTGTGTCATTGAGTTCAAAGGAAATTGGGATACTCATTTGCCTCTAATTGAGTTTTCCTACAATAACAGTTACCACACGTGTATCCAATGTGCTCCATATGAAGCATTGTATGGACGCAAGTGTCGTTCGCCCTTATGCTGGACAGAAATCGGAGACAGACAGTTGACTAAAGTCGAACTTATCCAGGAAACATCTGACAAGATTGCTATCATCAAGGATAGGCTTAAAGCTGCTAGAGATCGTCAGAAAAGTTATGCGGATAATCGTCGAAAACTGTTAGAATTCCAAGTAGGAGACAAGGTACTTTTAAAAGTGTCGCCTTGGAAAGGGCTTGTGCGTTTTGGTAAGAAAGGAAAACTAAGCCCGAGATATGTTGGACCCTTTGAAGTCATTGAAAGGATTGGTCCGGTAGCTTATAAACTCCAGTTGCCCCAAGAGTTAAGCGCCATTCATGACACATTCCACGTCTCCAATCTTAAGAAATGTCTAGCCAACGAAACATTGATAGTACCCCTGGATGAAATTAAGATCAATGATAAGCTAAACTTCGTTGAGGAACCGATAGAAATCCTTGGCAAGGAGGTAAAACAACTTAAGCGGAGTAAGATCCCGATTGTGAAAGTTTGATGGAACTCAAAACGCGGATCGGAGTACACTGGGAGCGTGAGGACTTCATGAAGGAAAAGTATCCACAAGTTTTCCCATACGATGACAAGCGATGACCTAGATAGAATTTCGGGACGAAATTCTTTTTAAGTGGGGGATACTGTGACAACTGTCAATTCAGGTCATTCTCGGACTCATGCATCTTTATAATAACCATTCATGCACATCATGCCATGGCCTAGTAGTATAAATTAGGTCAAAATCTTACATAAACTAGGATCCATCTAAGACCTAGGACTAATATACTTGACACTTACGATTCTAGTAAGTTGCTTAACTACAATAGGAAATGCCAATGCTATAATTTGAATGAAACTTTCAAGCTTTGTTATAATTGAAAAAGGGTATAAAACCCTAAAAATAAATTAAAATATTCTAATTATACTTCATTATGATGATGAATATCAAACAATATTCCAAAAACCCTAAGAGAGCTAAAAATCCAAATTTATAAATCATAAAGCTTAAAAACTTTATAAAATTTGGCTATAAACTTTCTAATATCAAATTTTTATTAATCAAATTATGGATTATAATCATTGAAATAGAAATTAAATTATCATGCAATAATCATAATTTATTAGTTAAAAACAAGATTTTTACAAATAAATCAAGAATTGCTTAATAAATATTTTTATAAAACTTAAGGTTTTTATAAAATTATTGGAGGGAATTTTATAAAATTTGAAATTAGGAGAGAGGAGGCCTAATGCATGATAGAGCCAGCCATTCTCCCCTCCCCATGCACTCTCTCTTCCCAAAACTCAATCATTAGACTTAAACCTTCACTCTACCTCTTCTCTCTTCACTCTCTCACACTCCACCCTCCTAACACACAAACTCTCTTCCTCTCTCTCTCTAACTCATGAAATTTCTCTCATTTCTCTGCCAAATTTCGAGATTTTGAAGACTTTGAATGTGTTCTTACTTCCCTCAAGATCAAAACCAAGGTAAACAACAACATCTTCTTCCATAATTTCATGATTCTACTACCTCTTCTTCTTAGTTTTCTATTTTTTTCGGATTCTATGCCTTTCCATGGCTAGAAATCTTTATTTTTCCCTTGTGGCTTGTAGATTCTCACCATAACACAATGCATGTGTTTGAAATGGTGAAAATCCGGGATCAAACCCATGCAAGGAGTGAAAATGATGCACATATGTTCATGTGACTTCAAAAACAAGTATTACATCTTCTTCTCCATTTCTTTTGTGTTCTTGCATGGTCAAAAGCATTTAAACCATTTCTAGTACATCTTGGATGCTCATTCACTCCATGCATGTGCTAGAAATCGGACCTTATCAAAGGCATGCATGATGTTCTTGTCAAAATGTCCTAAGGATGCACTCAAAGCAAACATGCAATCTGCCAGATTACTTTATTCAGCTTTGAACGACCATATCTTGGTCATTCCTTAACCAAATCATGATATTCTTTTTGCATTGGATAGCTCCATGAGTTAACTTTCAAACCCAACTGGTCTTACTGTAAAATATTAAATATCCAATTTTTGGCAATTTTTACAAAATGGTTGCGCAAACAGCTCTTTTTCTATGATCACCATTTTTGCCTTGCATGATCAATGGCCTTAAACCCAACCATAAATCTGGGGAAAAATACTTTAGAAACTTAACATATCCAGTGAATGATGGCTGAAATTTCGTGGCTTAAAACCCCACAGAATGTGCTTCACAAATTCATGAACTTCAGCCACATTTACATCTCATGCACCATTACATGCAACATTTCTTATCTTGTTTGGGTTCAATACCCCTATTTCCCTTCTGAATAAAATTCGAACATTTTTCCTTTTGAAAGCCCTCACATGCATGTGATAATCTGTAAAATACCAAAAGCTTTTATTATTTCTTTGATTTATTAAAATTATTGCTAGAAACCAAGGGCATAAATCACATAAAATACTTCCAGAGGTCAATAAATCCGGAACAAATTCATGAATGACCCTTATGATGGATAATGACCCCTCACTAAATTTCATCAATTTTGTTGCTATTTGGTATGATTTCCAATTTTCCTTTTGTTAGGATATAATAAATCACAAAACCACTTTGGAGAGTGTGAAAATTTTATCTAACAATTTTCGCATACCAATGACCCCTCACTAAATTTCATCAATTTTGTTGCTATTTGGTATGATTTCCAATTTTCCTTTTGTTTGGATATAATAAATCACAAAACCACTTTGGAGAGTGTGAAAATTTTATCTAACAATTTTCGCATACCTTACCTGTGATGGATGACTCAGAAAAATAATTTCAACATTTTTCATCATGCCTTGCTATTTTTCCCAATTTTTGGTAATTATAATGGTTTAAAAATAGGAAAAATAGTTCAGATTATCCAAAATTCATGAAAATTTACCACAACATCATGTTCTACAGTAGGAGGTTACATAAAAATTTTAAGGATTTTTCTCCACTGTAAACTATTTTTCTCTTAATTTCTAAAGTTAATTACACTTAAATACACATAAATACCCAAAACCGGATTATATAATTTGAAGACCACTTTTGATATTTTTCTCAGGTTATTTATACTGTAAATGATGTTACAAAAATTTTTGGTAATTTATTTTAACTGTTTAATATTATTTCTTCAATTAAAGATTATTTAAAGGAATAAAACAAGGAAAAATAGAAATACCCACTGAAAAATACCTTTTATATTTTTCCCAGCGTATTTATGTATAATAACAGTTAAATAAAAAGTTTGGGTAATTTTGGAAACTGTTTTCTATTTATTTCAATTTTTATTGGAATAAATGCTCAAAAATCATAAAAAATAATTAAACAGCCTGGAAATCCATTTTTATAATTTTCCCAGCTTAGTATTGTGTAATAACAGTTAAATAAAAAGTTTGAGAATTTTTATCCTTTGAATGCTATTTCCGTGAATTTATGTTGTAATAAGGACTTAAAAATTTGGAAAATTTATATTCCAATGTTGTAATTAATCGCACGATTTGTAGAATTTCATTATTTCAGAAAAAGTGTAACCACATAATATAAAATCAAATACTAAAACATAAATTGGCATTTCACTATATGTAGAATTTAGTATATTAGCATTAGATTTCGACATGGAAACTCACTAGTGTGTGTTTGATGTCGTAGGATCCCGGTAGTAAGACGTTGGTGCATTCCGAAGTACCACTTGTACCTACTCGAAACGTTGTGAGTATTCACGCACTCCCCTATTTTCAGTTTTTATGTTTTGGGGTGGAAAAGCATGTCCCGAAAAACTATTATTTGAATGTTGTATTTAAATTGATTTGTATCAAACATGATTGCTATTTTATTGCTATGTCTTTCTATGTATGTCTATGCAACACGGAACATGAGAACTTATCGTACTAAGGCCCTTCCCTTATCTCTAACCATTAACTCTTTGAGCCAATGGTCATTATGGATAGCGCTATTAGGAATTGACAACTCCTCACTCGCCCTATTGCTGGAGTGCATGATACCATATTAATCTATGGAACGATAAGCATAGATCTTGATAGGGCTTCAGTCATAGGTTTGGTTGAGACTCATTGTTTGCTCATACACATACAAACTCGTTACACATTATAGCAATAAACTTGTTATCTATTATGGCAATAAACTCGTTTATCAATTTTAGCAATCAACTTTGTTTCTCATTATAGCAATGAACTTTGTTCTCATTAAAGCAATGTACTTGTATTTATGAAAAGTCTTATACCAAATCTTGATTTTATAAACCTGTTAACTCACCAACTATTTTCATAGTTGACGCTCGTTTTACATGCTTTTTCAGGAAATAATTAGTAAGTGGATATAGAGATTCATCATCATAGAGCATGCTGCATCGTGTGGAAGTTATTTTATGAAGTTATATTTTGAACAATGTCATTTTGGAAAACTTGTACTTTGTTTTGTTTAAGCTAGGGGTTATAAACTTTTAAATATTGCTATGGTGATGTATCTTTATCTTTTGCAATGAAACCTTTGTCGCTGTCATACCTTGCGTTTCCGTTTTAGCGGGGTGTGACAACTTTCCCATCCATGTCGGTCTTCTTCTTGAAGATCCACTTGCACCCAACCGTCTTACGACCCGGTACATTGTCAACCAAGTTCCAAACATGACTGTCATACATAGACTGAATCTCGCTGTCCATTGCCTCTTTCCACTTCGCAGACTCTTGGCCCGCCATGGCTTCCTTGTAGTTGTTAGGTTCATCCCTATTTACCAGTTTTCTATCACTGATAAACGTATCACCTTCACTTGTTATATGAAAACCATATAACACAGGTGGAACACAAACTCTATTGGAATGTCTCAGAGGTAAGGACTAGTCAACTGGTTCAACAGGTGTCTCATCCTCATGTTGAGTGCTAGTGTTAGAGGTCCCTTCATCGCTTAACTCTTGAAGCTCTTCAAGGATAATTTGCCTCCCACTATCCTATTGGCATATGAGTTCTCTTTCACGAAAGACACCCCTTCGTGCTACGAAGACGACGTTCTCACTAGGTCTATAGAACAAATATCCAAAGGATTTATGTGGGTAGTCGATGAAAATACACCGCTCACTACGAGGTTCGAGCATGTCATGAGTCTCTCGTCTTACGAAAGCCTCGCAACCCCAAACCTTGATATGCGCTAACGAGGGAACCTTCCCTGTCCACATTTCGTGAGGTGATTTGCCAACCTTCTTAGTTGGGACTAGATTAAGGATACTGGCGACAATCTCTAAGGCATACCCCCAGAATGAGATAGGTAACGAAGCTCGACTCATCATAGAATGAACCATGTCCAACAAGGTTCGATTGCGTCTCTCATCCACACCATTTTACTGCGGTATTATAGGTAGTGTCAATTGTGAAACAATTCCACATTCCTTAAGATAGTCGTGGAACTCAATAATAAGATACTCTCCACCTCGATCGGATCGGAGCATCTTTATTTTCCTGCCCAATTGATTTTCCACTTCTTGCTTAAACTCTTTGAACTTTTCAAAGGTTTCCGAATTGTGCTTGATTAAGTAGATATATCCATATCTGCTATAATCGTCGGTAAAGGTTAAATAGAAGCGGTTAGCATCCTTTGTGACGGATCAGAAGGGTCCATACACATCTGTGTGTATGAGATCCAACAAACCCTCACCTCTTTCACAAGTACCAGTGAGGGGTGACTTAGTCATCTTTCCAAGCAATCAAGATTCGCACGTGTCATCCGACTTTAAGTCAAATGACTCCAACACTCCATCCTTTTGGAGTTGGGTTATGCGCTTCTTGTTGACATGTCCAAGACAACAATGCCACAAGCATGCCTTATCCAAACCATTGGATGAATCAATATGCAATACAATATTTCCTAAGTCGTCTACAACCATCACAGTTTCATATATACCATTACAAAGCAATGCATCAAAATAAAATTTATCATTATAATAAGCATTAATAGAACCAATTTCATTGTTAAATGAAAATATAAAACCTTGTTTATACAAAACATGAAACGAAATAATGTTTCTCGCCATATCAGACGAATAGCAACAATTATTAAAATATAGCCCTAACCCATTACTAAGCAATAAACAATAAACTCCAATCTTAGTGACAGGCGACGCTTTCCTATTCAGAACAAATGTGACAGGCGACGCTTTCCTGCAAATCAGAACAAATGTGAAAACCACATCCTGTATCAAGGCCTAAGAATTAGTATGTGATGAGTTATTAGATTGAATAGTGTAAATACCTGCGAAGGTGGGCTTTATCTTCCCATCCTTAATGTCCTGCAAGTATTTAGGGCAGCTTCATATCCAATGCGCCTTTTCATAACAATGGAAGCACTCTCCTTCCTTTGGGTTGGATGAGGGTGTAGCAGAACCACCTTTGGATCCACTAGAAGAGGATCCAGCACGAGACATTCCCTTGTAATTCTTTGTAGGAGATTTCCTTTTCTTCCCTTTACCATGTCCAATTGCTAGGACTGGGGCAGCAGTTGTAGGAGTGGGCACAAGAGACTTGCCTTTCAAACTACTCTCAGCAGTTCTCAGAAGGCCTTGAAGGTTGCTCAGAGTGACTTCCTCCTTGTTCATATGATAAGTCATACGGAACTGATCATAAAAAGAAGGTAAAGAGTGTAGGATAATGTCCATAGCCACCTCTTCGTCGAAATTGACATTCAACTTAAGCAAGCGGTCCACATATCTTTGCATCTTTTGCAAGTGGCCCGTTATGGACTCTCCATCCTTCATCTTTGTTGTTATCATGGAGGCAATGATTTCATACCTTTCTGGACGAGCACTCTGATGGTACCTTTCCATCAAGTCTTGGTGCATATCGAAAGGCCAGACGTCCTCGTAAGACTTCTGCAGCTCAGAAGTCATAGTGGTTAACATGATGCACGACACCTTTGTCGCGTCCTTCTCATGAGCCCTATACTCAGCCAATTGCTCAGGAGTAGCAGTTTCTTCATCAATTTCCTTTAGCTCTTTATCGAGGACATATTATTTTTCCTCGTATCGAATAGCCATACGAATGTTATGAATCCAATCGTTAAAGTTTGAGCCATCAAAGATTACCCTCCCACATAAGTTGATGAGGGAAAAAGAGCTAGAAGAGTTGGAGCCAGAAGCATTGTTTGAGGTAGACATCTGAAAAAAAGAGACAAGTTTCATTAGATAGAAAATCCTTTATATAACACCCATATGAAATATTAAGGTTAGGACCCAAACACAATAATTCACAACTTAGAAAAGGGATGACGTAATCTAATTACAAATTACTTGAAGGGAGGTAATGACGATTTACCAATTTTCACCACCCAAAACCAAAATTTAAAAGAATTAAGTTTTATGAAAATCCTAGATCTTTGAGATTCATTAATCCTTTTCAATGACATGTTTAATATCGATTATGCCCTTCAAGTTTGTGACTGGGATACCGAGGATCACAAACAAGGTGTGAATAACCATCCAAATGTGCTTGGTACTCTTGATGTCATTTATCACCTAATCAATGTGCCGCTTAATCACACACGCTCCATTGATCTATGATAAACATCGAGCTACCCTTTGCCACCCTTGTTAGTCCAAGTTAGTGTGCCGGTAAACAACACACGCTCCATTAACAACTTGGCAAGGTGAAAAGTGAAATATAATGGAATAACACCATTTTCACATTTTTCCTAAAGTAACTAACATTGGGAATTTAGAAAAGTGTTTAGTTACTTCTTATAATTATCATTATACTTTTTAATGATAATTAACATCATATCCTACTGGTTCGACTAACGACCCTCCACTAGTCAAGGAAGCAGTGGGTGAGAGTGGACACCCATTCAATCGCCATTTTGTAGGTAATTTCCTTATACCCCCTTATAGACTAGCTTTGTGAATGAGGCCTACTAACGGTAAGACTGATTGTCTTATACATATATATAAGTATTAAGCTTTTAATGTTATAATAGTATAAGGGTTGAATTTTACGCTTTTAAAACTCTAGGGTTTAGAATTTAAATATTTCAAAATTAAAACCTTTTAATCATCTTTTTTAATTCCAAAACATGAGGGCAAGTTTTGAAACTTTTCAAAACTCTTGGATCAATTTGATAACAATTAAATTAATCATACAATTAACTATATCACAAAATTGACCTAATCTAATTTCACATAGCAAAATGATTCAAATCAAATTCTACAAATAATTAGTTTTTTCACAAAATCAAATAATTATCTTAAAATTTGACAATCATCATTCAATTGGATGAGGATACTCATTACCTTATCAGAAAAATCAAATTTTATCGTTCAAAACAGTTTGTGGTAATGATCCTAATCCAAAACCGGCCAAAAATTCTTGAAAATCTGCAAACAGAGGATCCTACTCGTTGAGTTCATGTCATGGACTTGACAAGTTCATCACATATGATCCAACTCGTCGAGTTCCCTTATGGGACTCGACGATTCCAGTAGTCAGTGGCCAAAAATGACATTTTTTCTACTTTGAAAATCAAACAATTGCATCAATATAACAGAAAACACCCTAGGCTCTTATACCACTAAAGGGTATTGAGCACTATAACAATCCTATGGTGCACATACAACCCTATATGCCTTCGTACTAATTTTTATCAAGTTACACATGCAATATCATTTAATCCAAAGCATTCAGCCTAGCTAGCATGCAATTGGAGATATACAACATAAAACTAGTTAGATTAATACCTCTTTATTGTAGCTTGTAGAACCTTGCCTTTCAAGAGCTTAGCACCTCAAACGCGATGCCTTAAATGTGTCACAAACACCAAATACAAAAGGAGGCTTATGAGAGATAGGTTAGGAAGCACAAATCGGCTAGGGTTTCACCTTGGAACACTTATGGCCGATTTTAGGGTGCTTAGGGGTTACTTTTATAGTGTGAAATTCCTAGGGTTTCATACATGTAAAGCCTAATTTACCATGCCTCTTGATATTTGAAGGCCCTTTGGACTAAACCCTAATGGACTCTCATATAGGTTTAGTCCATGCGTAACCAACATGGATCAATAGCCCAAACTATAAGTATCACTGATTTAGCAAATCATTCTATGTAAATTTAATCAGTCTCTTTTGATCACTAAATTAATTTTTAATCAATACCAATTAAATAATATGATTTCTCAATTAATATATTATTCATATAATATATTAATAAACCACAAATAACCTCTTTCTCAAATACCTATCCTATCAAATTGCTCCGGTGAAGGCATCCATAAACGACCATGCTACTATCGGGTCAAGTCCATACCAATTATAGTTATGGGCTTAGATACCTAATCCAACACCTATTGCCAAGGCACCTTATTGTCTTGCGATGCCTGATATGCAGGATTTGTCCTCGCAGCTCCAGGAGCTTTTGGGGAAGGGTTATATTAAACCGAGTAGCTGACCATAGGGAGCGTCAATCCTTTTTGTCAAGAAAAAGGATGGTTCACACCGGATGTACATCGATTACCGGGTGTTGAACAAGCTGACGGTCAAGAACCGTTATCCACTACCGAGGATCGATGATTTGTTTGTTCAGTTGCAGGGGGCGTCTTGGTTTTTCAAGATTGATTTGAGATCTGGGTATCATCATATGAGAGTTTGTGAGGAAGATATTTAGAAGACAACTTCCCGAACTCGTTATGGGCATTACGAGTTTGTGGTGATTCCTTTCGCGCTCACCAATGCACCTGTATCGTTCATGGACCTCATGAACCGGGTGTGCAAGCCCATGTTGGATAGGTCGCTGATCGTGTTCATCGACAAAATTTTGTTGTACTAGAGGTCTAGGGAACAACATCAAGAGCACCTGCGGGAGATTCTTGGAGTATTGAGGATGGAGAGGCTTTATGCAAAATTCTCCAAGTGTGATTTCTGGTTACGAGAGGTCCAGTTCATGGGACACATCGTTAATCAGAATGGGATTTTGGTCGACCCGGCCAAGATTGAGGAAGTTATGCGATGGGAGGTGCCGAGATCCCCATTCGAGATCAGGAGTTTTATGGGTTTGGAAGGTTACTATCGAAGGTTTATCAGAGATTTCTCCAAGATTGTCGTTCCTCTCACCAGGCTGACCAGGAAGGGAATTACTTTTTTCTGGGCGCCCGAGTAGCAGGCCTCATTTGAGACTCTTCGCCAGAGATTGTGAGAAGCTCCAGCGTTAGCCCTTCCAGAGGGAGTAGATGACTTCGTGGTCTACTGTGATGCATCCATTAAATGGTTGTGTTCCGTGTTGATGTAGAGGGGGCACGTGATAGCATATGCATCGAGGCAGCTGAAGCCTCACGAGACGAGATATGCCACCGATGATTTACAGCTGGGGGGTGGTATTCGCCCTCAAGATTTGGCGCCACTATCTTTATGGTGTCCGATGTACCATGTACACAGACGATAAGAGCCTGAAGTACCTTATGGATCAACCCAACCTGAATATGAGACATAGGAGGTGGTTGGATGTAGTGAAAGACTATGACTGTTAGATTTTGTATCATCCTAGCAAGGCTAATGTAGTAGCCGATGCCCTGAGTCGTAGAGCAGCGAGTGCTCCGATCTGAGACGTGTGCATGAGGATAACAGTGATGGATCCAATCTTAGATGCCATCCGAGAGGCCAAAGCGGTGGCCATGAGACCAGAGAACCGTAAGAGAGAGAGGGTGATCGGGCAGTTTTCTGAGTTTAAGACTGATAGTCGTGGGCTTATGTCCTATCATGGGCGTATATGGTTGCCATATTCGGGTGGAGCTCGACAGATTTTGATGGAGGAGGCCCATAAGTCGAGGTTTTCATTCACCCTGGGGCTACTAAGATGTATTTGGACTTGAGAAGGGATTATTGGTGGCCATGTATAAAGAGAGATGTGGCATGGGTAGTCGAGAGATGCTTAACCTGTCGCCAGGTCAAGGCAGAGCACCGGCGTCCTCATGGCAAGTTGCAGCCACTAGAGATTTATCTATGGAAGTGGGAGAAAATTTCCATGGATTTTATTACCAAGTTACCGAGGACTACACAAGGTGTTGATGCGATATGGGTGATTGTAGACCGGTTGACGAAGAGTGCTCACTTCCTGGCTGTAAGTGAGAGCTCTAACGTGGAGAAATTGGCCGAGATATACATTCGAGAGGTGGTGGCACGGCATGGGGTGCCAACATCGATAGTGTCAGATCAGGATGTGTGTTTTACTTCTTGGTTCTGGAAGAAATTTCATGAGGAGTTGGGTACCAGGTTGCATTTCAGCACCGCTTACCACCCACAGACCGATGGGCAGAGCGAGCAGACGATTCAGATGCTCGAGGACATGCTACACGCATGTGTTATGGACTTTGGAGGAAGTTGGGACACTTACTTGCCCTTGGATGAGTTTTCATACAATAACAACCATCACTCCAGTATCGATATGCCTCCCTTTGAGATTTTATATGGGAGGAGGTGCCAGACTCCCATCTGTTGGAGAGAGGTGGGGAGGAGAGTGATGGGAAGCACTGAGATAGTGCTCAAGACGTTAGAGCAGATCCAGCAGGTTAGACAGAGGTTACTGATGGCCCATAGTCGTCAGAAGAGTTACGCAGAGCGGCGGTGTTCAGAGCTAGAGTCCCAGGTCGGAGATTATGTCCTCCTGAAGGTATCTTCATGGAAAGGGGTGATCCTATTCAGGAAGCGGGGAAAGCTGGGCCCTAGATACAACAGTCCTTTCATAGTGATCGTTCGAGTGGGTAAGGTAGCTTATCGGTTGCAGCTGCCTGCAGACTTGAGTCGGATTCATAACACCTTCCATGTGTCCCAGCTGAGGAAGTGTGTAGCCGATGAGACGGCAGTGGTCCCTTTATATGACATTCAGGTTGATGATCGACTGAACTACATTGAGGATCCGGTGGCGATTTTGGATAAGAAGGTGAAGGTCTTGAGGAATAAAGAGGTGCCTTTGGTTCAGGTTTAGTGGCAGAATTGGAAGGGATCCGAGTGGACTTGGGAGCCAGAGTCCAAGATGTGTGATCAGTACCCAGAGTTGTTTCCGGAGAATGATTTTGAGGGCGAAGTCTGATTATAGTGGGGGAGAATTGTAACATCCCGACTCCCAGGTATATTATTTAATTAAGTTATTTTCATTTTGTCAGGGCGACTCGACGAGTTGGAGGCCCCAACTCGCCGAGTAGAGACGGAGATAGCCGTGGGGTTTTTAGAGTCTACTTAACGAGTTGGAGGACCCCAACTCAATGAGTAGGTGCTGAGTGAGAAAACCCTAATTTTTAGGGTTTGTACCCTATTTAAAGGACCTTAAGCCTTCATTCCTGCCTCCTTTATCACTTTAATACCCTAAGAGAAACCCTAAACGAGTTGTATCCTTTTGTGAGAGAGAGAGAGAAAGGCCAAGATTGTATGTTCTAGTGCATTTTTGGTAGGAGATTGAAGAGCGAAAGGCTTAGAACGAGAAGAAGTGTTCGGATCTGGTGTTCTCTTAGTGCTAGCTGGTAATTGGAGGTAAAAAGCTATCACCTTGATCATTGTTTGGTTAGATCTCTTTACTAGGATTTTATGGCCATTTCCATCATTTCTTTGGGTCCTTAAGTTGTTTGAGCTTGCCGATGAAGTTGAGACTTTAGATCTGGATAGTAAGAGGTCCCTTGGACCTAAAGATTAAAGCTTTATCAAGCTATTGACCAAGTTCCAAACATTAAACCTTCTATAGAGCTTTGTTTTGGCATTTTGAGCCCTAGGTGCCATGCATGGACATAAAGCTTGCAACTTTACGTGGTATTTCAGCCTTGGAAGGCTAGATCTGGAGTTTGGGACTTTAGTTTTGCTTAGAATCGTCTGAATGAGAAATGGACTAGAGGGACTCGACGAGTCAAGTCCACACCCACGAAGATGTACATCAGAATAATCCTGCACAAAGAACCCATTTTTAGAAGGATACAACAATCCTAAAGAAGTGGATATGAAAAGATATATGCTTGGTATCTCGCACAATAACAAACAACAAACATTATGCCAGGTTTAGTAGATGTTAAATAAAGTAATGACATAATCATATGCCGACAGAAGTTAAGATTAGTTGTTGGCTTGTCGAGAAAAGGTGTAACCTTAGTTCTGAATGCCATAGGTACTTTTACTTTCGAATATCCAGTCATGCCAAACTTCGTTACAGCGTCTTAGTAAAAGCCTTCTGATTTATGAAAATTCCCTCTTTGCTCTGTTTAGTATGCAATCCAATTAAAAATTAATTGGACTCATTGAGCTTATCTCATTTTTAGTTTCCATTAAATTTCAAATTCAGCAGTCAAGTTTGCATCTGTTGAACCGAAAATAATATCATCAACATAAATTTAGACATTCATCAAATGGTCACCGACCTTTTTATGAAATATTATGGGGTCGACAGAACCTTGTTTAAACTTAGATTGTTTAATAAAACGAGGAAGAATTTCATACAATGCACGAGGAGCTTGCTTAAGACCATAGATAACTTTATCTTAGGTAACAATGATCAGAATATTTTTCATTTTTGAAACCTCATGGTTGTTCAACATAAACCGTTTCTTCAAGTTCGCCATTAATAAATGCACACTTCACATCCATTGAAAAAAGGCTAAACTGCACAAATGGTCCCGATGGTTTGCTCAAATTCCAACTTTGGTCCAAAAAAGTTTGCACTAGCACTACAGTCCAAAGTTTTCATTTTGTTGCGAGTTTGGTCCAATTTGCTTTGAACTTTTTCATAATGACGATTTTTCCCTTACTTTTTTATTTTTTAGTTTTTATTTATTTATATAACTTTCGGTTTAAAAGAAAAAAAAATTACCTTACCTATTTTATTTTTATTAATTTTTTTATAAAGAAAAAAAAATATGCAATCTCGCTCTCTCTCTTCCTCTCTCTCTCTCTCTCTCTTCCTCTCTCTCTCTCTCTCTCTCTCTCTCTCTGGCCTCACACCATTACACCCTAATCTCCGTTGTTCTCCACCACTAACTGAACACCATACACTATTTTTTACCAGATCTTCATCAGAGATGAAGGAATTAGAGATGATCGTGATGAAGGCCACCGCCCACAATAATTCTATTAACATAATTTCCTTCTTCAAGTTTCACTTTGTGAAACGGAAAATCCCATAGTTCTTTCTGCCAACAAGAGTGGAAGAAGAAGTAGTTTCTCTAAATGTGTGGAATTCGAGCTTTAGTTGGTCATAAATCGCTCTTTCGCCCACACAAGAAACCATGACACGTCTCTTCTTTCTTTTTGTTGAACTGCAGAGAACAAGACATGGAATAAGGGGTCAAAAGGGGTCATCGTTTAATAATCCGCATAAAAAAATCGAATCACAGGAGAATAAAAACATAAAAGAGATTTGCCATGGTTTTTCGATTTCTGATTAGAGCCACACATTGCTCTTCAGAAGAAGTTATCTGAGCCCCTCAAACGTCCGATGGGTGGTCGTTCATCTTCGATTTCAGATTTCAAACGACGGTGATCAGTTAGGATTTGACGTCATATCGGGGTCTTCTTTTACCGTTATCCTATACAACCTTGTGACTCTACAATGACATGACATCGATGTTGGTTTTTAAGGGTGGTTGCCCTTTCTCCCCTCTGTTGAAATCGAAGTCCAATTTTGAATTCTTCAGTAAAACATTGCTCTTCAATGTCGATGATTTCATATCTTAGCATGTTTCAGTCAAACATTGTTCTAGATTTGTTCATCTGACGAAGACGATGGCACTGTCCTCCTTCTCAAACGATGAAGACGACGTCGCTTTCCCCCACCGGAGATCTCCCTACGCAGCCGCCACCCATTTATCTAGGGTTTCTTATATGTGATGTCATTGACGAAAGGACGACATCGACGAATCTTCCGCCATCACCCGTCTCCTATTTACGAACCCTTCTTTGTCTTTCCAGATCCAGCTAGAAGGTGATCCTCCGAAAATGGCAGCTCCGGAGAAAATGGAGGCTCCGGAAAATGGTGTTGGTCCGACAATTAACTATGAGAGGAGTCAATCAATTTCTTAAGTAGTGAGGAGATGGGTGCGTTAGTAGGATAGATATTTTCTTATTAGAAAAACAAATAAGAAAATAAAAGAAATGAAAAAAATAAAATATTAAGGGCATAATCGTCATTTAAAATTTTTTAAGAAAATTTGGAGTAAAAACGCAACAAAATGAAAACTTTGGACCTCTGGTGCTAGTCCAAACTTTTTTGGACCAAAGTGGCAATTTTGAGAAAACCACAGGGACCATTTGTGCAGTTTAGTATTTAAAAAAATTAAAAGTTCTTGTGACCAACATAAGATAAAATATGCAAATTGATTCCAATCTTGCAACTATAGAAAACGTCTCTTTGCAGTCAATTCCTTCCTCTTAACAATATCCTTTAATTACAAGACGAACATTATTTCACACAATATTTTCATATGTATCCGTTTTATTATGAAAAACCCATTTTTGACAAACGACTGGAGCGTTTGGAGGTTTCAGAATCAATCTCCAAACTATGTTTCTTTCAAACTCATGTAACTCATCTTACATTGCTTTTACCCAATCTGGATGATCAAGATCATTTTTCATAGTTATAGGTTCAATTTTAGATATAAAGTAATTAAACATGTAAAAGTTTTGATTTTCATTTGTAAGGTCAGACATTATGATGTGATGAGTCAAACATTTTATACCCTGACTGCCAGCGACAATGCCAACATCAGCACCAATGTCAGCGCTTCAAGCCTAATTAGCGTCAGCATGTAGATAGTAATCTAATGTAATCTTTGTATATTAGGTAATTATCCATATATGTATTGAATAGATAGCTGATCCGATATCTTTGTGATAATGACCGGTTCTTAGTAGTGATTAGATACAATCCCTAGATTTAAGGGATATACCAGTATAGTTTAGTATATATTCAACGTTACAGGTGAAACCCTAATGTAATCGTCTTTATGACCGTGTTTATGACAACCCATTTTCTTGGTGAAAACAAACTCTTTATTGGTGAAAGACAACTTTTTGAATATCTCGTGTTCTTTAATTTTTTTTGTTCTTTATTTGTTTAGTAAATTTGTTTGTTCTTTTTTTATTTTAATTAAAGTGTATCTGATCATACTTACCTTCAATTGGTGTCAGACCGGGTTTTTGATACACTCTAGTAATCATGTCGACTTCTTATAGTCCTAAATCAACTGCTTGCAAAAGGATCCCTCCGTTTGATAAACTCAACTTCACTTCTTGGAATTTGAAGTCCATGGATGCTCTTGAGATCATGGGCTTTGGCATGTTCGACATTGTCAGCAAAGGTCCCATCACCGTTATGAATCAATCATCCAAGGATGGTGCATCTGATAGTAAGCTAAAGAAGAAATTTATGCCAGGATACAAAAAGGAAGAGAAAAAGGTGATGCATCTCAATGTAAAGGCGAGAGTTGCTATTAGAAAGTGACTCCCATATTCTTTATATTGTTTGGTTGAAAACTGCTCAACTTCTCAAGAGATGATGATCACACTATCATCTAGTTTTGAAAAAGAAAACCTCTCAAATGATGAAGCTTCAGAAGGTAAGTGTCTAATGGCCTAGATTGATGAATCTCATGCTGACGCATCAAATCACAGCGTTAGCACTGTTGACGCTGATTCTTCTCAAGCTACTAAAGAACTTAAGTCACAATGGGATGCAACATCAGCATATCAAGTAAAAAATCTTGTTAACAACTCTTCTATCGAAAACATCGATAAATATGACACAAGTGATCTCTTACGTTTTGATTTATCTATTTCAAAAAAAGACAGATCTTCTCTCAAAATTGAGTTAAAAAACCTCAAAGAAAAACCCTCCTTTTTCAAAAAATCTCTTTCTCTTTTAAAAAAGGAAAACACTTGGATCTTGCTGACCAACAATTTTCTTCACTCTGAAAAACAAAATGATGTTGATCCTGCTAGATGAATTCAATTTATTTTAAAAAATTGGGCTTCTTCTCACTGTAATGTCACAAGGATTATTAATGCTCAGATTCCCGATCTTTGTCAAAAAATTCTTGGAGGCGATATTGAAGGTGTTGTTCCCTTACCAAAAAGTGTTGAGACTAAACAAACCATCTATAACGCTGATTCTTTAGAAAAAGTCTTTAAGAGTAGATTTGTTAGAACTCTTTTTATAAATTAAACTTTAATTGATACTCATTGCTCCACTGACTCTAATGGTAACACCAAATGTGTTTCTCAATTATCTGCTCTTGATCTATCCCACCAACCTTCTCACCATATGTATATTTTACCCCTACTAAGATTTTGCTGAAATTTCCTATATCGAATGGTGAAGTTCATTCGGTAAACAAAATTATTAGTATTTTACCCAGTGCTCCGTTAGTAACTCTGAACCTGAAGATCTATTAAAGTCTTATATTTCATATGACTCTTCAATGTCTCATAATCCTCATTACAAATTATCATCTGAGCATACCATCGATGTTGTTCCTTGTTCCAGAACTAAAAGAAGAACTCTTAAATCAAATAATAAAAGTTCTTCAAATTCAGTAGTTGAAAAAAAATCAAAATCTAATGTTAAAGGAAAGAATCCTGGAATCAAAGTTTTTTATTGATGTGGTGATGCTTCTCACAAAGTCAGCGACTGCACTTTTGAAAAGAGCTTCATTCGCGCTGACAACATCATGACTCGAAATGATAAGTGGATCAAAAAGGGAAACTCTTTAAACTATCTCCCTAATGATTATTATAATATCTTTTCTTAAGTGACCCATTGCAAGATGGCTCAGTGTATATTAATTGTATATTTTAGTTTCGAGGTAAAGAACATATTTGGTATCTAGAAAGCGATTGCTCAAGATATATGACCGGATTCAAGTCTCTTCTGGAAGATTTCATGAAGAAGGATGATCCTACTATTACCTATGGAGATATTTTCAAGGGAGCTACAAAAGGTATATGCATTCATCAAGTGCAATTCTGTTGTATTCAAGAATATCTCTGATATGAAAGGTCTTCAATATAATCTCATTTCGATCAGCAAATTGTTTGATGTTGGCTATGAAGTTCTATTCAACAGGAAAGAAAGAAAGGTTTTTTTATCAAAAGAATGTCATTGTTCTGACTACAAAACGACAAAATGACATTTATGTTTTGGATATGTTTTCTGCTGACAAATCTCTTCGTCGCTGCTTCTTCTCTCGTGCTCAATCTCATCTAAATTAGTTGAGGCACAAGAAGTTATCTCATTTCAATTTCAAGAACATAACAAATATTTTGAGGAATCATGTTGTAAGAGGAATTATTAAGATGCAAATTTATCAATGATAAGTTATGCTCGGCCTGTGAAAAGGGAAAGAAAACCAATTCATCCTTCTAGCGAAAGTCATGGTCTTCCATTATCAAACCACTTCATCTTCTCCACATGGATCTTTTTTGACCGGTACCGATTAAGTCAAGAGATGGGAAGAAGTATACTCTCTTTATTGTGGATGAATTTTCAAGATTTACTAGGGTAGTCTTTTTAAGGAACTGAATTTATGGAACTGAATTTAGAAACTCCTGCCTGGAAGACTTTTGCTTAATGTCAGGAACTTCTCAGAACTTCTCCACTGTTAGAACTCCCCAACAAAATGGCATTTCTGAAAGAAGAAACATAACTCTCATTAAAGTTGGAAGAACTATGTTCGTTGAAGCTAGTCTTCCATTATCATTTTGGGCTGAAGCTGTCAACACATCATGTAATGCCCAAAATTGGTTCATCCTTGTCAAGTGTCATGGGAAAACTGCCTATGAGCTACTTAAGGGAAGGAAATCAGACAATTCTTACTTTCATATGTTTGGGTGTGTTTGTTACGTTTTGAATCAAAGAGATAGGTGCTATAATTTTGAAGCTAAAGCTGATGAAGGAGTGTTCTTGGTTACTATTGTGTATCCAAGGCTTTCAGGGTATTCAATCTTTCAAGCCAGGCTGTTGAGGAAACTGTTCATGTCACATTCGATGAAGACTATTCATTCATGACCGGATTGATCATCCTTCATCAATTATATATGAACTTACTAACAGTCCTTCAGACCATGTTCCTAATTTCTTTCCAGATGATACTGAGGCTGTTGTTCCTAATGTTGAGGAAATTATCAGCTCCCAACCTATCTCTAAATATCAGCCTGTCATCTCTGAAGAAGCTGAGCAATCTAATCATGACGAGTTTGTTCCAAATAGTATGAATGAATGTTCTAATCATAGAATTCTTCGAGATCATCTTGAATCTCAACTCATTGGTGACAACCCGAAAATTTCAAACCAGTAAAGGCAATAAATCCAATCAAATGTCAGACTTGTTTCTGCTATCTTTTAGCATTGTTAAGGGTCTGTTTGAGGGTTCAAAGCCTAGTACACTTAAGGATTGTGTGTAGGGGTGTGTCAACTAAACTTCATTGAGTTGCAATCGAGCCGAAAACTCCATCACAAGGAGTTCACGACCCCAAACAAGAGTTTACGGCCGTAAACTCCATGTTGGCCGTGAACCCCTTCCCTTGTGTATCAATTTCCTTCATTTCTTCATTATTCTTCACATCTTCAAGGCTGAAACTCATTTCTATCTCAAGTATCATCAAGAACACTTCGATTTCTCTTCATTTTTGTAAGTCATTCTTTCATCGTTTCTTAATATCCTTCTTGACCATTTGAAACCCTTTGATAACATCCTTGAATTCATCACTTTTCCTTCAAGATCTTCAAATCTTCATCTTTTCACCAATAACACCAAGAACACCTACTTGTTCTTGGTGGCCGTGAACTCCCAAAGGCTTCCAAATCGTAAGTATCCTTCCAGATTCTTGTTAACCACTAGAAACTCTTGAAGCCTCATGAAACAAACACCTTATAAACATGAATCAAGATCCAAAATGCATCATTTTGGAGTGTATACGGCCGTAAACATCTCCCTTGGCCGTAAACTCATGTGTGGCCGTGACCACACCTTCCTTTGGCCGTAAACTCCCTCTAGACAATCACATGTGATTGTGACACTTTCTTACAAGTGCTTCCTAGTCCCTAAGGTTGTTTCCTTGCATGTTAGTTGTTTTAAGCACTAACTCCATACCTATATATGTCATTTAGGACTCGTTTGTGTCTCGGGATTCAATTGTGGAACTTATCATCCTTACGTGAATCATCAATTGAATCACCCACATAAGGTGAGTTCATAGCCCTATAATCAATCTTTTAAATGTTTTAAATGGTTTTAAGGGGGGGGGGGGGAATACAAGTTGAACACAATGACATTGTGTAAATGTTATTTGTGATAACCATCACGTTAAAGGATTTATCATGCTTTTATAAGTGGTCAAATCATTTCAAAAACACTTTTAAAGTTATGCTACTTTGTAGTTATAAAACTCTATTTTAAAGTAAAATCATAACACCGTAGATAATTGAGTCTTTTCTACAAATCAGGGACAACATAAAACAAGCATAGTAGTAAACTATAATAGGTATGGTTTAGGGGTTCAGAACATACAAAAACTACAATAGAGAGAACATACTATACACTAGAATAGAGAGAACACACTATACATATACAAGAACATTATAACATTAATGTGAGCCACTACTTCATGGCACGGTAATGTACTGTTGTGTCATGTTTTGTAACCAGAGTCTCCTGGAGGGAGAGCGTGAATTTGTGTATAGATCTATATGGGATTGACCATCCTACACCTTGCTACAAGCTACAGTGGGACCTGCAGGTCTACGGGTGACGAATGTCATACCATTTTGACGCTTTTAATCGTCGTGTTTTACTAGTCAATCTAGTATGGTTATAATCTCATCACATTTTAACCTTAATTAAAAAACTGGGTTTTAAGGTAGTTAGTGTTTCAATAGTTACTTTATACAGTATTACTGAATACTTTAGTTTCCCATTACATTCATATGGTGATCTTCTCACATAAAAAGTAATGCAAACTATTTTGTAGTAAAGATAGTCTTAAACTTGGTAAAACTTACATTATTACAAAAGACAAACATACCAGTCGAGTCTTAGTACATTCAGATAGAAAGGGGCCTATAATGCTAACTTTATGATTCCTCGGAGATACATCAAGGATATATATTAATCGGGTCTGACAGACAATAGGATGTGTGCTTTCCGCTTCATTTCATGTTCCTTGTTTGGTTGTGGGCTTAGAGCAGATTCACCTAGCATACTATCTATTCGATCTTAGCTATATATATATTCCGTATACACCAAGTAATCATAAGGAGTACCAGGTATGGGTCAGGTCATAGTATATGTCACACCCCAAAACCAGAACGGCGGAAAAGTTCTGGGGTGGAGGACGTCATGTACAGTATCATAACAATGCATAATAGTAAAGACAAGAAACAACATCCATTGCATTAATATAATAATTGTAATACAAGCGTGTTCTGAATAGTTTGTAAGACACCAAAATGTATAATCAAAATAAAGATGAGTCTTGTATGTGCTCCATCTTCTCAAAAGCTTCATCTATACCTGTCTACTGATGACCTGAGAATACAAGTTATTTTGAAAGAGTTTATCAGCATAAAGCTGGTGAGTTCATAAGTATTTAGTGTCATTGCTTGTATAAAACTGTTTGTAACAACTTAATGTAGTAACTGATTTCGAATGTTTGTAAATAGTATACTCCCTAGAAAATCCTATATTTTCCAGTAAGAAAAATGTAGTCTTCTACCAAGACCCGATTGTTTGTGTGTTTGTTCCTTATGTAGTGTAAGAGTTTTTCCTCAATGAAACTATCATTATAAGAATAGAGTTTATTTAAACGTGTATGTGACAAAATCACAGTGTAATGAAATACAGACTCCAGGTAGTACTAAATGTACAGTACACCTCGGGGAGTCTAAAGTAGTAACATGTAGACTCCAGGTGGTATTAAATGAACAATACGCCTCGAAAAGTCTATTTTTGCCTTTAATTCTTAATTGGCTAATTAAAGGTTTGAATGTGAACTCGTATGTAACCATGTTGATCGACGGCTGAATAAATGATAACCCTCCAGGTCATATGTAGTGAAGTAACATTCTGTCATCCCTTGGCCTTTTGGCTGGGACTGTAGATAGCAGTCGGGATGTGGGAGTGCCTGTCCCGTATAGATCTATACACATAATGCCCGCTCTCCCTCCAGGAGACTCTGGGTATAAGGTGATAGCACAATAAAGTGTCGTATCGAGTAGTAGTATGTCACATTCTGTTTATAGTATTCAAATGTTTATGTAGTATGTCATAGTGTAGTAATGTTTTCTCTGTACTAGTGTATAGTATGTTCTCTTGTATAGTGTATTGTATGTTCTCTTGTATAGGGTATAATATGTTCTCTTGTATAGGGTATAGTATGTTCTCTTGTATAGTGTATAGCATGTGTTGACTCATAACTGTACTGGCTCTTGTATGTGCCATTGTTATAGTAGTAGTGAGTAGTAAAACCTTAACTATACCTATTATAGTTAAATAGTAATGTGGTAGGTATGCCTTTGCTACACAAAGGTAATGAACTGAAGTGAAAGCTTTTATATCCAACACACACACACACACACACACACACATATATATATATATATATATATATATATATATATATATATATATATATATATATATATATATATACTAAGATTTCAACGACATTTGGACAAATAACAGGATACCCTAAGTCCACAACCAAACAAGGAACAGGAAATAAGATGAGCTATCAGTCCTAAGTCCTTCAAGTCTTACTTATATAAATATATTAGTGTAGATATGAGTTTGAAAACAATGCAAGTTTAAAAGAGTTTGAAAACAGTTTTAGTATCTAAAAGTTTAATAAAATGTTTTAAAATGCTTGAAAACCATAATTTTGATAGTAACTTGAAAGTGGTAGTAAATCTTTCTGTTTGTTCTAGTCATTAATCACATGTGATTAATGCAATAACTAGAATATTTAAACTTATATTCCCCCCCATAAAAGCATTTAAAATCATTTCAAAGGATGGTTAAGGGGTATGAACTCACCTGTAGTGAGTGGTTTGGATGGAAGTGTCGGATAGGATGCTAAGTGTCAAGCGAAGACTTGAACACACACACACCGATCCTATTTAACATGTATTGACACATATATGCATCTAATTAGTCATTTAACAACTAATTAATCAAGTAAGGACACCCTAAAACATGGATAACACTTTGATTCAAGTGCTAGGAGTATCAATGGGTTGCATCTAGAGAGAGTATGGCCTCACATTGGACTTTACTGCCCATATGGTAACACCATATGTGTTTACGGTTTATGGTCATTTCCCCCATGAGTTTACAGCCGTAAACTCATGGTAATTAGTACCATTTTAAGTTTGAAGGTCTTATACCACACAAGGAAGGGATCTAGGCTTGTACCCAAGGCTTAGGAAGGGAGTAGGGCTCAAAATGGCCCTTCATTGGAGTTTACGGTTCATGGACCACTCCCTTGGAGTTTACGTCGTAAACCCATGAGTTTACGGCCTTAAACTCATGGTAACTCTTACCATTTCGTGGTTTGGAGTCTTTAGCTCATGCACGCAAGGTTCTAGTCCAATATCCAACTCCTAGAAGGTGTTGGTGGCACTTATACACCACTTGATGGTGTTTACGGTTCAAGGAGATGCCTTGACCGTAAACCCATGTGTTCTTGGGGGTTTTTGATGTTTGTCAAAGGTTTAACAAGTATTCTAAGTAAGTAACTAGTTAGGAGGAGTGTACTTACTTATAGGAAGCTTGTAAGAGTGTTTAAGGCCCAAAAACACTAGTGTGTGTTCTTGGTGTTTTGAAGAACACTTGAAGATCTATGAAAAAGACAAGATTTCATGGATGAAATCATGTATAACTACTAGATGAAGTGTTATAACAACAAAACAAGAGAAGAAACACTTACATTTTTGGAAGATTGGAAGAACTATGTTATGATACTTGAGAGAGAAAGTTGGGTGTTCCTGAGCTTGGAAGTGAGAAGTGGGGGAAATGAGGAGTAAACTCATGCCTTAAGCATGAGTTCATGGTCAAAAGGGGAGTTTACGGCCCAAACTCCTCATGTTTGGCCATAAACACCTAATTAAGGTGTTATTTGTTTATTTGTTACACATCACTCCTAGAAGATACTTCCATTTATTTGTTCGTTTGACGAATTTAAAATAAAAACACCCAAACGGACTTTAAACCGGCTAAAATCAATAGAGATGAATTTGAGTATAAATTGAAGTGCTTGACTTTAGAGTTTGTACAAATGAAAATTTTGGGTTGTCACATCATCCCCCCGTTAAAGGGAATTTCATCGCGAAATTAGAGTTCAAGCAAGTAGGTTATTACAACTAACTAAGTAAAAAGATGAGGATATTTAAGTTTCATTTGATCCTCGTGCTCCCATGTGAATTCCGGTCCTCGCTTGGCGTTCCAGCGAACCTTCATGATTGGGATACGACTTTGTTTCGTTCGCTTGACCTCTCGGTCCATGATCTCTACAGGTTCTTCCACGAAGTTGAGGCTCTCGTTGATCTCGATCTCATCGAGTGGGATTATAAGAGTCTCGTCGGATAGGCACTTTTTCACGTTCGAGACGTGGAAGGTAGGATGTACGTTACTAAGCTCGCGGGGTAAGTTGAGTTTGTAAGCTACGGGGCCGATTCTAGCGAGAATCTCGAAAGGCCCTATGTATCTTGGATTTAGCTTTCCACGCTTTCCGAAGCGTATCAAGCCCTTCCAGGGTGAGACCTTCAAAAGGACTCGGTCTCCCACCTGGAATTCCAAAGGCTTCCTCCGTTTGTCTGCGTAGCTTTTCTGACGGTCTCTAGAGGTTTTCAATCGTTCACGGATCTGAACGATCTTCTCTATCGTTTCCCGAATGATCTCCGGACCCGTGAGAGTGCTGTCAGGAACTCGTCCTTTAGCTAACTGAGTGCACCCACCTCAGCCCAACACAGAAGGGATCTGCACTTCCGGCCATAGAGGGCTTCGAATGGAGCAACCTTGATGCTCGTGTGATAACTGTTGTTGTAGGAGAATTCAACAAGGGGTAAGTCGGTATCCTACGCCTTCCCAAAGTCGATCACACAGGCTCGCATCATATCTTCCAAGGTTTGGATAGTTCTCTCACTTTGTCCGTCGGTCTTGTGGATGGTAGGTTGTACTCATGTCCAGCCTCGTTCCTAGGGAGCTTTGTAATGACTGCCAGAATCTGGAAGTGAATCTACTATCTCTATCGGAGATAATAGACTTAGGAACACCATGCAGTCGTACGATCTCCCTAATGTAGGTTCTCGTGAGCTTCTCCATTTTGTCTGTTTCCTTGATGGGCAGGAAGTGTGCGGACTTGGTCAATCTGTCGACAATGACCCAAATGGTATCAAGCCCACCCGTGGTCTTGGGTAGCTTGGTTATGAAGTCCATAGTGATCCGCTCCCACTTCCACTCAGGTATCTCTGGTTGCTGAAGTAGACCTGATGGTTTCTGGTATTCGACCTTAACCTTTGCGCAAGTAAGGCATTTACTCATGAAGGTAGCAATCTCTGCTTTCATGTTAGGCCGCCAGTATGACTTTTTAAGATCCAGATACATTTTATCTGAACCTGGGTGGACGGAATATCGAGTGTTGTGTGCTTCCTTCATGACCATGTCTCTAAAGCCACCGTGTCTCGGTGTCCCGATCCGACCCATGAGATATAAGGCTCCGTCACCCTTGACTTCCAGGTTCTTATCCATTCCTCGTAGAGATTCACCCGCCACATTTTCAGGTCTCAAGGCTTCGAGCTGAGCCTCTTTAATTTGTGTAGATAAATGTGAATGGATAGTCATTGTTAATGACTTAACTCTTCGACCATAATATTCTTTCCGACTTAGGGCGTCTGCTACTACGTTAGCTTTACCCGGATGATAACGATATTCGCATTCCTAGTCATTGAGTAGTTCGACCCACCGTCGTTGTCTCATATTGAGCTCCTTCTGGTTGAATATGTGTTGTAGGCTTTTCTGGTCTGTAAAGATAGTGCTCTTCGTACCATACAGGTAGTGTCTCCAGATTTTCAGGGCGAACACAACTGCTCACAGTTCAAGGTTGTGTGTGGTGTAGTTGACCTCGTGTGTCTTCAGCTGTCTTGAGGCGTAGGCGATGACCTTACTTCGTTGAATCAGAACATAGCCGAGCCCTTGATTTGACGCATCGCAATAGACCACGAAGTCTTCTGTTCCTTCGGGGAGGGACAGTATCGGTGCGGTGCACAAGGCTCGGTTTAGCGTTTGGAATGCTTTCTCCTGCTTGTCTTCCCAGTCAAAGGCCACACCTTTCTGGGTCAATGTTGTAAGGGGTTTCGCAATTCGAGAGAAGTTTTGAATGAACCTGCGGTAGTAGCCAGCGAGGCCTAGCAAATTGGCGAATTTCCATAGGCGTCTTTGGTGCTGACCAGTTCTTGATGGCTTTAATTTTGGAAGCGTCCACGTGGATTCCTTCTTCGCTAACCACGTGTCCTAAGAATTCAACTCTTCGGATCCAAAATTCGCACTTAGAGAACTTCGCATAGAGCTTCTCCGATCGTATGGTTCCTAGGACTTGTCGTAAGTGATCGCTATGTTCCTCCTTACTTCGAGAGTAGATAAGTATGCCATTGATGAAAATGATGACGAACTGATCAAAGTAAGGATGGCATACCCTATTCATTAAGTGCATGAATACTGCGGGCGCATTGGTCAATCCGAATGGCATCACTACGAACTCGTAGTGTCCGTAACGAGTTCGGAAGGCTGTCTTCGGAACATCCTCCTCAAGTACTCGTAACTGGTGATACCCGGACCTCAGATCAATCTTGGAAAAGTAGCTCGCCCCTTGCAGCTTGTCGAATAAGTCGTCTATGTGAGGAAGAGGGTAACGATTCTTGATTGTAAGCTTGTTGAGTTCCCTGTAATCGATGCACATACGGAACGATCCGTCTTTCTTCTTTACGAACAAGACTGGTGTTCCCCAGGGTGAGAAGCTTGGTCTTATAAAGCCCTTGCTGAGCAGTTCGTTAAGTTGACCGGACAGTTCTTGCATCTCAGCAGGTGTTAGACGATAGGGCGATTTGGCTACGGGGGTCGCTCCTGGAATTAAGTCGATTCGGAACTCGACTTGATGTTGCGGGGGTAATCCTGGGAGTTCTTCCGGAAAGACGTCGGGAAAATTACGTACTACAGGGAGGTCTTTTAGGTCTTTCGTTTTCCGGTTTGTATCGACAACATGCTCCAGGAATGCACGATATTCCTTACGCAGGCACTTTTGTTCTTGAATACTTGAGATGATACGAAGGCTCGTATTGGGTTTGTCTCCGTAGATCAACAAGGTTTCGTTATTCGGCAGGTTCAGGCGGACTGCTTTTTCGAAGCACAGAATATTGGCACGATGGAGACTTAACCAGTCCATGCCCATAATGACATCGAAGCTCTTGAGCGATACGGGTATGAGGTCGATCGGGAATGAATAGTTACCTAGCGTGAGGGTACAACCTATCTAAATATCGTTAGAACTCTCTGTCTTGCCGTTAGCCATTTCTACGACGAAGGTTTCTTTTAGTGTTTGCGGTGATTGTTTAAGTAAGTGTTTAAATTTTTGGTTTACGAAGCTCCTTTCTGCCCCACTATCGAGTTGGATACAAGCATAAGAGTTATCGAGAAGGAACGTACCCGTGACTACTGTGAGGTCTGCCACGGCTTCATTGTGGCCAATAACAAGTAGTCTTCCTACTCCTCCCACATTCCCAGCTTTCGGATAGTTTCTTTTGAAGTGCCCTGTCTCGCCGCACCCGTAGTAGGCCTGGCTCACTCCTGCACCGGGGACCTGGGTGATGGGTTTGGGTGTTGTTCTGCAAAACCGAGAGGTATGGCCCTTCCGGTCGCAATTACTGCAATGCATTTCCCGGCAGGGGCCGTTATGATGGAAGGAGCACTTGGTGCACTTGGGTAGGTTCCCTGCGTATGGTTTGGCTGGTACAGGGGCAACGGGGGGTGGTGGCAGCATGGACAGCCACCGTCTGTTGTTTCTTGGAAGAGGGTTGATTTGATTTGCCCTTCTTTCGGTCCCAACGCTTCCTTTTGTTGTCGGTTGCATTGGTTGGTGTTGGGGCAGTAGTTGTGGTCGTTGTTGGAAAAGAAGGAACCTCAATATCGATGAGCCTTTGGGCCAATTCCTTGGCACTATCAAAGGTCGCAAGGTGTGATGCTAGAACACTCCCTCGATATGGGGGTACCAGACCCCAGATGTATCTTTCCATTTTCTTGCTTTCGGTGGGGACCATGTTGGGACATACCGTCACCAGGTCGCAGAACTTGGCTGTATAAGCCACTATGTCGGAACCCTTCATTTTGAGGTTCCACAGTTCCTCCTCGAGCTTCTGAATTTCGCCCCTCGGGCAGTACTCCCTTGTCATAAGGTCCTTTAGTGTATCCCAGCCCATGGCGTTGGCTGTTACAAGTGAGAGTGATTTGACATGGCCATTCCACCACGTCAGGGCCCTTTCGGTGAAGGTGAAAGCAGCAAACTTTATCTTGCTTCCTTCAGGGAATGAGCACGTCTCAAAGATTGCTTCTGTTCTTTCGATCAATTGGGATAGTGCAATGATCCCTCCAGTTCCATTGAAGTACGTAGGTTTGCAGCTGATGAAGTCTTTATAGGTGCACTCCGGTGCATGTGGATGGATTTCACCATGGCTAGAGTTGGTGCGAGTCCCCGTTCCACTAACACCACCAGAGTTTACTTGGGCCATGGCGGCGGTCACAGTTGCGGTCACAGCTGCGGTCACAGCTGCCTGAAACATCACCGCATCGAACTGTGGAGGAGGTGGTGGTGGTGGAGTTTGATTTGCAGGTCTGCCCCTGGTCGGACGAGGACAAGGCGGCATCTTTTTCTGCAAGTGGATAGAGATGATGATAATAGTAAGAATCAACTGTAAGTATGATGAAAGTGTTTCATACACTAAATCACCATAGTCTAACTATCAGATAGAGGTATAACAATAGAGTAGGGAATCACAAAGGTAAAGATTTTCCCATAGATTAGATAACTGCCAATATTACTGGTATTAATGATGTAAAATGAGTTCGGGAAAAATGACCTAACAGTAGGTCTTACATCAAACCATAAGGGAAAATGTTGGCAGCTTAGAAGTCAAGTTGGAGTACTTTCAATGTTAGAAATGTTTACAGACAAGTGCACCATAGAGCACCGAAAAGAAAGGCTATTCCTTAACCAAAAGAGAAAGATGAGTCGTCATCTTCTACCGGCGACGGGTATCTCTTGGGCGAACCCTAAGGTCTGTCAGTTGGTGTACAACTTCCTAAAGATGTCTTTCATGTGCCCTCTGACGCACTCGGAGTTCTATGACTTCGGCTCGGGATGCAGCCAGTTGTTGTTGTAGAGTCTCATTGGTTCTCCTGGTTCTTTCCATAGCCTCTTCGAGTGGGCGAATGCGGACCGTGTTAAGGCCGGGGTTGGCATCAATTTCAACTACTCGGTCAATGGCTGCATGAACTTGCTCGACGTTCCGAGCAATCCTACGGACCATGATGGGTAGGACTCGGTCAGCTGATCCTCCCTCTCTTAGATTGTAAAAACTCCGGTCTCCATGGTCAGGCAAAGGCTGACCCTACTCATCACTCCAACGATTAAAGGTTGTTGCCCACAAGGGAGTGGGACCTTGAAATGCCGGGCAGGGGTTGAGGTTTGGAATTTAACCTTCTTGGGGTAGGTTGTTGACTTCTGGTTCGGAGTCGGAGCCATCGAAAAGCCTTCTGTGAGGTGATCATCCAAAGGGATTGGGTGATCATCTTCTGGCTCATCGTCAAGCCATCCACCAATGTCTTGGTTGGGATAATACGGATCGCCAGGGAGATGGAAGCCAGCCATGTTATCTACGCGAGAATGGGGAAAAGAATAGTTAATAGACGTACTAATGAAGATCCTTTTTAGTTTGCACATAAGTAATTATAGTAACACAAAATACTCCTATAGTATTTAGGTTTAAGCTATGTTCTAATGTTCTTGTTGTAGTAGTGTTGGTAAGTTTTGGGACTTGTTGCAACACTACAATTATTCTTAGGCACATGCTAATCACTCCTCGGAAAATATAGTTGACCAGGCTATCTCCCCCCAGATTTGACTATATGTCTCTAAGCCTAATCGTGTTGTTCAACAATCATAATACTTTTGTTCTGTTCTAGTATGATACTGACCCTGGTATGACTAGATGTATATATACTTAGTTAAATATTTTATTATTTAAAAGTATATATTCTTGGTCATAGTGTTTTAATCCCGTTGCGTTTATAGTTTGTATATCTTTTATGGGTTGATATACTCGATTCACTATAAACAATGCTCTGATACCAATCTGTCAAACCCCAAAACCGGAATGGCGGAAACGTTCTGGGGTGGAGGACGTCTGTATAGTATCATAACAATGCATAATAGTAAGGACAAGCAACAACATCCATTGCATTAATATAATAATTATAATACAAGCGTGTTCTGAATAGTTTGTAAGACACCAAAATGTATAATCAAAATAAAGATGAGTCTTGTATGTGCTCCATCTTCTCAAAAGCTTCATATGTACCTGTCTACTGATAAAGCTGGTGAGTTCATAAGTATTTAGTGTCATTGCTTGTATAAAAATGTTTGTAACAACTTAATGTAGTAACTGATTTCGAATGTTTGTAAATAGTATACTCCCTAGAAAATCCTATATTTTCCAGTAAGAAAAATGTAGTCTTCCACCAAGACCCGATTGTTTGTGTGTTTGTTCCTTATGTAGTGTAAGAGTTTTTCCTCAGTGAAACTATCATTATAAAAATATAGTTTATTTAAACGTGTATGTGACAAAATCACAGTGTAATGAAATACAGACTCCAGGTAGTACTAAATGTACAGTACACCTCGGGGAGTCTAAAGTAGTAACATGTAGACTCCAGGTGGTATTAAATGAACAATACGCCTCGAAAAGTCTATTTTTGCCTTTAATTCTTAATTGGCTAATTAAAGGTTTGAATGTGAACTCGTATGTAACCATGCTGATCGACGGCTGAATAAATGATAACCCTCCAGGTCATATGTAGTGAAGTAACATTCTGTCATCCATTAGCCTTTCGGCTGGGACTGTAGCTAGCAGTCGGGATGTGGGAGTGTCTGTCCCGTATAAATCTATACACATAATGCCCGCTCTCCCTCCAGGAGACTCTGGTTACAAGGTGATAGCACAATAAAGTGTCGTATCGAGTAGTAGTATGTCACATTCTGTTTATACTATTCAAATGTTTTTGTAGTATGTCATAATGTAGTAATGTTTTCTCTGTACAAGTGTATAGTATGTTCTCTTGTATAGTGTATTGTATGTTCTCTTGTATAGGGTACAGTATGTTCTCTTGTATAGGGTATAGTATATTCTCTTGTATAGTGTATAGCGTGTGTTGACTCATAACTGTACTGGATCTTGTATGTGTCGTTGTAATAGTAGTAGTGAGTAGTAAAACCTTAACTATACCTATTATAGTTAAATAGTAATGTGGTAGGTATGCCTTTGCTACACAAAGGTAATGAACTGAAGTGAAAGCTTTTATATCCAACACACACACACACACACATATATATATATATATATATATATATATATATATATATATATATATATATATATGATATATAACTAAGATTTCAAGGACATTCGGACAAATAACAGGATACCCTAAGTCCACAACCAAACAAGGAACAGTAAATAAGATGAGATATCAGTCCTAAGTCCTTCAAGTCTTACTTATATAAATATATTAGTGTAGATATGAGTTTGAAAACACTGCAATTTTAAAAGAGTTTGAAAAACAGTTTTAGTATCTAAAAGTTTAATAAAAGGTTTTAAAATGCTTGAAAACCATAATTTTGATAGTAACTTGAAAGTGGTAGTAAATCTTTCTGTTTGTTATACTCATTAATCACATGTGATCAAAGCAATAACTAGAATATTTCAACTTATATTCCCCCCCATAAAAGCATTTAAAATCATTTCAAAGGTTGATTAAGGGGTATGAACTCACCTGTAGTGAGTGGTTTGGATGGAAGTGTCGGATAGGATGCTAAGTGTCAAGTGAAGACTTGAACACACACACCGATACTATTTAACATGTATTGACACATATATGTATCTAATTAGTCATTTAACAACTAATTAATCAAGTAAGGACACCCTAAAACATGGATAACACTTTGATTCAAGTGCTAGGAGTATCAATGGGTTGCATCTAGAGAGAGTATGGCCTCACAGTGGAGTTTACTGCCCATATGGTAACACCATATGAGTTTACGATTTATGGTAATTTCCCCCATGAGTTTACGGCCGTAAACTCATGGTAATTAGTACCATTTTGAGTTGTAAGGTCTTATACCACACAAGGAAGGGATCTAGGCTTGTACCCAAGGCTTAGGAAGGGACTAGGGCTCAAAATGGCCCTTCATTGGAGTTTACGGTTCATGGACCACTCCCTTGGATTTTACGGTCGTAAACCCATGACTTTAAGGCCGTAAACTCATCGTAACTCCTACCATTTCGTGGTTTGGGGTCTTTAGCTCATGCATGCAAGGTTCTAGTCCAATATCCAAGTCCTAGAAGGTGTTGGTGGCACTTATACACCACTTGATGGTGTTTACGGTTCAAGGAAATGCCTTGACCGTAAACCCATGTGTTCTTGGGGGTTTTTGATGTTTTTTAAAGGTTTAACAAGTATTCTAAGTAAGTAACTAGTTAGGAGGAGTGTACTTACTTATAGGAAGCTTGTAAGAGTGTTTAAGGCCCAAAAACACTACTGTCTGTTCTTGGTGTTCTTGGTGTTTTGAAGAACACTTGAAGATCTATGAAAAAGACAAGATTTCATGGATGAAATCATGTATAACTACTAGATGAAGTGTTATAACAACAAAACAAGAGAAGAAACACTTATATTTTTGGAAGATTGGAAGAACTATGTTATGATACTTGAGAGAGAAAGTTGGGTGTTCTTGAGCTTGGAAGTGAGAAGTGGGGGAAATGAGGAGTAAACTCATGCCTTAAGCATGAGTTCATGGTCAAAAGGGGAGTTTACGAGCACCAAACTTTTGAAATTTACTTAACAATCAAGTCTTCGTTAATTGATTCCCGATTCTCATACCAAACTTTCGAAATTTACCAGCACCAAAACCTTCGTTAGTCAATCAAAAACAAACACATTGACATATCGACTTCAAAATATTCAAGGCTTCGTCCAATCAACAATCAAAAACCTTTGAAATCAAATATACGACTCCAAAGTTTCACGATTCTTTAACAGAGATGCAACTTTAAAATCAATGTATCCTTCGAAATCAGATACTCGATTCCAAAACTATCGACGTCTCAATCTCAAATCTAAGCCTTCGTTATCAACGATCAAAATCATCTTCCCAAACAATACCCATTAACAAAATCACAGTTTTCGTTTTTCAGTGAACAAACATCCAAAAATTTCATCGACAACAAATCTTCGAAATCAGATTAAACTTCCCAATCTATAGCCAAACCAATAAACGAAATCATCGAAAAAACTCCAACTGTAAACATCGAATAATCAACTCTTGAGCCATCGACTATAATACTCAATCTGACCTTCACATATGAACAATCAAATCTCGATTCCAAACCATCAAGCAACAAACCTTCGAAATCGATGTCAATCCTGTTTGCCAAAATCAACTATCGATATCATAAGACCATCAAAATCGAAAATACAAAAAGAACAGTCAAATTCATTTTGACTCTAAAAAGTCAACTCAAATTGAAACTTCAATTCATCAGGCCTTCAAAATCAATTTCACATAAGAACCTCCAATCCTTTGATTTGAACCCATCGAGCCAGACAATCAATTAAAATCATCCGATGTCTTCTTCACATTCAATTGAAATCAAAACAGATGAAACAGATTCATCTGTTGAAGATCCTGAGTACAAGAGCCCAGATTGATAACATTCCAAAGTTCTTCTTGAAGACATCAATCAAGATTCAATTTCGATTTAAGAGTTAATCAACGACTATCTTGATTAAGAACCGAAGAGTCTAGAAGTCGATCAACGACGAAAAAAAATTATAAGAACTCGGATTTGTGACCAGTTAGAGAAGAGGATTGGGCCAAAGATGAACAGTGACAAACTTAAAAGGTTTTGGGCTAAATCTTGCTTGATGAACAGTTGTGATATCAATTTTGGGCTCAAAAGATTTCAATTTAATTGAATTCTATAAACAGTGAAATTAAACAAAAATGAGTTTAATTTGGTTTTGATCAAGACAAAAATAATTGGATCAATCAACGGGGTTGAAACGGATTCGATCCAATGAGACAAATTGATCATGAACGAAAAACGTAAAACACGAATCAAAATAATGGACGTTTTGGAATCCATTTGAGAATTTGAGATACCTTTTTCACGAATCAATTTCCGTTTTCAACGAATGAATCAAATTTAGAAGATCTTGGTTCTTTTGTCGAAACGAGAAAATCTCCAATTAGAACATTGTACCACCCACGATGCGTGTTGTACAACTCGTTCTTCGTGTTCTTCGTGTTCTTCATCGATCTAAGAACATCTTCAAAAGAACCACCAACACATTTGGGTTTTGACTTCAAATTCAATGCAACATTTGGAGATTGTTGCTTTGGAACCCAAATTCGCTTCACGGATTTTGGATTCACAACAACATTTGACGATTTTTATGAATAAACCCGCTTACTCTTCCGTCTAATCTTCTTCTTCTTTTTCTTTCTCATCTTTTTGCATCTTGAAGACTTGACTTCATGAACAAACCCACTTTCCACAACATCAACTTTGTGAATTTGAATCAAATCTTTTGGAGTTTGATACTTGTGAATTTCTTGGATCACCGACTTTCGAGAAGGAATCATTCCTTCAAACGAATCACAAGAACACAAAATATCATCGGTTTGAACTCCAATCGAGCAAAAAACTTTTTCATCTTGAGAATCAACTTGAACTCCTTTTTCTTGCACTTCAAGAACATCAAGAACATCGAGAACATCTTCAAAAACCATAAGAACATGAAGATCACTTGCATTTTTAACAAGAGAAATGTATCTTTTGTTATACAAATCTCTTTCTTCTCCTTCTTTTCCATTATCACTTGCAACTAACTTGAGTATGAAAATATCATACAAACATGCAATCTTTGAAAGTGGTTGAAATATCAATCTTCCATGATCGCCCTTCAAACCTCCACAAGAAATCAAAGTTTCATGTGAAATCAACCCACTTAACACCAATCCATAGAATTGATATTCGTTGACTTTGTATTTCACATCTTTAACGATCACAACCCAAGAATCATACTGTCACACCCCAAAACCGGAACGGCGGAATCGTTCACGATTCCGCCGTTTAGTATCACGAGATATGTATACGGTAAGCAAGTAATGAACAACCATTTCATTTCGAAAGAAAGTGTTTACAATGTGTGTGTTCATAAAACATAGAATTCATACACAAATAACAAAACAAGACTTGAAGCTATAATGCTTCATCTTCTGAATCCCCAGCACGAGCACCTGTCTAATAGTCTCCTGAGAATACAAGTTATTTGAAAGAGTTGATCAGCAATTAAGTTGGTGAGTTCATAAGAGTTTAGTGATGTAAGTAAGTTGTAAAGTGTTGTTAAAAATGTAGATGTAAAATTGTGTTAAAAATGTAGTTGTAACATGTAGTTGTAAAAATGTCGTAAGTTGTAAGTCCTGTTTTGAAAAGTTCGCCTGTTCCTCTAGAAAATCATATATTTCCTACTTTGATGGAAGTTTAAGTAAAATGACACTACAACGCATTCTATGGGTACTAAGTGGGTACAAGTTATATAAGACTCAGAGTAAACAAACAATCGATTGTGCGCATCTACCCTAAGCTCACAACCAAACAAGGAACAGGAATTAAGGGGGATAGCACACATTCCATTGGTTGTTAGATCATCATCATATATAACCCTGGTGTAATCACTTGTTACTCATGGAGTTAATTGTAATGTTTCCGTTATATCTAATGAAGAAGTTCTTTAAGAAAACCCTTATTTCTTAGAATAAAATAGTGACCACAGTGACTACTTTTATAATAGCCTAGTTTATAGTGCTATATATAATCTAATATCAGATAGAAAGTTAATGGAGCGAATCTGCCCTAATTCCACAACCAAACGAGGAACAGAAATTAAGGTGGAAAGCACGCATACAACTACCTGTTGGGTATTACTTTTATACATAAACATGGTGTATAAACTAAGGTATTATAGAGTTACTCACCTAAGGTCTTTTAAATTGTACTGGTTTAATAAAATGGATTAAACCCTTTACCGGGAAGTTCTAGTTTTGTATACCAAAAGTACTGAAAGTATGTTTTGTACTAGAAAAACTGTGCTTTGACTCTGTGTCCTATGACCTGACCCATACCTGGTACCCTTATGATGACTCAATGTATACTAAGCATACATATATATATAGAATCGGGTAGAAAATAGATTGGGTGAATTCGTTCCAAGCCCACAACCACACAAGGAACAGGAAATGAAGCGGAGAGCACACATCCTATTACCTGTCGGACCCTACTGGTATCTATTTATCTTGTTATGTATACATTAAGGAATCATAAGACTAGCATTATGGTCCTATCTTTTACTCGTATCCTTCTACCAAGGCATCTTTTGTTATGTGCTAGACTCGACTGTTCCGTTTGTCGTTTGTAAGAATGTATATTTTCCCTAGTTTATAACTATCTTGACTCGAAAATAGTTTGGGTTGGACTTTCAAGTGGTACCGTCACTTTATGAAAGAAAGGGAAGTGTAAGTACACAGTTCTCGTTTATAATGACATGCGGATGTACTAATAACCTAAAAACATATTTGTTTTATTACGGTTATAATGTGAAGGCTAGAACCCTTACTATACGCTCTCCCTGTCAGGAGATTAGGGTAACTAAACACGATCTCTGCAAATTCTTGCAAGCCATGTAATTCACATTAAAGTATATGATCATGTATACCGAATATAACTATCACCTTTTGTTTAAAACAATGAGTTAGTGATTCATTGGTATAATTAGATCCTGTATGTGTGTTCTCATGCTATAGCAACCTAACTTGTTTGTTTTGTACTGTATCTTGTACGTTCTGTTTGTTTCTAGTAATTGTGTGTTCTCTCTGTATGGTATTGTTTGATTCTCTTCACTATCTGTTCTGTATGGTATTGACTCTTTATGTGCTTCATCGTACTAGAAGTAATGAATAGCATTCTCCTAAACCATACCTATTATAGCTTACTAATGTTCTACTTGGACTGTTACTGGAAAGACTCGTTTATCTACTAAGTTATGTTTGTACTTTAAAAACAAAGTTTTGTATAACTAGAAAGTAACATAACTTTAAAAGAGTTTTGAAATGTTTTGACGACTTATAAATGACATAAGTAACATTTTGAAAGATGTTTATAACAAACATTTACACAAATATCATTGTGTTCAACTTGCATTCCCCCCCTTAAAACAGTTAAAACAGTTAAAAGATTCATTACGGGGTATGAACTCACCTGATGTGGGTGATTCAAACGTGTATGAGTGTAAGGATGAGAAGTTCCACGAATGAAGTCCCGAGACACAATAAGTCCTAAGTGACATATAAGTACACATATTGACATGAGTATAGTGTTTATAAACATCTATATGAAAGGAAACACCTTCCAGGACTAGGAAACACCTTGACCAAGTGTTGGAATCACATGTGATTCACTAAATGGGAGTGTACGGCCATATTGATGGGTGTGCGGCCATGGGTGTGCAGCTAGGGGAGTGTGCGGCCGCACACTCATGGTAAAGCGTGCACAAAACGTTTTCGAAATGGTGGGGAGGTTTGTGGGACTATTGCTCAACAAGTGTTGAAGCTAGAAAGGCACTTTGGAAGCCCCAAAGTACCAAACAAAGGGGTGTACGGCCACATGGAGTGTGTGTGGCCGCACACTCCTTTATGAACATGTTTTGGACGTTTTCTAAGGCTCTTATCTAGCAAATAACAAGCTTTGGGAATGGTATTTACAGTATACAATCCTTTAAGGGTGTTTTGATGGTGTTTGGGGGATGTTTGAGGGGTGTATGGCCACATGAGTGTGTGCGGCCGCACACTCATATGTTCTTGAGTTCTGGGTAGTTTCAAGGCTTTAATCTCTTGTTCTTATTAAGTTCTAAGCTTAACGAAAGAGTACTTACGATCCGGAAGCTCGAGAAGGTCCAAAATCACAAAGAACAAGTGTGTGTTCTTGGTGTAACTTGAAGATCTAGTTAAAACATGATTTTTAATTGATGAAATGAAGGGATGTAACTAGTTTATGAAGATTAACAACAATTCGGGAGAAGAACACTTACCAACTCGAAGATCTAAGCTTAAAATCGGATGGTAGTTGAGAGCAAAATCGAGTTCTAAGCTTGGGAGGGTGAAAAGTGATGAAAGGAGGCTGAGTCTACCCTTTGTACATGTGAGTGTGCTTCCAGGAGAGGGGTGTGCGGCCGCACACCCATGTGTACGGCCGTACACTCCTTGTGTTGGACTGTAAGGCCCGGTTTTGATGCTAGAGGTGTACGCGATCCATTCCTATGTTCAATGCTTGAATGTACTGACCTTTGGACCTTTAAATGGACTCTAAATAAGGCTAAATGATAACAGAAATGAGTTTGACACTCAGTCGAGTTGGCTGGCAGAGCTTTACCAGGCAAAATTTTAAAATTTTTCGGGTTGTCACATAATCCCCCCGTTAGATAGAATTTCGTCCCGAAATTAGCTTTCTTATCCGTACTACTAGGGTTGCGCTCCTCTGATTTGCAGAATACGCACTCGTAGACCTACCAACTTTGCCCTAATGTCCATGATAGGATTCGTACTTGGTCCGTCTATCATTACCTCGTGCATAGAAGTCGTATATGATTAGGATTAGTAAGACGTTCGGATGTGCGACTCTGCCCCAGGTCCACAACCAAACAAGGAACAGGAGATAGGATGGAAACACACATATTAAATCTGCGTAATCATAATCATATACCACCCTCGCGTATACATTGAATAGTGCTAGGTGGGCTGTATTCGTCCATAGCCTCTGTGCTTGAACTTGGTCTGTTGGACGAGTGGTATTTCTTGATGGTCTGCGGACATCTGACGATAAGGCTTCGGAGGACAAAGTACTCTTCGCACGAGTACTTCGGGGTTTAGAATACGAAAGATAAAATTTAGGCTTAGGTCCGACTTTCGATACGAAAGACGAAAGTTTCGAGAACTTGCCGATCGAGGCGATAGAGACATATGAGCTTAGTATGGTGAGGACCACGCCAACTCATGACGAATCAAAGTAACGGACTCTTTACTGGACAACGTTTTGGTCAAATGAAAGAATCGTCTTTTATACAACGATGTATCCCTTGTACGCTCGATACTGTACTCCTAGTATGTTCGACAATGTACTCTTTGTAAATGTTCCCGTGTTTCCTGTTTTCTCTTTGATGTTAACCCTCCTACGTATCGTACCGCTATGTGCGCATACATACAAACGAAAGTTCTCTAATAACTGGTGGGGATACTTTATATCATGATTCTCCTTGGTACCACTACAATCGCCTGCCATATACAAGTTATGAATATTTAAGATGAACCAGGCAGTCGACTGAGTAATTCTGCCTCAAATCCTCAAGCAATTAAGGACAGGGAGACCTAAGCGGAGTCACTCACTCTAAGTCTGCAACATCTTAGTTGTGCACAACCCTGATATATATGGTAAGCCATAATAGCTTCTCTAAACGGATATTTTAGTTCTCTTGAATACTGTGACCTATTTCAACATGTGAGTTGTTATAGTTACTTTTAAGTGTTATCCCCAAATTTTAATCTTATATGAATATAAAATTAATTTTAAAAGTAATTACTATTTCGAAAACGTACCGCTACTCATCGACGACTCCGGGGTAGATTCTCCTACGGTGATCATCAGAATGCGTCCATCCGTGCCTGAGTTCCTTTTTATCGGGCAGTCCCTCTGAAAATGTCCAGCCTCACCACAGCCATAGCAGGCTTGGTTTTCTTCAGCTCCGAGGACTTGGGAGATCGGTTGAGCCGGTGCCTTGCAGAAACAGACTGTGTGTCCCTTTCTCTGGCAGTTCAGATACCGCATTTCCCGGCATACTCCGGTGTGGTGAAAGTTGCACTTTCCACACTTCGGAAGGTTTCCCGCATATCGACTGGCAGGTGCTGAAGCAGTAGGCGTCGTAGCGGCGTACATGGTACTCGCTCGTTGCTCTTGCGGGGTGTCTTGTGTTGTTCGCTTCTTCTTTCTCTTGTTCCCCGACTTATGATTACAGTCCTCTGCCCTCGATGGCTCGGGAATAGGGACTTTTACACCATGGCGGACTCCATGGTCGATGAGTCGTTAAGCCAGGCGTTTAGCACTATCGAACGTGGCTGGGTTAGAAGACAACACATTTCCTTGGGTCGGAGCAGTCAGACCCCAAATGTATCTTTCTATCTTCTTGCTCTCCGAGGTAATCATCCCGGGGCATAGAGCTGCTAGCTCGCTGAACCGGTCGGTGTAGGTCACTATGTCAGAGCCGACCATAGTGAGACCCCACAGCTCTTGTTCCATCTTTTGAATTTCGCCTAACGGGCAGTATTCATCCCGCATTAACTCTTTTAGGTTTTCCCAACCTATTGAGTTAGCCACTGATAGAGTCAGTGATTTAACGTGGTTGTTCCACCATGTTAGGGCCTTGCGAGAGAAGGTGCGGGCAGCAAACTTCACCTTGCTTCCTTCTGGGCATAAACAGATTTCGAAGATCGACTCTCTTTTCTCGAACCATTGCATGAGGGCGATGACTCCTTCAGTCCCATTAAAGGACAATGGCTGGCATTTGGTGAAGTCCTTGTAGGAGAACTGTCTCGAGCGCACGAGGACCTCACCTCGAGTAGAATCAGTAGGTGTTCCACCTCCGCTGGTACTGATGGAGTGACATTGAGCCATGGCTGTTGCCACAGCCGTAGCCACTGCAACGTTTATAGCTGCCATATCGATTTGCGAAGGAGGCGACGTTGGAGTTATCGGAGTAGTGCGTCTGTTAGATCTGCGAGGAGGCATCTTTGCTAAAAGAATACGAAGATGAGACGGAATAAGTCTAAAGCAATGGACGCAACCCGAAAGCTGAAAAGACAAGGTTATCCTAGTTCTGGATGTATCGGGTCCTGACTTCCACAGGGTTCTAGAAACAATTCATAAAAGAGTCTATACCTAATAAACTCTATGAATTTGAAATAACTATCCTCGAATGAATATCTGTTTCCTGAATAATTGTTACCAGCTGCATGTAAGAAAATAATCTTAACATATAATGTGAGCAGTGTTTCCACTCGCTCAATAAATTAACCAGATTATTATTTATTAGTGTGACGCGTAAGACGTTTTGGTTACTTCGGCTGATCCTTCTTTTCAAACTTCTCATGAACTTGTTCTTGTTCCTCCTGGACTCTTCTGTTGTCTACTATGAGGAAGTGGTTACATCTATCTGGGCCTGTCATGCGAGAATGAAAATGACTAAAGAATCTATGATCGTTAAGGTAACTTTATGGAGTGATCCTTACGGGGTCCTCCTATAATTGTACAATGTATACAAGTCTGTATATAATTGAAGATTAAATAGACTTTCGAATGAGTGATACTACTCCAAAACTACACCCTTAAGAGGAATGGATAGCGAAGCGTAGACCACAGATTCTAAGTCTATAAGATCTTGATTATATATAAAACTTTAGGAATATACCTTGCAAGATTACAGACCTATCCGTAAGGGTCTTTTAAGCTATCACATGGTTATTTATATGGACTAAAAGACTCCTATAGTATTCTAATGTTATGTACTTGTTCTGGTGCTCAGGTAAGTTTTAACACTGTTGCAACACCACATCATTCCCAAACACATGTCGGTCACATCTCGAATGAATATAGTTGATCAGGCTATATTGATCCTAGCTATGATTACATAGTTGTTCAGGTTGACGACAGTGACCAACCTTTAAATACTTTTAGTTATGTTCTCCTCGTGACACTAGTTCTATTATGTACATGTATAAGCAAGTAGGTATATTTTTATAACCTATAGTGATATTCTAAAAATATATCATTATCCAGAGCACTTAAGCCCCATTGTATTTATAATTGTATATCTTTTATCGGTTGATATACTTAGTTCACTATAAACAATGCTCTGATACCAATCTGTCACACCCCAAAATCGGAACGGCGGAATCGTTCAGGGGTAGAGGACGTCATGTTTTGTATCACGAGATATGCATATGGTAAGCAAGTAATGAACAACCATTTCATTTCGAAAGAAAGTGTTTACAATGTGTGTGTTCACAAAACATAGAATTCAGACACAAATAACAAAGCAATACTTGAAGCTATAATGCTTCATCTTCTGAATCCCCAGCACGAGCACCTGTCTAATAGTCTCCTGAGAATACAAGTTATTTGAAAGAGTTAATCAGCAATTAAGCTGGTGAGTTCATAAGAGTTTAGTGATGTAAGTAAGTTGTAAAGTCTTGTTAAAACTGTAAATGTAAAATGGTGTTAAAAATGTTGTTGTAACATGTAGTTGTAAAAATGTCGTAAGTTGTAAGTCCTGTTTTGAAAAGTTCGCATGTTCCTCTAGAAAATCATATATTTCCTACTTTGATGGAAGTTTAAGTAAAATGACACTACAACCCATTCTATGGGTACTAAGTGGGTACAATTATATAAGACCCAGAGTAAACAAACAATCGATTGTGCGCATCTGCCCTAAGATCACAACCAAACAAGGAACATGAATTAAGGCGGATAGCACACATTCCATTGGTTGTTAGATCATCGTCATATATAACCCTGGTGTAATCACTTGTTACTCATGGAGTTAATCGTAATGTTTCCATTATATCTAATGAAGAAGTTCTTTAAGAAAACCCTTATTTCTTATAATAAAATAGTGACCACAGGGACTACTTTTATAATAGCCTAGTTTATACTGCTATATATAATCTAATATCGAATAGAAAGTTAATTGAGCGAATCTGCCCTAATTCCACAACCAAACGAGGAACAGAAATTAAGGCGGAAAGCACACATCCAACTACCTATTGGGTATTAGTTTTATACATTGTTGAAAAATGTTTTTGTATGTGACCTTGTATGTGACCATCACTGAAATAAGACGAACTATTTTTGTATTATCTAACAAATATTATCAGTTATTTCAGGTTGCATAAATGCGTGATCAAAACGGAAAATACGAAAACACGCGAATGACAGAAAACGCATAGACGAGAAAATTTAGCTGTGCGACTAAACAGTTTCAACAATATACATATATATATATATATATATATATATATATATATATATATATATATATATATATATATATATATATATATATATACACACACACACATATATATGTACATATATATGTACTATGCATATATATGTATATATGTATGTTTTGTGTTGAATAGTCAAACAAAAGAAAATCAACAATGCATGGAAATGAGAAGCAAATGAAGACCCACGTTTTTATCCTAGCCCCTACTACAACTTGTAGCCATTACTCTTTCACGACAACTCAAGTTGAAGAAGATATTTGTTTCATGTATGTATATGTACGTATGTATGTAATGTGAGGAGTGTGTGTTCTTTTCTTGTAATACCTCCAGCTACATCTCCATACACAAAAAACTCTCCCAACCAAGGACACCACCTCCCTCTTCAAGAACAACTCTTGCAACTTCAACCTTCAAGAACAACTAAAACAACCTCCAAATACCTTCCAAACACCCTCAAAATACTCTCCAAACACCCTCCAAATACCCTCCTTAATTCTCTTCCAAAAACCCTTTCAAATCACCACCTTGCTGTTTTTCACGACATCAGAATCTTCAAGTCAGAAACGAAGCAAACTAGGCTCAGTACAAGCACAAAAAGACTAGGGAGATTTTCACCACAAATTCTTCAGAACCTTACCTACGTCTAGGAATTTTCGTGGACGATTTTGAGCACGGGAAACCCCAGAGAGACGCGAGAGAGAATTGGCTATCCAGAGAGATTTTGTTTTTTGAGTTTAGAATCTTCATGTCAGAAAACAAAAAACTAGGCACAACACAGCCAAAATTCTACTAGGGAGATTTTCACCATCAATACTTCAGAACCTTACCTACATCTAGGAATTTTCGTGGACGATTTTGTCCACGGGAAACCCCAGAGAGACGCGAGAGAGAATTGGCTATCCAGAGAGATTTTTGTTTTCGAGTTCAGAATCTTCATGTCAGAAAACAAAAAACTGGGCACAACACAGCCAAAATTCTACTAGGGAGATTTTCACCATCAATACTTTAGAACCTTACCCTCATCTAGAAATTTTCGTGGACGACTTTGACCACGGGAAACCCCAAAGAGACGCGAGAGAGAATTGGCTATCCAGAGAGATTTACTCCGAAAATCTACATCCATCACCACCCAAAGCTCCTTCAACTTCACCATCTTTGCTGCCTTACACCACCAAAATTACAACCTTATTCCACCTCCTAACACCCTCCAAATACCCACTCCAACCTCATCAAATCTCCTCAAAACACCTTATACCCGTATACAAATACATGACTCGTGTACTTTGCACTGTTTTGTAAACAACCCATTTTACATAAAGATGAACCTTTTATTACTTATCAAATACCGGATTGATCTTTGAAAAAATATCGACCAATCGCTCCAAGAGTCCCAATATCGACCAGTCATTCCAAGAACAAATATCGACCAGTCGTTCCAAGAGTCCCAATATCGACCAGTCATTTCGAGAACAAATATCGACCAGTTGTTCCAAGAGTCCCAATATCGACCAGTCATTCCAAGAGAACAAATATCGACCAGTCGTTCCATCAGTCCAGTTCAGTCAATTTATTGACGAACCTACTTGATATATATTTATATACTTATATACTTTATTATAGCTTTATGTGATTTAAATATAGTCATTTATATTATTTATAGCTTTACGTCATTTAAATACAATCATTTATATTATTTATAGCTTTACGTCATTTAAATACAGTCATTTATATTATTATAGCTTTCAGTCATTTATAGCTTTCATATTTATACTTATTCTGCAATTATTATTCTTTATATATATCTATATCTTATACCTTTAACTCATATATCTGTCACACAGTAACTGGTAACCGAGTCTTTTCTTGTGGTGATCAGATTTTTATACTTCCAACAATCAGTATCTGAGCTGATATAAAAGAATATTTTACAACAATTGGTATCAGAGCTTGTGTGATTTACCTTGAAATTATTGTCGAAAAACTTTTGGTTGTAGCGTTTATAAACCTTCCATAAGCTTTTCTTTAAATATTTCATTTTAATATCACTTGTTCAAAATCCTTTCAAAAAAAAATTTCAAAAAAATGTCTTTGGCAAATTACTCCAACATGAACTCTGTCTCCATTGCAAATAGCTTAGGATCTGGTTCACGGGCACCCATACTTATTCCTGAAGAGTATAATTTGTGGGTTGGCCGTATGAATCTTCATCTTAACGCTATAAATGAAGATGTCTTGAAGTGTGTAGAAGGAACATATATTACTCCAGAAAATATGGCTACTCTTGCTACAAATCAAGCCACTCAAGCTGAAATCATAAGAAAGTTGGAACTCCAAGCCAAAAAGGAACTTGTGTCTGGAATACCTCATAGTATTCTAAGTCAAATGGATGACATTATACTGTTAACCGCAAATCAAATTTGGGAAAATTTGAAAAATTGTTTTTGTGGAAATAAAAGAATTATCGGAAACAAAAGAACATCTGTTTTGAATGAATTCGATAATTTCAAAATGCTTTAATCAGAAACCATCCATGATGCTCACGATAGGTTCAAACTTATTATGGTCAAAATGAACAATTTGGGTATCAAAAAGACACAACACGAGATAAATCTCAAGTTTTTAAACAATCTTTTCGAAAGCTGGAAAATGGTTAAACTCATTATTCAGGGAAATCCAGCCATTCATACAGAAACTCTGTACAATTTGTATGGAGAACTTCAATAGTATGAATCCTCGATTGACCAACCAACCACTACAGCTTTTGGAGGACCACTTGCTCTTATGTCCACAACTTCACAAAACCAAACACCTTTCAATGATCAAAACTTTAATCATTTTAATCAGGCTACATCTTTTCAAAACCAAACCTTCCAGTCTAATTCGAATGATGAAGCAGATTATCAACAATTGTGTGTGTTGGTTGCAAACACAAATCTCCAGAGATTTATCCCAAATCAAGGTCAATCAAATTTTAGACCAAACTTTCAAAACAGACCATCTTTTGGACAAAATAACTCAGGTTTTCAACCAAGACCATCCTTTGGACAAAACAACTCAGGTTTTCAACCAAGACCCTACTTTGGAAAAAATTCTCAAAGACCTTCTTTCCATAATAACTCAAACCAAAGTTTTCAAAACCAGGGATTTCAAAATGATCCCAACTCAGGTCATAATCACAATCCAAACAAAATTTTTCAAAATCAAAACAGAGGTTTCCAAAATCAAGGTTACAACAATCAAAACAATGGTTTTCAAAACAACCAAAATTTTGGATTCCAACAAAACCATTCTCAACTTTCCCAACAAACCCAAACTCAAGCACCTGAAAGACTTCCGGTTAAGAGTCAAAAGGATGAAAGTGATGAAGAAGTGATCATTTGTCACAACTGCAAAGGAACAAATCACTATGCCAGAGAATGCCGAGCCAAAAACAAAACCAAAATCAAAGACTGAGCATACTATGCTCAAAGAGCCGATGAACTGAAGAAACTCGAAAACCAAGAAAAACAAAGAGCATTGATGGCAATCCATGAACCAAGCGTGGAATACTGGCCAACTTCTGATGACGAAGCTGACAATGAACAAGCACAATCAAACTTTTGCTTCGTAGCTGGTGTTGATATACCTTCAAGAGCTCCCAACGTCATAGAACAGGTATGGTCTATGATTTCTAAACTTGGTTTTTCCAAAACAATTTTTGAGTCCCACATAACCAAAATTGAGACTAGTCTGGAAGCTGATCTCAAAACATATCATGACACAATGGTCAATTATGATATCTGCAAATCTGAGTTACAAACCTTGCAACTCAAATTTGGAGAATCAACAAGAACAAAAAGCAAATTGGAAAGAGACGTTGAAAGAAAAGCAGAAGATTTTAATCACGTCTTGGAACAATTAAATCAGACCCTAATTCAGAAAAGGGATTTGGAACAAAAAAATCAGTCAGTCATTTCATATGAAATAAAAGATGTTTTAGAAATGGAAATCCTTCAATTGAAACAAGACATTTAAGAATCAGCTGACAAATACAATATTTTAAATGAAAAACTGACTGATTCTTTAAAACAAATCAATTCTCTTGAAACTGAGAATAAAAGACTGATATGGAATATGGATTCTATCAAAGTTGCTAGAAAACTAAGTGATGATATTTTCACCAAGGCAAACACCTTAGGAACTGGCAAAATTGATACGAATTACAGACCAGGAATTAGAAGAGAATCCTTTGAAATTGAACAAGCAAAACAGGAAAACATGACGAATTATGAAAACTCTGAATCTACTCTACGAGATCTTTTCACATCTGTTAATGAGGAAGATTCAGATGACGAAACAGGTATCAACTGTAGCCCAGATGATACTGCTTTCACTGTTTCCAAAAAGTCTTTCAAAAGAGTTGTAAATTCTGAAACAGACTCTGCTAGTTCTTTAACTCACCAAATCAAACATACGGACGGAACCACCAAACTCAAAAACTTTTTGAATGGAGAAAATTCCTCTTATGAGGATGGTAGTACTTCTGTACCAACTGCTTTTCCTACAATGAGTTCATCAATTGTTGGAAAAACTAGTCTGGGACAAAAATACTCCAAGAAACAACAAACAAGCAAAAAATTCATTCAAGTCAACAAACCCTCACTTTTCAAACCAAAAGCTTTTGAAAACAAACCAAAGAAACTAGTTCAACCCTACGTCATACCTCAAAAACAGGTTTCCAAACAAAAACCAAAACCTTTTGAAAACCGCTTTCAAGATATCACTTGTAATCATTCAAGGAACTTTCAAAAACAATCACATCAGAAAGTTCCAAACCATCATCATCAAAAAGCTTTTCAAAACCGCCCTTCACATCCTAGATATGAAGAAAACTTTTCAAACAAACCTTCACATCTAGGATATCTTTCACCAAATCACAGATCTTATCAACCCACAGATTTTCTAAAAAAAAATCACATTTTGGGTAAATGCTAGATATTCATTAAGCAAAGAACCCAAAATAACAACTGACAAACCACAGATTTCACCAAACTCTTACAACAACGCGAAGTTAAATGCTAGATATTCATTAAGCAAAGAACCCAAAATAACAACTGACAAACCAGGACCCATTCAGATTTGGGTACCTAAACATTCTGTCTGATTGCAGGTACTTAATGCTGGAGAACCCAATGATGATACATGGTCTATTGATAGTGGCTGCTCCAAGCATATGACAGGAAACCGGAACTACTTACGTGACTTCAAACCTGTACAAACCAATCAAGATGTTACCTTCGACAACAACATGATAGCAAAAATCAAGGGTTATGGAAACACAACAAATGGTAATTTCACCATAAAGAAAGTTGCCTTCGTCGATGACCTGAAACACAACCTCATCAGTGTTTCTCAACTGTGTGATAACAATCTTGAAGTTCTATTCACCAAACAACGAAGCTTGATCATGGACGCCAAAACCAAAGATGTTATAGTTGATTATGACCGTGCCGGAAATATGTATCCACTTGACATGGATCTTATCTATGGTAAACCCGATATATGTCTGCTATTTAAAGCCCCAACAGATATTAGTTGGTTAGGGCACCGCCGCCTTTCCCATCTAAACTTTGGGTACATCAACAAATTGATCGGCGATGATCTTGTTCGAGGGCTACCACTTCTGAAGCTCGATAACGAAACTCTTTGTGCTGCATGTGAAAAAGGAAAACTTTCCAAATCAACTCACAAAAGCATCTCAGAATCTAGTGTATCCGAACCACTAGAATTGTTGCACATAGACCGTTGTGGCCCTGCCAAAACCCAAACCATACAAGGGAAGAAGTACATTCTTGTTGTTGTTGATGGTTTCTTGCGCTTTACTTGGGTCTTTTTCTTAAGACTAAAATCAGAAGCACCTGAAGAGATGATCAACTTCATCAAACAAATCGAGCTGATGCTCAAAAGACCTATTCGAAGAATCCAAAGTGATAATGGTTTAGAGTTCAAAAACAAGACTCTAGATTCATTTCTCAAAGACAAAGGAATTGAACATAACTTCTCAGCCCCATACACTCCACAACAGAACGGTGTTGTCGAAAGAAGGAACCGAACTTTATGTGAAGCTACAAGATCAATGCTTATCTTCGCTGATCTGCCACAATACGTCTGGGCAGAAGCAATAGCCACAGCTTGCTACACTCAAAATCGTTCCTTAATCCATAAACATCTTCATAAAACACCATATGAAGTCATTAACAACCGAAAACCAAACATTAAATTTTTTCATATTTTTGGTTGTCGATGCTTCGTAAAGAACAATAAAGATCACCTTTCAAAATTTGAATCAAGGACGGACGAAGGAATTTCCTTGGTTACTCGTTTTCTTCAGCTGCTTATTGAGTACTGAACAAACGTACTAGAGTAATTGAAGAAAGTACCGATGTTCATTTCGATGAATTTTATGTCAGGAAATTGGATCGTGAACATTTTGGTTCTAAAATGATTGATAATATTTTTCAAAATCTAATTCAACAAACACCGTCTCCTGACATAGACATTGAAATCGATCTTGATTTACTTTTTGAACAACCAAAAACCGCTTACAATTCTGAACTTCTAACTACTTCAATTGTCCCTACAGGAACACCCAGTGAAGTTATTACACAAACAAACGAAAATGATGCAGATCAATTTGAGGGGGAACCACCAACACATACTTCCTCTTTGGAACAAACACCAAATCCTCCTTTGATCACCTAACCCCCAAATAGCCAAAACAATCCCGATGCATCATTTATGGGGGAACCTTCAAACCTATTCCAAGATGAAACGCTCGGAGAAGAACAATGGGATACTGAAACTCCAATTATTATAGCAGAAGAGAATCGCTTAATAAAGTGGACCAGGAATCATCCTACAGACCAAATCATCGGAGATCCCTACTCAGGCATTCAGACTAGAGCCGCATCCACAAATGAATGTTTATTTGGAGCCTTCTTATCCATGACTGAACCCAAAACCATACATTCTGCTATAAAAGATCCAGACTGGGTAAAAGCTATGCAAGAAGAGCTAACATAATTTGAAAGAAATGACGTATGGAATCTTGTTCCTACTCCACCCGATGTTACTGTTATAGGTTCAAGATGGGTATACAGAAACAAGACTGACGATCAAGGAATAATTTGTCGAAATAAGGCACGTCTTGTAGTCAAAGGATATTCACAACAAGAGGGAATCGACTACGATGAAACGTATGCTCCAGTTGCCCGAATTTAAGCAATTCGCATCTTTCTTGCATATGCTGCACATAAGAATTTCAAAGTATTCCAAATGGACGTTAAATATGCATTCTTACATGGAGAGATAGATCGCGAAGTATACATCTAACAACCACCAGGTTTCGAAGATCCCAAATTTCCAGATCACAGCTTTAAATTGCAGAAAGCTATATATGGCTTGAAACAAGCACCCCGAACTTGGTATGCCACGTTGTCAACCTTTCTCGAAGAATCATGTTTTAAAAGAGGTTCAATCGATCAAACCCTCTTTCGTAAAATATTTAATAAACATCTGTTAATCGTACAAATATATGTTGATGACATTATTTTCGGTTCTACTGATGAATCTTTAAGTGTTAAGTTTGCAGATCTAATGAAGAGCAAATTTGAAATGAGCATGATTGGGGAGATGACTACTTTTCTTAAACTTCAAATCAAACAGTCAACTGATGGCATATTCATCAACCAAGATAATTATGTCAAAAACCTACTCACTCGCTTTTCAATGGACAAATCCAATACCACAAAAACCCCAATGGCTTTTGGATACAAAATCGATGCAGACTTAAATGGCAAACCCTTTGACCAGAAAAGATATCGTGGAATGATCGGATCACTCTTATACCTCATTGCCAGCATACCTGACATCATGTTTTCTACATGTGTGTGTGCCAGATACCAAGCAAATCCTATGGAATCCCATGTAGTTGCTATGAAACGCATCTTCAAATACCTTAAAGGCACTCCCAAACTTGGCCTTTGGTATCCAGCTAAATCCGATTTTGAGCTGAACGCTTTCACCGACTCAGACTACGGAGTATGAAAGCTAGATAGGAAGAGTACATCTGGTAGCTGTCAATTCCTAGGAGGTAGACTAGTGAGTTGGACTTCAAAGAAACAGACTTGTGTATCCACATCAACAGCAGAAGCTGAATACGTCGTTGCCGCCAGCTGTTGCTCACAAGTCATATGGATGCAAACTCAACTGCGTGACTATGGCTTCAAAATCTCACAAATTCCCATATTTTGTGACTCAACCAGTGCAATTGCCATTTCTCACAATCCCGTTTACCATTCCATGACAAAGCACATCGTCATTCGATATCACTTTATCAAAGACAACATTCAAAAGGGTCATATCGAACTACACTTCATCAACTCCGAAGATCAAATTGCCGATGTCTTCACTAAGGCTCTCGATGAAAGAAAGTTTCAATACTTCCTAGGCCGTCTAGGAATGTTAAATCCAGATAACATTCATCCTTAAACTTTTACTTTTTGTTTGTACAAAAGTGTGTTTACTTTCATTCAAAAAGAAAATTCAAAAACAATTAAAAACTGCATTCTTTTAAAAAAAACCAAAAACATTCAAATAACCAATATTTCCAAAAACATTCAGATAAACAAATCTTCAAAAAGAAAATAAAAGACTTGTCATTAATCGTCTCTTGACTTAATTTTCAGATGCTTATGCTCGATGAAGATTTTAAGTCATATTGATTCTCAATTGGAGTGAAGGTTCAAATCTCATACTTTTCATAATGTATGTAACTTTGTTTCCTTCGATTTTATTTAATTATTGACGATTTTAAACAATCAAGGGACATAAGGTTAGGAGGTTCAGATGAAAACAAAAACCCATGTGAGAATTTGTGCCTCGTCCATCTATATCACTGTGGAATTCATTTCTTGTGAGCTTAGGTGTGTCACTATTGCTTATAAGGTATATCCGATTATACCTTGTCACGGTCTCATTTTTGCTTAGATATCAAAATGACCAGGGACGATACATTCATTTCTTACATACTAGACAAACTGTCTTTTATGCCACCAATCCCCACCTAGATATAAGCCAACCAAAAATGAACTCTTGAGATCCCGTGATCCATCAACAAGAAAAGACGAAACAAAAAGGATTTCAACAATCACTTATCAAAGAAAAAAAATCTATCGACATCCAATCTTCAAAAACGAATCAAGATAAAGACAAATCAACAAAAAGGCCAAATCATTCACCGAAGAAATTGCTGGATTAATGTCTAAGTCCATAACTATAATTGGTAAGACTTGACCCGACCCGACATGGTCCATTTGGGTTGCATGGCATCATGCATTTGGATAGACTATAATGAGAGAAATAAAACTTAAGGTTGGTTAATATATTATAAGTTCTAATATATTAATAAGGTTATTTAATTAGTATTGATCAAGAATTAATTTGGAATTAATTAAGTGATCAAAAGGAGACTAATTAAATATATGGGTTGATTGTGTAAATCATTCATTCTTATATATGTGGGCTTGTGATCCAAGATTCCTTATGTTGGACTAAGTCCATGGGGTGACCCATGGATACTCCATGGAGGTTAAAATCCATGGAGCATAAGGAATGGGTAAAGTTATGAGTTACATGGTGTAACCCTAATAACCACCATATAAAAGAATCCCATGGCTCAAGAAATCGGGCACTAATGTGTGAATATGAGGGCTAGACGATTTCAAGGAGTGTTCCATTTCTCTCAAGTCATTCGATGTGCATTTGGTGTTGTGTGAACCATTTGAGGTGTCACACTTGGGGCACTAGGCACTCCAGCTTCATGGAGACAAGCTACATCAAACAAAGGTATGTATTCTATCCATTTGATTACCCAAGTATCAAGTATTGTATGCTAGATAGGGTAATACCTTGGAAAGTTCATAACTGCACGTATAATAGAGAAAACATAGATCCAAGGTATTTAGGGTTGCATGTACACTTAGGAGTGTTAGAATGCGCAAAACCCATCAGTGGTATCAGAGCCAAGGCTTGTTTTCTTGTTATACTTGCAAAATTAGCTGAAAAATCGAATTGTATTAGTTTAAAAGTTATGCTAATTACTTGAAAAAAAATTTGATGTGAATTATCTTTGTTCATATGAGTTTATTAGATTAATAGAAAAGTTAATTGATTATGTGTTTTCAATCCGTTTTAATCTAAGAGTTGATTCTAAAATGTGTTTTTGTAACTTGTCCTCAAGTTATATGAAAAGTCACATTTAAGTTTCATAAAACTCATAAAAAGTTGGCAATGGTTACAAAAATGAAGAGTCTTGTCCTCATTAAATGGTTTTGTGACTCCATAACTTGTCCTCAAGTTATGGAGGTTCAAGAGTCACTTCATTGAATGATAAAATGTGTAACCTTAATTAGTTCCATAAGTTACAAAAATAAAGAAAAGTTACATTCTTTTATTAGTTTAAAGTCTTCCATAACTTGTCCTCAAGTTATGGAACTTGAAGAGTTTTTTTTTAATTAAAACTACTTTAAACACATAAGTTATGGAATTAATTAGTTTTAAATATTTTCAAAACTTGCCCTCAAGTTTTGGAATTTGTAAAGTTTTCCCCATGAATACTTTAATTCCAAGTTAGCCCTTAGAATTTTAAAAGTTAAAATTCAACCCTTATACTTTATAGTATTATAAGTTAATAATAAATATATGTATAAGAGCAAGTCAGTCTTACCGTTAGTAGGCCTCATTCACGAAGCCGGTCTATAAGGGGGGTATAAGGTTATTGCCTATAAAATGGCAGTTTAATGGGTGTCCACTCTCACCCACCGCTTCCTTGACTGGTGGAGGGTCGTTAGCCGAACGGGTAGGACAAGGACTATAATTCTCCCTTCATTAAAATTATTAATGATAAATACTAAGTAACTAAACACTTATAAATTCCCAATCTTGGTTACTTAGCAAAATGTGAATAAGGTGCTAATCCATGAAATTACACTTTGCACTTTGTTTAAACCGTTAGTGGAGCGTGTGTGGTTAACCGGCACACTAACCTGGATTTAACAAAGTAGGCAAAGGGTAACTTAATATTTATCATAGTATCGGTGGAGCTCGTGTGGTTAACCGGCACATCGATTGAGGGGTAAATATTAAGGGTACCAAGTATATTTGCATGGTTACTTCACACCTTGTTTTGTGATCCTCGGCATCCCAGTCACAAAACCTGAAGGGCACACTCGAGATTGAAACATGCCATTGAAAAGTTCAATGAATCTCAAAAGAATCTAGGAGTTTCAAAACCAATTAAAACCTAATAATACATTTCGTTTATCTTGGTGGAAATTGGTGAATCGTCATTCACCTACCTTCAAATATTTTATAGCTTGGATTACGGCATCCCTCTTCCAAGTTATAAAATAGTTTGTTGGGTCCTAGCCTTAATATATCATATTGGGTGTTATATTAAGGACTTAAATCAACTTTACGTGAATTTCTCCTATTGTTGATGTCTGGTTTAGACAACAATGATCTTCCCAAACCAAGCTTTCCTAATGAATATGACTTCCCGAGTTTGGCTCATGGAAGTCATACTTCTCTTCCTCCACCACCTCCAATTATTTTCCCTAACCCACAAGTTCAAGGTCACTCAAGCCCTAATGGCAAGCAAGGTCTATGTGTGATCACGTCTTAGAGATGAAGTCACATATTGACAAGCCGGGAGAGTTGGGTGTCAAAGTCTTGAGAAAGTTGGATGTTCAATCACTTTCTAAGTCGCATAGTGAGTTCCTTTGGGACTACTATGAAACAGACTATGACATGAACCTTAATGATCATATCTATTTGCTTGGTGCGGCTGAATCAGCAATGATTTGGAACGATAGTAAAGCAAATTTGATTAGAAGATCAACTTCCCAAAAAATTTATGGACAGTGACAATGGTGACACTGGAAATCCAGAAAAAGCATTCTCTTCCCAATGGAAAGGGATTGGCCATAGTCAACCCGGTTGACCAAATGGTAAAGAGAAAGGCTAAGTCTGAGATAGTCCCATTACCAAAGGGTCCATATGTTTATTTTGCCAAAGGAAGGGGCGTTGATTGCAAAGCTGCCAAATTTACCTAAGGATGTTAAAGTCAATAAATTTGACTCTACATCAGGTAGAGCCCATTATCTAACTCTGTTAAGTTCTATTCTGAGATCCTCATTACATGATGTGACTAGGTCACATGTTGATGTTTTAAGAATCAAAGAATAGAGAGAAATCTTAAAGGAAGTATATGCTGATTCTGATCGCGAAGGTGGATTTCGATCGCATCAGAATTTTGAGCAGTTGCTTAAGAAGTTATGATATATTGCTAAGGAATAGATAACAACAATTTTCCATGTGGATTGTAAGGATAAGTTTTTCCGCAAAGTTTTAAAATAAAAGAAAATTGTTTAATTTTATTTATTTGAAGTATCCTTACAATGGCATTTAAGGAAAACTGTTGCTTATATGATTCCACTGCCAGCAATATTGGAAAATGGATTTGATTCTTTCATTTGTGGTAGTGTCTAAATTTACCAAATCAGGAAAGTTCCTCATCACCCAAGTTTCAATTGGACCGAAACTTGGAATCATGCAAGTTGAATAGTATGATGAATGAGAACTTTCAAGCATTGGAAAATCAAGACTAATTACTTGTTCACATGGATGTGTGAGTCAAGTGAAGGACTAAAGGGATCGAGTACACATTCTTGTGCACTGGTCATGTCCACCACAAAGCTCATTAAGACTATTTGATTTACTAAAGTTTAGTAAATATGGTTATACTTACAAGTTTAAGTATAATTCTGAAACATTGGAAAAGTCTTAATGTATGGCAGAACGAATGGGAAGAATCAAATTAGGCAGAAAGATAAAAGTTTCTCAAATATGAAAAGATGGGAGAGTACTTAGTATCATGTTTGTGATCATCTTAATGATTTAGAAATCATATCACAATTAGTCCTCTAAAGGTCATCTTAGTGCATTCTTATGACTAAGAAGAGGAGTCATGAATTGTTGAAATGGTTAGATCAGGAAGATGAGTCATACTTCGTTCCAAAACAATTCTTAGAGTCATACTCCAAGATTGTAACTTGAGTGACATATCTTAAAGAAAGGTTTAAAACACTTGTCAAATGTAAGAGTAAAAGTGTCCTACTCTTGTACATTTGAAATTGGTAAGTTGTGATGTTTTGGATAAAACAAAGACCAATTAAGGCCAATTGTGTGAAGTGCTTGTCTTGATAAAGAATCCGCACTATCTCTTGAATATTTGGCAAGATAGTCTTATATGTCAAGAGGATAGTGGGAGTCTTAAAGATCCTGAAACGAATTTCAAGAACTAATCAAGAATAAAACTTGAGGTTCTTCACTAGCACACGACTTGAGGTTTATAACCTATCGTGTTGACATATTCTGTGCCTATTCCAGTTAAACTTGGCTTTGGATAGGAGTTCTGAAAGTTCTCAATTGGTTGCATAACAACTTGGAAGCAATGGCAGGCCCTGTACTGCCAGATGGCAAGAAGTTAAGATTGCATAAGTTCAGTCCATATGAGTTTGGATTTGTCATTATCCTTGTCTTGTGACTATGGTTTTGACGATTCACATGGATAAGAACACATACACCATAAAATCTAAGGGTCATTAGGTTTCTCTCCGATTCATGAAGATGATGGTGAGGAAACACTTCCACCAAGTAGATTTGAAGCAGATGGAAAAAGGTCTAAACAATTGAGACTATGATTACGGCATCCCTTTTCATAGTTCTGAAGTTGTTTAGACACACATGCATGCTATCTAAGGAAAGGTGTATGATTTTGATAAGTGTTATCAAAACATCTCGTATCAGAAATCTGAACTTTGGTAAGAAAGTCAATAAAGTATTGATTTCTAGAAGTCCAGCTGATTTCTGAGTACATGTCAAAGCTAGTGGGAGCATAAGTGTTATGCTAATAATCATCATGTTAGTGGGAGCATGATAATTATTGTTAGTGTTGCAAGTTAGCAATGTTAATTATAGAAAACAAAAGTTTCAATTTGTGAGGCTGCAGGGATTGAAAAAGTTGTTTTGCTATAATTAAGGGAGATGATATACCTCATTTCGGTTCTAAAGGCTTAGATTAAGACCTTAATCATCTTTAGTCAATAATATATATATGAATTTCATGTTGGATTGGTTCAACTTAAGGAAATTCTATAAATTGCGTTCTCAAAATTCGATTATGATTACGACATCCCTCTTCATAGTCAAATTTTGAAAACATGGCAAATAAAAATATTGTAGCAAAAGACTGGTCTAGAATCATGTCTTTATGTAAGACATCATGAATCGTGTACCATTTGCTTTGGGTACAGGATCGATTGCATGTGCTATAATATTTGTCATTTCTAAATTTTTCCAAATGCCCAGAGGCATTAAGAAGGGAAAAGGTCTAGAATTGGATATAACTAAAATGATTAAGCAATTGTCGAGGACAATTTGAGGTTTACCAAAGATTGGTTGCTCAAGGACAGTTGGACGTATAGTGTTAATTTTGGAAGGACCATATTGACATATTCTGAAAAGAGGCATCTCTTATTCAGAAGTGATAGTCAAAATGAGAATATGGAGTTGTCTCCATAGGTGGACGTTATCTGTGTAAGATTAGAAAACTTAATGCAAGAAGCATGTCCAAAGCAATGTACTTTGAATATGAGACTTACTTTCCATGGAGTTGATCTCCATTGGAATACCTTATAATGACTGTTGACAAGTCTTTGTGACTTTGTACATATTCATTACAGGAGGGTCAGTGCATGTAAGTTTAAAATCTAAACAGATTTCGATAAATGATAGGAATTTGAAATTCTCACATTTTTCGATAAGGATTTGGGAGTGTGAAATTAGAATCATTGAAATTATGTTCAATTGATTTATTTCAAAAAGTAAGGATCATAGACAAACATAGAGTGCATACTTGGTGTATGGCAAAGCTATTGTTTAAGAAAAACATAGTGTACATGCTTGGAGCATGGGACAACTATTGTTTTTAATTCAAGTATAAAGTTGATAAAACCGAAACAATGAATAATGAGTAATCAGTATGGTGATAAATAAAAGTGTTTATTTATATTCATAGGGTTTGATACCATATTTGATTCATTTATTCTTGTGTTTCACTTTGCATGGTTTGACTTCCAGAATAACTAAGTCGCTCTTCCTGAATGATTAAGTTATTCAAACCATCCACAGTCGGTCATATGTTGGAAGTAGATATGAATCAAGACTGTCATGGGTTGGTTTGTAGAGGTCCAAGTTGGTGGACAAAGTGGTGCTACAACACTTATGAGTGCTCATAAGTTCTGAGTATTGGATTCAACCCGCGCTCATTTGAATCACTTCATGGATTTTATCATGAGTGATCATGAGACTATAATATCTTATATTCTTCAAACCAAGAGATATGAGTTGTTACTATGAGTTGGTTATACATTGATTGCACGAAAACGCATTTGGTAACTCGATGTTATAAAATGTGCCTTTGTGTATGATTCAAGAAGTAGTAGAACAAGCCATATGAGTCGAAGTTTATCCATTCCTTTTACCTTCGGGATAAAAGCGATATATGTGGGCCCCGCGATGATTTAGCGATGACACATGTGAGTGCTTGGCCAAGCCAGGACTGATTTGATTTGTTCAATCAGTCAGTCATCATAAATCGAAAATCGGGAAACAACAAATGGACAGAGAGAATGATTATAATCCATGTCTCAGTCCATATGATATCTAGAATGGAGGAATATATGATCTCTTATCTAATGGACAATTCATCGACAAGGTCAGAGTTCGACAGAAGCTTTTGAGAGCTACGATTGCTGATCGGTTCCTGAAGTCATACGCAATAATAGTTTTAGACTTATCCAGGTGGGAGACTGTTGGATTAATGTCTAAGTCCATAACTATAATTGGTAAGACTTGACCCGACCCGACATGGTCCATTTGGGTTGCATGGCATCATGCATTTGGATAGACTATAATGAGAGAAATAACACTTAAGGTTGGTTAATATATTATAAGTTCTAATATATTAATAAGGTTATTTAATTAGTATTGATCAAGAATTAATTTGGAATTAATTAAGTGATCAAAAGGAGACTAATTAAATATATGGGTTGATTGTGTAAATCATTCATTCTTATATATGTGGGCTTGTGATCCAAGATTCCTTATGTTGGACTAAGTCCATGGGGTGACCCATGGATACTCCATGGAGGTTAAAATCCATGGAGCATAAGGAATGGGTAAAGTTATGAGTTACATGGTGTAACCCTAATAGCCACCATATAAAAGAATCCCATGGCTCAAGAAATCGGGCACTAATGTGTGAATATGAGGGCTAGACGATTTCAAGGAGTGTTCCATTTCTCTCAAGTCATTCCACGTGCATTTGGTGTTGTGTGAACCATTTGAGGTGTCACACTTGGGGCACTAGGCACTCAAACTTCATGGAGACAAGCTACATCAAACAAAGGTATGTATTCTATCCATTTGATTACCCAAGTATCAAGTATTGTATGCTAGATAGGGTAATACCTTGGAAAGTTCATAATTGCATGTATAATAGAGAAAACATAGATCGAAGGTATTTAGGGTTGCATGTACACTTAGGAGTGTTAGAATGCGCAAAACCCATCAGAAATACCAAAGAAAACAAAAATATTCTACATTTGGTATTTTTAAACAAACTTTTCAACCAAATGGTTATTTCAAAAGAAACATCATAAGATCCCGTGATCTGTTTTTAACCATTTTTCTCAAAAGAAGATATCTTAATCCTGCAAGACAGATACTCTCAAAAACCCAATTTTCTCAAATATAGCAAATTCTCGATGCTAAAACAAAATATCGTTTTACAAAAATCGATATTGATCAACAAACAGAATACTGTCGAAGAAGAAGCTACAACAACATTGAATTTCCCGGGATATTGTAGCCTTCATCACTGAAGATTCTTAGTTGCAAACTGCACTATGAAAATTGCTAAAACCCTCTACATGTATTTCCCGACGGAGAGAGAGTGAAAGTTAATGGCATAAATGAAGAAACCCGTTGAGTAATTCCGAAACCAGTCTTATGTGATTGATTATCTAATAATGAGACTAAGTGACCTTTCAGGAAAAGCATAGCTGAACACCTCCAATATGAGTGTGAGTCGTCAGAGAGAGATATCACTCATTTTTAGTGATCATTAACTTGTTCTGCTGCCAGAACAACCAAACACCCAAGTGAAGTGTGAGCTATACCTATGAGCGTTCATCTGAATCGACCTCTTAGACCACTTGTCGTCATTAATAATGCTATAAAATCTTAGGAAATTTCTTTAGATACATATATGGCTACCCTTTGATAACCGAACCCGAGACTTTGATTCGAAAACAAATTTCTGAAAATCCTTTACATAAGATATGTTAAACAAAGTCACAAACTTTCAAAACAATCACTATGTTTTATATATCTTATCTATTGACAAATCTTTTATCTCGAATCTTCAAAAGTTCAAAACTGTCAATATGATTATATCATACCTGTCCTTATTTCAGCAATGATCACATAGGGGAAAATTGTTGAAAAATGTTTTTGTATGTGACCTTCTATGTGACCATCACTGAAATTAGACGAACTATTTTTGTATTATCTAACAAATATTATCAGTTATTTCAGGTTGCATAAATGCGTGATCAAAATGGAAAATACGAAAACACGCGAATGACAGAAAACGCATAGACGAGAAAATTTAGTTGTGCGACTAAACAGTTTCAACAATATACATATATATATAAATATATATATACACACACATATATGTACATATATATGTACTATGTATATATATATATACATATATATGTATGTATATATATGTATGTTGTGTGTTGAATAGTCAAACAAAAGAAAAGTCAACAATGCATGGAAATGAGAAGCAAATGAAGACCCACGTTTTTATCCTAGCCCCTACTACAACTTGCAGCCATTACTCTTTCACAACAACTCAAGTAGAAGAAGATATTTGTTTCATGTATGTATATGTACGTATATATGTAATGTGAGGAGTGTGTGTTCTTTTTCTTTGTAATACCTCCAGCTACATCTCCATACACAAAAAACTGTCCCAACCAAGAACACCACCTCCCTCTTCAAGAACAACTCTTGCAACTTCAACCTTCAAGAACAACTAAAACAACCTCCAAATACCTTCCAAACACCCTCAAAATACTCTCCAAACACCCTCCAAATACCCTCCTTAAACCTCCTCCAAAAACCCTTTCAAATCACCACAACCATCAGCACCTTGCTGTTTTTCACGACATCAGAATCTTCAAGTCAGAAACGAAGCAAACTAGGCTCAGTACATGCACAAAAGACTAGGGAGATTTTCCCCACAAATTCTTCAGAACCTTACCTACGTCTAGAAATTTTTGTGGACAATTTTGACCACGGGAAACCCCAGAGAGACGCGAGAGACAATTGGCTATCCAGAGAGATTTCTGTTTTCGAGTTCAGAATCTTCATGTCAGAAAACAAAAAACTGGGCACAACACAGCCAAAATTCTACTAGGGAGATTTTCACCATCAATACTTCAGAACCTTACCTACATCTAGGAATTTTCGTGGATGATTTTGACCACGGGAAACCCCAGAGAGACGCGAGAGAGAATTGGCTAACCGGAGAGATTTTTGTTTTCGAGTTCAGAATCTTCATGTCAGAAAACAAAAAATTGGGCACAATACAACCAAAATTCTACTAGGGAGATTTTCACCATCAATACTTCAGAACCTTACCTACATCTAGAAATTTTTGTGGACGATTTTGACCAAGGGAAACCCCAAAGAGACGCGAGAGAGAATTGACTATCCAGAGAGATTTACTCCGAAAATCTACATCCATCACCACCCAAAGCTCCTTCAACTTCACCATCTTTGCTGCCTTACACCACCAAAATTACAACCTTATTCCACCTCCTAACACCCTCCAAATACCCACTCCAACCTCATCAAATCTCCTCAAAACACCCTATACCCGTATACAAATACATGACTCGTGTACTTTGCACTGTTTTGTAAACAACCCATTTTACATGAAAATGAACCTTTTATTACTTATCAAATACCGGATTGATCTTTGAACAAATATCGACCAGTCGTTCCAAGAGTCTCAATATCGACCAGTCATTCCAAGAACAAATATCGACCAGTCGTTCCAAGAGTCCCAATATCGACCAGTCATTTCAAGAACAAATATGGACCAGTCGTTCCAAGAGTCCCAATATCGACCAGTCATTCCAAGAGAACAAATACCGACCAGTCATTCCATTAGTCCAATTCAGTCAATTTATTGACGAACCTACTTGATATATATTTATATACTTATATACTTTATTATAGCTTTATGTGATTTAAATATAGTCATTTATATTATTTATAGCTTTACGTCATTTAAATACAGTCATTTATATTATTTATAGCTTTACGTTATTTAAATACAGTCATTTATATTATTATAGCTTTCAGTCATTTATTGCTTTCATATTTATACTTATTCAGCAATTATTATTCTTTATATATATCTATATCTTATACCTTTAACTCATATATCTGTCACACAGTAACTGGTAACCGAGCCTTTTGTTGTGGTGATCAGATTTTTATATTTCCAACAATCGGTATCTGAGCTGATATAAAAGAATATTTTACAACATACATAAACATGGTGTATAAACTAAGGTATTATAGAGTTACTCACCTAAGGTCTTTTAAATTGTACTGGTTTAATAAAATGGATTAAACTCTTTACCGGCAAGTTTCTAGTTTTGTATACCAAAAGTACTGAAAGTATGTTTTGTACTAGAAAAACTGTGCTTTGACTCTGTGTCCTATGACCTGACCCATACCTGGTACCCTTATGATGACTCAATGTATACTAAGCATACATATATATAGAATCGGGTAGAAAATAGATTGGGTGAATTCGTTCCAAGCCCACAACCAAACAAAGAACAGGAAATGAAGCGGAGAGCACACATCCTATTACCTGTCGGAGCCTATTGGTATATATTTATCCTGTTATGTATACATTAAGGAATCATAAGACTAGCATTATGGTCCTATCTTTTACTCGTATCCTTCTACCAAGGCATCTTCTGTTATGTGCTAGACTCGACTGTTCCGTTTGTCGTTTGTAAGAATGTATATTTTCCGTAGTTTATAACTATCTTGACTCGAAAATAGTTTGGGTTGGACTTTCAAGTGGTACCGTCACTTTATGAAAGAAAGGGAAGTGTAAGTACACAGTTGTCGTTTATAATGACATGCAGATGTACTAATAACCTAAAAACATATTTGTTTTATTACGGTTATAGTGTGAAGGCTAGAACCCTTACTATACGCTCTCCCTGTCAGGAGATTAGGGGAACTAAACACGACCTCTGCAAATTCTTGCAAGCCATGTAATTCACATTAAAGTATATGATCATGTATACCCAATATAACTATCACCTTTTGTTTAAAACAATGAGTTAGTGATTCATTGGTATAATTAGATCTTGTATGTGTGTTCTCATGCTATAGCAACCTAACTTGTTTGTTTTGTACTGTATCTTGTACGTTCTGTTTGTTTATAGTAATTGTGTGTTCACTCTGTATGGTATTGTTTGATTCTCTTCACTATCTGTTCTGTATGGTATTGTCTCTTTGTGTGCTTCATCGTACTAGAAGTAATGAATAGCATTCTCCTAAACTATACCTATTATAGCTTACTAATGTTCTACTTGGACTGTTATTGGAAAGACTCGTTTATCTACTAAGTTATGTTTGTACTTTAAGAACAAAGTTTTGTATAACTAGAAAGTAACATAACTTTCAAAGAGTTTTGAAATGTTTTGACGACTTATAAATGACATAAGTAACATTTTGAAAGATGTTTATAACAAACATTTACACAAATATCATTGTGTTCAACTTGTATTCCCCTCCTTAAAATAGTTAAAACAGTTAAAAGATTCATTACGGGGTATGAACTCACCTCATGTGGTGATTCAAACGTGTATGAGTGTAAGGATGAGAAGTTCCACGAATGAAGTCGCGAGACACAATAAGTCCTAAATGACATATAAGGACACATATTGACATGAGTATAGTGTTTATAAACATCTATATGAAAGGAAACACCTTCCGGGACTAGGAAACACCTTGACCAAGTGTTGGAATCACATGTGATTCACTAAATGGGAGTGTACGGCCATATTGATGGGTGTGCGGCCATGGGTGTGCGGCCAGGGGAGTGTGCGGCCGCACACTCATGGTAAAGAGTGCACAAAACGTTTTCCAAATGGTGGGGAGGTTTGTGGGACTATTGCTCAACAAGTGTTGAAGCTAGAAAGGCACTTTGGAAGCCCCAAAGCACCAAATAAAAGGGTGTACAACCACATGGAGTGTGTGCGGCCGCACACTCCTTCATGAACATGTTTTAGACGTTTTTATAAGGCTCTTATCTAGTAAATAACAAGCTTGGGGAATGGTATTTACAGTATACAATCCTTTAAGGGTGTTTTGATGGTGTTTCGGGGATGTTTGAGGGTGTACGACCACATGAGTGTGTGCGGCCGCACACTCATATGTTCTTGAGTTTTGGGTAGTTTCAAGGCTTTAATCTCTTGTTCTTATCAAGTTCTAAGCTTAACGAAAGAGTACTTACGATCCGGAAGCTCGAGAAGGTCCAAAATCACCAAGAACAAGTGTGTGTTCTTGGTGTTCTTGGTGTAACTTGAAGATCTAGTCAAAACATGATTTCAAATGGATGAAATGAAGGGATGTAACTAGTTTATGAAGATTAACAACAATTCGTGAGAAGAACACTTACCAACTCGAAGATCTAAGCTTAAAATCGGATGGTAGTTGAGAGCAAAATCGAGTTCTAAGCTTGGGAGGGTGAAAAGTGATGAAAGGAGGCTGAGTCTACCCTTTGTACACGTGAGTGTGCTGCCAGGAGAGGGGTGTGTGGCCGCACACCCATGTGTACGGCCGTACACTCCTTGTGTTGGAGTGTAAGGCCCGATTTTGATGCTAGAAGTGTACACGATCCATTCCTATGTTCAATGCTTGAATGTACTGACCTTTGGACCTTTAAATGGCCTCTAAACAAGGCTAAATGATAGCTGAAATGAGTTTGACACTCAGTCGAGTTGGCTGGTGGAGCTTTACCAGGCAAAATTTTAAAATTTTTCGGGTTGTCACACATACTCCAAACGCACCATGATCACAAAAACTTGAAGATTTCTAGAAAGAGAAAGTGATTTTGAATGGGTTTTCTAGAGAGAGAAAGTAAAAACCACTTGAATTCTAGTGTAGAAAATCGAATTTTGAATAGAATCAAAGATGAATTCGATTTCTAGAATCCAAAAATTCTCTAAAACACAAAGATCAAAGATAAAAAAATGAATCACCAAATCAAGATTGCCATCAAGGATCAATTCTTGATCCAATCAAGAATACCCGCTCTCATACCAATTATAGTGGTGTTGATTATGATGGCGTGTGCGAAATTAAGAATGATTTAGTGAATCATCAAGTAAGAATTAAGAACATGAACACAAGAAGTAAATAATTCTTTTAAGCTTTTATTAGTTTCATAGAAAGAGTACAAAATGGGTTTTGCTAATTCTCTCTCTGAACTAATCTCTCAAAATGTTCATTAGATAAAATGAGTGTCACTCACTTCCTTATAAAGGAAAGACAACTAATTATGCACAATCAAAGGTGTCAGCCCTCATAACATCCAAGAGTGACTTTGCACCCTTACAGGTATATGTCATTTAGGACTCGTTTGTGTCTCAAGACTTCATTCGTGGAACTTCTCATCCTTACGCGCATATTCGAGTGAATCACCCACATAAGGTGAGTTCATGCCCCTATAATTAATCTTTTAAACTGTTTTAAATGCTTTTAAGGGGGGGAATACAAGTTGAACACAATGATAATTGTGTAAATGTTTTGCTATAAACATCATTTTAACAGATTGCTTATGTATTTATAAGTGATCAAAACATTTCAAAAAGTGATAATAAATTGGGTATACATGATCATATAACTTTAATGTGAGATTATTACGGGGCTTAGCAATTCGTTTGCTGAAGTCGCGTTTGGTAACCAGAATCTCTTGCAGGGAGAGCGTATAGTATGGGTACTACTCATCACATTATGAGCTTAATAAAACAAACTAGTTTTAAGGTATTCAGTACTTCAGTATGTCAATTTAAAAGACTATTGTATACTTACATCATAACAAGCGACAAACAGAATAGTCGAGTCATAGTACATTCAGTAGACAGGGGCCTATAGTGCTAACTTTATGATTCATTAGTTTATACATCAGGGATATATATTAATCGGATCCGATAGGTAGTAGGATGTGTGCTTTCCGCTTCATTTCATGTTCCTTGTTTAGTTCTGGTCTTAGAACAGATTCAGCCAGCCTACTATCTATCCGATCTTAGATATATATATATATATATATATATATATATATATATATATATATATATATATATATATATATATATATATATATATATATATTCCATATACACTAAGTGATCATAAGGAGTACCAGGTATGGGCCAGGTCGTAGTATACTAATTCAATACACGGTTTTCTAGGACAAAACATACTTTTCAAATAGAACATTTGGTAGACAAAGCTAGAAACTTACCAATATAACTTAAAGGACCTTTGGTGGTTAATTCTATAATACCTTAGTTTATACATCAGGGTTATATATAATTAGTATCCGATAGGTAGTTGGATGTGTGCCTTCCGCCTTACTTCCTGTTGCTTGTTTGGTTGTGGGCTTAGGGCAGATTCACACAATTAACTATCCGTTCGATACTAGATTATATATAGCTTGTATAAACTAAGTGATTATAGAAGGAACTATTGTGGTTACTATTTTTACTAAAGGAAATAAGGGTTTAATCCATTTTATTAAACCAGTATAACTTAAAGGACCTTAGGTCGTTAATTCTATAATACCTTAGTTTATACATCAGGGTTATATATAATTAATATTCGATAGGTAGTTGGATTTGTGCTTTCCGCCTTACATCTTGTTCCTTGTTTGGGTGTAGGCTTAGGGCAGATTCACACAACTAACTATATGTTCGATACTAGATTATATATAGCTAGTATAAACTAAGTGATTATAGAAGGAACTATTGTGGTTACCATTTTTACTAAAATACGTCAGGGTCATATACAACGATGATCTAACAACCAATGGGTTGTGTGCCTTCTGCCTCATTCCATGTTCCTTGTTTGGTTGTGGGCTTAGGGCGGATACACACAATCGATTGATTGTTTACTCTGGGTTTTATATAACTTGTATCCATTTAGTACTCATAGAAAGGATTGTAGAGTCATTTTTACTTAACTTTCATCAAAGCAGAAAAAATATAGGATTTTATGGAGGAACAGGCGAACTTTTCTATAAGAACTTTCAACTTACTTACATCACTAAAATCTTATGAACTCACCAGATTAAATGCTGATCTACGCTTTCAAAATAACTTGCATTCTCAGGTAACTAGTAGACAGGTACGCTGTCACATCCCGACCGTCGACGGAAACACCGGGCAGTGTAACGTCATTTCTCGTATCATTGTTATCAACCTCCTGAAAACACATGCAATTTAAAATACGTCAACATAAAGTTGGTGAGTTCACAGGTTTTGCCTCCATAAAATAATACATTTTCCAAGTTCAAAAGTATAGTTTTGAAAGTATGATTTTGACTCTCCAACGTTTAGTATATATATCCTAGGTATAAAATTTTACTTACCAAATAAGTAGTTTACCTATAAGTCTCATATACTATGAATATAAGTGTTTGTAATTCAATACAAACGAAAGTTGCTACGTATAAATCTTATTTCAATCCTATACGAGTATGTGTGTTAGGTATAATTATCTACTTAATATACAAGTAGTACCTAGGGTATAAGTAGGGGGAAACTTATACTTAACATTAATAGTTGTATACGACAAAGTATAATGTTTCTAACAAGTTGCTACCATGAGTCTGTAACCGCTGCTTGACAACAAAACCTCTGACAAAAACACACTCATGATTTACCATGAGAAACAATACACTCATGATTTACCATGAGAATAATACACTCATGATTTACCATGAGAAATAATGATGTGCACTTCATCGACGCCGGAACAATAACAAATAAAAGGAACGGATCGTCACTCGCTTGTCTTGGGTTGTAATTAACAACCACGAGTGGGGTCGTCAACCCGTATCTTATTCATACACGACTTCCTCGCTCACACTGGATTAACGGTTACAGGTCAGAGGACTTCCACTAAGATCCCCAATCTTAGTTGATGAATGAGGTTGTTCATGTAGACTTTGACGGCGTTCTATAGTCCTAACAACAAAAGCATTTTCGTGTCTAAAACCCTAAGTTATTAGACTATGCTCTTAAACATTACTACTAACTTCATAACATTTAGGCAGTATAACAACTATATCTTTAGGTAAAACCAGGTTTTATCTTGATATAAAACCAAGAATAACATACATGTTTTATCTTGACATAAAACCAACAATAACATACAACATACCTGGTTTTATCTTGACATAAAACCAACAATAACAACATACTCATCAATTTCATATAGAACTTCCGAGTATAACTCTAGAACTATATCGCACACAAAATATATATAGAATCCTATGTATAACTCAAGATCTTCATTAGTATACTACTATAACAATAACATGCTAACAAAATATATATAGAATCCTATGTATAACTCAAGATCTTCAAGATCTTCATTAGTATACTACGAAATAACTATATCCCGATTATTATAACTATCTACGTTGATACTAATATACTATTATATAGACATAATAATAACGTATATATAATATTTAGCATGCATTTTCCCCCGAAATATTAGAAAGTGGGGGCCGTGAAACTCACCTTAATAGCGTGATTTTATGTAATCTAAGCAGAAACAGTCAGCAGTACGAGGTCATCGGGGCTCGGGATGCAAGAAGGCTTCAGCAAAGGAGAGAAAGGAAAGAAGTTCATGTGTAAGAATGGTTGGGATCTAACTTGCTATTTATAGTACCATTTTTGGCCCTCACGACGTGAGACACTCCTTGTTCATGTCGTGAGTTTGGAACTTATCTGTTCGTAGACTTGCCATCCGTCTTCTAGCTTCCGAAGGTGGCCATATGACTCCTCACGTCGTGAAATCTCCTTGTTCACGTCGTGAGTTTGGATCTTATCACTTCGTAGCCTCGTCATGCACCTTCTAGATCCAAAAATGTGGCAAAATGACTCCTCACGTCATGAGTTTCTATGCTCACGTCGTGAGTTCAGTCAAATTAGGGTTTCTGACAGCTGAATCTTCGGAATGTCGTAACTTTCGCATACGAACTCCGTTTTTGACGTTATTTATATCCACACATAGGTATTTACGAGTACTACAACTCTCTTTTAGACTCCAATAGCTAGTTATAAGTCTATTTTTAATTCCTCTTATTATAGAGATTTATAGTGTTCGGTTTATCATAACTTCTTCACGCGAAGTCAAATTTAGATGTTCTCTATATTTTTGGAATCGTATGGACGTATACTTTGATTTATACTATAAATTATGTATGAAAGTTCATATTTATATTAGAATTATCATGAAATACATAGTAAGTTTACTACATTACTATTTTAACAAAATCACATTACATGATTGGCATAATCACATGTGATTGTTATTGACCTAATTTTGACTGGTGTTACATACGCGCACTGGGATTCAGAAGATGGAGCATAATAGCTTCATGTCTTGTTTAGTTATTTACTTTGTAGTCTATGTTATGTGAACCACATACTTTGTAAACACTTTCTTTCTAATGAAATGGTTGTTGATTACTTTGATTACTATGATGCATATCTTGTGATACTAAACATGACGTCCTCCGCCCCCGAACATTTCCGCTGTTCTGGTTTGGGGGTGTGACAGATTGGTATCCGAACATTGTTTATATGAACTAAGTATGTCAACCGATAAAACATATACAACTATAAATACAATGCGGCCGAAGTGCTCTGGATAATATTATATTTTAAAAATATAACAATACCATATAAAAGTATACATACGTGCTTATACATATATACATAGTAGAACAAGTATCACAAGAAGAACATAACAGAAGTATTTAAAGGTTGAACATTACGGTCAAACCTGGACAGTTAGGTAATCATAGATAGGATCAATATAACCTGATCAACTATATTCATTCGAGATGTGACCGACATGTGTTTGGGAGTGATGTGGTGTTGCAACAGTCTTAAAACTTACCTAACACTATTCAAGGGATTGCTAGATCAGAACATAAGGTTAACATACTATGGGAGTATTTTATGATACTATAACACGACAACAAGTTTAAAACATGTCAAGTTTATTACATTAAAATACTATAGGAGTATTTTAGGCACTATATAAATAACTTATGTGATAATTTAAATGACCCTTACGGATAGGTCTATAATTTTGGAGTATATACTTCCAAGGTTTTATATAATTGAGATTTTATAGACATAGAATTTGTGATCTATGCTTCACTCCCTTTTCCTTGTTTGGTTGTGGTTTTGGAGTAGGATCACTTATTCGAAGGTCTATTTAATCTTAAATTATATACAACTTGTATACATTTTGCAATTATAGGTTGACTCTGTAAGGATCACCCCATAACGTTTCACTTAATCTCATAAATTCTTTAGACACTTCCATTCTCGCACGACAAACCCTGATAGATGTAACCACTTCCTCATAGTAGACAAAAGAAGAGTCAAGGAGGAACTAGAGCAGGTTCATGAGAAGTTTTCGAGGAAGATCAGCAGAAGTAACCAAAACGTCTTATGCGTTACACTAATAAATAATAATCTTGTGTAACTTAGTGAGCGAGTGGAAACACTGCTCACATTATGTGTTAGGATTATTTTCTCTTCATGCAAGGACTTCATGAACTGCAAACCCAAATTATTTAATGGAAATGGTGGAGTCATCACTCTGATGCGATGGTTCGGGAAAACAGATTCGGTCTTCGTAATCTGTTTGTGCCCAGAAGGGAGAAAAGTGAAGTTTGCTGCCTGCACCTTCTCAGACAGAGCCCTAACATGGTGGAATAGCCATGTTAAGTCACTGACCCTACCAGTGGATAACTCAATAGGTTGGGAGAACCTAAAAGAGATGATGTTGGAAGAATACTGCCCGAGGGGCGAAGTTCAAAAGTTGGAACAAGAACTATGGGAGCATACCATGGTCGGTTCGGACATAGTGAGCTACACTTACAGGTTTAGCGACCTGACAACACTATATCCCGGGATGGTTACCCCAGAAAGCAAGAAGATAAAATGATACATCAGGGGTTTATCTGCCTCGATTCAAGGAGATGTGTTGTCTTCTAACCCAACTACGTTCGATAGTGCCAAACGCCTGACTCAGCGGCTCATTGACCATGGAGTCCGCCATGGCGTGGTAGTCCCCGTTCCCGAACCATCATAGGGAGAGGACTGTAAACGAAAGTCGGGGAACAAGAGGAAGAAGAAGCGAGCAACACAGGAAACCCCGCAGGAGCAACAAACGGGTACTATATATGCCGCCACAACACCTACTACTCCAGTACCTGCCAGTCGATATGCTGGAACTCTCCCGAAGTGTGGAAAGTGCAACTATCACCACACCGGAGTATGTCAGGAAATGCAGTGCCTGAACTGCCACAGAAATGGACGCATTGTCTATTTCTGCAGGGCACCGGCTCAACCGATCTCCCAAGTCCTCACCATACTAAGTTCATATGCTTCAAAATTCCATCGCCTTGACCGTCAAATTTACGAAACCCTCGTCATTGGTAACAACATCCCGACCTACACCTCAGTGTTGTCTCTTGTCTTCTGAACCCCGAAGTACTCATGCGAGGAGTACCTTGCCCTCCGAAACCTTAACACCGTATATTCAGCAGACCTTCCCGAACTACCACTCGTCCAGCAGAACGAGTTCAAGCACAGAGGCTAATGACGAATACAACCCACCTATCATTGTTAAGTGTATATGCGAGAGTGGTATATAATTATGATTATGCAGATTTAGTATGTGTGTTTCCACCCTATCTCCTGTTCCTTGTTTGGTTGTGGACCTGGGGCAGAGTCGCACATCCGACCGTCTTACTAATCTTAAAAGTTGCCCAGGCGTACGAGTGGGTATTCTGTCATTCAGAGAAGCACAACCCCAGGAGTACTGCTACGAAAGCTAATTTCGGGACGAAATTTCATCTAACGGGGGGATTATGTGACAACCCGAAAATTTCAAACCGGTAAAGCCAATAAATCCAATAAAATGTTAGACTTTGTTTCTGCTATCTTTTATCATTGTAAAGGGTCTGTTTGAGGGTTCAAAGCCTAGTACACTTAAGGATTGTGTGTAGGGGTGTGTCAGCTAAAGTTCATTGAGTTGCAATCGAGCCGGAAACTCCATCACAAGAAGTTCACAACCCCAAACAGGAGTTTACGGCCGTAAACTCCATGTTGGCCGTGAACCCCTTCCCTTATGTATCAATTTCCTTCATTTTTTCATCATTCTTCACATCTTCAAGGCTGAAACTCATTTCTCTCTCAAGTATCATCAAGAACACTTCGATTTCTCTTCATTTCTGTAAGTGATTCTTCCATTGTTTCATAATATCCTTCTTGACCTTGTGAAACCCTTTGATAACATCCTTGAATTCATCATTTTTCCTTCAAGATCTTCAAGATCTTCATCTTTTCACTAAGAATACCAAGAACACCTACTTGTTCTTGGTGGCCGTGAACTCCCAAAGGCTTCACAATCGTAACTATCCTTCCATATTCTTGTTAACCACTAGAAACTCTTGAAGCCTCATGAAACAAACACCTTATAAGCATGAATAAAGGTCCAAAATGCATCATTTTGGAGTGTTTACGGCTGTAAACATCTCCCTTGGCCGTAAACTCATCTCCCTTGGCCCTAAACTCATGTGTGGCCGTGAACACACCTTCCTTTGGCCGTAAACTCCCTCTAGACAATCACATGTGATTGTGACACTTTCTTACAAGTGTTTCCTAGTCCCTAAGGTTGTTTCCTCGCATGTTAGTTGTGTTAAACACTAATTCCATGCGTATATATGCCATTATATGTCATTTAGGACTCCTTTGTGTCTCGGGAATTCATTCGTGGAACTTCTCATCCTTACACGAATCATCAATTGAATCACCAACATAAGGTGAGTTCATACCCCTATAATCAATCATTTAAATGTTTTAAATGCTTTTAAGGGGGAGGGGGAATACAAGTTGAACACAATGATATTGTGTAAATGTTATTTGTGATAACCAACACGTTAAAGGATTTGTCATGCTTTTATAAGTGATCAAATAATTTCAAAAACTCTTTTAAATTTATGCTACATTTTTGTTTATAAAACTTTGTTTTAAAGTAAAATCATAACACAATAGATAATTGAGTTTTTTCTACGAATCAGGGACAGTACAAAACAAGCATACTAGTAAACTATAATAGCTATAGTTTAGGGGTTCAGAACAGATAATAACTAGAATAGAGAGAACATACTATATACTAGAACAGAGAGAACACACTATACAAATATAAGAACGCTATAACATTAATGTAAGCCACTACTTTCTGGCATGACAATACTGTTGTGTCACGTTTTGTAACCAGAGTCTCCTGGAGGGAGAGGGTGAATTTTTGTATAGATCTATACGAGATTGACCATCCTACACCTTGCTGTTAGCTACAGTGGGACCTGCAGGTATACGGGTGACGAATGTCATACCATTTCGACGTCTTTGATCGTCGTGTTTTACAAGTCAATCAAGTATGGTTATAATCTCATCACATTTTAACCTTAATTAACAAACTGGGTTTTAAGGTAGTTAGTGTTTCAGTAGTTACTTTATACATGATTACTGAATACTTTATTTTCCCATTACATTCATATAGTGATCTTCTCACATAAAAAGTAACGCAAACTATTTTCTAGTAAAGATAGTCTTAAACTTGGGAAAACTTACATTATTACAAAAGACAAATAGAACAGTCGAGTCTTAGTACATTCAGATAGAAGGGGGCCTATAATGCTAACTTTATGATTCCTCGGAGATAAATCAGGGATATATATTAATCGGGTCTGGCAGACAGTAGGATGTGTGCTTTCCGCTTCATTTTCCGTTCCTTGTTTGGTTGTGGGCTTAGAGCAGATTCACCCAGCCTACTATCTATTCGATCTTAGCTATATATATTCCGTATACACTAAGTAATCATAAGGAGTACCAGGTAAGGGTCAGGTCATAGTATACAAATTCAATATACCATTTTCTAGTACAAAAACATACTTTTCAGATAGAACATTTAGTAGGCTAAACTAGAAACTTATCAGTAAAAGGGTTTAATTCATTATATTAAACCAATATAACTTAAAGGACCTTTAGTAGTTAATTTTATAATACCTTAGTTTATACATCAGGGTTATATATAATTAATATCCGATAGGTAATTAGATGTGTGCTTTCCGCCTTACTTCCTGTTCCTTGTTTAGTTGTGGGCTTAGAGCAGATTCACACAATTAACTGTCCGTTCGATATTAGATTATATATAACTAGTATAAACTAAGTGATTATAGAAGGAACTATTGTGGTTACCATTTTACTAAAGGGAATATATGATTTTCTTAAATAATGTTTTCATCAAATAAAGGAACTATTACAGTTAACTCCGTAAGTACCAAATGATTACACCAGGGTTATATACAATGAAGATCTAACAAACAATGGGATGTATGACTTCCGCCTCATTTGTTGTTCCTTGTTTGGTTGTGGGCTTAGGGTAGATTGTCTGTTTGATCTGGGTTGTACATAACTGGTAACCATTTAGTACTTATAGAAGGATTTGTAGAGTCATTTTTACTTTCATTCATCATATCAGAAGATATAGTATTCTCTGGAGGAACTGGCAACTTTTCTAAAAAGAACTACAACTTACTTTCATCACTAAAATACTTATGAACTCAGTAGCTTAAATGTCGTCTATTCTTTCAAAATAACTTGTATTCTTAGGAGATTAGTAGACAGGTACGCGCTATGGGATTCAGAAGATGGAGCATAGTATCTTGATGTCTTGTTTTGTTATTTACTTGAATTTAACCTTTTGTGAACCACATACTTTGTAAACACTTTAATATTAATGTAATGGTTGTTTGTTACTTTGATTACTATGATGCATGTGTTGCGATACTACATATGATGTCCTTCGTCCTCGAACGTTTCCGCCGTTCCGGTTTGGGGGTGCAACAACTTCTGCATGTTTATTTACTTTGTCTCGATAATTGAACGAACGAATGTCGTTGACGACCTCAAAGAAGCTTACTAGATCAAGGTTATGCAGGATGAGCTGAATGAGTTTAAACGTCACCATTTATGGGGTCTTGTTCCCAGGCCTCAAGGAAAAACTATCATTGGCACTCGCTGTGTATTTTGAAACAACATTTATGAAGATTGGATTTTCATAAGAAACAAAACAAGACTTGTGGCTTAAGGTTTTTACCAACTGGAGGGTTAGACTATGATGAATCATTTGCCCATGTTGCTAGAATTGAAGCAGTTCGTTCGTTCCTTTCTTTTGCTTCATTCAAGAACTTCAAAGTCTATCAAATAGATGTTAAGATTGCCTTCTTACATGAAGATCTTGAAGAAGAAGTCTTTCTAAAGCAACCTCCAGGCTTTGAAAGTGAAGAGCTTCCAAATCATGTATATCATCTTGACAAAGCGGTCTATGTTTTAAAGAAAGCACCTAGAGCATGGTATAACACATTGGCAAGCAATCTTCTTACAAATAGATACAAATGGGGAAAGATTGACAACACTTTGTTCATCAAGCATTCAAGATCTCACATCACTCTTGCTCAAGTGCATGTTGATGATATCATTTTTGGATCCATTGCTGAGAAACTATGTTCAAAATTTGTTGAGATCATGGATAAAAACTTTGAGATGAGCATGATGTGTTATTTAGGTTTTTAGGATAAAAAACTAACTGGTGGAATTTTTTGCCAAGCTAAATACATTGCATATATGCTGAAGAAGGTTGGTTTTTCTGATTGCAAGCGAAAAAAGACTCCAATGTCCTCATCCACTACTATTGGCGCTGATCTAGCTAGCGCTGATGTGAATACAATCTATATCAAGGAATGATAGGTTCAAAGCTCCATCTTAGTGCTAGTCATCCTGACATTATGTTTGCTACCATATTGTGTGCTTCTTATCAACCCAGTTCTAAGGAATCTTATCTTTTAAATGTAAAAATAATTTTTCATTATTTAAGACATACACCCAATATTTGGTGATGGTATCCTCGCAATTTTGAGTTCAAGTTGGTGGGATACACTGATTATGATCATGGTGGATGTGGCATTGATCGTAAAAGTACTTCAGGAGGGGCTCAAATGTTTGGAGATACATTGGTGAGTTGGTATAGCAAGAAGCAGACATCAGTGGGTTGCTCTACCGCTGAAGCTGAATATGTCGTTGCTGGAAGGTGTTGTGCTCAGATTCTATGGATTCAAAATCGACTCTTAGATTATGGTATAAACTTCTCAAAGACTCCCATCTACTGTGACAACACCACTTCCTTACAGATGATACAAAGTCCAGTGTAACATTACAAAACCAAGCACATTGATATCCATCATCACTTCGTTAGGGACATTGTTTAAAAAGGAAAAGTGGAGCTATTATATATACCATCCACTGATCAACTGACTGACAATTTCGCTAAGGCATTGGACGAGAAGACTCTAAACAAACTGATTGCGGATCTTGGCATGCTTTCGATGACTTAATCGTTTTCTCACTCTCTTTTACTTGCTTTCTCAAGAACACAAAAAGAAGTGATGCTTTTATTATGTTTTTAGAACTTTACATACTTTGATTAAGCTTTGTTTCTAATATTTACAAGTATTCTAGTTTCTTTCTATTGTCTATCCTTCATGCCTATCTAAGGTTTACTTTCACTTTTTCTTAACAGAAGTTAGAAAGAGATGGATTCATACAAAATATTTTGAATGCTTTCGTTGTTGAGAAGAATATTGGCATCATGTCCTCTTCTTGTTTATAATGCCCTCTTTTTCCTCAACTCACTTTTATGGATGCAAGCAGCAACCATCAATGCAACGAGTCTTGTTTTCATTTACTAACACATAATCCGATAAAACCTCGAATGCTATCGTGTGGATCTTGTTAACACAATGGTTTCATGGATTTAAGCCAGTTAACTCGTTGGTTACAAATACTATTTTCTACTCCTCTCTTGCTCTTGATGGACATGAAGCTTGGAATCTATCTGCAACATCTCATCGATTAATGGCCTCATCATTTTTAGTTTGTAGTAAGTTGTATTGTAATCTATTTGTTGTTTCTTGTGTTTTCTTTTATAGCCAGAGTTCAAGGGTGGATATCTTGAAGAAAGGAAATTAATTAATGAGTATTCATTTCAAAAGTTTTTCTTTGGTCATTCCACTTAAAACATTTTCTGCCTTTATGATTCCTCTGCAAAGGCTAGGTAGAGAATTTATGAAAAAGTTGCAAAAATATCGCTTTTAGATTATTTCATTGTTTGAGTAACTCTTTTGTTTGTATTCTTATATGTCACACCCCAAAACCGGAACGGCGGAATCGTTCGGGGGTGGAGAACGTCGTGTACAGTATCACAACAAAGCATAGTAGTAAACAACCAACAACATCATCCATTGCATTAATAGTATAATTTCATACAAGTGTGTTCTGTGAAGTTTAAAAGACACCAAAAATGTAAATCAAAAATAAGTGATGAGTCTTGAATGAGCTCCATCTTCTCAAAACCTGGCATCGGTACCTGTTTACTGATGACCTGAGAATACAATTTATTTTGAAAGAGTTTATCAGCTTTAAAGCTGGTGAGTTCATAAGCATTTTAGTGTCATTGTTTGTATGAAAATGTTTGTATGCACTTGATGTATAAGTCTGTAAATGTTTGTAAATGTTTGTAAATATTCGTAAATGTTTGTATCTCCTAGAAAATCCTATATTTTCTACTAAACGTGGCCTTCTACCAAGGCATCAAATGAAATGTAGGTTTGTTTCTTGTAAGAGTGTATGTTTTCCCCAGTGTGACTATCATTAACCAAACATATAGTTTTACATTACCTTTTATGTGAAAATATCACAATGTCAATGCAATGGGGAAATAATAAAGTACTGTAGTGTTGTATTATAGTAACTACTGCTGTACTTTCTACCTTAATTCGACCGTTAATTAAGATTAAATGTGAAATTGTTGCACCATACTATCGACTAATAACACAACGATGAAAGACGTCGGAAGAAATGACATTTGGCACTCGTAGACTTGCAAGTCCCAATATAGCGAACAGCAAGGTGTAGGATAGTCAATCCAATATAAATCTATACACAAATTCACGCTCTCCCTCTAGGAGATTATGGCTACAAATCGAGCCATGACAGGTGATGTCATGCCCCGAACGATGGTTCACATTTATGTTATTGTATACTTCTATATGTCATGTATGTACTAGCTGTATTGTATGTTCTCTCTGTCTAGTATGTATGTATGTTCTCTTAGTTTCTCATAATAGTATGTTCTCTTGTATAATGTATAGTATGTACTAGCTGTATTGTATGTTCTCTCTGTCTAGTATGTATGTATGTTCTCTTAGTTTCTCATAATAGTATGTTCTCTTAGTTTCTCATAATAGTATGTATTGACTCATGTATGAACTGACTTTTTGTATGTTTCATTGTTCTAGTAATAGTATTAGTAACTTCCTAAACTATACTTATTATAAGTAATGTTGTTTGTATGAATGAACATGTTTGAATATCCTTGCTACCCAAAGGTATTGAACTGAATGAAGGAACTTTTATATCTATATACATATACATAATATATAACTAAGATTCAAGCGACCTTCGGACAAACAACCGATACCTTAAGTCCACAACCAAACAAGGAACAGGAAGTAAGGTGAGCTATCAGTCCTAAGTCCTTTTAATCCAACTTATATAACTATATCTATATAGATACACTTTTGACAAAATATAAGTTTAAAAGAGTTTAAAAGTATTTAGCATGTAAAAGGGTTTGTAAAACGATTTGAAGTAGTTTGTTTGATAACACAGTTTGAAAAATAAGAAATCCACTTGTTCGGTAGTTATTAATCACATGTGATTGATATAATAACTATAATAGTTCAACTTGTATTCCCCCCCCCCCCCCCCATAAAAGCATTTAAAATCATTTAAAAGGTTGATTTAAGGGGTATGAACTCACCTGTAGTGAGTGCTTTGGATGAACGGATGGTATAGGATGCTAAGTGTCAAGTGAAGACTTGAGCACACACACAGATCCTATTTAACATATAATGACACATATATGTATCTAATTAGTCAGTTAACAACTAATTAAGCAAGTAAAGACACCATAGGACATGGAAAACACTTTAATTCAAGTGCTAGAAGTACCAAAGGGTTGCATCTAAGGGTAGTATGGCCTCTCAGTAGAGTTTATGGCCAACATGGAGGCATCACATGAGTTTACAGCCCATGGGTAATTTCGCCATGAGTTTACGGTCGTAAACTCATGGTATTTTGTACCAAGTTCTGTTATAAGGTCTTATAAGTCATAATGAAGTGTTCTATGATAAAGTCTAAGCCTCACCTTTTAGGGTTTACGGCCCAAGGTGATTGCCTTGGCCGTAAACACCATGTGTTCTTGATTATTTTGTTCTATACTCTTCTTGGAATTATTCTAGACTTGGTTCCAAGGCTTTGGAAGGGATTAGGGCTCGTTTGCAGCCTTAATTAGGGTTTACGGCCAAAGGAGATTGCCTTGGCCGTAAACACCTTTTGATATTGTTTTCTTGATGTTTTCTAAGTGTAAACTAAGTGATTCAAGCATATAACAAGCTAAGGCAAGAGTACTTACAATATAGAAGCTTGTAAGGGTGATTAAGGTCCAAAAACACTAGTGTGTGTTCTTGGTGTTCTTGGTGAAATGAAGAACACTTGAAGGTCTATCAAAATGGAGAGATTTCATGGATGAAATCATGTACAATCACTAGATATTGAAGGATATCAACTAATCAAGGAAAGAAACACTTACAAAGTTGAAGATCTTAGTGACAAATTGGATGATACTTGAGAGAGAATGACTTCTAGGCTTGAAAATGGTAAAAATGACTAAGTGTCATATTTATACCTTAGAGTTTACGGCCGTAAACTCCATTTTATGGCCGTAAACTCCAAACTCTTGGAGTTTTGAGACTTAGATGTTGCACATTGAACTCTAGAGTATACTTCCTATATTTACCTCTTGAAGGTACTAGGCTTTAGAACACTCAAACAGGCTCTAAACAGTGCTAAAAGTTAGCAGAAATAAGTATGACTTAGATTGAAGTGAATTGTTGTACAAGATAGAAATTTCGAGTTGTCACATCATCCCCCCGTTAGAGGGAATTTCGTCCCGAAATTTGAGTTTAAGCAAATAACTTAGTAAAAAGATGAGGATATTTCAGTTTCATTTGATCCTCGCGCTCCCAAGTGAATTCAGGTCCTCGCTTGGCGTTCCAGCGAACCTTCACTATCGGGATACGAATTTGCTTCGTTTGCTTGACCTCTCGGTCCATGATCTCTACAGGTTCTTCCACGAAGTTGAGGCTCTCGTTGATCTCTATCTCTTCGAGTGGGATTACAAGAGTGTCGTCGGACAGACACTTTTTCAAGTTTGAGACATGGAAAGTAGAATGTACGTTACTGAGTTCGCGAGGTAAGTTAAGTTTGTAAGCTACAGGGCCGATTCTAGCGAGAATCTCGAATGGCCCTATGTATCTTGGGTTTAGCTTTCCACGCTTTCCAATAGAACACGGTCGCCCACCTGGAGTTCCAACGGTTTCCTTTGTTTATCTGCGTAGCTTTTCTATCGGTCTCTAGAGGCTTTCAATCGTTCACGAATCTGAACGATCTTCTCTGTCGTTTCCCGAATGATCTCCGGACCGGTGAGAGTGCTGTCAGGAACTCGCCCTTTAGCTAACTGGGTGTCACCCACCTCAGCCCAGCACATAGGGGATCTGCACTTTCGGCCATAGAGGGCTTCAAATGGAGCAACCTTTATGCTCGTGTGATAACTATTGTTGTAGGAAAACGCGACAAGGGGTGAATGAGTATCCCATGCCTTCCCAAAGTCGATCACACAGGCTCGCAACATATCTTGCATGGTTTGGATAGTCCTCTCACTTTGTCCGTCGGTCTGTGGATGGTAGGCTGTACTCATGTCCAGCCTAGTTCCTAGGGAACTTTGTAGCGACTGCCAGAACCTCGAAGTGAATCTACTATCTCTATCAGGGATAATGGATATGGGAATACCATGCACTCGTACGATCTCCCTTATGTAAGTTCTTGTTAGCTTCTCCATCTTGTCCGTTTCTTTGATAGGCAGGAAGTGTGCGGACTCGGTCAACCTGTCTACGATCACCCAAATGGTATCGAGACCACCCGTTGTCTTGGGCAACTTGGTTATGAAGTCCATCGTGATCCGCTCCAACTTCCATTCCGGTATCTCCGACTGTTGTAGCAAACCTGAGGGTTTCTGGTATTCGACCTTAACCTTGGCGCAAGTAAGGCATTTACTTACGAAGGTAGCAATCTATGCTTTCATGTTAGGCCACCAGTATTGCTTTTTAAGATCCAGATACATCTTATCTAAACCTGGGTGGACGGAATATCGAGTGTTGTGAGCTTCGGTCATGATCAAGTCTCTGAAACCACCGTGTTTCGGTATCCAGATTCGATCCATGAGATATAAGGCTCCGCTACCCTTGACTTCCAAATTATTATTCATCCCTCTTAGGGATTCACCCGCCACATTTTCAGGTTTCAAGGATTCGAGCTGAGCTTCCTTTATTTGTGTGGAGAAGTGTGAGTGGATAGTCATAGTCAAAGATTTGACTCTACGACCAGAGTATTGTTTCCAACTTAGGGCGTCAGCTACCACGTTGGCCTTGCCGGGATGATAACGAATTTCGCATTCATAATCACTGAGTAGCTCGACCCACCATCGTTGTCTCATGTTGAGTTCCTTCTGGTCGAATATATGTTGTAGGCTTTTGTGGTCTGTAAAGATAGTGCTTTTTGTACCATACAGGTAGTGTCTCCAGATCTTCAGAGCAAACACTACTTCTTCCAACTCAAGATCGTGAGTGGTGTAGTTGAACTCGTGTGTCTTCAGCTGTCTCGAGGCATAGGCGATGACCTTACCTCGCTGCATCAAAACACATCCGAGCCCTAGATTTGACGCATCGCAATAGACCATGAAGTCTTCTATCCCTTCGGGGAGGGATAGTATTGGTGTGGTGCATAAGGTTCACTTTAGCGTTTGGAACGCTTTCTCCTGCTTCTCTTCCCAGTCAAAAGCCACGCCGTTCTGGGTCAAAGTCGTAAGAGGTTTTGCAATCCGTGAGAAGTTCTGAATGAACCTGCGATAGTAGCCAGCGAGGCCTAGAAATTGATGAATTTCCGTAGGCGTCTTCGGTGCTGACCAGTTCTCAATGGCTTTGATTTTTGAAGGGTCCACGTGTATTCCTTCTTCGATAACCACGTGTCCTAAGAATTCGACCCTGCGGATCCAAAATTCGCGTTTCGAGAACTTCGCATAGAGCTTCTCCGATCGTAGTGTTTCCAATCGATAAAGACGATGACTAACTGATCCAAGTAGGGACGACACACCCTATTCATCAAATCCATGAATACTGCGGGCGCATTGGTCAATCCGAACGGCATCACTACAAACTCGTAGTGTCCATAACGAGTTCGGAAGGCTGTCTTCGGAACATCCTCCCCTAACACCCGTAACTGGTGATACCCGGATCTTAGATCGGTTTTCGAAAAGAAGTTCGCCCCTTGAAGTTGGTCAAACAAATCGTCTATATGAGGCAAAGGGTAACGATTCTTAATGGTAAGCTTGTTGAGCTCCATGTAGTTGATGCACATACGAAACGATCCGTCTTTCTTCTTGACGAACAAAACCGGAGCTCCCCAGGGTGAGAAGCTTAGTCTTATAATGCCCTTGCTGAGCAGTTCGTTAAGTTGACCGGACAGTTCTTGCATCTCTGCAGGTGCTAGACGATAGGGCAATTTGGCTACTGGGGTAGCCCCTGGAACTAAGTCGATTCTGAACTCGACTTGACGTTGTGGGGGTAATCCTGGGAGTTCTTCTGGAAAGATGTCGGGAAAATCGCGTACTACTGGAATGTTCTTAATGTATTTTGTTTCTTGGCTCACATCGACAACATCAGCAAGGAATGCGCGGCATTCCTTTCGCAAGAATTTCTAGGCTTGAATACTCGAGATGAGGCGAAGGTTAGTGTCGGGTTCGTCGCCGTAGATTACTAGAGTTTTGCTAGACGGCATATTAAGGCGAACAACCTTTTCATAACACATGATGTCGGCACGATGCAGACTCAACCAATCTATGCCGATAATGACGTCGAAACTTTTAATTGAGACCGGCATGAGGTCGATTGAAAATGAATGGCTATCTAGACTTAGATTACAACCTATGTATATGCAGCTAGTACTCTCTGTCTTTCCATTAGCCATTTCTACTGTGAACGGTTCCTTAATTGCTCGTGATTTTTGCTTAAGTAAGTGAGCAAATTTTTGGTTCACGAAACTCGTCTCCGCTCCACTATCAAACAAAATGCATGCATAAGAGTTATCGAGGAGAAACATACCAGTGAGCACTGTGGGGTCGGCAACTGCTTCCTCGTGGCCTATAGCCAGAACTCTTCCCACTCCGCTAGCATTCCCTGCCTTCGGGCAGTTCCTTTTGTAGTGGCCCACTTCGCCACAACCGTAGCAAGCTTGGCCCACTCCAGCGTCGGGGACTTGGTTGATTGGCCTTGCCGGAGCTTTGCAGAAACGGGTAGTGTGCCCCTTCCTGTTGCAGTTTGAACACTGCATTTCCCGGCTGGCTCCAGTGTGGTGGAAGTTGCATTTGTTGCACTTGGGCAAACTTCCAGCGTACTGCTTTACCGGAGCAGCAGCGGCAGGCGCTATCGCAACATGAACTTCCACGACCTGCTGCTTTTTGGCAGCCTTCTTCTTCTTCTTGTCATCCCAGAATTTCCGCTTGTTATCAGTGGCTTTGGAGATTTTTGAGATGGCTAGGGTTGTTGTTGCTGATGGGGTACGGACCCCATGGTCAATGTGTCGTTGTGCCAACCTCTTAGCACTATCGAATGTAGTGGGGTTTGATGCTAAAACATTCCCCTGAAATGGAGGCAACAGCCCCCAGATGTACCTCTCTATTTTCTTTCCCTCCGTGTGAACCATCTTGGGACACAGGGCCACCAGCTCGCTGAACCTGGCGGTATAGGAAACTATGTCGGAGCCCTTCATGGTTAGGCTCCATAGTTCCTGTTCCAATTTCTGGATTTCGCCCCTCGGGCAGTATTCTTCAATCATGAGCTCTCTAAGAGCTTCCCAGCCTATAGCATTTGCCACCACTAGAGATAGTGACTTGACATGGCTATTCCACCATGTCAGGGCTTTTTCCTCGAAGGTGCAAGCAGCGAATTTGACCTTGCTCCCTTCTGGACAGGAGCATATTTCGAAAACCGATTCGGTCTTCTCAAACCATTGCGAGAGGGCAATGACTCCGCCAGTCCCTTTAAAGGACTTTGGCTTGCAGTTGGTGAAGTCGTTGTAGGAGCACTCTCTCGAGCGCACGGGGGCTTCACCGTGAGTAGAATGAACAGGTGTTCCACCTCTGGTGGCACTTGAAGAATGATATTGAGCCATGGCTGTTGCCACAGCCGCAGCTACTGCAGCATTTATAGCTGTCGTATCAATTTGAGGAGTAGGTGGTGTTGCAGTTACCGGAGGATTGTGTCTCGTTGATCGGCGCGGAGGCATCTTTTAACTAAAAGTTTACAAAGATGACGATATTGGTAAGAATAGAGAAATTGATGAGCGTGACTCATGGGCTAACTCTCCGTAGCCCAACAACACAATTGAATAGTATGATTGAATGTAGATCTAGTACTAAAAGATGAGAGCAGTTGGATATTAAATTCTATGAGATTAGATATATGTCAATTATACTGGTATTACAGATGTAACAATTTCGGGAAAAGTGACCTAGAAGTAGGTCTTACATCAAACCAAGATGGTAAAATTTTGACAGAACTAAGACCAAATCATGACTTAACAGATCTAAGGTCTTCACAAAGCTAGGAAATTAAACTAGAGTCTTTACATAAACTAAGTTACATCCAAAAGAGAAAGTTGAGTAGGCTCTATCTATGACGAGAGCCACTAGAGTGAGTTCTGGATTCTGACAGACGACGCTCCATGTCTCTCATGCGCCTTTCAGATATTGCCTGACGAGCTCGAAGTTCCCTGACTTCAGCTTGGGTTTCAGTAAGTTCTCTCCGCAGGGCTGCATTCTGATTCTGGGTTCTTTCATCAGCAGACTCCAGCTGACGAATACGGACTGTGTTAATGCCATAGTTGGCGTCAATTTTCACGACTCGGTCGATGGCTGCTCGACCTTGCTCGGTGCTCCAAGCAATCCTACGTACCATGATGGGCATGACTCAGTCAGCTGAACCTCCCTCTCTTAGATTGTAGAAGCTTCAGTCCCCATTGTAGGGTAAGGGCTGACCCTACTCATCACTCCATCGGTTCAAGTTTGTCGCCCACAAGGGTGTGGGACCTTGAAATGCTGGTCGGGGGTTGAGATTTGGGACTTAAACCCCTTGAGGTAGATTGTTGACTTCTGGCTCGGAGTCAGAACTATCCGAAAAGCCTTCAGCGTGGTGATCGTCCAAAGGGATTGGATGATCATCTTCTGGCTCTTCTCCAAGCCATCCAGAATTGCCTTCGTTTGGGAAGTATGGATCTCCTAGGAGATGGAATCCAACCATGATATCTACGCGAGAAAAGGGGTATAAGAAATAACTAAATAGACGTACTAATTAGATAATTATAAGATGATCTTTATCAGTTACTTCAATACTTTTTTAGTGCATACCAGTTATATGTAATGAAAACAGGATAGACCTTCGAATAAGTGACCCTAACTCGAAACCCACAACCAAACAAGGAACAGGAAGTAAAGCAAAGATTACAGATTCTAAGTCTATGACATCCTAGTTACATATAACCTTAGCGTATCCACTTAGAAACTATTGACCTACTGATAAAGACCTTTTTAGTTCGCACATAAGTAATTTATAGCAACACAAAATACTCCTATAGTATTTTAAGTTTATGTTATGTTCTGATGTTTTCTTTGTAGTAGTATTGGTAAGTTTTTAGACTTGTTTCCACATCACAACCATTCTCGGGCATATGCTAATCACTTCTCGGACCAACATAGTTGATCAGGGAATGTCATTCCCAAAACTGATCATACATCCCCGAGTCTAATTGTGATGTTCAAAAATCGTAATACTTTTGTTTTGTCCTAGTGACACTGATTTTAGTATGAATGCAGGTATGTATACTTAGTTAAATATTTTATTATTTAAAAGTATAAACTCTTGGTCAGAGTATTTTAATCCCGTTGTGTTTATAGTTTGTATATCTGTGATGGGTTGATATACTCGATTCATTATAAACAATGCTCTGATACCAATCTGTCACACCCCAAAACCGGAACGGCGGAATCGTTTGGGGGTGGAGGACGTCATGTACAGTATCACAACAAAGCATAGTAGTAAACAACCAACAACATCATCCATTGCATTAATAATATAATTTCATACAAGTGTGTTCTGTGAAGTTTAAAAGACACCAAAAATGTAAATCAAAAATAAGAGATGAATCTTGAACGAGCTCCATCTTCTCAAAACGTGGCATCGGTACATGTTTACTGATGACCTGAGAATACAAGTTATTTTGAAAGAGTTTGTCAGCTTTAAATCTAGTGAGTTCATAAGCATTTTAGTGTCATTGTTTGTATGAAAATGTTTGTATGTACTTGATGTATAAGTTTGTAAATGTTTGTAAATGTTCGTAAATGTTTATATCTCCTAGAAAATCCTATATTTTCTACTAAACGTAGCCTTCTACCAAGGCATCAAATGAAATGTAGGTTTGTTTCTTGTAAGAGTGTATGTTTTCCCAAGTGTGACTATCATTAACCAAAAATATAGATTTACATTACCTTTTATGTGAAAATATCACAATGTGAATGCAATGGGGAAATAATAAAGTATTGTAGTGTTGTATTATTGTAACTACTGCTGTACTTTCTACCTTAATCCGGCTGTTAATTAAGATTAAATGTGAAATGGTTGCACCATACTATCGACTAATAACACGATGATGAAAGACGTCGGAAGAAATGACATTTGGCACCCGTAGACTTGCAAGTCCCACTGTGGCGAACAGCAAGGTGTAGGATAGTCAATCCAGTATAAGTCTATACACAAATTCACTCTCTTGCTCTAGGAGATTCTGGCTACAAATCGAGCCATGACAGGTGATGCCATGCCCCGAACGATGGTTCACATTTATGTTATTGTATACTTCTATATGTAATGTATGTACTAGCTGTATTGTATGTTCTCTCTGTCTAGTATGTACGTATGTTCTCTTAGTTTCTCATAATAGCATGTTCTCTTGTATAATGTATAGTATGTATTAGCTGTATTGTATGTTCTCGCTGTCTTGTATGTATGTATGTTCTCTTAGTTTCTCATAATAGTATGTTCTCTTAGTTTCTCATAATAGTATGTATTGACTCATGTATGAACTGACTCTTTGTATGTTTCATTGTTCTAGTAATAGTATTAGTAACTTCCTAAACTATACTTATTATAGTTTACTAGTAATGTTTTTTGTATGAATGAACATGTTTGAATACCCTTGCTACCCAAAGGTATTGAACTGAATGAAGGAACTTTTATATCTATATACATATACATAATATAAAACTAAGATTCAAACGACCTTCGGACAAACAACCGATACCCTAAGTCCACAACCAAACAAGGAACAGGAAGCGAGGTGAGCTATCAGTCCTAAGTCCTTTCAATCCTACTTATATAACTATATCTATATAGATACACTTTTGACAAAATATAAGTTTAAAAGAGTTTAATAAAAGTATTTAGCATGTAAAAGGGTTTGTAAAACTATTTGATGTATTTTGTTTGATAACACAGTTTGAAAAGTAAGAAATCTACTTGTTTGGTAGTTATTAATCACATGTGATTGATATAATAACTATAATAGTTCTACATGTATTCCCCCCCCCCCCATAAAAGCATTTAAAATCATTTAAAAGATTGATTTAAGGGGTATGAACTCACCTGTAGTGGGCGGTTTGGATGAACGGATGGTATAGGATGCTAAGTGTCAAGTGAAGACTTGAGCACACACACGGATTGCATCTAAGGAGTATGGCCTCTAATTAGAGTTTATGGCCTCTCATTAGAGTTTATGGCCAACATGGAGGCATCACATGAGTTTACGGCCTCTCATTAGAGTTTATGGCCAACATGGAGGCATCTAAGGGGAGTATGGCCTCTCATTAGATTTTATGGCCAACATGGAGGCATCACATGAGTTTACGGACCAGGGTTAATTTCCCCATGAGTTTACGGCCGTAAACTCATGGTATTTTGTACCAAGTTGTGTTATAAGGTCTTAAAAGTCATAATGAAGTGTTCTATGATCAAGTCTAAGCCTTAAGAAGGAATAGTGGCACAAATGCACCACTTTTTAGGGTTTACGGCCCAAGGTGATTTCCTTCGACGTAAACACCATGTGTTTTTTATTATTTTGCTGTTTAAGGTCCTATACTCTTCTTGGAAGTATTCTAGGCTTGGTTCCAAGAACACTAGTGTGTAAGGGTGTTTAAGGTCCAAAAATACTAGTGTGTGTTCTTGGTGTTCTTGGTGAAATGAAGAACACTTGTAGATCTATCAAAATGGAGAGATTTCATGGATGAAATCATGTACAATCACTAGATATTGAAGGATATCAACTAATCAAGGAAATAAACACTTACAAAGTTGAAGATCTTAGTGAAAAACCGGATGATACTTGAGATAGAATGACTTCCAGGCTTGAAAATGGTAAAAATGACTAAAAATGACTAAGTGTCATATTTATACCTTAGAGTTTACGGCCTTCAACTCCATTTTATGGCCGTAAACTCCAAACTCTTGGAGTTTTGAGACTTAAATGTTGCACATTGAACTCTAGTGTATACTTCCTATATTTACCTCTTGAAGGTACTAGGCTTTAGAACACTCAAACATGCTCTAAACAGTGCTAAAAGTAAGCAGAAATAAGTCTGACTTAGATTGAAGTGAATTGTTGTACAAGATAGAAATTTCGAGTTGTCACATTATATTATTTATTATTTTGTTTTGTACCATTTTATAGAATTTGGCGGTGGCAGTTCCTAAGCCAAGTATGTAACTATTAACAATTTATTGTCCCTAGAAGCATGCTGTTGCATGTGCCTAAATCTCTCTAAGTATCTCGTCACCAAGACCATCTGTTGAACTAACATTGAGTTACCCCCTCGTGCTGATTGTCTAGCATCGTCTAAACTTTCTAAGTGATATTGCCTGGTCCAAATAAAAAAATTATAGAAAGGGCTTGGGTGTTTATTTTTAGTTAATTGTCTTACCTGCCTCTTGTCCCTAGAAGCATGCTTGTTGTATGCATAAAGTCTCACGTTCTGCTTAAACATGGAGCATAACCCAGTGGATTATGTTGGATTGAATAGTCATCAAGGTAAGAGATACTTGTCTGGTCCTTAAATGACAAAGGGTTATTTATGTTCTTGACCTCCTAGCACGAGGTATAAAATGATACCATTGAATGGGTTGACAGTGAACTTCAAAGTTCTAGACTGCAACTCAAATATATGATACGAATGTTGAATCACTTCTTGTTGATGAGCTGACATTGTTTATGATTCACACTAATTTCACCTCAACATTACTAAAACACTCTATTCCCTCCTTATCTTCTTCATAAAACGCTTTATGATTTAGTGTAATGTACCATATGCTGATGAGATCTTGAAAAATATATGCCGATGGTTAAGCTAAAATACCACAAATTATCACATGCATCATTCCAATCTTGCCATTTTTTCTTCTAATAAAAGTGATTAATGGGTTACAAGTTGCAACTTTGATACACAAATCGCTTCTTCCAGTCCCATATTTGTTGTTGATGTCAAAAAAGGGGAGTGACTTCCTAAATGTGAGAAACTACTAAGTGTTATTGATCTGAAGAAAAGAAAAATCGAAGGGGGAACCAAACTGCCAAACTGATAGCTAATATCAACATTCTATCAACTTATCATCTATGTGTCCGCTGCAACTCATAAATGCTGCTTCTAGTACTGATAATCAAATTTGGAAAGAGTCATACACTTTATTAAGAGGAGTATGAGATGAATAATTTTGAATATTAGTTTTGATATCAATAGATAGGGGAGACTGTAAGGTCGCACCTTATGATCTGAGGAGGCAAACATTCTATATGCTTACTGCCAGCACTAACGCCAACATCAACACCAACGTCAGCGCCTCAAGCCATATCAGCGTCAGCGTGTGGATAGTAATCTAATGTAATATTTTTATATTAGATAATTATACAGATATGTATAGAATATATAGCAAATTCGATATCTTTGTGAATGTAATCGTCTTGGTGACCGTCTTTGTGCCAACCCATTTTCTTGGTGAAAACAAACCCTTTCTTGGTAAAAGACAACTTTGTGAATATCTCGTATTCTTTACTTTTTTGTTCTTTATTTGTTTAGTTAATTTGTTTGTTCTTTGTTTATTTTACTTGAATTGTATCTCATCGATACCAACCTTCATCATTCAAGAAAGCTTGTTTCTCCTTTTGTTGAGCACGAGTGAGAACTCTAAAAAATGTTTCACTAATGACTTCTGTTCTAGGATCATCTTTTTTCTATTTGATTAGAGGCGAATAATTAGGATCATACTAAGGTATTACTTCAGAAGAATACTTCTTCGGTTTCGGAATAATCACCACAATCTCCATTTAACAAACTCTCATTTTGAACATTTTCATTATTTGCATGACCCTCCACTTAAATTTGAGCATTTCTTGAAATCTCCCCCTGAAATTGGGTATCCAAATCGAAATTACTTGAATAATTGGCTCAACAATATTTGGAATAGAAGAATTTTCAATATTCTCCCACTCTAAAAGAGCAATCTACGAATTAACATTTTCTTCTTCAATATGGGTTTCAACATTTTTAACAGCTTCATCAACAATCTCTAACTATTGATCATGAATATTTATAGTAGCCTTGGCTTCTGTTCTATAATTATGATCTGCATCATCAAAGAAATAATGGACGTCATAATCCAATGTTAAAATCGGAGATGTATTTTAACATTTAGATGGAAAAATTTCTGCACATTAGGAAACTTCTTTTTAGACGATTTAATGGACTTGTCATCAAAAGTGATATAATAACTTTCTTCAATTTGTTCAGTTTTCTTGTTTAGAACTCGATACGCCTTTCAATTTAATGAGTATCCAAGAAAGTTACATCAAGCAAATGTGGGACTTACAGAAAGATTGTTTCATTAGCCATGACATCAAACTTATTGAGATGCTCCTTGAGATGTAGGTAAAACACCTAGAACCAAACACATGTAAAAAATTTACATTATGTTTACGATCGTTTATTAATGTAAGATTTCTTTTATGAAAAAAACTGTTTTTGAAATAGGATTAGTGCAAAAATAAAGAGGTAGATCTGCGAAAGATAGCATCATCCTCATAACTTCACGTAATGATCAATTTTACCTTTCAATAACACCATTTTCTTGTGGTGTGTATGGAAATGAGAAATAATGACTAATGTATTTGTTTGTCAAAAATTCCTAAAATACATGATTCTTAAATCCAGTTTCGTTGTAACTACAAATCTCCCATACGTGTTTTCGTAGTTGTAGCTCTATTTGCTTTACAAAATCTATCATTTTTGAAGTAGTTTCGGAATTCTGCTTAAGAAAGAACCCCCAAGTAAATCGAGAAAAATCATCGAAAATAGAAAGTATATACTTACTACCACCAATACTCTCGATCAAAGATGGACCACACAAATAAATGTGTAGTAGTTCAAGAGTTTTAACTATCTTGTTATTCATGATAGAAGACTGAATCTTTCCACTTTGCTTTCCCAATTCACATGCATAACACAAATGATCTTATTCATACTTAAGAAGCGAAATATCTCACTTTAGATCAACCAAAACTAGTTTCTTGATATATGAGAAGTTAATATGTGAAAGTATCCTATTCCAAAACCAATTCTCATTCGAGATAACATTCACAAGTAAACAAACATATGGCTTTCCTTCAATGGGCTTCATTAACAAATGATATATTTCTCCTTTTCTCCTTTATTTCAAAATTACTTTCTCTGATTCCTTATGAGTTATTTTTGAACCTTCCTCATCAAATGACACTTTAAATATAGTACCTACAACCACTAAGAAACACTTCTTAAATTATGAGATAAGGCTTTAACATATTCTGCCTTATGAATCATTAATTCTCCATTGGTGTGACAACCCGACATTTCTATTCTATACAACCATTCACTTCAATAGAAGACATAACAGTTTCTGCTAACTTTTGAGCTGTGTAGAGTCAGTTTGAGTGTCCTAAAGACTAGTACTTCAGGAGATAACAGGAGAGAGGATGCCCTAGGGTTTATTGTGTAGCAATAATGTCCCAACACTCCAAGATTTTGGAGTTTACGGCCGAAACAATGTGGTTACGGCCGTAAACCCCAAGGGTATAAATATGACACTTAGCAATTTTAATCACTTTTTCACTTTTCAAGAACTAGAACTCATTTCTCTCTCAAGTATCATCCGAATTTTCTTCAAGATCTTCAAGAAAGTAAGTGTTTCTTTCCTTGTTTAGTCGATATCTTACTTATGTTGAATCATAAAAGTGACCCTCTTGAACTCAGCTACCGCAACCATCTTTCTACCACAACGGTTCAGCACCCGGAGTCAATCTTGTTCATCAACAACCGTATCAGCAACCGGATTCAGCTACCGCAGTTAACTTAGCTAGATTACTTTATTTGTCTTTTATGTAATACACTCTATTATCCAGTATCCCTTGCACGGCTGCTTATAGAGTTGTAATCTAGTGTAGTTCCTAAGTCTCTATAAATAGACGTACTCTCTTTGTATTCAAAAACATAGGAAGAACCGATAACTTATGAATTCTACCTGAATACACATTCTGAAGTTATCTCTCTATCTTTCTTCACTCATCTCTTCTCACTTAAATCTTATCATAATTCTGCTGATCATAATCCCTCTTCGGAGCAAGTCTTTAAGACTTAATCACTAAGCTTGATCTTCCTTATTAACTTGGAGTGAATGCATTCCTTGTTATGAATCAGCTTAAGTGTCTTCTTGATATAACAATTGCTGTCATTTCTATTCTGTTACATTTCCGCAACTAACTCTCTAACTATCTAACTATATTATTGTTGAGCTTTTAGATCCTTTGAGATTAACTATTCCGCATTATACTTGTTCTAACTTTTGTTCAAGTGTGTCTCGAAGTTTTTCTCTCAACAATTGGTATCAGAGCCAAAGTGGTTGCTTTTTGAAAACGGAACTCTGATTTTTCAAAGAGCCTTCTATACCACTAAAACTCATTTCTTCAAAACAAAAAAAAAACAATTTCAAATGGCACAATCATTATCTGTAAATGTTTCCAACAGTGTCGGTGGTTCTAACCGTGCCCCAATACTAGTCGCAAATGAGTATCATCACTTGTCACAAAGAATGGAAAGGTACTTGAGAAGACTGGGTAGAGATGTATGGCGATCCGTAGAAGAAGGACCACATGTTCCAGTCCTTACACCAGTCCAAACTGACGGCGCTGCAACCAGGCTAGGAGGAGGTCAACCAGCCATGAGCCGTCCCACCAAGGATGATCTCGATAAAATGGAAAATGATGTTGTTGCTTTTTATGAAATCTCCTGCAGAGTTGCTCCTGACAACTTCGATATTATCATAAATTGCAAATCAGCGAAAGAGATCTGGGATGTTCTCAAAAACCTGTACGAAGGCTCAGAACAAGCACAAGATAAGAAGCTTACTACCGCACTCAACGAGTTCAACAACTTTAAAGCTCACACTGGAGAAAGTTTGGAAGACTCCTTCAAAAGGTTCAACCTGATAGTCACCAAGTTATCCAATGCGGGCACCATCCGCAGTAACCATGAAATCAATCTTCAGTTTCTTAATGGTTTGGGCAGACATTGGTCTACGGCCAAGATGATAGTCCAAGGCGATAGAAAGATTCACTCCCTGTCATTTTACAAGCTCTATGGAGAGCTGAAAGCTCAAGAATCCACCGTACTCAAAGACTATGCTGACTTCGGAGGACCACTTGCTCTCATAGCACAAGCTCCACCGCAGTCACCTTACCCTTCCTCGTATGACACTCTACCGCAGTCATACGAAGCGGATTTTGAATATGATGATGAAGAAGATTTTCAGAAGGCTATTGCTCTGCTTAGCCAACAGTTCAACCGTCTACCACCTCCTTCCTTCCGCAAGAATCAGCAGTTCAATAAACCTCCATTCAACCGTAACTTCGGTTCTCAGAATAACCACTCTCGATTTCCCAAAAGTTCTCCTCCACCACCGCAATCTCAGAATATTCAATCAAAGGAGGTACCGCAATCTCCTCAAATCGCTGACTCTGGTACTCCTTCAGAAGACAAGACTGATGTTGTAATTTGTCACAAATGCAACAAAGAGAATCACTTTGCACGAGATTGTAAGGCCAACGTAGTAAAAGACAGAGCATTCTACCTTAGAATGGCTCAAGAGTTGGAAGACAAAGAAAATGCTGAAAAGGCAAGGGTATACGTGGCCCATGTCAAAAGAGACCATCAAGTCTAGTTATCCGGAGACGAAGATGAGGCCATCAGCAGTGTCAAAAGAAAAGGGAAAATCTGCATGCTGGCCACTGCGGATGATGATGGGTCTACAATGTTGAACAAGAACTACTGCTACATGGCAAAGGATGGAACACTAAGCATCGTCGAACAGGTAAAACTCATGATCCAAACTCTAAACTATAGCATGCATGACTGTCAGCCTTACATAGATGATCTTAATGACACCTGTGCTGCCGTCCTTACAGACTATAATAAAGCCTTAGATGAGAAGAACATTGCGTCCCAAGAGATGTTCCACGTGAGAGGACAACTGGATAACAAAAGACTTAAGATGGCTATGTTAGAGAAGGACCTAGAGTTAGAAAAGGATGCAAGAATGTTAAGTGAAACCCAATTAGAGATAGCGTTGAACCAGAGAGATTTAGCTCAGAGAGAAATTGTACGCTTAAATCTCTTAATTGAAAAATTGTTTAATGAAAGTGAAGCTATTGAAAATTTGGTAAAGAATGGAACCGTGGACAATACATACAATTGGGGTTGGTCAAATGGATATCCTACCTCAATGGATTCCTCACCCCGGTTCATCAAAGACAGACTGTATGTCCCTCCAGACCAAGAATTTCATTTCCCTGTCAATGACAAGACTTTTCCCGAAGATATTAAAACTCACTTCGGTAGACTGCACAACTTAACCAATAATTGTGTCATTGAGGAAATTGTGCCGGAGGTTTCGGGTCACACATGTGATCAATTTCCTATCTGTGGCACCATATATCCAAATTCTTGAACTTCATCCGTAGTTGATGAAGAGATTGTTGTTGAGGGCCCCGAAGTCTCAAAAGACTTTCCATCTCTGTCCTCAGACCGCAGTGTCTCTCACTGTAGTCAAATGTCCCACAAATGTCCCACCGAAGTCCCATCTAAGACTTACTTAGCGGTAGTCAAGTCATCCCTACCGCAGTCATCAGTTCAAGGAACTGTAACTCTTCAGCCAATATTTCATGAACTACCTATAGAAAATTTTGAAGTAGGTCAATGTTCCCAAATTCCTGAATCCTCACGTTCTGATGACTCAAGTCCGCGTTTTCAAAATCATTCTAAGAATTCCAGGAAACCGCAGTTGAACAACAATGACTGCGGTTCACCAAAATCTTTGGCAAAAAGGGCTTTTAAAGAAGAAATCAGATCTCACGGTACTAATAGACAAACTTTTTCAAAAAACAAGAAGCAAGTCAGATATCCTAAATCCAAAAGTCCTAAAAAATTTGTTTTCTCTCACTACATTTCAAAAAACTCTTCTTTCATGAAAACAAACAAAAAGGAAAGTTCAGTTTCAAAAGTCATTCCTTCTCCTTCTGACACAACCCAAAAGGGTGTTCAATCTTTTCGAAAATATGTTTTTCAGGTCTATTCTTCAAATGATCCTAAATGGAAAGGTATTTTACCCACTCCAACACTTTTAAAGTCACGTCAAAATTTCAAATGGAAGGGTATCTTACCAAATCCATCAAAAAGAATTCAGAAATCTACACGTGCTAAAACCTTTCATAAACAGACTTTTTCAAAACCCAAAAACACTCTTGTCAGGAATTACCCATCTCGGACCGGTAACAGATCCAAAACATCCTTAAAACCGCTGACCAATCACAGTGTTAGATCAAAAGACAAAATCTCCTTTTGTAAATGTCAGTGTAGTTGTCAAAATGTTTTATCTCAGGTCAAATCGAGTCAGAGTCAGAAATCTCGTATTTCTTCAAAAAATCACAACACTCCAAATCTACTCAAACACCCACGACTAGACTCAAAAGTTGACAAGAGACCTGTCCCTACAACCTCGGACCATGCATCACTCAGAAACACATCAATTGTCCCAGGCTCCAAACTTGTTTGGATGCCTAAACTAACCGTGTAATTCTCAGGCTTTGTGCAAGGAGGAACAAGAAGAAGAGTGGTTAATTGACAGTGCCTGCTCCTTGCACATGACTGGAAGGTTAGAGTACCTTCAGGATTTCAGGCCTATATGCAATGGTGGAAATGTCACGTTTGGTAACAATGCAAACGGTGTCATCCGAGGTTACGATGTTCTCACTACGGGGAACTTTTCCATTCAGAAGGTTGCTTATGTAGAAAGCCTTAAACACAATCTCATCAGTATTGGCCAACTATGTAAAGCAGGACATCATGTTGAATTTGATGATCAGTTTTGCTACGTAATGACGAGTGATAGAAACACTTGCCTGATCAAATCTCGATCCGAAGGTACCATGTACCCTTTGGATGTTTCTCTAATCATTGGTAAACCGCAATTGTGTTTCTTGTCCAAAGCTGTAGCCGAAGTCAGCTGGCTATGGCACCGTAAGCTAGCTCATCTCAACTTCCGGTACATCAACAACTTAGTCACTGGAGAACTAGTCCACGGTCTCCCTATTCTCAAATTTAGCAACGACACTCTCTGTCCGGCTTGTGAATGTGGTAAGCAGTCTAAAGCAAGTCACCCTCTGATAATGGACTCTTCTATTTCTGAACCACTGGAGCTATTGCACATTGATCTCTGCGGTCCATCAACCGTAGCCAGCCTCCACCACAAGAAGTATATAATGGTTATTGTTGATGACTATACACGCTTCACATGGGTCTTCTTCCTCAGACTCAAATCAGAGACACCGCAGATCTTCATCAACTTCATCAAAGAAATCAAACTTCAGATCAAGCTTCCAGTTAGACGCATCCGCAGTGATAATGGAACCGAGTTCACTAATCATCTTCTTAACAGTTTCTTGGTGTCCAAAGGCATTTCTCACAACTTCTCAGCACCCTACACACCGCAACAAAATGGTGTAGTAGAAAGAAGGAACCGCACACTAGTAGAAGCAGCCAGATCCATGCTTAACTTCGCCCAACTTCCTCTCTACTTCTGGGCTGAAGCAGTAGCAACCGCATGCTTTGTCCAAAACTGAAGTATCGTGTGCAAACGCCTCAATAAAACACCATATGATGGCCTTAACAACCGCAAGCCCAATGTTCACTTCTTTCATATTTTTGGGTGTAGATGCTTCGTGATCAACAACAGAGATCAGCTCAACAAGTTTGCACCGAAGTCCGACGAAGGCATATTCCTTGGTTACTCCACTAACAAGGTTGCTTATCGAGTGCTCATCAGGCGTTCAAGGCTGATCATTGAAAGCTTCGATGTGAAATTTGATGATTCTCACATCTGCGACGCCCCTCCATCTACTGAAACCACCGCAATCATGGAAAGTCACATTCCTGCCTCTTCAGGTCCCTTGAATCTAGTTGAAGTCAACTATGAGGATCTTTTCGATCCTATTGAAACGGCGAAACTATCCGAAGTTCTTGTGTCACCCGCAGCTCAACAACAACATGCTGATGTTTCTGGACCATCTCTATCTGAAGTAGCCTCTCTCAATACTTCCACCTCTCCGGTTGAGGGGGAAAGATCTACTCCGGATCTAGCCGCAACCGTCGAGGTTCCAGTACTTGATGTTGTTCAAATTCCTATCCGCAGAGAAGCATTACCATCAAACGTATCTTCGGATTCGGATGATGAACTCATAGAAAATATCGACACTAGAACTGATCCAAGGATTGTCACTCTCCCATCCGCAGTCCAGGGGGAACCTTCTCAGGTTCCAGAGGAACTCCTATCTGCAACCCAGGGGGAACCTCTCCCAACTGCTCAAGAAAATTCCGTTCCAATAGATCAAGATGACTCAGCAGGATGTTCTCAAGTCCAGGGGGAACTGTCATCTCCAACCGCAGATTCCTCTGACATTCAAGATATTCCCTCTACCGCAGCCGCTGATCATCTGTTGCCACGTCTTCATGTATAGACGAAAGACCACCCACCAGGTCAAATCATTGGGAACCCATCCGTAGGCATCCAGACTCGATCTTGCAAGGACCTATCTGATCACTGCCACTATGCAGCATTTATGTCCTCGGTAGAACCCAGAACGATCAAAGAAGCATTGCTTGAACCTGACTGGATACCCGCAATGCAAGAAGAGCTTGAAGAATTTCAAAGAAATAAAGTTTGGCAGCTCGTTCCGAAGCCACGTGGTCACTCCATTGTTGACACTAGATGGGTGTTCAAAAATAAGTTGGATGAATCTGGTGCGGTAGTCAGAAACAAGGCAAGGCTTGTTGCAAAGGGGTATAGTCAACTTGAAGGCATTGACTACGATGAAACGTATGCTCCGGTAGCACGAATGGAAGCTATCCGGATCTTTCTAGCATAAGCAGCCCACAAAAACGTCAAGGTAGAGTGCCTTTCTCAATGGGGAACTAAAAGAAGAGGTTTATCTTCAACAACCTCCAGGCTTTGAAAATGTTGAATTCCCAGACCACTGCTACAAGCTTGAAAAGGCAGTCTACGGTCTGATACAAGCCCCAAGAGCATAGTATGAGACTCTTTCTGAATTCCTTGTCTCATCCGGGTACAAGAGAGGAGTGATTGATCCCACACTATTCAGAAAAGCAAATGGAGACCACCTCATGATGGTACAGATATATGTGGATGATATCATCTTCGGTTCGACTGATCAAGGCATCGTGGATGAATTTGCTAAGCTCATGACCAACAAGTTCAAAATGAGCATGAATAGAGAGATTAATTTCTTTCTAGGTCTTCAAGTGAAACAAGTACCGCAAGGCATATTCATTCATCAAGAAAAATACACCACTGAACTATTGAAGAAATATTCTATGGACAACTGTTCATCTACTAAGGTCCCCATGGGCTTCGGTTATAAGATCTCTGCTGATCCCTCAGGCGAATCTGTGGATCACAAGACTTATAGAGGCATCATCGGCTCTTTGATGTACCTCACTGCAAGCAGGCCAGACATTGTCTTTGCAACTGGTGTATGTGCAAGGTATCAGGCTGACCCAAAAGTCTCACATATGACCGCAGCCAAACAGATACTACGGTACCTGAAAGGAAGCAAATCTCTTGGTCTATGGTACCCCGCAGGCAATGACTTCAGCCTGCAAGCTTTCACAGATGCGGATCATGCCGGATGCAAGCTCGGTCGAAAAAGCACTTCAGGAGGATGTCAATTCTTGGGTGAAAGACTAGTCAGCTGGTCCTCAAGAAAACAAAGTTGTGTCTCTCTATCAACTGCAGAAGCCGAGTATGTGGCCGCAGCCAGCTGTTGCTCTCAAGTCCTTTGGATGAAAACTCAACTAATGGACTACGGGTATAGAATGCTGCGGATACCGATCTATTGTGACTCTGAAAGTGCTATTGCTATTTCTCACAATCCAATTCAGCTCTCCAAGACTAAGCACATTGAACTACGGTATCATTTCATCAAAGACCACATCTTAAAAGGTAATATTGAACTCATCTTTTTCCCTTCTCATGAAGAGATTGCTGATGTGTTCACAAAAGCTCTCGATTCAACAAAGCTTAACATCTTCTTGCAAATGTTAGGAATGATAAATCCAGACCCGCAATTCTTTTTGAATTGTTGGCTACCGCAGACCATCCTTGGTCTCCGTTGTGGTTCTAACTGAGAATTACATGTGATAGATGGTTTTGGTACCACTGTCTAGGTACCGCAACCATATATCATACGTATCTCTCATGGGTCTTTATGGTCTGTTATTACTAATCTTTGTACAAGTGTTTTCCTCAGTTTCTCACTGCAGTCTTTTCGTGTTCATCCGCAATGATGTTTCTCAACCGCAATGAAAGTTCCATCCACAATGACGTTTCTCAACCGCAATGAAAGTTCCATCCGCAATGATGTTTCTCAACCGCAATGAAAGTTCCATCCGTAATGACGTTTCTAACTACAATGAATTTTCCATCCGCGATCATCATGATAATTTCTTAACAGTTTTATCAACTCGTGAATCTTTGTGTGCTATTTAATGATCCTTCATTAAATTAAACATTAAAGAAAAAAAAACATTCTCTTTACAAACTGTCACATTCTCTTTCTGAATAATCCTTGTATCAGACCTATTTTAGGGATGATGACAAAAAGAACGTTTTTCAATAAACTCATCCTTAATTTGTCCTTTCCTCTCCCCAATACGTCCCATCCGTTACAACTTCCTCTCCCATCACCCCCACGATCACCTGACGTATTGACATGCGTCTGACTCTACATTAAATGCAAAACCCCTTTTGGAAATCTCCCAAAATCTCTTCAAACCCATTTTAATTATGTGTGGCTGAGATTTAATCCAAAATTCATAGATTCCCCCCAAAACCCCAATCGACATTTTACCCTATCCTTACCATTTACCTAGGGTTAAACACTTTTTTACCCCCCCTTTATAAACCCATCGTCTTCCCCAACAATACTTTACGTTTTTTGAATATCGATTCTTTCTCCCAAATTCCTCAAAACCTTCAAAACTTTCAAGAACTCTGTTTTCTTCTCTCAAATCTTCAACAATGGTGAAATCAGGTGCATCAAAGAAACAATCCAAGGCTTCAGGTTCTGTAAATCCAACAGGTTCCAACTCTCCAACAATCGCTTCAAGTAATTTCAGAGCAATATTTGAAGATCATCCTTCATATAATGCTCCCATCAAGCTTATGATCAAGTTTCTCAGGAACCACCCTCTGTTTGGTCCATTCGATGCATTTACAGACGTTGTTCCAGTTTCTATTCTATTTAAATGTGCATTCTCAGCATATCGCCCAATGGAGAACCCCCAAGAAGTTCACCTCAATCTCATGAACGATTCTTTGGTCATCTTGTCCAAAGAAAAGTTCTTAAATGCCATTAATCTTCTGGTTCACCCCTCCATCAAGATTTTCTCACCTTCAATGGCAGACATTACATCCGCACTCTACCAGATGGGGTATCAGAAACCAATTCGAGGGAGTGGTGAGTTCAAAAAGAATCAGGTGCCTGCGGTATGGCAGTTTGTGTGTCATTTTGTCATCCGCTGCCTATCCGGTAGAACCGGAGGCATCGACAACATGGGACTGAAGCTACTGGAATTGGTATGGAGCATATACACAGGCCACGACGTAAACTATGGACAAATCCTTTGGGACGACTTCCTCCAATACATTCCCAAAGAGCACCCAAGGGAGAACCCAACCGAGCTCACATTTGCACGGTTCTGGTCACTTTGCATCTCAGACTTACATGCGGATGCTGGAATAGACATGGGTAGTGACATCAACTTTTTCGTCACTAAGGATCTTAAAAGGTACAACCCTTCTTCTGATCAAACGACATTTGGACCGATCCGCAGACTCCCTACTCATATCCTTTTTTCTCTTGGTCTTGAGACTGTTGATGTCTCAGACCACATTGAGGCTACGGAAGGTATTGCCCCATAACCTCCTACCCCGCCTCTTCCATCCGCAACCATTATCCCTGAGGGTACCGCGGTCCCCTCTTCCACTACACTATCTAATCTTTCTCAAAGAAGAAAGCAGTTGGCAACCAAGAAACAAAGAACACCCAAGAAGGATGCTCCTAAACGAACCGCACCCACCAAGAAACGCAAAACAAAACCTGCCCCAATCATATCTAGTAGTGATTCAGATGAGGATAGGCATCCAATCTCTATCTTCAAGAAAAGGAAAACAACCGATACCACTATCCATATGCATGACCGGACCGATGCTGAAGCCTCTCAATAGGCTCCAGTAGTCCTTGGGGTGCCCGCACACCCATTCGACACCACCATCATTTTCCAGTCAGACTCAGAAAGTGAGTCTGATTCTCAACTACATGGAGACTCCCCCCCAGTGCACTCCCAAGAGGACGACACTGGTTCACGCCCTAAGGTCTCCAGGGCTTCCCGACTGTATTTCTTTTCACCAGAGGAGTTGCGCTCCATTCTTCTTTCTGTCACGCAAACACTACAAACACCTTCCCACCCGCAGGGCACTTCTTTCGCCCATGCCAGAAATGAGCAGAGGCCACACTTGACCACGGGTCAAGGAGACCGAGGAAGCTCAGGAAATCCTACTCTGCTTTCATCCTTTACAGGTGGTTTAGGCACGGTGAGCACAAATGTGCAAGGATCCTTGGACCCGAAGGACACTTAGGTGCGCTTTGAAGGATTTGACGGTGATGCATCCAATGACTCTTGGTTACATTACAATCCGGTAACTGAGTCAGACAAGAAGAAGTATGCTGTGTTCCAAAGGGCTTTCCAAGCCCGCAAGGAACAACAAATCAAGCAGCAACAACAGAAAGAACAGGAGATCCAGTCTGTGGCTAGATATTGGGCAAATGCCATCAGCAATGCCAGTACCGTAGCCACCATTCAAAAAATTCAGAATTGGATGGATCAGATGGCTGAAACAATTTCAAAAGCTCAAGCTTCAGGTGCAGCCGCAGGTACCTCCAAAGTTCCTCCTACTCCAACTCCCATTCCATCTCCCACTCCTACATTCAATCCATCACAAGACGAAGAACCTGCAATCGAACTCAGTTCAGCTCCCACCTTCGGTCTTGATGATGAAGACATCCAAGAAGTAAACAAGCCAAGCCCTTCTGATGATGACCTCATGATGTTTGAAGAAGAGGAGTCCAGCGGTTCTCAACATTCGTCTTCCAAGCCTAAAGAGAAGAAGAAAAAGAAGAAGAATGTTGTCACCCGGAAGGAGTTCATGAGCCTTCAAGCCAAAATCGATCAGATCTTGGCTGCAGTCCAGCCTACTCAACCGCAACCTGAAGACACTCCAGGACCGCAATCACTGATTAAAAGAATAGAGCGTCTGGAAACAAGGGAACGCATGGCTGCTGAACGAATATCTCTCAAAGTAGAGATGGGGATCTGGTCCCTTGATAATAACTGCAAGGCTGACCACAAGGACTTCATGGCTGCAACGGAACGCCTCATTACTGAGGTGACCGCAATCAAAGTGGATCTTCAAGCGGCCATCGCGGATCAAGCTTCTCAGTCTCAGAAATTGATAGATGAGACTCATACTGCTTATGAGTCCACTATCTCTGTTCTTCAAGCAAACATCAACAGACTGCAGAAATCCATTTCCTCCAACTTCCATGGCCCTGAGATCCTCCAGCTCACCAAATAAATCCACAAGTTGCTCTTCAGCTCCTCCACTCCAAACAACCAACATTTGGCAGAAGCTCTCAAAGCTCAGTTCCAAGAAGTCTTCAACAAGGTGGATGGACTTAAGCAATTGCTTGAGGAAGCATCGGGGTTGCATCCCTCAAGAGGGGGAAGTGATGAAGAACAAGAAGTCCATCACTCTGATACTTCTATTCATCAGAGTCCCCCCATCATCACTGAAAAAATTCCCACACCACCGCAACCATCTCCACATACTCCATCTCCTCACACTTCACCTCCAAAAGATACTCCCAAAAAGCCAGAGACTCCTCCGCACTTCAAGAACTTGGCTGAAAACATGTCTTCTCCAAGCACCACAGACTCCCCTGCCACCGCTCAAAGGAAGCATGATTGGAAAGCAGCCAAGCTGGCAGAGTTAATTTGGAGAGAATGCGGGTTTGACACCATGATGGATGAGTCCTTGATCAATTATTGGATCAATCCGCACCGCAGGCTCCTAGACGAAGATTACAGACCGCACCTCACTTATGCTGAACCCCCTGCTGATGGATACTGGGATATACCAATTTCTCCAAATGCCAAGTACTTCACTGTATTTGAGCAGTTTGACCAAAGCCTTCCAGATCACAAGAGACTGCCAATGGAGTTTGAGAGACTTAGTCTTTTTCATGCTAAACATGCCTCCTCCATTGAAAACATATGGTCTAACGACAGACCATCCGCAGTCAAGAACTACAAAGTCAGGAAATTTATGAAGGCTGACTACATCCAGTATACCCTCACCAGAAGGGAGCATGACTACATCCGCACCCACGCAGACTTTCCTTGTATGAATCCGGAAGAAATCTTCCTTATTGCCAGGGTGTTCGAAAAGAAGTCAGAAAAGCACCCTAAAATGCAGATAGCGCTTGACAAAGCCAACTCTTTTCTCAAGGATACGGTCTGTGACTTTGCCAAGATAGATGCGGATATCTACCCCACCATCCTCAAGAAGTTTGATCTCCCACCTTTTGAACCTGTTCCAATGCCTACCGAAGGCTTCCAAGAAAGATCTCTAGGCGCAACAAACTACCTTGAACTTGGAGTCATTTTCAAAAGGAATACTGACAACGTCAAATATTTCATTCCTATGACTGCCATGCACCGCCTGACCAAGAAACAACTTGACATCTGCCGGACTGCAATTGAAAGATCTAAGCACACTACCGCATAAGTCAAGTTCGAGATCACAAGAAGAATCACATGGTTGGAAAACGTCAGGAAGTTCTGGTGGATTTTGATCAAGTTCCTCAAACTTGATAGTTGAACCAGAGTTAAAAAGGTCACTTAGGGGGAAATTGTTGAATCATAAAAGTGACCCTCTTGAACTCAGCTACCGCAACCAACTTTCTACCACAACGGTTCAGCACCCGGAGTCAATCTTGTTCATCAGCAACCGTATCAGCAACCGGAGTCAGCTACCGCGGTCAACTTAGCTAGATTACTTTATTTGTCTTTTATGTAATACACTCTATTATCCAGTATGCCTTGCACGGCTGCTTATAGAGTTGTAATCTAGTGTAGTTCCTAAGTCTCTATAAATAGACTTACTCTCTTTGTATTCAAAAAGATAGGAAGAACCGATAACTTATGAATTCTACCTGAATACACATTCTGAAGTTATCTCTCTATCTTTCTTCACTCATCTCTTCTCACTTAAATCTTATCATAATTCTGCTGATCATAATCCCTTTTCGGAGCAAGTCTTTAAGACTTAATCACTAAGCTTGATCTTCCTTATTAACTTGGAGTGAATGCATTCCTTGTTATGAATCAGCTTAAGTGTCTTCTTGATATAACAATTGATGTCATTTCCATTCCGTTACATTTTCGCAACTAACTCTCCAACTATCTAACTATATTATTGTTGAGCTTTTAGATCCTTTGAGATTAACTATTCCGCATTATACTTGTTCTAACTTTTGTTCAAGTGTGTCTCCAAGTTTTTCTCTCAACAACTTAATCTAGTGATCTTACGTGATTCCATCCATGAAATCATTCCATTTGTGTAGATCTTCAAGCGTTCTTAGTTTCACCAAGAACACACACTAGTGTTCTTGGACTTTTAACACCTTTTCAAGCTTCTACATAGTAAGTAATGTTACCCTAGTGTGTTATAAGGCTTGCTACACTTCTAATCATCTAGAAAACACCAAGGAAACACAAGATGAAAGGTGTTTATAGTCCAAGATGTTCTTGGACCGTAAACCCTTATAAGGGTACCAAAGTGTGCCCTTGTCCCTTACCAAGCCCTGGAAACTAGTGTAAAACATAACCTTGATGTGCTTAGGACTTAAAACATCAAAAATACCATAAACCATTTGGGTTTACGGCCGTAAACCCAAGGACAAGTGGTCCAAGGACCGTAAACTCCACAAAGGAGTGAAATGGTGCCCTAATCTCTTCCTAAGGCTTAAACATGAAGTAGGAATGCTTCTTATGACCTTATAAGGTTCAAATCAAAAAATGGTAAAAGTACCATGAGTTTACAGTCGTAAACTCATGGGTTTACGACCGTAAACTCAAAGGGTGATGGTCACAAAACCGTAAACTCCAAAGGAGTTTACCCTTAAACCCTAAACTTAAATACAAGGTCCTACCACCCTTAGATGCAATCCTTAGGACTTATAGCACTTAAATCAAGTGTTTTACATGTCTTAGGATGTCTTAAACTTGGTTAATTAGTTGTTTTACGACTAATTGGATACGTATATGTGTTATTATATGTTAACTAGGATCCTTGTGTGTGTTCAAGTCTTCACTTGACACTTAGCATCCTATACATTCCGTTCATCCAAACCACTCACTACAGGTGAGTTCATACCCCTTAATTAACCTTTTAAATGTTTTTAAATGCTTTTATGGGGGGGAATACAAGTTGAACTATTATAGTTATTATATCAATCACATGTGATTAATAACTACCAAACAAGTGGATTTCTTACTTTTCAAATTGTGTTACCAAACTGTTTTACTTCAAACTGTTTTATAAACTCTTTTTCATATCAAATACTTTTATTAAACTCTTTTAACTTATATTCTGTGTATCTATGTAGATATAGTTATATAAGTAGGATTAAAAGGACTTAGGACTGATAGCTCACCTTACTTCCTGTTCCTTGTTTGGTTGTGGACTTAGGGTATTCTGGTTATTTGTCCGAAGGTCGTTTGAATCCTAGTTATATATCATGTATATGTGTATAGATATAAAAGGTTACTTCATTCAGTTCAATACCTTTGGGTAGCAAAGGTACACAAACATGTTCATACATTCAAACAACATTACTAGTAAACTATAATAGGTATAGTTTAGGGAGATACTAATACTATTACTAGAACAGGGAAACATACAATGAGTCAGTTCATACAGGAGTCAATAACAAACAAACAATAGATACTATGATGAGAAACAAACAATAGATACTATGATGAGAAACAAACAATAGATACTATGATGGGAAACAAACAATAGATACTATGATGAGAAACAAACAATAGAATACTATGATGAGAAACAAACAATACATGCTAGACAGGGAGAGAACACACAATACAACTAGCACATACATATACTAGAACATTATTACATTTATGTGAGCCACGTAACGGGGCATGGCACTACCTGTCATTACCGTTTTGTATCCAGAATGTCCTTAAGTGGGGAGCGTATGAGTTTGTGTATAGATCTATACTGGATTGACTATCCTACACTTTACTGCTCGCTACAGTGGGACTTGCAAGTCTACGGGTGCCAAACGTCATTTCTTACGACGTCTTACATCATCGTTTTTCTATGAGTCGGTAGCAGGATACAGGCCGATCACATGGTACTTTAAATAACAATTGGTTTCAGGTAGTTAGTACAGCAGTAGTTACTTAATACAACACTACAGTACTATTTCATTTTCCCATTACATTTACTTTGTGATCTTCACAACATAAACAATAATGCAAAAACTATATTTTGGTTAATGATACTTGGATTTGGGAAAATACACACTCTTACAAGAGACACACACACAGATACTAGATGCCTTGGTAGAAGGCTACTTTTAGTAGGAAACATAGGGTTTTCTAGGGGAGTTCAAACAATTACAAACTTTTACAAACTTATACAATTACAGACTTACAAACACTTTCATGTAAATACAGACATTAATATACTTATGATCTCACCATCTTTAAAGCTGATAAACTCTTTCAAAATAACTTGTATTCTCAGGTCACCAGTAGACAGGTACCGGTGCCAGGTTTTGAGAAGATGGAGCTCGTTCAAGACTCATCTTTTATTTTGATGTATATTTTATGTGTCTATACAATTTGACAGAACACACTTGTATGAAATAATATTATTAATGCAATGGATGATGTTGTTGTTTGTTTACTTATTTGCATTGTTGTGATACTGAACATGACGTCCTCCACCCCCGAACGATTCCGCCGTTCCGATTTTGGGGTGTGACAGATTGGTTATCAAGATATATCCTTTTATTTCTCATGTTGCATTATTTCCATACTAGACTCTTCCAACATCCTTCAAACTTCTAAAGACTTGTAGTTGTGATTTACTCCTATTAATATGATGATAAAACCCACTATCAATATTGAATTATGAATCGTACTCCTCGTCACAAATTACCAACACAATTAAGTAAATTAAGGAACCCAAACCATCTTGGGTCTATGTGAGATTTTTTATTTTAAATTTTTAGAAGGAAAAATATTTGTGTTATCAATCAAAATCAATTTCTTAACCGAATCATCATTCACATTTTTCGCAGATTTGAAGATTTGAGTCTTTTTGTCATAATGATTTATCTCAACAGTTGGTGTTTTTCATTGAATAAAAGCTTTTGCTTTTTGGAATTAAGCTTCTAAAAAATTTCTTCTCTTCTTCTTTTGTTTTGCCAAATCATTCTTTAGTATAATATTTTGTGTGACACAACTTTCTTTTGAACAAATGAGTAGTTTAAATGAGTTCTCTTTAAAGAATCTTTGTGTTTTTCAACATCCTTCTTTGGTTTGACACTTCCCGTGTAAAAAGAATTTGGACCAAAATTACACTTTGACTTTGCAATTTTTTTTAATGATAATTTTGGTTATGATAGTTTGATGGATTGTTACACTTTTGAATGTGGACGTGTGATGGTGAACAAGAACAATAAACATTTTGAGATTCAGAATTCTCTCTTTTCTTGTTAAGTTTCTGAATCTTATTCATTTCTTTCAAATTCTTTTTAAATCTATCATCTTTAGCTTTGATCTTTTTTTCCACGGTTTAAAATTTTTCACTCTTATTCTTATTTCTAGAATCACTTTCATTATTCATAATTGTCTTTCCTTTTTAATATCTTGAGTTACTCTCTTCTTTTGAAATGATTTCTTCATCTTGAGATTCTGAATGTCCTACAAACTCTTGTGAAGTAGAATCAGTGTTCAATGGTCCTGAAATATATCTACCTTTCACTTTCCATGTTTCTTTGTCCGAAATTTCAATGGTTCCATCACTATTATCTATTGGGGCAGACCAAAAATGATTTTCACAAGAATGATCACTATCGGTCTTCACAATAGATGTGAAATTCTGAATATCATATTTGTGTAGTTCTTCTATAATAAAAACATCATTTATAGTGCTTTTAACTTTTGGAAAAACAACCGTTTTTTCTTTTAATTTTTTAATTCCTCCATTTTTAACAAATTGTTCAAATTCAATGAATTCCTTAGAAATCAATTTATTGGTTCAACTTGAGATTTCTTAAAGTTGTAACAATCAACTTCCTTTTCCATTATTCACACTTTCATCAGATCTGAATATAAATTTGTAGCTTTTCTTCATCATTCAACATAATTTTCGTCATTACTTTTTTTGTCTTTATATTTAAAAAATTCTCCATCATTTTCGAGACCAACCCTTTACGAATCACTTAAGGATTCATTAGCTAAGAGTAAAGATTATAATTCATAGCATTCACCATTAATTTCTTATTCTTTAAATTCTATGAACGGAAGCATTTTTCTCTGTAAATCAGTAGCAATTTCACAGTTCAAGTACAACTTATTAATATGCTTATACATACATTTCGCAATAGCACAAAAAGTATTGCATTCTTTCATAAAGATTTTATTGTTACATTTCAAAAACTGTATATCGTATTTATATCTTCTAAGTTCTATGTCTAAATTCACTATTATAATTCTTCTTTCTTCGATTTTAAATTGACACCTGCTAAGATTGTCATTAAGATCAGAAGCTTTCAATCTATTCCATCTTAGACTTTCACCTAATTCACAAATATTTTCTTTTAGTTCAGTTAATTCATAATTATAAGAATAAACCGAAATATATAAAATTTTGAGAATAAAATGTACCTTATTAGTATACTTGTTACACGACCCTATCTTGTGACAACCCGAAATTTCTATTATGTACAACCATTCACTTCAATAGGAGTCAAAACTGTTTCTGCTAATTTTCAAGCTTTTTGGAATAAGTTTGAGTATTTTAAAATTAGTACTTCAGGAGATAACAGGAGAGAGGATGCCCTAGGGTTTATTGTGCAACAATATTATTCGAAAACACCAAGAGTTTGGAGTTTACGGCCTAAACAAAGGTGTTTACGGCCATAAACCCTAAAAGGGGGGTATAAATATGACATTTAGTCATATTTTACCATTTTTCACATTTTCAAGATCCAAATCTCAATTCTCTCTCAAGTATCATCCAACATTTCTTAAAGATCTTCAACTTGTAAGTGTTTCTTACCCTAATAAGTTGATATATACCTTAATCTAGTGATCTAACATGATTCCATCCTTGAAATCATTCCAAAAGTGTAGATCTTCAAGTTTCACCAAGAACACCAAGAACACACACTAGTGTTCTTGGACTTTTAGCACCTTTTCAAGCTTCTACCTAGTAAGTACTTCTATCCTAGAGTATTATAGAGCTTGTTACACTTCTAAACATCAAGAAACCACCCAAGAAACCAAAGATCAAAGGTGTTTACGGTCCAAGATGTTCTTGGACCGTAAACCCCAAAAAGGGTGCCAAATTGTGCCCTAGTCCCTTCTAGGCCTTGGAAACTAGCCTAGATCCCTTCCTTGATGTGCTTAGTACTTGAAAACATCAAAATACCATAAACCATTTGGGTTTACGGCCGTAAACCCAAAGGAAAATGGTCCAAGGACCGTAAACTCCTTAAAGAAGTGAAATGGTGCCCTAATCTCTTCCTAAGGCTTAAACATGAAGTAGGAATGCTTCTTGTGATCTTTAAGGCTTTAAAACACAAGAGGGTCAAAGAAAAATGAGTTTACGGCAGTAAAGTCATGGGTTTACGACCGTAAACTCAATGAGATATGGTCACAAAACCGTAAACTCAAATAAAAGGTCCCCTTGAACCCTAAACTCAATAGCAATGTCCTACAACCCTTAGATGCAATCCATAGGACTTACAACACTTAAATCAAGTGTTTTACATGTCTTATGATGTCTTAACTTAGTTAATTAGTTGTTTTATAACTAATTGGATACATATATGTGTCTTTATATGATAACTTGGATCCTTGTGTGTGCTCAAGTCTTCACTTGACACTTAGCATCCTATATCAATCCGTTCATCCAAACCACTCACTACAGGTGAGTTCATACCCCTTAATTAACCTTTTAAATGTTTTTATATGTTTTATGGGGGGGAATACAAGTTAAATTCTTATAGTCATTATATCAATCACATGTGATTAATGACAACCAAACTAGTGGATTTCTTACTTTTCAAACTGTGTTTTCAACAAACTACTTTTCAAACGGTTTTACAAACTCTTTTACATATCAAATACTTTACTTAAACTCTTTTACATGCCAAATACTTTTACTTCAAATCTTTTACACTTATATTCTGTTAAATGTATATCTTTATAGATATAGTTATATAAGTAGGATTGAAAGGACTTAGAACTGATAACTCACCCTACCTCCTGTTCCTCGTTTGGTTGTGGACTTAGGGTATCGGTTATTTGTCCAAAGGTCGTTTGAATCCTAGTTATATATTATGTGTATGTATATAGATATAAAAGTTCCTTCTTTCTATTTAAAACCTTTGGGTAGGAAAGGCATACATACATGTTTATACATTCAAATCATACTACTAGTAAGCTACTATAGGTGTAGTTTAGGGAGTTACTAATACTGTTGCTAGAACAATGAATCATACAATGAGTCAGTTCATACATGAGTCAATACATAATACATAGTGATGAGAAACAAACATAATACATAGTGATGAGAAACAAACATAATACATAGTGATGAGAAACAAACATAATACATAGTGATGAGAAACAAACATAATACATAGTGATGAGAAACAAACATAATAGATAGTGATGAGAAACAAACATAATGCACAGTGATGAGAAACAAAACATACAAGCTAGACAGAGAAAGAACACACAATACAGCTAGCACATACATATACATATATATATACATTACTTACAGTTATGTGAGCCACTTAACGGGGGCATGGCACTACCTGTCATGACCCGTTTTGTATCCAGAATCTCCTTAAATGGGGAGCGTATAAGTTTGTGTATAGATCTATACTGGATTGACTATCCTACACCTTGCTGCTCGCTACAGTGGGACTTGCAAGTCTACGGGTGCCAAACGTCATTTCTTACGACGTCTTACATCGTCGTTTTTCTATGAGTCGGTAGCAGGGTACAGGCCTATCACATGGTACTTTAAATAATAATTGGTTTAAGGTAGTTAGTATAGCAGTAGTTACTTAATACAACACTACAGTACTATTTCCTTTTCCCATTACATTCACTTTGTGAACATTCACACAATGCAATGTAATGTAAAAGATATTTATTTTTGGGTTAATGATAGTCAGATTTGGGAAAATACATGCTCTTACAAGAGACACACACACAGACACTAGATGCCTTGGTAGAAGGCTACTTTTAGTAGGAAACATAGGGTTTTCTAGGAGAGTTCAAAACATCTTACAAAACATCTTACAAATACTTTCGTACAAATACAGACATTAATATACTTATTATCTCACCAGCTTTAAAGCTGATCTACACTATCAAAATAACTTGTGTTCTCAGGTCACTAGTAGACAGGTACCGGAGCCACGTTTTGAGAAGATGGAGCTCGTTCAAGACTCATCTTTTATTTTGATGTATATTTTTGGTGTCTATAAAACTTGACAGAACACACTTGTATTAAATTATATTATTAATGCAATGGATGATGTTGTTGCTTGTTTACTACTATTCATTGTTGTGATACTATACACGACGTCCTCCGCCCGAGAACGTTTCCGCCGTTCTTGGTTTTGGGGTGTGACAGATTGGTATCAGAGCACTGTTTATAGTGAATTGAGTATATCAACCCATAAAAGATATACATACTATAAATACAATAGGGATTAAAATACTCTGATAAAGAGTTTATACTTTTAAATAATAAAATATTTAATTAAGTATACATGCCTGCATTCATACTAAAATCAGTGTCACTATGACAGAACAAAAGTATTACGATTGTTGGGCAGCACAAGTAGGCCTAGAGACATATAGTCAAAACTGGGAAGATATAGCCTGATCAACTATATTATCCGAGGGTTGACTAGCATGTGCCTAAGTGTGGTTGTGAGGTTGCAACAAGTATAAAAACTTACCCACAATACCACAATGAGAACAATAGAACATAAACCTAAAATACTATAGGAGTATTTTGTGTGTTACTATAAACTACTTATGTGCTAGATTCTTATATCCCTTTTCTCGCGTAGATAACATGGCTGGATTCCATCCCCACGGCAACTTATACTTCCCTAACCAAGGTAATGATGGATGGTTTGAAGCAGAGCCAGAAAATGATCACCAAATTCCTATGGATGGTCACCAGGCTGAAGGCTTTGCAGATGGTTCTGACTCCGAGCCTGAAGTTGAGAACCTACCCCCGATGGCTCTTGTCCCAAATCCTAACCCTCGTCCGGCTTTTCAAGGCCCGACGCCTCCGTGGGTGGAAAGCTTGGAAACATGGAGCCAATGGCAAGATCAGCCCATGCCATTTAATGGAGACCGAAGCTTTTATGACCTGAGCGAAGGGGGCTCAGCAGACAGAATCTTGCCAATCCTGGTCCGCAGAGTGGCCCGAAATGTGATTCAAGGCAGGAGAGCTCTCCATTAAATCACAGAAATTGTCACCAATGCGAGAATGCATACCCTCCGCACCATTCGTCTGAAAGATGCTCGTGACTGATCTAGAGTAGACCATGAGACCCTGCAGCAAGAGCTAGCTAAAACTCGAGCTGAAGTCATAGAGCTTCGAGTATTCCAAGGGGTGTACGAAAGATACTTACTTGATATGGAGCGTCAGCTGGCTGAACTGAGGGTTCACCCATGGGATAATCATCCCCAGTAGGGGATATTCTACCTTCTCTCCCGGGTAGAAAGAATAGTCTTCCTATCTATGCTCCAAGTAGCACTTTTCTATGTAACTAACTTTGTACTGTAGGGGCTTTCTAGTTAGGCCAGTATGCCGTCAAAACTTTTGCTACTTCGGGTATGATGTAAGACCTACTCCAAGGTCATTTTTCCCAAATATATTACATTTTAAATATCAATGATATTGTCAGTCGGCTAAATTCTGTGCCAATCCCTGTTCAGATACTTTCGTTTTGCTATCGTTAGAATCCTATCTAAACCCTCACTTCGTCCAATTAATGAGCTATGGTGAATTAGCTCAAGGATTCCTTCTAATCCTTGTCAAAGGTTGGATAGCGATCGTCTTATAACCATTCTAGGAACTTACTTCCACACGTTACTAGGACTGCATCATAGGGATGTAGGTCAAAACCCCCGAGAACTTACTCATACTCTTTATATGAATAGTCGAAATGCATCTAGCTTCAACCATAATCACTCACGAACTCATTTTCCTTTCCATAACAGAATCATGTCGTCACCCAGAAATAACAAGCCGAGCAACGAAACACCTATCCTTCACATCGACGCCGCTACTTTCCAAGCCGCGGTATCAACTGCCGTGGCAGCTGTCCTTGCAAACCTCAGCGCTAACAACGCAAGCAAGGCTGCCAAAGGGGTGGATGAATCCAATCGTAGTATCAATCCGGGAAACCAACAAATGATAACGGTCACAGGCTTGGAAAGCAGTAAAACCGAGAAAAGAAAACGAAAGCGCCAAGCCCAAATGGAGCGCAAGCGATCCCAAAGACTTGCCATACAACAACAACAAGTGGCAACCCTTGCCATCCCAGTACCGATCAGACTATACGAGGGAAAGCTTCCAAAGTGTGACAAGTGTAGCTTTCATCATAATGGGGCTTGCCATGAAATACAATGCTGCAATTGCCACAAAATAGGGCACCATGCTCGTAACTGTGGAGCACCGGCACGACCCATCACTCCAGTCCCTAACATCGGAGTCAGCTAGGCTTGCTATGGTGCCGGTGAAATCGGACACCTTAAGAGGAATTGTTCGAAAAGGAGGAGCAGCGAAAGCGACCGTGTCTACATAACCCTGACCCGACACATCATTTCCACCACCGATGCGAGTGCTAGCCAGATGTGTCATTTATGTGGTGAGATAGTACATCTCAAGAAGGATTGTCCAATAACAAAGAACTCCGGTGCAGACGGGAAGATACTAAGGATCACAGCCGCAGGAGAGACTAGTCCGGACCCACTTTGAAATACTAGGGCGTTTCGTAATAGTAGACTTATAAACTGTTAAAAACTAGTGCAACTCGAGTCTTATCTTTTTGGCGAGACCCCGTCAGTCAAGGGACTCTCGTGCTGCGTATACTTGCTTTTGTAGTATACCCTGTTCGCAGCAGTAGTCTTATAGATATATCTAAAATACTCAAACTCTGTAGAAGTTTCACTGTGATGTTTTGAAAACACTTTTGTTATCCAGTCTAACACCTTTTATTCCGAGTAGTCCGACATTAACGTTTAACTTGAGTAAATTTGATCCTCGCAATGCTAGTTTCATGCATAGATTCTTTTCTCCGAAATCTCCTTTCTAGCGAAGCCATCATTCCAGAACTTCGAGGTACTCATGCAGAGAGTACCTTATGTCTCGTATCCTTCCCAAAGACACTTCAGCAAAACTCCCCGGAGTACCACTCGTACAGTACATCAAGTTCAACCCGAAGACCCATACGGTTGATCTATCGCTGAAGAAGGTATACGCAAGGGTGGTATATAATCAAGGTTCTACAGGCTTAGAATTTGTAATTCCGCTTCAGCTTCTTTTCCTTGTTTGGATGTGGGCTTGAAGAAGAATTATTTATTCGACTGCCTTTTCAATCTTAATTATATACAACTCGTATACATGAAACTGTGATTGATGAACCAAATATGACTTTTGATATGAACTTTAGGACGGAGACTGCCCAAGACTACGAGTGATGGTACTGCCATGCGGATAAACTTAGAATCCAATCAAATGCCCTTCTCACCGATCGAGTTAATAGATCCAGATAGAACAGAAAACCCCCAGGATTACCTCCGCAACATCAAGTCGAGTTCAGAATCGACTTAGTTCCAGGGGCTACCCTAGTAGCCAAATCGCCATATCGCCTAAAACCCGCAGAGATGCAAGGGCTGTCCTGTAAACTTAACGAACCGCTTAGCAAGGGCTTTATAAGACCAAGCTTCTCACCCTGGGGAGCTCCAGTCTTATTCGTCAAGAGGACAGCCTTCCGAACTCGTTACGGACGCAACGGGTTTGTAGTAGTACCATTCAGATTGACTAATGCGCCCGAAGTATTCATGAAGTTAATGAATAGGGTATGCCATCCTTACTTGGATCAGTAGTCATCGTCTTCTTAGATGACAAACTTATCTACTCTCGTAGTAAGGAAGAGCATAGTAAGCATCTACGTCAGGAGTAAATGTCCTACTTGCGTCAAGGTCGAGGTCAAATACCAGAAACCCTCAGGACCACTACAACAGCCGGAGATACCGGAATGGAAGTGGGAGCGGATCACTATGGATTTCTTAACCAAGTTGCCCAAGACAACGGGTGGACTTGATACCATATGGATCATCGTCGATAGATTGACCAAGTCCGCACACTTCCTGCCTACCAAAGAAACAGACAAGATGGAGAAGCTTACAAGAACTTAACTTACCGCGCGAGCTCAGTAACGTATATTCTACTTTCCACGTCTCGAACTTGAAAAAGTGTATGTCCGATGAGACTCTTGTAATCCCACTCGACGAGATCGAGATCAACGAGAGCCTCAACTACGTGGAAGAACCTGTAGAGATCATGGACCAGGGGGTCAAGCAAACGAAACAAAGCTGTATCCCGATAGTGAAGGTTCGCTGGAACGCCAAGCGGGGACCTGAATTCACTTGGGAGCTTAAATTCTAATTTTGGGACGAAATTCCTTCTAACGGGGGAATGATGTGACAACCCGAAATTTCTATTCTGTACAACCATTCACTTCAATAGGAGTCAAAATTGTTTTTGCTAATTTTCAAGCTTTTTGGAATAAGTTTGAGTATTTTAAGATTAGTACTTCAGGAGATAACAGGAGAGAGGATGCCCTAGGGTTTATTGTGCAACAATATTATTCCAAAACCTCAAGAGTTTGGAGTTTACAGCCTAAATAAAGGTGTTTACGGCCGTAAACCCGAAAAGGAGGGTATAAATATGACACTTAGTCATATCTTACCATTTTTCACATTTTCAAGATCCAAATCTCAATTCTCTCTCAAGTATCATCCAACATTTCTTCAATATCTTCAACTTGTAAGTGTTTTTTACCCTAATAAGTTGATATATACCTTAATCTAGTGATATAACATGATTCCATCCGTGAAATCATTCCAAAAGTGTAGATCTTCAAGTTTAACCAGGAACACCAAGAACACACACTAGTGTTCTTGGACTTTTAGCACCTTTTCAAGCTTCTAACTAGTAAGTACTTCTATCCTAGAGTATTATAGAGCTTGTTACACTTCTAAACATCAAGAAAACACCCTAGAAACCAAAGATCAAAGGTGTTTACGGTCCAAGATGTTCTTGGACCGTAAACCCCAAAAAGGGTGCCAAAGTGTGCCCTAGTCCCTTCTAAGCCTTGGAAACTAGCCTAGATCCCTTCCTTGATGTGCTTAGTACTTGAAAACATCAAAAACCATAAACCATTTGGGTTTACGGCCGTAAACCCAAAGGGAAATGGTCCAAGGACCGTAAACTCCTAAAAGGAGTGAAATGGTGCCCTAATCTCTTCCTAAGGCTTAAACATGAAGTAGGAATGCTTCTTGTGATCTTTAAGGCTTCAAAACACAAGAGGGTCAAAGAAACATGAGTTTACGGCCGTAAACTCATGGGTTTATGACCGTAAACTCAATGAGTTATGGTCACAAAACCGTAAACTCAAATAAAGGATCCCCTTGAACCCTAAACTCAATAGCAATGTCCTACAACCTTTAGATGCAATCCTTAGGACTTACAGCACTTAAATCAAGTGTTTTACATGTCTTAGGATGTCTTAACTGGGTTAATTAGTTGTTTTATAACTAATTGGATACATATATGTGTCTTTATATGATAACTAGGATCCTTGTGTGTGCTCAAGTCTTCACTTGACACTTAGCATCCTATATCAATCTGTTCATCCAAACCACTCACTACAGGAGAGTTCATACCCCTTTATTAACCTTTTAAATGTTTTTATATGTTTTATGGGGGGGGGGGGGAATACAAGTTAAATTCTTATAGTCATTATATCAATCACATGTGATTAATGACTACCAAACTAGTGGATTTCTTACTTTTCAAACTGTATTTTCAACAAACTACTTTTCAAACAGTTTTACAAACTCTTTTACATATCAAATACTTTACTTAAACTCTTTTACATGCCAAATACTTTTACTTCAAATCTTTTACACTTATATTCTGTTAAATCTATATCTTTATAGATATAGTTATATAAGTAGGATTGAAAGGACTTAGAAGTGATAACTCACCCTACCTCATGTTCCTCGTTTGGTTGTGGACTTAGGGTATCGGTTATTTGTCCGAATGTCGTTTGAATCCTAGTTATATATTATGTATATGTATATAGATATAAAAGTTCCTTCTTTCTATTCAAAACCTTTGGGTAGCAAAGGCATACATACATGTTTATACATTCAAATCATACTACTAGTAAGCTACTATAGGTGTAGTTTAAGGAGTTACTAATACTGTTGCTAGAACAATGAATCATACAATGACTCAGTTCATACATGAGTCAATACATAATACATAGTGATGAGAAACAAACATAATACATAGTGATGAGAAACAAAGATAATACATAGTGATGAGAAACAAACATAATACATAGTGATGAGAAACAAACATAATACATAGTGATGAGAAACAAACGTAATACATAGTGATGAGAAACAAACATAATACATAGTGATGAGAAACAAACATAATACATAGTGATGAGAAACAAACGTAATACATAGTGATGAGAAACAAACATAATACATAGTGATGAGAAACAAACATAATACACAGTGATGAGAAACAAAACATACAAGCTGGACAGAGAAAGAACACACAATACAGCTAGCACATACATATACATATACATATACATTACTTACAGTTATGTGAGCCACTTAACGGGGGCATGGCACTACTTGTCATGACCCGTTTTGTATCCAGAATCTCCTTAAATAGGGAGTGTATGAGTTTGTGTATAGATCTATACTGGATTGACTATCCTACACCTTGCTGCTCGCTACAGTGGGACATGCAAGTCTACGGGTGCCAAACTTCATTTCTTATAACGTCTTACATCGTCATTTTTCTATGAGTCGGTAGCAGGGTATAGGCCGATCATATGGTACTTTAAATAATAATTGGTTTAAGGTAGTTACTACAGCATTAGTTACTTAATACAACACTACAATACTATTTCATTTCCCATTACATTCACTTTGTGAACATTGACACTATGCACTGTAATGTAAAAACTATATTTTTGGTTAATGATAGCCAGATTTGGGAAAATACATGCTCTTACAAGAGACACACACACAGCCACTAGATGCCTTGGTAGAAGGCTACTTTTAGTAGGAAACATAGGGTTTTCTAGGAGAGTTCAAAACATCTTACAAAACATCTTACAAAACATATTACAAATACTTTCCTACAAATATAGACATTAATATACTTATGATCTCACCAGCTTTAAAGCTGATCTACACTTTCAAAATAACTTGTGTTCTCATGTCACTAGTAGACAGGTACCGGAGCCAGGTTTTGAGAAGATGGAGCTCGTTCAAGACTCATCTTTTATTTTGATGTATATTTTTGTTGTCTATAAAACTTGACAAAACACACTTGTATTAAATTATATTATTAATGCAATGGATGATGTTGTTGCTTGTTTACTATTATTCATTGTTGTGATACTGTACATGACGTCCTCCGCCCGAGAAAGTTTCCGCCGTTCTTGGTTTTGGGGTGTGACATATCTGCTCTCCTACACTTATATATGAAAATCAAGAGGTCTATGACTTCGCACCATTGGAAGCATTATAATTCTCAGAAGAGTTACCTTGATCATCCGAACCTATGCTACTCACCATCAAGAACTTATTTATCATCGCACCTGCATTTAGCAACAAAATAATTTCTATGTGTAGGCCTGCGAAGCTCTTCTTCTTCTTCAAAATAGGTAGACTACACTTCAACATTTCCATCATCGGTGTTATCCTCTTCAACGACCAGTACCTTTCCTTGACTCTTGGAATTCATTAACTCTTCGATTTTCTTAACATAATACACTTCACCTTTTTGATTCTCCATCTTCTCACTCTGCTTTCAGAGCATGAACTATTTGGAAAAATGATCCTTACTGTTACAGTAGTTACAGTCAAATCCTGAGTCTCCATCTAGATTCTTTTGCTTTTTCTCATCTTCCATTTAATATCCCTTGGCATCATCGTTTTTCTTTTGCTTTGTCACACCCCCGAACCAGGACGGCATAAACGTCAGAGGGCAGATGACGTCATTGTATAGTATCATAATAATTAAATATAAATGAAACATAGCAATCCACACAACATATATTAAGAATACGACTTACATAGTTTACATAATGTATTCGTTTCAAAATTACATAACCAATACAGAAAAGTACAATTTCCATAATTCAGCATAATCCAGTTCCTAATGACTTAAGTACATGTTTACGGGTTCCCTGAGAATACAACTCATTTTGAAAAGCGTCAACTATAAAGTTGGTAAGTTCATAAGCATTTTTGTATAAGAACATTTTGTAACTACTTTGTTTGATTGTATGTTCTAGAAAATCCGATATTTTCTATAAAAATGATTGTATTCCTTTTACTAAAGACTAGAATGTATGAATGCATGTACTTTGTATCTTGTAAATGTAAGTTCCCAGAAAATCCAGTATATTCTGATATGTGAAAAGCTGTAGTCTTAAACCCTAAAACCGGAATAGTATATTGAAAAGTAATATGTAGCTTTATATTTTATAAAACTGGTGAAGTGTATGCTTCCCGTAAACCAATATAGTTTTGTTAATCCCTATGTGAGTTATTCTAACCATGAAAAAATGACTGATATGCCTGAAACGACGTTCTTCAGGCGTCGGAGTTGGTAAGACATTTGTCACCCTAGACTTGTCCGTCTAACTGTAGTGAACAGTTGAGGTGTGGGGTTGTCAATCCCATATAGATCTATACACAACGGTCTCGCTCTCCCTCAAGGAGACTCTGGCTATAATGCAGGACTTAAGGTGTATCCTAGGTAGGTACGGGGAAGGAATGTATCACAAGAGCATTAACGGATTTATATGAACTTCGACTCCCTTTTTCTTGTATATTAACATAATTGCACTTTTAGAAAAACTTATGATATGAGTTTCATGATACACAAACTATGCTATTAATAATTTGTCTTGTATGTTTTTGTGTAAACTATTTATATAAACTTATTATATAAATATTGAGTTGAAATCTTGTCTAGTAGTAATATATGTTGTTAAACATAATATTCTTGGGTTTTAACCCACCAAAAGTGATGACTAAAATATGACCACTTTTACTAGAAAAACTATTTTAGCAAAGAGGGTTACCAAAACTTGTAGTTTTACAACTCATATTTTTCTTGTTGCTACTTGTATCACATAATGAGTTTTACTTTTGTACATCAACTTATATATATATGATTTTTGTGTAGATAAAATAATGTTGAGCATATCTTATGCAAATATTGTTTCATAAATATTAAAAGATGAATCTAGCAAATATTCGTAAGTTAAACATGTTTGATTTGTACTCCCCCCCCCCACTTAAAAGCATGAAATCTCGACAAAATGGGGGTATGGAGCTCACCTTGAGTGGTTGATGTGTGTAGTTGAAGTGATGAGATGAATGTTTTGAGCCTAAAACACTTGGAGTGTTTGATGAACTCTTAAAGATTATGATACCCTAAAGTTGTCAACACATAATATTATGTGTAAATAGAATGAAATTAACAAGATAATGTGTAGAATCACTATCCAAACTCAAAATACTTACGAGGGTCTAGGGAATGCTTTGAAAAATAAGTCTTCTTAAAGCTTGAAGCTTGAATTCTTTAAGAGTAAATTTGGAACTTCACAGTAAGTGAAAGTGGAATTGTAGTATGGGAAGAAGGGTTCTTGTCCATAATAAAAAAGAGAAGGTTGACATGATATTTACATGGATTATTGGAGGTTAATGCATTGTTATATGGTGGTTATTACGTGGTTTACTGTGAATTGCATGGGAAATGGTTGAGATGTCACACCTTAAAGTCAACTATGTTTGCCTTTTCTTTACTCTAGGCCGCAAACACTATATTATATCCTAGCATGACCGCAAAAACATGTGATTGCGGTCCTAGGATGGGTTTCCTTTTTGGTTTTCGGTCCTAAGTCCTTTTCCTTTGTGATTTCGGCCCAACATTGAGCTAGTGAGATGGTTTTCGGTCAAAGTGTGGTCCATTAGGGGTATTTACAGTTCTAAGTCTTTTCTTTTAGAGTTTTCGGCCAAAACATGATTCATTAAGGTAGTTTTTCACCATGGTGCTTGGTTTTGGGTTGATTATGGTCTTGAGGTCCCCCATGAAGGGTTTTCGGCCTTAGTAAGGTGTCATGTATATATATATATATATATATATATATATATATATATATATATATATATATATATATATATATATATATATTTATATATATATATATATGTATATATATATATATATATATATATATATATATATATATATATATAATATCTTATAACATCAATGCTCATACGGATTTCAAATGTTTTATTGCAATATGGTTACATCTTACATTATGGATACACTTGTACACAAGACCCCTTAGACTAGGTTTGACCCTAATATTTCTAGTTGTGACATCATCCACCCGTTAGAGGGAATTTCATACCGAAATTAGTTCTAGAGCGCGCGCTCAAGAACTAGGAAAGAGGTGCGGATACTTCTGCTTCATCTGGTCTTCGCGCTCCCAGGTGAACTCAAGTCCTCTTTTGGCACTCCATCGGACCTTCACGATAGGTATGCGAATTTGTTTCGTTCGTTTCACCTCCTTATCCATTATTTCTAGGGGTTCCTCAACGAAATGAAGGTCTTCATTTACCTCAACCTCATCAAGTGGGACAACGGGAGTTTCTTAAGATAGGCATTTCTTCAGGTTTGACACATGAAAGACATGGTGTACATTGCTAAGCTCTGGTGGTAACTGAAGCTTGTAAGCCACTAGACCGATCCTGGAAAGGATTTCGAATGGTCCGATGTACCTTGGATTCAATTTTTACCACTTTCCAAAGCGTATCATCCCTTTCCAGGGAGAGACTTTTAGCAGTACGTGATCACCGACTTGAAATTCCAAGGGCTTCCATCGTCTATCTGCGTAGCTATTTTGTCGGTCTCTAGACGCATTTAGTCGTTCCCTAATCTGAACAATCTTCTTAGTTGTTTCCCTAATGATCTCGGTCCCGGTGAGTGTGATGTTTGGTACTTTCCCTTTCACCAGTTGTGTGTCTCCCACCTTAGCCCAACAGAGAGGTGATCTATATTTTCGTCCATATAGGGCCTCAAAGGGAGCAACCTTGATGTTTGTGTGTTGGCTATTATTGTAGGAGAATTCAATAAGTGGCAACTAGATATCCCATTCCTTGCCGAAATCTATCACACAGGCTCTGAGCATATCCTCCAATGTTTGGATGGTCCTCTTACTATGTGCATCTATTTGGGGATGGTAACCAATACTCATATCAAGTTGAGTTCCCAACGATCTCTGGAGTGACTGCCAAAATCATGATGTAAATCTACTATCTCTGTCAGATATTGTCACACCCCAAAACCGAGAACGGCGGAAACGTTCTGGGGCGGAGGACGTCATGTAATGTATCACAACAATGTAAAGTAGTAAACAAGCAACAACATCATCCATTGCATTAATAGTATAATTTTACTTACAAGTGTGTTCTTTCATAGAATAAAACAATATAACGAATATTCAAAATAAAAGACGAGTCTGGACTGCTCCGTCTTCATAAAACCTGATCGTCGTACCTGTCTATTGGTGACCTGAGAATACAAATTATTTTGAAAGCGAGTATCAGCATAAAGCTGGTGAATTCATAAGTATTTAATGTCATTATTTATATAAGTACCAATGAAAAGGTTTGTAAGTAATTGTAAACGTTTGACTTCCTAGAAAAGCCCATATTTCCTACTAGTGTAAAAAGGAGTCATCTACTGAGACCCGAATGAAAGTACGTAAGTAGTCTTCTAACGAGACCCGCTGTAAGTAGGTAGTCTTCTCACGAGACTCGCTGTAAGTAAGTAGTCTTCTCACGAGACCCGCTGTAAGTAAGTAGTCTTCTCGCGAGACCCGCTGTAAGTAAGTAATAATGTGATTGATAGTCCCCATTCTAAAAGTTCTCCATATAACAGATTATGGGAACTAAAGGTGACTTCCGCAACGAATTGCTAGGTCTAATAATCCACATTAATGATACGAAATCCTATATATACCCAACACTATACCTATAATAGGTTACTAGGAATTATATATATATATATATATATATATATATATATATATATATATATATATATACTGAACTTACTGATTAGAACCATTATATCTACATATGTATACCTAATATATAAGTAATATTTAGACGACCTTTGGACAACTAACCGATACCTTAAGTACACATCGAAACAAGGAAAAGGAAATAAAACGAGTTAGCAGTTCTAAGTCCTTTAAACATTATTTATATAACTATACATATCTAGACATGCTTTTAACAATTGTACTAAGAATAGTAAATAGTATCTCCTAACTATACCTATTATAGTTACTAGTAATGTATGTGAATATCCGAAAGTATGCCTTTGCTACCCAAAGGTACTGAATTGACTGATAGAACTTTTATGTCTATATATGTATACATATTATATAACTAATATTTAGACGACATTCGGACCAATAACCGATAATCTAAGGCCACATCCAAACAAGGAAAAGGAAATAAAGCGAGTTAGCAGTCCTAATTCCTTTAAACATTATTTATATAACTATACATATCTAGACATGCTTTTAACAATTTAAAAGTATAAAAGAAGTATTGGTAAAACCTTTGAAAAGTTTAATAAATAAGAATCGATGACTTGATGTCAGTTTATTAAAATGATTTGAAAGCAGTTTGTTTGATAAGAACATTTTAAAGTATAAGAAATCAATTTGAAGTAGTTTACTTGATAAAACAGCTAAAAGTGTAGTAAATTTATAGTTTGATAGTTATTAATCACATGTGATTGATATGATAACTATCATGATTCAACTTGTATCCCCCCCCCCATAAAAGCATTTAAAAACATTTAAAAGGTTAATTAAGGGGTATGAACTCACCTGTAGTGAGTGGTTTGGATGAACGGAATGTATAGGATGCTAGGTGTCAAGTGAAGACTTGTACACACACAATGATCCTAGTTAACATATAATAACACATATATGTATCCAATTAGTCTTTAAACAACAAATTAACAAAGTTAAGACATCCCAGGACATGTAAAACACCTTATATAAGTGTTATAAGTGCTAGTGATTGCATCTAAGTGTTGTAGGACATTGCTATTGAGTTTGGGGTTCGAGGGTAAACTCCTATGGAGTTTACGGTTTTGTGACCATAACTCCTTGAGTTTACGGTCGTAAACCCATGAGTTTACGGCCGTAAACTCATGTTTCTTGACCATTTTGTGTTTTGAAGCCTTAAAGATCACAAGAAGCATTCCTACTTCATGTTTAAGCCTTAGGAAGAGATTAGGGCAACATTTCACTCCTTTTTAGGAGTTTACGGTCCATATAGGATGCAATTTCGGGCACCAATAATGTTGTTTATGATCCAAATACATTTTGTCAGAACTGGGATGGACAGAGTACTTTGTTTTGTGGGCTTCATTCATAACCACGTCTCTATACCCACCGAACTTCGGGGTCCAGATCCGGTCCATAAGGTAGTAGGCTCCATTTTCCTTGATCGTGAGGTTTTTGTCCATCCCACACAAGGGTTCATGTCACACCCCAAAACCGAAACGGTGGAAACGTTCTGGGGTGGAGGACGTCATGTCAAGTATCACAACATATGCAGTATAGTAATCAAAGTACAACAACTATTGCATTAATAGTAATAATTTTACATAGGTTACATTTAGCAACAACATCAAAAGTAAATACAGAGAATAACATAAAATGCAGCTCGGTACAAGGCTGTCTTCACAAAAGCTCCCGGAGTGTACCTGTCTACTGACGACCTGAGAATACAAGTTATTTTGAAAGAGCGTATCAACATTTTAATGCTGGTGAGTTCATAAGTATTTTAATGACATTGATATAAATACATGTTTTTTTTCCACAAAATAATCTCATTAGATGATGGTGATAAGAGCTTATAAGGTATTTGAATTCCTTCCAGAAGATCCTATATTTACTATTAAAAGTAGTCTTCTACCAAGACCATACTGTTTTGTGTTTAAAGGACATTTTTCCCCAAATGTTACTATCATTATCAAAATATAGTTTTTACATTAATGAGTATATGGGAAAACCACAATTTAATGTAATAGGGGAAAATAATATTTTCCTTCAACAATGACATTGTTGTTTATATGGTAATAAAATGCAGACTCCTGGTAGTATTAGATGAAAAATGCGCCTCGGAGAGTCTAAATGAATGAAGTGTAGAATCCAGGTGGTATCGAATGAACAATATGCCTCGAAAAGTCTAAATGAATGAAGTGTAGACTCCAGGTGCTATCGAATTAACAATACGCCTCGAAAAGTCTAAATGAATGAAGTGTAGACTCTAGGTGGTATCGAACGAACAATACGCCTCGAGAAGTCTAAATCAATGAAGTGTAGACTCCAGGTGGTATCGAATGAACAATACGCCTCGAAAAGTCTAAATGAATGAAGTGTAGACTCCAGGTGGTATCGAATGAACAATACGCCTCGAAAAGTCTAAATCAGCCTTTAAACCTAAGTAGGTTAGTTTAAAGGTTTTAATGTGGCCTAGTGTATAACTAGGAAAATATATTATGCTGGTTTTATATGTAGAAAATACCGTGATAATTGTGACATTTGTCACCCCTTGGCTTCGTCGGCCGGGACTGTAGCGAGCAGTCAGGATGTCGGATGGTCTGTCCCGTATAGATGTATACACACAATGCCCGCTCTCCCTCCAGGAGACTCTGGTTACCACTCGACAACGGTGAAATCCGCGTCATGAGGATGTATCTCGTGTTATGATTTCTATATACCTTTCTTTTCACTAAAAGTACGAGTTTTTAGAATATAGATATAACTAAGTTTTCCTTCATGAAAGTTATGATTGGTTTCTAAACTATACCTATTATAGTTTACTTGAGAGGTCATCTAGGTACCTTTGCTACCTAAAGGTGTTGAACTGGAGTAAGAGTTTTAATATCTAACCAAATACACATAATATATAACTAGGACTTCAACGACAGTCGGACAGATAACTGGATGCTCTAAGTCCACAACCAAACAAGGAACAGGAAATAAAGCGGGCTATCAGTCCTAAGTCCTTCAAACCCTACTTATATAACTATATCTATATAGACATGAATCTAACAAGAGTATAAGTTGAAAAGACTTTGATAAAATTTTAGTAACTTAAAAAGAGGTTTTTTTATTTTAAAAGAGACTTGAAAACAAGATTTGAAAACCTTTAGCTGAATAAAACAGTTTAACATGCAAAAATCTATTTGCCTGACGGTTATTAATCACATGTGATTGATATAATAACTTGTCAGTTCAACTTGTATCCCCCCCCCATAAAAGCATTTAAAATCATTTCAAAGGTTGATTAAGGGGTATGAACTCACCTGAAGTGAGTAACTCGAAAGAAAGATTGATATAGGATCACCGAATGTCGAATGAAGTCGTGAGCACAAACGGATCCTAGTTTAACATGTAATAACACATATATGAATACACTTAGGGTATATAACCACTAATAGACACATGGACAAACCTTAGGGACATGAAAACACTTAGAATTAAGTGTTACAAACACCTATTGAAGTCCTGAAATGAGTGTAACGCCTTAGATTTGAGTGTAAGGCCACCAAACTCAACTTTTATGTGTGTGCGGCCATGTGTGCGGCCACGGTGTGCGGCCAGGCCTGTGTGCGGTCGTACATGGGAGTGTACGGCCGTACATGGGAGTGTGCGGCCGTACACTCTTCCTTCATGCTCAAAACGTCGATTTTCAGGTGTTTCAAAGCCAATACCAAGTCCAACTAGCAAAATGGAGGCCAAACTCTCACTTTGGAGAGTCTTTAAGGTGTGTACGGCCACCTTATGAAGGTGTGCGGCCGTACACCTTCAAGTGATGAAGAACATGAAGAACACTATGAGTTTTAAGCTTAGATCAAGGTGTCTTACCACTATAACAAGCTGAAAGATGGAGTATTTCTCGTTTTTGAGGCCCTTAGAGTGTTCTTGGATGAAGTTTTTAGAGAGAGAAAGTAGTGAGAGAAAGTAGAGTGCAGCCAAAATGGGAAAAGAGTGAATGAAGGGGGTCTCCTCCAATATATAGGGTTAGGTGTGCGGCTGGGAGGGTGTGCGGTTGGCTGGGCGCACACTCAGGTGTGCAGCTGCACACACCATGCTGGGTGTGTTTGGCCCGATTTATTGATGCTACACACATTCTAACCCTTTCTAAGACTCATATCTAGGTTGTACTAAGCCTAGAACACTCATATAGACCCACAACTTCATCACAAAATCATAAAACGAGGCTAACTTTGATAAAAATGAAGGATATACAAGTTAGAAATTTTGGGTTGTCACATCACCCCCGTTAGAGGGAATTTCGTCCCGAAATTAGAATCTTAACGAACACTCAAGGATGGATGCGAAAGATGTGGATACTTCATGCTCTAGCTGATCCGCCCGCTCCTTATGGAAATCAGGTCCATACTGAGTTTTAGCGAATTTTCGTTACGAGGTATAGTTTCTTTTTCGATCTCTGGGCCACACGGGATAAGGTTTCATCAGTTTCCTTTACCGAGCTAGATTTCTCCTGTTTCCCTTAACGAACGTGAGTCTGGTTTCCATGGATCAAATCGAGAAAATGGTGAGAGTTTTGTCGGGTACTACCGGGTCATTTGCTGAGACGTGGATATGTTAGGGTGGAATTTATGGAATCCCTAAAGCAGTCTGGGTCTGACGGATGTTGGACCAATTCTATCAAGAATCTCTGATGGTCCTCGGTTCTTTGGAATATGGAACATTTCAGTACCCATAACATAATGTACCTCCATGGTGAGATCGTCACTTGGCGTGATCACAATTTTGAGGTTCCAAAAGTTTTCCCTTACTGGAGGTGTAGTCCTCATGATTAGTTTCTAGGGGTCTCAGGTCGTATTCGGATTCGTATTTCCTACTGGTTGGCTTTCGGAGATTTTCTGGATCAATGAAGGTGCTGTCTATATGCTGGCATCTATTGGTTGCGAGGCATCTACCTCAGCCCAGTGCAGAAAGGACCTGCACTTTCGACTCATGAGGTGCTTCTAATGGAATATCTCAAACGTTAGGATGATAGAGGGTTTTACCAGATGATGCTTAGATAACTCCAATTTTCATCATAGTCTAATAGATACTTTCCCAGCATAATCCCTAATCGGAAGGAATCGTTCTCTCATTCGGTTCGTTGTTTCATGGATAGCAGTCTCTGATTAGGGCTAGCTTCGCCCTTACAGATTTTCTGAAGTGATTGACTATCTCGGGAGGTGGTTCTACTATCTCTTAAAGATAATGTTCCTTGGAACACCTTGTAGTCTAACAAATCTGTAAGGCATGCTCCATTAGTTTCCCCATTGTGTCTGTTTCCACTAGTTTGTAGGAAGCACGTGATCTTGTATAACCTGTTGACTAACACCTAGACTGGTGTCGAGTCCACAATCCCTTTATGACCTGGGTTATAAAGCTTAACGCAACTTGTTGCCTACTTTACTCAAGTATTCCAGGTCGTGGAGGTAATCATGTGTTTCTTAGCATCCTAGTATTAACTTTGGTGAATGCAGACTATCATCTATAGGGCGAAGGTAACTTTTCTCAGATGACGAGGCACTATCACAACTCTTTCCGACCTAGGCACTTCTCGTCTGTATCTGGATGAACGACGTGCTTGAGTAGTGCGAGCATCCCTTGCAACTACTCTTCCGATGTTACCGACTTTCTCTATCTAGATTAAATCGAGATTGCCTAAGACTCTACCACTCAGAACCTCTAATTTCCTCATCGATTCTTCTCAGAGTTTAACCTGTCACAGCTTTCCAAGTTTCTTTGCTCACTACTGAGATGCTTAACTTGTGGGATCAGGCGTGAATGGATGGTCGTAGTCAACGTTTTTGACTCTTACGACTTGAGTTACTTTTCCTAACTGAGGGTGTCAGCTACTATGTTGGCCTAACCCGGGATGACAACAAATTTCGAATTTGTAGTCATTTTAGTAGCTTAACCCACAATTGTTCTCTTGACTTCAGCTCCTTTCCTATGGTTATATGATGAAGGGTTTTATTTTAAGGTTCATGGTAGACCTCATGCTCGACTCAATTACTATTACTCAGTGTATATAAGTCGTATATAATTGAGATTGATAGGATGTTCAGATGTGTGGCCCCACCCCAAACCCACAACCATACAAGGAACAGGGAGTAGGGCGGAAGCACACATCTTAAATCTTATCAACCTAAATTATATACCACTCTAATGCATATACTCAGTAGTAGTAAGTTAATCCCATGAGTTCTTTCTCTTGATTCACGAACTAGATCGTGCGGTGCAAGTGGTCTTTCTAGAGGATCTATTGAGTAGGCCTCGGGCGGTTATTACCTTCCGGAATATCTGCAGTGCCTTTTGCTTTTTAATGTCTAATGGGGTTGGTCAACAACGCGCGATACCCCTCTCCTAGGTACTTCTGAAGGTTGGATGAAAGAGACGACCGATGGTTCGCATTAGGTTTTCTTATTAGGTTCGAAAGAACCTTTATTTGACACTTATGATAAGGTGAAAGTTCTTTTTACACAACACTAGGGATTTTCGCGTGGTCGAACCAAGTCGAACCATGTCTGAAGGTAGTGTCGAGATTTACGATCATCGACACGATATGGAATGAAGATCGATAGGACCATGTGCTGAACAAGGCACACAAGTTTTTAGCGTCTCCGGTTTCGTCCATGGTATCACTATCGTGGATACTTGGACCGACATGGTTGACGCTGAACTTTAGGGGTCCTGATGTTTCGGAATAATGTACTTTTCATGAACGGATTTCTCACGAGGCCTCTCTATAACCGCCTAGTATACACTAGTCATGTACAATTAAGATTAAAAGGACTGTTGACTGAGCGACTCCTCCCTAAATCCACAACCAAACAAGGAACAGGAGATAAGGCAGCATCACTAACTCGGGGTCTATCAATCTTAATTATAAATGGCCTTAACGTATATACTAAGCCATCATAGCTTTACCTGATGGGTTTTTAAGTGTTACAACTGTGCTGCGACTTTCGCCTTAACGAGGGAGTAATTACAATTAGAATTGATGATTTTAAGTTTCTGATTAGTTATTTAAGGTTGAGAAGCGTACCAAAATTCTACCGGGTTTCTTGATGTTTCCCCTAGTCATTAGGGTTAAACTCCTCCTGTGCCCTTGTCATTTCTTTCAGTTGGACAGTCCTTCTTGAAGTGCCTAATTTCACCACATAGGTGGCATACTGGACTGGTCGCTATATTGGTGGTTGATGTAATGAACTCAACCGGGGTTCTACAGAAGCGAGCGGTATGCCCCTTCATGTTGCATCTAACGCAAAAGAGTTCTCGACAGATACCATAATGATGGTAGTTACACTTGCTGCAGCGGGGAAGGTTTCCTAGGTATGGTCTTCTTGGTGTCGAGGCAGGCGGGTCGATAGGGGTATTGATCACCTCAGCTTGCTATCCCTCAGAGGGTCCTTGAGTCGAGGAACTTACCTCCTCGTTCCCAAACTTCCTTTTCAGTGGGTTAGGTTAGAGTTCTTGGGTGGCTTTACACACCGGTGCTGGTTGCTGCTGTCCATTGCTATGATCGGGATTCCCGATAGGGCTCCTGCTAACATTGGCGTTGTTAGTGTTCAGGTGAGCCATGACAGCTGCTACGGCTGCTGAAACTGCAGCTTGAAACGTAGCTTCATCGATTTGAAGAATCGGTGTGTTACCAGTGGGTTGGTTACGTTTCTTTGGAAGCATGGTTTTTCCTACATGAATAGGAACACAAGCTGATGAGAAACGATGGTTACCCTAGACGTATCTTTCTTTACTATGATAGGCATAAATTTTCCCGCGCCTCGAATTACGGTTATCTGATTGTCGACCTACATCCCTATGATGCAGTCCGGGTAACAGGGTAGGAGTAAGTGTATCGGAAAGCCATAAATCGGGTGTCGTTCCACTAAATTATCTTTAAATTGGAGAGGCACACTCTCCGGTTTTGAAAAGATTTGAGAGAAGTTTGAAACGGAGATTCACAAAAGAAAAGGCTCATGAAAGTTTATGGCTAAACACTCTAAATCAAGGTTTTGTGATCCGATCTATTTATATTAATCGCGACTGGATAGACGATTTGCCTAACACATAGTGTGAGCAGTGTAATCACTAGCTCACTAAATTGTATTATTTTATGGGTTATTAGCATGACGTTAAGGAGGTAGAAATAGTTCTCCGGTTCCATGCATTGGCTTCCTCTGTCCACCTCTTATCCCTGACTAGAACAAGCGTTGGTTTCCTTCGGGTATCTATATAGGGTTCTCTGCTCTCGCAAACATATTGAATTTCTGCTCCGCCTTACTTCCGATTCTGACTCTGAGTGTCATCACTTCATAAGGGATGACTGGAATCTCGGAAGTTCAGGCGAATTTCCCACCGATGTCCCTAAAAGGTATAGGCACATGGTGATTTCAATAGTCTCGTCCCTGTTCATTTATTTCCTAATTGGAAATCTTCTCAATGAACCTCTTTTGGGTCTGTATCGACTCTTATGCCAATTTCTGAAGTGGATAAGGTTTTCTAAAGGGGCTCATGCGAGAATGGGAATGTCAAAAGAATCTTAAGAGATTATTAAAACATTTTACTGGGTGATCCATATCGAGTCTTGCTACAATTACATAGTGCACACAAATCATATATAACTTAGATCTAATAGGCCTTCGAATATGTGATACTACCCCATATCCACATCCAAACAAGGAAAAGGAAGTAGAGCGAAACCACACATTCTCAGCCTATGAGATCCTAATTATATATAATCTTTGGAAGCATACATTCTGTAATCATAGACCGATCCATAAGGATCTTTTTAGTTTTCAAGCAAGGTTATTTATGGTTCCTAAAATACCCCTATACTATTTTAATTACATGTTTGATTCTAAAACTTCTGAACATGCCTTTGGGTTTATTGTTAGTCTTTTAGTATTACAAAATACTCCTATAGTATTTTTAACTTTATGTTTGGCTCTAGCATTCCTACATGGTAAGTTTCAGATTCATTGCAACACCACCAACACTCCCAAGCACACGTTAGTCGCATCTCGAATAAATATAGTTGATCAGGTTATATTTATTCCAGCTTACGATTACATAACTGCCCAGGTTTGACGGTAATACTCAACATCCAAAGACTTTTATTCTTATTGTTCCTGTGATACTTGTTCGGGTATTTTATCCTATTGTATTTATAGGTTGTATATCTTTTATGATTTGATATACTGAGCTCACTATAAACAATGCTCTGATACCAATCTGTCACACCCCAAAACCGGAACGGCGGAAACGTTCTGGGGTGGAGGACGTCATGTCAAGTATCAGAACATATGCAGTATAGTAATCAAAGTACAACAACCATTGCATTAATAGTAATAATTTTACATAGGTTACATTTAGCAACAACATCAAAAGTAAATACAGAGAATAACATAAAATGTAGCTCGGTACAAGGTTGTCTTCACAAAAGCTCCCGGAGTGTACCTGTCTACTGACGACCTGAGAATACAAGTTATTTTGAAAGAGAGTATCAGCATTTTAATGCTAGTGAGTTCATAAGTATTTTAATGACATTGATATAAATACATGTTTTTTCCTCAAAATAATCTCATTAGATGATGGTGATAAGAGCTTATAAGGTATTTGAATTCCATCCAGAAGATCCTATGTTTACTATTAAAAGTAGTCTTCTACCAAGACCGGACTGTTTTGTGTTTAAAGGGCAGTTTTCCCCAAATGTTACTATCATTATCAAAATATACTTTTTACATTAATGAGTATATGGGAAAACGACAATTTAATGTAATAGGGGAAAATAATATTTTACTTCAACAATGACATTGTTGTCTATATGGTAATAAAATGCAGACTCTTGGTAGTATTAGATGAAAACTACGCCTCGTAGACTCTAAATGAATGAAGTGTAGACTCCAGGTGGTATCGAATGAACAATATGCCTCGAAAAGTCTAAATGAATGAAGTGTAGACTCCAAGTAGTATCGAATGAACAATACACCTCGAAAAGTCTAAATGAATGAAGTGTAGACTCCAGGTGGTATCTAATGAACAATACGCCTCGAGAAGTCTAAATGAATGAAGTGTAGACTCCAGGTGGTATCGAATGAACAATACGCCTCGAAAAGTCTAAATGAATGAAGTGTAGACTCCAGGTGGTATCGAATGAACACTACGCCTCAAAAAGTCTAAATCAGCCTTTAAACCTAAGTAGGTTAGTTTAAAGGTTTAAATGTGGCCTAGTGTATAACTAGGAAAATATATTATGCTGGTTTTATATGTAGAAAATACCGTGATAATACTTACCTTAAGGCCATGAATTATAAGGTAAATGTAAAGACACTCGTAACCATACTGATTGACGGATGTAAACACGACGACCTGCTGGCGTCGAAATGAATGTGACATTTGTCACCCCTTGGCTTGGTCGGCCGGGACTGTAGCTAGCAGTCAGGATGTGGAATGGTCTGTCCTGTATAGATCTATACACACAATGCCCGCTCTCCCTCCAGGAGACTCTGGTTACCACTCGACAACGGTGAAATCCGCGTCATGAGGATGTATCTCGTGTTATGATTTCTGTATACCTTTCTTTTCACTAAAAGTACGAGTTTTTATAATATAGATATAACTAAGTTATCCTTCATGAAAGTTATGATTGGTTTCTAAACTATACCTATTATAGTTTACTTGAGAGGTCATCTAGGTACCTTTTCTATCCAAAGGTGTTGAACTGGAGTAAGAGTTTTAATATCTAACCAGATATACATAATATATAACTAGGACTTCAACAACACTCGGACAGATAACTGGATGCTCTAAGTCCACAACCAAACAAGGAACAGGAAATAAAGCGGGCAATCAGTCCTAAGTCCTTCAAAACCTACTTATATAAATATATCTATATAGACATGAATCTAACAAGAGTATAAGTTGAAAAGACTTTGATAAAAATTTCGTAACTTAAAAAGAGGTTTTTGTATTTTAAAAGAGACTTGAAAACAAGATTTGAAAACCTTTAGCTGAATCAAACAGTTTAACATGCAAAAATCTATTTGTCTGACGGCTATTAATCACATGTGATTGATATAATAACTTGTCAGTTCAACTTGTATCCCCCCCATAAAAGCAATTAAAATCATTTCAAAGGTTGATTAAGGGGTATGAACTCACCTGAAGTGAGTAACTCGAAAGAAAGATTGATATAGGATCATCGGGTGTCGAATTAAGTCGTGAGCACAAACGGATCCTAGTTTACCATGTAATAAAACATAAATGAATACACTTAGGGTATATAACCACTAATAAAACACATGGACACACCTTAGGGACATGAAAACACTTAGAATTAAGTGTTACAAACACCTATTGAAGTCCTGAAATGAGTGTAAGGCCTTAGATTTGAGTGTAAGGCCACCAAACTCAACTTTTATGTGTGTACGGCCATGTGTGCGGCCAGGGTGTGCGGCCAGGCCTGTGTGCGATCATACATGGGAGTGTGCGGTCGTACATGGGAGTGTGCGGCCGTACACTCTTCCTTCATGCTCAAAACGTCAATTTTCAGGTGTTTCAAAGCCAATACCATGTCCAACTAGCAAAATGGAGGCCAAACTCTCAGTTTGGAGAGTCTTTAAGGTGTGTACGGCCATCTTATGAAGGTGTGCGGCCGTACACCTTCAAGTGATGAAGAACATGAAGAACACTATGAGTTTTAAGCTTAGATCAAGGTGTCTTACCACTATAACAAGCTGAAAGATGGAGTATTTCCCGTTTTTGAGGCCCTTAGAGTGTTCTTGGATGAAGTTTTTAGAGAGAGAAAGTAGTGAGAGAAAGTAGAGTGCAGCCAAAATGGGAAAAGAGTGAATGAAGGGGGTCTCCTCCAATATATAGGGTTGGGTGTGCGGCTGGGAGGGTGTGCGGCTGGCTGGCCGCACACTTAGGTATGTGGCCGCACACACCATGTTGGGTGTGTTTGGCCCGATTTATTGATGCTAAACACATTCTAACCCTTTCTAAGACTCATATCTAGGTTGTACTAAGCCTAGAACACTCATATAGACCCACAACTTCATTACAAAATCGTAAAACGAGGCTAACTTTGATAAAAATGAAGGATGTACAAGTTAGAAATTTCGGGTTGTCACAGTTCACTCGTGACGTTTTCCGGCATCAAGGCTTCCAGTTGATCCTCCTTGATTTGTGAAGACAAGTGGGAATGGATAATCATTGTTAGTTTTCTCGCTCGGTGACCCGAGTATTCTTTCCTGCTTAGGGCGTCAGCCACCACGTTGGCTTTGACCGGATGGTAACAGATCTCACATTCATAATCATTCAGCAGCTCAACCCATCGCCGTTACCTCATGTTTCGTTCCTCTTGCTTCAATATATGTTGGACGCTTTTGTGGTCTGTAAAAATTTTGCATTTCATCCCGTAGAGATAGTGCCTCCAAATTTTTAGAGCGAAGAGAACAGCTCCCAGCTCAAGATCGTGAGTGGTGTAGTTTACTTCGTGGGACTTCAGTTTCCTTGACGCATAGGCTATAACCTTCGCGTGTTGCATAAGTACACATCCTAACCCCTGATTGGAAGCATCACAATAAACCATGAAATCTTCTGTCCCCTCTGGAAGAGAGAAAACTGGAGTGCTGCAGAGGGCTTGTTTCAAGATTTAAAAGGAAGTCTCTTGTTTCCTCTCCCAGATGAAGGGTACACCCTTTTGAGTTAAGGCAGTGAGCAGATTGGTGTCACACCCCAGAACCAGGACGGCGAAAAGATCACTTATTAATATAATAGCAGTTGAATATAAATGATACATAGCAACCAAACATCATACATTACAATATACCAACATTTATTGTTTACAAATTGTACTTATTCTTCGATTACACAAAAATACATAAAGTATGATGTCTCAAAAAGATAGCAAAATATCCAGATCCAAGGCTCGAGTACCAGTTCACTGACTCCCTGAGAATACAAGTCGTTTTGAAAAGCGTCAACATAGAATGTTGGGGAGTTCATAAACATGTTTGCATGAAAAACTTTGTAATATCTTCGTGTATAATAAGTTGTAAAACGCCAGAAAATCCAATATTTTCTATAAAAAGTAGTTTGAAAGTCTCGTTCCAAAACCATGTATATTTGCATGCTTGTTCCTTATTTTCCTTTGTTTGTTTTTGAATAGAGTGTGCTCCCAGAAAATCCTATATTTCTTGTATATAAAAGAGTTGTGGTCTTACAACCCTAACACCGAGTGGTTAAATTAGTTTACAAAATAGATGAAACATAGTTGTGTATTTCATAAAACTATGAGAGTGTATATTCTTCCTAAATTCAAATAATAATGTTATTCTCTATGTGATTTGTCACAACCTGATAACATGACTAACGCGTCTGTGTTGACGTTCTTCGGGCGTCGGTTTCTAAGAGATATTTGTCACCCTAGACTAGACCGTCTAGTTGTAGCGAACAACTCAGGTGTGAGGTGTCAACCCCAAATAGATCTATACACAATTACCTCGCCCTCCCTCCAGGACACTCTGGTTATAACTACAGGGCTTACGGTGTACGCTAGGTAGGTACGATGAAGGAGTGTCTCATAAGAGCCTCAATAAAATTTACGCGAATTTATCGAATAATCCAGACGACGCTCTTAGGTTAAATTCATGATTGCGGTTTTATGACACGAATTTTAAAGCTTTATGACATACGACTTAATACGTATTAGTAAAAGCTTTATGATGGACAGATTATGACACACGGATATTCCTGTCGTAAAACTCTGTTTTGCTTACCAGTCATATTAAATTATTTCTAATGATATTTATAAATAATTACAATTAACTTGTCAACTCACCATATATGTTGTAAAACTCTGTCGTAAAACTCTGTTTTGCGTAACAAAATATTCTAGGTTTTATACCTTTGAAGTAGTGCAAACTTTTACGATTATTTTACTAACAAAAAGAAAACTATATTTAGTAAAATATTCAAATGTTGTGGTGAGTTTTTAACACACCAAATTTTTTGTTAAAAGTGCTTTGTAGCACCAAATATACTCTAATTTTGTTTGACTAATACTTGTCACAATTTATAAAAAAAAATACATAAAACCTTGAAATTTGTTATGTTTCCATAATTTTACAAGTGTTAGTGGTAAAAGTTTATATAACCAAAAATTTACCATTTTCGAGTGTAAACTCTCATATTTACCATTTTTCAAGCTTTGATAACCATAAATGCTTCAACATTTCTTTGACATTATTTGTGATTTATAACACACATTTCAAAGAGACCACTTTCACTTAGCAACATGTTTCATTTTCAACATGACACCAAAATATGTGAAACTACACAAAGATAACTTTGTTCCAACAACTTGAGACTTTGTAAAACTTTCGAGTTTAAGGAGTTATAGCATGAAATAACAACATTTCAACACACATAAACATATAAACATACAAGTACATGAAAATATCCAAAGATTTCAACAAGACTTGACTTGTATTCTCCCCCAAAAAGGATGAAAACTTGAAAAGAGTGAGGTATGAAGCTCACCTTGGGGGTTTTCGAGATGTAGAGGAAGGAGAAGAAGGATTTTCGATCCTAGCTTGTTCTCTTGGTAAGATTCTCGAAATGGTGGTGCTCTAGGGTTCATATTCACGAAAATAAGAGTGTAAGAGGAAAGATCTTAGTATAAAGTTGAAGTAAAACATCTTGAGTTTACTATGGACTTACCAAGGAGCTTAAAGATTGATGTTTGATTATGATGAGCTCGAAAATTCTTTAGAAAACAATGGAGACTTGATAGAGAAATGAGATGAGAGTGAAGTTTGGAAGTGAATGTGGAGAGAGAGAGAGAGGGGAGGTAAGACGATTCAACAAGAGGGGGGAGAGAATAGGAGTTGACCTAGGCTTGGTTATGTGAGGTGCATGGGAATTTGTTGGGCAAAAACCTTGTTACATGTTGTGTATTTGTGAGGTGGCATGCACCCTTATCTCACCCTTTTTTTTTGGTTAGATAGGCCAACTGATTAGGGATGGTTCTCGTCCCACATGATGGCCCAAAAGGGTTTTCAGCACATATAAAGGCCAACTAGAAGCTTTCGGCCCAAAAAGGCCCTTTAGAGGAGTTTTCGACCAAAAGTAATGCCTAGTAGAAGCTTTCGGCCCATTAGGGCCCAAAGAGGGGTTTTCGGCCCAACAATGCGAAAAGGAGAAGTTATCGGCCCATTAGGGCCCAATAAGGAAGTCTTGGTCCAATAAGGGTTTTGGGCCGAGAATTCTTGGGCTAAGACCCAAAATTTATTGGACTTGGCTTATTGGATCTAGTTTTTGGGCTTATACGAGGTTGTTTCGACTTGAATCACAATGTGTGAACGTTGGAACTTAGATAGCACGGTAGTTCAATTTTCACTAAATGGAGTGTTGCAAGGTTTTATAGAGGAAACTGTTGTGAGCAAACTTCACATCTTAAACCCTAAATTTCTAGTTGTGACATCATCCCCCCGTTGAAGGGATTTTCGTCCCAAAATTCATTCTAAAGAAGCTCTCAAGTACTAGGGAAAAATGTGGGTGTCTCAGTTTTTTCTAGTCTCTTCTTTCCTTGGAGAATTTAGGTCCTTGTTTAGTGTTCCAGCAGACCTTCGCTACTGGCGTTTGACCTTGCTCCTTTGGTTTCCCAGTCCATTACTTCTATGATTTCTTCGACGAAATGGAGGTATTGATTCCCTTCAATTTCGTCAAGCGGGACAATGAGAGGGTGTACATTGTCGGGTTCAAGCAGTAACAGGAGTTTATAAGCCATTGGACCACTCCTAGCAAGGATTTTCAAAGGTCTGATGTGTGTCGGGTTTAATTTCCTACGCTTTCCCAAAGCGTATTTTCCCCTTCCAAATGGGGGCTTTTAGTAGGACACGATCATTGACTTGGGATTCCAAGGGCTCCTGTCACTTACTTGCGTAGTTCTTTTGTCAGTTTCTAGATGCCTATAGTCCTGCTCTAGTTTGGGTGATCTTTTCGGTTTTCTCCCTGGTGTTTTCGGGGTCGGTGACAGTGCCTTCGGGCACTTGCCCTTTGGTTAGCCGTGTGTTGGTCACCTCAGCCTACACGGGGTGGTCTGCATTTACATCCTCTATGGTGAGGTGAATGGATGGTCATGGTTAATGAGGATTGTGTACTTGACGCCCTAAAAATAGTGTCTCTAAATCTGAAGGTGAACACTATTGTCACTATAGATAAGGTCGCGTGATGTAGTTGGGCTTATAATTCTTAGGCTGTCTTGGGAGTTTCTTACTACAGGATTCTGAGCTAGTGGGATGTCGATTTTTTCTTGTTTTTGAGGGTAGGTCGAGTAAGTCTTTTATTCGGGATAGGGGATATCGATTCTTGAGGATGGGTTTATTCGATTCTTAGTAGTCAGTGGTCCTATGGATAATTAGCTTTTCCTCTTTATGAGTTGGATGGGTGTTCTCTGAGGTTCAAGTCTTTGTCTGATAACTCTCATACTTACTGGCTCGTTCAATCGACCGGACGCCTTCGGCGTTTAAGTTGGTGCTGAGCGACCTTGGTGGTCGGGCTATGGAAAGGGCTCCATGAGTTGAGTCGATTTCCGAACTCAACTTGGCACGTAGGTGATATTTCCGAAAGAGCTTCGGGAACAATCTGGGGGAGGTTATAAATTTCTGAGGTTACCCTCGGTGTCCTTTGCTTCTTGTTTCTTATTTCTACTGCGAGCTAGGAAAGAGCGTGGTATTTTTTACATAGGTACTTAGGAGTCTAGATGCCAGGGATGATTTGAGGATTTGTCGTTATTAGTTGTAAGGGTTTCGTTAATCGATTGGTTAAAGAGAAGGGTCTCTTTGTGGCACATGAAATTTGTATGGTGAGGACCAAGTGAGCCCGTATCAAATGACGTTGTTGGGCTCCTTGTTGTAATAGATGTTGTATTGATTTATAAGGGATGGTCGTTTGGAATGGTGGTGTGTTCTATGTACACTTTTTTAACGTTACCAGCTTCATCCTTGTTATCACTACTGCGAACATTTTGTACCACGCTTAGCGAGTATTAGCAGTATGTGTGCTCCGATTATTAGTGATGAAATTTGATAGTTTGGTCCCGACTAGGCCCCTCTATAATCGCTTGGTGTATATGAGTCATGTATAATTAAAAATGGGAAGACCGTCGACTGAGGGACTCTGTCATAAATCCACAACCAAACAAGGAACAGGAAATAAGGCAGAATCACACACTCTAAGCCTTTAGAATCTCAATTATATATGACCCTAATGTATACACTAATCCATCGTAGCTCACCTGCGAGGACCCTTAGTTTTTATAAGAATGATATGTTTCGTTCGGACGAGAGAGTAATTTTTAATTATTGACTAAAGCCTTTACATATCTTTATTGGGAAAACGTACTGCTGCTCACAGGTGATTCTGGGATGGTCTCTCCTACAGTGATTGTCAGCACTCTTCCCTCCCTGCCATAGTTCCTTGTTATTGGACAGTCCCTCCTGAAGTGTCCAGATTCATGACACTCGTAACAGGTCGGTCTTATTCTAATGTCGGGGGTCTGGGAGATTTGTCGTGCTGATGCCCTGCAAAAACGGGTAGTGTGCCCCTCCAGTTGCAATTTTTGCAGTGTAACGTTCGCCAGGTTCCATAGTGCTGGAAACCGCACTTGTTGTATTTTGGGCTGATCCCAACATATGGGGTTCTTGGCGTTGAGGTAGTAGGGTAGTGGGGGTAAGGGCTGCTACAACTTGTTGCCTTTTAGTACGTCCTGGAGTTAAACTGCTCCCTCTCTTGTTCCAAGACTTTCGCTTCTTGTTCATGGATTTGTGGTTCATGGTGTTCTTGTAGGTAGACACTTGCTGGTGACTTTGGTCCTCACTGCCGGTAGGATTGTCGACACTATTTCCATTTCCATTGGTGTTGTTGAGTTGTGTCATGATGGCTGTCACAACAGCTGTCACTGCGGCTTGGAACGTAGCGGACTCTATTCGTAGGATCGGTGTTTCGCCAGTTGGCTGGTTGTTTCGATGAGAAGACATAATTTTGTTTCATGAGGAGAAACGAGCTCGTATGTTACTATGGTTATATCCAGTTGTGTCTTTGCTATATTTATAGATACACATTTATGTATGCACACATACAAGCCACCTGCCTTGTGGTATGATTCTAAATGTTTCGATCTAGATCTCGATGATGTATTTATGGTAAAGAGTAGAAATACACATTGTACGAATGCTAAGTTTATCATAATAGAATATAGCTATCCATGTAATTAGTGAATTCAGATTACATGGATTTTTGGAGGGCGCACCTCTCTTCATTTACTACTACTAGTGGTAACGAATACATAATAAACCTAAGATGTAGTACGAGTGGTGTAGTGACTCTCACATGTCGAAGTGGCGCACAGGGTGCCTAGCCATTTCACTCATCTCATGAGTGGCCTCTTCCGGTCTCTGCTCTGCTAAGGCTGCCCTAGGCTCATCCTCAATGAGTTGTTGCCTTAGGGTGATCACTTCCTCCTCTAAGGAGCGTAGAAGTTCGGTAAGATCCTCCTTCTCTGTGGACTGGTTCGGTATTGCTCCTGAAAGGTGAGGCTTGCTAAGGATCTCTTCGGCGTCTTCACCCTCGTCTGATTCCTCATCAGAGTCTTCTCCCTCGTAGTCCATCACTTGGTATTCTTCGGGGACTACTTCTGGGTCTCCCCTTGCACTTTTATGGCTCTTCCTCGATCCATTCGTTGGCTATTACCGCAGGGTAGTAGTGGTCTTCGTGGTGAAGCTCAACCATGTTGTCGATGCGAGAATAGACGTATGAGATACATGTAGAAGTTTTGAGTGTGGAGGTCATATGGTATTCTAAAATACTTCTATAGTATTACCTATTTGATCCTAGGACTTCCTGGTGTACGAAATCGATAAGTTTTTAGACTTGTTGTTATTGTTTAGTATCATAAAATACTCCTATAGTACTTTAAACTTTAAGTTTGGTTCTAATGTTCCTTTGCATTTAGGGTTGGTAAGTTTTAGACTTATTTCCACACACTATAACCCCCAAACACATGTTGGTCGTATCTCAAATAAATATAGTTGATTAGGCTATATATATCCCAGATATGATTACATAACTATCCAGGTTTGACTGTAGTGTTCAACATCTAAATACTTTTGTTTCGTTCTTATTATGATACGGTTCTAGCAAGTATGTATACTTTTAGAAAATACTTATATCCTTAAGGTATACTTTTAGTAAGATTATTTTAGTCCCATTGTATTTATATTCATGTATGTTGTATGGTTAGATATACTAGTTCACTATAAACAATGCTCTTATACCAATCTGTCACACCCCCGAACCAGGACGGCGGAAACATCCGGGGGCAGATTACGTCACTGTATAATATCATAGCAGTTGAATATAAATGATACATAGCAACCAAACATCATACATTACAATATACCAACATTTATTGTTTAGAAACTGTACTTATTCTTTGATTACACAAAAATACATAAAGTATGATATCTAAAAAAGATAGCAAAATATCCAGATCCAAGGCTCGAGTACCTGTTCACTAAGTACCTGAGAATACAAGTCATTTTGAAAAGCGTCAACATAGAATGTTGGTGAGTTCATAAACATGTTTGCAGGAGAAACTTTGTAATATCTTCCTTTATAATAAGTTGTAAAACTCCAGAAAATCCAATATTTTCTATAAAAAGTAGTCTGAGAGTCTCGTTCCAAAACCGTGTATAATTGCATGCTTGTTCTTTATTTTCCTTTGTTTGTTTTTGAAAAGGGTGTGTTCCCAGAAAATCCTATATTTTCTGTATATAAAAGAGTTGTAGTCTTAAAACCCTAAGACACGAGTGGTGAAATTAGTTTACAAAATAGACAAAACATAGTTGTGTATTTTATAAAACTAGGAGAGTGTATATTCTTCATAATTCAAATAATATTTTTATTCTCTATGTGAGTCGTTACAACCGTGCTAGTATGACTATCGCGCCTCTCTTAACGTTCTTCAGGCGTCGGTTTCTAAAAGATATTTGTCACCCTAGACTGGCCCGTCTAGCTGTAGCGAACAGCTCAGGTGTGGCGGTGTCAACCCCGTATAGATCTATACATAATTACCTTGCTCTCCCTCCAGGAAACTCTTGTTTTAACTATAGGGCTTACGGTGTACGTAGGGCTTACGATGTACGCTAGCTACGTACGATGAAGGAGTGTCTCACAAGAGCCTCAATAAAATTTACGCGAATTTACCGAAAAATGCATACGACGTTCTTAGGTTAAATTCATGACCGCGGTTTTATGACACGCGATGTTACGGCTTTATGACATACGACTTAATACTTGTATTATTAAAAGTTTTATGATGGACATATTATGACACGCGAATATTTCTGTCGTAAAACTATGTTTTGCTTACCGGTTATATTAAATTATTTATAATGATATTTATAAATAATTAGAATTAACTTGTCAACTCACCATATATGTTGTAAGCATAACAAAATATTGTAGGTTTTATACCTTTCAAATAGTGCAAACTTTTACGATTATTTTACTAACAAAAAAAACTATATTTAGTAAAATATTCAAATGTTGAGTTGAGTTTTTAACACACCAAAATTTTTGTTAAAAGTGTTTTGTAGCTCCAAAAATAATCTAATTTTGTTGTGGCTAAAACTTGTCATAATTTTCACAAAATTATATAAAACCTTGAAATTTATTATGTTTCCACAATATTACAAATGTTAGTGGTAAAAGTTTATATAACCAAAAATTTACCATTTTTGAGTGTAAACTCTCATATTTACCATTTTTTAAGATTTGATAACCATAAATGCTTCAACATTTCTTTGACATTATTTGTGATTTTTAACACACATATCAAAGAGACCACTTTCACTTAGCAACATGTTTCATTTTCAACATGACACCAAAATATGTGAAACCACACAAAGATAACTTTGTTCCAACAACTTCAAACTTTGTAAAAATTTCGAGTTTAAGGAGTTCTAGCATGAAATAACAACACTTCAACACACATAAACATATAAACATACAAGTACATGGAAATATCCAAAGATTTCAACAAGACTTGACTTCTATTCTCCCCCAAAAATGATGAAAACTTGAAAGGAGTGGGGTATGAAGCTCACCTTGGGGATTTTCGAGAGGTAGAGGAAGGAGAAGAAGAATTTTCGAGCCTAGCTTGTTCTCTTGGTAAGATTCTCGAAATGGTGGTGCTCTAGTGTTCATATTCACGAAAATAAGAGTGTAAAAGGAAAGATCTTAGTATAAACTTGAAGTAAAACATCTTGAGTTTACTATAGACTTACGAAGGAGCTTAAAGATCGATCTATGATGATTATAAACTCGAAAATTATTGAGAGAACAATGGAGACTTGTGAGAGAAATGAGATGAGAGTGATGTTTGGAAGTGGATGTGGAGAGAGAGGGGAGTTAGGCCGATTCAAGAGGATGGGGGAGAGAATAGGAGTTGATGTAGGCTTGGTGATGTGAGGTGCATAGGAGTTTGTTGGGAAAAAACCTTGTTACATGTTGTATATTTGTGAGGTGGCATGCACCCTTATCTCACCCTTTTTTTACCTTTTTTTTTGTTTAGATAGGTCAACCGATTAGGGAGGGTTCTCGGCCCACATGATGGCCCAAAAGGGTTTTCAGCTCATATAAAGGCCAACTAGAAGCTTTCGGCCCAAAAAGGCCCATTAGAGGAGTTTTCGGCCCAAAGTAATGCCTAATAGAAGTTTTTGGCCCAATAGGGCCCAAAGAGGGGTTTTCGACCCAACAAGGCTAGAAGGAGAAGTAATCGGCCCATTAAGGCCCAATAAGGAAGTCTTGGTCCAATAAGGGTTTTGGGCTGAGAATTCCTGGGCTAAGACCCAAAATTTATTGGACTTGGCTTATTGGATCTAGATTTTGGGCTTATACGAGGTTGTTTTGACTTGAATCACAATGTGTGAACGTAGGAACTGAAATACAACAGTAGTTCGATTTTCACTAAATGGAGAGTTGCAAGGTTTTATAGAGGAAATTATTGTGAGCAAGCTTCACATCTTAAATGCTAAATTTCTAGTTGTGACACTTGGCGATCTTAGAGAAATTCTAAAAGAACCTCTCGTAGTAACCAGTGAGGCCTAAGAATTGCATGATCTCCGTTGGGGTTTTAGGGGTTGCGCAGCCTTTGATTGCTTTGATTTTCGAAGGGTCCACATGTATCCCTTCTTCACTGACTACATGGCCTAAGAATTCCACCCTTCGGATCTAGAACTCGCACATGGAGAATTTCGCATACAACTTCTCTACCCTTAATGTTTCCAGAACATGCCGCATATGTTTACTGTGTTCTTCTTTACTTCGTGAATCGAAGAGTATATCATCGAAAAAAACAATCATGAGGTTGTCGAGGTAGGGTCGGCAAACTCGGTTCATCACGTCCATAAATGACGTTGGTGCATTTGTGAGACCGAAGGGCATCACTAAGAATTCATAGTGACCATATCGGGTTCGGAATGCAGTCTTGGGGATGTCTACTTCTCGGACCCATAGTTGGTGATATCCAGATCTTAAATCTATCTTTGAGAAGTAACTTGCTCCTTGTAGCTAGTCAAATAGATCATTGATCCGGGGAAGAGGGTATCGATTCTTGATGGTAAGCTTGTTGAGTTCTCGGTAGTCAATGCACATACAAAACGACCCATCCTTCTTCTTCACGAATAAGGTCGGAGCTCGCCAGGGTGAGAAGCTTGGCCTTATAAACCCTTTGTCCAGTAATCCACTTAATTGACTGGAAAGCTCTTGCATCTCCGCAGGAGCTAATCTATATTGCGCCTTGGCGATTGGTGTGGCTCCGGGTATCAAGTCGATCCGAAATTTGACTTGTCGTTCGGGAGGTATTGCCGGAAGGTCTTCGGGAAACACGTCGGGAAAATCGCACACCTCCGGGATGTCTTTGATGTTCCTTTCTTCTTTCTTTTTATCAACCACATGAGCTAAGAAGGCGTAGTTCTTCTTGTACAAACACTTATGTGTCTTGATACATGAGATGAGACGAAGGTTCGTACCGGGTTTGTCGCCATATATTACCAGGGTTTCATTGTCGGGTAGGTGAAGGCGAACGTCCTTCTCGTACTGGGTGTGTCGCCAATTAACTTGTCAACTCACCATAAATGTTGTTAGCATAACAAAATATTCTAGTTTTTATACTTCTGAAATAGTGCAAACTTTTACGATTATCTTTCTAACAAAATATTTTTGTGGTGAGTTTTTAACACACCAAAATTTTTGTTAAAAGTTTTTTGTAGCACAAAAAATACTCTAATTTTGTTCTAGCTAAAACTTGTCTCAATTTACACAAAATTTCACAAAACCTTGAAATTTATTATGTTTCCACAATTTTACAAGTATTAGTGGTAAAAGTTTATATAACCTAAAAATTTCCATTTTTGAGTGTAAACTCTCATATTTACCATTTTTCAAGCTTTGATAACCATAAATGCTTTAACATTTCTTTGACATTATTTGTGATTTTTAAACAGACCACTTTCACTTAGCAACATGTTTCATTTTCAACATGACAACAAAATATGTGAAACTACACAAAGATAAATTTGTTCTAACAACTGCAGACTTTGTAAAAATGTCGAGTTTAAGGAGTTCTAGCATGAAATCACAACATTTCAACACACATAAACATATAAACATACAAGTACATGCAAATATCTAAAGATTTCAACAAGACTTGACTTGTATTCTCCCCCAAAAAAGATGAAAACTTGAAAAGAGTGGGGTATAAAGCTCACTGCTCTAGGGTTCATATTTACGAAAATGAGAGTGTAAGAGGAAAGATCTTAGTATAAACTTGAAGTAAAACATATTTAGTTTACTATGGACTTACCAAGCAGCTTAAAGATCGATCTTTGATGATGATGAACTCGAAAATTCTTGAGAGAACAATGGAGACTTGAGAGAGAAATGAGATGTAAGTGAAGTTTGGAAGTGATTGTGGAGAGAGAGGGGAGGTAGGCCAATTCAAGAGGAAGGGGAGAGAATAGGAGTTGACTGAGGCTCGGTGATGTTAGGTGCATGGGAGTTTGTTGGGCAAAAACCTTGTTACATGTTGTGTATTTGTGAGGTCGCATGCACGCTTATGTCACTCGTTTTTTTCTCTTTTTTTTCTTTTTCCTTTTTTTTGTTTAGATAGGCCAACCGATTAGGGTGAGGGTTATCGGCCCGCATGATGGCCTAAAAGAATTTTCAGCCCATATAAAGGCCAACTAGAAGCTTTCGGCCCAAAAAGGCCAATTAGAGGAGTTTTCGGCCCAAAGTAATGCCTAATAGAAGTTTTCAGCCCATTAGGGCCCAAAGAGGGGTATCCGGCTCAACAAGGCTAAAAGGAGAAGTTATCGGCCCATTAGCGCCCAATAAGGAAGTCTTGGTCCAATAAGGGTTTTGGACCGAGAATTCTAGGGCTAAGACCCAAAAATTTTTGGACTTGGCTTATTGGATCTATTTTTTGGGCATATACGAGGTTGTTTTGACTTGAATCACAATGTGTGAACGTAGGAACTTAAATAGCATTGTAGTTCAATTTTCACTAAATGGAGTGTTGCAAGGTTTAATAGAGGAAATTATTCTGACAAAGTTTCACATCTTAAATCCTAAATTTCTAGTTGTGACACTTGGCGATCTTAGAGAAATTCTGAATGAACCTCCTGTAGTAACCAGCGAGGCCTAAGAATTGCCTGATCTCCGTTGGGGTTCTGGGGGTTTCCCAGCCTTCGATTGCTCTGATTTTGGAAGGGTCCACATGTATCCCTTCTTCACTGACTACATGCCTAAGAATTTCACCCATCGGATCCAGAACTCCCACTTGGAGAATTTCACATACAACTTCTCTGCCCTTAAAGTTCCCAGAACCTGCCACAGATGTTTACTGTGTTCTTCTTTACTGCGTTCATCACGTCAATAAATGGCGTTGGCGCAATTGTCAGACTGAAGGGCATCACTACGAATTCATAGTGACCATATCGGGTTCGGAATGTAGTCTTGGGGATGTCTTCTTATCAGACTCATAGTTGGTGGTACCCGGATCTTAAATCTATCTTTGAGAAGTAACTTGCTCCTTGTAGCTGGTCAAATAGATCATCGATCCAGGGAAGAGGGTATCGATTCTTGACGGTAAGCTTGTTGAGTTCGTGGTAGTCGATACACATACGAAACGACACATCTTTCTTCTTCACGAATAAGACCGGAGCTCCCCAGGGTGAGAAGCTTGGCCTTATAAACCCTTTGTCCAGTAATTCACTTAATTGACTGGAAAGCTCTTGCATCTCCACAGAAGCTAATCTATATGGTGCCTTGGCGATTGGTGTGGCTCCGGGTATGAATTCGAATCGAAATTCGACTTGTCGTTCTGGAGGTATTCCCGGAAGGTCTTCGAGAAACACATCCGGAAAATCGCACACCTCTGGGATGTTTTAATGTTCCTTTCTTCTTTCATTTTATCAACCACATGAGTTAAGAAGGCGTAGTTCTTCTTGTGCAAACACTTATGTGCCTTGATACATGAGATGAGACGAAGGTTCGTACCGGGTTTGTCGCCATATATGACCAGGGTTTCATTGTCGGGTAGGTGAAGGCGAACGGCCTTCTCGTATTGGGTTTGTCGCAAATTAACTTGTCAACTCACCATATATTTTGTAACACTAACAAAATATTCTAGGTTTTATACCTTTCAAATAGTGCAAACTTTTACGATTATTTTACTAACAAAAAAAACTATATTTAGTAAAATATTCAAATGTTGTGGTGAGTTTTTAACATACCAAAATTTTTGGTAGAAGTGTTTTGTAGAACCAAAAATACTCTAATTTTATTGTGGCTAAAACTTGTCACAATTTTCACAAAATTACATAAACCCTTGAAATTTATTATGTTTCCACAATTTTACAAGTGTTAGTGGTAAAAGTTTATATATCAAAAAATTTACCATTTTTGAGTGTAAACTCTCATATTTACCATTTTTCAAGCTTTGATAACCATAAATGCTTCAACATTTCTTTGACATTATTTGTGATTTTTAACACACATTTCAAAGAGACGAATTTCACTTAGCATCATGTTTCATTTTCAACATGACACCAAAATATGTGAAACTACACAAAGTACATACAAAATTTTCGAGTCTAAGGAGTTCTAGCATGAAATAACAACATTTCAACACACATAAACATTTAAACATACAAGTACATGCAAATATCCAAAGATTTCGACAAGACTTCACTTATATTCTCCCCCAAAAGGATGAAAACTTGAAAAGAATGGGGTATGAAGGTCACCTTGGGGATTTTCGAGATGTAGAGGAAGGAGAAGAAGGATTTTTGAGCCTAGCTTGTTCTCTTGGTATGACTCGCGAAATGGTGGTGCTCTAGGTGTTCATATTCACGAAAACGAGAGTGTAAGAGGAAAGATCTTAGTATAAACTTGAAGTAAAACATCTTCAGTTTACTATGGACTTACCAAGGATCTTAAAGATCAATCTTTGATGATGATGAACTCGAAAATTATTAAGAGAACAATGGAGACTTGAGAGAGAAATGACATCTGAGTAAAGTTTGGAAGTGATTGTGGAGAGAGAGAGAAGGTAGGCCGATTCAAGAGGAGGGGGAGAGAATAGGAGTTGACCTAGGCTTGGTGATGTGAGGTGCATGGGAGTTTGTTGGGCAAAAACCTTGTTACATGTTGTGTATTTGTGAGGTGGCATACACCCTAATCTCACCCCTTTTTTTCCTTTTTTTTAGATAGGCCAACCGATTAGGGAGGGTTCTCGGCCCACATGATGGCCCAAAAGGGTTTTTAGCCCATATAAAGGCCAACTAGAAGCTTTCGTCCGAAAAAGGCCCATTAGAGGAGTTTTCGGCCGAAAGTAATGCCTAATAGAAGTTTTCGGCCCATTAGGGCCCAAAGAGGGGTTTTCGGCCCAACAAGGATAAAAGAAGAAGTCATCGGCCCATTAGGGCCCAATAAGGAAGTCTTGGTCCAATAAGGGTTTTGGGCCGAGAATTCGTGGGCTAAGACCCAAAATTTATTGGACTTGGATTATTGGATCTATTTTTTGGGCTTATATCAGGTTGTTTTGACTTGAATCACAATGTATGAACGTAGGAACTTAAATAGCACGGTAATTCAACTTTCACTAAATGGAGTGTTACAAGGTTTTATTGAGGAAATTATTGTGAGCAAGCTTCACATCTTAAATCCTAAATTGCTAGTTGTGACAGTTGGCGATCTTAGAGAAATTCTAATAGAACCTCTTGTAGCAACCAGCAAGGCGTAAGAATTGTCTGATCTCCGTTGGGGTTCCGGGGGTTTCCTAGCCTTCGATTGCTCTCATTTTGGAAGGGTCCACATGTATCCCTTCTTCACTGACTACATGGCCTAATAATTCCACCCTTCGGATCCAGAACTCGCACTTGGAGTATTTCTCAAACAACTTCTCCTCCCTTAATGTTTCCAGAACCTGCCACAGATGTTTACTGTGTTCTTCTTTACTTCGTGAATAGACGAGTATATCGTCGACCAAAACAATCATGAAGTTGTCGAGGTAGGGTCGGCAAACTCGGTTCATCAGGTCCATAAATGTTGTTGGCGCATTTGTCAGACCGAAGGGCATCACTACGAATTCATAGTGACCATATCGGGTTCAGAATGCATTCTTGGGGATGTCTTCTTCTCGGACCCGTAGTTGGTGGTACCCGGATCTTAAATCTATCTTTGAGAAGTAACTTGCTCCTTGTTGCTGGTCAAATAGATCATCGATCCGGGGAAGAGGGTGTCGATTCTTGACGGTAAGCTTGTTGATTTCACGGTAGTCGATGCACATACGAAACGACCCATCCTTCTTCTTCACGAATAAGACCGGAGCTCCCTAGGGTGAGAAGTTTGGCCTTATAAACCCTTTGTCCAGTAATTCACTTAATTGACTGGAAAGCTCTTGCATCTCCGCAGTAGCTAATCTATATGGCGCCTTGGCGATTGGTGTGGCTCCGGGTATCAAGTTGATCCGAAATTCGACTTGTCGTTCGGGAGCTATTCCCGGAAGGTCTTCGGGAAACACGTCGGGAAAATCGCACACCTCCAGGATGTCTTTAATGTTCCTTTCTTCTTTCTTTTTATCAACCACATGAGCTAAGAAGTCGTAGTTCTTCTTGTGCAAACACTTTTGTGTCTTGATACATGAGATGAGACGAAAGTTCGTACCGGGTTTGTCGCCATATATTACCAAGATTTCATTGTCGGGTAGGTGAAGGCGAACGACCTTCTCGTACCGGGTTTGTCGCCAATTAACTTGTCAACTCACAATAAATGTTGTAACTGTAAAAAAATATTCTAGGTTTTATACCTTTGAAATAGTGCAAACTTTTTACAATTATTTTACTAACAAAAAGAAACTATATTTAGTAAATTATTCAAATGTTGTGGTGAGTTTTTATCACACCAAAATTTTTGTTAAAAGTGTTTTGTAGCACCAAAAATACTCTAATTTTGTTGTGGCTAAAACTTGTCACAATTTACACAAAATTACATAAAACCTTGAAATTTATTATGTTTCCACAATTTTACAAGTGTTAGTGGTAAAAGTTTATATAACCAAAAGTTTACCATTTTTTGAGTGTAAACTCTCATATTTACCATTTTTCAAGCTTTGATAAACATAAATGCTTCAATATTTCTTTGACATTATTTGTGATTTTTAACACACATTTCAAAGAGACGACTTTCACTTAGCAAAATGTTTCATTTTCAACATGACACCAAAATATGTGAAACTACAAAAAGATAACTTTGTTCCAACAACTTGAGACTTTGTAAAAATTTCGTGTTTAAGGGGTTCTAGCATGAAATAACAACATTTCAACACACATAAACATATAAACATACAAGTACATGCAAATATCCAAAGATTTCAACAAGAATTGACTTGTATTCTTTCCCAAAAAGGATGAAAACTTGAAAGGAGTAGGGTACGAAGCTCACGTTGGGGATTTTCGAGATGTAGAGGAAGGAGAAGATGGATTTTCAAGCCTAGCTTGTTCTCTTGGTAAGATTCTCGAAATGGTGGTGCTCTAGCGTTCATATTCATGAAAATGAGAGCGTAAGAGGAAAGATCTTAGTATAAACTTGAAGTAAAACATCTTCAGTTTACTATGGACTTACCAAGGAGCTTAAAGATCGATCTTTGATGATGATGAACTCGAAAATTATTGAGAGAACAATGGAGACTTGAGAGAGAAATAAGATAAGAGAGAAGTTTGGAAGTGAATGTGGAGAGAGAGGAGAGGTAGGCCGATTCAAGAGGAGGGGGGAGACAATAGGAGTTGACCTAGGCTTGTTGGCCAAAAACCTTGTTAAATGTTGTGTATTTGTGAGGTGGCATGCACCCTTATCTCACCCCCTTTTTTTTTCTTTTTTTCCTTATTTTTTTGTTTAGATAGGTCAACCGATTAGGGAGGGCTCTCGGCCCACATGATGGCCCAAAAGGGTTTTCAGCCCATATAAAGGCCAACAAGAAGCTTTCGGCCCAAAAATGCCCAGTAGAGGAGTTTTCGGCCGAAAGTAATGCCTAATAGAAGTTTTCGGCCCATTAGGGCCCAAAGAGGGGTTTTCGGCCCAACAAGGGTAAAAGAATAAGTTATCGGACCATTAGGGCCCAATAAGGAAGTCTTGGTCCAATAAGGGTTATGGATCGAGAATTCTTGGGCTAAGACCCAACATTTATTGGACATGGCTTATTGGATCTAGTTTTTGGGCTTATACGAGGTTGTTTTGACTTGAATCACAATGTATAAACGTAGGAACTTAAATAGCATGGTAGTTCAATTTTCACTAAATGGAGTTTTGCAAGGTTTTATAGAGGAAATTATTGTGAGCAAGCTTCACATCTTAAACCCTAAATTCGTAGTTGTGACACTTGGCCATCTTAGAGAAATTCTGAATTAACCTCCTGTGGTCCCCATCGAGGCCTAAGAATTGCCTGATCTCCGTTGGGGTTCTGGGGTTTGTCAAGCCTTCAATTTCTCTGATTTTGGAAGGGTCCACATGTATCCCTTCTTCACTGAATACATGGCCTAAGAATTCCACCCTTCGGATCCAAAACTCGCACTTGGAGAATTTTACATACAACTTCTCCGCCCTTATTGTTTCCAGAACCTGTCGCAGATGTTTACTGTGTTCTTCTTTACTTCGTGAATAGACGAGTATATCGTCGAGAAAAACAATCATGAAGTTGTTGAGGTAGGGTCGGCAAACTCGGTTCATCAGGTCCATAAATGTCGCTGGAGCATTTGTCAGACCGAAGGGCATCACTACGAATTCACAATGACCTTATCGGGTTCGAAATGCAGTCTTAGGGATGTCTTCTTCTCAGACCCGTAGTTGGTGGTACCCGGATCTTAAATCTATCTTTGAGAAGTAACTTTCTCCTTGTAGATGGTAAAATAGATCATCGATCCGGGGAAGAGGGTATCGATTCTTGACGATAAGCTTGTTGAGTTCGCGGTAGTCGATGCACATACGAAACGACCCATCCTTCTTCTTCACGAATAAGAACCGGAGCTCCCCAGGGTGAGAAGCTTGGCCTTATAAACCCTTTGTCCAGTAATTCACTTAATTAACTGGAAAGTTGTTGCATCTCCGCATGAGCTAATCTATATGGCGCCTTGGTGAATGGTGTGGCTCCGGGTATCAAGTTGATCCGAAATTCGACTTGTCGTTCGGGAGGTATTCCCGTAAGGTCATCGGGAAACACGTCAGGAAAATCGCACACCTCCGGGATGTCTTTAATGTTATTTTTTCTATCTTTTTATGAACCACATGAGCTAAGAAGGCGTAGTTCTTCTTGTGCAAACACTTTTGTGTCTTGATACATGAGATGAGAAGAAGGTTCGTACCTGGTTTGTCGGCATATATTACCAGGGTTTCATTGCCAGGTAGGTGAAGGCGAACGTCCTTCTAGTACCGGGTTTGTCGCCAATTAACTTCTCAACTCACCATAAATGTTGTTAGCGTAACAAAATATTCTAGTTTTTATACCTCTGAAATAGTTCAAACTTTTACGATTATCTTACTAACAAAAAAAACTATATTTAGTAAAATATTCAAATGTTGTGGTGAGTTTTTAACACACCAAAATTTTTGTTAAAAGTGTTTTGTAGCAACAAAAATACTCTAATTTTGTTGTGGCTAAAACTTGTCACAATTTACACAAAATTACATAAAATCTTGAAATTTATTATGTTTACACAATTTTACAAGTGTTAGTGGTAAAAGTTTATATAACCTAAAATTTACCATTTTTGAGTGTAAACTCTCATATTTACCATTTTTCAAGCTTTGATAACCATAAATGCTTCAACATTTCTTTGACATTATTTGTGATTTTTAACACACATTTCAAAGAGACCACTTTCACTTAGCAACATGTTTCATTTTCAACATGACACCAAAATATGTGAAACTAAAAAAAGATAACTTTGTTCTAACAACTTGAGACTTTGTAAAAATTTCGAGATGACAACATTTCAACACACATAAACATATAAACATACAAGTACATCCAAATATCCAAAGATTTCAACAAGAATTGACTTGTATTCTTTCCCAAAAAGGATGAAAACTTGAACAGGGTAGGCTACGAAGCTCACCTTGGGGCTTTTCGAGATGTAGATGAAGGAGAAGAAGGATTTTCGAGCCTAGCTTGTTCTCTTGGTAAGATTCTCAAAATGGTGGTGCTCTAGCGTTCATATTCACGAAAATGAGAGTGTAAGAGGAAAGATCTGAAGGGTTTTGAGCATTCTAACACTCCTAAGGTGTACATGCAACCCTAAATACCTTGGATCTATGTTTTCTCTATTATACAAGCAAATATCAATTTTCCAAGGTATTGTTCTAACTAGCATACAAAACATTGATTCATATAAAATAATACAAGTTAGATAACATACCTTTTGGTGTAGCTTGATTCCATGGAGCTTAAGAGCCTAGTGCCCCAAGTGTGACACCTCAAATGGTTCACACAACATCAAATGCACTTGGAATAACTTGAGAGAAATCGTACACTTCATGAAATCGGCTAGCCCTCACCATACACCCATAGTCTCTCATGGTGTCCGATTTTGGGAAGAATAAGATGATTATATAGTGTGTCATAATTAGGGTTAAACCATGTAAACCCTAATTGTCATGGCCTTTCATTTCCATGATCCATGGGTATAAAAACACCATGGAGCATCCATGGAGCATCCTATGGGTTTTAGCCCAACTTGATAATCAATGGAGCATTAGCCCGCTATACAAGTATGCATGATTTACACAATCAACCCATATATTTAATTAGTCTCATTTTGATCACTAAATTAATTCCAAATTAATTCTTGATCAATACTAATTAAATAATCTTATTAATATATTAGAACTTATAATATATTAACAAACCTTAAGTGTTATTTCTCTCATTTTAGTCTATCCAAATGCATGATCCCATGCAACCCAAATGGACCATGCCAATCGGGTTAAGTACATACCAAATATAGTTATGGACTTAGACACTAATCCAATAGTCTCCCACTTGGATAAGTCTAAAACTATTATTGAGTATGACTTCAAAAACCGACTGACAATCGTAGCTCTTTAAGCCGATGTCGAACTCTGACGTTGTAACTAAACTCTGATCTCGTCAATGACTTGTCCATTAGATAAGGGATCATATATTCCTCCATTCTGAATATCATATAGACTGAGACATGGATTATAAATCATTCTCTCTGTCCATTTGTTATTTCCTGATTTCCGGTTCATGATGACTGACTGATTGAACATATCAAATCAGTCCTGGCTTGGCCAATCACTCGCATGTGTCATCACCAAATCATCAAGGGGCCCATATATATCGCTTTTATCCCGAAGATAAAAGGAATGGATAAACTTCGACTCATATGGCTTGTTCTACTACTTGTTGAATCATACACAAAGGCACGTTTGATAACATCGAGTTACCAATGCGTTTTCGTGCAATCAATATATAACCAACTCATAGTAACAAGTCATATCTCTAGGTTTGAAGAATATAAGATATTATCGTATCATGATCACTCGTGATAAAATCCATGAAGTGATTCAAATGAGTGCGGGTTGAATCCAATACTCAGAACTTATGAGCACTCGTGAGTGTTGTAGCACCACTTTTTCCAACATCTTAGACCTCTACAAGCCAACCCATGACAGTCTTGATTCATATCTACTTCCAACATATGACCGACTGTGGATTGTTTGAATAACTTAGTCATTCAGGAAGAACGACCTAGTTATTCTGGAAGTCAAAACATGCAAAGTGAAACACAAGAATAATCGAATCCAATATGGTCTCACAACTTATGAATATAAATAAAGCACCTTTTATTTATCACCATATTGATTGCCCATTATTCATTGTATATTGTTTCAACTGTCAACGTTATACTTGAATTAAAACAATAGTTGTCCCATGCTCCAAGCATGTACACTATGTTTCCTAAACACTAGTCATGCCATACACCAAGTATGCACACTATGTTTGTCTAAACATTAGTTATGCCATACATTAATTATGCACTCTGTGAAATAGATCGATTGAACATAATTCCAATGCTTCTCATTTCACAATCCCAATTCCTTACCGCAAATGCAAGAATTCCAAATCCTGCCATTTACCAAAATCTGTTATATTCTAAACTTATATGCATTGATCCTCTTGTAATGATTATTCACAAAGTCACAAAGACTTGTCAACAGACATTACAGAGTATTCCAATGGAGATCAACTCCATGGAAATATCCTTCTTGCATTAAATTTTTCTAATCTTACACATATTGAATCCACCTATGGAGACAACTCCATATTCCCATTTTGACTATTATTTCTGAACAAGAGTTGCCTCTTTTCAGAAGATGTCAATATGGTCCTTCCAGAAACACTATACTTCCAACTGTCCCTGAGCAACCAATCTTTGGTAAACCTTAGATTGTCCTTGACAATTGCTTAATCAAATTAGTCGTATCCAATTATAGACTTTTCCCCTCTTAATGCCCTGAGCATTTGAAAATTTAGAAAGGATGAATATTATAGCACATGTAATCGATCCTATATCCGAAGCATATGGGACACGTTTCATGATGTCTCACATAAAGACATGATACTAGACCAGTCCTTTTGCTACAATATTTCTATTTGCCAAGTTCTCATAATTCAGAATATGAAAAGGGATGTCGTAATCATAATCGAATTTTAGAACGCAAATAATGGACCCATATATAGAATTTCCTTATGGTGAGCCATTCCAACACAAAATTCATATATATCCTTGACTAAAGATGATTAAAACCTCAATCTAAGCTTTTAGAATTGAAATGAAGTATAATTTCCTCTCCCTTAATTATAGCAAAACAACTTTTCAACCCCTACAACTTCACGAATTAAAACTTTTGTTTTCTATAATTAACATTGCTATCTTGAAATACTAATAATAATTATCATGCTCCCTCTAACATGATGATTATTAGCATAACATTTATGCTCCCACTAGCTTTGACATGTACTCAAAAATCAGCTGGACTTCTAGAAATCAATACTTTATTGACTTTCTTACCAAAGTTCAGATTTCTGATACTATATATGCTTTGATAAAACTTTATCAAAATCATACACCTTTCCTCAGATAGCACACATGTGTGTCTAAACAATTTCAGAACTATGAAAAGGGATGTCGTAATCATAGTCCCAGTTGTTTAGACCTTCGCCATTTCTCACAAGTCCATGTTAGTGTGGCCGTTAACTACCCACGCTCCACTAACGACTTTGAGAATGCAAATATCACAATTACTATCTACCTAAAATCTACTTAGTGAAAGCGTTTCCTCACCATCATTTTCATGAATCGGAGAGAAACCTTATGCCACTTATATTTTCTGGTGTATGTTTTCTTATCCATGTGAATTTGTCAAAACCATAATCACAAGACAAGGATAATGACAATTCCAATCTCATATCGACTGAACTCAATCTTAATTTCTTGCCACCTGGTAGCGCAAGGGCCTCTCATTGCTTCCAAGTTGTTATGCAACCAATTGAGAACTCTCAGAACTCATATGCAAGGCCAACTTTAACTGGAATGGGCACAGAAATAGAAATATGTCAACACGATAGGTTATAAACCTCACGTCGTGTGCTAGTGTCAAACTACAGGTTTTTATTCTTAATTAGATCTTGAAATTCTTTCAGGATCTTTAAGACTCGCACTGTCTTGTTGACATATAAGACTATCTTGCCAAATATTCAAGAGATAGTGCGGATTCTTTTTCAAGACAAACACTTCACACAAGTGGCCTTAGTTGGTATTTGTTTTATCCAAAGCATAACAACTTAACAATTTCAAATGTACAAGAGTAGGAAACTTTTACTCTTACATTTGACAAGTGTTATAAACCATCTTTAAGATGTGTCACTCAAGTTACAATCTTGGAGTATGACTCTAAGACTTGTTTTGGAACGAAGTATGACTCATCTTCTTGATTTAACAATTCATGCCTCCTCTTCTTAGCCATAAGAATGCACTAAGATGTCCTTAGAAGACCAATTGTGATATGGTTCTTTAATCATTAAGATGATCACAAAACATGATACTAAAGTACTCTCCCATCTTTTCAGATTTGAAAAACTTTTGTCCTTCAGCCAAATTTTGATTCTTCTTATTCGTTCTGCCATACATCGAAAATTTTCCAATGCTTCAGAATTATACTTAAACTTGTAAGTATAATCATATTTACTAAACTTTAATAAATCATAACGAATAGTCTTATCGATCTTTGGTGGTGGAATTGACCAGTGCACAAGAATGTGTACTCGATCCCTTAGTCCTTCACTTGAATCACATGTACATGTGAACAAGGAATTAGTCTTAATTTTCCAAAGATGAAAATTCTCATTCATCATACAATACAACTTGCATGATTCCAAGTTTCTATCCAACTCAAACTTGGTTGATGAGAATCTTTCCTTATTTGGTGAATTATGACACTACCACAAACGACAGAATCAAATTCATTTTCCAATGTTGCTATCAATGGAATCATATAAACAACAATTTTTCACAAGTGTCATTGTAAGGATACTTAAAATAAGTAAAATCAAAACTTTTCTTTTATTTTAAAACTTGCGGAAAAACTTATCCTTACAATGCAGATGCATATGAAAACTATATTGTTATTTATTCCTAAGCAATCTATCATAATTCTTAAGCAACAGCTCAAATTTCTGATCACCGAACCATGCGATCGAAATCCATCTTCGCGATCAGAATCAGCTTAAGATTCCTCTCCTTTCTTAGATTCTTAAAACTTCAACATGTAACCCAGTCACATCATCTAATAAGAATCACCAAATAGGAACTTAATAGAGTTAGATAGTGGACTTACCTAAAGTAGAGTCAAACTTTTTTGACCAACCTTATGATCTTTCAGGTAAATAGGGCAGCTTTGCAACCAATGCCCCTTCCTTTGGCAATATAAGCATATGGACCTTTTGGGAATGGTACACAAGACTATCTCAGACTTAGCCTTTCTCTTTACCATTTGGTCAACCGAGGTGACTATGGCCGATCCCTTTTCCATTGGGAAGAGAAAGCTTTTCTGGATTTTCAATGTTACCATTGTCAATGTCCATGGAAGTATGGGAAGTTGATCTTCAAATCAAATTTGCTTTACCAGTGCTCCAAATCATTGTTGATTCAGCAGCACCTAACAAATAGATAAGATCATTAAGGGTCATGTCACAGTCTGTTTCATAGTAGTCCCAAGGAAACTCACTATGTGACTTAGAAAGTGATTGAACATCCAACTTTCTTAAGACTTTGACACCCAACTCTCCCGGCTTGTCAATATGTGACTTCATCTCCAAGATGCAGTCACACATAGACCTTGCTTGCCAATACGGCTTGAGTGACCTTGAACTTGTAGGTTAGAGAGAATAATTGGAGGAGGTGGAGAAAGTGAAGTTCCAAGAGATTTGGGAAGATCATAGATGTGGGTTAGGGAGAATAACCATGCAAATATACTTTGTACCCTTAATATTTACCCCTCAATCGATGTGTCGGTTAACCACACGCGCTCCAACGATACTATGATAAACATTAAGTTACCCTTTGCCTACCTTGTTAAATCAAGCTAGTGTGCCGGTTAACCACACGCGCTCCACTAACCGACTTAAGCAAAGTGCAAAGTGTAATTTCATGGGTTAGCACCAAATTCACATTTTCCTAAGTAACTAAGATTGGGAATTTATAAAAGTTTAGTTACTTAGTATTTATCATTAATACTTTTAATGAAGGGAGAATTCTAGTCCTTGTCCTACCCGTTCCGCTAACGACCCTCCACCAGTCAACGAAGCAGTGGGTGAGAGTGGACACCCATTAAATTGCCATTTTATAGGCAGTAACCTTATACCCCCCTTATAGACCGGCTTCGTGAATGAGGCCTACTAACGGTAAGCCTGACTTTCTCTTATACATATATATATTATTAACTTATAATACTATAAAGTATAAGGGTTGAATTTTAACTTTTAAAATTCTAAGGGCTTAACTTGGAATTAAAGTAGTCATAAGGAAAACTTTACAAATTCCAAAACTTGAGGGCAAGTTTTGAAACTATTCAAAACTATTCAATTCCATAACTTATGTGTTTAAAGTAGTTTTAATTAAAAACTCTTCAAGTTCCATAACTCGAGGACAAGTTATGGAAGACTTTAAACCATTAAAAGAATATGACTTTTCTTTATTCATAACCTATGGAAATATTTATGAGTTTTATGAATCTTAAATGTGACTTTTCATATAACTTGAGGACAAGTTACAAAAAACACATTTTAGAACCAACTCTTAGATTAATTTGGATTGAAAACAACAATTTCACATAACTTTTCTATTAATCTGAGCAACTCATAAGAACAAGATAATTCAATCAAACTTTTTCATGTAATTAGCCTAACCATTAAACTAATACAAAACATGAATCTATTGACAATTATCTTTGAAATTGGATTAGAATGAACATTACCACATCAAAAACAGGTTTATAGGTTCAAAAACAGCTTAGAGTAATGATTCTAGTCCAATTCCAGCCTTAAAAGTCGAAAATATGTTGTCAGGGGGTCCTACTCGTCGAGTGTATGAACCTACTCGATGAGTATGATGAGTTTCCTCATGGACTCGGCGAGTCCATCAGTGAACTCGGCGAGTCCAGTGCCCAGACAGCCCGAAAATCGATTTTTTCAGCATTTTCAGCACTTTGCATCAAGTATAATTGAAAACAAGCCTAGGCTCTGATACCACTGAAGGGTTTTGAGCATTCTAACACTCCTAAGGTGTACATGCAACCCTAAATACCTTGGATCTATGTTTTCTCTATTATACATGCAAATATCAATTTTCCAAGGTATTTTTCTAACTAGCATACAAAACATTGATTCATATGAAATAATACAAGTTAGATAACATACCTTTTGGTGTAGCTTGATTCCATGGAGCTTAAGTGCCTAGTGCCCCAAGTGTGACACCTCAAATGGTTCACACAACATCAAATGCACTTGGAATAACTTGAGAGAAATCATACACTTCATGAAATCGGCTAGCCCTCACGATACACCCGTAGTCTCTCATGGTGTCCGATTTTGGGAAGAATAAGATGCTTATATAGTGTGTCACAATTAGGGTTAAACCATGTAAACCCTAATTATCATGGCCTTTCATATCCATGATCCATGGGTACAAAAACACCATGGAGCATCCATGGAGCATCCTATGGGTTTGAGCCCAACTTGATAATCAATGGAGCATTAGCCCTCTATATATGTATGGATGATTTACACAATCAACCCATATATTTAATTAGTCTCCTTATGATCACTTAATTAATTCCAAATTAATTCTTAATCAATACTAATTAAATAATCTTATTAATATATTAGAACTTATAATATATTAACAATCCTTAAGTGTTATTTCTCTCATTTAATCTATCCAAATACATGATGCCATGCAACCCAAATGGACCATGCCAATCTGGTTAAGTACATACCAAATATACTTATGGACTTAGACACTAATCCAACAAGATCTTAGTATAAACTTGAAGTAAAACATCTTGAGTTTACTATGGACTTACCAAGGAGCTTAAAGATCGATCTTTGATGATGATGAACTCGAAAATTATTGAGAGAACAATGGAGACTTGATAGAGAAATAATATGAGAGTGAAGTTTGGAAGTGAATGTGGAGAGAGAGGGGAGGTAGGCCGATTCAAGAGGAGGGGGGAGAAAATAGGAGTTGACCTAGGCTTGGTGATTTGAGGCGTATGGGAGTTTGTTGGGCAAAAACCTTGTTACATGTTGTGTATTTGTGAGGTGGCATGCACCCTTATCTCACCCCCTTTTTTTTCTTTTTTTTCCTTATTTTTTTGTTTAGATAGGTCAACCGATTATGGAGGGTTCTCGGCCCACATGATGGCCCAAAAGGGTTTTCAGCCATTATAAAGGCCAACAAGAAACTTTCGGCCCAGAAATGCCCAGTAGTGGAGTTTTCGGCCCAATGTAATGCCTAATAGAAGTTTTTGGCCCATTAGGGCCCAAAGAGGGGTTTTCGGCCAAACAAGGCTAAAATGAGAAGTTATCGGCCCATTAGGGCCCAAGAAAGAAGTCTTGGTCCAATAAGGGTTATGGGCCGAGAATTCTTGGGCTAAGACCCAACATTTGTTGGACTTGGCTTATTGGATCTAGTTTTTGGGCTTATACGAGGTTGTTTTGACTTGAATCACAATGTATGAACGTAGGAACTTAAATAGCACGGTAGTTCAATTTTCACTAAATGGAGTTTTGCAAGGTTTTATAGAGGAAATTATTGTGCGCAAGCTTCACATCTTAAACCCTAAATTGCTAGTTGTGACACTTGGCCATCTTAGAGAAATTATGAATTAACCTCCTGTAGTCCCCATCAAGGCCTAAGAATTGCCTGATCTCTGTTGGGGTTCTGGGGGTTGCCCAGCCTTCAATTTCTCTGATTTTAGAAGGGTCCACATGTATCCCTTCTTCACTGAATACATAGCCTAAGACTTCCACCCTTCGGATCCAGAACTCGCACTTGGAGAACTTCGCATACAACTTCTCCACCCTTAATGTTTCCATAACCTGTCGCAGATGTTTACTGTGTTCTTCTTTACTTCATGAATAGACGATTATATCGTCGAGAAAAACAATCATGAAGTTGTCGAGGTAGGGTCGGCAAACTTGGTTTATCAGGTCCATAAATGTCGTTGGAGAATTTTTCAGACCGAAGTGCATCACTACGAATTCATAACGACCATATCGGGTTCCGAATGCAGTCTTGGGGATGTCTTCTTCTCGGACCCGTAGTTGGTGGTACCCAGATCTTCAATGTATCTTTGAGAAGTAACTTGCTCCTTGTAGCTGGTCAAATAGATCATCGATCCGGCGAAGAGGGTATCGATTCTTGACGGTAAGCTTGTTGAGTTCGCGGTAGTCGATGCACATACGAAACGACCCATCCTTCTTCTTCACGAATAAGAACCGGAGCTCCCCAGGGTGAGAAGCTTGGCCTTATAAACCCTTTGCATCTCCGCAGGAGCTAATTTATGTGGCGCCTTGGCGATTGGTGTGGCTCCGGGTATCAAGTCGATCCGAAATTCGACTTGTTGTTCGGGAGGTATTCCCGGAAGGTCTTCGGGAAAAACGTCGGGAAAATCGCACACCTTCGGGATGTCTTTAATGTTCCTTTCTTCTTTCTTTTTATCAACCACATGAGCTAAGAAGGCATAGTTCTTCTTGTGCAAACACTTCCGTGTCTTGATACATGAGATGAGACGAAGGTTCGTACCGGGTTTGTAGCCATATATTACCAGGGTTTCATTGCCGGGTTAGTGAAGGCGAACGTCCTTCTTGTACCGAGTTTGTCGCCAATTATCTTGTCAACTCACCATAAATGTTGTTAGCGTAACAAAATATTCTAGTTTTTATTCCTCTGAAATAGTGCAAACTTTTACGATTATCTTACTAACAAAAAAAACTATATTTAGTAAAATATTCAAATGTTGTGGTCAGTTTTTAACACACCAAAATTTTTGTTAAAAGTGTTTTGTAGCACCAAAAATACACTAATTTTGTTGTGTCTAAAACTTGTCACAATTTACACAAAATTACATAAAACCTTGAAATTTATTATGTTTCCACAATTTTACAAGTGTTAGTGGTAAAAGTTTATATAACCTAAAATATACCATTTTTGAGTGTAAACTCTCATATTTACAATTTTTCAAGCTTTGATAACCATAAATGCTTCAACATTTCTTTGACATTATTTGTGATTTTTAACACACATTTCAAAGAGACCACTTTCACTTAGCAACATGTTTTATTTTCAACATGACACAAAAATATGTGAAACTACACAAAGATAACTTTGTTCCAACAACTTGAGACTTTGTAAAAATTTCGAGTTTAAGGAGTTATAGCATGAAATAACAACATTTCAACACACATAAACATCTAAACATACAAGTACATGCAAATATCCAAAGATTTCAAAATTACTTGACTTGTATTCTCTCCCAAAAAGGATAAAAATTTGAAAATAGTGGGGTATGAAGCTCACTTTGGGGATTTTCGAGATGTAGAGGAAGGAGAAGAAGGATTTTCGAGCCAGGCTTGTTCTCTTGGTAAGATTCGTGAAATGATGGTGCTCTAGGGTTCATATTCTCAAAAATGAGAGTGTAAGAGGAAAGATATTAGTATAAACTTGAAGTAAAACATCTTGAGTTTACTATGGACTTACCAAGGAGCTTAAAGATCGATCTTTGATGATGATGAACTTGAAAATTCTTGAGAGAACAAAGGATACTTGAGAGAGAAATGAGATGAGAGTGAAGTTTGGAAGTGAATGTGGAGAGAGAGGGGAGGTAGGCCGATTCAAGAGGAGGGGAGAGAATAGGAGTTGACCTAGGCTTGGTGATGTGAGATACATAGGTGTTTGTTGGCCAAAAACCTTGTTACATGTTATGTATTTGTGAGGTGGCGTGCACCCTTATCTCACCCCCTTCTTTTTCTTTTTTTTTCTTTTTTTTTGTTTAGATAGGCCAACCGATTAGGGAGGGTTCTCGGCCCACATGATGGCCCAAAAGGGTTTTCAGCCCATATAAAGGCCAACTAGAAGCTTTCGGCCCAAAAAGGCCCATTAGAGGAGTTTTCAGCCCAAAGTAATTCCTAATAGACGTTTTCAGCCCATTAGGGCCCAAAGAGGAGTTTTCGGCCCAACAAGGCTAAAACGAGATGTTGTCGGCCCATTAGGGCCGAATAAGGAAGTCTTGCTCCAATAAGGGTTTTCGGCCGAGAATTCTTTGGCTAAGACCCAAAATTTATTGGACTTGGCTTATTGGATCTAGTTTTTGGGCTTATACGAGGTTGTTTTGACTTGAATCACAATGTGTGAACGTAGGAACTTAAATAGCACAGTAGTTTAATTTTCACTAAATGGATTGTTGCAAGGTTTTATAGAGGAAATTGTTGTGAGCAAGCTTCACATCTTAAACCTTAAATTGCTAGTTGTGACACTTGGTGATCTTAGAGAAATTCTGAATGAACCTCCTGTAGTAACCAACGAGGCCTAAGAATTGCCTGATCTCCGTTGGAGTTCTGGGGGTTGCCCAGCCTTCGATTGCTCTGGTTTTGGAAGGGTCCACATGTATCCCTTCTTCAATGACTACATGGCCTATGAATTCCACCCTTCGGATCCAGAACTCGCACTTGGAAAATTTTGCATACAACTTCTCCGCCCTTAATGTTTCCAGAACCTGTCGCACTTGTTTACTGTGTTCTTCTTTACTTCGTGAATAGACGAGTATATCGTCGATAAAAACAATCATGAAGTTGTCGTGGAAGGGTCGGCAGACTCGGTTCATCGGGTCCATAAATGTTGCTGGCACATTTTTCAGACGTAAGGGCATCACTACGAATTCATAGTGACCATATCGGGTTCAAAATTCAGTCTTGGTGATGTCTTCTTCTCGGACCCATAGTTGGTGGTACCCGGATCTTAAATCTATCTTTGAGAAGTAACTTGCTCCTTGTAGCTGGTCAAATAGATCATCGATCTGGGGAAGAGGGTATCGATTCATGATAGTAAGCGTGTTGAGTTCGCGGTAGTCGATGCACATACGAAACGACCCATACTTCTTCTTCACGATAAGAATGGAGCTCCCCAGGGTGAGAAGCTTGACCTTGTAAACCCTTTGTCCAGTAATTCACTTAATTGACTGGAAATCTCTTGCATCTCCGCAGGAGCTAATATATATGGGTCCTTGGCGATTGGTGTGGCTCCGGGTATCAAGTCGATCCGAAATTCAACTTGTCGTTCGGGAGGTATTCCCGGAAGGTCTTCGGGAAACACGTCGGAAAAATCGCACACCTCCGGGATGTCTTTAATGTTCCTTTCTTCTTTCTTTTTATCAACCACATGAGCTAAAAAGGCGTAGTTCTTCTTGTGCGAACACTTATGTGCCTTGATACATGAGATGAGACGAAGGTTTGTACCGGGGTTGTCGCCATATATTACCAGGGTTTCATTGTCTGGTAGGTGAAGGCGAACAACCATCTCGTACCGGGTTTGTCGCCAATTAACTTGTCAACTCACCATATATGTTGTAAGCTTAACAAAATATTGTAGGTTTTATACCTTTGAAATAGTGCAAACTTTTACGATTATCTTACTAATAAAAAAACTATATTTATTAAAATATTCAGATGTTGTGGTGAGTTTTTAACACACCAAATTTTTTGTTAAAAGTGTTTTGTAGCACCAAAAATACTCTAATTTTGTTGTGGCTAAAACTTGTCACAATTTACACAAAATTACATTAAACCTTGAAATTTATTATGTTTCCACAATTTTACAAGTGTTGGTGGTAAAAGTTTTTATAACCAAAAATTTACCATTTTTGAGTGCAAACTCTCATATTTTCCATTTTTCAAGATTTGATAACCATAAATGCTTCAACATTTATTTGACATTATTTGTGATTTTTAACACAAATTTCAAAGAGACCACTATCACTTAGCGACATCTTTCATTTCAACATGACACCAAAATATGTGAAACTACACAAAGATAAATTTGTTCCAACAACTTGAGACTTTGTAAAAATTTGGAGTTTAAGGAGTTCTATCATAAAATAACAACATTTCAACACACATAAACATATAAACATACAAGTACATGAAAATATCCAAAGATTTCAAAATGACTTGACTTGTATTCTCCCCCAAAAAGGATAAAAACTTGAAAAGAGTGGGGTATGAAGCTCACCTTGGGGATGTTCGAGATGTAGAGGAAGGAGAATATGGATTTTCGAGCCAAGCTTGTTCTCTTGGTAAGATTCTTGAAATGGTGGTGCTCTGGGGTTCATATTCACGAAAATGAGATTGTAAGAGGAAAGATATTAGTATAAACTTGAAGTAAAACATCTTGAGTTTACTATGGACTTACCAAGGAGCTTAAAGACCGATCTTTGATGATGATGAACTCGAAAATTCTTGAGAGAACATTGGATACTTGAGAGAGAAATGATATGAGAGTGAAGTTTGGAAGTGAATGTGGAAAGAGAAGGGACGTAGGCCGATTCAAGAGGAGAGGGGAGAGATTTGGAGTTGACCTAGGCTTGGTGATGTGAGATGCATGCGAGTTTGTTGGGCAAAAACCTTGTTGCATGTTGTGTATTTGTGAAGTGGCATGCACCCTTATCTCACCCCTTTCTTTTTCATTTTTCTCTTTTTTTTTGTTTAGATAGGCCAACCGATTAGGGAGGGTTCTCGGCCCACATGATGGCCCAAAAGGGTTTTCAGCCCATATAAAGGCCAACTAGAAGCTTTCGACCCAAAAAGGCCCATTAGAGGAGTTTTCGGCCCAAAGTAATGCCTAATAGAAGTTTTCAACCGATTAGGGCCCAAAGAGGGGTTTTCGGCCCAACAAGGCTAAAAGGAGAAGTTATCGGCCCATTAGGGCCCAATAAGGAAGTCTTGGTCCAATAAGGGTTTTCGGCCGAGAATTCTTGGGCTAAGACCCAAAATTTATTGGACTTGGCTTATTGGATCTGGTTTTTGGGCTTATACGAGGTTGTTTTGACTTGAATCACAATGTGTGAACGTAGGAACTTAAATAGCACGGTAGTCCAATTTTCACTAAATGGATTGTTGCAAGGTTTTATAGAGGAAATTGTTGTGAGCAAGCTTCACATCTTAAACCTTAAATTGCTAGTCATGACACTTGGTGATCTTAGAGAAATTTTGGATGAACCTCCTGTAGTAACCAGCGAGGCCAAAGAATCTTAAACCTCTGATTTTGGAAGGGTCCACAAGTATCCCTTCTTGACTAACTACATGGCCTAAGAATTCCACCCTTCGGATCCAGAACTCGCACTTGGAGAATTCCGCATACAATTTCTCCACACATAATGTTTCCAGAATCTACCGCAGATGTTTACTGTGTTCTTCTTTACTTCGTGAATAGACGAGTATATCGTCAATAAAAAGAATCACGAAGTTGTCGAGGTAGGGTCTGAAAACTCGGCTCATCAGGTCCATAAATGTCGCTGATGCGTTTTTCCGACCGAAGGGCATCACTACGAATTCTAGTGACCGTATCGGGTTCGGAATGTAGTCCTGGGGATGACTTCTTCTCGGACCCGTAGTTGGTGGTACCCCGATCTTAAATCTATCTTTGGTAAGTAACTTGCTCCTTGTAGCTGGTCAAATAGATCATCGATCCGGGGAAGGGGGTATCGATTCTTGACGGTAAGCTTCTTGAGTTCGCTGTAGTCGATGCACATACGAAACGACCCATCCTTCTTCTTCACGAATAAGACCGGAGCTCCCCAGGGTGAGAAGCTTGGCCTTATAAACCCTTTGTCCAGTAGTTCACTTAATTGACTGGAAATCTCTTTCATCTCCGCAGGAGCTAATCTATATGGCGCTTTGGCGATTGGTGTGGCTCCGGTTATCAAGTCGATCCGAAATTCGACTTGTCATTCGGGAGGTATTCTCGGAAGGTCTTCGGGAAACACGTCGGGAAAATCGCACACCTCCGGGATGTCTTTAATGTTCCTTTCTTCTTTTCTTTTTATCAACCACATGAGCTAAAAAGGCGTAGTTCTTCTTGTGCAAATACTTTTGTGCCTTGATACAGGAGATGAGAAGATGGTTTGTACCGGGTTGGTCGCCATATATTACCAGGGTTTCATTGTCTGGTAGGTGAAGGCGAACAGCCTTCTCGTACCAGGTTTGTCGCTAATTAACTTGTCAACTCACCATATATGTTGTAAGCGTAACAAAATATTGTAGGTTTTATACCTTTGAAATAGTGGAAACTTTTACGATTATCTTACTAACAAAAAAAACTATATTTAGTAAAATATTCAAATGTTGTGGTGAGTTTTTAACACACCAAAATTTTTGTTAAAAGTGTTTTGTAGCACCAAAACTACTCTATTTTTGTTGTGGCTAAAACTTGTCACAATTTACACAAAATTACATTAAACCTTGAAATTTATTATGTTTCCACAATTTTACAAGTGTTAGTAGTAAAAGTTTTTATAACCAAAAATTTACCATTTTTGAGTGTAAACTCTCATATTTACCATTTTTCAAGCTTTGATAACCATAAATGCTTCAACATTTCATTGACATTATTTGTGATTTTTAACATACATTTCAAAGAGACCACTTTCACTTAACGACATATTTCATTTTCAACATGACACCAAAATATGTGAAACTACATAAAGATAACTTTGTTCCAACAACTTGAGACTTTATAAAAATTTCTAGTTTAAGGAGTTCTAGCATGAAATAACAACATTTCAACACACATAAACATATAAACATACAAGTACATGCAAATATCCAAAGATTTCAACAAGACTTCACTTGTATTCTCCCCCAAAAAGGATAAAAACTTGAAAAGAGTGGGGTATGAAGCTCACCTTGGGGATTTTCGAGATGTAGAGGAAGGAGAATAAGGATTTTCGAGCCTAGCTTGTTCTCTTGGTAAGATTCTCGAAATGGTGGTGCTCGAGGGTTCATATTCATGAAAATGAGAGTGTAAGAGGAAATATATTAGTATAAACTTGAAGTAAAACATCTTGAGTTTACTATGGACTTACCAAGGAGCTTAAAGATCGATCTTTAATGATGATGAACTCGAAAATTCTTGAGAGAACAATGGAGACTTGAGAGAGAAATGAGATGAGAGTGAAGTTTGGAAGTGAATGTGGAGAGAGAGGGGAGGTAGGCCGATTCAAGATGAGGGGGGAGAGAATAGGAGTTGACCTATGTCTGGTGATGTGAGATGCATGGGTGTTTGTTGGGCAAAAACCTAGTTGCATGTTGTGTATTTGTGAGGTGGCATGCACCCTTATCTCACCCTTATCTTTTTCTTTTTTTTTCTTTTTTTTAGATAGGCCAACCGATTAGGGAGGGTTCTCGGCCCACGTGATGGCCCAAAAGGGTTTTCAACCCATTTAAAGGCCAAATAGAAGCTTTCGGCCGAAAGAGGCCCATTAGAGGAGTTTTCGGCCCAAAGTAATGCCTAATAGAAGTTTTCGGCCCATAAGGGCCCAAAGAGGGGCTTTCAGCCCAACAAGGCTAAAAGGAGAAGTTATCGGCCTATTAGGGCCCAATAAGAAAGTCTTGGTCCAATAAGGGTTTTCGGCCGAGAATTCTTGGGCTAAGACCTAAAATTTATTGGACTTGGCTTATTGAATCTAGTTTTTGGGCTTATACGAGGTTGTTTTGAATTGAATCATAATGTGTAAACGTAGGAACTTAAATAGCACGGTAGTTCAGTTTTCACTAAATGGATTGTTGCAAGGTTTTATAGAGGAAATTGTTGTGAGCAAGCTTCACATCTTAAACCTTAAATTGCTAGTTGTGACACTTGGTGATCTTAGAGAAATTCTGAGTGAACCTCTTGTAGTAACCAGCGAGGCCTAAGAATTGTCTGATCTCCGTTGGGGTTCTGGGGGTTCCACAACCTTTGATTGCTCTAATTTTGGAAGGGTCCACATGTATCCCTTCTTCACTGACTAGATGGCCTAAGAATTCCACCCTTCAGATCCAGAACCCGCACTTGGAGAATTCCGCATAGAACTTCTCCGCCCTTAATGCTTCCAGAACCTGCCGCAAATGTGTACTGTGTTCTTCTTTACTTCGCGAATAGACGAGTATATCATCGATAAAAACAATCACGAAGTTGTCGAGGTAGGGTCGGCAAACTCGGCTCATCAGGTCCATAAATGTCCCTGGCGCATTTTTCAGAACGAAGGGCATCACTACGAATTCATAGTGACCGTATCGGGTTTGGAATGCAGTATTGGGGATGTCTTATTCTCGGACCCATAGTTGCTGGTACCTGGATCTTAAATCTATCTTTTAGAAGTAACTTTCTCCTTGTAGCTGGTCAAATAGATCATCGATTCGGGGAAGAGGGTATCGATTATTGATGGTAAGCTTGTTGAGTTTTCCGTAGTCGATGAACATACGAAATGACCCATCCTTCTTTTCCACGAATAAGATCGGAGCTCCCCAGGGTGAGAAGCTTGGCCTTATAAATCCTTTGTCCAGTAATTCACTTAATTGACTAGAAAGCTATTGCATCTCCGCGGGAGCTAATCTATATGGCGCTTTGGAGATTGGTGTGGCTCCGAGTATCAAGTCGATCCGAAATTCGACTTGTCGTTCGGGAGTTATTCTCGGAAGGTTTTCGGGAAACACGTCGGGAAAATCGCACACCTCCGCGATGTCTTTAATGTTCCTTTCTTCTTTCTTTTTATCAACCACATGAGCTAAAAAGGCGTAGTTCTTCTTGTACAAGCACTTCTGTGCCTTGATACATGAAATGAGAAGAAGGTTTGTACCGGGTTTGTCGCCATATATTACCAGGGTTTAATTGTCGGGTAGGTGAAGGCGAACAGCCTTCTCGTACCAGGTTTGTCGCCAATTAACTTCTCAACTCACCATATATATTGTAAGCGTAACAAAATATTGTAGGTTTTATACCTTTGAAATAGTGGAAACTTTTATGATTATCTTACTAACAAAAAAAACTATATTTAGTAAAATATTCAAATGTTGTGGTGAGTTTTTAACACACCAAAATTTTTGTTAAAAGTGTTTTGTAGCACCAAAACTACTCTATTTTTGTTGTGGCTAAAACATGTCACAATTTACACAAAATTACATTAAACCTTGAAATTTATTATGTTTCCACAATTTTACAAGTGTTAGTAGTAAAAGTTTATATAACCAAAAATTTACCATTTTTGAGTGTAAACTCTCATATTTACCATTTTTCATGCTTTGATAACCATAAATGCTTCAACATTTCTTTGACATTATTTGTGATTTTTAACACACATTTCAAAGAGACGACTTTCACTTAGCGACATGTTTCATTTTGAACATGACACCAAAATATGTGAAACTACACAAATACAACTTTGTACCAACAACTTGACACTTTATAAAAATTTCGATTTTAAGGAGTTCTAGCATGAAATAACAACATTTCAACACACATAAACATATAAACATACAAGTACATGCAAATATCTAAAGATTTCAACAAGACTTCACTTGTATTCTCCCCCAAAAAGGATAAAAACTTGAAAAGAGTTGGGTATGAAGCTCACCTTGGGGATTTTCGAGATGTATATTAACGTAATTGCACTTTTAGAAAAACTTATGATATGAGTTTCATGACACACAAACTATGCTAATAAAAATTTGTCTTGTATGTTTTTGTGTAGTAGTAAACTATGTTGTTAAACATAATATTCTTGGGTTTTAACCCACCAAAAGTGATGACTAAAATATGACCACTTTTACGAGAAAAACTATTTTAGCAAAGAGGGTTACCAAGACTTGTAGTTTTACAACTCATATTTTCTTGTTGCTACTTGTATCACATAATGAGTTTTACTTTTGTACATCAACTTATATATATACGATTTTTGTGTACATAAAATAGTGTTAAGCATATCTTATGCAAATATTGTTTCATAAATAATAAAGATGAATATAGCAAATATTCATAAGTTAAACAAGTTTGACTTGTACCCACCCCCCCCGCTAAAAGCATGAAATCTCGAAAAAATAGGGGTATGAAGTTCACCTTGAGTGGTTGATGTGTGTACTTGAAGTGATGAGATGAAGGTTTTGAGCCTAAAACACTTGTAGTGTTTGATGAACTCTTGAAGATTATGATACCCAAAAGTTTTCAACACATAATATTATGTGTAAATAGAATGAAATTAACAAGATAATGTGTAGAATCACTAGCCAAACTCGAAATACTTACAAGGGTCTAGGGAACGCTTTGAAGAAATAAGTCTTCTTGAAGCTTGAAGCTTGAATTCTTTGAGAGAAAATTTGGAATTTCACAGTAAGTGAAAGTGGAATTGTAGTATGGGAAGAAGGGTTCTCGTTCATAATAAAAGAGAGAAGGTTGACATGATATTTACTTGGATTACTGGAGGTTAATGCATTGTTATATGGTGGTTATTACGTGATTTACTGTGAATTGCATGAGAAATGGGTGAGATGTCACACCTTAAAGTCAACTAAGCTTGTTTTTTCTTTATTCTAGGCCGCAAACACTATATTATATCCTAGCATGACCGCAAACACATGTGATTGCGGTCCTAGGATGGGTTTCCTTTTTGGTTTTCGGTCCTAAGTCCTTTCCCTTTGTGATTTGGGCCAAACATTGAGCTAGTGAAGTGGTTTTCGGCCAAAGTGTGGTCCACTAGGGGTGTTTCCGGTTCTAAGTCTTTTCTCTTAGAGTTTTTGGCCAAAACATGATTCATTAAGGTAGTTTTCGGCCATGGTGCTTGGTTTTGGGTTGATTACGGTCCTGAGCTCCCCCATGGAAAGTGTTTTCGGCCTTAGTGGGGTGTCATGTTATGAATCCTAGGAAATTGTTTAATGTGTGCTTTCTTGTTGACTTGTCAAGGCTAATCACAACATGGTTCTTCAAGGCTTATATATATATATATATATATATATATATATATATATATATATATATATATATGATAGCTTATAACATCAATGCTCATATGTCTTTTAAATGTTTTATTACAATATGGTCACATCTTACATTATGGATACACTTGTACAGAAGACCCCTTAGACTAGGTTTGACGCTAATATTTCTAGTTACGACATTGTTGGGTAAGTTGAATGCAATTATGTGTGAATCTTATTTACACATGATTTCCAAAAAAAAAATTGATTAAGAATCAAATCATTGAGCTAGAACAAATTTCAAATCAGAAACAGTGATCTGAACAAAGAATTTCGGATCAAATTGCAAATAGATTGCAAAATGAAGAAAAGATCACAGAAATTCAAAGGAAAAGACAAAAGACTTGATGAACAAGAATAAACGAATTTAGGGATTAAATTGAGGTCAGAGAAACCCTTGCTCTGATACCACTTCTATGCTCGTAAGATTCCATAAGATGGAAATCAATATGCAAAAGATGTAGATCGACGTAATTGAATGAAATCGACAAAGTAAGTAAGATCTTCTTTCCATTAGATTGACTCTCCCTCTCTCTCTTTCTCTCTCTCTAAGCTAACATCCTTTATATAGGAGGATAAAGGAGTCTGATAGTTATCTGACCAATAAGTTCAACCGTCCTAAGCTAAGACAGCAGTCCTAAGCTAAGACAGTCTGTCATAACACTAACTGACCAAAACCGCAAAGCCTAAGTAATAACTACGAAACACAAAATTGAAAAAAATAAACATGTTATTCGCATACGAGAAGTGAAGACATACAAATATAATACTTAGGAATGTTTTTTCATATAGACTTAAGACAATCTAAACAATATAAGAGACCTGACAAATATTTTAATAATGAGTTAAAAAGATTCATTGCTAATACAATTGATTTGAGAAATACATATCATATATAAACTCAAATTCACCATTTAATTTTTCATATAATATTTGCCATATTTCTTCTCCTCTTCGAGGGCTTTGATCACATATTTACACAATATTTCAAGTACTTTTTAGTCATCGATTTGTGACGTTAGAAATGAAATAAATAAATAATTTTTTTTCCAAACCTAATAGTCTTCAAGAATCTGACTTTCCTTTCTCAAGCAGCTTGATAAGTTTGACGACATATGTAAGGATTATAAGTTATCTAACGTTGTTGATCATTTTCTTAAGAACTGATTTTGCAGATTTGGAAATTTTCTTTTCGAAATTTTTTTTTCCGAGGTTTGGGATATCTGATTTTAGGTTGAGGACAAGGAAGATGAAGTCTTCAAAAATGGATGTTGTTATAGATTTCATAGGAGTACATTTGGTTGTGAGTGTGGAAATTGTATGATGGATAGTCTGTTTATATTATAAGTAATATGTGTAGATATTATTGAATATTAGGAATTTTTAACAGAATTATTGAATACTAGGGTTTTTAACGAAATTAATGAATATTAGGAAGGTCTATCTTTTCAATTTATCGAGCATACCTACAATTAGGTTGATTGCGAGAATTACAACAGACGGTTTTATGGTATGATGATTACTGGTTATTATGATAGTAACTAGGTGTATATCCACGCGTCGCGCAGATTAATATAACGTGGTAAGATAGATGATTTGCATCTCAAAACTGTTTTACCCTCGAATTCCAATTGCATATAAAAATATAAAAAAATATATTTTTCAACATTCTAATAATTTTATTTATTTTTAGAATTAGCCTGAACATAACTTATATTACAATTTTTAGTTAGATCAGTCTTGATATGTTAAATATCAAATATTTGTTTAAAAACAATGTATATATATATATATATATATATATATATATATATATATATATATATATATATATATATATATATAATTTTTTTTTCAATTATTTTTGTTAATAAATAATTGCATAAACATTTTCTTGAAAAAGATATTATTATGAAAATAATTTATAGAAAACTTTGAATAGATATGATATTTGATATTTAGATATCGGTTTTTATTTAATAGTATACTAATACATTAAAACATTTAAGCAAAAATAATAACTACATAGTTTTCAAAGTTATTTAATATTTTGTTTTAGGCTTTGTGTTTAACATCATATCTATAATAAAAATTCTAGTAGGTTAGGTAATTAATTCAAACTTTGTAGCATTAAAGTTGGAAAGACACACATTGGAAAACCTATAAAAATTTGAGAATTAAATGGAAAATATTATATATCAATGACTTTTAATTATTTATTTCTTTCAAGCAAAAATAAATAATAAACAATTATATATAACATATGGAAATAAATATTATCAATATCACCTACATATATAACTTGTACCTAAACTAATTTATATTAATAATTTCATCACAAAATATATAATAAAAAAAAAACTAATATATACCAAACTTCCAAACTAAGAGTTCTAACATAATACCATATATGATATACATTAATGATTCCAACACAACATATGAAAAAAAATTAATATACAACAAAACTTACAAATTAAAACTTTTAACATAATAACATATCTAATTTACATTAATGATTGTACCAAAATATATATAAAAAATTAATACATAACAAACTTACAAAATAAAAGTTATAACATAATAACTTGTTTTCGAAAGTGGTAAAATGTCACACCCCAAAACCGAGAACGGCAGAATACGTTCTGCGGTGGAGGACGTCATGTACAGTATCATAACAATGCATAATAGTAAAGACAATCAACAACATCCATTGCATTAATATAATAATTGTAATACAAGCGTGTTCTGTACAGTTTGTTAGACACCAAAAGTATAATCAAAATAAAGAGGAGTCTTGTATGTGCTCCATCTTCTCAAAAGCTGCATCTGCACCCGTCTACTGATGACCTGAGAATACAAGTTATTTTGAAAGCGAGTATCAGCATAAAGCTGGTGAGTTCATGAGTATTTAGTGTCATTGCTTGTATAAAAATGATTACAACCATGTAGTATAATATTTGATCTCAATGTTGGAAAATAGTATGCTCCCTAGGAAAACCCTATGTTTTCCAGTAAAAGTGGTCTTCTACCAAGACCCGGTTGTATGTATGTTTGATCCTTTGAAAATGTAAAAGTTTTCCCAGAGATACTATTAGTAGGAAAATATAGTTTTAGACTTCATTCATGTAAAGTAATTGGGAAAATAGTGTTTTACCCCAGCAACATCACTGCCAGCTAATGAAATGAAAATGCAGACTGCAGGTAGTATTAAATGTACAATACACCTCGGGGAGTCTGTTTTGCCTTTAATTCTTAATGTATTAATTAAAGGTCGAAATGTGAACTTGTAAGTAACCATGCTGATTGACGATCGAATCCCTGATGACCCTCCGAGTCATCTGTAGAAATGTGACATTTTCTCACCCCTGGGCCTAGTCGGCTCGGACTGTAGCTAGCAGTCGGGATGTGGGAGTGTCTGTCCCATATAGATCTATACACATAATGCCCGCTCTCCCTCCAGGAGACTCTGGTTACACGGTGATAGCACAGTGAAGTGTCGTATCGAGAGATAGTATGTCACATTCTGTTGTAGTATGTTCTCTTTGTATAATGTATAATGTACTTTCTGGTATAGTGTATAGAGTGTTCTCTTGTATAGTATATAGTATTCTCTTTTATAGTGTTTAACATGTATTGACTCATAACTGTTCGGACTCTGGTAGGTACCATTGTAATAGTATACACGAGTAGTAATCCTTAACTATACCTATTATAGTTAAATAGTAAGCTTGGTTGCATGCCTTTGATACACAAAGGTATTGAACTGAAGTGAAGACTTTAATATTCAACACGAATATATATAATATATAACTAAGAATTCAATGACAGTCGGACAGATAACAATATACCCTAAGTCCACAATCAAACAAGAACAGGAAGTAAGGTGAGCTATCAGTCCTAGGTCCTTCAAGTCTTACTTATATAAATATATTGGTGTAGATATGGTTTGGGAAAAGAAGGAGTTTAAAAGAGTTTAGAAATATTTTTATAACAATTTAACATGAAAATGAGTTTGATAAACACTTAAAGCAGTTTTGTTGGTAAAGCAGTTAAAAGTATAAAAATCCTTTTGGTTGCAAGTTATAAATCACATGTGATTGATACTATAACTTGATTGATTCAACTTGTATCCCCCCCCCATAAAAGCATTTAAAAACATTTAAAAGGTTGATTAAGGGGTATGAACTCACCTGCAATGAGTGAAATGCATGGAAGTGTCGGGTAGGATGCTAGGTGTCAAGTGAGGACTTGAACACACACACGGATCCTATGTAACATGTAGTGATACATGAATGTATCTAATTAGTTATTTAATCACTAATTAGGTAAGTAAAGACACTCTAATGCATGAAGACACTTTGTTTCAAGTGCAAGGAGTGCTAAAGGTTGCATCTAAGGAGTGTATGGCCTCACTATGGAGTTTACACTTCAATTGGTTACACTTAAGTGTGTTTACGGTTTCTGGACCATTGTCCCCATGAGTTTACGGCCGTAAACTCATGGTAATGGTGCCATTGGGTGTTTCAAAGGTCTTAAACTACTCAAGGAATTATGCTAGACTCGAATCCATGGCTTAGGAAGTGATTGGGGCTAGAAATGGACACTTCTTGGAGTTTACGGTCCTTGGTCCACTCCCTTGGGAGTTTACGGCCGTAAACACATGAGTTTACAATCGTAAACTCATGTTGGTTCATTTCTCTTGTGCTTTGGTGGTTCTAGGCTATGCATGCAAGGTTCTAGTCACTTACACAAGCAGAGGGAGGTTTTTAAGGCACTTAAACATTCTTAGAAGGTGTTTACGGTTTTGGGAGGCCTTCCCAAACCGTAAACTCATGTTTGTCTCATCCTTACACGTTTTTGGGGTTCCCAGTTCATGTATGTAAGTCCTTAGTGCATTACTCAAGCATTGGAAGGAGTTTGGGCTTCAAAACCCTTCTTTGGGGTGTTTACGGTTTTGGAATGTTCCAAAACCGTAAACCCATGTTCTTGGGGTTTTTGTGTGTTTAATCCATGAATACTAAGCCAATAACTAGTTAGATGAAGTATACTTACTTATAGGGAGCTTGTAGAGGTGATTTAGGACCCAAAAACGCAAATGTGTTCTTGGTGTTCTTGAAGATTTGAAGATTCTTTGAAGATCTAAGTAAAAATCGGAATCCTTTGGATGAGAAGGTGTAGAAACACTAGATTAAGTGTTGTTTAAAAGGATCTAGGAAGAAAACTTACATTTTTGGGCGGATTTGGAAGAAGAAGATGATGATACTTGAGAGAAAAACTTGTGTTCTTGAGTGGAAGGTGGTAAAAAGTGAGGACAAGGGGTAAACTCATGTTGTATGCATGAGTTCTTGGAGAGAAGGGTGTTTACGGCCCAAACACTCCATGTTTGGCCGTGAACACCTAGTTAAGGTGTCGGGTTGTCCGGTTTATTACACGCCACTAATTACGTCACTTCCAATTAATAAATTGTTTGATGAAAAATAAAATAAAACACCAAACGGGTTTAAATCCGGCCAAAATGCATTTGAAATGTTTTTGAATATTATTATTTGACGTATATAACTGTGGAAATTATACAAAGAAAATTTCGGGTTGTCACATCATCCCCCCCGTTAGAGGAAATTTCGTCCCGAAATTTAGGATTCAAGCAGCTAAGTTATTACAGCACAACTAGGCAAAGAGATGAGGATATTTAAGTTTCATTTGATCCTCACGCTCCCAAGTGAACTCCGGTCCTCGCTTGGCGTTCCAGTGAACATTCACAATTGGGAAGCGGCTTTGTTTCGTTCGTTTGACTTCTCGGTCCATAATCTCTATAGGTTCCTCCACGAAGTTGAGGCTCTCGTTGATCTCGATCTCGTCGAGTGGGATTACAAGAGTCTCGTCGGATAGACACTTTTTCTAGTTCGAGACGTGGAAGATAGGATGTACATTACTAAGTTCGTGGGGTAGGTTGAGTTTGTAAGCTACGGGGTCGATTCTAGCGAGAATCTCAAAAGGCCCTATGTATCTTGGATTCAGCTTTCCACGCTTTCCGAAGCGTATCAAGCCTTTCCAGGGTGAGACTTTCAAAAGGACCCGGTCTCCCACCTGGAATTCCAAAGGTTTCCTTCGTTTGTCTGCGTAGCTTTTCTGTCGGTCTCTGGAGGCTTTCAATCGTTCACGGATCTGAACGATCTTCTCCGTTGTTTCCCGAATGATCTCTGGACCTGTGAGAGTGTTTTCAGGAACTCGTCCTTTAGCTAATTGAGTGTCACCCACCTCAGCCCAACACAGAGGGGACCTGCACTTTCGGCCGTAGAGGGCTTCGAATGGAGCAGCTTTGATGCTCGTGTGATAACTGTTGTTGTAGGAAAATTCGACGAGGGGTAAGTGGGTATCCCAAGTCTTACCAAAGTCGATCACACAGGCTCGCAGCATATCTTCCAGGGTTTGGATGGTTCTCTCACTTTGTCCGTCAGTCTGAGGATGGTAGGCTGTACTTATGTCCAGCCTCGTTCCCAGGGAGCTTTGTAGGGACTGCCAGAACCTCGAAGTGAATCTGCTATCCCTATCGGAGATAATATATATAGGAACACCATGCAGTCGTACGATCTCCCTGATGTATGATCTTGTGAGTTTCTCCATCTTGTCAGTTTCTTTGATGGGTAGGAAGTGTGCGGACTTGGTCAATCTATCGACGATGACCCATATGGTATCAAGCCCACCCGTTGTCTTGGGTAGCTTGGTTATGAAGTCCATAGTGATCCGCTCCCACTTCCATTCAGGTATCTCCGGTTGTTGGAGTAGACCTGATGGTTTCTGGTATTCGACCTTCACCTTGGCGCAAGTAAGGCATTTACTTACGAAGGTAGCGATCTCCGCTTTCATGTTAGGCCACCAGTATGACTTTTTGAGATCCAGATACATCTTATCTGAACCTGGGTGAACGGAATATCTAGTGTTGTGCGCTTCCTTCATGACCAAATCTCTATTGCCACCGTGTTTCGGTGTCCAAATCGGGTCCATGAGATACAAGGATCCGTTACCCTTGGCTATCAAATTCTTATCCATTCCTCGCAGGGATTCTTCCGCTACATTTTCAGGTTTCAAGGCTTCGAGCTGAGCCTCTTTAATTTGTGCGGATAGATGTGAATGGATAGTCATTGTCAACGACTTGACTCTTCGACCAGAATAATTTTTCCGACTTAGAGCGTCTGCAACTACATTGGCTTTACCCGGATGATAACGAATTTCACATTCGTAGTCATTGAGTAGTTCGACCCACCATCGTTGTCTCATGTTGAGTTCTTTCTGGTTGAAGATGTGTTAGAGGCTTTTGTGGTCGGTATAGATGACGCTCTTCGTACCATACAGATAGTGTCTCCAGATCTTTAGGGCGAACACAACCGCTCCTAGTTCGAGGTCGTGCGTGGTGTAGTTGACCTCGTGTGTCTTCAGCTGTCTTGAGGCGTAGGCGATGACTTTACCTCGTTGCATCAGAACACAGCCGAGCCCCTGATTGGATGCATCGCAATATACTACGAAGTCTTCTATCCCTTCGGGGAGGGACAGTATTGGTGCGGTTCACAAGGCTCGTTTTAAGGTTTGGAATGCCTTCTCTTGTTTCTCTACCTAGTCAAAGGCCATGCCTTTCTGGGTCAATGTCGTAAGAGGCTTCGCAATCTGAGAGAAATTTTGAATGAACCTTCGATAGTAGCTAGCGAGGCCTAGAAATTGGCGAATTTCTGTTGGCGTCTTCGGTGCTGACCAGTTCTCAATAGCTTTAATCTTGGATGGGTCCACGTGGATTCCTTCTTCGCTAACCACGTGTCCTAAGAATTCAACTCTTTGGATCCAAAATTCGCACTTAGAGAACTTTGCGTAAAGCTTCTCCGATCGTAGGGTTTCCAGGACCTGTCGCAGATGATTGCTATGCTCCTCCTTACTTCTAGAGTAGATAAGTATATCATCAATGAAGACGATGACGAACTGATCCAAGTAAGGACGGCATACTCTATTCATCAAGTCCATGAAGACTGCGGGCGCATTGCTTAGTCCGAATGGCATCACTACGAACTCGTAGTGTCCGTAGCGAGTTCGGAAGGCTGTTTTCGGAACATCCTCCTCGAGCACTCGTAACTGATGATACCCAGACCTTAGATCAATCTTGGAAAAGTAGCTCGCCCCTTGCAGTTGGTCAAATAAATCGTCTATACGGGGAAGAGGGTAACGATTCTTGACCGTCAGCTTGTTGAGTTCTCTGTAGTCGATGCACATGCGGAACGATCCGTCTTTCTTCTTTACAAACAAGACTTGTGCTCCCCAGGGTGAGAAGCTTGGTCTTATAAAGCCCTTGCTGATCAGTTCGTTAAGTTGGCCGGACAGTTCTTGCATCTCAGCAGGCGCTAAACGATAAGGCGATTTTGCTACGGGGGTAGCTTCGGGGAGTAAGTCGATTCAGAACTCGACCTGACGTTGCGGAGGTAAACCTGGTAGCTCTTCTGGAAAGACGTCGGGAAAATCGCGTACTACCGGGAAGTCTTTTAGGTCTTTCGTTCTCTGGCTCGTGTCGACGACGTGTGCAAGGAATGCACGATATTCCTTACGCAGGTACTTCTGAGCTTGAATACTAGAGATGATACGAAGACTCGTACTGGGTTTGTCTCCGTAGATCATTAAGGTTTCGTTATTGGGTAGGTTTAGACGGATGGCTTTGTCGAAACACAGGATATCGGTACGGTGGAGACTCAACCAGTCCATGCCTATGATGACATCGAAGTTTTTGATTGCTACTGGTATGAGGTCGATAGGAAACGAATGATTATCTAGTGTGAGGGTACAACCTATGTAGATTTCGTTAGAACTTTCCGTCTTGCCGTTAGCCATTTCTACGACGAATGTTTCTTTCAGTGATCGCGGTGTTTGTTTGAGTAAGCGTTTAAAGTTTTGATTTACGAAACTTCTTTCTGCCCCACTATCGAATAGAATACAAGCATAAGAGTTATCGAGAAGGAACCTACCCGTGACTACGGTGGGGTCTGCTACAGCCTCATTATGGCCAATAGCAAGTAGTCTACCCGCTCCTCCCGCGTTGCCAGCCTTTGGACAGTTTCTTTTGAAATGTCCGACTTTGCCACAACCATAGCAGGCCTGGCTTGCTCCCGAACTAGGAATTTGGGAAATGGGTTTGGGAGGTGCTCTGCAAAACCGGACGGTATGGCCCTTCCGGTCGCAATTGGTGCAGTGCATCTCACGGCAGGGGCCGTTATGATGGAAAGAGCACTTATCGCACTTGGGTAGATTCCCCGCATATGTTTTGGCGGGCACAGGGGCAGTAGGAGTAGTGGCAGCATGGACAGCCACTGTTTGTTGGTTATTGGAAGAGGATTTGGCTGATTTTCCTTTCTTTCGATCCCACCGCTTTCTCTTGTTGTCGGAGGTGTAGGTTGGGGCAGGGGTAGTGATTGCAGCAGTAGACGGAGTAGAGGGAACTTCATGATCAATCAGCCTTTGGGCCAATTCCTTGGCACTTTCGAAGGTCGCAGGTTGTGATGCTAGAACATTCCCTCGATATGGGGGTACTAATCCCCAGATGTATCGTTCGATTTTCTTGCTTTCGGTGGGCACCATGTTTGGGCACAGAGCCACCAAGTCGCAGAACCTGGCCGTATAGGCTACGTTGTCGGAACCCTGCATTTTGAGGTTCCAGAGTTCCTCCTCAAGTTTCTGAATTTCGCCCCTCGGGCAGTATTCTCTCGTCATGAGGTCCTTCAGTGTGTCCCAGCCCATGGCGTTGGCTGCGACCAGGGAGAGTGATTTGACATGGCCATTCCACCACGTCAAGGCCCTTTGGGTGAAGGTGCAAGCAGCAAATTTTATCTTGCTTCCTTCGGGGCATGAGCACATTTCGAAGATTGCTTCGGTTCTCTCAATCCATTGGGACAGTGCAAGGATCCCTCCGGTTCCATTGAAGTAAGTAGGTTTGCAGCTGATGAAATCCTTATAGGTGCACTCTCGTGCACGTGGGTGGATTTCACCATGGCTGGAGTTTGTGCCAGTTCCCGTTCCACTAACACCACCAGAGTTGACTTGCGCCAGAGCGGCGGTCACAGCTGCAGTCACAGCTGCTTGAAACATCACCGGGTCGAACTGCAGTGGGGGAGGTGGAGGTGGTGTTTGATCCACAGGCGTGCGTCTGGTCGGACGCTTGCGAGGAGGCATCTTTTACTGAAAAATTTTAAAAGATGATGACAACAGTGAGAATCAATTGTAAGTATGATGAGAGTGTCTCATGGAATAAATCGCCATAGACCAACAATTAGATAGATGCATATCAATAGAGTAAGAAAACACAAGGGCATGAACTTCCAAATAGATTAGACAACTGCCAATATTACTGGTATTACTGATGTAAAATGAGTTCAGGAAAAACGACCTAACAATTGGTCTTTCATCAACCATAAGGAGAATGTTGACAGTTTAGAGGGCTAGTTATAGTACTTTCAAAGTCGGGAATGTTTTACAGACAGGTGAGATGGAGGTATTGAAGAGGAAGGCTATTCTTCTTAGGAAGAGAGAGGATGAGTAGATAATCTTCTGCTGGCGACGGGCACCCCTCTCTGGGTTACCCTTGAATCAGCCATTGTATCTATGCGAGAATGGAGAGAAGATAGTTAGTAGAAGTACTAATCCTAAGATACTTATAAGATGATCGTTATTAGTCGACCCAATACTTGCATAATGCATACCAATTACATGTAATCGAGACAGGATAGACCTTCGAATAAGTGACCCTAACTCTAAATCCACAACCAAACAAGGAACAGGAAGTAAAGCAAAGATCACAGATTCTAAGTCTATAGCGTCTTAGTCACATGTAATTGTAGTGTATCCACTTAGCAACTATTGCCCTACTAGTAACGACCTTTTTAGTTCTCACATATGTAAATTACAGGAAATGCAGAATACTCCTATAGTATTCTTGTTCAAATGTTCTTGTAGTAGTGTTGGTAAGTTTTTAGACTTGTTGCAACACCACAACCACTCTTTGGCACAGGCTAGTCACTCCTAGGTAAATGTAGTTGATCAGGCTACATCCTCCCAGATTTGACTATATGTCTCTAAGCCTAATTGTGCTGTTCAACAATCTTAATACTTTTGTTCTGTTCTAGTATGATACTGACCCTTAGTGTGAATGGATGTATATATATACTTAGTTAAATATTTCCTTATTTAATAGTATATATTCTTGCTCAGAGTGTTTTAATCCCGATGTGTTTATAGTTCGTATATCTTTTATGGGTTGATATACTTGATTCACTATAAACAATGCTCTGATACCAATCTGTCACACCCCAAAACCGAGAACGGCGGAATACGTTCTGGGGTGGAGGACGTCATGTATAGTATCATAACAATGCATAATAGTAAAGACAAGCAACAACATCCATTGCATTAATATAATAATTGTAATACAAGCGTGTTATGTACAGTTTGTTAGACACCAAAAGTATAATCAAAATAAAGAGGAGTCTTGTATGTGCTCCATCTTCTCAAAAGTTGCATCTGCACCTGTCTACTGATGACCTGAGAATACAAGTTATTTTGAAAGCGAGTATCAGCATAAAGCTGGTGAGTTCATGAGTATTTAGTGTCATTGCTTGTATAAAAATGATTACAACCATGTAGTATAATATTTGATCTCAATGTTGGAAAATAGTATGCTCCCTAGGAAAACCCTATGTTTTCCAGTAAAAGTGGTCTTCTACCAAGACCCGGTTGTATGTATGTTTGATCCTTTGAAAATGTAAAAGTTTTCCCAGAGAAACTATTAGTAGGAAAATATAGTTTTAGACTTCATTCATTTAAAGTAATTGGGAAAATAGTGTTTTACCCCAGCAGCATCACTGCCAGCTAATGAAATGAAAATCCAGACTCCAGGTAGTATTAAATGTACAATACACCTCGGGGAGTCTGTTTTGCCTTTAATTCTTAATGTATTAATTAAAGGTCGAAATGTGAACTTGTATGTAACCATGCTGATTGACGATCGAATCGCTGATGACCCTCCGAGTCATCTGTAGAAATGTGACATTTTGTCACCCCTGGGCCTAGTCGGCTCGGACTGTAGCTAGCAGTCGGGATGTGGGAGTGTCTGTCCCATATAGATCTATACACATAATCCCCGCTCTCCCTCCAGGAGACTCTGGTTACACGGTGATAGCACAGTGAAGTGTCATATCGAGAGATAGTATGTCACATTCTGTTGTAGTATGTTCTCTTTGTATAATGTATAATGTACTTTCTGGTATAGTGTATAGAGTGTTCTCTTGTATAGTATATAGTATTCTCTTTTATAGTGTTTAACATGTATTGACTCATAACTGTTCGGACTCTGGTAGGTACCATTGTAATAGTATACACGAGTAGTAATCCTTAACTATACCTATTATAGTTAAATAGTACGCTTGGTTGCATGCCTTTGATACACAAAGGTATTGAACTGAAGTGAAGACTTTAATATTCAACACGAATATATATAATATATAACTAAGAATTCAACGACAGTCGGACAGATAACAATATACCCTAAGTCCACAATCAAACAAGAACAGGAAGTAAGGTGAGCTATCAGCCCTAGGTCCTTCAAGTCTTACTTATATAAATATATTGGTGTAGATATGGTTTGGGAACAGAAGGAGTTTAAAAGAGTTTAGAAATATTTTTATAACAATTTAACATGAAAATGAGTTTGATAAACACTTAAAGCAGTTTTGTTGGTAAAGCAGTTAAAAGTATAAAAATCCTTTTGGTTGCAAGTTATAAATCACATGTGATTGATACTATAACTTGATTGATTCAACTTGTATCCCCCCCCCCATATAAGCATTTAAAAACATTTAAAAGGTTGATTAAGGGGTATGAACTCACCTGCAATGAGTGAAGTGCATGGAAGTGTCAAGTAGGATGCTAGGTGTCAAGTGAGGACTTGAACACACACACGGATCCTATGTAACATGTAGTGATATATGAATGTATCTAATTAGTTATTTAATCACTAATTAGGTAAGTAAAGACACTCTAATGCATGAAGACACTTTGTTTCAAGTGCAAGGAGTGCTAAAGGTTGCATCTAAGGAGTGTATGGCCTCACTATGGAGTTTACACTTCAATTGGTTACACTTAAGTGTGTTTACGGTTTCTGGACCATTGTCCCCATGAGTTTACGGCCGTAAACTCATGGTAATGGTGCCATTGGGTGTTTCAAAGGTCTTAAACTACTCAAGGAATTATGCTAGACTCGAATCCATGGCTTAGGAAGTGATTGGGGCTAGAAATGGACATTTCTTGGAGTTTACGGTCCTTGGACCACTCCCTTGGGAGTTTACGGCCATAAACACATGAGTTTACGGTCGTAAACTCATGTTGGTTCATTTCTCTTGTGCTTTGGTGGTTCTAGGCTATGCATGCAAGGTTCTAGTCACTTACACAAGCATAGGGAGGTTTTTAAGGCACTTAAACATTCTTAGAAGGTGTTTACGGTTTTGGGAGGCTTTCCCAAACCGTAAACTCATGTTTGTCTCATCCTTACACGTTTTTGGGGTTCCCAGTTCATGTATGTAAGTCCTTAGTGCATTACTCAAGCATTGGAAGGAGTTTGGGGCTTCAAAACCCTTCTTTGGGGTGTTTACGGTTTTGGAATGTTCCAAATCCGTAAACCAATGTTCTTGGGGTTTTTGGGTGTTTAATCCATGAATACTAAGCCAATAACTAGTTAGATGAAGTATACTTACTTATAGGGAGCTTGTAGAGGTGATTTAGGACCCAAAAACGCAAATGTGTTCTTGGTGTTCTTGAAGATTTGAAGATTCTTTGAAGATCTAAGTAAAAATCGGAATCCTGTGGATGAGAAGGTGTAGAAACACTAGATTAAGTGTTGTTTAAAAGGATCTAGGAAGAAAACTTACATTTTTGGGCGGATTTGGAAGAAGAAGATGATGATACTTGAGAGAAAAACTTGTGTTCTTGAGTAGAAAGTGGTAAAAAGTGAGGACAAGGGGTAAACTCATGTTGTATGCATGAGTTCTTGGAGAGAAGGGTGTTTACGGCCCAAACACTCCATGTTTGGCCGTGAACACCTAGTTAAGGTGTCGGGTTGTCCGGTTTATTACACGCCACTAATTACGTCACTTCCAATTAATAAATTGTTTGATGAAAAATAAAATAAAACACGAAACGGGTTTAAATCCGGCCAAAATGCATTTGAAATGTTTTTGAATATTATTATTTGATGTATTTAACTGTGGAAATTATACAAAGAAAATTTCGGGTTGTCACATAAAAAGACCGCACATATTTATATAACATGTCATCAATAAAATAAAAATTAAAAACTATAACGTAAGAACATGTCTTCAAAAATGGTAAAAAAGTTCTCAAATATTTATATAACATGTGATCAACAACATGTATATGGCTAATTTATATTAATGACTCATCCACAACATATATATATATATATATATATATATATATATATATATATATATATATATATATATAAAAGAATTAGTATATAACTAACTTACAAACTAAAGGTTCTAAAAATCAACAAAAAAAACCCTTTAAAACTTGTAACATCCCAAGAATACTAAGTAAAAATTTTATTTTTAAACTCCTTCATTCATTTGTTCAAAATATAATCGAAGTATAATGTAATATAAAAACATAAGAGTGAATCACAAAAAGATAGTGCAGAATAAAACTCTGGGGGATGCAGTATGATCAGGCTGGGCCTTTCCCTTTGGAACCAGAAGTAGCTGAAACATTTAAACATGCAACCGTAAACACAAAGCTCAGTGAGTTTCTCAAAAAAATCACATACCATAGATATCAGTGGGCCCAACCTATGAGGTATATTTCAATCCATGTGTACGCAATGATAAAAGCATAGTCTTACAATCAGTTTCGTTGCTACAACCCTACTGCAGTCTTTCTTGCCATGATCCAACCATGTTCTTCCATACAAGTGATGTGATCTAACCACAATATTTCATGCAAGAGTCACAAAGATAATCTAGCAACCTACATAGTTTATTAAGAAGACTTAGCTCAGAACCCATCAAACAATCACCTCGGCTCCAGCAACAAGAAGGGCGATACTACGCACTTAAAAATATCATGAAGTCTAATTTCAGTCATGGACTCAACCCCAATTGTTGACGTAAAGTCAAAACGAGTAAAAAATTCAACATTTGGTCAAAAAGTACGTTTCGTACTTAAAAAGTGCCCAACTCTTTTCTAAAGGACAAATTACTCGGGCTTAAGGCTTAAAACAAGGGGCGTCTAAGAAAAATAAAAAACATCCCACACTCAAGAAAAACACCTCGCTTGATGAGGTCTAAATGAGTTAAATAGTTAAGTTGATTCCCCATCTTCTAGATTTGAATTCTATGAGGTCTAAATGAGCAAAGCATCTAGCTTTATGCACTAAGACAAACCAAAACTCACTAGGTCCAGATTACCAAGCCCAAAAATAACATAAATACTTCACAAAACCTGCATGTATCTAAGGACAAGATCAAGATAGCAACTTTATAACTAGAAAATATCCAAATGACAATCCATAGTGCATGCAAGGAGTTGTACTGATTCCAAGTTCAAGCTCACCACCAAAATGGAACGAAAAACATAAAAATGGACCATAAGCTAGATCTATCAAATAAGAAATCAACATTCAATCTTTTTACTCCTAATGGTCCAAAAATGAGGTAGCTTTGCTAGATCTACACTTGAGCTCTTCACCGAAACTATTTGAAAAAAAACTTGATCTTCAAGCTTCACACAAAAACATGAAGAGTAGGGTTTCTCTAGGGTTTGTTTAAGAGTGATATAGATTGTAAATGATCCAAACCTAGCCCATAAGTATGCTTAAATACTCAACAAACCCTAAAATCATGTAATTGGGCAGGGCTAGAAGCGCCTATCTCCCAATAAGAATGCCTTGCACTTTAATTTAAACAGATTAAAGCTAAAGCAATTACATACCAGGGATGTTACAACTCACCGCCACTTGAATCAGATTCTGTCCCTCAAATCCACTGCTACAAACAACCCTGGATAATGCTCCTTCATCTCTTCCTCGAGTTCTAAAGTTCATTCGAAACACTTCGGTGCTTCCATTGCACCTTCACCAAAACCAATCCCTTGATACGTAAGGTATTCGTCTTCCTGTGAATAATCGTAACTTATCTTTCTACATAATTCAACGTCTCATCATCATTAATGTCATACAAGGGAACCAGTACATAATCAATGGCCAAAAACTTCCATAGATGAGATACATGAAATGTGTTGTGAGTTTGGCTAAGCTCTACGGTTAGATCCAATCGATACGCAACCTTGCTCTTCTGGGTGATAACTTTAAACGAGCCAATGAATCTGGGGCGAAACTCTCCCCTCTTACAAAATCGGATAACACCTTTCTAAGGCGACACAGTTAGAAGCACACAATCCCCAACCTAAAACTCGTGATAGGAACATTGCCGATCAACATAACTCTTCTGGCAAATCTGCGTGGTCGGAAACCTATCACGCACCTGATGAATCAACTCAGCAGTTTGAGTACTACCTCAATACTCCTCATCACTCGATGTCTAACCTCACCCCCAATAAACCAGGGCTCAACACTTCATCCCGTACCGCATCTTCAAGGAAGGTCGATCAATACTTGCGTGATAACTATTTTTGTAGGAGGACTCAGTCAGTGGAAGATAAGTATCCCAACTCCTGCCAAAATCGAATACACAAGGTCTGAGCATATCCTCTAACGTATAAATAGTCCACTTCCTTTGCCCGTATGTCTAAGGGTGATAAGCCGAACTGAAATGCAACTGAGTACCCAACTCCTCACGAAACTTCTTCCAAAACCTGGATGTGAAACGAATATCATTATCGGAAATCACTGATACCGACACCCTATTCCATTCAACTACCTCCCTGATGTAAATATCAGCCAACTTCTCGACAAAAATACTGACCTAGATAGGAATGAAATGTGTACTCTTGGTTAATCTATCCACGATGAACCAAATTGAATCCACCCCACGCGTCGTCCTAGGTAGCTTGGTGATTAAATTCATGGTGATCTACTCCCATTTCCAAATGGGAATATATAATGGCAACAAACTTGTCTTGCGGTCTCTGATGTTAAGTGTTGACTTTTTGGTTATTCAAGCACTTATCCACATACCAAGAAACATATTGCTTCATGAAGGGCCACCAATAATCAAGTTTAAGATCCTTGTACATCTTCGTCGCACCATGATGAATAGAAAGTCTTAATTTTTGAGGCTCCTCCATCAAGGTCTGTCTTGCCCCACCTCGATAAGGAACACAAATCATACTATGAAAAATTAAATCTCCGACTATCATAATCAAAAGAGGGAACCAAACCCATAATATGTTCACTCTTCCAATGCTCTTCTTTCATAGGCTCAATCTGTACCCCTTTAATTTGCTCCAAAAGCATAGTAACCTTCGTCATCCTCAGACAAAGATCTCTGATAGTAGTATTGGTTGCGTTACGACTCAAGGCATCGCCCACAACATTGGCCTTCCCGGGATGATCAAAGATCTTATAATCATAGTCCTTCACTACATTTAAAAACCAACATTGTTGCATATTTAGATTTGGCTAATCCGTCAAGTGCCTCAAGCTCATGTGGTCTGTGTAGATGGTACAACGAACCCTATACAAGTAATGAAGCCAAATCTAGAGGGAAAAAACTATAACCCATAGCTCCAAATAGTGTGTAGGATAATTCGCCTCATAAGGCTTCAGTTACCTCGAAGCATACATAATCACATGGCCTCTATATATCTAAATCACTACCAGGCCTATAATTAAGGCATCACATTAAACCACAAGATCGCCCACTCCATCAGGTAGGGTCAGTATTAGAGCCTTGCACAACCTCTTCCTCAAAGCCTCAAACGTCGCCTGCTGATTAGTCCCCCAACAGAAAGTGACATTCTTCTTCCTCAACCGGGTCAAAGGAATAGCAATATTAGAGAAATCCTGAATGAATCTCCGATAATATCCTGATAGCCCAAGGAAACTCCAAATCTTAGATGGAGACCTTGGAACCTCCCGCTACATCATGTCCTCGATCATGGATAGATCACTCAATATACCATTCTGGCTGACAAGATGGCCTAAGAACTACACCTCACGCAACCAAAACTTGCACTTCGAGGACTTGGCATACAACATCCGCCTATATACCCGGTTCATGAGATCTATGATATCATATTTAAACATGATCACTAACCGGTCCAACATCCGCCTATATACCCGGTTCATGAGATCTATGAACGGTGCTGCTGCATTGGTGAGCCCAAAAGGCATCACCACAATCTCGTAATAACCACAACGAGTCTTGAAGGTTGTATTCTACAGATCCTTATCCCGGACCCTCATTTTATGATAACATGATCTCACATCAATCTTTGAAAACCAATATAAACGGTGAAGCTGATCAAATAAGTCGTCGATCCTCGGATGTGGATAACATTTATTCACCGTAAACTTGTTTAGCTCCATGCAATGAATACACATACTGTATGAAATGTACTTATTTTTTTAAAATAGGATAAGTGCTCCCTATGGTTAATTGTTCGGTCTAATAACTCCCTTGTCTAACAGTTCCTGAAGTTGTGTAGACAACACTTGAGTCTCCGGAGGTCCTAGGAGATATGGTGCCTTAGCTATCAGAGCTGCGTCCGGAACCAGATCAATCTGAAACTCTACCTACCTCTCAAGATGTGCTCCTGAAAAATCCTTAAGAAACAGATCGGGGAATTATCGAACGATACCTACACCATCCACAGTCTTCTTCTCCACAACGTATGTATCCGCATCATAAGCTACAAATACAGAACATCCATGCTGAAGATAACTCATACCCCTCCCAGATAAGTAGATATTTGTTACATGCAGTGCGCCCTCGCCATACATGTAACGCCCATGTTTCTCGCTAGGCATTAATAAAATACATAATTGACATCGGTTAACAATTGTAATCTTTTTATAAATAAATGAGAGAACCATGTTTGAATATATGTGATTTTTGTGTATATATTATATGTATATAATATTAGGTAAAAATATAGTAAATAGGACTAAAATAAGCATTAAAAATAAACATTATTTTGGACAAATAATCTAAACATAATTTTTAGTAGTCATGATGGTGATACTGTTGGGTTTTGAGCATTCTAACACTCATATGGTGTACATGCAACCCTAGAAACCTTGGATCTATGTTTTACTAAGATACATGCAAATTTGCTTTTCCAAGGTTCTTAACCTAACTAGCATGGCATGGGGATCTTTGAAACATAATAAGCTAGTAGAGTTATATACCTTTTACTAGTGGTTGATTGCTTGGAGTTTGAGAGCCTAGCACCAATAATCTGGATGCCTCAAATGGAAGTCACAAATCACCACAAACCTTGAAAACTTGAGAGAATAATAGAACACTTCTAGAAATCGGCCACCCTTAGTACTCACACAAAAACTAGTGCAATTTCAATTGCCAAGGACTCCTTTATATAGTGTGATGGATTAGGGTTACATCCATGTAAACTGTAATACCCATGACCTTTCATTTCCATGAGATCCATGGGTTAAAGCTCCATGGACTATCCATGGACTTACCGTGCAAGCCTTAGCCCATTCTTAATAAGCATTAGCCCATACTATATAAATACAAGAGTCCGTATTTAATTAGTCACACTTTTGATCACCAAATTAATTCTAAATTAATTTTAGATCAATACTAATTAAATAATATGATTTCATATTAATATATTAGAACTTATAATATATTAATAAATCATAACTTATACTATTCTCAAAAGATTATCCATATAAATTGTTCGATTGAAGTGCAACCCAAATGGGCCATGTCGGGTCGGGTTAAGTACATCTCAAATATAGTTATGGACTTAGACACCTTATCCAACAGTCTCCCACTTGGATAAGTCTAATAACTATATTTGCAATTTTGACTTCAGGAACCGACCGGCAATCGTAGCTTTTAAAACTCTGTTGAACTATGAAGCACCATTTTAGATAAGGGATCATATAATCCTCTGTTCTAGAGACAAATACATGGAACAATGTCTTACTTATTGTCCAGCAGTTTGTTTCCCGATTTCCGATTTGTTTGACATAGAACTTAATTGAATACATCAATTTAGTTCTGACAGGGCCCGATACATAGGTCACAACAAAATCATCGAGGGGCCCAGATATCGCTTCTAGTCCAAGAAGGAACAGATAAAGTTCGACTCATATGCTTGTTCTACTACTTGTTGAATCGTACACAAAGGCACGTTTTATAACATCGATTTACCAATGCGTTTTCGTACAATCAATGTATAACCAACTCATAGTCAACAACTCATATCTCTAGGTTTGAAGACTTATATGATATTACCGTCTCACGATCACTCGAGATAAATTCCATGAAGTAATACAAGTGAGCGTGGGTTGAATCCAAACTCAGAACTTATGAGCACCCATGAGTGTTGTAGCAACTCTTGCTATGTCCAACATCTTAGACATCTACAAGCCAACTCATGCCAGTCTTGATTCATATCTACTTCCAATATATGACCGACTGTGGAGAATTTGAATAATATGATATACCATAACATAATTATTCTGGAAGTCAAAACATGCAAAAATGAAATGATAGTAACGATTGACAAAAGATAGCAACACTTTACTTATAATAAAACAACAAATTTTATTTTTCATCAAATGTCAATTACACTTTACAAATTTCAGAGTTATCGAATTTCCAAAACTAATATCATCCTTTATCCCTATGCGCCTTGCATGCTGAAGATGCTTAACCCTAGTCAGTCCCTTCGTGAGGGGATCTGTTGGGTTTTCATCCAATGATACCCTCTTTGCCACGAGGAGTCCTTCTTCTATTCGATGTCTGATGAAGTGATATTTTCTGTCAATGTGTCTGGATCTGCCATGATCTCTGGGTTCCTTGGCTAAGTCAACCGCACTATTGCTTTCACAGAAAATCTACATAGGCTCCTTTATAGCTGGTACAACCCCAAGGTCTCAAATGAAGTTCTTTATCCATATAGCCTCCATTGCTTCCTCGCTTGCCGCTATATACTCTGATTCGCAACTTTAATCAACCACTGTATCTTGCTTGGAACTTTTCCAAGTAACTGCTCCTCCGTTTAAGGCAAAGACCCAGCCTGACAGAGAGCGGAAATTATCCCTATCAGTCTGGAAGCTAGCATTACTATACCCTACTACTCTCAGGTCATCACTCCCACCGAGGGTAAGGACCCAATGTTTAGTCCTCTGCAGGTACTTGAGAATATTCTTTACCGCAGTCCAGTGATTCTTATCAGGAATCCCCTGATATCTGATGACCATGCTCAATGCAAAGGCCACATCAGGACAAGTACAAGTCATAGCATACACGATCGACCCTACAGCAGAAGCATACGGAACTCGACTCATCTCTGCTATCTCAGCCTTTGTACTCGCGCTCTGAGTCTTACTCAGTCTGGCGTTACTCTGGATCGGTACCTAACCTTTCTTGGAGTTCTGCATGTTGAACCTTTTCAACACTTTGTCCACATAGGCGCTTTGACTAAGTCCAATTAGTCTTTTACTCCTGTCTCTCAAAATCCTTATCCCTAGGATATAGGCAGCTTCTCCAAGGTCATTCATAGCGAAACACTTACCAAGCCAGGACTTCACTTTTGGGTTTTGTGCATTCTAACACTCGTATGGTGTACATGCAACCCTATAAACCTTGGATCTATGTTTTCTCTATTATACATGCAAATATTAACTATTCCAAGGTTTCATCCTAACTAGCATATTATGAAGCACCTATACTACAAAGTTCTAGTTAGATGACATACCTTTTGATGTAGCTTGATGTCTTCAAGCTTTAAGAGCTTAGCCCCAATAGTGTGGAAGCCTCAAATGGAATCACAAATCACCAAAACACCATGGAAGAACTTGAGAGAATATGTATGCACACTAAAATCGGCCCACTCTTATTTTCACACACTTGTGCCAATTTTGTGAGCCAAGGACCCCTTTATATATTATGGAGGATTAGGGTTACATCCATGTAAACCCTAATACCCATGACCTTTCATTTACATAGGATCCATGGGTTAAAAGCTCCATGAACCATCCATGAAAGCTTAGCCCAACCTAAATGAACTTGGCCCATTTCATATATATAGGAGTCCATATTTAATTAGTTCTTTTTGATCACTTAATTAATTCTAAATTAATTCTTGATCAATACTAATTAAATAATATGATTCCATATTAATATATTAGAACTTATGATATATTAATATAAATCATAAGTATACTATTCTCAAAACACTATCCATATAAATTGTGCCGGTGAAGTGCAACCCAAATGGACCATGCTGGGTCGGGTCAAATACATACCAAATATAGTTATGGACTTAGACATTAATCCAACAGTCTCCCACTTGGATAAGTCTAAAACTATTATTGAGTATGACTTCAAAACCTAACTGGCAATCGTAGCTCTTAAAGCCGCTGTCGAACTCTGACCTTGTCAATGACTTGTCCACTAGATAAGGGATCATATATTCCTCCATTCTAGATATCATATGGACTGAGACATGGATTATAATCATTCTCTCTGTCCATTTGTTGTTTCCCGATTTTCGATTTATGATGACTGACTGATTGAACAAATCAAATCAGTCATGGCTTGGCCAAGCACTCACATGTGTCATCGCTAAATCATCGAGGGGCTTACAGATATCGCTTTTATCCTGAAGGTAAAAGGAATGGATAAACTTCGACTCATATGGCTTGTTCTACTACTTGTTGAATCATACACAAAGGCACGTTTTATAACATCGAGTTACCAAATGCGTTTTCGTGCAATCAATGTATAACCAACTCATAGTAACAACTCATATCTCTAGGTTTGAAGAATATAAGATATTATCATCTCATGATCACTCGTGATAAAATCCATGAAGTGATTCAAATGAGCGCGGGTTGAATCCAATACTCAGAACTTATGAGCACTCATGAGTGTTGTAGCACCACTTTGTCCACCAACTTGGACCTCTACAAACCAACCCATGACAGTCTTGATTCATATCTACTTCCAACATATGACCGACTGCGGATGGTTTGAATAACTTAATCATTCGGGAAGAGCGACTTAGTTATTCTGGAAGTCAAAACATGCAAAATGAAACACAAGAATAAATGAATCAAATATGGTATCAAACCCTATGAATATAAATAAACACTTTTATTTATCACCATACTGATTACTCATTATTCATTGTTTCGGTTTTATCAACTTTATACTTGAATTAAAAACACTAGCTGTCCCATGCTCCAAGCATGTACACTATGTTTTTCTTAAACAATAGCTTTGCCATACACCAAGTATGCACTCTATGTTTGTCTATGATCCTTACTTTGTGAAATAAACCAATTGAACATAATTTCAATGATTCAAATTTCACACTCCCAAATCCTTATCGAAAAATGTGAGAATTTCAAATTCCTATCATTTATCGAAATCTGTTTAGATTTTAAACTTATATGCACTGACCCTCCTGTAATGAATATGTACAAAGTCACAAAGACTTGTCAACAGTCATTATAAGGTATTCCAATGGAGATCAACTCCATGGAAACTAAGTCTCATATTCAAAGTACATTGCTTTGGACATGCTTCTTGCATTAAGTTTTCTAATCTTACACAGGTAACTTCCACCTATGGAGACAACTCCATATTCTCATTTTGACTATCACTTCTGAATAAGAGATGCCTCTTTTCAGAATATGTCAATATGGTCCTTCCAAAATTAGCACTATACTTCCAACTGTCCCTGAGCAACCAATCTTTGGTAAACCTCAGATTGTCCTCGATAATTGCTTAATCATTTTAGTCATATCCAATTCTAGACCTTTTCCCTTCTTAATGCCTCTGGGCATTTGGAAAAATTTAGAAATGACAAATATTATAGCACATGCAATCGATCCTGTACCCAAAGCAAATGGTACACGATTCATGATGTCTCACATAAAGACATGATTCTAGACCAGTCTTTTGCTGCAATATTTTTATTTGCCATGTTTTCAAAATTTGACTATGAAGAGGGATGCCGTAATCATAATCGAATTTTGAGAACGCAATATGTAGAATTTCCTTCAGTTGAACCAATGCAACATGAAATTCATATATATATTCTTGACTAAAGATGATTAAGGTTTCAATCTAAGCCTTTAGAACTGAAATGAAGTATATCCTCTCCCTTAATTATAGCAAAACAACTTTTCAATCCCTGCAGCCTCAGGAATTGAGAAACTTTTATCTTTCTGCCTAATTTGATTCTTCCCATTCGTTCTGCCATACATTGAGACTTTTCCAATGTTTCAGAATTATACTTAAACTTGTAAGTATAACCATATTTACTAAACTTTAGTAAATCAAATAGTCTTAACGAGCTTTGTGGTGGACATGACCAGTGCACAAGAATGTGTACTCGATCCCTTTAGTCCTTCACTTGACTCACACATCCATGTGAACAAGTAATTAGTCTTGATTTTCCAATGCTTGAAAGTTCTCATTCATCATACTATTCAACTTGCATAATTCCAAGTTTCGGTCCAATTTAAACTTGGGTGATGAGGAACTTTCCTGATTTGGTAAATTTAGACACTACCACAAATGAAAGAATCAAATCCATTTTCCAATATTGCTGTCAGTGGAATCATATAAGCAACAATTTTCCACAAATGCCATTGTAAGGATACTTCAAATAAACAAAATTAAACAATTTTCTTTTATTTTAAAACTTTGCGGAAAAACTTATCCTTACAATCCACATGGAAAATTGTTGTTATCTATTCCTTAGCAATATATCATAACTTCGTAAGCAACTGCTCAAAATTCTGATGCGATCGAAATCCACCTTCGCGATCAGAATCAGCATATACTTCCTTTAAGATTTCTCTCTATTCTTTGATTCTTAAAACATCAACATGTGACCCTGTCACATCATTTAATGAGGATCTCAGAATAGAACTTAACAGAGTTAGATAAGGGGCTCTACCTGATGTAGAGTCAAACTTATTGACTTTAACATCCTTAGGTAAATTTGGCAGCTTTCCAATCAACGCCCCTTCCTTTGGCAAAATAAACATATGGACCCTTTGGTAATAGGACTATCTCAGACTTAGCCTTTCTCTTTACCATTTGGTCAACCAGGTTGACTATGGCCAATCCCTTTCCATTGGGAAGAGAATGCTTTTTCTGGATTTCCAGTGTCACCATTGTCACTGTCCATAAAGTTTTTGGGAAGTTGATCTTCTAATCAAATTTGCTTCACTATCGTTCCAAATCATTGCTGATTCAGCAGCACCAAGCAAATAGATATGATCATTAAGGTTCATGTCATAGTCTGTATCATAGTAGTCCCAAAGGAACTCACTATGTGACTTAGAAAGTGATTGAACATCCAACTTTCTCAAGACTTTGAAACCCAACTCTCCCGGCTTGTCAATATGTGACTTCATCTCTAAGATGTGATCACACATAGACCTTGCTTGCCATTAAGGCTTGAGTGACCTTGAACTTGTGGGTTAGGGAGAATAATTGGAGGAGGTGGAGGAAGTAAAGTTCCAAGAGATTTGGGAAGATCATAGATGTCTGAACTCGACATCTTTTGGGAGATATTCAAGATAGTTGATCTAAAGTCCTTAATATAACACCCAATATGAAATATTAAGGCTAGGATCCAACAACCTATTTATAACTGGAAGAGGGATGCCGTAATACGAGTTATAAAATAGTTGAAGGTAGGTAAATGACGATTTACCAATTTCCACCATGAAAAACGAAATAATTTAATTAGGTTTTTTTTACTGGGATTTGAAACTCCTAGATCTTTTGAGATTCATTGAACTTTTCAATGGCATGTTTCAATCTCGAGTGTGCCCTTCAGGTTTTGTGACTGGGATGCCGACGATCACAAAACAAGGTGTGAAGTAACCATGCAAATATACTTGGTACCCTTAATATTTACCCCTCAATCGATGTGCCGGTTAACCACACGAGCTACACCGATACTATGATAAATATTAAGTTACCCCTTGCCTACTTTGTTAAATCCAGGTTAGTGTGCCAGTTAACCACACACGCTCCACTAACGGTTTAAACAAAGTGCAAAGTGTAATTTCATGGATTAGCACCTTATTCACATTTTCCTAAGTAACTTAGATTGGGAATTAATAAAAGGTTTAGTTACTTAGTATTTATCATTAATACTTTTAATGAAGGGAGAATTATAGTCCTTGTCCTACCTGTTCGGCTAACAACCCTCCACCAGTCAAGGAAGCGGTGGGTGAGAGTGGACACCCATTAAGCTGCCATTTTATAGGCAACAACCTTATACCCCCCTTATAGACCGGCTTCGTGAATAAGGCCTACTAATGGTAAGACGACTTGCTCTTATACATATAATATATTAAACTTTTAATATTATAATAGTAGTATAAGGGTGTATTTTAGACATTTAAAATACTTGATGGTTTAATCTATTAATTAAACTAGACTTTTAATTTAATTAAACTCAAACCATATATTTATGGACTTAATAATACTCTTTTAATTAAAAGCTTTAATTAACAATTAATAAAGTCCATAAGAGTTAATTTGAACTATTCAACAAAACATCATAATTTCAATTATTAAACTCAAAATTAAAATCATTTAATTAATTGTTTAAGTTATGAACTCAAGAGTTTTAGAATTCAATTCTTTTTTTCATAAAAAACTTTTCTCAAATTCCAAAACTTGAGGGCAAGTTTTGTAATTCTTGAAAACCTTTGGATTCCATAACTTATGGAATTAATGGTGTTTTATGATGAAACTTTCCATGTTCCATAACTTAAGAACAAGTTATGGAATTCTTTAAAACATTAACACCAAATTTTGTAACTCCATAAAAACTTTGAATCAAATTTTTTTTTTTTTTAAAATACTTTCATATCCATAACTTATGGAAGTTTCAAAAACCCTTAAGATCACAACTTAAAAAAAAACTTTTGAGCTCCAAAATTTTATGACAAAATTTGTAACTCCTTAAAACATTTAGATCAAACTTTTAAAACTAATAAAATAATCATATCATTTTATCTTTTACTAAATATGACCTAATTCAACTCATATAACAAATGATTCAAATTTTACAAATAATTCGTTTTTCACAAAACAAGTAATTATCTTAAAATTTGACAAACTTCATGTTTTTTTTTCCTTTTTTCCAACTTGAAAATAAAACATTTGCATCAATATAACAGAAAAGAACCCATGGCTCTAATACCACTGTTGGGTTTTGTGCATTCTAACACTCCTATGGTGTACATGCAACCATATAAACCTTGGATCTATGTTTTCTCTATTATACATGCAAATATTAACTATTCCAAGGTTTCATCCTAACTAGCATATTATGAAGCACCTATACTACAAAGTTCTAGTTAGATGACATACCTTTTGATGTAGCTTGATGTCTTCAAGCTTTAAGAGCTTAGCCCCAATAGTGTGGAAGCCTCAAATGGAATCACAAATCACCAAAACACCTTGGAAGAACTTGAGAGACTATGTATGCACACTAAAATCGGTCCACTCTTATTTTCACACACTTGTGCCAATTTTGTGAGCCAATGACCCCTTTATATATTATGGAGGATTAGGGTTACATCCATGTAAACCCTAATACCCATGACCTTTCATTTACATAGGATCCATGGGTTAAAAGCTCCATGGACCATCCATGAAAGCTTAGCCCAACCTAAATGAACTTGGCCCATTCCATATATATAAGAGTCCATATTTAATTAGTTCTTTTTGATCACTTAATTAATTCTAAATTAATTCTTGATCAATACTAATTAAATAATATGATTCCATATTAATATATTAGAACTTATAATATATTAATATAAATCATAAGTATACTATTCTCAAAAGACTATCCATATAAATTGTGCCGGTGAAGTGCAACCCAAATGGACCATGCCGGGTCGGGTCAAGTACATACCAAATATAGTTATGGACTTAGACATTAATCCAACATTCACTTCCTGCAGAGTTGGGATGTCATTGCCTATGAGTAGTATGTCATCCACATACAACACCAAAAAGCTAACTATACTCCCACTATCCTTGACATATACACAGGAAACATCTTCGCTCCTCGAAAATCCAAACTCTTTGACTTTCTCATCAAAACAAAGATTTCATCTGCGAGGTGCTTGTTTCAATCCATAGATGGATTTCTCAAGCTTACACACTCTATTAGGGTACTCTGCGCTGACAAAACCCTCTGGCTGACTCATGTAAACATCCACAACCAACTTTCCATTAAGGAAAGCGGGTTTTACATCCATTTACCATATTTCATAGTCATGAAATGCAGCAATGGCTAGCATAACCCTAATAGACTTAATCTTTGCTACTGGTGAAAAGGTCTCATCGTAATCAACTCCCGGAGTTTGAGAAAAGCCCTTTGCAACCAGTCGCACCTTATAAATGTGTATATTACCATCCATGTCGGTGTTCTTCTTGAAGAACTATTTGCACCCGACTGTCTTACGACGTGGTACATTGTCAACCAAGTTCCAAACTTGATTGTCATACATGGACTGTATCTCGCTGTCTATAGCATCTTTCCATTTAGCAACCTCAGGACCTGCCATGGCTTCCGTGTAGATGTTAGGTTCATCCAGACTTACCAGTGTGCTATCACTGATAAGTGTATCACCTTCCGCAGTAATGTGGAAACAATAGTAATCCTCAGGTGCATTCCTAACTCTCGTGGAACGCCTCAGAGGTACAGACTCATCTGTCGGATCAACAGGAGTTTCCTTCTCAGGTTTATTGCTAGGGTTTAAGGTTCCTTCACCACTTGACTCTTGAATTTCATCAAGGTCAATTTGCCTCCCACTATTTCCTTGGCTCATGAACTCTCTCTCGCGAAAGACTCCTCTCCTTGCTACAAAGACCAAAGGATCTCTGTGGGTAGCCTGAAAATACGGGTCTATAGAAGAGGTAACCAAAGGATCTCTGTGGGTAGCCTGAAAATACGCCTCTCCTCTCCGAGGTTCGAGCTTATCGTGAGTCCCACGCCTCACGAAAGCCTCGCAACCCTAGATCTTGATGTGGTCTAGATTGGGAACTTTTTCAGTCCACATCTCATGAGGTGTTTTGGCAACGTTTTGGTAGGGACTAGATAAAGGATATGGGCGGCAGTCTCTAAGGCATTCCCCCAAAATGAGATTGGTAGTGAAGCTCGACTCATCATGGAACGAACCATATCCAACAAGGTTCGATTACGCCTCTCAGCCACACCATTAAGCTGTGGTGTCCTGGGAGGTGTCAATTGTGAGACAATCCCACATTCCTTAAGATAGTCAAGGAAGTCTGTACTAAGATACTCACCACCTCGATCGGATCGAAGCATCTTAATGTTCCTGCCCAACTGATTCTCCACTTCCTGTTTCAACTCCTTGAGCTTTTCAATGGTTTCTGACTTATGCTTGATTAAGTAGACATATCCATATCTACTATAATCATCAGTAAAAGTCACATAGAAGCGGATAGCATCTCTTGTGTCGGTTCTGAAGGGTCCACACACATCAGTATGTATGAGGTCCAACAAACCCTCACCCCTAGCACAAGTACCAGTGAAGGGTGACTTTGTCATTTTCCGAAGCAAACAAGATTCACAACTATCATCTGACTTTAGGTCAAATGACTCCAAGACTCCATCCTTTTGGAGTTGGCCTATACGTTTCTAGCTTACATGTCCAAGGCGACAATGCCATAATGATGCTTAATCCATGTTAGTGGAAGAATCGATACACAATACATTATTTCCTAGGTTATCATCAACCGACACAGTTTCATACACACCATCACAAGGTAATGCTTTAAAATAAAGAACATTATTAAAGAAAGCATTAATACCACCACATTCATTATCAAACGAAAAGGTAAAACCTTGTTTGTACAAACCATGAAAGGAAATATTTTTTCTTGCCATTTCATTCGAGTAACAACACTTATTCACATCTAACACTAACCCACTACTTAGCAACAAATAATAAACTCCAATCTTGGTGACAGGTGAAGCTTTCCTATTCCCCATGATCAAGTTTATATTCCCATCCTTTACATTCTCACTTTTTCTTAGTTCCTGCAAATCAGAACATATGTGAATACCACAACCAGTATCAAGGACCCAAGAATTAGAATGGGGTGAGTTATTAGACAATATAGTGTAAATACCTGCATGGTTGGGTTTTACTTTTCCATCCTTAACATCTTGCAGGTACTTTGGGAAGTTTCGCTTCCAGTGCGACTTTTCATGGCAATAGAAGCATTCAGCCTCTTTAGGGTTGACAGAAGGAGTGACAAAACCTTTATTGGTTCCACTTGAAGAGGAGCCATCAAGGGACTTTCCCTTGGTACCCTTAGAAGGTCTCTTCCTCTTCTTTCCTTTGCCTTGCCCGATTGCCAAGACAGGGGCCGCGGTAGGAGTAGGAGTAGTAACAACCGATTTACCCTTAAGACCACTTTCGACGGTCTTCAAGAGTCCTTGAAGTTTGCTGAGTGTAACTTCCTCCTTGTTCATGTGGTATGTCATTCAGAATTGATCATAAGAAGAAGGTAAGGAGTTCAAAATGATGTCAATTGCCAACTCCTCGGGGAAGTTCACATTCAGTTTCAGCAAACGGTCCACATACCTTTGCATTTTCTGCATGTGGCCCGTGATAGGTTCACCATCTTTCATCCGGGTTGTTATCATGGAGGAGATGATTTCATACCGCTCTTGACAAGCACTCTGATGGTAGCGGTCCATCAAGTCATGGTGCATCTCAAAAGGGTAATAGTCCTCATAGGACTATTGGAGCTCAGCTATCATTGTGTCCAACATGATACATGCCACTTTGGTGTCATCTCTCTCATGTTCCTGGTATTCAGCGATCTCCTAAGGAGTAGCAGACGACTCATCAAGTTCCTTAAGCTCCTTGTCGAGGACATATTCTTTGTCCTCATACCGAGTGACCATCCTGATGTTCCTGATCCAATCCATAAAGTTGGATCCATCGACTATGACTCTCCCACAAAGGTTCATGAGAGAGAAGGAGTCGGTAGGGTTTGAGCCAGAAGAAGCAATGTTGAAAGACATCTGAAAAAAAGAAAGACAAGTTTAGATTAGATATAAAGATAGTCCTTAATAAGACACCCAAATGTAATATTAAGGCTAGGACCCAACACAATATTTTTGAACTTAGAAGACGGATGCCGTAATCCAAGCTATAAAATATTTGAAGGTAAGTGAATGACGATTCACCAATATCCACCATGAAAAACGAAATAAATTATTAGGTTTTAATTGGCTTTGAAACTCCTAGATTCTTTGAGATTCATTGAACTTTTCAATGGCATGTTTCAATCTCGAGTGTGCCCTTCAAGTTTTGTGACTGGCATGCCGAGGATCACAAAACAAGGTGTGAAGTAACCATGCAAATTACTTGGTACTCTTAATGTTCTATCACTCAATCGATGTGCCGGTTAACCACACGCGCTTCACCAACCTATGATAAACTTTAAGCCACCTTTTTCCTACCTTGTTAAGTCCAGGTTCGTGTGCCGGTTAACCACACACGCTCCACTAACAACTTAAGCAAAGTGCAAAGTGTAATTTTATGGTTTAGCACCTTATTCACATTTTCCTAAAGTAGCTAAGATTCTGAATTTATAAAAACATTCAGTTACTTTACATTCATCATACTTTTAATGAGGATCAAATTCATTGTCTTACCCGTTCGGCTAACGACCCATTAAGCTGTCATTTTATAGGCAACAACCTTATACCCCCCTTATAGACCGGCTTCGTGAATGACGCCTACTAACGGTAAAACGACTTGTTCTTATACATATATAATTATTATTAAACTTATAATATTATAAAGTATAAGGGTTGAATTTTAACTTTTAAAATTCTAGGGGTTGGAACTAAAGTTTTACCAAGGTGTGTGAGACTTTACTTGTTCCAAAACTTGAGGGAAAGTTTTGAAACTTTCAAAACTTTTCATTTTTCATAACTTATAAGTTAATGGTTTATTAAAATGAGAGACTTTTCATTTTATGTAACCTATGTGTTTCTTTAATGGACTTTAAGAGAGTGACTTTTGGTAATCCATAACTTGAGGACAAATTATGGATTCCATTAAAACACATAATGATCAAGAATTAAACTAACAAGCAATTTGCAAATAATTCCTATGATCTTCTAAAATCATAAGTGTATGAACATTCATATCAACAATTTCAAGAATCATAAATAAACCATACAAAACTTGAACTTTTGATAATAGCCGTTGAAAATGGATTAGCATAACCATTACACCATCTAAAACAAGTTTTATAAGACCAAAACAGTTTAGGGAAATGTTTCTAGTCGATTTCCAACAGCAAAACTTGAAAATCTGCATCCAGGGGCTCCTACTCGTCGAGTGAAAGAACCTACTCGACGAGTGGGATGAATAATCACATGGACTCGTCGAGTCCCCCCATGGACTCGGCGAGTTCATGTCGCAGAATGCAGAAAAATTGAGTTTTTCAACAATTTGCATCAAGTATCAAGAAAACAAGCCTAGGCCCTGATACCTATATTGGGTTTTTAGCATTCTAACACTCCTATGGTGTACATGGAACCCTAGAAACCTTGGACCTATGTTTTACTAAGATACATGCAAATTTGCTTTTCCAAGGTTCTTAACCTAACTAGCATGGAATGGGGAACTTTGAAACATAATAAGCTAGTAGAGTTACATACCTTTTAGTAGTGGTTGATTGCTTGGAGTTTGAGAGCCTAGCACCAATAATCTGGATGCCTCAAATGGAAGTCACAAATCACCACAAACCCTGGAAACTTGAGAGAATAGTAGAACACTTCTAGAAATTGGCCACCCTTAGTTCTGACACAAAAACTAGTGCAATTTCAAGTGCCAAGGACTCCTTTATATAGTGTGGTGGATTAGGGTTACATCCATGTAAACCGTAATACCCATGACCTTTCATTTCCATGAGATTCATGGGTTAAAGCTCCATGGACTATCCATGGACTTACCATGCAAGCCTAGCCCATTCTTAATAAGCATTAGCCCACACAATATAAATACAAGAGTCCATATTTAATTAGTCACACTTTTGATCACCAAATTAATTCTAAATTAATTTTAGATCAATACTGATTAAATAATATGATTTTATATTAATATATTAGAACTTATAATATATGAACAAATCATAACTTATACTATTCTCAAAAGATTATCCATATAAATTGTTCGGGTGAAGTGCAACCCAAATGGACCATGTCGGGTCGCGTCAAGTACATCTCAAATATAGTTATGGACTTAGACACCTTATCCAACAGATACATATTAAAGAACGCCTAAATCTGACTTCATATGAATAAGTTATGATCCTTTGAAGTTTCGCGTTCAACCCGATATGATAAAGTGTGTCGTAAAAAGTGAATATTTGATTGGTTTCTTATAAGCCTACGTAATCAAAACAAAATTCGTAGTAATCTAAAAAGAGAACTCGTGCATATAGAGAACGTAGAAATCTAACTTCTATGAGGAAGTAATGATTTTCAATGTTTCAGCTCATCAGTGCGGACATAGAAATCAAAGTTCAAATCGGTTGATTGTTAGCCGAAACAATTTAAATAAGAGTTGAAAATCTCGTGAATAGGATTATGTCGATATAAAGACAATCCGAAATAGATGTTGTATTAAAGATTTATGATTTTTATACGGACTTTAATAGTCTAAGCCTATTAAAAATGTAACTATAAGTATAAAATGAGTATCGGAGTGTAAATGGAAGTCGTTGCACTCGTGGATAGCTAGACATGAATATAAAGAACGTCGAAAACAGAGCTCGTATAAAGAAGATATGGATTTTTTAAAATTTGGAAATTCGTACGTGCGCGAGGGGCGCGACACGGGCGTTCTAGAAGCCAGAGGCATTGACCAAAAGATTAGTGAAACATGGAAATCGATGGAAGGAAAAGCGTAGTTGAAGGGGCAGCGTGCCTCTATAGGGTGTGGCGCGCCTGGTCGAAAATCCCCTATAAATAGATATTCCAGCACTATTTCCTCCTCACACCTTTTCCAAACATCTCTTTAGAAAATTCCTTCTTATGCTCAATTTTGACGTCTTCCTTCGATGTTTTGGAGTTTCTTACCTTATTAAACTATAGATATCTAGGCTCAACAACTAGAAGCTCTCGGGTCGGAGTTATGCCAATGCAATTTTTGACTTTTCGCTAGAAAATGTTTGTGAGTTAAGCTACACTTTATCTTATATAAAGTGTCACTTATATTTATAATCATAATCATTGTTATGAAATTATAAATAATATTTATCAGTGGGTGCAAGTCATATTACTGATTGATCTACTTATAGGAATTATGTCAAGGCAATATTTAGTGAGGTATTTAAAGTGGGATTTCCAAAAAGTATACTTTGTATACCAAACAGACCCTACCTCCGATATGATCTTACCTGGTTATTCAATATTTGATACTTCTTGATGTAGTCATTAGTACTGTTGAGAAATCTAGACTATCATTAGTCTCGAGGAATATCAGACTAATACTTAGTAAAATGTACCTAGGTCATTCAAAAGGAAAATCTAAAGTGCTAGACGAAGCGCTACCCAAATTTCGATTCATCCACTTTTAGCAAAGGAGTGTATAGTTACTTTCATCTTACACATAAATATAAGTATCTAGATGATTAATTGTTATATGTGTTTATTATCTGTATTTCTTGATATTTTATTAGATGAAATAATATGGTTTTTACTTGATTTAATATGTATTTTAATATATAAAATATATTGGGTAGTGATGGGAGACGAAAGATGAAATGAGGATGAAAGGTTGTGACTATTATAGAACTAGTGTACTGATAAACCAGTCATCTAGTAGAGTATAGATGACGACCACAAACTATTCCAGACAGTCTAGTGGAATGCTAGCAGGCTCACAACCTATAGGTTTGAATGAACTATGTCTTCATTCGATGTACTCTATACCCCTTGGTTACCTTATTGACATATATTGCTAAATGAATCCCCCAAGTAGTATTGTCTACTCGTTGCCTACGATGATCCTTAGGATAGTTCCCTTGTGATCAACATTTTAGGATCAGGAATTGAGAACAATGGGAATGGGTAATCGGTTGAATTATTTGATGAGAAATATGTAACTAAAGAACTTAAGTATTGTGTATTGAAAACCCTATGTGCTCACCAAGCTCCAAAGCTTAACCCACTCAGTTTCTTTGTAACATAGGTAGTGGTACAAAAGCACATGGAGGAATAGAGATTTGAGGAGTTTGTAGGGCATAAGTATGAACAAATGTGATAAGGACTCTAATGAATAGTTTATGCTTATGTCGTCCATATTGATGACGATATACCGGGATTTTATAAAGAAAAAAAGTTTTAAATTGGACGTGAAAATGGGGATGTCACAATGGATTACCAATTCTATCCCACTTAGGGTTCGAACTCTCAATAACTGATGCTCATAGTCAATCATAGCCCCATTCTAGCCAACCAATCCATACCCACAATAATCTTCGTCTCTCTTAAATAAATAGGTTTCAGGTCTATCAAATACTTCTCACAAAATAATTCAAGAACGCAACTCCAGTGAACTCTCGAAGTAGTAACTGTGCGATCGTGAGAGATGTCCAACTCTAATGGGTAATCCAATTCTCTCGGAGCTTCACCAAACTTCTTGCTAAGCGCAAGGGACACGAACAATCGACTGGCACAAAAATCGAAAAGAACAAGAGCAGACAAACCATTCACTAAAAACGTCCTTATACACAATCATATAAATCATAAGGATAAGTAGTAAATCAGTAAATGATACAAAAAGGACACATACCAGTGACAACATCTAGTGTAGCTTGGGCCTCCTCGGCCATCAACTGAAAAGCTAGGCTCTTCACCACATGAGCCTACACCTTGCCCTGGCGGTCGTAGGCAATCCTAAAGGTAGATTTTGCGGCAGCCGCCACCATCCCACTCTTCAAGATCGGGTAATCTCCCTTCTTATTGAGTATAAACATATCAGTGCCTCACGAACGCAATCCCCACAAAAATGACTTGTCTGCCTGCAATTGAAACAACCAGAACCACCTGCTCTACAAACCCATCGTGCGACTTCTCTCACTTTCTGCAACGGCCCCGAACCTGTTGGCCTCTAGAATGTGAGTCAAAAGTCTTAGGATTCTTTGTCGAATCCTCTAATATCTGAACCGGAGCTGGCTTACGCTTTGCCCGAAGCTCCAACTCAATCTCCTTCTCCCGGGCTCCGTCAATCATATGCTCTAACACCCTGCAACGAAATGCTTATAAAATCCATGATGTCATCCTCCAGCATATCATAGTATCTCGTCTTCTTCATTTCCTCATCTGCAACATACTATGGAACCAACAATGCCTTCTCCCTAAAAATGGAGGTGATCTCTGCCAAAGTCTTTGTCGTCTAAATAAGGTCCTGAAACTCCCTTGCTATCTAATGGATCTTCATAGCCGACGTGAACACTAATATGAACCTATTAACAAAGTATGTCTAGTTCATGCCCTTAAAGGCCTCCCCTCCCAAAGCATGACCAACCTCCACCCACCAATCGTGAGCCTTGTTCCTCAGATGGCAAGCTTCAATCCTCACATTCGACGCCTTAGGGCGGAAGCTCATCCAAAAAGAAATTATCATGCCGGTGATCCACCGCCTACTAGAAAAGGGGCCCTTCTTCCCTAAGAACTCAGAAGCCCCACAAGCTCGAAACTCTCCTGCTAAGTGAGAGTACGGGCCCGGAGTTGACTGGCATCCATCTCTATATGAAAGGTCTCGTAGAGCTCCTCCATCAGCTAAACAGTCGTCTCCTTGATCGACACAAACATGATAGGGGTCGCCTCAAGGATAGCTCCTAAAGTCTCAGATGTTATGAACACATGTAGCTCTACATCACTAGGTCCAAAACCAGAGCCTGAACTAGAACCAAAACTAGAACTGCCTTCATGAAGTGTCACCACCATTACGAAAAAAACAACAGATGGGTCAATACTTACAAAAGGAATCTGTCATGCTACAAGCTTCTTAGCATCTTCATGAATTTTCTTGATTCTAGTACGAATCATATGCTTCCATTAGTACGGGCCCATATTACCATCCACACGTATTCGTACTTTTCCCAAGAGTCATCACCGATTTTCTAAGTCACTCCCCTATGACTATAATCCTAGTTTCTCATGCTAAATGGAGTACTCATCATACTATTATACTTCCTAGGCTCTCTTAGTAATCTGTTGTCTATGCATGCCGAAAAAGTCCTTACTGACATCGATAATCATCCAATGAATACATGTCTTACATAATTCCAATAAAACAAATGTTCGAATAAATGTCTCTACTATAAGGACTTCATCAAACAAGAATGTGTATGAACCGAACATTCTAAAGATATATAGTCATTAATATATATAAAATTAAGTTAGGCAATTGGTGTTAATGCATAAAGAAGCTAGGATACATTTTTTTGATTCATACACCAAGCATGGCCAATTTTTTTTTTTTTTTGTAAAGAAGAGAGGTTGATTATCATCCATCTTATTTTGCTCCCCATGCTTCTAAAGGCTACCATTACTTTATGTTATTATAATCTAAAGGCATGTCTTTCATGGGACTATATAAGAAGTGCATGAGACTTTTTTTCGCTTGTTTTTTTTATCTTTCTTGCTCATCGCAGATACTACTTTATACTCCTCACCTTTCTATCTTTTGAAGCTAGTTCTGGTAATTAAAGCTCCCCTAAGTTGGATACTTGTTCTTAATGGCGGATACTTATAGAGAAGATCATATTCTTTGATCTTTCTATATTTATTAACACCCCAAAACCAAGCGGGTTCAAATTCTCCAAGAGTTATTATTCTAAAACATTATATGGTTGTTTTTAATATCATTCTAACCTCTATAATTGGTTCTTAGATGGTTTGCTTTTGTTATAAAGTCGAAAAAAACTTGTTGTTTTTAACCTTCCGTTGCCCGTTTTTTTTTATGAAAAACTATCTTTTTTTTGTATCAAAACTCATCAGCAGTATCAGATACATCTTTTATATGTTAGGATGATTTTTTATGTTTGATAATATTTTCTTTTTGGAAAACATGAATTTCTTTTGGTTAAGAATTGTTCATATTTCTCTTGTTTGGCAACTTGTTTAAAATTGTTTATTTTTATATATAACCATTTTCATGCATTTTGGTTATATAAAAGTTGTCTTAGCAAAAACAATGAGTTGTTTCTTATTATATTTGATATTTTTTTGTGTATAAAGAAGCCATTTGGACCTTTATGTTGTGTTTGGTTGATATTTATTTATTCATAAGATGTAATAGATAAATTAGTTAGACAAGTTGTATATTTTTTAGATGTAACAAGATGAATAAATGACCAATTTGAAGATGACTTAACCACTTGAGAACATAATCCCAACCATGATCTTCTATTCTTGGTTTTGGGCTTAATTATAGTCTTAATGGTTTAAATGTTACAACCTTTACAACATGAAGATTTGAAGTTCTTTTGCAAGCAAGAGTTTTCTTTGCAAGTGGGAGCTTGAAGACTTTTTCAAGTGTCCCTTAAGTCCTTTAGGAAACACTTAATCATTCTTGTGATGGATCACAAAAATTGTTATTAGACATGGCTTGATTTATATACATTTTAGTGGTTGCATGTGATGTTTATTTTATGATTGTTGTTTGTTATGATTGATGTATGAAAATGGTTTTTACAAGATAAATAACATTTTATCATAAAATAATATCAATTAAAGTTTGAGTAAATACTATTTAAAATATAACATAAGATGTTTATAAATAACTATTTATAAAAATATTTTACCGATTACCAGTTACCGGTAAAAAATCGATTTTTTATTAAAAATAGTTTTATTACGAAACTTATAAATATCCAACTTTAGAATATTTAAAATGCTTTAAAAGGTCTTTAAACATTATATAAATTTCATGTCTTTATAATAAATAATTATTATTTATTAAAAAGACTAATATCGATTCATAGTGTTATAATAACAAAATAATAAAACTAGTTATTATTTTTTTATCAGAACATAATATATGATATTAGTTTTTTTTAAGAAAAACACGACATGTTGATATTATATTTTATGCATGCCAAATGAGATTTAAAACATAAGTATCATCACCTAAGTTTTGGTTTATCAAAATATGACATTTATCATAAGATATATAAAATTGAGTTTATGAAATAAAACGAGTTTTATTCTACAAATTCATAAAGTCATAAGATTTTGATTGTTCAAAGGAGATTTAAAATTCTGATTTTATAACTTATCCAAAAATCCAGGTTTTAATTATAAATTTTAATTTATTAAGAATATAACCGGTTCTTAAGAGCTCTACGAGTAAACTTTAAAAAATCAGATTTTAGTATATAATTGATCGCGGCTAATTGTAAATAAAATGAAGTTTTATTTGGTACATAAAGTGTGGAAGTGATTAATCGAATATTAGAATCAAAATCAGAGTAAAGATAAACACGAGAAGTAAATAAGGTCTGGTTTAAGCTCACATTACTTCCAATGAACACGAGTACAAAATGATAATAGAAAATGGGAAAACTCTATTATCCACTCTATGTTCAGCTCCTATTGACAGGAGGCTGAATGTACAAAAAATACTAAGGCTAAACATTAAAGCTTCGTTAAACAGATGCCTTAGGAAATACATCAGGAACATACGAAAAAGACAATTACACAGACTTCGACATATTACATTACATTTCGACTCTACAATCTCCCCCTTTGTAATCATGTCGAAATTCTCAATTCGTGAGAATCTGTGCACCAAAATGCATCATCCTTCGTATCTCCGAATACCACGTTGTAATCTTCCTTAACTCCACCTTATCACCATCATTGTTCTTCTTGCAATTATTCATATGAACAATGAAGTTCGTATATTTCGAAGTGGTATATCTTTGAATCTCTGTCGTCTGGAACAAAAACCTCTTAGCTTTGCCATTCTTTTCTGTTTCAGCAAATACCATTCCAAAAGGTTTTAGACAAATCTCCCCATCTGCATACTTCTTCAATTCAACTTGTGTCTTCGACAATTCCATTGCAACTTTCACTTCCTTTCCCATTGTTGATGCTAATTCCACATCAGTCAATGCTATACAATCGTAGTAATTATCTATGAAGATTTTGATATGTGCAAGACCAAGCCTCAAAACGTCTTTGTCAGTTCCCTAACGTTGCGAAGCCTCTATGTCTTTCAGAATTAATGCAACTTGAATCAGATCATTCAAGTTCATTAGTGGGAAATCAGCAACAGAGAAATCACAAACTTGATTGTTCGCTCTTACAACATGATACCTAAAATTTTGTATCATGTTCTCGAACATCACATCCTTCGTTATGTTGATAACTCTCTTGATCTTCACCAAAGACCATATCTCTTTTGGTTCTTTTCCAACAACTGCATGAAACTTAAGTTTCATATGAATATAATCATCATCATTGTCGAACTTCTCCACAATCTTGTACTGATCCATGATAAACATCATTTCGTTGACAGGGAAATCTAGCTGACTCATATCAGTGTTAGTGATAGAGTAGCTTTTCTTTGGCTTCTTCTCAAAAGCATACATGTGATTGTAAGCCACTCTTGCTTCAATATTTTCATAACTGTATAGCTTCTTTGGATCTCCCTTTTCGATACCAGGTGGATCACTTTCACGAAGTCTCAGTATGCTTAGTATTTGCCTTTGCTTCTCCATTTCATCTTCAATTTCGGCCTTTTTCTCTTCCTTTGATTTTCCAACTACAACCACTTTTCCCTTATCTCTATCACCTTCTGAAACTGTTGGTTTTGACGAACTTCAACTCCCTCCTTCAGTTGTCGAATTAAATACAATCCCCTTCAGAATGGGTCTTGTTGTTGTCTTGATGGCTTCTGTTGTATTCATCTTTGGAACTATAGGAATTGTGACTTGAGTAGATACAACTTTCATTACTTCACCAGTAGTAGTAACAATCTTCTCAATCTTTTTCGGCTTTTCCACCACTTTTGTAACTTTCGAAGGTTTGCTTTCTTGAGGTTTCTTTTCTCCCCTTGCACCCCTGTGACAACAGGTGTGGCACCAATGGGTAACATATGAGCAAACTTCGAAATAGGAGCCACAGCCTTCTAAATGGCTTGATCCAAGGAATGTAACTTCTGAGTTAAAAACTCAGGAGTGAAAAACGAGGTAGGAGCTGGCTTCGACACTAACTCTTTTAATTCCCAAAGCAGAACACCCATCTTTTCGAAATTCTGAGCATCAGCTTTATCCTTTGCATCAAACTTGGGAGTTAAAGCTTGATACCATTCCACAACCGTTCTAACTGTAGCCACAACTGTGTCAACATTCGACTTGATTGTTGAGTAGCTGGAGTTTATATCATTCATCTCTTTGGATACTTCAACTTTCATCTCCTCAAGCTTTAGATTTACATCTTCGCGTACTGTCTTGACATCTTTAACGAAAAGAACATGTCGTTCTTTTGCTGTTAAACGAAGATCTTTGATTTCTTAGTAAAATAAATCAGCCTGAGCTTTGACCCTTAACTCGTTGTTCTTATCCATAACATCTAATTGCTTCTGCATACGAAGCTCCATAGCTTTTAACATGACATCAACCTCTATTCCCGAAACCGAATTCTTTGCACCAGAATCAGCTTGTGACTGAAGAATAGCGTTGAGTTTTCGATTTAGGATCTTGAACTGCTTACCATACATCAACATGTGATCTGGTATATCCTCTTCTTCTGAATCGAAATGGAGATCATCAAACGTTCCTCCGAAACCTCCGCCATCAGTTTCTTCATCGGAATTTGGTTTTGGTGGATCGGTGGATTGAGATGCGAAAAGTGTAGTGAATGTTTGGTTTAAGACTTGGTCGAAAGTTGGTGAAGGATTTGTAGTAGAAATAGGTGTAATAAATGGTGGTAGTGAAACAAAGGTACTTGAAATGGCTTCAGAATTACCTTGAGAAGATGGAGGAACACTCACCACAACATGTGAATCCATATTAGATACGTTTGCAACAATTGGAGAAATTAGAACTGTTTCAGGAATGTATTTGGACACAACAATCTCGATTGGAACTGTTGTTGTTGGAGTCGAAACATTTTCGATGATGAGTGGTTGTGAGACATTTGGGGAATTCAAACCCAAAGGATATTCTGGAACAACCTCTTCATCTGTTGACTCATTTTGAACTACCAACTTTCTTTTCTTCCTCTTCTTGTTGATATGCTTCGCCACATCCTCAACTCTTCGCTTCTTGGAGGATGGAGAAATAGGTTCCGGAATCTCACGAACTTTCATTCCTTTTCTGTTTAACTGATGTTTGCGAACTGTAGGAGACTGATCTGTTGATGAAGTTCGTTTCTGATAAGTGAAATTCCCTAATCTTTTGAACACACCTGATTTCGAAGGGATAAATTCCTTCGAAGATTCAGGAACAACTTTCTCCTTAGGCTTCTCAGTTTCAATTACAATCTTATTAGGAGACTTGGTTTTAGGTTGTTTCTTGGGACTTTCTTGAACAAGAACCTCTTCAGGAACCGTCTTCGACTTTTTCGACTTCTTGGATGACCCTTCATCCTTTGTTTTCAGCAAAATTCCAGTTTCGATCGAAGGATTAACATGTTGTAAATACGCCACCAACACAGAATTTGTTGGATCAACATTCCATCAGGAATTCGAGCAACATTTGGGAATTCGTCTGAATCATCTGCAACATTCTTTGGAAAGTGATACTTTGCGAATTATGCCTTAGCCTCATCCGCAGGAACTGGAATACCTTCTTTCTCATACACATACTGAAGAATCAAACTCCAGTAACGTGCACACAAAATTCCTTTCACCACATTCGTGTTCTCCAAGCTTTTGATAAACTCCTTCCAAATTTGAGTAGCATAATCAACATTGAGATCGTAGTACAACCCTGCTACCATTGCATAAACTTCCATATGCAAGGAAGACCAAATTTCTTGAAATCACTGATCTTAACGAGTGGTGGTTGATGACCCATCTCATTAAACATGAACATCACTTGATCAGCATTAGGTTTAAAGAATGGAGGGGAATTAGGAATTACCAAGATTTGAGTAAACAACTTCTTAGAGAGACGAATTCGCTTTTCATTCACCAGATTGAATGTCATAAGATCAGTGGCTTTGCTGTAAGAAGCAGTAGAACCAACCATTGATAACCAGGACAACGGAACTTCAAAAGCATTGAACATTGCAGTTGCCAGACCAGAATGTTTAAGAGCAACAATCAGCATCTTGAGCTCTTCTGGATACAGTGACACATCTCCTTCAACCTGATAGTTGGTGCTTTGAATCTTCATCAGTGGTTGAGATGCAACTTCTTCAGTAGTGGAGGTTGGATCAGCCGCCATTGATTAGGGTTTGAGAAAATCTTGAAGAACAGAGAAAGTTAGGGCTTTTTGATCGTTTTTGAATTTGAACGCGTAATTGTAAAAGGATAGTATGATTTCCTTTTATATGTAACCCCTATTGAATTCCAAACTTTTTCTTGAAAGAGTAAGCCACGTCTTTCCTTGAAAGTCGCACCACTAGCCGTTAAACGCGCCATGTCAGATAAAGTTCCTTGAAAGTCGGGCCACGTTGCCAAACCGTCACATCAGACTGTTCGTGAGTACCAAGTGGATAAGATCGAAAACCTTCGGCATGGAGGTTAGGCTCTTTCGTCTTTGGGATTAGAGACGAAGTCATTTTCCAGACTGTCGAAATCATCATCCTGAGTTGGTATTACTCAGAACCTCAAGGATTTCATGAGTGCAGTGTGCCAAGAGAATAAGATAAGAAGCAAACTAATGAAAATTTAGGATCTGTGATGTCGAAAAATAAAATTTCGACACAAAGGCAATTAAACCCCGAGCAAAGGTTGCTTCATTAATTATCAAGAGAGATAATCAACAGCTTGTGTATGTTCCCGTGAATTACAATCGACAACTTATAGAGAAGTATCGAAGGGCTTCTTTTTCAAGGCTTCGTGGGTGGCTTAAAAATTTCGTTACATATCAACCTAAACTTAAGGTGAGTAATTGTAACCGAAATTACTTGTTTGACCAGTGTAGTCAGGGACAAGTATGCTTTGGATTAATTTGAAAGTGACGATGGAAAGAATTGATACTCCTACGAAAATCATATTCAAAGAAAAAATATTTTCAGCTGGATCCTGTTAGGAAACAAATTTTGTGGGTTTCGACCATTTGATCAAGACCTCTCATAACAAAAGAGTAAGATTTCGATCATCGAAGGTTGGTACTGAAAAAAAATGTTTTGTTAAATCTGGAACTTGGTTCCCCATCAATTGCTTAAAAATTTGGAAAATTGGGTTTCACTTTCATCACGGCCTCATGATTCAAGATCATAAACACAGAGTTTTGATACGTCTAAGTCATGATTGGTGTGATCATTGACCTCTTGGACATACGTCATTGTGTGTAAAATGTATTAGAAGTTTGAGATGAAAAAGATTGTTTCACGAATTCAATTGTACTTCCGTTATTCTCAGACAAAACAGAAAACTCTTAACTCATGTGAGAAGAGATAGGTAGATCAGTAGACTAATGTGAATGCAAGCGTGATTGGGAAAAAATTTTCGTAATGAAAGACTTCATTAAGGCTCTTGAAATCACACATTGAGTCAATGGAGGCTTAGGTCGAAATGCTGCTGCATGCTTCTAGGGACATTCTAACTAGTACAAAGTTGTCGAAAATTTACCTGACCGTAGAAACGCAAGCATGACCCTGTAAAACTTTCGTGAAATCAAACTAACGAAACTTTTCTTTTCCAAAAGTCGAAAAAGAAGCATGTCGAAGCGTTGAACGTGAACAATAACCTCTAAATGGTTAATACGATCAGCCTCTGAATGAATCATTATTGCCTCTGAATCGACACATTTGCATAACACTTCTTTGTCATTCTTTCGAAATCATTCCTGGAACTGAAATTGCTTCGATCATTCCCAATCCTGTCAAAATTCGAACAAATGATTTTTCATCCAAAGCTATTGTAAAAATATCAGCAAGCTGATCAGTCTTTTTTACAAAATGAACTTCAATATTGCCATCTTCTACATGATCTTTTATAAAATGATAATGAAGAGCAATGTGTTTGGTTTTCGAATGTTGTACTGGATTATGACAAATGCGTATAGCACTCTGTGAATCACAATACAATGGAATCTTTTTCATATTAATTGCATAGTCACACAATTGACTCTGGATCCAAATGATTTGCGAAGTGCAAGCAGCAGCTGCAACATACTCAGCTTCAGCAGTAGAAATCGAAACACACGTTTGCTTTTTCAACTGCCAGCTGACTAACTTTCCATCCAAGAATTGACATCCACCACTTGTACTTTTTCGATCCAGTGTACATCCTCCCAGATCTGCATCTGAAAACGCCTGAATAAAAAATCCTGATTTCGAAGGATACCACAATCCTAACGAAATTGTTCCCTTGAGATAACGAAAGATATTTTTCACAACAGTCAAGTGTGGTTCTCATGCATTTGCTTGATACGTAGCACAATTACATACAGAAAACATGATATCAGGTCGACTTGCTGTAAGATAAAGCAATGAACCTATCATACTCCTGTATAAAGTAAGATCAACCGTAGGAGTTTCTAACGAAGGTGTTAGCCTTCTTCCAACCGTCATTGGTACTCTTAACTTCATGCTATTTTTCATTCCAAATTTTTCGAGCAAATTCCTGGTATATTTTTCTTGATTGATGAAAATTCCTTCTCTGCTTTGATGAGTGTTTAAACCAAGAAAATTATTGATTTTACCCATCATGCTCATTTCGAATTGGCTTTTCATCAAACTTTCGAATTCACTAGACAAAGCAGGGTCAGTAGAGCCAAAAATAATATCATCGACATAAATTTGAACAAGCATTAGATGATTCCCAAGTTTCTTTCGAAATAATGTGGGGTCAACTAATCCTTGTTTAAATTTCGATTGGTTTAAGAAACTGGTAAGAGTTGCATATCATGCTCTTGGTGCTTGTTTTAACCCATACTGCTTTATCTAAAATATACACATGATCAGGATATTCTTCATTTATAAAACCTGGAGGTTGTTTAACATAAACTGTTTCTTCGAGTTCACCATTGAGAAAAGCACACTTCACATCCATTTGATGAACATCAAAATCTTTGTGAGCTGCATAAGCCAAAAATATTCGAACAGCCTCGAGTCTTGCGACAGGGGCAAAGGTTTCTTCATAATCGATACCTTCTTGTTGCGAATATCCTTTAACGACTAACCGTGCTTTATTTCGAACAATATTTCCATCCTTGTCGGATTTGTTTTTAAAAATCCATTTTAATCCGACAATTGAAACATTTTCAGGTTTAGGAATTAATCTCCAAACCTTGTTTCTATCGAACTCAGCCAGTTCAGATTGCATTGCAACAACCCAATCTCAGTGTTCCATTGCAACCTTAACTTTCTTTGGTTCAATTTTCGGGATGAAAACATTAAACATGCAAAATTCTTGACGAGCATTCAGTACCTCATTCTTTGCACAAATTTGAGCTCTAGTCAAAACTCCATCTTGTGGATTTCCTATGACTTGTTCTTTCGGATAATTTCTTGTCCACTTTTCCAATGGTGGATATGTTGGATCAAAGTCTAATGGTGCATCTTCATACATTTCTTCATTTTCGGATCCTGTAACAGAATTATTATCATTTAGTTCATGAAATTCATCATTTTCATCAACATTTTAGGTTTCAGTATCATCATGCTCCCCCTCGACATAATTGTCATTCTGATGCTCCCCCTCGACAACATCATTCAAACTGCTCTTCTCCCCCTCGAAATGATGCCCCCCCTCAACAGTTGAAGGAATATTCAAGTGCTCCCCCTCCACTTGTGCATCTAGCATACTTTCGCCATCAGCAGTTGTATTAGTTGTGATTGTCGATTCATCAGTATGTTTCGAGGAATCAGGAGTTTGATTATCAGCAACATTTACTTCAGCATCAACAGCCCTGTCTGGAACACCAAAAATTAAATCATAATCAAAATCAGATGAATTAGAACTTTCAGATTCATCATCTGATTCCTTAAGAATTGGTTTTTGTTCGAAATGTTTTTCAACTTGTTTCACATAATAGTTATCAAAAGTGAGGTTAAACGTTTCTTCAAATTTTCTCTTTCGCTTATTCAACACTATGTATGCAACCGAATTATTTGAATATCCCAAAAATATTCCTTCATCAGCCTTAGCTTGAAATTTCGAAAGATTATCTTTGAGATTCATGATAAAACACCTGCAACCAAACACGTGAAAAAAGTTGACATTAGGTTTTTGGTTATTTATGATTTCATATGGAGTTATACTGAAACGAAGATGAATAAAATATCTATTCTGAGTAAAGCATGTTGTCGAAACTGCTTCTGCCCATAGATATTGAGGAAGATTCGCATATGTCAACATTGTTCTTGCTGCTTCGCATAGAGACCTATTCCTCCTTTCAACCACACCATTTTGTTGTGGTGTATATGCCGATGAGAAATTATGCGAAATTCCTTTCTCAGTTATGAACGAATCGAGCACATTATTTTTAAACTCCGAACCATTATCACTTTTGATTTTATGAACTTTCCTTTTCAGACTTGTCTCAATTTTCTTGATAAATTCGATCATTGTTTGAGCGACTTCAGATTTTAACCTGAGAAAATACACCCAAGTGAATCATGAAAAATCATCAACTATAACCAAAATATACCGTTTCTTGTTGAGAGTTTCAACAGTTGATGGTCCACAAAGGTCAATATGATGAAGTTCCAGCGGTTCAACAATTTTCGAATCTACGACAATTGGATGTCCTTTGCGATGTTGTTTTCCTTGTTCGCAAGCTGCACATAAAGTATCATTATCAAACTTTAGTACAGGTAAACCTCGAACAAGATCGTCAACGACTAACTTATTCAAATTGCGAAAGTTTAGATGTGATAAACGTCGATGCCATAGCCAGCTGACATGAGAGGAAGCTTTCGAAAGCAAACAAACTGAGGGTTCCCCAACAATAGGTTTGATGTCAAGAGTGAACATATCGCCATATCTTTTTGATTTCAGAAAAACTTCATTCCTCTTAACATTCGAAATGATACTTCCTTCTTCGTTAAACACAACTTGATTGCCAGTGCCCACAACTAGTTGTGAAACACTTATCAAATTATGTTGAAGACCTTCGACATAAACAACACGATTTACAGTAAACTGTTCATTCGTTACTTTCCCATATCCTTTGACTTGACATTTGTGATTGTTACCGAACTTCACAACACCTGCATTTTCCAAACTTCTAAAATCTCTCAAATTTTCCTTTCTTCCAGTCATGTGACGTGAGCAACCACTATCAATGTACCATTTGTCATCATATTGCTAGTCACACAGTACCTGCATTCATTAAAAGAATTTAGGTACCCAAGGTTGTTTGGGTCCTTGGTCATTAGTTTGAAAAAGCAAATGAAACTTAGAACCTAAAGCCCAATTTCGAAATTTGTTTTTGAAAGTATCAATTAAGTCAACATCATCAGTAAAAGATATAGAAACATAATTTTTCGACAGTTTTGGAGTTTCACTGACTTTCTTCTCATGTTTCTCAGTGTGTCTTTCCTTTGGGATTGGTTTCCATTTTTGAACTGGAGTATTTGATTCTTTCGAAGATGAACTTCCATATGAAGTATCATTCAAATACTGTTCATAGGCCTTCTGGATTTGATGTTGAGAAAACTTTCCCCATTGATATTTTTCCCTTTGTTTTTAAGCCAATGATTGATTGTTTCCACCCCAGACGAACCTTTTGTATACGAAACTTTAGTGGCTTGGTGTGTAGAAGGATTTGGAAAATTTGGTTTTTGTGGAGTAAACTTTGCAGATTTTGTGGATTTACCATGTACAATTGTTTGATGATCTGCAAATTTTCGAACGTTTTCAAATTTTCGACCATTCTCAAATTTTCGACTATTGTCAAATTTTCGAACATTCTCAAATTTTCGAACATTGTCAAAGTTACCAATATTCTCAAATTTTCGAACATTGTCAAATTTTCGAACATTCTGAAAAGTTCCATTTGGTCTATTTGAAGAAAATCGGTTTTGATTGTTTGTTGGTTTTGGAAAGGATGAATTTGAAGTTGAAAACTTTTGTTGGTTTTGTGATTGAAAATTCTTTTGTTCCACATTTGTTTGAAAAGTCTTTGAAGATGTTGATTTTAAAGATTTTGTTGAAGATTTTTCAGTATCAGACGAAATTGGTTGAGCGGGATTTTCCTTTTTATCCAAATGAGTTGTAAACTTTGTTTTTACTGATTTAGGCAACTCATTTTCAGACATTTTCTTGGTTGGTATGTTTGATTGTTTTTGAGTTGACAGTACTTGCCAAAAAAATCCTCTTTTGTGCCTGTCTTTTCGAAATTCCTTTTTCATTCGAAAATTTTTCAACAAGATCCTTCAATTCTTGTGAATTAAGTTTCACATTTCATTTGTTTCATTTGATTCTTGCTTCAAAATCTCTTTTGTAATTTCTTGTTTATCAACCCATTTTCTTTGTGGTTTTTGTCTTTGAAAAACATACGAATTCTTTGTTAGATTGTTTTCGACAGTGCTTTGGTTTGAAAAGAATCCTTCGTCTGATGTTTTCTTGTTATCAGCTTCGACCATTTTGTTGAACTCAGGTTTGATGTTTTCAACATTTCCAGTAGTGACAAACACTTGATTCGAAAAACAACATCATCTGAACTCTTAAATTTTGGATACACAACAGTATTTGTTTCCAAATAATGAGCTCCTTTTTCAGATACGATTTTGTCGAAATTTTCAGTGTCTCTATACACTTGATCAACAACCCGTGGAATGGATGTTTTATTCGAAACATTTTTTTCTGACTCAGAATTGTTCGAAACTTTTTCTTCATTCTCATCATCACTACTATCTGTTTGACTGTCTCTCACACTCACATGATCAAAGTCACACACTTTCGAAGTAGAGGGTCTATCAGTGTCATCCTTAACCATCAAATCATCACAAATTTCTTTACCTTTTGACTTAGATGTGACATTAATGACAGATAACTCAGAAAAATCGATACTTTCCTCCTCCTCAATTTCACTGATTTCGCTAAAACTATCAGAATTATCATCGACATCAGCAAAATTAGATTGAGAGTCAAGTTTTGAATTCTCATTTCTTTTCAAAAATTTGATTTCTTCACTTTTGGTCAATGTATCATTCACTATGTCAACAAGTTCATCAGCATTCAAATATTCGTCTATCTTAACAATACCATAAGCAAATAGATTATTAGGCACTTTATCGAATTCTGCTATAGTTTTCTCACAATCATAGGATAAACCATCAACTTTCTCTCTTTTGAAAACAATAAAAGGCAACAATTTCCTATGTTGTTCTTTGCTAATGTTAGACAAATGATGCAATGATGTCAATTTAGCATATAATCTCTTTGTAGAATTACAGTAGATGTTTCTTTGTGCAAGTAACATTCGAACATCCTTGTCTAGATTTTCCCTATCATTATTTACATTATTCAATTGCAATTCCAAATACTCTACTCTTCTTCGTTTCGAATCTAACAACTTCTGGGTCTCTAGCAACTGGATGTTCAGTTTCTAAGCTTCGTTACTAGCAGACACCACAATTGTATCAAAGTAAGCAACAGTATCATCAAAAGCAATTATTTTAGAATCATAAGCTTGTAGAGGAATGTTAAAAGACTAAAGAATAGCATGTACCTTGGTAGTCATTGGTGATTTGTCTCCTGATTTAGTCATGAAACAGCGACCAGTTACCTTTTCGTCCTCATCCTCCTCAAATTGTGCGAACATAGCACCATGCGTTGGATTACGCATCTCTACATCATCAGACCCTGAAGACCAGATCTGATATGTGCCATCCTCCTCACCTTCGCCTTGAGCAACCAAAGACAACCCCTTCGTATTTGCCCGAACTTCTTCCAATCTTTCAACATAATAGGCTTCGTCCTTGACCCTATTCTTTTCCTCCTCTTTCTTACGAAGCATACAATCATTAGCTAAATGATTTGCTCTGTTGTAGTAATGACAGTCAATGCCCGAATCTCCCTTAAGTTTCTTCTCAATTTTGGCTTCAGTTGCCTTCACATCATTCTTCTCGAATTTCTTCTTCTCCTCTCCCACAGACATATTCACGAAACTTCCTTTCACATTACTCTGCTTCACCTTAGGATTGAAAGGTTTCTTGAAAAACTTTTTAACTTGGTTGTTTGAGTAAAAAGCAACCGCTTCATCATCAGAATTCATTAGAAAGCCTTCTTCATTAGAATCATCTTTCTCAACAGCTTCTTTCTCAGACACTTTCGTAACAAGAGCTAAAGGACCTCCCAAACTCAGTTTCGACTCTTCATCCATCTCATTCACTTCACTTTCGTGAGTTTTCAACTAATTATACACATCATTTAGAGATGAAGTATCGAAGCTTTGTTGATTCTTCACCATCATGCTGACACTTCTCCACTCCTTATGAAGTCTCATCACAAAAGTGAGATTAAACTCCATTGATGACCTTATGATTCCATAACGATTGCATCGATAGATCAGTTCATTAAGACGATCATAGTAAACTTCAATTATTTCACTCACTTTCTGTCTGAACTCTTTCAGCTCCACAAGACATTGCTTAACAGAGTTTATCTCCTTTTTCTCGCTTCCCTGATACTTTTCCTTAAGAGTATTCCAGATATCCTTTGCATTTTTACAACCAAGGATGTAGTTGTAAACAACAGGTGGCAAGGAACCTCTCAACTCTCTCAAACAGCGCTTTTCGTTGTTCTTCAGCCTGGTGGATTGATTAGTAACTGTAGGTGCTGATCCAGATGATCCAATATGTTCAACATTCGGTGGAGGTTGAGCGATTCAAGTAATGCATCTCCATAGTTCCTTGTCCAATCCATTCAAGTAATCCTCCATTCAATCAGCCCACTGATAATAGTACTCCGGGATCTACATAGGAATCTTCGTAGAAGATCCAAACAGATGAGAAAATGAAGACATCGTGTTCATGTTGAAATTCGCCATTAAAGTACGGATGAGATTTTTCAGAAAAACTTGAAGAAACTTGAAATTAAACGACTGAATTGATCAGAAACTCAAAATCGATTACTCGATTACACAATTCAAACACAGAATCAAATCAAAACTGTAGATCAGAGATGATTTTCAGAATCAAACAGTGCGGAAACTTTTGAGATAATTTCGCGACTCAAAAACTAGAGATTAAATTGAAAATCAGATCTTTGCAGTATCGATTCCTGCTCCGATACCAATTGATGTGACTTATGAGCATTGGTTTGGCTTGCGGAATTAAAGAACACACAATGAACATGGTGATTTCGGTGTTTAAGAGATGCATTTGATTATGTATGGTGTTACAAAAAGGGATCCAGATCTAGTCTACATAAATAACACACACTTACACACTTAATTTTTACATCTCTCAAGCACACCTCTACAAGTGGAATAAACCCACCTTATATAGAGGTGTTTACATGTCTCTCTCTCACTCTCTATCTCATGAGTCAAAAGGCTAAAGCACCACATGCAAGTGGGTCTACAAAAGTCAACACATTACAAAGTCATACATGGATAACTTTGCATCCCAACATTCTCCCCCTCAAAGTTAGGAATGGATGCCCCACTTCAAATATTCCAAAATCGAGCAACTACGCGATCCGAGCCTCAAGGGTGACACATGTCGAAATGAACTTCAAATCTTCAATTCTTCCATGATTCTTCAATTTGGGCTCTAGGATGTGAGACCATACGAACCGAGCATCAACGAATGATTAAGAGCTCCTCAAACTCCAACTAATCACCCAAAAGTTGAGCATAAAAACACATCCCGAAAATCAACAATAAAACCAAACCCATTTCGAACCAAAATCACTTCTGAATCTCCAATCACGTCATTTCATAAACTTCAAAAATTCAAGGTCACTTCGGTCTTCAAGGCCACATAATATGAAGAATTCAACTTTCGAATTTCCATATATATTTCTCCCCCTTTTTATAATCGAAATTTGATTATAAAACCAACAAGGAAAGAGAACGTGCTCTATTCGGAATTTTTCTTATCAAAACTCCCCCTTAACATGTGGCATAAACTTTTTGCTTCAATCCGAAAAACCGAAAAAATATTCAATTTTTAGCTTCGTTCACGGACCGCCTTTGACAAAATTTCTCAAAATTGGGTAGAAATTGTCAATTTCAGAATTCTTCAGTGACCCGGTGTGCCCAAAATAGCCAAAAATGTGAAATTCTCCTCCATTTACGAAACTGGGTAGAAAACGTCAATTCGCATTAACTGTAGGGGCCTGAAATGCATATTTTTCAATTTCTCAGCAAAATCAATCCATTTTCGAAATTGGTTATCAACAGCCAATTTTTCGAAATATCCGGGACTACTTTCGACAATTCTGCACTTTTCTTCAATCTGTCAAAAATTTGGTCCAAATTCGAAAGTGGGCAAAAGGTGTTAAACTTTCGAAAGTGCAGGGACCATTTTCAAATCTTCTATGCTTTCTTCTCCAATTTCGTTAATCTGGCAACGAAAGGCAACGAAACATTCTTCCTTCCCTTCGTGAATTACAATCACGAAATTCACAGCACCATTTTAACGAAATTACAAACTTTCGTTAGGTGAAACCCAAAATCTTCGACAGTAAGGCAAAAAATTTCGTCCTTGGTGATCAAACAAAATCTTCGTTAGTCGACATCGATTCCCAAATTTTCGTTTGTTGACACCAATTCCCAAATCTTCGACTATCGACACTTACTGTCCAAATCTTCGTTAGTCGATGTCGATTTTCAAATCTTCAACTATCGACTTTATCCATCGGCCATCAAATAACCAACAACACTTCACCATTTTGGTCGATCATTCGTTCGTTCTCAACCATCAATTTCCACTGTCGAGTATCAAGAATATAACCCAAACCTTCGTTCTTACAGTTCTTCCCAAACCCAACATATCAACCTGGTTTGAAGCGATTAACATCTATAAATCCAAGTGATTTCCGAACATTTTAACTTTCATTTCCCTATATCACCTTTGAAATTATAACCAGTTTCAAACCCATCGACATCCATCCAAAAAGTATTCACGATGTGAACTGTGTTCGGCATCAAGAACATAGACCCAACCAATTTTCGAAATTGAACCCCAAATCAAATAAGATTTTGACATCCAAAACCAATATTCAACTTGTATCAAACGATTTCAACTACCAATTCATCAATTCATTGCTTAAATCTCGACTTTGACTTTTTCACAGTGTTTGACTTTTCGAAATCAACAGTCAACAATAATGAAATTGATGATTCTAACATCCAATTTCAGATCAAAACAAGATTATCCAAATGTTCTTTACCTCCTTTAAGTGTTCTTGGTCAAGATCTTTAAAATCAAAGAACCAATTTCACGATTTCAACACTTGAACTGGAACACAATCAACTTTTGTAATATAACAAATCTCATATGAAATCGATTTTACAGTTCCAGATTATCATCCAGGCTTAATCGATTAAAAGAAACGATGAGAAGATAACGGGGAAAAAAACCAGAACACGATGATCAATAGTCGAGTCAAGAACATCAACGTACAACCATTTGAAGCGTGTGACTAAATCAGGGACAAGTTCGATAAATCATACGCTGTAATCGAATTTGGGCTCATACAATTATGATATTGGATCAAATAAGAAATTTGTATGGGCTCAAGAATTGTGAACAATAACGAGTTCTTTTGGATCTTAAACAAATGAAAATTTTGGGCTCGAACTTTATACCTGAACAGTAAACAGTTCATAACAATTGGATTTGATGAAAAATGGATTAAAACTTTTGATTGGCCTTTTGAATTCAATCTGATGAACAGTAACCTCGAAAATTTTTTGGAATTTGATTTTATTTTGGAATTTTTTATCTAAGCAACAATAAATGGATCAATCAATAAGGTGAAAACAAATTTCGATCCATTGAGACAAAACGATCAAACAATCAAAAACGCAACACACGAATTCAATGAGATTAAGAGAGATCATAGAGAGAGACTCACCAAAAATGCTCCAATTGTGACAAATTTTGCCAAATCGAGAATCGTTCTTCAAAAATCCGTGTTGATCTTCGAAAACCTGGCTCTGATACCAATTGTAGAAGTGATTAATCGAGTATTAGAATCAAAATCAGAGTAAAGATCAACACGGGAAGTAAATAAGGTCTGGTTTAAGCTCTCATTACTTCCAATGAACACGAGTACAAAATGATAATAGAAAATGGGATAACTCTACTATCCACTCTATGTTCAGCTCCTATTTATAGGAGGCTGAAAGTACAAAAAATACTAAGGCTAAACATTAAAGCTTCGTTAAACAGATGCCTTAGCAAATACATAAGGAACATACAAAAAAGACAATTACACAGACTTCGACATATTACAATACATTTCGACTCTACATAAAGAACCTTATAAAAAGTGATATGATTTTTATAAAAGGGTACATGAATTGTTGGATGCATGCAATATTCATGAGACCATAGTTTTTATAACTATATTTGTAAAACATATATAAAACCTTTTCTTAAAAATATATGTCATTGTCGTCCTTTTGAATAACACTCAGGCATTGTTTGTATGGTCTTAGTAGGCGATGGGTCACCTGACCACTAGGATTTTCTTATGATGTTTGGGGTAGTTTTGTATTTTCTAGTGACATAAGGATCACCTAGTCAAAAGTTAGTTGCAATGCTACATGTTGTTTCAAGTAAAAAGACATGATCAGAATCTTCTGTGATACATGTCACATAAGGATGAGAGGTTTGAGGCATAGATGAGATCAAGTATTCCATGTTAAAAAAGTTTGTTTGGGATCTCATTATCTAGGAATTACATATTTTATGCAGTTGGTAATTGCTACCTATCGAGTTTTATTAAGTGGATGGGAAAAAGGTCACCTAACCATTTACTTGTTTCGTTACTTGGATCTTAGACTTTAATAAATTAATGTTTTAGAAACAATAAAAGGTATTAATTTTTGAAGACTTAATATTGAAAATACTAAATGAAATTTTGTTAAATGATGTATATAATTGATAATACTCTTGCGCTCTGCAAAACCTTTCTCTTGTTGAGTTTCAAGAGATAGTAACATTTGATGGCTATAATTTCTATAATTGATATAATAACTTTAGGTTCTACCTTAAGGATAAATAGCAGTTATATATACTAAAAGATCTCATACTTGAACAACCTCTACAAACCAGTCAATCTGCTCATTATGCTTGGATGGAAGTATTATTGTGATGTTATTGATATCTCTCACATCATAGTGGAGTAATTAACCTTGACTTGTGGAAAGTCTTGGATAGTTATGAAACATATCAGATGTCTCATCATAAGCAAATATTGAATCATAACAGTAGAATGTGCTTCAAACCTTTTCAAACATTGAATAAAGGAAGACAAGGAGATTTTGTACTCAAATAGACTTATAATTCAGTTAAAGGAAATACATCATAAACCCATAAATCAAGAAATAACCTAAAATCATTAGTGTTGTTTCTATTGTGAAGAAATTGGACACTAAAAGAGCAACTGCTCCTTTAATCTCATCAAGCTGAGGAAGTCTTATTTAACCGAGACTTAAATTATCTATTAGATAGAGCTACTTATTTTTCCATCATTCACTTGAGTATGTTATGCTTCAGGTGATATTAATAATTGACATTTTGTGCTGGTGATTGGAAGAAATAATCAATTGATTACAAATGAATGATATTTTGTTATGAAGATATAACAAGTGTTGTTATATTCCTTGAACAATAGATGTTTTGTACCTATTCTTATAGGAACATGTAACAATTGAAATTTATGCATAAATATGGATTTACTTATCGTTTAATGGATGTTCACATTCATTTTCCGAAACGATGTATTTTGTGTTAATGAATATTTTCTCATAATGTTATTTATGAAGTAAATCTATAAGTTTTCATTAAATTTATAGTTCTAAAGATAACACCTATATATTCAAATGATATTTGATTCAAACTTATCTATGTCATTATCATCATGACTATATAAATATGAAACACATATACCAACTTGAAAAGGATGGAATTTTTGAAGGAAAATGAGATTGAATCATTTGATATATGTGAATCCTACTTATATGGGAAGATGATTTGTAAGTGTTTTTATCTACTGTTAGTTAAAGAACAAAAAGCATGACAAAGAATTATACATAAGTGATGTATGTAATTTTTTTAATCCACGAATAGATTTGGTGATTGATACTTAGTCAATTTCATTGACTATTTTTTATTCGTTATTGTTGAAACTTTAAATTTTCTCAAAGTGTTTCATTATGAAGATTGAAATACAACTTAATGAGACCATCATTAACCTTTCATTGTAATAAATAAAATAACTTTTGTAAACCAAGTCTTCTTGGAACATCTTAGAGATTGTGGAATCGATTCACAACTCATTCCGTCAAAAACACACACTTGTCATTTGTACAGTTCTTGTGGCATAGGATCACCTGGTCGCTTGGATTTGTCTTTTGATGATTCGAGGTAGCCTTCTAATTCTCTGGTGTGATAGGGTCACCTGGCCACTAGCTGAATGTCGATAGCACAAGTTTTTGGACATGAAAAAACATAGACATGGTAGTCTACTACATGATGTTTTCAAAAGAAGTACTTACTTTATAATTTTGGAGTTATGCTCACTTCAATAATATATATATATATATATATATATATATATATATATATATATATATATATACTAGTCGAAACAATTATAAATAAGAGTCATGTTAACTCTTTTGCGTAAATAGTTTACTACATCGAAACAATTATAAATAAGAGTCATGTTAGCAGAAACCGAATCAATAAGAATTACAAATGAAAAGTTGAAATTTTTACAAATGTATATGGGCACGTGATTGATTGTGCATTATTAATCGTGTAACACTTTCTAAACACCACATTTAATGTATAGACTTCACTGTCTTTGAAATGTTTGTCGGGTTTCACTATTACTTTTGAATTGTTTTGGAGATAGTGTAGTTCATCCGATTATTTTATTTTCCATATGCGTCGAATAGGCTTTCAATGAAAATGAATAATGGTTTCCTATCTACAAACGGCGAATTGTTTCATTTCAACAAATAAAAATTAATTACCTTCCACAATATACCCACAAATTTTGCAGTGGCATCCACAACGGTGGATGATCGAAAATCAATGATTATGTCTCTTTTATATTTTTATCGAGAGGGGAAGGGGGTTGTCTACAATAATGATAATAATAGCGGTAATAGTTGACTTTGTTTAAGACATTATTCTAATTTTCTTTATCTTTTTGTTATGTAAAACTTTGAAAGAAAGGTTCATGTTTTTGTCATAGATGATTAACCAAAAATTTGTTTTTTGTGTTTTATAATAATATACTTATTAAGTTTAAACTTTATATTTGATTAATATCTACTGGATTTGCCAATTTTCAATTAACATTAACTATTCTAACATTCGTATAACAAAACATGTTCTTAATCAGTAAATTGATGAGATTTATTATTTTAGTTTTATCTGTATAAAACAATAAGTGAAATTCAGGTGGAAATAATTAACTTAATTGACGAGACATGACTTTTATTTAGTTTGATGTTGCAACAAAAATACATGTATCAATTATTTTCCTTCCTTAAAAAATAGCATTGTTTGAATATTATTACTTGTAGCATTATTGAATGGAAGACATACTTCCTACTCAATAGGCCATTCTGAACTTTTGATTGCTATTATAGTTGCTTCAAGAAATCAAATCATGAAAGGCGAAATTATGACTACATATGTTATGAATTGATATTAGCATTATTAAAGAGGTTTTGTTTACTTCGTATAAAAAGTTACTTTCTTCCAAGAGAATATGAAGCTAAATCCTAAGAGTATGCTCCATAAAATCCATAGGTGATTTTTAGCCTTAAACCAGAATAAGAAACCAAACTATTGAATTTTATTTTCATTTTTAATGTTACAAGATTGTATTTTCACAAGAAAAAAATCTTATTATCTAAATCCAGTAAGGTGGTTACTATGAGAATATTTAAAGACTTTTGCTTAGTGTGAAAATATTCGTTGGTTCAACTTTTGACTTGAATATATATATATATATATATATATATATATATATATATATGAACTAACAAACATTTTCGTGCTAAAGATCATCCTCAAAACAAAGACCTTGATTTGCAACATGTTGGAATAACAAATACCTACTTAAAGAGATATGCCTAAAAAGAAAGACTAACCTCATGTAAGTAAGCCATATGCGTTAATTAATGGAGATGTTAATTACTGGCCCAATGCAACTTTGGTTCGTAAAGAACCTTCTTTAGAACCTGTAATTAATCGACGTATTAGAGTGGATAGTCTACATTAAACTATTAATCTCACTTTTTTGGTGTAGATTTCTTGACACAAACATCATGGTTTAAACCATCCACTTCACATAATATGTAAGAAGATTGTCAATGGTATCCGGATTCAAGAAATTAGAGAGATTGTTGACTTCAAGACATTAGACAGATGAAAACTATCATACATGACCTCAAAAGTTGCCAAATAAATTCAGGTTATTTTTATTTGGAATTTTAGCCCAGAACAAACACTGACATTTTCTATTTGTGAATCCCATCTAGACTATTCTAACAAAATCAAGAAGTATATCAAAATCTTATCAACTTTTAGAGTCAAAAAGTAGAATAAGATGCTTTTACTCTCGCAACAGCTAGCATCAACATAAGGAGGAGACATGAGTGTGGATGGTGGAGGTGGGTCAATACAAACATCAATAGAAATTCAAAAATAAAAAAATATATATCCATTGTACTTCTCCATCTTAAAATCGGAGATATGTAAATGTAAAACAAAGAAACATTGTTCAAATTGGTAATTAGAGAATAAGGGTTAACCAAACACGCCCTTCTCTTATTTGAAGAAATAAAAATTTCACTCCCTTATTAGTCGCCTAACGAACAACAAATAGCAGAAAAAATAGTAATTAGTATATTCCACTAATGGACACGGGGAGAGAGAGAAACGGGAGTGTTTTACCTCTTTTAAGTGGAGATGGAGTATCAAGCAAGGTCGTGAACGAATTCTAATAGCTATTGGATTGCGCCGCGATAAATGGGTAGGGAAGGGGTGCAGCAAACAAATTTCAAAGTTGGTTACCGGTGCTCACAAAAAACCAAATCGAACTTGTAATCCTCTAAAACAAAAAATTGTAAGTGTCAAATAAAAAAACCATAATCAGTTCTTGTAAATTAAAGAGCAAGGTGAGAGGAGCAAAGTAAAAACGTAAAGTTGATCCGATTAATCGGCCTCTAGGGGTTTGGTCGGAGATGTAAGCACCACTATATGTGCTTCACAGACCCAAATACCCGGAACCTAGACTTTCATTTATCCACAAGAAAGTCTCATTATTACATAAATATCAAAGGAAAACCAGAATAAAAGGGAAGCACACGAAACCTGGAAATCAAACAACCGACCGATGATAGAGTGATAATGTTTGAAGCGAGCGGTAGTGCCTGTAAATGTTGGTTAGGTCGAATACACACATGAACACAAATAAAAACACATACACACACTATATTTTAGAAAAAAACCAAAGAAACATACCCATAGCATCACCAAATCATTGTGATTTAGTAAGTCAAACTACAGGACCAGATAGTGTTTGTCTCGTACACGACATTCCGGAAGTGGGGGTTCGTAAAGCTGGTACTCAGATCTCGGTGGGGAGCATGTATTTTATACGATTTATAGCCGATTAAAGGTGAATTTAAATTAAAAATACTCGATCAAAAAGACTGGTGAAGATAAGGTTAGTATTTACGTTTGAACATTTAAAATTTTAATCTTATTCCTATATTTTCCTTGACTTTTTAACTTGTTGACTAAATAAGATTTTAATGCATAAAATGGGTGTACATATTGCATAAGAACTTGTACGACTTAAAATTCAGCATTTGACCAAATATTCTTTATAATGTATAACATATATATATATATATATATATATATATATATATATATTTCAATCAAAACAAGTAGGGTAAATACTTTCATTAGACTAAGGATGTAATGATTTATCCTAATCTAAAAGGTATAGAGTTATAGAGCTTATATTAGGCAATAAGTTTAACTCACTCTAGCATCTACTAACTGCATTTATGTAAACTATCCTAAATGATTGATTAGGATGCAGTTTCTACAATCCCACTGATTGTCATTCCAGAACAAAGGTACTTAAAAAGTTCTTTTTCTAAGTGGGGGCAATATGGAACTTTAAGTTCTAAAGAACCATAAATTAAATGCTTCATAGTTTGGAACTAGCAAGTTTTTCAATTGTCGTTGAATATGCTTAATAGTTGATCATAAACTAAAAGAACACACGGAGATGCATTCATATATGATTATCAAGTATGGGCTTGATTAATCTTCCTCGCTATATTATGAATATAAAGAGCAATTGAGTTTTCAAAGGATAAAAACATACATGAATGAAAATCTTTCCAGATTTAAGCTGACATCTCTAAGTAAGAATCTTCTTTCTTATAAGTTAATTTCATTGTGTGATTTAGTTATAAATGAAGATGCCTCTTGTGTTTTTCTATAAATCTAGTGGGAGCACAATAACATTCCTTGTCTTACATGTGATTGAAATACTAATTCTTGGAATAAAAATCTATATAGAAAGATCATGGCAACTTAAAATATTAAGTAAAGTATCATTGATTATCAAGGATATTAAAGAGCTTAAGATATAGGACTGTGAGAGAGTTTATCTTCTCAACACCACATGGCATGATTTTGAGCATTCCTCAAAATCCTAATACAATGTTACGAACTAGATAATACAATTGTATTCCATATGCTTCTGCATTGGATTAACCATATATGTCATGATTATGTATGAAGGTCGGATAAGTCGTATGCTTAGAGCATGTCAAACCATACCAGTATAATCCGAGAAAAAGTCATGGTGTTACTTAAAGGAACATTCTAAACTACTTGTAAGAACTAAAGAAATATTCCTAATTTGTGGAGTATTTTGAAAGAAAGCTACTTTTAAGATGTTATACATATGCTGAACTTCCAAGTAGATTGAGATGAATCTCACTCACAGTCGGGTGTGTCCTCATTTTAAATGAAAAGAAATTATATGGATAATAGTTCCATGTAGATTTTAATTACAATCACACATCAGAGTTACACTAGATTGTTGTTTGGGGAACCACAGAAAAGGATGCTTAGTGTATAGTTCATTATAACTATGGATAATCTGTCACACCCCAAAACCGGAACGGCAGAAACGTTCTGGGGCGGAGGACGTCATGTTTTGTATCACAAGTCATGCATCATAGTAAGCAAAGTAATAAACAACCATTTCATTAGAAAGAATGTGTATACAAAGTATGATTCACATAATATAGAATACATAGCAAATAACAAAAAGACATGAAGCTATACTGCTCCATCTTCTGAATCCCAATGCGCGAACCTGTCTACTGGTCTCCTGAGAATACAAGTTATTTTGAAAGCGTAGATCAGCATTTATGTGACATCCCCAATTTCACGGCCAGAAAAGACCGATTTGTTTATGCTTTGTTTTATAAAATCAGAGTAATCCTTTGATTAAAAGTGTTGCGGAATTTGTTCCCAAAACAAAATGTGATAAGAATTTATCAAAGCATTTCTTTAAAGAAATGTATTTTCATTAAATAACAAAATCTCGGGATGTCATGTTCCGATACAGACCAAAAGCATAAACAGTATAAAATAGACCTTACAACAGTCATTTATAACTACTGATCTATAACCTAAAATCTCTCGTCAAGTCCACCAACTTATACTCTTGTGTCATTACCTGTAATGCAAAGAAAACTGAGTGGGTCAGGCTTGGGAGCCTGGTGAGCGTATAGGGTTTTCAACCCACAATGATATAATTATTATATTTAATCACCAAACAATCAACCCAATTACCCATCCCCCTTATCTTCATTTAATCTTCCCTAAAGATATTATCCTAAGGGTCATCTCCTATATCATATTTACCTCTCATCTCCTTACATCTTATTTCCTTATATGTTTGTTCCTAAGAACTTTTCCTAAGGATCATCGCCTACATCGCATAGACAATACTAATTCAGGGATCACTCCCTCAATATGTGTCTAGTAAGGGTTAGGGTATCATCGCATGATTACGCAGCCACAACATCGCCTGGACTCGTAAATCATAATAAGGGTTAGACTATCATCACATGAATACGCAGCCACAACATCGCCTGGACTCGTAATTCATAATAAGGGTTAGACTATCATCGCCTGAATACGCAGCCACAACATCGCCTGGACTCGTAATTCATAATAAGGGTTAGACTATCATCGCCTGAATACGCAGCCACAACATCGCCTGGACTCGTATTTCATTACCTATCTATCATCACCTTATTTCATCACATACCAACTATTTCATCTACCCATGTTCTACCCAACATATTTGTAGATATACATTACATATACAGTTTAAAACTATTTAAAAACTCGTATAAAACATTCATTCAGCGTCCATCTCAAGTAAACAAACAATGTATAAACACATAGCACGTATTTCATAGCAAATACTTCATATCTATGTGTTAAAAGAAAGTAACTACACACTCACACATATAAACAACAATATACTTAATACATTCAAACAATACTTGTATTATTATCGTGTTTATGAAAGGGACTATACACTCACTTGATCAGAAGATGATCGGGCAGCACTACTGCTTGTAGAAGTAGTATCCTTTGGTGAAACTGTGATCTCTTCACACACCGGACTTCTCGCGGGCAAAGCTTCAGCTCGGAAACTCTTTTCTTCTCGGGATCTTCGGGCTTCGGGACTCGCTTTGGGTCTCGGGATGATACCGGGGCTTCGGGGGGGTTAAAATAGGGCTTAGAGAGAGTATCGGGAGTGGGAGAGTAAGAGATGAGCAACCAAACTCGGCTGACCCTCGATTTCTATTTATAGGGTGAATTTTCTGAGTTCACCTCGTGAGTTTCTAATATTCACCTCGTGAACTGGCTCACCTCGTGAGTTTCTAATATTCACCTCGTGAGCTCGATACGTCATTGCGTTCGTCATGGCCACTTGCCCTGGAAGACGTCCATCATCTGTTCAGCTCGTGAGTTTCTAATATTCACCTCGTGAACTGACACAGCCTTGGGGTTCACGCCCCGAACTTCAGAAATTCATAACTTTCGCATACGAGCTCCGTTTTCGACGTTCTTTATATCCACCCGTAGGTGAGATTATGCTCTACAACTCTCATTTAGACTCCGTTGGCTAGTTTTGACTTTATTTTTAATATATTATAAATATATTATTTTTAGTAGGCCGGGACAGGAAAACTCCGTTATAAATTCATAACTTCTTCATCCTACGTCCGTTTTTATTTGTCTTTTTACCGTTGCACTACCATTGACGAGATCTTCGATTCACGTTTAGATTGTTTTGGCTAAAAAGCGCTCGATCTCAAATCGAGTATTCGGGCTGCACACTGCTAAGTCGAAACTTCGGAAAATCATAACTTCCTCATACGAAGTCAGATTTGGGTGTTCTTTTCATGCACGCTCTCGGTTTAACGTATTCTACGACTTTCATTTAGATTGCTAAGGCCAAATATCGCTCTAACGTAAATTCACTATTTACGTCGCGCTGTGTCGTGCCGGTTCTGTCGCGAAACTTCGACAGGTCTTAACTTCTTCGTTATAACTCGGATTTCAACGTTCTTTATATGTACAGAATCCTTGTAACATATACTACAACTTAGTTAAGATTATTCATTCTAAATAATCTTCTATCAAAAAGTCATTTTTGACGCTTAACGTCTCTAAATTGACTAGCCCGGATCTACGGGCGTTACAATTATCTCCCCCTTAGGATGATTACGTCCCGGAATCATCAACGAAATAAGGCTTGTATAATGATTCCATATGTTATTTCTGTTGGATTAATATCTAAGTCCATAACTATAATTGGTAAGACTTGACCCGACCCGGCATGGTCCATTTGGGTTGCATGGCATCATGCATTTGGATAGACTATAATGAGAGAAATAACACTTAAGGTTGGTTAATATATTATAAGTTCTAATATATTAATAAGGTTATTTAATTAGTATTGATCAAGAATTAATTTGGAATTAATTAAGTGATCAAAAGGAGACTAATTAAATATATGGGTTGATTGTGTAAATCATTCATTCTTGTATATGTGGGCTTGTGATCCAAGATTCCTTATGTTGGACTAAGTCCATGGGGTGACCCATGGATACTCCATGGAGGTTAAAATCCATGGAGCATAAGGAATGGGTAAAGTTATGAGTTACATGGTGTAACCCTAATAGCCACCATATAAAAGAATCCCATGGCTCAAGAAATCGTGCACTAATGTGTGAGTGTGAGGGCTAGACGATTTTAAGGAGTGTTCAAGTTTCTCTCAAGTTATTCCAAGTGTATTTGGTGTTATGTGAACCATTTGAGGTGTCACACTTGGGGCACTAGGCACTCAAGCTTCATGAAGACATTCTACATCAAAGAGGTATGTATTCTATCTTGTTATATTTATTATTTTGTATGCTAGATTAGGATAATACCTTGGATGTTCATAATTGTATGTATAATAGAGAAAACATAGATCCAAGGTATTTAGGGTTGCATGTACACTTAGGAGTGTTAGAATGCTCATAACCCAACAGTGGTATCAGAGCCTAGGCTTGTTTTCTTGTTATACTTGCAAAAGTAGTTGAAAAATCGAGTTGGATGCATATATTCGATTGTTTTGGCTGGAATTGGACTAGGAACATTACCCTAAGATGTTTTTGGACTTATAAACTTGTTTTTGATGTGGTAATGTTCATGCTAATCCAATTTCTAAGATAATTGTCATAATTTCAAGATTTGTATTAGTTTGTATGTTCATGCTAATTTCTTGAAGATTGATGATTTGAATTATCTTGTTCTTATGAGGTTCTTAGATTAATAGAAAAGTTGTGTGAAATAGTTGTTTTCAATCCATTTTAATCTAAGAGTTGATTCCAAAGTGTGTTTTTGTAACTTGTCCTCAAGTTATATGAAAAGTCACATTTAAGAATCATAAAACTCATAAAAGTTGGCAAAGGTTACAAAATGAAGAGTCTAGTTCTAATTAAATGGTTTTATGACTCCATAACTTGTCCTCAAGTTATGGAGGTTCAAGAGTCTCTTCATTAAATTAAAAAAAAAAGTGTAACCTTAATTAGTTCCATAAGTTACAATAAAAAAAAGTTATTTTTTTTTATTAATTAGTTTAAAGTCTTCCATAACTTGTCCTCAAGATATGGAACTTGAAGAGTTTTTTTTTTTAATTAAAACTACTTTAAACTCATAAGTTATGGAATTAATTAGTTTTGAATAGTTTCAAAACTTGCCCTCAAGTTTTGGAATTTGAAAAGTTTTCACTTATGAATACTTTAATTCCAAGTTAGCCCTTAGAATTTTAAAAGTTAAAATTCAACCCTTATAGTTTATAATATTATAAGTTAATAATATTTATATATATGTATAAGAGTAAAGTCAGTCTTACCGTTAGTAGGCCTCATTCACGAAGCCGGTCTATAAGGGGGGTATAAGGTTACTGCCTATAAAATGACAGTTTAATGGGTGTCCACTCTCACCCACCGCTTCCTTGACTGGTGGAGGGTCGTTAGCCGAACGGGTAGGACAAGGACTATAATTCTCCTTTCATTAAAAGTATTAATGATAAATACTAAGTAACTAAACTCTTATTAATAGCCAATCTTAGTTACTTAGGAAAATGTGAATTTGGTGCTAACCCATGAAATTACACTTTGCACTTTGCTTAAGTCGTTAGTGGAGCGTGTGTGGTTAACCGGCACACTAACCTGGACTTAACAAGGTAGGCAAAGGGTAACTTAATATTTATCATAGTATCGGTGGAGCGTGTGTGGTTAACCGGCACACTGATTAAGGGGTAAATATTAAGGGTACCGAGTATATTTGCATGGTTATTCACACCTTGTTTTGTGATCCTCGGCATCCCAGTCACAAAACCTGAAGGGCACACTCGAGATTGAAACATGCCTTTGAACAGTTCAATGAATCTCAAAGATCTAGGACTTTCAAATCCAATTAAAACCTAATAAATTATTTCATTTTTCATGGTGGAAATTAGTGAATCGTCATTCACCTACCTTCAAATATTTTATAGCTTGGATTACGGCATCCCTCTTCTAAGTTATAAAATAGTTTGTTGGGTCCTAGCCTTAATATTTCATATTGGGTGTCATATTAAGGACTTTAAATCAACTATCTTGAATATCTCCCAAAAAGATGTCTGGTCTAGACATTTATGATCTTCCCAAATCTCTTGAAACAAGCTTTCCTAAATGAAGATGATGTCCCATGGATATCATACTTCTTTCACCTCCTCCAATTATTCTCCCTAACCCACAAGTTCCTAAAAAGTTTAAGGTCACTCAAGCCCTATTGGCAAGGCAAGGTCTTGGTGTGATCACATCTTGGAGATGTAGTCACATATTGACAAGCCGGGAGAGTTGGGTGTCAAAGTCTTGAGAAAGTTGGTGGCTCAACTTCTTTCTAAGTCACATAGTGAGTTCTTTTGGGAATCCTATGAAACAGACTAAGACAAGACCCTTAATGATCTTATCTATTTGCTAAGATCAACTTCCTAAAACGCTATGGACATGGACAATGATGACATTGGATATCCAGTAAAGCTCTCTCTTCCCAATGGAAAGGGATCGGCCATAGTCAACTCGGTTGACCCAATGGTAAAGAGAGAGGCGAAGTCTGGGATAGTCCCATTATCAAGGGTCCATAGGTAACTAGTGCCAAAGGAAGGGGCATTGGTTACGAAGCTGCCAAATTTACCTAAGGATGTTAAAGTCAATAAGTTTGGCTCTACTTCAGGTAAAGTCCATTGTCTAACTCTATTAAGTACATGCTGATTCTGATCGCGAAGATGGATTTCAATCGCATGGTTCGGTGATCAGAATTTTGGGCTATTACTTAAGAGTTATGATATTTATATTGCTTAGGAATAGATAACAACAAGGTTTACCGGCACACTAACATGGACTTGTGAGAAGTGGCAAAGGTCTAAACAATTGAGACTATGATTACGGCATCCCTTTTCATAGTTCTAAAATTGTTTAGACACACATGTGAGCTATCTAAGAGAGGTGTATGATTTTGATAAAGTTTTATCAAAACAATCTAGTATCAGAAATCTGAACTTTGGTAAGAAAGTCAGCTGATTTCTGAGTACATGTCAAAGCTAGTGGGAGCATAAGTGTTATGCTAATAATCATCATGTTAGTGGGAGCATGATAATTATGACAAAGGTTGCAAGTTAGCAATTTTAATTATAGAAAACAAAAGTTTCAATTCGTGAGGTTGCAGGGGTTGAAAAAGTTGTTTTGCTATAATTAAGGGAGAGGAAATTATACTTCATTTCAATTCTAAAAGCTTAGATTGACATTTTAATCGTATTTAATCAAGGATATATATATATATATATATATATATATATATATATATATATATATATATATATATATATATGAATTTCATGTTGGAATGGCTCAACATAAGGAAATTCTATATATGGGTCCATTATTTGCGTTCTAAAATTCGATTATGATTACGGCATCCCTTTTCATAATCTGAATTTTGAGAACTTGGCAAATTGAAATGGAAATATTATAGCAAAAGACTGGTTTAGTCTTTATGTGAGACATCATGAATCGTGTCCCATATGCTTCGGATATAGGATCGATTACATGTGCTATATTCATCCTTTCTAAAATTTTCCAAATGCCTGGGGCATTATGAAGGGAAAAGGTCTAGAATTGGATATGACTAAAATGATTAAGCAATTGTCGAGGACAATCTAAGGTTTACCAAAGATTGGTTGCTCAAGGACAGTTGGAAGTATAATGTTAATTCTGGAAGGACCATATTGACATAATCTGTAAGGAGGCAACTCTTGTTCAGAAGTGATAGTCAAAATGGAATATGGAAATGTTTAAAAGTTAGAAATTATTCAATCTGTGTAAGATTAGGAAACTTAATGAAAGAAGGATGTTTCCAAGGAGCTGATCTCCTTTGGAATGCTCTGTAATGATTGTTGTCAAGTCTTTCTGACTTCGTGCATAATCATTAAGAGGATCAATGCATATAAGTTTAGATCAGTAAATGGCATGAATTTGGAATTCTTGCATTTGCAGTAAGGATTTGGGACTGTGAAAAGAGGATCATTGGAGTGATGTTCAATTGATCTATTTTACAAAGTAAAGATCATAGACAAACATAGTATGCATACTTGGTGTATGGCATGACTAGTGTTTAGAAAACATAGTGTACATGCTTGGAGCATGGGACAACTATTGTTTTAAATTCAAGTATAAAGTTGATAAAACCGAAACAATGAATAATGAGTAATCAGTATGGTGATAAATAAAAGTGTTTATTTATATTCATAGGGTTTGATACCATATTTGATTCATTTATTCTTGTGTTTCACTTTGCATGTTTTGACTTCCAGAATAATTAAGTCGCTCTTCCTGAATGATTAAGTTATTCAAACCATCCACAGTCGGTCATATGTTGGAAGTATATATGAATCAAGACTGTCATGGGTTGGTTTGTAGAGGTCCAAGTTGGTGGACAAAGTGCTACAACACTCATGAGTGCTCATAAGTTCTGAGTATTGGATTCAACCCGCGCTCATTTGAATCACTTCATGGATTTTATCACGAGTGATCATGAGACGATAATATCTTATATTCTTCAAACCTAGAGATATGAGTTGTTACTATGAGTTGGTTATACATTGATTGCACGAAAACGCATTGGTAACTCGATGTTATAAAACGTGCCTTTGTGTATGATTCAACAAGTAGTAGAACAAGCCATATGAGTCGAAGTTTATCCATTCCTTTTACCTTCGGGATAAAAGCGATATCTGTGGGCCCCTCGATGATTTAAAGATGATACATGTGAGTGCTTGGCCAAGCCAGGACTGATTTGATTTGTTCAATCAGTCAGTCATCATGAATCAGAAATCGGGAAACAACAAATGGACAGAGAGAATGATTGATAATCCATGTCTCAGTCCATATGATATCTAGAATGGAGGAATATATGATCCCTTATCTAATGGACAAGTCATTGACAAAGGTCAGAGTTCATCGACAAGGTCAGAGTTCGACAACAGCTTTTGAGAGCTACGATTTCTAATCGGTTCCTGAAGTCATACCCAATAATAGTTTTAGACTTATCCAAGTGGGAGACTGTTGGATTAATGTCTAAGTCCATAACTATAATTGGTAAGACTTGACCCGACCCGGCATGGTCCATTTGGGTTGCATGGCATCATGCATTTGGATAGACTATAATGAGAGAAATAACACTTAAGGTTGGTTAATATATTATAAGTTCTAATATATTAATAAGGTTATTTAATTAGTATTGATCAAGAATTAATTTGGAATTAATTAAGTGATCAAAAGGAGACTAATTAAATATATGGGTTGATTGTGTAAATCATTCATTCTTGTATATGTGGGCTTGTGATCCAAGATTCCTTATGTTGGACTAAGTCCATGGGGTGACCCATGGATACTCCATGGAGGTTAAAATCCATGGAGCATAAGGAATGGGTAAAGTTATGAGTTACATGGTGTAACCCTAATAGCCACCATATAAAAGAATCACATGGCTCAAGAAATCGTGCACTAATGTGTGAGTGTGAGGGCTAGACGATTTTAAGGAGTGTTCAAGTTTCTCTCAAGTTATTCCAAGTGTATTTGGTGTTGTGTGAACCATTTGAGGTGTCACACTTGGGGCACTAGGCACTCAAGCTTCATGAAGACATTCTACATCAAAGAGGTATGTATTCTATCTTGTTATATTTATTATTTTGTATGCTAGATTAGGATAATACCTTGGATGTTCATAATTGTATGTATAATAGAGAAAACATAGATCCAAGGTATTTAGGGTTGCATGTACACTTAGGAGTGTTAGAATGCTCATAACCCAACAATTTCTTCATCCTAGGTAATAATCATAGCTCCTACGTTTCCTCGAAGGAGCATCTAACTCTAGGGCTTCTTGACTGCAGACGATGCTCAATCTTGCATCTGCTTTTCGTACTATGTTGGACTTTCAACCATAACCTTCAGGTTACAAAATAAGTCCTTATTGTGGGCTCCTTCTTCTTCTTAGGATAAGTGCTTCCCCTTATCTATTGTAATAGATCGATGGGTCATGTTCTAATGACCTCTCATCGTACGATGCAACGCTTTGACTCAAGTCTCTTAGAGTCAAATTCCAAAATGGAATATACCTTCCTTCATATTCTAATGTGATATGATCACATTTTAGCATGTAGCATTTCAATCTTCTGACTTAAGTCAAATGCTACATCGAACTTGGTCCTCTGAACCATGTAACAAACTCTTCGTAGTCGGACTTAATTTGATATAACCGCTAGGGTCAGAATATCAATCATCTTCTTAGTCACTACCGAAACAATGGTAACGACATACTTGAATAAAACGAGACCAATCACTAGCTTCTTGGTAACCTTGTGACTTTCCCTGATCCAAGCGTGAGTCCTGTGCTTCCAGTAGTATAGATCTCTACTACTATTCACACCTACTCATACTCGTCCCAAGTATTGTCTCACAGTCCCCAAGTCCTAAAATCACAAAACAATTAAACACATACGAATGTGTCCAATTAATCATAAAAATTTTCCTAGACTCTACAAGGACTTCTTCCATGCGTATCTTCAATCATCAATTCTACTTCAACTCGATTGGTGATGGAAATTCCAGATTATGGGACGACTTCAAGAATTACACCAATCGTTTCATCATCCTGCCAATTGAAGGTGTACTTCAGATGTACCGTACCCCTTTAAACGTTCCGTTATTTTATCAGACATATTCTAAAGGCAAGATACCACTCTTACGACATCTTTCGATAGGTGTCATTCACTATCATAAGCCTTTCATTTCCTCCATTTACTCAATTCTCTACGAGTCTTCACCATGACCTTTCGTGCACCCAAGTAGACGTTAGGTGTACCAGGCGAGAATTTAAGATAGGAAGCTTTATTTACGATAAACATATAAATCTCTTTATCACTCCAAGACGTTTACATGCTAGTTCTAATATCATAGCCGTACACTTAGAATCCTAAACACATAAGGTTTCCCGATCCGGTCGGCAACAGACCATAGATCCGAACAAATAATATCATATATGGCAACATATAACATTTAGCACATAAAAGAATTTTAGGCAACTTTCCTAAAATAAACTAGTGCTCGTGTCAATTTAGGTGTACTACCTAACATATTTTAGACACACTCCTCGCGATCATTACTTAGCATTCTAAGTTTAAGTCTAGAAATTTCCTACAAATTCCTAGTTCGCTTAAACTAATGCTCTGATACCAACTGTGACATCCCCAATTTCACGGCCAGAAAAGACCGATTTGTTTATGCTTTGTTTTATAAAATCAGAGTAATCCTTTGATTAAAAGTGTTGCGGAATTTGTTCCCAAAACAAAATGTGATAAGAATTTATCAAAGCATTTCTTTAAAGAAATGTATTTTCATTAAATAACAAAATCTCGGGATATCATGTTCCGATACAGACCAAAAGCATAAACAGTATAAAATAGACCTTACAACAGTCATTTATAACTACTGATCTATAACCTAAAATCTCTCGTCAAGTCCACCAACTTATACTCTTGTGTCATTACCTGTAATGCAAAGAAAACTGAGTGGGTCAGGCTTGGGAGCCTGGTGAGCGTATAGGGTTTTCAACCCACAATGATATAATTATTATATTTAATCATCAAACAATCAACCCAATTACCCATCCCCATTATCTTCATTTAATCTTCCCTAAAGATATTATCCTAAGGGTCATCTCCTATATCATATTTACCTCTCATCTCCTAACATCTTATTTCCTTATATGTTTGTTCCTAAGAACTTTTCCTAAGGATCATCGCCTACATCGCATAGACAATACTAATTCGGGGACCACTCCCTCAATATGTGTCTAGTAAGGGTTAGGGTATCATCGCATGATTACGCAGCCACAACATCGCCTGGACTCGTAAATCATAATAAGGGTTAGACTATCATCGCATGAATACGCAGCCACAACATCGCCTGGACTCGTAATTCATAATAAGGGTTAGACTATCATCGCCTGAATACGCAGCCACAACATCGCCTGGACTCGTAATTCATAATAAGGGTTAGACTATCATCGCCTGAATACGTAGCCACAACATCGCCTGGACTCGTATTTCATCACCTATCTATCATCACCTTATTTCATCACACACCAACTATTTCATCTACCCATGTTCTACCCAACATATTTGTAGATATACATTACATATACAGTTTAAAACTATTTAAAAACTCGTATAAAACATTCATTCAGCGTCCATCTCAAGTAAACAAACAATGTATAAACACATAGCATGTATTTCATAGCAAATACTTCATATCTATGTGTTAGAAGAAAGTAACTACACACTCACACATATAAACAACAATATACTTAATACATTCAAACAATACTTGTATTATTATCGTGTTTATGAAAGGGACTATACACTCACTTGATCAGAAGATGATCGGGCAGCACTACTGCTTGTAGAAGTAGTATCATTTTGGTGAAACTGTGATCTCTTCACACTCCGGACTTCTCGCGGGCAGAGCTTCGGCTCGGAAACTCTTTTCTTCTCGGGATCTTCGGGCTTCGGGACTCGCTTTGGGTCTCGGGATGATACCGGGGCTTCGGGGGGGTTAAAATAGGGCTTAGAAAGAGTATCGGGAGTGGGAGAGTAAGAGATGAGCAACCAAACTCGGCTGACCCTCGATTTCTATTTATAGGGTGAATTTTCTGAGTTCACCTCGTGAGTTTCTAATATTCACCTCGTGAACTGGCTCACCTCGTGAGTTTCTAATATTCACCTCGTGAGCTCGATACGTCATTGCGTTCGTCATGGCCACTTGCCCTGGAAGACGTCCATCATCTGTTCACCTCGTGAGTTTCTAATATTCACCTCGTGAACTGACACAGCCTTGGGGTTCATGCCCCGAACTTCAGAAATTCATAACTTTCGGATACGAGCTCCGTTTTCGACGTTCTTTATATCCACGCGTAGGTGAGATTATTCTCTACAACTCTCATTTAGACTCCGTTGGCTAATTTTGACTTTATTTTTAATATATTATAAATATATTATTTTTAGTAGGCCGGGACAGGAAAACTCCGTTATAAATTCATAACTTCTTCATCCGACGTCCGTTTTTATCTGTCTTTTTACCGATGCACTACCATTGACGAGATCTTCGATTCTCGTTTAGATTGTTTCGGCTACAAAGCGCTCGATCTCAAATCGAGTATTCGGGCTGCACACTGCTAAGTCGAAACTTCGGAAAATCATAACTTCCTCATACGAAGTCAGATTTGGGCGTTCTTTTCATGCACGCTCTCGGTTTAACGTATTCTACGACTTTCATTTAGATTGCTAAGGCCAAATATCGCTCTAACGTAAGTTCACTATTTACGTCGTGTTGTGTCGTGCCGGTTCTGTCGCGAAACTTCGACAGGTCATAACTTCTTCGTTATAACTCGGATTTCAACGTTCTTTATATGTACGTAATCCATGTAACATATACTACAACTTAGTTAAGATAATTCATTCTAAATAATCTTCTATCAAAAAGTCATTTTTGACGCTTAATGTCTCTAAATTGACTAGCTCGGATCTACGGGCGTTACAATTTAAGCTGGTGAGTTCATAAGATTTTAGTGATGTAGTAAGTAGTAAGAAAGCTTGTAGAAAGTTATAGTAAGTTGTAGTAAGTTCTTGTTTAGAAAAGTTTGTATGTTCCTCCAGAAAATCCTATATTTCCTGCTTTGATGAAAGATAAGTAAAAATGACTCTACAGTCCTTTCTATGAGTATTAAATGGATACAAGTTATATAAAACCCAGAGTAAACAAATAATTGGTTGTGTGTATCTGCCCTAAGCCCACAACAAAACAAGGAACAGGAAATGAGGCAGAAGACACACATCCCATTGTAGTTCCTTTTATAATCACTTAGTTTATACTAGTTATATATAATCTAATATCGAACAGATAGTTAATTGTGTGAATCTGCCCTAAACCCACAACCAAACAAGGAACAGGGAATGAGGCGGAAGGCACACATCCAATTACCTATCGGATATTAATTATATATAACCCTGGTGTGTAAACTAAGGTATTATAGAATTAACCACCTAAGGTCCTTTAAGTTTTACTGGTTTAATAAAATGGATTAAACCCTTTACTCGTTAAGTTTATAGTTTTATATTCCAAAAGTTCTTCATTTGAAAAGTATGTTTTGTACTAGAAAATGGTGCATTGAATTAGTGTCCTATGACCTGACCCATACATGGTATCCCTTATGATTACTTGGTGTATACGGAACATATATATAGCTAAGCTGGGATAGATAGTAGGCTGGATGCATCTACTCTAAGCCCACAACCAAACAAGGAACAAGAAATGAAGCGGAAAGCACACATCCTACTACCTGTCGGACCCGATTAATATATATCCCTGAATGAATACACTAAGGAATCATAAATTTAGCATTACAGATCCCTTTCTACTGAATGTACTAGACTCGACTGTTCTGTGTGTCAGTTGTAAAATGTAAGTTTTCCCTAGTTTATAACTATCTTGACTCGAAAAATAGTTCGTATTAGCTTTCAAGTGGAACTGTCACTTACTGAAAGTAATGGGAATTTATAAGTACACAGTTGTCTTTTGAATTGACATCATGTAGTACTAATTACCTTAAAACATGTTTGTTTTAGTAAGGTCATAATGTGAAGGCTAGTACCCATACTATACGCTCTCCCTGTTAAGAGATTCTGGGAACCAAACGCGACTGCAGCAAACAATTGCTAGCCGTGTAATTCACATTAAAGTTATATGCTCATGTATACCCAATTTAACTATCACCTTTTGTTAAGAACAATGAGTTAGTGATTCATTGGTATAATTAGATCTTGTAGTGTCCTCATGCTATAGCATCTTAGTATGTTCGTTCTGTTATAGTGTATAGTATGTTCGTTCTGTTATCATGTATAGTGTGTCTTTCTGATGTATTGTATCTACCTCCTTGTTTCTCTTTATGTTATCGTGTATTGTATCTACCTCCCTGTTTCTTTATATGTTATCGTGTATTGTATCTACCTCCTTGATTCTCTTTATGTTATCTAGTATGAACTGAAACGCTAAACTATACCTGTTGGGTATTTTATGTTGCGTCATGGGCCTAGTTTTGTGTATCCGGATTGGGCCTGTCCATCCGTGATTATTATGTAGGGTTAAGCTGTAAATAGTACATGCATGTATGCCTTAGATACTAACGTGATTATAGTTATTATTGCTTTGTAACCCTAAACACCTCTACAGTCGAAGTTCTTAATCGAGCTCTTCTGAGGTGTTAAAGTTTAATCATTCGACATCAGTTAAACCATTATTGTGTTCTTCATTACGTCATTTATTGTTTATCTGCTTAGAATCTATCGATCCTACTAGAACTTTGTTCTAACAATTGGTATCAGAGCAGGAGACTGTGTGATCAATACACATTCCTTCTGTATTAAGAATTCTTTAGGGTTTCCACTTTTATCGAATATAAAGAAGCCGTCTTCTTCCTGTCGACGGTAACTCTCGTGTTTGATAAAACCCTAATCTCAAGATTACAGGTCTGATTCTAGCAGTTCTAAGGAAAGGCTCACCATGTCTCACGAAGATTCTCAAACGAATCCCATCAACATCTCCAACAGCATTGGATCTACTACAAGCGTTCCCATTCTTTACACTCAAGACTATGAAGTATGGGCGCATCACTTTGAAGATTACGTGGTTGGATCTGAAGATAATGGTTATCTCATCTGGGAAGCTATCACGCTTGGGCCGTTTGTTCACTCTCGAACGAACAGGACAGTGAAGAATCAAAAAGAATATAATCAGCTCGTGGCGGACGTAGATAAGATGCCACAGGATGAAAAGGACAAGGTGCTATGTAATGTGAAGGCCATGAGAATGATCAGATTCGAACTGCAATCTGACACTTTTCGGTTAGTTGGTTCATGCACGACGGCTAAAGAAATCTGGGATAGGTTGAAAGAACTCTACTCAACCGATGAAGATCTAGAACACTCTATTCAAACCTTGCTGCTCTCAGAATTTGGAGTTTTCGAACAGAAACCTGAAGAGAAACTGATACAAACCTTCGATCGCTTTAATCATCTCCTTAGCAAGATGATCAAGCATGGTATAGAAAGAAAATTGATCGAGCAAAAGTTAACCTTCATGAATGGCTTAAGACCAGAATGGATGGCAGTGGTTTCAACAGTGAAAGCTCACGAACAATTTAAATCTTACTCACTAGCAAAACTGGTGGGCATACTTAAATCCCATGAGAGTGAGGTAACCAAGGAGGCGAAGATAGTTTCGGGTGTGGGATCGTTGGCCCTTGTCTCAAAGGGCAAAAGTGTTGCCGAAGAAGAGGAGGAGTCAGATATGTCTGAGTGTGACCTTACAAGCGAAGAATATGCAATGATGGTCACCAACCCAAAGAAGTTTGCACGAAAGAAGTTCCCTGTCAATAAGAACCGAAACTGGCAAGGAAGTTACAGTTCTGAGAAGGTGAAAGAAGAAACGAATAATACCTCTCAAAAGGATGACGACAAGAAGGAAAGCAAGCTTGCAGGAGACTTAGGATTCGACTGCAATTACTGTCATAGCAAGAACCACTTTGCCAAAGATTGCGTGCTAAGGAAGATGGTTGAGAAAAGGGATGGTGAAGATTATGAGGCGTACTACATGCGAAAGTTGGAAGAAATCAAGAGAAAGAAGGCAACTAACAGTTCAATGAATGCCTTGATTGTGTAGGAAAATGTGGATGAAGATGAGTTCGGTGGCGTTGAAGTCTGGTCAACCGATTCTGAGGATGAAGAAGTGAGAAAGCCCACACATGGAAGAGCTTATGTGGCGAGGGATACTGGTTCGGCTGGAAAATGTTTGATGGTTACAGCTGGAAGACCAACCAAAAGTGAGCATAAGGAGCCGAACCTGACTGAGGACAAGTGCTTTGCAGCCAAGCCCGTGAGTGAGAAGATCAACGACTGTGATCGACTGATCAAAAAGGTACAATCCATCCTTGAATCACTTAAAGTTCCAGTAACAAATTATGAAGAAGAATTAAATGAATTAAAATTTAAATTTTCTAACTTAAGTGGTAGTCTCATGCAAACTCGCTTAGCGAACTCTAACCTAACTGACCAACTCAGCAGGGTGTCTTCAAAGAGTGAGGAGAGAAGGATGTGGATTGAGCTGAAGGAGACGGAGTTAAATAGGGCTAGGGATGAGATTATTTATTTGCAACGAGACAATTTAAAGTTTTTGAAACAACGGAATGTTTTTTGCTTAATTGCTAAACGCTTATATACAAATATTGCTCAGTTGCACTTAAGTTGTGAAATAGGGAAAAAGATTCATAAGATGATCTTACCCTTCCTTGAATTTAAGGAGGATGAGGTCATCGCTGAATGTGAATCCATAATGTCCTCAGAAGACACATCCATCGCTTATAAAATCGGACTAGACAAGATAGAGACCTTCATTGACTCTAAGGAACATAAGTGTATGCTCAAAAATCTTTTAGATGAAAATGATAGCAAACTTATCAGCTGGCAGTCAAAGAAACAGACGTGCGTGTCTCTGTCAACAGCCAAAGCTGAGTACATCGTTGCAGCATTCTGCACATCACAGGTTATATGGATATAAAGCCAACTTAGAGATTATGGCTTGAGCATGAAGAAAATCCCTCTCTACTGTGACTCTGAAAGTGTGATTCGAATATGTCACAATCCAGTGCAACACTCCAAGACAAAGCATATTGCACTGAGATATCACTTCATCAAGGACCACGTTGAAGATGGAAATGTTGAAATTCACTTCGTTCGGTCCTCGGATCAACTGGCTGACATATTCACTAAGGCCTTACCAGAAGCAAGCTTTAACAAGATACTCAAAGGTTTGGGAATGATGGAAGCTGAGTTAGCACCGAAACCTCCTTCTACTCACTAAAATTGAATAAGCAAAATAGAGCGCATGCTCGGTCTATTTCGGCTCCTGAATTTTCGGGAACCGAAATGAACCGAACGCTCGGTCTATTTCGGTTCTTAAATTTTTGGGAACCGAAATAAACCGAACGCTCGGTCTATTTCGGCTCTTAAATTTTTGGGAACCGAAATGAACCGAACGCTCGGTCTATTTCGCCTCTTAAATTTTTGGGAACCGAAATGAACCGAACGCTCGGTCTATTTCGGCTCTTAAATTTTTGGGAACCGAAATGAACCGAACGCTCGGTCTATTTCGGCTCTTAAATTTTTGGGAACCGAAATGAACCAAACGCTCGGTCTATTTCGCTACATCTTTTCTAAGGAATGGTTTCGGTTGTATAATCTTGTAAAGCTTTCTTATTCTTTCGAATGTTTACATTTAGTTTCTTTTCTGTTTTTATTATTTTTCAGAAAATCCAAAAATCCAAAAATATTTTTTTCTGTTTTTATTATTTTTCAAAAAATCCATAAATTCAAAAATATTTCTAAGTTTCTTTTGTTTTTGTCTAGTGTCTCTATTCTAAACATCAATTGTCTAATATCAAGTTCACAGATGCGAAACACGATGATAATGATGGGGCAGGTATAATCTTCTTCTCTTTGTACTAGTTAAGTGTCCCTAGAAGCATGTTGTTGCATGTAGACTGAAGCCTCCATGACTCTGAGTAAAGCCTTAATGATTCGATAAACACAAATCGTTTCTTCCCAATCAGGTTGTTAAAATCACTCAAGTCACGAACTACCTTACTCTTCTCATAATGAGTTAAGAGTTTTCTGCTTTGTCATTCTTATATAGCAGAGGTACTTTCGGTTTCTTAACCATCTCACTTTTCTCCATCCTGCTTCGCTCCACATTCGTAACCCTTGAGACTCTCAGACATTACCACTGAGATTTATGGTTACCCAATTTCTGTGTTGATGATCTTAGTTATGTCTACCACGAGCTAAGTGAAACCCAAAATCCAACACCTTGAACGAATTGACGGTGAACACTCTAATGTTCAAGCTATTAATTGTCACCTCATGAAATCTCTTTTTCTTTTTGCTTGGTCTTTATGGAACTGTCTAACACCTGTACGTTTCTTCCCATTAGATCCAGTTTATTTTTTTTGAGATTTCTTACTATTTTCCTGTCACAAAATATATTTTCAAACCTACTTGTTCAACAAACCACATCGGTTTCACAAGTACTTCACCCAACTTTCGGTCTTATTTCAAGTATCAAGGTTCGGTTGAAGGTAAGCCACCTAGTAAAGCCTATAGTTGAAAAAGATGCCTTTCAATGTTTCTCTACAAACATTTGATCGTATTTTACGGGAAACTACACAGACACTTCTTAGTCTCTCTTGACTTTGATGGAAGAGATTCGTGCCCGGGATCATCAGTTTCATGTCTAAATAGACATCACTTAAATCCCACAAATATCTTGCTTTATTTCTTTTTAATTGGCACACTCTTGCACGAAGGTCTTTATGATTTTCCAAATTCCTGTTAGCAATTCTAATGGAAATTTTCAGATTTGTCCTTTCGGTTCTAACAGATATGGCGATTTCCTTTATTGTGAAGAAGTTACAGTTAATTTCCACAATGCGAAAGCTGATTTATTTTAATAATAAAAATCACATAAGGGTGAGTCAACATGAAGTTGAAACGGTTCGAAATTTGAAAAGGATCTAAGGTCGAAAAAGGCGCGTGAATTTGAAACGGTTCACATACCCACGCCTGCTGACGTATTTCTAGGGATACCAAGCTATCACATCGCGCTTTTTCAGGCGATGTTTCAGAGATCCAGTCATCATCACAAATGAATTTTTCTCTCTCCTAAGAGATGGTATAAAAGATTTTCTCGAACCTCTTGGACTCCTTTACCAAACTTTCTCTCTCTCTCTCTCTCAGGAACACATCGGTGATTCTCCACTGTTCATCTTCTTCTCACCTGCAACAATGGCTGAATCTTCATCAGTTTTCGATCAATCCGCTCAGTCCACTCTTCTGACCATCAAACCTAATCAGAATCTGGTCATCGAACTCAACCCCTTTCTCTATGATTTGTATATGCTACATGTAGTCGAATGTCTCAAGTATTCGCCACTGGTGATCGCTCTCACACAGGTGGAATGTGTTCCAATGTCAATGCTCTCTGCTGTCCACTCCTCTGCCGTTTATGATAAAGCCAAGGAGCGCATATTCTTCGACATCGTCAATCAAAAATCCTCAATTTCAAAAGCTAGGTTTTCTTCCTTGCTACGCCTTCCTGCTGCTGAATCATTGGTCAACCCAGATTCCATCACCAACACTCAACTGTTCTCGATGCTCTATGATATGGGGTACACAGAGATTCTCACAACAATTACCAAGTTCAAGAAGTCTTCTCTTCCTCCTCATTGGAACGGACTCGTAACGCTCCTCTCCAAGGAATTATCGGAGAGGGTTGCTGGTTCAGACGGTACGAGCAGGGCTTTCCTGACCATTCTATATGGTCTACATCATGGGATCAATTTGGACTATGGATCGATCATATGGGCTCAACTCGTTCAGAGTATAAGCTCTTCTTCAAGATTCACTGAAATTTCTTGTGCACGATTTTGGACTATCGTCACTCGTTGGGCGATGGAAAAGTTCACTGTTCCTACAATGGCAGATTCCCTCATGTCTTCGATTGGTACATTTCATACGACGAGGATTCTTGTCTCAGATCCTTCCAAGTTTGTCTTTAACGAGTCAATTCCAGAATCGATGTACCGATGTGTCTCCAATGAAAGTAAAATAATGGCTGATTACAGGAAGTTGACTGCTTCAGGTCCACGCCAACTCACTCCCGAGATGCAGGGTTCATTGGATGTTGCGGACAAGCCAACAAAACGAGGGAAGAAGGCTGATACCAAAGGAGACAAAGTGGGTCAATCCTCCAAGGTTTCAACCCCTAAGAAACGCAAGGCAGAGCAAGTTGTGCCTACTGCTTCAAAGAAACGAAAGGTCAAAACGCAAGCTCGCCGACCGAAGTCTCCTTCCTCTTCTACAAGTGGCCCTGAGTATGTTCCTTCTGATGGCCAGCCAGATCCTGAGTCCACTGATGACGAAGCTACTGAACCGATAGTCCATTTAGAGGTAATTCGCCTCCTCCCTCACCCACTAATGATAGAAACCGAACCTCGCCTCCACGTTCTGTTCCACTTTCGGTTCATATTACTATCGCTCCTTGTCCTCCACCTATCACATCTACAACCGCTTCATCCATCCCCATTCCAACCCCTCTGTTCTCTACAGCTACAACTACCACAACCACTCCTACACCCGAACCTACAGTTCATGTCAACGTATCTGATATGGGGGCATCCATTGTCGGTTCTACTCCACCTTTTACCTCAACTCCTTTAACCCCACCTCCATCACCTGAACCTGTTCTTGCCGGTGAAGACATGGAATTCGATTCCACTTATTTCAGTCCTTATCGCGTATAAAGTGATGAAGATGATGACGCCCCGATTACCAAAAAGCATCTCAAGGCTGTCACGGAAAAGCTTGATCAATTGCTTTCTTCGTCTTCTACTGGTGCATATTCAGAGGCTACTCTCAAAGCTATGTTCTCATCAGTTGTCAAATATCAGGAGTCCTCCATCTCCAGCTCTGCTAAAGCGATTGAAGCCTCAACCTCAACCTACCAAAAAGCTTGACTTGCAGTTGAAGCTTTTACCAAAGATTGCAAGCAGGCGACCGCAAATGTCGAAAAACTAATTTCAGAGGCACGGATTTTTCTCGATTCCCTCCAAGCCGTGCAAAGAAGAATGCTGAAACAGTGAACGCTTCGGTTGATCATCTTACGCGTTCACTGGCATCCGAAAAGACACATCTCGAGGAAGCTCGCAAAGCCATTCAGGCTGCTAACCAAGAGCTGCATACTTCGATTGATGATCGGCTAACTCAACTTGAAGCCGAGCTTGCAGTTGAAAATAAAATTATGGATGAGCTGGATAAGCGCACTTCTCAGCTTAAAATTCAGAATCTCAAGCTCAAATCTACAACAAAGGAGATTGAAGAATTGAAATCCGAGCGCGAAATAATTAAGAGATCGGTCGGTGATGTGCATTCCATCCTCCTACATCTCTTGGAAGCCCATGACTCCATTCTTACTATCTCCATCCGACGCCACTTGGTTGAAAATCACAACGGTCAAGGTGTTGAAGCCCACTTCGGCAGGGAAATTCATCAACATTAAATTTAAAGTGACCCGAGGCTCTGATAGCTCGGTCCATATGATTTCCCTGGCTGACCTGCCGAACTTGAACCCTCACGACTGGATACTCCTTAATAATATTTTGCTGACCAATCCACAGGAGTATCAGCCAATCATCGATCACATCAAGCGAATGCCTGTTTGTTATATTCATGAGGTCATAAAGATGGATCAGGAGATCGCTTCTATCATTCACAAGAAGACCACTATGAAGCCGATGGGGAGGGCAAGTGATATGAATGCAATGGTTAGGGGAAAGATTGATCCCAAATTTCACATTGTTATGTTCATGAGAAGCGAATGTCGAAAATGCTTGTTCGCTCTAATTGAAAAACACCTATTTTCCACTTCCTGTTTGGAGCACATTTTGGAGATCATACATAGGTGTAATCAGAACAATGAACCTGATAAGAAGTTGTTCACTGATATGCTTCGGTGGTATATTCAGTTTCGACAAACGATTCTTGAGATCATCCCTCGGCTGTTCAAGGTTGTAAAGAAGACCAAGGTCTCTCAACCGAAGTAGTCTCTCGCCTCAATTGACACAAAGGGGGAGATTGTTGCGTCTGGTGTTGCGTCTTTGGGCTCGGTCATAAGTTCATTTAGTTTACCCGGTTTAGGCTTGTCCAACCGTGGATAAACATTAGGGTTAGCAAATAAATATTGCATGCATGTATAGCTTTTAGATAGACCGTTCTCATTAATTACTTGCATTGTAACCCTAGCACACCTCTACGGTCGAAGTTCTTCATCGAACTCTTCTGAGGTGTGAGTTATTAATAATTCGACACCATTGATCCATTCTCGTGTTCTTTGCTTGAATAAATATTGTTTTTCTGTTTGGAATCTATCGATCTACAACTCTTATATTCCAACAATTTTTAGCAAGAATATTTGCAAAAGTCGAAAAATCGGACGTTTCGAGTCATTTAGGCATGAAACTTTAAACGCGATTTCCCGAAGTTCCACAACTAGAACAATTTATCCGTTTGGGTTTTTGAAATCCTTGAACTCTACTCATTCATACGACACTGTCGAAAAAAAATACTAGTTGTCGAGATCTCGATACACAAAATTAGAGTAGTTTTAGGCACTTTTTGGAAGGTATGACATCACCAAGTCCCCACCTAGCCTTCCTTGATGAAATAAATCAGATTTTTTGGATCTCCCCTGCCTTTCCCACATGACCCTCTACCCCCCATAAGTGTACACTCTTTCTCATAGTACAAGCATGGAGTGTTATTGTGTGTTTGATCTTCCAAGGCTTGCATTCTTGCAGGATTGCTAACGCTATAAATAGAGAGCATTTATCTTCCTCTTTCTAGGTTTAGAGCTCTCACCAACTCACCAACTATCACTCCTCCATTTTCTTCACAACTCACCAGCTATCACTCCTCCCTCACTCTCTCCTCTCCAATATCTTCCTATTTCTCGGTTTAGAGCTCTCACCAAGAACTACCATATCACCACTATAAACCACCGTCATCCCACCATTCTTCCCCACTGTTTTAGCAAGCAAACACCACCCAAACACCCCCTCCAACCTGCTGCTACCTCCAGCCTTTCCCACTCCCTCATTCTCGCTGGCAGAAACACAAACAGGAGGCAACAAGTGGCTGCCGAAGTCCCTTGCAACCCCCACTGCCGCCAGGTTGCTGTTGTTCGGCCACCACCCACTGCCACTACCTTGTTGCCTTCGTAAGTCACCACCACCTTATTTCTTTTCTTCCTTTCATTAATAATCAATCGAGATTCAAGAACCAAGAGACTGTTTCTTTTTTTTTCCTGCATGCATTCGTTCCTTAGTAGGAGGTAATCAAGCCATCCTCAAACTTCAATTCCATTCAATTAAAACAGGCCCTCCCTTGGAAATTGTTGACAAAACGAGTCCCCTCCCCAAAAATTTGATTCATTTTTTATCAAAACAAGCCTACGTTGGTATTACCTTACAAAATCAGTCACATTCAATTTATTATTTTAGCAAATCAACCCTATATTTTAGCTAAGTCACAAAACAACTCCACACTTGTTAAATAATACCAAAACTTCCCCTTTGGTTAATTAGGTAACAAAAATAGTCTTGGTGGTTTGTTTTAAAAGCGTCAAGTTACAGTTTCTTACGTCAATCTTCTCAAAATAAACTGACAATCACACATTAAGGTGAGTGTTATGGCCCTTCTTTTAAGTTTTATATGCTTTGGGGGAGAATACATGTGCATATATATGTTGATTGATGCAAAACATACATAAAATGTTATCATTTTATGTGAAAAATACTGACAAACCTTATCTAGTTTATTAAATGTTATTTTGAAAATGCATAATATGTACACATAAACTAGCCATACATTTGATACACATATGTTATGTTGTTTTAAAAATTAAACAATTAGTAAAAATAACATATCCCATTTTACTACAAAACCCTGTGATTTTATGTTACAATGCATGTCATAAAAAGCATATCATAAAACTTTATAGTATTTCAAGGATTCAAACTATTACCATACGTGTATATTTATATGTTTAAAGACATAAAGTTTATACATGTACTTATGATCATTACTTTGAGACGTACTTCTTTATAAAAGCGAGTACCTTACACTTTACATCCATACCAAATATACTCGGCTTTTATAAACTTTATACAATTCATTATGCCTAGTAACTAATCCACTTATAAGTTAGGGATGAGATTTATTCACATACCTTAGTTAAGGGCTTTATAGTGAGACACTATTCATTAGCTAAGTCTAAATACTTAGCATACACACACTACTATAACCCTTAATCCTCGGAGCGAGATACGTATGTATAGATCTATCAGGGTTGACATCCCCACCTGCGGTTTCTCGCTACAACCTCGACCGATCAATCGAAGCGGGTGATAAGTATCTACTATCATTACTACGACGTACAATGAAGTGTTGTAGGGGTACATTCAGTCACAAAGTTCAGTTATAAAACTCACTATAAATATTAACTAGAATCTCTATCTCTCTCTCCCTCTCTCACTCTCTCTCTCAAACCATAGGCTTGGTTTCTCCAAACAGTTTTTGAAGTATGGATTTACTTATGCAAAGACATCTTTTGGTTTTCAAAGTATATTCAAAGTCTCTTTACAAACACAATTTCAAATATGGTTTTGCTTACAAAGAAAATACTTTTTAGACTTTTAAAAAGTATTACTGCTGCTAGCAGAAAAATTGTAATTTCTCAACAACCTTGTGTTGACCATCGAAACTATATGTATTCTCAGGGAATCAGTAATCAAGCATTCAGACGACGGATAGTCATGGATTTCAGGTAATATATTTACTAGTTTTTGTTATATCTGTCTACCTGTTTAAGGTAATTCATGTACTATACTATTATCTATAAGAACCATGTATTCAAACATGAAGATGGAATACAAAATGGTATTTTCTTTATTGTTGTACTTGTATTATATATTCAGTTTACCTGTGATCCATGAACTAATTCGCACAGCTCGACATGTTCTCCCGCCTCGACCGGGGGTGTGACAAATCTTTCTTGTGGTCTTTGATTTGTTAAAGTAGCAAGCCATATCCAGATGATTATAAAGATTATTATTTGGGTTTCATATAGACATTACAATCTTTGATGTCCCGACACCTAAGACGAAATGCTCACATGGCACTCTTTGGTAAAATCACATTCTGTGTGTCCAAATTGAGAAAAAAGACTAAAATATAATGACTTTTGTTATAGTTATCCAAAATATAATGACTTTTGCGCAATTTCATATTATCATAAAAATAAAATTCCAAAATATATGGATATTATCATAGATCTAGAATGATAGTATACAAATTAGTAAAGATGGGAATAGAAGAAGTGTTGTGTGTGAGTCGGGAAGGAGGAGAAGGTCCATTTTTGTTTAGTGTTAGCAAAGAGACGCTGAGAAGTATAAAGGTTTTCATAAAGAGTTAGAGAAGATAAAGTTAACATATATGGTTATAATCCCTGCATTGATCGTTGAATATGTTACAAGAGACTAAGAAAGCATGTAAAAGGAGATTCATGCTTATTTTTATGTTTCACCAACACAAAATGAAATGGATCCTTTGATGATTCTGTTGGTGACAACTTAAAGAACTATAGTATGACCTATGCATTGGTGACACTAAGATTTATGTAAAAGTTACTCGTGTCGCCACCAACCACATGCAATTAACATAAAAGGAATAAAGAAACTACTTATCTTTTAAAATGATTTCAACGAAACACTTGACCAGTTATCTTTTAAAAGGAACACATGCTAACAGGAAAACGAACATTTAATATTTGTAATTTAAGCTCAAAACTTACCATCAGCTTAGGTTAATACAAGAAACAAAACCATGTGTGTTGATTGCCGAAATAGCTAGAGATGTCATCGTCAAAGATAATACGATAAAAAAAGCCTATTCAATGTGACTACTATCGACACCGACGCCCACATTATTGCTTCGACGTCTATGTCACTATGCATAGAGGGATGTGTCGCAGTGATGACGAAGATGATCGTTACACTTGAAATATTAATTTAAATGCTTGTAATACTATGCATGATTAAATATGTGCATCAGATTGGGAAGTTTGCAAACTTGATATATATATATATATATATATATATATATATATATATATATATATATATATATATATATATATATATATATATATATATATATATATATATATATATATATATATTCATCCTAGAGATAAAAAAAACAGAAAGTTAACATACATGGTTCTGATGGACAAAAGTATAACCCCATGCAAAAAAATCTATATGTAGTCTTTTTTTCTCCTTCCCGAGTTCCCGTTTCACGACCTTGCCGCCTAATGTACGCTTTTTACCTTTAAATTGATCATAATTTTTATACAAGATATCTAGTTTACATAAAAAAAATAAAATTAATTCGAGAATTATACTTCCGTTAGGTTTGCAGGTTATGTGTAATTTAAGTGTTGGTAAATCGGAAGGACCAAGTCCATAAAATCATATGAACATTCTAGACCTATGATAATATCCATTTGTTGTGATTTTCATTATTTATGATAGTATGAAATTGAACAAAAGTAATTATACTTTGGATAGCTATCACAAAAACCATTAATTTTATTATATTTTTCAATTTTGACACCTACAACATGATGCCAAAGAGTGTCGTATCAACATGTCATATCAAATGCCACATCATCAACCGAAAACCAAATAACTATGTAAGTGGAACATTGAAACAAATTGGAAAAAATAATGTTAGAATTGAGACAAAAAATAACAAAATGTCAAAATCAATTTTTCATATAACTTAATGACTTTTATAAAATTTTCCCTAAAAATTTCTACATAATAGATTATTTTGTAAATGATAATGACCAATTATGAAATAATTACTATTATTATTTTTATGAATGGTGCATTGTTGTTTTTAGACATATTTTTAGATTTTTCATTAAGTATATTTCAACGTAGCAATTTTTGCACTAGTTTTTTGATTAAGGAAATGAATTTGAAGGATCAACATGACAAAAAAAAAATTAATAAAACCAGCGTGAACAATAACGCCTTTCTAATTGTTTATAGCTATAATGTGCCATATATTAAAGTAAAATCTCCAGAAAAGTCCTAAAATTTTACCGGTAATTCATGCTTTTTCGTAAACAAAATTTAGTTTGGGACTTTTTCGTAAATTAGGATAAAATTTTAGGACTTTTCTGGAGATTTCCCTTTATTAAAAGATATATATGTTTGCTAACTATTTTTCCAATGTGTTGGTTGATAATACTCGAATAAGTTTTGATTCCTTACATATACTGATTAATTTAAGATCTAGAAAATACATACGCTTTGGCTCGGGGTATTCCTTTCTTTCCATTCATGTCCATATTTTCCTGATCGAACATCACATATTTTTTATTAACTGTTTAAGTGAAATTTTTATGTTTATCTAGGATGGTTTTATGGTCTCTTAATTATAGTAGAAAATCTAAGTTTGTTGGTCTTAGGTTTTCTGGATCTTTCATTACTTTGGTTCTTTTTAGTAACTATCTTGATATCCATTGTTGTTTAGGAAGAATATAATGGTATAAAGTATAAACCATGATACAATTCATGGAAGCACAAAGTATTGATTTTTTTTTGTTGGAGATAATTTTGATATATTCAAGCCAATTTGCACACTAAGTCAACATGGAACCAACCATAGCAAAGGAAATATGTTCTCACGGCTTAGGATTGATGTCTATGGTATTGGTAATTATTATTATTAATGTCACTTCTAATGGCGGAGTATTCATTTTTCAGATAGCGGTTCATTGGTTTTGAATGTTAATGTAGAAGTAGAGAGGTTGTGTGAACCTGATGAAATTTGATAGTTTATGACTTAACGGGAGTGAAAAAAAACTAAGTTTCAATAGTTAAGATAGAAAAATGACATATTTAGAGGTTTATGTGATAATACGATTATACTTCAGATTGTGTTTCTTTTCAGACCATTATAGTTTGAAAAATGAAACTAACTATACCCATTAAAAATTATGTATATTGATGTTGTATGGAAAATGAAAGTATGATCCTATGATAAAGAAAAAATCATGTTGCTTATCCTGGCATTTTACCTAGTATAAATAGTAATAAGACTTGAAGGTCAAAGAAGTTAGGTGCTAGAAGTTTAGAACATGTAAATTTTGTTTGTTGATGAAGAGTAAAATGCAAGAATAGCACACAATTTCATTTTTTAGTTTACTATATAGCATCTTACTTTACTTCTTATTACAACATTGAAAGTATTATTAAGCCATTAGACATTGAAAATATAATCGATTATAGCATTGTAATTTTAGTTTTTTTTTCCTTATTAGAAAATTATATTTTACTAAACAATTAAATAATACATAACTGTTTAAGTTAGAGTCCAAATTTTATAACCTTTGACCACATATTTCATTTTATACTTAGTGGTGAGTCTAAAACGTAAAATCGCATGGTTCACTATTTAAATTAAACCGGTTATTAAATAAAACAAATCAAAAAATATTAGTCGCCGATTTAGATCAGGCCGAGTCGTATAAACAAAAAAATATATATTTAAAGTTCCGAAAATTGTACCCATCTACATCTTATATATTGATATATTTTCATAATTGTATCATTAGTAATATTTTTTTGAAACATTTTTTTTCAATATATAACACTAAACTATCACTTAAAAGTTGATCACCCATTTTTCTTATACTCCACCATCATAACAAGGTTTAAACATTTTTACAATTGCAATCTTCAATTGTGGTGTAGCGCACTAGATAGGGATCAACGATTGTGATTTGTAAAGCAGTAACCGAGGCTTGAAGGAAACAACGCTTGGGACTGAATACTGATTCACGATTATCGTTTTTTTTTTCCTTTTTTTTTTAATTTAACTTGTATTGACTTATTCTTATTAGATTATATCTTAAAACATTTTGGGGTTTTAAAATATAGAACATGGGCCATATTTTTATTTTGCCAAAAATATTAGGATAATTCATTACAAATGTTTAAGATAGATCACAAATTTAGTTCTATATATCTTATTATGAAGAAAAAAATGTGTGTCAAGTGACCCACCCAAGTTATAATATATAGCCTCGTCAATGCTTAGGGTCCTAAGGATGAATATGAGTATATGATGACAAAGAATACATCAATTAATGTTTTGAACCTTCATACTCGAATTGTTGCTGTAAACAAACTATAAATAAGTGGTTTTAGTCAAAAAGATACAAACTTAAAGCATCTGCAACTCACACCTATTTTCTATTTTTTCCTTTATTCTTCTCCAACCCTCCCCATTTTTGGGATATGAATAGTATTACACCAAATATGGTGTTATACTATTCATTTCTCCCAAAATGGGGATGAACTTTGCGTTGTCGGTTTTAGTCCTTTTGTTTATATATTTATACATTTTCTAGTTTATTTTTACCTACTAATTATAATTTAAATGTAATATTTAATACTTATAATATTTTGTTATATATTAAATCATATTAATGAGTTATAAATATAAAGTTTGTTTTTTGTTCATCAAATTCATATAAAAAGTTAAATACATATTGAAATTTTAAAAAAACGATAACATATTTTACAAAAGCTTATAAGTGTGTTATAAATATAACCTTATTTATTTAATATTATTATAATGAAAAAAAAATATGGATTATATATTTGTTAAAACCAAATTAGTAGAAGGGTGTGTTTGACAATCTATATAAGTTGGAAGAATGAAATATACTTTTTGGAGTAAAAAAATGAGATAAAAAATGGAGTATGGTTGTAGATGAACCACTATTTACCTCATTTTTATTCCATTTTTAGGGGAAAATGAAAGTGGTTGGAGATGGTCTTAGTTGCCCATGTATCGGCTAAAAATAGTGAATCGACAATTATTGCACAAAATAAGACTGGTGGGTATGGGCACCATGTTATCACACCTCAAAGTTGCCACCTCACTAGCCATGTCAAAATGGTGTTATAACACAAATTGGAGGAAATGGACAACATGTTATAACATGTTATAGCATGAAGTGGGGGTGGTGTTCCCATGTTATAACATGGTATTAAGAGGAGCGAGAGAGATAGAGAGAAAAATATGTGCAACCAATGAGAGGAAAGAAAGACTCTCGTTACAATATGTTATTACGATAACATCTCTTAACATAACACCAAATAACATGAGAGGGGACGGTGTTCCTCATGTTATAACGCCGTTATTTGATGCCACATAGGCATAACGCCTCTCCCCCGTTGCCTACTCTGTGCACTCTTAAGCCATGCCAGTAGTACTTCAAGATCGACTTAATCCATATGTTTGAAAGAAAACCACATAAAAATTATATTCCAGGTTTTGCATCTTTCTAATTGATCATTGATTTCCCTCATCTTCTAGGGTTTTGTTGCATGCCGACTTCATTGCTAAAATGTTTGTTCCACAATGGATGTATGTTGGAACATGCAAAATTAATGTTAATTTGAATAGAAGATATATTGTTTGATATGTTCTTTACTTGTTTGTTTCGATTAAAAATTAGTCACTCATCATATTGTGAAATCATTCTATCTTATATTTTACAAACCGAAGCCCGAAGGGAATAAAATTTAAAATAGTATTTACTAAATTGTTATGTAGCATGCAAAAATAAGATCTAGTAGTTTGACATGTTTAATATCTATCTTATATTTTTGTCTTTCTTTATAAATTTATGGGCCAAAATCCAAAATAACATATCAAATTTATAAATCGTAATTTTGGTTTTTGTGTAACCCGTCAGTGTCCATCCTTTTTTTTTCCTGCCACTCTGTATGTATCCATCGAGAACTTACCAAGGATGTCAATATAAAACTAAAAATATAATTACTAAAAGAATTTCAGAAACCAATGGTGTCCATGGACACACCCTGGACCGCTATATGGAATCCCCTTTGGATTAGAAGCTTCAGTGACCGAAAGAGTAAAGACACACCAACGTCATGAGAAAGATGCAAATAAATAAATGAATAAATAACAAACTACTGAAATCGTCCTTATGGTTTATCAAAATTGCACGTTTGGTCCCTAATGTTTTTTTGTATTCGGATCGTTCCTAAAGTTTGTTTTTGTTGCGTTTTTCATCCATGACCAATATGAAATGACTTTTTGCCCATTATATTTTCTTTTTCATTTTTTGTTTGTTATTTATAAATTAGAATAATAAATTAAATAATTTTTAAATATATGGGACCCAATCTCACTCTCACTCCCACCACCACTAGTGCCACCTGCAATCCACCGGTAGTCACCGACACCCATCACCCTCACCCACCATTGCCATCAACAACCACCACCACCATTGTGGTTAAACATCACACACACACACATATACACACCTACTACGTTCACTTTCCCCATCGACATAACCTCCTCCTTCATTGACCACCACTACCGCCAACACCCATCACACCACTAACATCAACCAACCTCAACACCACTAACAATCCCAAAATATCCAGAAAATGCACATTAACAATCCTAATAAATCCATAAAAAATGCATAAAAAAAATAACAAAAATCTTTAAATATCTGAAATATACAGTAAGAACAATCCCAAAATTTCTCAAAACAATCCTAGAAAGATTTTCGTTGCTGTAAATCCCGAAAAAAAAGCCATAGTAATCAGTTTTTGATTCTCGTTTCTGTAAATCCGACAAGGAAAAATGCCGGTCTATAAATATGTAAATCATCATGAAACACAAATCATAAAATCAAACGTGAAATCAACTTTAATCAGACATCAAATACATAAATCTTTTGCCTATGGGTGGAGTGTGTTTAATCTTGGTGGTGATTTAGGGATTTGATTCTTCATATAGCGAACATTAACTTTTCAAATAATGGGATTGTCGGGCATTGATAGTGGCGATTTACTGCTTGGACGAAGGAAACGAGAAGAAGGAAAAGGTGATTCTGGTGGTGGTGATTTAAGGCTTGGACATTGACTGGCGATTTGGCAGCTCTCTCGGCCGAGAGTGACGATGCAGACAATGTTGAGGAGAACATAGGGGTGACCGGTGGGTGCCAAAGCTTTTCACATCGCAGGTGATCGAACACCACTAACTCCACCACCTCATATCTGCTCCGATGAGGTCACCAACTGCGAAGACAACTCTGACATCAGAGAATAAAGAAAATCGTGGTTTGCAGCAAGGAAATGGGTTATCCATGGTGGTTTCCGACGAGGAAGAGGGAGGCGGGTGTTTGATGAGGGGTTGATGAAGAAAACAAATAAAATAATCAATAAGGGCATTTTGGTATTTTAAGTCGATTAGTAATTTCTTCATAAATAAATAAATAACCTTAATGCCCAAACATTGTTTTTTATAGGATTATATAGTAAAAAGAAAACCAAATGATCAATGGCCTGGAGGTAAGGAGTAACTCACTCATATGAGTGGTCATGGGTTTAAGTCTCGGGGTGGAGATATAGGTGGTCATTTAGGATTAAGTTAGTTAGTTTGTCGTTTCAAAAATACATATATATAGTTAAAAAAAACCGATTGTAAGCCTATAAATCACAGAGAAATTAAATATTCTTCTACTTTTTATTCCTAAAAATCCTCATACTTAATTAAATAGTGACATGTGTAACATTTAATGCTTATTTAATGATATTTTAGTACACTTAAATGACACATGTCATTATTTAATTAGTTAGGAGGATTTGTAGGAACAAAAAATGTCATCATCATTTAATTAGTTAGGAGGATTTATAGGAAAAAAATAGAAAGATATTTAATTTCTCTAAACGATATTGAAAAACTTTCCGTCTATTTAACTTTTGTTCTAACTAAACCTTATTTTCTTTGTCATTTGATCAATCCAATAAAAGTAACGACTCTACGAATATATGTTGTGGTGGTACACTTCTAGTATTTCTCTTTTAGATCTTTAGAGCATTATGTTTTCTATTTTAAGTACTATGGGCTTCGGCCCAAAAGCATTAAGAGCGTATTATTGCTGGTTTATTCATTAACTTTTATTTAGCATAATTTAATAACATAATTTAATTTGAGCGTATATAGGGTCCGATTCCGGTGATAACTCTCTTTTCGGTAAGGTCGCGCGAGCCCACCTTAAAAAAATAGAAAAAAAATCTAAAAAAATGCAAATCATAAAATTGAGCATAATATTATATCCGTGAGAAAAAAAATTGGAAATTTTTTTTTGCATCATTAAAATTGAATCATGAATCATAAAAATGATCCATGCTTCAATTTTAATGATCCAAAAAAAAAATTTATAAGTTTTTTCTCTCCGATATAGTTCTATGCTCGATTTTATTATTTGTATTTTTTTTTTATTTTTTTTCAATTTGTTTAAGGTGTCCTCACGAGTCCTCACTTTAAAAACAGTTATCACCCGATCTTAACTCTCTCTCTCTGTCTCTCTCTCTCTCTCTGTATATATATATATATATATATATATATATATATATATATATATATATATATATATATATATATATATATATATATATATATATATATATATATATCAGTGTTGTAAATATCGGCCTAGGTGGCATCGATATTCTCTCTTTGCACTCAAACCATGAACGAACGAAAGAAGTGAAACGGTGACATCGATCTTCTTCTTCTGGTCACCGGTTTTCTTTCTTTGATCTTCGCTTTTCAATGGTGGTTTTGACTGGTGGTTCTTTGATGTTGGTTGTAGTGGGTTGTACTTGACGATATAATAGGGGATATGGAAGGCGGCACGACGATAATGGTTGCCGGCTGTTGATACGGGGCTGAAGTGGGAGGTGTTAGAGGTGAGAAGAATTCTCTGCAATAGTAGTTTCTCTCATGGATGCTCACGGTGTTTTAGAGGCTCGAAGTTGTTTGTAATTCGACTTTTGTTAGAGCAGATAAGAAGCTGCTGGCGGATGGTATCAGGTGGTGATGGTGAACTGGTGGCGGTGGACGTTGTAGATTGATCGATTGCTACTTTTAGGTCACATGTGTGTGTGTCTTTTGCGTGTCACAACAGATCACCAGCACCCAATTGATGAACATACGTGTTCAAAGTAATTGAATTTATCAATCTTTATCATTTACCCGTTATCTTTTATTGTACCAGGATGGTTTTTTCCTATTCAATTTGAAGACCTTTTTGTTATAGTTGAGGAAAGATCGATAACATCCACTTGGAAAAAAATGTGGCAAGTTTACTAAAAGCATGTCGTGAGGCTTATGGGGGTAAAAAAATCTTAATTTTTTTGCTGCAACCATCGTGTTGATGGACAACATCTTGGACCATTTCCAATGCATAATCTATATAATCCTTGTACCGATACAGGTGCATACCATCTGTTTGATATTATGTCTTAGTGAAATTTGATTTACATTTGTTGGAGGCTGTAACGTTCAAGATTGTGTTTTCTATATTTGATATGTGGAAAATGGCATTTCTTTGTTTGAAAGCATTAGCAATAGCATTTAACCAGATACTTTCATCATGAGTGCAGTTGTGCATTTCTACACGTCAGCAGACTTGAGTTGCATCAATAGTTTGGGCATCTCTTTTCTCAACACTCTTCAAATTGGATCCAAGATAAACCATGCACATTGATTGATTCATTGATTTTCGAAATATGTTTGTTTTGAATTTGTAATTGTAAAATATAAATTGTAATGCGGTTTCTTATTGAATACTATACCTACCTTTTGCAGTTAGAAATATAAGTGTAAGATTTAGGTGCTGTTTGTTTTTTTAGAAAAACCTCTTCAAACCATTTTCTGCTGCGCGGTGCAGCACACGCGCAACACTTTCCCTCTTGCAGCAGTTTGTTTTTTGGAAGACTTCACTGCAAAACCTCTGCGCGTGTGCTGCGTGGCGCAGCACTTGACTTGCCTCTTCAAACCTCTTCAGCTTTCAATTTTTTGAAGTTTTTTTTAGAATTTTGGTATAACTTATTTTTTTTAACATTTAAAAAAAAGCTTTTATTTACGGATTTGATACAATTTCTTATTATAGTTTCCACAAATTTTTTTAACTTAATTTTAAAAAAAAAAAAAAAAAAAACTTTGATTTTTTTAATTTTTTTACCATTTCCGTTAATAATATTTTCAGTTTCAGTTTCAGTTTCATCTTTTTTTAACGTGTGTAATTTTTTACGAACTTTGTACACATCGTTTGCAATACTTTCTTAATTTTTTTTATTATTTTCTTTTTTATGTTTTTTAAAATTAGTTTTTTTTCTAGAATAAAGCTGTTAACTTCTTTTATATTTTTGTAAGTTTTTTTTTAAAAAGAGTTTTATATTTTTGTTTTTTTACATGTTATTTTTAGTACCCTTTCAATGTTTTAAGACTAGAATTATTAAAATTTCGGTGTTGAGAACTATTTTAAGTTTATAAAATTAGTTTATTTAAATTTCAGTTTACTGCAACAGTCTGCAGATGTTAAAAAACAAACATGCTTCTTATTATGGGCTGCAGCCGTTTGTTTCACATTTTCTGCTGCAGAGGATTGCAGAGGTGGTCCGCAGACTTCATTAATTTTCGCTTCGAAAAAACAAACAGCACCTTAGTTAACATGTTTGCACAAGTATTTAGATTTGATGTATTAAGGATCGAAGGGGTTTTCTTAATCATATTTTCATGTTATAATGTTAAATTTATTAATTTTTGATAATTTTTTCGATTTATAATGTTATGTTTTTAGGATTAATGTCATATTTATTAATTTTTGAATAATTTTGTTAATAATTAATGGTCCCCGATTAATCCTCCGATTAATCCCCGCCTAGCCGATTAATCCCTTTACCCAGTCCACCGTCGAGCGTTTTTTTGCAACCTTGATATATATATATATATATATATATATATATATATATATATATATATATATATATATATATATATATATATATATATATATATATATATATATATCAAGGTTGCAAAAAAACGCTTGACGTATGCTCGACGGTGGACTGGGTAAAAGGATTAATCGGCTAGGCGGGGATTAATCGGATGATTTTTTGAAAACTAAAAAATCAAAGAACTAGCAACATAAATTAACATAACTTAGATTTTAGAAAATCAAATAATGAGCAACATATATATATATATATATATATATATATATATATATATATATATATATATATATATATACACTAGGTTAAAACCCGTGTGCTACACGGGTGATAAATTAACATAACTTAGATTTTAGAAATAAAAATTAAAGAACTAGCAACATAATATCATTTGTCTAATGTTGAATCCATGATTTTATAAAAACTAAAAAATCAAATAGAAATGTAGTGCATTGTTATTTCTGACTATATAAAAAACCTCATCATACCTATGTATTAGCCATGCTTTACTAAAAGTACTAACACATATCAATATAACTACAAAGAGCTCTTTATTAATAAAAAAGACAAGAAACTCCTATAAACACCTACCGGACAAGCAAAAAAAACATATGGTAAATCAGTGTAAAAGCAAACTCTCATGTGCAAAATAACAATTATGACATCTATTTCCATCTTAGGGCAAGAACCTATAAAATTAAATTCTAAATTTAATTGATAAAATCGTATGCAATGTCTTAAATGTGGAGAAAAAGAGAACCAAGAATCTATTGACATAAACTCACCTTGGTATAATTAATTAAAATTAGCAAAAAAAAACATATGATTCAACCATATTAGGTTGATTAAAATACATACTAAATACTAATGAGACATGAACACAGTCACATACATACACACTATTCTTCTTGCAGATGATAGTTATAAGCTTCAGTATTTGAATGTTCTTTGTGTTTACTGGTGAGAACTTGTGTTTATAGACAATTTTGAATATAGTGAATAAGCACAAAGAATGAAACTCATCAGTAACAAATAAAAACTCAAGGCCTAAGCTATGTAGCTGCATTTTGTAAAAATAAATTAATCTCAATAGAACATTTTCATCACAAAAAAGCTAAAAAAATCCACTGCTACAATGTAAGAGAAATTTTTAAGAAATGGTCTATGTGCAACATTTTTGTCACAAACAAAAGAATTTTAAAAAAATAATTTTTTTACAAAAACAAAAAAGATTAACAACCAAGTGATGCCATTTATAGCATTGTACTTAGAAAGTACATTGTTATAATTGGGAGTAATCAAGGAACCTGATGCATTTTAATGTCGAAAAAATAGTTTATTCTATAAAACAATCCAGGAAACTGACACATGTAATGGTTAATAGGAAGTTGGTAGGTTAAGTTAAATTAACCTTGGAAGCCAACATTTTATCTTCCCTTTTTAATTAAATGAGCATATACATATGATTAACAAAAAGCACAACCATATCATAAAACTTTATTGTAGTGAAGCAAATAATGCCCACATATAAGATGACATTGTAATATTTCATCACAAACAAAATAATTATAAAAAATAAGATTTTGAGAGGAATAAAAGAAAGATTAAAAACTAAATGATGTCAATTATAGCATTATACTTAGAAAGTATATTGTTATAACATGCACATACCTTCCAATAAAAAATAACATTCACATCAAATTGACAGGAAAATGGGCAAAAATTCATGAAAAATATTTAATAATTTTTTTTTTGAAAGTACAATGCAATTAAATTGTCATTTCAAGAAAAAAAACTGAAAAAAGCTGGCATCACACCTGGCCTGCTAACAATAGACATCAAAAGACCACAACTTCAGGATACAAGCCAAGATCACATATTCCCGTTCCACTCAAATGATTCCAATTACCTTTTTACCCTTGGGCAATCTAATAGTAGTCTACAAGGTCAAAAGAAGGTGTTTCTTGATTACAAAAAGAAAACAAAAAAGAAATCTTTAGCTTTACCTCATCAAATATGTTTCAAATCATGTTGAATAGCAACCTCTCTTTGTATTATTATTCCCAGATGAATCAACGAGGTGGTTCCTTGACCAGGTAAAGGAGTAGGACCTGATGCTTCTTGAGTTGCTAATGCTTTCTTGCTAACGATATGATATATATATATATATATATATATATATATATATATATATATCTGTCAAAACAGTTTGAAATGCTTTCTCAACATTATGTGCTTCATGTGTTGATGTTTCAAGAAATGAAAGCCCTTCTTTTTCAGTGAGAGATTGGCCATCTTGTTCAGCCACTGCTCGGAGATGATGCAGATCAGGCTTGTTTTCGGCCATCATTATCACAATGTTGGAGTCTGCGTGGTCTCTTAACTCACGTAACCATCTTTGACTGTTATCAAAGGTTTGGCTCTTGGTTATGTCATACACCAGAAGAGCTCCAACTGCACCTCTGTAGTTTGCACCCGTTATCGCTCTGTACCTTTCTTTCCCTGCTATGTTCCAAATTTGTGCCTTTATTGTCTTTCCATCAACCTGTTTTCATGTCATTTAGTCAAATCTTAGTGAAAAATGAACTCATAACACCCCTACGCATTCTATCAAACACTTGGTGTGCCAAATTGGATTGGACACTTTACATACTTGACATGGATTATCAGATAGGAGTAATTCCTAATTAGTCGATATATTAGCAGAAACTGTTCATCGGATCGTAGGTTTTTTATGTTCAAAAGAGAAATCAACAGGAAAAAGAAGGAAATTCAGACCTAAAGAGTTCTAGTAGAAAACTCAACTCCAATCCAATTTAGCAAAGTAACCTGAAGAAGATGAAGTCTTCGGGCCTATAAGAAGAAGAATCCATTAATTAACCTGAAGTATGAAGCAATGATTATCTTAAAGTTGATACAAACAAAAACTAAAACCAGTAAAATGAGAAAAATGTGTCGAGGGTGAAAGCGAAGAGCATAATTGTGTAAAGGGGAATTCCTGATTTCAGAAAATTGAAAGCGAAGAGTGTAATTGATGGTACCAGAAGATGTATGTGGCAAGAAAAAAGATGGATGTGGATAATTTCCGAGATTTAGGGATATCTACCATTTTAGTATTTCAAAAGTTGAATCCAAAATCTAATTTAGGAAGTAACAGTAGATATGCGAGAGTAGGGGAGAAGAACGCAGAAAGGTTATTTTCGGAACTTCACATAGAAACTTTCAGCGGAAAATTCGATTGGGAGGGGCTAATAGAATGTCATCTGGCAAAATTGCTCTTATTTATTAGATTAGGGGATATATATATATATATATATATATATATGATAGGTTTTATACAAACAATCCTATGTGTGCATGCAACCCTAATTGGATCTATGTTTTCACTATAAGACATACAACTATATGAACACAAAATAAACCCTAGCATGCTTCTATAATTTTCGAAAATCATATAGAAGTGTAGAAGACATACCTTTGTTGTTATATTGCAATAACAACTAGTTTCCTTGATCTCTTGAACTCTTGAAAGCAAGCACCACAATTGTAGTGCCTCTAATGGCTCACAAACACCTTGAAGCAAGAAGGCAATTAAGAGAGAGAGGGGAAGGATGCTAATTTCGGCCCTAGGGTTTCCCTTGGAATCAAGTGGCCTAAAAATGAAGCATAGGGCATCTATTTATACTGTAGGGTGCTAGGGTTTCAGTCTAAACCCTAATGGATAGCTTAGCCACCAAGCAGCCCAAGGAACCTTCTGGAATGAGGCCCTTGGACGAAAATATGATGATCCCTCATCATAATTTCGTTCCCCCTTAGTCCATTAGGTTTCCCAGCCCAAAACTCAACTATCACACATTTGACAGTTTATACCCCTTTATTTAATTAATCTCTTTTAGTCACCAAATTAATTCCTAATTAATTTATGACTAATACTAATTAAATAAATATGATTTCTCCTTTAATATATTATTCTTATAATATATTAATAAACCATAATATCTTCTCTCTCATATCAAATTACCTTGTCAAGTTGCTTTGGTGAAGGCAACCCAAAAGGACCATGCACACTCGGGTCAAGTACATACCAAATATAGTTACGGACTTAGACACTAATCCAACAGTCTCCCACTTGGATAAGTCTAGTAACCACATCTCACATATGACTTCCGTATCCGATTAGCAATCGTAGCTTTCAATAGCCGCTGTCAACTCTGACCAATAATCTGTCCTTCAGATAAGGGATCGTATAATCCTCTGTTCTAGATATCATGCTAACAATACTTATTGTTTAGCATTTTATTTCTTGATCTCTGATTTGTTCGACATAGAACTCAGTTGAACACATCAACTTCATCCTGACCGGGCCCGACACATAAGTCAAACCAAATCATCAAGTGGCCAAGATATCGCTTTTATTCTCATAGAATAAAAGGAACAGAAAAACGTCGACTAATATGCCTTTATCATTTACTAGTTAAACCACACACAATAATGCGTTTTATAACATCAAGTTACTGATGCGTTTTCGCATTATCAATGTATAATCAACTAGCAAACAATAACCATATCTCTAGGTTTAAAGATTATATGATATTATCATCTTGCGATCACTTGTGATAACATTCATGAAGTGATACCAGCAAGTGTGGGTCTATTCCAATGCTCAATACAAATTTCATAAGCACTCATAAACTTTGCAGCAAACCTTTGCTATGTCTAAAACTTTTCAGACAATCTACAAACAAATTTATGACAATCTTCCTTCATATCTACTTCCAACATATGAACGATTGTGGACTGTTCGAATAATCTTATTATTCAGGAAGTCAAAACATGCAAAATTGAAACAATAGATAAATAATCAACACAAGATAGAAGCTTTCTTATAAATAACACACCTTTATTTAATCATCAAATGTTGAATACATGATCATCCATTACAAGTTTCCTACCTATCTAATCTAAACTAATATCGTCCTTCAGCCCTACGCTCCTAGCGTGCTGCAAATGTTTAACCCTACTCAGTCCCTTCGTGAGGGGATCTGCTGGGTTATCTTCTGACGATACCCTCTTCACAACGAGGAGTCCCTCTTCTACCCGATGTCTAATAAAATGGTATTTCCTGTCGATATGTCGAGATCTGCCATGATCCCTTGGTTCCTTGGTTAAGGCAACCGCTCCTTCATTATCACAGAAAATTTCCATGGGCTCCTTTATGGATGGCACAACTCCAAGGTCTCCAATGAAGTTCTTCAACCATATAGCCTCCTTTGACGCCTCGCTTTCCGCAATGTACTCTGATTCGCATGTTGAATCAGCTACGGTTTCTTGCTTGGAACTTTTCCAAGTCACTGCTCCTCCATTCAGGGTAAAGACCCAGCCCGACTGCGATCGGTAATTATCCCGATCTGTCTGGAAACTAGCGTCACTGTACCCTCGCACCCTTAAGTCATCACTCCCACCCAGGACTAGAAACCATTCCTTAGTCCTTCGTAGGTACTTAAGAATATTCTTGACAGCAATCCAATGTGCCCTACCAGGATTCCCTTGATATCTGCTGACCATACTCAAAGCGAAAGCCACATCAGGGCGAGTACAGGTCATAGCGTACATAATTGAGCCAACTGCGGAAGCGTAAGGTACTCGGCTCATATCAGCTATTTCTGCCTCTGTACTCGGGCTCTGAGTCTTACTCAGCTTGGTATTGCATTGGATTGGTAACTCCCCTTTCTTGGAATTTTCCATACTAAAACGTTTTAGTACCCTTTCCAAGTATGTATCCTGACTGAGTCCTATCAGTCTCTTACTTCTGTCTCTCACTATCCTTATTCCCAGAATATATGCAGCCTCTCCGAGGTCCTTCATAGCGAAACACTTCCCAAGCCAGGACTTGACCTCCTGCAATGTTGGGATGTCGTTTCCTATGAGTAGTATGTCATCGACATACAATACGAGGAAGCTCACTATACTCCCACTGGCCTTGACATATACACATGACTCATCTTCATTTCGCAGAAAACCAAACTCTTTGACCTTCTCGTCAAAACAAAGATTCCATCTGCGAGACGCTTGCTTTAATCCATAAATGGATTTCTCAAGCTTGCACACTCTATTTGGATGCTTTGCATCGACAAAACCCTCTGGCTGATTCATGTAAACATCCTCAGCCAACTTCCCATTTAGGAAAGCGGTTTTTACGTCCATCTGCCAAATTTCATAATCATGAAACGCAGCTATCGCAAGCATTACCCTAATAGACTTTATTTTCGCAACTGGTGAGAAGGTCTCATCATAGTCAACTCCAGGAGTTTGAGTAAAGCCCTTCGCGACCAATCACGCTTTATAAGTGTGCACTTTCCCATCCATGTTTGTATTCTTCTTGAAGATCCACTTGCACCCGACCGTCTTACGACCTGGCACATTGTCAACCAAATTCCAAACTTGGTTGTCATACATGGACTGAATCTCGCTATCCATTGCCTCTTTCCATTTAACAGACTCTGGGCCTGCCATGGCTTCCTTGTAGCTGTTAGGTTTGTCCAAATTTACTAGTGTACTATCACTAATAAACGTATCCCTGTCAGTAGTAATATGGAAACCATAAAACTGGGGTGGAACAACAACTCTACTTGAACGTCTAAGAGGTAAGGACTGGTCAATAGGTTCAACAGGAGTTTCCTCCTCAGGTTGCATGCCAGTGTCAGAGGTTCCTTCTTCTCCTGACTCTTGAAGCTCTTCAAGGTCAATCTGACTCCCACTGTCTTCTTGGCTTATGAGTTCTCTTTCTCTGAAAACCCCTCTCCTAGCAACAAAGACAACATTGTCATTTGGTCTATAGAAGAGATAACCAAAAGACTTCTGTGGATAGCCGATGAAATAACACTTCTCACTACGAGGTTCTAGCTTGTCGTGAGTCTCTCGTCTTACGAAAGCTTCACAACCCCAAACCTTGATATGTGCTAACGAGGGAGCTTTCCCTGTCCACATCTCGTGAGGTGTTTTGGTAACCTTCTTGGTGGGAACTAAGTTAAGGATATGGGCGGCAGTCTCCAAGGCATACCCCCAGAATGAGATTGGTAACGAAGCACGACTCATCATAGAGCGAACCATGTCCAACAAGGTTCGATTACGTCTCTCAGCCACACCATTCAATTGTGGCGTTCTAGGAGGCGTCAATTGTGAAACTATTCCACACTCTTTCAGATAGTCGTGAAACTCAAGACTTAGGTACTCTCCCCCTCGATCAGATCGAAGCATCTTGATTTTCCTGCCCAACTGATTCTCTACTTCATTCTTGAACTCTTTGAACTTTTCAAAGGTTTCTGACTTCTGCTTGATTAAGTAGATATATCCATATCTGCTATAATCATCTGTAAAAGTCACGTAGAAGCGACAAGCGTCCCTTGTGGTGGATCTAAAGGGTCCACATACATCTGTATGTATGAGATCCAATACAACCTCACCCCTTTCACATGTGCCAGTAAAGGGTGACTTGGTCATCTTCCCAAGCAAACAAGACTCACACACGTCATCGTCCCTAAGGTCGAATGACTCCAATACTCCATCCTTTTGGAGTTGGGCTATGCATTTCTTGTTAACATGGCCAAGGCGACAATGCCACAAGCATGCTTTGTCCAAACTTGTGGACGAATCAATATTCAAAACATCATTTCCTAAATTGTCAATAACTAACACAGATTCATAAATCCCATTACAAGGTAATGCATTGAAATAAAAAACACCATTCAAATAAGCATTAATAGAACCATTACTATTATCAAATGAATATCTGAAACCTTGTCTAAATAAACCATGAAAAGAAATGATGTTCCTTGCCATATCTGGCGAATAGCAACAATTATTTAAATCTAGTCCTAACCCATTACTCAACACTAAGGAATAAACTCCGATCTTGGTTACTGGTGAAGACTTCTTGTTTCCCATGATCAAGCTTATCCTTCCATGCTCCACTTCCCTACTTCTTTTTAGGCCCTGCATATCAGAACAAATGTGGTAACCACACCCTGTATCAAGAACCCATGAAGTAGCAAATGATGAGTTATTAGATTTAATTAAATACATACCTGCAAAGGTGGGCTTTATCTTCCCATCCTTAATATCTTGCAGATATTTAGGGCAGCTTCGTTTCCAGTGGCCCTTCTGGTGGCAATAGAAGCACTCTGCTTCCTTGGGGTCAGAAGAGGGCTTAATAGAACCTGCTTTGGTTCCACTAGAAGAGGAACCATCTTGGGTCTTACCCTTATGGTGGCTCTTGGAAGGAGCCTTCCTCTTCTTTCCCTTTCCTTGGCCAATTGCCAACACAGGAGCAGTTACAGTAGAGGATGATGCAATAGATTTGTCCTTGAGGTTGCTCTCAGCTGTCCTCAGGAGCCCTTGAAGCTTACTTAGGGTGACCTCTTCCTTATTCATGTGGTAGGTCATTCTGAACTGGCTGTAGCAGGAAGGCAAGGAGTGGAGGATGATGTCGATAGCCAAATCCTCATCAAACTTAACATTAAGTTTGAGAAGACGATCAACATATCTTTGCATTCTTTGCAAATGAGCAGTTAGGGATTCTCCACTCCCCATCTTAGCGGTGATCATGTTGGTGATGATCTCATAGCGCTCTTGCCTCGCGCTCTGGTGGTACCTGTCCAGCAAATCTTGATGCATCTCATATGGATACATGTCCTCATAGGACTTTTGGAGTTCGAGGTTCATGGTGGCCAACATGATGCAATGAACTTTCGTTGCATCACGCTCGTGGGCCTCAAAGGCGGCCATCTCTTCAGGAGTAGCTTCTTCTGGGTTGATCCTTTCAAGCTTCTCGTCTAGGACATATTCTTTGTCCTCATAACGAGTTATCATGCGAATGTATCTCATCCACTCGTTGAAGTTCGAGCCATCAAATGTCACTTTTTGACACAGGTTCATCAACGAGAATGACCCAGAAGTGTTGTTGTTTGCGTTTGCGTTTGACATCTGAAATAGAAAGGAACAAAGTTTGATTAGAATGAATCCCTAATTAAACACCCACATGAGAAATTAGGGCTAGGGTCCAACAACATTATTTACAACTTAGAAAAGGGATGCCGTAATCTAAAAGTAAATAATTTGAAGGTAAGTGAATGACGATTCACTAATTTTCACCATGAAAAACGAAAGAGGTTAAGTTTTAAATGTATTTGAAAATTCCTAGATTTCTTTTGAGATCCATTGAACATTTCAATGGCATATTTAAATCTCGATATGCACTTCAAATTTGCGACTGGGATGCCGAGGATCGCAAACAAGTTTGTGAATAACCATGCGAATCATCATGGTGCACTCAATGTCTTCATCACCTAATCAATGTGCTGGTTAGCCACGCACGCTCCATTGATCTATGATAAGACATCGAGCCACCCTTTGTCACTAATGTCAATCCCAAATTAGTGTGCTGGTTAACCACGCACGCTCCACTAACGTTTGACAGGGGTACAAAGTGTAATTCCATGGAATAGCATCATTTTCACATTTTACCCTAAAGTAACTAAGAGTGGGAATTTGTAAAACAATGTAGTTACTTTAATATTTCCATTATACTTATAATGAGGAATTAAGTGCCCTATCCTATCCGTTCGGCTAACGACCCTCCACCAGTCAAGCAAGCGGTAGATGTGAGTGTACATCCATTAAGCGCCATTTTATAGGCAGCAACCTTATACCCACCTTATAGACTGGCTTCGTGAATGAGGCCTACTAGCGATAAGACTAGCTTATTCTTATACATATATATAATAATTAATCTTATAATATCATAATTGTATAAGGGTGTATTTTAAAACATTTTAAAATACTAGTGTCTTTGTTGCATTTAAAATTTTCGAAAATTAGACAATTTAATTTAAAATTTTAAACACCAAAAATCTTTGATTTAATAATTATCAAAATTAAACAATTAATTTAAATTATTAAATCATGAAGGATTATCATAAAATTAAACAATTAATTTATCCTAATCCTTTTTATCCCCTAGATTTCGAAATTTATGGAAAGGATAATTCAAGATCTTCAATTATCTAGTTTAAACAATTAAGTTGATAATCACAAAGATGGCATTATCCAAATCCCTAAAATTTTGGGATCTTGTCTTGGGGGGCAAGGGATTTTCGAAATCCCTAGGGTTTCATAACCCTAATTTCGAAATTTGGAGGCTAGACAAAAAAAAGGTTTAAGAACCCTACAAAAAAACGCCAACTAGGGTTTCTTAACCCTATTTTCGAAAACCACCAAGCCTTAGGGTTTACTTGCCATAAACCCTAATTTGTCAAATTCATAATATGTATCAAATCAAATTGAAAACAAAAACCAAAGGCTCTGATACCACTGATAGGTTTTATACAAACAATCCTATGTGTGCATGTAACCCTAATTGGATCTATGTTTTCACTATAAGACATACAACTATATGAACACAAAATAAACCCTAGCATGCTTCTATAATTTTCGAAAATCATATAGAAGTGTAGAAGACATACCTTTGTTGTTATATTGCAATAACAACTAGTTTCCTTGATCTCTTGAACTCTTGAAAGCAAGCACCACAATTGTAGTGCCTCTAATGGCTCACAAACACCTTGAAGAAAGAAGGCAATTAAGAGAGAGAGGGGAAGGATGCTAATTTCGGCCCTAGGGTTTCCCTTGGAATCAAGTGGCCTAAAAATGAAGCATAGGGCATCTATTTATACTGTAGGGTGCTAGGGTTTCAGTCTAAACCCTAATGGATAGCTTAGCCACCAAGCAGCCCAAGGAACCTTCTGGAATGAGGCCCTTGGACGAAAATATGATGATCCCTCATCATAATTTCGTTCCCCCTTAGTCCATTAGGTTTCCCAGCCCAAAACTCAACTATCACACATTTGACAGTTTATACCCCTTTATTTAATTAATCTCTTTTAGTCACCAAATTAATTCCTAATTAATTTATGACTAATACTAATTAAATAAATATGATTTCTCCTTTAATATATTATTCTTATAATATATTAATAAACCATAATATCTTCTCTCTCTATTCTGTATCATATTACCAAAAAAACACGGTGGCAATTTTGTAATTATAAAAAACATATTACCCGATTAATTAATTTTCCAAAACACAACAAAACCTTAATTCAATTCACGACTTTTTAAAAACAACAAAAACCCCTAATTCAATTCACTACAACGTGATCATTCAGGCAAAATTCAAACACAACATAAATCTAGTCAATATGATGACAAAAAGACGTAAAACAAGAGAATTTGGAAAAAAAAATCGAGCGAGAACTCAACTGATGAAGAAATGACTCAAGCACAAAAAAAAAAAACAACAAACTACGAACATTTCATCTGAAGAAACTCAATTCACACTCATCAAAACTACGACAGACTAAGAACAAACATCGAAGATGATGATTTCAACAGAAGAAACTCAAACTATAGTAAAACAACACTCATCAAAGAAGGTAAAACCCTAAATACAGTATAAATCGTATTAAATTCAAAAAACTTGAAAAATGAACTAATATTACATGATTATGTTGTAAAATCTTTGTATTTAGTTATAATATAAAATTTTTAAAAAGAATTGTCTGTATTAAATTGTGAATAAAAAGATTTTATTGATTTGAATATAAAAAGAGTTTTAACTTGAGAGCGTAATAATGATTTTAAACTATGAATGTTGAATTTTATAATGTGAATCTATAATAACGATTTTATAGATTTATAATTTAAAATAATGGAACTGTGAATCATGATAATAATTTAAAACTGTGATTATTGAATATATATATATATATATATATATATATATATATATATATATATATATATTTTTTAAACTATGATAGCTGATAAATGATAAATGTTGAGATTATAAAATATATAATTACATATTTAACTTTATTTATCTATCACATATAAAGAAATGACAATAGAACAAATAAATGTATTTAAAAAAGAAAAATTAAATTATAATTTCATTGAAAATTTAAACTGTGAATTACCTTTAGTGTATATAAAATATCACAGATTTAATATTAAGTTTTAAATTTATAATATAAATTAACTAACATATGATTTAATGTTAAAATGTGCAGGTGAAAACAAAAGAAAAGAAGATGAAGAAACTGAATCTAAAAAAAGAACAAAAACAGTTATGACAAAAGTGTTGATAAGGAAACTAACAACAAGACGTCTTCAAATACAAGAACCAGAACAATCAAATGATAAAAGTATCATACATTAATAAAAAAAATTAAATTTTGTTTCTTATTCTTAAAAATCTTAAAATTTCATTTTTCTTTTGATTATATTTTCAGATAAGGGAAAAAAATATTTTGGTGAAAAAATCAAAACAGAGAGCTAATATGTTCAAGGGACAACAAGACAAACATGATCACAAACACCAAACAACATAGTTCAATAAAATCAAGATACAATATATAAGTTTCTTAATTATATTTTTTTAATTAAACTATGAATTATCTATTAAGTTGTGAATTTTACACTATTCAGGTGCTGAACAAAAGAAAAACAAATCAGTTTCAAAAAAGAAAAATACAACAACAAAACAAAAAGGTATATAAATATAAACAAAATATAGTTTTTAAAAAATATATAAATATACATAACATGTTTATTGACAAGTGATTTACTTTTTAAAATGATACATGTTGAAGAAGATAAAGTTGTTGACAAGAAGAAAAAGCAGAAAATGAAGAAAAAGGAAAAGGAACAAGAACTTCAAGGTACATTTTACAACTATATAAATAATTTAGTACTTGTTTAATTTCTCATATAATAGTTACTTATAATTACATAATGAAATTTTTTATAGAGAAAAAGGAAAGAAACAGAAAGAAAAACAAACAATAAAATAAAAAAAAACTAAAAAACTAAAAAACTAAAACAAAGAATGGAGAAGATGATGAGAAGTTTCCACCATTAAGAACAAGGGTTGAAACACAAAGTTTATGGAAAGATGTAAAGATATTGAGCAATGAACAAAGAGACTGTGTAGAAAGCTTAGGTTTAAGATCAGTCTTAAAGATGACATTGGATGTAATTCCTTCAAAAATAGGCTTCTTTTCTGTGTTTAGCTACGACCATACAACAAAATCTATTGATTTAGGACATGGAAGGATACAAATAATAGAAGAAACAATAGGATAAATTTTTGGGTTAAAAAATGAAGGCATGGATCTTGAAACAGTTGATGACTGTGAACAAGAATACATCACACTGATTAAATGGAAAGAACAACATCCTCTAACGCCTAGTTCCCGGTATGAATTTATCTTTGCAATTGACATATTTCCTTGGAGAACTTGGCGAGGTGGAAGCCTCAACTTGTTGAGTAGAAGTTGTCTTGACCGTGGGGTTTCATGAGGCAACTCGACGATTTGAGGTGCCTCAATTCAGCGAGTTGGCCGCTCAGGAGGAAACCCTAATTTTAGGGTTTTGCACCCTATTTAAACACCTTAAGTCCTAGATGTTTGCCTCATTTCCAGCCTCCATAGTCCCTAACCCTAATCTCGAAACCCTAAATCCTTTTTGAGTGTTGTGAGCTCCTTGTGAGTGTGTTTTGGTGTGTTTGAAGCCTTTGGAAGAAAGAGAAGCTTGGTGCAAGGTGGTTATTCAAGTAGGAGCCTTCAAATCTTGATTCTGTGCACCATTTCAAGCATATTTAGCTATAAACTTCTATCCCTGCTTAATATTTGATTAGATCTCGTTTTGGGTTAGTTTAGATGCTTTTAGCCATGTTTAGGTGGTTGGTGGGGTTGAAGGATGTCCCAAGTGCTATTCTTCCAAATCTATGGTCGTCATGAGCGTTTTTGGCATAAAGGTGCCAACTTTATGGTCTTAAGGGCTCCATGAATTCATTAAGTCCATCTTATAGCTTCTTTTGAGATTTTGAGCTTCTTCTAAGTATACTTGAAGGTAAAGTTGGAAACTTTACGTGGTATTTCAGGTCTTAGGGCCATATCTACAGTTTGGGGTTATGCCTTTGGTGATTTAGTGCTTAATGATTAAGTCCTTACCCTTTTAAGCCTAGGGTTTGGGGTTTGAACCCATTTTGGTGGTTATTAGGGGTAAAGTTGGAAAATTTTACCTTTCTTGAGGCTATTTCAGTTAAGATCTAAGTCACGAAGCTCTTAGTTTCATCAAGGACGGCTTAATGGATTAAGATGTTGAATTTATGGTGAACTCAACGAGTTTATGGAGGAACTCGACGAGTTGGATCGATTTCTGCTAACTTTGCAGACTGATAGATAAACTCGGCGAGTTCATGGATGAACTTGGCGAGTTGAGTTAACTCGGATTGTTGACTTTGACTTTGACTTTAGTCTTTGACCAAGTTTGACCTATAAGGGGCTGTTGGGCATTTTGTCCTGAACTCAAGGAAATCTGTTATGTTTAGGGGTTGAGTTGAGTCAATATTCGGAGCCGGGATCCGTTCAGCTACCTTTCTGTATTCGAGGTGAGTTTCCTTACCGGGTTTAGCGGGTCGAAGGAACCATGGTCGGCCCATGTTTATATTATGTTGTTAGTATGCTAGTTGTATTTGTGACTCTTGCATGCGCTTGTGTTATTATGTATTCTGGGCTAAGGCCCAATACCGGGCGGGGCCTAATGGATATCTGTATGTTATGTATCTCCGTGATTATTACATATGTATGTGTTATTTTGATATATGTTATTGTATGTTGGGTGGGGCCCATTTTACTGAGCTCAGCTCGATGCCGGGCGGGGCCCGATGTCGGACGGGGTCCGAAGCCGGGCGGGGCCCACTATATGTTTATTGTATGTTTGGTATGTGGTATTTTGGGGTAACTCACTAAGATTTGTGCTTACGATTTTTAGTTTATGTTTCAGGTACTTCTTGTTCCAAGGGGAAGAGCTCGGGATGACTGCATCGCACACACCATTGGCATTCCACACATGATGTTTTACTCTGATTTTATGACAATTGATACATTGGTTTTTATTTGAAATGAATGGATGATATTGGAATTACTATTTTATCTATTATTAAAAACAAAATTTTTGGGACCATATTTTTGGATGTTACAAGTTGGTATCAGAGCCTTGGTTTGAGGGATTCGGGCACACTCTCGGGTGTGTATGAACTCAAACTAAGGACTTAGTAGAAAGTTTCAAAAGAAATTTTTTTTATTAAAGAAGTTCTAAAATAGAAAAAGGTATGGTGCGTGCAATCAGCCGAGCTAAAGTAAGTCATCCCAAAATACCCATAAATGTCTATATATGATATGAATTGTGAACTGTGAATCACATGCTAGATTAGGACTAAGGATCTAGGTGAGATGCCTTTGTATGCCTATTATATGAGCTTATAGATTTGCATGCTAGTACTGTTCAGTCATTGATAGGATGGTCTGATTAGGTTATGCTCAGTTTTGTTTACTTGATGCTCGAATGCTGCTTGCTTTGTGCTTTTAGGAGTTCTTGCTAATCTCAGCTAGTTAGTAAGCGAGTATGCTAAGTTACATAATATGAAAACTAAATAATTTCATAAAGTTAGGTTTAGCTCTATTGTGCAGCTCTTATTTCAGTCCAACCATTGTAGGGAGAGACCACTCATTCGAAGAATTATCTAGTCTTTGTAATATGTAATTATTGATGGGTTTTGAGCAAAAGAACATCCTATGTGCACATGCAAAACCCTAAAGCTTTGGATCTAGGTTTCTCTATTGTACATGCAATTCATCCAAAGCTTGCAAACCCTAATCTAGCATACTATTAAAACGAGATCTATAATAAACACAAGTTTAGATGATACATTTCAATAGTTGCAAGAATCTTCAATCTTCAAGAACTTAGTATCACAAGTGTAATACCTCTAATGGCTTACAAACAACAAATCAAGAAGATGATCTAGAAGAGAGAGAGGAGGAGCACGATTTCGGCTATAGTAACTCTAGGGTTTCAAGGTGTAGCCGAAACTGAAGCCCTGGGGTTCCTTAAATAGCTGAGCTGCTAGGGTTTCAGTCAAAACCCTGATTGGATGACTTAGGCCCTAAGCAAATTAAGAACCTTCTGGAATAAGGTCCCTTGGACGAAATTAGAGTGGGCTTCCACTCCAAATTTCATCCCCCTTATGCCCATTAGGATTCACAGCCCAAATTCAATTATCTTATAATTGACAGTTCCAGTCCCCCTTATTTAATTAGTCTCTTTTAGCCACAAAATTAATTCTTAATTATTTCTTGACTAATATTAATTAAACTATATGATTTCTCCTTGAATATATTATTCATATAATATATTAATAAACCATAATAACCTCTCTCTCTCTCTCTCCATAAATCATCCTGTCCAGTTGCTTCGGTGAAGGCAACCCAAAAGGACCATGCACAACTGGGTCAAGTACATACCAAATATAGTTACGGGCTTAGACAGTATTCCAACAGTTTCCCACTTGGATAAGTCTACTAACTATAAATGCAAGTATGACTTTAGGATCCAATTAGAAATCGTAGCTCTCAAAGACGCTTTCGAACTCTGATCTTATCAGTAACCTGTCCTTTAGATAAGGGATCGTATAATCCTCCGTTCTAGATATCATGCGGACAAATACATGGAACATAGTCATACTTATTGTCCAGCAGTTTGTTTCTCGATCTCTGATTCGTCTGACATAGAACTTAATTGAACACATCAATTCAGTCCTGACCTGGCCCGACACATAAGTCAAACCAAATCATCGAGGGGCCCAGATATCGCTTTTACCCTCTTAGGATAAAAGGAACAGATAAACTTTGACTTATATGCATTTACTATTCACTCATCAAATCGTACACAACAATGTGTTTTATAACATCAAGTTACTGATGCGTCTACAGATTATCAATGCGCTCATGAACGTTGTAGCAAACTTTTGCTATGTCTAATACACTTTAGACAATCTACAAGCCAATTCATGACAGCCTTCATTCATACCTACTTCCAAAGTATGAGCGACTGTGGACTGTTCGAATAATCTTATTATTCAGGAAGTCAAAACATGCAAAGTGAAACAATTGGTAAATGATTAACACAAGACAGTAACTTTACTCATAAATAATACACCTTTATTTAATCATCAAATGTTAATTAAAATTTATCTATTACACGTTTAAAAGCTATCTAATCTAAACTAGTATCGTCCTTCAGCCCAATGCTCCTAGCGTGCTGTAAGTGGTTAACCCTACCAAGTCCCTTCGTAATGGGATCTGTTGGGTTATCTTCTGACGATACCCTCTTCACTACGAGGAGTCCCTATTCTACTCGATGTCTAATAAAGTGATATTTCCTGTCGATATTTCTAAATCTGCCATGATCCCTCGGTTCCTTAGTTAAGGAAACTGCTCCTTCATTATCACAGAAAAATTCCATGGGCTCCTTTATGGATGGCACAACTCCAAGGTCTCTAATGAAGTTCGTCAACCATATCGCCTCCTTCGACGCTTCACTCGCCGCTATATACTCTGATTCTCACGTTGAATCAGCTACGGTTTATTGCTTGTAACGTTTCCAAGTCACTGCTCCTCCATTTAGGGTAAAGACCCAGCCTGACTGATATCAATAATTATCTCGGTCTGTCTGAAAACTGGCGTCACTATACCCTCGCACCCTTAAGTCATCGCTCCTACCGAGGACTAGAAACCATTCCTTGGTCCTCTGAAGGTACTTAAGAATATTATTGATTGCGGTCCAATGTGCTCTGCAAGGGTTTCCATGATATCTGCTGACCATGCTCAAAGCGAAGGCCACATCAGGGCGAGTACAAGTCATAGCATACATGATTGAGCCAACTGCGGAAGCGTAAGGTATTCGGCTCATCTCTGCTATCTCGACTTCGGTACTTGGGCTCTGAGTCTTACTCAGTTTGGCGTTGCTTTGGATTGGTAACTCCCCTTTCTTAGAATTCTCCATACTGAAACGTTTTAGTACTTTATCCAAGTAAGTATTCTGACTAAGTCCTATTAGTCTCTTACTCCTGTTTCTCACTATCCTTATTCCCAGAATATAGGCAGCCTCTCCTAGATTCTTCATAGAGAAACACTTCCCAAGCCAGGACTTAACTTCCTTCAGGTTCGGGATGTCGTTTCCTATGAGTAGTATGTCGTCGACATACAATACGAGGAAGCTTACTATACTCCCACTGGCCTTGACATATACACATGATTCATCCTCGCTTCGCAGAAAACCAAACTCTTTGACTTTCTCATCAAAACAAAGATTCCATCTGCGAGATTCTTGTTTCAATCCATAAATGCATTTCTCAAGCTTACACACTCTATTGGGATGCTTCGCATCGACAAAACCCTCTGGCTGATTCATGTAAACATCCTCAGCCAACTTCCCATTAAGGAAAGCGGTTTTGACATCCATTTGCCATATTTCATAGTCATGAAATGCAACAATAGCTAGCATCACCATGATAGACTTTATCTTCGCAACTGGTGAGAATGACTGATCATAGTCAACTCCTGGATTTTGAGTAAAGCCCTTCGCAACCAATAACGCTTTATAAGTGTGTACCTTCCCATCCATGTCGGTCTTCTTCTTGAAGACCCACTTGCACCCGACCGTCTTACGACCTGGTACGTTGTCAACCAAATTACAAACTTGGTTGTCATACATGGACAGAATCTCGCAGTCCATAGCCTCTTTCCATTTCGTAGACTCTAGGCCTGCCATGGCTTCCTTGTAGCTGTTAGGTTCATCCAAATTTATTAGTGTACTATCACTAATAAACGTATCCCCTTCATTAGTAATATGGAATCCATAAAACTGGGGCTGAACGCTAACCATTTCAGAACGTCTAAGAGGTAAGCACTCGTCAATTGGTTCAACAGGAGTTTCCTCCTCAAGTTGAGCCCCAGTGTTAGAGGTTCCTTCATCATTCGATTGTTGAAGCTCTTCAAGATCGATTTGCCTCCCACTCTCTCCTTGGCTTATTTATTCTCGCTCTCGGAAAACCCCTCTCCTCGCAACGAAGACAACATTGTCACTCAGTTTATAGAAGAGATATCCAAAGGACTTCTGTGGGTAGCCGATGAAAATACATCGCTCACTACGAGGTTCGAGCTTGTCGTGAGTATCTCGTCTTAAGAAAACCTCGCAACCCCAAACCTTGATATGTGCCAACGAGGGAGCTTTCCCTGTCCATATCTCGTGAGGTGTTTTGTCAACCTTCTTCGTAGGGACTAAGTTAAGGATATGAATGACAGTCTCTAAGGCATACGCCAAGAATGAGATAGGTAGCGAAGCACGACTCATCATGGAACGAACCATGTTGAGCAAGGTTCAATTGCGCCTCTTAGCTACACTATTCAACTGTGGTGTCCTAGGTGGTGTCAATTGCGAAACGATTCCACATTCTTTGGGTTTGAGGAGGGTGCAGTGGTACCAGCTTTAGTTCCACTTGAAGAAGTGCCATCGTGAGACTTTCCCTTATGGTGGCTCTTTGAATGAGCCTTCCTCTTCTTACCCTTTCCTTGCCCAATAGCCAAGATTGGGTCAGCAGTAGGAGTAGGAGTTGGTGCAACGGATTTATCCTTGAGGTTGCTCTCAACAGTCCTCAACAAGCCTTGAAGCTTGCTCAAGCTGATCTCCTCTTTGTTCATATGGTAGGTCATGCGAAACTGGTTGAAGCAGGGTGGCAGTGAATGAAGAATGATGTCAATCGCCAGCTCTTCATCGAAGTTAACATTTAACTTCAGCAGGCGGTCGACATATTTGTGCATTTTTTGCAGATGAGCAGTGACAGACTCTCCGTCTCTCATCTTTTTCGTGATCATCGAAGTGATGATCTCGTATCTTTCCTGCCTGGCACTCTGGTGGTACCTGTCCAGTAAATCCTGGTGCATCTCATAGGGATAGTAGTCCTCGTAGGACTTTTGGAGTTCTGCAATCATAGTCGCGAGCATGATGCAATGGACATTCGTAGCATCGCGCTCGTGGGCCTCAAAGGCAGCAATATCCTCTGGAGTAGCAGTGTTGATATTCACCTCCTTCAACTCCTTATCGAGGACATATTCTTTGTCCTCGTAGCGGGTAACCATTCGAATGTTGCGGATCCAATCATTGAAATTGGTCCCATAGAAAATCATCCTCCCACATAAATTCATGAGTGAGAATTAGCCTGAAGAGGTTGATCCTGAAGCGTTGTTGTTCGAGTTAGACATCTGAAAAGAAAAGAGACAAAGTTTGATTAGATAAGAATCCCCAATTAAACACCCAAATGAGAAATTAGGGCTAGGATCCAACAATATTATTTGCAATTTAGAAGAGGGATGCCGTAATCTAAACAACAAATAATTTGAAGGTAAGTGAATGACGATTCACTAATTTCCACCATGAAAAACGAAAAAAGAAATTTATTTTTAAATGTATTGAAAACTCCTAGATCTTTTGAGATTCATTGAACTTTTCAATGGCATGTTTAAATCTCGATATGCCTTTCAAGTTTGTGATTGGGATACCGAGGATCACAAACAAGGTGTGAATAACCATGCGAATGTACTTGGTGCCCTCGATGTTATAGTCACCTAATCAATGTGCCGGTTAGCCACACACGCTCCATTGATCTATGACAAACAACAAGTCACCCTTTGCCACCTTTCCTTAGAGCCCTATTAGTGTGTCGGTTAACCACACACGCTCCACTAACGTCTTAGAAAGGGTACAAAGTGTAATTCCATGGAATAGCATCAAATTCACATTTTCCCTAAAAGTAACTAAGATTGGCAATTTTATAAAAACATTTAGTTACTTTATTAATCATTATACTTTTAATGAGGAATTAGGTTGCCCTATCCTACCCGTTCGGCTAACAAGCTTCCACCGATCAAGGAAGCGGTGGGTGAGAGTGGACACCCATTAAACTGCCATTTTATAGGCAACAACCTTATACCTCCATTAGAGATCGGCTTCGTGAATGAGGCCTACTAACGGTAAGACTAGCATTTATGTTATACGTATATAATAATTATTCTAACAATATTATAATAGTATAGGGTGAATTTTAAACTTGTAAAATTCTAGGGTTTAGAATTTAAATATTCCAAAATTAAACTTTTAACCCAAATATTCAAATTCAAAACTTGAGGGAAAGTTTTGAAACATTTCAAAATCATCTAGATCAAAATTCAAATAAACAATTAAACAATTAATTTGGTGATTATCTAATTTTGGCCTAATCCAATTGCATGCATGATAATTGATCAAATAATTCAAATAATTAACATTTATCAAATAAGGTAATAATTATTTAATTAAATGACCAAAATCTTTTATTTTGACAAAGATAATCATCTAGGATCAATAAAATTCGGATTTTATCAATTAGTAACACTTATGATAATTATCCTAAGTCAAAATAAGCAAAATCCCGAAATTCCCTCTGTCTGACTGCCCGACTCGCCGAGTCCCTTACTGGACTCGTCGAGTTCATCCTACTCGGAGAGTCCTCTTTGGGAATCGATGAGTCTGTCAGACAGAAGGGCAAAAAATCGAATTCAAGCAGTGAATAATCATACAATGCATCAAATACAATAGAAACCTAGCAAGGATCTGATACCACTGATGGGTTTCGAGCAAAAGAGCATCCTATCTGCACATGCAAAACCTTAAAGCTTTGGATCTAGGTTTCTCTATTATACATGCAATTCATCCAAAACTTGCAAACCCTAATCTAGTATACTATTAAAACGAGATCTATAATAAACACAAGTTTAGATGATACCTTTCAATAGTTGCAAGAATCTTCAATCTTCAAAAGCTTAGTATCACAAGTGGAATACCTCTAATGGCTTACAAACACCAAATCAAGAAGATGATCTAGAAGAGAGAGGAGGAGCACAATTTCGGCTATAGTAACTCTAGGGTTTCAAGGTGTAGCTGAAACTGAAGCCCTGGGGTTCCTTAAATAGCTTAGCTGCTATGGTTTCAGTCAAAACCCTAATTTGATGACTTAGGCCCTAAGCAGCTTAAGAACCTTCTGGAATAAAGCCCCTTGGACGAATTTAGAGTGGTCTTCCACTCCGAATTTCGTCCCCCTTATTCCCATTAGGATTCACAGCCCAAATTCAATTATCTTATAATTGACAGTTCCAGTCCCCCTTATTTAATTAGTCTCTTTTAGCTACAAAATTAATTCTTAATTAATTCTTGACTAGTATTAATTAAACTATATGATTTCTCCTTTAATATATTATTCATATAATATATTAATAAACCATAATAACCTCTCTCTCTCTCTCTCCATAAATCATCCTGTCCAGTCGCTTCGGTGAAGGCAACCCAAAAGGACCATGCACAACCGGGTCAAGTACATACCAAATATAGTTACGGGCTTAGACACTAATCCAACAATTATATTCATGAACTAGTTAGAGAAGTTTAGCATGAGTTCCTTCTGCAACTAATGGTGGATAGTGGTGTGGAATCTGCCCTAGGAAAACCTAGGATGAGATTTAGTGTTGAGAGCCCTAGCTACGAGGGATCTGTTGGTTATAGAGTAACTTGGCTGAGTGAGGGAACTTCTTAAGGAAAGTACAGATAGATGTGGAAAGTAGTATAGGCCCGTACTATTGGAAAAATAGGATTCATATTCAATTCAAGGAGGGTTGTAATGAAGCCAGGGAGCTTGTGTAGTTATGGTTTCCCCGATATACGCATTGATGCTTATTCTGATAGTTTTATGGTCTATTTTTAGTATGGTGGTATTGTGAGGCAGGCCAGTGGGCAGTTTCGGTGTTGGGGAGGATTCAGGCTCGGGTCCTGGAGCCAGGCAACTTGATGACTAGACGAGGGAGTTTATCCCATCTGAGATTACGCATAGTATCCTTGATCAGACTCCTGTGATCCTTGGCACAGTCAAGGAGGGTATTCTGGAGATTCTTGATGAGAGATTGAGCGCCTTTCGCGCTGAGATGGTGCGTTTGATTGGGACACGCTCTCTGACCTTCAGGGAGTTTCGGGTATGTGGAGCACTAGACTATCATGGGGCTAGGGACCCCATTGCGAGCAGCAGGTGGTTGGCAGATGTTGCCAACGCCTTCTGTACTAGTCGTTGTCCCGAGGGGGACAAGGTCAGATTAGCCTCTTGCCTCCAGAAGGGCGGGGCTTGTGATTGGTAAGAGGAGGTAGGGAATGCTATAGGAGATGATGATGTCATTGATTCGATGACCTGGAGTGATTTATCGACCAGGTTCCGAGCCGAGTTTGCACCGGTGATCGAGGAACATCAGCTGGCGTGAGGGTTTTAGGATCTTCATCAAACTACTAAATTGGTGACTGAGATTATTGGCATGTTCAGCGTCAGGGCACTTCTAGTTCCACAGTATGTGGCGGACGAGGTGATAAAGAAGGCGCGGTACCACGAGATGTTGAGGAGCGACATTCGGCAGTTTGTTAGCCGATCCAGCTGCAGGACGCTGGAACACATGATAGTGAGGGCTAGGGAGAGGGAGATTGACTTGGAGATGGAGAGAAAGAGGAAGCCAGATTCTGCTATGAGTGTTGAGGGTTTAGGTAAGAGGCCCAAGGTATTTGATTCTAGACAAAGAGGCCAGCATGGCCGTAGATGCAGTGACAAGTACGGAAATTCGCACGAGGGGACGTGCAGAGGGGTGGGTTCTGGCTGCTTCAAGTGCAGTCGGACTGGTCACATAGGTTGAAATTGTACTGCTACCATCCCTATCATTCTGATATCTGATCTGATTTGCTTTCAGTGCAATCAGAGGGGCCAGAAGAAGGCCCATTCTCCAAGTTTGGCTGTGGTAGGACCGGTGTCAGTACCCGCTCCTGCGATATTGAGGATTACTGATGACCGTTAGGGACAGGCAGATGCGCCAACGGCAAAGAGCAGGGCATTCAAGATGACAGCAGAGGAGACGCGTGCGACAACTGACATTGTGACGGGTATGTATCTTCTTCTTATCCCTTTATTTATATTGAATTGTTGCTTATGTTTACGTGTTTTATTTTAGTATCATTCCTCATAAACAGTATCTCTGCCTTGGTATTATTTGATTCAGGGGCTACCCGATCTTTTGTATCTCTTACGCTTAGCAAGAGATTTGCTGGAGATCTAGGGGATCTTGATCATCATCTTGATGTGGAGATTGCTGATGATAGGTCTATTCAGGTTGCGAGGTTCCATCGAGGGTGTACACTTCAGTTATTCAGCGAGCAGTATTCAATGGATGTGGTTCCCATTCCTCTGCATGGGAACAAGGTTATCGTGGGCATGGATTGGTTAAGCCGTAGTAGGGCAGTGATCGACTGTGATAAGCAGTTGGTTTGGGTTCGGACCCCGAGTGGGGCAGAGTTGGTGATTCAGGGTGCGAGACCGCAGCGTGGACTAGTTATGTGTTCTACAGCGAGGGTCAGACGCTATCTTCATCAAGGTTGTGTAGGTTTTGTTGCCTATGTCATGGATACCCAGGATAAGGGTAAGGAGATCATGGACGATGTGTAGATTGTGCGGGAGTATGCAGATGTGTTTCCAGAGAAATTGCATGGGGTACCTCCGGAGAGGCAGGTGGAGTTCATGATTGATTTGGTTCCATGTGCGGCTCCGATAGCCAAAGAACAGTATCGGTTGGCTCCTCCCGAGTTGTAGGAGTTGTCTACACACCTGCAGGAGCTGTTAGATAAGGGATTTATTAGGCTGAGCAGTTCGCCTTGGGAAGCACCGATTCTGTTCGTGAAAAAGAAGGATGGTTCTCATCGCATGTGGATCAACTACCGGGAGTTGAATCAGGTAATGGTGAAGAACCGGTATCCACTCTCGAGGATTAATGATCTCTTCGACCAGCTTCAGGGTGCATCTTGGTTTACCAAGATTGATTTGCGATTGGGTTATCATCATATGCGAGTCAGGGATGAGGATGAGCAGAAGAGAGCTTTCCGGACTCGCTATGGCCATTATGAGTTCGTGGTGATGCCATTTGGGCTCACTAATGCTCCTGCCGCGTTCATGGGTCTCATGAACCGCGTGTGCAGAACAATGTTGGGTCGGTCTGTGATAGTCTTTATCGTTGAAATCTTACTTTATTCCAAGGCGCAGGAGCAGCATTATGAGCACTTGAGGGAGGTGCTGGAGACATTAAGGAGGGAGAGACTTTTTGCAAAGTTCTCCAAGTGCGATTTCTAGTTGCGCGAGGTGTAGTTCTTGGGGCACCTTGTCACTCAGAAGGGTATTCTGGTCGATTTAGCCAAGGTCGAGGCCATGATGCAGTGGGAGGTTCCGAGGTCTCCATTTGAGGTTCAGAGTTTTCTTGGTTTGGCGGGTTATTATCGAAGATTTATCTAGGATTTCTCCAAGATTGTTGTTCCATTGACCAGACTAACCGAGAAGTCGGTGACATTTCGCTGGGGGCCTGAGCAGCAGGCACCTTTCGAGACTATTAGGAAGCGATTGTGTGAGGCACCGATTTTGACCCTGCCAGAGGGTGTTGTGATTATTTTGTGGTTTATTGTGACGCTTCGATCACAGGTTTGGGTGCAGTATTGATGCAGCGGGGTCGCGTGATCGCTTACGCTTCGAGGCAGGTGAAGCCTCATGAGACGAATTATCCGACGAATGATTTGGAGTTGGGGGCTGTGGTTTTCACCCTCAATATTTGGCGACATTACCTCTATGGGGTTTGTTGTACTATTTACACGGACCACAAGAGCCTGAGGTATTTGATGGATCAGCCGAACCTGAACCTGAGGCAGCGTCATTGGTTTGATATGGTAAAGGATTATGATTGTGAGATCCTGTACCACCCGGGAAAGGCCAATGTAGTGGTCAATGCTCTTAGCTGCAAGGCGGTCGCAGCTTCGATTAGATATTTATGTTTGAGGATGACCGTGGTTACTCCGTTGTTGGAATGGATTCGTGAGGCACAGTTTGAGGCGATGAAGGAGGAACACTAGAAGAGCGAGCAGATTGTGGGTCAGGTGGCCTCCTTTGATTATGATAGCTGGGGTTTGCTGACCCTGCATCGGAGGGGCTGGGTTCCTTATTGGGGCGGTGTGTGCCAAGTCCTGATGGAGGAGGCTCACAAGTCAAGATTCTCCATTCATCCCAGGGCCACGAAGATGTATAGGGATCTTCGCCTTGATTATTAGTGGCCCTGCATGAAGCGTGATGTAGCATGGTTTATGGAGCGGTGCTTGACTTTCACGAAAGTCAAGGTTTAGCATCAGTGACCTCACGGAAAGATGTAGCCATTGGAGATTCCTGTATGGAAATGGGAAGACATCATAATGGATTTTATCATGAAGCTTCCCAGAACTGCGCAGGGGATGGATTCTATTTGGGTCATCGTCGATCGATTGACCAAGAGCGCGCATTTCATCCCGATCCAGGAGAGTATTTCTGAAGAGAAGCTAGCTGAGATTTATGTTCGGGAGGTGGTGGAACGTCATAGGGTGCCGGTATCGGTAGTTTTAGACCGGGATGTTCGCTTTAATTCCAGATTTTGGAAGCGGTTTCATGACGAGATGGATACTGGTCTCCACTTCAGTACAACTTTCCACCCGTAGACCGATGGGCAGAGTGGCGGACGATTCAGACTCTTGACGATATGCTGCGTGCGTGCGTATTAGATTTTGGTAGGAGTTATGATACGTATCTTCCGTTAGCAGAATTTTCATATAACAACAGCTATCACGCTAGCATTGATCGACTTCCTTTTGAGATGCTCTACGGGAGGAATGTAGGACCCCAATTTATTGGGGTGAGGTCGGTCAGTGAGTCATGGGGAGTACCGAGGTGGTACTCAAGACTAGTGAGATGATTCAGCAGGCTCCAGACAACTCAGAGTCGGCAGAAGAGCTATGCCGACAAGTGTCGGTCAGATTTGGAGTTCCAGGTGGGAGATATGGTTCTCCTGAAGGTGTCACCTTGGAAAGGTGTCATCTGGTTCAGGAAGCGGGCAAGCTGGGCCCCAAATATATCGGTCCCTTTAGGGTTTCGGCTTGGTTGGGCCAAGTTACGTATCGTTTAGATCTTCCAGCCGAGCTCAGTCTGATTCATAGCATATTGCATGTCTCTCAGCTATAGAAGTGTTTGGTGGATGATTCCGTAGTTGTACCCTTGGAGGATATTCAGTTGGATGACCTCCTGAATTATGTTGAGAGACCAGTGGCAATATTAGATTGGAAGACGAAAACCTTGAGGAACAAGGTTGTAGGGCTTGTGAAGGTGCAGTGTGTCACACCGCCAAACCGAAACGTCAGAAACGTTCGGGGGCGGAGGACGTCATGTACAATATCACAACAATTTCATAATAGTAATAAAAGCAAACACAACCATTACATTGATAGAATATAGTATTTACATTTGTTCAATACATAGTTTGTATGACATCAAAAATGTATAACAAAAGTCTAAAAGACGCGACTTTAAAAGCTCATTCTTCTCAAAACCTGTGGGTGTACCTGTCTACCGGTTCCCTGAGAATACAAGTGGTTTTGAAAGTGTATCAACATTTAAGTTGGTGAGTTCATAAGTATGTATTTGAGATGGAAAGCTTGTCTTTGTACTTAGAAAATGTTATAGTGTACTTCCAGAAAATCCAATATTTTCTTAGTGAATGAAACGTAGTCTGTGGCCTTAAGACCAAAATGTATGTTTGTTATTGTACTCTGAAATAGTAATTTGTAGTGTTATTAATAAATAAAACTATATCGTGACTGTTTTCTCGATTTTGTATGTTGTACTACTGTACTCTGTACTAGAAAAGTAGTGTACTGTAATAGTGTTTGTATGAAAACCCTCTTGTATGAATGTCTGGAATCCCCCAGTTGTAATGTAAAATAGTGTACTGTAGTTTCGTTATTTAAAATAAAAGTCTTTGTATGAATGCCTGGAAATCCACCAGATGTAATGTAAATAGTGTACTGTAGTTTTGTTATTTAAAATAAAACTCTTTGTATGAATGCCTGGAATCCACCAGCTGTAGTGTAATGTAATGTACTGTAGTTTTATTAAATAAAATAAAACCTTTGAAGTAGTGTTGATCCCGTAAACAAATGTTTTAGTTAATAGTGTTGTGAGTTTCATATAACCATGCTTGATATGACCTAGTGACCTCTACGACGTTATTCAGGCGTCGGGATGTTATGACATTTTTCACCCCAGGCCTATCGGCCTAGCTGTTGCAAGCAACACATGTGTGGGATTGTCAGTACCTTATAGATCTATACACAAATCCATGCTCTCCCTCCAGGAGACTCTGGTTATAATTTATAGAATTTAGACCTGTACCCTAATGGGTACAATGAAGTAGTGCCTCACAAACCTCTATTAACTAGTTTACGTGTAGTGTAGTAGTGTTCTCTTGTACTTGAACCTGTATGTATTGCCTTGTAAGAGTGTACTTTGTAATGTAAAATAATTATAATGAAATAATTATTTAGTAGTGTATCCTTGAGTTAGTGGAATAGAGTAGTGTTCCATAAACTATACCTATTATTGTTTAAATGTATGTTCTTGTATCATGCATTGAACTCAACAAAATAGTGTAGTGTTTCCCAAACTATACCTATTATAGTTTAAATGTATGTTCTTGTATCATGCATTGAACTTAGCAAAATTGTATAGTGTTCCCCAAACTATACCTATTATAGTTTGTATGTATGTTCTGTAATGAATTGAAAACCATTGGAATTTAATAGTGAGTATAAATCGGTATTCAAGATTTGTGAAATCACCCCTTTGCTCAACATGTTACAAAAGGGTTAATAATGTAATTTGATACAATGCAGTAGTTAAAACGGTTTAATGTAATTGCAAGTGATTTGAAGTCGTTTGTATGCTAACACAAGATTCCTTGTGTTTTACTTGTATCCCCCCCTAAAAACATTGAAAAATAGTGAAAATGTAGGGGTATGAACTCACCTCTAGTATGTTCGAGTCTGGATAGCGGAACTGTAGAGATGATCATTGGGCTAGCGTACGTGGAAATAACGGTATCCTAATATTATTTAAACACATAATCATATTAAAATTAGCGAAACAATTAATTAAATTGTTAAACAACACTTAATTTATGTAAGGAATAATTACCGAGAATTATTTTGAGTGTTGATAAGGTTTTCGGTCTAGCCTTCACCGAAATCCTTGATTTCGGTCTTAAACCTCAACCGAGAACCAGGTTCTCGTTCTTATGGTGTTTTTGGTTGGAAACATGTTCTCGGTCCAAGGTGTTTTCGGTCAGTTGAAGATTTGAAGATTGTTCTTGGTATTCTTGGTGTTCTTGGTGAAAATTATGAAGATTTGAATGATTTTTCTTGAAGATTGGAAGGTTCTTGTATGATACTTGAGAGTAAAATGGGAGTGTCTTCGATTGAGAAAGTGAGAAAATGACTTATTTTTTGAGTGAAACTATTTATAGCGGTTGGGTTTTCTGCCGGAAAGGGGTTTTCGGTCCGAAGGGTTTGCGGTCCAAGGGTTCTCGGCCGAAAAGGTGATTTTAGCGAATGGCCCGATATACCTTGGATTTAGTTTTCCACACTTTCCGAAGTGTATCATCCCCTTCCAAGGTGAGACCTTCAACAGAACGCGGTCACCTACCTGGAATTCCAAGGGTTTTCGTCTCTTGTCTGCGTAGCTCTTTTGTCTATACCTAGAGGCTTTTAGTCGTTCTCGGATTTGGACGATCTTTTCTGTGGTTTCTCGAATGGTCTCCGGGCCAGTGAGAGTGCTATCAGGTACTTGCCCTTTAGCTAGCTGCGTGTCACCCACTTCAGCCCAGGACAGAGGGGATCTGCACTTACGACCATAGAGGGCTTCGAACGGGGCAACCTTGATGCTAGAGTGGTAGCTATTGTTTTATGAAAACTCGACAAGTGGAAAATGGGTATCCCATGCTTTACCAAAGTCGATCACACAGGCTCTCAACATGACTTCTAGAGTTTGAATGGTTCTCTCACTTTGCCCGTCTGTTTGTGGATGGTAGGTTGTGCTCATGTCCAGCCTAGTTCCCAGAGATTTCTGTAATGACTACCAAAATCGCAAGGTGAATCTACTGTCTCTATCCGAGATAAAAGATATTGGCACACCATGCAGTCGTACTATCTCTCTGATGTAAGTTATGGTTAACTTCTCCATTTTGTCTGTTTCCTTTATCGGTAGAAAGTAAGCGGATTTGGTTAATCTATCGACGATTACCCAAATGGATTTAGTTTTAATCTACTGGGCCGATTCTAGCGAGAATCTCGAATGGCCCGATATACCTTGGATTTAGTTTTCCACGCTTTCCGAAGTGTATCATCCCCTTCCAAGGTGAGACCTTCAACAGAACGCGGTCACCCACCTGGAATTCCAAGGGTTTTCGTCTCTTGTCTGCGTAGCTCTTTTGTCTATACCTAGAGACTTTTAGTCGTTCTCGGATTTGGACGATCTTTTCTATGGTTTCTCGAATGATCTCCGGGCCAGTGAGAGTGCTATCAGGTACTTGCCCTTTAGCTAGCTGCGTGTCACCCACTTCAGCCCAGGACAGAGGGGATCTGCACTTATGACCATAGAGGGCTTCGAACGGGGCAGCCTTGATGCTAGAGTGGTAGCTATTGTTTTATGAAAACTCGACAAGTGGAAAATGGGTATCCCATGCTTTACCAAAGTCGATCACACAGGCTCTCAACATGACTTCTAGAGTTTGAATGGTTCTCTCACTCTGCCCGTCTGTTTGTGGATGGTAGGTTGTGCTCATGTCCAGCCTAGTTCCCAGAGATTTCTGTAATGACTACCAAAATCGCAAGGTAAATCTACTGTCTCTATCCGAGATAAAAGATATTGGCACACCATGCAGTCGTACTATCTCTCTGATGTAAGTTATGGTTAACTTCTCCATTTTGTCTGTTTCCTTTATCGGTAGGAAGTGAGCGGATTTGGTTAATCTATCGACGATTACCCAAATGGTGTCATGACCACCCGATGTCTTGGGCAACTTGGTTATGAAATCCATTGTAATGCGCTCCCACTTCCACTCAGGTATCTTTGGTTGTTGAAGTAAACCTGAGGGCTTTTGATATTCTACCTTGACTTTAGCGCTAGTTAGGCACTTGCCCACATAAGTAGCAATCTCGGCTTTCATGTTCGGCCACCAATAAAGTTTCTTGAGATCCAGATACATTTTATCTGAACCTAGATGAAAGAAGTATCGAGTTTTTTGGGCTTCGTTCATGACAACATCTTTGTAGCCACCAAACTTCGGTGTCCAGATCCAATTCATGAAGTAACGAACTCCGCCGCCCTTGATTTCTAAGTTCTTCTCCATTCCTCTTCAGGCTTTATCTGCCACATTATCCTGCTTCAAGGCTTCTAACTGAGCCTCTTTGATCTATGTGGACAGATGTGAATGGATTTTCATGGTTAGTGCCTTCACTCTACGACCTGAGTACTCATTTCGACTAAGGGATCTGCTACTACATTGGCTTTGCCGTGATGATATCGAATTTCACATTCGTAATCATTGAGTACTTCTACCCATTGTCACTGTCTTATGTTAAGTTCCTTCTAATCAAAGATGTGTTGGAGGCTTTTGTGGTCAGTGAAGATAATGCACTTGGTACCGTAAAGGTAATGCCTCCAGATTTTTAGTGCAAAGACTACAACTCCCAACTCAAAATCATGAGTGGTGTAGTTGACTTCGTGCGCTTTTAGCTGTCTCGAGGCATAGGCAATAACCTTTCCTCGCTGCATAAGCACACAGCCTAGCCCCTGATTGTATGCATCACAGTATAATATGAAGTCTTCTGTCCCTCCAGGAACGCAAAGTCTTGTTTCTTTCCCCAGCTAAAAGTTACACTCTTTTGAGTCAGGGCGGTAAGAGGTTTAGCGATTCTGGAGAAGTTTTGTATGAATCTACGGCAATAGCCAACAAGTCCTAAAAATTGGCGAATCTCTGTTGGCGTTCTGGGTGCTGACCAGTTCTCGATTGCCTTTATTTTGGAGGGGTCCACGTGTATTCCTTCTTCAATGACCACATGAGACATGACCAAGGAAGTTTAGCTTCCTAATCCAAAACTCGCACTTTGAGAATTTAGCATAAAGCTTTTCCGCCCTGAATGTTTCTAAGACTTGTCTCGAGTGTTTGCTATGATCTTCCTTACTTCGTGAGTAGATGAGTATATCATCTATGAACACTATCACGAATTTGTCTAGGAAGGGACAATGCACCCGATTCATTAGATCCATGAATATCGCGGGTGTATCGGTTAGACCGAAGGGCATTACTACAAACTCGTAGTGACCATAACGAGTTCGGAATGCTGTTTTGGGAACATCATTCTCATGAACTCGTAATTGGTGATACCCCGATCTTAGGTCGATATTTGAAAAGTAACTGGCTCCTTGGAGCTAATCAAAGAGGTCGTCTATTCGTGGGAGAGGGTATCGGTTCTTAATGGTAAGCTTGTTTAGTTCGCGGTAATCTATGCACATTCGGAAAGATCCATCATTCTTCTTAACGAACAAGACCGGTGCTCCCCAAGGTGAGAAGCTCGGTCGAATGAATCCCTTACTGAGCAGTTCGTTTAGTTTGCTGGATAATTCTTGCATCACCAGTGGTGCTAAGCGATACAGGGATTTGGCTACGGTGGTAGCTCTAGGAATCAAGTCAATTCGGAACTCGACTTGGCGTTCAGGAGGAGCTCCTGGAAGATCTTCGGGGAAGATATCAGGAAAATTACAGACTTTAGAAATGCTCTCGAGGTCTTTTACTTCTTGTTTTTCATTGACCACATGAGCTAAGAATGCATAATACTCTTTATGAAAGTATTTATGGGCTTTGATGCAAGAGATGAGGCAGAGGTTAGTACTGGGTTTGTCACTGTAGATAAAGAGGGCTTCGCCATTTGGCAGATTAAGGCGAATGGCTTTTTCGTAGCATAGAGTATCAGCACGGTGAGGACTTAACCAATCCGTGCCGATGATGACGTTGAAGCTTTTTATGGAGACCAACATAAGGTCGGTTGAGAAAGAATAGTCATTAAGAGTGAGGGTACAACCTATGAATATATCGTTAGTGCTCTCTTTCTTCCCGTTAGCCATCTCGATAGTGAATGTTTCGTTTAGTGATTGTGGTTTGTGTTTGAGTAAATGTTTGAATTTATGGATGACGAAACTCCTCTCCACACCACTATCAAAGAGTATGCATCGCTAGCACTCTTCCTGTATTGCCAGCATTTCTTGCTTTCGGACAATCCCTCTTGTAGTGCTTGGTTTCACCACACCCATAGCAGGTCTCGCCTACTCCAGTTCCGGGGGTCTGGGCATTAGGCTGAGTCGGTGTCTTACAGAAGCGGGATGTATGCCCCTTCTTGTTACAGTTGGTGCATTGCATTTCGCGGCATAGCCCGTGGTGGTGGAAGTTGCATTTGTTGCACTTTGGTAGGTTACCAACATATCGACTGGGAGGTGCTGAAGCAGCAGGAGTAATAACAGGAACGATAGCAGTGTGGACTGCCACTGTTTCTGTTTCTTTGAGGGTTCCTGCGACGAGTGGCCCTTTTGTTTGTTCAAGAATTTCTTCTTTCTGCCACCCTCTTTGGACTGTTCGGGAATAACTGTTACGGAGTCTTGGCGACCCCCGTGATCCACTAGTGTCTGTTCCAGATGCTTGACACTATCGAACGTAAGTGGATTGGCAGCTATAACGTTTCCTTGATTCGGGGGAGTTAATCCCCAGATGTATCTTTCCACCTTCTTGCTCTCCGAGGTGACCATCTCGGGGCACAGAAGATCCAGGTCACTGAACCTAGTAGTGTACGCAGTGTACTGTAATAGTGTTTGTATGAAAACCCTCTTGTATGAATATTTGAAATCCCCCAGCTGTAGTGTAAAATAGTGTACTGTAGTTTCATTATTTATAATAAAACTATTTGTATGAATGCCTGGAAATGCACCAGATGTAGTGTAAATAATGTACTGTAGTTTTGTTATTTAAAATAAAACTCTTTGTATGAATGCTTGGAATCCACCAGCTGTAGTGTAATGTAATGTACTGTAGTTTTATTAATTAAAATAAAACCTTTGAAGTAGTGTTGATCCCGTAAGCAAATGTTTTAGTTAATACTATTCTGAGTTTCATATAACCATGCTTGATATGACCTAGTCACCTCTACGACGTTTTTCAGGCGTCAGAATGTTATGATATCTGTCACCCCAGGCCTGCCGGCCTAGCTGTTGCAAGCAGCTCAGGTGTGGGATTGTCAGTCCCGTATAGATCTATACACAAATTCACGCTCTCCCTCCAGGAGACTCTAGTTATAATTTATAGGATTTAGACCTGTACCCTAATGGGTACAATGAATTAGTGCCTCACAACCCTGTATTAACTGGTTTACGTGTAGTGTAGTAGTGTTCTCTTGTACTTGAAACTGTATGTATTGCCTGGTAGTAGTGTACTTTGTAATGTAAAATAATTATACTGAAATAATTATTTTGTAGTGTATCCTTGAGTTAGTGGAATAGAGTAGTGTTCCATAAACTATATCTATTATAGTTTAAATGTATGTTCTTGTATCATGCATTGAAGTTAGCAAAATAGTGTAGTATTTCCCAAACTATACCTATTATAGTTTAAATGTATGTTCTTATATCATGCATTGAACTTAGCAAAATTGTGTAGTCTTCCCCAAACTATACCTATTATAGTTTGTATGTATGTTCTGTAATGAATTGAAAACCCTTGCAATTTACTAGTGAGTATAAATCGGTATTCAAGATTTGTGAAATCACCCTTTTGCTCAACATGTTACAAAAGGGTTAATAATGTAATTTAATACAATGCAGTAGTTAAAACGGTTTTGATGTAATTGCAAGTGATTTGAAATCGTTTGTATGCTAACACAAGATTACTTGTGTTTTACTTGTATTCTCCCCTTAAAAACATTGAAAAATAGTGAAAACGTAGGGGTATGAACTCACCTCTAGTGTGTTCGAGTCTGGATAGCGGAACTGTAGAGATGATCCTCGGGCTAGCGTACGTGGAAATAACGGTATGCTAATATTATTTAAACACGTAATCGTATTCAAATTTGCAAAATAATTAATTAAAGTGTTAAACAACACTTAATAATTGTAAGGAATAATTACCGAGAATTATTTGGAGTGTTGATAAGGTTTTCGGTCTAGCATTCACCGAAATCATTAAACCTCAACCGAGAACCAGGTTCTTTTTCTTATGGTGTTTTAGGTCGGAAACGTGTTCTCGGTCCAAGGTGTTTTTGGTTAGTTGAAGATTTGAAGATTGTTCTTGGTGTTCTTTGTGTTCTTGGTGAAAATTATGAAGATTTGAAGGTTTTTTCTTGAAGATTGGAAGGTTCTTGTATGATACTTGAGAGCAAAATGGGATTGTTTTCGATTGAGAAATTTAGAAAATGACTTATTTTTCGAGTGAAACTATTTACAGTGGTTGGGTTTTTGGCCGGAAAGGGGTTTTCGGTCCGAAGGGTTCGCGGTCTGAGGGTTCTCGGCCGAAAACGGGATTTTTGGTCCTAGGAGTTGGACCCTTCGCATGTTCTCGTTCCCTATTTTGGCCCCTAAAATTGTGTTTTGGTCTAAATGTTTTTATCCCAAACATTAAAATACTTATATAAAAACATCATTTATATAGTTTTATGTCATATTTTAACCCTTATGATCTTAACAAAATAAGTAAAATTAATGAAATTCGAGTTTTTATTTAAAGGGTTTGACTTTTATTAACTTGAAAAATAACAGGTTGTTACATAGTGGTTGCACCGCAAGGGGTCGGAAAGGACTTGGGAGCCCGAGGAGGAGATGAGGGAGCATTATCCAGGATTGTTGGAGACGACGAACTTTGAGGACGAAGTCTGATTCAAGTGAGGGAGAATTGTAACGCCTAGTTCCCAGTATGAATTTATCTTTGCAATTGTTATATTTCCCTGGAGAACTCGGCGAGTTGGAAGCCTCAACTCGCCGAGTAGATGTTTTCTTGACCACGGGGTTTCATAAGGCAATTCAACGAGTTGAGGTGCCTAAACTCGGTGAGTTGGCCGCTCAGGAGGAAACCATAATTTTAGGGTTATGCACCCTATTTAAACACCTTAAGTCCAAGGTGTTGGCCTCATTTCCAGCCTCCATAGTCCCTAACCCTAATCTCGAAACCCTAAAGCCTTTTTGAGTGTTGTGAGCTCCTTGTGAGTGTGTTTTGGTGTGTTTGAAGCCCTTGGAAGAAAGAGAAGCTTGGTGGAAGGTGGTGATTCAAGTAGGAGCCTTTAGATCTTAATTCTTTGCACCATTTCCAGCATATTTCGGGTATAAAGTTCTATCCTTGCTTAATATTTGATTAGATATGTTTTTGAGTTAGTTAGATGCTTTTGACCATGTTTGGGTGGTTGGTGGGGTTGAAGGATGTCCTAATTGCTATTCTTCCAGATCTATGGTCCTCATGAGCTCTTTTGGCATAAAGGTGCCAACTTTATGGTCCTAAGGGCTCCATGCATTCATTAAGTCCATCTTATAGCTTCTTTTGAGCTTTTGAGCTTCTTCTAAGTATACTTAAAAGTAAAGTTGGACACTTTACGTGGTATTTCAGCTCTTAGGGCCAGATCTACAGTTTGGGGTTATGCCTTTGGTGATTTAGTGCTTAATGATTAAGTCCTTACCCGTTTAAGCCTAGGGTTTGGGTTTTGAACCCGTTTTGGTGGTTCTTAGGGGAAAAGTTGGTAAGTTTACCCTTCTTAAGGCTATTTAAGTTAAGATGTAAGTCATGAAGCTCTTAGTTTCGTTAAGGACGACTTAATGGATTAAGATGTTGAATTTCTGGTGAACTCGACGAGTTGGATCGATTTCTCCCGACTTTGCAGACTGATAGATAAACTCGGCTAGTTCATGGATGAACTCGGCGAGTTGAGTCAACTTGGATTGTTGACTATGACTTTGACTTTAGTCTTTGACCAAGTTTGACCTATAAGGGGCTTCAGGGCATTTTGTGCTAAACTTAAGGAAATCTTTTACGTTTAGGGGTTGAGTTGAATAGATATTCGGAGCCAGGATCCGTTCAACTAGCCTTCTGTATTCGAGGTGAGTTTCCTTATCGGGTTTAATGGGTCGAAGGCACCAAGGCCGAACCATGTTTATATTATGTTGTTAGTATGCTAGTCGTCTTTGTGACTCTTGCATGTGCTTGTGTTATTATGTATTCCGGGCTAAGGCCTGATGTCGGGTGGGGCCTGATGGATATCTGTATGTTATGTATCTCTGTGATTATTGCATGTGTATGTGTTATTTTTATATATGTTATTATATGTTGGGCGGGGCCCGTTGTACCGAGCTCAGCTCGATGTTGGGCGGGGTCCGAAGCCGGGTGTGGACCACTATATGTTTATTGTATGTTTGGTATGTGGTATTTTGGGGGAACTACTAAGCTTTGTGCTTACGGTTTTTAGTTTATGTTTCAGGTACTTCTGGTTCCAAGGGGAAGAGCTCGGGATGACTGCATCGCACATACCATTGGGATTCCGCACATGATGTTTTACTCTGATTTTATGACAATTGATACATTGGTTTTTATTTGAATGATTGGATGATATTGGAATTAGTATTTTATCTATTATTAAAAACAAAATTTTTGGGACCATATTTTTAGATGTTATAGTTCCAAAAATAACAAAGTCTGCTCAAGCACTAGTAGAGCTTATAGAAGAATCACAAATTGTAGATGAGATGTTTGTCGTGAACTTCATTGTACTTTTTGTCAACTCAATCATAGAGAAAACAACATCTGGAGCCATAGAAACAAGATCTTTATTGAAGTTGATTAAAGTTGAGAATAAAGCAAATATCAGTTGGTGCAAGTATATCAATTACACATTGGTTAAAAGTAAAAAAAAAATTTGGAAGCCAACTTGTAAAAATAGCTACTATGCCTGACCTTTACCATTTCTAATTGTATGTATAATTTAAAATAATTTAATTTCTCATAAAATAAAAATATTTAATACTAATGTTAATCAAACTTATGTTGTTTTCATGTATCTTACAGCTTCTGTAAGTGCATTGAACTCAATGTGTTCAACAACAATTCATTAACAGGAGAGTAAGACCACTTCACTTCTGGAACTATGGGAGACTGAAACAAGACAAACCAATGAAATTGAAAATGCAAAGTTTGGAATGGTACAAATTTTGGAGAATATAGAGATAATTGAAGATGATGAAGAAGCATATGTTGATTTGATTGAGGAAGAACATGAAAAGAATGAAGAGGAGTTTTCAGATACAGATGACAACGAGGATATTGGTGCAGAGGTAATACAACTTATAACTAAATTTTGAATAATAAAATATAAAAATTATATAAATTTCATATAAATAGAATAATCATGATACTATGAAAATATTGTTACTGTATGAATACAAAAAGTAATAATATAGTCGTGAATTTAAGTATTGAAAATGAATTGATTGTTGATATTAATATTAATAAAGTATGAATAGAATTTTAGTATGTAGATATAAAACATAACACATGATAACACATGATTAATTAAACTGTGAATTAGCTGTTAAGTTGTGAATTTCATAAAATAAAATATTAGTTTGTTTTATTGTAATCTTGTTTATTATGTAATAACAAAATACATACACTACAGGGATTTTGCTTGATGATAGAAAAAGATTAAAAATAATAAAATAGAAAAATTAATCATTATACTATGACATTATTGTTACTATATGAATACAAAAAGTAATGATTAAGTTGTTAATTTAAGAATTGAAAATGAATTGATTGTTGATATTAATATTAGTAAACTATGAATAGATTTTTAATACGTGGATATAAAAGATAAACATGATAACACATGTTTAATTAAACTGTGAATTAGTTGTTAAGTTGTGAATTTCATAAAATAAAATATAACACATTATTAGTTTGTTTTATTGAAATCTTGCTTATTATAAAGTAACAAAAAACATACACTATAAGGATTTTGCCTGATGATAGAAAAAGATTACAAAATGGCACTAGCTTGCAAAAAGAGAATGGAAGAGACATTATTGAAGGAAACAAAAAAAAATCATGCAGATGACATAACAATTCAAAGATGGTTTGTGAAATATGAGTGTATTCAAGAAAAATAGTGGTGAAACATCAAACGTGAATGAAAATGAAGTTTAAGTTGAAAAGGAAATAGAAGGATCAGAAGATGAAAATCCGACAAAGGATATTGCATTTCAAAAAGAAATAGTTTTGTTTACACCGAAAGAGAATGAAGTACAACACACTAAAGTTGACAAAACAATGAATACAGAAGAAGCTGAAGAAATGGTTATGGACCAAACAACAAAGACACATACAAGAACCTCAAGAAGAAGCAGAAGGAGGAAATAAAAGGAAAGGAAAAGAAAAAAAATGAAAAAACAATGAATGCAGAAGTGTAGAAATAATAATTACTAAGATCAATAGATTCTATATAGATGTGAATTGAATAACAAGAACAAAGAAAATCACAGTAGTGCCGAATTCTTTAATTATCAAAGCTCTAGAAGAGTTCAACGTGAACTTCTCTTTGAGAGCTAGGTAGGACAATACAATCCTTAACCCTAATTGTTACATGCATGCAACATATAGGCTAGAGGGATAAGCACTAAACACGAGAATGGACAGGCCCATCTCGGTAAAATAAACCTATAAAATACATATTTGACACAACATTAATAAGCCCAACAATCCCCCCCCTCTTGTGTCAAATAAAGAAAGGAGATTGTTTATTGTTGTTTCTTCTGAACCTTGAACAGCTTTGTCATCAAATTTAGAGGGGTATATCTGATCACAAGATACCACTTGATCATATCAGTGAAGCATGTCAGATCCGCATAAGTGTTTGCTTTGCAAGCTTCAGTCAAGCTCATGCTGTTGTTATGTGCAGCAGTAGAGTATAAATATTTATCTAACAAAAAGAGCAAACTCTTCTAAACTTTTCACCATCCTTTCTCTGATACACCACGCTCCAATTTGCTTTCTTAATCTTACCCAACTTCATCTTTTGGAAAGTCCTTCACTTTTTCTTCAGGTTTCACAACCGGCCTTTTCTTTAAAGCTGCTGCTATTTCCACATCCATCTTTGCAACTTCATGAATGTAGCAAATTAGCATTCTCTTCAGATGAGCAACAATTGGTTCATACTTCTGTCTATATTTTGACAAAATCATAAACAAGGAAATACAATCTTTCGGATTCATGCAGGGCAGATCAGCAAGTGTGAAGTCATCTTTAGTGCGACTTGCTCCTTGGAATCCCTTGAATTTGACATTTGTGAAATGTTCAGCTGGAAAAGGAGCACAAACCTTCACATCAACAATCTTTTTTAGGCTCCATGTCTGAAACTGAGGCTTTCCATGCTTGAGATAAAAAGACAACAACATATTGTTAACATCATAGTCCGAAAGTGGTGCTTTCTCAATATGCTCGAAGCATCAGAATAGGAAGGCTGTCGGAGTGAGTGGAAATTCGAGCTGAGAGTCAGCGGTATTATTCAGTTCGAAAGATACCGAAGGCTCCAACCAGTGAATGACCGGATCATTGACGGCTTCCTTCTGAATTCTTTCTAAGGACCAAGGAGGAAAAGGTGACATCTGAGTTTCAAGTCTAACTTTCGCATTTCTAGCTACTTCCTCCTTTGCTTATAGCTCTTTACGAAGATACAACAAATTTTCAAGTTCACAGTCTCTTTTCTTCCTTATAAGCTTTTCACCTTCTGAAAGAACTTCTTCTTCTTCTTCATCGTCAATCATCTTTTCTTTCCCTTTACATTCAAATGCTTTATTAACCTTCGAATCAATTTTCGGTTTTTCCTCATGTTGTTCATCAGTGGCTTTCTTGACCTGGGGCTGAGCTTCTTCTTTTTTTTTGCTTGTTCTCCCCATTGTTTCGGAAGAGAATCATATTCCGAAACACCTTCAATCCGGTTTAACATCGCAAAGACCGGATTGAGCTTTTCAGAGAGACACTGGCGAACAAAAACAGTGAGCATGGAATCATGAGTTTTGCAAAGCCGTTGTAAATACTGATTAATTTCTGAAACACAGCTTTTGATAACTGCTTTCTCAGTCTCCAGACCGTCTAAGTGTTTGTTCACATAATTGAGCTTCAGGGAAAGAAACTTCGATTTTTCAGCCTTCCCAGCCAATTTATCCATTATTTTGGTTTCTACAGCAAGATCTTGTTGAAGCTTTTCAATCTTTGAAACAATGGATGCACTTATTTCAGAGTTCTCAACATTAAATTCAGCACGAACACGAGACAGTGCTTTTTTCTCAGTTTATAAGGTTGTGCCAAGACTTTCAATGACTTTATTTGTTTCTTCGGTATTTTGATTAGAATAATTCCGGAAATCAACCATAAACTTTGTAATGTCAGCATGTATTCGACTTTCTAGGTCGTTTTAGTAATGTTCTTCTCTGATGCCTGGATTGCCTTGGCTGAGTCTTCAAGTACTTTCACATTCGACTTTGTCAGCATCTCAACCATTGCTTGATGAGCCTTCAACATATACTCAAAGTTAGACGAAGATTTGGAAGATCCCAAAAGAGAATCCAACTTTTCATTCAGTGTCTTAAACTGCCCTTGCATCATCGGGGCATGTTCATCATCACTGGTTTGATGGACTGTGAAGGGGCTGAAAACAAAATCCTGGAAGTTGTCCTGATCATGACCAAAGAGGATGTATGGATCGTCATCATTAAGTGGTGAAGATATGGATGCGCTTGGACCAATAGTAACACCAGAAGTGACACATGCCCCCGTATCAGATATATTGACAATGACTTCAGGTGTACTCACAGTTGATGTAGTTGTTGTTGTAGTAGAATCGGTGAACGATGGAGTGGATAATGGGATAGAGATCTATAAAAGAGAGACACCCACATAAGTCTTCAGTGGTAATGGAGGAATGGATGTGATCGGAATAGTTGTGGTAACAGGAAAAGATGATGGAGTAGGTATCTAAAAGAAATCATCTGTAAGAGGAACAAAAGTACACAGTGGAGATGATACATTCGGAATCGGTTCGATTGGAGTTGGTTCCGAAACCATTGGTTCCGAAGTTGCTGCGGTCTCCTCAACTTCATTCTGAACTGGCTCCTCCTGAAGAATATCCGAGTGAGTCCTGGATTCTGAATTCTCCTGAACAACCAGAGAGGGTGATCTTGGTTTCCGAGCTTGCTTTTTGATCTTCTTTGGTTTTGTCACTACTTTCTAAGGAGCAGCTTTCAGTTTTCTCTTTCCTACCATCTTTGCTTTATTTACTTATTTAATAGCTTTTCTAAGGTCTTCTAACATGGGTTGAACTCTGTAGGATGGCTGCTTGCGATACTCATTTACTATCACACTATCAGTCAGAACATTCAATGACATTGCTTCTGGAATAGAACCGACAAAGCTGAATTTGCTTGCATCAGAGAGAATGAAAGACGATGTTTGTAGAAACGGAATAGTAGCCAAGACTAAGTCTTCTACCAATGGAACCTGGAAGTAGGTTAAGTCCTGTTTGATGATAATGGAACATAAACGAGCACATGAGATATCTGAATGATGAGAAGTGGAGACTATGCTCTAGATAAGTTGTGTCTAGAGAATAGCACCATAATACAAGTTTACTCCGGTGTAGATACCATATATTAAGGTATAAAACAACTTACTTGTTCTATAAGATCCGGTTACACTTTCAGATAGACTCTTAAACAATAGAGTGAATTGCCCATTCCATATTGGAGGAAGATTGGGATTCCTGAACTTCGACAACATTGAGATATCCCCTATATACCCCATCTTGTAGAACATCTCGATGAATGTGAGGAAGAAATCAAGTCTGGATCGACAAGTCCTTCACTATCAGTAAACGCTAACCTTATGTAGAAACGGGCTTTGGAGATCGAAGTCTTGTGTGAACCGACCTCGAAGGTGATAACCCCATCAATTTGACTGTATTTGGTGGAGGAATACATCTTGGAAAGATGAACCAAGGGAACAGATTCAGCCATGGTCAAAGATTGAGCCAATGGCGAGAAACGCAGGCACTCAATCATCGGCCTTAAAGCTTCAGTGTATCGAGACGAGTCAAGATCGAGGTAAGATTCTGGTGTGGCTTGACATTCAGCATCATGACGGAGGCGGATTGATCAGCAAACGATGTTGTTTTAGACGATCCGGCCATTGTTGCAGTGAGGACGACGATGAACAATGGAAAGAGAAAAGGGTTTTTGCTTTGAGAGATTTTGAATACTTTGTGAGCGGTAAGAGAAAAGAACCGTCGAAAAACCCTTATATACGTCATAATATGTGAGAGAAAATCATGGCTTAACGTTTCCATATCCCAGTAAATCAGCGTTGAAAGATGTGACAACTTTAGGTGATAAGCGGGGTTGAAAAGACCTGCCTGATTTGAACCTTATCTCCAAGTAACCGTCATTTCAGCTTTCATCCATTCGTAATTATCAGCCAATTCACCATAACCTGTTCTCAGAATGAAAGCAACCATTAGGAATTAAAACCATACTGTTAAAAAATCATAAAGATTTTTGTGCAAGAGTGTGCCAATGATAAAGAAGTAAAAAAAATTAATTTTCTGGGATTCTGTGATATCAAAACAAAAGTGACATGAAATTAGATGGATCCCGGGCAACGATCTCTTCCTTCTGATTCAAGAGAGACTCGGAAGTGCTTGTATGGCACCCCGTTGAACTACGATCAATTATTTGTTAAGAAATAGTGAAAGGCATCTTTTAAGTAGGCTTCATAGGTGGCTTTAGCTTCAATCAGATTCCAAAACTTGACATTAGTTCGAAGATCATAGGGAAGTACTTGTTTGACCAATGTAACCATAAGAACAAGTATAGTTTGAATATGTTGTAAGTGACTGGATATTATGGAAATCTCAAGAAAAATAACAACTCGATCTATTGGGAAGAAATGTATTGGGTCGAGAACATTTCAGTAAGATCAATCAAAAATAAAAATAAAATGACATTCCAAAACGTGTAAAAGATACAAACCATAAAGGTTTTTAGTCATAAATTCATTGGTGAAAATATCTTGAACATGTAATTGTTCACCGTCAGTTCAGAAGTTGATTTCAGATTTTGGGTCTCACTCAAAATCTTGGTTATAACGATTTCAAGATCATCAATACAGATGTTGTGTAACCATAAATCTCAGTGGTAATCTCTGAGAGTCTCAAGGGTTACGAGTATGAAAGAAAATATGATGGAGAAATGTAAGATTGGTTCCGAAGAAGATGTACCTCTGCTATAAATTAGTTACAAAGCAGTTAACTCTTAACTCAGAGTGAGAAAAGTAAGGTAGCTCATGACTTATGTGATTTATTAGCCTGATTGGGAAGAACCGATTGGAATTATCGATTCATTAAGGCTTCAAACATAGAGTCTCAGAGGCTTGGGACAACATGCAACAATAGAATCAAAATTATACCTGCCCCATCAATCTGAAATTAAGATATTGAAAAATATGTACTTGAGAAATGAATGATTATATCTGAAAAGTAGAATGTTTATGGTACTTTAGATTTTCTAAAAAAGATAAAACAGAACAAGATAAAAAATATTTTTGTCATTTTTTATTTTTCTAAAAAATAAATAAATGCACAAATAAAGAAAATATTTTTATGATTTTTGGATTCTCGGAAAAAGAAAAAAAACAGAAAGAAATAAAATATTTTTGTGATTTTTGGATTTTCTGAAAAAGAAATAAAAACAGAAATGAAAATTTAGAAACGCAAATGAACAATATCCTCCTAACCATTCTGAAGCTCGGAACCAATCGGAAGAAACTCAATATACAAAGGATACAAAACAATTCCGAAACCCTGATGAATAGTGCATTCTGAACCATTCAGAAGCTCGGAACCATTCGGAATATGCACAGTTTTTTCCGATTACAAAAGGGTTTTCGGAACTGAGTCCGCTACAATCATTCCTAAGCCTTGTAGAATTCGATTGAATGTTGGTTCAGGTAAGGATATCGTGAAGATATCAGCCAATTGATCAAAGGATCTAACAAAGTGTACTTCAACATTTCCGTCCTCTACATGATCCTTTATAAAATGATATCTGAGTGCAATATGTTTTGTCTTTGAGTGTTGCATTGGATTGTGACAGATTCATATTGCACTCTCTGAATCGCAATACAGAGGTATTCTCTTCATATTTATCCCATAATCTCTAAGCTAACTTTGAATCCATACTACTTGAGAAGTGCACGATGCAGCTGCGATATACTCAACTTCAGTAGTGGACAAGGAGACACAAGTCTGCCTTTTGGATTGCCAACTTACGAGTTTACCATTCAGAAACTGACATCCTCTAGTTGTAATTTTACGACGAAGACCGCATCCACCAAGATCAGCATTAGAATAAGCTTGGACAAAGAATCCATACTTAGAAGCGTACCATATTCCGAGTGAGGTTGTTCTCTTGAGATATCAGAATATGTTCTTCATAGCTACCATATGTGGTTCACGGGGATTTGCCTGAAACCTGACACAATAACAAACTGCAAACATAATATCAGGTCGACTGGATGTTAGATACATTAAAGATCCAATCATCTACCAAAATAATGTTAGATCTGCTGCTAGCTTCTCCAAGGATGGACTGAGCATCGTTCCGAATGCTATTGGAACCTTGACCTTTGAATCACCCACCATGCCAAAATTTTGCTAGTAGTGTCTTCGTGTAGGCTTCTTGTTTGATGAATATGATGGGTTTTGATCATTTTAACACTCATATGGTGTACATGCAACCCTAGAAACCTTGGATCTATGTTTTCTCTAATATACATGAAAATAAGAATTTTCCAAGGCTCTCATCCTAACTAGCATGGCATGGGGTACTTGTAATATAAAAAACTAGTAGAATGACGTACATTTGTAGTTGCTTGGATTCCTTAAGACCTTGTGAGCCTAGCACCCCAAATGTGATGCCTCAAATGTTTCACACAACACCACAACTCTTGGAATAACTTGAGAGAAGAGCACTTTCACTCAAAATCGGCTAGCCCTCCTTGTTCTTGTCTTATTTGCCGATTTTGCTCCTTATGAGGTTGTTTATACAGTGTGGCACATGTAGGGTTATACCATGTAAAGCCTAATATGCATGGCTTTTCATTTCCCCCATGATCCATGGGTTTTAACCTCCATGGAGCATCCATGGAGCACCCAATGAGTCCTAGCCCAATCTTGTGAATCATGGACCATAAGCCCACTATATAAGAATGAGTGATTTACAAATCAAACCCCATATATTTAATTAGTCTCTTTTTATCACAAAATTAATTCCAAATTAATTATTGATCAATACTAATTAAATAATACGATTTCATATTAATATATTAGAACTTATAATATATTAACAAACCATAAGTGTCCTTTTCTCATTTTGTCTATCCAAATGTTGAGATGCCAAGCAACCCAAATGGACCATGCCAAATCGGGTCAAGTACATACTAAGTATAGTTAAGGACCTAGACACCTTATCCAACAGTCTCCCACTTGGATAAGTCTAATAACTATAGGTATGACTTCAAGAACCGACCAGCAATCGTAGCTCTTTCAAAGTCTCGCGGAACTGAGATGATGATTCACCATTTAAGATAAGTGATCATTTAATCCTCTGTTCTAGATATCAGCCGGACAAATACATGGAACAATGTCGTACTTATTGTCCATCAGTTTGTTTCCCGATTTCCGATTTGTTTGACATAGAACTAAACTGAACACATCAATTTGGTTCTGACCGGGCCCGGTACATAGGTTAAAACAAAATCATCGAGGGCCCAGATATCGCTTCTAATCCACCAAGGACTAGAAGGAACAGATAAACTTCGACTCATATGCTTTTACTAACTACTTGTTGAATCATATACAAAAGTACGTTTTATAACATCGAGTTACCGATGCGTTTTCGTACAATCAATGCATAACCAACTCATAATCAACAACGCATATCTCTAGGTTTAAAGACTTATATGATATTACAGTCTCACGATCACTCGAGATAAATTCCATGAAGTGATACAAGTGAGTGTGGGTTGTATCCAATTCTAAGAACTTATGAGCATTCATGAATGTTGTAGCAACTTTTGCTATGTCTAACATCTTAGACATCTACAAGCCCAATTCATGACAGTCTTGATTCATACCTACTTCCAACATATGACTGACTGTGGAGAGTTTGAATAATCTAGTTATTCGGGAAGTCAAAACATGCAAAATGAAACACAAGAATAATACTAATCCTATATGGCCCAAAGCACCTTTGAGAGTAAATAAAACACTTTTTATTTAAACACCATATTGATTACACATTATTCATTGTATAATATTTCGATTTATCAACCTAATACTTGAATTAAAACAATAGTCATGCCATGCTCCAAGCATGCACACAATGTTTGTCCAAACAATAGTTATGCCATACTCCAAGTATGCACACTATGTTTGTCTATGATCCTTACTTTGTGAAATAGACCAATTGAACATAATTCCAATGATGCTCATTTCACAATCCAAATCCTTATCATAAATGTAAGAATTCCAAATTCCTACCATTTACCGAAATCTGTTAGATTCTAAACTTATATACATCGATCCTCTAGTAATGACTAGGCACAAAGTCGCAAAGACTTGTCAACATACATTACAGAGTATTCGAATAGAGATCAATTCCATGGAAACGAAGTCTCAAATTCAAATTACATTCCTTTGAACATCCTTCCTGCTTTAAGTTTTTTCTAATCTTACACAGATTAATGAATAACTTCCACCTATGGAAACATTTCTATATTCCATTTTGACTATCACTTCTGAACTAGAGTTGCCTCCTTTCAGAATATGTCAATATGGTCCTTTCAAAATTAACACTATACTTCCAACTGTCCATGAGCAACCAATCTTTGGTAAACCTCAGATTGTCCTTGACAATTGCTTAATTATTTTAGTCGTATCCAGTTCTACTACTTTCTCCCTCTTAATGCCCTAGGCATTTGGAAAATTTAGAAAGGATAAATATTATAGCACATGTAATCGATCCTATACCCGAAGCATATGGGACACAATTCATGATGTCTCACATCAAGACATGATCCTAGACCAGCCTTTTGCTACAATATTTTTTTATTTTCCATGTTTTCGTAATTCGACTACGAAGAGGGATGACATAATCATAATCGAATTTTGAGAACGCAATATATATAGAATTTCCTTATGTTGAACAATTCCAACATAAAATTATATATATATATATATATATATATATATATATATATATATATATATATATATATATATCCTTGACTAAAGATGATTAAAATATCAATCTAAGCTTTTAGGATTGAAATGAAGTATAATTTCCTCTCTCTTAATTATAGAAAAACAACTTTTCCCAACTGAAACCTTTTGTTTTCTATAATTAACATTGCTAACTTGCATCACTTATCATAATTGATTATGCTCCCACTAGCATAATAATTACTTTTAGCATAACACTTATGCTCCCACTAGCTTTGACATGCATCCAAAAATCAATTGGACTTCTAGAAATCAATACTTTATTGAATTTCTTACTAAAGTTCAGATTTCTGATATGAGATTCTTTGATAAGACTTTATCAAAATCCTACACCTTTCCTTAGATAGCTCCCATGTGTGTCTAAGCAATTTTAGAACTATGAAAAGGGATGCCGTAATCATAGTCTCAATTGTTTAGACCTTTGCCATTACTCACAAGTTCATGTTAGTGTGCCGGTTAACCACACACGCTCCACTAACGACTTTGAGAATGCAAATATCACAATTGCTATCTACTTAAAATCTATTTAGTGAAAGCATTTCCTCACCATCGTTTTCATGAATCGGAGAGAAACCTAATGGCACATACATTTTATGGTGTATGTGTTCCTATCCATGTGAATTTGTCAAAACCATAATCACAAGACAAGGTTAGTGACATATTCAAACTCATATGGACTGAAATTGTTTAATCTTAATTTCTTGCCACCTGGCAGCACAAGGGCCTACCATCGCTTCCAGGTTGTTATGCAACCAATTGAGAACTTTGCAAAGTCAACTTTAACTGGAATGGGCATAGAAACAAGAATATGTCAACACGATAGGCTATAAACCTCAAGCCGTGTGCTAGTGATAAACTATAGGTTTTTATTCTTGATTAGTTCTTGAACCTTTTCAAGATCTTTAAGACTCCCACAGTCCTCTTGACATATAAGACTCTCTTGCCAAGAACCATTCCTTGAAAAACAAATATTCAAGAGATAGTCCAGATTCTTATCAAGACAAACACTTCACACAGTTGGCCTTAGTTGGTCTTTGTTTTTTCCAACACATCACAACTTACCAATTTCAAATGTACAAAAGTAGAAAACATTTTACTCTACATTTGACAAGTGTTATAAACCTTCTTTAAGATATGTTACTCAAGTTACAATCTTAGAATATGACTCTAAGAATTGTTTTGGAATGAAGTATGATTCATATTCTTGATTTAACCATTTCAACAATTCATGATTCCTTTTCTTAGCCATAGGAATGTACTAAAGATGTCCTTAGAGGATCAATTGTGATATGGTTCTTAATCATTAAGATGATCATAAAACATGATACTAAAGTACTCTCCCTTCTTTTCAGATTTGAGAAACTTTTATCTTTCTGCCTAATTTGATTCTTCTTATTCGTTCTGCCATACATTGAAACTTTTCCAATGTTTCAAAATTATATTTAAACTTGTAAGTATAACCATATTTACTAAACTTTAGTACATCATGACGAAGAGTCTTATCGATATTTGTGGTGGACTTGACATGTGCACAAGAATGTGTACTCGATCCCTTAGTCCTTCACTTGACTCACATATACATGTGAACAAGGAATTAGTCTTAATTTTCCAAAGATGAAAATTCTCATTCATCATACAATACAACTTGCATGATTCCAAGTTTCTGTCCAATTGAAACTTGGGTGACGAGACTCTTTCCTTATTTGGTAAATTTAGACACTACCACAAAAGAAAGAATCAAATTCATATTTCCAATATTGCTATCAATGGAATCATATAAACAACAATTTTCACAATTCCCATAGTAAGGATACTTAAAATAAATAAAATCAAAAATATTCTTTTATTTTAAAATTGCGTAAAAACTTATCCTTACAATTCAAATACATATGAAAATTATGTTATTATGCATTCCTAAGCAATCTGTCATAACTCTTAAGCAACAGCTCAAAATTCTGGTCATCGAACCATGCAATCAAAATCCATCTATTCACGATCAGAATCGGCTTACTCTTCTTTTAAGTTCCCTTTCATTTCTTCGATTCTACAAAACATCAAAAAATGCGACCTAGTCACATCATGTAATAAGAATCTCCAAATAGGAACTTAATAGAGTTAGATGGTGGACTTACCTGCAGTAGAGTCGTACATTCTGACTTTACAATCCTTATGATTCTTCATGTAAATAGGGAAGCTTCACAACCAATTCCCCTTCCTTTGGAAATTGAAACATATGGACTCTTTGGTAATGGTACTTGGGACTATCTCAGACTTAGCCTTTCTCTTTGCCATTTGGCCAGCCGGGTTGACTATGGCTGATCCCTTTCCATTGGGAAGAGAAGACTTTTCTGGAATTATAATGTTACCATTGTCAATGTCCATGGAACCTTGGGAAGTAGATCTTCCAATAAAATTTGCTTTACAAGTGCTCCAAATCATTGCTGATTCAGCAGCTTCAAGCAAATAGGTAAGATCATTAAGGGTCATGTCATGGTCCATCACATAGCAGTTCGTAAAGAACTCACTATGTGACTCAGGAAGTGATTGGAGAACCTAGTCAACAACCAACTTCCTCAAGACTTTGACACCCAACTCTCCCGGCTTGTCAATATGTGACTTCATCTCCAAGATGTGAGCACACATAGACTTTCCATCTTTCCAATAGGGATTAAGTGACCTATAACTTGTGGGTTAGGGAGAATTATTGGAGGAGGTGGAGGAAGTGAAGTATGATTTTCTTGTCCCATTGATGTACAATAAATGGATTAATCTTTCACCTTTGATTGCCATGTGGGATATCATATTCATTAGGAAAGCTTGTTCCAAGAAATTTGGGAAGATCATAGTTACAATAGGAGAAATTCAAGTTAGTTGATTTAATTCCTTAAAAATGAAATGTGAATTAGGGATGCCATAATCCAAGCTATAAAATATTTGAACGTAGGTGAATGACGATTCACCAGTTTTCACCATGAAAAATGAAATGTGAATTAGGTTTTAACTGGATTGAAAGTCCTAGATCTTTTGAGATTCATTGAACTTTTCAATGGTATGTTTAAATCTCGATTGTGCCCTCTCAAGTTTATGACTGGGATGCCGAGGATCACAAACAAGGTGTGAATAACCATGCAAATTAACTTGGTACCCTTAATTTTATCACCTAATCGATGTGCCGGTTACCCACACACGCTCCACCGATCTATGATAAACATTAAGTCACCCTTTACCACTCTTACTAGTCCATGTTAGTGTGCCGGTTACCCACACATGCTCCACCAACGAGTTGGTAAGGTACGAAGTGCAATTTCATGGGTTAGCACCAAATTTACATTTTCCTAAGTAACTAAGATTATGAATTTATAAGTGTTTAGTTACTTAATATTTATCATTATGCTTTTAATGAAGGGAGAATTGTAGTTCTATCAAACCCGTTCGACTAACGACCATCCACCAGTCAAGGAAGCGGTGGGTGAGAGTGGACACCCATGAAGCTGCCATTTTATAGGCAGTAACCTTATACCCCCTTATAGACCGGCTTCGCGAATGAGGCCTACTAACGGTAAGACTGACTTTGTTCTTATACATACATATATATATATATATATATATATATATATATATATATATATATATATATTATTAACTTATAATACTATAAAGTATAAGGGTTGAATTTTAACTTTTAATACTCTAAGGTTTGGAACTAAAGTTTTCTAAAGTGACTTTACAAATTCCAAAACTTGAGGGCAAGTTTCGAAACTATTCAAGACTTTTCAACTTCATAACCTATGAGTTTAATGGTCTATTAAAATAAAGACTCTTCATTGTATATAACATATGGTTCTTTAATGACAATTTAAAGAAGTGACTTTTGGTAATCCATAACTTGAGGACAAATTATGGACTCCATCAATAACATTTAGATCAAGAATTATATCATCAAACAATTTGCAAATAATTCCTATGATCTTACTAAACCTTATAAGCATGAACATTCATATCAACAATTTTAAGAATCATATAAACACATATAAAACTTAAAATTTTGATAATAACCATTGTAAATGGATTAGCATAATCATTACACCATCAAAAACAGGTTTTATAAGTCCAAAACAGCTTAGGGTAATGATCCTAGTCCATTTTCAGCAGCAAAACTCGAAATTCTGCACACAGGTGCATCACCACGTCGTGGTAAATACTGCTACGTCGTGGTGAGTACTCAGAAGCAAAAATGGAAGATTTTCAACTTTGGAAAAACATTTAGCGTCATGTATAATTGAAAACAAGCCTTGGCTCTGATACCACTGATGGGTTTTGAGCATTCGAACACTCCTATGGTGTACATGCAACCCTAGAAACCTTGGATCTATGTTTCCTCTAATATACATGCAAATAAGAATTTTCCAAGGTTCTCATCCTAGCTAGCATGGCATGGGGTACTTGTAATATAAAAAACTAGTAGAACACTTTCACTCATAATCGGCTAGACCTCCTTGCTCTTGTCTTAGTTGCCGATTTTGCTCCTTATGAGGTTGTTTATATAGTGTGCCACATGTATGGTTATACCATGTAAACCCTAATGTGCATGGCTTTTGATTTCCCCTATGATCCATGGGTTTTAACCTCCATGGAGCATCTATGGAGCACCCAATGGGTCCTAGCACAATCTAGTGAATCATGCACCATAAGCCCACTATATAAGAATGAGTGATTTACAAATCAAACCCCATATATTTAATTAGTCTCTTTTTTATCACAAACTTAATTCCAAATTAATTCTTGATCAATAATACTTAAATAATATGATTTCATATTAATATATTAGAACTTATAATATATTAACAAACCATAAGTGTCCTTTTCTCATTTTGTATATCCAAATGTTGAGATGCTGAGCAACCCAAATGGACAATGCCAAATCGGGTCAAGTACATACTAAATATAGTTATGGAATTGGACACCTTATCCAACAGAATATACCCTCTCAACTCTGTTTAAAGTTTAAACCAAGGAAAAAGTTAATAGGACTCATTGAGCTCATTTCAAATTTAGTTTCCATCAGTTTTCAGAATTCAGCTGTCAATTTAGGATCAGTGGATCCGAAAATGATGTCATCAAAATAAATCTAAACAATTATCAGATTGTCACCATCTTTCTTACGAAAGAAGGTTGGGTTGACCGAACCTTGTTTAAATTTGGATTGTTTCAGAAATTGAGTTAGGGTTTCATATCGTGCATGAGGTGCTTGCTTTAGACCATACACAACCTTGTCCAAAATATAGAAATGATTTGGATATTTTTCATTTACGAAACCTGATGGTTGTTCCACATAGACCGTCTCTTCTAGTTCACCGTTCAGAAACGCACATTTCACGTCCATTTGATAGACTTCGAAATTTTTGTTTGCTGCATAAGCAAGGAAAATCCAAACAGATCCCGGCCTAGCAACCGGTGAAAATGTTTCATCATAGTCTATACCTTCCTCCTGTCAATACCCTTTAACAACTAACTGAGCTTTGTTTCGGATCACGTTTCCTTCCTTGTCTAGCTTATTCCGAAATATCTATTTTAATCCGACCACTGACGCATCCTTCGGAGTAGGAATTAATCTCCATACTTTTTTATGCTCAAATTCGTTAAGTTCTTCCTGCATAGCTTGCACCCAATCTGCATGATCAAGAGAAATCTTCACAGTTTTGGGCTCAATTTTAGAAATGAAGGAATTAAACATGCAAAATTCCACTTTTGAAAATAATGCAGTTTGTTTACACTTTTGTTGAGCTCTTGTAAGAACGTCCGAAGATGAGTCTCCAATGACTTGAGATTTTGGATGATCCTTGGTCCACTTTGTCATAGGTGGATAGTTCGAATCAAATGTTGGATTGATTTCAGGAACAACATCCTCAAATTCTGATTGTACTTCAGAATCATCATTTTGTATTGGATCCTCCCCCTGGAATGGAATATCAGTGTGAACTTCTGGATTGGAATTCTCCCCCTAAGCAGGTGCATCAGTTTTTGAGGTTGAAGCGGAACCCTCCCCCTGGTATATCAGCATTGGAAACGGAAGTGGAACTCTCCGCCTCGACTGGAGCATTAGCAGGTTGTGGCTGAGGTGAAATTTCAGAAGCCTTTGGAATAGGTGTCTCTGTTCCAACATCTCTAGTAGCCTCGTCAATGATTTTCTTTAATTCATCTTCCTTATTATCCTTAGCCTTTGATTCTAAAGACATTACCTTTTCGGGCTCATCAAACAAATTCATGAATTCCTCATATAATTGCATGAGAGGAATCGTCATGGATTTTGTTGACGGAAAAATTTCCCCAGACTGACAATCTTGTTTTTGATAATTTTTCATGTAGTTGTCATCGAAGGTGAAATAGTAGGTTTCTTTAATCTTATTCGATTTCTTGTTCAGAACCCTATATGCTTTTGAAGTCAAAGAATAACTCAGAAAGATTCCTTCATCTGCTTTCATATCAAATTTTGTACGACGTTCTTTACAATTGAAAATGAAGCACCTAGATCCGAACAAATGGAAGAATTTGACATTCGATTTTCTATTGTTCAAGATCTCATAAGGAGTGATGAGAAATCTTTTGTTGATCAACGAAAGGTTCTGTGTGAAACTTGCAGTTGCTATTGCGTCAGCCCAGAAGTAGAGAGGAATATTCGCAAATGATAACATCGTCCTAGAAGCTTCGCAACGAGAGCGGTTTCTCCTTTCAACAACACCATTCTGCTGTGGAGTATAGGGCGATAAGAAATTGTGAGAAATTCCTTTTCTGATTAAGAATTCCTCAAACACTTGGTTCTTAAATTCAGAAGCGTTGTCACTGCGAATTTTCCAAACAAGTTTTCATAATTGAAGTTCAACCTGCTTGATAAAGTCTATAAAATTCTAAGTTGCTTCAGATTTTTGTTTAAGAAAAAACACCCACGTAAATCTAGAAAAATCATTAACAATAACTAGAATGTACTTGTTACCGACGACGCTTTCAATAGCAGATGGTCCACACAAATCAATATGCATTAGTTGAAGTGGTTCAATAATCTTGGTGTTGATTATTGAAGAGTGACTTTTTCTGCTTTGCTTTCGGAGCTCACAAGCAGCGCACATATGTTCCTTCCCGAATTTTAGAAGAGGTAGACCAAGAACCAAATCACCAATTACTAGCTTGTTAATGTCTTTGAAGTTCAGATGGGACAACCTTCTATGGCATAGGCAACTATCATCCGAATATGCTTCCCTTCTATGGCAGACAAATGGATGGCTTCCCTTTGATCGGTTTTAAGTCCAGTGGATACATCTCTCCCTTTCATTTTGATTTTAGAAGTACAACCTTAGTTTTCTTTTCAATAATTTCTGAGCCTTCATCATTGAACGATACCTTCAGACCGGTACGGACAACCAATTGCGAAACACTTATTAGATTGCGTTGCAGTCCTTCAACATATCCTACCTTCCGAATGGAGAATTCTCCGTTCGTAATCATCCCGTAGCCTTTGATTTCACCACTAGCATTAGTTCCATATTTTACTCTACCACCATCAGATAACGACCTATACTTTCGCAATTTTTCTCTTCTCCCAGTCATGTGACGAGAATAGTCATTGCCGATGTACCATTCGGAATCGTACTGTTGGTCACACATTACCTGCAAGAATTAGAGAGATTTAGGTACCCAAACCATCTCGGGTTTTGGTGAGGATTTTTTAACAATAGGAAAAATTAGATTTTTATCAACCCAGAAAGATTTTCTTTTCAAAACGTGGTTCTTTCCCTTTTCGATTTTGAAAACTTCCACTTTGTGATTGCAAAGATTTATTTCAACGGGAATTATTTTTCGTTGAATAAATTCTTTATGTTTTTAGCCATCTTCTTCACAAAAACCTTTTCCTCCTTTTTCAAATTTGCTTCGTATTCTTCGAGAGAAATCTTTGGTTCCGAAACAACTTTACTTTTGCCCTTAACATCGTTTGATGTATTGACTGGTTTTGAAAATTGTGGTTTTGGAGAACAATTAGTTTTTGGCTTTTCACAAGGTTATGAAACATGCGATTTTGTAACTTGTGGTGATGAAACATGAGGATTTGAAAAAGATTTTGATTGTGGTTTTGGAATTGGAGAAGAATTTTTATTATGAATTGAAACTCTTTCTGAATTAAGAGAACTTTGATTTGAATTCTTATTTTTCCAAAAATTCTTTCTTTCTTTCAAATTTTTTATATATCTAGAATTCAACGTTCATTTCTTAGCGATCAACTCTTTAGCTGATTTGTGAATGTTAGCTTTCTTTTTCTCCTTTCTAACTAGTGTTTCTTGCTGTTCTGAAGAGGTTTCAGTGGGAGCATCTTTTGTGCCACTTGGCCCTTCCTGATCGTAACGAAATTCAACACGGTTCAGTGGTTCCGAAACATATTTCCCTTTGCTTTTCCAAGAGGTCATTTCTGAAAGACCTTTTGTTTCATCTCCATTGTCGATTGGTGCGAACCAGGAGAACTCATTACATCCATCAACATTATCAGTATTAACCTTGGACATTAATTTCGAAGTGTCAATTTTGTCCAGTCCTTTAGTTACGAACACTTGATTTGGTACAATTTGAACCTTTAGAAAAACAGTTGTTTTTCTTTTAACACCTTAGAACTTTTATTTTCAGCAATTTTAACAAATTCCACTGAATTTTCAGAAATTAAACATTTCTTAGGTTCATCAAAAATCTGTACAAAACCTAAGCAGTCAACTTCATCCTCTACAAAAATCTCACTCATTTCGCTTTCATCGAAATAAGAAATATCCTCATGTTCAGGATAATTTTCCGATTTCAACTTCTTGCATAATAAGTCATACTTCTGCATGGATGTCAATTTGATTTATTCCTTATCTTTTTCAGTTAAAGTATTTTTCAACATCATTTTGTGTTGTATGGACTTTATGTATTATTCTATTTTCTCAAGACCAACACGATAAGCATGAGAAGAAACAATGGATTCGCACTTATAACATTCTGCATCGATTTCATCCTCTTTCAATTCAAGAAAGGGCAAAATCATTTTGTGCAAACCTTTTCCTATTTCACAATCAAGATGCAATTGAGTAATATTGAAATATAAACGCTTAGCTATTAAACATAAAATATTTCTTTGTTTCATAAGAGCACGACTGTCTTTCTTAAGGAAAATTACATCATCTCTTTTCCTAGTAAGCTCTAATTCCAAAGCTTTAATTTTTAATCTCCTCTCTTCACTTTTAAATGTTGCCATGTTGAGTTGATCAGTCAGATTAATATTACTTAGACGAGTTCGTTTTAGACTATTACTAAAATTAGACACAATATATTCTACATCATCTAGTTCAGAATCATAACGTGAAACACGAATGTTAAGAGATAAAAGTATAGAATGTACCTTGTCAACCAACTTCTCGCATTCATTTACTTGCTCCGAAATCGTCTTCGCAGAAAAGCAGATTTTGGAAGCTCGACCTTCATGAGTAGCATATCCCCTATGTTCCAAAGCTCCGTTCTGAACCATCAAACATCTACCTTCATAACTCTTCACTTCTGACTCTGCAACAAAGAAACCCCCATGAGTGGGTTTTCTTACTTCTTCATCTTCAGAGTTGGTAGACAAGACTTCACCTCTTCCCTCATCGTCACTTCCTTCCTGTACGATCAACACCGGCTTTGCAGTAGATGTTTTCTTTTTCTGAAGCCTCCTCTATCTTCCGAAGATAGTAGGCTTCATCCTTCTCAGATTCACTCTTCTCATTTCTCTTCCTTAACATACACTCTTTTCCAAAGTGATTCTTACCATGACAGTAATTGCAATAATAGCCTGAATCGCCTAACAACTTCTTCTCCTTTTTCTCCTCGTTATTTGTAGGGTTCTTAAAGCTATCCTCTCTAGGATTTTCCGAACTGAAGTTGCCTTGCTTGTTTTTGTTTCTGAATCTAGAATATTTCTTCTCAAAGAACTTTTTCGGATTGGATACCATAAGCGCATATTCTTCGTTTGCGATTTCACTCTGAGAAAGGTCTGATTCAGAGTTTTCTTCAGAAAACTTCTTTCCCTTTACAACCAATGCTAACAATCCCATACTCGTAACAACCTTGCATCTTATGTTACTTCAGCTTCTTGAGACTTCAAAATTCTTACCAATTTAGCCAAGGTGTATCTTTTAAACTTTTGATGAGCCTTGACCTTGGAAACAACAGCCTTCCATTTAGGTCTTAGCCCTTTCATAAATGTGACCTTCTGTTCAATGATTTCACGCTTGAGATTATTTTTCAACATCCTGCTCAAAAAATGGTTGAAACGATTGAATGTCTGATTCAGTGTTTCATCAGATTTCTGTTAAAATCCTCCGAACACCGACAACAACAATGTTTGCACAAAGTGTTCCATATCAGCATCACTTGATTAGAGCTCTTTCAGCCTATCCCATATTTCTTTAGCAGTAGTACAAGCGCTCATGAGACGAAACATATCTGGAGGAAGAGAGAAGCGAATAATTATCTTTTATGTTAGCCATAAGTTTATTCTTCTCATCGTTTTTAACCTCTTCTTGTTCAAGAAGGAGTTTATTATATTCATCCAAGGTTTTGATCTTCTGGTTTATACCAAAAAACTTGTATGTTTCCTCCGTTATTGCATGCCATATTGTGGCTCCATGTTCTTCGATTCCAAGAACATAGTCTTCAAAGTGCAACACCCAGACTTCATATTCTTGAGGAAAAAGGATTGGAATCCTAGTCGTGGATCCAATACTGCTGGAAACGTTGAATGAAAGAGCATTTGGATCTTCGTTGGCCATCTTAACAACAATTCACATGAATGGATATAGAATCAGATGTGTAAAAACGTGAATCGAGTACTAGAGAGAAAATGGAGATCTAGATCTACTGCCTACAACCGATTGAAGCGATTGAGCCAACAAGAACAGATTCAACAAAAACGAAAAACCCTAGTAATAACTCGACAGAAGAGTATCGAATTAATTACACTATCTCCTGCTATGATACCTATTGTAGAATAATAATTACTAAGATCGACAAATTTTATATAGATGTGAATTAAATAACAAAAACAATGAAGATCAAAGTAGTGCCGAATAATTTAATTATCAAATCTCTAAAAGAGTTCAACGTGAACTTCTCTGTGAGAGCTAGGTAAGGAAATACAATCCTTTACCCTAATTGTTACATGCATGCAATATATAGGCTAGATGGATAAGCACTAAACACGAGAATTGATAGGCCCATCTCGGTAAAATAAACCTATAAAGTACATATTTGACACAACATTAATAAGCCCAACAAGAACATCAAGAAATGGTTGTGGATCAAACAACAACCACACATGAAGAAACTGAAGAAGGAGACTAAGTCAATACAACTCAAAAAATACCAACAGTTACTGATTCTCAATCTATTCCCAAATCGTCAACTTTCACACCACCATTAGAGTCACCAACAATTTATGCTTTGGTTGACAAAGTTGTTCAAGAAAGTTTACATAAAAATGCTTTACCTAAAAGTCCAAAACAAAAATAAGATGAAATAACTTCCACACCATCTGTTCAAAAACCATCTTCTCAACCATCTGTTTCACTTGGTCTAACACCACATATCAAAGATGATGTAAACTCTCCAAAGCGTGCTACAAGATCAAGGAAAGATTAACATGTAGAAAAAAGGATCAAAACAGAAAGAATATATATAAACCAATAGATCGTTACTTCTCTCGATACAATGGTAACACAGTTGAAGTGAAAGATGTGGTATTTGCTGAAGAGATGCTAATTGCAAACTCTATATTCTCAATGAAAAGGGGCCACGAGTAAGTCAATATGTTAATAAAAGTTCATTAAAATTAAGTTGTAAATTTTTTTTTAAAAAAATCAAAACTTAATTGAATATTAAAAAAATTGTATTACAACTTTTGCTTATTTCAATAAAAATTTAATAGGGAAATCATATTCAAAACAAAAAATGGGGATGCAGTAGAAAGAATTTTTTTTGAAACATTAATCCCAGGTGCCTACATCCACCACAAAGTCTCTGACTATTGGTCAATTCTGTTAAATGATGAGAGCAGAAAACAAAAGGATTTGCATTAAGATTTTATTTTCCAACAGGAATCATAGTAAGTAGCATTTATATCATATATATATATATATATATATATATATATATATATATATATATGTTAATAGATTAACAAAATTCTAACAAAATAAATATTTAATATATGTAATTAGATTGAAGAGATGACAAATGAGGAGATACCAATTGATGATAGATGTAAAATGTTAGATCAAAAAGCAACAGAAGCAATGAAATTCCATCCACATGCATCACTACTAGAAAACAGGCCTTTAATGACATCCAATTTATGACACGCACGATTTACGATACGCAAAATTGTGTGACGTAAAACAATGTCATCTCTCCTAAAATTTAAAGGATTTAGGACACGCATTTGTGCATGCCCTAAAATTAGTGTCAGTAAATAAAAAAAGAAATACAGAGGGCGCCTAGCATAAAATGTGCGTCATGTGAGCGGGTCGCTTTATATTTTTTTTAATGAAACACGCGATTTAAAGGGGAAAATGAAATCACAAAAAACTAGCCCCTGCCTATTTGATAGCAAAAATTAAAACCCCCACCTATTCTATCGCAAAAATTAAAACCCCCGCCCTAGACCCCCCCACTTCACCTCCCATCTACTCTAATCCATTTTAAGTCGGCGACTCGTCATTTTTCTCTCAGATTTGAGACTCCTCTTTCATTATAAAGAGGAGGTAGCAAGGTCAATTTTCTGAGATTCGAAACTATATGACTCGAATTAGAGGTTGAAGATCAGAAATCGAACGTTGCAAGTCAGATTTGGGATCGAAAGTCAGAGGTTCAAGGTACGATCGGAAGCATCAAGATGTGGAAAACAAAAGCGGAGGAGGCATCAGATTCGAAGATTGTTCTCTTCTTCTTCATGTATGTTCCCTAGATTTCTTTCTCTTACATTCAATCTCTAAAGATTCTTTTATTCCCTAAATCAGGTACAAAGATTGTTCTCTTCTTCTCCATCTGTTTTTGGAATGACGACCTCTCCTCTTAACCTAAAGGGTATTTTCGACTTTTTTGTTTTTGTTTTTGCTAATGAATATTTGTTGTTGATTTGTGTTTTGTTTGGTTTTTTGTGTAGGGGTTCTTGCTATGTGGTCATTACATGAGCAAATTAAGCAAATGGAAGTTGCAGTTGAGCATGCTGCACAATCAAGTTCAAGAAGAAGCAACTGGCAGTTTATGGGGGCAAGAGATGCTGGTGCTAAAGAAGAGCTTAACCATGTGTATTGTGTGTCTGAAAGAACAGAAGGCAATCCTTCGCTAGGTGTATTGTGCTAAATAAGACCTTCTTCCCATTCCATGATATTTACTTGTGATTCTTCTCGGTTAATGATATCAGGACATGAGAGAATGATATATGTAAGCAATCCTTCTGTTTCTCTCAACTGTTGAGTTATTTCATGAGAATGATATATATTTCTTTTCAGGTTGTAGATGTTGGAAGCCAGAATTTAAGTCAATGATTCATCCCGTGTTGTAAGGAGTCAGATTCAAAATTACCACCTGTAGTCAACTGTTTTGGAGATGAGTATATATTAAATCTAGAGACACAAAGGTAACAATCAAGTACTCTAGCTAGTATATGTGTATGTATGATGTTTGTAGGGATAATCTGATGTAATTTTGTTTGTCTCTTTGAGCAGGCAACATTGGTTCGTTCCAAAAGTCACTTGTTTTCTGTAGTAGGTAGCATTCAAACACAAGTTGGAACCTTTCTTCAAGATAAAGGCGATTCTTTTGTTCTATCATAGATCAAAAGAATATCCTTCATCTTAAAGAAGTGTTCCACCTTGTTTTTGAATACCAAATACTTCATAGAAAACAACTATTGATAATATGAGCATGGGAGTAAATAACAGCCTTGATCTATATTTATGCTTGTTCTTCTTAAACTATTTGCAAGAACTGTAAGCGTGATACTTCCCTTGTTATTTTCTACACAGTTAAATACACAAAACTGTTGATAGGAATATCATTGACTTCAAAGATCAAGATGAGAATGAAGGGTTATTTGCAGATGATACTGAAGAAAAGGTCACCAGTTCTCGGAATGGATTTAGTTAACACAGTCAAACTACATCATCTGAATACGAGGCATGGATGTGCATTCCAATGCTATGGTTTGATGTTTTAACTACACATGCACCATGCGTATCTTCTCTAGTTCGGTGGAGAGCACCATTTGGTTTAGAATACAGTCAAATAATTTAGTCAAAGTCTAAATGATGAGCATCGCATTAATCATAACATTCAGAAGGTTAATTTTTTTTCATTCCCTAAATCTATTTTTAAAGTGTAAATACTTTATAATGAAATGTTGTATAATGTTTATCTGGTTAACATCCTATTTTATTACAAGAATGTACCATGGTTGCTGCTTGAAGAAGGCTTGGGCTCTTAACAAATTGACCTGAGGGTCAAATCATATGGATAAAACCTCCTGATTCCTTGAGTCCAGAACTTATCAAATATCAGGTCCATCAGGTATGTTATATTAATGCATAATTTAGGATAAATAAAAAATATAATTGATGTATTTCGTGTTATTCCCATGACTTTTCAACAAGGCTCCACCACCTAATATTTGTTATAATGAATCGTTTTTTTCTTGATGCAGGGTAGTGATTACATGACACAATTCCAACTAGGACAAAATGGTAATTTTGCTCTTACTTACATATGTTTGTCTTTTAGATATAAATAAATATATAATGAAAATTAATTCCATAATCTCTTGCAAGTTGCCTTGTGACAAATAGCCTGCACTAGAATGGTTGCTCTTAGTTGTGTTCAGAAAGTGTCTGAAAAGGTAACCAACTCAAATTTCTCAATAATTATGTTATTAGATTTATTCAAAGTTATTAATAATTAATTGTTATTTTTGCCTCATTTTGCCTAGGTTTCTCTAGCAACTGATATGATGTACAGTTACATGTCAAGAGAAGTCACTGCCAGCTTTGGCTATGACTATATACTTCCTCAGGTAATTCAAACAAATCTTTCAATCTTAATCCTCAATAAAATTAAAATTGGTTGTTGCTATTTTATTTTGTTATTTGTATTTATTCTTTTGTGACTACCACCTCGATGACCCTTGTTCTTAGGTGGCTGGGGTACATCCAACCCTCACATCTTCCCACTTCAGAACTTATGAAGTTTGTCCTGTTTTCCAACTTCTCCATTGTTGGAATGAACATCAGTGTAATGTGGAACTCAGTAGGATTCTACCAGGTATGTAGTAGTAAACTAGTAATAATGTACATAACACTGCATTCAAATTAAATGAATCTTGAATTCTTTGATTGACTTGTAAAATCCCAGATAGCAATGTTGAGTATGATCCCAGTATCATGTTTATTTGAAGTTACATTTGCCAAGATTCGATATTCGCGAGACACAAAGCTGCGTATTTTGGTTGTTCTTCTTGGTGTTGTTGTCTGCACTGTTACACATGCGAGTTTTAATGCTAAAGCTTTTGTTGCTGCTTTCATTACAGTATGGACTACATCACTCCAACAATACGTAGTCTACTAATTCCCCCTATCTCTCTTCTTCACTTCATCTCTACCTAAAATTACAAATCATTTAACTTATGAATTTTTGAATGTATAGAATACAATATGTTCATTATTTTCAAAGGAAATACTCGTTAAGCTCTTTCAATTTGACGGTGGCAACGTCTAAAGCCTCAAGAGTTTTTCTTTGATTTGCCTGGTTAGTCATTAATTTTTTTTCTTCAAATGGTTAAAAAAACATATTCAATTAATTGACTTGAAGACATGTGTGTACATCTGAAGAAGATCCAGAAGTTCATTTAGGAGAACTTAAAAGATTTTCTTTAACATAATTACAAGTGGCAACGGATAGTTTCAGCAATAAAAACATATTGGGTAGGGGCAGATTTGGAAAAGTCTTAAAAGGGCAATTAGCAGACGGGTCCCTCGTTGCTGTATGACACCAACTGAAAGATTACTTGTTCACCCCTACATGGCTAATGGAAGTGTAGCATCATGTTTGAGAGGTATTATTATTTATTATTTATTTATTATTCATCATTCCTTACTTTCCCTTCTATTAAGTAATTCTTTTTGCATTAAGTGAAAAGGAAACACTCGTATTATGGATACTTCATAAGAAACATCTTTCAATCTTATCAAGTATGTATCTATACTGGATACTTTATAAGATTTATGGTATGCTCCCTGTTTTTAATTTATTCCAAACTTGTTGTGCTAATCTTTCATAAGAAAATTAATTAATATATAAATATATAAGATATTAATAACATCACATCAACTGTCTTTTACTTCCTTCAAGTAAAAACATATTTCTTTTACCTTCATCACTTTATTGATATTATCTGTCAATATTTCAGGCTAGATACTTCTTCCAGCAGCTTATTGTTGGATTAGATGTCTAAGCCCATAACTATTATTGATATGTATTCGACCCAAGAGTAGCATGGTCCATTTGGGTTGCATGGCATCGGAACATTTGGATAGACAAAATGAGAAAAAGGTTATTTATGATTTATATTAATATATTATAAGTTATAATATATTAATATGAAATCCTATTATTTAATTAATATTGATCAAGAATCAATTTGGAATTAATTTTGTGATCAAAAGAGACTAATTAAATATATGGGGATTGATTATATAAATCATTCTTTCTTATATATGTGGGCTAGTGATCCATTGTTCTTCATGTTGGACTTAACCCATGTGGTAACCCATGGATACTCCATGGAGGTTAAAATCCATGGATCATGAAGGAAATGGAAAGTCATGGGTTTACATGGTGTAACCCTAATGAGCCACACTATATAAAGGACCCCTTGGTTAATGAAATTGGCACTAGAATGTGGTCACTAAGAGGGCAAGGCTGAATTTCATAGAGAGAACCAAAGTATACTTCTTCTCAAGTTATTCCAATAGTTGGTGGTGTTGTGTGAACATTTGAGGTGCAACACTTGGGGCACTAAGCTCTTAAAGGTTCAAGACATCAAGCTCCATCAAAAGGTATGTCATCTAACTAGACTTTTTGTAGTATAGTTGTTCCATAATATGCTAGTTAGGATGATGCTTTGGAATTTTTTATATTTGGATGTATAATCGTGTAAACATAGATCCAAAGCATATAGGGTTGCATGCACACCATAGGAGTGTTAGAATGCTCAAAACCCTACAGTGGTATCAGAGCCAAGGCTTGTTTTCATTTATACTTGATGCAAATTGCTAAAAAAATCGATTTTCTAGTTGTCTAGACTGTGGACTCGCCGAGTCCAGTGGGGGACTCGCCGAGTCCATGAACAAAATCATCCTACTCGTCGAGTAGGTTCATAGACTCGATGAGTAGGAGGCCCAGAGTGCATATTTTCGACTTTTAAGGCTGGAATTGGACTAGAATCATTACCCTAAGCTGTTTTTGAACTAATAAACCTGTTTTTGATGTGGTAATGATCATTCTAATCCAATTCAAAAGATAATTATCAAAAGTTTCATGTTTTGTATTAGTTTAATGGTTAGGCTAATTACATGAAAATTGTTTGATTTGAATTGTCTTGTTTATATGAGTTTAATCTAGATCATAGGTTTTCTTGACATGTTTGTTTGTTTATTAGATGATCTAAATGGCTTTTAATGGATTCCATAACTTGTCCTCAAGTTATGTAAAACCAAAAGTTTGTTTTGTGTTAAATCTTCATTAAAGCTATAGGTTACATAATTGAAGAGTCTTTTCTCATAACTAGTTTTATGGACTCCATAACTTGTCCTCAAGTTAGGATGTTCAAGAGTCTCTTCATTAAAGTCTTTAAAACCTATATTAAACTCATATGTTATGGATTCCAAAAGTTTCTTGAATTGTTCAAAACTTTCCCTCAAGTTTTGGAATTTGTAAAGTTGCACTTTTGAATACTTTAGTTCCACCCTAGAATTTTAAATAGTTTAAAATTCAACTCTTATACTATTATAATATTATAGGTTTAATATTTATATATATATGTATAAGAGTAAAGTCAATCTTATTATTAATAGGCCTCATTCACGAAGTCGGTCTATAAGGGGGTATAAGGTGACTGCCTATAAAATGACAGTTTAATGGGTGTCCACTCTCACCCACGGCTTCCTTGACTGGTGGAGGGTCGTTAGCCGAACGGGTAGGATAGGACTCTAATTCTCCCTTCATTAAAAGTATAATGATAAATATAAAGTAACTAAACACTTATAAATTCCCAATCTTAGTTACTTTAGGAAAATATGAATTTGGTGCTAACCCATGAAATTACACTTTGTACATTACTAAGTCGTTGGTGGAGCGTGTGTGGTTAACCGACACACTAAGATGGACTAGTAAGAGTGGCAAAGGGTAACTTAATGTTTATCATAGATTGGTGGAGCGCGTGTGGTTAACCGGCACATCGATTAGGTGATAAAATTAAGGGTACCAAGTTAATTTGCATGGTTATTCACACCTTGTATGTGATCCTCGGCATCCCAGTCACAAACTTGAGAGGGCACAATCGAGATTTAAACATGCCATTGAAAAGTTCAATGAATCTCAAAAGATCTAGGAGTTTCAATCCAATTAAAACCTAATACATGTTTCGTTTTTCATGGTGGAAATTGGTGAGTCGTCATTCGCCTACCTTCAAATATTTTATAGCTTGGATTACGACATCCTTCTTCCAAGTTATAAAATATTGTGTTGGGTCCTAGCCTTAATATTTCATATTGGGTGTTATATTAAGGACTTAAATCAACTAACTTGAATTTCTCCCTTATAGATGTCTAAGTTCAGACAACTATGATCTGGCCAAATCTTTTGTAACAAGCTTTCCTAATGAATATGATATCCCACATGGAAATCAAGGTGAAAGATTAATCCCTTTGTTGTGGATTAATGGGACAGGAAATCATACTTCACTTCCTCCACCTCTTCCAAAAATTCTCCCTAACCCACAAACTTCTAGGTCACTCAAGCCCTATTGGCAAGATGGAAAGTCTATGTGTGCTTACATCTTGGAGATGAAGTCACATATTGACAAGCCGGGAGTGTTGGGTGTCAAAGTCTTGAGGAAGTTGGTTGTTGACTAGGTTCTTCAATCACTTGCTAAGTCATATAGTGAGTTCCTTAAGGACTGCTATATGACAGACCATGACATGACCCTTAATAATCTTACCTATTTGCTTGTTGCTGCCGAATCAACAATGATTTGGAGCACTGGAAAAGCAAATTTGATTGGAAGATCAACTTCCCAACTTCCATGGACATTGAAAATGGTAACATTAGAATTCCAAAAAAGCTTTCTCTTCCCAATGGAAAGGGATCGGCCATAGTCAACCCGGTTGACTAAATGGTAAAGAGAAAGGATAAGTCTAAGATAGTCCCATAAACCGTTCCTAAAGAGTCCATATGCTTCTTTTTCCAAAAGAAGGGGCATTGGTTGCGAAGCTGCCCTATTTACCTGAATGATCATAAGGATGGTAAAGTCAAAATTTTGACTCTACTTCGGGTAAAGTCCACTATCTAACTCTATTAAGTTCCTATTTAGATATTCTTATTACATGATGTGACTAGGTCGCATTTTGATGTTTTGAAGGATCGATGAAAAGGAGAGGAAGATTAAAAGAAGAGTAAGATGATTCTGATCCCGAAAATGGGTTTGGATCGCATGGTTCGAATATCAGAATTTTGAGCTTCTGCTTAAGAGTTGTGATAAATTGCCTAAGAATAAATAACAACATTGTTTTCATTTGTAATTTCATTGTGAGGAAAAGTTTTTCCGCAAATTTTTGTAAATACAGAAAAATTTTATTTTTATTTTATCTCATTTTAAGTTTCCTTACAATGGCATTTGTGAAAATTGTTGTTTATATGATTCCATTAATAGCAATATTGGAAAATGCATTAGATTCTTTCATTTGTGGTAGTGTCATAATTTACCAAATAAGGAAAGATTCTCATCACCCAAGTTTCGGTTGGATAGAAACTTGGAATCATGCAACTTGTATTGTATGATGAATGAGAAGTCCCGTTTTTTGGTCAATTAAGACTAATTCCTTGATCACATGTATATGTAGCTCAAGTGAAGGACTAAGGGATTGAGTACACATTCTTGTGCACTGGTCAAGGTCCACCACAAAGATCGATAAGACTATTCGTCATGATTTACTAAAGTTTAGTAAATATGGTTATACTTACAAGTTTAAGTATAATTCTGAAACATTGGAAAAGTCTCAGTGTATGGCAGAACGAATGAGAAGAATCAAATTAGGCAGAAAGATAAAAGTTTCTCCATTCTAAAAAATGGGAGAGTACTTTAGTATCGTGTTTTATGATCATCTTAATGATTATGTAAAACCATATCACAATTGATCCTCTAAGAACATCTTAGTGCGTTCTTATGGATAAGAAGAGGAGTCATGAATTATTGAAATGGTTAAATCAAGAAGATGATTCATACTTCGTTCCAAAACAATTCTTAGAGTGATGCTCCAAGATTGTAACCTTGAGTGACATAAAGAAATGTTTATAACACTTGTCAAATGTAGAATAAAATGTCTTCTACTCTTGTACATTTGAAATTGGCAAGTTGTGATGTCTTGGCTAAGACAAAGACCAACTGTGACCAATTACGTGAAGTGTTTGCCTTAATAAGAATCCGCACTATCTCTTGAATATTTGTTTGTCAAGGAATGGTTCTTGGAAAGAGAGTCTTATGTGTCAAGAGGACAGTGGGAGTCTTAAAGATCTTGAAAGAGTTTCAATAACTAATCAAGAATAAAACCTGTAGTTTATCACTAGCACATGACTTGAGGTTTATAACCTATCGTGTTGACATAATTCTTGTTTTTATGCCCATTCCGGTTAAAGTTGACTATGCATGTGAGTTCTATGAGTTCTCAGTTGCTTGCATAATAATTTGGAAGACATGGCAGGCCCTTGTGCTGCCAGGTGGCAAGAAAGTAAGATTGAACATGTTCAGTCCATATGAGTTTGATTTTGTCACTAAACTTGTCTTTATGATTATGGTTTTGAAAAATTCATATGGATAGGAACACATACACCATAAAAATCTAAGTGTCATAAGGCTTCTCTCCGATGAGGAAACGCTTTCACTAAGTAGATCTTAAGTAGATAGCAATTGTGATATTTGCATTCTCAAAGTCGTTAGAGAAGCGTGTGTGGTTAACCGGCACACTAACGTCGACTAGTGAGAATGGCAAAAGGTCTAAACATTATCATTACGACATCCCTCTTCGTAATTGTTTAGACACACATGTGAGTTATCTAGGGAAAAGTGTATGATTTTGAGAAGCTTTGATAAGGTTTTATCGAAGCATCTCGTATCAGAAAGTCAATAAAGTATTGATTTCTAGAAGTCCAGCTGATTTCTGAATACATGTCAAAGCTAGTGGTAGCATAAGTGTTATGCTAATAATGCTGATTATGCTAGTGGGAGCAGAATGATTATGATAAGTGTTGCGAGTAAGCAATGTTAATTATAGAAAACAAAAGCTTCAATTCATGAAGTTGCAGGGGTTGAAAAAATTGTTTGGCTATAATTAAGGGAGAGGAAATTATACTTCATTTGAAATCTAAAAGCTTAGATTGTGAGATTTTAATCAAATTTAGTCATGATTACATTATTCATGTTCTAAAATTCGATTATTATTACGGAATCCCTTTTCGTAATGCGAATTATGAGAACATGACAAATTATAAGAAATATTGTAGCAAAAGATTGGTCAAGTATCATGTCTTTATGGGAGACATCATGAATCGTGTCCCGTATGCTTCGGATATAGGATCGATTGCATGTGCTATAATATTTATCCGTTTTAAAATGCCTAGGGCATTAAGAGGGAAAAAGGAATAGAATCGGATATGATTGAAATGATTAAGCAATTGTCGAGGACAATCTAGGTTTACCTAAGATTGGTTTCTCATGGACAGTTGGAAGTATGGTGTAAAATTTTGGAGAGGGACCATATTGACATATTCTGAAAGGAGGAAACTCTTGTTCAGAAGTAAGAGTCAAAATGGGAATATGGAAATGGTTCCATAGGTGGAAGTTATTCTTCAAATCTGTGTAAGATTAGAAAAAACTTAATGCAGGAAGGATATTCAAAGGAATGTACTTTGAATGTGAGACTTTGTTTCCATGGAATTGATCTCCATTGGAATACTCTGTAATGACTGTTGCTAAGTCTTTGTGGCTTTTGTGCATAGTCATTACAAGAGGATCAATGCATATGAGTTTAAAATCTTACAGATTACAGTAAATTACAAGAATTTGATATTCTTACATTTACGGTAAGGATTTGGGATTGTTAAATGAGCAGCACTGGAATCATGTTCAATGGATCTACTTCACAAAGTAATGATCATAGACAAACATAGTGTGTGCATACTTGGAGTATGGCATACCTATTGTTTAGAAAACATAGTGTGCATGCTTGGAGCATGGTACAACTATTGTTTTTAATTCAATTATTAAGTTGATTATTCGAAACATTATACAATGAATAATGAGTAATCAATATGGTGATTAAATAAAAGGTGTTTTATTTACTCTCACAAATATTGGGGCCATATAGGATTAGTATAATTCTTGTGTTTCACTTTGCATGTTTTGACTTCCCGAATAACTAGCTTATTCAAACCATCCACAGTTGATCATACTTTGGAAGTAGGTATTGAGGCAAGACTGTCATGAATGGATCTGTAGTTTGTCTGGGACAAAGTGGTTGCAGTGTTCATGAGTGCTCCTGGAATGAGATTCGAGTATTGGATTCAACTCACGCTTATTTGAATCACTTCATGGATTTTATCACGAGTGAACATGAGATGATAATATCTTATATTCTTCAAACGAATACGTGTGAGTTGTAGTTGCGAGTTGGTTGCACGTTGACATATGTAAACGTAACCAGTAACTTGGTTGTTATAAAACATATCGTTGTGTGTGATTTGATGAGTAATTACAAGCGAACATTTGGGTTGAAGTTTATCCATTCCTTTTACCCTTAAAGGGATAAAAGCGATATATGTGGGGCCCTCTATGATTTAGTGATGACACCCCTAAGTGCTTGGCCAAGCCTGGACTGATTTGATTTGTTCAATTAGTCAGTCAACATAAATCAGAAATTGGGAAACAACAGATGGACAGAGAGAATGATTATAATCCATGTCTCGGTCCATATGATATTTAGAATGGAGGAATATATGATCCCTTATCTAATGGACACATCATTTGACTAGGTCAGAGTTCGACAACGGCTTCAAGAGCTACGATTGCAAGTCGGGATCTTAGAGTCATACGTAATAATAGTTTTAGACTTATCCAAGTGGGAGACTGTTGGATTAGATGTCTAAGCCCATAACTATTATTGGTATGTATACGACCCTAGAGTAGCATGGTCCATTTGGGTTGCATGGCATCAAAACAATTGGATAGACAAAATGAGAAAAAGGTTATTTATGATTTATATTAATATATTATAAGTTCTAATATATTAATATGAAATCATATTATTTAATTAGTATTGATCAAGAATTAATTTGGAATTAATTTTGTGATCAAAAGAGACTAATTAAATATATGGGGATTGATTATGTAAATCATCCATTCTTATATATGTAGGCTTGTGATCCATTGTTCTTCATGTTGGGCTTAACCCATGTGGTAACCCATGGATACTCCATGGAGGTTAAAACCCATGGATCATGAAGGAAATGGAAAGTCATGGGTTTACATGGTGTAACCCTAATGAGCCACACTATATAAAGAACCCCATGGTTAATGAAATTGGCACTAGAGTGTGGTCACTAAGAGGGCAAGGCTGAATTTCATAGAGAGAACCAAAGTATCCTTCTTCTCAAGTTATTCCAATAGTTGGTGGTATTGTGTGAACCATTTGAGGTGCAACACTTGGGGCACTAAGCTCTTAAAGGTTCAATACATCAAGTCCATCAAAAGGTATGTCATCTAACTAGACTTTTTGGAGTATAGTTGCTCCATAATATGCTAGTTAGGATGATGCTTTGGAATTTTGTATATTTGCATGTATAATAGTGTAAACATAGATCCAAAGCACATAGGGTTGCATGCACACCATAGGAGTGTTAGAATGCTCAAAACCCTACACTTATATCAGGAGTTCACTACTGCCATTTCATGGTAAACTGACAATACAAGTATTCATGGTTAGGCTTAACCAGATGCAGATATTGTATTTTTAATATAGAAAGTAAAATATTATTATTATTTGTTCAAATTCATCAGATTTCGAATTGTGAAGCTCTGTTTTGTCTCCATCATCTTGATATCATCAAATTCAGCCATCTAATATTCCTCCCCATTTTCAGGTTAAGCCACAAGAAATGGCTATGCTTCTTTCTGAATCCATCTCCAAACTATATGCAATGGTAATATATGTAGCTGGAGCCATAATAATTTCAAGCCAGAAGTAAACCAACTCTATGTCACCTTAGACAGAATGACTTAAAATCTGAGTTATCCATATATCTAACAACCTCTTTAATTATCGTTCCTTGTTGCTAAAATCAAACAGGCAACTCACAAGATTATCTTATCTCAACTTCACTGAAAAACTTTCTTTGTTCGTGAATTTGTTTAATTACTTCCTGTTTATCAATAATATGTGATTACATCCAACAAAAACCCAACTCTCTTCTCTTGTTGTTTTACTCACTATATGGGTTTTGAAATAAACCTCATGATTTCCCCCCAACTCTCCTTATTTGAAAATTAGACCTTTTTTTATATAAATATTATATGTCTAAAATTATACAATACTTGCCAAATTTCTCTTCCTTTCTTAAATTATAATTTCTTCAGTTTAAATAAACTCCCACTTGTTGAATTTCTGAAATATTTAATCAAAAAATGCCCAGCATCTCACATGCATATATTGGTGATGCATGTAGTGACTGAGAAGAAGTAAATGTATATGGTGATGTTGGTGATTAATAATTTGTTAATGAGATGAGAGGGAGAAGGAGAAGTAAGACTAATCTCACTATTGATTATTGGCATTGCAGGAAATTTCAAAGTTGAGGTACGATTTGCGTCCACGGGTGATGAAAGAAAGAAAATTCTTGAGGATATATTTTCTCATAGTAAATACTCATTTAATTCCGTAAGTTACTTTCCATTATCATCCAGTCCAAAAACAGTCTATACTGTGTGAGAAAATGGTTGTTAGTTAGCTGAGTTTGAAATTTTGATTAAAGTTATGAAAAACGATACATAGAAGAAGAGGAGAAGAAAAAATGTGGTGAAAAGGTGAAGGATGATGATGAAAGTGTTTCTTCTAAAACAGAAGAAGCAACATAAAACCAAACTAGATCACACAGAGCTAGAGTGCAAGCCGTTGATAGAAGAAATAGAAGAAGCCGCAAAAATTATGGCCAAATGTTCGAAAGTAAAGAGGAATCTCATCAAGAAGTTCACTTACTCACTGAAGCTAAAAGACATCAACACTAAGTTGCTGATATTCTTTCAAATGGAAGTTGAAGAATTTCAGATTCGGGACATTAGGCAGAGACATTTGATCACATAGAATTTCAGCTTTATTTTTAATATTCAAGGAAAAGAAATACTCAAGTCAGGTATGTTATCTACCCCTCTTCCTGTTTTGACCTGATTTTTATATAATACGTAAATCTTATCATTTATGAGAGATTTTGAATTTATAATTTATATCAAATGAATACACAAACTTGGAGACATAATGGAAATGACTTTTGAATTTATAATTTTTATGTTAAATATGTCACTGCATTTACAATTTTAATGTTGATTATCACCCACATCAACACTTGCTAACCATATATTCAAAATCCTATTTACAAAATGATCCAAATAATCATTTCTAAGCTTAGTGGCCTGATTGGCGTTGGAAAAGAAAATAGACAAAAAATATATAGTTGGATGCCATACCAGCTCTATCATAGCATCTTGTATTGTATTGCATGTTAAGTTACCTATTTGCCATGTGCAGGTTCTGACAGCTCTAGCAACCTCCTTCCATGCCCTGCAGCCTCTCAAAGTTCCTGCATCAGGTTATTCTTTTAGAAAGTAAATTGTCTAAGGAGATTGTCAAAGGAGAATTTAGTCATGGGTTTCTTTTAATGTTGTACATGTTTGTTTTCTATAATAAATATTAAGCAATATTAGCAATGTGTTACATTTACTTACTATTGGAATGATTATTTGTATTTGACATATTAGTGCAATAAATTATCTTTATTGTTTATGGTATTTTATTTTGTATTATGATACTTTTAATGTGTTATTTAATTTGAAAATTAGTAAATCTATCAAAAATATATAATTTTAAAAACATTTAAAATTACGACACGCAAAAATGCGTGTCGTCTTCTTTTATGACAGGGGCTTCGTTGATACGTATTGCGTGTCATAAACACGCGCGTTGTAAGGTTACGACATACAAATGCGTGTCGTCTTCCTTTATGATAGGGCATTCCTTGATACGCATCGAGTGTCATAACTGCGCGTCGTAAATGCGTGTCATAAATACACGTCGTAAATGTGTGTCGTAAATAGACGACGCGCAAAAGTGTGTCCACTCTCGTTATGACAGGGCCTTCCTTGACACGCATTTACACGTCGTCTGAGCGTTTTACGACACGCATTGCGCGTCGTAAAAGGCTGTTTTTCTAGTAGTGATATGCACATGATTTTGGTAAACTTGGATTTGTAAGTTAAACAATTGTGACAACCGTCAAAATTCGAGGCAGTCTAGGTTTGAATAAACTTAGTTTCACGTATAGGCACGAAACATACTAGACTTAGTAACTGGAAGCTAAGTTAAAACCTACTAGAAACTTGGAAACAATTAGAAACAATGGATAGTGTACTTAGATTTCACACTGATATGTGAATTTTACAACTACTTTAACTGTAACACCTATCCAAATTCGGGTCATTCCTTCACTCGAGAATCTTTGCATGAGCCATGTAGACATTCATGCAGTTGACCTAGCAGTAGAAATTAGGTCAAAGTCTCATAGGAAGTTAATTCAAAGTTCAAAACTAGGACTGGCATACCTGGTTCTTCAATTGCATATGAATCTCAGATCCACTACATAGAAATGCCAATAAATCGACAAAAATAAATTACAAACATTATTTCTAACTTAAATAAGAGTTATGAAAATCTAACAATGTTTGAAGTCTCCAAATTCAATTAATTTTTATATCCAATGATTTACAAAATTCCTTAAAACCCTAAAAGTCATAAAAACTCAAATTTATGAAGATTTATATTAAAATCTTATAAAAAATTTGTCACACCCCCAAACCGGAACGGCAGAAACGTTCGGGGGCGGAGGACGTCATATTCAATATCATAACAATTGAATAGTAAAGAAAGTACACACCACCATAACATATATATTTGAAAAGTTTACATGATTTTAAGTGTTACATGTTTGAATATTAAATACAATATGGTGATCCAAAAATATGTTACTAACGCCAGCACGTTAGTCTTCAAAAGTAGTTGCTACCTGGTTTAGCGTTTTCCTGAGAATACAAGTTATTTCAAAGAAAAAGTGTCAACAATAAAGTTGGCGAGTTCATAAGTAGTGTTTTGGGAAACTGTATGCCATTCGAAAGTTCACGTTCATTTTCCAGAAAATCCGATATTTTCTTATGAGTGTATGAAATGAGTATGAATGATTGTTGTATAAATTGTATGTATTTGAACCAGGAAAATCCTATATTTACCTAAAAGTGGATTGCAGTCTCAAATGTCCAAGACCGTAACCTGTAAGCAACAATGACATGCTCAAAAGAATGGTGTATAGTCTTGTTATAAAACAAAACTATAAGAAGGTTTGTATTCGAATGTGAAAAGAACTGTATTTGTTACTTTTCCCGTGAAAACGTAATACCATAATAATTGTCTATCCAGTGAGTTTTAATAACCGTACTATCATAATTTGCCTGTAGCGACGTTCTTCAGGCGTCGAAATGAGATGACACTTGTCACCCCGAGGACTGTAGCTAGCAGTCAGGGCACGGGATCATTAGGCCCGTATAGATCTATACATACTTGTCACGTTCTCCGGACGGGAGATTCTGGTTATAAACAGGACTTCTAGTGGTACCTTAAAAGGTATATTGAAGATGAATGCGTCACGAATTCTCAATTCAGTCCCGTATTAAAATGAATAATGTTGTTTCTGAAATGATTATCCTTTTTCACAATGTTAACAAAGCAATAATAAAAGGTGGATGTTCTTGTATGTATAAAAGTGATATACTGAAAAATAGTTACCCTTAATATGATGCAAACGTATAAATAAGCTTATAGTATTTATAATCATGTTTTATTCCGAGAGGGTAAAGTAAGGTAAGATGTTTTGCATGTTAACAGATCCATATGATAGTTATTAAAAACAATCTGAAATGTATAACGAAAGGTAGATGTTTTCACACAAGATTAATCGTGTGTTTACTTGTATTCTCCCCCGTAATGTGTTAAAAGCATTTAAAAAGTATTTAAAAGCGTAGAAATGGGGGGTATGAACTCACTTGGTAGCTTGAAGAAGGTGAGACAAAAATCGATCAGAACTTCAACTGGAGAAAGCTGATTTCTCGGGATTCTCGGGAATCTCGGGAGCGTAAAACTTCCTTCGAAACATGGATATGAAAACCGAGGCTTCGGGCTGGTTTCGAGGGGTTAAACACAGAGCAAAAGCACGGGAATGAGAAGAATTGAGCAAAAGAACTCGGCAGCCTCGCATGCCCTTTTATAGGGGTTGAACCTCACACGTACGCTGGGCGTACGAAACTCGACGTGAGGCATAGTTCGGATCGGACCTCCAGGTGTCGAGCTCTGGATGGTTCAACGTGGTCGCTTCTAGGCCGAGGAAAGCAGCTGTACGCTGCGCGCAACTATCTCGTACGCAGGGCGTACCTCGGTGTCGACATGTACGCGGGGCGTACTCCTCGGTACGCTGGGCGTAACCTTCGAATCAGATCGGACTCGTCAGCATACGATCTCCGTTTTCGACGTTCCTTATATGCACGCGTAGGTGAGATTATGCTCTACTACTCTCGTTTGGACTTCGTTGTCTAATTTTGACTTTATTTTTAATATTACATGTTTAACAGGCCGGGACAGGAAAAGTCCGTTAAAAATCCATAAATTCTTCATCCGATGTCCGTTTTCGTCAGACTTTTTACCTTTGCAATACCATTGATGAGATCTTCGGTTCTCGTTTAGGTCATGTTGGCAAAAAGTCGCTCGATCTCTAATTCGAGTTTTTAGCTGTCTACTGATATGTCCGAAACTTCGAAAAATCATAACTTCCTCATATGAAGTCAGATTTTAGCGTTCTTTATATTTTTGGAAACCTTATTACGATATCTACCACTTAGCACACTCAAAGTGAGACTTTTGAACATTTCATTTTTGATGTTATTTCAATTAATTCAAAAAAGGATTACCATATTTGACTTTTAGTCATTACATTGACCTGAAATATCGGGTTGTTACATCATCCCCCCGTTAGAGGGAATTTTTTCCCGAAATTATTTACAAGGTAAGTGTCTATGGACTAGGGAAGAGATGCGGGTACTTTTGTTGCATCTGATCTTCTCCCTACCAAGTGAATTTGGGTCCCCGCTTAGCATTCCAGCGAACCTTCACTATTGATATGCGACTCTGCTTAGTTCATTTGATTTCCCTATCCATGATCTCGACGGGTTCTTCCACAAAGTTAAGATTTTCATTCAGTTCGATTTCCTCGAGTGGAATCACAAGAGTTTCGTCGGACAGACACTTCTTCAGGTTAGATACATGAAACACCGGATGTACTTTGCTAAGTTCGATTGGAAGCTGAAGTCTATAAGCTACTGGACCAATCCTTGCAGTAATTTCGAAGGGTCCAATGTACCTTGGGCTTAGTTTTCCACGCTTCCCGAAGCGTATCATGCCCTTCCAGGGTGAGACCTTCAGTAGGACGCGGTCACCAACCTGAAATTCCAAGGGTTTTCGTCTTTTGTCGGCATAGCTCTTTTGTCTATCTCTTAAGGCTTTCAGTCGCTCTTAAATTTGAACGATCTTTTCAGTCGTTTCCCTTATGATTTCCGGACCAGTGAGAGTGCTATCAGGGACTAGACCTTTCGTCAACTGCGTGTCGCCCACTTCCGCCCAGCACAGAGGTGATCTGCACTTGCAGTCATAAAGGGCTTCGAATGGAGCAGTCTTGATGCTAGTGTGATAACTGTTGTTATAAGAGAACTCCACCAATGGCAAGTCGACGTCCCATGCTTTACTGAAGTCGATTACACATGCTCGCAACATGTCTTCTAGGGTTTGGATCGTTCTCTCACTCTGTCCGTCAGTTTGTGGGTGATAGGCTGTACTCATATCTAGCTTAGTACCTAAGGCTTTCTGTAGCGTTTGCCAGAACCTTGAAGTGAATCTACTGTCTCTATCCGAGATGATAGATATCGGTACACCATGAAGTCGCACGATCTCTCGGATGTAGGTTCTTGTTAGTTTCTCCATCTTATCGGTTTCTTTGATTGGCAAGAAGTGGGAAGATTAGGTTAACCTGTCGACGATCACCCAAATGGTATCGTGACCACCCTGCGTCTTGGGTAGTTTGGTTATGAAATCCATGTAGATCTGCTCCCACTTCCACTCAGGTATTTCGGGCTATGGAATAGACCTGAGGGCTTCTGATGTTCTACCTTGACTTTGGCACAAGTCAAGCACTTGCCCACATAGGTAGCAATTTCTGCTTTCATGTTTGGCCACCAGTAGAGTTGTTTGAGATCCAGATACATCTTATCTGAACCTGGGTGCAGGGAATATCGGGTCTTGTGTGCTTCGTTCATAACTATTTCTCTGAATCCACCGAACTCCGGTGTCCAGATTCGGTTCATGACGTAACGAACTTCGTCACTCTTGATCTCAAAATTCTTGTCAATCCCTCTAAGTGCTTCACCTGTCAGGTTTTCGGGTTTCAAGGCTTCCAATTGAGCTTCCTTGATTTGTGTTGACATGTGTGAATGGATCGTCATGGTTAATGACTTCACTCTTCGACCATAGTACTCCTTACGACTAAGGGCATCTGCCACCACATTGGCTTTTCCCGGATGATAACGAATCTCGCATTCGTAGTCGTTGAGTAGCTCAACCCAACGTCTTTGCCTTATGTTGAGTTCCTTATGATTGAATATGTGTTGAAGGCTTTTGTGGTCTGTGAAGATGGTGCACTTCGTACCGTATAGGTAGTGCCTCCAGATTTTTAGGGCGAACACCACTGCTCCAATTCTAAGTCGTGAGTAGTGTAGTTGACCTCGTGCGTTTTTAGCTGTCGTGAGGTGTACGCAATAACCTTTCCTCGCTGCATTAGTACACAACCCAACCCTTGATTGGATGCATCGCAGTATACTACAAAGTCTTCTGTCCCCTCTAGAAGAGACAAAATGGGTGCAGTGCACAGGGCTTGCTTCAAGGTTTGGAATGCAGTATCTTGCTTTTTCCCCCAGTTGTAGGTTATACCCTTATGAGTCAGGGAGGTAAGAGGTTTTGCAATGCTGGAGAAGTTCTGTATGAACCTGCGATAATACCTAGCAAGGCCTAGAAATTGGCGAATTTCGGTTAGCGTTGTTGGCGCAGACCAATTCTGGATATCCTTGATCTTGGAAGGGTCCACGTGGATTCCCTCTTCGCTGACCACGTGACCTAGGAAGTCCACCTTCCTAATCCAAAACTCGCATTTTGAGAATTTCGCGTAAAGCTTCTCAGTTCTTAGCGTCTCTAAGCCTTGTCTCAGGTGATGACCATGTTCCTCTTTACTTTTTGAAAAGATGAGTATGTCATCTATGAATACTATCACAAATTTGTCCAGGAACGAACAACATACCCGATTCATTAAGTCCATGAACACGGCGGGTGCATTGGTTAGTCCGAACGGCATCACTAGGAATTCGTAGTGACCGTATCTAGTTCGGAAGGCCGTCTTAGGAATATCGCTCTCTAGGACTCTCAGCTGGTGATATCCCAATCTCAGATCGATCTTGGAAAAGTAGTGTGCTCCTTGGAGTTGATCGAACAAATCGTCTATTCGTGGTAGGGGGTACCGGTTCTTAATGGTAAGTTTGTTGAGTTCTCGGTAGTCGATGCACATTCTGAACGATCCGTCTTTCTTTTTCACAAAAAGCACTGGTGCTCCCCAAGGTGAGAAGCTTGGTCGGATGAATCCTTTGCTGAGTAGTTCATTCAGTTGACTGGATAGTTCTTGCATCTCTGCTGGGGCTAAGCGATACGGCGCTGTGGCCATAGGGGTGGCTCCAGGAATTAAGTCGATTCTGAATTCGACTTGTCTTGCAGGCGATACTCCTGGAAGATCCTCAGGAAAGACATCAGGAAAGTCACAGACGTCAGCCACGCCATTGATGTCTTCTACTCCTCGATTCACATCCACAACATGTGCCAAGAACGCGTGGCATTCCTTGCGTAGATATTTTTGAGCCTTGATGCAAGAGATGATACGAAGAGGGGTGCTAGGTTTGTCGCCATAAATAACGAGGGCTTCGCCATTTGGCAGATTAAAGAGAACGGCCTTATCGTATCATAAAATCTCCGCACGATGAGAACTTATCCAATCCATGCCTATGATAACGTCGAAACTTTTTATCGAGACTGGCATGAGGTCGATTGGAAAGGATTTATTGTTTAGCGAGAGGGTACAATTTAGGTATATTTCCTTAGCACCTTCTGTTTTCCCGTTAGCCATTTCTACTATAAAAGTTTCACTTAACGATTGAGGGATTTGTTTGAGTAGATTTTTAAAACTATGGCTCATGGAACTCCTATCCGCTCCACTATCAAATAACATGCATGCATATGAGTTATCGAGGAGAAACGTACCCGTAACAACAGTGGGGTCTGCAACGGCTTCCTCCTGGCCCATTGCGAATACTCGGCCACTTCCCCCAGCATTCCTATTGTTTTCCTTCGGGAAGTCCCTTCGGAAGTGCCTGGTTGCTCCGCACTCATAGCAGGTACGGCCTATTCTGACATTTGCAGCTGGAGCGGCTGGTTGGGCTGGTTCTTTGCAGAAGCGGACGGTGTGTCCCTTCCTGTTGCACCTAGTGCAATGCATTTCACGGCAGGGTCCGTGGTGATGAAAGTTGCATTTACTGCACTTCGGTAGGTTGCCGATGTATGGCTTTGTTGGTGCTGGGGCGGTCGGGACAGTAAAAGCGTGATCTGTCACTATCTGTTGTTTGTCGGGGTTCTCTTGCAGGGCTTGTCCCTTTCTCTTGTTCCACGGTTTCCTTTGGGCCTGTATTTCCTTTGGTGGGTCGGCAGTAACTGCGGTAGTATCCTTTTTGATCCCATGATCGATCAAACGTTGTGCCAGGCGCTTTGCGCTGTTGAATGTTATTGGGTTAGAGGCCAAGACATGTCCTTAAATCTGGGGTGACAACCCCCAGATGTATCTTTCCACTTTCTTCGGCTCCGTGTTGACCATTCCCGGGCTAAGGGCTGCCAAATCACTGAACCTGGCCGTGTAGGCGGCTAGGTCAGAACCAACCATTTTCAGGTTCCATAGCTCCTGCTCCAGTTTTTGAATTTCGCCCCTCGGGCATTATTCTTCCAACAGTAGGACCTTCAAGTCCTCCCATCTCATGGCGTTGGCGACTGGAAGAGACACAGATTTCACATGGCCCTTCCACCACGTGAGGGCTCGGTCTGTGAAGGTACAAGCAGCAAACATGACCTTGCTTGTTTCTTGGCATGAACAGATTTCAAAGACCGTCTCGGTCTTTTCAAACCATTGCATAAGAGCAATGACTCCTCCAGTGCCGTTGAACATTTTCGGCTTGGCGTTTGAGAATTCTTTGTAGGTGCATTCCCTAACATGACCATGACCAGTGCCATGGTTCTGATGGTTGGTACTACTCCCGCTCCCTCCGGCTCCATTAGAGTTTATTTGGGATAGCGCAGCTGCTACTGCTGCGGTGATGGCAGCCTGTACCATAGCGGGATCGTAAGTTGGAGGTGGTGGTGGCGGTGTTGGTGTCGCATTTCGGCGTGCTGACCTACAAGGAGGCATCTGGCTGCCGAAGAAGTAACAATGAAGACAATAAGTCTTTGATGATTGATAGTCGTGTGATAATGAGTCAGTTATTTTCAATATATCCTGAATTAGATTTGACTTAAACAAGGTTTTTGAGTTTGATTCATAAGTAGAGCTTAACAGATAAACTTATGAATTTGAGTGGTAGGCAAAGAATTAACACACAAAAGAAGTACTTCCTTATATATTAAACATATATTGGGTTACATTTTGGAGTCAGGAAAATTTTTGACCTTTCTAAAGGTCTCCGATTACAAAAGTTAGAGAAAAGTAAGAGTTTTAGCCGAGATCCTATTCTATAACAAAATTTTGCGAGTCGGGCAAGTACTACTTGCGATGTGGTTTGCGCTTGGAGCTTGACTCTGTGTCCGATTGCTTTGCCCCCATGAGACGCCTGTCAAAGGTGGCTTGCTGCTCCCTCATTTCCCTTATCTCAGAGAGGGCTGTGTTTAGTTGGCCTTGGAGTGTATCGGTGTGGAGTTGGGCATCCTCCTGCAACCTGTCCAGGCGACGGATATCGGTTGCGTTACCTTGTACCTCTACGTTGGCTTCGCGAATCCGGTTCGCTTGGACTCCTGATTGGTAGGACTGGTTGGCTATTTTGCCCACCATGACTGGGAGAGCCCGTTCAGCTGAACTTCCACCACTGACGTCATAGAAGTCCCGACACATGCCGTAGGGAGGGCGCAATCCTTGCTGTTGACTCCAACGGTGAATGTGACTTCCCCAGATGGGAGTTGGTCCCTGAAAACCTCTTCGAACCGCAGGAGGTCGGACGGCTGGTGGATTGATTACTTCTGGTTCTAAGTCTGTCCCATCAGAGCCTTCCTCTTCCTCCTCTTCCATGGGTTCCTCATCCTCTTCTGGGTCGTCTTCCTCCCATCCCCCGTTGCCTTGATTGGGGTAGTAGGGGTCTCCGGGTAGATGGAATCCACCGATACTCGCCTTTATTTTGGGGAAAATCCACCGATACTCGCCTTATACTCGCATTAGTATTTGGTACGACTAGTTACACTAACCCACTTAGTCCTTGCTTCTTAATCTTTCACCAAACCTATTTCACTTCACCAGTTTTATTTACCATCAGTACAATATTTAATAAGCACTTCATATAACTTACTAGACCTTTCCTAACCATATAAGCCATATTTCTCGCTAAAAACAACCAACTTTACTTTTGACAACTTGCTTTAACTGAACATTTTTCTTCAAAACTCAATTTAACCAATATTGGTTTTAACATTGCTATTTCAATTTCATTTCAAATCCATTTCAATGGATAGATGTGCTTTTAAGGGCATATAAACCATTTTAAACCTTGCTTACCATTTTGGCATGTTTTCAAAAAACTTAGAAACATTTTCTTTTATAAAAGTGTTTAGAATCTATGCTATAAAACTTAAACATATGACATTGAAGTTCATATTATGTGTAAAAGCTTCATCGGATCTTTCAAACCACTTTTAATTTGACTCTTTTGACCACTTTCTCATTTAGGCATTTGTACTTTACTTAAATGTGTTTTCTTGAAACCCAACATGATATTTACAACTTTCTAATCCCAACGTATTTACACAACATAACTAATGTGTTCATTCAAAACACACCTTAATTGTTTATTTTATTTCAAATTAGTTTTATAATCTGTAAAGTTCTAAAATTTAAAGCGTTGCAAAACTTAGTGTTCATTTTTAAATTTCTAGTGACATACTTTCAACAATGTATAATTATTCTATTAAATATATTGAGTTTTACCTTATCCGTTTTGACCATTGTTGGACACTAGTCTAAAAAGTCAAGGTTGTCATATTTTCAATTACTAGTTGTAGTGTTTCTTCTTTTTCACAAATGGATTTTAACTTAATTGATAACTCATGAATGATTAGAAAACACTTTAAAACTTCCACATTTGTATTTAATCATCAACATACATCACGTATTGAAGTTTGAAGTATTTCTCAACCTATTTTTTATATACCTATATGTATTGTTCTTAAAATTTTAACAATAGCAATCATTGTTTCTACCTTCCTTTTTTCCCCAGAACTTGATTTCTCACTCTCCTTCTGATTTTAGATCTCGCACACCCATAATAATAACATAATACATGGTCTAACCTTGTTTTTCTCTATTTTGCTTCTCTTGGTACCATGTTCGTACACATACAGACTAGAAGTCTACCCTTTGTTTTGAGAAATTAATATGTGTATAGTCATGAGGCATAATTTTGATTTAGTCAACCTTGATATATTTAGCTACACCTCTTATCATATACATTTTGTTTTTATTATGAAACCTACCGTAAACGACTAATCCTTATTTACATTTGTTCTTTTGTTCTGAATCTAGAAATTTGATTTTAAATGTAATTTTCTTTGTATTTTCCTTACAATTAATACACAAGATTAATACCATTGTGCTTATCATTTTTCTAAAACCCGAAAGTATATGTGAAAGATATATTTTCTTATGTTTCTTCTTCTTTAAAACAAAAAAAGTTTTAAATATTACGTTTATCTATCCTTAAAATGATAGTTTTTGGTAGAATCACTGAATTAAGAATGCACTATTTTCAATGATCGATATTTTTACTCCTTTCTTAAAATAGCATTCTACTTTGCAATCTCCAGTGAATTCCTAAACTCTCAAACATGTTTTCATAAATATTCTGACTCCTCATAAACATGAATTTGTCCTGACTTAAAAAATTGGACAATTTTTCAAAAAAAAAATTGTAATATGAATATTTCTATATAAATTCCCTCATTGACGACTTAAACTTTTAACATTAATTAATCTCTTTATTATTTTGCTACTTCGTTTTATCGCCACATATGTATCTTCGTTCTCTTGGAATTATTACACATTTTAATAAAAATGAGATTACTCATCATTTCTAAACACTCAAAATGTTATCTAGACAATGTGATTTATTTTATCATCTTCATTTGCAACAATGACTCTCTAAATATATATATATATATATATATATATATATATATATATATATATATATATATATATATATATATATATATATATTGTTCAAATATGGTTTTATTATAGTAAGAGTACCCGTACTAGAAATTATAACTTCGGAAATCCTCGATCATTTCGTAATTTATTTTGTAGACGGCACTTAAATAGTCTTTACATTTGAGATGTACCAAAACTTCATTACCTACCCTTAGTACGTATCTTTAGGAACTTACCCTCGATTGTGCTACAACCGTCAAATTCAAGTTAAAGTCAAAGTCAAAATCAACAAGTCAAACTTAATTAGTACTTATATGCTAAAAGTTATTCTATGTAAAAATGTGCATTTGTATGTCAAGGATTCAAGTGTTTCAGATATTCTAAGTGATTAGCAATATAAAACCCAAAAAAAGGGAGTTAAACGCTTCAAAACACGACTAAGGACCCTCTTGGGGACTTAAAAACGAAGTATAACGGGGTTCACGAACCTTGCATTACGAAATTATGCGATAATAATGGCTAAGATCAAATCTCTCCGAATATGTGAAATCTCTCCCAAATCTCTCCAAGTATATGAAATCTCTCCAAGTATGTGAAATCTCTCTCAAATCTCTCCAAGTATGTGAAATCTCTCCCAAATCTCTCCAAGTATGTGAAATCTCTCTAAGTAGGTGAAATCTCTCCCAAATCTCTCCAAGTATGTGAAATCTCTCCAAGTATGTGAAATCTCTCCAAGTATGTGAAATCTCTCCAAGTAGGTGAAATCTCTCCCAAATCTCTCCAAGTATGTGAAATCTCTCCAAGTATGTGAAATCTCTCTCAAATCTCTCCAAGTATGTAAAATCTCTCCAAGTTTGTGAAATCTCTCCCAAATCTCTCCAAGTATGTGAAATATCTCCAAGTAGGTGAAATCTCTCCCAAATCTCCAAGTATGTGAAATCTCTCCAAGTATGTGAAATCTCTCTCAAATCTCTCCAAGTATGTGAAATCTCTCCAAGTAGGTGAAATCTCTCCCAAATCTCTCCAAGTATGTGAAATCTCTCCAAGAATGTGAAATATCTCCCAAATCTCTCCAAGTATGTGAAATCTCTCCAAGTAGGTGAAATCTCTCCCAAATCTCTCCAAGTATGTGAAATCTCTCCAAGTATGTGAAATCTCTCTTAAATCTCTCCAAGTATGTGAAATCTCTCCAAGTATGTGAAATCTCTCCAAGTAGGTGAAATCTCTCCGGAATCTCTGCCAAAATCCCTCTCAAACTTTTTATAGTCATCCGGGTCATCCCGACCCTTGGTCAAAAATGACGCAAAACAGAAAGATTTCTCGAAAAACAGCTATATAGGACCGAAACCCCTCTTAGGAGCCGAACCTCTTAGGAGCCGAACCCTTCTAATGGGAACCGAACCCTCCTGTCAGAACCGAACCTGTTAGAAGCCTTCTCGGACCGAAGCCAGCAGCAAGGACCGAACTTCTGCCCCCCATCCGAGACCCTCGCACCTTCGGTCCCTCCCTTCGGACCTTCGGTCTCCTCTCCTCCTCTCGGTTCCTTCTTTCCCTTCTCTCGGTTCTCACCCTCTTAGAGCCGAACCTCGCAAGTTCGGTCCATATTGCTCGGTTTTCGACCACTTTCGCTTCCTAAGCCCGTTTTTGACGTTTTTGACGGGATTTTTTCACCAAATTCATATTTTTATCATTTTTAACCCCCAGAACTCTTATTTTAATTATTTTTCAAGGATTTATTAATTATAAATCATTATTTTACATTAAGAAGACTATGCTACACCACAAGTGGGTCAAGTGTGCCCACTTGCCTCCTATTTGTCACTTTCTCATTGAACCAACCTTATCCACATCACACAAACCAAGGCAAACATCCCTTCACCCTAGCCACTTGCTCCAGCAACCCTCCATATAAGGAAATGCATGGGATTTCCTTGATCATTTGCTTCACCATCAAACATTATACACTTCTTAAACCATCAAGAGGGCCTCTTTTCTCTCAACTTTCAGCCACACTTTTGATGTGTTCTTGAGTCATTTATTCACTTATTGGTAAGTATTTCCTTCTAACTCAAGTTCTATTACATGTTTTCATAACACTCTTGGATCATCTACACACATATTAACACGAAATCGTTCTTAGGATCATCCAAAAACTTTGTGTGTTCATCAAGTGTTCTTCACTTGAAACTCATCATCTTCAACCTTCCATCCTTCAAGGAATCACATAAGGTGAGTTCATACCCCTACATTTTCTATTTTTCTTCAGTTTTCAGGGGGGAATACAAGTTAAAACACCAAAACATATTCAAAACTTAACTTGACAGCTTACAACAGAAACGTTGTGACCTGTTCACGAACTGGTTTACCCAACTTAAACTTAATATCTTTCAAAACCGTTTAATATGCAAGTAGTTCAGGTTTATACCTTTAAAATGACTACTTGCACATCTCCATATGATTTTGCTACGATTTATGGTGATTTTTACAAAACTGCCTATCATTTCAGAAACGAATTCGGACCAGTCAGTGATTATGAACCCTTTCACATAAGTTAGAGAATTCCAAAAATCATAATAAAAATTATGAATAAACTAGACATAATTTCTAAACTCTCAGAGTTTACGGAGTTAGTTTTTGACTTTGTATGATTTTTCTATGATGATTTCAAAACAGTGCAGAAAGGATAAAAACTAGTTACATAGTTTACCATATTAACAACACTTTGTAGCATGTTGAGCAAAGTGCATAACGATAAGTTTCTCAATGTTTGGATGCATTCTTGTTAGTTTATCATCATAAAAAGAAATTAGTCATTCATGTTAAGGTTTTTCCTCCATTCATTTCGAATACATATAATAAACTACATTAAGTATAGTTTATGAATTTTCGATAAAAGCATACTACATGGAAAAGGTTTTACTCTCAAAACAAATGGGTTTTTCATATACTACTTGATGAACTATAATAGTAATAGTTTATGGATTCGTATCACAAATGTATTTTCATAAAAGGTGATTTCACTTCCTCCACGGAAGAGGTTTTATACTCAAAACTATATGTAAACTAGTTAACGTAAGTTGTGAGACATTCTCCTTTGGGGTACTCTTAAGTACCACAGAAAAATACTGAATTACTTATAACCAGAGTCTCTTGTAGGGAGAGCGTGATAATTGTGTATAGATCTATATTGGGATTGACAACCCACACCCATGCTGCTTGCATAAGTACGATCGGCTGATCGGGGGTGACAAATGTCATTTCGTTTCCGACGCCTGAAGAACGTTGCAGCAGGTTATCCTGTCGTAGTATGGTTATAGCGACTCACATAGGGAGTTAACAATCTTTCAAGTTTACAGGAAAAATTCTACTTTGAAAAGGGATTTTACTTCTAAATTAAACGAGTTTATGTCGATTTAAACTTGCATGAATTACTTTAAGTATGGAAAAATACTTGTATATTCTCGGTCTTGACGTTTAAGACTACATAACTTTTTATAAGGAAAATATTGGATTTTCTTTGGAAACACATTACCATTATGAACATTATAAGTACAAAACACACACATATTCTCTGTCTTGACATTTAAGACTACATGACTTTTTATAAGGAAAATATTGGATTTTCTTTGGAAACACATTACCATTATGAACGTTATAAGTACAAAACACACACATATTATCTGCCTTGACATTTTAGACTACATGACTTTTATAAGGAAAATATTGGATTTTCTTTGGAAACATATTTCTATCAAAACTACATTTCATCCAGAATTGTTAGACTTCAGCTATAATTGTTAAGTGTATATACTAGAGTTATATAAGAATCTAGTCACAATCAACTTAGAATTGGTGGGCCCGCCTTACTTCCTGTTCCTTGTTTGGTTGTGGACCTATGGCAGACCCATTATATTTGACAGTTTATTTAACTTAAATTTTATATAACTTATATACACTTGGTGATTATAGAAGGAATCTACAGGGCTTTCTAGGGTACATTATTGCATAACATAGGAGAGTTCATTTCGCGTTTAATAAAGAAAGTATTGAATTTTCTGAAATCATACTCTATCGCTTTTTACAAGGAAAACGGCTTCTTCCTCAAAATAAAACTCTTATGAACTCTCCAACTTAATTGTTGACGATTTTTCAAACTACTTGTATTCTCAGGAATTCAGTGAAGCAGGAAATCAACCGCTTTTGAGGATGGGACGTTAAATCGTCAAACATTTCATTTTTTGTCATCATAAGTGTAATTGATTGGAAACATGTAAACACATACTATTGTATAGCCTTTTTAATTATATTTATGATGGTTGTATTTACTTTGAGCACTATTATACTTATTGTTGTGATACTATACATGAAGTCCTCCACCCCCGGACGTTTCCGCGATCCTTGGTTTGGGGGTGTGGCAGATTGGTATCAGAGCATTGTTTATAGTGAACTAAGTATATCGAACCACATAAGATATACAAACTATAAATGCACTGGGACTTAAGTCTCTGATTTAAACATTTTCAAATAACTATACTTTTAGAAATAAATAGTTTCTTGTTAAAAGTATAAGTACATACATGCATACCGATTTAGTGTCACGCCTAAGGAACACACAAAAGTTAAAAATAGAGGAGTTGTGCAATGTGAATATCCTCTGGGATATACAATCAAGTATGGGAGGAATATAGCCTGATCAACTAAATTCGTCCGAGAAGTGACTAGTATGTGCCGGGGGATAGTCATAGTGGACAACAAGTCTATCAACTTACCAACACCCATACCAGAAAATCATTAAGAACCAAACATAACATTTAAAATACTATAGGAGTATTTTGTGGAACTATAACTTATGTGAAAACTAAACTGATTCTTGCTAGTAGGTCTACAATCACTAAGTGGATACGCTGAAGTTACACATAACTAGGATATCATAGACTTAGAATCTGTGATCATTGCTATACTTCCTGTCCCTTGTTCGATTGAGGTTTTGGAATATGATCACTTATTCGAAGGTCTATTATATTTTTTCGTTATATGTAACTGGTATGCACCATGTCATTATAGAAGTAACTAAAGAGGATCAAACCCTTATAAGTATTTCTAGGAATATGACTATTATTATATGCCTCTTACGACACCCCTATTCTCGCACGGACATCATGGCAAGATTTTACTTACCAGGAGACCCCTACTTTCCGAACCCGGAGAATTAGTGGGTGATTAGGAAAAAGAATCGGAAGTGGAGCCAGAGGTCGAAAACTCTCCTTTCATAACTAGGGCTCTCGCGAACCATTTTAACTACGTCAAACTTGTGCCCCGTTGAGCAGCATTGATCGATGGGTGGAGTCGCCATCAGCAACAACAATCGCCATTTGGGGATGTATTGTCGTGAGCAGAGTTCATTTACTCACAAAACCTTGTAGATTAGGTCTATGAGTATGCATTGGTTCTACTCCCCTCCATGTGTAGGCCCGACCCCTCGAGTTAGTAATGACACTAGTCGAGAGATTTAATTGCGGTCCAAACTTTTTCTTGCGATGATGTGGTGTGGACCTGCATCAGTCTCAAAACCTTCCTCCAAAAACTAAATATACTAAAATCATACAAATGAAAGGGGCATGCGTATTATTTCATTGGGAGTCATACTACTAAAAATTCATAAGTTTATCATATATAGACTCTCGTTATGAATTGTTTTCAGAACACCATAAACAACTGGAACATGATACACTCAGGACTAAGATAAAACACTCCCGACGTATAAGCCCTTATTCAAGATTCATTATCATCTCACCTTTTTAAGCCTCATAGTTGAAAGGTGCCTTTTTCGTAGACCTATAAGGGTGCGATCATACCAGCACTAATGCACCGGATCCCATCAGAACTCCCCAGCTAAGTGTGTTTGGACAAACATAATCCTAAGATAGGTAAAACTTAACGCCCGTACGAAATCTACTTCTACCCACTACCATAAACTCCGTCTCCGGAACGTTAGCAGAAACATCAAGAATAGTTCAGTAAAGTGCGAAGTTTATATATGTGTATATAAATGATAAGGGTATAATTAGAATCATCCCCACTCACGAAATCATTTCTCCCCATACAATAGAGTTATGTCTTCACAAGGAAGTAACCAGCCAACAAACGATGCAGCAATCCTGCAGATAGACTCTGCTACTTTTCAAGCTGCGGTCACGGCAGCCGTGACGGCCGTCATGGCGCAACTCAATACTAACAACGTCAGCAGAGTTGAAGACGGTGTTGGCAATTCTAACCGCCGTATCAGACAAGAACATCAGGGGGTGTCCACCCACGAAGACGCCTCAGACCACAAACCTAAGAACAAGAAGCGAAAGTTTTGGGACAAAAAGAAGCGCAACCTATCTCAGAAATGCGCTAAAAGACAACAAACTGTGGCTGCCCCTGTAATTACAACATCAGTCCCGACTCATGCCTCGACACTAGCCACAACGTCTGTCACTCAAGCACCGTCCAGACGATATATGGGAACACTCCCAAAGTGTATCAAGTGTAGCTAGCATCACAATGGGGTTTGCCGGGTATTGCACTGTAAAAACTGCAATAGGAACGGACATACGGCCCGCTTCTACAGGAAACAGACCCAGCACATCGCTTCAATCACCTGTACCAGTATAAGTCCAGTATGCTACCTATGTGGTGAAACGGGACACTTCAAGAGGGACTGTCCAACTGAGAGGAAGGACGGAGGAGCAGGAGGAGCGTGACAAACAAACCAGCAGGAGTAACAAGGAACCTTATTAGGACTTTTGTAATGTTTCCAACAACAAAAACGTTTAAGTACCATATGTTTGTAATGAATTTGGTATGTTTGCTAAAATTGCCCTATATCAAAAATTAGTTAAAATACTCTCTCGTTCAATCAAATCAAAGACACTTATATATAATCTTAGGATCATTACCAGTGAGCTGGGATAACTTGGTATATACATCAGGGTTAATCATAATCAAAATACTACAAACTTAAAGCAAATAATTTCGTCCTGACTCCTATTCCATGTCTAGTAGTGGGATTAGGGTAAAGCCACTCACTCGACGGTTTCATCAATACCAATTTACATACGACTTACATATGCCGATCGATCATAGAATGATCGGTCGGGGATCATGATATAAGGAATCACTACTAGTATTCAGAACACACTTACTACCAGTGTTGGCTTTCGTGGTATGAATCATTTGCAGTAACAATAACATCGATCAAAACGGAACACACTAACAAGAATCACATGATACCCTATCTACCTAACGAATAATTCGTACGAATACAACTTAACACATGTATTACTAAAAAGATCTATTGTCGTCATTCGATTTCGATTGGTATAGTCCTCACTTCCCCGATTAAACGACTACGAAAAGACCCTTCCCCTACCCCACTAAATATGAAGAACCTGCGTCTCTCATAAGCGTAAATCCGACACGGACCTCCGGGTCATCTCTCGCTGCGAAACCCCAAAACACTCACCAGAGGAGTATTATACCTTCCGCACCTTTTCAAATTATTCCTAGTAAACCCTTCGAGAATATCACACGTATAACAGGACAAGATCAAACACAGAAGCTTGGGACGAATACGGTTAGTCTATCACTACGAAGTATATACGCGAGGATAATATATAATTAAGATTCTACGGACATTGGATGTATGTTTCCGCCCTATTTTATGTTCCTTGTCTGGTTGTGGACTTGGGGCGGAGTCACCCATCCAACTGTCTTACCAACCCTAATTACATACGACCTATATACGCAAGTTAATGATAGATGGACCAGGTACGAGTCCTACCATGAACTTCGGGACAAGGCTACCCAGGAGTGCGAATGAACGTTCTACCATCCGAATAAGTCTAGTCTCGTAAACCGAACCTATATACTCCCCACCGACCTAATCAAACGAGAAACACTAAAGCAGACCCTATGCAGCGCTCCGAGGGGAAGTTATTACTTACGACCTAGTATAAATTCGAGAAAGGTTGAAAGCATCTCGAAACCGACGAAGAAACTACACAGATAAGCGACGGAAACCCTCGGAATTGCGGGTTGGTGACCGAGTTCTACTGAAGGCCTCACCATTGAGAAGAATGATATGTTTCGGTAAACATGGGAAACTAAACCCAAGGTACATCGGGCCATTCGAAAATCCTTGCTAGGATTGGCTAAGTAGCATACAAACTTCGACTGCCCCAAGAACCTAATAATGTACATCCAACCATCCACGCGTCAAATATAAAGAAATGTATGTCCGACAAGACTCTTGTGATACCTCCCGACGAAGTCAAAATCAACGAGAGTCTCCACTTCGTGAAAGAACCGGTAGAAATCATGGATCGAGAGATCAAGAGAACGAAATCAAAGACGCATCCCTGTTGTGAAGGTCTGTTGGATCGTAAAACAAGGACCCGAGTTCACCTGGGAGTGCGAAGACCAACTAAAGCAAAAATACCCACATTTATTCCCCAACCCTTGATGTCCCACTCCAAATGCAAATTTCAGGATGAAATTTCTTCTAACGGGGGGATAATGTGACAACCGTCAAATTCAAGTTAAAGTCAAAGTCAAAATCAACAAGTCAAACTTAATTAGTACTTGTATGCTAAAAGTTATTCTATATAAAAATGTGCATTTGTATGTCAAGGATTCAAGTGCTTCAGATATTCTAAGTGATTAGCAATATAAAACCCAAAAAAAAGGGAGTTAAACGCTTCAAAACACGACTAAGGACCCTCTTGGGGACTTAAAAACGAAGTATAACGGGGTTCACGGACCTTGCATTACGAGATTATGAGATAATAATGGCTAAGATCAAATCTCTCCCAAATCTCTCCAAGTATGTGAAATCTCTCCCAAATCTCTCCAAGTATGTGAAATCTCTCCAAGTATGTGAAATCTCTCTCAAATCTCTCCAAGTATGTGAAATCTCTCCCAAATCTCTCCAAGTATGTGAAATCTCTCCAAGTAGGTGAAATCTCTCCCAAATCTCCAAGTATGTGAAATCTGTCCAAGTATGTGAAATCTCTCTCAAATCTCTCCAAGTATGTGAAATCTCTCCAAGTATGTGAAATTTCTCCCAAATCTCTCCAAGTATGTGAAATCTCTCCAAGTATGTGAAATCTCTCCCAAATCTCTCCAAGTATGTGAAATCTCTCAAAGAATGTGAAATCTCTCCAAGTATGTGAAATCTCTCCAAGTAGGTGAAATCTCTCCCAAATCTCTGCAACTATGTGAAATCTCTCCAAGTATGTGAAATCTCTCTCAAATCTCTCCAAGTATGTGAAATCTCTCCAAGTATGTGAAATCTCTCCAAAATCTCTCCAAGTATGTGAAATCTCTCTAAGTAGGTGAAATCTCTCCGGGATCTCTCCCAAAATCTCTCTCAAACTTTTTATAGTCATCCGGGTCATCCCGACCCTTGGTCAAAAATGACGCAAAACGGAAAGATTTCTCGAAAAACAGCTATATAGGACCGAAACCCTCTTAGAAGCCGAACCACTTAGGAGCCGAAACCTACTAATGGAAACTGAACCGTCCTGTCAGAACCGAACCTGTCAGAAGCCTTCTCGGACCGAAGCCAGCAACAAGGACCGAACTTCGGCCCCCCATCCGAGACCCTCGCACCTTCGGTCCCTCCCTTCCCTTCCTAAGCCCGTTTTTGACGTTTTTGACAGGATTTTTTCACCAAATTCATATTTTTATCATTTTTAACCCCCACAACTCTTATTTTAATTATTTTTCAAGGATTTATTAATTACAAATCATTATTTTACATTAAGAAGAGTATCCTACACCACAAGTGGGTCAAGTGTGCCCACTTGCCTCCTATGTGTCACTTTCTCATTGATCCAACTTTATCCACATCACACAAACCAAGGCAAACATCTCTTCACCCTAGCCACTTGCTCCAGCAACCCTCCATACAAGGAAATGCATGAGATTTCCTTGATCATTTGCTTCACCATCAAACATTATACACTTCTTAAACCATCAAGAGGGCCTCTTTTCTCTCAACTTTCAGCCACACTTTTGATGTGTTCTTGAGTCATTTATTCACTTATTGGTAAGTATTTCCTTCTAACTCAAGTGCTATTACATGTTTTCATAACACTCTTGGATCATCTACACACATATTAACACGAAATGGTTCTTAGGATCATCCAAAAACTTCGTGTTTTCATCAAGTGTTCTTCACTTGAAACTCATCATCTTCAACCTTCCATCCTTCAAGGAATCACATAAGGTGAGTTCATACCCCTACACTTTCTAGTTTTCTTCAGTTTTCAGGGGGGGGGGGATACAAGTTAAAACACCAAAACATATTCAAAAACTTAACTTGACAGCTTACAACAGAAAAGTTATGACCTGTTCACGAACTGTTTTACCCAACTTAAACTTAATATCTTTCAAAACTGTTTAATATACAAGTAGTTCAGGTTTATACCTTTAAAGTGACTACTTGCACATCTCCATATGATTTTGCTACGATTTATGGTGATTTTTACAAAACTGCCTATCATTTCAGAAACGAATTCGGACCAGTCAGTGATTATGAACACTTTCACATAAGTTAGAGAATTATAAAAATCATAATAAAAATTATGAATAAACTAGACATAATTTCTAAACTCTCAGAGTTTACGGAGTTAGTTTTCGACTTCGTATGATTTTTCTATGATGATTTCAAAACAGTGCAGAAAGGACAAAAACTAGTTACATAGTTTACCATATTAACAACACTTTGTAGCATGTTGAGCAAAGTGCATAACGATAAGTTTCTCAATGGTTGGATGCATTCTTGTTAGTTTATCATCATAAACAGAAATTAGTCATTCATGTTAAGGTTTTTCCTCCATTCATTTCGAACACATATAATAAACTACATTAAGTATAGTTTATGAATTTTCGATAAAAGCATACTACATGGAAAAGGTTTTACTCTCAAAACAAATGGGTTTTTCATATACTACTTGATAAACTATAATAGTAATAGTTTATGGATTCGTATCACAAATGTATTTTCATAAAAGGTGATTTCACTTCCTCCACGGAAGAGGTTTTATACTCAAAACTATATGTAAACTAGTTAACGTAAGTTGTGAGACATTCTCCTTTGGGGTACTCTTAAGTACCACAGAAAAATCCTGAATTAGTTATAACCAGAGTCTCTTGTAGGGAGAGTGTGATAATTGTGTATAGATCTATATTAGGATTGACAACCCACGCCCATGCTGCTTGCATTAGTCCGATCGGCCGATCGGGGGTGACAAATATCATTTCATTTCCGACGCCTGAAGAACGTCGCAGCAGGTTATCCTGTCGTAGTATGGTTATAGCGACTCACATAGGGAGTTAACAATCTTTCAAGTTTACAGGAAATATTCTACTTTGAAAAGGGATTTTACTTCTAAATTAAACGAGTTTATGTCGATTTAAACTTGCATGAATTACTTTAAGTATGGAAAAATACTTGTATATTCTCGGTCTTGACGTTTAAGACTACATGACTTTTTATAAGGAAAATATTGGATTTTCTTTGGAAACACATTACCATTATCAACATTATAAGTACAAAACACACACATTTTCTCTGTCTTGACATTTAAGACTACATGACTTTTTATAAGGAAAATATTGGATTTTCTTTGGAAACACATTACCATTATGAACATTATAAGTACAAAACACACACAGATTCTCTGTCTTGACATCACTACATGACTTTTATAAGGAAAATATTGGATTTTCTTTAGAAACATATTTCTATCAAAACTACATTTCATCTACAATTGTTAGACTTCAACTATAATTGCTAAGTGTATATACTAGAGTTTTATAAGAATCTAGTCACAATCAACTTAGAATTGGTGGACCCGCCTTACTTCCTGTTCCTTGTTTGGTTGTGGACCTAGGGCAGACCCATTATATTCGACAGTTTATTTAACTTAAATTTTATATAACTTATATACATTGGGTGATTATAGAAGGAATCTACAGGTCTTTCTAGGGTACATTATTGCATAACATAGGAGAGTTCATTTCGCGTTTAATAAAGAAAATATTGAATTTTCTGAAATCATACTCTATCGCTTTTTACAAGGAAAACGGCTTCTTCCTCAAAATAAAACTCTTATGAACTCACCAACTTAATTGTTGACGCTTTTTCAAACTACTTGTATTCTTAGGAATTCAGTGAAACAGGAAATCAACCGCTTTTGAGGATGGGACGTTAAATCGTCAAACATTTCATTTTTTATCATCATAAGTGTAATTGATTGGAAACATGTAAACACATACTATTGTATAACTTTTTCAGTTATATTTATGATGGTTGTATGTACTTTGAGCACTATTATACGCGTTGTTGTGATACTATACATGAAGTCCTCCACCCCCGGACGTTTCCGCCATCCTTGGTTTGGGGGTGTGACAGATTGTTTCTCTTTCACTCGTGGTACCCCTTCTTATTTCAGAATATATATTTTCCAGATTTAGTAGCCCACACGAAAGTGAGCAAATTGTCCCTAATCTCTTCATTGTTAGACGACAAATTTACACTTAGTACTGATTTAGAACGCGACTGAAGGATCAATGCGGACTTAATGCTCAATGCAGTTGGTGCTTCAACAAAACTTATATCGCTCTCTTAATTAAGATAATATCTAATTAAATAATCTTTTTCTTCTAGGTCACCATGTTTGGATCAAGATTCCATGAACCAAATTTCCCACCATTTAGACTGTAGAACTCGAATTAGGGAAACACTAACCTGACTATAACTAAAGGATTTGACTCTCCCTTGAGGACTTAATCCAAGGTTCTTAAGGTCACCAACTCTCCAACTATATAATTGTATTCGGCTAAGTTCTAGTACAATACATCACAAATTGAATTTTGGGACGAAATTCTTTCAACCGGGGGAGACTGTGACAACCGTCAAAATTCGAGACAGTTCTAGGTTTGAATAAACTTAGTTGCATGTATAGGCACGAAACATACTAGACTTATTAACTAGAAGCTAAGTTATAACCTACTAGAAACTTGGAAACAATTAGAAACAATGGATAGTGTAATTAGATTTGACACTGATATGTGAATTCTACAACTACTTTAAATGTAACACCTATCCAAATTCGGGTCATTCCTTGACTTGAGAATATTTGCATGAGTCATGTAGACACTTCATGCACTTGACATAGCAGTATAAATTAGGTCAAAGTCTCATAGGAACTTAAGTCAAAGTTTAAAACTAGGACTAGTATACCTAGTTCTTCAATTTCATATGAATCTCAGATCCACTACATAGAAATGCCAATAAACCGACAATAATAAATTACAAATAATATTTCTAACTTAAATAAGAGTTATAAAACTCTAAAATAGTTTGAAGTCTCAAAAATCAATTAATTGTGATATCCAAGGGTTTACAAAATTCTTTAAAACCCTAAAAGTCATAAAAACTCTAATTTATGAAGTTTTATATTAAAATCTCATAAAAAATTTTATAAACACAATAATATCAAATTAATATATTTAAAATGTGGAAATATAATAAAGGAAATTAATTTAATTCATTAACATTAACTTTACATTTATAAGTTAAAAATCCAAGAGTTATGAACAAATATTATATAAAATACACATTTTATATAAATTGAAAGAAATTTTATAAAAATTAAGGAATTAATATAAAATAAATAAATAAAATAAAATAAAATCTCCTCTCTCCACTCAAAAATCGGCCTCATCCCTCCCAAGACTACTCTTCCCCAAAACTCAATCATTTCACTCACTTATTCACTCTATGACTGTACTTCTCTCTCTAAATTTCTCTCTTCCTTCTCTCTAAAGGAAATCCGCTGTTAAAAGCAACTTATGTGGAAGAGATTTTCTAGTTCATTATTCATATGTTAGCACATATCTCTGTATTTCGGTGACCGGTTTTAGTGGAGAAACACCCCAAAGAGATGACGAGAGATTGGGTATCCAGAGAGATGAAATCTTTCTTTTCTCTCTTTTCTTCTCTCTAAAACCCCCATTCTTTCCCTCTATGAATTAGCTCCAAAACCCACGAAATTTACAACAATTATCCCTCATTTTACTCAAGAATATTCTGTTGGATTAAGTGTCTAAGCCCATAACTATAATTGGTATGTACTTGACCCGAGAGTAGCATGGTCCATTTCGGGTTGCCTTCACCAGAACAATCTGATAGGATGGATATTTGAGAAAGAGGTTATTTGTGATTTATTAATATATTATAAGTATAATATATTAGTTGAGAAATCATATTATTTAATTAGTATTGATCAAGAATTAATTTGGAATTAATTTAGTGATCAAAAGAGTTTAATTAAATTCATGAGGACTGATTATGTAAATCAGTGATACATATGGGTTGGGCTATTGATCAATGATGGACTAAATTTATGTGAGAGTACATGAAGAGTTAGTCCATAAGAATTATTGGATCATAAGCCTAAGTGTAAGAATTAGGGTTTGCATATGACTCTTGGAATTCTACAGTATATATGTATTTCCCTAAGGCTAAAATCGACCCCAATGAGTTCTAAGAGAACCCTAGCCGATTTTGGTGGTTCTAGCATATCTCTCAAAGTCCTCCATTTGTTCGTTGGTGTTTGTGACTTGTTTGAGGCATCACACTTGAGGTGCTAAGTTCTTGAAAGGACAACAACTACAAGCTACAAATAAGATGTATTATTCTAACTAGTTTTATGATTCATGTACCAAATTTGTATGCTAGATAGGTTTCATGCTTTGGATAAATTTTGTTGCATGTATAACTACAGAAAACTTAGATCCAAAGCATTAGGGTTGTATGTGCACCATAGGAGTGTTATAGTACACAAAACCCAACAATGGTATCAGAGTAATTGATAGTTTTCTGTTATATAGATGCATTGTTTAATTGTTCAAAGCTGAAAAAACTGAAAAAATTGTTGTCTGACTGCTGGACTCAACGAGTCCCATGAATGGACTCGACGATTTGGCTCACATGACCATGAACTCGAGGAGTACATAGCCTGGCTCGACGAGTTGGATCATTAGATGGCAAATTTTTCGAGTTTTTGGCCTGTTTTGGATTAGGATCATTACCACAAAATGATTTGGCTCATTAAATTCAATTTTACTGATATGATAATGATTATCCCCATCCAATAACATGATGATTGTCAAATTCTAAGATAATTACTTGATTTTGGGAAAACTAATTATTTGTAGAATTTGAAATTATCTTGCCATATGAATTGAATTAGTTCAAATTTGTAAAAGATAAAATTATATGATTATTTTATTAGTTTAAAATTTGAACTAAATGACATTGAAGAGCTTCATAACTTGCCCAAGTTATGGAACTTGGAAAGTCTCTTTTTATGACTAAAGAGAGTTATAAAACTTGCCATCAATTTTTGGAACTCAAAAGTTTTTTAAGGAGTTACAAATACTTGTCATCACGTTTTGAATTAAGTTTTGGAATATGAAAAGTTTAATTAAAAAGTTTTAATTTGAAATATTGAATTCTATACCATCTAGTAATTGAAAGGTTTCAAAAAAGGTGCATCTCTTGGGTTCATAACTTCAAAATTAATTAAATAATTTTTAATTTTGAATTGTTTTTTATAACCTTGATGCTTTGAATAGTTCCATTACACCTTATGGACTTTATTAAATTGATTAAAGTGTTTAATTAAAAGATAATTGATAAATCCATAATCATATGATTTAAAGTTAATTAACTTATGAGTATAATTTATTAATAGATTAAACCACCAAGTATTTTAAATGTGTAAAATACACTCTTATACTATATAACATTAAAAGTTTAATATATTATATATGTATAAGTAAAAGGTCAGTCTTACCGTTAGTAGGCCTCATTCACGAAGCTAGTCTATAAGGGGTGTTTAACGAAATTGCCTATAAAATGGTGATTGAATGGGTATCCACTCTTACCCACCGCACTCTTGACTAGTGGAGGGTCGTTAGCCGAACGGGTAGGACAAGGACTATAATTCTCATTAAAAGTATAATGATAAATATAAAGTAAGTAACCCTTTATAAACTCCCAATCTTAGTTACTTAGGAAAAATGTGAATTTGATGCTAACCCATGAAATTGCACATTGCACCTTATTAGTCGTTAGTGGAGCGTGTGTGATTAACCGGCACACTAATATGGGACTAATGAAGGATGGCAATGGGTAGCTCAAAGTTTGTCATAGATCAATGGAGCGTGTGTGGTTAACCGGCACATTGATTAGGTGATAAATGACTACAAGAGTACCAAGCTAATTTGCATGGTTATTCACACCTTGTTTGTGATCCTCGGCATCCTAGTTACAAACTTGAAGGGCATAATCGAGATTAAACATACCATTGAAAAGTTCAATGAATCTCAAAGAATCTAAGAATTTCAATTCATTTCAAACCTAAAATTCATTTTCGTTTTTCATGGTGGAAATTGGTAAATCGTCATTTACCTACCTTTAAATATTTTACAATTGGATTACGGTATCCCTCTTCCGAATTGTAGAATATTGTGTTGGGTCCTAGCCTTAATATTTCATTTTGGGTGTTATATTTAGGACTTGAAACAACTAACTTGAATTTCTCCCTTGTAGATGTCTAGTTCTGACAACTATGATCTACCTTATCCTTTTGGAAAAGGCTTTCCTTATAAAGATGATTTTCCACAAGACGATCTAGGTGAGAGATTAATCCCTTCTTCGTGTTGTAGTGGAACTTCTCTTCCTCCACCTCCTCCAATTATTCTACCTGACCCACATGTTCGTCGACTTGAAAAGTTCAAGGTCACTCAAACCCTATTGGCAAACAAACACCAATATGGAAGGTCTGTGTGTGCACATGTCTTAGAGATGAAGTCACGCATTGACAAGCTGGGAATGTTAGGTGTCGTTGTCTCGAGGAGGTTGGCTGTTGACTTGGTTCTTCAATTACTTCCTAAGTCATATAGTGAGTTCGTTAAAGATTACTATATGACAGATCACGATGTGACCCTTATCGATCTTACCTATTTTCTAATTGTTGCTGAATCAACAATGATTTGGCGCACTGGTCAAGCAAATTTGATTGGAAGATCTACTTCCCAAGATGCCATGGACGTAGGCAATGACATACATAGTCCAGAAAAAACCCTTCTCCTATGGGAAGGTAATTGGCTATGGTCAAAAGATGTGACGATAAGAGAAAAGCCTGTTCTGAGATAGTTCCATGTGTAAATGCCAAAGAGTCCACTTGTTTCTATTGCCATTTGAAGGGACATTGGAAGCGAAGCTGGCCTGACTACTTGAAAGATCTAAGAGAGGGTAAAATCAAATTGTATGATTCTACTTCAGGTAAGTCCACTATCTAACTCTATTAAGTTCCTATTTATAGATTCTCAATACATGATGTCATAAGATTGCATTTTGATGTTTTGTAGGATCGAAGAAGAGAAAGGAAGCTTAAAGAAAGAGCATGCTTAGTCTGATCGCGAAGAGATGGATTTCGATCGCATGGTTCGATGATCAGATTTTGAGCTTCTGCTTAGGAGTTATGATAAATTGCTTAGAAATATGTAGTAACATAGTTTTCATATGTACTTGCATTGTAAGGAAAAAAATTTCCGCACTTTATAAATAAAGAAAGTTTTGATTTTATCTTATTTTATATTTCCTTGCAATGGCATTTGTGAAAATTGGTGTTTATCTATTTTTAGCAATATTGGAAAATGGATTTGATTCTTTCGTTTGTGTTAGTGTCAAAATTTACCAACTAAGGAAATAATCTCATCACCAAAGTTTCAATTGGACAGAGACTTGGAATCACCCAACTTGTATTGTATGATGGATGAGAACTTTCATCTTTGGGAAGTTTAGACTAATTCCTTGTTCACAAGAATATGTGAGTCAAGTGAAGGACTGGGGGGTCTATTATACCTTGTTGTGGACTGGTCAAGTCCACCACAAAGAACGATAAGACTATTCGTCATGATTTACTAAAGTTTAGTAAATATGGTTATGCTTACAAGACTAAGTGTAATTCTGAATCATTGGAAAATTTTCAATGTATAGCAGAACGAATAAGAAGAATCAAATTAGGCAGAAAGATAAAAGTCTCTCCAATATGAAAGGAAAGGAGAGTACTTTAGTATCATGTTTTATGGTCATCTTAATGATTATGAAACCATATCACAATTGATCCTCTAAGGACACCTTAGTACATTTGTATGGCTAAGAAGAGGTATCGTGAATTGTTGAAATGGTTAGATCAAAAGGATAAGTCATACTTCGTTCCAAATTCAAGTCTTAGAGTCATACTCCAAGATTGTTCCTTGAGTGATATATCTTAAGTAGGTTTATAACACCTCATAAAAAGTAGAGTAGAAATGGTTCTTGCTCTTGCACATTTGTAATTGGTATTTGTGATGTCTTGGATAAGACAAAGACCATCTAAGACCAATTGCATGAAGTGTCATTCTTGATAAGAATCTGCACTAACTCTTGACTATTTGTTTTTCAAGGAATGTTTCTTGACAAGAGAATCTTATATGTCAAGAGTTCAGCGGGAGTCTTAAAGATCTTGAATGTTTTCAAGAACTAATCAAGAATAAACCTATTGTTTATCACTAGCACACGACTTGAGGTTTGTAACCTATCGTGTTGACATATTCTTGTTTATGTGCCCATTCCAGTTAAAGTTGACTATGCATGTGATTTCTATGAGTTCTCAATTTTTTTCATAAGGCAAAGCACCTTGATCAGTGAAAGTTTATTGATCAGTAAGGGTGATCTGCTCAAAGACATGGTAGGCCCTTATGCTGCCAAGTGGCAAGAAATTAAGATTGAACAAGTTCAGTCCATATGAGTTTGAATTTGTCATAGACCTTGTCTTATGATAATGACAGATTCACATGGATAGGAACACATGCACCACAAAATCTAAGTGACACAAGTTTTCTCTCCACTTCATGAAAATGATTGTGAGGAAACTCTTTCACTAAGAAGATTTAAAGGAGATAGCAGTTGTGGTAATTGCATTCTCAAATTCGATTATGATTACGGAATCCCTCTTCATAGTTCGAATTGTGAGAAATGGCAAATAGTTTGAACATTCAAAACTTATTGTTGTAAGTTTTGAATAGTTTAGACACATATATGAGCTTTCTAATAAAAGGTGTATGAGCTTAGATAAAGGCTTATCGAAGCATCACGTATCAAAAATCTAAACTTTGGTAAGAAGGTCAATAAAGTATTGATTTCTAGAAGTCCAACTGATTTTGGATACATGTCAAAGCTAGTGGGAGCATAAATGTTATATCAGTAACAAAATAATTGTTATGCTGGTGGGAGCATAATTATTATGGTAAGTGTTGCGAGTTAGCAATACTAGTTATAGGAAATAAAGGTTAAGAATTTGCAAAGTTGTAGAATTTGAAAAAAATTTGTTTCACTATAATAAGGGAGAGGATATTTATACTTTATTTCGAATCTAAAAGTTTAGATTGAAGTGCTAATCAAACTTAGTCATGGATATATGAACACCATGTTGAGATATTTCAACATTGGAAATTCTATATATGGAAATATTATAACAAAAGACTGGTCAAGTATCATGACTTTATGTAAGACATTATGAATCGTGTCCCATATGCTTCAGACATAGGATCGATTGCATATGCTATAATATTCACGTGTTCAAATTTTCCAAATGCCTAGGGCATTAAGAGTGAAAAAGGACTAGAACTAGATATGACTAAAGTGGTTAAACAACTGTCAAGGACAATGTAAGGTTCGCTAAGGATTGATTGCTTAAGGACAGTTGGAAGTATAGTGATGGATGGACCATATTGACATTATTATGAAGAGACAGTATTCTATTTATAATTAGTTGTCATATGGCATATATGGAAATGTTTCCATAATGGGAGATGGATATTAAGAATCTATTTATACAAGAAGGATGTTCAAAGGAATGTACTTTGAATTTGAGACTTCACTTCCTTGGAATTGTTTTGTTATCAATCTCCAAAGGAATACTTTGTAATATCATTGGCAAAGTCTCTGTGACTTTTGTGCCTCGACATCACAAAAAGGATCATTGCATGATAGTGGTAAGAATTAAGTGTTCTTACACTAAGGATTTGGAATTGTGAAATGAGCATCACTGAAATGTTTTTAAATGATCTATTTCACAAAGAAAGGACCATAGGTAAACATAGTGTGCATGCTTGGAGCATGGGATAACTATTGTTTTAATTCAAGTATTAAGTTGAATAATCGAAACATTATAAAATGAATAATGTGTAATCAATATTGTGATTAAATAAAAGGTGTTTTATTTATATTCAAAAGTTTTGAGACCATATTGGATTCGATTGTTCTTGTGTTTCACTTTGCATGTTTTGACTTCCCGAATAATAAGATTATTCAAAACCATCCACAGTTGATCATACTTTGGAAGTAGGTATTGAGGTAAGACTGTCATGAATCCGTCTGTAGATTGTCAAAAGTGTCTAGACATAGAACAAGTTTGCTGCAGTATTCATGAGTGCTCCTGTAATAAGATTTGAGTGTCGGATTAAACCCACGCTCATCTGAATCACTTCATGGATTTTATCACTAGTGATTGTGAGACGATAATATCTTATATTCTTGAAATGGAGAGATATGAGTTGCAGTTTACAAGTCGGTTGCACATTGATGATGTGTAAACGTACCAATAACTTGGTGTTATAAAACATATCATTGTGTGCAATTTAATGAGAAAATAGAGCAAGCATATGAGTCGAAGTTTATCCATTCCTTTTACCCTAAGAGGGATAAAAGTGATATCTGTGGGCCCCTCGATGATTTATTGATGACAACCCTAAGCGCTTAGGAAAGCCTGAACTGATTTGATTTGTTCAATTAGTCGGTCGTCATAAATCGGAAATCGGGAAACAACAAACGAACAGAGACAATGACTATAATCAATGTCTCAGTTCATACGATATCTAGAATGGAGGAATATATGATCCCTTATCTAATGGACGCGTTATTGATAAGATCAGAGTTCAACAGCGGCTTTTGAGAGCTACGATTGCTAGTCGGGTTTTGAAGTCGTACCTGCAATTATAGTTATTATACTTATCCAAGTGGGAGAATGTTGTATTAGGTGTCTAAGCCCATAACTATATTTGGTATGTACTTGACCCGAGAGTAGCATGGTCCATTTCGGGTTCCCTTCACCATAACAATCAGACAGGATGGATATTTGAGAAAGAGGTTATTTGTGATTTACTAATATATTATAAGTATAATATATTAGTTGAGAAATCATATTATTTAATTAGTATTGATCAAGAATTAATTTGGAATTAATTTAGTGATCAAAAGAGACTAATTAAATTAACGGGGACTAATTATGTAAATCAGTGATACATATGGGTTGGGCTATTGATCAATGATGGACTAAGTTTATGTAAGAGTCAATGAAGAGTTAGTACATAAGAATTATTGGATCATAAGCCTAAGTGTAAGAATTAGGGTTTGCATATGACTCTTGGAATTCTACACTATATATGTATTTCCCTAAGGTTAAAATCGACCCCAATGAGTTCTAAGAGAACCCTAGCCGATTTTGGTGGTTTTAGCCTCTCTCTCAAACTCCTCCATTTATTCATTGGTGTTTGTGACTTGTTTGAGGCATCACACTTGAGGTTCTTAGCTCTTGAAAGGCCAACAATTACAAGCTACAAATAAGAGGTATTATTCTAACTAGTTCTATGATTCATGTACCAAATTTGTATGCTAGATAGGTTTCATGCTTTGGATTATTTTTGTTGCATGTAGAACTAGAGAAAACTTAGATCCAAAGAATTAGGGTTGTATGTGCACCATAGGAGTGTTATAGTACACAAAACCCAACATATTCATCATTTGAAGTTGATCTTCAAGGTAAAATCAATTTCCTTACATTTGGTTCACTTTTCTTTCAAAAATATCAAGTTTTCTTGCATTTTTCTTCTCCATAAACACTTTTCTTTGAGATTATTCACATGCATGTTCATGGATGTCGAATTTGATGATAATGGTGGTAGGATTTCATCCAAAAACAACATGCATGTTGTTAGAAAGTGAAATCCAATGATCAAAACCTAAATCAAATCCATCAACTTGAGTTTTACAAGTTTAAAAGATCCAAAACAACATGCATTCAAGTTTTTCATTTAGAAACATAATTTTGAACAAAATAAGTTCATTCATGGTCTTCAAATCATAATGGATGTGATGAACATCAAGCTTCAAGGCCTGATGATCAAAGTACATTGTTAAGAATGATTATAAAGGTTTTATTCACAAATAAATATTTAAAACTTCTTCTCTGCTCAAATACGATTTTTCCCAGAATCCAAACAACAAAATAAGATGATCTGGATTTTGTCAGAAAATAAATAATTTTTCTCGGTTTATTGTAACTTTTGCAAGAAAATAGAGCAACAATTCACAAAAAATATTTTTTATGGTCAATAAATTCAAATTTTTGATATGACCTATGAACTGATTAAAGACATTTCATGAAGTTTCATGCATTTCTATGATTTTTTTCTTTTGATTTCAAATTTATTTGTTTTGAAGAGAAATAAATTGTAAAATACATTTATAAATGTCCAAAGCCACATTTGATAATTTTCCCATCTTTCAGACGTCATAAAGACTCCATGAAAAACCTTTTAGATTTTTCAAGAAAATTTATTATTTTTCCCGGTTTAATGAATGTTTAAGGGATTAAATTGATGAAAAATAGCTACACTTATCCAAAAATTATGAAACTTCATCATAATTTCTTGTAATACATATTAATCGTGAATAAAAAGCTTAATGAATTTCTCTTACTGTTTATTATTTTTTCATGAATTAATGCTTATTTATGAGAATAAATCAGGGAAAAACAATTAAACTATTCTAAAAATGAAAAAAAAATTCCATAACATCAAGTATTGCATTTTAACCATAAATGTAAAGTTTGGACAGTTTTATAAACAGTTTAGTATGTATTTTTATTTTTAAAAGAATAAATACATAAAAATCATAAAAATAGGTTAAGCTGTTCAAAAACAAGTTTTGATATTTTTACCAGTTTTTATACATCAAGTAACAAGCTTACAAAAAATTGGAAGAATTATAGAATCAATTTTCTATTAATGTTATATATCTTACATTAAATAGACATAAATCACAAACTCAGACTCCAGTATATGAAAATCAATTTTGGTAAGTTGCACAACTTACTTACACTGTATATGAATTTTACAAAAAGTTTGGTAATTTTCATTTACTGTTTAATAACTATTCACGAATTAATGTTTATTTACGTGAATAAAACAAATAAAATATCTACACAATTTGGAAACCAACTTTTATATTTTTCCCACCTTTTATATGTCTAATAACACTAGTACGAAAAGTTTGGGAAATTTTAGAAACTGTTTTCTAATTATCTCTATTTTTGTTAGAATAAATACACGAAAATCATAAAATCGGGTTAAACTTTTTGAAAATCAATTTGAGTATTTTTCCCAGTTTATATACGTTGTGAAACAGTTTTACCAAAAGATTGAAAATTTTTATTAACTTTTTATTATTTTTAACGATTTTACGATGTTTTCAATGAATTGAATGGTGGAAAATAGTTAAACATATTTAAAAATTATGAAAATTTACAAGAGGGTTCTAAATAATAGTTAGAACTGAAATGTAAAGTCTGAAAAATTTTAGAATTGATTTGATTTAGTTTTGAATTTTTAGCTTATAAAGCCCTTCCAAAAGTGCTAAAATGCATTACAAATTATAACACAAAATGAGATTTGTTACTTGCAAATGTTAATAAGTCAATTGGTATATGGAAATCTGAATTTTCATAAAAAGTATTTGCAACCTATACAAAACCTAACTTTGACACAATATTGACATAATTCTATTTTTGAAGTTAAGTATACTAGTACTAGATTTCGATTAGAGACTCATTAGTGTGTAACATCGTTGTAGGAATCGGTAGTGGTACAAGTGGAACTTAGTTCAAGGCATCATTTGCATCATCTCAAAGCATTATGAGTATTCACGCCTCCCCCTATTTTCGGTTTTTGTGTTTTGGAGTGGAAAAGCATGTTCGAAAAACTATTTATTGTTCATTGTATTTAAATTGATTTGTATAAAAATGGATTGCTATATTTTTCTATGTATGTTTATGCAACTTGAAACGTGAGGCCTTATCGTCTTAAGTCCCTTCCACTTTACTCCAACCATGAACTCTTTGAGCCAATGATCATTATGGATAACGCTATTAGGAATTGACAACTCCTCGCTCGCCCGATTGCTTAAGTGCATGATACCATATTAGTCTATGGAACGATAAGCATAGATCTTGATAGGGCGTCACCCATAGGCTTGGTTATGAACTCATTGTTTGCTTATATACATACAAAGTTGTTTACTTATTATAGCAATAAACTTTGTTTCTTATTATAGCAACAAACTTTCATTACTAGAAACTTATTTACTTGTCTTAACAATGAACTTTTTTGCTCCTTGTAGCAACAAACTTGATTGCTCATTATAGCAATGAAACTTGTTTGCTCGTTTTAGCAACGAACTTTATTTCCCATGAGAATATGAACATTGCATCTCATTTTTAGCAACGAACTTTATTTCCCATGAGAATATGAACGTTGCATCTGGCTTGGACAACGTACTTTATTTCTTATGATAACAACGAACTTTGTTTATGATAACTTATTTACTCATTTTAGCAATGTACTTTTATTTATGGAAACTTCTATCAACACTTTGATTACGATTCATGAAACCAATATTGTTTTTAACTTGTGAACTCACCAACTATTTCAGTAGTTGACCGCTCATTTTACATGCTTTTTCAGGAATCATCCAGTAAGAGGCACCTACAGACAAATCACTTGTAGGAGCATTTGTATGTGTTATATTTCAAATATATTGTAATTTATTTTGAAATGTTGTTCAAACTCATTGTAAATTGTAATGCTTTTTAATACTATGGTCGGTGTTATCTTTTAACTTTTGCAATGAGACCCTTTATACTGTCGCGTCCCGTGTTTCCGCTTTAGCGGGGTGTGACAACAATCTTTTATATTTTATTATTCATAAATTGATTTCTATATATAAATAAATCAATATATAAACATTAACAATTTACAATTTAATATAAAATGCAACACTTTTTCCAAATGTTGTTGAGGAAGAATTATTATTTAGTTTTTATAAACCTTAAAAAGATAGCAGCAGTTTTGATTGATAATGAAAAAGGAATGAAAACTATTCCTATACGATATGGCTTATTCCCACAATGTTTGGTAAGAATTAAGAATTTAATTTTATTTAGCATTAAATTAAGCTGTGAATTTAATACATTATCATAAATATTGAATTTCTTTTCTTTATAATACAGGTGACAATGGTATCAAGTTTTTTTTTTGATAAAGGACATTCAAAAGCATTTTCTTTGCATACAATGGAAATGTCCTTATTCAAAATTAAATGGTGGTCAACAAATAATTTTGAAGATAGTGAAGTAGCTTTAATAAGACACATGGAGTGTTTTCAAGGATAGGTTCAAAGAAAATGGGATAGTGACATTGAGAGTGATCAAAAGAAACAAAAATAGGTATTCAACAAACTCATAGCTAAATATCTCACAAAACTAATAGTAAATGACATCAACATATTGAGCGAACAAATTATGGATGAATGATTGGAATTTGAGAAATTTCTAGAAGCAGAGCAAAAAAGATTGCTGAAGGATGGAATGGAGAAACTTAAGAAAACATTTAAGCATATGGATGATGTTTAGAAGTTGCATGAATATGAAAAAAAACCAAGAATGATTAACTAATGTTTTATTTTGTGAACAATATGGTTGTTTTTGTACTCAAGAACATTTAAGCATATGGATGATGTTTAAGCATATGGATGACATTTATAAATTTGAAATTTAAAATGAAATATAAATATTTTAATTAAAAAATTAAACTGTGAATACAGAATTCACATTCACCATCTTCTACTCAAAAACTTTAACAAAAAATATTACAATTTATTGAAATATTAAATTGAAATTTTTTTTTATAACATGTCTTCAATTTTTTTTTAAATATTAGAGAATTTTTTATAATACTATAAATAGTTTTTTTTTAAATGTTTAAACTCTGAATGCCAAAGATATAAATAATCTAAAAATATTAGATGGCTCTAAAATATAAGTTTGTTATAAAAACACTTATATAATATACTTCATACATTTGAAAAAGAATAGGGACGATTTATGTAATATTAAAAAAATAAGGTGGTGGGAATTTTGTAATAATAAAGATAAAAACCAAAAACCCTCTCGTCTCATTCAATTCTAATAACCGTTCTCATTTTACCCTTTTCAAAATAACCCACATTTAGAACTCACCATTTTAAACATTCAATCAAAACAAAATCGATCGATTCTTCAAAAATCAAGCAAAAAATGTTCAACATCAAAAGGAACTATATCAACTATAGATTCTTCAGAAAAACCAATATCCGAAGAAGAAAAAGAGAAGAAAAACCTGGAGAAAGAAAAAGTAGAAGCAAAAAACATTTCAACGCTCAAATCGAAGATATCGACACCAAACTCACATCATCTAACAATCGAAGATGTTGAAACTCAAAAACAAAGTGCATCTGAAAAACATTTCTTCAACTGCAAAACCTACATGGACTATAAAAGTCAAAACAAACAAAATAACAAAAGGTATTTTTTTTCGAAACTTATTAGAATGTTTAACAAAACGTGGATTGTTCTTTTAACAAAGTTTAAATAAAAACAAAACACATTGTTACAAAAACATTTATAACAAATCTTATCTTAATCTATGTTATTTTATGCATATATAATTTGTTAAAATGTGAATATATGATTACAAACTCATATTTGATTTATTACAAAAGAAAATGTTAGATTATTAGAAAAATAATAATATAAATGATTTTATTACAACTTTGATGTTGAATATTATATATGATTTTAATATATTATAAGATGATACTATTAGTTTGACTATATATAATTTAACTAAACTGTAATGTAAAAATATAAATGTTATTTTGATATTTTAGAGAATGAAAACTCGTATATATGCTTTAATAGAATTTTTTATGTAAAAATTATATGTTATTTAAATATATTAGAGAAAGATAAATATGAATCATGAGTCATATTAGTATTTAACTTTATACATCAAATTATTAAACTGTGAATTTTAAAGAATAAATGTATTTCTAATAAACTATTATTTAATAATTGCAAAATAGTCTAATTAAAATGTATTAAACAATTACCAAAGGGCTTCTAGCCCAGCGGTATCGGGTGTTGCCCTCCCTCGTAGAGGTTGAGGGTTCAAGTCTCATTGGAGACATATGTGATATTAGTAGTAGTTTAGGAGTAATGTAGATTTGTCGTTCTAAAAAAATGTATTAAACAATTAATATATGACTTAATTAAAAATATGTTTTAATGTTGACATTTGCAACAGAGGACACAAGAACAATAAAGAAAAAGAATATCAACAAAAACCTTAAAGCAATGTCTACTCATAGGATAAAAGAAAACAAACATTCTACTGTAGAAGGTAAAACATAATTATAAAAAAAATTAAATATTTGAATTATAATAATATTCTACTATATATGTTTTTTAGTTCTGATTTTTAATTGAATTATAGAAACAGATGTAAAAAAGCACATTCAAAACATATTATTTGATCTTCAAAGAACAAAAGAAATGGAAAAAAAAGAAAGGTAAAATAAAAATCAAACTATCAAAAGCAAAAATAATATCTTACACTGTGAATGCACAATAATGATTTTATTAAGTTATCAATGTATGATACATATATAGTACGTACATATGTACATATATATGTATGTGTGTAGTTACATAAGTACATTCACAGTTTAAATATATGTACATATGAACATATGTATGTACATATGTAGTATGTACATACATACAAATGGACATACATACATACATATGTATATTCACACTTTAAATGTATGTATGTACATACATACATAAATACACAAGTATACTCAGTTTAAATGTACGTACATATGCACGTATGTACATATGTACAAATGTATACACACATATATGTATATTTACAGTTTATATTTATGTACATATCTATTTACATACATATGTAATATATATATATATATATATATATATATATATATATATATATATATATATATACAAACACACATATGTACGTACATAGATATGTATGTACATAGATACGTATGTACGTATGTGTATGTATGTACATATGTATATTCACAATTTAAATTTATATACACACATACATATGTATATTCACAGTTCAAATGTACGTGTATATATATATATATATATATATATATATATATATATATATATATATATATATATATATATATATATATATATATATATATATATATTCATGGAAAATGTATTTACATATATTGAAATATCTTAAGCATTCTATTGAGAAATGTTTCTTTTTTTTAATAATCTCTTAAACTATGAATTTACTTAAAATTCTTTTAAATTTATTTCAATTATATATGTATAAAAATTGCGGAATCGGACAATGGATCATCAGACATTGATAATGACATGAGAATGGCATTGGTTGTTGTGGAAAATAAAGAAGAAAGAGATGCAAATAATGACAAAATTCATGCAAAAAAACCAAGAAGGAAAAGAAAACAAATTGCAAGAAAGAAGAGTGGAAAAGAGATGGAAAGAAAAAGAAGAAGAACAAGGTCTCAAACATCTACCAAGAAAGATGAAGAAACACAAGGTATAACAAAATTCATAAAACAATATTTGTTGATAAAATATCTTATTAGATATTACTAAAATTTTAATATGATTTTATAGTTCAAAAATATACAAGCAAAAGAAAGACAAGTACAAAGGAAGAAGATAACACAAGAAGAGATACTATAGAATATGAAATGAAAGGTATTAACATAAATATATATATATATATATATATATATATATATATATATATATATATATATATATAAATATATAATATTTTTAATAACACTTTTTATTTTGAATCTTATTAGCAAAACCAAAAAAAAAAGAGGGAGAAAGAAGAAAACTAAAAAAGATGGTGATTTTTACAGAAGATGAAATTGAACGTATTAACATATATATATATATATATATATATATATATATATATATATATATATATATATATATATATATATATATATATATATATATGACAAAATTGCAAAAATGGCCCTTGTGGTTGGCAAATTTATGTGATTTTGGTCCAAAACGAAATGTTGGTGCACCACTTGTCCAAAATTGGATCTTTCTATTGTTTTTGGTGCCTATCTTCTTAAAAAGACCATTATGCCCTTATAATTTGTTTTTCTATTTTTTATTATCTAAATAAAAGAAAACCCACCATACTCGTTTTCCCTTCCTGTTCAGACCCCTAGCCCATTCCCGTTCAATCTCTCTTACACATAGACACACATCTCTCTCTCTCTCTCTCTCACTCACTCACTCTACCCCTCCCTCCCCCCCCCCTCCCCCCCTCCCCCCCGCGGTAACACCCTGAATGCCACCACCATCTGCCTGTATTGCTCACCGCTAGATGCCGCCTGAAACCTTCAGAAGCCACCGGTATATTTGTACATCAGGAAAGGAGTGACGAATTGTGTCAGCAGAGACATCGGGGGAGTTTAAACCCAAATCTAATCGTCTACTAGACATCAATCTTTCGGTAGTGGCAGATGGGTTGTAGAATAGGATAACAAACCGGGTCAAGACATAAATTCAAACTTCGGTGAAGACTTTAGATCCAGATGTAGGTTTCCAACGACGGGGGATTTTAAACCTAGATCCCTAGAAATTGAAACCTTCATCGTCTTTTTCCTCGTTTTTCATCTGTTGATCTAAACCTGCATTTCATTCTCAACCCCAATCCCGATTGAAAGTATCGATGAGTGGTGGTCAACGATTTCTGGACGAGACTAAAAGTACAGGAAGGTGAAAGGAATGTCAATGATGGGGATAGTGGAGGGCTTACCAGAATAACAATGACGCCCGCGAAGGAAAAAGGATGGTGCCGGTGGTAGTGGTTTCTAAAACCATTAATCAATTTTTGTAGGTCGGAACCACTGACTAAGGAAGAAGAATGTCGTCGATGGTGGTTTTTGGAGACGAAGGGTAACGCTGATGACGTAAATGAGGGTGGGCAGGATGTGTCCAATAGGTGGTGGTGTCTAGCAGGTGGCAACGATGGTCCTATGATGTTGTTGGTCCGGCAAAGATAAAGATAGAGAAAGGGAGGCATTGAATAAATATCAGTTGGTTGGTTAGAAGGAAAAGGGGTGGGCAAGGTATAATTTATCTTTTTTGTTTTTTTAATTAAATATATAGAGAATAATTAAAAGGAAATTAAAAAAATAATTATTGAAGGGCAAATTCGTTATTTCAAGTTGGGTATGGACCAAAACCACACAAAAATGCCTACCATAGGGACCAAAAACAATAGAAAGATCCAATTTTGGACCAGTGGTGCACCAACATTTCGTTTTGGACCAAAAGCATATAAATTTGCCAACCATACGGACCATTTTTGCAATTTTGTCTATATATATATATATATATATATATATATATATATATATATATATATATAATATTATATAAAATATTTGTATTAATACTTTTTTTTTAATCTTATTAGCAAAACCTAGAAAAAAAAAGAGGTAGAAAGAAGATGATGATGAAAACTTTCCACCATTGAGAACAAGAGTGACAACAAAAGCATTATACACTACTGTTAGATCTCTAAGCAGCGAACAAAAAGAATGTTTAGAAAACTTAGGTTTCAAGGCAATCTCAAAAACGTCACTCGATACCATTCCATCAGTTCTAGGACATATTGTTGTTGAAAGATATAACCCTACCTCAAACTGCATTGATTTAGTGGAAAAACAACTGAGAATCAATGAAGAAAAAATTCATCAGATCCTTGTGTTGGGTCATATTTTTGTGGTTTATGCTGGGCTCATAATGTTTTTGTTCTTCGGTTTAGAATACTATTATATTAATGGGCTTGTATGTGTTCACAGTTAGCTAGACCGAAATCACCTAGTGATTTCGGTCATGCATGGGCTTGGGCTTTAATAGGATTGGTACTAGGTTCATATATCTGTATGATATTGCCGTATAGGAGTTTAGTTGTTGATTATTATTGTTCTCTGATGTATCGATTTCTCATGTACCAGACGGTTTTTATTAATAAAATCGTGTGCATTTGAAGTGAATTTGTGTGTTCTTGAATCATTTCTTAATGAACAATCCGCATTCTTTAAGCAATTTCATAAGATCCATATTTGGGACTTAAAATTGGTATCAGAGCAAGAACAAGTATCAATCGTATTCAAGGACTTTGGAAACGTCTTTGGCTAATTTTGGGAGCATTGGTTTAATCGAAAAATCTAAACTTTAGATTTTCATTGATTATTCTTCCTGTGTTCTTCGTGAAACTATTCTTGGTGTTCTTCGTGTTCTTCGGGATTTTTGGGGCATATTCTTCTGATTTATTGGGATTAAATTTGGATCGTTATCAGCTAATTCACGAAATTTAGGGGATTACGGTATTCTATTTAAATAATAAATCAAGGTTTTCGGTGGTTATCTGATCAAATCTTGGAGTTTACGGTCGACAAATTCTTGGAGTTTACGATCAACTCATCTGTTGACTTTCCTAGTTGATGGTCGACAAATTCTTGGAGTTTACGGTCAACTTATCTGTTGACTTTTCTAATTTACGGTCGACAAATTCTTGGAGTTTACGGTCAACTCATTTGTTGACTTTCCTAGTTTACGATCAACAAATTCTTAGAGTTTTCGGTCAAACTTTAAATATTTTTTTAACTTTCTTAGTGTTACTAATTTAAAATGGAATACACCAGTTCAATGCATCAATATTTGGACTCTATTATGGGGACTACCACTCGTATTCCTCGACTTCTGTCGGCTGATGGATTTCCGGAATGGAAATTCAGAATTGAGAAATACATTAAGATGAAGGATACCAGAATATGGAGGAGCATTCTAAGAGGTCCAGTCAAGATTAGCACTACCTTGAGTGATGAGGATCCGACCGTTATTGATAAGAAGATAGAAAACTACACGGATGAGGATTTTGAAAAGGTTGAAGAACATGACAGAGCTCTTGCCACTCTTACAATGGCCCCATCTCCTGAAATTGCCCAAGGCTTTAGGCAATATGAGTCTGCAAAGGATCTATGGGAGGCCTTAATTGAGGTGTATGAAGGGAATGAGGACATGAGACAAAGTAGACAGGACCTGCTCGAACAGAAGTTCAACATGTTTAATCATGTTTTAGGGGAGTCTCTTGAAGCTCAACTGCAAAGATTTGTTACTCTCACCATAGAGATGAGCACGGCTGGGATAAGTTTACTACGCACTGAGGTCAACAAGAAGTTGTTGAACTCTCTTCCACGCAATTGGGACACGAATATGGCCGTAATCAAGAAGACTAGGGATCTGAGCAAGCTTAGCCTTGCTGAAGTGATGGCCATAATCAAGGCATGTGATATGGATGATAAGTAGCGTGAAATCAACCATGTGACTTCTTACTCTACTGCCAATCTAGGAATCTCATCAAACAATGCTTTCTATGCTCAACAAACATATTCTGCTCATCCCGTTGTGCCTCATCAACATCTGGAACCCTCAAATTCTTCTGGCTCAACCTCTAAAACCATATCCACAACTCAACCTTCATCATTTCCAAAAGAAGCTGAAGAAAACATGGCCCTGATGGCTGGGTTTATGAACTGTTATAACGCACTACTGGCAGGAGACTTGGCCCCTCCAATCTTGATTGGTGAACTGGATCAGATTCATCCTGAGGATGTAAAAGAAATGGATATCACGTGGCAAATTGCTATGGCTGTATTCAGGGCAAATAAGTTTACCCAGCGCACAGGGAAGAACAATTGGGGAATGAACGTAGAAAAGAAGGTAAGGTTCAACAAGAGGAAGCTTTGGTGCTTCAATTGTCACGACCCAGGTCATTTTGCTCATGAATGTACCAAGCCAGACACGAGGAACAATCCCGATAGGACGCTGGTGACTGTAGGAAACAACAGAAGAGTTGCAGCCAACAATGAAACAACTAACTTGGCAATGGTGTCACAAAAATTCAGCTAGGAAGATCAAATGCAGACGCTCAATCTGACCGGACATGAAGCTGTAAACTTGGCACAAATCAGTGAGAATTCAAAGGTGGAAGAAGCCGAAGAAGAGATGATGGAACTGCAATTCTCCTTCATGGTCTCTACTACACCTGCCACAACAGAGGTTAGTGAAACTCCATGTTCTCAAGCCTGTAGTGATAAAATTAAACATTATCGTGATCAAAATGAACTATTAATTAGGGAAATTGAGGACCTTAAATATGAAAGCTATACTCTCAGAAAGGCCCAAAAACCTTTAAAAGAAAAATTATAGGCCAAAACCATGGATTTTAGAAAACTTCAAGAAGAATATATAGCACTAAATGTGAACGCTACGATCATGCTCAAGAAAAGATTGCCAGTCTAACTGCCGAACTTGACACATTGAAATATAAGTTTGAAAATGCAGATTTTAATTTTAAAAAATTTGATGTGTCAAGTAAGAAAGTTGAGACCATGATTGAAAAACAACTTAAATCGCAAGGTAAGAAAAATGTTGGTCTTGGCTATGATAGTGTTCCTCCTCCATTCAATGACAACTACACTTTTAGTCCTCTAACTAAGGAGGAAATAGCAAGAGAAGCACACCTGCAGTATGGCAAATCTACTGTAGTTGTGCCAGTAAATAATGATAGGCTGAACGATACTAACGTTTCTGCCTCACATGCAGATGACCCCTAGTGCAAGACAGGAAAGAGGATGGAGAAAGTGTTTTTATTTTGAAAAATGACACTACTTTTAAAAATAATGCTTTGAAAGTTGATACTGCTATTTTAGTTAATTCGGTTGATTGTTCAAACAATGTTGCTTTAAAAACTGATACTTCTTTTGTTTCAAATGTTTGTGATGATGTGGTTGTGAATTATAATACTAATGGACCTGCTGTTAGTAAATATAGTCCACCAAAACTAGTCAAACAGACTGGAAGCTGCTCGTGTACTTGTGGACACAATCTGTACATGAAACCAGGAACAAGCAGTAACAGCTTTTTCATGAAGAAGCAGTCCTGTTTCCACTGTGGAACACAAGGACATATTGCCAGAAACTGCCCAAATCATGCATATGTTCCATACTATGCACAAGGTAGGCAGAACGTATCACGATGAAGATCTCTCAAAAGAAATTCCTCGAGGTCACGTTCTAGTGATGGTGATTGGAATGCAAATAAGGACTGAAATCAGACTATCAAAGAAAATAAAGACAAGAAGATTTTGAAACAAAATTCAAGAGATACTTTGGCGAAACCAAAATTGGTCAAACTGAGATCGGTGTCTCCAAAGTCATATCAAGGGTCATCATCTAACCAAAGATGGATACCCAAAAGGTCAAACACAAAGGATAAAAAGACTTCAAAATCAAATGTGAAAGCCCCCATCTATGTCAGCTATAAAATTCTTAATACTGATTATAGATGGGTGCCCAAAGGTCATGCGGCCCAATCACCTCACCGTCCTTTAAAATCGTCAAGTACATTATTTGATTCAAAGGATATGGTATGGCAAGAAGTTTCGTGTATAAATGAAAATGGTCAACCCATTGTCTCCATGGACTGGGTTCCCAAATCTAACTGATCTTGCACATTGTGCAGGAACAGCTATGGATGAATATCATCAGACCTTGGTATGTTGATAGTGGTTGTTCCAGGCACATGACAGGAGACATCACTCAACTGCATGACATTCAAAATTTTAATGGAGGATATGTTTCCTTTGTTGGAGGAGAAGGAGGAAAAATCACTCAAACGGGTACGGTTACCAATAGAGTTTTGAGTTTTGAAAATGTCAATTATGCTCCAGAGTTGAAACACAATTTACTGAGTGTCTCTCAGATCTATGAAAAAGGTTTTTCAACTCATTTCACAAATAAGGAGTGTTTAATTTTGAAGCCCGGTATCATCATTCCAGAGGATTGGATTTTAGTGAGATCTGAGCATGAAGGGAATGCGTACATCATAGACATGAACCCCAATGTTCCCGAGCAAGTAATATGTCTATTCTTAAATGTCTCAGAACACAATGTTATGCTTTGGCATCGTCATCACGGTCATGCAAACGCTAAGAACCTCAATCGTCTTGCTAAGAATAACATTGTCTAAGACCTTCTGATAAAGGATTTCACAACCTTTGAGAAATGTGTGGCCTGTGCTCAAGGCAAACATCATCGCAAGCCACACAAGCCCAAACTGGTCAACACAATCAACAAAACTCTCCAACTGCTTCATATGGATTTATTTGGTCCCGTCAACGTTCTGAGCATCAATAGGAACTCTTATTGCTTGGTGATAACCGATGACTATTCACGCTACACCTGGGTTTTCTTCTTGTCTAATAAGAGTAAAACTACTGAACTTATCAAAAGGTTTATTGTCCTCATTGAAAATCAGACCAACGAGAAGGTGAAGGGGATTCAAAGTGATAATGGCACCAAATTCAAGAATGTTGTTCTGGATCATTTTTGTACCGAAAAGGGCATACTACGTCAGTACAGTGCTGCTCGGACACCTCAATAAAACAGTGTAGTGGAGCGGCGAAATCGAATTCTGATTGATGCAGCAAGGACCATGCTTTGTGACTCTAAATTACCGGTCTTCTTCTGGGCTGAAGCCATTAACCCGACATTTTATGTTCAGAACCATGTTCTGATCAACAAACAACACATGAAGACCCCATATGAAATTCTATATGGTCATAAGTCGATGGTTGCTCACTTCAGGATCTTTGGATGCCCTTGCACGCTACTTCACCTGGAATCAACTCCTAAATTTAATTCAAAGGCTGATGACTACTATTTCGTGGGATATGCTAGACGCACTGCTTATCGAGTCTACAACAAATCCACCAAACAGACCGTGGAGTCATTTGATGTGCGCTGGCTGGAAGAAAACACAACGGACTCGAGTTGGACCAGACTGGTTATTTGATTACACTTCTTTGTTTAAATCTTTTAATGTGTTTTCAGATGATATTTTAGGTACATACTCAGGTTCGAGTACAGCTATTGAAGAAGATGAGGAAGATGTTGTCATTGGCTCATTCAAACCATCTGCGGTGGTTCCTGAATCTCCTACGGTGAATGCAACCACACCAAATACATCATCTTCCTCATCTGTCCAAGAGTCTATATTTGACACCGAAGCCTTTTCCCCTACTCCCGAGGAAGCTGAGGTTATCTCAAGGAAAAATATATCTGTCACTCAAACCTTCATGTAATTAGTCTTTCCATAGCCATTCGCAAATGAATTTGTGGCAAGTTCTTCTCATGGTCACACACAGTCAGATGTAGGTGATTCGGAAGCTGGAAAATTTGACAATATCAAAAATCTTCCAGTCACAGTAAATGATATCATCCATCCTATATGTTGGATTTGGTGTCTAAGCTCATAACTATAACCGGTATGTACTTGACCCGATTGTAGCATGGTCCTTTTGGGTTGCCTTCACCAGTGAAATTTGATAGGATGGATTTTGAGAATAAGGTTATTTATCATTTATTAATATATTACAATTATAATATATTAATACGAAATTATTTAATTAGTATTGATCAAGAATTAATGTGGAATTAATTTTGTGGTAAAAAAAGACTTATTAAAAATATGGAGATTGATTATGTAAAGCAATCATTCTTGTAGTGTAGGCTAATGATCCATGATTGTGGGCTAAACCAATAAGTTAATCCATGGATAGTCCATGGAGGTTAAACCCATGGAGCATAAGAATGTGGAAAGGCATGGAGCATTAGGGTTTACAAAGTGTAACCCTAGCATGTGCAACACTATAAATAGAACCCTCCATGAGCAAAAATCGGTTACACCTTCTCCTTGAGATAAGTAGCTTATTCTCTTAAATCATCCTTTTGCATATTGGTGTTTGTGAACCATTAGAGGCATCACACTTGAGGTGCTCAAGCTTTCAAAGGTCAAGAACTACAAGTCCTTCTAAAAGGTATGTCATTTATCTAGATGTATTATTCATTTGGCAATTTGAATGCTAGTTAGGACAAGGCTTTGGAAAAATTGAAAATATGCATGTATAATAGAGAAAACATAGATCCAAAGCATTTAGGGTTGCATGTGCACCATAGGAGTGTTATAGTGCTCAAAACCCAACAGTGGTATCAGAGCCTAGGATTTTTTCTATTATATTTAATGCTTGCTAGTTTTTTAAAGCTGAAAAAATCGAAATTTTGGCCCCTGACTGGTGAACTCGCCGAGTACATGAACAGACTCGACGAGTCCACTCAGTAACAGAGCAACTCTCCGAGTCAAGTTCATTTACTCGATGAGTTGAAAGCTCTATGTGCAGAATTTCGAGTTTCTTGGCCTGGTTTGGATTGGGAACACTACCACAAACTGTTTGGATCATTGGAAATGTTTTTTATGATATGGTAGTTCTTGTACTCATCCAACCACAAGATAATTGTCAAAGTTTTAAAATAATTGTTCTTTTTTATATGATAATTAAATTGCATTGAAATTGTTGACTAGAAATTATCTTGATTATGAGTTTAGTTAGATCATTGATTATGTGATAATTTTAGATGTTAAAAAATGATCTAAATGAATTTTAATGATCTCAATAACTTGTCCTCAAGTTATGGAAAATGAAAGGTCTCATACATTAAAATCCAATTAAACTTATAAGTTATCAATGTGAAGGGATTTGACAAGTTTCAAAACTTGCCCTCAAGTTTTGGAATTTGTAAAGTCACACTAATGAAACTTTAATTCCAAACCCTAGAGTTTTAAAAGTTACAATTCAACCCTTATACTTTATAATATTATAAGTTTAATAATATATATATATATATATATATATATATATATATATATATATATATATATATATGTATAAGACAAAGTTGGTCTTACCGTTAGTAGGCCTCATTCACGAAGCCGATCTATAAGGAGGGTGTAAGGTTACTGCCTATAAAATGGTAGTTTAATGGGTGTCCACTCTCACTCACCGCTTCCTTTACTGGTGGAAGGTCGTTAGCCGAACGGGTAGGATATGACATTAATTCTCCCTCATTAAAAGTATAATGATAAAAATATAAAGTAACTAAACTTTTATTAAAATTCCCAATCTTAGTTACTTTAGGAAAATGTGAAATGGTGCTAATCCATGAAATTACACTTTGCACCTTGTTAAGTCGTTAATGGAGCGTGTGTGGTTAATCTGCACACTAATCTGGGACTGACAATGTGGGGCAAAGAGTAACTTGGTGTTAATCATAGATCAATGGAGTGTGTGTGGTTAACCAGAACAGTGATTAGGTGATTTGTAACATTGGGTGTACCAAGCTAATTTGCATGGTTATTCACTCCTTGTTTGTGATCCTCGGCATCCCAGTCACAAACTTGAAGGGCAAAATCAAGATTTAAACATGCCATTGAAAATGTTCAATGAATCTCAAAGATCTAGGAATTTCAAATCCAATTAAAACTTAATAATCTATTTCGTTTTTCATGGTGGAAATTGGTAAATCTTCATTTACATACCTTCAAATATTTTACAATTGGATTACAGCATCCCTTTTCGCAATTGTAGAATATTGTGTTGGGTCCTAGCCTTAATATTTCATATTGGTTGTAATATTAAGGATTATCATCTAATGTAAACTTGTTTCTTCTTCTTTTACAGATGTTTATCCCAAACAATGCTTCCAACCCAATTCCTTCAGGCTCTTTCTCCCTCATGAACCTCTATGGGAGGGTCATTTTCGATGGCTTGAACATCAATGATAGGATTCGAAACATCAGGATGACTATTCGCTATGAGGACAAAGAATATGTCCTAGATAAAGAGCTCAAAGAGATTGATGTCACCACTGCTGCTCCCAAACAAATCGCTGAGCACACTACTCATGAGAGGGATGCGACAAAGGTGCCGTGTTTAATGATTGCAACCATGACTGCTGAGCTGCAGAAGTCCTATGAGGACTACTACCCCTATGAAATGTATCATGATTTGATAGAAAGATACCATCAAAGTGCTCGGCAGGAGAGGTATGAGATCATTGCCTCCATGATCACAACCAAAATGAAGGATGGTGAACCCATCACGACCCACTTACAGAAGATGCAGAGATTCGTGGACCGCTTGCTTAAATTGAATGTCAATTTTGATGAAGAGTTTGCCATAGATATTATTCTACACTCTTTACCTTCTTGTTATAATCAGTTTCGTATGACTTATCATATGAACAAGGAGGAGTTCACTCTTAGCAAGCTTCAAGGCCTTCTTAGAACTGTAGAGAGCAACCTGAAAGGCAAGTCGGTTGTGTCTACTCCTACTACTACTTATGCTCCTGTTCTGGAAATCAGACATGGGAAGGGAAAGAAGAGGAAGGCTCCCTCAAAGATCCGCAAAGGAAAATATCTTGATGGATACTCTTCAAGTGGCACCAAAGTTGGTTCTGTTAATCCCTCTTCTAATCCAAAGGAAGAAGAGTGCTTCCACTATCATGATAAAGGGCACTGGAAACGAAATTGCCCTAAGTACTTGCAGGACATTAAGGATGGGAAGATCAAACCCTCCTTGGCAGGTATTTACACTATTCAGTCTAATAATTCATCACATGCTAATTCTTAGGTCCTTTATACAGGTTGTGGTATTCACATTTGTTCTGATTTGCAGGGACTAAAAAGAAGTAGGGATGTGGAGCACGGGAAGATAAACTTAATCATGGGAAATAGGAAAGTGTCGCCTATGACCAAGATTGGAGTTTATTCTTTATTGCTTAGCAATGGTTTAAATTTAGATTTGAATAATTGTTGTTACTCGGCCGATATGGCGAGAAATGTTATTTCCTTTCACAGTTTGTATAAACAAGGTTTTACCTTTTCCTTTAATAATGAAAATGGTGGTATTTATGCTTATTGTAATGGTGTATTTTATTTTGAAGAATTACCTTGCAATGGTATATATGAAACTGTGATGGTTGTAGATAACTTAGGAAATAATGTCTTGAATATTGATTCTTCCAATGATTTGGATAAGGCATGCTTGTGGCATTGTCGTCTTGGACATGTCAACAACAAGCGCGTAGCCCAACTCCAAAAGGATGGAGTTTTAGAGTCATTCGACTTAAATTCGGATGACACTTGCGAATCTTGTTTACTTGGAAAGATGACCAAGTCACCCTTCACTGGTACTTGTGAAAGGGGTGAAGGTCTGTTACATCTCATACAAACTGATGTGTGTGGACCATTCAGAACCGCCACAAGGGATGCTAACCGCTTCTATGTGACTTTTACTGATGATTATAGTAGATATGGGTATATTTACTTAATCAAGCATAAGTCGGAGACTTTTGAAAAGTTCAAGGAGTTTAAGCAAGAAGTGGCGAATCAATTGGGCAAGAAGATAAAGATGTTGCGATCCGATTGAGGAGGAGAGTATCTTAGTATTGAGTTCCTTGACTATCTTAAGGAATGTGGAATTGTTTCACAATTGACGCCACCTAGGACACCACAGCTTAATGGTGTGGCTGAAAGGCGCAATAGAACCTTGCTAGAGATGTTCGTTCCATGATGAGTCAAGCTTCGTTACCTATCTCATTCTGGGGGTATGCCTTAGAGACTGCCGCTCATATCCTTAATCTAGTCCCTACCAAAAAGGTTTCCAAAACACCTCACGAGATGTGGAGAGGGAAAGTTCCCACATTAGACCACATCAAAGTTGGGGATTGCAAGGCTTTTGTGAGAAAAGAAACTCACGACAAGCTCGAACCTTGGAGTGAGCGATGTATTTTCATCGGCTACCCACAAAAATCCTTTGGATATATCTTCTATAGACCGAGTGAGAATGTTTTCTTTGTTGCAAGGAGAGAAGTCTTTCGCGAGAGAGAACTCATAGGCCAAGGAAACAGTGGGAGGAAAATTGATCTTGAAGAGCTTCAAGAGTCAAGTGGTGAAGGAACCTCAGACACTAGCAATCAACCTGAGGAGGAAACTCCAGTTGATCCAATTGACGAGTCCTTGCATCTTAGGCGTTCCAGTAGAGTTAGAAATACACCTAATTTATGGTTTCCATATTACTACCGAAGGTGATACATTCATCAGTGATAGCACACTCGTAAATTTGGATGAACCTAACAACTACAAGGAAGCCATGGCAGGCCCCACATCTGCAAAATGGAAAGAGGCTATGGACAACAAGATTCAGTCCATGTATGACAATCAAGTTTGGAACGTGGTTGATAATGTACCGGGTCGTAAGACAGTCGGGTGCAAATGGATCTTCAAGAAGAAGACCGACATGGATGGGAAAGTACACACATATAAGGCACGACTGATTGCGAAGGGCTTTACTCAAACTCTGAGAGTTGACTATGATGAGACCTTCTCACCAGTAGCGAAGATTAAATCTATAAGGGTTATGTTGGCCATAGCTGCATTTCATAACTATGAAATATGGCAAATGGATGTCAAAACCGTCTTCCTTAATTAAAAGTTGGTTGAAGATGATTACATGAGTCAGCTAGAGGGTTTTGTGAATGCAAAGTACCCTAATAGAGTGTGTAAGCTTGAGAAATCCATTTATGGATTAAAACAAGCATCTCACACATGGAATCTTTTTTTTGATGATAAAGTCAAAGAGTTTGGATTTTCGAGAAGCGAGGATGAGTCATGTGTATATGTCAAAGCTAGTGGGAGTATAGTGAGCTTTCTGGTATTGTATGTAGATGACATACTGCTCATAGGAAATGACATCCCAACCTTGCAGGAGGTTATGTCGTGGCTTGGGAAGTGTTTCGCTCTGAAGGACCTCGGAGAAGCTGCCTATATCCTAGGGATAAGGATATTGAGAAATAGAAGTAAAATACAAATAGGACTTAGTCAAAGTACATACTTGGACAAGGTGTTGAAACGTTTCAGCATGTAGAACTCCAACAAAGGTGACTTACCTATCCAAGGCAATTCCAAACTGAGTAAGACTCAGAGTCCGAGTACAGAGGCTGAAATAGAAGAAATGAGTCATATACCATATGCTTCTGCAGTTGGTTCGATCATGTATGCTATGACTTGTACTCACCCTGATGTGGCCTTTACTTTGAGCATGATCAGCAGATATCAAGGGAATCCTGGTAAAGCTCATTGGACTGCAGTTAAGAACATTCTTAAGTAACTAAGGAGGACTAAGCACTGGGTCCTTACCCTCGGTGGGAGGGATGACTTGAGAGTGACAGGGTATAGCGACGCCAGCTTTCAAACCGACAGAGATAGTTTCCGCTCTTAGTCGGGCTGGGTGTTTACCCTGAATGCAGGAGCAGTAACATGGAAAAGTTCCAAGCAGGAGATTGTAGCTGATTCAACGTGCGAATCAGAGTACATAGCAGCAAGCGAAGCATAGAAGGAGGGGATATGGTTGAAAAACTTCATCGGAGACCTTGGAGTCATTCCATCCATAAGGAGCCTATGGAGATTTTCTGCGATAATGAAGGGGTGGTTGCCTTAACCAAGGAACCGAGAGATCATGGTAGATCCAGGCATATCGACAGAAAGTACCACTTCATAAGACATCAAGTAGAAGAAGGGCACCTCGTGGTAAAGGGGATATCGTCAGAGGACAACCCAGCAGACCCCCTTACAAAGGGACTGACTAGGGTTAAGCACTTGCAGCATGCAAGGAGCATTGGGCTAACGGACGATATTAGTTTTAGTAATTAGATAAATCGAAACTTGTAATAGCTAAATTGTAATTGACATTTGATGATTGAATAAAAGGAGTTTTATTTATAAGTAAAGTTACTGTCTTGTGTTAATTATTTACTATTGTTTCACTTTGCATGTTTTGACTTCCAGAATAATAAATTATTATTATTATTCAAACTATCCATAGTCGATCATACATTGGAAGTAAGTATGAAATAAGACTGTCATGAATTGGCTTGTAGATTGTCTAAGGAGTTAGACATAGCAAAAGTGTGCTACACCATTCATGAGTGCTCCTGAAATAAGATTTGAGTATTGGATTCAACCCGTGCTCACCTGAATTACTTCATGGAATTTATCACGAGTAATTGTGAGACGATAATATCGTAGAATCTTCAAACCACATATGAGTTATTGACTACGAGTTGGTTTTGCATTGATGGCATGAAAACACATTAGTAACTTGATGTTAAAAAACATGTCGTTGTGCATGATTTGAGGAGTAGTTAGTACAAGCATATAATGTCGAAGTTTATCTGTTTCCTTTTATCCTAAGAGGATTAAAAGCGATATCTTGGGCCCCTCGATGATTATGTTTTGACTTAAGTGTCGGGCCCGGTCAGAACTAAATTGATGTGTTCAGTTATGTTCTATGTCAAACGAATCGGAAATCGAGAAACAAATTGCAGGACAATAAGTATGACTATGTTCCATGTATTTGTCCGCATAGATATATTGAGAACAGAGGATTATATGATCTCTTATCTGAAGGACGCGTCACTGACTAGTTCAGAGTTCGACAACGGCTTTTGAAAGCTTATGATTGCTAAGTCAGATCCTGAAGTGCATTAGCAGTAATAGTTATTAGACTTATCTAAGTGGGAGACTGTTGGATTTGGTGTCTAAGCCCATAACTATAACTGGTATGTACTTGACTCGATTGTAGCATGGTCCTTTTGGGTTGCCTTCACCAATGCAATTTGATAGGATGGATTTTGAGAATAAGGTTATTTATGGTTTATTAATATATTACAAGTATAATATATTAATACGAAAATATTTAATTAGTATTGATCAAGAATTAATTTGGAATTAATTTTGTGGTCAAAAGAGACTAATTAAATATATGGGGATTGATTATGTAAATCAATCGTTCTTGTAGTGTGGGCTAATGATCCATGATTGTGGGCTAAACCAATAAGTTAATCCATGGATAGTCCATGGAGGTTAAACCCATGGAGCATAAGAATGTGGAAAGTCAAGGAGCATTAGGGTTTACAAAGTGTGACCCTAACATGTGCAACACTATAAATAGACCCTCCATGAGCCAAAATCGGTTACACCTTCTCCTTGAGATAAGTATCTTATTCTCTTAAATCATCCTTTTGCATATTGGTGTTTGTGAACCATTAGAGGCATCACCCTTGAGGTGCTCAAGCTTTCAAAGGTCAAGAACTACAAGTCCTTCTAAAAGGTATGTCATCTATCTAGATGTATAATGTATTATTCATTTGGAAATTTGTATGCTAGTTAGGACAATGCTTTGGAAAAACTGAAAATATGCATGTATAATAGAGAAAACATAGATCCAAAGAATTTCGGGTTGCATGTGCACCATAGGAGAGTTATAGTGCTCAAAACCCAACACTATCCCATCCACAATTCAACTTGATCATCCTATTCAAAACGTTATTGGTCCACTAGAAAGCGGGGTTCAAACCAGAAGTCAAAGTCGAGATGTCAACGAATGTCTCTATTCGTGCTTTATATCCCAAATTGAACCAAAGAGTGTAGCCATGGCATTAAATGAACCAAGTTGGGTAGATGCAATGCATGAAGAACTAAATCAGTTTGAGAAGTTGAGAGTATGGCAGTTGGTAGAGCTACCAAAGGGCAATAAGTCCTTGGACACGCGTTAGGTTTTCAGAAATAAGCAAGATGATAGTGGGTTTATTGTGCGCAATAAAGCTCATTTGGTCATTCGCGGATTCAGGCAGATAGAGGGTCTTGACTACACAGAAGTATATGCTCATGTAGCACATTTGGAAACCATTTGTATATTCCTAGCATATGCTTCCTACATGGGATTTACAGTTTATCAAATGGATGTCAAGACAACCTTCTTATACGGATTCGTGAATGAGGAGATTTATTTTGATCAACCACCATGGTTTGTTAATCCAAAGTTTCCAAATCATGTTTACAAGCTGGACAAGGCTCTATATGGGTTGCATCAGGCTCCTAGAGCTTGGTATGCTACCCTAACTGAACATTTGCTTGAGCACGGATACACAAGGGGAACGATCGATCAGACATTATTCATCAAGAAAGCGGATGCAAATTTGATTGTTGTACTGATCTACGTAGACGATATCATCTTCGGGTCGACCAGCATAGAGCTATGCAAAGAGTTCGAGGATGTAATGAAGAAAATATTCGAGATGAGCTCGTTGGGTGAGATGACAATGTTCCTAGGGTTACAGGTTGGACAGGATTCAGCCGGAATTTTATTGCATCAAGGCAAATATGTGGAAGGCATGCTAGAAAAGTTCGGTTTTAAAGATTCAAAAATTGCTTCAACTCCAATGGAAGAAATACCACTGTTGACTCCAGATCCAGATGGGGAATCCGTAGATCAAACTGAATATCCATCAATGATCGGATCTCTGATGTATCTGACTGCCAGCAGACCTGACATCATGTTTGTCGTTTGTCAATGCGCTCATTATCAGGCTAATCCTAAACTCTCTCATTTAATTGCTGTTAAGAGAATTTTTAGGTACCTTAAAGGTAGCCCTAATTTGGGTCTTTGGTATCCTAAAAGTGCTGATTTCGATTTATATGCTTTTGCTGACAACAATTATGGAGGGTGTGATCTTGACAGGAAATCCACACCGGGTGGTTGTCAGTTTTTAGGGGACCGATTGGTGTCATGGCAATGCAAGAAACAACAAACGATGTCGACCTCAACGGCTGAGACTGAATATGTTGCTGCTTTAGCCTGTTGCTCTCAGGTTATCTGGATTCAACACCAATTGCTGGATTACGGTTTGAACTTTCTTGACACTTCCATTTTTGTGATAATGATGCAGCCATTCAAATTGCTAAAAATCCGGTTCAACATTCCAAAACCAAGCACATTAACATTAAAATTCATTTTATTCGAGACTGTTATGAGCATAAACTCATTCGGTTGGAACAAATTCACACTGATAACAATGTGGCGGATTTGTTTACCAAACCTTTCAGTAAAGCTCGGTTCGATGTGCTTGTGAGCTTTCTAAAAATGATTCGTTTCAAAGATTAAATTTCTATTTATTTATTTATTTTTATTTTTTGTTTATTTAAATTTGCTTATTTATTTATTTCATTTCTTCTCCATGCACAAATTTAGGGGGAGAAACCAAAAAGTTTAAAAATAAATAAATAAATAAATTATATAATCAAAAATACAAAAATATGTTTTCTTTCGTAAGTATTTTTGGGAAGTGATATGAAGTCTAGTGCTAAAGGGAAATATGAGAGGCGTGTAATACACTGAAGCTGAATTGTCTGGACTCTGTGCTCAATGTGCTGGTAGGCACGAAGGATTTAAAAGGACTAGACATATATTGACAATGAAAGGACTTGACAGTGTGGACTTAGATAGTTTCATTTGGACTGACCATACAGCGCTCGGGGTAGATTGAGCAGTGAGATAAACTAGAGAACCTGCGAGATACATTAAAGTTATATGTATCTAGAACTGTGGCTCAACACTTCTTCGATGAACGGACTTATGTCCTTAATTCTGGTACTGATAGAGCGACTAGGGGTTCTGATAAAGTAGGTCTGTAGGAAATTATTTTCTTGCTTTCTATCTGTCAGTCATATGTTGCCTCCTCTGCGCGATTGGAACATATCCGACCTGGAATGCAACATATGCAACTCTATCTCTATGCATCTCCTTATCTATGCAAATTCTTTCTATCTGTTAGCCATATGTTGTCTCCTCCACGTGATTGGAAAAGATCCGACCTGGAACACAGCATATGCAAAATTCTACCTCTCAATCCCTCTATTCTAGTTAGCCATATGTTGTGTCTTTGCGTGATTGGAAGAGATCCGATCTGGGTATACAACATATGCATCTTTAAATCTGACTTCTCTCTTAATGATTGACTACTCACCTAAAGTAATGATTTCTTTGGAAATTCTTGATTGTCGGGGTATGTCGGGAAGTGGGGAACACGTTCTAGTGCATCTAAAATTGAACCATTTAAAAGGTTGTATGTACATCTCGCTGCTGAATTTAAGTGGACAACAATATCATTGGTCGTGAGTCAGCAAAATGGTATATTTAGGAATATAGGTGCAATGTCTTGTCACTTATAATTTGTCCAACTTGTCAATATCCTTTGTGTTTAAGTAGACCACAATATTGGTGATTGACTAGAGTTATTCATGCAGGTGTGTGTTGATAAAAGTTATTAAATTCCCTGACAACTTTGATCCCAGAAGTTTTAAATTTAGTTATTATTTTTGTCTTAGTTAAATTTGTTCATATTTTTCCTCTATGCACAAATTTAGGGGGAGAATTAATTAAAAAATCATAAAATTTAAAAAATCCAAAAATATGTTTATTTCTGTTTTATTTCCTTTTTCAGAAAATCAAAAATCCAAAAATATTTTATTTTTGTTCTGAATGTACTTTTAATTTTTTTTTTGTTGTCATTTTATTGTGTGCTAAGTTTTAATTTTGTTCTTTAATTTTTCGATTTTATCTGAGAAACGAATTGTTAAATGGTGTTGTTTTAGGCCCAACCAAATTAAAATCCAAAAGGACGAGAACCCATCTCGTTGAATATAAAAGCAAATTGTTTTTTCTTTTCGCCTCATTTTTCATCTCACCGAAATCAGTTGCATCCTCTCAAAACCCTAGGCGTTTTCTTATTGTTCATCGAGAACGATACTTTCATCTGCGGTTCAAAAAGTCATCAAATCTCACTTGTTTTTTGAAATCTTCTCAAGGTATACATAGTACAAACATCGTGTTTCCATTTTATTGTGTTTTTAAAGTGATTGCAGGTAGGTAATGGGGTTTTTCCGGCGTATCTGTTAAAGATGAATCGTCAGGTTTTTTTTTTCGGGTTTTCAACTTGATCCGGATCCGACAGAAAACCCCTTTTGCTTTGATCGTAAACGATGGAAAGCTTGACCTTGACCGCAAACCTTGACCGCAAATATTTGGTCAAAAGTAATTTGACCGGAAACGATCTTGACCGAAAACACATAAACCTTGACTTTGACCGAAAACATAAATTTTGGACCGAAATCAATATTTTTGGACAAATTTTTTTTGAGAAAATAAATTTTAATATTAACTTTTATTATTCTCATTTGACTCTTTTGGTACAGTTAAATGACGAATCAGTTAAAGTTCTTTGACAATCACAATGTTGCCGGATATCTTATGGACCCTCCTGCTGCTCATCGAGATTTCAAATCCATGACTGTGGGCTTGAATAATTACAGAATTTCTCACGCTTTGCGTTCTAATCCAGTTGTCTTCAAGGACCTGATTGCTGATTTCTGGAAAAATGCCTCTATTAGTAACCATGGAGCAGATGGAGTTGGTACTATTGAATCAGTGGTTAAGGGAAGTAAAGTAGTTGTCTCTGAGCAAGTTATTCGAGAAGCGCTTGAGTTTGGTGATGCCCCTGCATTTCCAATTGAGTACCCTGCTAGTCAAGTGAAGGAGGTACTTGAGAAAATGTGCTATGAAGGAACCTATCCTCCCACCGTCAAGAAGCAGCTGCCACCTTATTGGAGGTTTCTAGCGCATTAATTTGTAAGTTGTATTTCTGGAAGGAAGGGACGATTTGATGAGATTACTCAGACTACGACCTCAGCTTTTGTCGCTCTAACAATGAACTGGGATTACAACTTTTCAAAGTTTGTCTTTGAAGAACTGAAAAGAAACCTCCAGGGGAGGAAGAAGGATCAGTTCTTAATGTGTCTCAGGTTCCTTCAAATGATCTTCAATGAAAAATATCCCTAAATTGAGAGGTCATCTGACACCTTGGATATGAAAGCCTTGGGTCCTAGCACTTTTGGGCTCATGATGCAATCAAGACAATCCACAAAAGTCATCTATCAAGGATTAAAAGAGCTGGTGAAATTTGGAAAATTTGCAGAGACAGAAGGTGTTCAGACTTCAAGTGCTCAAACTGTTGTGGTGGCCGAAGAACACGTGGTGCCATCAAGACCAAATCTCAATTCTTCTTTTGAAGTTTCTGATGATGATGATGATGATGGTGATGATGATGATGATGGTGGTGGTGATGATAATGATGATGATGAGAGTGATAGTGATTACGATGGTATTGATTTTCGTATGTTTGTATCAACGAAGGAGCCAGTCAATGAGGCTGCGATTTCTCCAGCTGAGACAGAAAAGGAAATCAACATTTTTAAGCAACAAAACGATCCTACGCCCGAACAGATGGAAGCTCTTATTGACAAATTACAGTCAACTACAAGGAAGCCTCCCGAAGCAGTTTCTGTTACTTCTGACTCTCCATCTGGGAGTGATAAAGACAATTCAAAAGGCTCCTTGCTTCCACAAAAGCGAAAACGTAGAGATCCAAGGCCAGGAGTGCTTTCTACTGAACTAGTACAACAGCCTTCTTAGATTTTTGAGCCCGCTCAAGTTACTCATGATGTTCAAAGTCCGATTATTGAGCTAGCTCAAGTTATTCAAGATGTTCAAAGCCCAATCATTGAACCATCCCCTGTCCAAGAAGATGTTCAAAGTCAAATGGCTAATGAGGAATCATTTGCTTCGGGAAGCTCTTCTGCCCCACCACCTCCAGAGCACGATGCTGCATCTATTAAAATAGCCAAGTTACTTGCTTTTCAAGATTCCATTTCTCAATCTAAAGGAAAAGGAATATCTATTGGCTCCAGGCAAGGAGGTGATGAAGACTCCCATCAAACCATCTCTGAGCTTAAAGAAGAGATTATGTTTTTGAAGCAGGATTCCATTGAGAAGGACTTACTGATCCGTAGTCTGGATGTGAGAGTTTCTAACCTTGAACAGGAGAACTCTGTTAAAGATGCGAAGATTTTCGAACTTCAAGCAAATCTTGGTGGTATAACTGCTTTATTCTATGACCTGAAACAGCGCTTACATCAAAAGTTTGGTGATGATTTTCAAACTTTAAGCGCTGAAGGCGAAAAGATTTCTGTTTCTAGTTCTGATCCAGTCAATCCACCTTCTCAACATGCAAGTGAAAGAGTTATAAGACATGTTCCGACCGCAAATCTTGACACATTTTTATCTTCTTGTCCTTCTTCTGCTCAAGAAAGAAGAGGGAAACAAGCTTAAATTGAGCAGCTGAAAGGGAAGATGTTAGTGATGAAGCATTCGGATCAGAATGTTCCATGTGATCACCCTGAAATGTTTTTAAGGGAAGCTAGGAAGAAATTTACTGACGAGCAGCTTAAAAGGAAGATGTTAGTGATGAAGCATTCAGATCAGAATGTTCCAGGTGATCACCCTGAAATGTTTTTAAGGGAAACTGGGAAGAAATTTACTGACAAGTATGGAGATCGCTCTGGCATTTTGATGTGGGGATATGATGCAGACAAGAAAATGTGGGTCGTGAAGCGAAAGAGTAGTCGAATTGAGTATTATGAGAATCAGATGACTTTATGTCCTGGACAAAAGTTGATCTTGCTGAACTTATTCACGCTCCTTTCAACAATCCAACCAATGACTCTGCGGCCTGGGATTTTAAGAGGTATCTTGAGGATCAAGCTAAAAATAAATTTAAAGGCATGAAGACTCCTTCATCGTTCACGAAAAAGGATAAGGATGTCATTGATTCTCACACTAATAAAACCATGGTGAATGTTATGTGGCCGCCTACAAAGTAGGCTAAAAGGATTCCGCTTCCCTGACATTTACCGGAAGGCACTTTGGACTCAATGCAATTCTGGGTTTATGATGAGGTTACCGCGTCGGCGGTGATCAAGCTGAAAAAAGGCTAGTATCGCATTGTCGATCCCAAAGATTTGTTAAATTTTGGAGAACGTGATATTCATACTTTGTCACATTTTCAACTTATTGTAGAAAATGAATTATTTGAAGCTGTTGGCAAAGTTTTCACTGGAATGGGGCTAGTGATTTCGGTCATGCATGAGCTTGGGCTTTAATAGGCTTGGTACTAGGTTCATATATATATATATATATATATATATATATATATATATGTATGATATTACCGTATAGGAGTTTAGTTGTTGATTATTATTGTTCTCGTCTGTATCAAGTTCTCATGAACCAGATGGTTTTTATTAATAAAATCGTGTGCATTTTAAATGAATTTGTGTGTTCTTGAATCATTTCTTAATTAAAATTCCGCATTCTTTAAGAAATTTAGATTGATATTGCATAAGATCCACAGTTTTAGGACTTACACTTTGGAATATCAAAAACCGAAATAAATTTATCTACTGTGAATGAGTGTGAGGAACACAACGATATCATTGTCCAATGGAAACAACATCCTGATGTAACAAAATCACAACAAACTCTTTGTGAACTTATAGAAGCCTCGGAAGTTACAGATCAAATCTTTGTGTTAAATTTCATTACATTGTTTGTGAATACAATGATAAAGAAAAAATCTTATGCAGGTTTACAAACAAGCATTACAATGAAGATGCCAACAATTGAAGACTGGAAAAAATATAAACTTTTGCAAATATCTTAGTGATGCTTTGCCACATAGTAGAACTTCATGGAAACCAAGAAACAAAGGCGTCTACTATGCTGGACCACTTCCATTCTTTCTTGTAAGTAAAATTTAAATTAAATTGCATTGCACATCATCAAAGTGAATAAAATAAATAATATTTTAATTTTTTACCAAATAATTCACAATTTCTCTATCTATATTCAACTGATTGTCAAAACCAATATGTCAACCGAAAAATAAGACCAATATGCTACTGGAATTATGGAAAAATTAAATCAAGGCAAAACATTGAAAAAGCTCAAGGTCAGTTATGATTGGTCACATTGGTTGAAGATGTTGATTTGGTACAATACAAATATGAAGAAGAAATTAAAGAAAAAGGAAAAGGAAAACAAGTTGAAAAAGATCCAGAAACAAAAGAAAATGATGACATTGGTACAGAGGTAATAATGGAACTTACTCTATTAAGCTGTGAACTGCAACTTACGTTGTGAATTGATTTTTATAAAAATGTACCTATAAACTAACAATAATTTAATACTTATTGCAGAATTATTGTCTTTTGATAGAAAGTGAGTTTAAAACCATTTTGGAGTGTAGAAACAGAATTCAAAAAACATTGGAACATGCACTTCAAAGATATCCAGATGATAGAGAACTATGTGGATGGTTTGAAAGGTTTGTGAACATTGAAAAAGTGTTTAACAAAAACATTGGCGAATCATCAAGAACAAGAGAAAAAGAAAATGAAAATGAGACAGGTGAAAAAGAGTTTGGACATGATTTAGAAACAGAAAAAGGTGAAGAAGAAGCTACAACAGAAAGAGAATATGATAATCCAAACTTTGAAGATAAAAAGCCAAACACACCAAACATGGAGGCTGAGCAAAAAGATTATCTTACCAATGAATATATAACAAAAGTTAATATACAAACAACAAAAGAGAATAATATAAGAAAACTAAATATAAAAAAATTACTTGTTCGTCCGAAACGTAGCATCAAAGGAAATAACATCACCAAATTCTCTATAATTCACCTTTGCAGCTTCATCAGCCCAAAAAAGTGAAACCAACTTTCCCTTATCACATATAAACTAAAATGTAAGGCTTGGATCCTCTTTCATTTTATTTAAATACTTATCAACTACCATCTGCACATCATCCTTTCCAATAAAACATTTCACTTTTCTAGACTGATTCTTGTAGTCAACAACAATCCCTCCAACATTGTATGAGCCTCTTAATTCTTGCAATATTCTGTATGCTATCATTGGACCAATCTTTACCCTTCCCATCTTCTCAATGAATTCTTGAGCAACATTGTCCAATTGCCTGTTAGACCTTAAAAAATGCCTATAATCTTCTGTAACCAAATCATGATTATTCCTTTCTTCAATTTTATATAGCTCAAAAATTTCTGAACTTCCTACGCTTCTAAATTTTGCAAAAGCTGGGCATCCTTTCCTTTTAATATTGGAATTTTTCTGAGCTTTATTTTTTTTAGGATCAGTCGTGTCTACATAAACACTTTGAGGAAGTCCTTCTCTACTACACAACATAGATCGATGAGTAAGAACACGTGACTTCTTGTTTAACATTGTAGAACCCTTTCTTACATCAAAACCAGCTTTAGCAGCTTAAGCCTTATACATATTTATTGCATCATCAACACTTAGATATTTGCTATACAACTTTGGTTTAACATCATCACCATTCTCAGGAATCCATATTTTACGAGTTCCCGGTAGGAGAGAAAAAATCAGAAGATATACGTTGACCTAATAAGAAAAATAAAACCATATATCAGATTAAAAGACACATATTATAAATACATGAACAAAACAATTGAAAATTCACAATATAATTACAAATGGAAAATAAGATTAAAAAATATATATACTTTTTATACATTTACATGTAAAAACTACATAACAAAACAAATTCACATGTTAATAACAGTTAGAACATCATAGTTATAGTTAAAAAAACATTTATCAAATAAAAATACAAGTATTATAAATAAAAAACAAAAAAAAAAAAAAATTCGCAGTGTAATTACAAATATAAAATAAGATTAAAAAATAAAAACACTATTTTATACATTTACATGTAAAAACAAGTACATAACAAAACAAATTCACACGATAATAACAGCTACAACATCATACTTACAGTTAAAAAACCATTTATGAGATTAAAATACAAAAATTATTAAAAAAAACAAAAAACTTAAGAATTCACAGTGTAATTACAAATAAAAAATAACATTAACAAAAAAAACACTATTTTATACATTTACAAACAACTACATAACAAAACAATTCACATTCTAATAACGGATATAACATCAATAGTTACAGCTCAAAAATAAAGAAACTCACTTTAATAAACAAAAAAACAAAAAATAAGAGATTAAAGTCCAAATTAATAACTTTAACAAATGAAAAACAAAAAAATTAAGGAATTTTTTCATCTAAAATATTTAAAAACGAATTAAATTAGTAGCAGAATGAGTAAAAGTAATTTAAAGAAGATTAATAAAAAAAACAAGATATCTGCTGCTGATTCACCTTCGATTTCAATATCATCATCAGATTCAACTTGAAACTGGCCTAAAGATTGAACATTTAAATTGATCTGTTCCTGATACGATTTGAACATTACTTTGAACACACATTGAATCCGACAGAGAAAACGATGATACTTCACCTTGAAAGCAATTGAAATCAGATCGAACTATCGACGGACACTGATCAATTTTGTCGATTAAATACCCTAATCTACTAGAATCACTTTCAGATAATGATTCCATATAAACTAAATCTATATGAAAATCAAACAATTTAAGATAATCGATTAACATAATCGATCGATTAAATAAAAAACGAAGATCACGAAAAATGAATCACGAAGAGTCTTTAACGAATCTGTGTTGAAAATAAATGACATCGACCATTATCATTAAAAAATAAATTTAATTAGATGTTTATTTTTTGTTTGTATTTGTTAATTACTAAAATACCCTTCATAAAAAAATAATAAAAATTTTGCAATTGACAAAAATAACGTTTTAAACATTTCAATAACATATTTGGTTAAAATAATAAAACATTTAATAATAACTTATAAATAAAAGATTTAATAATAACGGGGTTGGGTTAATTTAATAACTCCACCGATCCACCTCCTCAAATTTCTCCACAAACTCTTCAACCTCTCTTCCACGACTTCCCACCACTTTCATTTTCGTTGTCGTTATACCAATCCTGGATATCGTAGAATTCATCTTCTCTATCCGACGAATCGTTGGCGTTTACAACACAGTGATTGTGATTCGATCTATTTTCTGGATTTCTTTGCTCATTCTTCTACCATCTTCTTTTCTGAAACTGAGAGTTTTTGTCGATTCTCTGAACACCGTCAGCTTCGTCCCCAAAGAAGAATGATTTGTGGGTGTTGGGTTTCTCGAAGGCTATGGAAGTCTGAGTTCATAGGGACGTGGCACATTCTTCTCATTCATATTGTTCAAATCTCTCCATGTTTTTTTACCAGATTCTGACTCTTCAGTATCTCCCTTTGTTTGCTTATGCTTCCAATTGTTACCAAAAGACTTCAAGCTTGTCGATTTAAGCTACGAGATTCTTTTTTGCCGTTTTTTTCCTCTATGTTGCTGATGATTTATGATTTTGGTCTCTGTGTGTTCAGGTAAGATCCTGAAATTTTCTGCCTTAATTCGTGATACTCTAATTTTCCAGAAATCGTTTGTGTAATGATTGAAGACTCAGATGCAAGAAGCCTTGAATTGGGTTTCCAACAATGATTCGAACTAACAAGTTTTAGTTGTTGGTTTCAGCTAATCAGAAATGCCACAAATGAACATTTGGTTAACCAAGGCAATTCAACACAATGAACATTTGTGTGCTTATCATTAGGATCCAACATGAAGCTTATCATTCATCCCAAATTGGTTATAGCATCATGAAGCATGATATGCCAAGATTCCTCTTAGGTAGTATGGAGGTTGGGGAAGCCCACAACACACCTTCTTAATCAAGATCAAGGGTTTAATTGAAGCAATTGGACCCAAGAAGTTAATTAGCCTTAAGAAAGAAGGAATCCCAAATTCCTAGAGGATGTCAATGCTTACACATCCATAAAGGAGCTATGATTCATAAACTAGAGATGATTTTTACCATCATAAAGCCCTTGTTCTAAGTTAATTCAATGATTCAATGCAAAACCAAAGAAATAAACTAACAATTGCTCATTCAAGTGCCAAGCTCATGATCAAAGAATTAAACAAGCATAAGAAATATGATCTAGAACCATAAACATAAGATAATTGATAATCTAGCATGACTCCTTCAAAAACCCACAAACATTAAAAGGTTTTAACCAAAGTTAACCAATATAAAGAGTTTAGCCACTCATGGCAATAGAACAACAATCACAAAAGTCTAATTGCATAAAGAAACTACCAAATAACTTGGAAAGATGAAGAGAAATGAGTCTTGAGCTTCAAAATCGCCTCCTCCAGGTCTCCAATGGTGTAAAATCGAAGTTATGGCTGCTAGGTCTGACTTTCCAAGGTAATGGCAAGCTAAATGACCAAAATGCCCAAACTGGGCAGTTACGCGGGTACCCGCGCGACGAAAATTCTACCCGCGCAAATGTTGCTGTAATGCAATTGGTCCTTCATTCCACCACTCCACCCTTCCACTACCAAAGATTACATTGGTCCCCTCCATATCCATGTGATTCAAATCAACCAATCATCTTTTAGCTTCAAATGTGGATGCTCCAAACCCAAAATTAATTATCCATGATCCATCTTCACAGGCCCACTTCATCCAAGCCTTTATCTTTTTAAGCCCAAATCTCCTTTGGTGGATCTGCCAAGCCCAATAGCGCCTCGAGAGCCCACAAGTCCGTTTTCACTCTAATCCACAATCGCGATAAGCTCCAAAACCCTGCAAAATTCCTCATGCAACATAAAAAGCACCCGGTACGATCCATACTAAAGAAAAATAAATAAAATACAATGCAATAATGATAAAAAGATCTAAAAATCTAAAATAAACTAATAAAATAAGGAAATAAAATAAGCTATCAATTTCTTTTTTTGAAAAAAAACACTTCTACCTCCTCTTGCGAAGAACTCTCGGAAGAACAAAACTATCAGCAATATATATGTTATGTCCTTTATCACTTGGCTCAATTACAAAACGATTCAGCAACAACAGAAATTTTCAAGTTTTCTGGTTAATATTACTAAAAAAAAGGTATTGATGATATACATGATAAATTCTGGGTAAACACGACTCTCACTGATTGTTTGGAGTTGTTGGTGGGTTATGGGTAATACATAGAGAAAATTCGACAAATGACCACAATGTAGGGTGAGTTTGAAGAAAATGACCATAAAAATGAATATTTCATAAAATGACCACAGGTTCCGCAGAGGGGGTTCTACGGAACCATAAACATCTCTGCAGAATGTGAACACCTCTGCGGATCTTGGTTTTTTTCATTTTTTTTTTCGTTTTTTCGTTTTTTTTAAAATAAAAAACATAGAATATTTGTATAATTTTTATTAAACACACAGCTTTTATAAACGGATAATTAAATAAGAAAAATGAAGAACGAAAACAATTTTTTTTAGATAATAATCACATAATACATTATGTGATTAAAAAAAAACGAAAAAATGAAAAAAAAATATGAAAAGAACCAAGATCCGCAGAGGTGTTCACATTCCGCAGAGGTGTTTATGATTCTGCAGAACCCTCTGTGCGGAACCTGTGGTCATTTTCTGAAATCTTCATTTTTGTGGTCATTTTTTTCAAACTCACTCTATATTTTGGTCATTTGCCGAATTTACTCTAATACATATTTTCCATTCTTAAAATATATAGTGTATGAACAAATCTACTTTTATTTATTTTGTTTATTATAGCATGTTACGTTCTTACATTCATTTTTCACTGCTATAAGGCAATATTTTTTTAAAATACAATGTCATAAAAATTGGTAAATTACCTAAAAGAAACATTTTATTTTTTGCCGTTTTGTGGTTTAACCACTAATCCTTAATTTTTTTCAATCAAAGTCTAAAATTTTTGAAATTTTTGTAGATATAACCTTTTTTCACCTATTTTATATCATATCAAGCTTGATGATAACTTTCGAAATTAAACTTTTGAATGTTATATCAAGTAAAAAATGTTAAATTGGAGAAATGTTTTAAAATTTTCTGGTTTGATTGTAAATCATAAAGTACAAGTGGGTAAACCGCAACATTGCCCAAACTATAAATATAATAAACAAAGAAGTAAATTGCTATTTCTTGCAATTAGGTCATTATAATAATCTAAATTGGACCTGTTTTATTTATTTATTTTGTTTTAGTATCCATTTGCTTAAAAAAAAGTTTACCATAATTATGCATTGTAGTTGTAGGTTGTTTCGCTTCGGTCCCTACATCGATGAAGCATGGACAATTTATAATAAACATTATATAGTAATATGGCAAACAACAAAGAAAATATATAATATGGGATACAAATCAAAACTATTATGAAACATTCAACAAGGACTATAATTGCAAATAAGTTCATTTTTTCTCTAATAAATGAATGTTTTTTTTTTGTCACTTGTCATCTTCTCATTCAAGTTGTCAAATGTCATTTTGTGGTTATTTTGAGTTAATTTTTTTTTATCACATGTCATCTTATAAGTTTTTCTATTTTATTAAATTAGTTGTGAGACTCATTTATTACATGAGTTAATTAAAAAAAAGTTAAATATAAATGTCAAAATATTTGAGAACTTTGAATTTATAAGAAAATAAGAAAAATAATAAATTATTATAATTGAAATGTTTTTTATCTTTTAAATTTAAACAAATAATTTAAATAAATAAACAAAAAAAACTAATAAGCTTTAATTTAGAAATTTTGAAATTAAAAGGTAAGTTCATTAACGGAATTGATATCTATTTATTACTACATTTATTGTAATTATTAAATTAAAGTATTATGTTGAATTTAACAAAATAGAAAAACTCATAAAATGACATGTGGAAAAAAAATTAATTCAAAATAACCACAAAATGACATTTAACAAATTGAATGAGAGCATGCCGTGTTGCAAAAAACTTTCATTTATTAGACTAGATTTCACATGTCATAAGTGGATATCAATTTCATTAATGAACTTATCTTTTAATTTTAAAATTCTTAAAATTTAAGTTTATTAGTTTCTTTTATTTATTTAAATTATTTGTTTAAATTTAATAGATAAAAAACATTTTTATTATAATAATTTATTATTTTCTTATAAATTCAAAGTTTTCAAATATTTTGACATTTATATTTAATTTTTTTTTTTAAATTACTCCATATAATACATAGGTCTTACAACTAGTTTAGTAATTGTCCAAAAAGTACTAAAGACCAAAAATAAAATTAAGTCTTCCATTTTTTATCCTAAATGTTTTTTTATATTTTTTTTTTGTTTTCTTATTAAAATACTATTTACTGAAATTATAGTGCTATAATTTATGTCATAAATTAACACATAACAACTTCGAAAACCTATAACATTTATATGTAGATTGTGAATTTTACAACGTTTCTTAGTTCGACTTTGGCCTTGCTTTGAATTTTATGGTCACAGCTTGTTCATTGTTTATATAGATATTTTAAGGAGGAAAATTACAATATTAGGAACCAGACTTAATAACTTACAGTCTCTTCTAACAAAGCTTCCTGCAAAACAGCCCTTGTAAGTCAATCTTTTATTACCAAAACCCTATTTGCGTTTTGCATAATGTCATGTTGATTTTGACTCCTCTGAATGATGATCAGTATGATGGATGCACTTCTCACATTTGTGTTTTATTTTTGTTTCAATTGCACAATTAATAGGTGTATGGTCACAGGAAATTGAAAGTTATTTTGCTGCACACCAAGTGGTCGATAAAATGCTTGAACTTGGTGGTATTTCTTCTTATTTATCCGAAAGCCCCATAAACAAAATTTTACTGTTGTTATTTTGGTGTTGCATATCTCTTAACAATTAATGTTTTTATGGGATATAAAGGTTTATAAAAAGAACATTTTCATCTTCTCATCACTTTCATTTATTCCCACAACAATTAGGCTTTGATAAATGTTGACTTTTGTAGGGAGATGCTGCTGAAAATGAAGCCAATGATGGACCAACTTGTAGCCGTTTTAGTGTTGTCTTTGAGAAGATTGAACACTTAGTTATTACCGTTTTAGTGCTGCCAACTAATCCAAACCCGCACCAACGGTGCGTCAGGTCTTCATCTAGTTTCAATTAACTCACCGATATATAAATTATATGTTATATTGACTTGTATGATAGCTACCATAAAAAGCATATTTTGTATGTCGGTTTATGTTATATTGAGTTGATAACAATAAAAAAATAATTAGAAAAAAACGAATATCCCCCTAATTTATAGAAGAATTTTGGAATATTTTACAAAAGTTACTAAGTTAATACGAAAATTTAATTTTGACACTGCGTTATTTTTTTGTCGCAATTCAGACACTCTATAATCTGTATTCCAATTTGTTTCAATGTTGACATTTATCCGATCACCTGGTTGCCAGCTGACAAGACATGCTGACGTGACGTTTTTTATGACACGACTTACCACGACCTGATAACATGACACTCTTTGATGTTAACATCTTCTCTATGTTAAAATTGAAAAAAAAAAATGTAGTCGTTATTGTGATAATTATTAGAAATACAATGACTTTTGTACAATTCAATATTATCATAGAAATAATGAAAATTCTAACATTTATGGATATTATCATAGGTCTAGAATAATAGTATTATCAAATATAATAAAAGAAGAAGCATAGTGTATCAGTTGGGAAGGAGGAGGAGATCCACTTTCCCACTTTTATTTAGTGTTAGCTAATAGACATCCAGAAGTAGCAAGGTTTCCACAAAAACTTAACTTACATGCTTATGATCCCTATTATGATCATGTAATGTGTTGCAAGAAACTAAGAGAGGAAGTAAATGGTGATCCTTACTTATTTTTACATCTCATGCACCAACACAAAATAAAATGGATTTTTTTGATGATTCTTCTGGTGACAACTTAAAAAATTACAGAGTGATGTATGCATTTATAATAGGATTGTAGAATAAATAAAATTTAACTTAAAACATGTTACATTGGTAATTAATAATAATTCACTACCAAAAAAATGATTTAGCTACAAAAATAATTTCGTTGGTAATTACCGATGGAATAACGACTGAATGTGATTCCCTGATTTAGTGACGATTTTGTAACAAGATAGCTACGGAATAGCGATGAAACACAAAACGAATACAAATACTTCAGAAATCCTTTGGTAAATACAGATAGAAAATAATATTCGATTTTTTTGGCCGACACAATTCGTTGTAAGGAATGATGGAAAAACGCAAAAGTCAGGGTTCGAACCCAGACCAATATTGTGAAGATACAAAGCCTTAACCATCTGGTCGGGAATGCCACATTTAAACATCTTTTCTAACATATATTACTTAACCATCCGGACGGAAATGATACATATAGATATACATTATTTCATTACATATACACTCATATAACATTAAGCGAAAAAAACAAAACAAAAAGCAATATGTTTAACACACGATTATTATGTATATATGTGTATGTGTGTATGTATATGTATGTGTTTGTTTATATTTGTGTGTATTTGTATGTATATGTATATGTATTTTTAATGTATATGAATGAGTATGTGAATGTGTATATATGTGTATGTGTATCAATGCGCATGTGAATGTGTATTAATGAGTATGTGAATGTGAATGTGTATGTATATGTATGTGTATGAATGAGTATGTGAACGTGTATACATGTATATGTTAATGAATGAGTATGTGAATGTGTATACATATGTATGAATGAGTATGTGATGCGAAAATCACCCTATTTTGATCTTCAAAAATGGCTCCATCTTCATTTTTTTTCATATTTTTGTACAAAATAAATTATTTTTAAAACTAATCTATTACTTATAAAAATAAACAAATAAAATTAACTATTTAATTATTACATACCATATGAATAAATAAATATTAAAACCATTTTAAACAAATCAACACAAACAACAACACAAGGGTCCATGACTAATTTATACACACCATATATATATATATATATATATATATATATATATATATATATATATATATATATATACACTCTCTCTCTCTCAAAATTATATAAAACAACTTTTATGATAAAAAAAACATGTAAACTTTTGTCACCCAAAATTAAGAATTTTAAAATTGTTAAAGAAAATGTGTATGGATTTTTCTTGCAAAGAGAAAATCATCCATGTTTTCCAAAAAACAAAGATTTATCAACTTAACAAATAATCTAACTAATATAGAAAAAATGGATTTGATACCAATCGTTGGGTTTTTATTCAAAATAGTCCAATTATAAACATTAAATTAGACGTAATTAACGACGGAAACATTTTTTTTAATAAACTAAAACAATTTTCATACCCACCAAGGATATTTTGCAAGAACTTAGAGAGATTAAACAAAACCAAAGAAGAAGAAAGTGATACAACCTTTGAAGACTTTAGTTTTTTTGTAAATCTGGAAGTTGATAAAATGGATTTAAGATCTAAATTAAGCTCTCTGTAATGTATCCACCAAGCAAATTTTGCACCACCAAAATATGTTAGTAAACACTTGTAAAATACTGTTCTTAAGCTTTAAGAGATATTCCAAAATATGCTTAATGAGAAGCAACATTTAAGCACCAAGAATGAGCTCTAAAAAAGCAAGACTTAGAGAGAGGATGAAAGCCTAAAAATTTTCGTCCATAATGATAAAAAAAGAGAAGAAGTTTTGGAAGAAAAAGTAGTTCATCACCTGCTCTTGGTCTTCCTTTTATATGTCATCTTATGTATAAAAAAGACACAACCATAAAGTATAAAGAAAAAGTGAAAACATGCTCCTTACAAGTATGGAGTGTTGAATAAATAAAGAAAAAGAAATCCTAGACCATGTCTCTTGATGAGGTCGAAGGAGACCAAAATACAAATGCTCTTTACTTTATTTAACTAGTTAGTTAGAGTGTAAAAATTTCGTTATTCTAATGACCAAATAGTTGTACATAACTTATAAATTCATAGCTTATGAATTATTACTAGTTTTTGTTCTCTTTTATTATTATTATTTAAAAGAAATAATAATTCCCAATATGCTGATAAAATATTATTTCCCTAAATAACGTTTTGCCAATTAAAACAGCTGTTGATATATTTATTAATAATATAATTATACTAATAAAAAAATAATCAATTAGCAATAACTTTCTATAAGGTGTGACAACATCATTCGATAATGACTCTTGGGAATACCAGATCTTTCAGGATCATTACAAAGCTCACATTAAGCAAATTACACTATTGGTTCATCATGCATCCATTATTTTGTGAGACTTGGTACTTCATTCAAAGGTTGGATTAACCTTTTGAACAATTTCATCCATTTCCTAATCATGTCAAAACTAATCGTTCCATTTTACGTGGTAGTTCTAAATCATAACTTATAAGGCCTACATCGTATGTTCTTTAAAGGTAATTTCTAAGTCCACACAAGACCAAACAATACGTTTCTATGTACCAAATTTTGTGTACTAGAATAAATAAAAAACCAGCAGGTCAAGTATGCTGCTAATACTGGAGCTCCACCACTTCGTAAGTCTAAAAGGATATATCACCATTATTTAGATTTTCACTTCACTATTGCTATGTGTGCTTCTTTAGGCTGTCGATATCAAGAAATATCAAAACCTGAAATATACAAATGATCAACAAAATAACTCAAGATCATTAAAAAAAAAGGTGAGATTTCAAAGAAGCTTACAATTTGGATCTTTGTTTGCCATAAAGTTTATATTTTATAAACTTGGTTTATAAAATATAAACTTTTTGTCCTATTTTGAATTCATCAACTTCCAAGACTCCCAAGATGATCCAAAGAACTACAAAAGTTGTTATTTTTTCATCTTCTTCTTTGGTGCTTGTTTTCTTTCCAAACTTTGCAAGATGATCCATGGTGGGTATAAACTAGTTTTATGTTTATTCTAATTTTAAAGTCTTTCGTTGCTAAAAATCATGTTTTTGAAACTTGTTTTTGAATAAAAAAACCCAACAATTGGTATCAGAACCACCTTCCAAGTTTGGTAAGATTTTTTGATTTTTGGAAATCGTAGTTTTTGGAAAATATGGATAACTTGGTTTTGTATAAAAACAAGTTCATACATATTTTCTATGACAACTTTATAATTGTTATCTTATGTGACAAAAGTTTTCATGCATCTTTTGTCATTTAAAGTTGTCTTAGAAAAACAAAGGTTGTTTAATGTGTATGTTGATATGTATGATGTGTATAAACTAGCCAAGGACCATTATGTTTGTTGTGTTGTGTGTTTGGTGTTTTTATAATAAAAATGGTTGTAATAATTTATATATTCATATGGTATGTGTTAGATGTCATTTTATGCATATTTTAGGGAAGTTTTCATTATCATTTAGGATCATATTTTTTACATTTGCATGTTATTTGTTTAAATAATGTTCAGCTCATGTATTTCGTTAGAATTCCCGTACTACTCTTGTTTTTATGTCAATTTCAGATAGTTCGAGTGAAGCAGTGATGTGGGAGCAGTTGGGTACATGTTTGGAGCTTAAAATGGAGCTTGGAACTTATGAAGGATGTTGAGGAATGTTTGGAAGATGTTTTGGTCAAGAAACATTCGATCGAATTGATCACACGAAGATAGAATCTGCAATTTGAAGCTAAAGGATGTTGCTGGCAGCTTTGACCCCCTGTCAGTATTTTGACCATGTCTAATGAACCATAACTCCGAATGACGCGATTCAAAATGATATGAAAATTAGACGAAATTTTGGACGTCTTAGGTAAAATATGCAATCTCAAATCTTGTCCATGCGATCGCATGGAGCCTTTATGCGATCTCAAGTTTGGCCGCAAATTGTCTTCGAGGTTTTTTAGTGCCAAAAATTCATCCGGGTGTAAAAACTCAAAACATGCGATCGTAACTTTTCCAAAAAATGTCAAAATAACTTCCTACTTTATTAAAAAGGCCCGTCATGCGTTTCTTTTAAAACCTGCGATCACAACCTCAATACATGTGATCAGATGTTATCTGTTTCTTGTTCCGGAAGCTTCCAACTTGAGTATAAATACAACCCTCATAATCAGTTGTAAAGGTGGGACGATTCCAGACAAAAAAAACCACTTCAGAAGGTGATTTTCGAATTCTTTCAGCGACTTTTGAAGATCTGAAGACTGTGAATCATTTCATCTGTTTAGTTTATCTAGATTATTCAGTAAATGTTTCTTTTATCTAGTTTGATTTTGTTTTTGGCCATGTCTGGCTAAACTTTACTTTTCAGTTCTGCATAGACTAGTACTTCTCATGTAATTAGTTTTCAGATTTGATTTTTTATTTGGGTTTGTTAGTCCCTAATCTGCTTGTGTATCAATCAGATCCATTTGATGGTGCGGAATCCCAATCAAACGGATGATGTCAGATCAAATAGAAGAGAAGGAGAAGAAGAATAATGTGAATCTCAATGTATTAATGAATAGAATGATGATCCTTTATATGAGATTCACACACACTCACACACACTCTCTTTTTTCTAGTTTCTCTCTCTAGAACACCTTCAAATGCACACACTTAAGCTCCTCTAGTGTTCATCCTTCACATGCACTCCTCACCCTATATATATATATGGACCTAAGGCCAACCCCAAAATACAAAATAATCCAATGCTCGGTCCAAGCTACAATTAATCCTATACTATTTTTGGCCCAAATAATAAAAACAATAAATGCTTAGAAAAGCAAAGTATAAACCATATTTTTGACCCAACAATCTCCCCCTTGGTTTATTGCTTTCTTTTTTTTTCTTAAATGACCCAACAAGCTCCCCCTAAAAAGTAGCTGGCTTTTCTTGTTAATCTTCATTGGGAGCTTTGGCTTCAATTTTAATCTTCAAATTCTTCACAACTTCAAGATGAACTTGATGAATCTTCAATAAATGACTTCATCTTGAGCAGTTGGGCTTTTCTTCAGAATTTGACATTGAACGCACATTGGGTGAGGAGGCTTCTTGTACTGATTCTTGAAAGATAGTGCTTTCCGCTTGAGAATCTTCAGAGAGAACGTCAGAAAGAACAAATCTTCTGGATCACTTTAGCAGGTTCAAGATAGCAACAGACTGATTGAGGAGGCTTCAATGGAATCCGTCACGTAATCTTCAATTGCAGCTTCACCTTGCTTCTGGGGTTGAAAGATTGAATGTCGAAAGAATAATCTTCATTTCTTGCTCCTTCGAATGAGAATTCTTCGATGATCACAGATGAAGCCTTGGCTCAGAAATCTTCGACACAAACTTCCATGAGTTTCATCTTCACCTGAATTCACTATTCAAGACAAAACTAAACTAAAAGAAAAATTTAGCACACAATATTTTGGGATTTTTCATATTTTCTGAAAAAGAAATAAAATAGAAATAACACTATTTTTGGATTTTTAATTTTCTGATTTTTGTTTTTTTGTTTTTTTTTTAAAATTTTTTAATTCTCCCCTAATATTTAAATTAGAAGAAAAATATGAACAAATTTAACAAAAATAAAATGATATCTAACTTTAAGAGTGATTTGGGATCAAAGTTTTTAAACAGCCTTTATCTGTTTATTAGTACCTCTCCCTTCATGAATAGATCTGGTCAATTGCCGCTATTGTGGTCCACTTAAACACGAGAGATTGTGACAAAATTAGGAAATACTATAAGTGACAAGACAATGTGATCCTAAGTTCCTAGATAATATTCCTTAAGGACCATTCAGCTGACGACGACCAAAGATATTGTTGTCCACCTAAATTGAGCAGCGAGATCTACAGACAACCTGTAAGTGTTCAGTTTTAGTTGTATCAGAACATGTTTCCCGCTTCCTGATATGCTCCAGTAATCAAGGACTTCCAGAATACTCCTTACATCGGGTGAGCAGACAATTATTAAGAGAGAAGATTGATTTAGAATGCATATGTTATACACCCAGGTCGGATCTCTTCCAATCTCGCAGAGGGTGAAACATATGACTAACTGAAGTTTTAGAGGGATTGAGAAAAAGAATGATGCATATACTTTATACCAGGTCGGATTGTGAGTCACGGAAAGGAGACAGTATATGGCTAACAGACAGAAAGAATTGCATAGATGGAGGATGCAGAGAGATAGAGTTGCATATGCTACATTCCAGGTCGGATCTCTCGATCACGCAAAGGAAGCAACATATGACTAACAGACAGATAGAGAGAAAACAATTTTCTACAGACCTAACTTATCAGAATTCACCAGTCACCCCATCAATACCGGGATTAAGGACATAATCCGCACATCAAGGAAAAGTTAATCCTCAGTTCCAAATACGAGTTCTTTAGTGTAACTAGTAGATTTCCGTGTTTATCTCCCTGCTCAACCTATCCGAGTGTCGTATTGTCAGGCTAAACGAATTTAACTAGGTCAAAATTTGTCAAGTCTATGAATTCCTTAAGTTCAACTCTGCCTAGTCATGTCCATTTTAATCTTTCGTGCCTACCAGCGCATCGAACACAGAGCCTAGACAATTCAGATTCAGTCCCTTACACAGATTCAGATTGCCTGTTATCACATGATTATATCACTTCCCAAAACATCTCCCTCAAGCACATTTCATTAACACCATATTTTTTATTTTCTGATTTTTTTTAATGTTTTCTGATTTTTTTTAAAACTTTCTAATTTTTTGTTTTTTTTTATTTCTCCCCCTAAATTTGTGCATAGGAGAGAAACGAAAGTAAATGCGCAAATTTAAACTATCCTAAAAACAAAAATTAGTCTTTAAAGCGAATCAGCTTACGAAAAACTCATGAGTATAAAGAAGAAAACTCAAATCGTAAGTCACCGATTGAATTAGCATCCAGAAGGTCTGAGAACAACACGTGTAATCTCAGAACAGATTCAAAAATTCTTCACATCGTTAAGCACTAACCCCATGAGTGATCCCTTCCTTTCTTCCCTTCCCGCAAAGGACACATACTCTCAAACAATGTTCTGAGTGTTGTACAGTTGAGAGATGCCTCCTATCATGTGCCTGGAACAGCCACTACCAACAAACTGAAGTCTGATGATATGCCTCCATAGCTGCTCCGACACAGAGCGGGATTAGTTGGTCTTTGGAACCCAGTCCATTTTGAAACTGGGTCGACCTTTTTCATCCTTGCATAGTACTCTCTCCCATGACATGTCCTGCTTATCACAAACAGAAGATGTAGAAATATTAGAATCGTTAGAAGATTTGGGAGAGTGAGCCTTTGGAACCCATTTGTAGTTGGGTTTAACCCATTTCTTTTTCGATCCGATGGGTGGCTCAGTACTTGCTTTTGAACTTGATGTCGGCCGTTGAGATGACTTTGACCTAACCGGTCTTTGTTTCACTGGAGCATCTCTTGGATTGGGCTTCTTGGCCGACATTCCCTTCTTGCCCTTGGGAGTTGGATTCTTGTCCTTTGGAGTTTGATTCTTGCTCTTCTGTGCATTCCAGTCATCATTGTCTGAACGTGACCTTGAGGGGTTTCTTTTGGAATATCTCCCTCTTGGCGCGTTTTGCCATCCATGTGCGTAGTAGGGAACGTATGCGCGATTTGGACAGTTTCGGGCAATGTGACCAGGTGTTCCACAGTGAAAACAAGTCTTTTTCTTCACTGGGAAATTGTTTCTTCCTGCCCCTGGTGGCGTGTCCTTGCCTTGTCTCTGATTTTTCCCACATGCACACTTGCAACAAGCCGTCGGTTGTTTCACTTGATTTGGTGGCATGTATTTCTCAACAGCAGGTTGATCAGAAGCAGCTGAGTTCGAAGCAACATATTCAGAGCTCAAGGAGATGTTGGTTTGTTCAGTGGTGTTCTCCTTGTTCTCATCCTCTGCTACTTTACCTGCACATGATGTAGATGTGCTAGAAACAGGAACATCAGTATTTTCAAACAAATAATCAAATATGTCAAAAAATTGAACTCAACATGATCCGATGCAAAAGCATCAAAAGCATCACAAGATGTATCATCAACTTTAATATCAGAAACAGAAGGTTTTTCATTGGAAATAGAAACATCAGGATTAGAAACAGAATCTCCAGCTTCACGCTTTTCCTGATCTAATGGTTGATCTGTAGGGGAAGTAGAAATGTTAGAACTTTCAACATTAATAAGTCTGCCTGAAACGAAACCAGATGGCTTGACATAAACCATAAACGGTTCATTAGCAATCTCATCCTTGGATAGGGGTTGATACTGATATGTATGATTATAAGGAGGAGGTACACTATCATATCCGAAACCCTTTGACTGATTTCGTTTGAACTGCAATTGAGTTTCAAATAAGGACTCGATTGTCTAACTTGACGCAGTATAATTTTTGAAACTAACATCTGTTTTTCCACATTTAATTTTCAAAGCGTCAAGTTCTTCAGTTACAACATCAAGTTGTCTTTTAATATGATCATACAGTTCACATTTTTGCACTATATTATGTTTGAATTCTCTTAAAGTCCTTTATTTTTGTTTCTAGTTGGGCTTTAAGAGGTTTCTGTCCCTTCCTAAGCTGATAGCCCTCATATCTAAGGTCCTCTACTTCTCTACGTAATAATTAAATTTCATCATGAAGAAGTTTGACATATTCATTCCAAGCCTGAGAACAAGATGGTAGATTTACCTCACTTTTCCTAGGCTCGGAAGTAGAAGACACCATTAGAGCAAACTGCAGCTCCATCATTTCTGCTTCGGGATCAGCTGCATCATTCTTCAAGGAAGCATCATCAATCTGAGATAGGTGAGCATTTTCTGGCCCTGAGATATTCAAAGCCTGAATCTGGTCCTCCCAGTCAAAGGACTGAGAAACCATAGAAGTTTCACCATTTACCGCAGCACCTGCACGATTATTTCCCACTGCAACCATTGTCCTGTTGTTGTTTATCCTGCGATCTGGCTTTGGACACTCACGAGCAAAATGACCCGGCTCGTGGCAGTTGAAACATCGCAGCATGCCCTTGTTGAATCCCACCTTCTTGTCAGCATTCATGCCCCAGTTGCTCTTCCCTATCTTCTTAGCAAACTACTTGGCCCTGAAAACAGCCATAGCAATCTGCCATGTAATGTCCATCTCCTCCACATCTTCAGGATGAATCTGATCCAGGTCGGCAAATGACAGCTGAGGAGGAAGCTCTCCAGCTACAAAGGCATTGTAGCAGTTAACAAGCCCAGTGGCTAGAGCCATATTTTCATCAGTGTCTTTAGTGTTTAAGGAAGAGGCTACAACAGGCACATTTGGAGAGGGAACAACTTGTGGAGAGATAAATGGCTGACTTTGTGGAATGGATGATGCAGCAGCAAAGGTTTGAATCTGAGGTTGTTGAGCAACAAACACTTGGCTTGAGGAGGTCATGATTGATGAGAGAGCATTGTTGGATGAGATTCCAAGATTCGCAGTAGAGTACGAGTTCACATGGTTAATTTCTCTCTGTTTGTCATCAATATCACAAGCTTTGATGATCGCCATGATTTCAGCAAGAGTAAGGCGATTTAGATCATTGGTCTTCTTAATCACAGCAACATTCATATCCCATGATCTAGGAAGAGCATTTAGAAGCTTCTTGTTAATCTCTGACTTGTTCAAGAAAATCCCAGATATGTTCATGTCAGTGGTGAGAGTTGTGAACCGCTGCAGCTGAGCCTCAAGAGTCTCTCCTGGAATGTAGTTGAACATATTGAACTTTTGTCTCAACATGTCCTGGATACTCTCCTTCATATCTTCATTGCCCTCATATACCTAAATTAGGGCTTCCCACAAATCTTTAGCTGAAGTGTACTCTCGGAACCCTTGAGCAATATCAGAAGATAATGCCATGGTTAGAGTGGCTAAGCCCTTTCCTGCTCTTCAACTTTCTCAAACTCCTCATCAGTGTAGTTTTCAACAGGCTTGTCAATCACTTGGCCTCCGACTGTCATAGTGATTCTAACAGGGCCTCTGAGAATGCTTCTCTAGACTTTGAAATCCTTCATTTTAATATATTTTTCAATTCTGTACTTCCACTCAGGAAAACCATATGCCCACATTAATCTTGGAATACGCGTAGTAGTGCCCATGACAGTATCAAGTTCGTGAAAATGATTTTGACTTTGATATTCCATTTAAAATTAAAGCAGATTGAAGTCACAAAAGAGTTTAAGGTTGATGATGATTACGACCGTAAACTGGGTTTACGGTTGAAGAGTTTACGACCGTAAACTTGGTTTACGGTTTGAGTGATTACGACCGTAAACTGGGTTTACGGTTGAGCTGTTTACGACCGTAAACTGGGTTTAAGTGTGATGAGTTTACGGTTTGTACGTTTACGGTTTAAGCGTTTATGGTTAATGAAGCTCTGATACCACTTGTTAGTCCCTAATCTGCTTGTGTATCAATCAGATCCGTTTGATGGTGCAGAATCCCAATCAAACGGATGATGTCAGATCAAATAGAAGAGAAGGAGAAGAAGAATAATGTGAATCTCAATGTATTAATGAATAGAATGATGATCCTTTACATGAGATTCACACACACTCACACACACTCTCTTTTCTCTAGTTTCTCTCTCTAGAACACCTTTAAATGCACACACTTAAGCTCCTCTAGTGTTCATCCTTCACATGCACTCCTCACCCTATATATATATATATATATATATATATATATATATATATATATATATATATATATATATATATGGACCTAAGGCCAAGCCCAAAATACAAAATAATCCAATGCTCGGTCCAAGCTACAATTAATCCTATACTATTTTTGGCCCAAATAATAAAAACAATAAATGCTTAGAAAAGCAAAGTATAAACCATATTTTTGACCCAACAGTGTTTCTATCTTGATTTTTCAGTTTTGAGCTTAATGAATGTTTGGTTTTAAATTATTGTTAGTTTGATCACCTAATTAGGGTTTAATCATTCCAGTTAATCAGTTAATAGAATCTGTAATTGTTCTAATTAATTGGTAAAAAAGTAACAAGTATCAGATTGGTTCCGTTTTGGGATTTAACTCTGGTATAAACTGAAAATTGTACCTTTACGCTTCCGAGCTTGTGAGAAGTATTGGGTATTGATGGGAATTCTACATAGAATTTAATGCAATTTTTCTGATTTAATTAAGAGCTTTGTTACTTGAACAGTAAAAATTTAGGGTTAATTCAAAGAGTTTGTTTTGATTAACTAGTTTAGGTAAAAGATATGATACTAGAGCTTCTTAGTTTTTCTCAGTACCAGCTTAGTTAGAACGCGTCTCAAATAATCAGTTTTGGGCTAGTTGCATGATTAGGAAAGTCGCAGCAGAATCGAAACTGTTTTTATTATTGATTTTCATTTAATTTAACATCACTGCAAATTTTAGTTTTTAGTTTAATTCAAATCCCCCTTTTAATAATTTCTATCTTGACTAGATTGTGTCTGATGCAAAAAGGCATTGACTTTTAGGTTGTGTCTCTGAGAATTCGACCATGCTTCCCTGTGCTATATTTTTAGTGCAACCAGCAGTGATAATTTATTTGTTTAATACGCGCGCGACAGTGTGTTAACAAATTGGCATCGTTGCCGGGGCCACAGTGCGTTCTAATAGATTCTATGCCAATAATTTTTCGTTCCGGTACACCCTTTAGTTTTTGATCAAGAAATCAAGCGAACTGTAAGAAAACTGAAGAAAGAAGCGGCAAGAAAGAAATGATCATTTGGTCTCTTTGATTCATCATCTTCCATACCCACAGAAATCTGCACACCACAAGGCACTCCCTTGTGGAACGAATCAGATCCGTTTTTTCCAAAAGTACCGCCATCTTCTCCTTAAAACAACCCATATAAAACTTACTCCACACCCTCTTCCGTTAAAACTGAAACCACAGACTCTTCAGAAACCGAATCTGAAGGATCAGACAAGACTAGAGACAAAGCAGAAAAGACTCTTAGAGAGTGGGCCACTCAAGAGGTCAACCAACAGCCCCTTTGCATTACGTTTCCAGAAGCCCAGAACTTCGAACTCAAATCTGGGCTGATTCACCTTTTTCCCACTTTCAGAGGATTGGAAAATGAAGACCCATATAAGTTCCCCAAGGAATTTCATGTGGTTTGTTCAGGAATGAAGCCACATGCGATAACTGAAATCCAGATCAAACTAAGGGCATTCCCCTTTTTGGTTCAAGATGCATCAAAGGAGTGGTTATATGACCCCCGTCCGGTTCGATAACAAGTTGGAACGAGCTCGCCAAACTTTTTCTGGAGAAATATTTTCCCGATGCGAAAGTGTCAAATTTGCGCAGAGAAATTTTCGGTATAAAACAAGGGAAAAGAGAAGCTCTCCACACTTATTGGGAGCGGTTCAAGAAGTTTCTGGTTCAGTGTCCACAACATGGGATCAATGATTATGAACTTTATTATTGCTTTTGTGAAGGCCTGACACCCATGGAGAGGCGCCTGATAAATGCTTCCAGTGATGGTTCCTTAATATGACACCAACTGAAATTAGAGAGCTTATTGAAAACCTGGCCATCGAGTCTAAACATTCCAGAAATGAAGACGAGTGGTATCCACATCATCGAAGGGGTGTCAAGGAAGTCAGTAATGTTCATCTGGAAGCTCAGATATCTGAATTGACGAAAGCTGTTATGCTTCTGACAAAGGAAAAATTAGTTGCAAAGAAACCATGTGGTGTATGTTTGAAGACGGAACATCCAACAAATGTGTCCGTTACTGCAATAGGATACAGCTGCAGTAAAAGCTGTTGGAGGGTATCAAAATAATTTTCAGTAGAAGCTGCAATATCAGATCTCACACGGATTCCACCAGCAACGAAATTATCAGCAAGCGGGATTTTAGTAGAACTTTCAACAACCCAATTTTCAAAATCATCAACATCAAAATTTTCAGAATTCAAATTTTCAAAATCAGAACACAAATCAACAACCCAGTAGTTCCAACGTGGCCCTAGAAGATATAGTGAAAAGCCTTGCCACGAGCACCCAAGCATTCCAGAAAGAGACCAGAGCTAGTATTATGAATCTGGAGCAGCAGGTGTCTCAACTTGCCACTTCTGTGGGTCGTCTGGAATCTCAAGGAAAGTTACCAGGAAACACTAAAAATCATCCGAAGCACAATGTGAGTGCTATTTCGTTAAAAAGTGGAAAAATTTATGGTAGCCAAAGCTTATCTGAACAAGAAAACAAAGCTGAAGAAGAAGAATTTGAAGTTCTGGTGGAAGAAGAAGATGTGGAAGAGACAGAGAAAAGAGTTGAAGCTGAAGAATACGAAGAGGTGTTGGTTGAAGAAGAATCTGAAAAGCTAGAAGAAAAAGAAACTCCAACACCAGTGAAGCCATATCTGAAAGAATACAAGCCTTTACCTCCATTCCCATCAAGACTGAAGAATACGAAGCGCGAAAAAGAGGATGAGGATATCAAGGAAATTTTTCTCAAGGTTGAGGTAAATCGTTCACTTTTTGATATTATCCAACATAACCCTCGCTATGCCAAATTTCTGAAAAATTTATGTGTCTCAAAGAAAAAACTGAAATTTAATGAGATTTTAAAATCTAGCAAAAATATTTCTTTAATTTTGCAAAAATGTTTGCCTCCAAAGTGCAAGGATCCGGGGATTTTCTCAGTTCCTTGTAAATTGGGGAACCTTGATTTTCCAAAAGCCATGCTTGATCTAGGAGCTCCAGTCAATGTCCTTCCCTATTCTGTTTTTCAAAAATTAAAAGTGGGAACTTTACAAAAGTCCGAGACAATTATCCAATTGGCTAACCATTCGACAGTACACCCAAAAGGTGTGCTGGGGAATGTTCTTGTCCAAGTGGATAATATGATTTTTCCCTCTGATTGTTACATTTTGGACATGGTAAACTTGGACACTTCAGATACAAACTCTATTATTTTGGGAAGGCCTTTTATGAAAACTGCAAAAACAAAAATTGATGTTTTTAATGGAATGATTTCAATGGAATTTGATGAGAAAGTTGTGAACTTTAAAATTAATAATGATGATTTTCCTTCTAAAAATATTTTTGTCAATTATATGGGTACCAGCAGTCCTTTGTCTGAGGGCTGCTTTGGGTTTTCTAATGTCTCTGTGCAAGAAAAATTTGCAGACAGGAATTTATTATACACATTGGAGGAGCTGGCAGAAGATAAGCTTGGGGAAGAGGAGGAGCTGAAATCTACTACGGAAGAAGAATCAGATAAAAATATGAAAAGAAAAAAACTTTTGGAAAAAGAAAAGGTGGAAGTGGTGATTTCAGATACGAATCTGAAAAGAAGAAAGTTTAAAGAAAAGAATGAGGAGATTTCTGGGAAGAATAAGAAGATCAGAAAGAGGAAGAAATCAAACCATCTGGAAGACTTATCTGAAGACAATCTAGAGTATTTCCAGTTTGCTGAGCAAGTTTCAGATACGCCAATATTGTCATATTTGAAGGGATCTGGAGTGACAAGGAAAATAGTTGAGCGTGAAAGAAGTCCCAACCACGCCAGTTAATCTGCTTAGGCAAAGTCGAGCCAACGACTTTAAAAATGGGCGGCTTTCTGTGAGGCAATCCGATGAGTAGTTTTTAGTTTTTATGCTTTCAATAAAGAGATGGTCGCAGTTCCAAACAAGCTTGGGGAAATCCGAGGATCGACAGAGTTGCTGAAATTCAGATTTTTCGCCACATCTTCGTCAAAATCAGATTTCTACAATTTTATCAGGTACATTCTTTCCTAGTTGTACATTTTTGTTTTTATTTGCTTTATTGAGATGTTCTTTCCTCTCTGAGCATTGAGGACAATGCATCATTTTAAGCGTGGGAGGGGGTTAGTGTAAAATTTTGCATTTTTTTGTTAAAAAATTTAATTTTTCTGTTTTTTTAGTAAAAATTTTCAAATTTTATTTTTCTTTTTTCATTTTATTCTTTTGCATTTGCATAAAAAAAATTAAAAAATCCAAAAATATTTTATTTTCCTTTTTATTTTTCTGCATTCGTAGGTAAAATAAAAACCCAAAAAGATTTTTTTTTGTAGTTATTTTAATTTTTATTACCTTAAAAAAAATTAAAATTTACATGAGATGAGGATTTCTTTTTACATTCGATAGCTTTGTTAAGATGAAGTGTGATAGTTACCGAAAATAATTAACGGTCTCATTACAATCAATTTTAAGAATTATCTTTTCAAGTGCTTTAAATGTTTTCAATATGAACCAACATATGAGCCAGATAATTTTTACAATGGAAGTGTGGGATGGAAAACGAACAGTGTTTTGAAAATAATTTCCTTAAATGCCTTAAAAAGAACCAAGATTTGATAACCCTTATCATTCCTTGAAGTACTGAACCCTATAGTTTCTGCGCTTTTTGAGGTTGGGATGGAACTCTTGTTATACCCACAACTTATTATCATTTTTGAAGTACTGAAGATGTGGTGGGACTCAAAGTAAAATTCGTGCCCATTCAATATATATATGTTAGAAATGGTACATCAAGCAACTTGAAGAAATCTGCAATTCAAAGTTAAATCCAAGTCAAGTTCAAGTCGAAATCAAGAAGCAAACAAGCTAAATCTGAAGAGTTGATCAAGACAAAGAAGACGTGTGGTATAATGAGATTGATTCCTCGATAGTGGAATCATAGGGGTAAGCTTGGATTTTCTGTCCATAATGGAGCTTACCGTGTTTACTGGACGAGGTTGGAAAAAAAAGTAGGGGTTGGTCAAGCTATGTTTTTATAAACGAATTTTCGTGAAATTATTTTTAAAAATACACTGTTTTCACAAATTTAATTCGGCGTAAAAATTATTTGCTCAAGCTTGGTTTGACCTAATTAAATATAATTATGAATCGTTAATATAAAGTATTGAGACTGTTGTCTAGGTAGAGATTTCATTGGAGCTTCCTCGTTATGAAATCTGATCATGTGACAGATAGAAAGAGTGAAGTATTTTAGTTTAAGTTTTTATTTTCTTTTTATTTTATTCTAAATTCTTTTTGTGTCATCTACATCTTTCCATTTGTTTATAATGTTTTATCTTTTTCTTACTTGAGGGCAAGTAAGGTTTAAGCTTGGAGAGATTTGTTAGATGTCATTTTATGCATCTTTTAGGGTAGTTTTCATTATCATTTAGGACCATATTTTGTACATTTGCATGTTATTTGTTTAAATAATGTTCAACTCCTGTATTTCGTTAGAATTCCCGTACTGCTCATGTTTTTATGTCAATTTCAGATAGTTCGAGTGGAGCAGTGTTGTGGGAGCAGTTGGGTGCATGTTTGGAGCTTAAAATGGAGCTTGGAACTTATGAAGGATGTTGATGAATGTTTGGAAGATGTTTTGGTCAAGAAACATTCGATTGAATTGATCACACAAAGATAGAATATGCAATCTAAAGCTAAATGAAGTTGCTGGCAGCTTTCACCCCCTGTCAGTATTTTGACAATATCTCATGAACCGTAACTCCGATTGACACGATTAAAAATAATATGAAAATTAGACGAAATTCGGACGACTTAGGAAAAACATGCGATCGCAACTTTTGTGCATACGATCGCATGGAGCCTTTATGCCATCGTAAGTTTTGTCGCAAGTTGTCTTCGAGGTTTTTTAGTGCGAAAAATTCATCCGGGAGTAAAAACTCAAAACATGAGATCGGAACTTTGCTATATGCGATTACAACTTTGCCAAAAAGTGTCGAAATAACTTCCTACTTCATTAAAAAGGCCCGTGACGCGTTTATTTTAAAACCTGCGATTGCAACCTCAATACATGCGATCGCATGTTATCCGTTTCTTGTTCCGGAAGCTTCCAACTTGAGTATAAATACAACCCTCATAATCAGTTGTAAAGGTGGGACGATTCCACATGAAGAAAACCACTTCAGAAGGCGATTTTCGAATTCTTTCAACGACTATTGAAGATCTGAAGACTGCAAATCATCTCATTTGTTTAGTTTATCTATATTATTCGGTAAATGTTTCTTTTATCTAGTTTGATTTCGATTTTGGTCATGTTTGGCTAAACTTTAGTTTTCAGTTCTGCATAGACTAGTACTTATCATGTGATTAGTTTTCAGATCTGATTTTTGATTTGTGTTTCTATATAGATTTTTCAGTTTTGAGCTTAATGAATGTTTGGTTTTAAATTCTCAGTCTGATCACCTAATTAGGGTTTAATCATTCCAGTTAATCAGTTAATAGAATTCATAATTGTTCTTATTTATTGGTAAAAAGTAACAAGTATCAGATTGGTTCCGCTTTGGGATTTAACTATGGTATAAACTAAAAAATCATACCTTTACGCTTCCGAGCTTGTGAGAAGTATTGGGTATTGCTGGGAAAAGTACATAGAACTCAATGCAATTTTTCTGATTTAATTAAGAGCTTGTTTACTTGAGCAGTAAAAAGTTAGGGTTAATTTAGAGAGCTTGTTTTGATTAACTAGTTTAGGTAAAAGATATGATACTAGAGCTTGTTAGTTTTTTCTCAGTACTAACATAGATAGAACGCGTCTCAAATAATCAGATCTGGGCTAGTTGCATGATTAGGAAAGTCACAGCAGAACTGAAACCGTTTTTATTATTGATTTTCGTTTAATTTAATATCACTACAAATTTTAGTTTTTAGTTTAATTCAAATCCCCCTTTTAATAATTTCTGTCTTGACTAGATTGTGCATGATGCAAAATGGCATTGACTTTTAAGCTGTGTCCCTGAGGATTCGACCCTGCTTCCCTGTGCTATATTTTTAGTGCGACAAGCAGTGATAATTTACTTGTTTAATATGCGCACGATAGCGTGTTAATAGTATGTAATAAATTAAATATGTTAGTTTTTTTGGTTTATTTTTTTAAATAATAGATTAGTTAGAAATAATTTATTTGTACAAAAATGTAACAAGAAATGAACTTGGAGCCATTTTTTAAGACCAAAGAACAATTTTCGAGTTTAACAACATGCTGAAAGTTAGTGACAGCTTTTGAAAAGCGTCACTAATGCTGTTTACAAAAGGTTGTTGGAGTTTTAGTGAAAGTTGTTGAAATATTGCTTTAAAGAATTTTTTCCAATCTTTAGCAAGCAAGAGGTGTTTTCTCATGTGGGAGCTTCTACAACAACATTATAAGAACATTTTATGGTACCTTAAAATGTCCCTTTAGGAATGGACTTGACATTTTTATGGTGGCTCACAAAAATGTCATTAGTTGGTTATGTTTATGCACATATAATTTTATACATGTTTGTGTTGTTTATTTTATGAAATTATTATGTGTGGTTGATAAATTAGTTTTTCAAATGCTAAAATAATTTTGGACAAAATAAACATCACATGGAGTTTGGTTTTTAAATTTATAATGTGGACATAAGATGTAACAAGTTATAGTTTTAAAAATAAAATATGGTTTTATAAAAACGTTAATAACGTCAAATTTTGAAATACTCAAATATATGTTTTAATATGGTGATTTTTATAACTTATGCAAACTCCAAATATATAAGTAATAAAAGAAAGTTTTATTAAAGAGATAAAAGGTTCAAATGCACACAAAATTAATACCGATAATTAAAATTGAATCGTGTCAAATTATATAAAAACTAGCTTTTTATATAGAACCTTTAAAAGTGATTTTCTTTTGAAAACTGATACCATAGTTTATTATATGCATGTAATAACCATGATATCATATATTTTTTTATTTAAAACTAGAATTATAAAACATATAAAAGACCATTTTTACAAACCTCAAATCTATGCAATCCGTTTTGAAGAGCACTCGCATATCTCTTGTATGCATTCGGTTAGTGTTATCGTTTGATGGCCGGGGTGTATTCACGATTTCTATAACCAAGTTATAGGCCGATTACATAAGTTTTTCAAATTGGATGATTTGGTCGGAAATCTATTGTGATAAAGGATACCTAAGCAAGAGAGTTTTGAGGGATAGTTGAGATCAAACATGTTTAATTGAATTTGTTATTAGCGATCCCATAAATCTAGGAATTATATAGTAAGATATAATTGATAATTGATATCTACCGGGTTGAATTCAAATGCATGGGATAAAGGATACCTAACCATTTATTTGTTTTGCAACTTGGATCCTAGACTTAGATAATGTTTTTAGAAACTAAAAGGGTATTAATTCTTAAAGAGTGTAAATATTGAAAATACTAAATGAATTTTGTTAAAATTTTGTGGTTAAATAATCCATTCTCATTACCGTGAAATTGTCATTTTCTTTAATGACTTAATGAAACGATAACATTCACTAGATACAACTTTAATGAATGGGTTCATGTCTTAAGAGACAATCTCGTGAGGGATATGAAATTGTATACACTTAAAGGTCCTAGTCCTAAACTATTTGCTTTGAGAAATAAGCCTGAACATGATACCTAGTCAATACATCACTGTGATGCTAAAGATGTTTCTAACATCAAACTAGGAATAGTTCAAGGTCCAAAAGAGTCATCTTGTGTGATCTAGGAGGCCCATGTTTTATGGACTGAACACCTTTAAGCCCAAGAAGTTTTATAAGGTCCATACAGATGGATCTTGTTTCTTTTGTGGAGAAACTAGACACTGGAAGAGGATCTGCTCCTCTTATCTGGAAAGAAAGTCTGGAGAGACTAGTACTTCAGGTAACTACTAGATAGAACTCACACTTTTCATGTAACACTTAGGTACTTGGTACTTAAATGTTAACCTAATATTTGTAAATGGCTTTAAGATATTTATAGAAGAGTAACCAGCTGAGCACAATCAAGTTGGAACTACACTCTCGGAGTCTAGTTTATTATGCTTGGAATATAATGTACTGGTAATATAAAACAATGTTTGTTTCGGAACAATGTATGTTTTAATTTACCTTGCCCAACTATTTTCCTCAGTTAATTTATGAATGATTGACTATTTACTTAAATCGTTTTTCATGACGATCACCTTCATATTCAGAAAGGATTAAAATTCTTTTTATGAGACTAGATATCTTAATGAGAATTATAAAGTAAATATCAATGTTTTATAAATAACAAGTTCTATATACAAAATACTTTTGACTTAATCTTGTTTTAAATCATACTCATATTTGATATTGTTATCTTTATTATATAAATAAAATTCACATATTCCAACTTCAAGAAAGGGATCCTTGAAGGCAAATAATGTAGTTTATTTGACATATGTAAATCTTATTTATATATAAAAGATTCCTAATGATATTTTCACTAAGTAGTAGAGAAAATAATTATTAAGGAACTATGTACTATGGTGTATGACTTCATTTCTAATGAATGTCTAAGATTTAGCACATGATAAGAAATCAACTTTATTAACGACTATAGTAGTTATAAACATATTTGTTGAAGGTTTCAAATATGAAGTTGAAATACAAACCGATAAGAACTATCTAAGGCCTTAATGATAATAAAGCATGAATTAAATCTTACCTTGGTATGATTTACTTTCTAATCGGTAGAAATGTCCTACTTTTATTTCCTTGGGATAACACCTAAAACACTATCAATTTTACCTTGAGTACAAACACCAACTAACCAGTAGATATAACATTTTCTTCATAAGATTTTGTACGGAAAGGCTCCGTCCCTATCTTACTTAAATGTTTTGTGGTTTTAAAGCCTATGTTGGACTAAATCTTTTAAAACCAAAATCTACTAAATACATATCATATAATACTCTAAATGTGTCTTAGATTATTATATGCAAACCCACCAAGAATAAGTTTTCTGATTCCTCTGATTGTTGAGTTAGCAGAAAGCAAGCTTCTAATGACAAAGAGAGTGAGAGGTACATGGAACTTGAAGCAAGTCAAGAACCAGAACCTAATGTAGTAATAGTTGGCAGTAGTTTTAACAAGGGATTGTCAAACTTGAATAATAGCTATCACAAACACAAATTGTTCGCTTTAGTTGTAAAAATCATCTATGACTTGAGAAATGCGGAATCTCTCATTGATGAGATTTTCTTGATGGTTTCTAGCAAATCCATCAAATAACAAGATGCTACGTTAGATCTCGAATCTAGTTAATGACTTAGAGTCATGAACATGAGATGTAATTCATGTATGATAATCAAGTATGGTTTTGATTGAACTTTCTCTCTATAGCAAGGCTAGAAGGAGAAAGTGATTCTTCTAGAAATAATACATTACATGGATAACCATACACATTTAAAGCAAGACTTGTTATAAATGGATTTTCTCATACTCATGTCATAGACTATGGTCTTTATCATACTCATGAAATTGACTGTGATCAGGCCTTTTTCACGAGTAGATATGATTAGATCAACAAGGATATTGTTTACTATAAATTCATATTCTCAATATGAAATATAACAAATAGATTTCAAGAAAGACCACTTTTTAATAGAAATTTACTAGAATATATCTATATAGATTAGCCTGGAGGTTTTCTTAATCCATGTTATCCTAACAAAATCTATAAAGCTTGAGATCCACTTATGGATATAAAGCAAGCATCTCAATGTTGTAATCATCATTTTTATATGAAACCACAAGGTATGTTTATATATTAAAATGAATAGAACATGTGTGTTTCCTAAGAACTAGTGGGAGCATAGTGAAATTCCTAATCTTTAATGAGTGAGACATACTTAATCATAAGAAATTACATTCTGACCATGCCAGACTTTTTCAGCTTGACTCTGGACGTATTTGTAAAATAAAAGGCTTACGATGGACAAGATACATTCTTGGAATGTAAAATCTATAGAGATAGATAAAATGAATGTTAAAAGTTTTATATATTTATGCATATATTGACAATATCTTGAAAGAGATCAAGATAGAAGATTCCTTTGGAGGAACCTTTTTATTGTCAGGTGGCACTGATTTTGAGCCAGCCTCAAATGAACATATCTCATGGGTTTGAACTAACTGAAATGATTTATATCCGATTTGCTTGGCAAATGAATCTATCATTTATGACATATTATGCATAAGACCTAGTATATGATCATGTTATGAGCATATCATAATGTTGGATTAATGTCTAAGTCCATAACTATATTTGGTATGTACTTGACCCGACCCGGCATGGTCCATTTGGGTTGCACTTCACCGACACAATTTATATGGATAGTCTTTTGAGAATAGTATATTTATGATTTATATTAATATATTATAAGTTCTAATATATTAATATGGAATCATATTATTTAATTAGTATTGATCAATAATTAATTTAGAATTAATTAAGTGATCAAAAAGAACTAATTAAATATGGACTCTTATATATATGGAATGTGCCAAGTTCATTTAGGTTGGGCTAAGCTTTCATGGATGGTCCATGGAGCTTTTAACCCATGGATCCTATGTAAATGAAAGGTCACGGGTATTAGGGTTTACATTGATGTAACCCTAATCCTCCATAAAATATAAAGGGGTCCTTGGCTCACAAAATTGGCACAAGTGTGTGAAAATAAGAGTGGGCCGATTTTAGTGTGCATACATATTATCTCATGTTCTTCCAAGGTGTTTTGGTGATTTGTGATTCCATTTGAGGCTTCCACACTATTGGGGCTAAGCTCTTAAAGCTTGAAGACATCAAGCTACATCAAAAGATATGTCATCTAACTAGAACTTTGTAGTATAGGTGCTTCATAATATGCTAGTTAGGATGAAACCTTGGAATAGTTAATATTTGCATGTATAATAGAGAAAACATAGATCCAAGGTTTATAGGGTTGCATGTACACCATAGGAGTGTTAGAATGCTCAAAACCCAACAGTGGTATCAGAGCCTTGGGTTGTTTTCTATTATATTGATGCAAATGTTTTATTTTCATGTTGAAAAAAAAAGGAAAAAAAAACATGACGTTTGTCAAATTTTAAGATAATTACTTGTTTTGTGAAAAACAAATTATTTGTAAAATTTGAATCATTTGTTATATGAGTTGAATTAGGTCAAATTTAGTAAAAGATAAAATGATATGATTATTTTATTAGTTTTAAAAGTTTGATCTAAATGTTTTAAGGAGTTACATATTTTGTCATAAAATTTTGGAGCTCAAAAGTTTTTTTTAAAGTTGTGATCTTAAGGGTTTTTGAAACTTCCATAAATTATGGATATGAAAGTTTTTTTTTTAAAAAAAAAATTTGATTCAAAGTTTTTATGGAGTTACAAAATTTGGTGTTAATGTTTTAAAGAATTTCATAACTTGTTCTTAAGTTATGGAACATTGAAAATTTCATCATAAAACACCATTAATTCCATAAGTTATGGAATCCAAAGGTTTTCAAGAATTACAAAACTTGCCCTCAAGTTTTGGAATTTGAGAAAAGTTTTTTATGAAAAAAAGAATTGAATTCTAAAACTCTTGGGTTCATAACTTAAACAATTAATTAAATGGTTTTAATTTTGAGTTTAATAATTGGAATTATGATGTTTTGTTGAATAGTTCAAATTAACTCTTATGGACTTTATTAATAGTTAATTAACGCGTTTAATTAAAAGAGTATTATTAAATCCATAAATATATGGTTTGAGTTTAATTAAATTAAAGTATAGTTTAATTAATAGATTAAACCACCAAGTATTTTAAATGTCTAAAATACACCCTTATACTATTATAATATTAAAAGTTTAATATATTATATGTATAAGAGCAAGTCGTCTTACCATTAGTAGGCCTCATTCACGAAGCCGGTCTATAAGGGGGTATAAGGTTACTGCCTATAAAATGGCAGTTTAATGGGTGTCCACTCTCACTCACCGCTTCCTTGACCGGTGGAGGGTCGTTAGCCGAACAGGTAGGACAAGGACTATAATTCTCCCTTCATTATAAGTATAATGATAAATACTAAGTAACTAAACACTTATAAATTCCCAATCTTAGTTACTTAGGAAAATGTGAATAAGGTGCTAATCCATGAAATTACACTTTGCACTTTGTTTAAGCTGTTAGTGGAGCGTGTGTGGTTAACCGGCACACTAACCTGGACTTAACAAGGTAGGCAAAGGGTAACTTAATGTTTATCATAGTATCGTTGGAGCGTGTGTGGTTAACCGGCACATCGATTGAGGGGTAAATATTAAGGGTACCAAGTATATTTGCATGGTTACTTCACACCTTGTTTTGTGATCCTCGACATCCTAGTCACAAAACCTGAAGGCACACTCGAGATTAAAACATGCCATTGAAAAGTTCAATGAATCTCAAAAGAATCTAGGAGTTTCAAAACCAATTAAAACCTAATAATACATTTCGTTTATCTTGGTGGAAATTGGTGAATCGTCATTCACCTACCTTCAAATATTTTATAGCTTGGATTACGGCATCCCTCTTCCAAGTTATAAAATAGTTTGTTGGGTCCTAGCCTTAATATTTCATGTTGGGTGTTATATTAAGGACTTTAAATCAACTATCTTGAATATCTCCCAAAAGATGTCTAGCTCAGACATCTATGATCTTCCCAAATCTCTTGGAACTTTACTTCCTCCACCTCCTCTAATTATTCTCCATAAGCCACAAGTTTAAAGGTCACTCAATCCCTATTGGCAAGCAAGGCCTATGTGTGATCGCATCTTGGAGATGAAGTCACATATTGACAAGCCGGGAGAGTTTGGTGTCAAAGTCTTAAGAAGGTTGGATGTTCAATCACTTTATAAGTCACTTAGTCAGTTCCTTTGGGACTACTATGAAACAGACTATGCCATGACCCTTAATGATCTTATCTATTTGCTTGGTCAGCAATGATTTGAGGACTAGTAAAGAAAATTGATTAGGAGATCAACTTCCCAATGGACATTGACAATGGTAACATTGGATATCTAGAAAAGCCTTCTCATCCCAAAGAAAGGGTTTGACCATAGTCAACTAGGTTGACCAAATGGTAAAGAGAAAGGCTAAGTCTGCGATAGTCCCATGTACCATTCCCAGTGAGTCCATATGTTTCTCTTGCGAAAGGAAGGGGCATTGATTACGAAGCTGCCTATTTACCTAAAAGATCATAAGGTTGATCAAGTCAAGAAGTTTGACTCTACTTCAGGTAAAGTTCACTATCTAACTCTGTTAAGTTTATATTCTGAGATTCTTATTACATGATGTGACTTGGTCACATGTTGATGTTTTAAGAATCAAAGAAAAAGTGAAGAAACTTAAAGGAAGTATATGCTGATTCTGATCGCGAAGATGGTTTTCGATCGCATGGTTCGGTGATTAGAGTTTTGAGCTGTTGCTTAGGAGTTATGATATATTGCTTAGGAATAGATAACAACAAGTTTTTCATATTCATTTGCATTGTAAGGATAAGTTTTTCCGGAAGTTTTAAAATAAAATAAAAAAACAGTTTTGATTTATTTATTTTAAGTATCCTTACAATGGCATTTGTGAAAATTTGTTGTTTACATGTTTCCATTGATAGCAATATTGGAAAATGGATTTGATTCTTTCATTTGTGGTAGTGTCTAAATTTACCAAATAAGGAAAGTTTCTCATCACCCAATTTTCAATTGGACCGAAACTTGGAATCATACAAGTTGTATAGTATGACGAATGTGAACTTTCAGCTTTCGAAAAATAAGACTAATTCCTTGTTCACATGTATATGTGAGTCAAGTAAATGACTAAAGGGATCGAGTACACATTCTTGTGCACTGGTCAAGTCCACCACAAAGATCAATAAGACTATTCGTCATGATTTACTAACGTTTAGTAAATATGGTTATACTTACAGGCTTAAGTGTAATTCTGAAGCATTGGAAAAGTCTCGATGTATGGCAGAACGAATGAGAAGAATCAAATTAGGCAGAAAGATAAAAGTTTCTCAAATCTGAAAAGATGGGAGAGTACTTTAGTATCATGTTTTGTGATCATCTTAATGATTTAAGAACCATATCACAATTGGTCTTCTAAGGACATCTTAGTGCATTCTTATGGCTAAGAAGAGGAGGCATGAATTGTTAAATCAAGAAGATGAGTCATACTTCGTTCCAAAACAAGTCTTAGAGTCATACTCCAAGATTGTAACTTGAGTGACACATCTTAAAGAAGGTTTATAACACTTGTCAAATGTAAGAGTAAAAGTTTCCTACTCTTGTACATTTGAAATTGTTAAGTTGTGATGTTTTGGATAAAACAAATACCAACTAAGGCCAATTGTGTGAAGTGTTTGTCTTGAAAAAGAATCCGAACTATCTCTTGAATATTTGGCAAGATAGTCTTATATGTCAACAAGACAGTGCGAGTCTTAAAGATCCTGAAAGAATTTCAAGATCTAATTAAGAATAAAAACTTGTAGTTTGACACTAGCACACGACGTGAGGTTTATAACCTATCGTTTTGACATATTTCTATTTCTATGCCCATTCCAGTTAAAGTTGGCTTTGCATATGAGTTCTGAGAGTTCTCAATTGGTTGCATAACAACTTGGAAGCAATGGCAGGCCCTTGGGCTACCAGGTGGCAAGAAATTAAGATTGAGTTCAGTCGATATGAGATTGGAATTGTCATTATCCTTGTCTTGTGATTATGGTTTTGACAAATTCACATGGATAAGAAAACATACACCATAAAATATAAGTGGCATAAGGTTTCTCTCCGATTCATGAAAATGATGGTGAGGAAACGCTTTCACTAAGTAGATTTTAGGTAGATAGTAATTATGATATTTGCATTCTCAAAGTCGTTAGTGGAGCGTGGGTGGTTAACGGCCACACTAACATGGACTTGTGAGAAATGGCGAAGGTCTAAACAACTGGGACTATGATTACGACATCCCTTTTCATAGTTCTGAAATTGTTTAGACACACATGTGTGCTATCTGAGGAAAGGTGTATGATTTTGATAAAGTTTTATCAAAGCATATAGTATCAGAAATCTGAACTTTGGTAAGAAAGTCAATAAAGTATTGATTTCTAGAAGTCCAGCTGATTTCTGAGTACATGTCAAAGCTAGTGGGAGCATAAGTGTTATGCTAATAATCATCATGTTAGAGGGAGCATGGTAATTATTATTAGTATTTCAAGATAGCAATGTTAATTATAGAAACAAAAGTTTTAATTCGTGAAGTTGTAGGGGTTGAAAAGTTGTTTTGCTATAATTAAGGGAGAGGAAATTATACTTCATTTCAATTCTAAAAGCTTAAATTGAGGTTTTAATCATCTTTAGTCAAGGATATATATGAATTTTGTGTTGGAATGGCTCAACATAAGGAAATTCTATATATGGGTCCATTATTTGCGTTCTAAAATTCGATTATGATTACGACATCCCTTTTCATATTCTGAATTATGAGAACTTGGCAAATAGAAATATTATAGCAAAAGGACTGGTCTAGTATCATGTCTTTATGTGAGACATCATGAAACGTGTCCCATATGCTTCGAATATAGGATCGATTACATGTGCTATAATATTCATCCTTTCTAAATTTTCAAATGCTCAGGGCATTAAGAGGGGAAAAGTCTAGAATTGGATATGACTAATTTGATTAAGCAATTGTCAAGGACAATCTAAGGTTTACCAAAGATTGGTTGCTCAGGGACAGTTGGAAGTATAGTGTTTCTGGAAGGACCATATTGACATGTTCTGAAAAGAGGCAACTCTTGTTCAGAAATAATAGTCAAAATGGGAATATGGAGTTGTCTCCATAGGTGGATTCAATCTGTGTAAGATTAGAAAAATTTAATGCAAGAAGGATATTTCCATGGAGTTGATCTCCATTGGAATACTCTGTAATGTCTGTTGACAAGTCTTTGTGACTTTGTGCATAATCATTACAAGAGGATCAATGCATATAAGTTTAGAATCTAACAAATTTAGGTAAATGGCAGGATTTGGAATTCTTGCATTTGCGGTAAGGAATTGGGATTGTGAAATGAGAATCATTAGAATTATGTTCAATCGATCTATTTCACAGAGTGCATAATTAATGTATGGCATAACTAATGTTTAGACAAACATAGTGTGCATACTTGGTGTATGGCATGACTAGTGTTTAGGAAACATAGTGTACATGCTTGGAGCATGGGACAACTATTGTTTTAATTCAAGTATAACGTTGACAGTTGAAACAATATACAATGAATAATGGGCAATCAATATGGTGATAAATAAAAGGTGCTTTATTTATATTCATAAGTTCTGAGACCATATTGGATTCGATTATTCTTGTGTTTCACTTTGCATGTTTTGACTTCCAGAATAACTAGGTCGTTCTTCCTGAATGACTAAGTTATTCAAACAATCCACAGTCGGTCATATGTTGGAAGTAGATATGAATCAAGACTGTCATGGGTTGGCTTGTAGAGGTCTAAGATGTTGGAAAAAGTGGTGCTACAACACTCATGAGTGCTCATATGTTCTGAGTATTGGATTCAACCCGCACTCATTTGAATCACTTCATGGATTTTATCATGAGTGATCATGATACGATAATATCTTATATTCTTCAAACCTAGAGATATGACTTGTTACTATGAGTTGGTTATATATTGATTGCACGAAAACGCATTGGTAACTCGATGTTATCAAACGTGCCTTTGTGTATGATTCAACAAGTAGTAGAACAAGCCATATGAGTCGAAGTTTATCCATTCCTTTTATCTTCGGGATAAAAGCGATATATATGGGCCCCTTGATGATTTGGTGATGACACATGCGAGTGCTTGGCCAAGCCAGGACTGATTTGATATGTTCAATCAGTCAGTCATCATGAACCGGAAATCAGGAAATAACAAATGGACAGAGAGAATGATTTATAATCCATGTCTCAGTCTATATGATATCTAGAATGGAGGAATATATGATCCCTTATCTAATGGACAAGTCATTGACGAGATCAGAGTTTAGTTACAACGTCAGAGTTCGACATCGGCTTAAAGAGCTACGATTGCCAGTCGGTTTTCGAAGTCATACTCAATAATAGTTTTAGACTTATCCAAGTGGGAGACTGTTGGATTAGTGTCTAAGTCAATAACTATATTTGGTATGTACTTAACCCGATTGGCATGGTCCATTTGGGTTGCATGGGATCATGCATTTGGATAGACTAAAATGAGAGAAATAACACTTAAGGTTTGTTAATATATTATAAGTTCTAATATATTAATAAGATTATTTAATTAGTATTGATCAAGAATTAATTTGGAATTAATTTAGTGATCAAAAGGAGACTAATTAAATATATGGATTGATTCTGTAAATCATCCATACTTGTAGCAGGCTAATGCTCCATTGATTATCAAGTTGGGCTAAAACCCATAGGATGCTCCATGGTGTTTTTGTACCCATTGATCATGGAAATGAAAGGCCATGACAATTAGGGTTTACATGGTTTAACCCTAATTATGACACACTATATAAGCATCTTATTCTTCCCAAAATCGGACACCATGAGAGACTATGGGTGTATGGTGAGGGCTAGCCGATTTCATGAAGTGTACGATTTCTCTCAAGTTATTCCAAGTGCATTTGATGTTGTGTGAACCATTTGAGGTGTCACACTTGGGGCACTAGGCTCTTAAGCTCCATGGAATCAAGCTACACCAAAAGGTATGTTATCTAACTTGTATTATTTCATATGAATCAATGTTTTGTATGCTAGTTAGAACAATACCTTGGAAAATTGATATTTGCTTGTATAATAGAGAAAACATAGATCCAAGGTATTTAGGGTTGCATGTACACCTTAGGAGTGTTAGAATGCTCAAAACCCTTCAGATCTTTCCTCTTACACTCTCATTTTCGTGAATATGAACGCTAGAGCACCACCATTTTGAGAATCTTACCAAGAGAACAAGCTAGGCTCGAAAATCCTTCTTCTCCTTCCTCTACATCTCGAAAAGCCGCAAGGTGAGCTTCGTAGCCTACTCTGTTCAAGTTTTCATCCTTTTTGGGAAAGAATACAAGTCAAATTCTTGTTGAAATCTTTGGCTATTTGGATGTACTTGTATGTTTATATGTTTATGTGTGTTGAAATGTTGTCATTTCATGCTAGAACCCCTTAAACTCGAAATTTTTACAAAGTCTCAAGTTGTTATAACAAAGTTATCTTTTTTTAGTTTCACATATTTTGGTGTCATGTTGAAAATGAAACATGTTGCTAAGTGAAAGTGGTGTCTTTGAAATGTGTGTTAAAAATCACAAATAATGTCAAAGAAATGTTGAAGCATTTATGGTTATCAAAGCTTGAAAAATGGTAAATATGAGAGTTTACACTCAAAAATGGTAAATTTTAGGTTATATAAACTTTTACCACTAACACTTGTAAAATTGTGTAAACATAATAAATTTCAAGATTTTATGTAATTTTGTGTAAATTGTGACAAGTTTTAGCCACAACAAAATTAGAGTATTTTTGTTTCTACAAAACACTTTTAACAAAAAATTTGGTGTGTTAAAAACTCACCACAACATTTGAATATTTTACTAAATATAGTTTTTTTTGTTAGTAAGATAATCGTAAAAGTTTGCACTATTTCAGAGGTATAAAAACTAGAATATTTTGTTACGCTAACAACATTTATGGTGAGTTGAGAAGTTAATTGGCGACAAACCCGGTACTAGAAGGACGTTCGCCTTCACCTACCTGGCAATGAAACCCTGGTAATATATACCGACAAACCCGGTACGAACCTTCTTCTCATCTCATGTATCAAGACACAAAAGTGTTTGCACAAGAAGAACTACGCCTTCTTAGCTCATGTGGTTCATAAAAAGATAGAAAAAAGTAACATTAAAGACATCCCGGAGGTGTGCAATTTTCCCGACGTGTTTCCCGATGACCTTACGGGAATACCTCCCGAACGACAAGTCGAATTTCGGATCAACTTGATACCCGGAGCCATGAATTGTTGAAATGGTTAAATCAAGAAGATGAGTCATACTTCGTTTCAAAACAAGTCTTAGAGTCATACTCCAAGACTATAAGTTGAGTGACATATCTTAAAGAAAGGTTTAAAACACTTGTCAAATGTAAGAGTAAAAGTGTCCTACTCTTGTACATTTGAAATTGGTAAGTTGTGATGTTTTGGATAAAACAAAGACCAACTAAATCCAATTGTGTGAAGTGTTTGTCTTGATAAAGAATCCGCACTATCTCTTGAATATTTGGCAAGATAGTCTTATATGTCAAGAGGATAGTGGGAGTCTTAAAGATCCTAAAAAGAATTTCAAGAACTAATCAAGAATAAAACCTGAGGTTCTTCACTAGCACACGACTTGAGGTTTATAACCTATCGTGTTGACATATTCTGTGCCCATTCCAGTTAAAGTTGGCTTTGCATAGGAGTTCTGAAAGTTCTCAATTGGTTTCATAACAACTTGGAAGCAATGCCAGGCCCTGTACTGCCAGGTGGCAAGAAGTTAAGATTGCATAAGTTCAGTCCATATGAGTTTGGATTTGTCATTATTCTTGTCTTGTGACTATGGTTTTGACAATTCACATGGATAAGAACACATACACCATAAAATCTAAGGGTCATAAGGTTTCTCTCCGATTCATGAAAATGATGGTGAGGAAACACTTCCACCAAGTAGATTTGAAGCAGATGGCAAAAGGTCTAAACATTTGAGACTATGATTACGGCATCCCTTTTCATAGTTTTGAAATTGTTTAGACACACATGCATGCTATCTAAGGAAAGGTGTATGATTTTGATAAAGTTTTATCAAAGCATCTCGTATCAGAAATCTGAACTTTGGTAAGAAAGTCAATAAAGTATTGATTTCTAGAAGTCCAGCTGATTTCTGAGTACATGTCAAAGCTAGTGGGAGCATAAGTGTTATGCTAATAATCATCATGTTAGTGGGAGCATGATAATTATTGTTAGTGTTGCAAGTTAGCAATGTTAATTACAGAAAACAAAAGTTTCAATTCGTGAGGCTACAGGGATTGGAAAAGTTGTTTTGCTATAATTAAGGGAGAGGATATACTTCATTTCAGTTCTAAAGGCTTAGATTGAGACCTTAATCATCTTTAGTCAAGAATATATATATGAATTTTATGTTGGATTGGTTCAACTTAAGGAAATTCTATATATTGCGTTCTCAAAATTCGATTATGATTACGACATCCCTCTTCATAGTCAAATTTTGAAAACATGGCAAATAAAAATATTGTAGCAAAAGACTGGTCTAGAATCATGTCTTTATGTGACACATCATGAATCGTGTACCATTTTCTTTGGGTACAGGATCGATTGCATGTGCTATAATATTTGTCATTTCTAAATTTTTCCAAATGCCCAGAGGCATTAAGAAGGGAAAAGGTCTAGAATTGGATATGACTAAAATGATTAAGCAATTGCCGAGGACAATCTGAGGTTTACCAAAGATTGGTTGCTCAGGGACAGTTGGAAGTATAGTGCTAATTTTGGAAGGACCATATTGACATATTCTGAAAAGAGGCATCTCTTATTCAGAAGTGATAGTCAAAATGAGAATATGGAGTTGTCTCCATAGGTGGAAGTTATCTGTGTAAGATTAGAAAACTTAATGCAAGAAGCATGTCCAAAGCAATGTACTTTGAATATGAGACTTAGTTTCCATGGAGTTGATCTCCATTGGAATACCTTATAATGACTGTTGACAAGTCTTTGTGACTTTGTACATATTCATTACAGGAGGGTCAGTGCATATAAGTTTAAAATCTAAACAGATTTCGATAAATGATAGGAATTTGAAATTCTCACATTTTTCGATAAGGATTTTGGAGTGTGAAATTAGAATCATTGAGATTATGTTCAATTGGTTTATTTCACAAAGTAAGGATCATAGACAAACATAGAGTGCATACTTGGTGTAGGGCAAAGCTATTGTTTAGAAAAACATAGTGTACATGCTTGGAGCATGGGACAACTAGTGTTTTTAATTCAGGTATAAAGTTGATAAAACCGAAACAATGAAATAATGAGTAATGAGTATGGTGATAAATAAAAGTGGTCTATTTATATTCATAGGGTTTGATACCATATTTGATTCATTTATTCTTGTGTTTCATTTTGCATGTTTTGACTTCCAGAATAAACTAGGTCATTCTTCCTGAATGACTAAGTTATTCAAACTATCCACAGTCGGTCATATGTTGGAAGTAGATATGAATCAAGACTGTCATGGGTTGTCTTGTAGAGGTCTAAGATGTTGGACAAAGCGGTGCTACAACACTCATGAGTGCTCATAAGTTCGGAGTATTGGATTCAACCTGCGCTCATTTGAATCACTTCATGGATTTTATCACGAGTGATCATGAGACGATAATATCTTATATTCTTCAAACCTCGAGATATGAGTTGTTATTATGAGTTGCTTATACATTGATTGCACGAAAACACATTTGGTAACTCGATGTTATAAAACGTGCCTTTGTGTATGATTCAACAAGTAGTAGAACAAGCCATATGAGTCGAAGTTTATCCATTCCTTTTACCTTCGGGATAAAAGCGATATCTGTGGGCCCCTCGATGATTTAGCAATGACACATGTGAGTGCTTGGCCAAGCCAGGTCTGATTTGATTTGTTCAATCAGTCACTCATCATAAATCGAAAATCGGGAAACAACAAATGGACAGAGAGAATGATTATAATCCATGTCTCAGTCCATATGATATCTAGAATTGAGGAATATATGATCCCTTATCTAATGGACAAGTCATTGACAAGGTCAGAGTTCGACAGCGGCTTTAAGAGCTACGATTGCCAGTTAGGTTTTCAAGTTATACTCAATAATAGTTTTAGACTTATCCAAGTGGGAGACTGTTGGATTAATGTCTAAGTCCATAACTATATTTGGTATGTACTTGACCCGAACCGGCATGGTCCATTTGGGTTGCACTTCACCGACACAATTTATATGGATAGTCTTTTGAGAATAGTATATTTATGATTTATATTAATATATTATAAGTTCTAATATATTAATATGGAATCATATTATTTAATTAGTATTGATCAAGAATTAATTTAGAATTAATTAAGTGATCAAAAAGAACTAATTAAATATGGTACTATCTTTGTATCCTTAACACCTGAGATACATAGTGGGACTTAAGTGTAGGGAATACTATGCTTAGATATGGCCAAACGTTGGTCCTTAGCCGGGTAGTTATAAAAGCCATTTTCAGGTATGGTATGAACTATGCAATAGGATTATGTAGTCAAGATGGGATTTGTTCCTCTTATGTGTTGAGATTTAGACATCTAAGGCGCCTTACCAAAAGTTGAACACCATATGAGATTGCTTGCGATCCATATCTCATGTTTAACATGATGTCTATGACAAATGGATAACTAATAAACTTACCTTATACAACAATCGCAGCTTAGAGTTTTTTGGGAATTAGGTGTTGATAGAGTGGCACAAAGTCGTATGTTGATGGGGGCAGTGAAATGTTGCTAGACGTTTACCACTCTCTATATCAGTCTAATATGAATCTTGCGCAAGTGGGATATTGAAAGATCTAGTATGCTCAAGAATCATATTAAAGTGATATTGCTAATTAACATATGATACTTCATATTAAAGTGATATTGATAATTAACATATGATACTAAAGGATCACACTAACAACAACTTGATATAATTGATTATTTATTAGAAATTGATTTTAATAAATATTCAATAAACTCTTATAATTAAATTGGAAATTATTTATTTCTAGGAAATAATAATTTTCATTAGAAAGTAACATTACAAAATTTATGTGGTATGAATTAATAAGTCATGCACAACATTTTGGACTAGATAAATTCTTTTTTCTTTTACGAAAAAGTTAAAGTTTATATTTTATAAACTTGGTTTATAAAATATAAAGTTTTTATCATCTTTTGACTTCTTAATTTCGAAATTGAGGAAGAAGAAAGAAGGCATAATTATTTGATATATTTAATCAAAAGTAAAGCATGTCTTAAAGCATGGAGTGACAGGAGACAAGATCTCTTTTGCATTAGTTTATTGTAGGAGACATGCTTTAGAAGCATGTCTTAAGATAATAATAAACAATAGGGCTAGAGGTATGGTGCATTAAGAACTCTTGGGTAATGTCTTTACTTTAAGAGGACTTTCACCACTTCCTCTTATATAATGCAAAATCCGAAACATGCTTATATGTATGTATTTTCTCTCATCTTTTGTTCATGAATGAAGTTTACTTGCATTTATGCTCTCTTGAAATTCATATTGGTTATGAACTTCAAGCTTAAGAGATTAAGAGTTTTCTTACAAGACTAGCATCTTAAATCAAGTTGACAACTTGTTGGTGTCTCTAAAGTTCATCATTCTTCATCCACTTCCAAGCCTCTAAAGAGGTCCCAAAGAACTAAAAAGGTTGTTATTTCTTCATCTTCTTCTTTGGTGCTTGTTTTCTTTCCAAACTTTGCAAGATGATCTATGGTGGGTATAAACTAGTTTTATGTTTATTCCAGTTTTAAAGTCTTCCGTTTCTAAAAATCATGTTTTAGAAACTTTTTTTTGAATAAAAAACTCAACATTGTGAGCATAGGAGTTCCAAAACCCTTAATCACCAATGGTTTTGTGAGCGTGAGGTTCCCTTCTCTCCGGAGGTGTGAGTATGTGAGAGAAATCAAAGATTGGAGAGCCGGAGGTGCGACTTTGTGAGAGAAAGCAGGGTGCTTTAAAGTTTTTGGAGGATTTCATTCCCCCCCCCTTAGCTATTAAGGAGGGAGGAGGCGCGTTGTTAAAAAAGTTATAATGCGACAACAATTTTATGACACACAATGTAGTTACGATTTAATCGAGTATGAATGTAATCAGAGTAATTAAAGTAGTACAAAGAGAATTGTTAGACAGAATCACTTGGAAAAGTTCTATCTAACTCTGAGTACAACTCCTATTTATAGGAGAATAAGAAAGTATACAAAAAAAATACTAAGGGCTAAACATCAAGACTTCGAAACTATTATGCCTTAGTAAATAGATAAAATGACTTTCGAAACTGACTCAAATAACTTCGACACATTACAACATATTTGAGACTAAAATTCTCCCCCTTTGTAATCAGTTTTGAACTCAGTTTGTGAGAATTTTAGCAGCCATATGCATCGATCTTCGAATCTCAGTAAACCAGCTCATAACCATCTTCAGCTCAGCCTCATCTCCTTCGTTGTTTTTCTTGCAATTATTCATACGGACAATAAAGTTTGTATATTGAGCAGTTGTATACTGTTCCACTTCTGAAGCTTGGAAAAAGAACCTCTTAGTTTTTCCTTTCTTGTCTTTTCCCGAAAAAAACTAATCCCATTGGCTTTAAACAGATTTCCCGATCAGCAAACTTCTTCAGTTCTTCTTGACTGTTCACAGTTTCTTGAGCTACTTTTATTTGCTTTCCCATTGCCGTACACAGCTCAATATCAGTTAAGGCTAGACAATCATAATAATTATCTATAAAGATTTTGATGTGACCAAGACCAAGTCTCAAAATCTCTTTGCCTGTCCCTTGAAGTTTCGAAGTGTCCATATCTTTAAGAATTAATGCAACTTGAATAAGATCATTCAAGTTCATGAATGGAAAGTAAGCAAATGAGAAATCACAAACCACATTGTTTGCCCTTAAAACATGAAATCGAAAATTCCGAATCACGTTTTGAAACAATATATCCTTAGTCACACTTATCACACGCACAATCTTGATAAGGGACCAAACCTCTTCCTGATCCTTTCCCAACACAGCATGAAACCTCAGCTTCATATGCAGAAAGTCATCTTCATTATTGAATTTCTCAATAATTTTGTATTGTGCTGTGATGAACATCATTTCATTGATTGGGAAATCAAGTTGATTCATATATGTGTTCTCTATTGCATAGCTCTTTCTTGGCTTCTTCTCAAATGCATACATTTCATTATATGACACTCTTGCTTCAATATTTTCATAACTGTGTAATTTATTTGGATCACCTTTGTCCATTGCAGGAGGATCATTTTTACGAAGCATCAAAATACTCTGAATTTGATGTTGCTTCTCCATCTATGCTTAAATTTCAGCTTTTCTTTCTTCCTTAGACTTTTCTATAACAACCCCTTTTCCTTTTCCTTTATCTTCTTCATTTTGTTTGGGTTTCGAAGAACTCCCTCCACCAGTAGATTCAATTACAATGCCTTTAGCAATTGGCCTTGTAGTAACTGTAGTTGCCATCACTGGTTCAACATTCGAAAATATTGGTTGTGTTGTAGGAATTTGAGTTTTGAAAACTTTTCCAAGAACCTTTGTTTCTTCATTCGTTTTCCCAGAAACATTTTCTCCTGTACCAACACCTTTCATTTCTCCCCCTGCACCCCTGTGACAACAGGCGGTGCATTTGTTGGTAAGAGATTGATAAACTGAGACAATGGAGCCAACATGTTCTGAATTACAGACTCGAATGAATGAAACTTATGATCTACAAACTTAGGAGTGAATAGAGATGATGAGCCAGACTTCGAAACAAGCTCCTTCAACTCGACAAGCATGGTATTAAGTTTACCAAAACTGGTAACATCATCAGTTACTTTCTCATCAAATTGAGGAACAAAAGATTGATGAGTTTGGACAAACTTAGTAACCCCAACAGCAATAATATCAACTTTCTCAAGTAGAGAAGAATACATTTTATCCAACTCACTTAACTCTGTGGACACACTAACTTTCATCTCTTCAAGCTTTCGATTCACATTTTCCTGAATTGTTTTCACATCTTGCACAAAAAGAACATGATGTTCCTTGGCAACCCTTTGCAATTCCTTGAGCGCATCATTAAAAGTCGAAGACGTAGACTTCACTCTCAACTCATTATTCTTATCCAGAACATCAAGCTTGTCTTGAATTCGAGATTCTGAATCTTGGATCAACACATTCAACTTATTCAGAAGACGAAGCTCTTGTGCTTTGACCATAACATCAACTTCAATACCAGAAACAAAATTCCTACCCCCTTCATCTGCTTGTGATTGCAACAATGAGTTAAGCTTCCTATTGAGAATCTTGAACTGTTTCCCCAACATAAGCATATAATCTGGAATATTTTCTTCTTCAGGATCAAATTCCAAATCAGCAAATGATCCTCCAAACCCTCCATCATCAGTATCATCATCATTAATTGTTTTGGGTGGGTCAGTAGATTGAGACGAAAATAGAGAATTAATGGGTTGATTTATAACGAAATCAAAAGTTGGGGAATGTGTGGTTGTAGGAACAGTGGTGACAAATGGTGGTAATGAAGTATTGGCGATGATGATGGAAGTTTCAAGAATACGTAGATTAGAAACTGGAATTTCATTGTTCGAGACTCCTTCACCCATGATGACATTCACATCCGTATTAGATACATGTGTGGAAATGCTTGAGGTACGAACCTCCTCATAAGATGATTCAGTTAACGAAACCTTGGGTGCTGTGACCAAAATCAGCTCAGGAGTTGACACTTTTATGGATTCACCAAGAATAGTAGATGTCTCCACTATAGAAGTTTTCACAGAGCTACTGGAAATTCCTATCTCCTCGGTATTCGACTTGACAGGAGATTTCTTCTTAGGTGAAACATCACCCATTGGTGTGTCATGAACTTCTTCCTCTCCCGTAGAATCTTCACAACGAATCAATTTTCTCTTCTTACTTTTCTTGGAAATATGCATAGCATCATCCTCAGACCTTCACTTCTTTGAGGATGGAGAAACAGGACCAGGAACTTCACGAAGAACAACTGCTTTCCTAGTTACATATGGCTTTCGAACCATAGAACGAGAAAAGCTAGAAGATCTTTCAGGAGACTTTCGTGATCGATGAGTTTTATTTTTAAGACGCTTGAACACACCAGTTTTCGAAGGAACAATTTCCTTTGAAGGTGCAACAGTTTCAGGCTCAACAGTTTTCTCTGACTTTTCGAAACTTTAATCACTACTCCAGCCTTCTTCTTGGGTGATTGATCAACGTTTTCTTCAGGAACAACATCAGCTGTCTTTTGTTTTCGATATTTCTTCGAAGAACCTTCATCACGTTTTGCTAACAACACACCAATACCATCATTGGTGTTTATAGTGAGCAAATAAGCCTCCAACACTGGATTCGAACGATCAACTTTCTTGAGCATCCTATCATGAATCCTAGCAATTGTAGGAAAAATACTCACGTCATCTTCAATCGACTTTGGATAATGATACTTCAAGAATTCTGCTTTAGGTTCATCAGCAGGCACCAAAATACTTTCCTTGTCATAAGCATATTGAATAATTAGACTCCAATACCTTGCACATGAAATCCCATCTACTGCATTCGTGTTTTCAATACTCTTCAAATATTCTTTCCACATCTAAGTTGCATCGTCAACAGGTAGATCATAGTAAATACCTGTGACCATAGCAGAAACCTCCATACGTCCTTTGTCTAAACCAACACTCCGACCTGTGAGGCATCGAAGGTAAATCCCAAAAATAAAATTCCATAAACTGGGAAGACCGGACTTCTTGAATTCACTGATCTTCAAGAGAGTAGGTTGATAACCCATCTCATTGAACATGTGTAACACTTGTTCATTAGTAACTTTGTAGAAAGGTGGAGAATTAGGAATTTCAAGAATCTTGACAAACAACTTCTTGGTTAGACGAAACTTCTTATCATTGATGAAATTGAAGGTCATAGTATCCATCGTCTTGATGTATGAAGCATTAGAACCAGCTATTGACAACCAGGACATTGGTACTTCAAACGCACTGAACATTGAAGTCGATAAAACATAATGTTTCAAAGGAACGATGAGCATCTTGAGTTCTTCAGGGTACACAGTAACATCTCCATCAACTTGATAATTGGTACTATGGATCTTCATGATGGGTTGAGAAGATGCATCATCAGTAGTGTTGGATTGAAGAGCAGCCATGATTAGGGTTTTTCTTGAACGCGTGAAGAACAGAGAGAAAAGATTGCTCAGATTGTCTTGAGAATTTTTAGAACACGTAAACTTGGAATAAAGACCAAATTGCATCTTTTATATGTATCCCCATTTTGAATTTCAAACGGTTACCATCAATTAGCATAACACGTGTCCCATGAAAATCGCACCACAAGCCGTCATACACGCCATGTCAGAAAAAGTGATTAGAACAGCTTTCGAGAAATGCGCACAGAAACCAAACCGTCACATCAAAAGTTTCTTCGTGAGTTCTTGTGGATAAGGACCAAAACCATTGGAATGGAGGTTGGGCTATTTCATTTTTGGGTTTGAAAACGAAGTCATGTACCAGACTTTCGAAATCATCAGCCTGAGTTGGTAATACCTAGAACCTCAAGGATTTCGTGAGTGCAGTGTGCCAAAGAAAAAGATTAGAAGCAAAGTAAGAAAAAAATATGAATCTATGATGTCAAAAATATAATTTCGACATAAAGGCAGATAAATCCCGGGAAAAGATTGCTTTGCGAATCATCAAGAGAGATGATCCACAGCTTGCGTGGTTTCCCGTGAATTACAATCGAATACTTATTGAGAAGTATCGAAGGGCTTATTTTAATCAGGCTTCAAGGGTGGTTTAAAATTTCGTTACAAAGCATACTCAACATAAGTATGACAAGTTGTATACGAAACTACCTGTTTGACTAGTGTAGTCAGGGACAAGAAAACTTTGAAAATTTTATTAAGTAACGAAGATTGAGAAAGATACTCAAACGGAAATCATATTCTTGAAACCAAAATGAGAACTAAATCTTGTTGGCAAACAAATGTCGTGGGTTTCGAACATTTGATCAAGATTACTATTCAAGAAAAGAGTATGATTTTGAGTATCAAATATAGGTACTGAAACAAATGTTTCGTCATTGCTGGAACAAAGTTCCCCGTCAATTCTTTAAAATGTTTCGACATGTAGGGTTTCACTGCTATAACGGTCTCATGATGCTAGATCATAAACACATAATTTTGATATGTCTAGATCCTGATTGGTTTTTACCAGAGATTTCTTGGACATATGTCATTGTTTGTGAATGTGTAAGAAGTTTAGGATAAAAAAGATTGGCTAAAAGAAACAAGTGTACCTCTGCGTTGATTTGACCTCGCAGTAAACTCTTAACTCATTTGAGAAGAGTAAGGTAGCTCATGGACTAATGTGAAGATAGCCTGATTGGGAAGAAATTTTCGTGATGAAAACTTCATTAAGGCTTTGAAAAACACACATTGAGTCAAAAGAGGCTTAGGTCAACATGATGCAGCATGCTTCTAGGGACAACCTAACTAGTGTAAAGTTTTTCAAAAAAAAAAAATCTGACCCTAGAACTGTAAGCATGAACCTTGAATGATCTTTGCCAAAAGCTGCAAAAAAAATACAAACACTAAGAAAATCTTTTTGTAGTTTTTGATTTTCGAAATTTGAAAGACAAAACAAAAATAAAATCTTTTTGTTCTTTTTTTTTCGAAAATGGAAAGACGAAACAAATGTAAAATCTTTTTGTTCTTTTTGATTTTTCGAAAATTGAAAGACAAAACAAAAATAAAATATTTTTGATCTTTTTGATTTTTCGAAAATGGAAAGACGAAACAAAAGTAAAATCTTTTTGTTCTTTTTGATTTTTCGAAAATTGAAAGATAAAACAAAAATAAAATCTTTTTTTTCTTTTTATTTTTCGAAATAAACAACAAAAAAATGTTTTTGGTATTTTTGGATTTTTCGACATAAATTTTTTTTGTACAAAACTCACAAAAACTTGTGATTAAGCGGTGTGTACATAATGTCGAAATCGAAGCGTGTCGAAGTGCTGAACATGAACAGTAACCTCTGAATGTCAGACTATTTTCTTTATACGACCATTCAACACCTCTGAATCGACACTCACGCAACTTTCTTTTGTTATTCTTTCGAAATCAATCCAGGAACTGAATTGCCTTCAATCATTCCTAGACCTCCTAAAATTCTCACGAATGATTTTTCATCCAATGGCTTTTTGAAAATATCAGCAAGTTGATTAGTGGTTTTCACAAAGTGAACTTCGATATTGCCATCCTCAACATGATCTTTTATATAGTGATAGCGAAGAGCAATATGCTTGGTTTTCAAATGTTGCACAGGATTGTGACAAATGCGTATAGCACTTTGTGAATCACAATACAATGGAATTTTCTTCATGTTTATTGCATAATCACGCAGTTGGATTTGAATCCATATGATTTGTGAAGTGTAAGCTGCAGCAGCAACATACTCTGCTTTTGCTGTGGAAATCAAAACACATGTTTGCTTTTTCGATTGCCAGCTTACTAACTTCCCATCTAGTAATTGACATCCGCCACTTGTGCTTTTTCTATCAAGATTGCAACCTCCTAAATCAGCATCTGAAAATGCTTGTATGAAGAATCCAGTTTTCGAAGGATACCACAATCCTAACGAAATTGAGCCTTGGAGATGTCGAAAAATATTCTTCACGGCTATTACGTGTGGTTCTGTCACACCCCAAAACCGGAACGGCGGAAACGTTCGGGGGTGGATGACGTCATGTTTAGTATCGCAAGACATGCATCATAGAAATCAAAGTAATAAACAACCATTTCATTAGAAAGAAAGTGTTTACAAAGTATGTGGTTCATATAACATAGACTACAAAGTAAATAACAAAATAAGACTTGAAGCTATACTGATCCATCTTCTGCATCTTAGTGCGCGTACCTGTCTACTGGCCTCCTGAGAATACAAGTTATTTTGAAAAAGTAGATCAACATTTAAGCTGGTGAGTTCATAGGATTTTAGTGATGTAAGAAGTTGTAATAAAGTTGTAGTAAGTTGTACAATCTATTTAGAAAAGTTCGCCTGTTCCTCCAGAAAATCCTATATTTCCTGCTTTGATGAAAGATAAGTAAAAATGACTCTACAATCCTTTCTATGAGTACTAAATGGATACAAGTTATATAAAACCCAGAGTAAACAAAGAATCGGTTGTGTGTATCTGCCCTAAGCCCACAACCAAACAAGGAACAGGAAATGAGGCGGAAGACACACATCCCATTGTTTGTAAGATCATCGTTGTATATCACCATGACGTATTCACTTGGTACTCACGGAGTTAGCTGTAATAGTTCCTTTATATTTGATGAAAACATTCTTTAAGAAAACCCTTATTTGTTTTAGTAAAAATGGTAACCACAATGGTTCCTTCTATAATCACTTAGTTTATACTAGCTATATATAATCTAATATCGAACAAATAGTTAATTATGTGAATCTGCCCTAAGCCCACAACCAAACAAGGAACAGGAAATGAGGTGGAAAGCACACATCTAACTACCTATCGGGTATTAATTATATATAACCCTGATGTATAAACTAAGGTATTATAGGATTAACCACCTAAGGTCCTTTAAGTTATACTGGTTTAATAAAATGGATTAAACCCGTTACTGGTAAGTTTCTAGTTTTGTATACCAAATGTTCTATTTGAAAAGTATGTTTGTACTAGAAAACGGTGCATTGAATTAGTGTCCTATGCCCTGACCCATACCTGGTACCCCTTATGATTACTTGGTGTATACGAAACATATATATAGCTAAGATCGAATAGATAGTAGACTGGGTGAATCTGCTCTAAGCCCACAACCAAACAACGAACAGGAAATGAAGCGGAAAGCACACATCCTACTACCTGTCGGATCTGATTAATATATATTCCTGATGTATAAACTAAGGAATCATCAAGTTAGCATTATAGGCCCCTTTCTACTGAATGTACTAGACACGACTGTTTGTTTGTCGTTTGAAAAGATGTAAGTTTTCCCTAGTTTATAACTATCTTAACTCGAAAATAGTTTGCATTAACTTTCAAGTGGAACTGTCACAATATGAAAGTGATGGGAAAATGTAAGTACACAGTTGTCTTTTAAATTGACAAACTGAATTACAGGTAACCTTAAAACAAGTTTGTTTTATTAAGGTCATAATGTGATGGGTAGTACCCATACTATACACTCTCCCTGCAAGAGATTCTGGTTACCAAACGCGACTTCCGCAAACGTATTGCTAAGCCGTGTAAATTCACATTAAAGTTATATGATCATGTATACCCAATTTAATATCACCTTTTGTTTAGAACAATGATTTAGTGATAATTGGTATAATTAGATCCTGTTTTGTTCTTCTGCTATAGCATTTAGTGTGTTCTTTCTGTTATAGTGTATAGTATGTCTCTCTGTTGTCGTGTATTGTATCTACCTCCCTGTTTTTCTTTATAGTATGTTCTAGTATCTAGTATGAACTGAACCCCTACACTATACCTATTATAGTTTACTAGTATGTTTACTTGAACTGTTATTGCAAAGACTCATTTATCTAATAAGTTATGATTGTACTTTAAAAACAGAGTTTTATAAACTATAAAGTAACATAACTTAAAAAGAGTTTTTGGAATGTTTTGATCACTTATAAAAACATAATCAATCCTTTGAAAGATGTTTATAACAAACATTTACACAATTATCATTGTGTTCAACTTGTATCCCCCCCTAAAAGCATTTAAAACAATTTAAAAGATTGATTATAGGGGTATGAACTCACCTTATGTGGGTGATTCAATCGAATATGCGCGTAAGGATGAGAAGTTCCACGAATGAAGTCCCGAGACAGAAACGAGTCCTAATGACATATAATGGCATATATTGGCATGAATTTAGTGTTTATAAGCAACTAACATGCAAGGAAACAGCCTTAGGGGCTAAGAAACACTTGGACCAAGTGTTAGAATCACATGTGATTCATCAAAGGGGAGTGTACGGCCACAACGGGGAGTGTGCGGCCTTGGTGTTTACAGCCAAGGTGTTTACGGCCATTATGTTTACGGTCAAGAGAGTTTATGGCCAAGGGAGTTTATGGCCATAAACTCTTGGAGATCACCCTCAAGTCATTTGTTCCAGATGTTTAGGCTAAGGATTCTACTAGGTAGAAAGTGTATGGAAGGAATACACACCTTTGGGAGGCTTTATGGAGTTCACGGCCACCAAGAACAAGTGTGTGTTCTTGGTGTTCTTGGTGAAAGATGAAGATCTACCCAAAAAGACGATTTTTATGGATGGAATCAAAGGGGTGTACTAGATTGAGAAGGATATCAAGGAATAAAAGAAAGAATCACTTACGATTTGGACGAGAAATGGAGTAATTCTTGATGATACTTGAGAGAGAATTCAAGTGTTCTTGAGGTGAAAGTGTAAGAAATGAAGAAAAGTGAAGGAATATGACACTAATGGGCATGAGTTTACGGCTGGCAAGAGTTTACGGCCGTAAACTCCTTGTTTGCGGTCGTAAACTCCTTGAGATGGAGTTTATGGCTTGAATGGTGTACAGTGAACTCAAGCAGATACTTCCTAACACTTTATCCTTTAAGCCTTCAAGGTACTAGGCTTAAAACACCCCAACAGACCCTCAACAGGGCTAAAAGATAGCAGAAACGAGTCTGACATACGGTTGAATTGAATGGTTGGACTTACAAGGCAAAAAATTTCGGGTTGTCACAGGTTCTCTGGGATTTGATTGATATCTAGCACTATTACAAACAGAAAACATAATATCAGGTCGACTTGCTGTAAGGTAAAGTAACGAACCTATCATGCTTTTGTATAAAGTAAGATCAACAGCTGGTAGAGCCTTGTTCCAACTGCCATTGGTACTCGTAATTTCGTGCTATTCATCAAACCAAACTTTTCAAGCAGATTCTTTGTGTATTTTTCTTGATTGATAAAAATTCCTTCTCTGATTTGACGAATATTCAATCCCAGAAAGTTGTTTATTTTTCCCATCATGCTCATCTCAAATTGACTTTTCATCAGATTTTCGAAATCTCTAGAAAAAGCAGGGTCAGTTAAGCCAAAAATAATATCATCGACATATATTTGAACAAGCATAAGATGAACCCCAACTTTCTTTCGAAAGAGTGTGGGATCAACTGATCCTTGTTTAAATTTCGATTGTTTTAAAAAAGAGGTAAGAGTTGCATACCATGCTCTTGGTGCTTGTTTTAACCCATATACAGCTTTATCTAAGATATAGCAATGATTAGGAAATTCTTCATTTACAAAACCTGGAGGTTGTTCAACGTAAACTGTTTCTTCAAGTTCCCTATTGAGAAAAACACATTTGACATCCATCTGATAGACATCAAAATCTTTGTGTGCTGCATAGGCCAAAAATATTTGAACAACCTCGAGTCTTGCGACAGGGGCAAAGGTTTCCTCATAGTCGATACCTTCTTGTTGCGAATAGCCTTTAACTACAAGCCTAGCCTTATTTCGAACAATATTACCATCTTTGTCTGTTTTATTTTTGAAAATCTATTTTAATCCAACAATCGAAACATCTTTTGATTTAGGAATTAATATCCAAACCTTATTTCTTTTGATTTCAGAGAATTCATATTGCATTGCAACAACCCAATCAGAGTGTTCCATTGCAGCCTTAACTGATTTTGGTTCTATTTTCGAAATAAAGACATTAAACATGCAAAACTCCTAATGAGCATTAAGTACCTCATTCTTTGCATGAAGTTGAGCTCTTGTCAACACACTGTCTTGTGGATTTCCAAGAACTTGTTCTTTTGGATGATTTCTTGTCCATTTCTCCAATTGTGGATATGATGGATCAAAATCCAAAGGTTCATCTTCGAACATTTCTTCATTCTCTGAGCCTGCAACAGAATTATTATCATTTAAATCATGAAAGTTTTCATATTGTTCATTATTCGACACATTTAGCTCTCCCTCAACAATTTCATTTTCTAGTTGCTCCACCTCGACATCATCATCCATTCTTGTCACACCCCGCTAAAGCGGAAACGCAAGGTATGACAGCGACAAAGGTTTCATTGCAAAAGATAAAGATACATCACCATAGCAATATTTAAAAGTTTACAACCCCTAGCTTAAACAAAACAAAGTACAAGTTTTCCAAAATGACATTGTTCAAAATATAACTTCATAAAATAACTTCCACACGATGCAGCATGCTCTATGATGATGAATCTCTATATCCACTTACTAATTATTTCCTGAAAAAGCATGTAAAACGAGCGTCAACTATGAAAATAGTTGGTGAGTTCACAGGTTTATAAAATCAAGATTTGGTATAAGACTTTTCATAAATACAAGTACATTGCTTTAATGAGAACAAAGTTCATTGCTATAATGAGAAACAAAGTTGATTGCTAAAATTGATAAACGAGTTTATTGCCATAATAGATAACAAGTTTATTGCTATAATGTGTAACGAGTTTGTATGTATATGAGCAAACAATGAGTCTCAACCAAACCTATGACTGAAGCCCTATCAAGATCTATGCTTATCGTTCCATAGATGAATATGGTATCATGCACTCCAGCAATAGGGCGAGTGAGGATTTGTCAATTCCTAATAGCGCTATCCATAATGACCATTGGCTCAAAGAGTTAATGGTTAGAGATAAGGGAAGGGCCTTAGTACGATAAGTTCTCATGTTCCGTGTTGCATAGACATACATAGAGAGATATAGCAATAAAATAGCAATCATGTTTGATACAAATCAATTTAAATACAACATTCAAATAATAGTTTTTCGGGACATGCTTTTCCACCCCAAAACATAAAAACTGAAAATAGGGGAGTGCGTGAATACTCACAACGTTTCGAGTAGGTACAAGTGGTACTTCGGAATGCACCAACGTCTTACTACCGGGATCCTACGACATCAAACACACACTAGTGAGTTTCCATGTCGAAATCTAATGCTAATATACTAAATTCTACATATAGTGAAATGCCAATTTATGTTTTAGTATTTGATTTTATATTAATTGGTTACACTTTTCCTGAAATAATGAAATTCTACAAATCGTGCGATTAATTACAACATTGGAATATAAAATTTCCAAATTTTTAAGTCCTTATTACAACATAAATTCACGGAAATAGCATTCAAAGGATAAAAATTCTCAAACTTTTTATTTAACTGGTATTACACAATACTAAGCTGAGAAAATTATAAAAAAAGATTTCCAAGCTGTTTAATTATATTTTATGATTTTTGAGCATTTATTCCAATAAAATTTGAAATAAATAGAAAACAGTTTTCAAAATTACCCAAACTTTTTATTTAACTGTTATTATACATAAATAGGCTGGAAAAAATATAAAAGATATTTTTCAGTGGGTATTTCTATTTTTCCTTGTTTTATTCCTTTAAATAATCATTAATTGAAGAAATAATATTAAACAGTTAAAATAAATTACCAAAAATTTTTGTAACATCCTTTACAGTATAAATAACCTGAGAAAAATACCAAAAGTGGTTTTTATATTGTATAATCCGGTTTTGGGTATTTATGTGTATTTAAGTGTAATTAACTTTAGAAATTAAGAGAAAAATAGTTTACAGTGGAGAAAAATCCTTAAAATTTTTATGTAACCTCCTACTGTAAAACATGATCTTCTGGTAAATTTTCATGAATTTTGGATCATCAGAACTATTTTTCCTATTTTTAAACCATTATAATTACCAAAAATTGGGAAAAATAGCAAGGCATGATGAAAAATGTTGAAATTATTTTTCTGAGTCATCCATCACAGGTAAGGTATGCGAAAATTGTTAGATAAAATTTTCACACTCTCCAAAGTGGTTTTGTGATTTATTATATCCTAACAAAAATAAAATTGGAAATCATACCAAACAGCAACAAAAATTGATGAAATTTAGTGAGGGGTCATTATCCATCATAAGGGTCATTCATGAATTTGTTCCGGATTTATTGACCTCTGGAAGTATTTTATGTGATTTATGCCCTTGGTTTCTAGCAATAATTTTAATAAATCAAAGAAATAATAAAAGCTTTTGGTATTTTACAGATTATCACATGCATGTGAAGGCTTCCAAAAGGAAAAATGTTCGAAATTTATTCAGAAGGGAAATAGGGGTATTGAACCCAAACAAGTTAAGAAATGTTGCATGCAATGGTGCATGAGATATAAATGTGGCTGAAGTTTATGAATTTATGTAGCCCATTCAGTGGGGTTTTAAGCCACGAAATTTCAACCATCATTCACTGCATATGTTAAGTTTTTAAAGTATTTTTCCCCAGATTTATGGTTGGGTTTAAGGCCATTGATAATGCAAGGCAAAAATGGTGATCATAGAAAAAGAGCTATTTGCGCAACCATTTTGTAAAAATTGCCAAAAATCGGATATTTAATATTATACAGTAAGACCAGTTGGGTTTGAAAGTTAACTCATGAAATTATCCAATACAAAACGAATATCATGATTTGGTTAAGAAATGACCGAGTTATGGTCGTTCAAAGTTGAACAAAGTAATCTGACAGATTGCATGTTTGCTTTGAGTGCATTCTTAGGACATTTTGACAAGAACATCATGCATGCCTTTGATAAGGTCCGATTTCTAGCACATGCATGGAGTGAATAAGCATCCAAGATGTACTAGAAATGGTTTAAATGCTTTTTACCATGCAAGAACACAAAAGAAATGGAGAAGAAGATGTAATACTTGTTTTTGAAGTCACATGAACATATGTGCATCATTTTCACTCCTTGCATGGGTTTGATCCCGGATTTTCACCATTTCAAACACATGCATTGTGTTATGGTGAGAATCTACAAACCACAAGGGAAAAATAAAGATTTCTAGCCATGGAAAGGCATAGAATCCGAAAAGAAGAGAAAACTAAGAAGAAGAGGTAGTAGAATCATGAAATTATGGAAGAAGATGTTGTTGTTTACCTTGGTTTTGATCTTGAGGGAAGTAAGAACACATTCAAAGTCTTCAAAATCTCGAAATTTGGCAGAGAAATGAGAGAAATTTCGTGAGTTAGAGAGAGAGAGGAAGAGAGTTTGTGTGTTAGGAGGGTGGAGTGTGAGAGAGTGAAGAGAGAAGAGGTAGAGTGAAGGTTTAAGTCTAATGATTGAGTTTTGGGAAGAGAGAGTGCATGGGGAGGGGAGAATGGCTGGCTCTATCATGCATTAGGCCTCCTCTCTCCTAATTTCAAATTTTATAAAATTCCCTCCAATAATTTTATAAAAACCCTAATTTTTATAAAAATATTTATTAAGCAATTCTTGATTTATTTGTAAAAATCTTGTTTTTAACTAATAAATTATGATTATTGCATGATAATTTAATTTCTATTTCAATGATTATAATCCATAATTTGATTAATAAAAATTTGATATTAGAAAGTTTATAGCCAAATTTTATAAAGTTTTTAAGCTTTATGATTTATAAATTTGGATTTTTAGCTCTCTTAGGGTTTTTGGAATATTGTTTGATATTCATCATCATAATGAAGTATAATTAGAATATTTTAATTTATTTTTAGGGTTTTATACCCTTTTTCAATTATAACAAAGCTTGAAAGTTTCATTCAAATTATAGCATTGACATTTCCTATTGTAGTTAAGCAACTTACTAGAATCGTAAGTGTCAAGTATATTAGTCCTAGGTCTTAGATGGATCCTAGTTTATGTAAGATTTTGACCTAATTTATACTACTAGGCCATGGCATGATGTGCATGAATGGTTATTATAAAGATGCATGAGTCCGAGAATGACCTGAATTGACAGTTGTCACAGTATCCCCCACTTAAAAAGAATTTCGTCCCGAAATTCATTCTATGTCATCGCTTGTCATCGTATGGGAAAAGTTGTGGATACTTTTCCTTCATGAAGTCCTCACGCTCCCGGGTGTACTCCGATCCGCGTTTTGAGTTCCATCGAACTTTCACAATCGGGATCTTACTCCGCTTAAGTTGTTTTACCTCCCTGCCAAGGATTTCTATCGGTTCCTCAACAAAGTTTAGCTTATCATTGATCTTAATTTCCTCCAGGGGTACTATCAATGTTTCGTTGGCTAGACATTTCTTAAGATTGGAGACGTGGAATGTGTCATGAATGGCGCTTAACTCTTGGGGCAACTGGAGTTTATAAGCTACCGGACCAATCCTTTCAATGACTTCAAAGGGTCCAACATATCTCGGGCTTAGTTTTCCTTTCTTACCAAAACGCACAAGCCCTTTCCAAGGCGACACTTTTAAAAGTACCTTGTCTCCTACTTGGAATTCTAATGCTTTTCGACGATTATCCGCATAACTTTTCTACCGATCTCTAGCAGCTTTAAGCTTATCCTTGATGATAGCAATCTTGTCAGATGTTTCCTGGATAAGTTCGACTTTAGTCAACTGTCTGTCTCCGATTTCTGTCCAGCATAAGGGCGAACGACACTTGCGTCCATACAATGCTTCATATGGAGCACATTGGATACTCGTGTGGTAACTGTTATTGTAGGAAAACTCAATTAGAGGCAAATGAGTATCCCAATTTCCTTTGAACTCAATGACACACGCCCGTAGCATGTCTTCCAATGTTTGTATTGTTCTCTCTGTTTGCCCATCTGTCTGAGGGTGGTAAGCTGTGCTCAAATCTATCTTGGTTCCTAGTGCCTTCTGTAACATCCAATGTCCGCTCTATTTTTGGATAATCAATCCATCCCTACTATCACATCAAAACTACCTAGCTCTATAGGAATTAGGTCAATGCTAAAGAGTTTATCAGCTAAATTCAGAGTACAACCAGGAATTATATCATTAGCCCTAATTTCATACCCATCAGCAAGTTCAATAGCATAAGCATTCCTCATCTTTCTCGATTTTAAGCCAATTAACGGTCTAAATGCTAAAGAAACAAAACTCCTATCTGTTCCCGCATCGAATATTACTGATGCAAAATGGTTGTTCAGGAGAAGCGTACCTGTTATCACTTCAGGGTTCTGACGAGCTTCTTCTGCACCAATCACAAAGGCTACACCTCTTGGCCGTCCAACTTGATTTCCTTGAAAGTTTTGCCTGGCTTGGCCTTGTCCATTGTTACCAGGTCCATTGTTCAGTTTGGGACATGCTCTACGGAGATGATCAGTACTCCCGCAGTCGTAACATGTCCTTTTTCCCTCCTTATTCACCTTACAATACTTCGAGTAATGGCCTGTTTGCTTACAGTTTTGGCACACTGGGCAAGCTCCCTTGTGATGGAAGTTACACTTATTGCACTTCGGAAGCGGCCTTGAGTACTGCTTTTGTTCCTGCATTTCCCGTTCTTGAGTTTTCACTGGTTCTTGCTCCTGGGCTCTTACCATAAAGTTTCTTGAGACTTTCTGCTTCCTCCCTGACTTGCCTCCATACTTCTTCTCTCCCTGATATGCTGGCTTCCTCTTGCTACTAGAGCTTTCCTTTGTCGATGCTCCCATCCTTATCACATCACTGGTTAGTCGATTTGCTAGGCTTACTGCACTTTGAATAGTAGTTGGGTTTGCTGAGGTAACCATTCCCCGAATCTCTGGTGCCAGACCCCAGATGTAACGATCTATCCGTTTCTCCTCAGGAGTAACCATGTGAGGTACCAGTTTTGCTAGTTTATGAAATCGGACTGTGTACTTCTCTATTTGTGTTCCAACCATAGAATGGTTCCAGAACTCAGATTCAAGCTTCTGAATTTCATCCTTGGGACAATACTCCTCTATCAGCAGCTTCTTTAGGTCTTCCCAAGTTAGCTGATATGCCGCTGCACGACCTCGGGTTTGCACTAAAGTATTCCACCAGGTCAATGCCCTATCCTGAAGTAGACAAGTTGCATACTCCACTTTGTTTCGTTTGAGGCATTTGCTAATGTGAAGGACCGACTCCATGTTGTCAATCCATTTTAGCAACCCGACAGCACCTTCCTTTCCATGGAACTCCTTAGGTTTACAGGCCATAAAGGACTTGTAGTTGCATTCTCTTTCATTGTTTCCCCGATTTCCTCCACTACTTCCTTGGTTAGCATTAAGTCCTGCAGTTACTTGAGTAACAATGTTTGGGATTGCTTCCATGAGTTGTTGTGCTACAATTTGAGCAACATCGGGTGTTTCGTTCTGTGGGCGCCCGCGATTAGGCCTTCCTGACATGGTTCTAAGACACAAGAGAAGAAATACGTATAAATACATAAAATAATGTATAATATTTAGTTCACTACTATTTTGAAAACCGTAAGTGTTGTCAAATTAATGGTTTGCATTAATACTAGGCATATAGATTTTAGAAAGGAAAGAAAAGAAAAATCTTTTTATTCAACTATTGACTAAATAAGTTCTAGGGTTTGACCTCATAGTAAAATTTTTCAAACATAAAATAAACTTCTTCATTACCATTTGAAATAATCTTAAAACCAAAACAATACATCAATCCCAAAATAAAGTTTTAATGTCTTTCCCCAAAAGATACCCAACATGGGTTTTCATTTCATGACACAATAAAATACTAAAATCAGAACCAAGTACGAATCGCTATCCCAACAAGAAACATCCACACCACAATCAGTAACAGCCCTCCAAACACATAACATGCGGTCATCGCACGACCTGCCACTCGTCTAGCAGCACTAGCAGTGTCAGCAGTCTCCATCGAATGCTGAAACAGGATTTCCATCCTTGTTAACACTTCATCCAAAACTTCCCGATGCTCAGCTATCACAGCAAGACTGTGATGTAGGCCCGCTGCCATCGAATGCATCCTCCGGGACTCCTCCGGGGTCATACCTGACTGCCTGACAGGTATCCCTATAACTCGCTGAGGTGGGGGTGCTCTCGGTCCTGCCATGCTGGGTCCTACCTGACTGGTTCCTGCCGTGCCAAGTCCTGCTGTACTGGTTGCTATCCTTCCCGGGATAGGGACACTCTTCCTTGTTGTTCTCCGAATACGAAGCCCATAAAGTGGTGGCTGTGGCAACACTGATGTAGGTGATGCCTCGCGTCGTTGACTCGGGGCGTTGTCATTGCTGATCTCCACCGAGTTCCCTGTATCTTCCGTATCCTCTGATGGGTCTTCTTCTAACGTGGCGGGGGGATTACGTCGAGGGATAATAGTGACGTAGCCGGACTCATCGGCTGAGGCGGCAGCGTGGGAAGATGATGATGTTGACATAGTGGACTGAGACATAATTTCAATGAGATATGAAATAAATAACAATGTATACCTATAATATGCAATGCTTACACACACCAAAATTAACCTTTTTGAATTTTTGAAATAAAGTTTTCTCAAATATTTTTGTTGAACATATTCCCATTATAATTAGCTCAAGCTTTGTATAAATCTTTCCTTAATTAAACATAGGTGATCAGGCTATGTTTAATCGAGGTCCAATAATACAACTCCCGACCTAATTATACTAGTAATATGTTTGATGTAAAAAGAATTTCTTTGTAAGTTTTAGTTATAGGTTGTGTTTTCTTAAAAAAAACCGATGTTCTCTATAACTTTAGCTCTGATACCATTTCTGTCACACCCCGCTAAAGCGGAAACGCAAGGTATGACAGCGACAAAGGTTTCATTGCAAAAGATAAAGATACATCACCATAGCAATATTTAAAAGTTTACAACCCCTAGCTTAAACAAAACAGAGTACAAGTTTTCCAAAATGACATTGTTCAAAATATAACTTCATAAAATAACTTCCACACGATGCAGCATGCTCTATGATGATGAATCTCTATATCCACTTACTAATTATTTCCTGAAAAAGCATGTAAAACGAGCGTCAACTATGAAAATAGTTGGTGAGTTCACAGGTTTATAAAATCAAGATTTGGTATAAGACTTTTCATAAATACAAGTACATTGCTTTAATGAGAACAAAGTTCATTGCTATAATGAGAAACAAAGTTGATTGCTAAAATTGATAAACGAGTTTATTGCCATAATAGATAACAAGTTTATTGCTATAATGTGTAACGAGTTTGTATGTGTATGAGCAAACAATGAGTCTCAACCAAACCTATGACTGAAGCCCTATCAAGATCTATGCTTATCGTTCCATAGATGAATATGGTATCATGCACTCCAGCAATAGGGCGAGTGAGGAGTTGTCAATTCCTAATAGCGCTATCCATAATGACCATTGGCTCAAAGAGTTAATGGTTAGAGATAAGGGAAGGGCCTTAGTACGATAAGTTCTCATGTTCCGTGTTGCATAGACATACATAGAGAGACATAGCAATAAAATAGCAATCATGTTTGATACAAATCAATTTAAATACAACATTCAAATAATAGTTTTTCGGGACATGCTTTTCCACCCCAAAACATAAAAACTGAAAATAGGGGAGTGCGTGAATACTCACAACGTTTCGAGTAGGTACAAGTGGTACTTCGGAATGCACCAACGTCTTACTACCGGGATCCTACGACATCAAACACACACTAGTGAGTTTCCATGTCGAAATCTAATGCTAATATACTAAATTCTACATATAGTGAAATGCCAATTTATGTTTTTGTATTTGATTTTATATTAATTGGTTACACTTTTTCTGAAATAATGAAATTCTACAAATCGTGCGATTAATTACTACATTGGAATATAAATTTTCCAAATTTTTAAGTCCTTATTACAACATAAATTCACGGAAATAGCATTCAAAGGATAAAAATTCTCAAACTTTTTATTTAACTGTTATTACACAATACTAAGCTGGGAAAATTATAAAAAAAGATTTCCAAGCTGTTTAATTATATTTTATGATTTTTGAGCATTTATTCCAATAAAATTTGAAATAAATAGAAAACAGTTTCCAAAATTACCCAAACTTTTTATTTAACTGTTATTATACATAAATAGGCTGGGAAAAATATAACAGATATTTTTCAGTGGGTATTTCTATTTTTCCTTGTTTTATTCCTTTAAATAATCATTAATTGAAGAAATAATATTAAACAGTTAAAATAAATTACCAAAAATTTTTGTAATATCATTTACAGTATAAATAACCTGAGAAAAATACCAAAAGTGGTTTTTATATTGTATAATCCGGTTTTGGGTATTTATGTGTATTTAAGTGTAATTAACTTTAGAAATTAAGAGAAAAATAGTTTACAGTGGAGAAAAATCCTTAAAATTTTTATGTAACCTCCTACTGTAAAACATGATGTTCTGGTAAATGTTCATGAATTTTGGATAATCAGAACTATTTTTCCTATTTTTAAACCGTTATAATTACCAAAAATTGGGAAAAATAGCAAGGCATGATGAAAAATGTTGAAATTATTTTTCTGAGTCATCCATCACAGGTAAGGTATGCGAAAATTGTTAGATAAAATTTTCACACTCTCCAAAGTGGTTTTGTGATTTATTATATCCTAACAAAAAGAAAATTGGAAATCATACCAAACAGCAACAAAAATTGATGAAATTTAGTGAGGGGTCATTATCCATCATAAGGGTCATTCATGAATTTGTTCCGGATTTATTGACCTCTGGAAGTATTTTATGTGATTTATGCCCTTGGTTTCTAGCAATAATTTTAATAAATCAAAGAAATAATAAAAGCTTTTGGTATTTTACAGATTATCACATGCATGTGAGGGCTTCCAAAAGGAAAAATGTTCGAAATTTATTCAGAAGGGAAATATGGGTATTGAACCCAAACAAGTTAAGAAATGTTGCATGCAATGGTGCATGAGATATAAATGTGGCTGAAGTTTATGAATTTATGTAGCCCATTCAGTGGGGTTTTAAGCCATGAAATTTCAACCATCATTCACTGCATATGTTAAGTTTCTAAAGTATTTTTCCCCAGATTTATGGTTGGGTTTAAGGCCATTGATAATGCAAGGCAAAAATGGTGATCATAGAAAAAGAGCTGTTTGCGCAACCATTTTGTAAAAATTGCCAAAAATCGGATATTTAATATTTTACAGTAAGACCAGTTGGGTTTGAAAGTTAACTCATGAAATTATCCAATACAAAAAGAATATCATGATTTGGTTAAGAAATGACCGAGTTATGGTCGTTCAAAGTTGAACAAAGTAATCTGGCAGATTGCATGTTTGCTTTGAGTGCATCCTTAGGACATTTTGACAAGAACATCATGCATGCCTTTGATAAGGTCCGATTTCTAGCACATGCATGGAGTGAATGAGCATCCAAGATGTACTAGAAATGGTTTAAATGCTTTTGACCATGCAAGAACACAAAAGAAATGGAGAAGAAGATGTAATACTTGTTTTTGAAGTCACGTGAACATATGTGCATCATTTTCACTCCTTGCATGGGTTTGATCCCGGATTTTCACCATTTCAAACACATGCATTGTGTTATGGTGAGAATCTACAAACCACAAGGGAAAAATAAAGATTTCTAGCCATGGAAAGACATAGAATCCGAAAAGAAGAGAAAACTAAGAAGAAGAGGTAGTAGAATCATGAAATTATGGAAGAAGATGTTGTTGTTTACCTTGGTTTTGATCTTGAGGGAAGTAAGAACACATTCAAAGTCTTCAAAATCTCGAAATTTGGCAGAGAAATGAGAGAAATTTCGTGAGTTAGAGAGAGAGAGGAAGAGAGTTTGTGTGTTAGGAGGGTGGAGTGTGAGAGAGTGAAGAGAGAAGAGGTAGAGTGAAGGTTTAAGTCTAATGATTGAGTTTTGGGAAGAGAGAGTGCATGGGGAGGGGAGAATGGCTGGCTCTATCATGCATTAGGCCTCCTCTCTCCTAATTTCAAATTTTATAAAATTCCCTCCAATAATTTTATAAAAACCCTAATTTTTATAAAAATATTTATTAAGCAATTCTTGATTTATTTGTAAAAATCTTGTTTTTAACTAATAAATTATGATTATTGCATGATAATTTAATTTCTATTTCAATGCTTATAATCCATAATTTGATTAATAAAAATTTGATATTAGAAAGTTTATAGCCAAATTTTATAAAGTTTTTAAGCTTTATGATTTATAAATTTGGATTTTTAGCTCTCTTAGGGTTTTTGGAATATTGTTTGATATTCATCATCATAATGAAGTATAATTAGAATATTTTAATTTATTTTTAGGGTTTTATACCCTTTTTCAATTATAACAAAGCTTGAAAGTTTCATTCAAATTATAGCATTGGCATTTCCTATTGTAGTTAAGCAACTTACTAGAATCGTAAGTGTCAAGTATATTAGTCCTAGGTCTTAGATGGATCCTAGTTTATGTAAGATTTTGACCTAATTTATACTACTAGGCCATGGCATGATGTGCATGAATGGTTATTATAAAGATGCATGAGTCCGAGAATGACCTGAATTGACAGTTGTCACAATTCTCCTATTCTCCCCCTCGAAAGAATGCTCCCCCTCAACATGAGAATTAGAATTCAAGTGCTCCCCCTCCACTTGATCGTTGGGGATACTTTCACTATTTTCAGGATGTGTTGTCGAGTGTAAATCAACATCATCTTGAGTAATAGTCGAAAGATCAGAATGCTTTAATGATTCAGGAATTTGATTATCTTGAGCATTGACTTCAGCATCAACAATCCTATCTGGAACACCAAAAATTAAATCATAATCAAAATCAGATGAATTAATACTTTTCAACTTGTTTGATATAATAATCATCAAAAGTAAGATTGAATGTTTCTTCAATTTTCCTTGTTCGTCTATTCAACACTCGATATGCAACCGAATTATGAGAATAACCCAAGAAAATTCCTTCATCAGCTTTGGACTGAAATTTCGAAAGATTATCCTTGAGATTCATGATAAAACACCTGCAACCAAAAACATGAAAGAATTTGACATTAGGTTTTCAGTTATTGATAATTTCATAAGGAGTAATGTGAATCTTCGCGGAATGAACGATCTATTTTGAATAAAACATGCAGTAGAGACTGCTTCAGCCCAAAGATATTGAGGAAGATTCGCATATGTGAGCATTGTTCTTGCAGCTTCACAAAGAGAACGATTTCGCCTTTCAATCACCCCATTCTGTGGAGGTGTGTAGGGTGAAGAAAAATTATGCCAAATTCCTTGTTCTATCAAATACGAATCAAGAACATTGTTCTTAAATTCAGCACCATTGTCACTTTTGATTTTCCGAACTTTCTTCTTCAAACTTGTTTCCATTTTCTTGATAAAGTCAATCATTATTTGAGCTACTTCTGATTTCAACTTGAGAAAATAAACCCAAGTAAATCGAGAAAAATCATCAACAATGACTAAAATGTATCGTTTCTTGTTGAGAGTTTCAACAGTTGATGGTCCACAAAGATCAATATGAAGAAGTTCCAATGGTTCGATAATTTTTGAATCAATGACAATTGGATGTCCTTATCGATGTTGTTTCCCTTGTTCGCAAGCTTCACACAAAGTATCATTATCAAATTTTAACACAGGTAAGCCTCGAACATTATCATTTAACACCAATTTGTTAAGATTTCAAAAGTTCAAGTGAGAAAGACGACGATGCCAAAGCCAGCTAAGATCTGATGAATCTTTCGAAGGCAAGCACACAGAAGGAACACCAACAATGGGTTTTATGTCGAGAGTGAACATATCTCCCTTTCTTTTGGATTTGATAAAAGTTTTGTTTGTATTGACATTTGAAATAATGCTTCCTTCTTCATTAAACACCACTTGATTTCCAGTGCCCACAACAAGTTGCGAAACACTTATCAAATTATGTTGAAGACCTTCGACATAAGCAACATGGTTTACAGTAAATTTCCAATTTGTGACTTTATCATATCCCTTGACTTTATACTTTTGATTGTTACCAAACTTTACAACACCAGCATTTTCCAAACTTCGATAATCACACAAATTCTCTTTCTTTCCAGTCATGTGATGCGAGCAACCACTATCAATATACCATTTTTTTATCATATTGCTCGTCACATAAAACCTACAATCAGTGGAAAATTTTAGGTGCCCAAGGCTGTTTGGGTCCTTTGTGATTAGTTTGAAAGACATTATGAAATGAAGAACCTAAAATCCAATTACGAACTTTAGTTTTGACATTATCAATTAAGTCCACTGCATCTGGTAAAGGCTCATAAATATAACTTTTCGAAAGTTTAGGACTTTCACTGACTTTCGCCTTTTTCTTCTCACATTGTGTTTATGTTGCTTTTTCTTTCGAAACAGGGCATCATGCCTTGACTGAAGGTGTCGAGTCTTTCGATGATGAACTAACATTCGACATTTCATTCAAATACTTTTCATAAGCATTTTTGATTTGTTGCTGAGAGTATTTTTCTATTTGATAAGACTTCCCTTTGCCTTCAAGCCAGTGATCGATGTTTTTCTCATTTGGTTGTTGTGGTGTGAATTTGACATTTCGTCTTGAATGAACTTGATCAACTTTTGTTTTTCAAGATTAGAGTCAAAACGTTTTTGAACAAAATTTCGACGTTTAACAAATGATGAATTGGTTTTTGATGGCAATGATTTGGAAAAACCATTATTGGAAAACCTTGTTTAATTGGTGGAATTAGACTTCTTCAAACATGATGAATTTGGCGAATTTGAAAATTTCTTTTCATGAAATGTTTGACTATGATTTCGTGACAAAAACCTTGTATCTTGATTTTTGATCTTCGAAAAGTCTTTGCTTGAAGTAGATTTAGACAAATGCTTTTCAGACAGAGCGGGTTTTTTCTTTGTAACTGAACTTGTTGAAGACTTTGTCTTAACCTTTTCAGACATTGTCTTTTCAGTTGTTTTCTTTTTCAAATTATTTGATTTCTTTCGTGACTCAACAATTTGCCAAAAGATTTTCTTTCATTCTTGTCTCTTTGAAATTTCATTTTCTTTCGAAAAATTGTCAATTTGATCTTTGAATTCTTTTGAATTTATTTTCACTCTTTGTGATTCAACTTCCACGTCTGGTTCAACTTCTTTTGAAATTTTAGAATTTTCAACCCAAGTTCATTGAGGTTTTTGTCTTTGAAAGTTATATGAATTCTTTGTTAGATTATTTTTAACAGTGCTTTCATTAGAGAAAAAACCTTCTTTCGAAGTTTGCTTATTATCTTCTTCTACCAATTTGTTAAATCCAGGCTTGATGTTATCAACATTTCCAGTAGTAACAAATACTTGATTTGGAAAGATGACATCATCAAAACACTTGAAATTTGGATAAACAACCATATTTGTTTCGAGATAATGAGCACCCTTTTCTTTGAACACTTTGTCGAAATTTTCTGTTTCACCATACACTTGTTCCACAACTCTTGGAATTTCATTTTCTTTCGAATCATCAGTTTTTGAGGTTGTATTTTTTGAAATTTCTTCATAGTCCTCCTCATCATCACTACTGTCAATGTCGCTTTCTCTAACACTCACATTATCAAAATCACAATCTTTCAAAGTGGAGGCGTGATCAGTGTCAGTCTTAACAAGCGAATCATTACATTTTTCTTTTCCTTTACTCAAAGATGTGACATTAATGACAGACAACTGAGAACAATCGACATCTTCAATTTCACTAATTTTGCTAAAATTATCAGAATTATCCTCAATATTAGCAAAATTAGTTTGATTGTCAGATTTCGAATTCTCAGTTCTTTTCAAAATTTTGAATTGTTCGTTTTTGGTTAAGGTGTCATTCACAATGTCAACTGATTCATCAGAATTCAAACATTCATCAATTTTCACAATTCCATATTTATATCTATTATCTAGAACTTTGTCAAATTCAGATATATTCTTCTCACAATCATAAGAAGTCTCATCTACTTTCTCTATTTCGAAAGCTAAAAATGGTAGAAGCTTCCGATGTTGTTCTTTACTAATTTCACACGAATGATGTAACTCAGTTAATTTTCCATAGTGTCTCTCAGCAGAATTACAATATATGTTCCTCTGTTTCAACAGGATCTTATTATCAGTGCTAAGATTATCTCTATCTATCATAATATTTGTTATCTTCAACTCTAAACAATCTATCTTAGTCTTCTTTGTTTCCAAGATTCTTTGAGTTTCTAGTAACTGAGTACTAGCTTTCTTAGCTTCATTGCTAGCAGAAATAACAAGATTATTCACATAAGTAACAGAAGCATCAAAATCAGTTAATACATAATCATATGCAGATGAAGGAATGCTAAAAGATTGAAGTAGAGAACGTACCTTTGCAGTCATTGGTGCATTATCTCCAGACTTCGAAACAAAGCATCTGCCTATCATATTTTCTTCTTCGACATCCTCATACCTTGCATACATGGCCCCATGGGTCGAATTCTTCATTTCTTCGTCATCAGACCCCGATGACCATATCTGATACTTTCCCTCATCTTCATCTTCTCCTCTAGCCACAAGTGAAATATTTTCAACTTTTTCTTGACTTCCTCAAGCTTTTCAGAGTAATAAGAATTATCCTTCACTTTATTCTTCTTTTCTTCTTTCTCTCTGAGCATACAGTCATTAGCCATGTGGTTTGATCCATGACAGTTTGACAATCTATCCCTGAATCACCCTTCAGCTTCTTCTCTTGTTTCGAATACTCAGCCTTTACCTCTTTCTTTTCAAACCTTTTCTCCTCATTAACCTTCCCAGAATAACTTCCGTTAGTTTCACCAGACTTCATCTTTGCATTAAATGGATTCTTCTAGAACTTTTTAACCTTGTTGTTGGAGTAAAATGCAACAGCTTCATCGTCTGAGTTGACAATCAGACCTTCTTCATCAGAACCTTCATTCTCAGCAACTTCCTTCTCACTTTCTCTACCACTGACCTTCGAAACTAGAGCTAAAGGACCACCCAGATTGATCCTTGACTCTTCTGCCATTTCATTCACTTCAGTTTCATGAGTTTTTAGCTGATTGTAAACATCATTCAAGGTAGAAAAATTGAAGACATGTTGTGTCTTAATCATCAAACTAACACTCCTCCATTCTTTACGAAGACCCATAACAAACGTAATGTTGTATTCCATGTTAGTCCTTTTGATTCCATACCTTGTGCACTTGTAGATAAGCTCGTTCAGATGATCGTAATACATTTCAATCGTTTCTCCATCTTTCTGCTTGAATTCTCTTAATTCAATCAGACATTGTTTGACAGAGCTGATCTTGGTCTTCTCGCTACCCTAGTACTTTTCCTTCAACGTATTCCAGAGAACTTTTGAAGTTTTGCAAGTGCGAACATGATTATACACCATAGGAGGAAGAGCACCGCGAAGCTCTCTCATGCATCTCTTCTCATAATTCTTCAACCTATCATTTTGTTCAGGTACACTTGGAGTTGATGAAGAAGTACCCATGCTTTCAACAGAAGAAGGTGGAATTACATCATTAGTAATGCATTTCCATAGCTCTTCATCTATGCCATTCAAGTAATGCTCCATCCGATCAGCCCACTGATCGTAATACTCTGGAATCAGCATTGGAATCTTTGTAGACGATCCAAGGAGATGAGAATACGATGTCATCGTGTTCATGTTAAAATTCGCCATGGATGTACGGATGAATTTTCAGAAAAACTTCAGAAACTTTGAGAATTTAAGGATGAATTGAACAGAAAGAACAAGAAGAACACTTGATTAAATAAACTCGTTGTAGAATCGAATCACAACTGAAGATCAAGGATGATTTTCAGTATCAATGGTGCGGATATTTTTGAATCCAGGATGAGACTCAAAATACGATTGATACAGAATGAAAATCATATCATTACAGTATGATTCCTTCTCTGATACCAATTGTAGTTACGATTTAATCGAGTATCAATGTAATCAGAGTAATGAAAGTAGTATGAACATAGAGAGTAAATAAGATCTGGTTTATAGCTCAATTATACTTTCAATACAAAGAGAATTCTTAGACAGAATCACTTGGAAAAGTTCTATCTAACTCTGAGTACAACTCCTATTTATAGGAGAATAAGAAAGTATACAAAAAAAATACTAAGGGATAAACATCAAGACTTCGAAACTATTATGCCTTTGTAAATAGATAAAATGACTTTCGAAACTGACTCAAATAACTTCGACGCATTGCAACATACTTGACACTAACATGCAAAAATATGTATCCTAAATGCTTCAAATTGTATGGGAGAAGACATTATTTATACAACACACATTTGTGTTTCTTAAAGCTAGTGTATGTCATAGTTCGCGTGTCATTGAACGGTTATATTCTAGTAGTGAACGAATCAATGAAAGTATATTGTTATTTCTTGCATTTTACCCATAAAGAAATGAAATTGCTATATTTAGATAGATTATTCAAAGTAATATGGAGAAATTAAAGTATGATGCTATGCTAACCAAATTAACATAGTAGGATGCCATAGTAAAACAAATTAACAAAGTAGATTGCTATTTTTCCATTTAATCATTTGTAGGATTCCCGCTGCAACGTGCGAGAGTGCAACCACTAATATAAAAGAATACATATTTCACATCAAATTGTGATTTCACTATTATTACAAATTAATGATTATTTATAGAAAACAGAAAAAATTAAACCATATAATAAACTAATATTTTTATTTCTTTTTAAAAATATTAAGGTGTAATTAGAATGATTGTTAACCACATAGAAATCATTCAAACTGTATTTGAGATTTTTTTATATTATTACAATAAAACAGATACTTTCCACACTTTTATATTTTCATTTATCCCATATTTTTTCTTCATTTTCATCACACCTTGTAAATGATCACATATCTCTTTTCTTATTTTTTATTTTATTTTTAATAAATATATTTATATGATAGTTTAAAATACATATAAATAATATAAATATAATATTATATATAGGGAATTACAAACTTGAATATTGAAAATATTATAGTTTTTCAATATATATATATATATATATATATATATATATATATATATATATATATATATGATTTAAAAATAAATTATTAAAATTGAAAAAGGAAAAAAAATAAGGTAATACATATTCCACCGCAAAATAATCTATCGCGTGGAGAAAACACCAAAGGTTGTGGTGCTTCCCCAAATCTTGCATGAAACACCCCTTGCACGGCTAGCTGGAATTAGCTAATTAAAGTCAAATTCAGGTTTTCAAATCAAATAAGTTTTGAAAGGTTGTCGAATATAAGGTCCTAACACAATTTAAATAGATGTAAAAATGTTTTATGTTTTAAATTTTTGCAAGGTTATAAATGTTTAAAAAAAATATGCTTCAATATAAGATCCCAATTTTTTTTTAAAATCCCAATAAAAAATATTCCCACATTCGGGATAAAATTACTTTTTCAATCATTTAAATAAGCATAACTACATTAAGGAAAAGAATCTAAAAAAACAAAATAAGTTTCCAAGTTAGCAATATAATAACTATTCTCAAACATTGAGAAGTCAACCAAAACCCATAAAATAATAAAATAACACAATTAGGGAATGAAATTCTTGGATGCAACTATTCTTCACAAGTCAATTTTAAAACTCAAGTCATAATTATTATGATACACACGCCCAATGCATGATGCACCAACTTCCTTTTCAAAAATGGCTCACCGTATGTCCACATCCTCTTGGCCAAACCTAATTATAAGGACACACATGCTCAGTAAGTGATGTACCTACATATTATTACCCTAACCTAATGATCTCAATGTAGTATTATAAAATGGACATGCATATCCTCAATACTAGGTTCGAGTATATTTCCCATACATGGTGGTTTTCTTGACTACACACATGTAACACATTAATAGAATATCATCACAACCCTTAGCCAAAATTATGGACTCCAAATCATGTGAACACTCAAGCAAAACTCCTCCTACATGAATATGCATGTTCGTGAAAGAAAATTGATTTTAAAACCCTTTTCCATTTTAAACATATGCATATTTCAAGCCCTTATTCATTTAACACATTGTTTTTGCCATGTGAATGATTGGTATGTACAAAATATGAATATTAGTGAAGATAATCAAGCATAATATGATTAGTCAAATGATAATATATGAAGTACAAGCGGATTGGGAGAAAATAACCACCCGTAATGTCACTATAATATAACTAGATAATGAGGTGCACCACAAATAACCTGGTTTCCCTTTTTTTTTCTCTCTCTCTCTCTCTCTCTCTGTATATATATATATATATATATATATATATATATATATATATATATATATATATATATATATATATATATATATACACACACACACGAGAGAAGGGAATATCTACTCTAATAAATGAAAGTTTTTTTGTCACTTGTCATACTCTCATTCAATTTTTCAAATGTCATTTTGTGTTATTTTAAATTAATTTTTTTTCCACATGTCATTTTATAAGTTCTTTCTATTTTATTAAACTCCACATAATATTTTAATGTAATAATTACAATAAATGTAGTAATAAATAGATATCAATTTCATTAATCAACTTACATTTTAAATTCAAAATTTCCAAAATTAAAACTCATTAGTTTCTTTTGTTTATTTATTTAAATTATTTGTTTAAATTTAAAAGATTAAAAACATTTCCATTATAATAATTCATTGTTTTTTTATTTTCTTATAAATTCAAAGTTCTCAAATATTATGACCTTTATCTTTAACTTTTTTTTTTTAAATTAACCTATGTAATACATGAGTTTCACAACTAGTTCATTTATATATATTGGACTAATCTAAATTAACTATCATTCATCATTGTAGAGAATTTATTACAAGGTTGCGTATACATAATGTTTGACTTAGTAGGTACAGTGCTGAAGAAGATACCGCAATAAAAAATAAATGTTAAAATATCTCTAAAAATCTAAAGCAAGGGTGATCTTTGAATCACGGAAACAAAATCCATAATCACAAAGGTCTTCGGCTTTATACAAACGAATTACGAGGCAAAAAAATAATTCCCAAATTTACAACCTCATTAGTCATCAAGAAAGTAATCAAATTGAGGGTTTAACCATAACTGCTAAATTGAATATCCCACTATGTGTAAGACTCGTGTATTACACGGGTTGATTAAAAAAAAGATTAAATATCAAAGTGTAAACAATGAGTATTTTTAAAATAAAATTACGAAATAAGGAAAGAAGAAACTATTATTACTATCATATTTATTACATTTAATACTTTACATATATAAATATAAGTATTATGTGACTTTTCAATTTTAAAAATTGAAAAAAACAGGAAATTGACATGTGGATATTATTTATTTTAAAAATATTACAAAATAACAAGTGTTAAACTCATGAGAGATTGACATGTGACAAAATTGATCTTCATTTATTATATTTGATTATCAAATTACATTGCGTCTTCAATGGTATGAAATATTGAAAAGTATGAAGCCTTGTGTGCAGATTTTGGATAGTAATTAATCTAGATCTGGGAATTGAATGAATCCAACTAGATAGAAGATCGATATAAAATATTATGCTAAGAACTTTGACCAAAATAACAAAAATCAGTGTCGCGTTACCTCACTAATAGACTTCCTTCACCATCAATATCAATTAGATATATTCTAGAATCAAAACATTCTAAAATCCGAAATTTATGTGAAGGAAATCTTCTTCGCATGCAAAACATAAAGAAACTATTGTTTAAAGATAATAATATTAGAGAAGTTAAGTTTTCTTCAAGAAGAAGCTTTGATCAATGGGGTTGAGATAAATGGGTATTAAAAAACGGGTATAAAAAGAAATGTTAATGGGTTTAAAATAAAACGAATTTGTTTTAAAAAAAAGCCATGTCTTGGTGCTTAATTGAGGATTCAGTTAAGGTGGTTTAAGCTAAAGTGAGGTTTGTTTAAGGAGGTGGGTTCGAGATTTATGGAGAGTGAGGTCGGCGCAGTTGAAGAGTTTGAGGGATTTCTACAGAGGCTTCGTGATAATTCAAAATTCATGAGTATCAAAGGGACCATGGTGTTTTGCCTTAATTTTAGGCATGATTTGGTTCGGGATGGATGGAGCATTCGTCTAGAAGATCGTGTCAAGTTATGGCATGTATCCTTACCTCAATTGTATACTAAATAAAATATAGTTTGATTCTTGCACAAAGAATCTTTCAAGTCCTCTTATGAAGGATCGATTCTTGAAGAATTCCCCAAGGATGAGCAGATCATTATGAATCATTAGAGGGAAGTCAGGTTCAGTTACAACGAGGTTCCAATTTTCAACCCTCGTTATATTGAATTGAAAGTAGCCTTGTTTTTTGAACTTCTTTTTTTGGAGAAATAGTATATGCTCTAATTATGGTTGGAGACCACAGCTTGTTTTTTGATTTGGTGTGAAACCTGTAAACCTCTTCAATCTATACAGGTCCAATAGGAGCTTGATCTGACATATGGATCTTATCAATGATTTGATCAAATATGTAGTTGAATCATGTAGTATGTGACCGAGGATGGTGAAGTTGTATATTCCTAGAGCTAGAGACTTGAAAAGATCTCCTTGGGATGAAGTCTTCACCTGATAGTATCTTATCTTCAGGATACCAAGGAGTGGGAATTGTAGCAAAACTTTCTCTACGCTTATTAGCATTTGTCTATACTTATATCTTTTTGGCATTTTCACTTCATATCATATGTTTTGTATATTGCCGTTCTTCAAGTTGTTTTTTTGATCACTTCTTTAGTAATATGATATCCTTAGTGCTCATATATTATATTTATAATAACAGCTCCTCAAAGCGTTTCTAAAGAAACGTAAAACCTACAATATTACAACCTGAACAACTTCCTGTATTATGAGATACCATTTCGATACATCAACACTTTACAACCCAACACCTCACTACATGAAACCTAAACTTACTCTCTTTACAAGTCACTCAGATTCTCTGAACTTTACATGAACCGAAAGAGTATGAAGCCTAATTCTACAGAAACCCGACTCGTAAATAAGAGAGAAAATGAGAGGAACTACAAGTGTATGTGTATGTGTGACATTCTGTGAATAATGAACCATTCAACTGCAATCCATAAATAAATACTCCGGGTCAAGGATTAACTCATGGAACAAAAGATTCGTGCATCCATCTGGTTATCTTCGGAGAAAACGAGCCGTAGCCCATCATGAATACAAGACTTACACTTTATACCCTTTAAACTAACTTACATCAGTAATAACCCCAACAAACTTACAATCAAGTCCCTACAATATAAAAACATATACAAAAAAAATATCCACCACAAAAGATGTTATGTTTTAAATAATGATATTACATATTTTTAATACACCTGCTCAAACTTAACATACTAATATACTTATTCTTTATTAAAACATCCATTATACCAATCCTTTTTGGAAGAAAACCATATTGTGAAACAAGTAACGATTTATTCAACAAATATGCATTTTGATTTGTAGAACTTTTTTTTTTATACTTTTTAAAATTCCATTCAAAACCTTTTCATGAAGTAAATGAAGATCTACTTCAAAATGTTTCGTTTTTTTCATGAAATACAAGATTTAACGCCATTATCACAAAAAAAACGTTAACATGAGTTGACTTTTATAACTCCTAAGTCATATAAAACCTTTAATACCCAAGCATTTCACACGTTATGGAGCCAAGGGCCTTATATTTAGACTCAGTGGATGATCTAGAAACAATTGACTATTTCTTGCTTTTCAATGATATCAATGAATTACTAACATAAACAAGATAACTAGTAACAGAACTTCTTGAAGTGAGACACTTTGCCCAGTCAGCATCCACAAACTCTTTTAACTCAAAAGTATTTGATATTTTTTATAGAAACTCCTCTACCAGGACTACCCTTAAGATACCATAGAAATCTAAAGACAATATTGAAAAGACATTTTGTTGGGGTTATGCATGAATTGAATTAATATCTGAACCGAATAAGAGATATATGGTCGTGTTATAGTTAAATTAATCAACTTCCAACCAATTTTAGAAATTCAGTTATGTTATCAAGCATATCATCCTTAAGACAATCACAACTTACAACAAAATTAGCTTCCAAAGGAGTTTTAGTTGGTTTACAACCAAACATACCAAACTCACTCAATGATTCCAAATAGTACTTCCTTTAATTTAAACAAAGACCATGTTCAATTTTGATTACTTCTGTTCCAAGAAAATAACTCATATAACCTAAACCCTTAATAAAAAAAATTAAGTTTTAAGTAAGAGTTTTATCTTTTCTAGTTCACTGTTATCACTTCGATTTTAATATTATATCACCATAAAAAAACAAGAAGATTAATAATGGACCTTTTTTTAGTAGGAAAAATAAAAAGTAATCATTAGCAGTTCGACAAAAACCAAAACAAAACAGAGAAGAACATAACTTTTCATTCCACTTCCGAGGAGTTTATATCAGCAAATATAAGGATTTAATAAGCTTGCAAACTCTAACATCTCCTTTTGTGTGATATCCCTAAGGCAATGTCATATAAACATCCTCAGAAAGATCACCATATCGGAACACATTGTTAATATATAACTGATACATAGGCCAAGAATTATTACAGATAAGGAAATAACAACTCGAATAGTCACGTTTTTTTCAACTGGATAAAATGTTTCTTAATAATCAGTTCTCTCTCTCTGATTATAACCGTTTGCAACTAATTTGGCCTGATATCTATTGTCACACCCCCGAACCAGACGGCGGAATCGTCCGGGGGCTCGTGTGACTATCAATTGAATTATCATCACAATGAATATACATGAAACATAACACAATCATCACCAAACATTACATATTACAACTGATATTGTTCACATCAAGTACATTGTCTTAGGTTATATATTCCAAAAATATTAATTGTACGATGATTGATATCACACAAAAATAAATCCACACACTTGAAGGTTCTTCTGCTTAACGGTTACCTGAGAATACAAGTTATTTTGAAAACGGTCAACATATATAATGTTGGTGAGTTCATAAGCATGTTTGAATGAAAGATTGCTTTTGTATTGTTTGTAAAACCCAGAAAATCCGATATTTTCTGTAAAAAGTCTGAAAAATGATGTGAAAATCGAGTATAGTTGCATGTGTGAATTTCATAGTAAAAACATGTATAAGTATGCAGTCCAAATTTATTTGTATTCTTTCAGTTGTAAGTAGGAGGTAATTGAATAATAGTGTTTCCCCAGAAAATCCGATATTTTCTGATTTATAAAAATGTTGCGGTCCTTGCATTATCGTATGATTTGTTTGATATCAAAATGATTTATGAGTTTTGATTCCCGTAATGTCGTGATGGTAATGGATCTCTATATGAGTCGTTATAACCATGCATGATAGTGACTGAATTGCCTGTCTTGGCATTTTTCCAAACGCCAGATTTTGATCAAGGTTTTGTCACCCTAGACTGGCCTAGTCTAACTGTAGCGAACAACTCAGGTGTGAGGGAGTCACCCCCTTATAGATCTATACACACACTCTCGCTCTCCCTCCAGAAGACTCTGATTATAACTACAGACTACGGCCATACACTCAATGGAGTCAACCGACAAGTCTCACTAGATTCCAATTATTGCCACATGAATATGTATACGTTATATGTATTTAGAATTTCGAACGCCAGATGATACATGAATATGAAAGGATAAGGCCCAACAAACATGAAGAAAAGGGAACTATGGCCCATTAGACATGTAAGTTATTTCCAGGCTTGTTAAGTATGTCATGGACACATTAAAGCCCATTAAGCATACGAATTATTCCAGGCTAAATTAGCATGTAAATGGGCCACTAAGGCCCAATAACATGCAAAGGCTAATTTAGGCCCATTAAGCATGTAATTGGGTCACTAAGGCCCAATAGACATGTAAAGAATATATTGAGCCCAATAAGCATGCAAATGGACCACGGAGGCCCAATAAGCATGTATAGCAAGTACTAGGCCCAATATTCGTACCATTATTGTATTTCGTTTGTTTGTTATAGTATGGATTCTTTTGGTTGAAACGTTTACCCATATTGTTATAAAAGTCAAATGTTTGGTTATAACGATATTTTAGTTTATAAAAACATATACCATTTTAACCCTTAAGTTATAAATATTTATATCTTCGGTCCAGTTGTTTAATAATTGACATATTTGGCCCAAAAATACATATTTGGCGATTTCAGCCCCTTTTTCACCGAATATTTTATTTTTAACCATTGTTTCAATAAAATGACATTTTTGGTCCCTTTTGGTGAAAATAACATTTTTAGCCCATTAGACCATCAAACCTAGCATTTTCGGCCCAATTATAAATTTGTTTTACAATTTTGGTCCAAAATACGTTTATTGACATTTCCAGCCCTTATTTTGTAAAAATTTACATTTTTGGCCAAATTTCCGAACACTTTACATTTTTGGCCCAATTTAGAAATAGGTGTCATTTTTAGCCTATATTTTTGTTCATTTCCTGTTTTTGGCTCAAGTTTTGATTATATAACATTTTAATCCCTGAAAACTCACATTTTTCGCATTTTGGGCCCAAAAACCTTGAGGCCCAATTTTTAAGCCCATTATGCTAAAATTTACCCCTTTGGTCCTTGAAAAGTGTGATTATCATAAAAACCCAATTTTATGCAAATATGACCTTTTTGATCCTTATAAAAACCATAAGTGGCAAAATTTTTCCCAAATCTTTTGTTTACTTGACAAAAATGATCCTTATATAAGATCTTTGTTTTGTTTTTCACATCTTAGGCTTGTATAACACTTTTATCCTTGTAGTATGATGTTTAGAGGGTTTTAGTTTATGAATCTCACCCATTTTTGTTATATTATTCGAGATTCAACAAGATTCATCACATAATCACAACATAAACCAAGAAAATCACACATAACATGCATAAATACATAGATCTACACATAAACACTTGTATTCTCCCCTAAAACATGTAAAAACCGAAAACAAGGGGGTATGAACTCACCTTTGCTTTGATGTTTCGGTTTTGAAGAAGAAATGGAAGAAGATGATGTGATTTTCGGCTCTAGCTAGCTCCTTGAGTGGACTTTCGAACTTAGATGAGTTCTAGGAAGTTAGATCATGGAGTAAAGCTATGTAAGAAGGAGTTCTTATTAAAAATGGAAGGTAGATGTTTTTGTATAATAACAACTTACCACAGGTTGAAAAACTTGATGAAGATCCTTGAAACACAACCCAAAATTTCGAGATTCTTGATGGAAGAAGGAGGATGATCTTGAAAGTATTTTGGAGAGAATTTGAAAGTGTGTGTGTGTGTATGTGTTGGACTAGCTCTTGGCCGAGAGAGATAAAGAGAGGGGAAGAGAGAGGTGAAGATGTGATGGATGCTTAGAAGTATGAGATTTATGGTTTGTTTAAAGGTTAATTTGCTTGGAAAACCACCATACAATTGTGATGTGTCAATTGCAAATTAACCCTCTTTTTTCTTTTTTTTAACACATATATATTTACATTGGGCCGAGATTTTTGGGCAAAGAGGGATAAGAATGAGATAGTTTGGGCCCATTCTAAGCTTAGTTCGAATTTATGCAATCTAATGATGGTTTTCGGCCTATTGGGCCCTTGTGAACATTCACGGCCCAATAAGGTATAAGGGAATGGGTTTATGGTCTATTAGGGCTAATTAACCCAATTATGGCCCAATAAGGCCCATTAGGGTCAGAATGAATCATTCTAGGCCCAAATGGTCCAAAATGTTATAGATTTATGAATTGGATCCATTTAGAATCCAAATAGGGTTTCTAAGCTAAATATAATCAAATTGAATGCTTATTGGTCTATTAGGCCCAATGAGAAAATCCTAGTCCATACAAAAATTGAATTGGGATTTTTAGGGTTTCCAACCCTTAGTTGAGCATGACAGATGTATTTGAATGAGCATTTAGTGATATTCAATTAGTGTACATGCCTTACAAAAGTTGATTGATTACATGAGAATAAAATTTCCTAGCTAAAAATGCTAGTTGTGACATCTATCAACTTCTTTATTAGGTTTATATTTTATTTTATATACCCATTTTCAATCTATTGACTTTCTATTCTTGGGTAAATTAGTAATAACCCATGTATGATTTAAATAGAGAGCCTCTATCTTATTATTCATGGATTTTATCAAATTTCGATCCGACGAAGCTTCTTCATAAGTTTTTGGTTCTATGGTTTTATTTAAATTTGAGACAAAACATTTAGTTTCATTATTTAAAAGAGAATATTTTGTAGTATTTTCAATCCCAAATTTATTCTTGTCCTCAACGACATAATCATTATATTTAATAAGAATTAGAGTTTATCTTCTAGACCTAGAGGATTCTGAATAATGACTAAGAGTAGGTAAAGATTCAAAATAACTACTTCTCTTAGAAAAAGAGTGATCTAATGAACAAGGCATAAACAGTTGGAGGCACATGTGCCTTGTTAGTCTAGTTACTAACTTGCCTAGTGTTAGTCTCATCTAGGGATTGAGTTGTACTAGCACCATCTAAAGGGTGGTTAACACTCAAGTCATCAACATTTATAATATGTTTCATATATTAATAAGTACTTAAATCATCATTGGAAAACGTTCCTAATTACTAAAAATATCAGATATTTTATCAGTAGTTGTTGATTTTAACATAAAGGGAAGAACATATTCATAAAATTTTGCATCCCTGAAAATAAAAACAAACAGAATTAGAATCAAGACTTAAGAATATATAACCATTCTTTTTAGAAGAATAACCAAGAAGGACACATCTTCAGCACTTTTAGATAACTTATCATGATTATTATGTTTAGTAGCAAAACATAGACTTCCAAAAACTCTTAGAAAATCAAAACTAGGAAGTTTTTTTTAAAAACCATTGCATATGTTGTCAACACTTTTAACATAGAAGGTGACATTCTAGTAATCAAAAACACAAAAGTAAGAACAACTTTACCCTAATATTTAATAGGAACACCTTACTGAAAAAATAAACACCTACCAACATTGAGAATATGTCTATGTTTCATCTCCACAAAACCATTGTGTTTTGGAGTGTAAACACATGAAGTTTGATGTAAAATTGTTGAATCATAAAAGTGACCCTCTTGAACTTCAGCTACCGCAGCCATCAAGCACCCGCAGTCAAGCTCCTTCATCAGCAACCGCATCCGGAGTCTCTATCTACCGCAGTCACTTTACTAGATTACTTTACTTGTCTTTATTGTAATACTATCTATTGTTCAGTATGCCTTACATGGCTACTGTTAGAGATGTAATATATTGTACTTCGTGAGTCTCTATAAATAGAGTTCATTCTCTTTGTATTCAATGATCTCAACACACGCATCTATCTATTCTGAATACACTTCTATGAAGTTATCTTTTCTATCTCTCTATCTTACTACGCATCACTTCTTACTCTCAAATCTTACTAGAATACTACTAATTATAACCTCTCTTCTGTGCAAGTCTTTCGTGACTTAATCACTAAGTTTGATCTTCCTTATTAACTTGGTTTGAATGCATTCCTTGTTATGAATCAACTTACGTGTATACTTGATATAACAATTGTTGTCATTTCTATTTCTTTACTTTTCCGCAACTAACTCTCTAACTATTTAACTCTAACTTATTAATATTATTGTTGAGCTTTTAGATCCTTCGAGATTAACTATTCCGCAATCTACTTGTTCTAACGTTTGTTCAAGTGTGTCTCTAAGTTTTTCTCTCAACAATTGGTATCAGAGCCATAGTGGTTGCTTTTTGAAAACGGAACTCTAATTTTCAAAGGGCCTTCTATACCACTGAAGCTCATTTCTTAAAAAAAAACTTCAAATGGCACAATCGTTATCTCTGAATGTTTCCAACAGTGTTGGTGGTTCTAATCGAGCCCCAATACTGGTAGCAAATGAATATTATCACTGGTCACAAAGAATGGAAAGATACTTAAGGAGACTTGGTAGAGATGTATGGCGATCCGTAGAAGAAGGACCACATGTCCCAGTCCTTACACCAGTCCAAACTGACGGCGCTACAACCAGACTAGGAGGAGGTCAACCTGTCATGAACCGTCCCACCAAGGATGATCTCGATAAAATGAAAAATGATGCTGTTGCTTTTTATGAAATCTCCTGTGGAGTTGCTCCTGACAACTTCGATATTATCATAAATTGCAAATCAGCAAAAGAGATCTGGGAAGTTCTCAAGAATCTGTACGAAGGCTCAGAACAAGCACAAGACAAGAAGCTTACTACCGCACTCAATGAGTTCAACAACTTCAAAGCTCATACTGGCGAAAGCTTGGAAGACTCCTTCAAAAGGTTCAACCTGATAGTCACCAAGTTATCCAATGCAGGCACCATCCGCAGTAACCATGAAACAAATCTTCAGTTTCTTAATGGTTTGGGAAGACATTGGACTACGGCTAAGATGATAGTCCAAGGCGATAGAAAGATTCATTCTTTGTCACTCTACAAGCTCTATGGAGAATTGCAAGCACAAGAATCCACCGTACTCAAAGACTGTGCTGACTTCGGAGGACCGCTTGCTCTCATAGCACAAGCTCCACATAATCAATCTTACTCTCCATCGTATGACACTCCACCGCAGTCATACGAAGCTGACTCAGAGTATGATGATGAAGAAGAGTTTCAGAAGACTATTGCTCAGGTTAGCCAATAGTTCAACCGTCTACCACCTCCTTCCTTCCACAAGAATCAACAGTTCAACAAACCTCCATTCAACCGTAACTTCGGTTCCCAGAATAATCATCCTCGATATCCCAAAAGTTCTCATCCACCACCGCAATCTCAAAATAATCAACCAAAGGAGGCACCGCAGTCTACTCAGACCACTGACTCTGGTACTCCCTCAGAAGACAAGACTGATGTTGTAATTTGTCACAAATGCAACAAAGAGAATCACTTTGCAAGAGATTGTAAGGCCAATGTAGTAAAAGACAGAGCATTCTACCTTAGAATGGCTCAAGAGTTGGAAGATAAGGAAAAGGCAAGGGCATACGTAGCCCATGTCAAAAGAGACCATCAAGTTTGGTCATCCAGAGATGAAGATGATGCCATCAGCAGTGTCAAAGGAAAAGGGAAAATCTGCATGCTGGCAACTGCGGATGATGATGGGTCTACAAAGTTGGACAAGAACTACTGCTACATGGCAAAGGATGGAACTCTAAGCATCGTCGAACACGTAAAATTTATGATCCAAACTCTAAACTATAACATGCATGACTGTCAACCCTACATAGATGATCTTAATGACACTTGTGCTGCCGTCCTTACAGACTATAACAAAGCCTTAGATGAGAAGAACATTGCGTCCCAAGAGATGTTCCACGTGAGAGGACGACTGGATAACAAAAGACTCAAAATGGCTATGTTAGAGAAGGACTTAGAGTTAGAAAAAGATGCAAGAATGTTGAGTGAAACCCAATTAGAAATAGCTTTGAACCAAAGAGATTTCGCTCAGAGTGAAATTGTACGCTTAAATCTTTTAATCGAAAAATTGTTCAATGAAAGTGAAGCTATTGAAAATTTGGTAAACAATGGAACCGTAGACAATACATACAATTGCGGTTGGTCAAATGGATATCCTACCGCAATAGATTCCTCACCCCGGTTCAACAAAGACAGACTGTATGTCTCTCCAGACCGAGAATTTCATTTCCCAGTCAATGACAAGACCTTTCCCGAAGACATCAAAACTCACTTCGGTAGACTGCATAGTCTAAGCAATAATTGTATCATTGAGGAAATTGTGCCTGAGGTTTCGGGTCACACATGTGATCAAATTCCTATCTGTGGCACCATTTATCCAAATTCTCAAACCTCATCCGTAGTTGATGAAGAAATTGTCATTGAGGGCCCCGAAGTCTCGATAGACTTCCCATCTCTACCCTCAGACCGCAGTGTTTCTCACTATAGCCAACAGTCCCACAAATGTCCCACTGCGGTCCCAACTTACTCTGCGTTAGTCAATTCATCACTACCGCAGTCATCAGTAAAAGGAACTGTGACTCTTCAGCTAATTCATCACGAATTGCCCATAGAAAACTTTGAAGTCGGTCAATGCTCTCAAATTCCTGAATCTTCAAGTTCAGATGACTTACGCCCTCGTTTTCACAAACTTTCAAAGGGTTCTAGGAAACCGCAGTTGAACAACAAAGACTGCGGTTCACCAAAATCCTTAGCTAAAAAAGCTTTGAAAGAGGAAATTTGATTCCGTGGCACAAATAGACAAACCTTTTCGAAAAACAAGAAGCATGTCAGATTTCCAAAGTCCAAGAGTCCAGAAAAATTTGTTTTCTCACAATACTTTTCAAAAAACTCTCCTATTAAGAAAACATACAAAAAGGAATGTCAAGTTTCATCAGTCATTCCTATTTCATCTGACACAATCCAAAAGGGTGTAAAGTCTTTTCAAAACAATGATTTTCAAGTCTATTCCTCAGATGACCCAAAATGGAAGGGTATCTTACCCACTCCAACACTTTTAAAGTCACGTCAAAATTTCAAAAAGTGGAAGGGTATTTTACCAACTCCACCAAAAAGAACTCAAAGACCTACACATGCTAAACCTTTTCACAAACAAACTTTTTCCAAACCCAACATCACTCATGTCAGGGATTACCAACCTCGGACCGGTAACAAGTCCAATTCATCCTATAGACCGCTGACCAAGCATAGTGTCAGATCAAAAGACAAAATCTCTTTTTGTCAATGTCAGTGTAGTTGTCAAAAGGATTCATCCAATGTCAAATCTAGTCAGAGTCAGAAACCTCGTATTTTTTCAAAACACAACACTAAAAATCTGCACAAACACCCAGGTCTAGGAATAAAAGTTGACAAGAGACCCGTCCCTGCAACCTCGGTCCATGCATCATTCAGAAATTCACCAATTGCCCCAGGCTCCAAATTAGTTTGGATGCCTAAACTAACAGTGTAATTCTCAGTCTTTGTGCAAGGAGGAACAAGAAGAAGAATGGTTAATTGACAGTGCCTGCTCCTTGCACATGACCGGAAGGTTAGAATACCTTCGGGATTTCAGGCCAATATGCAATGGTGGAAATGTCACATTCGGCAACAATGCGAATGGAGTCATCCGAGGTTACAATGTTCTCACTACGGGGAACTTCTCTATTTCAAAGGTTGCTTATGTAGAAAGCCTAAAACACAATCTCATCAGTGTTGGCCAACTAGGTAAGGCAGGCCATCGAGTTGAATTTGATGACCAATTTTGATATGTAATGACAAGAGATAGGAACACGTGTCTGATCAAATCCCGATCCGAAGGTACGATGTATCCTTTGGATGTCTCTCTGATCATTGGCAGACCGCAATTGTGCTTCCTATCCAAAGTAGTATCCGAAGTCAGCTGGCTTTGGCACCGCAAGCTAGCTCATCTCAACTTCAGGTACATCAACAATTTGGTCACCGGAGAACTAGTCAGAGGTCTCCCTATTCTCAAATTCAGCAACGATACTCTCTGCCCTACATGTGAATGTGGGAAGCAGTCCAAAGCAAGTCACCCCATGGTGATTGATTCTTCAATCTCTGAACCTCTAGAGCTCTTACACATTGATCTCTGCGGTCCATCCACCGTAGCCAGTCTCCATTACAAGAAGTACATACTGGTTATAGTAGATGACTTCACACGCTTCACATGGGTCTTCTTCCTTAGACTCAAGTCAGAAATACTGCAGATTCTCATCAATTTGATCAAGGAAATAGAACTTCAGATCAAGCTTCCAGTAAGACGTATCCGCAGTGATAATGGAACCGAGTTTACCAATCATCTTCTCAACAGTTTCTTGGTTTCCAAAGGCATCACTCACAACTTCTCAGCTCCTTATACCCCCTAAAAAAATGGAGTAGTAGAGAGAAGGAACCGCACTCTAGTAGAAGCAGCCATATCCATGCTCAACTTCGCACACCTTCCTCTCTACTTCTGGGCTGAAGCTGTAGTAACCGCATGCTTTGTTCAAAACCGTAGCATTGTGTGCAAACGTCTCAACAAAACACCGTATGAGGGCCTTAACAACCGCAAGCCGAATGTTCGCTTCTTTCATATCTTTGGGTGTAGATGTTTTGTGATCAACAACCGCGATCAGCTTAACAAGTTTGCACCGAAGTCTGATGAAGACATCTTTCTTGGCTATTCCACGAACAAAGTCTCTTACAGGGTCCTCATCAGACGCACAAGGCTAATCATTGAAAGCTTCGATGTGAAATTTGATGATTCTCACATCCGCAACGCCCCTCCATCCACTGAAAACCACCGCAATCATGGAAATCGATATTCCTGCCTCTTCAGGTCCTTTAAATCTAGTTGAAGTCAATTATGACGATCTTTTTGACCCTGTTGAAACGGCGAAACTATCCGAAGTTCTTGTGTCACCTGCAGCTCAACAACAACACGCTGATGTTTCTGGTCCATCAGTATCCGAAGTCGCATCTCTCAATACTTCCACCTCTCCGGTTGAGGGGGAAAGCTCTACTCCGGATCAAGCAACAATCGTCGAGGTTCTAGTACTTGATGCTGCTCAAGTTCCTATCCGCAGAGAATCATTACCATCACACGTATCTTCGAATTGGGATGAAGAACTCATAGAGAACATTGATACAAGAACCGATTCAAGGATTATCACTCTTCCATCCGCAGTCCAGGGGGAACCTTCTCAGGTTCCAGAGGAACTCCCATCAGTAATCCAGGGGGAACCTCTCCCAACTGCTCAAGAAAATTCCATTCTCGTTCCAACAAACCAAGATGATTCCGCAGGATGTTCTCAAATCCAGGGGGAACTGCCATCTCCAACTGCAGAATCTTTTGATATTGAAGATATTCCCTCTACCGCAGCTGCTGATCATCTACAACCCCGTCTACATGTATAGACGAAGGACCACCCACCAGGTCAAATCATTGGCAACCCATCCGCAGGTATCCAGACTCAATCTTCCAAGGACTTATCTGATCATTGTCACTACGCAGCGTTTATGTCCTCAGTCGAGCCCCGAACGATCAAAGAAGCATTACTAGAACCTGATTGGCTATCCGTAATGCAAGAAGAGCTAGAAGAATTCAAAAGGAACAAAGTGTGGAAGCTCATCCCGAAGCCACTTGGTCACACCATTGTTGGCACTAGATGAGTATTCAAAAACAAGTTGGATGAATCTGGTGCGGTAGTCAGAAACAAGGCAAGACTAGTTTCAAAGGGCTACAGTCAACTTGAAGGTGTTGACTATGATGAGACGTATGCTCCGGTGGCACGAATGGAAGCCATCCGAATATTCTTAGCATACGCAGCCCACAAAAACGTCAAGGTACACCAAATGGACGTTAAGAGTGCATTTCTCAATGGGGAACTAAAAGAAGAGGTTTACCTTCAGCAACCTCCAGGCTTTGAAAGTATTGAATTCCCAGACCATTGCTATAAACTTGAAAAAGCAGTCTACGGTCTGAAGCCAGCCCCAAGAGCATGGTACGAGACTCTCTCTGAATTTCTGGTCTCGTCCGGGTACAAAAGAGGAGTGATTGATCCCACTCTATTTAGAAAAGCAAATGGTGACCACCTTATGCTTGTACAAATATATGTGGATGATATCATCTTCGGATCGACTGATCAAGGAATGGTGGATGAATTTGCTAAGCTCATGACCAACAAGTTCAAAATGAGCATGAATAGAGAGATTAACTTCTTTCTAGGACTTCAAGTGAAACAAGTTCCGCAAGGGATATTCATTCATCAAGAGAAATACACCACTGAACTATTAAAGAAGTATTCTATGGACAACTGTTCTTCAGCTAAGGTCCCCATGGCCTTCGGATATAAGATCTCTGCTGATCCCTCAGGCAAATCTGTGGATCACAAGACTTATAGAGGTATCATAGGCTCTTTGATGTACCTCACCGCAAGCAGGTCAGACATTGTCTTTGCAACAGGCGTATGCGCAAGGTATCAGGCTGACCTAAAAGTGTCACATGTGACCGCATCCAAACAGATACTACGGTACCTGAAAAGAAGCAAGTCTCTTGGATTATGGTACCCTGCAGGCAATGATTTCAGCCTTCAAGCATTCACAGATGCGGATCACGCCGGATGCAAACTAGATCGAAAAAGCACTTCAGGTGGATGTCAATTTATGGGTGGAAGACTCGTCAGCTGGTCATCAAGGAAACAAAGTTGTGTATCTCTGTCTACCGCAGAAGCTGAGTATGTGGCCGCAGCCAGCTGTTGTTCTCAAGTCCTTTGGATGAAAACTCAACTATTGGACTACGGATATAGAATGCTGAGGATACCGATCTACTGTGACTCTGAAAGTGCTATTGCTATTTCTCACAATCCAATTCAGCACTCCAAGACTAAGCATATCGAACTACGATATCATTTCATCAAAGACCATATCTTGAAAGGTAACATTGAACTCATCTTTGTTCATTCTCATGAAGAGATTAATGATGTGTTCACAAAAGCGCTCGACTCCACAAAACTTAACACCTTCCTACAAATGTTAGGAATGATGAATCCAGACCCACAATTCTTTTTGAATTGTTAGATACCGCAGACCATCCTTGGTCTCCGTTGCGGATCTAACTGAAAGTTACTTATGACAGATTGTTTTGGTACCGCAGTCTATGTACCGCAACCATATATCATACGTATCTCTCATAGGTCCTTATTGTTTGTTATTACTAACTTTTTGTACAAGTTCTCTCCTCAGTTTCTTCTACTGCAGTCATATATCTATCCATCCGCAATGACATCTGATCATCCGCAATGACATCTGGTCATCCGCAATGAAGTTTCCATCCGCAATCACATTGATAATTTCTCAACTGTTTCATCAACCCTTGTATCATAGTGTGCTATTTAATGATCCTTCATTAAATAAAACATTAATAAAAAAAAAATTCCTTGAGAAACTGTCTCATTCTCCTTTTTGAACAAACCTTGTGTCAGACCTATTTTAGGTATGATGATAAAAAGAACGCTTTTCCATAAACGCATCCTTAATCTGTCTTTTCCTCTTACCCAGCACGTCCCATCCGTTACAACTTCTTGTCCCCTCACCACACGATCACCTGACGTAATGATGTACGTCTGACTTTTCATTAAATGCAAATCCCCTTTTGGTAAAATCTCAAAACCTTTTTTAAACCGTTTCGTCTTATGTGGCTGAGATTTAATCCCCAATTCAAAGATTCCCTCCAAACGACCGTTTACCCTATGCTCTCTTTTACCTAGGGTAAAAATAGTTACTACTCCAATTCACCCATATATAAACCCTTCTTCTTCCCGAAAACACTTTACGCTTTCTGAACATTGAATCCTCCCTCTCAAAACCCACAAGCACTATGTTTTCTACTTTTTCTCTCAAGCTTCAACAATGGTGAAATCCGGTGTTTCCAAGAAACAATCCAAGGCATCTGGATCAGTGAACCCTACTAGTTCAGACTCTCCCACGATTGCTTCAAGCAACTTCAGAGCTATATTCGAAGATCATTCATCGTACAATGCTCCGATCAAGCTGATGATCAAGTTTTTGATGAATCATCCCCTGTTTGGCCCCTTCGATGCTTTCACAGACGTTATCCCAATCTCAACCTTATTCAAATGTGCCTTTTTAGCCTATCGCCCACTCGAAAACCTACAAGAAGTTCATCTTAACCTAGTTAACGATTCTTTGGTCATTCTGTCCAAAGAAAAGTTTCTTTCTGCCATTAACCTCCTTGTTCATCCCTCGATCAAAATTTTCACCCCATCTATGACAGATGTCACCTTGGCACTTTACCAGATGGGATATCAGAAGAAGATTAGAGGAATTGGTGAATTCAAGAAAAACCAACTGCCTGCGGTCTGGCAATTTGTTTGCCACTTCGTCATCCGCAGTCTGTCGGGAAGAACCGGAGGCATAGACAATATGGGACACAATCTTTTGGAGCTGGTGTGGAGTATCTTCACAGGTCATGACGTAAACTACGGGCAGATCCTATGGGACGACTTTCTTCAATACATTCCCAAGGAGAGCCCAAGGGAGAACCCAACTGAACTCACTTTTGCAAGGTTCTGGTCCCTCTGCATTTCAGACCTCCATGCGGATGTAGGGATCGACATGGGCAGTGACATGAATTTCTTTGTCCCCAAGGATCTCAAAAGGTACAATCCTTCCTCTGATCAATCTATTTTTGGACCAATTCGAAGACTTCCTACCCACATTCTGTCTACTCTTGGTCTTGAGACTGCTGATGTCTCAAATCATACTGAGGCTACGGAAGGTATTGCCCCATACCTTCCTACCCCGCCTCTTCAAAACCCATCCGCAATCCCTAACCTTGAAGGTACCGCAGTCCCTTCTTCCACTACTCTATCCAATCTTTCTCAAAGAAGAAAGCAATTGGCCTCCAAGAAGAAACAAAGAACCCCCAAGAAGGTTGCTCCCAAAACAACCGCACCCACCAAGAAACGTAAAACCAAACCAACCGCACCCACACCTGATAGTGACTCTGATGAGGATGCGCAACCAATTGCCATCCTTAAGAAAAGGAAAACCGATACCTCTGGCCAAATGCGTGACCGGACCGATACTGAAGCCTCTCAAAAGGCTCTGGTAGTCCTTGGGGTGGCCGCATACCCATTCACCACCACCATCGAATACCACTCAAGCTCAGAAAGTGAGTTTGTTTCATCACTTCGTGGAGACTCCCCCCCCCAGTTCACTCCCAAGAGGATGACACTGGTGCATGCCCTAAGGTCTCCAGGGCTTCCCGATTGCATTTTTTTTCTTCTGAGGAGTTGCACTCCATCCTTTTGAACGTAACCCAAACACTTCAAACACCTCCCCAACCGCAGGGCACTTCTTCCGCCCATGCCAGAACTGAGCCGAGGCCAAACTTGACTACGGGTCAAGGAGACCAAGGAAACTAAGGAAATCCTACTCTGCTTACATCCGCAGCAGGTGGTTTAGGCACGGTGAGCACAAATGTGCAGGGATCCGTGGACCCGAAGGACACTTCGGTGTGCTTTCAAGAAATATGCCGCTTTCAAGAGGGCATTCCAAGCCCGCAAGGAACAACAGCTCAAGCAACAACAACAAAAGGAACAAGATATCCAGTCAGTGGCTAAGTATTGGGCAGATGCAATCAATAATGCCAATACCGTAGCCACCATTCAAAAGGTTCAAGACTGGATGACCGAGATGGCTGAAACAATCCTTAAAGCCCAAGCAACAGGCGAAGGTGCAGGCCCCTCCAGAGCAACTCCAAATCCAATTCCAACTCCAACAGTCCATGAATCACAAGACGAAGGAACCGCAATAGAAGTCAGTTCTGCTCCCACCTTCGGTCTTGATGATGAGGATATTCAGGAGGTAAATAAGCCCAGTCCCTCTGATGATGACCTGATGATGTTCGATGAAGAAGAGGAATCCAGTGGCTCTTATCATTCAACTTCCAAACCCAAAGAGAAGAAGAAAAAGAAGAAGAATTTGGTCACGAGAAAAGAATTTCTGAGCTTACAAGCTAAAGTTGATCAAATTCTAGCTGCGGTCAAGCCAACTCAACCGCAACCAGAAGACACCCCAGGACCGCAGTCTCTCATCGAACGGATAGAGCGTTTGGAAACGCGTGAGCGATTGGCTGCAGAGAGAATTTCTCTCAAAGTCGAAATGGGAATCCGGTCACTTGACGACAACCGTAAAGCAGATCACAAGGACTTCATGGCTGCTGCGGAACACCTCATCTCTGAGGTGACCGCAATCAAAAAAGATCTCCAAGCAGCCATTGCGGATCAAGCCACACAGTTTCAAAAACTGATAGTTGAGACTCACACTTCGTATGAGTCCACTATCTCAGTTCTTCAAGCCACAATCAATAGACTGCAACGATCCCTGTCCTCCAACATCCACGGTCCCGAGATTCTTCAGCTCACAAAAGAAATTCATAAACTGCTCTTCAACTCCACTATCCCCAATAATCAACAACTGGCAGATGACCTCAAAGCTCAATTTCAAAACGTGTTTGCCAAAGTTTATGGCCTTCGTCAATGGCTTGAGGAAACCCCTGGGTTGCATTCCTCAAGAGGGGGAAGTGAAGAAGAAGTCCATCATTCACATCACTCCACCTCACAGCATCAGAGTCCCCCCATCATCACGGAAAAAAATCCTACACCGCATCCCTCACCGCAACCATCTCATCATACTCCACCTCCTCATAACACTCCACCGCAAAAGGAGATCAACCCTGGCAAACCAGAGACTCCCCCTCACTTCAAAAACCTGGTTGAGCACATGTCCTCTCCAAGCTCAAACGATTCTCCTGCCACCTCCCAAAGGAAAAAACATTGGAAGGCAGCTAAACTGGCAGAGCTCATATGGAGAGAATGCGGTTTTGATACCATAATGGACGAATCATTGATAAATTCTTGGATCAATCCTCACCGCAGACTGCTTGATGAAGACTACAGACCTTACGTCACCTATGCTGAACCTCCTTCGGATGGTTACTGGGATGTCCCAATCTCTCCAAATGCCAAATACTTCACAGTGTTTGAGCAATTTGACCGCAGCCTTCCTGACCGCAAAAGACTGCCAATGGAATTTGAGAGACTTAGTCATTTCTATGCTAAGCATACCTCTCCCATTGAGAAAATATGGTCTAACGATAGACCATCCGCAGTCAAGAACTACAAGGTCCGGAAGTTCATGAAGGCTAACTTCATCCAGTATACCCTCACTAGAAGAGGACACGACTATGTTCGCACCCAAGCTGACTTCCCTTGCATAAATCCAGAAGAAGTCTTTCTTATAGCTAAGGTGTTTCAGAACAAGTCGGAAAAGCATCCGAAGATGAAGATTGCGCTTGAAAGGGCTAATACTTTTTTGAAAGAAACGGTCTGTGATTTTGCTAAAATCGATGCAGACATCTATCCCACCATTGCCCAGAAATTTGATCTGCCACCACTTGATCCTGCACCGATGCCTACCGAAGGCTATCAAGAAAGATCCTTAGGTGCAACCAATTTCCCTGAACTTGGAGTCATTTTCAAAAGGAAGACCGATAATGTCAAATACTTCATTTCTATGACTGCGATGCATCGTCTCACCAGAAAGCAACTTGATATCTGCCGAACTGCAGTTGAAGGATCGAAACACACTACTGCAGAGGTCAAGTTCGAGATTTTAAGGAGAATCATCTGGTTGGAAAACATCAGGAAGTTTTGGTGGTTCCTGATCAAGTTCCTTAAACTTGACAGCTGAACAAAAGTTAAAGAGGTCACTTAGGGGGAAATTGTTGAATCATAAAAGTGACCCTCTTGAACTTCAGCTACCGTAGCCATCAAGCACCCTCAGTCAAGCTCCTTCATCAGCAACCGCATCCGGAGCCTCTATCTACCGCAGTCACTTTACTAGATTACTTTACTTGTCTTTATTGTAATACTATCTATTGTCCAGTATGCCTTACATGGCTACTGTTAGAGATGTAATCTATTGTACTTCGTGAGTCTCTATAAATAGAGCTTATTCTCTTTGTATTCAATGATCTCAACACACGCATCTATCTATTATGAATACACTTCTCTGAAGTTATCTTTTCTATCTCTCTATCTTACTACGCATCACTTCTTACTCTCAAATCTTACTAGAATACTACTGATTATAACCTCTCTTCTGAGCAAGTCTTTCGTGACTTAATCACTAAGTTTGATCTTCCTTATTAACTTGGTTTGAATGCATTCCTTGTTATGAATCAACTTATGTGTATACTTAATATAACAATTGTTGTCATTTCTATTTGTTTACTTTTCCGCAACTAACTCTCTAACTATCTAACTCTAACTTATTAATATTATTGTTTAGCTTTTAAATCCTTCGAGATTAACTATTCCGCAATCTACTTGTTCCAACGTTTGTTCAAGTGTGTCTCTAAGTTTTTCTCTCAACAAAAATACCATTTGTTACAATGAAATATTTCATTTGCATATCTAAAGATTCGGTCCCGTTATCTGAGAGAACAGTTTTAATATTTGTTTCAAACTGATTTTTTTAAATAAAATAAAAGGAAGAAAATTAATTAAAAACTTCTTCTTTTGACTTTAAAAGGTATACCCAGGTAGCCCTAGTGAAATCATTCACAGTATATATATATATATATATATATATATATATATATATATATATATATATATATATATATATATATATATATATATATATATATATATATATATATAACTTTCTATGGTAGAAATTCTATAAGGTCCCACACATCTAAATGAATCAATTATCATAATTTATAAAATATGCGACCTTTTATATGCAACCTTTTCATAATAGTTACATTTGATTATAAAAAAAGGTCTTGCCGAACAAAAAGGTTGTACTCGAAGGTTTAATGCCCTTTTTTTAAAAAAGTTCCCAATTTTATTAAAAATTGCAACTTTGTTTATAAAAAGTTGTAAATTTTATTACAAAATTTACATTGTTAATTTTAATTCCCTCTAACTAAAATTTTAACAAAGTTTTCGTATTAACAGTTGCAACTTTTATTATAAAAGTTACACTGTTAATTTTAATACCCTCTAACTATAATTTTTTTTAATTTCCCTCCAAATAAATTAGCAAATTTTATTTCCATTTTAATTAAATAATTTAATTATATAACGACCCACAAATCCTTCTATTATTAATGTTAATTTTCCATTATAGGAATATTAATTGTTGTAACTGATTGTAAATTATGAAAGGAAATAAATTAGATAAAAATGATGTTAATTAATATTTAAAAATAATTAGTTAATAATTAAAAGGTATATTTAACTTAATTAATTAATTTGTGTGAATATTTTGGGTAAAGTTAATTTATTAAGGTTATAATGTGAATATTTGACGTAAATTTAATTTATTAAGGGTATAATAAAAGTCTACAGGTTAGATTGTCATTCTGGAAATACTAGAAAGTAGAGTTATAGAGTTTGGGGGTTAAAGGGAATTTTATGGAAAAGCTAGGGGACTGAAACGGAAGCTTTAGGAAAGATAACCCTATGCAGTCGTAACCTTCTATTATTCGTTTCCTATTGCCGAAGTTTGTTCCTTCTCGGTAGTCCATTCCAACATTTCTTCTTGCACTCATTCATCATGTGTTTTCTAGTCCTTGAAGATTATTCAGGGCGGCTGTAGGTTCGTTGGGTTGTGAGTCTAACGGGAGAGGGATGGATGCTATAGAGATTTTTTGGCAAGGCTCCGGAAGAGCTCTGACGAGGTTAGGGTTTGCCGGTGGTGTCCCTAGGAAGAATAGAAGGTATGTTTGGAGTGTTTTCCGAATATTGTCCTTTTGGTGGTAAGAATCCTAGCCTTTATGTCGTTTTTTTGTTGCGTTAAATTATCCACCAACACCACCGGCTGCTATGGCTGCCAGATTCCGCCACCACACCTCCACCTTATTTGGTGGTTGTGGTTTTCCCATATTCCAACACCATGTGTGTTTTGTCTAATGGCTTAATGGTTTCATATGCAATCCTATACATATTATCACGAATTCATGTAACTTTGATTCACTTAGTGTTTTTTTAATAGATTAAGCCATTCTTGAACCTCTTAATGAATCATTTAATTCATAGTTAACCATACCTATTAAGACACTTTTTTATTAGTTAAAAGTCAATTGTGTGTCTTAATGTGAAGCTGATTGAATCCTTAAATGGTAGAAGAATATATGTGTGTTAGATTGATGTGTGATTAAGAGCATCTTATTTCCAACCATTTTTTGATCATCTCTTTGGTCTTTTGATAAAGTACTCAAATTATGTCTTAATACCTCTATCCAAGACTAGTTGTGTGCTAAATGGAATATTCGTAAGTCCTTTTCTTTAATCTTAAAGCTGATGGTGCCATAGAGGCCATTCTGTTCCAAATATTAGAAAATCATTAATGTGAAATAGTTGTAGGAAATCCAGTCTAGTTTCTAGCGACTCTAATATCAGCCTGTTTGGAGTTGTAGATTTATTTTTATGATCAAAACATTGAATAGGGTTTAGGCTTGGAACATTAAAAAAGTATAGAAGTTAACAAGTATTAAATTTGTGTTTAGAAAACTTGGAACCTATTTGATGTTTTCTTAATATGTGTGGTTATTAGGTGAGAGCTTGGCAACTTAAAAGGATCTTGGGAGTTGAATTATAATCAAAGACTCGTCAAGGCTAAGGTGAGTTTGTAATTTTACTCACTAAGGTGCATAGTCAAAACATGCACTTTGATGTTAGTCATCTGGTCTTTGTAGAGGATCCCATGACATATATTTTCTTTGGTTTTCATTGGTAGGGACTAAATTTTTATTGAATACAATGTTTCCATGATCACAACCTTAATGGTGAGTGTGTTTACTTTGTCAATTTGTGTCTGTGTATGTATATTGTCTAATGTTATACTTCAAAGTGTTGTAAGTTATTTTTACTTTTGCACTGGGAAAACCAAGTTATGGAATTGAAGGAAAAAGGGTAGCTTCTGAATATGTCTCCTCAACTCAACCTTCATAAGTTACGAATAACGTAATGCCTAACTTTAGTATCTTACATTGTGCACCTCATGGTATTATAAACTTCAACAACTATGTAATGAAAGGATATATTTGGTTGAATATTTAAAAAACTATCAGATACATTGTGTACCCATTCGTATGGGCTTTTTGTCACCATTTTCAAAATTACATGTATTTAGGATATTCAAACCTAGAAGATCTTGGTCTTTACATGGATAAATCACTAAAAGTGGGTGGTGAGGATGCATCATACATGATTCCGACAAGACTTGTGGAATTATTCAAAGCAAATGAAATTAAAAGAAGTCGATTGATTGAAATGCAAAAAGAAATTCAAGACAACCATGGAAAAAACAAGTCAAACTAGAAGCTATTTAAGTAGATATTACTAACCAACGAGAAAACTTGAAGCCATGATGCAGATGTTTTTGGAACAATAACCTCCAAAATGTCGATAGTTACTAATCTGATTTGTCATTTATTTTTTGTACACATTTAGAATGTTTTTAATACTTTTTTGGTGATTATAGTTGATAACTTTGTGTTGGCTTTAATTTATGGTTGTTATTTGAATTTATAGATGACAAAAAAACACCATAAAATTTCATAAGATATTTATGATATTATTGTTATGGTGTAATTTTAGTAGTCATGAATATTGGTAGCAATATAGTGAAACATATGTAGCGTGTTCATGATTAGAAAAAAAGATGTCACATTAGCATTAGAAAAGTCACAAAAATAAAGTTGCATTTGATTGTTAACAAGGTTCCTTTTTTGCAATTAAATACGTAACAAAATGTTACATATACCATAGAGAAAGATTGCAATTCTTTATTAGAAAATAAAAGTTACAATTGATTATAAAAAAAGTTCCATTTTCGTAACTAGAAGAGTGAACAACATGCATCTAAGTGTAAAAAAGAGTTTCATATGAGCATAAAAAGTTTCTTTTGTAGAAGAAAGGGTTTCATAAACAAAGGTGCATATAAAAAAATATTTGCAACTATTTCAGAAAAGGTTGCATTTTCCAAGAAAAAGTTTGCTTTAGGTATAAAACAACTTTACCTAATGCAACCTTTGCTAAACGGTTTCTTTAGTCATTGTGCAACTTTTTCAAGGCCTAATGCAACCTTTTAGTGAGGTCGCATTAGCTACATTTTGTTATAGTGACATGACACGGAGGAAGAGACTCATTTCCAAATTACAATTTACCTTTTTGAGAATTTAATATTTGGTGAAAGAGATTTCCTATTTTAATATTCCAAGTAAGTTTAGAAATATAACACTTAGTAACATTAGTTTTATTACAAAGTTTACCTATAAAAGAAGAATTAACATAGTAAAAATAAAAGAAAAGGAAGAAAAGCAATTAAAAACTTATTTTTTGACTTTAAAAGTTATACCTAGGTAGCCCTTGTGAAATCATCCACAATAGTAAAAAAATATCTATAACTTCTACAAAAGAAATTCTATAGAGTCCCCACAGATCTAAATGAATCAACTCTCCTAATTTATAAGACAAGTTATGACTAAGAGGAAAAGATTCATGGGTCTATTTCGCTTTATGACAAACATCACGGGGAGGAAGAAACTCATTTCCAAATTGCAACTTATCTTTTAGTGAATTTAATGCTTAGTCAGCATGATGCCCTAGTCTACCATGCCAAGGAAGTTTAGAAATAGAACAATTAGCAAAATTAGTTTTATTACAAATTTTACCTGTTAGAGAAGAATTAAGATAGTATAATCACCCTATTATTCTCCACCATCTCCTTCGATTGTAAATCCTGGATTTTATAATTATGTTCATTAAAGATAACTTCAGATTTGGTGTCTTTGTATAGTTTATTAACATATAAAAGGTTTACCTTAAAATTTGGTACTTCAAAGACATAAAAAAAAAGTTAGATTATTAGAAAATTGTAAATTTCCAATTTTTTCAATTTTAGTAGAAGATCCATTTGGATGATTCACAAGGAGATTAAGATTAGAAACATCAGATATATCATGAAGTTATGACTCAATAGCAGTCATATGTTCCCTAGCTCCTGAGTTCACAACCTAGTTTTGAGAATTAGTGGTAGAATTGTATGAGTGATACAAAGGTATACCTTACATATTAGCACTTGAAGGCACTTCTTCAACTAGAGACTTCTTATTTATACAATGAAGAAACTTGTTATACTAATCACTAGTAAGGAATTGAGCATCCCTAAATCTAGTGACAGAAAAGATGAGTTCATAGGAAAAGATTTATTCAAAACGTTTTGAGTGTTAAATTCATTCTTAGGCTTAAAATCTTTAGGATATGCAATTAATTTGAAGCACTTTTCAGTAGATGTCCTTTAAGATCACAATTCTTGCATTTTAGATTTTGATTATTGCCTCTATTTTGATTAAACTTTTGGCTTCTCCTAGTATCATTAAACCTACTATTGAAAGAAGATGATTAGATTTTTTTAAGTGAAAGGAATAAGAGACCCATTCTTTTGATGAAATTTTTCTCTTAAAACAATAGGAAAATTAGCTATTACATTAGGTAAAGGATGCATTAAAAGAATATGAATTTTAACTTGATTAAAATAATCATCAAGACCACTCAAGAACTGTATGAGTTTCATGAGTCTTGAATGATCATTGAATTTGGTTGCAACCTCACATTTACACTTAGTAAGATTAGTAAGACCATCAAATTCCTTCCATAAATTGTCAATTTTATTAAAGTATTTTGTCAAAAGGAGAATCATTTTGACTTAGTGAGTTATGAGTTGATGATTGTTGAAGACAATAAATGCATCACCTTTATTATATGTTTCAAAAATTTCATTCCAAATTTCAACTGTAGACTCAGAATAGGCATGACTAGAGTATATTGATTCAAACAAAGAACCATGTATCCAAGAAAAGACAACAACATTAGGACGTTCCCATTTGGAGGAGTTAGTTTGTTCCAGCCAATTTAACAGTAACTATGGTGGGAAGAGTATTATCAGATGTGTGAATATATAACGGATCATCAAAATTAACAGTTTCATTTTTGTTCCACTGCCACTCAAATCATCAGCTAGACCATCCATTTAAGAAAAACAGAGAATCAAGTAGCAATTAATTAAGAAGATGAACAAACAAGAAAATATAGGAAACTATGGCACCTATATAGTCCAGATGGTGACCACAGTATGTTGGGGCCTAAGACTAGTAAAAAACAGAGTCAAGAAAAAAAACATATAAACATATCAACAATATATCACAAATAACTGGTGTAATTAAGACAACCAAGATCTCCAACTTCTACAGCTACGAAAGAGAGAAAGAAGGGAACATGAAATTGCTCACAAAATGCTATATGGACATAGTTGAAGAACAAATAAGTTGAAGAAGAATCAGATCTCTTATTTTTGTTCCCTACTAGAGTTATTATGGTGATTAAATTGGTTGTCTAGCAGAGTTTTTTCAGAACAACCAGAGATTAACCGGTCGAAGTGTAAGGACCTATACGTCAAGATATGCGATCCAGAGATATGTAAATATACAAGAACTTCGAAGTAAATGATATATATATATATATATATATATATATATATATATATATATATATATATATATATATATATATATATATATATAGAGGTGGGTTCAATTGAGAAAATAAAAAAGGTTGAGAATGGGGGAATCATTCTCAGCCACTCATTTAATCTAAGCATAAAAAGACACGGTGGCAAACTTGTAAATATGTTAATAACCTTTAATCTGAAATACGTAACTATATAGAATTTGATAACAGTTCGTTCATCATCAAAATTTCTCCTCCAACCTTCAACAATCATCCAGTGTTAATCAATCATCGATATTCATGGCTGGAAGGTTCGCCGTTCAAGACAGATTCGCAACCCAAATTCATCAATTTCATCGATTTCTTTGTTGAATACTCCGAATGTTCGTAGCTTGCAAGCATTTGTTAAAGTTCATAACGAATTTGGAACTGGAATTTCCCAGATTCGCAAACGAAATCAGTTGGAATCGAAATTTCTTCGTTGTTCATGAAATTGGAATCGGAGTTCTGGACTTGCAGTCACAGTCGACATTGAAGGACTCAAAATTGGTACTCACAGGTTCCCAATCGGATTTTCGGAAATCAAAATCAAAATGAGAAATCGATCAGATATATGATGTCGCATTTGAAGTCGAAATCGTAAGTATATGATGATTTTGGAATTGATAACTTGATGTTTTTAACATTTTTAAAATAGTTAACTTGTATGCACTCCAACTGTTTGATGAAATGCATAAACTAAATTACCACGCTATATTCACATATGAATATGTTTTCTCACCTGAATCAGTATATGATTATTAAAAAGACAAATCAAATATGCAATTTTGTATGTTATTCATATGTGAATAACATATAAAAATTATATATATTTGTCAAAATACCTTCTAATATTCATAAGTGAATATATTCACAAGTGAATATACCTTGTAATATTCATATATGAATATATTGTGTAATATTCATAAGTGAATATATCATCTAATATTCACAAGTGAATATACTATGTAATATTCACATGTGATATACCATGTAATACTATGTAATATTCACATATGAAATATCATTTAATATTCATAAATGAATATACCATCTAATATTCACAAGTAAATATACTATGTTAATATTCACAAGTGAATTCATCGTCCAATATTTAAATATGAATATACTATGGTTATTATATGCTATATTCATATATGAATGATACTTAAATTGTAAAAAAAATAAATCATACTTTTTATTCATAAGTGAATAACGAATGTACTGTAATAAGACCTGATGCATTTTTATTCACTTATGAATAATAATAGCTGAAAATATAAAAAAAATAAATTTTTTATTTTATCTTAAAACTATATCAATATGGATGTCTATTTGTAGAGAATAAAAAATCATGAATTTTGGTATATTTAAAATCATTTTTTGATAAAAATAGCTTTCTAAAAATTAAAAAAAACGAAAAAACTATGTTTATGTATATATTAAGGTAATGATTAGCATAGTTTAAGGAAATATGTTTTGTTGGAAAACACATGTCTATTCATTTCCCATTTCCGCTGGTACGACGGAGGCTTTTGCGGCAAAAATAAATGAGTGGCTGAGAATGATTCCCCCATTCTCAACCTTTTTTTTTCTCAATTGAACCCTCCCCTATGTGTATATATATATATATATATATATATATATATGTATATATATATATATATATATATATATATATATATATATATATATATATATATATATATATATATATATATATATATATATAAGAAGATAAAAACATAACTTCCGATTTAGAGTTCACAAACAAAGAAACCCTAAATCGAAACTACGAACCCTAGATATGCGCAGTCAGTGTCAATGATTCAGAGTTTTATAATGAAAACCCTAGCTGACACAAACTATGTTGATCTACAAGGATTGGAAAGAAAATAAACGATTAACCACAAGATTTGAACTGTACCTCACACCCCAACTGATCGTTCAAAGCAATATTGATCAATGAAGAAGACAAATCAGAACACCTTGTATCTCTGATACCATGTAAAGAAAACACATAATCTTACAACTTGAACAACTTCCTTTGTTATGATAAACCAGTTCGATACATCGAGTCTTTACAACTCAACACCTCACTACATAAAACCTAAACCAACTCTCTTTACAAATCGTTCAGATTCTATTAATGTACACGAATATAAAGAGTGTGAACCGAATTCTCTAAAACCTTAATCGTAAATGAGAGAGAAATTAGGAGGAACTACAAGTGTGTATGCGTGTGTGCTTAGTTTTATGAATAATGAACTATTTGTTTTTATTCCTTGTTGTTTTCACCATGAGGTTGTACACTTGATTTTTTCATCGTCGAGAAGTATTACAACCTCCATTCCCTCAAAGGTAAGGATAGTGCCTATTTTCTAATGTCATAAGAGTCCTCACTTAGAAATAGCGGAACATGCAGATGATGTTATGGGAAATCAGATTTAATAGAGCCTCCTTCCATTTGTTTTTATCTCTTTTCTACTGCTAATTTCTTTACATGCTCTTGTTGTATCCACTGTTCAACATGTTGGATTTACTGTCTAAGCCCATAACTATAACTGGGATGTACTTCAACCGATTGTAGCATGGTCCCTTTTTGGGTTGCCTTCACCAATGCAATTTGATAGGATGGACTTTTGAGAATAAGGTTATTTATGATTTATTAATATATTACAAGTATAATATATTAATATCATATTATTTAATTAGTATTGATCAAGAATTAATTTGGAATTAATTCCATGATGAAAAGAGACTAATTAAATATGTGGGGATTGATTATGTAAATCAACGATTCTTGTAGTGTGGGCCAATGATCCATGATTATGTAGATGGGCTAAACCAATGAAATAATCCATGAATAGTCCATTGAGGTTGAACCCATGAATAGTCCATGGAGGTTGAACCCATGGAGCATAAGAATGTGAAAGGTCATTAGGGTTTACAAAGATGTAACCCTAACACTATAAATAGAACCCCTCATGGCTAAAATCGTTTGCTCCATCATTCCAAGAGAGTGATACACGATTTTGAGCTTGCTAACCTATTCTCTCAAGCCTCCTCTTGCGTATGGTGTTTGTGAACCAATATAGGCATCATACTTGAGGTGCTCAAGCTTTCAAAGGTCAAGAACTCTACCATACATAAGAGGTAAGCATCCAAACTAAGTTTCATATTATATAACTTCAATTGTATGCTAGCTAGGGTGAATGCACTTAGTTTCATATTATATAACTTCAATTGTATGCTAGCTAGGGTGAATACTTTGGAAAAACAAAATGCATGTATAATTAGAGAAAACATAGATCCAAAGAATTTAGGGTTGCATGTGCACCATACGAGTGTTATAGTGCTCAAAACCCAACAGTGGTATCAGAGCCTAGCGTTGTTTTCTATTATATTTGATGCTTACTTGTTTTCAAAGTTGAAACAATCGAGTTTTATGTATTCTGCCTGATGAACTCACTGAGTCCAATGGGGAACTCGACGAGTCCATGCAATAATGAAGCTACTCGACGAGTCCAGTTCATGGACTCGCCGAGTTGGCTGATCAGAGTGCAGAATTTCGTGTTTTTGGCCAAAATTGGATATGATCATTTACACAAACTGTTTTGAATCATAAAAATATGTTTTTAAGATATGGTAGTGATCATGCTCATCCAATTGAAAGATGATTATCAAAGTTTCATGTTTTGTATAAGTTTATATGATTAGGCCAATTACATGAAATTTGTTTGATATGAATTATTTTGTTCCTATGAGTTTGAATAGATCATGTATGGATTATTTGATTATGTGTTAGTTAAATTAGTGATTTAAATGCTTTTATATATGCTCCATAACTTGTCCTCAAATTATTAAAATGAAAAGTCACTTCTTTAAAAGACATTAAAACGCATAAGTTATGGACTTGAAGAGTTTTGACAAGTTTCAAAACATGCCCTCAAGTTTTGGAATTTGCAAAGTCTCATTAAATGAAAATTTAATTCCAAACCCTAGAGTTTTAAAAGTTAAAATTAAACCCTTATACTGTTATAATATTAAAAGTTAATACTTATATATATATATATATATATATATATATATATATATATATATATATATATATATATATATATATGTATGTATGTATAAGACAAGTCGGTCTTACCGTTAGTAGGCCTCATTCACGAAGCCAGTCTATAAGTGGGGTATAAGGTTACTGCCTATAAAATGGTGGTTTAATAGGTGTCCACTCTCACCCACCGCTTCCTTGACTGGTGCAGGGTCGTTAGCCGAACGGGTAGGATAGGACACTAATTCTCACTCATTAAATGTATAATGATAAAATATAAAGTAACTAAACTTTTATTAAAATTCCCAATCATAGTTACTTTAGGAAAATGTGAATATGGTGCTAATCCATGAAATTACACTTTGCACCATGTTAAGTCGTTAGTGGAGCGTGTGTGGTTAACCGGCACACTAAACTGGGACTGACAATGTATGGCAAAGGGTAGCTTGATGTTAATCATAGATCAATGGAGCGTGTGTGGTTAACCAATTCATTGATTAGGTGATTTGTAACATCGGGTGTACCAAGCTAATTTGCATGGTTATTCACACCTTGTTTGTGATCATCGGCATCCCAGTCACAAACTTGAAGGGCACAGTTGAGATTTAAACATTCCATTGAAAAGTTCAATGAATCTCAAAGATGTAGGAATTTCAAACCAATTAAAACTTAATAATTTATTTCGTTTTTCACGGTGGAAATTGGTAAATCGTCATTTACCTACCTTCAAATATTTTACAATTGGATTACGACATCTCTCATCGCAATTGTAAAATATTGTGTTGGGTCCTAGCCTTAATATTTCGTTTTGGGTGTTATATTAAGGACTTAAATCAACTAAACTTGAATTTCTCCCTTGTAGATGTCTATTTCAGACAACTATTGTCTTCCTGAATCTATTGGAAAAAGCTTTCCACATGAAGATGATATTCCACAATATCATACTTCATTTCCTCCACCTCCTCCAATAATTCTCCCTAACCCACAAGTTCAAAGACTTGAAAAGTTCAAGGTCACTCAAGCCCTACTTGCAATGAGACATCAAGATGGAAAGTCTATCTGTGCTCATGTCTTGGACATGAAGTTGCATATTGACAGGCTAAGGTGCTGTTTGTTTTTTCTGAGTCAAAATGTCTGCAGTCTGCGGACCATATCTATAGACCTGTGCAGTAAAAGAGGTGGACCAAACGTCTGCAGTCTGAAAAAAGAAGACTGTTTGTTTTTTAACATCTGCGGGCTACTAAACTAAACTGAAATCTAAATAAACTGATTTTTTTAAACTTCAAAGTGATTTTTTAATATTTTTATGACTTTGTTATAAATAATTAATGAATCTAGATCAACTTTTATGTATTATTGTATAAAAAAATAAAAAAAATGGTATGAATTAACGTATATATTTGATAAAAATCAACAACTTTGGTTGCAAAATTATAACTAAACATTATAATTAGTGATCAAAGAATTTGATACATAAATGGATGGAAATAAACTTCGATTTTTTCAATTAAATCCATTAAAAACGTACCATAAATATTTCTCGAGAAATTGACGATACTGTATTAAATAGTGTTTTACAAAATTTGGCAAAAAAATATAAGAATATATTATGATTTTTTTTTTCATATTTATATAAACAACTTCAACGACTATTATTGTAATAAATCTTTATTTATAAATTTGTCAAAAATATCATGTTTGTATCGTCGGACGTTTTTTTTTTATGTTTTGTAATTTTTTTTTCAAATTGTTTATCATTAATAAAGTTGGAAAAAATATAAATTAAAAAAAAAACTTAAAAAAAGTAAAGATATATATGTTTTTTTAGGCTAGAAGATGTCTGAAGATATTAGAAGACTCTAGTCCACATCTACGACAAGAAGAGGGCGCGCATACATTTTTAGATCTGCAGTCTTCAAAAAAACAAACAGTCTGCGAAGGTAATGTCTGCGCGTGTTCTGCGCGACGCAGACAGAAGAGGTCACACAGATCTGCAGACAAAAAACAAACACTACGTAAGAGTATTGGGTGTCGTTGTCCCGAGGAAATTGGCTATTGACTGGGTTCTTCAATCACCTCCTGAGTCATATACTGAGTTCATTAAAAATTACTATATGACAGACCGCGACATGACCCTTATCGATCTTACCTATTTGTTAATTGCGGCTGAGTCAGCAATGATTTGGCGCAACGGTAAAGCAAACTTGATTGGGAGATCTACTCCCCAAACTTCCATGGACATTGACAATGGTAACTTTGGAAGTCCAGAAAAGCTTTCTTTTCCCAATGGAAAGGGATCGGCCATGGTCAAGTCATTTGACCAAAAGGTAAATAGAAATGCTAAGTCTGAGATAGTCTCGTGCACTATTCCCAAAGAGTCCATATGTTTCTATTACGAAGAGAAGGGGCACTGGTTGCGAAGCTTCCTTGAGTATCTGAGAGATCTAAGAGATGGTAAAATCAAAAAATTTGCTTCTACTTCAGGTAAGTTCACTATCTAACTCTATTAAGTTCCTATTTGGAGATTCTTAATACATGATGTGACAGGGTCACATTTTGATGTTTTGTAGGATCGAAGAAAAGAAAGGAAGCTTAAAGAAAAAGCATGTTGAGTCTGATCGCGAAGAGATGGATTTCAATCGCATGGTTCGATGACCAGATTTATGAGCTGCTGCTTAGGAGTTATGATAGATTGCTTATAAATTTGTAATAACATAGTTTTCATTTGTAATTGCATTGTAAGGAAATGTTTTTCCGAACCTTTTATAAATAAATACATATTTGACTTTTTTATCTTATTTATATTTCCTTGCAATGGCATTTGTGAAAAATTGATGTTTGTATGTTTCTACTTTAGCACTATGGATTTGATTCTTCCGTTTGTGGTAGTGTCTAAATTTACCAAATAAGGAAAGATTCTCATCACCCAAGTTTCAATTGGACAGAAACTTGGAATCATGCAACTTGTATTGCATGAAGAATGAGAACTTTCATTTTTGGGAAATTAAGACTAATTCCGTGTTCACATGTATATGTGAGTTAAGTGAAGGACTAGGTGATCGGGTACACTTGGTTGTGCGCTGGTCAGGTCCACCACAAAGAATGATAAGAGTATTCGTTATAGTTTACTAAAGTTAGTAAATATGGTTATGCTTATAATATTAAGTATAATTCTGGGTCATTGAAAAGTCTCAATGTATAGCAGAACGAATAAGAAGAATCAAATTCGGCATAAATATAAAAGTTTCTCCAATCTAAAAAGATGGGAGAGTACTTGAGTATCATGTTTTATGATCATCTTAATGATTAGGAAAACCATGTCACAATTGATCCTCTATGGACATCTTAGTGCACTCATATGACTAAGAAGAGGAATCAGGAAATTGATGAAATCGCCAAATCAATTAAGTTGAATCATACTTCGTTCCAAAATCAAATCTTAGACTCATACTCCAAGATTGTAAATTAAGTGACATATCAGCAAATGTAGAGTAAAATGTTTTTTTTTACGCTTGTACATTTGAAATTGGTAAGTTGTGATGTCTTAGTAAGGACAAAGACCAACTAATACCAATTGAGTGAAGTGTTATTCTTGATGAGAATCTACACTAACTCTTAGAATATTTGTTTGTTAATAATGTATCTTAACAAGAGAATCTTATATGTCAAGAGGTCAGTGGGAGTCTTAAAGATCTTGACAAGTTTCAAGAACTAATCAAGAATAAACCTGTTGTTAATCACTAGCACACAACTTAAGGTTTGTAACCTATTGTGTTGACATATTCTTATTTCTGTGCTTTTTCAGTTAAAGTTGACTATGCATGTGAGTTCTATGAGTTCTCAATTGTTTATATAGGGCAAAGCACCTAGTTCAGTGAAAGTTCATTGATCAGTAAGAGTGATTTGCTGAACAACATGGAAGACATGGTAGGCCCTTATGCTGCCAAGTGGTAAGAAATTAAGATTGAGTAAGTTCAGTCCATATGAGGTAGATTTTTTCACTAACCTTGTCTTGTGATTATGGTTATGAAAAATTCATATGGATAGGAACACATACACCATAAAATCTAAGTTTCATATGGTTTCTCTCCAACTCATGAAAATGATTGTGAGGAAACGCTTTCACTATGAAGATTTTTAAGAGTTATCAGTTGTGATATTTACATTCTCAAATTCGATTATGATTACGATATCCCTCTTCATAGTTCGAATTGTGAGAAATGGCAAATAAAGTTTGGACATTCGGAACATATTGTTGTAATTTCTGAAATAGTTTAGACACACATATGAGCTTTCTAATAAAAGGTGTATGAGCTAAGATAAAGGCTTATCGAAGCATCTCGTATCATAAATATGAACTTTAGTAAGGAAATCAATAAGTATTGATTTCTAGAAGTCCAGGTGATTTTGGATACATGTCAAGGCTAGTGGGAGCATAAAAGTTATGCTAGTAACAAAAAATAATTGTTATGCTAGTGGGAGCATAATTAATTATGGTAAGTGTTGTGTCACACCCCGAAACCGAAGGCGGAAACGTTCCGGGGCGGAGGACGTCACGCGTAGTATCACAACAGTTGTATCATAGTAAGCATAGTAAACACAGCCATTACATTATAATAAGAATATTTACATTGTTCAAAATCATGGTTTATACATATCAGTATATATAGCAAAGGTAAAAGATGTGACTTCAGGATGTTCCATCTTCTCCAAAAGTTGGCAAAAGTTGCCTATTGATGCCTTGAGAATACAAGCAGTTTTAAAATATCAGCATCAAGCTGGTGAGTTCATTAGCATTTGGTTTTAGTGGGAAAATGCTCTTTGAATCCATTTGAAAAGTGTTCTTCAAGAAAATCCTGTATTTTCTTATGGAAAGCGGTCTTGAAAGAGTGTCTATTAGTAGAAAATAAACCATCCGTTTTAGAAAACATGTTATCCGTCCTAGAGGTAGAGATGCCAGTTTAGAAGTCCTTGATTACTAACGACATATATAAAAGTAGTTTTATTACTTAAAATAAAACAAATGAAGAAGAGAGTCCGTAAACAAAGTTAGTTTATACTTATTTGCGAGTCGTATAACCATACTTGATATAACCGAGAGACCTTTATAACGTTCTTCAGGCGTTAAGCTAAATGACATTTGTTCACCCCAGGCGTGCCCGCCTAACTGTAGCTAGCAGTTCAGGTGTGGGATTGTCAGTCCCGAATAGATCTATTCACAAATATCACGCTCTCCCTCCAGGAGACTCTGGTTATACTAAAAGGATTTATCACTATACACCTAAGGGTACTGTATTGAAGTAGCGCCTCACAATTCTGTATAATCTAGTTTACTAGCGAGAAATCAGTATAAAATAGTAATTATCCTTGAATAAATGTACTTTATACTTCTGAGAAAAACATATAACATAAACTAAATCTTCCATAGTTTATATATGTTCATTTATGAAATCTGATAAAGTAGAGACTGCCTAGAGGGTTATCCCAAACTATACCCATTATAGTTTATTAGAGTTGATCCGGAAAATGCTTTGTAAAACCTTTCTGAAAGCTATGAAGTTGGATTTCCAAAATAGAAGTTTCCCTTATGTTCAACATATTACAAAGAGATAAAATATCCGAATAAGTTATTAAACGTGGAAATCGTTGGACTGCATTAATAAGTTTAAAACTTAATAAAGTACTTTGAGTTTGGCTTGTATCCCCCCCTGAAAACATTAAAAGCACGGAAAATGTAGGGGTATGAACTCACTGTTTGACGGATGAATCGAGCGGATGATCGGTTACGAGTGTTGAGTGTCAATTGAGGTTTCGCACTCAAGTGGATCCTAGTAACATATAATAGCACATATATGTATTATATTTAGGTATTCCATGACAAAACATGACGGGAAACCACCCTAAACACTTGGAAATGCTTGTCGGGACCTTAAATGATCAAATAAGGGAGGTGTATGGCCATTTGAGTGAGTGTGCGGCCAGGGTGTGCGGCTAGGGTGTGTGTGCAGTTGCACACAGGAGTGTACAGCCAGGGTGTGCGGCCAGGCTGCGTGTGCGGCCGTACAGAGGGTGTGTGCGGCCGTACACAGGAGTGTGCGGCCGTACACTCCTCATTTGTGTCCGAAATGTCGATTTTGAGGTGTTCTTGTGCTAATACCAAGTCCTACTAGTGAATGAAGGCCAAACTCTTCACTTTGGAGAGTTTTAGTGTGTGTGCGGCCACCTTATGAAGGTGTGCGGCCGTACACCATCAAAGGATGAAGAACACAAAGAACACTATGAGTTTTTAGCTTAGATTCAGGTGTCTTACCACTATAACAAGCTGAATGATGAAGTGGTTTACGTTTTTGAGGCCCTTAGAGTGTTCTTGGATGATGTTTCTAGAGAGAGAAAGTAGAGAGAGAGTAGGGTGCAGCCAAAAGAGGAAAAGAGTGAATGAAGGGGGTCTCCTCCAATATATAGGGTCGGGTGTGAGGCTGGAGGGTGTGTGCGGTTATGTGTTTGGCCCAATTTTGTGATGCTACACACTTTCTAACCCTTCGTAAGACTCATATCCATGTTATACTAAGCCTAGAACACTCATATAGACCCATAATTTCGTTATAAGATAGTAAAATGAAGGCTAACTTTGATAAAAATGAAAAAATGTACAAGTTAGAAATTTCGGGTTGTCACATCATCCCCCCGTTAGAGGGAATTTCGTCCTGAAATTTGAACATAGAATATAAATCATGAATTTGGAAAGAGATGGGGATATTTCTGGTTCATCTGATCTTCGCGCTCCTAAGTAAATTCAGGTCCCCGCTTCGCATTCCAGCGAACCTTCACTATCGGGATGCGACTTTGTTTTGTTCGTTTGATCTCCCTATCCATGATTTTGATTGGTTCTTCCACAAAGTTTAGATTCTTGTTGATTTCAATCTCATCGAGAGGAATAGTAAGAGTCTCGTCGGATAAGCACTTTTTAAGGTTCGAGACGTGGAAGATAGGATGAATGTTGCTAAGCTCTTCAGGTAAACGGAGTTTGTAGGCTACAAGACCGATCCTGGCGAGGATCTCGAACGGTCCTATGTACCTCGGGTTTAGTTTTCCACGCTTTCCGAAGTGTATCATGCGTTTCCAGGGTGAGACTTTTAGCAGGACACGGTCTCCAATCTGGAATTCCAAGGGTTTTCGTCGTTTATCGGCGTAGCTCTTTTGTCTATCTCGAGAGGCCTTAAGTCGTTCCCGGATTTGTACGCTCTTTTCGGTGGTTTCGCGGATGATTTCTGGACCAGTGAGAGTGTTGTCAGGGAATTGTCCCTTGGCTAGCTGCGTGTCGCCCACCTCATCCCAGCACAGAGGGGATCTGCACTTGCGACCATAGAGGGCTTCGAAAGGCGTAGCCTTGATGCTGGTATGGTAACTGTTGTTGTAGGAGAACTCGACCAAGGGTAAATGGATATCCCATGACTTACCGAAATCGATAACACATGCTCTCAGCATGTCTTCCAAGTTTTGTATGGTTCTCTCACTCTGCCCATCAGTTTGAGGATGATAAGATGTACTCTTGTCCAACTTAGTTCCAAGGGCCTTCTGCAGGGACTGCCAGAATCTCGAAGTGAACCTGCTATCTTGATCGGAGATAATGGACACAGGTACGCCGTGCAGTCGGACTATCTCTTGGATGTAGATTCGTGTCAGTCTGTCCATTTTGAAGGTTTCTTTGATTGGTAGGAGGTGAGCGAATTTAGTCAGTCGATCGACTATCACCCAAATGGCGTCGTACCCACTCGGAGATTTGGGTAGTTTGGTGATGAAATCCATAGTAATCCTCTCCCACTTCCATTCGGGAATTTCTGGCTGTTGGAGTAGACCTGAGGGTTTCTGATATTCGGTCTTTACTTTGGCGCAAGTTAGACACTTGCTCACGATTGTAGCGATCTCCGCTTTCATGTTTGGCCACCAATATAACTTTTGAGATCGAGGTACATCTTGTCCGAACCTGGTTGAACGGAGTATCTGGTCTGGTGAGCTTCGTTCATTACAACCTCTCTGTAACCACCGAACTTTGGGGTCTAGATCCGTTCCACGAAATAATAGACTCCGTCTCCCTTGATCTCTAGGTTCTTTTCCATTCCCCTCAAGGCTTCACCCGACATGTTCTCTGGTTTTAAGGCTTCCAGCCGAGCCTCCTTGAATTGCGCGGATAAATGGGAATGGATAGTCATAGTCAGTGCCTTCACTCTGCGACCTGAATACTCTTTTCGGCTGAGGGCATCTGCCACCACATTGGCCTTGCCGGGATGGTAGCGGATTTTGCACTCGTAATCGCTGAGTAGCTCGACCCAACGCCGTTGTTGCATGTTCAGCTCCTTCTGGTCGAAGATATGCTGCAAACTTTTATGGTCAGTGAAGATAGTGCACTTGGTTCCGTAGAGATAATGTCTCCATATCTTCAGTGCGAAGACCACTGCCCCGATTTCTAGGTCATGCGTTGTATAGTTAACTTTCGTGTACTTTCAGCTATCTCGAGGCGTAAGTAATAACTTTTCCCCATTCAATGAGCACACAGCCTAGGCCCTGTTTGGATGCATCATAGTAGACAACGAAGTCCCCCGTCCCTTCGGGCAGACACAGGACATGTGCGCTGCATAGGGCCTGTTTCAAAGTCTGGAACATAGTGTCTTGTTTTTCACTCCAACAAAAGGTACGCCTTTCTGAGTTAGAGTGGTTAAGGGTTTGGCAATTCTGGAGAAATTCTGGATAAACCTGCGATAGTAGCCAGCGAGACCCAAGAATTGACGGATTTCTGTGGGTGTCTTCGCTGCTGACCAGTTCTCTATCGCTTTGATTTTGCAGGGGTCCACGTGTATGCCTTCTTCGCTTACCACGTGACCTAGGAAGGTTACTTTTCGAATCCAGAATTCGCACTTGGAGAACTTTGCGTAAAGCTTCTCCGTCCTTAAGGTTTCCAACACCGATCTCAAGTGTTTTCGATGATCTTCCTCACTTCTGGAATAGACAAGTATATCGTCGATGAACACGATGACGAACTTGTCCAAGAAAGGACGGCACACCCGGTTCATCAGGTCCATGAACACTGCCGGTGCGTTGGTTAGACCGAAGGGCATTACTACGAACTCGTAGTGACCGTATCGAGTCCAAAATGTTGTCTTAGGAACATCACTCTCACGGACTCGCAGCTGATGGTACCCCGATCTTAGATCTATTTTTGAGAAGTAGCTGGCTCCTTGAAGTTGGTCGAAGAGATCGTCGATTCGAGGAAGAGGGTAACGGTTTTTGAATGTGAGCTTGTTCAACTCCTGATAATCGATACACATCTGAAAGGATCCATCCTTCTTTTTCACGAACAAGATCGGGGCTCCCCAGGGTGAGGAACTCGGTCTGATGAATCCTTTGCTGAGCAGCTCATTGAGCTGACTAGATAGCTCCTGCATTTCTGCTGGTGCTAGGCGATATGGAGATTTAGCTACGGGAGTAGCTCCAGGGACTAAGTCGATGCGAAACTCGACTTGGCGTTCAGGAAGGATTCCCGGAAGATCTTCGGGAAAGACATCGGGAAAGTTGCAGACTTCGGGGATGCTCTCGAAGTCTTTAACTTCCTGCTTCTCGTTGATGACATGGGCTAGGAATGCATAACACTCCTTTCGCAGGAGTTTCTGAGCTTTGATGCACGAAATGATGTGAAGGTTTGAACTGAGTTTATCACCGTAGATCATCAGGGTTTCTCCGGAGAGAAGATTGAGACGGACAACTTTTTCGTAACAAAGAATATCAGCACGATTGGGGCTCAACCAATCCATGCCGATGATGACATCAAAGCTTTTTATAGCGACTGGCATAAGATCGATGGGGAATGAATGGTCGTTCAGAGTGAGGATACAACCCACAAATATGTCTTTAGTGCTCTCTTTCTCACCGTTAGCCATTTCGACGGTAAAAGTTTCGGTTAAATGTCAGGATTTATGTTTAAGAAAATGCTTGAATGCATGACTAACAAAACTTCTTTCAGCACCAGAATCGAAAAGAATGCATGCATAAGAGTTATCGAGGAGGAACGTAACCGTCACAAGGGTAGGGTCAGCCACGAATTCCTCTTGACCCATCGTTAGCACTCTCCCTGTGCCACCTGTTGTTGTTGCTTTGGGGTAGTTTCTCTTGAAATGCCCGACTTCCCCACAACCATAACAGGCTTTACCGACACTTGCTCCAGAGGCCTGGTCGGTTGGTTGGACTGGTGTCTTGCAGCTTCGAGCCATGTGACCCTTCTTGCCACAGTTGCTACAGAGCGTTTCACGGCATGGGCCGGGGATGCGGTGATGATAGTTGCATTTGCTGCACCAAGGTAGGTGCTTCAGTGGCAGGAGCAGCGGCAGGAGTAGTAGCAGCGTGGACTGCTACTGCGTGTTGCTTCTTTGAGGGTTCCTGCGAAGATTGGCCCTTTTTCTGTCTCCAGAACTTTTTTTTCTTTCCACTCCCTTTAGCCGTTCGGGAGTGGCTGTCACTTCATCGAGATCGACTCCATGATCTATGAGGGTCTGCGCTAGACACTTAGCGCTGTCGAAGGTGTTTGGCCTAGCAGCCAGGACATTTCCTTTGGTCGGTTGGGTCAATCGCCAAATGTATCTCTCTATCTTTTTGCTTTCCAGGGCGACCATTCCCGGGAAAAGAAGCGCTAGGTCTTCAAACCTAGATGTGTAAGCAGCAATGTCGGAACCATTCATCTTTAGGTTCCAGAGTTCGTGCTCCAGTTTCTGCATTTCGCCCCGTGGGCAGTACTCAGCAAGCATGAGCTCTTTCAAGCTTTCCAAATCCATAGCATTTGCCACTGGTAGGGTTAGGGATTTGACCCGACCATTCCACCAGGTCAGTGCCCTGTTGGCGAAAGTGCAAGCGGCGAACTTTACTTTGTTGACCTCCGAACAGGAACAGATTTCGAAAATGGATGCAATTTTCTCGATCCCATGAGTCAGGGCAATAACTCCTCCTTTGTCATCAAAAGATGTGGGTTTTGCGTTCATGAAGTCTTTATAGGAGCACTCCTTCTGGTGTCCCTGACCACCTTCATGATTTTGGGGATGAGTACCACTTCCTTGCACACTAGATCCGCCAGAATTAACTTGTGCCATTGCGGCAGTCACAACAGCAGTAACAACTGCTTGGAACATAACGGGATCGAACTGAGGGGGCGGTGGTGGTGGTGGAGTGTCGTCATTCCTTCTGATAGGTCTTTTACGGGGAGGCATCGTGTTCTAGAATCAATCAGGAAGAAGAGGATGGTAGGTCCTCTGGAATCGAATCAAGAGATATAAAGCAAGATGTATCTCAATATGATGGTTAGAGTGTTCTACTAAGCGATAAGCAAAGAGAGGTTACTATGCAAGTAAGTTATCGCTAAGAAACGAATAGGTAGCAACACTAGGAATGAATTTCTATAAGGTATTCAGCTCTGACTAAAATACTCCTATAGTATTTTATGTTATATGGATACCGGGTAAGTTTTAGGCTTGTTGCAACACCAAAGTCACTCCCAAGCACATGTTGGTCATGTCTCGAATGAATATAGTTGATCAGGCTATATTGACCGTAGACATGATTACATAACTGCCCAGGTTTAACCCCAGTGTTCAACATCAAAAATACTTTTGTTTTGTTCTACTTAAGACATGGATTCTGGTACTCGGGTATACTTGTATACTTTTTGTAAAAATACTTATATTTTAGAAGTATACTTTTAGTTCAGAGCACTATAGCCCCTTAGTGTTTATAGTTGTATACCATGTAAGGTTCGGTATACTTAGTATACTATAAACAATAGCTCTGATACCAATCTGTCACACCCCGAAACCGAAGGCGGAAACATTCCGGGGCGGAGGACGTCATGCGTAGTATCACAACAGTTGTATCATAGTAAGCATAGTAAACACAACCATTGCATTTAATTAGAATATTTACATTGTTCAAAATCATGGTTTATACATATCAGTATATATAGCAAAGGTAAAAGATGTGACTTCAGGATGTTCCATCTTCTCTAAAAGTTGGCAAAAGTACCTGCCTATTGATGCCCTGAGAATACAAGCAGTTTTAAAATATCAGCATAAAGCTGGTGAGTTCATAAGCATTTGGTTTTAGTGGGAAAATGCTCTTTGAATCCATTTGAAAAGTGTTCTTCAAGAAAATCCTGTATTTTCTTATGGAAAGCGGTCTTGAAAGAGTGTCTATTAGTAGAAAATAAACCATCCGTTTTAGAAAACATGTTATCCGTCCTAGAGGTAGAGATGCCAGTTTAGAAGTCCTTGATTACTAACGGCATATATAAAAGTAGTTTTATTACTTAAAATAAAACAAATGAAGAAGAGAGTCCATAAACAAAGTTAGTTTATACTTATTTGCGAGTCGTATAACCATACTTGATATGACCGAGAGACCTTTATAACGTTCTTCAGGCGCTAAGCTAAATGACATTTGTTCACCCCAGGCGTGCCCGCCTAACTGTAGCTAGCAGTTCAGGTGTGGGATTGTCAGTCCTGAATAGATCTATTCACAAATATCACGCTCTCTCTGCAGGAGACTCTGGTTATACTAAAAGGATTTATCACTATACACCTAAGGGTACAATATTGAATTAGCGCCTCACAATTATGTATAATCTAGTTTACTAGCGAGAAATCAATATAAAACAGTAATTATCCTTGAATAAATGTACTTTATACTTCTGAGAAAAACATATAACATAAACTAAATCTGCCATAGTTTATATATGTTCATTTATGAAATCTGATAAAGTAGAGACTGCCTAGAGGGTTATCCCAAACTATACCCATTATAGTTTATTAGAGTTGATCTGGAAAATGCTTTATAAAACTTCTCTAAAAGCTATGAAGTTGGATTTCCAAAATAGAAGTTTCCCTTATGTTCAACATATTACAAAGAGAGATAAAATATCAGAATATGTTATTAAACGTGGAAATCGTTGGACTGCATTAATAAGTTTAAAACTTAATAAAGTACTTTGAGTTTGCCTTGTATCCCCCCACCCCTGAAAACATTAAAAACACGGAAAATGTAGGGGTATGAACGCACTGTTTGACGGATGATTCGAGCGGATGATCGGTTACGAGTGTTGAGTGTCAATTGAGGTTTCGCACTCAAGTGGATCCTAGTAACATATAATAGCACATATATGTATTAGATTTAGGTATTCCATGACAAAACATGATGGGAAACCACCCTAAACACTTGGAAATGCTTGTCGGGACCTTAAATGATCAAATAAGGGAGGTGTATGGCCATTTGAGTGAGTGTGCGGCTAGGGTGTGCGGCTAGGGTGTGTGTGCGGTTGCACACAGGAGTGTACGGCCAGGGTGTGCGGCCAGGCTGCGTGTGCGGCCATACAGAGGGTGTGTGTGGCCGTACACAGGAGTGTGCGGCCGTACATTCTCATTTGTGTCCGAAATGTCGATTTTGAGGGGTTCTTGAGGTGTTCTTGTGCTAATGCCAAGTCCTACTAGTGAATGAAGGCCAAACTCTTCACTTTGGAAAGTTTTAGTGTGTGTGCGGCCACCTTATGAAGGTGTGCGGCCGTACACCTTCCAAGGATGAAGAACACAAAGAACACTATGAGTTTCTAGCTTAGATTCAGGTGTCTTACCACTATAACAAGCTGAATGATGAAGTGGTTTACGTTTTTGAGGCCCTTAGAGTGTTCTTGGATGATGTTTATAGAGAGAGAAAGTAGAGAGAGAGAGTAGGGTGCAGCCAAAAGAGGAAAAGAGTGAATGAAGGGGTCTCCTCCAATATATAGGGTCGGGTGTGAGGCTGGAGGGTGTGTGTGTGCGGCTGGCCGGCCGCACACACCTTCTTTGATGTGTTTGGCCCGATTTTGTGATGCTACACACTTTCTAACCCTTCCTAAGACTCATATCCATGTTATACTAAGCCTAGAACACTCATATAGACCCATAATTTCGTTATAAGATAGTAAAATGAAGGATAACTTTGATAAAAATGAAAAAATGTACAAGTTAGAAATTTCGGGTTGTCACATGTTGCAAGTTAGCAATGTTAATTATAGAAAATAAAGGTTTCAATTAGCAAATTTAGTCAAAGACATATATGAATGTTATGTTGAAAAGATTCGACATAAGGAAATTCTATAGATGGAAATGTTAATTGCGTTCTCAAAATTCGATTATGATTACGACATCCCTCTTTATAGTTCGAATTGTGAGAAAATGGAAAATAGAAATATTATATCAAAAGACTGGTCAAATATCACGTCTTTATGTAATACATTGTGAATCGTGTCCCATATGCTTCGGATATAGGATCGATTGCATATGCTATAATATTCACGTTTTCTAATTTTCTAAATGCCTAGGGCATTAAGCGGGAAAAAGGACTAGAACTAAATATGACTAAAGTGGTTGAACAACTGTCAAGGACAATCTATGGTTCGCTAAGGATTGGTTGCTTATGAATAGTTGGAAGTATAGTAATGAATGGACCATATTGATATAATTCTGAATAGATAGGATTCTATTAAGAATGGATAGTCGTATGGAAATTATGGAAAAGTTTCCATAATGGGAGGTGGATATCAAGAATATATAAGTTAGAAACTTTTATGCAAAGAAGGATGTTCAAAGGAATGTACTTTGAATTTGAGACTTCACTTCCTTGGAATTGTCTTGTAACAAGTTCCAGTGGAAAATTTTGTAATATCGTTGGTCAAGTCTCTATAACTTTTTGTACCTAGACATTACAAAAGGAATCTTTGCATAATAGTTTAGAACTAACACATTCTAATAGTGGCAGGAATTTGGCATTCTTAAACTTAAAGATTTGGAATTGTGAAATGAGTTTAATTGGAAATGTTATCAAATTGATTTATTTCACAATGTAAGGACCGTAGGTAAACATAATGTGCATGCTTGGAGCATGGGATAACTATTGTTTTAATTCAAGTATTAAGTGGATAAATCAAAACATTATACAATGAATAATGAATAATGAATATGGTGATTAAATAAAAGGTGTTTTATTTACACTGAAAAGTTTTGGGGCCATATAGGATTAGTATTATTCTTGTGTTTCACTTTGCATGTTTTGACTTCCAGAATAATAAGATTATTCAAATTATCTACAGTCGATCATACTTTGGAAGTAGGTATGAAAGAAGACTGTCATGAGTTGGCTTGTAAGATTGTCTAAGGTGTTAGGCATAGCAACAGGCTTGCTACACCATTCATGAGTACTTCTGAAATAAGATTTGAGTATTGGATCAACCTGCGCTCACTTGAATCACTTCATGGAATTTATCACGAGTGATCGTGAGACGATAATATCATATAAGTCTTCAAACCTAGATATATGAGTTGTTGACTATGAATTAGTTGTGCATTGATGATACGAAAACGCATCAATAACTTTATGTTATAAAACGTATTGTTGTGCATGATTTAATGAGTAGTTAGTACAAGCATATAATGTCGAAGTTTATATGTTCCCTTTTATCCTAAGAGGATTAAAAGCGGTATCTCGGGCCCCTCGATGATTCTATTTTGAATTATGTACCGGGCCCGGTCAGAACTAAATTGATGTGTTCAGTTATGTTCTATGTCAAATAAAGCGGGAATCGGGAAACAAACTGCTGGACAATAAGTATGACATTGTTCCATGTATTTTTCCAGCTGATATCTGGAGAACAGAGGATTATATGATCCCTTATCTAAAGGATGCATCACTGACTGGGTCAGAGTTGACATAGGCTTTTGAAACCTTACGATTGCTAAGTCGGATCCTAGAGGTACACTGGCAGTTATAGTTATTAGACTTATCCAAGTGGGAGACTGTTGGATTTAGTGTCTAAGCCCATAACTATAAATGGGATGTACTTGACCCGATTGTAGCATGGTCCCCTTTTGGGTTGCCTTCACCAGTGCAATTTGATAGGATGGACTTTTGAGAATAAGGTTATTTATGATTTATTAATATATTACAAGTATAATATATTAATATCATATTATTTAATTAGTATTGATCAAGAATTAATTTGGAACTAATTTTGTGATCAAAAGAGACTAATTAAATATGTGGGGATTGATTATGTAAATCAATGATTCTTTTAGTGTGGGACAATGATCCATGATTATGTAGATGGGCTAAACCAATGAAATAATCCATGGATAGTCCATCGAGGTTGAACCCATGGAGCATAAGAATGTGAAAGCTTATTAGGGTTTACAAAGATGTAACCCTAGCACTATAAATAGAACCCCTCATGGCTAAAATCGTTTGCCCCATCATTCCAAGAGAGTGATACACGATTTTGAGCTTGCTAACCTATTATCCCAAGCCTCCTCTTGCATATGGTGTTTGTGAACCAATAGAGGCATCACATTTGAGGTGCTCAAGCTTTCAAAGGTCAAGAACTCTACCCTACATAAGAGGTAAGCATCCAAACTAAGTTTCATATTATATAGCTTCAATTGTATGCTAGCTAGGGTGAATGCTTTGGGAAAACAAAATGCATGTATAATTAGAGAAAATATATATCCAAAGCATTTAGGGTTGCATGTGCACCATATGAGTGTTATAGTGCTCAAAACCCAACACATCAATCTTTTTCTTCTCATCTTCCTCTACTACTTTCATTTCTCTCCTTTCTTCACTCCCTTAACTACCTAGGGATTTATTACAATGTTTACTTTCTCATGATTTATCCTCATTAGTCTCTCATTTATGTGCTCCCTCACCATGATCTCATGTATAACTCTCATCCTCATCAATACTTATATCGTTCTCACCAAACTTACCAAAGGATCCTGGTCCGTTGGTGTTCACCTTCATTGCATAAGAGAAGTCTAAAAGGTTTGACAACGATTGTGTAATGTAAAAGGAAGGAAATATGGTCTCCTTTGGTATACTAGGGACTAATACATGCTTGTATATATGACAAGGCTTCATGAGACATTTTACAATGTCATAACCCTTTTAAGAGAGGGGGACAGATTATATAAACTTACATAATGCATAGATGAGATAACTTAACCTTCAGGAAGCAAATTGCTAGTTGGGGTGACTTAGTGTAATGAATGTTTTTCCTGAGTGCGCTTTTACTAAGGTGTAAGGAAATCATGTAAGAGGATTTTTAGACAAACTGTAATTCATGGCACGTGTAATACAAGGTATTAATATGTGGCAATGTGAACAGGTGTAGGTTATAACATGAATCCACTTAGATCCTAAACAATGATTCTCTGGTCTTAATCCCTATATCAGGACACTAACTTCTAGGGTTAGACATTTTTTCCATCCTTTTTCTCAGAGAAAACTCTAAATCAAAAACCCTAGTCTCCATTGCCTTGTTCCCTTTAAGATTGGTGCTTTTGGTGGTTCTTGTAGAAGAAGAAACCTCTTTAGTGCTTTTGCTTTTGGTGGTTCTTAGTTGTAAGATTTAGCATTTTAAATATTTTTGGTCCCTTTTGTCATGATTTCTATGGCATTTAGAGAACTCTAGGTCACAAACTTTTCTCATGAGTGTTCTATAGAGCTTAATAAGTGAAACGAGTATGTGTTTACCTTTGAATTTAAACCACGCATCAAGATTTGTCCATTTCGGCCTCTTTAGATATAGGGTTTTATAAAAAGTATTTTTGAGGTATGCAAATAGAAAGATATGGAAATTTATCCATTAAATCCATATTTCAAAATGTTATGGGAAAGATGAGACTTGGTATTAAGGGATTAAGTGTTTAATAAGAAGTAATATTTGTCTCGAAAAGCATGATGCGACTAAGGAAGGTTTGTGGTGTGAATTAGGATTTGAAGTCGTGACTATTTTTTTGACTAACGATAGCGACACGACCAAGTCCTAGGCCGTGGTGCACTAGTCTATTTACTATTGGTTGTTGACATTGACTACTTGACCATTGACTTTCTGACTAGTTTAACTTTTGGTCAAAGTTTGGTGGATTTGAGTTTTTGAATGTGGACTGTTCTAGGATTGGTATTAGGTGGTTTTGATAGCCATTTCATTGCAGAGACTACTATAGAGATTTTGTTGTTTTACTCAAGTGAGTTTTCTCACTATATCATGTGTGACATTATATACCCAATGTATGGTAGGATGTATTTTCTCTATTAGAATAGGATTATGTGATAAACTAGGATAGTCTTGTGTTAGTATATCTGGATAGTTTGCTTGATTGAGGTTTATTTTAATTTGGTAGATCGTTTAGTGAATGTCATAGGGGTTGTACAAACTAAAACTAGATAGCTAGATAACTCTTGGTATGGCCTTATTGCATGGTCCTTGTCTGGTTAATTATTCTCGAGTAAGAACATCAATTTGACTTAGTATCTTATTTCTTGCTATGTATTTACAAAGCGATTCATTATTATTAGCTTAATCTTTGGTATGGTTGTATGTTTTTTGCTTAATTTTATGGTTCATGTATGTATCATGTTTGAGGGATTGATGACGGAACGAATTTGTACTGCTAATGTAAATACCTAAAGTTATTGATATAATGACGCTAAGCTGCGAGTCAACTATTGATCATGTTTGATGGATTGAAGAAGGAAGGATTCTAGGCTGCGAGTCTAGATATCCTGAGTTGTTGATGGAACTACGCAAGGTCCTGAGTCTAGATATCCTAAGGATGGTAAACTAGCATCTAAGTGGGAAGGCCCTTATCTCATTGATGTACAAGCAAGAAAGGGGCATATTGGTTGGCTACTCTAGAAGGGAATATCTTTCCAAGATCATGGAACGCTATACACCTCAAAGCATACTTCATGTAAGTCAAAGTCACAATAATTCATTATGAAAATGTCAAGGTACGCACCTCCTCCTTACCTTTACTTTTCCTTTTATTATTTTTTCTCTCTCAAAATCATTACTGACTTAAGCATCGGGGGAGTGTTAGCCAAGCTAACGCCTACCCCAAGCTAACATTTTCAATGTGCATAGGCTTGAAGATCTTAGCAACCATGGACAGTGATTGATCATCTCTCCTTTGATCAAGGGTACTTAATCCCCACTAAGTTTTATAGAGTTAATAACCTCTTTCATCAGTGTTTGGGTTTTCACACCTCTCTTAGACGCACAATGTCTAAGCTATGGAATGTGGATATGGGGGCCATTTCACACCGTAGTGTCTTGGCAAACCTCTTATCTATGAACATATGTTAAGATCCTAGAGATGAATCTAAGTTTTATAACATTATCTTGTTATCTTACGATTTGGGATCTTCGCCAGTATTCTAAGTTGGGATCTTCCCCAGAAAAAACTATGTTGATATCTTCCCCATTATTCTAATTTTAGAACTTCCCCAAAAAAAACTTAGTTGGAATCTTCCACAGTAAATTCTTAAAATGGGTTTTCGCAAATCTTTCCTGGTATAGGCTTCAAGATCATGAAAGCCTAAAACCTTTCAACGCAAACACTTATCGTAAGCTAGAGTTCAGAAGGAAGGTTCAAAAGCACAAAGGAAAATATGGGTGAAGCCTAAGGAAAGGAATTAATCCCCAGGTTCTATCTATCCATATCCCCTATGTTTACTACGCCTAAAGTTGTCCTTTTCCTCTAAAGGTTCTCCTACTTTTTAAACCAAAATGTATCTCTTTCAAATATTAGGATCCCAAATCCTAATCAAATTCTTATCTTTCTTATATTTTTAAGATCCTCATAGTCTTAGTCAACCCTAAAACTCTTTAGGATCCTAATCATTTAAATATCTTTAGAAAAATCTATTTTGATTCTAATTCTACAACCAAATCAACCACACAGATAAAATGATAAAAACCAAAGCATGAAAATTACACAGGTTTGCCCACCAACCCAACAAAAAGTAAATTGTTTTACAGAGAACAAAATAAAATTGTTTTTAATAAACTAATTAAGGTTTGATCCCCTCCAGTCGGGGTCCCCTCCGTATCCTTCTCTCCTTCCTTCCTCTCTTCTTCCTCTCCGTTCTTCTTCTGCTTCTTCTCCTTCACCTACTCCATAGATCCTGACTAGCATTAACAGGATTTCCAGTTAACATGTCTAGGCCTTCATGCCAACCAACCATAATACATGATCCTGTATTCTCCACATCCTCCGCTAGCTTGATATTCAACTCCCAGACGGCTTCAACGACACTACTCTTAACCTCAACAATCACCTCCTCGATCTCAAAGGAATGCTCCTCCTCTTTCTCTGCCTTCTTCTTGCATAGCCGCTCCACCCTCTTTAGAAGATCCTTATTATTCGCCTTCCTAATCTTCTCCTCTTCTTTTAGGGTGTGCTCGACCTCTTTAGCACTCAACTTAAAATCCTCAGTGGATTCATAAACATGATCCACGACTTGAGAAAAATGCATTCAGTAAACTAAAAATCAAGAATAAAAGAAAAAGAGGATTTAGAAGTACTTAAAGCTTGCGAGAAGGAAACTAGATTCTTCAAGGGTTCCTCTGACCCCAGATTCTCTAGGCTGACATCTGGGGCCGCATATGGCTTCCTCTTTCGGACCCTGGAGTCTTCACTGATAGATCAATCACTTGCTTCCTTGGGGGGGGGGGGGGAGATATCTTATCCTTCTTGACCACAAGATGATCGCTAGACATGGCCACATCAAGTTCCATGAAGGAGAAACGAGCGTTAGAACGTGTAGCCTTGGATCCTGAAAATTTATGGAGGATCCTCACTAATTCAAGATCCTCAGATTGAAACAAGTAAAAATAAGGATCCTTACCAGTCGACATCGGAATAGTGGTGGAACAACCTTCTTTGAAGCTAGAGTGTTCACACTTGAAATATCTTTCGATCTTAGGCAAAGCAAGGAAACTCTCAATCTTCTCGTAAGTATCTTCACTAGCAAGGATGAGTTCCGCGTACTTGAAATATGAATTAAATCAAAACAAAATTAGAAAAGTGTGAATTATGGATGCTTAACCTAATGAAATAAAACCATGCCCTTTTTAACCCAATTTCTTGGCAGAAGATCTGTTTTGGGGATGGATTCACAATTCATAAAGAAATATTTTTCTTTCCATGCTCCATCGTTTTGTTTATTATTTCAAAATAATATGTGGTTTATTGGTTTTGGCTTTGAGCAGGAAATGAGAATTTCCAAATGTTTGAAGGTCATAAATGTTGGGTTTTAAGCACTATAACACTCCTATGGTGCACATGCAACCCTAGATGCTTTGGAACTATGTTTTCTCTAATTATAGATGCATTTTTCAAATTTCCAAAGCGTATAACTTAACTAGCAAGCAATTCAAAGTAACAACTAGTTAGATATCTTACCTTTTGTATAGTTCTTGACCTTGGAAGCTTGAGCACCTCAAATGTTGTGCCTCTAATGTGTCACAAACACCGATATGCAAAGGAGGCTTAAGAGAATAAGACTTGTAGCTTCAAAATCGGTTCTATGTTCTTGTGTACATGTGTATAGCCAATTTTGTCACCAATGGGAGGCTTTTATAGTGTTTCTCAAGGCTAGGGTTTCATCCATGAAACCCTAATGCACCATGATTTTCCATATCCCTTAGGATCCATGGGTTAAAGCTCCATGGACTATCCATGAACCATTTAACCCACCCTAATGGATCTTTGGCCCACACTATAAGAATGGATGATTTACAAAATCAACCCCCTAGATTTAATTAGTCACTTTTGATCACAAAATTAATTCCAAATTAATTCTTGACCGATACTAATTAAATAATATGATTTGTCATTTAATATATTATACTTATAATATATTAATAAATCACCAATAATCTTATTCTCAAAATTCCATCCTATCAAATTGCACTGGTGAAGGCAACCCCAAAAGGACCATGCTACAATCGGGTCAAGTACATACCAGATATAGTTATGGGCTTAGACACCAAATCCAACAATAAACATGGGCCAACTCAGATAAACCCATGTCTAGATCCTTAGATTGATTCAGTCGATCAATCCAAGACAAGATCCTCCATACCACAGGCATAGCCTAGATATAAGAAATTTATGTAACGTCGAAAAACTCAGGAATGATTCCAGAGAAGGGGTACGTCAATCCCAAGGAGAAAGGACATTCAGGAAAACAAACCCAAGTAGGAGAAACGAAGTCAGGTAGGGCCTTAGCATCAAATATGACAATTGGGAAATTCCCGACATAATCATCACTAAAGAATTGCATCGACAAATGACAATAATAGAGTTTTTCATATTTCGGGAAAATAGTATCAGATGTACTATGATTTATAAATAAGGTTAATAGGATCAAGAATGAGTGACCAAAAGTTATACCACTATGAAAGATAGTCAGCGTACTTGGAAAGTGCACAACAAAGTGGTCCCAAAGATATAAACTTCGCAAAAATCTGACTCTGATTAGAGGAGTTATGATTTTATAAAAAGAAAAAATCAGTCGCGTTAATAACGCTATTAACGTCAAAATAGTATACAAAATTCGGTTGAGTTTTGGCTAATGTCACCAAAAAGAAAATCGTAGTACTCCGCGAGATAAGAGCATCAAAAGGAAGAATGTCAAAAACGGAGTTCGTATAAAAAAGATACGATTTTTAAAAAAATATAAAATACAAGTTAAAAATAAAAGTTCAAATTTGGAAACACATCCTTAAGGAAAGTTGTAGCACTAGTAGAGAGCTACACAAATATATAAAGTGTGTAAGAAACAAGATTCATATAAGGAAGATATGATTTTTTATAAAAGATTTAGTGTTGCACGCGAAGTGCGCGCCACGCTCAACGTGCACGTATGACACCCAGATTCATCAAGATTGGAGAGACGTGGACCATCAGAATTGTGACATGTGGAAAAGTCTACATGGAGCCACGATTCAAGTACACGACGTGCACGAAGTACGCCGTAGGCATTAGTACTATAAATAAAGGGGCACACCTTTTGAATTCTTCACACCCAAAAACCTATTTCCCTCTCTCTCTCTCTCTGTTGTGAGTTATCTCGAAAATCCTCCCAATCGCGCAACACTTCGGGTGCAGTAGCAAGGACATCCGTAATCTCGCTACTAAGGTGAGTTCATGGCCCCATTTCACTATTTTTAAAGGTTTTACGGTGGGGGAGGGGGGGAATACACACTTATCAAACTGCTTTATCAAAATATATTTATATCTTTAAATATCAATCGCTTTATAAAGCACAAAACCTTAGGATAATGTAGCCATAGATCATATATCTAGTTGTAAGCTATGCTATTATGCCTAAGAGTTACAATGTCGATAGTCTAGGAAGAGATATTATGTAGGTCTTATGATGACCAATTCACTAGGATAACATACTGCTAGAAGTAATGTTGGACAACTATAGGTATATGCAATGTACCTAATCGTTACTCTGCCCAATTATCCCATTTCAAGTTAACAACAATTAGGGTATATATATGAATGGCAAAATAATATATATATATATATATATATATATATATATATATATATAGGGCTAGGTTATAATGTGGATGGACAACTATTGTATGGACATGTGGATAGTGTTATTCTATTAGAATTACTAAGAGAAAAAGTTGTTTACTAATGCGAATACGTTCAACATCACACAACTATCATCATTTTCACGCATTCTCACTAATTCTTATTCATTTTTGTTCTCAAACATCGTTTTTCACAGAGAATGTTGTTTACTAATGCGAATACGTTCAACGACTCAATAAACATTCTGACAACATTCTGACAAAATGAGAATAATAATAAAAAGTCTATAATAACCTTATAGAGGATTTAATTACTGAGAATGTGTGATAATGACAATAGTTATGTTAGATAGAACGAATTCATATCATCAACAACATATTTTCTTTCTCATTCTCACAGAATAGCACTGTCCACACGTCCGTACAGTAGCAAGGACATCCCTAATCTCGCTACTAAGGTGAGTTCATGGCCCCATTTCACTATTTTTAAAGGTTTTACGGTGGGGGAGGGGGGGAATACACACTTATCAAACTGCTTTATCAAAATATATTTATATCTTTAAATATCAATCGCTTTATAAAGCACAAAACCTTAGGATAATGTAGCCATAGATCATATATCTAGTTGTAAGCTATGCTATTATGCCTAAGAGTTACAATGTCGATAGTCTAGGAAGAGATATTATGTAGGCCTTATGATGACCAATTCACTAGGATAACATACTGCTAGAAGTAATGTTGGACAACTATAGGGATATGCAATGTACCTAATCGTTACTCTGCCCAATTATCCCATTTCAAGTTAACAACAATTAGGGTATATATATGAATGGCAAAATAATATATATATATATATATATATATATATATATATATATATATATATATATATATATATATATATATATAGGGCTAGGTTATAATGTGGATGGACAACTATTGTATGGACATGTGGATAGTGTTATTCTATTAGAATTACTAAGAGAAAAAGTTGTTTACTAATGCGAATACGTTCAACATCACACAACTATCATCATTTTCACGCATTCTCACTAATTCTTATTCATTTTTGTTCTCAAACATCGTTTTTCACAGAGAATGTTGTTTACTAATGCGAATACGTTCAACGACTCAATAAACATTCTGACAACATTCTGACAAAATGAGAATAATAATAAAAAGTCTATAATAACCTTATAGAGGATTTAATTACTGAGAATGTGTGATAATGACAATAGTTATGTTAGATAGAACGTATTCATATCATCAACAACATATTTTCTTTCTCATTCTCACAGAATAGCACTGTTCACACGTCCGTACAATAGCTGTTAATCCACATTTGAACCTAGCTCTCTCTCTCTCTCTCTCTCTCTCTCTCCTTATATATATATATATATATATATATATATAGTGAAAGAGAGATAAGTTTCAATTGAGAAAATTAAAAATGTTGAGAATGGGGGAATCATTCTCACCAGTCATTTATTTTTTCCGCAAACCGCTCCAGCATACCGGGCCGACGGACGATGAGTAATATTCATATATGAATATAAATATAAGTTTATTGATATATGAATACACCACCTCCCCACCGCTACCAACCACCACCACCACCGCCACCAACCACCATTGCCACCTCCACTACCATCGCCACCTTCACAACCAACCAGTGCATACAACTGTCATCTCGCCACTACCCACCGCCGCCATATTCATATATAAATAATCACTTCCACTATACTTATTCATATATGAATATACATATTCATATATGAATACACTTATTCATACGTATTCATAAATGAATACGACCTGTTTCGTCGGTCTGGTATGCTGGAGCGCTTAAGCGGCATACTCGAAATGAATAGCATAGATTCATTGCCTTGTTCTCACCCATATTTTTTCTCAGTTGAACCCTCCCCTATAGGTATTCATAAATGAATATGATCTGTTCCGTCCGCCCGGCACCCTGGGGTGCTTAAGCGGCTGATTCAAAATGAGTGACCCAGATTCATTCCCTCGTTCTCAACTTTTATTTTTCTCAATTGAACCCTCCCCTATATAGGGGAGGATTCAATTGAGAAAAAAAAGTTGAGAACGAGGGAATGAATCTGGGTCACTCATTTTGAATCAGCCGCTTAAGCACTCCAGGGTATAGGGGAGGATTTAATTGAGAAAAAAAAGTTGAGAATAAGGGGATGAATCTGGGCCACTCATTTCAAATCTGCCGCTTAATCCCTCCAGCGTACCGGGCCGACGGAACAGATTATATTCATTTATGAATAAGTGTATTCATATATGAATATGTATATTCATATATGAATAACTATAGCGGAATTGATTATTCATATATGAATATGGCGGCAGTGAGTGGTGGCGGGAGTGACAGTTGTTTGTGGTGGTTGGTTGTGGAGGTGGCGGTGGTGACGGAGGTGGCAGTGGTGGTTGGTGGCGGCGGTGGTGGTGTTGTTGGTTGGTAGCGTAGGGAGGTGATTTATTCATATATAAATATTACTCATCCTCCATCGGCCCAGTACGCCGGAGCGTTTTGCGGCAAAAATAAATGATTGACTGATAATGATTCCCCAATTTTTAACTTTTTTAATTTTATCATTTGAACTAACCTCTCTCTCTCTCCCTCTCTCTCCCTCTCTCTCTCTCTCTCTTTATATATATATATATATATATATATATATATATATATATATATATATATATATATATATATATACATATATATATATATATATATATATATATATATATATATATATATATATATATATACAAGATAATTATGAGATCTATAAGTTTTAATTATCAAATATAAATTAAAAGATCTATATTGTGATAGTTATAGGAAATCACTAAGAAAGAAAGATAAAAGATAGAATACCTAAGGTTAATACGTTAGTGAGCTGTTATTGTTCATCCTTAGCCTGATTAAATTCGACTACCCTGAACCTGTAATCGTTAATCTTGCCAGAGCCAGAAAAATATGTATAAATCTATAAGGGGTTTGACAAAGCCACCTACGATTGGTAGCTACAATCCCGATATAATAACTCTCTTTATTATTCAAACACTTTTCGACATTCAACGAAGCGTCGTGTGGGGAAATTATTAGTCTACAACGTTATTTATGGGGGATCATGGTAATACATTTTAACCACCTTAGAGGTTCGACTACCTCGAAAGATGCCTTCATATAGTAAATAAAATGCGTTAGGATTAATAGACTATCTTAAAATACAAAGATGATAAAATAGGATCGGTAAAATATATCCTACAATGATAGTAAGATAGGAATGGTAAAATATCCTATAAAGATGATAAGATAAGGATAGTAAATTATCCTATAAAGATAGTGTTAGGGAAAGTATGTCATAACCATACTCAGGATCCTTGATGTTAACGAAGCCTAAGGATCCTCAAACATACCTCAGGATCCTGACTATTGTTATTATGATTCCCTAACTTTAACTGTTATATTTCTATTTGTTTTTCTCACATGTGTAGAAATGGTCAACATAAGACTCATTCTCAACGAGGAATCGCTTCAACCAGGCTTAAGACACGCGAATACCAAGTCAAACAACTTGCATATGCTCATTCAACAGGATCCCAAGAATATCAGACTTATTATTATTTAGTCTAGACTATAAGTACACAGGTAATTTACACACTATGGACACGATTAGCTTTACTACTACATTTGTATTCTCATTCAACAGGATCCCAAGAATATCAGACTTATTATTATTCAAATCAATAAAAAAACAAGGCAGTTGATTATTATCACGTCCCAAGGTTTTATGTCGGAGATCCTATAAAGGATCACGGGCTTTCCTTGTAACTCACATGTCTCAATTTGATCATTATTCAATACTTGCATCACCTTAAACACCACAAACTCTCATACAATTTGGTTGAATAATACTTGATCAATTTTTGACCAAAACAATTTGGCACCCACCGTGGGGCTGTGGTGTTGACAATCATTTAAGAATCATGTCTACCTAACCAAACTTATCCAATGCCTCTATTCCTCCCATTTCTTTAAAACCTTCCACTAACTCCAAGCAGAGATCCTAAAAATACATGTGAGGAATCAAAGAAAAAGTCCTCTCTGATCACTACCCAAGGATTTCAGGATCCTCCTGTAGTGATTTCCAACAACGAGCTCTTTGCTATGATAAAGAGACTGGAACAAAAAGTTACTTAGCAAGAGGAGGAAAACAGGACATTGCTCAAGGAAACAGAGAGAATGAGGGCGGAGATACATAAACCCCAACAAGCAACACCCTCAATCTTGCAGCCTAAGATCTTGAACTTTGATAAGACAGGATCCTCAGGAAACCGCTGGGAGATAGGATCCTTCTTCTCCAAAAATGCACCAAGAACACTCCAAAGCACTTTAAACACCTTCTTTTTGCTCACAAGGCTCAAACTAGGGTTAGGGTTTCAAGGGAGGATATTGGAGAGGTGGAGGTTGAAAATGGAAAGGGTTTGGAGAAGTTAAGGAGCTTAAATAGGGCTTAAAACCCCAAAATTAGGGTTTAGGTTCTGATCGCGTACGCGCAACGTACTCCGAGTATGCCTATCGTACCTAGTTGAATCTCCACGATCATCCTTTCGTAGTATGCCCAACATATACCCTGTATGCCCAACATACTAGGCTAAACCCAAAACTGTTCTAACTTCTAACAGTCATGACTTCTTCATTCCAACTCTGTTTTCGACGATCTTTATATCCACAGAAAGGTATTGAAGAGTCCCACAATATTATCTACATATCTTGGACTAAACATTTCTCAAAAAAATCCATATTTCATGCAAGAACCCAGCCTATGACTTTTCCCTTTCTACCCTTTGGCCCAAAACACAATTGAAGAGTAAAATCTCTTAACCATCATTACCTCCTTCCACAAGGACTAAACTTTTCCTCCTTAAGGCCCAAATCCTTTACAAAATCGACTTCCACCCCACGGCCCTAAAATAGGAAATGACAAGAAACTGGATGTTACAATTCTTCCTTACTTAAATTAGATTTTTTCTATGATATCAGCTTTCGCTTCCACTTCATGATGTAACCCCTCACATCAACCAACTGTTCGGAAATTCGCAGATTTAATCGGCTCAAGACCTTCTCGGCCAAACATCATCATGCTAATTCCACACATAAGTGCACCATCGTGACGACAACTAACTGGTCATAATACTAAACTGGGCCACACTCCTACTCGGCTCCGACAACTCTACTAAGCTATATACTGTCAACACGCGGGCTCACCTCCAGTCCACTAACCGACAACAATACTCAGACTTACCCCCGATCCACTAACCAAAAACAACACTTGGGCTTACCCCCGATCCACTAACCAAAAACACTTAGGCTTATCCCCGATCCACTAACCAACAAAAACACTCGCAGCCTAAAAAATGCACATCGATCTCAATAAGACTTAACTAATCCTACCAGGTTTTCGGGCTGTGACTCAGACTCCAAACCCCAATCAAATAAGAAAAAACATGGACACCCTTATCATATCCCTTAACCTTGGCTCCTAACAGCCTAGAGTCTAAAGCACAAGCAAGCTCTACAGATACTATCTAATATGACTCGAAGGGAAATCCAACAGCTGAGGATGATCTTGATGCGACATAAGAAGATTCAGCAGTTGAGCGGAAGTCTTGGATTTGGAGAAATCTGACTGAGAACCGAACCTTATGACAAGGTCTTCCTGCTGCGAGATTCAACTTTCCCCCACTTGAAATATGCTAGAATTTGGCAACTTCACAATCCTTCGATACCAAAACTAACTTGAACTCTACCACTTGATCCCAGCCACTTATATACAGATACACCAGAAAATCTGAACCCACATAACATTCTTAAATTCCAATACATATACAACCGAGGACAAAGATAATTAATGCATTCAAAACAGGAAATCAAATTTAACAGAGCTAAATAAGATAATTTCATTCAGTTGATCATAATAGTACAACTGAACTTCGAACATAAACAAAAAATACATATGAATACCAACACTGCATCAATCCACCAAATAGAGAAACTAATAACTCATACCTTGGTCTCCGACTCCGGCCGCCTCATGAAATCTACTGGACCGAGGCATAGAAGGGTTTGAAGACAACACCATCAGGAAAAGCACCTTTATTCTCCAAAGATTGAATATCCTCATTGTCAAAAAAGCATGACTCAGTGTGAGCTAGTAACTTTTGATTAGTGAAATCATCCTCGGAAGGAGAAAGTATGTTGGCACGAGAGCAATCAGTTTTCTTTCCTGTTAGTGGCAGGATCCTTGACTTATATTTAGGATCCTCAAATACTTCAGAAGCCTTAGGATCCTTAAACATATCCCGAGATCCTGACTATTATCACTTATATTTCTAACACTTGTAACTGATATATTCTCTTCATTTTTCTCAAATGTACAGAACGAGTCAACACAATACCCATTCTCAACAGAGAGTTATCTCAACCAGGAAAAAGACCCAGAATACCAAGTCAAATAACGTTCATTATGATGATTCTGGATAATCCCACAATTTTGGACTTCCTATTATTAGCATTAGACTATAAATAGCACATGTAACTAGCACACTAGCGACACACTTAGCTCCTCCACGATACTTTTACCTACATTTAGACATTCATCTATGTAATCAACATTCTACATCAATAAAATCATCAAGGCAGGTGATAATTATCACCGCCCAAGCTTTTATGCCAGAGATCCTATCAAGCTTTCCTTGTAACTCACTTGTATGTAATCAACATTGTAATTATCACCGCCTAAGGGCTTTCCTTCTAACTCACTTGTATCACTTTGATTATCATTTCTTACTTGATTTTCCGTGAACATTACAGCCTCTCATTAAATTTGGTTAGATTCTACTTAATTGATATTTGACCAAAACAATTTGGTGCCCACCGTGGACCAGTGGTGTTTATAATCATTCAAGAATCATTTCTACCCAATCGACCTTATCCTCTTCCTTAAATCCTACCATTTCCTCTCAAAATCTTCCTCCACCCCAGGCGGAGTTCCTAAGGAAACCTCTGAGTCACCAAAGAAAAACACCTCTCCGGTCGTTACCCAAGGATTTCAGGATCAACCTGTGCTGATTTCTCATAATGAAATCCTCACTATGATGAAGAGATTAGAACGACAAGTCACTCAACATCATGAGGATAACAGGACGATACTCAAGGAAGTGTAGAGAATGAGGACATAATTTCACAAACCTCAAGAAGCAGCACCCTTGATCTTGCAGCTCAAGATCCTAAACTTTGATAACACGGGATCCTCAGCGAATCGTCATGAGATAGGATCCTCAATACCGACCATTGTTCTGCTTGGGGAAACTCCAAGAGAGGAAGCCCATACAACCCAGGATCCCAAAGAAACCTTCGTTACTCCTAATAACAAGGATCTTGGTAACTTCGTCAATAATAATATCTTTACTACTAACTCTATGGACCTTGATACAGGTTTAAGCCCAATCATGGCTAAGGAGCTTCAATAATTAAGACAAATGATCTCAAGCGTGCTGTTGGGTCAAAAATATGGTTTATACATTACTTTTCTAGGCAATTGTAATTTTCCGTCTAAGACCGAAATCTGTTCACGGCCCAGGTGGGTGTTTACGGCCGTGAACTGGTTCACGGCCGTGAACTCGTTCACGGCCGTAAACCTGTTCACGTCCCATGTTCCGTATAAATAGATGTCATAGTGTTAAGTGCACATGGCTAGACAAGGAGGGCCTAGAGGAGAGATAGAGTGGAGAGCATACTGTATAGAGAAAAAGTTAGAGAGAAGAAGAGTATGTGTGAGAGAATCTTATGTGTTGGAGCATCAATCTTATTGAATACATCATAGATTCATCTTATTCTTCTTCATATCTATTTTGATCTAGCATCATCCAATTGATTGGGATTACGCACCATCAATTGGATCTAATTGATACACAAGCAGTTTTGGGATTTACAATTGGTATCAGAACTTGTATTGTATCAATCAATTTTTCCAGATCTGGAAGGATTTGATCTTATTTTTGAAGGATTTTTGCGTTTTTGGATAACTCTTGGCAAAATAAAGGGGGTTTGTTCTTTGTGTTTTTCATAAAAAAACGAGTTTTTGATCGAGTTTTGGAGCAAAAAGTGGTGAAAAACCGTTGTTTTTCATGTCATCTGCGAGGTGCTCACGGCCTCTGAAGGAGGGTTCACGGCCGAAGAAGATTTCTCGGCCGAAGAAGCTTTCACGGCCCGAAGTTCGTTTACGACCGAGAAGAGTTTACGACCATCGGAGTTCACGGTCGTCGCAGGTTCACGGTCGGGGGTTTGCGGTCCGAGGTTCACGACCAGTCTCGCACGTTTACGACTCAGCAGTGTTCTCGGTCAGCTTCCTTTGCGGTCAGCAGCCTCGTATGTCCGGCTTCGACGTTTACGGATCAGCAGCGTTTCGGGCTTCAGATAGTTCTCGGCCAGCAAGCTCCAGTACGCGATCAGTCCTCGCATCAACACTTATTAAAAAATTGGGGTGGAGGAGGATCGAACCCGAGTCCCCTAAATCTTCAACCAAGCGCTTTACCAATTGGACTAGGAAGCCACATTTTTCGTTCCTCCCTGATTTAATTCAAAAGGACTCATTAATTCGGTTCTAATTTCGAAAATTTTGACACTTTCAGTCCAAAAATCAATTTCTTTTATTTTTAAATTTCATTTTCAACCCCAAAATTTTAGTTTTAAATTTTTGACTTTTTTTTTGACTTTTGACCTTAAAAATTTACTTTGACTTTCAAGTTTGACCTTTCACTTTAAACTTTGACTTTCTCATTTAACTTTCAAATTTTCGAATTTAGCTTTTCGGTTTGACTTTTAAGTTTGATTTTTAAGTTTGACTTTTAAGTTTGATTTTTCAAAATTGACTTTTAAGGTTGACTTTTGAGTTTTTAGTCAAAGGGATTTTTTTGGTAAACAATGAGCTCCTCAAACATTCCGGTCAATGAAGTTTCATGCTCTGAAACTTGCATTAAAACTGTTAAATTTTTACGTGAACAAATTGAATTGATAAAGAGAGAGAACGAGGACCTAAAATATCAGAAGTATGAACTTAAGAAAGACCAGAGACCATTAAAAGAGAAATTAGAGGCCAAAATCAAGGAATTTAGAACACTTCAAGAAGAATATAATAACAAATGTGAAAATTATAATTATATTAAGAAACAACTTGCCTCTGTGACTGCCGAGCTTGACTCATTGAAAAACAAATTTGAAAATGCAGATTTTAATTTTAGAAAATGTGATGTGTCAAGTGAACTAGTTGCGTCAATGATGGAAAATAGTCTGAAATTTAAAAACAACCAGCAAAAGGGTTTAGGGTATGATAAAGTTCCTCCTCCTTTTAATCACACTTATCAGTTTAACCCTTTAACCAAAGAAGAAATGGACAGAGAGGCACATCTTGAGTATGGTAAACCTATCGTGGTTGTGCCAGAAAGTGTTGAGCTGAACATTTCTGATGCTTCTACTTCCTATGCAGGTAAAGTAGCGGAAGATGAGGACAAGGAGAACAGAACTACTTCTAATTCTGTTGATGTTGTTGATTGTCAAACAAATAACTCCTTGAACTCTGAATCTGTTGCTACTAATTCAGTCACCTCTAATACACCTGCTGTTGGTAAATACAGGCCACCAAAAAAAGCAAATCAGAGTGCATGTTACAACTGTACTTGTGGGAACAATAAGAGACAAGGCAAGGGCACGCCACCAGGGGCAAGAAGAAACAACTCCTCAGTGAAGAAAAACACCTGGACACATTGCCCGAAATTGTCCTAATCGCGCATACGTTCCCTACTACGCACAAGGATGGCAAAACGCGCCAAGAGGGAGATACCCCAAAAGAAGCCCTTCGAGTCCACGTTCAAGCAATGGTGACTGGAACGCGCACAAGGCCAAGAATCTAAATCCCAAGGTCAAGAAGGGAATGCTAGCCAAGAAGTCCAATCCAAGAGATACTCCAGTGAAGCCAAGACCGGTTAGATCAAAGTCATATCGAAGATCGGCTTCAAGTTCTGAAACAAGTTTCGGGGTACCCATCGGATCGAACAAGAAATGGGTTAAACCCAACTACAGATGGGTACCAAAGGTTCAATCTCCCAAATCTCCTAATGCTTCTAACGTTTCTTCATCTTCTGTTTGTGATAAGCAGGATATGTCATGGGAGAGAATTCCTTGCACTGATGAAAAAGGTCAACCCAGTTTCAAAATGGACTGGGTTCCAAAGACCAACTAATCCTGCTTTGTGTCGAAGCAGCTATGGAGGCATATCATCAGACTTCGGTTTGTTGATAGTAGCTGTTCCAAGCACATGACATGAGGGAACTCTCAACTGTACAACACTCAGATCTTTGTTTGAGAGTATGTGTCCTTTGCGGGAAAGGAAGAAAGGAGAGGATCACACATGGGGTTTTGTGCTTAACGATGTGAAGAATTTTCGGATCTGTTCTGAGATTATGCGTGTTGTTCTCAGACCTTCTGGATGCAAATTCAATCGATGACTTACGGTTTGAATTTTCTTCTCGATACAGCTGAGTTTATCTTAAATTGATTCGGTTTGAAGACAATCTTTTATTTTCTTATGGTTTTTAGTTTGTAGGTGTTATTGGGAAGTGATATCAAGAAAGTGATAACGGGCAGTCTGAACATGTGTAAGGGACTGAATCTGAACTGTCTAGACTCTGTGTTCAATGTGCTGGTAGGCACAAAGGATTTGACAGTGTGGATTTAGATAGGATTGTTTGGACTGACCATACGACGCTCGGGTAGATTGAGCAGTGAGATAAACACGGGAACCTACAGGATACACTAAATTAACACGCATCTAGAATTGTGATTCAACTTTTCCTTGATGTACGAACTAATGTCCTTAATTCTAGTTCTGATAGGGAAACTGGGGGGTTCTGATAAAGTAGGTTTGTAGGAAATTATTTTCTTGCTTTCAATTTGTCAGTCATATGTTGCTTCCTCTGCGTGATTGGAAATGATCCGACCTGGAATGCAACATATGCAACTCTATTTCTACGCATCTCCTTATCTATGAAACTCTTTCTATCTATTAGCCATATGTTGTCCCCTCTGCGTGATTGGAAGATCCGACCTGGGACACATCATATGCACCCTACTATCTCTATAACCCTCTATCTCTGTTAGTCATATGTTATCCCCTCTGCGTGATTGAAAGAGATCCGACCTGGGACACAACATATTCACCTATCTCTAAATACGTCTTCCTCCTTAATAATTGTTTACTCACCTAAAGTAAGGAGTTTTTTGGAAGTTCTTGATAACTAGGGTATATTGGGAAGTGGGGAACACGTTCTAGTTCAACTAAAATTGAACCATTTAGAGGTTGTCTGTAGATCTCGCTGCTTAATTTAAGTGGACAACAATACTCGTGGTCGTCGTCAGCTGAATGATATATTTGGAAAATTTTGTCAATATTCTTCGTGTTTAAGTGGACCACAATACTGACAATTGACCAGATTTATTCATGAAGGTGAAGGTACTGATAAACAAAGTTAAGATTGTCTCACAAATTTGATCCCAAATATTTTTGTTTTTGTTAAATTTGTTCATAGTTTTCCTCTATGCACAAATTTAGGGGAGAATTAAAAAAAATTCAAAAATCAAACAAAAATCAGAAAATTCAAAAATCAAACAAAAAATTAAAAAATTAAAAATCCAAAAATAGTGTTATTATTGTTTTATTTCTTGTTCAGAAAAAATCAAAAATCCAAAAATACTTTTGTTTCTGTTTTAATTTTCAGAAAATATGAAAAATACAAAAATATTGTGTGCTAATTTTCTTTTAGTTTTGTTTTGTCTTGAAAAGTGAATTCAGATATAGATGAGACTCATGGAGACTGTATCGAGAATTTCTGAGCCAAGGCTTCGTCCGTGATCATCGAAGAATTCTCATTCGAAGGAGCAATAAATGAAGATTATTATTTAAACATTCAATCCTTCAACTCGAGAAGCAAGGTGAAGCTGCACTTGAAGATCATGTGACAGATTGCATTGAAACCTCCTCAATCAATTTGCTGCTATTCATGAACCGGTTGAAGTGATCCAAAAGATTAGATCTCTCTATTGTTCTATCTGAAGATTATCAAGCTGAAAGCGCTATCTTTCAAGAATCTTATCAAGAAGCCTCCTCACCCAATGTGCATTTAGAGTCAAATTTTGAAGAAAAACCCAACTGCTCAAGATGAAGTCATTCATTGAAGATTCAACAAGTTCATCTTGAAGCTGTGAAGAAATCGAAGATAAATGCTGAAGCCAAGCTCCCAATGAAGATTGACAAGAAAAGTCAACTACATTTTTAGGGGGAGTTTGTTGGGTCAGTTAGAAAAGAAAACTATAAACCAAGGGGGAGATTGTTGTGTCAAATATATCGTTTATACTTTACTTTTCTAGGCAATTGTAATTTTACGTCTAAGACAGAAATCTGTTCACGGCCCAGGTGGGTGTTTACGGCCGTGAATCTGTTCATGGCCCATGTTCCGTATAAATAGATGTCATAGTATTAAGTGTACATGGCTAGACAAGGAGGGCCTAGAGGAGAGATATAGTGGAGAGCATATTTTAGAGAGAGAAAGTTAGAGAGAAGAAGAGTGTGTGTGAGAGAATCTTATGCGTTGGAGCATCAATCTTATTGAATACATCATAGATTCATCATCTTCTTCTTTTCCTTCTTCTTTATTTTGATCTAGCATCATCCAATTGATTGGGATTCCACACCATCAATTGGATCTGATTGATATACAAGCAGTTTTGGGATTTACACATGCGTAGAGTAGTTCAACCTATACTGGAAGTATCCCCCACAATCCACAGAATCTCAAGATTCGTTCCCATAATCACCGACACCGAGGTCCTAAAGCGCTTCCGAAAGCCCAACATAAAGCCTTATGATGGGAACATAGATCCTAAGGAGCACGTCGCAAATTATAAGGAAAGAATGGAGATCATCCCCATTCCCACATACTTGAAGGAAGCTTGTCTGTGCAAGTGTTTTGGTTCGACCCTCACAGGACCAGCCTTAAAATTTCTCCTTAACGTTCCTCCTTACTCTATTACTTCATTTGATCACTTAGTTAGTTTGTTTAACAATAATTTTTTAGTAGCAAAACATTCAAGAAGATCACTAGTGATCTTTATCGATTAGTTCAGGATCATAAGGAATCCCTTAGGAATTTTGTGAACAGGTTTGGCAGGGAAGCTCTAATTATGCCCAACATTGACATGGAAACTGTAGTTGAAGCCTTTAAAATAGGTTTAAAAAAGTACTCTCCCTTCTACGAAGACCTTGTAATGACCCCATGCAAGAGAATGGATGAGGTCTGAAGCAGAGCATTAAGATTTATAAGGCTCGAAGAAGACAAGGAGATCCAAAATAGAAGCAACCCACCAAGCTCATACGATTACGCTAATAGGAAGGCCGACTCATCAGCATAAAGATCCTAAAAGCCAAAACCATATTCCAAACCTGATCATCATTGGGCTAATTCCTTGAAGATGAAGGAAAGGAACAAGAATATCCTAAGATTACTAACTATTGATTTTATGTGGATATTTCAGGTATAATATTTGCTATGCAGGATCATGGAGACAAAGCAAGATGGCCAAGGAAGGGAGAAAAATCCACCACTTGGAAAGACAAATCCAAATGGTGTGCATACCATGAAGACTTTAGTCATATCACATAGGATTGCATAGCTCTCAAAAAGGAGACCAGTTACCTCCTAAGAAAAGGATACCTCAAAGAAATCCTTGGAAGAAGAAAGGAAAGATCCACAGAGAAAGATCAGGATCCTCAGAAGATCCTCGATAAGTCAATATCCCTTCCTATTGACGCCAAGGTAATCAATATGATCTCTGGAGGATCTGACATTTGTGGTACCTCTTATTTTGCAGCAAAAGGCATGGCAAGGTGTCAAAAATTGAAAAAGAGGAAAGGCCACGAAAGAATACGTCAATCAAAAATGAGAAGGAGACCACCTTCGACGAAGCAGATATGAAAGACATCCAGGATCCTCACCACGACGGATTGGTGATCACTCTTTACATCGCCAACCATTTCATCAGAAGGATCCTTGTCGACTGAGGATCCTCAGTCAACTTTATACTCTTGGATGCTTTAAAAAGAATGAAAATCCCGGAGTCTGAAATAATCAAAAGATCCTCAGTATCAATTGGATTCATTGGCGAAACAAATCATACAGTTGGAGAAATAAATCTACCTATCTATATTGAGGGGGTAAACTCTATGAAACATTTTTATCTAATATATACATTATCCTCTTATAATGTTATAATAGGTAGAGCATGGATTCACAACATGAAGGCAGTCCCATCAACAAATCATCACTGTGTGAAGATACCCACCCCATGGGGGACAGTAAAGATCACATGTGATCAACAAGAATCCAAAGAGTGCTACAAGACCTCGATGAAATCTTCGACAATACCACGACAGTCATAGAAATTAAAGCAGGGGGCATAAGATGTGCTAGGAACAAGAGAGAAAGATGTAAAAGAAGTGCCCCTGAACCTTGAGGATCCTGATGCAATAGTTCTCATAGGATCCTTGATACCGTAGCCAATCGAACAAGTACTAAAAAAGTTCCTTAGAGGTAGAAGCAAGAAATTTGCATGGAAGCAAGATGGCCAAGGAAGGGAGAAAAATCCACCACTTGGAAAGACAAATCCAAATGGTGTGCATACCATGAAGACTTTAGTCATATCACATAGGATTGCATAGCTCTCAAAAAGGAGACCAGTTACCTCCTAAGAAAAGGATACCTCAAAGAAATCCTTGGAAGAAGAAAGGAAAGATCCACAGAGAAAGATCAAGATCCTCAGAAGATCCTCGATAAGTCAATATCCCTTCCTATTGACGCCAAGGTAATCAATATGATCTCTGGAGGATCTGACATTTGTGGTACCTCTTATTTTGCAACAAAAGGCATGTCAAGTTGTCAAAAATTGAAAAAGAGGAAAGGCCACGAAAGAATACGTCAATCAAAAATGAGAAGGAGACCACCTTCGACGAAGCAGATATGAAAGACATCCAGGATCCTCACCACGACGGATTGGTGATCACTCTTTACATCGCCAACCATTTCATCAGAAGGATCCTTGTCGACTGAGGATCCTCAGTCAACTTTATACTCTTGGATGCTTTAAAAAGAATGAAAATCCCGGAGTCTGAAATAATCAAAAGATCCTCAGTATCAAGTGGATTCATTGGCGAAACAAATCATACAGTTGGAGAAATAAATCTACCTATCTATATTGAGGGGGTAAACTCTATGAAACATTTTTATCTAATATATACATTATCCTCTTATAATGTTATAATAGGTAGAGCATGGATTCACAACATGAAGGCAGTCCCATCAACAAATCATCACTGTGTGAAGATACCCACCCCATGGGGGACAGTAAAGATCACATGTGATCAACAAGAATCCAAAGAGTGCTACAAGACCTCGATGAAATCTTCGACAATACCACGACAGTCATAGAAATTAAAGCAGGGGGCATAAGATGTGCTAGGAACAAGAGAGAAAGATGTAAAAGAAGTGCCCCTGAACCTTGAGGATCCTGATGCAATAGTTCTCATAGGATCCTTGATACCGTAGCCAATCGAACAAGTACTAAAAAAGTTCCTTAGAGGTAGAAGCAAGAAATTTGCATGGAAGCAAGATGGCCAAGGAAGGGAGAAAAATCCACCACTTGGAAAGACAAATCCAAATGGTGTGCATACCATGAAGACTTTAGTCATATCACATAGGATTGCATAGCTCTCAAAAAGGAGACCAGTTACCTCCTAAGAAAAGGATACCTCAAAGAAATCCTTGGAAGAAGAAAGGAAAGATCCACAGAGAAAGATCAGGATCCTCAGAAGATCCTCGATAAGTCAATATCCCTTCCTATTGACGCCAAGGTAATCAATATTATCTCTGGAGGATCTGACATTTGTGGTACCTCTTATTTTGCAGCAAAAGGCATGGCAAGGTGTCAAAAATTGAAAAAGAGGAAAGGCCACGAAAGAATACGTCAATCAAAAATGAGAAGGAGACCACCTTCGACGAAGCAGATATGAAAGACATCTAGGATCCTCACCACGACGGATTGGTGATCACTCTTTACATCGCCAACCATTTCATCAGAAGGATCCTTGTCGACTGAGGATCCTCAGTCAACTTTATACTCTTGGATGCTTTAAAAAGAATGAAAATCCCGGAGTCTGAAATAATCAAAAGATCCTCAGTATCAATTGGATTCATTGGCGAAACAAATCATACAGTTGGAGAAATAAATCTACCTATCTATATTGAGGGGGTAAACTCTATGAAACATTTTTATCTAATATATACATTATCCTCTTATAATGTTATAATAGGTAGAGCATGGATTCACAACATGAAGGCAGTCCCATCAACAAATCATCACTGTGTGAAGATACCCACCCCATGGGGGACAGTAAAGATCACATGTGATCAACAAGAATCCAAAGAGTGCTACAAGACCTCGATGAAATCTTCGACAATACTACGACAGTCATAGAAATTAAAGCAGGGGGCATAAGATGTGCTAGGAACAAGAGAGAAAGATGTAAAAGAAGTGCCCCTGAACCTTGAGGATCCTGATGCAATAGTTCTCATAGGATCCTTGATACCGTAGCCAATCGAACAAGTACTAAAAAAGTTCCTTAGAGGTAGAAGCAAGAAATTTGCATGGAAGCAAGATGGCCAAGGAAGGGAGAAAAATCCACCACTTGGAAAGACAAATCCAAATGGTGTGCATACCATGAAGACTTTAGTCATATCACATAGGATTGCATAGCTCTCAAAAAGGAGACCAGTTACCTCCTAAGAAAAGGATACCTCAAAGAAATCCTTGGAAGAAGAAAGGAAAGATCCACAGAGAAAGATCAGGATCCTCAGAAGATCCTCGATAAGTCAATATCCCTTCCTATTGACGCCAAGGTAATCAATATTATCTCTGGAGGATCTGACATTTGTGGTACCTCTTATTTTGCAGCAAAAGGCATGGCAAGGTGTCAAAAATTGAAAAAGAGGAAAGGCCACGAAAGAATACGTCAATCAAAAATGAGAAGGAGACCACCTTCGACGAAGCAGATATGAAAGACATCTAGGATCCTCACCACGACGGATTGGTGATCACTCTTTACATCGCCAACCATTTCATCAGAAGGATCCTTGTCGACTGAGGATCCTCAGTCAACTTTATACTCTTGGATGCTTTAAAAAGAATGAAAATCCCGGAGTCTGAAATAATCAAAAGATCCTCAGTATCAATTGGATTCATTGGCGAAACAAATCATACAGTTGGAGAAATAAATCTACCTATCTATATTGAGGGGGTAAACTCTATGAAACATTTTTATCTAATATATACATTATCCTCTTATAATGTTATAATAGGTAGAGCATGGATTCACAACATGAAGGCAGTCCCATCAACAAATCATCACTGTGTGAAGATACCCACCCCATGGGGGACAGTAAAGATCACATGTGATCAACAAGAATCCAAAGAGTGCTACAAGACCTCGATGAAATCTTCGACAATACCACGACAGTCATAGAAATTAAAGCAGGGGGCATAAGATGTGCTAGGAACAAGAGAGAAAGATGTAAAAGAAGTGCCCCTGAACCTTGAGGATCCTGATGCAATAGTTCTCATAGGATCCTTGATACCGTAGCCAATCGAACAAGTACTAAAAAAGTTCCTTAGAGGTAGAAGCAAGAAATTTGCATGGAAGCACGAGGACATGACAGGTCTAGACAGAAATATAATAACTCATAAACTTAATATTGATCCTTCTTTCAGACCAATACACCAAAAGAATAGGAAGTTCGTACCAGAGAGAAACCAAATCATACAAGAAGAAGTAGAAAAGGTTCTTAAAACAAGAATGATCAAGGAAGTGAAGTTCCCAATGTGGTTAGCCAACATGGTGGTAGTAAAAAGGAAGAATGGAAAATAGAGAGTGTGTATGGATTATACGGATCTTAACAAGGTTTGTCCCAAGGATCCTTTCCCTCTAGCACACATATACTCCATGATAGACGCCGCAGCTGGTCATGAGTTACTAACATGCATGGATGCATCAGCAGGGTTCCAACAAATCCAAATGGAACCATATGATCAAAAGGATACAACATTCCTAATCCCAACAGGTATACTTCCATGCCATTTGGTATTAAAAATGCAGGTGCAACATATCAAAGGCTATTCAATAGGATGTTTAAGGAAAAAAGGGGGGACACCATGGAAGTCTACATTGATGACATGGTGGTCAAGTCGAAGAAAGCTGAAGACCATTTGAAGGATCTTGAAGAAGCCTTCGACATACTGGACGAATATAACATGAAGCTGAACCCCACCAAGTGTCACTTTGGAATGAGGTCAAGCAAGTTCCTTGGGTACATTGTGACCAAAAGAGGAACGGAATCAAGTCTCGAGCAAATCAAATTAATCATTGATCTAAGATCCCAATCCTAGACAAAGGATATCCAAAGATTAACAGGAAGAATAACAACCTTAAACAGGTTCATCTCAAGATCGTTAATAAGATGCAAACCTTTCTACGACATCTTGAAGAAAAATAAAAGGTTTGAGTAGACTAAGGAGCATGAATATTCCTTACAGAAACTTAAAACATACCAGAGTTCAGCACCCCTATTGGTAAAACCATTAGATGGGGAACCACTTCTTCTCTACCTTTCAGTATCCTTAAATGCGGTGAGTGCAGTCTTAGCTAAGGTTCTTAACAGGGACCAACATCCCATCTACTACATAAGTAAAAGTCTCCTGGATCCTGAGACCATGTACTCTTACCTTGAAAAACTTATAATTGCGTTAGAAACTGCTTCTACTAAATTAAGACATTATTTCGAAACACAACCTATATATGTAAGAACTAATTACCCTTTCAAGAATGTTATGAGAAAGCCATAAATGTCAAGAAGGATGACAAAGTGGTCTGTGAAACTAAGCACATATGACATAAAATATGAGCTAAGGTCTGCTATAAAGCCCAAGCATTGGCAGACTTTGTGGCCGACTTTAGTGATGATCTACAAGCTGGAGTAGAGATAGAAGCCAAACAACTCGTAGAAGATGAAAGCATGGGAAATGGACATTATTCATAGATGGAGCATCAAACCAAAGAGGAACTGGACTAGGGATCATACTAAAGTCACCACTGGAGGACATCCTACCCCAGGCATTTAGTTGTGAGTTCGATGCAACCAATAACAAATTTGAATACGAGGCACTAATCATGAGACTACAGGTAGACAAGGATCTTCAGATCATGGATATTCAGGTATATGTCAACTCTTATTAATAACTAACCATTTTAATGGATCCTTTGCAGTAAAAGTAGAAAGACTATCAGTATACCTCCAGATCCTCAAAAATCTAGCCTCTGAATTTGAAGCATTCAGCCTAAACCAAGTTCCTAGAGAAGACAATGCTGAAGCGGATGCTTTAGCCAATCTATAATCTTCTCTTAGGATCCCACCAGAAACCAGAATCTCAGTAATCCACGTGATGATCCCAAAAATCAAGGATCCTGCCAAAAGACTAAAGGATTCTAACGATGACGAGATAACAACCAACATCGCTACAATCGAAGATCCTGATCCTTTAACTTCCTCATCAGGAACCTAGCATCAAAGATCCCTACCCAATCTCAAGATCCTGGATTCAACACATTTTGGAATACCTCCAAAATGGTACCATCCTGAGGGAAGAAAAAAGTGACAAGTCATTCAAAATGAGGGTCTCACGGTTTGTGATGATCCGAGGTAAGCTATACAAGAAATCCATGGCAGTTCTATATCTTAGATGCCTAGAAGATCACGAGGTTGCATAAGTCCTAAAAGACATACATGAAGGAGATTGTGGTAACCATACTGGGGGCAGATCCTTGTGCTCCAAGGTGTTGAGAACGGGATACGATCGGCCAACCATGAAGAAAGATTCCTTCTTATATGCTCAAAAATGTAATGCTTGTCAAAGACATAGCAACATCTTCAACCAACCAGCGAAACCTTTACATCCTATCATCTCCGTTGGCCATTCATGAAATGGGGGATGTATATAGTGCGAAAATTATCTAAGGCACCAGGAGGAAAAGTCTTCATGCTGGTAATTTATGGGTTTTGAGCAATCTAACACTCCTAAGGTCTACATGCAACCCTAAATACCTTGGATCTATGTTTTCTCTATTATACATGAAAACTTTCACTTTCCAATGTATTACCTAACTAGCATACAAAACTTTGATACTTGGGTAATAAAACAAGTTAGATAACATACCTTTTGTTGTAGCTTGTTGCCCTTGATGTATTTGGCCTTTAAGAACTTAGCACCAATAGTATGCATGCCTCAAATGGAATCACAACACATCCAGGACAAAGGATAACTTGAGAGAGTATTCCTTTCATACAAAATCGACACATAGTTCTCTAAGAATAGATGCACACCATTTTGGTCATGGAGTAACATATTTATATGTAGGATTCCAAGGGTCATGGGTTAACCCTAATCCATACCCATGGGTTTATGATCCATGGTTCATGTGGCCCAACTCTTTATGTATCCATACATAAACTTAGTCCAACATGGATCTTAAGCCCAACATATAAATATAACTAATTTACACAATTAGTCCCCATTGATTTAATTAGTCTCTTTTGATCACTAAATTAATTCCAAACTAATTCTTGATCAATACTAATTAAATCATATGATTTCATATTAATATATTAGAACTTATAATATATTAATAAACCATATATAACCTCTTCTCAAAAGTTCATCCTAACGAATTGTCTTGATGATATGCAACCCAAATGGACCATGCTAGTATCGGGTCAAGTACATACTAATTATAGTTATGGGCTTATACACCTAATCCAATAGTCCCCCACTTGGATAAGTCTAATAACTATTATTGCATGTATGACTCCAAAATCCCGACTAGCAATCGTAGCTCTTAAAAGTTGCAGTCGAACTCTGACCTAGTCAATGACGCGTCCATTAGATAAGGGATCATATATTCCTCCATTCTAGATATTAGATGGACTGAGACATGGATTATAATCATTCTCTCTGTCCATTTGTTGTTTCCCGATTTCCGATTTATGATGACCGACTAATTGAACAAATCAAATCAGTCCAGGCCCGGCCGAGCACTTAGGGTTGTCATCACTAAATCATAGAGGGGCCCAAAAATATTGCTTTTATCCCTCTAAGGGTAAAAGGAATGGATAAACTTTGACTCATATTCTTGCTCTATTTACTCATCAAATCACACACAATGATGTGTTTTATAACACCAAGTTACTGGTGCGTTTTCACATCATCAATGTGCAACCAACTCGCAAAGTGCGACTCATATCTCTTAGTTTCAAGAATATAAGATATTATCGTCTCATGATTACTAATGATAAAATCCATGAAGTGATTCAAATGAGCGTGGGTTTAATCAAATACTCGAATCTTATTCCAGGAGCACTCATGAATACTGCAGCTATGTCTAAAACACCTAGACAAACTACATACCCATTCATGACAGTCTTGCCTCAATACCTACTTCCAAAGTATGATCGACTGTGGATGGTTTGAATAACCTAGTTATTCGGGAAGTCAAAACATACAAAGTGAAACACAAGAATAATACTAATCATATATGGCCCCAAAACTTTGAGTGCCATATTTATTACTCATTATTCATTGTATAATGTTTCGAATAATCAACTTAATACTTAAATTAAAACAATAGTTGTCCCATGCTCCAAGCATGGACACTTTGTTTACCTATAGTCCTTTCTTAGTGTAATAGATCAATTGACAACATTTCAATGATGCTCATTTCACAATTCCAAATCCTTATCGTAAATGTAAGAATATCAAATTCTTGTCATTTACTATAATCTTTTAGATTCTAAACTTATATGCAATGATCTTTTTGTAATGACTATGCACAAAAGTCACAGAGACTTGGTAACAGACATTACAAAGTATTCCAATGGAGAGCAATTCCATGAAAGCGAAGTATCACATTCAAAGTACATTCCTTTGAACATCCTTCTTGCATTAAGTTTTCTAATCTTACACAGATTTAAAGAATGACTTCCAATTATGGAAAGATTTCCATATTCCCATTTTGACTATCACTTCTAAACAAGAGTTGCATCTTTTTAGAATATGTCAATATGGTCCTTTCCAAAATTTACACCATACTTCCAAGTGTCCAAGAGCAACCAATCTTTGGTAAACTTCAGATTGTCCTCTACAATTGCTTAATCATTTTAGTCATATCCAGTTCTAGTCCTTTTCTCTCTTAATGCCCTAGGCATTTGGAAAATTTAGAACGGATGAATATTACAGCACATATAATCGATCCTATATCCGAAGCATATGGGACCCGATTCATGATGTCTCACATAATGACATGATACTAGACCAGTCTTTTGATATAATATTTCTATTTCTATTTGCCATGTTCTCATAATTCGATTTATGAAAAGGATGCCGTAACCATAATCGAATTTTAGAACGCAAATAATATTTCAATATATAGAATTTCCTTTTGTTGAACCATTCCAACATAACATTCATATATATACTTGACTAAATTTTATTAAAATCTCAATCTACACTTTTAGAACTGAAATGAAGCATGAATTCCTCTCCCTTAATTATAGCAAATCAACTTTTCAAATCCTGCAACTTGGCGAATTGAAACCTTTGTTTTCTATAATTAACATTGCTAACTTGCAACACTTACCATATATGATTATGCTCCTAATAGCATAATAATTACTTTACTATCATAACACTTATGCTCCCACTAGCTTTGACATGTACCCAGAAATCATCTGGACTTCTAGAAATCAATACTTTATTGACTTTCTTACCAAAGTTCAGATTTATGATACGAGATTCTTTGATAAGACTTTATCAAAACTATACGCCTTTCCTTAGATAGCACACATGTGTGTCTAAACAATTTTAGAACTATGAAAAGGGATGTTGTAATCATAGTCTCAAATGTTTAGACCTTTTCCATTGCTCACAATTCGAATTATGAAAATGGATGTCGTAATCATAGTCAAATTTGAGAAATGCAAATATTACAACTGCTATCTCCTTAAAATCTACGTAGTGAAAGCGTTTCCTCACTATCATTTTCATGAATCAGATAGAAACCTTATGACACTTAGATTTTATGGTGTATGTGTTCCTATCCATGTAAATTTGTCAAACCTTAATCAAAAGACAAGGTTAGTGACAAATCCAAACTCATATGGACTAAACTTGTTCAATCTTAATTTCTTGCCACTTGGCAGCACAAGGGCCTACCATTGCTTCCAGGTAGTTATGCAAACAACTAAGAACTCATAGAACTGCATAGTCAACTTTAACTGGAATGGGCACATAAATAAGAATATGTCAACACGATAGGTCACAAACCTCAAGTCGTGTGCTAGTGTTTAACAATAGGTTTATTGTTGATAAGTTCTTGAAACTTGTCAAGATATTTAAGACTCCCACTGACCTCTTGACATATATGATTCACTTTGTCATGGAACATTAATTAACAAACCAATATTCAAGAGTTAGTGTCGATTCTAATCAAGAAAAACACTTCGCACAATTGGCCTTAGCTGGTCTTTGTCTTATCCAAAACATCACAACTTACCAATTTCAAATGTACAAGAGTAGAAAACTTTTACTCTACATTTGATAACTGTTTTAAACCTTTCTTAAGATCATGTCACTCAAGGTTACAATCTTGGAGTATGACTGTAAGAATTGTTTTGGGAACGAAGTATGACTCATCTTCTTGATTTAAACTATTTCAATAATTCACGATTCCTCTTCTTAGCCATACAATTGCACTAAGATGTATTTAGAGGATCAATTGTGATATGGTTTTTCCATAAACATTAAGTTGATCATAAAACACGATACTAAAGTACTCTCCCATCTTTTCAGATTGGAGAAACTTTTATCTTTCTGCCTAATTTGATTCTTCTCATTCGTTCTGACATACATTGAAACTTTTTCCAATGTTTCAGACTTATACTTAAACTTGTAAGCAAAACCATGTTTACTAAACTTTAGTAAATCATGACGAATAATCTTATTGATCTTTGTGGTGGATCTTGACCAACGCACACCCAGTGTACCCGATCCCCTAGTCCTTCACTTGACTCACATATACATGTGAACAAGGAATTAGTTTTAATTTACCAAAGATGAAAATTCGCATTCATCATACAATAGAACTTGCATGATTCCAAGTTTTTGTCCAATTGAAACTTGGGTGATGAGAATCTTTCCTTATTTGGCAAATAATCGACACTACCACAAACGAAAGAATCAAATTCATATTGCTAACATAGAAACATACAAACATCAATTTTCACAAATGCCATTGCAAGGATATATAATAAAATAAAACAAAATTTTATTTATTTTTAAAATGCGGAAAAAAAACTTTTCCTTACAATGCAATTACAAATGAAAACTATGTTATTACATATTTCCTAGCAATCTATCATAACTCCAAGCAGCAGCTCAACAATCCGATCTTCGAACCATGCGATTGAAATCCATCTTTGCGATCAGATTCAGCATACTCTTCCTTTAACCTTCCTTCCCTTTTCATGATCCTGAATCAGAGTCAAACTTTTCGATTCTACATTTTCTCAGATCTTTCAGGTAGTCAGGGCAGTTTCGCAACCAATGCCCCTTCTCTTGGCAATAGAAACATATAGACTCTTTGGGAATGGTACATAGGACAATCTTGGCAATAGAAACATATAGACTCTTTGGGAATTGTCAATGTCCATGGAAGTTTGGAGAGTAGATCTTCCCATCAAATTTGCTTTTCCAGGGCGCCACATCATTGCTGATTCAGCCGCAACAAGCAAATATTTAAGATCAATAAGGGTCGTGCCGTGTTCTGTCACATAGTAGTCCTTAATGAACTCACTATATGACTAAGGAAGTGATTGAAGAACCCAGTCAACAGCCTACTTCCTTGAGACTTCGACAACCAATACTCTCATCCTGTCAATGTGTGACTTCATCTCCAAGACGTGAGTACACACAGGCCTTCCATATTGATGTTTCATTACAAGTAGGGCTTGAGTGACCTTGAATTTTTCAAGTCTTTGAACTTGTGGGTCTGGGAGAATTATTGGAGGAGGTGGAGGAAGTGAAGTATGACTTCCACGATCCAACCGCGAGACATCATCTTCAAGAGGAAAGCTTGTTCCAAAAGATTTGGGGAGACCATAGTTGTTTGAACTAGACATCTACAATGGGAGAAATTCAAGTTAGTTGATTTAAGTCCTTAATATAACACCCAAATGAAATATTAAGGCTAGGACCCAACACAATAATTTACAATTCGGAAGAGGGATGCCGTAATCCAAATTGCAAAATATTTGAAGGTAGGTAAATGACGATTTACCAATTTCCACCACAAAAAACGAAATTGATTATTATGTTTTAAATGGATTTGAACTCCTAGATCCTTTGATACTCATTGAACAATTCAATGGCATGTTTAAATCTCAATTGTGCTCTTCAAGTTTGTGACTGGGATGCCGAGGATCACAAACAAGGTGTGCATAACCATGCAAATTAGCTTGGTACACCTAATGTTACAACCACCTAATCAATGTGTCGGTTAACCACACACGCTCCATTGATATATGATTAACATCAAGCTACCCTTTTCCAAGCACTGTCAGTCTAGATTAGTGTGTCGGTTAACCACACACGCTCCACTAACGATTTAACAAAGTGCAAAGTGCAATTTCATGGGTTAGCACTAAATTCACATTTTTTCTAAGTAACTAAGATTGGGAATTCATAATTGTTTAGTTACTTAGTATTTCATTACACTTTTAATGAAATTATTGTCTTGTTAAAACCGTTCGGCTAACGACCCTCCACCAGTCAAGGAAGCGGTGGGTGAGAGTGGACACCCATTAAACTGCCATTTTATAGGTAATAACCTTTTACCCCTCTTATAGACCGGCTTCATGAATGAGGCCTACTAACGGTAAGAATGACTTTACTCTTATATATATATATAAATATTAAACATATAATATTATAATAGTATAAGGGTTGAATTTTAAACTTGTAAAATTCTAGGGTTTGGAACTAAATGTGTCAAAAGAAGACTCTACATTTACAAATTCCAAAACTTGAGGGCAAGTTTTGAACTATTCAAAAACTTTTGGAATCCATAACATCTGAGTTTAATATATACTTTCATGAAAAGAATCTTGAAAATCCATAACTTGAGGACAAGTTATGGAGTTCATAAAAACATTAGGGAAAATGACTCTTCAAGACCATAACCTCTGAGTTTAATGAACTCTTTAAAAGAAAAACTTTTCACATTCCATAACTTGAGGACAAGTGATGGAGTACATTAAAGGCCATTAAGATCATCAATTAAACTAACAAGCATGTCAAATAATGTTCATGATCTAGATTAAACTCATATGAATAAGATAATTCATATCAAACAAATTTCATGTAATTAGCATAATCATATAAACTAATACAAAACATGAAACTTTGACAATTATCTTATAAATTGGATAAGCATGATCATTACCACATCAAAAATAGGTTTATAAGTTCAAAAATAGCTTAGGCTAATGATCCTAGTCCAATTCTAGCCAAAAACATCGAAAATCTGCATTCTGGAGCACCAACTCGTCGAGTGCAAGAACAAACTTCGCGAGTTGGTCAGAATTGTGCTGGGACTCGGCGAGTCCCCCAGTGGACTCGGCGAGTCCACAGTCCAAAACAACAGAAAATCGATTTTTCAACCTTAAACAACAAGCAGCATCAAGTATAATTGCAAACAACCATAGGCTCTGATACTACTATTGGATTTTGAGGATTCTAACACTCCTAAGGTGTACATGCAACCCTAAACACCTTGGATCTATGTTTTCTTTATTATACATGCAAACTTTCACTTTCCAAGGTATTACCCTAACTAGCATACAAAACATTGATACTTGGGTAATAAAACAAGTTAGATAACATACCTTTTGTTGTAGCTTGTTGCCCTTGATGTATTTGGCCTTTAAGAACTTAGCACCAATAGTATGAATGCCTCAAATGGACTCACAACACATCTAGGACAAAGGATAACTTGAGAGAGTATTACTTTCACACAAAATCGGCACATGGTTCTCTAAGAATAGATGCACACCATTTTGGTCATGGAGTAACATATTTATATGTAGGATTCCAAGGGTCATGGGTTAACCCTAATCCATACCCATGGGTTTATGATCCATGGTTCATGTGGCGCAACTCTTTATGTATCCATACATAAACTTAGTCCAACATGGATCATAAGCCCAACATATAAATATAACTAATTTACAAAATTAGTCCCCATTGATTTAATTAGTCTCTTTTGATCAATGAATTAATTCCAAACTAATTCTTGATCAATACAAATTAAATCATATGATTTCATACTAATATAATAGAACTTATAATATATTAATAAACCATAAATAATCTCTTCTCAAAAGTTCATCCTAACAAATTGCCCTGATGATATGCAACCCAAATGGCCCATGCTACCCTTGGGTCAAGTACATACCAATTATAGTTATGGGCTTCGACACCTAATCCAATAGTAATGACAGACTATTTCTCGAAGTTGATTAAGGAAGAGGCTTTTGTTCAAGTAAGAGATAAGGAGGTGGTGTCTTTTATAAAACGTAATATCCAGACCAAGTTCGGGATCCCTGCCGAAATTATATGTTAAAATGGATCCCAATTCATAAGCAAAAGGACTAGGGACTTTTGCACAAGTTGGGGAATCAAAATGATAATCTACACCCCTGTTCACTCTCAAGCCAACGGTCAAACAGAATCTAGAAACAAAATCATAGTCAATGACATGAAGAAAAGGCTAGATGAAAAGAAAGGAATATATGCAGATGAGCTTTCTTTCGTCCTATGAGCAGATAGGACCACTTCCAAAGTGGCCACAGGCCAAACTCCATACTCTTTTGTGTTCAGAACAGAAGCAATGATACCGACTGAAGTGGTGATTCCAACAACAAGATATATATGTCAAGATCAAGAGAACAATGATAGGATCCTTGCCCAGGATCTTGACACTATCAATAAACTCAAAGATCTTGCCAAGATCCGCATCGCTTCTCATCAACAAAGGAACACCAAAGCATACACCAAGAATATCAAAGTCAAAAGATTCCAGATATGAGACTTGGTTTTAAGGAAAGCATTCCAAAATACCAAGGATCTTAGTGCATGTAAATTGGCACCTAAATGGGAAGGCTCATATCTCATAGATGTTGAAACGGGAAAGGGGGCATATTGGCTAGCTACTCTCGATGGAAATATCTTTCCAAGATACTTGAATGTTGTACATCTTAAAGCTAATTTCATATATATGAGTTTAGTCATTTTCCAACAAACTTAAGGTACACATATTCTTTACGTTTTATCTTTTATTTTCATTTACTCTTTCGAGAACCATTACTAACTTAAGCATCAGAGGGGGGGTTAGCTAGACTAACGCCCACCCAAAGCTAATGTTTGCTGCATGCAAGAATCCAAGGACCCTAACATCCAAGGATGCTATCATTCAAGGAGACATTCAAGGATCCCAATGGCTACAACATTATAATATCTTCAGGATTACAATATGCAAATGTCATAGTAACTTAGAACAGAGAATGATCATCTCTTCTACGAATAAGGGTACTTAATCCCCTCTAAGGTTTAAATAGTTAATTACCTCTTTCATACGAGTTAAGGTTTGTACACATCTCTTGGACACATGACATCTAACTATGGGATGTGAATAAGGGGATCATTTCACGTTCCAGTGACTTGGCAACGCTATTATTTCTGAACATATGTTAAGATCCTAAAGTGTAAATCTAAGGTTAATAACATTGACATGTTATCTCAAGTTGGGATCTTCCCCAGAAAACACATAAGGTTTATAACATTGACATGTTATCTCAAGCCCAGATCTTCCCCAAAAAATTCCTAAGGTTTACAACATTGACATCTGAATTTGGATTTTCCCCAGTATTTTGCCAAGATTTGTAACATTAACATCTTACCTTGAAGTGGGATTCCCCAGTGATTTACTAAAGGTTCTAACACTGACGTATTATCTCAGATTGGGATTTTACTTAAGGTTTTCTAGACATTATGACACCGACGTGCTATCTAAATTTGGGATGATTCCCCAAAAATATGCAAGGTTCACAGTATTATTACATTGCAAAATAGAAGTTTTTCTCAGGAATTTCCTAATTCAAAGTTATTTCCAATTGATTCCTAATAAGGGATCCTTCTCAAAGTTCACTAAGTTATGCCTAAACAAAGAAGAATACTATCATATTAAAACTTCAAAAAACCACATGAAGTTTAAAAACTTCTCCTGAGTCGAGAGATCATAAGTCCTACGGATAACCAGGTTCTATAAATCCTTATCTAACTGCTTTTTCTTAAGACTTTTATATCTAAGGATCCTCACCAACCCAGGATCCTAGATTGATAGACTAAGTGATGAGGGTCCTGAGATTGTTCACAAGAATCTACTTTTCAGGATCCTAATTATTTGAATAATCATTAAAGATCCTACTACTACACAAATCAACCATGAAAGTCAAACATGAAAACAAAGATATAAAACAACCATAGAGTAAAAGGGCTGCTCATCAACCCCACAAAATAAAAAGTTAGAAATTGTCTTACATCCCCAAACTAAAACCATTTAAAATATTCTTATCTAACAGGACTAGACAGTAGCTTCATCTACGACCACGTGTCACGGAATTGAGCCTGGAGAACCTTAGGGCGGAAGATGTGCTTCAGAAATTGGCATCCTTTTCTCAGGCTATAAGAAGAAATATTTTTTCCCTTTAAAAATTTACCTTCATCTACGACCACGTGTCAGCAGAATTGAGGATCTGTGAAAAGGCTGAGCAAACCCTCAAAGAGCAAGAGAAAACGTTGAAGGAACCCAACGAAGACCTCCTGAAAAGGATAGAGCTTTTAAGTAAATAGAAGGTTGAAAAGGAAGATGAACACATCATGGAGATGGAGGAAGTGATCGCCGAGGCAAAGGCCAATTGACTGGTGAATCTGCTAGAACTGGTCAGGATCCTTGCGGCCGAGGAGGAAGAAATCCCAGGCGATGATGACCAGTAAAAGGTCTAGGCCTACAAAGAAGTAGATTAAATAGTTTTTGGTTTCGAAGGATGTAAGCTAATTTAATATTCTGTTCTTTTGCGGGGTTGATAGATAACCCTTTTAATGCTATAGCTATTTAATATTTCTTTGTATGCTTTATTAAATTGTTAGGTTGTAGCAGTAGGATTTTCGAGGGCCTTTATAATAAGGATTCAGGGTTTACAAGAATTCTCAGGATCCTGAAATAACCTGAAAACAATTAGTATTCCAATTAGGATCCCAAAATAGTTGAGATCCATTTATTATAAACTTTCGATTATTATATAAGAAATACTACTTCTAAGAACAAGGAGAGATAGAACTTGATTATCTTTGGACTTTGTGACCTTCGGGACTCAATTATAGGAGACGTGTAAAGTTACAATTCTTTTTGTTGTATAGGATCACATAGTTCGTTTATAGAAGGGTCCTCGATCGTCAAGGAGGATCTTTGACTGTTTTTAACTCAGTAATCTTCAAGGAGGATCTCTCCTCAGGAGTCGGCTGGAGATGACTCTATCATGGAAAATAACTAAAGAAATTGTTGCAATATTATGGTGCTACAAATTTTACATATTTTCTAAGGAGAATCCGATCTTCAAGCAATGCGTTGGTATCGTAACTCTCGAAGAACTTTGGGAAAAATTCCAAACTTAGTAGATTTCTTGGGAGGATCCCAAATCATATGATAACATAAAAATGTTATAAATTTTATTTATTTTGTGGGGAAAATCCCAACTTGAGATAACATAAAAATGTTTTAAGCCCTGTGTATTAGCTAGGGAAGATCCCAACTTGAGATAACATGTCAATGTTATAAACTGTAACACTCTAAATTTTCAAATAAAATTTTCATTTTAAATTTCACTCAAAACACGGTTTAACATCTCATACTCAAATCATAATTGTCTCAAAACATAATTCACAAAAACTGTTTGAAACATATCCCAAAATCCTCAGTTTATAGATCAATAAATGGGTGTGTACAATGATGTCGGCGCCTTCCCGCGATCATGAGATGTACCTGAGACACATTTCAATCAGCACTGTAAGCACAAAGCTTAGTGAGTTCCCCAAAATACCACACACAAATAATTAGCCTCTCATGGCTATATCTCAATAAGGACCCTCCGGTCATGCGTCACAGTGAGCACCCTCCGGTCTCACAGCTCGGGTTGGATCTCCAATCCTGTATCTCAATGAGGACCCTCCGGTCTCACAGTTCAGTTTGGACCCTCTGGTCCTAACTCAATAAGGCACAAAATAATATATAATATAAATCACAAAGACGTTATGCATAATATATCACATAACTCAGTATAAGCATATAAGACCCGCCGGTCAATAACTCAGGCAAGACCCTCCGGTCACACAGTATTACCACTCAGGTAAGTATAGTGAGAAGACTCACCTCGTAGGTAAGGCACATATGTCTCGTACTCAACGGTCGGTCTAGACTCCACCTACATATATCATAATCATCTCTAATTAACACTTTATAATAACAACTCTAAAGGTGTTAAGCTAACCCCCTTTACTAATTCTCGGAAAGGGTAAAAGACCATTTTACCCCTCCATGGTCTCCAAAGTCCACAACTTGACCAAACCCTAAAAGTCAAAGGAAGTCAATGTTCTAGTCAACAGTCCATGTTGACCCAACTCGTCGAGTGCCTCTAGCTACTCATTGAGTTCCTCATGTTCTTAGAAAATCGGGAAAATCCAACTCAACTCGCCGAGTTGTCTCACCAACTCGTCGAGTTTCCACGCGTCAAGGAAAATAGGGAAACCCTAACCAACTCGTCGAGTTCCTTCAGCCTTCTCTCTCATTCAGACATTATTAAGCGAGATTAAAGCCCCAAACTCTAGATCTAGCCTTCTATGGCTGAAATACCACGTAAAGCTACTAGCTTTACATCCATGCATGGTATGTAGGGCTAAGTTTGCCAAAACAAAACTCCAACAAAGGGTTTAAGGTATAGATGTTGGCCAAAGCTTGATAAAGTTTGAGTCTTTAGGCCTTAAGTGCCTAATAATGTCCATATCTGAAGTTTTAGCTTCAAGGCATGCTTAAAACCACTAATGACTCAAGAAGAAGCTAGAAATGGCCATAAACCCTCTAATGGAGAGATCTAACAAACAAGTGATCAAGGTAAAAGATTTTTACCTCCAAATGACAGCTACTACTGGATGGATGCCGAATCTAAAGACTCCTTCTTGTTCCAAGCCTTTTACTCCTTAAGTTCCTTCAAAGAATGCACCAAAACACACAGTCTTAGCCTCTCTCTTTCTCTCTCTCTCTCTCACACACACACACTCTCTCTCTCATAGTGGAAGATAGCTCTATTAGGGTTTCTCTCAGGGTGATAAGGTGATGAGGGAGGCGGGGTAAAGGACTTAAGGTCCTTTAAATAGGGTGAAAACCCTAAAATTTAGGGTTTTCTCACTCAGATCCAACTCGTCGAGTTTGGTCCACCAACTCGTTAAGTTGGCTTCTAAAACCACGCGACCAATCTCAGTCTCTACTCGACGAATTGGGGCCTTCAACTCGTCGAGATGCCCTTACAATATGCATAAAATAGGTATTTAAATTTATACCTGGGAGTCTAGATGTTACATAAACCTTAGGAATTATCTGGGGAGGATCCCAACTTAAGATAACATGAAAATTTTATAAACCTTAGATTCCAACTTTAGGATCTTAACTTATGTTCAAAAATAAGATGGTTGCCAAGTCACTGAAATGTAAAATGATCTCCTTATTGATGTTCCATAGTTAAATAACGTGCATCCAAGCGAGGTGTATAAACCTTAACTCGTGTGAAAGAGGTAATTAACTCTTTAAACCTTAGAAGGGATTAAGTACCCTTATTCGTAGGACGGAGGATCAGTCTCTATTCTTAGGATATTCATATTGTGAATTGTCGGATGTTTGCAGTCATGGAACTCTTTTATGCCAGTGGTCACCAAGATCCTCGAATATTCATCTGTCAAGATCCTTAGAGGTCAAGATCCTTAAGTGTTAGGATACTTAAGTGTCAGGATCCTTGAATATTCATCCGTCAAGATCCTTATAGGTTAGAATCCTTAAGTCCGTGCGTGCAACAAACATTAGCTGGGGGTGGGCGTTAGCCTAGCTAACGCCCCTCTGATGCTTAAGTTAGTAACGATATTTAAAGAGAATAAATAGTAATAAAAATAAAAGGTAAAAAATAGCATGCATACCTTAAGTGTGTTGGGAAACGACTAACCTTACTTACATAAAATAGGCTTTGAGGTGTATAGCATTCCAGGATCTTGGCAAGATATTTCCATCTGGGGTGGCCAACCAATATGCCCCCTTTCCTGCTTCGACATCTATGAGATATGGCCCTTCCTATTTAGGTGCCAATTTACCTGCACTAGGATCCTTGGTATTTTGGAATGTTTTCCTTAGTACCAAGTCTCCTATTTGGAATCTTCTGACTTTTATATTTTTGTTGTATGACTTGGTGATCCTCTGTTGATGAGCAGAATACAGATTTTGGCAAGATCCCTAAGTTCATATATAGTGTCAAGATCCTGGGCCAGGATCCAATTGTTGTCCTCTTGGTTTTGAAGTAAGTATCTTGCTATTGGGATCACCACTTTAGTGTGAATTATTGCTTCCATTCCAAACACTAATGAGTATCGGGTTTGGCCCATTGCTATCATGGAAGTGGTCCTATCTGCCCATAATACGAAAGGAAGTTCTTCTGCCCATCTTCCTTTCTTCTCATCCAACCTTTTTTGCACGTTGTTAACTATAATTTTGTTGTTGGATTCTGCATGGCCGTTGGCTTGAGGGTGGAAAAGATTAGACATTACCATCTTGATTCCCCAACTTGTGCAAAAGTCCCTTGTCCTTTTTCTTAAGAATTTGGATTCATTGTCCATATAATTTCGGTAGGGATCCTGAACCTGGTCAAAATGTTACGTGTGATGAAGGAACCTACCTCTTTGTCTCTTACTGGACAAAGGCTTCAACTTCTATCTATTTTGAGAAGTAGTCAGTCATCACTAACATGAAGAACTTTCCTCCAGGGGCCACTGGAACCTAAGGTATGGACCTGCTATAGATTTTTTGTATAAGTTACCTTGGATTATAATAAACCTTGAGATCCTTGTTCTGAATGCCCTTTCACTTCTCTCTTCCTTAGGGATTGTGCCATTCTGGAGGAATTCCATAATGGGTTGGATCCAACATCCTGAGGTTGGAGAGGGATCCTTGATGTTAGGATCTTGATGTTGAATCAGTATCTTCGATTGTGGTGATGTCAGCAGTTTCCATGTGATTATCGGGATCCTTCAGTCTTTTAGCAGGATCCTCAATTGCCGGGATCAATACGTTGGTTATAGGGACAGTGTTTTCTGGCGGGATCCATAGGGAAGATCCTATATTGGCCAAAGCATTTGCTTCAACATTGTCTTTTCTAGCTTCTCTCCTTTTACTGCATAGGATCCATTAAAATGGTTAGTTAAAATAAAGAATCGACAAATACCTGAAGATCCTTGATTTGAAGATCTTTGTCTAGCTGTAGTCTCCTCATTAGTGCCTCCTATTCTGCTTCGTTGTTGGATGCATTGAACTCACAACTGATTACTTGAGGTAGGATGTCCCCCTATAGCGATTTTAGTATGATCCCCAATCCAGATCCTCTTTGGTTTGATGCTCCATCTGTGAATAGCGTCCCTCTTCCCATGCTCTCTTTTTCTAGAAGGTGTTTGGCTTCTATTTTGACTTCGGTTCTTAGATCATCACTAAAGTCATCCACGAAATCTGCCAATGCTTGGGAAATTATAGCGGATCTTGGTTCGTATTTTATGGCATATGTGCTTAACTTCACAGACCACTTTTCCATCCTTCCTGACATTTCTGGTTTTCTCATAACATTCTCAATGGGATAATTAGTTCTTACAGTTATAGGGTGTGTTTCAAAATAATGTCTTAATTTAGTAGAAGCTATTACTAATGCAAGTATAAGTTTTTCAAGGTAGGAATACTTGGTCTCAGGATCCAAGAGACTTTTACTTACATAGTAGATGGGATGATGGTCCCCACTGAGATCCTTAGCTAATACTACACTTACCGTGTTTGAGGATACTGAGAGGTAAAGAAGGAGTGGATCCCCGACTAATGGTTTTACCAATAGGGGTGGTGAACTCAAATATATTTTATGTTCCTGGAAAGCATCTTCATGTTCCTAGGTCCATTCGGGTCTTTTGTTCTTCTTCAAGATGTCGTAAAAAGGCTTACATCTTTCTGAGCATCTTGAGATGAACCTGTTTAGGGCTGCCACTCTTGAAGATAGTCTCTGAATATATTTTGTCGAGGATGGTGATCTTAGATCAAGGATGGCCTTGATTTTCTCTGGGCTTGCTTCGATTCCTTGTTTGGTTACCATGTATCCCAGGAACTTACCCGATATCATCCCAAAGTGGCACTTGGAGGGATTCAGCTTCATGTTATACTGGTCCAGGATGTCAAAGCCTTCTTCGAGATCCTTGAGGTGATCCTCAGATTTTTTGGACTTGACCACCGTGTCATCGTTGTAGACTTCCACGGTGTCCCCCAGTTTCTCTTTGAACATCTTGTTGGCAAGTCTTTGGTACGTTGCACCTGTATTTTTAAGACAAAATGGCATGGCAGTGTAACCGTAGATACTTGTTGGAGTTATAAACGTCGTGTCCTCTTGGTCAAAGGGTTCCATCTGGATCTGTTGGAATCCTGCTGATGCGTCCATGAATGTTAGTAATTCATGACCCGTTGTTGCGTCTATCATGGAGTCTATGTGTGGTATAGGGAAAGGATCCTTGGGACAAGCCATGTTAAGATCCGTGTAATCTATACATACTCTTCATTTACCGTTCTTCATTTGTACCACGATCACATTAGCTAGCCATCTTGGGAATTTCACCTCCTAGATCATGCCAGTTTTGAGAAGTTTTTCTACTTCTTCTTGTATGACTTGGTTTCTTTCTGGTGCAAATTTCCTTCTCTTTTGGTGTATTGGCCTGAAAGATGGATCAATTTTAAGTTTATGGGTTATTATGATTTTAGCAATACATGTCATGTCCTCATGCTTCCATGCAAATGTCTTGTTTCTAGCCTTGAGGAACTTTATGAGGTCATGTTCGACTTCTTCAGGTATCGAGGATGCTATGAGAACTTTGGCTTCAGGATCCTCAAGGTTCACAGGCACTTCTTTTATATCTCGCTCTCTTGCTTCTAGCACGTCTTGTTCCCCTGCCTTAATTTCTATGCTTGTCGTGGTAGTGTTGTAGATTTCATCGAAGTCTTGTAGCCTTCCTTGGATTCTTGTTGGTCTCCTATGATCTTCACTGTCCCCCATGGGGTGGGCATCTTTACACATTGATGATATGTTGATGGAACGACCTTTATTTTGTGTACCCATGCTCTACCTAGTATGACATTATAAGAGGGTAATGTATCAATTACACAAAAACATTGTACAAGGTTTACCCCCTGTATGTAGATTGGTAGCTTTATCTCTCCGATGTTTTGCTTTGTTTCGCCGCTGAATTCGATCGACACTGAGGATCTTGCAACTATCTCTGACTCCGGGATGTTCATTCTTTTTAATGTGTCCAGGAGTATGATGTTAATCGAGGATACTTCATCGACGAAGATCCTTCTGACGAAATGGTTGGCGATGTTCATTCTTTTTAATGTAGAGAGTAAATCACTAATCGGTCATGATGAGGATCTAGGATGTCTTGTATATCCGCTTCGTCGAAGGTGATCTCATTTTTGTTTATGTTTAATGTGTTCTTTTGTGGTCCTTTTCCCTTTTCTGTTTTGAATACCTTGGCGTGCCTCTTTGCTGTAAAGTAAGAGGTACCACAAATGTCAAATCCTCCAGAGATCACATTGATTATCTCGGCGTCAGCAGGGGGATCCTCGTCTGTCGAGGATCTTTTGAGGATCCTGGTCTTTTTCTTTAGATCTCTCCTTTCTTCTTCCAAGGATTTCTTTGAGGTATCCTTTTCCTAGGAGATAGTTGATCTACTTCCTGAGAGCTATGCAATCCTCTGTGATGTGACTAAAGTCTTCATGATATGCGCACCATTTGGACTTGTCTTTCCAAGCGGTGAATTTTTCTCCTTTTCTTGGCCATCTTGTTTTGTCTCCAAGATCCTGCATAGCAAATATTACACCTGAAATATCCACAAAAAAACGATAGTTAGTAATCTTAGGAAAATCTTCTTCCTCTCCCTCATCTTCAAGGGAATTAACCCCGTGAGGGTCAGGTTTGGAATAAGGTTTTGATATATAGGATCTTTGGGTCGAGGAATCGGCCTACCTATTGGGGTGATCATAAGAGCTTGGTGGGTTTCTCCTCTTTTGGATCTCCTTGTCTTCTTCGATCTTGATGAAGCTTAGTGCTCTACTTCTGAATTCATCCATTCTCTTGCATGGAGTGATTACGAGGTCTTCATAGAAGGGAAATTCCTTCTTTAAGCCCATTTTAAAGGCTTCAACTGCAGTTTCGATGTTGCTGTTGGGGATATGTGACAACCCGAAATTTCTATTCTATACAACCATTCGACTCAATAGAAGTCAGAACAGTTTCTACTAACTTTCAAGCTTTTTGGAAAAAGTTTGAGCGTTTTAAAGTTAGTACTTCAGGAGATAACAGGAGAGAGGATGCCCTAGGGTTTATTGTGCAACACTAATATTCCAAAACTCCAAGAGTTTGGAGTTTACGGCCTAAACAAAGTTGTTTACGGCCGTAAACCCTAAAAGGAGGTATAAATATGACACTTAGTCATTATTTACCACTTTTCACATTTTCAAGATCCAAAACCCATTTCTCTCTCAAGTATCATCCCACTTTTCTTCAAGATCTTCAACTTTGTAAGTGTTTCTATCCCTAAAAAGGTGATATCTTACTTAATCTAGTGATCTTACATGATTCCATCCGTGAAATCATTCCAAAAGTGTAGATCTTCAAGCTTCACCAAGAACACACACTAGTGTTCTTGGACTTTTAGCACCTTTTCAAGCTTCTACCTAGTAAGTACTCTTACCCTAGAGTATTATAAGAGTTGTTACACTTCTAATCATCAAGAAAACACCCAAGAAACACAAGATCAAAGGTGTTTACGGTCCAAGATGTTCTTGGACCGTAAACCCTAAAAAGGGTGCCAAAGTGTTCCCTAGTCCCTTACCAAGCCTTGGAAACTAGCCTAGACCCTTCCTTGATGTGCTTAGTACTTGAAAACATCAAAAGACCATAAACCATTTTGGGTTTACGGCCGTAAACCCAAAGACAAATGGTCCAAGGATCGTAAACTCCACAAAGGAGTGAAATGGTGCCCTAAACACTTCCTAAGGCTTAAACATGAAGTAGGAATGCTTCTTATAATCTTTAAAGCTTCAAAACTCAAAATGGTCAAAGTAGCATGAGTTTACGGCCGTAAACTCATGGGTTTACGACCGTAAACTCATTGAGTGATGGTCATAAAACCGTAAACTCCAAGGGAGTTTACCCTTGAACCCTAAACCCAATAGCAATGTCCTACAACACTTTGATCAAATCCTTAGCACTTATAACACTTAAATAAGGTGTTTTGCATGTCCTAGGATGTCTTAAGTTTGTTAATTAGTTGTTTATAGACTAATTGGATACATATATGTGTTATTATATGTTAACTAGGATCATTGTGTGTGTACAAGTCTTCACTTGACACCTAGCAATCCTATATCATCAGTTCTTCCAAACCACTCACTACAGGTGAGTTCATACCTCTTAATTAACCTTTTAAATGTTTTTAAATGATTTTATGGTGGGATACAAGTTGAACAATTATAGTTATTATATCAATCACATGTGATTAATAACTACCAAACAAGTGGATTTCTTACTTTCAAACTGTGTTACGAAACTGTTTTACTTCAAACTGTTTTATAAACTCTTTTTCATATCAAATACTTTTATTAAACTCTTTAAACTTATATTCTCTGTATCTATGTAGATATAGTTATATAAGTAGGATTAAAAGGACTTAGGACTGATAGCTCACCTTACTTCCTGTTCCTTGTTTGTTTGTGGACTTAGGGTATTCAGGTTATTTGTCCGAAGGTCGTTTGAATCCTAGTTATATATCATGTATATGTGTATAGATATAAAAGGTTACTTCATCCAGTTCAATACCTTTGGGTAGCAAAGGTACACAAACATGTTCATACATTCAAACAACATTACTAGTAAACTATAATAGGTATAGTTTAGGGAGATACTAATACTATTACTAGAACAGTGAAACATACAATGAGTCAGTTCATACATGAGTCAATAACAAACAAACAATAGATACTATGATGAGAAACAAACAATAGATACTATGATGAGAAACAAACAATAAATACTATAATGAGAAACAAACAATAGATACTATGATGAGAAACAAACAAGAGAATACTATGATGAGAAACAAACAATACATGCTAGACAGGAAGAGAACACACAATACAGCTAGCACATACATATACTAGAACATTATTACATTTATGTGAGCCACGTAACGGGGCATGGCACTACCTGTCATGACCGTTTTGTATTCAGAATTTTCTTAAGTGGGGAGCGTATGAGTTTGTGTATACATCTATACTGGATTGACTATCCTACACGTTGCTGCTCGCTACAGTGGGTCTTGCAAGTCTACGGGTGCCAAACGTCATTTCTTACAAAGTCTTACATCTTCGTTTTTCTATGAGTCGGTAGCAGGATACAGGCCGATCACATGGTACTTTAAATAACAATTGGTTTAAAGTAGTTAGTACAATAGTAGTTACTTAATACAACACTACATTACTATTTCATTTTCCCATTACATTTACTTTGTGATATTCACACAATAAACAATAATGTAAAAACTATATTTTGGTTAATGATAGTCAGATTTGGGAAAATATACACTCTTACAAGAGACACACACAGATACTAGATGCCTTGGTAGAAGGCTACTTTTAGTAGGAAACATAGGGTTTTCTAGGAGAGCTCAAACAATTACAAACTTTTACAAACTTATACAAATACAGACTTACAAACACTTTCATACAAATACATACACTAATATACTTATGATCTCACCAGGTTTAAAGCTGATAAACTCTTTCAAAATAACTTGTATTCTCAGGTCACTAGTAGACAGGTACCGGTGCCAGGTTTTGAGAAGATGGAGCTCGTTCAAGACTCATCTTTTATTTTGATGTATATTTTTGGTGTCTACATAACTTGACAGAAGACACTTGTATGAAATTATATTATTAATGCAATGGATGATGTTGTTGCTTGTTTACTACTTTGCATTGTTGTGATAGTTAACATGACGTCCTCCACCCCGAACGTTTTCGCCGTTTCGGTTTTGGAGTGTGACAGGATACTTACACCTTCCCTGCCAAACCTGTTCACAAAAGGCCTAAGGGATTCCTTAGGATCCTAAACCACCCGATAGAGATCACTAGTGATCTTTTCGAATGTTCTACTACAAGAAAAATGATTGTTAAATAAATTAATAAAATGAGCAAAGGATGTAATAGAATAAGGAGGAACGTTGAGAAGCCATTTTAGAGTTGATCCTGTGAGAGTGGAACCAAAACCCTTGCACAAGCAAGCTTCTTTCAAGTGAGTGGGAAGGGGAATGATCTCCATCCTCTCTCTGCGTTGTGCCACGTGTTCCTCAGGATCCGTAGTTAATGTTGGGTTTTGTATACTACAACATCCTATGGTGCACATATATGTTTTCCCTAATTATACAGGCAATATTGTTTCCAAAGCATGAAGCCTACAACTAGCATACAATTGACATAAACAACATGGAATTGAGTTATAGAATTACCTCTTTGATGTAGCTTGTAGTTTTGGCCTTTAAGAACTTAGCACCTCAAATGTGATGCCTCAAATGGTTCACAAACACCATGAACAAAGGAGGACTTCAGAGAGAGGCTATTTAGCACACAAAATCCTTTATCACTCTTCTTACAATGCATAAAGTCGATTTTGGTGACTGTGGGTTCCTTTTATATTGTGGCAAAGTCTAGGGTTACATCCATGGAAACCCTAATTCACATGACCCTTCATATTACTTAGGCTCCATGGTTTAAACCTCCATGGATTATCCATGGACGATCATATTGGTTTATGTTGGATTAAGCCCGTAACTATATTTGGTAAGTACTTGACCCGATTGTGCATGGTCCTTTTGGGTTGCCTTCACCATAGCAACTTGACAGGGTGATTTATGAAGAGAGAGTGGATATTATTATATTAATATATTAATATATTATGAGAATAATATATTAAAGGAATAATTATATTATTTAATTAATATATTAGTCAAAGATTAATTAGGAATTAATTTGGTGACTAAAAGAGATTAATTGAATAAGGGGGTTAAACTGTCAAATGTGTGATAGTTGTATTTTGGGCTAGGAAACCCTCATCGATAAGGGGTGGACTAAATTGTGGGAAGGATCCCATCAAGATTTTGTCCAAGGCCTTACTCCAGAAGGTTCCATGGGCTGCTTGGTGATTAAGTTGTCCATTAGGGTTTTGGCTGAAACCCTAGAAGCTCATAGTATAAATAGATCCCTTGGGTTGTAGAAATCGGCTACAGTTGATTCCTTGGAACCCTAGGGCCAATTTCTATACCTCTCTCATCTCTCCAAATCATCCTCTTGCTATTTGGTGTTTGTAAGCCAATAGAGGAGTGACAATTGTGACTCTAAGCTCCAAGACAAGAAGAATCAAGCAAGCTACAAGAGGTAATCATCTAGATCTGAGTTTCTTATGTCAAATTCGAATTGTATACACTAGATCTACGGTTTGCAAGAATTGGATAAATTGCATGTTCAATAGAGAAACCTAGATCCAAGCATTAGGGTTTGCATGTGCACATAGGAAAGTTCTTATGGCTCAAACCCATCAGTGGTATCAGAGCCTTGATTGGTTTCTATTGAATTGATGCATTGTTTATTTGTTCAAGCTTTGAAAAATCGTTTTTTTCTGCCCCCTGACTGACAGACTCGGCGAGTCCCATTGTGGACTCGACGAGTAGGATGAACTCGACGAGTCCATAAAGGGACTCGGCGAGTCGGAGCGTCTGTCAGAGTGATTTTCGGGATTTCTTGCTGTTTTGCTTAAGGATTCTTGCCTAAATCGTTTTGGTTTAATAAAATCCGAATTTTATCACCTGTTTGACAATATCCTTAACAAAACAAAAGATAATTACCAATTGTTTAAATAATAATTTCCTTATTTGATAATAATTGATTATTTAAATTAATTGTTGAATTATCTTGCAAATAATATTGACTATGTCAAATTTAGATAATCATTAAATTAATTGGTTAATTTATATTATTTGCTATTTGATCATTTGTATTTTGAAAAGTTCAAAACTTGTCCTCAAGTTTTGAAATTTAAATTTTGTGATTAACAGTTTAATTTGAACTATTTAAATTTCAAACCTTAGAATTTTACAAGTTTTAAAATTCAACCTTATACTTTATAGTATTATAAGATTAATATATATATATATATATATATATATATATATATATATATATATATATATATATATATATATATATGTATAACTTAAATGCTAGTCTTACTGTTAGTAGGCCTCATTCACGAAGCCAATCTATAAGGGGGGGTATAAGGTTATGGCCTATAAAATGGCCGTTTAATGTGTGTCCATTCTCACCCACCCCTTCCTTGATTGGTGGAGGGTCGTTATCCGAACGGGTAGGATAGGGCACACTTTCCTCATTGAAAAGTATAATGAATCTATATAAAGTAACTAAATGTTTTTACAAAATTCCAAATCTTAGTTACTTTAGGCAAAAGTGAATTTGATGCAATTCCATGAAATTACACTTTGTCCCCTTGCTAAGACGTTAATGGAGTGTGTGTGGTTAACCGGCACATTAATTGGGTTCTAAGCAAAGGTGGCAAAGGGTGACTCATTGTTTGTCATAGTTTGATGGAGCGTGTGTGGTTAACCGGCACATCGAATAGGTGACTATAACAATGAGGGCACCATGTACATTTGCATGGTTATTCACACCCGCTTTGTGATCCTCGGCATCCCAGTCACAAATTAGAGGGGCATATCGGGATTTAAACATGTCATTGAAAAGTTCAATGAATCTCAAAAGATCTAGGAGTTTTTCAATACATTTAAAACCTAATCTCTTTTTCGTTTTTCATGGTGGAGAATTAGTGAATCGACATTCACTTGGCTTCAAATTATTTACTTGTTAGATTACGTCATCCCTTTTCTAATTTGTGAATAATGTTGTTGGTTCCTAGCCCTAATTTCTCATTTGGGTGATTAATTGGGCAAATTCATTTCTAATCAACTTTGTTCTTTTTCCTTTTCAGATGTCGAACGCAAACAACAACGCTTCTGGTTTAAACTCCTTTGGTTCATTCTCACTCATGAACTTGTGTTGGAAAGTGATCTTTGATGGGACCAATTTCAGTAATTGGATCCACAACATTCGCATGGTCACTCGCTACGAGGACAAAGAATATGTCCTCGATGAGAAGCTAAAGGAGATTGACATCGACACTGCTACCGCTGAAGAGACCGCGGCCTATGAGGCCCACGAGCGTGATGCCACAAAAGTCCATTGCATCATGCTAGCGACTATGACTGCAGAACTCCAAAAGTCCTATGAGGACAAATACCCCTATTGGATGCATCAAGATCTGCTGGAACGCTACCACCAGAGCGCTAGGCAAGAAAGGTACGAGATCATCACTTCGATGATCACTACCAAAATGGGTAGTGGAGAGTCCCTTACCGCTCATCTACAAAAGATGCAGAGATGTGTCGATCGCCTGCTGAAGTTGAATGTGAACTTCGATGAAGAGCTGGCAATTGATATCATCCTTCGTTCCTTGCCTTCCTGCTATAGCCAGTTCAGCATGACCTACCACATGAATAAGGAAGAGGTCTCTTTGAGCAAGCTTCAGGGCTTGTTGGGTACTGCTGAGAGCAACCTCAAAGACAAATATGTTGCATCAACTCCACCTCCCGCTGCTGCCCTTGTCTTGGCAATAGGGCAAGGGAAGGGTAAGAAGAGGAAGGCTCCCTCAAGGAGCCACCACAAGGGAAAGTCCCAAGATGGTACCTCTACTGGTGGAACCAAATTGGGTTCTGCTAAACCCAACTCAAACCCAAAGGAGGCAGAGTGCCACTACTGCCACAAGATAGGGCATTGGAAGAGAAGCTGCCCAGAATATCTGCAGGCCATCAAGGATGGGAAGATCAAGCCATCTTTCGTAGGTATTTACACAATTAAATCTAATGGTTTATCACATGCTACTTCTTGGGTTCTTGATACAGGATGTGGTTTTCACATATGTTCTGATTTTCAAGGTGTCGCACCCCAAAACCGAGAACGGCGGAAACGTTCTGGGGTGGAGGACTTCATGTACAGTATCATCACAATGCATAATAGTAAAGGCAAGCAACAACATCCATTGCATTAAAATAATAATTGTAATACAAGCGTGTTCTGTACAGTTTGTAAGACACCAAAAGTATAATCAAAATAAAAGATGAGTCTTATATGTGCTCCATCTTCTCAAAAGCTGCATCTGTACCTGTCTACTGATGACCTGAGAATACAAGTTATTTTGAAAGCGAGTATCAGCATAAAGCTGGTGAGTTCATAAGTATTTAGTGTCGTTGCGTGTATAAAAATGTTTACAACCATGTAGTATAATAGTTGATATCAATGTTTGAAAATAGTATGCTCCCTAGAAAATCCTATATTTTCCAGTAAAAGTAGTCTTCTACCAAGACCCGATTGTTTGCATGTTTGATCCTTTGAAAATGTAAAAGTTTTCCCAATGAAACTACTAGTATGAAAATATAGTTTTAAACTTCATTTATGTAGAGTAATTGGGAAAAATAGTGTTTTACCCCAGCAGTGCCACTGCTGGCTATATGTAATGAAAATCCAGGCTCCATGTAGTATTAAATGTACAATACACCTCGAGGAGCCTGTTTTGCCTCTAATTCTAAATGTATTAATTAAAGGTCTGAATGCGAACTCGTATGTAACCATGCTGATTGACGATTGAATAACCGATGACCCTCTGAGTCATATGTAGAAATGTGACATTCTGTCACCCCTTGGCCTTTCGGCTGGGACTGTAGCTAGCAGTCGGGATGTGGGAGTGTCTGTCCCGTATAGATCCATACACACAATGCCCGCTCTCCCTCCAGGAGACTCTGGTTACACGGTGATACCACTGTGAAGTGGCATATCGAGAAGTAGTATGTCACATTCTAATTATAGTATATTCTCTTGTATATTGTATAATGTATTTTCTGGTATAATGTATAAAGTGTTTTCTTGTATAGTATATAGTATTCTCTTTGTATAGTATTTAGCATGTATTGACTCATTACTGTGCTGACCCTGGTAGGTGTCATGGTAATAGTAGTAATGAGTAGTAATCCTTAACTATACCTATTATAGTTAAATAGTAATCTTGGTTGCATGCCTTTGTTATACAAAGGTATTGAACTGAACTGAGGACTTTTATATCCAACATAAATATATATGATATATAACTAAGAATTCAATGACAGTCGGACAAATAACTAAACACCCTAAGTCCACAACCAAACAAGGAACAGGAAATAAGGTGAGCTATCAGTCCTAAGTCCTTCAAGTCTTACTTATATAAATATATTAGTATAGATATGGTTTTGAAGATAAAACAAGTTTAAAAGATTTTGAAAACAGTTTTAGCATTTAAAGAATTTGATAAAAGGTTTGAAACACTTGAAAACCCAAAGTTTGATGGAAATATGAAAGTAGCAATAAATCATGTAGTATGTTCTAGTTATTAATCACATGTGATTGATACAATAACTATAACAGTTCAACTTGTATTCCCCCATAAAAGCATTTAAAATCATTTACAAGGTTGATTTAGGGGTATGAACTCACCTGCAGTGAGTGGAATGCATGGAAGTGCCGGGTAGGATGCTAGGTGTCAAGTGAGGACTTGAACACACACACGGATCCTATGTAACATGTAGTGATAGATAAATGTATCTAATTAGTTATTTAACCACTAATTAATCAAGTAAAGACACTCTAATGCATGAAAACACTTTGTTTCAAGTGCTAGGAGTGCTAAGGGTTGCATCTAAGGAGAGTATGGCCTCACATTGGAGTTTACTCCTCATTTGGTAGTCCTTATGTGTGTTTACGGTTTCTGGACCATTTCCCCCATGAGTTTACGGCCGTAAACTCATGGAAATCGTGCATTTCCGTGTTTCAAGGTCCTATATCTCACAAGGAAAGGTTCTAAGTTCAAAACAAAGGCTTAGGAAGTGGTTAGGGCACAAAAGGACCCCTCATTGGAGTTTACAGTCCTTGGACCATCCTTGAGAGTTTACGGTCGTAAACACTTGGTTTTACGGTCGTAAACCCATGAGTTTACGGCCTTAAACTCATGTATGCCTCAGCCTTTTCGTGTTTTGGCGTTTCCAGCTCGTGCATGCAAGTTTCTAGCCCTTTATCCAAGCATTTGATGGTGTTAGGGGCATCAAAACACCATTTGGGGGTGTTTACGGTTTTGGGAGATCCCCAAACCGTAAACACCTATGTTCTTGGGGATTTGGATGATTTTCCAAGGGATTAACAAGTATACTAAGTAAGTAACTAGATAGGAAGGGTACACTTACGTATATGAAGCTTGTAAGAGTGATTAGAGCCCAAAAACACTAGTGTGTGTTCTTGGTGTTTTGAAGAACACTTGAAGATCTAAGTAAAAACCAAAAATCCATGGATGAAATGATGTATAAACACTAGATTAAGTGTTGTATGAACGAATCTAGGAAGGAAAAACTTACATTTTGGCGGATTTGAAGAAATGAACTTATGATACTTGAGAGAAAAAGCTTGGTGTTCTTGAGGTGGGAAGTGGAAAATGAGGAAAAGGTGTGTAAACTCATGCTATATGCATGAGTTCTTGGGAAAATGGTGTTTACGGCCCAAACACCTCTTGTTTGGCCGTAAACACCTAGCTAAGGTGTTGATTGTTTTGTTTGCTACACCTCACTAATAACGTCACTTCCTTTTATTTAATCGTTTGACGAAAAATAAAATAAAACACCCAAACGGACTTAAATCCAGCAAAAATATGCTGAAATGTTTTTGAATATTATATGAAGTGTTTAAGTGTAGAGATTATACAAATGAAAATTTCGGGTTGTCACATAGGGACTAAGAAGAAATAGGGATGTGGAGCATGGAAGGATGAATCTGATCATAGGAAACAGAAGAACGTCGCCTGTCACCAAGATTGGAGTATATTCCTTAGTGCTTAGTAATGGATTAGATTTGGATTTAAACAATTGTTGTTATTCGCCATATATGGCAAGAAACATCATTTCATTTCATGGTTTATATATACAAGGTTTTAGATATTCTTTTGATAATGAAAAGGGTTCTATTTGTGCTTATCTTAATAATGTTTTATATTTTGAAGCATTGCCTTGTAATGGAATATATGAATCTGTGATGGTTGTAGATAACTTTGGAAATGATGTGTTGTGTGTGGATTCTTCCAATAGTATGGATAAAGCATGCTTGTGGCATTGTCGTCTTGGACATGTCAACAAGAAACGCATAGCCCAACTCCAAAGGGATGGAGTGTTGGAGTCATTCGACCTTAGGGACGATGACGTGTGCGAGTCCTGTTTACTTGGAAAGATGACCAAGCCACCCTTCACTGGAACTTGTGCAAGGGGTGAGGGTTTATTGGATCTCATACATACAGATGTATGTGGACCCTTTAGATCCACCACAAGGGATGCAAACCGCTTCTATGTGACTTTCACAGACAATTATAGCAGATATGGGTATATCTACTTAATCATGCACAAGTCAGAAACTTTTGAAAATTTCAAAGAGTTCAAGCAAGAAGTGGAGAATCAGTTGGGCAGGAAAATCAAGATGCTTCAATCTGATCGAGGTGGAGAGTACCTAAGTCTTGAATTCCACGACTATCTCAAGGAATGCAGAATTGTTTCGCAATTGACGCCACCTAGGACACCACAGTTGAATGGTGTGGCTGAAAGGCGTAATCGAACCTTGCTAGACATGGTTCGTTCCATGATGAGTCATGCTTCACTACCTATCTCATTCTGGGGGTATGCCTTAGAGACTGCCACCCATATCCTTAACTTAGTCCCTACGAAGAAGGTTGCCAAAACACCTCACGAGATGTGGACAGGGAAAGCTCCCTCGTTAGCACATATCAAGGTTTGGGGTTGCGAGGCTTTCGTAAGATGAGAGACTCAAGACATGCTCGAACCTCGTAGTGAGCGATGTATTTTCATCGGCTACCCGTAGAAATCCTTTGGATATCTCTTCTACAGACCAAGTGATAATGTTGTCTTCGTTGCGAGGAAAGGGGCTTTCCGAGAGCGAGAACTCATACGCCAAGGAGACAGTGGGAGGCAAATCGATCTTGAAGAGCTTCAAGAGTCGAGCGGTGAAGGAACCTCTAACACTGGCGCTCAACCTGAAGAGGAAACTCCGGTTGAACCGATTGACGAGTCCTTACCTCTTAGACGTTCCGAAAGGGTTAGTGTTCCACCCCAGTTTTATGGTTTTCATATTACTACAGAAGGGCATACGTTCATTAGTGATAGTACACTAGTGAATCTGGACGAACCTAACAGCAATAAAGAAGCCATGGCAGGCCCGGAGTCTGCAAAATGGAAAGAGGCTATGGACAGCGAGATTCAGTCCATGTATGACAACCAAGTCTAGAATTTGGTTGACAATGTACCAGGTCGTAAGACGGTCGGGTGCAAGTGGATCTTCAAGAAGAATACTGACGTGGATGGAAATGTGCATACCTATAAGGCGCGGTTGGTTGCGAAGGGTTTCACTCAAACTCCTGGAGTTGACTACGATGAAACCTTCTCACCAGTTGCGAAGATAAAGTCTATCAGGGTGATGCTGGCCATTGCTGCATTTTATGATTATGAAATATGGCAAATAGATGTCAAAACCACTTTCCTTAATGGAAAGTTAGCTGAGGATGTTTACATGGCTCAGCCAGAGGGTTTTGTCAATGCGAAGCATCCCAATAGAGTGTGTAAGCTTGAGAAGTCCATTTATGGACTTAAGCAAGCGTCTCGCAAATGGAATATTTGTTTTGATGAGAAGGTCAAAGAGTTTGGTTTTCTGCGAAGCGAGGATGAATCATGTGTATATGTCAAAGCCAGTGGGAGTATAGTAAGCTTCCTCATATTGTATGTCGACGACACACTGCTCATAGGAAACGACATCCCGACACTGTAGGAGGTTAAGTCCTGGCTCGGGAAGTGCTTCGCTATGAAGGACCTCGGAGAGGCTTCCTATATTTTGGGAATTAGGATAGTGAGAAACAGAAGTCAGAGACTAATAGGACTTAGTCAGAATACTTACTTCGACAAGGTACTAAAACGTTTTAGTATGGAGAATTCAAAGAAAGGGGAGTTACCAATCCAAAGTAATGCCAAGTTGAGTAAGACTCAAAGTCCGAGTACTAAAGTCGAGATAGCAGAGATGAGCCGAGTACCTTACGCTTCCGCAGTCGGCTCGATCATGTATGATATGACTTGTACTCGCCCTGATGTGGCTTTTGCTTTGAGCATGGTCAGCAGATATCAAGGGAACCCCGACAAAGCACATTGGATCGCATTCAAGAATATACTTAAGTACCTTCGGAGGACCGAGGAATGGTTTCTAGTCCTCAGTGGGAGTGATGACTTAAAGGTGCAAGGGTACAGTGACGCTAGTTTTCAGATCGACGGAGACCACTACCGTTTGCAGTCGGGCTGGGTCTTTACGCTTATTGGAGGAGCAGTGACTTGGAAAAGTTCCAAACAGGAGATCGTAGCTAATTCAACGTGCGAATCAGAATACATTGCAGCAAGTGAAGCGTCAAAGGAGGCAATCAGGTTGAAGAACTTCATTGGAGACCTTGGAGTTGTGCCAGCCATAAAGGAGCCTATGGAGGTTTTATGTGATAATGAAGGAGCGGTTGCCTTGACCAAGGAACTAAGAGATCACGGTAGATCTCGACATATCGACAGAAAATATCACTTTATTCGACATCGGGTGGAAGAGGGACTTTTCGTAGTAAAGAGGGTATCGTCGGAGGATAACCCTGCAGATCTCCTTACTAAGGGACTGAGTAGGGTTAAGCACTTGCAGCACGCTAGGAGCATCGGGCTGAAGGACGATATTAGTTTAGATTAGATAGTTTAGAAACATGTAATAGATAAATTGTAATTAACATTCGATGATTAAATAAAAGAGTATTATTTATTAGTAATTTTACTATCTTATGTTAATCATTTACCTATTGTTTCATTTTGCATGTATTGACTTCCTGAATAATTGAATTATTTGATAATAATCGAATTATTCGAACGGTCCACAGTCATTCATATGTTGGAAGTTGATATGAATGAAGACTGTCATGAATTGGTGTGTAGATTGTCTGAAGTGTATTAGACATAGCAATAGTTTGCTACAACGTTCATGAGTGCTTATGAACTTGATTTGAGCATTGGAATAAACCCACGCTTGCTGGAATCGCTTCATGGAATTCATCACGAGCGATCGCAAGACGGTGATATCATATAGTCTTAAAACCAAGAGATATGGTTTATTGTTTGCTAATTGGTTGTGCATTGATAATGCGTAAACGCATCAGTAACTTGATGTTATAAAACGCATTGTTGTGTATGATTTGATTACTGGATAGTAAATGCATATAAGTCAAAGTTGATATGTTCCTTTTATTCTAAGAGGGTAAAAGCGATATCAGGGCCCCTCGATGATTTGATTTGACTTATGTGTCGGGCCCGGTCAGGAATGAATTGATGTGTTCAATTAAGTTCTATGTCAAATGAATCTGAAGATCGAGAAACCAAAATGTTGGACAATAAGTATGACTATGTTCCATGTAATTGTCCGCACGATTTCTAGAACAGAGGATTATATGATCCCTTATCTAAAGGACAGGTTACTGATAAGATCAGAGTTTGACAGCGTCTTTGAGAGCTACGATTGCTAATCGGATTAGACTTGCATTTATAGTTACTAGACTTATCCAAGTGGGAGACTATTGGATTAGTGTCTAAGCCCGTAACTATATTTAGTAAGTACTTGACCCGGTTGTGTATGGTCCTTTTGGGTTGCCTTCACCATAGCAACTTGACAGGGTGATTTATGAAGAGAGAGTGGATATTATTATATTAATATATTATAAGAATAATATATTAAATGAATAATTATATTATTTAATTAATATATTAGTCATAGATTAATTATGAATTAATTTGGTGACTAAAAGAGATTAACTGAATAAAGGGGGTTAAATTGTCAAATGTGTGATAGTTGTATTTTGGGCTAGGAAACCCTCATGGATAAGGAGTGGACGAAATTGTGGGAAGGATCCCATCAAGATTTCGTCCAAGGCCTTACTCCAGAAGGTTCCATGGGTTGCTTGGTGATTAAGTTTTCCATTAGGGTTTTGGCTGAAACCCTAGAAGCTCATAGTATCAATAGATCCCTTGGGTTGTAGAAATCGGCTACACTTGATTCCTTGGAACCCTAGGGTTGATTTCTATACCTCTCTCCTCTCTCCAAATTATCCTCTTGACAGTTGGTGTTTGTAAGCCATTAGAGGAGTGACAATTGTGACTCTAAGCTCCAAGACAAGAAGAATCAAGCAAGGTACAAGAGGTAATCATCTAGATCTGAGTTTCTTATGTCAAATTCGAATTGTATACTCTAGATCTAGGGTTTGCAAGACTTGGATAAATTGCATGTTCAATAGAGAAACCTAGATCCAAGCATTAGGGTTTGCATGTGCACATAGGAAAATTCTTATGGCTCAAACCTATCCGTTTAGCCCATCCTAAATAACCATGGATCATTAGCCCACACTATAAGAATCATTAATTTACTTAATCAGTCCCCGTATATTTAATTAGTCTCTTTTGATCACTAAATTAATTCCAAATTAATTCTTGATCAATACTAACTAAATAATATGATTTCATATTAATATATTAGAACTTATAATATATTAATAAATCATAAATAACCTTTTCTCAAAAGTCCATTCTATCAAATTGCTCTGTGAAGGCAACCCAAATGGACCATGCTACTCTCGGGTCAAGTACATACCTATTATAGTTATGGGCTTAGACACCTAATCCAACAGTCTCCCACTTGGATAAGCCTAATAACTATTATTGCAAGTACGACTCCACAACCCGACCACCAATCGTAGCTCTTTAAAGCCGATGTCGAATCTGACCTAGTCAATGATGCGTCCATTAGATAAGGGATCATATATTCCTCCATTCTACAAGATATCATATGGACTGAGAGATGGATTATAATCATTCTCTCTGTCCATCTGTTGTTTCCTGATTTCCGAGTTATGACAACTGACTAATTGAACAAATCAAATCAGTCCAGTCTTGGCCAAGCGCTTTGGATGTCATCACTAAATCATCGAGGGGCCCACATATATCGCTTTTATCCCTCTAAGGGTAAAAGGAACGGATAAAATTCGACTCATATGCTTGCTCTATCTACTTATCAAATCACATAGAATGATATATTTTATAACACCAAGTTACTGGTGCGTTTACATATCATCAATGTGCAACCGACTTGTAAACTGCAACTATATCTCTCCGTTTCAAGAATATAAGATATTATTGTCTTACTAATCACTCGTGATAAAATCAATGAAGTGATTCAAGTGAGCGTGGGTTTAATCCAATACTCGAATCTTATTCCAGGAGTACTCATGAACACTGCATCAAACTTTTGCTATGTCTAAAACACCTAGACAATCTATAGTCAGATTCATGAAAGTCTTGCCTCAATACCTACTTCCAAAGTATGATCGACTGTGGATGGTTTGAATAATCTTATTATTCTGGAAGTCAAAACAGGAAAAGTGAAACACAAGAATAATTGAATCCAATGTGGTCTCAGAACTTATGAATATAAATAAAACACCGTTTATTTAATCACCATATTTATTACATATTATTCATTGTATAATGTTTCGATTAATCAACTTAATACTTGAATTAAAACAATAGTTATGCCATGCTCCAAGCATGCACACTATGTTTGCCTATGGTCATCTCTTTGTGAAATAGATCAATGGACAACATTTCAATGATGCTCATTTCACAATTCCAAATCTTTATCGTAAATGTAAGAATACCAAATTCTTTCCATTTTCTAAAATCTGTTAGATTCTAAACTTATATGCAATGATTCTCTTGTAATGACTATGCATAAAAGTCATAGAGACTTGGCAACAGATATTACAAAGTATTTCAATGGAGAGCAATTCCATGGAAACAAAGTCTCATATTCAAAGTACATTCCTTTGAACATCCTTCTTGCATTAAGTTTCCTAATCTTACACATATTTTATGATTAACTTCAACTTATGGAACATTTCCATAATCCCATTTTGACTATCACTTCTGAACATGAGTTACCTCTTCTCAGAGTATATCAATATGGTCCTTCCAAAATTTACTCTTTACTTCCAACTGTGCATGAGTAACCAATATTTGGTAAACCTCAGATTGTCCTCGACAATTGCTTAACCATTTTAGTCATATCTCGTTCTAGTCCCTTTTCCCTCTTAATGCCCTAGGCATATGAAAAATTAGAACATGTTAATATTATAGCTTATGTAATCGATCCTATATTCGAAGCATATGGAATACGATTCATAATGTCTCACATAAAAACATGATACTTTACCAGTATTTCCCTATAATATTTCCACATATAGAATTTCCTTATGTTGAATCATTACAACATAACATTCACATATGTCCATGACTAAATTCGATTAAAAATCTCAATCTAAGCTTTTAGATTCGAAATGAAATACGAATTCCTCTCCCTTAATTATAGCAAAACAACTTTTCAAACCCTGCAACTTTACGAATTGAAACTTTTTTTTTCTATAATTAACATTGCTAACTCGCAACACTTACCATAATAATTATGCTCCCACTAGCATAATAATTATTATCTTACTAGCATAACACTTATGCTCCCACTAGCTTTGACATGTACCCAGAAATCAGCTGCACTTCTAGAAATCAATACTTGTTGACTTTCTTACCAAAGTTCAGATTTCTGATACAAGATGCTTCAATAAGACTTTATCTAGGCTCCTCAAACTTATACACCTTTCCTTAGATAGCTCACATGTGTATCTAAACAATTTTAGAACTTACAGCAATAAGTCTCAAATGTTTAGACCTTTCGCCATTTCTCACAATTCGAACTATGATGAGGGATGCCGTAATCATAATCGAAATTGAGAATGCAAATATCACAATTACTATGTCCTTAAAATCTAGTTAGTGAAAGCGCTTCCTCACAATCATTTTCATGAACTGGAGAGAAACCTAATGACACTTAGGTTTTATGGTGTATGTGTTCCTATCCATGTGAATTTGTCATAACCATAATCACAAGACAAGGTTAGTCAAAAATCCAAACTCATATGGACTGAACTTGTTCAATATTAATTTCTTGCCACCTGGCAGCACAAGTTCCTACCATTGCTTCTAAGTTGTTATGCAAACAATTGAGCACTCATAGAACTCACATGCATAGTCAACTTTAACTAGAATGGGCACAGATTCAAGAATATGTCAACACGATAGGTTACAAACCTCAAGTCCTGTGCTAGTGATTAACAATAGGTTTACTCTTGATTAGTTCTTGAAGCTATTCAACATCTTTAAGACTCCCACTGTCCTCTTGACATGTAATATTCTCTTTGTCAAGGAACATTACTTGACAAGCAAATATTCAAGAGTTAGTGTGGTTTCTTATCAAGATAAACACTTCACACAATTGGTCTTAATTGGTCTTTGTCTTATCCAAATCATCACAACTTACCAAATTCAAATGTACAAGAGCAAGAAACATTTTACTCTACATTTGATGAGTGTTATAAACCTTTCTTAAGACCATTTTGCTCAAGTTACAATCTTGGAGTATGACTCTAAGAGCTGTTTTTGGAAAGAAGTATGATTTATCTTCTTGATTTAACCATTTCAGCAATTCACGATTCCTCTTCTTAGCCATACAAATGCACTAAGATGTCCTTATCAGATCAATTGTGATATGGCTTCATAATCACTAAGATAATCATAAAACACGATACTCAAGTACTCTCCCTTATTCGTTCTGCCATACATTGAAACTTTTCCAATGATTCAGAATTATAGTTAATCTTGTAAGCATAACCAGATTTGTTGGGGTACAAAGTTTTCCATGAATGACTTTGTAATGTTTGACTTTTGTAAAACCCACTTGCATGTGGTGTATTAGCCTTATGACACATGAGAGATAGAGAGTGAGAGAGAGACATGTAAACACCTCTATATAAGGTGGGTTTTATCCACTTGTAGCGGTGTGCTTGAGAGATGTAAAAGTTGAGTGTGTAAGTGTATGTTATTTATGTAGACTAGATCTAGATCCCTTTTTGTAACACCATACATATTCTATACATCTCTTGAACACCCAAATCACCATGTTCATTGTGCAATCTTTAATTCTGCATGCCAAACCATGTTCTTATGTCTCTACAATTGGTATCAGAGCGGGTCTTCAAGAACAAGGTGATTTTTTAAGAACGATTCTCGGTTTGGCAACTTTTGTCACAATTGAAGCAATTTTGGTGAGTCTCTCTCTATGATCTCTCATAATCTCAGTGAATCGTGCGTTACATTTTTGAATTTTGATCGGTTTGTTTCGTTGGATCGAATCTGTTTTCATCCCGTTGATGATCCAATAATTCTTTTTTGATCAAGCCTCAAACTAAATCTGGTTACTGTTCATCAAATTCAATATTCAAGTCAAATTTGATTCTCGATTAATATGCATTGATTTGAGCCCAAAATCATAATTCGAATACTATTCATGATTGTTTGAGCCCATAAAAGTTTTGAATATTGTTCATCTGAAGCCCAATTCATAATACAGGTTAATTTGCTTCGATCTTTCTTTTTGTTCTTATTTCTCGAGTGTAATTGATCTGTTTGTTCTATCCACTCATTCGATTCAAGATTAATCTTCTCTATGATTTACATTCTTCATAAAACATCAAGAATCAACTGATTAGTGATTCATTTCATTTTTTTCATATTTTCAAATTTGTACAGGTCGTATCTTCTGAATTCCATTCGACTTAAACTTTCGATCTCATTCTTGTTTATGATATTGAGTCGTTTTTTTTAATCGAAAGTCATTGTACATCGTTTATTGTTTTCATAATCGATTGGAATCGATTTGATGTTTTGATTTGTGACTGGAGTCTTGAAATTGCGTCGATATCGTGAAAATTTCGATTGATAATTTTATGTGAAGAGCTCGATGATGAACACTCAAGAACAATTGAAGAACGTATGAAGAACAGATGAAAATTGTTTCATATTCAGTGTTTGATCTGTAAATTGAGTTGAGAAAATTGTGTTTGGTGTTTGTCGGCAATTGAAATCGAAAAGTCAAACTCAAAAAGTCAACATTCATGTTCTTGGATGTTGAATGATCGATGCTTGGAGAATCAAAGGAGTGAAATCGATGTGGGTTTAATTTCGAATGTTTGGAGTCGATTGTTGGGTTTATTTGGTTTCCACAGTCGAAATTGATAGTTTTGGAACGAACTGTGAAAGGTCACCCAAAGGATTGAATTGGGTTCTTGAATGAAAAGCAAAGTTAATGTTGGAGTCGATCGATCGGAGTCTTTGGTGTGATGATCGATAATTTTGATTTTGGAAGGCTAATGATTTTGTTTTTGGAGTCGATTTGATGAACATGTGTCTGACAAAGGCTTGATTGAAGAAATCGGTGAATGTACGAAGGGTCCCTGTGTTTGGATTTTGAAGATACGATGGATCGATTGTTGATGTTGGTATTCTACAGTCGATTCAGAGGTTGGATGATTAAGAGGTTACTGTTCACTGGATAAGGCTTCATATGCTGAAAATTTTTCGTATGATTGGGGAAGATGAAGTTTCATACGAAGAGGAGAGAGAAAATGGGCAGTTGGATTTCATACGAAAGGCTGAGGATTTCATAAGAAGAAATGAAAGTTTCGTATGATTGGTTAAAAATTTCGTTCATATGGTGCAGATGAATTCGTACGAAGGGTGGAGACTAAATCATTTGAAGGGCGTTGTTCTTTTAAACGAAGATTTGGAATATTTGGATTTGTACGAAGGGTGTTTAATGTTGGGGATAAACTTTTATACGAAGGGGTAATGAAATTTCATACGAAGGGCAAGAATTTTTTTAGTATGATTTAAAGAGGAAGTTTCATTTATGGCCCCTGAAGTTTCGATAGTTCGACAAAACTTCAATCCTTCGTATGAATGATCAAAGTTTCGTATGATTTGATCAAAAAGCAAAAAAATTCGAATTCAGCCCCTGAACCTTCGAATATTTGGCAACCTTGACCATTGACTGAAGTTTCGAACTTTTGACACTTTTCACCCAACTTTGAAAATTGTCTGAAGCTTCGTATGTTTGGGACAACTGTTCGTATGTTTGGAGCAATAAGGGCAGAATTTTCGAAAATAGTCCCTGAGGCTTCGAATGTTTGGCAGTTCGTACCCACATTCGAAAAAGGACTGTTTTTGCTGAAAATTGAAGAAAATGCATTTCAGGCCCCTGTAGTTTGTGCAAATTGACGCTTTTTACCTAGATTTGGAAAAGGGGGAGAGTTTTGCATATTTTGCTGTTTTGGGCGCACCGGGTCACTGCAGAATTTTGAAATTGACAATTTCTACCCATTTTTGAGAAATTTTGTCAAAGGCGATCCGTGAACGAAGCTAAAAATTGAATATTTTTTGGGTTTTCCGGATTGAAGCACAAAGTTTATGCCACATGTTAAGGGGGAGTTTTGACACGAAAAATTCCGAATAGAGCACATTCTCTTGCCTTGAAGGTTTTATAATCAATTTTCGATTATAAAAAGGGGGAGAAATTTATATGGAAATTCGAACTTGAATTTTTCATATTACGCGGATTTGAAGACCGAAGTGATCTTGAATTTTTGAAGCTTACGAAGTGATGCAATTGGATGTTTGGAAGTGATTTATTCGAAATGGGTTTGGTATTATTGAAGATTTTCGGGGTGTGCTTTTGTGCTCAACTTTTGGTGATCAATTTGGAGTTGGAGAAGCTCGTGATCATTCGTTAATGCTCGGTTTGTATGGTCTCACATCCTAGAGCCCAAATTGAAGAATCATGGAAGAATTGAAGATTGAAGTTTGTTTCGACATGTGTCACCCTTGAGGCTCGGATCGCGTAGTTGCTCGATTTTGGAAGATTTGAAGTGGGTCATTCATTCCTAACTTTGAGGGGGAGAATGTTGGGGTACAAAGTTTTCCATGAATGACTTTGTAATGTTTGACTTTTGTAAAACCCACTTGCATGTGGTGTATTAGCGTTATGACACATGAGAGATAGAGAGTGGGAGAGAGATATGTAAACACCTTTATATAAGGTGGGTTTATTCCACTTGTAGAGGTGCGCTTGAGAGATGTAAAATTTGAGTGTGTAAGTGTGTGTTATTTATGTAGACTAGATCTAGATCCCTTTTTGTAACACCATACATATTCTATACATCTCTTGAACACCCAGATGACCATGTTCATTGTGCAATCTTTAATTCTGCATGCCAAACCATGTTCTTATGTCTCTACAAGATTTACTAAACTTTAGTAAATCATAACGAATAGTCTTATCGTTCTTTGTGGTGGACCTGATCAGCGCACAACCAAGTGTACCCGATCCCCTAGTCCTTCACTTGACTCACATATACATGTGAACAAGGAATTAGTCTTAATTTCCCAAAGACGAAGGTTCTCATTCATCACACAATACAAGTTACGTGATTCCAAGTTTCTATCCAACTGAAACTTGGGCGATGAGAATCTTCCCTTATTTGGTAAATCTTAACACTACCACAAACGAAAGAATCAAATCCATTTTCTAATATTGCTATCAATGGAAACACATAAATAACAATGTTCACAAATGTCATTGCTAGGAATCTTAAAATAAAATAAAATCAAAATTTATTTATTAAAATTGCAGAAAAAATTTCCTTTCAATGCAAATACATATGAAAACTATGTTGTTATCTATTCCTAAGCAATCTATCATAACTCTTAAGCAGCAGCTCAAAATTCTGGTCATCGAACCATACGATCGAAATCCATCTCTTCGCGATCAGAATCAACTTACTCTTCCTTTAAGCTTCCTTTATTTTCTTCGATCCTACAAAACATCAAAATGTAATTATATTACATCATGTATTAAGAATCTCCAAATAGGAACTTAATAGAGTTAGATAGTGGACTTACCTGAAGCAGAGCCACACACTCTGACTTTACCATCCTTGTGTCCTTCAGGTGGATATGGAAGCTTCGTAACCAATGCCCCTTCTATTGGCAATAGAAACATATTGACTCTTTGGGGATCGTACACGACACTATCTCAGATTTAGCCTTTCTCTTTACCATTTGATGAAATGACTTGACCATGGCCGGTCCCTTTCCATTGGGAAGAGAAAGCTTTTTTGGACTTCCAATGTTACCATTGTCAATGTCCATGGAAGTTTGTGAAATAGATATTCCGATCAAATTTGCATTACCGGTACGGAAAATCATACCTGATTCAGCAGCAACAAGCAAATATGTTACATCGATAAGGGTCATGTCGTGATCTCCCATATACTAGTCCTTAAAGAACCTGCTATATGACTTAGGAAGTGATTGAAGAACCAAGTCAACAACCCACTTCCTTGAAACTACGACACCCAATATTCTCAGCATGTCAATGTGTGACTTCATCTCCAAGACATGTGCACACACAGACCGTCCATCTTGGTGTTTGCTAGCCAATAGAACTTGAGTGCCCTTGAACTTTTCAAGTCTTTGAACTTGTGGGTTAGGGAGAATTATTGGAGGAGGTGGAGGAAGTGAAGTAACACTACAACACGAAGAAGGGATTAATCTTTCACCTTGACCGTCTTGTGGAATATCATCTTTATAAAGAAAGGATTCGGGAAGACCATAGTTGTCAGAACTAGACATCTACAAGGGAGATATTCAAGTTTTGTTGATTTAAGTCCTTAATATAACTCCGAAATGAAATATTAAGGCTAGGACCCAACACAATATTCTACAATTCGGAAGAGGGATGACGTAATCCTATTGTAAAATATTAGAAGGTAGGTAAATGACGATTTACCAATTTCCACCATGAAAAACGAAAAAGAACTTTAGGTTTTAAATGAATTGAAATTCCTAGATTCTTTTGAGATTCATTGAACTTTTCAATGGCATGTTTAAATCTCGATTGTGTCCTTCAAGTTTGTGACTAGGATGCTGAGGATCACAAACAAGGTGTGAATAACCATACAAATTATCTTGGTACACTTACCGTTACAAATCATCCAATCAATGTGCCGGTTAACCACACACGCTCCATTGATCCATGATTAACATCAAGCTACCCTTTATCACATGGGTTAGCACTGAATTCACATTTTTCCTAAGTAACTAAGATTGGGAATTTATAAGTGTTTAGTTACTTGATATTTTCATTATACTTTTAATGAGAAATAATTTCCAATCCTATCCGTTCGGCTAACGACCTCCACCAGTCAATGAAGCGGTGGGTGAGAGTGGACACCCATTAAACCACCATTTTATAGGCAGTAACCTTATACCCCCGTTATAGACCGGCTTCGTGAATGAGGCCTACTAACGGTAAGACTAAATTATTCAAAGCAACTAGGTTATTAAAATTCAAAATTAAGGGTGTATTTATTATGGATTTATTAAGGGTGTATTTTACACATTTAAAATACTTGGTGGTTTGATCTTTTAATTAAACTATAATTTTAATTTAATTAATCTTAAACCATGTTATTATGGATTTATTAGACTTCTCTTTTAATTAACCACTTTAATTAATTTAATAAAGTCGACAAGGTGTAATTGAATTATTCAAAGCAACTAGGTTATTAAAAATTCAAAATTAAAACTATTTAACTAATTTTTAAGTTATGAACCTAAGAGTTGTATCTTTTGAAAACCTTTCAATTACAAGAGTTAAATTTTCGTAATTTGAGACTTTTCAAATACCAAAACTTGAGGACAAGTTTTGCAACTCTTTAAAACCTTTTGGTTTTCCATAACTTATGAGTTAATGTGGTTTTTATGAAAAAAACTTTTCATGTTCCATAACTTGAGGACAAGTTATGGAGGACTTTAGAAAACATTTAAGATCAATTTTACCAAGCAAAATTATCATATAAATTTTTATGATCAAAATTAACTCATATAGCAAGGAAATTCATATCAAATAATACAAATAATTATATTATTATCTTAAAATTTGACAATTGTCCTTTAATTGGATGAGGGTCATCATTACCAAATCATAAAATGCATCTTTTATGATTACAAAACATTTTGTGATAACGATCCTAAACCAATATTGGCCAAAACTAGAAATCAACTCGTCGAGTGCATGATCATGACTCGTCGAGTTGCCCTTTTACTAAGTGGACTCGTCGAGTCAGCCAGTGGACTCGGCGAGTTCATCAGTCAGGGGCCAGAAAATCGATTTGTTTAACTTTGAAAAATAGCAAGCATCAAATATAACAGAAAACAATCTTAGGCTCTGATACCACTATTGGGTTTTGTATGGTACAACATCCTATGGTGCACATACAACCCCAATTGCTTTGGATCTGTGTTTTCTCTAACTATACATGCAATATTGTTTCCAAAGCATGAAGCCTACAACTAGCATACAATTGACATAAACAACATAGAATTGAGTTATAGAATTACCTCTTTGTTGTAGCTTGTAGTTTTGGCCTTTAAGAACTTAACACCTTAAATGTGATGCCTCAAATGGTTCACAAACACCATGAAAATAGGAGGACCTAAGAGAGAGGCTATGTAGCGCACATAATTGTTTTTCACTCTTCTTAGAATGCATAGAGCGGATTTTGGTGACTATGGGTTCCTTTTATAGTGTGGGAAAGTCTAGGGTTACATCCATGCAAACCCTAATTCACATGACCCTTCATATTACTTAGGCTCCATGGCTTAAACCTCCATGGACTATCCATGGACTATCATATTAGCTTACCCTATCCTAAATTACCATGGATCATTGACTCACACTATAATAATCATTGATTTACTTAATCAGTCCCTGCATATTTAATTAGTCTCTTTTGATCTCTAAATTAATTCCAAATTAATTCCTGATCAATACTAATTAAATAATATGATTTTATATTAATATATTAGAACTTATAATATACTAATAAATCATAAATAACCTCTTCTCAAAAGTCCAATCTATCAAATTGCTCTGGTGAAGGCAACCAAAATGGATCATTCTACTCTCAGGTCAAGTACATACCAATTATAGTTATGGGCTTAGACACCTAATCCAATAGTTACATCGTAAGGCTTCATGCTGGGGGTCTGAAAGCGCTTCGGGACTTCGGTATCAGCTATCGCCTGAACAAATCTGGATATCATGTGGCTCGTGGGGGATACTTCTGGTACAGGCGGAACTACTCCGGGTACGCTTGAGATCATTTGTCTTAGTTGATGTAGTTCTTTAGCTATGATCGAGCTTAAACCTGTATCAAGATCCATTGATTTAGTAGTGAGGATCCTTGTTATTGGGAGTAACAAAGATTTCGTTGGGATCTAGGTTCGTATGGGCATGGTTTCTCGGGGTCGCGCTCCAAGCGGGAACAGAGGTCGGTATTGAGGATCCTATCTCGCAAAGAACTACTGAAGATCCCGGGTTATCAATGTTCAGGATCTTGGGATGCAAGATCGAGGGTGCTGCCTCCTGAGGCTTTTGGATTCCTGTCCTCATTCTTTCCACTTCCTTGATAATTGTTTTGTTATCCTCCTGTTGCTGGGAGACTTGTCGTTCTAGTCTCTTTATTATAGCAAATATACCGTTGTTATAAATCAACACATAATGATCTTAGGGTCCTGGGGTAACGACCGGAGAGGTGTTTTTCTTTGGTGTTTCTAAGACTTTCTTGGGAGCTCCAGCCAACCGTGGTGGAAGGTTTTTGGAGGAAATGGGAGGAATCAAGGAAGAGGATAGAGTCGATTGAGTAGACATGGTTTTTTGAAGAATTTTGAAGACCATGTCCCCACGGTGGGCACCAAATTGTTTTGGTCAAAAAATGAACAAACAAGGATCGACCAAAGTGTATGAGAGGCTGTGATGTTCAGAATAATGCAAGTAAAAAATGTTGATCAAATTGACACAAGTTTTTTACAAAGAAAGCCCTTGATCCTTGCTAGGATCTCCGACATAAAACCTTGTGAAGTGATAATGATCACCTGCCTAGATGATTTTATTGATTGAAAAATGTCGATTACAGAGAAAATGTAAAGAATATAAGTACAAGTGTTGTTGTTATGCTAATTCACGTGTGTAGTTTGATGAACACAAGTGATTTTTATAGTTTAAAGCTAATAACAATATTTACGAGAATTTCGCGATCCTCCGAGATCAACTTATAGACATTACTTGACTTGGTCTTACGGGTCTTTTGCATGGTTGTGACCACTACTCATTGAGAATAAGTCTTTGAATGATTATTTCTGCACATGTGAGAGAGATAACATAGTATATAACCATTATAAACATTTGGAAAATAATAGTCAGGATCCTAAAGTATGTTTGGGATCCTGAGGTTTGAGGATCCTGAGGTTTAAGGATCCTGATTGTAGTTCTGATATCCTAGACCTAACAGGTACATTTTTTTAATAATTATTTAGTAAATTCCATTTATGTTTAGCATAAAAAAATAATCTAGATTTTGATTTTTTTTTATGATAGTAGTGTTCATGGGACAACAAGCTGATTCTACTGAGAATGAGCTCAAACCAACCTTCCACCACCTAGTCTCATACCAATGTTATCAATAAACATCAACTGGAAATGAGCGAGAATCATGTCATACTTTTGTAGCATTTGTATCGTTTGTAGAGGTAGGAGTTTGATTCTTCTTCATTCCTGAATCAGTTGTTCGTAACAGGTTGTGGAGTTGGGCCAATGTGGCTTCCGTGTTGTTGAAATGATAAGCCAAAATGAACTGATCATAACAAGCTGGCAAGGATTTAAGAACCATGTCAATGGCCAACTACTCGTCGATATTCACATTTATCCTTTCAAGGAGCTCACGTATCTTTGCATTCTTTGCACGTGGTTGCAGTCAGACTCTCTTTCCTTCAATATGCAAGCCATTAATGCTTTGACGAACTCATATTTTTCTTGACGGGCTCTCTTGTGAAACTTTTCCGCAAGATCAAAGTTCATCTCGTATGGCCAATATTCTTCATAGAAATTTTGTAATTCAGGAATCATGGTGGCAACCATGATGCAAGCAACCTTAGTCCCGTCATCATAGTATTTCTTGTAGGAGGCTATTTCTTCAGGAGTAGCAATGGTCTCATCGATCTCAAGGAGTTGTTTCTCAAGGAAAAACTCTTTTCCCTCGTATCGAAGAGCCATCTTGATGTTAGGCATCCAATCATTGTAGTTCGTGCCATCGAATGTCACCTTAGACATGATGGAGAGAAGCGAGAAGTGGTGGGTGGTGTTTTGAGATGCAGAAGCATCACCAGAAGCAGACATCTATAAAGAAAAGGAATTTTTAGTTAGATGATATAAATCCTTAATATTTTAACCCATAATTAATATTTAAGGCTAATATCCAGTATGACATTTCGCAACCAAGAATAGGGCAGTCGTAATCTTATTGCAAATTTATGAAAGGTATGTAAAAGCAATTCACCAATTTCGAACTATGAAATTCCTAGATCTTTTGAGATTCATTGAATCTTATCAATGGCATGTTTAATCTTAGATTATGCTCTTCTCTTCGTGACTCAGATGCCTAGAATCACAAACAAGATGTGAATAACCATGCAAATATGTTTGGCACTCTCGATTTCATTTATCATCTTTAATTAAGATGTCGGTTAACCACATGTGCTCCATTAACAATGATAATTTTCGAGATGCCCATTATTACTCTTTATAGTCATTATTAGTGTACCGGTTAACCACACAGGCCCCACTAACTACATATAAAGTATAATGTGCAATTTTATGGATTAGCATACTTTTCACATATTTCCTAAAGTAAGTAATATTGGGATTTTCAAAAATAATTTAGTTACTTTATATCATTATACTTATTAATGAGATTATGTCCTATCAAATCCGTTCGGCTAATGACCATCCACCATACAAGAGAGCCGTGGGTAAGAGTTGGATACCCAATGACGGTGATTTTATAGGCTGCTTCCTTAAACTCCCCTTATAGTATGGCTTCGTGAATGAGGCATACTAGCAATTGAATTACTTGTCTTATACATATAATATATTAAAACTTTTAATTATACATATAGTATAAGGTGTATTTTACAACTTTTATAAAATACTTGGTTTAGTTTTAAATTTTTGAAATTAATAATAAAATTAATATAATTTAAAAATAAACCAATTTTGAGTTAGATTTTATCTTTTAATTAATAATTAATTAAATTAATTAAATCATAAGGATAATTCACAAATTCAATATATTGGATATCCGATCAAAGATATATTCAATTTTACACAATTAAAAAACATTATCTAAAGTAATTATCCTAATCAATTTTGAATTAAGCAAAAACGACTCCATTGATCAGAATGTCCTCCATGTCGTGACATAGGACTGTCACATCGCGTTAGATTGAAGAAAAACACGGACCCCATGTCATGGAAGAAGAGGACCACGACGTGGTGCTGCGACAGAATGACGATTATGCCAAATCTCCAAGTCGGGTTTTTGTTCAAGTTCAAGCAATATACTATCAATTGTTAGACAACAATACGTTATGATATCACTGATCGGTTTTACATGCAATAACGCGGATAAATCATTATACACTTAAGGGTACATGCAACCTATTTGATCTAGTCATAACACTATTAAAGTAACATTCTATTGAACAAAAACAATCCTATACCCCTAACTAATTACGAAATTCATAAAAGAAGATTACATACCTTTTGATTGTAGTAGTAAACAATCAACCAATGCTTCTTGAAAAAACTCTTAGAAGCTAACACGAGAAATCCCGTGCCTCTGATGGTCCACACCCAGACCCTAGCAACTAGGAAACTTGAAGAGAAGAGAGAGGATGGACGAAATCTCGGCTATACTCTTAGGTATTGGAGTGGCCGAAATTTAGAGGCTAATGAACCCTATCTATAGTTGATAGAAAACCCTTAGATAACCCTTACTTGATTAAAATAATAATATTTTAAATCAGGTAATTATCTCGTTTCCTAATTATCTCCAACGAATATTCTAGAACCCTACAAAAGCCTCTAATTTTCAGCCGACTTTGGAATATTTTATAATCCCTCTCTTGTTCAACTATTAAACAATTACGGCTAAGGTCCTTCCACTTTTCTTTAATACAAATTAATCCAAAAATTAATTCCAATTTATTTCTGATTAATTCTTAATTAAATAATATTATTTCTAATTAATATATTATTCTCATAACATATTAATAAATTCATTTATTTCTATTTATTAATCATATAATAAATCAATGAATCATTTTCTCTCCCTAAAAGCCATCATATTCAATTACCAGGTTTGAAGACAACCTAAAAGGACTTTTTTTAATAATTCAAGTATATATCAATTTAGTTATCGACTTAGACACCTAATCCAACAGAAGGTACTCGAAGTGGATTCCTAAATGGCATGATGCACTATGGTGATTCATGATGTGCCATCATATCTCATGATGATCTATTATTTGTATAGCTGGTGCTCATACAATGTCTCTCAAGGATTAAGGTTCTCGAAGCAGCTGCATGGTAGATTATGATTGGTTGACAACTATCATGGACCTATAGATTGATGGGTTTAACCCATTAACGTTTTAGGTTTAGTCTTTAGTCTATAAATAAGGATGTATGCTAGTCATTTAATTGTTTCATGAATTCTAGTGAATAGGAAAATCTCTATGAAATTGTACTTGTAATATCTGTTTGAAAACTCATGAATAAGAATACTCCCCTCTTGTCCGTGGACATATGTCATATTGTCATCTTAACCGAACCACATAAATATTGTATCTTTATGTGTGAGTGGTTTCGCGCATTGTCCTCTTTGCTCCCTAAGTAGTTCTTACAACTCCTTATACTTTTCCTCCTTTCTAGTATATTTAAGAATTTAAGGGTCACTTATGAGTAGAAGTACATGTGTCAAAAACCCTTAAATTGTCCATTAAGTTGCTTACTAAGTTCTTAATCTCAAAACTAAATTTTTATTATTTTCAAAGTCTTCCTTAAAGTTCATAAAAGAACATAAATGAAAATTAAACCTAATTTGGATTTGATATGAAAAATTAATTAGTGTTCGAAGTTTCTTATCAGTTTATTTATTAGGTGTGTAATTTATGCTTGTAAAATTACACAGTCGTGTAATTCAATAGGAGTTCAAAAGCATAGTTTTCACCTAAGTTAGCATTCTATTATGGAGTTTGGCCTTAAAACAACCATAACCAATACTAATGATTCTCACATTCGTATGGATATCTTTTAGAATATTTGTGTAACACTCCGTTTGAAATAGAGAAATTAAATAATAAACCCGGAACCCCAAGATGTAAATTTATATTTTATATTATTTTATAATGGCCCTAAAATCCATAATATTTAGCGGGGTGTTGGTTTCGGGGAGCCAAACGATATAATTTGGACTTTCGGGGGTTAAAGTGTAATTTCGAAATTTATTTTGTAAAGATTATCTGAAGTCAGAGTGTGTTTCGTATCATTTGGACTTATATTGAATAGATTTTGGAGGCTAAGGGGTTGAATGGTAGTTTATGGACCTCATTTGAAAAGAATGTGAGGAGAAGGGACTAAAAACGATAATATGGCTGAAGTTTGATTTTTGGACGGGAACATATAAACCCGTCACCTTCCCATAACCCTAACCCTACCATATCATCTTTCAGCCTCCAACTTCACCACCCTTGTCTCTCTAGCCGTCGTCCCCTCTATAACCGCCGACGTGAACCACCACTAAGCACCAATACTCTTGCCGGCAATGTGGTCCGTCAACCAGCTAGTCGTCACTTCCGTCGTCGTTCGGCTGCCGACGAAGACGAAGGGTCGTCGTTCCTGTTGAAGACGGAGCCGCCGATGAACGACCACCGTTCTGTTGCTGCCGCTGCTGGACTGTTTCGACGAGATCGTGGTAGCTCCAATCGCTTCTTCTTCTATGTTGTTTCAGCTCTGGCTGATGTTCGTCATCCGCCGTCGCCGTCATGCGGCTGTTTCGCCTTGGCTGATGATCTCCGACCGTTGCACGCCACCAGGTGGGTGGTTGCGTCCGTTTTGGCATGACATCGTGTTTATGCGCGTTTTTTGTTGGCCGGAACTATAAGGGAACCACCATGGCGGCCAGCCATGGTGGCTGCCACCTAGTGCCACCACCTGCCGCCACAAGGGTGATTGAGCGTGTGTATGTGTGTGCGTGTTATATTATGTGTGTTTCATTTTGGATTATATGTTGTATAATGTATTAGTATGGCCGGAAAATCCGAAGAAACCCACCACCACCACCACTGTGACGTGGTGGCTGCCGCCTTCTGCCGCCACCAGCCGTCGTGTTGGGTGGCAGTGTGCATTATGTGATTAGATTGTTAGTTTAGATGCTTGGGCAAATTTAATCTAAAAGTTATAACTACCACGACGAGGTGGTGGCCGCCGCCCCGAGCCACCGTTGACCACCACTACCTGAGGTGGTAGTGGGTGGTGCCCGACTTAATTAGTATGAATTAACCTAGAAACTTAACCATTGGACTATTTGGCATATGCTTGGGTTAGAAACCCTAGTTAGGGTTTAGAAAACCCAAATTTTTGAAATGTGAGTTTTGGATTTGTCGGGACCTGCGTTTGGACCGTTGGATATGGAATTTTGAATTACGCTCGACCATAGTGCATGTTTGGTCTAGTGGAGTGATGGACTTAATGGATTAAGTCCTTAATGGGTTAAGTAAGAACACTTAACCTTAATCGTCATTTAATGTGAAAAACCCTAATTACGTCTGGGTTCTTGTTGGGCTATTTCTTGGACTAAATTGACGTGGGCCTTCGTGGGCCAATTGGGAACATGTTTATGGACTAAAGAAATTATTGGGCTTTAAGATAAGGCCTATTGGAAAGGCTTGTGCCCAATTTGGAAAATTGGGCCATAGGTGGTCCATAATTGGGCCTTGAAGATTATGAGATATTGGACCATCAGAATGTCAAATGTTTGGACTAGGATAAATGGTTGGACCTTAAGGTAGGACCATGTAGAGGATTGGGCCCAAATTGGAAAATTGGGCCATATGCTAGGACTTGGTTCATTGATCGGTTTTTGGGCCTTCAGAGTGTGTGTTTGGGTGTTGTTTTGGGCCTTGGGCTTGGATCAAGCTAGCATGAGGGAAATTAGTCTCTTTACCCAAAGCATGGACTTATGGTTATGTATTGGAACCCACTTATTAATTGGGTGTTGTTTTGATGTTGACAGTTCGAGAATCTGCCATCCATCAGCTAGAGTTTTACCCGCGGGACTTCAGCAGTGTGAGGTGAGTCTCCTCACCATACCAATGGGTATAAGGCACCAAGGCCGACCCATTATTTGTTATGTAATATGCTAGTTGGTTATGGGATATGTTGTATGCTAGTTATTTGTGATACTTGCATGAAATACTTCGGGGGCTTCCCTAGGCACTTATGTGTAAGACCTTGGAGGGTTTCCAATGCATCTTTAGTAAAGACCTCGGGGGGTTTCCGAGGCACTTGGGTGTAAGACCTTGGACGGTTTCCAGGGAATCCTTGGGCTAAGACCTCGGGGGGTTCCCGAGGCACCCGGAGTAAGATCCTGGATGGTTTCTAGGTAATCCTTGGGCTAAGACCTCGGGGGGTTCCCGAGGGACTCGATGTAAGACCTTGGAGGGTTTCCAAGGCATCCTTATATGTTTGCGTGTTTAGCTCATATGTTTGTATGTATGATTTGATTGGTAGTTAGTGCACACCATTTGGGGTTCCCATGGCAGTGGGCTAAGACCATGAGGGGGTTCCTATGGCACCCGGAGTAAGATCATGGAGGGTTTCCACGGCTTCCTTATATGTAGCTTATATGGCTTATGTGATCGATATGGTTTATGTAGCTGATATAGCTAATAGGGATTATGTGGTTATGTGGATTGTGTGGGGTATGCTCTGGGGAACTCACTAAGCTTCGTGCTTACAGTTTTGTTTATGGTTTCAGGTATCATCGGTTTGGAAAGGAAGGGACCTGCTTGATTGCAACGTACACACCCGTGTTTTCCGCAATATGAGATTTTGGGATGAACTCTGATAAATGTTTTTAATTAGCAATGTTTTTGGAAGGATTGGGTTTAAAAGATATTTTTATTTTGACTATAATAAAAATAAAATTTTTACCCTTGATTTTTGGGCCGTTACAAGTTGGTATCAAAGCCTTGGTTTGAGGGATTCAGACATACTTTCGGGTGAGTCTGAACACAAATTGAGGATCTGTAAAGTTTAAAAAAAAAATGTTTTCAAGGAAAGAATTTTGTAAGACAAGAAAGTGTGTGGTGCATGAAATCTACCGAGCTCAAGTAAGTTTTCCCCAGAATACCCATATATGTTATATGTTATGACTTGATTTATAAATCTGTGAATCGCATGCTAGTTAGGGCTAAGAGAGATGCGTTTAAATGTTGCATGATCTGGTAGACTTGCATGCTAGTGCTGATTAGTGAGCGATAGATTGGCCTGATATGTGATGCTTGTAGCCCTGGGGATGCTGGATGATTTATGATTTATTAATATATTATATGTTATAATATATTAATATGAAATCATATTCTTTAATTAGTATTGATCAAGAATTAATTTGGAATTAATTTAGTGATAAAAAAGAAACTAATTAAATATGCACTCTTATATATATAGAATGGGCCAATGTTCATTTAGGATGGGCTAAGCTTGGATGGAAGTCCATGGATAGTCCGTGGAGATTTTAACCCATGGATTATATGGAAATGAAAGGTCATGGGTATTAGGGTTTACATGGATGTAACCCTAATCCACCATACTATATAAAGAGGTTGTTGAGAGAAAAACTTTGAGACACACTTGAACAAAAGTTAGAACAAGTAGTAATGCGGAATAGTTAATCTCGAAGGATCTAAAAGCTCAACAATAATATTAATAAGTTATAGTTAGATAGTTAGAGAGTTAGTTGCGGAAAAGTAAAGAAATAGAAATGACAACAATTGTTATATCAAGTATACACTTAAGTTGATTCATAACGAGGAATGCATTCAAACCAAGTTAATAAGGAAGATCAAACTTAGTGATTAAGTCACAATGACTTGCTCCAAGGAGAGATTATATTCAGTTGAATTCAGATAAGATTTAAGTAAGAATGAAAGAATAAGAGAGAGATAGAAAGATAACTGCTGAAGTGTGTATTCATATTAAATGCCTTAGTTATCCGTTGTGAATACAAGAGAATAAGTCTCTATTTATAGAGACTCAGAAATGCACTAGATTACATCTCTATACGTAGCCATGCAAGGCATACTGGATAATGGAGTGTATTACAATAAAGACAAATAAAGTAATCTAGCTAAGTTGATTGCGGTAGGAAGAGTCCGGTTGCGGTTGCGGTTGATGTTGTTGTTGAAGAGACTGACTGCGGGTGCTAAAGTGGCTGCGGTAGCAAAGTTCAAGAGGGTCACTTTTATGATTCAACAATTTCCCCCTAAGTGACCTCTTTAACTTCTGTTCAGCTATCAAGTTTGAGGAACTTAATCAGGATCCACCAAAACTTCCTGATGTTTTCTAGCCAATGGATTCTCCTTAGGATCTCGAACTTGACTTCTGCGGTAGTATGCTTTGATTTTTCAATTCCGTCTTTGCAGATGTCAAGTTGCTTCTTGGTCAGGCGGTGCATGACAGTCATTGGAATGAAATATTTGACATTGTCAGTCTTCCTTTTGAAAATGACGCCAAGTTCAGGAAAGTTTGTTGCGCCTAAGGATCTTTCTTGAAAGCCTTCAGTAGACATTGGCGCAGGCTCAAGTGGTGGGAGGTCAAACTTCTTGATGATGGTGGGGTTGATATCTGCATCTATCTTGGCAAAGTCGCAGACTGTTTCCTTCAGAAAAGTGTTGGCCCTTTCAAGTGCAATCTTCATTTTGGAGTGCTTTTCTGATTTGTTTTGAAACACCTTGGCAATGAGGAAGATTTCTTCCGGATTCATGAAAGGGAAGTCTGCCTAGCTGCGGACGTAGTCATGTTCCCTTCTTGTGAGGGTGTACTGGATGTATTCAGCCTTCATAAATTTCCGGACTCTGTAGTTCTTGACTGCGGATGGTCTGTCGTTAGACCATATGTTCTCAATGGAAGAGGCATGTTTAGCATAAAAACGATTAAGCCTCTCAAATTCCATTGGCAGTCTCTTGTGATCAGGAAGGCTGCGATCAAATTGCTCAAATAATGTGAAGTACTTGGCATTTGGAGAAATTGGTACATCCCAGTACCCGTCCGAGGGGGGTTCAGCGTAGGTAAGGTGGGGTCGGTAGTCATCATCCAGCAACCTGCGGTGAGGATTGATCCAAGAATTTATCAAGGATTCATCCATCATGGTATCAAAACCTCATTCTCTCCAGATAAGCTCTGCCAGTTTGGCGGCCTTCCAGTCGTGTTTTCTTTGTGCGGTGGCAGGAGAGTCTGTTGAGCTTGGAGATGACATGTTCTCCGAAAGGTTTTTGTAGTGGGGAGGAGTTTCTGGCTTGTTGGGAGTGAACTCCTTTTGGGGTGAAGTGTGAAGAGATGGAGTATGTTGAGATGGTTGCGGTGAAGGCTGCGGTGGGGGAATTTTTTCTGTGATGATGGGGGGACTCTGATGTTGAGAAACAGATTCAGAGTGATGGACTTCTTCTTCTTCTTCTTCTTCTTCTTCTTCTTCACTTCCCCCTCTTGAGGGATGCAACGGAGGAGCTTCCTCAAGCCATTGCTTAAGTCCATCAACCTTGGCACAGACTTCTTGGAATTGAGCTTTTAGAGCTTCTGCCAATTGTTGATTGTTGGGTGTGGAGGAGCTGAAGAGCAGCTTGTGGATTTCCTTTGTGAGCTGGAGGATCTCTGGACCATGGAAATTGGAGGACAGGGATTTCTGTAGTCTATTAATTGTGGCTTGAAGAACAGAGATAGTGGACTCAAAAGCAGTATGAGTCTCATATATCAATTTCTTAGACTGAGAGGCTTCATCTGTGATGGCCGTTTGGAGATCCGTTTTGATTGCGTGGTCACCTCAGTGATGTGGCGTTCCGTTGCAGCCATAAATTCCTTGTGGTCCGCCTTGCGGTTGTTGTCAAGGGACCGAATTCCCATCTCTACTTTGAGAGAGATTCTCTCAGCAGCCATGCATTCCCTTGTTTCCAGACGTTCAATACGTTCGATCAGGGACTGTGGTCCCAGAGTGTCTTCAGGGTGCGGTTGAGTGGGCTTGACCGCAGCCAAAATCTGATCAACTTTGGCTTTTAGGCTTAGGAACTCTTTTCTGGAGACCGGATTCTTCTTCCTTTTCTTCTTGTCTTTTGGCTTGGAAGTTGAATGGTGAGAACCGCTGGACTCCTCTTCCTCATCAAACATCATTAAGTCATCATCTGAGGGGCTGGGCTTGTTGACCTCTTGGATATCTTCATCATCAAGACCGAAGGTGGGTGCAGAACTGACTTCGATTGTGGTACCTTCGTCTTGGGATTCACGGACTGTTGGAGTGGGAATTGGATTGGGAGTTGGAGTAGGAGGGACTTTGGAGGTACCTGCGGCTGCACCTGAAGCTTGAGCTTTTAAAATTGTTTCAGCCATCTCATTCATCCAATCTTGAACCTTTTGAATGGTGGCTACGGTACTGGCATTGCTGATGGCATTTGCCCAATACTTAGCCACGAGATGGATTTCCTGCTCCTTTTGCTGATGCTGCTTGATCTGTTGTTCCTTGCGGGCTTGGAATGCCCTTCTGAATGCAGCATATTTCTTTTTATCTGACTCGGTTACTGGTGTGTACCGTAACCAAGAATCATTTGAATCTTCTTTGTCAAATCCTGAAAAACACACCGAAGTGTCCTTCGGGTCCACGGATCCTAGCACATTTGTGCTCACCGTGCCTAAACCACCTGTAAAAGATGTAAGCAGAGTAGGATTTCCTGAGCTTCCTCGATCTCCTTGACCCGTGGTCAAGTTTGGCCTCGGCTCAGTTCTGGCATGGGCGGAAGAAGTGCCCTGCAGGTGGGAAGGTGTTTGTAGTGTATGGGTGACGTTCAAAAGGATGGAGCTCAACTCCTCGGGTGAAAAGAAATGCAGTCGGGAAGCCCTGGAGACCTTAGGGCGAGAACCAGTGTCATCCTCGTGGGAGTGAACTGGGGGGGAGTCTCCACGAAGTTGGGAATCAGACTCAGTTTCTGAGTCTGACTGGAAAATGATGGTGGTGTTGAATGGGTCTGCGGCCACCCCAAGGACTACTAGAGCCTTTTGAGAGGCTTCAACATCTGTCCGGTCACGCATTTGGCTAGTGGTTGTGGTTTTCCGTTTCTTAAGGATGGAAATCGGTTGTGCATCCTCAGAGTCACAATCAGATGGAGGGGTGACTGGTTTGGCTTTTCTTTTCCTGGAGGGTGCGGTTGGTTTGGGAGCGTTTTTCTTTGGGGTTCTCTGCTTCTTGGTTGCCAACTGCTTTCTTCTTTGAGAAAGATTGGATAGTGTAGTGGCAGAGGGGACTGCGGTACCCTCAGGGTTTACAATTGCGGATATTTGAGGAAGAGGCGAGGTAGGAGGATATGGGGCAATACCTTCCGTAGCCTCAATGTGGTCTGAGACATCAGCAGTCTCAAGACCAAGGGTTGAAAGAATGTGAGTAGGGAGTCTGCGGATTGGTCCAAAAACATATTGATTGGGAGAGGGATTGTACCTTTTGAGATCCTTACTGACAAAGAAGTTGATGTCACTACCCATATCTAGTCCAGCGTCCGTATGTAAGTCTGATATGCAGAGAGACCAAAATCGTGCAAATGTGAGCTCTGTTGGGTTCTCCTTTGGGCTATCCTTGGGAATGTACTGAAGAAAATCGTCCCATAGGATCTGCCCGTAGTTGACGTCATGTCCGGTGAATATGCTCCATACTAATTCCAATAGCTTTAATCCCATGTTGTCAATGCCTCCGGTTCTGCCAGATAGACAGCGGATGACAAAGTGGCATACGAACTGCCAAACCGTAGGCAGCTGGTTCTTCTTGAATTCACCAATCCCTCTGATTGGTTTTTGATACACCGTTTGATAGAGTGCAGATGTAACGTTCTCCATTGAAGGTGAGAAAATCTTGATGGATGGATGAACCAGAAGATTAATGGCAGATAAGAACTTTTCTTTGGACAAGATGACCAAAGAATCGTTAATGAGGTTGAGGTGAACTTCTTGGGGGTTTTCTAGTGGGCGATAAGCAGAAAAAGCACACTTGAAGAGAGTTGAAACTGGAACAACATCTGTGAATGCGTCGAATGGACCAAATAGTGGATGGTTCTTCAGAAATTTGATCATGATCCTGGTTGGAGCATTGTATGAGGGATGATCTTCAAACACTGCTCGAAAATTGCTCGATGCGATCGTTGGAGTGTCTGAACCAGTGGGGTTTACTGAGCCTGAAGCCTTAGATTGCTTCTTTGATGCACCTGATTTCACCATTTTTGAATGCTTGAGAGAAAAAGTAGAAGACAGAGTTCTTGAAGGTTTTTTTTTTAGAGAGGGAATGATCGATGTTCAGAAAGCGTAAAGTGAATTTGGGGAAGAAGATGGGTTTATAAAGGGTTGAAGGATTTTAACCCTAGGTAAAAGGTAAAGATAGGGTAAAAATGTCGTTTGGTATTTAGGGGGAATCTTTGAATTTGGGATTAAATCTCAGCCACAAATAATTAAAACGGTTTAAAAAAAAGATTTGGGAGATTTACTAAAAGGGGTTTGCATTTAATGAAAAGTCAGACCTCAATAAATGTGTCAGGTAATCGTGGGGGTGATGGGAGAGGAAGTTGTAATGGATGGGACGTATTAGGGAGAAGAAAGGACAAATTAAGGATGATTTTATGGAAAAACGTTCTTGTTGTCATCATCCCTAAAATAGGCCTGACACAAGGATTATTCATAAAGAGAATGAGACAGTTTCTAAGGGAATGTTTTTTATTTAATGTTTTATTTAATGAAGGATCATTAAATAGCACACAAAAAGATTCAGGAGTTGATGAAACAGTTGAGAAATGAGTAAAGTGATCGCGGATGGAAACTGCATTGCGGTTGGAAACGTCATCGCGGATGGAAATTTCATTGCGGTTGGAAACGTCATTGCAGATGGAAATTTATTTGCGGTTGGAAACATCATCGCGGATGGAAATTTCATTACGGTTGGAAACGTCATCGCGGATGGACAAGGAAAAGACTGCAGTGAGGAACTTAGAAGAAACACTTGTACAAAGATTAGTAATAACAGACAATAAAGACCCATGAGAGATAAGTATAATATATGGTTGCGGTACCTAGACTGTGGTACCACAACCATCTATCATAGGTAACTCTTAATTAGAACCGCAACGGAGACCAAGGATGGTCTGCGGTAGCTAACAACTCAAAAAGAATTGCGGGTCTGGATTCATCATTCCTAACATTTGCAGGAAGGTGTTAAGCTTTGTGGAGTCGAGCGCTTTTGTGAACACATTAGCAATCTCTTCATGAGTATGGACAAAGATGAGTTCAATGTTACCTTTCAAGATGTGGTCTTTGATGAAATGATATCGTAGTTCAATATGCTTAGTCTTGGAGTGCTGAATTGGATTGTGAGAAATAGCAATAGCACTTTCAGATTCACAATAGATTGGTATCCGCAGCATTCTATACCCGTAGTCCATTAGTTGAATTTTCATCCAAAGGACTTGAGAGCAACAACTGGCTGCAGCCACATACTCAGCTTCTGCAGTAGATAGAGAAACACAACTTTGTTTCCTTGAAGACCAGCTGACGAGTCTTCCACCCAACTTTCTTTCCTTGAAGACCAGGCTGAAGTCGTTGCCTGAGGGGTACCATAGACCAAGTGACTTGCTTCCTTTCAGATACCGCAGTATTTGTTTGGCTGCAGTCATATGTGACACTTTTGGGTCCGCATGATATCTTGCATATACACCAGTTGCAAAGACAATGTCTGGCCTGCTTGCGGTGAGGTACATCAAAGAACCAATGATAGCTCGATAAGTATTGTGATCCACAGATTCGCCTGCGGGATAAGCAGAGATCTTATAACCGAAGGCCATGGGGACCTTAGCAGAAGAACAGTTGTCCATGGAATATTTATTTAAAAGCTCAGTGGTGTATTTCTCTTGATGAATGAATATCCCTTGTGGAATTTGTGTCACTTGAAGTCCTAGAAAGAAATTGATCTCTCTATTCATGCTCATTTTGAACTTGTTGGTCATGAGCTTAGCAAATTCATCCACCATGCCTTGATCAGTCGAACCGAAGATGATATCATCCACATATATTTGTACAAGCATAAGGTAGTTACCATTTGCTTTTCTAAATAACGTGGGGTCAATCACTCCTCTCTTGTACCCGGATGAGACGAGGAATTCAGAAGAGTCTCATACCATGCTCTTGGGGCTTGCTTCAGACAGTAGACTGCTTTTTAGAGTTTGTAGCAGTGGTCTGGGAATTCAACATTTTCAAAACCTGGAGGTTGCTGAAGATAAACCACTTCTTTTAGTTCCCCATTGAGAAAGGCACTCTTAACGTCCATTTGGTGTACCTTGACGTTCTTGTGGGCTGCGTATGCAAGGAAGATCCGGATAGCTTCCATGCGTGCTACCGGAGCATACGTTTCATCATAGTCAATGCCTTCAAGTTGACTATACCCCTTTGCAACTTGTCTTGCCTTGTTTCTGACTACCGCACCAGATTCATCTAGTTTGTTTTTGAACACCCATCTAATGCCAACAATGGAGTGACCACGTGGCTTTGGGACGAGCTGCCAAACTTTGTTTTTTTGAAATTCTTCTAGCTCTTCTTGCATTGCAGTTATCCAGTCAGGTTCAAGCAATGCTTCTTTGATCGTTCTGGGCTCTACCGAGGACATGAATGTTGTGTAGTGGCAGTGGTCAGATATGTCCTAGGAAGATCGAGTTTGGATGCCTGCGGACGGGTTGCCGATGATTTGACCTGGTGGGTGGTCCTTCGTCCATACATATAGACGGGGCTGCAGATGATCAGCAGACTGCTTTTTAGAGTTTGTAGCAGTGGTCTGGGAATTCAACATTTTCAAAACCTGGAGGTTGCTGAAGATAAACCTCTTCTTTTAGTTCCCCATTGAGAAAGGCACTCTTAACGTCCATTTGGTGTACCTTGACGTTCTTGTGGGCTGCGTATGCAAGGAAGATCCGGATAGCTTCCATGCGTGCTATCGAAGCATACGTTTCATCATAGTCAATGCCTTCAAGTTGACTATAACCCTTTGCAACTAGTCTTGCCTTGTTTCTAACTACCGCACCAGATTCATCCAGCTTGTTTTTGAACACCCATCTAGTGCCAATAATGGAGTGACCACGTGGCTTTGGGACGAGCTGCCAAACTTTGTTTCTTTGAAATTCTTCTAGCTCTTCTTGCATTGCAGCTATCCAGTCAGGTTCAAGCAATGCTTCTTTGATCGTTCTGGGCACTACCGAGGACATGAATGCTGCGTAGTGGCAGTGGTCAGATATGTCCTGGGAAGATCGAGTTTGGATGCCTGTAGACAGGTTGCCGATGATTTGACCTGGTGGGTGGTCCTTCGTCCATACATGTAGACGGGGCTGCAGATGATCAGCAGCTGCGGTAGAGGGAATATCTTGAATATCAGAGGAATTTGCGGTTGGAGATGACAGTTCCCCCTGGATTTGAGAACATCCTGCTGAGTCATCTTGGTTTGTTGGAACGAGAATGGAGTTTTCTTGAACAGTTGGGAGAGGTTCCCCCTGGATTGCTGATGGGAGTTCCTCTGGAACCTGAGAAGGTTCCCCCTATAATCATTGGATCGGTTCTAGTGTCAATTTTTTCTATGATTTCATCATCCGAATCCGAAGATACGTTTGATGGTAATGCTTCTCTGCGGGTGGGACTTTGAACAACATTAGGTACTGGAACCCCGACGGTTGGTGCTTGATCCGGAGTAGAGCTTTCCCCCTCAACCGGAGAGGTGAAAGTATTGAGAGATGCTACTTCAGATAGAGGTGGTCCAGAAACATCAGCGTGTTGTTGTTGAGCTGCGGGTGACACAAGAACTTCGGATTGTTTCGCCGTTTCAGCAGAATTGCAAAGATCGTCATAACTGACTTCAACTAGATTCAAGGGACCTGAAGAGGTAGGAATATTGCTTTCCATGATTGCAGTGGTTTCAGTGGATGGAGGGGCGTTGCGGATGTGAGAATCATCAAATTTCACATCGAAGCTTTCAATGATCAGCCTTGTACGCCTGATGAGCACTCGATAAGCAACCTTGTTAGTGGAATAACCAAGGAATATGCCTTAATCAGACTTCGGTGCAAATTTGTTAAGCTGATCGCGATTGTTGATCATGAAACATCTACACCCAAAGATATGAAAGAATCGAACATTTGGCTTGCGGTTGTTGAGTCCCTCATATGGTGTTTTGTTGAGTCGTTTGCACACAATGCTTCGATTTTGAACAAATCATGTGGTTGCTACAGCTTCAACCCAGAAGTAGAGAGGAAGATGGGCGAAGTTAAGCATGGATCTGGCTGCTTCTACTAGTGTGCGGTTCCTTCTTTCAACTACTCCATTTTGTTGCGGTGTAAATGGGGCTGAGAAGTTGTGAGTGATGCCCTTTGAAACCAAGAAACTATTGAGAAGATGATTAGTGAACTCAGTGCCATTATCACTGCGGATCCTTCTTAGTGGGAGCTTGATCTGAAGTTCGATCTCTTTGATGAAGTTGATGAAAATCTGCGGTGTTTCTGACTTGAGTCTGAGGAAGAAGACCCATGTGAAGCGTGTATAGTCATCTACAATAACCAGTATGTATTTTTTATGGTGAAGACTGGCTACGGTAGATGGATCGCAGAGATCAATGTGCAATAGCTCCAGTGGTTCAGAAATTGAAGACTCCATTACCAGAGGGTGACTTGCTTTGGACTGTTTACCGCATTCACAAGCCGGACAAAGAGTATCGTTGTTGAATTTGAGAATTGGGAGACCTCAGACTAGTTCTCCTGTAACCAAGTTGTTGATGTACCTGAAGTTGAGATGAGCTAGCTTGCGGTGCCATAGCCAGCTGACTTCTGATACAGCTTTGGACAGGAAACATAACTGCGGTCTGCCAATGATCAGAGATACATCCAAGGGATACATGGTACCTTCAGCCCTAGATTTGATCAAACAGGTGTTTCTGTCACTTGTTATTACGTAGCAAAAATGATCATCAAATTCAACACGATGTCCTGCTTTATATAGTTGGCCAACACTGATGAGATTGTGTTTAAGGCTTTCTACATAAGCAACCTTCTGAATGGAAAAGTTCGTCGTGGTGAGAACACCGTAACCTCGGATGACACCATTTGCATTATTGCCAAACGTGACATTTCCACCATTGCATACAGGCCTGAAGTCTCGAAGGTATTCTAACCTTCCGGTCATGTGCCAGGAGCAGGCATTATCAATTAACCATTCATCTTCTTGTTCCTCCTTGCACAAAGCCTGAGAATTAGACGGTTAGTTTAGGCATCCAAACTAGTCTGGAGCCTGGGGCAATTTGTGAGTTGTGGAATGATGCATGGACCGAGGTTGCAGGGACGGTTTTCTTGTCAATTTTTAATCCTAGTCCTGGATGTTTGTGCAAAATTGGAGTGTTGTGAGTTTTTGAAAAAGTACGAGGTTTGTGACACTTACTAGTTTTGACATGGGATGAACTCTTTTGACAATTACACTGACATGTACAAGAAGATTTTTTGTCTTTGGATTTGACAGTATGCTTAGTCAGCTGTCCATAGGATGAAATGGGCTTGTTACCGGTCCGAGGTGGGTTATTCCTGACATGAGTGGTGTTGGAGTTTGAAAAAGTTTGTTTTTGAAGAGACTTTGCACGTGTAAATCTTTGAGTTCCTTTAGGTGGATTTGGCAGAATACCCTTCCATTTGTTGAAATTTTGACGTGACTTTAAAAGTGTTGGTGTGGGTAAAATACCTTTCCATTTAGGATCATTTGAGGAATAGACCTGAAAACCATAGTTTTGAAAAGACTGAACACCCCTTTTGGTTTTGATAGAGGAAGCAGGAGTGACTTTTAAAGCTGGACTTTCCTTTTTGTTTGTTTTCTTAGAGAGAGAGTTTTTTGAAAAGTAGTGTGAGAAAACAATTTTTTCCGGACTATTGGACTTAGGAATTCTGACATGCTTCTTATTTTTCGAAAAAATTTGTTTGTTTGTGCTTCGAGATCTAATTTCCTCTTTGAAGGCCTTTTTGGCCAAGGATTTTGGTGAACCGCAGTCATGGTTGTTCAACTGTGGTTTCCTGGAATTCATAGAGTGATTTTGAAAACGTGGGCTTGATTCATTTGAACTTGAAGATTTTGGGGTCTATGAGCATTGACCCCCTTCAAAGTTCTCTATAGGCAATTCATGATGAATCGCCTGAAGCGTCACAGTTCCTTTTGTTGAGGACTGCAGTAGTGACGATGTAACTATTGTAGAGTAGGTCTGATTTGAGACTGCAATGGGACTTTTGTGAGACTTTTGACTGCAGTGTGATACACTGCGGTCTGAGGGCAGAGGTGGAAAGTCTACTGAGGCTTCGGGGCCCTCAACAACGATTTCTTCATCAACTACGAATGATGTTTGAGAATTTGGGTAAATGGTGCTACAGATAGGAATTAGATCACTTGTGTGACCCGAAACCTCAGGCACAATTTCCTCAATGACATAGTTATTACTTAGACTATGTAGTCTACCGAAGTGAGTTTTGATATCTTCGGGAAAGGTTTTGTCATTGACATGGAAATGAAATTCTTGGTCCGGAGGGACATACAGTCTGTCTTTGTTGAACCGGGGTGAGGAATCCATTGCGGTAGGATATCCATTTGACCAACCCCAATTGTATGTATTGTCCACGGTTCCATTATTTACCAAGTTTTCAATAGCTTCACTTTCATTGAACAATTTTTCGATTAAAAGATTTAGGCGTACAATTTCTCTCTAAGCTAAATCTCTCTGGTTCAAAGCTATCTCTAATTGGGTTTCACTTAACATTCTTGCATCTTTCTCTAACTCTAAATCCTTTTCTAACATAGCCAATTTGAGTCTTTTGTTGTCCAGGCGTCCTCTAACATGGAACATTTCTTGGGACGCAATGTTCTTCTCATCTAAGGCTTTGTTATAGTCTGTAAGGACGGCAGCACAAGTATCATTAAGATTATCTATGTGTGGTTGATAGTCATGCATGCTATAATTTATAGTTTGGATCATGAGTTTTACCTGTTCAACGATGCTAAGAGTTCCATCCTTTGCCATGTAGCAGTAGTTCTTGTTCAGCATTGTAGACCCATCATCATTCGCAGTTGCCAGCATGCAGATTTTCCCTTTTTCCTTGACACTGCTGATGGCTTCATCTTCATCTCCGGATGACCAGACTTGATGGTCTCTTTTAACATGGGCAACGTATGCCCTTGCCTTTTCCTTATCTTCCAACTCTTGAGCCATTCTAAGGTAGAATGCTCTGTATTTTACTACATTGGCCTTACAATCTCTTGCAAAATGATTCTCTTTGTTACATTTGTGACAGATCACAACATCAGTCTTGTCATCAGAGGGAGTACCGGAGTCAGTGGTTTGAGGAGACTATGGTACCTCCTTTGGTTGAGTGCTTTGAGATTGCGGTGGTGGATGAGAACCTTTTGGATAACGAGAATGACTATTCTGTGGACCGAAGTTACGATTGAATGGAGGCTTGTTGAAGTGTTGATTCTTTCGGTAGGAAGGAGGTGGTAGACGGTTGAACAGTTGGCTAACCAGAGCAATAGCCTTCTGAAATTCTTCTTCTTCATCGTACTCTGAATCAGCTTCGTATGACTGCGGTGGAGTGTCATACGATGAAGAGTAGGGTGACTGCGGTGGAGCTTGTGCTATGAGAGCAAGTGGTCCTCCGAAGTCAGCACAGTCTTTGAGTACGGTGGATTCTTGAGCTTGCAGCTCTCCACAGAGCTTGTAGAGTGACAAAGAGTGAATCTTTCTGTCGCCTTGGACTATCATCTTAGCCGTAGTCCAATGTCTTCACAAACCATTGAGAAACTGAAGATTTGTTTCATGGTTACTGCGGATAGTGCCCGCATTGGATAACTTGGTGACTATCAGGTTGAACCTTTTGAAGGAGTCTTCCAAACTTTCTCCAGTATGAGCCTTGAAGTTGTTGAACTCATTGAGTGCGGTAGTGAGCTTCTTGTCTTGTGCTTGTTCTGAGCCTTCGTACAAGTTCTTGAGAACTTCCCAGATCTCTTTTGCTGATTTGCAATTTATGATAATATCGAAGTTGTCAGGAGCAACTCCACAAGAGATTTCATAAAAAGCAACAGCATCATTTTCCATTTTATTAAGATCATCCTTGGTGGGACGACTCATAACTGGTTAACCTCCTCCTAGTCTGGTAGTAGCGCCGTCAGTTTGGAATGGAGTAAGAACAGGGACATGTGGTCCTTCTTCTACGGATCGCCATACATCTCTACCAAGTCTCCTCAGGTACCTTTCCATTCTTTGTGACCAGTGATGATATTCATTTGCTATCAGTATTGGGGCTCGGTTAGAACCACCAACACTGTTGGAAACATTCAGAGATAACGATTGTGCCATTTGAAGATTTTTTTTTTAAAGAAATGAGCTTTAGTTGTATAGAAGGCCCTTTGAAAGATCAGAGTTCCGTTTTTCAAAAAGCAACCACTATGGCTCTGATACCAATTGTTGACAGAAAAACTTTGAGACACACTTGAACAAAAGTTAGAACATGTAGTAATGCGGAATAGTTAATCTCGAAGGATCTAAAAGCTCAACAATAATATTAATAAGTTATAGTTAGATAGTTAGAGAGTTAGTTGCGGAAAAGTAAAGAAATAGAAATGACAACAATTGTTATATCAAGTATACACTTAAGTTGATTCATAACGAGGAATGCATTCAAACCAAGTTAATAAGGAAGATCAAACTTAGTGATTAAGTCACAATGACTTTCTCCAAGGAGAGATTATATTCAGCTGAATTCAGATAAGATTTAAGTAAGAAGGAAAGAATAAGAGAGAGATAGAAAGATAACTGCTGAAGTGTGTATTCAGATTAAATGCCTTAGTTATCTGTTGTGAATACAAGAGAATAAGTGTCTATTTATAGAGACTCAGAAATGCACTAGATTACATCTCTATACGTAGCCATGCAAGGTATACTAGATAATAGAGTGTATTACAATAAAGACAAATAAAGTAATCTAGCTAAGTTGACTGCGGTAGGAAGAGTCCGGTTGCGGTTGCGGTTACTGTTGCTGTTGAAGAGACTGACTGCGGGTGCTGAAGTGGCTGCGGTAGCAAAGTTCAAGAGGGTCACTTTTATGATTCAACAGAGGTCTTTGACACTTTAAATTGGCACTAGTGTGTGAGGTAACAATAGTGGGTCGATTTCTAGAGTGCTTCATATTCTCTCAAAGTATTCCAAGTTGTTTTGGGTGATTTGTTATTCCACTTGAAGCATTCACATAATTGGTGCTAGGCTCATAAATCTCCTAGTAATCACCCACAAGGAAAAGGTATGTCATGTTGGGTTTTACACAAATAATTATATGTATGCATGTAACCCTAATTGGATCTATGTTTTCACTATTAGACATACAACTTTATGAACACAAAAGGAAACCTGGCATGCTCCTAAAAATTTTTAAATTCACATAGAAGAATAGAATACATACCTTTTGTTGTTATGTAGTAGTAACAACTTGTTTCTTGAATCTCCTTAGCTTTGAAAACAAGTACCACAAGTGTAGTACCTCTAATGGCTCACAAACACACTTGAGTAAGAGGATGAATAAGAGAGAGGATGGAGGGAAACAAGCTCACAAAATCGGCTCTGCAAGGGTTTCTCCAAGGGGTGCCGATTTTGAGTGCCTTAGGGTGTTATTTATAGTTGAAGTCAACTAGGGTTTCAAGGTGGAAACCCTAATCCCTTAGCTTAGGGCCTAAGCAAACTCATGGACTCCTTTGGTTAAGCCCTTGAACGAAAAGTCCTAGATCCTTCTAGGATTTTCGGACAAGCCTTAATAAAGGTGATCCAATGGCCCAAAGTCTCAACTATCAAATAATTACAAAACAGCCCCTGCACTTTAATTAATTCATTTAATCCCAAATTTAATTCCTAATTAATTTCTGATTAAATACTAATTAATAATATGATTCCAAATTAATATATTATTCATATAATATATTAGCAAATCAGATTTATACCCCAATAAATCAGCCTCTCTCCTCAACAGTCATCCTGTCTAGTCATCAGTGTGAAGGCAATCCAAAAGGACCATGCTATAACCGGGTCAAGTACATACCAAATATAGTTATGGACTTAGACACTAATCCTACAGTCTCCGACTTAGATAAGTCTAATAACTACAAATGCAAGTACAACTTCAGGATCCGATTAGCAATCGTATCTTTCATAAGCCGATGTCGAACTCTGATCTTATCAGTAACATGTCCTTTAGATAAGGGATTGTATAGTCCTCTGTTCTAGATATCGTGCAGACATTTACATGGAACATAGTCATACTTATTGTCCAAGAGTTTGTTTCTCGATCGCAGATTTGTCTGACATAGAACTTAATTGAACACATCAATTCAGTCCTGACCGGGCCCGACACATAAGTCAAACCAAATCATCGAGGGCCCCAGATATCGCTTTTACCCTCTTAGGATAAAAGGAACAGATAAACTTCGACTTATATGCATTTACCATTCATCCATCAAATCATGCACAACAATGCGTTTTATAACATCAAGTTACTAATGCGTTTACACATTATCAATGCACAACCAACTTGCAAACAATAAACCATATATCTAGGTTTCAAGACCATATGATATTATCGTCTTGCGATCACTCGTGATAAATTCCATGAAGTGATTCCAGCAAGCGTGGGTCTAATCCAATGCTCAAATCTTATTCATAAGCACTCATGAACATTGCATCATACTTTTGCTATATCTAATACACTTTAGACATTCTACAAACCAATTCATGAGAGTCTTCATTTATACCTACTTCCAAAGTATAAGCGACTGTGGACTGTTCGAATAATCTTATTATTCAGGAAGTCAAAACATGCAAAGTGAAACAATAGGTAAACAATTAACATAAGATAGTAACTTTACTCATAAATAATACTCCTTTATTTAATCATCAGATGTCAATTACAATTTAAGTATTACATGTTTCAAAACTATCTAATCTAAACTAATATCGTCCTTCAGCCCAATGCTCCTAGCGTGCTGCAAGTGCTTAACCCTACTCAGTCCCTTCGTAAGGGGATCTGTTGGGTTATCCTCTGACGATACCCTCTTCACTACGAGGAGTCCCTCTTCCACCCGATGTCGAATAAAATGATATTTCGTGTCGATATGTCGGGATCTGCCCTGATCCCTCGATTCCTTGGTCAAGGCAACCGCTCCTTCATTATCGTAGAATATCTCCATAGGCTCCTTTATGGCTGGCACAACTCCAAGGTCTCCGATGAAGTTCTTCAACCATATCCCCTCCTTTGACGCTTCGCTCGCCGCTATGTATTCTGATTTGCACGTTGAATCAACAACAGTCTCCTGCTTGGAACTTTTGCAAGTCACTGCTCCTCCATTTAGGGTAAAGACCCAGCCTGACTGAGAACGGTAGTTGTCTCGGTCGGTCTGAAAACTGGCGTCACTATACCCTCCCAACCTTAAGTCATCACTCCCACCGAGGAATAGAAACCATTCCTTGGTCCTCCGAAGGTACTTAAGAATATTCTTGACTGCGGTCCAATGTGCTCTACCAGTGTTCCCTTGATATCTGCTGACCATGCTCAATTCGAAGGCCACATCAGGGCGAGTACAAGTCATAGCATACATGATCGAGCTAACTGCGGAAGCGTATGGTACTCGGCTTATCTCTGCTATCTCGACTTCGGTACTCGGAGTTTGAGTCTTACTCAACTTGGCATTACTTTGGATCGGTAATTCCCCTTTCTTGGAATTCTCCATACTAAAACGCTTTAGTACCTTTTCCAAGTAAGTATTCTGACTAAGTCCTATTAGTCTTTTACTCCTATTTCTCACTATCCTTATTCCCAGAATATAGGCAGCCTCTCCGAGGTCCTTCATAGCAAAACACTTCCCAAGCCAGGACTTGACTTCCTGCAGGGTCGGGACGTCATTTCCTATGAGCAGTATGTCATCGACATACAATACGAGGAAGCTAACTATACTCCCACTGGCTTTGACACATACACATGATTCATCATCGCTTCGCAGGAAGCCAAACTCTTTGACTTTCTCGTCGAAACAAAGATTCCATCTGTGAGATACTTGTTTCAATCCATAAATGGATTTCTCAAGCTTACACACTTTATTAGGATGCTTTGCATCCACAAAACCCTCTGGCCGACTCATGTAAAAATCCTCAGCCAACTTCCCATTAAGGAAAGCGGTTCTGACGTCAATTTGCCATATTTCATAATCATGAAACGCAGCAATGGCTAGCATCACCCTAATAGACTTTATCTTCGCAACTGGTGAGAAGGTCTCTTCATAGTCAACTCCAGGAGTTTGAGTAAATCCCTCACAACCAATCACGCCTTATAAGTGTGCACTTTCCCATCCATGTTGGTCTTCTTCTTTAAGGTCCACTTGCACCCGACCGTCTTACGACCTGGCACATTGTCAACCAAATTCCGGACTTGGTTGTCATACATGGACTGAATCCCGATGTCCATAGCCTCTTTCCATTTTGCAGACCCCGGGCCTGCCATGGCTTCCTTGTAGCTGTTAGGTTCGGCCAAATTTATCAGTGTATTGTCAATAATAAACGTATCACCTTCACTTGTTATATGAAAACCATACAACACAGGTGGAACACTAACTCTATTGGAACGTCTAAGAGGTAAGGACTCGTTAATCGGTTCAACCGGAGTTTCCTCCTCAGGTTGAGCGCCATCGGTAGAGGTTCCTTCATCGTTCGACTCTTGAAGCTCTTCAAGATCGATTTGGCTCCCACTGTCCCCTTGGCTTATGAGTTCTCGCTCTTGGAAAAACCCTCTCCTCGCAACGAAGACAACATTGTTACTCGGTCTATAGAAGAGATATCCAAAGGACTTCTGCGGGTAGCCGATGAAAATACACCGCTCACTACGAGGTTTTGAGCTTGTCGTGAGACTCTCATCTTACGAAAGTCTCACAGCCCCAAACCTTGATATGTGCCAACGAGGGAGCTTTCCCTATCCACATCTCGTGAGGTGTTTTGGCAACCTTCTTTGTAGGGACTAAGTTAAGGATATGGGCGGCAGTCTCTAAGACATACCCCCAAAATGAGATAGGTAGTGAAGCACAACTCATCATGGAAAGAACCATGTCTAGCAAGGTTTGATTACGCCTCTCAGCCACACCATTCAACTGCGGTGTCCTAGGTGGCGTCAATTACGAAACAATTCTGCATTCCTTGAGGTAGTCGTGGAATTCAAGACTTAGGTGCTCTCCACCTCGATCGGATCAAAGCATCTTGATTTTCCTGCCCAACTGATTATCCACTTCTTGGTTAAATTCTTTGAACTTTTCAAAGGTTTCTGACTTATGCTTGATTAAGTAGATATATCCATATCTGCTATAATCATCGGTGAAAGTCACATAGAAACGACTCGCATCTCTTGTGGTGGATCTAAAGGGCCTACACACATCGGTGTGTATGAGATCCAATAAACCCTCACCCCTTTCACAAGTACCAGTGAAGGGGGAGTTGGTCATCTTTCCAAGTAAACAAGACTCGCACACGTCATCATCCCTAAGGTCGAATGACTCCAACACTCCATCCTTTTGGAGTTGGGCTATGCGCTTCTTGTTGACATGTCCAAGACGACAATGCCACAAGCATGCTTTGTCCAAACTATTGGAAGATTCGATATACAATACATCATTTCCTAACTTGTCTACAACCATCACAGTTTCATATATTCCATTACAAGGCAATGCTTCAAAATAGAAAACACCATTAAGATAAGCATTAATAGAACCCTTTTCATTATCAAATGAATATCTAAATCCTTGTCTATACAAACCATGAAAAGAAATGATGTTTCTTGCCATTTCTGGAAAATAGCAATAATTATTCAAATCTAGTACTAATCCATTACTAAGCACTAAAGAGTAAACTCCAATCTTGGTGACAAGCGACGATCTTTTGTTTCCCATAATCAAGTTTATCTTCCCATGCTCCACATCCCTATTTCTTCTTAGGCCCTGCGAAGGACAGCTTGATCTTCCCATCCTTGATATCTTGCAGATACTTCGGGCAGCTTCGTTTCCAATACCCTATGTCGTGGCAGTGATAGCACTCTGCACCCTTTGGGCTTGAGGTTGGTGCAGTGGGACCAGCCTTGGTTCCACTAGAAGAGGTGTCATCACGGGACTTTCCTTTATGGTGGCTCTTTGAAGGAGCCTTCCTCTTCTTAGCCTTCCCTTGCCCAATAGCCAAAACTGGGGCAACAGTAGGAGTAGGAGTTTGTGCAACAGATTTTTCTTTGAGGTTCCTCTCAGCAGTCCTCAACAACCCTTGAAGTTTAATCAATGTGACCTCCTCTTTGTTCATGTGGTAGGTCATGCGACATTGATTGAAGCAGGGTGGTAGTGAATGAATAATGATGTTAATCGCCAGCTCTTCATCGAAGTTAACATTTAACTTCAGCAAGCGGTCGACATACCTCTGCATTTTCTGCAGATGAGCAGTGACAGACTCTCCGTCCCTCATCTTGGTTGTGAACATCGAAGTGATGATCTCGTACCTTTCCTGCCTCGCACTCTGGTGGTACCTTTCAAGCAAATCCTGATGCATTTCGTAGGGATAGTAGTCCTCATAGGACTTTTGGAGTTCAGTAGTCATGGTCGCTATCATGATGCAATGGACTTTCGTGGCATCACGCTCATGGGCCTCAAAGGCAGCGATCTCCTCGAGAGTAGCACTGTTGACATTCACATCCTTGAGCTCCTTGTTGAGGACATACTCTTTGTCCTCGTAGCGGGTAACCATTAGGATGTTCCGGAGGTATTTGAGCCTGAAGCATTGTTGTTGTTTGAGTTCGACATCTGAAAAGGAAAAGAGACAAAGTTTTATTAGAAAAGAATCCCCAGTTAAACATCCAAATGATAAATTAGGGCTAGGATCCAACAACATTATTTGCAATTTAGAAGAGGGATGTCGTAATCTAAACAACCAATAATTTGAAGGTAAGTGAATGACGATTCACTAATTTCCACCATGATAAACGAAAAGGATTAAGTTTTATATGTATTGAAAACTCCTAGATCTTTTGAGATTCATTAAACTTTTCAATGGCATGTTTAAATCTCGATATGCCCCTCAAGTTTGTGACTGGGATACCGAGGATCACAAACAGGGTGTGAATAAGCATGCAAATGTACAAGGTGCCCTCAATGTTACAGTCACCTAATCAATGTGTCGGTTAGCCACACACGCTCCATTGATCTATGAAAAATATTGAGTCACCCTTTTCCACCTTTGCTAAGATCCAAATTAGTGTGTCGGTTAACCACACACGCTCCACTAGCGTCTCGGCAAGGGTACAAAGTGTAATTTCATGGAATAGCATCAAATTCACATTTTGCCTAAAGTAACTAAGATTGGGAATTTTATGAAAACATTTAGTTACTTTATTAATCATTATACTGTTAATGAGGAATTAGTTTGCCCTATCCTACCCGTTCAACTAGCGGCCCTTCACCAGCAAGGAAGTGGTGGGTGAGAGTGGACACCCATTAAACGACCATTTTATAGGCCATAACCTTATACCCCCTTATAGACCGGCTTCGTGAATGAGGCCTACTAACGGTAAGACTAGCTTAATCTTATACATATATATAATTATTAATCTTATAATATTATAATAGTATAAGGGTGTATTTTAAACGTTTTAAAATACTAGGGTTTTAATCAAATTTAAAATTTCCGAAAATTAAAACCTTTTAATTTAAAATTTTAAATATTAAAACTTTGATTTAATAATTATCCCAAAATTAAACAATTAATTTGAATTACTAAATCTTGGAGGATTATCAATTAAATTAAACAATTAATTTAACCTAATCCCTTAATCCCCTAAAATTCGAAAATTTGGGATGGGATAATTCAAAAAATCTTTAATTACCTTTTAAACAATTAAAGGGATGATTACAAGATATGGCAATATCCTAATCCCCAAAATTTAGGAATCTTATCTTGGGGAGGATGCAATTTCGAAAACCCTAGGGTTAGACAACCCTAAATTCGAAATCTTGGGGGCTAAGGAAAGGGTTTGGGAAACCCTAGCAAAATTTCGAAAACTAGGGTTTAGGAACCCTAATTTCGAAAATCAAGCCCTTTAGGGTTTATTAGCCATAAACCCTAATTTGTCAAATTCATACTCTTGTATTAAATCTAATTGAAAACAAAACCAAAAGCTCTGATACCACTGATGGGTTTCACACAAACAATCATATGTCTGCATGCAACCCTAATTGGATCTATGTTTTCACTATTAGACATACAACTTTATGAACACAAAAGGAAACCTGGCATGCTCCTACAATTTTCGAAATTCACACCGAAGAATAGAATACATACCTTTTGTTGTTAGGTAGTAATAACAACTTGTTTCTTGGATCTCCTTAGCTTTGAAAGCAAGTACCACAAGTGTAGTACCTCTAATGGCTCACAAACACACTTGAGTGGGAGGATGAATGAGAGAGAGGATGGAGGGAAACAAGCTCATAAAATCGGCTCTACTAGGGTTTCTCCAAGGGGTGCTGATTTTGAGTGCCTTAGGGTGCTATTTATAGTTGAAGTCAACTAGGGTTTCAAGGTGGAAACCCTAATCCCTTAGCTTAGGGCCTAAGCAAACCCATGAACTCCTTTCCTTAAGCCGTTCAACGAAAACTCCTAGATCCTTCTAGGATTTTCGGACAAGCCTTAATAAAGGTGATCCAATGGCCCAAAGTCTCAACTATCAAATAATTACAAAACTGCCCCTGCACTTTAATTAATTCATTTAATCCCAAAATTAATTCCTAATTAATTTTTGATTAAATACTAATTAATAATATGATTCCAAATTAATATATTATTCATATAATATATTAACAAATCATATTTAAACCCCAATAAATCAACCTCTCTCCTCAACAGTCATCTTGTCTAGTCACCAGTGTGAAGGCAACCCACAAGGACCATGTTATAACCGGGTCAAGTACATACCAAATATAGTTATGGACTTATGTCGCACCCTCAAACCAGAACAGCAGAAACGTTCGGGGGCGGAGGACTTTAGGTAAGTATCACAACACATGCAATATAGTAATCAAACTACAAACAACCATTGCATTAATAAGTATAAGTTTTACATAAGTGTTTAAACATTACATACTCAAACACCAAAGTAGGTACAATAGAAGACCAGAGTCGCGGTACGGTACTAGGTAGTCTTCTCAAAAGCTTCGGGAGTGTACCTGTCTACTGGATTCCTGAGAATACAAGTTATTTGGAAAGAGTAGATCAGCATTTAAGCAGGTGAGTTCATAAGTATTTTAGTTCTTTTAAGTATACCCTAAGTTTTTTGGATAAGTTCACTGGTTTCTCTAGGAAATCCTATATTTCCTGAGGTGATTAACTAATAACCTCAATAGTTTCCCTCTGTAATTACTTAGTTTATACTGATTATATATAACCCAATATCGAATGGACAGTCAAATGGGTGTATCTGCCCTAAGCCCACAACCAAAAAAGGAATAGGAAGTAAGGCGAAAGTCACACATTTCACTGTCAATCGGATATTACTTATGTATAACTATGATCTAATAACTAAGGAGTTATAGAATTAACCACTAAAGGTCTTTTATGTTATACTAGTTCACAAAGATTGAATAACTAAGTTTCATTTGATAAGTGGTTTAATCCCATAAACCGTTTCCTTTGTATAAGTGGTTTAATCCCATAAACCGTTTCATTTGTAAAAGTGGTTTAATCCCATAAATCGTTTTATTTGTAAAAGTGTTCTTAGTTATATCTGTTCTATAGTTAAAACCTTAGTATTAATCCTAGAAAATATTGTATTATCCATAATACTGCCTTGTGGTTTTAAATGTTCAAAACCAGAAGTACATTACTTGATTTCATGATACGTAGCTTTTACTGTAAGTAAAAACTACTGAAGGTACACTTGGTCGGGATGTAATTAACTTTTCTTTCTGTTATAAGAGAAGTATATTACTTTGTAATTCACTCGTTGTTTTATCCATGTGAGTTCTATTAACCATACTAATATGACTGATATGCCTGCGGCGACGTTCTTCAGGCGTCGGAATGGTATGATATTTGACACCCTAGGCCTGCCGGCCAAACTATAGCGAACAGTAGAGGTGCGGGATTGTCAGTCCCATATAGATCTATACACAAATTCACGCTCTCCCTACAAGAGATTCTGGCTAATAGTTCAGGACTTAAAAGGTCATACTTAGATAAGTACACCGTGAAGGGTCTCACAAATTTATTGTTTCAACGAGATTTACGATGTATTATTATTACCCTGTGAATGCTAACTCTGGTACTTTGTATCGTACCCTTGGTTAATGCAAGCCCGATATGATGTATTATTACCTCGTGTTTGCTAACTCAGGTACTCTATATAGTACCTTTGCTAATGCAAACCCGGTATGATGTATTATTACCTCGTGTTTGCTAACTCTGGTACTATGTATAGTACCATTGCTAATGCAAACCCGAAATGATGTATTATTACCTCGTGTTTGCTAACTCTGGTACTCTGTATAGTACCATTGCTAATACAAACCCGGAATGATGTATCTTTACTTCTTTAATATGTTGTTTGTATATTAAAGGTATTATACATATCTTGGTATAGTTGAATGAATTTTGTTAATTTCCTTGGAAAGTACACAGTTGTGAATCATACTTGTATATTTAGTTTTGAATCATAAATTATACCTATTATAATTTATATGTTCTATCTGATTAGCATGATTTCTCATGGATGAACACCTTTGCTCAGCCTGATACAAAGGTATTGATACCAAAAGGAGTAACCTTTTGTACTAATATATGTATAAAATATATATAATTAAGAAGGAAACGACCTTCGGACAAATAACACAACACTAATTCCACATCCAAACAAGGAAAAGGATATAAGATAATTCATTAGTCCTAAGCCCTTCAAATCTTATTTATATATTTATACATATATAAACATGATTTTGGCATTTATAATTTGAAATAGTTTATAAAACATTTTTCAAAGAATTGCACGGAGTTTACATGGCTTTAAGTTATTTTGGAAGTATTTGGTAATTCTTGAAAGCATACGGAAACACTTTGTGTGATTATTATCACATACAGTTATTAACACAATTTATTATTGTGTTAAACTTGTATTCCCCCCCCCCTCACTAAAAAGCATTTAAAAACCATTGAAAAGGTAAATTATAGGGGTATGAAGTCACTTTGATAAGCGGTGATTCGAGCAGCGTTTCGTTTCCCGGAAGGAGTTTATTTGACGAGAAACCGGCTCTAATCGGGCAGAGTTTTGACAGGAGAGAGGATAACTTCTCGAGAATTCCGGGGCTCCGGGGCTTGCTTCAGGCTTTAGACACAATATCGGGGCCTTGGGGGGTCGTGAGAAAGTCGAGGGGGTGAAATGGTGAATTTGGGTGAATTTTGGGGTGAAAAATGTCTTCCATCCGAGAAGGCTCGCACCCTTTATATAGGGGTGCGAGGGTGCGGTCCGAGAAGGTGAGTCAGCAGCCACCTGGTGAGGCGAGGAAGAGTCAGCAGCTACGTAGCAGCTCCTGCGAAGGCCACGTGCGAAGTCTAAGGCGGTGCATATTTCGCACCCGGTGCGAGGCACGTGCTTCGGACAGGTGGGGTCTTCTAAGTGGACCGGACTTCGGTCCAATGGGGAAAGAGGTTGACGACTTTAGACTTATCAGGAGATGCCACGCGAGGCTGCGGTCCAATGAGAAGCGAACACGTGGAGGCCTCGCATGCGAAGGGTGACGTGTCCGAAGCCAGTTATGCGAATTTGCCCGGTTTTCAAGATTTTCTTGATTTTCGTGCCAAAAACTTGCGAAAATCATAACTTTCGCATACGAACTCCGTTTTTCATGTTCTTTATATGCATGCGTAGGTAAAATTATACTCTACGACTTTCGTTTAGACTTCGTTGGCTAATTTTGAATTTATTTTTAATATTATTAGTTTTAACAGACCGGGACAGGAAATCCGTTAAAAATTCATACCTTCTTCATCCGACGTCCGTTTTCGTCTGTCTTTTTACCGTTGTGCTACTTTTGACGAGACCTTCGATTCTTGTTTAAGTTGAGTCGGCTAAATATCGATTTATATTTCGAATTTTTAGCTGTCTACTGCTAAACCGAAACTTCGAAAAATCATAACTTCCTCATACGAAGTCAGATTTTGACGTTCTTTTTATGAACGTTCTCGGTTTAACATATTCTACAACTTTAATTTAGATTGTTAAGGCTAAAAAGCCTTTTATCGAAAATTCGTTTTTTACACTGAATAGTGTTTTGCCGGTTTTATCGGGGATTTTCGATTGGTCATAACTTCTTCGTTATAACTCGGATTTCAGTGTTCTTTATGTTTTTGGAAACCTTGTTACAAACTCTACCACTTGGTTCATCCCAATTACGATTATTGATCAATTTATTTTTTGACCAAAATTTGACTGGTGTCACAACTTAGACACTAATCCTACATGTCATTCTACTAGTTTTTATAGTACAAGTACCCCATAATATGCTAGTTAGGATGAGAACCTTGGAAAAATCAGATTTTGCATATATATTAGAGAAAACATAGATCCAAGGTTTCTAGGGTTGCATGCACACCATAGGAGTGTTAGAATGCTCAAAACCCATCAGTGGTATCAGAGCCTAGGCTTGTTTTCATTATACTTGATGCAAATTGCTGAAAAAAGGCGAAAATCTGCTCACTGTTTAGTGAACTCGCCAAGTCCATGGGGGGACTCGACGAGTCCTAGTGAAAATTCATCCTACTCGTCGAGTAGGTTCATACACTCGACGAGTAGGAGGCCCTGTCTGCAGAATTTTGAGTTTTATTGCTGGAATTGGACTAGAATCATTACCCTAAACTGTTTTTAGATTGTTAAACCTGTTTTTGATGTAGTAATGATTGTGCGTATCCAATTTCAATGATAATTTTCAAAGTTTCAAGTTTTATATATGTTTATATTATTCTTGAAAATTGTTGATATGAATGTTCATGCTTATGAGTTTTAGTAGATCATAAGAATTATTTGCAAATTGTTTGTTAGTGTAATTCTTGATCTAAATGCCAGTTAATGGACTCCATAACTTTTCCTCAAGTTATGGAATTCCAGAAGTCTTTTCTTTAAAACTCATAAGTTATAGAAATGAAAAGTTTTGAATAGTTTCAAAACTTCCCCTCAAGTTTTGGAATTTGTAAAGTCTCACACACACTTTAATTCCAATCCCTAGAATTTTAAAAGGTTAAAATTCAACCCCTATACTTTATAATATTATAAGTTAATAATATATATATATATACGATCAAGTCTGTCTTACTGTTAGTAGGCCTCATTTACGAAGTCGGTCTATAAGGGGGGTATAAGGTTGTTGCCTATAAAATGGCAGCTTAATGGTGGAGGGTCGTTAGCCGAACGGGTAGGACAAAGACTATAATTCTCTTTAAAAATATAATGATTATAAAGTAACTAAATGTTTTATAAATTCCCAATCTTAGTTGCTTTAGGAAAATGTGAATTTGGTGTTAACCCATGAAATTACACTTTGTAACTTACCAAGTCGTTAGTGGAGCATGTGTGGTTATCCGGCACACTAACATGGACTAGTATGTGTGGCAAAGGGTAACTTAATGTTTATCATAGATTGGTGGACCGCGTGTGGTTAACCGACACATCGATTAGGTGATAAAATTAAGGGTACCAAGTTAATTTGTATGGTTATTCACACCTAGTTTGTGATCCTCGACATCCCAGTCACAAACTTGAGAGGGCACAATCGAGATTTAAACATGCCATTGAAAAGTTCAATGAATCTCAAAAGGATCTACGAGTTTCAATCCAATTAAAACCTAACAATTTATGTCGTTTTTCATGGTGGAAATTGGTGAATCGTCATTCGCCTACCTTCAAATATTTTATAGCTTGGATTACGGCATCCCTCTTCCAAGTTATAAAGTATTGTTTTGGGTCCTAATCTTAATATTACATTTGGGTGTCTTATTAAGGATCCTTTATCTAATCTAAACTTGTCTTTCTTCTTTTCAGATGTCTTCCAACAATGCTTCTGGCTCAAACCCTACCGGCTCCTTCTCTCTCATGAATCTTTGTGGGAGAGTCATCTTTGATGGTTCAAACTTTAATGATTGGATCAGGAACATCAGGATGGTCACGCGTTACGAGGACAAGGAATATGTCCTCGCTAAGGAGCTGAAGGAAATTGATGTGTCTTCTGCTACTCCACAGGAGATCGCTGACTTTAGGACTCATGAGAGAGATGCCACCAAGGTGGCATGTATCATGTTGGCCTCAATGACAGCTAAACTCCAAAAGTCCTATGAGGAATTTTACCCTTTTGAGATGCACATGGACCTGATGGATAGATACCATCAGAGTGCTCGTCAAGAGAGGTATGAAATCATCTCTTCCATGATTAAAACTCGAATGAAGGATGGTGAACCCATCATAGGACACATGCAGAAAATGCAAAGGTTTGTGGACCGTTTGCTGAAGTTGAAAGTGAACATCCCTGAGGAGCTGGCTATTGACATCATACTGTACTCCTTACCTACTTTTTATGATTAGTTCTGAATGACCTATCATATGAACAAGGAGGAGGTCACACTCAGCAAACTTCAAGAACTTTTGAAGACCGCCGAAAGTGGTCTCAAAGGTAAATCGGTTATAACCACTCATACTCCTACCACCGCCCCTGTACTGGCAATCGGGCAAGGTAAAGTGAAAAAGAGTAAGACCCCTTCAAAGGGTAACAAGGGAAAGTCTCTTGATGGATCCTATTCAAGTGGAACCAAAGGTAGTTCTGCCACTCCCTCTTCCAACCCAAAAGAAGCTGAATGCTTCTATTGTCATGATAAGGGGCACTGGAAACGAAAGTGCCCCAAGTACCTGCAAGATGTTAAGGATGGGAAGGTTAAACCTACCCATGCAGGTATTTACACTATATTGTCTAATAACTCACCACATACTAATTCTTGGGTCCTTGATACAGGTTGTGGTATTCACATATGTTCTGATTTGTTGGGCCTAAAAAGAAGTGAGGATGTGGAGCACGGGAAAATAAACTTAATCATGGGGAATAGGAAAGCTTCACCTGTCACCAAGATTGGAGTTTATTCTTTATTGCTGAGTAGTGGGTTAATGTTAGATTTGAATAAATGTTGTTACTCGTCTGAAATGGCGAGAAATATTATTTCTTTTCACGGTTTGTACAAAGAAGGATTTACTTTTTCATTTGATAATGAATGTGGTGGTATTAATGCTTTTTATAATGGTGTTCTTTATTTTAAAGCGTTACCTTGTGATGGTGTATATGAAACTGTGTCGGTTGTAGACAACTTAGGAAATAATGTATTGCATATCAATTCTTCCACTAGTTTGGATAAGGAATCCTTGTGGCATTGTCGTCTTCGACATGTCAACAAGAAGCGCATAGGCCAACTCCAAAAGGTTGGAGTCTTGGAGTCATTTGACTTAAGTGTTGGGTTTTGAGCATTCTAACACTCCTATGGTGTACATGCAACCCTATAAACCTTGGATCTATGTTTTCTCTATTATACATGCAAATATTAACTATTCCATGGTTTCATCCTAACAAGCATATTATGAAGCACCTATACTACATAGTTCTAGTTAGATGACATACCTTTTGATGTAGCTTGATGTCTTCAAGCTTTAAGAGCTTAGCCCCAATAGTGTGGACGCCTCAAATGGAATCACAAATCACCAAAACACCTTGGAAGAACTTGAGAGAATATGTATGCACACTAAAATCGGCCCACTCTTATTTTCACACACTTGTGCCAATTTTGTGAGCCAAGGACCCCTTTATATACTATGGAGGATTAGGGTTACATCCATGTAAACCCTAATACCCATGACCTTTCATTTACATAGGATCCATGGGTTAAAAGCTCCATGGACCATCCATGAAAGCTTAGCCCAACCTAAATGAACTTGGCCCATTCCATATATATAAGAGTCCATATTTAATTAGTTCTTTTTGATCACTTAATTAATTCTAAATTAATTCTTGATCAATACTAATTAAATAATATGATTCCATATTAATATATTAGAACTTATAATATATTAATATAAATCATAAATATACTATTCTCAAAAGACTATCCATATAAATTGTGCCGGTGAAGTGCAACCCAAATGGACCATGCCGGGTCGGGTCATGTACATACCAAATATAGTTATGGACTTAGACATTAATCCAACAGTCTCCCACTTGGATAAGTCTAAAACTATTATTGAGTATGACTTCAAAACCTAACTGGCAATCGTAGCTCTTAAAGCCCCTGTCGAACTCTGACCTTGTCAATGACTTGTCCATTAGATAAGGGATCATATATTCCTCCATTCTAGATATCATATGGACTGAGACATGGATTATAATCATTCTCTCTGTCCATTTGTTGTTTCCCGATTTTCGATTTATGATGACTGACTGATTGAACAAATCAAATCAGTCCTGGCTTGGCCAAGCACTCACATGTGTCATCGCTAAATCATCGAGGGGCCCACAAATATCGCTTTTATCCCAAAGGTAAAAGGAATGGATAAACTTCGACACATATGGCTTGTTCTACTACTTGTTGAATCATACACAAAGGCACGTTTTATAACATCGATTTACCAATGCGTTTTCGTGCAATCAATGTATAACCAGCTCATAGTAACAACTCATATCTCTAGGTTTTAAGAATATAAGATATTATCGTCTCATGATCACTCGTGATAAAATCCATGAAGTGATTCAAATGAGCGTGGGTTGAATCCAATACTCAGAACTTATGAGCACTCATGAGTGTTGTAGCACCACTTTGTCCACCAACTTGGACCTCTACAAACCAACCCATGACAGTCTTGATTCATATCTACTTCCAACATATGACCGACTGTGGATGGTTTGAATAACTTAATCATTCAGGAAGAGCGACTTAGTTATTCTGGAAGTCAAAACATGCAAAGTGAAACACAAGAATAAATGAATCAAATATGGTATCAAACCCTATGAATATAAATAAACACTTTTATTTATCACCATACTGATTACTCATTATTCATTGTTTCGGTTTTATCAACTTTATACTTGAATTAAAAACACTAGTTGTCCCATGCTCCAAGCATGTACACTATGTTTTTCTTAAACAATAGCTTTGTCGTACACCAAGTATGCACTCTATGTTTGTCTATGATCCTTACTTTGTGAAATAAACCAATTGAACATTGTCACACCCCGAAACCGATGGCGAAAACATTCCGGGGCGGAGTGACGTCATGTAGAGTATCACAACCAATGTACATAGCAAGCATAGTAAACACAACCATTACATTACATGAGAAAGTTTTACATTTGTTTGAAAATAAAGTACTACAAGTTTTCTTAGATACATTGGTTAGAACGAAAGTAAAGACGAGTCTTCTATATGCTCCGTCTTCTCCAAAAAGTTAATAGGAGTACCTGTCTATGGATGCCCTGAGAATACAAGCAGTTTTAAAAATATCAGCATAAAGCTGGTGAGTTCATAAGCGGTTTGTTTTCTGGAAAAAGATTCAGTTTCCTTTAGTTTCATGAACAGTTGATATCCAAGAAAATCCCGTATTTTCTTATAAAAGTAGTTTGGTTATCCCCTTGTTACACAATTTGAATTAAGAAAATCCTGCAAATTTCCTTATGAAAATATGGTTTGATTTCTCGTTAGATGTACCATACAACATTGTTTATGAAAAGTTACGTTATCCCAAGAAAACCCTATGTTTTCTTATGTAAAACATTCGTTGGTTATCGATTCTGAAATGATGTGTACAAGTATCTACCATACTTGTATCGTTTGAGTGAAACATACTGAATGACTAGTATCCCGTAGTAAGCATATTAGTTTTGACACGTACACAAAACTAATAAGTAAGTAGTGAACTGGTAGTAATAAAAAACAGTTATTACTAGAAGGTTAGTTCACTAGGTTCGTTATTGCTTTATCAGTAAATCTCCATTATCTAAGTTGCGAGTTCCATAACCATACGATAGACTAGACATGGCAATAAGAAGTCCATCATCGTTTTATGACTTTTGTCACCCATGGACCTGACGATCCAACTGTAGCTAGCAGTACGGTGCGGGGTAGTCAGTCCCGTATAGATCTATACACTCAAGTCACGCTCTCCCTCCAAGAGATTCTGGTTACGGGAGTAGTCCTCCACTCTCGTGATCCGTGTGGAGTGTTACCGAGGACGTGTCTCCAATCATAAGAATAATGAAATTTACAAGTAATAGTATAGAAAATCCCGGTTTATGATATGACATGAAATCCTTGTGAAATGTAAAAATGTAACATTTTATAATGAGTTTCACAATTGGTTTTGAAAACTAACTTCACGAGTTAGACGGTTGGTTAATACGGATTTCAATGTTTAAAACGTATTGAACACGTAGTATGTTATACGAAATAATAGTTTTGAGTACAAGTTTCCTTGTACTTTTGCTTGTATTCCCCCCCTGAAAACATGAAAAACACAGAAAATGGTGTAGGGGTATGAACTCACCTGACGAGAATGTGTCGATTTAGATGCTAAGTATCATTTTAGGGCTTGAACACGCGTGAGGTTCCTATGTAACATGAAGAGATACATAATTGTATCTAATTAGACTTTGATTTACTAAGATAGCAGGATAATACACTCCGAGGCACGAAAACACTTCAATTCAAGTGTTAGGGATGGTACGGGTTGTATCTAAGGAGTGTAGGGCCTAGATAAGGTGTTTACTCGTCAAGTGTAAACCCTTAGGGGAGTTTACGGTCCAAAGACCATATCCCCCATGAGTTTACGGCCGTAAACTCATGGGTGTGGTGGTTTGAGTGATCCAAGGTCTCATCTTGCACATAGGAAGGATCTAGGGTTGATTCGAGGGCTTAGGAAGTGATCGGGACATGAAATGGCCTACGAATTAGGGTTTACGGTCCTTGGACCACTCTTGGGGAGTTTACGGTCGTAAACTCATGGGTTTACGGTCGTAAACCCATCCTTGTCCATGTTTGTCCATTTTCCAAGTGTTTTGGTGGTTTGTAGGCCATTCATGCAAGTTCTAGACTCAAATACAAGCCATGCAAAGTGTTTGGAGCATTAAAACACCTTTGGAAGGTGTTTACGGTTTTGGGAGATGTTCCCAAACCGTAAACTCATGTTTATGCTCATTTGGACATGTTTTAGGGTTCTAAGATCATCCAAGCAAGTTTCAAGGCCATTAGACATGCATTGGAAGGGTTAAGGAGCATCAAAACCCCATGAAAGGGTGTTTACGGTTCTTGAACATTCAAGGACCGTAAACTCATGTTCATGGCCAAAAATTCATGATCTTGTGGTTCTAACTCCATGCATGTAAGGATCTAAGCATTAGAAGGGATTTGGAAGGGTTTTGGGGCTTCAAAACCTTCATTGAAGGAGTTTACGGTTTTGGGAGGCTCCCCCAAACCGTAAACACGAGTTTTTGATGCATTTGAGAGTTTAAGACATGGATTTGCATGCATGTTAGGATAAACAACTAGTTAGGAAGGATCACTTACCAAACTGGAGCTTGAAAGTGAAGATCCTTGAGAGAGTTCGATTTCTAGAGAGAGAGTAGAGAGAGAAAGTTCAAGTATGGGAAAAGCTCAAGTGGTAGTCACTCCACCCTTTTATATGTCTAGAGTTAGTGACCCGGTGGGAATACACCCAATACGGACATTAAACGGAGCTTAATATTTTACCCGGGTAAATGACCATTACCCGTATTAGTGTAGTCTAGAAATTTTCGAAAGATTATTTAGAGTGTTTTCACTCAAATAAATATTTCGTTTTAACACATAGGAAATAATAATAATAATTCTAAATGAATTATTTAATTTGAAAGTTAACGGAAAAACCCAAAATAAAATAAATTTTTTTTTATTAACGGCATGGGTTATGTTAACGGAATATCTTTCGGGTTGTCACATTATCCCCCCGTTAGAGGAAATTTCGTCCTGAAATTTAGAATTTAGATACAAATCATGGAATTGGAAAGAGATGCGGGTATTTCGTTTTCATCGAGTCTTCGCGTTCCCAAGTGAATTCGGGTCCCCGCTTGGCGTTCTAACGAACCTTCACTATCGGGATGCGGCTTTGTTTCGTTCGTTTGATCTCTCTATCCATGATTTCGATGGGCTCTTCCACAAAGTTCAGGTTTTCGTTGATTTCGATCTCATCCAGAGGAATTACAAGGGTCTCATCAGAAAGACACTTTTTAAGGTTTGAGACGTGGAAGACAGGGTGAATATTGCTAAGTTCATGAGGTAATCGGAGTCTGTAAGCCACGGGACCAATCCTGGCTAGGATTTCGAAAGGTCCTATGTACCTTGGGTTAAGTTTTCCACGCTTTCCGAAGCGTATCATGCCCTTCCAGGGTGAGACTTTCAACAAGACACGGTCTCCAACCTGGAATTCCAAGGGTTTTCGTCGTTTATCGGCGTAGCTCTTTTGTCTATCTCGGGAGGCCTTAAGTCGTTCTCGGATTTGTACGATCCTTTCAGTGGTTTCGCGGATGATTTCTGGACCAGTGAGAGTGCTGTCAGGGACTTGTCCCTTGACCAGCTGCGTGTCAGCCACCTCAGCCCAGCACAGAGGGGATCTGCACTTGCGGCCATAGAGGGCTTCGAACGGCGTAGCCTTGATGCTGGTATGGTAGCTGTTGTTATAAGAAAATTCAACCAAAGGAAGATGAGTATCCCATGACGCACCGAAGTCGATGACGCAGGCTCTCAGCATGTCTTCCAAGGTTTGGATGGTTCTCTCACTCTGTCCATCTGTTTGAGGATGGTAAGCTGTGCTCATATCCAGCTTAGTTCCAAGAGCCTTCTGTAGTGACTGCCAGAACCTAGAGGTGAACCTGCTATCCCGATCGGAAATGATGGACACAGGTACACCGTGCAGTCGGACCACCTCTTGGATGTAGATTCGCGTGAGTCTTTCTATTTTGAAGTTTTCCTTGATAGGAAGGAAGTGAGCAGATTTGGTCAGTCGGTCAACAATTACCCAAATGGTGTCGTACCCACTCGGAGATTTGGGTAACTTGGTAATGAAATCCATAGTAAGCATATCCCATTTCCATTCAGGTATTTCGGGTTGTTGGAGTAGGCCGGAGGGTTTTTGATATTCGACCTTCACTTTGGCGCAAGTCAGGCACTTGCCCACGAAGGTAGTGATTTCGGCCTTCATATTTGGCCACCAGTATAGTTTCTTGAGATCCAAGTACATCTTATCCGAACCTGGGTGTACGGAGTATTTAGTATTATGAGCTTCGTTCATGACAACCTCCCTGAAACCTCCGAAATTTGGGGTCCAGATCCGGTCCATGAAACAATAGACTCCATCGCTTCTGATCTCAAGATTCTTATCCATTCCTCTCAGGGCTTCGCCTGACACGTTTTCTGGTCTTAAGGCTTCCAGCTGAGCCTCTTTGATTTGGGTGGATAAGTGGGAATGGATAGTCATAGTTAGTGCCTTCACCTTACGACCTGAGTATTCTTTCCGGCTGAGGGCATCTGCCACCACATTGGCCTTGCCGGGATGGTAGCGGATTTCACACTCGTAGTCGTTGAGTAGTTCAACCCATCGCCGTTGTCTCATGTTCAGCTCCTTTTGGTCGAGGATGTGTTGTAGACTTTTATGGTCAGTAAAGATAGTGCACTTAGTTCCGTAGAGATAATGTCTCTAGATTTTTAATGCGAAGACCACTACTCCCAATTCTAGGTCGTGAGTCGTGTAGTTGACTTCGTGTACTTTCAGTTGTCTGGAGGCATAGGCGATGACCTTGCCTCGTTGCATTAGAACACAACCGAGACCTTGATTGGATGCATCGCAGTAGACAACGAAGTCTTCCGTCCCATCGGGAAGGGACAGGATAGGTGTGCTGCACAAGGCTCGCTTCAGTGTTTGGAACGCAGTGTCTTGCTTTTCACTCCAACAAAAGGGTACACCTTTCTGAGTTAGAGTGGTTAAGGGTTTGGAAATTTTGGAGAAATTTTGGATAAATCTGCGATAGTAGCCAGCGAGACCCAAGAATTGACGGATTTCTGTGGGTGTCTTCGGTGCTGACCAGTTTTCTATCGCCTTGATCTTTGAAGGATCCACGTGTATGCCCTCCTTGCTTACCACGTGACCAAGGAAAGTAACCTTCCGGATCCAGAATTCACATTTGGAGAATTTCGCGTACAGTTGCTCCGATCTAAGAGTTTCCAACACTAGCCTCAAGTGTTGTTTGTGATCCTCTTCGCTTTTGGAATAGACAAGTATGTCGTCGATGAATACGATAACAAACTTGTCCAGGAAGGGACGACACACCCGGTTCATCAAATCCATGAACACTGTCGGTGCGTTGGTTAGACCGAAGGGCATAACTACGAATTCGTAGTGACCGTATCGAGTCCGAAAGGCTGTTTTGGGAACGTCACCCTCATGGACTCGCAGCTGATGCTACCCTGATCTTAAATCGATTTTGGAAAAGTAGCTAGCTCCTTGAAGTTGATCGAAGAGGTCGTCTATTCGTGGAAGAGGATAACGGTTTTTGATCGTGAGCTTGTTCAGCTCTCGGTAATCGATACACATTCGAAAAGATCCATCTTTCTTTTTCACGAATAAGATCGGGGCTCCCCACGGCGAGGAACTCGGTCTGATGAATCCTTTACTGAGCAGCTCGTTGAGCTGACTAGATAACTCCTGCATTTCTGCCGGAGCTAATCGATAAGGAGATTTGGCTACGGGGGTAGCTCCGGGGATTAAGTCGATACGAAACTCCACTTGGCGTTCAGGAGGGATTCCGGGGAGATCCTCTAGAAAGACATCAGGAAAGTTGCAGACTTCGGGGAGGCTCTCGAGGTCTTTAACTTCCTGCTTTTCGTTAACGACATGGGCTAAGAATGCATAACACTCCTTCCGCAGAAGTTTCTGGGCTTTGATGCACGAAATGATGCGAAGATTTGAACTGAGTTTATCCCCGTAGATTACAAGAGTTTCATCCGAAGGAAGATTGAGACGGATAGCTTTTTCGAAACAAAGGATATCGGCACGATTGAGGCTCAACCAATCCATGCCAATGATGACATCAAAGCTTTTTATGGAGACTGGCATAAGGTCAACGAGAAATGAACGGTCGTTTAAGGATAGGGTACACCCTATGTATATCTCGTTAGTGCTCTCTTTTTCACCGTTAGCCATTTCGACGGTAAACTTTTCGGTTAGTGGTTGGGATTCTTGTTTAAGAAATTGTTTGAATGCATGACTAACAAAGCTCCTTTCAGCACCAGAATCGAAAAGAATGCATGCATAAGAGTTGTCGAGGAGAAACGTACCCGTGACAACGTTGGGGTCAGCGACTGTCTCTTCTTGTCCCATGGTTAGAACTCTCCCGGTGTTGTTGGTTGTTGCTGCTTTGGGGCAGTCCCTCTTGAAATGCCCGATCTCCCCACAGTTGTAGCAGGTTCGTCCAACACCTGCTCCAGAGGCTTGATTTGTTGGTTGGGCTGGGGTTCTACAGAATCGCATCGTGTGCCCCTTTTTGCCACAGCTTGTGCATGACATCTCCCGGCACGGGCCGGGATTATGGTGGTGGTTACACTTGTCACACTGAGGAAGGGTGCCATTGTACCTGCTGGTAGGAGCCTGGGTGGTAGGAGTAGCAACAGGGGTAGTAGCAGCGTGGACCGCCACAGTTTGCTGTTTCTTTGAGGATCCTTGCGAACCCTGACCCTTTCGTTTGTTCCAGGATTTCTTCTTGTTTTCACCGCTCCCTTTAGCCGGATCAGAGGCGGTGGCTATTTCCTCGGGATCGTCGCTATGATCAATCAGAATTTGTGCCAAACACTTGGCGCTATCGAAGGTTTCCGGCTTCGCAGACAAAACATTTCCCTTGGTTGGCTGGGTCAGCCCCCAAATGAATCGTTCGATCTTTTTGCTTTCCGGTGATACCATTCCCGGACAAAGGAGTGCTAGGTCCTCGAACCTAGAAGTGTAGGAGGCAATGTCGGAACCCTTCATCTTTAGGGTCCAGAATTCGTGTTCGAGTTTCTGCATCTCGCCCCGTGGGCAATACTGGGCTATCATGAGTTCCTTCAGTTTGTCCCAACCCATGACATTTGCCACTGGCAGGGTTAAGGACTTAACCCGGCCGTTCCACCAGGTTAATGCTTTGTTGAGGAAAGTGCAAGCGGCGTATTTCACTTTGTTGGATTCGGAGACTGCGCAAATCTCGAATATGGACTCAATCTTTTCAAACCATTGAGTCAGAGCAATAACACCTCCTTTGCCGTCGAAAGATGTGGGTTTTGCGTTCATGAAGTCTTTATAGGAGCACTCCTTTTGGTGTCCCTGACCACTTTCCTGTAATTGAGGATGCACACCACTTCCCTGACCACCAGATCCACCGGAATTTATTTGCGACATGGCAGCAGTCACTGCAGCAGTAACAGCTGCCTGAAACATGACAGGATCAAATTGGGGAGGAGGCGGTGGTGGAGGAGTGTCGTTGTTTCTCCTGGTAGATCTCCTTCGGGGAGGCATCTTGATCTGAAATGACCAAGAAAGAGGAGGATGGAATTTAGAGATATGAAGCAAGGATATATCTCATAATAATTTTTTTAGAGTGTTCTACTAAGCGATAGGACAGGAAAATTACTTAAAGTAAGTAAACTATCGCTAAGGGAGGAATGAGTAGTAACACTCGGAACGGATTTCCATGAGGTATTTGGTTCGGACTAAAATACTCCCATAGTATTTTATGTTGAAGGGATATTAGGTAAGTTATAGGCCTGCTGTACACCACAGTCACTCCCAAGCACATGTTGGCCGTGTCTCGAATGAATATAGTTGATCAGGCTATATTGACCCTAGACATGACTACATAACTGCCCAGGTTTAACCACAGTGCACAACACCCAAATTACTTATGCTTTGTTCTCTTCGCGATACGGATTTCGGTTCTCGGGTATACTTGTATACTTTTATAAAAATACTTATATTTTAAAAGCATACTTTTAGTTTAGAGCTCTTAGGCCCCTTAGTGTTTATAGTTGTATACCATGTAAGGTTCGGTATACTTAGTTCACTATATACAAGGGCTCTGATACCAATCTGTCACACCCCGAAACCGATGGCGGAAACGTTCCGGGGCGGAGTGACGTCATGTAGAGTATCACAACCAATGTACATAGCAAGCATAGTAAACACAACCATTACATTACATGAGAAAGTTTTACATTTGTTTGAAAATAAAGTACTACAAGTTTTCTTAGATACATTGGTTAGAACGAAAGTAAAGACGAGTCTTTTATATGCTCCGTCTTCTCCAAAAAGTTAATAGGAGTACCTGTCTATGGATGCCCTGAGAATACAAGCAGTTTTAAAAATATCAGCATAAAGCTGGTGAGTTCATAAGCGGTTTGTTTTCTGGAAAAAGATTCAGTTTCCTTTAGTTTCATGAACAGTTGATATCCAAGAAAATCCCGTATTTTCTTATAAAAGTAGTTTGGTTATCCCCTTGTTACACAATTTGAATTAAGAAAATCCTGCAAATTTCCTTATGAAAATATGGTTTGATTTCTCGTTAGATGTACCATACAACATTGTTTATGAAAAGTTACGTTATCCCAAGAAAACCCTATGTTTTCTTATGTAAAACATTCGTTGGTTATCGATTCTGAAATGATGTGTACAAGTATCTACCATACTTGTATCGTTTGAGTGAAACATACTGAATGACTAGTATCCCGTAGTAAGCATATTAGTTTTGACACGTACACAAAACTAATAAGTAAGTAGTGAACTGGTAGTAATCAAAAACAGTTATTACTAGAAGGTTAGTTCACTAGGTTCGTTATTGCTTTATCAGTAAATCTCCATTATCTAAGTTGCGAGTTCCATAACCATACGATAGACTAGACATGGCAATAAGAAGTCCATCGTCGTTTTATGACTTTTGTCACCCATGGACCTGACGATCCAACTGTAGCTAGCAGCAGGGTGCGGGGTAGTCAGTCCCGTATAGATCTATACACTCAAGTCACGCTCTCCCTCCAAGAGATTCTGGTTACGGGAGTAGTCCTCCACTCTCGTGATCCGTGTGGAGTGTTACCGAGGACGTGTCTCCAATCATAAGAATAATGAAATTTACATGTAATAGTATAGAAAATCCCGGTTTATGATATGACATGAAATCCTTGTGAAATGTAAAAATGTAACATTTTATAATGAGTTTCACAATTGGTTTTGAAAACTAACTTCACGAGTTAGACGGTTGGTTAATACGGATTTCAATGTTTAAAACGTATTGAACACGTAGTATGTTATACGAAATAATAGTTTTGAGTACAAGTTTCCTTGTACTTTTGCTTGTATTCCCCCCCTGAAAACATGAAAAACACAGAAAATGGTGTAGGGGTATGAACTCACCTGACGAGAATGTGCCGATTTAGATGCTAAGTATCAGTTTAGGGCTTGAACACGCGTGAGGTTCCTATGTAACATGAAGAGATACATAATTGTATCTAATTAGACTTTGATTTACTAAGATAGCAGGATAATACACTCCAAGGCACGAAAACACTTCAATTCAAGTGTTAGGGATGGTACGGGTTGTATCTAAGGAGTGTAGGGCCTAGATAAGGTGTTTACTCTTCAAGTGTAAACCCTTAGGGGAGTTTACGGTCCAAAGACCATATCCCCAATGAGTTTACGGCCGTAAACTCATGGGTGTGGTGGTTTGAGTGATCCAAGGTCTCATCTTGCACATAGGAAGGATCTAGGGTTGATTCGAGGGCTTAGGAAGTGATCGGGACATGAAATGGCCTAGGAATTAGGGTTTACGGTCCTTGGACCACTCTTGGGGAGTTTATGGTCGTAAACTCATGGGTTTACGGCCGTAAACCCATCCTTGTCCATGTTTGTCCATTTTCCGAGTGTTTTGGTGGTTTGTAGGCCATGCATGCAAGTTCTAGACTCAAATACAAGCCATGCAAAGTGTTTGGAGCATTAAAACACCTTTGGAAGGTGTTTACGGTTTTGGGAGACGTTCCCAAACCGTAAACTCATGTTTATGCTCATTTGGACATGTTTTAGGGTTCTAAGATCATCCAAGCAAGTTTCAAGGCCATTAGACATGCATTGGAAGGGTTAAGGAGCATCAAAACCCCATGAAAGGGTGTTTACGGTTCTTGAACATTCAAGGACCGTAAACTCATGTTCATGGCCAAAAATTCATGATCTTGTGGTTCTAACTCCATGCATGTAAGGATCTAAGCATTAGAAGGGATTTGGAAGGGTTTTGGGGCTTCAAAACCTTCATTGAAGGAGTTTACGGTTTTGGGAGGCTCCCCCAAACCGTAAACACGAGTTTTTGATGCATTTGAGAGTTTAAGACATGGATTTGCATGCATGTTAGGATAAACAACTAGTTAGGAAGGATCACTTACCAAACTGGAGCTTGAAAGTGAAGATCCTTGAGAGAGTTCGATTTCTAGAGAGAGAGTAGAGAGAGAAAGTTCAAGTGTGAGAAAAGCTCAAGTGGTGGTCACTCCACCCTTTTATATGTCTAGAGTTAGTGACCCGGTGGGAATACACCCAATACGGACATTAAACGGAGCTTAATATTTTACCCGGGTAAATGACCATTACCCGTATTAGTGTAGTCTAGAAATTTTCGAAAGATTATTTAGAGTGTTTTCACTCAAATAAATATTTCGTTTCAACACATAGGAAATAATAATAATAATTCTAAATGAATTATTTAATTTGAAAGTTAACGGAAAAACCCAAAATAAAATAATTTTTTTTTTATTAACGGCATGGGTTATGTTAACGGAATATCTTTCGGGTTGTCACAAACATAATTTCAATGATTCTAATTTCACACTCCCAAATCCTTATCGAAAAATGTGAGAATTTCAAATTCCTATCATTTATCGAAATCTGTTTAGATTTTAAACTTATATTCACTGACCCTCCTGTAATGAATATGTACAAAGTCACAAAGACTTGTCAACAGTCATTATAAGGTATTCCAATGGAGATCAACTCCATGGAAACTAAGTCTCATATTCAAAGTACATTGCTTTGGACATGCTTCTTGCATTTAGTTTTCTAATCTTACACAGATAACTTCCACCTATGGAGACAACTCCATATTCTCATTTTGACTATCACTTCTGAATAAGAGATGCCTCTTTTCAGAATATGTCAATATGGCCCTTCCAAAATTAGCACTATACTTCCAACTGTCCCTGAGTAACCAATCTTTGGTAAACCTCAGATTGTCCTCGACAATTGCTTAATCATTTTAGTCATATCCAATTCTAGACCTTTTCCCTTCTTAATTCCTCTGGGCATTTGGAAACATTTAGAAATGACAAATATTATAGCACATGCAATCGATCCTGTACCCAAAGCAAATGGTACACGATTCATGATGTCTCACATAAAGACATGATTCTAGACCAGTCTTTTGCTACAATATTTTTATTTGCCATGTTTTCAAAATTTGACTATGAAGAGGGATGCCGTAATCATAATCGAATTTTGAGAACGCAATATACAGAATTTCCTTTAAATTGAACCAATCCAACATGAAATTCATATATATATTCTTGACTAAAGATGATTAAGGTCTCAATCTAAGCCTTTAGAACTGAAATGAAGTATATCCTCTCCCTTAATTATAGCAAAACAACTTTTTCAATCCCTGCAGCCTCACGAATTGAAACTTTTGTTTTCTATAATTAACATTGCTAACTTGCAACACTAACAATAATTATCATGCTCCCACTAACATGATGATTATTAGCATAACACTTATGCTCCCACTAGCTTTGACATGTACTCAGAAATCAGCTGGACTTCTAGAAATCAATACTTTATTGACTTTCTTACCAAAGTTCAGATTTATGATACGAGATGCTTTGATAAAACTTTATCAAAATCATACACCTTTCCTTAGATAGCATGTATGTGTGTCTAAACAATTTCAGAACTATGAAAAGGGATGACGTAATCATAGTCTAAATTGTTTAGACCTTTTGCCATCTGCTTCAAATCTACTTGGTGGAAGTGTTTCCTCACCATCATTTTCATGAATCGGAGAAAAACCTTATGACCCTTAGATTTTATGGTGTATGTGTTCTTATCCATGTGAATCGTCAAAACCATAGTCACAAGACAAGGATAATGACAAATCCAAACTCATATGGACTGAACTTATGCAATCTTTACTTCTTGCCACCTCGCAGTACAGCGCCTGCCATTGCTTCCAAGTTGTTATGCAACCAATTGAGAACTTTCAGAACTCCTATGCAAAGCCAACTTTAACTGGAATGGGCACAGAATATGTCAACACGCTAGGTTATAAACCTCAAGGCGTGTGCTAGTGAAGAACCTCAGGTTTTATTCTTGATTATTTCTTGAAATTCTTTTTAGGATCTTTAAGACTCCCACTATCCTCTTGACATATAAGACTATCTTGCCAAATATTCAAGAGATAGTGTGGATTCTTTATCAAGACAAACACTTCACACAATTGGCTTTAGTTGGTCTTTGTTTTATCCAAAACATCACAACTTACCAATTTCAAATGTACCAGAGTAGGACACTTTTACTCTTACATTTGACAAGTGTTTTAAACCTTTCTTTAAGATATGTCACTCAAGTTACAATCTTGGAGTATGACTCTAAGAATTGTTTTGGAACGAAGTATGACTCATCTTCCTGATCTAACCATTTCAACAATTCATGACTCCTCTTCTTAGTCATAAGAATGCACTAAGATGACCTTTAGAGGACTAATTGTGATATGATTTCTAAATCATTAAGATGATCACAAACATGATACTAAAGTACTCTCCCATCTTTTCAGATTTGAGAAACTTTTATCTTTCTGCCTAATTTGATTCTTCCCATTCGTTCTGCCATACATTGAGACTTTTCCAATGTTTCAGAATTATACTTAAACTTGTAAGTATAACCATATTTACTAAACTTTAGTAAATCAAATAGTCTTAACGAGCTTTGTGGTGGACATGACCAGTGTACAAGAATGTGTACTCGATCCCTTTAGTCCTTCACTTGACTCACACATCCATGTGAACAAGTAATTAATCTTGATTTTCCAATGCTTGAAAGTTCTCATTCATCATACTATTCAACTTGCATGATTCCAAGTTTCGGTCCAATTGAAACTTGGGTGATCAGGAACTTTCCTGATTTGGTAAATTTAGACACTACCACAAATGAAAGAATCAAATTCATTTTCCAATATTGATGTCAGTGGAATCATATAAGCAACAATTTTCCACAAATGCCATTGTAAGGATACTTCAAATAAATAAAATTAAACAATTTTCTTTTATTTTAAAACTTTGCGGAAAAACTTATCCTTACAATCCACATGGAAAATTGTTGTTATCTATTCCTTAGCAATATATCATAACTTCTTAAGCAACTGCTCAAAATTCTGATGCGATCGAAATCCACCTTCGCGATCAGAATCAGCATATACTTCCTTTAAGATTTCTCTCTATTCTTTGATTCTTAAAACATCAACATGTGACCCAGTCACATCATGTAATGAGGATCTCAGAATAGAACTTAACAGAGTTAGATAATGGGCTCTACCTGATGTAGAGTCAAACTTATTGACTTTAACATCCTTAGGTAAATTTGGCAGCTTTGCAATCAACGCCCCTTCCTTTGGCAAAATAAACATATGGACCCTTTGGTAATGGGACTATCTCAGACTTAGCCTTTCTCTTTACCATTTAGTCAACCGGGTTGACTATGGCCAATCCCTTTCCATTGGGAAGAGAATGCTTTTTCTGGATTTCCAGTGTCACCATTGTCACTGTCCATAAAGTTTTTGGGAAGTTGATCTTCTAATCAAATTTGCTTTACTATCGTTCCAAATCATTGCTGATTCAGCAGCACCAAGCAAATAGATATGATCATTAAGGTTCATGTCATAGCCTGTTTCATAGTAGTCCCAAAGGAACTCACTATGTGACTTAAAAAGTGATTGAACATCCAACTTTCTCAAGACTTTGACACCCAACTCTCCCGGCTTGTCAATATATGACTTCATCTCTAAGATGTGATCACACATAGACCTTGCTTGCCATTAGGGCTTGAGTGACCTTGAACTTGTGGGTTAGGGAGAATAATTGGAGGAGGTGGAGGAAGAGAAGTATGACTTCCATAAGCCAAACTCGGGAAGTCATATTCATTAGGAAAGCTTGGTTTGGGAAGATCATTGTTGTCTAAACTAGACATCAACAATGGGAGAAATTCACGTAAAGTTGATTTAAGTCCTTAATATAACACCCAATATGATATATTAAGGCTAGGACCCAACAAACTATTTTATAACTTGGAAGTGGGATGCCGTAATCCAAGGTATAAAATATTTGAAGGTAGGTGAATGACGATTCACCAATTTCCACCAAGATAAACGAAATGTATTATTAGGTTTTAATTGGTTTTGAAACTCCTAGATTCTTTTGAGATTCATTGAACTTTTCAATGGGATGTTTTAATCTCGAGTGTGCCCTTCAGGTTTTGTGACTGGGATGCCTAGGATCACAAAACAAGGTGTGAAGTAACCATGCAAATATACTTGGTACCCTTAATATTTACCCCTCAATCGATGTGCCGGTTAACCACACACGCTCCAACGATACTATGATAAACATTAAGTTACCCTTTGCCTACCTTGTTAAGTCCAGGTTAGTGTGTCGGTTAACCACACACGCTCCACTAACAGCTTAAACAAAGTGCAAAGTGTAATTTCATGGATTAGCACCTTATTCACATTTTCCTAAGTAACTAAGATTGGGAATTTATAAAAAGTTTAGTTACTTAGTATTTATCATTAATACTTTTAATGAAGGGAGAATTATAGTCCTTGTCCTACCTGTTCGGCTAACGACCCTCCACCAGTCAAGGAAGCGGTTAGTGAGAGTGGACACCCATTAAACTGTCATTTTATAGGCAGTAACCTTATACCCCCCTTATAGACCGACTTCGTGAATGAGGCCTACTAATGGTAAGACGACTTGCTCCTATATATATATATATAATATATTAAACTTTTAATATTATAATAGTATAAGGGTGTATTTTAGACATTTAAAATACTTGGTGGTTTAATCTATTAATTAAACTATACTCTTAATTTAATTAAATTTAAACCATGTCATTATGGAATTATTAATTCTCTTTTAATTAAACACTTTAATTATCTATTAATAAAGTCCATAAGAGTTAATTGAATTATTCAATAAAACATCATAATTCCAATTATTAAATTCAAAATTAAAACCATTTAATTAATTGTTTAAGTTATGAACCCAAGAGTTTTAGAATTCAATTCTTTTTTTTTCATAAAAAACTTTTCTCAAATTCCAAAACTTGAGGGCAAGTTTTGTAATTCTTGAAAACCTTTGGATTCCATAACTTATGGAATTAATGGTGTTTTATGATGAAACTTTCCATGTTCCATAACTTAAGAACAAGTTATGGAATTCTTTAAAACATTAACACCAAATTTTATAACTCTATAAAAACTTTGAATCAAATTTTTTCTTTTAAAAAAACACTTTCATGTCCATAACTTATGGAAGTTTCAAAAACCTTTAAGATCACAACTTTAAAAAAAACTTTTGAGCTCCAAAATTTTATGACAAAATATGTAACTCCTTAAAACATTTAGATCAAACTTTTAAAACTAATAAAATAATCATATCATTTTATCTTTTACTAAATTTGACCTAATTCAACTTATATAACAAATAATTCGTTTTTCACAAAACAAGTAATTTTCTGACAAACTATGTAACTCCTTAATTCGTTTTTTTTCCTTTTTTTCAACATGAAAATAAAACATTTGCATCAATATAACAGAAAACAACCCATGGCTCTGATACCACTGTTGGGTTTTGAGCATTCTAACACTCCTATGGTGTACATGAAACCCTATAAACCTTGGATCTATGTTTTCTCTATTATACATGCAAATATTAACTATTCCAAGGTTTCATCCTAACTAGCATATTATGAAGCACCTATACTACAAAGTTCTAGTTAGATGACATACCTTTTGATGTACCTTGATGTCTTCAAGCTTTAAGAGCTTAGCCCCAATAGTGTGGAAGCCTCAAATGGAATCACAAATCACCAAAACACCTTGGAAGAACTTGAGAGAATATGTATGCACACTAAAATCGGCCCACTCTTATTTTCACACACTTGTGCCAATTTTGTGAGCCAAGGACCCCTTTATATACTATGGAGGATTAGGGTTACATCCATGTAAACCCTAATACCCATGACCTTTCATTTACATAGGATCCATGGGTTAAAAGCTCCATGGACCATCCATGAAAGCTTAGCCCAACCTAAATGAACTTGGCCCATTCCATATATATAAGAGTCCATATTTAATTAGTTCTTTTTGATCACTTAATTAATTCTAAATTAATTCTTGATCAATACTAATTAAATAATATGATTCCATATTAATATATTAGAACTTATAATATATTAATATAAATCATAAATATACTATTCTCAAAAGACTATCCATATAAATTGTGTCGGTGAAGTGCAACACAAATGGACCATGCCGGGTCGGGTCAAGTACATACCAAATATATTTATGGACTTAGACATTAATCCAACATTAAGGTCAGCTGATAGTTGTGAATCTTGTTTACTTGGAAAAATGACTAAGTCACCCTTCACTGGTACTTGTGCTAGGGGTGAACGTTTGACCTCATACACACAGATGTGTGTGGACCCTTCAGAACCGCCACAAGGGATGCTAACCGCTTCTATGTGACTTTTACTGATGATTACAATAGATATGGTCATGTCTACTTAATCAAGCATAAGTCAGAAACCTTTGAGAAATTCAAAGAGTTTAAACAAGAAGTGGAGAATCAGCTGGGCAGGAACATTAAGATGCTATGATCCGATCGAGGTGGAGAATATCCTAGTACAGAGTTCCTTAACTATCTTAAGGAATGTGGAATTGTATCACAATTCACACCTCCCAGTACACCACAGCTTAATGGTGTGGCTGAGAGGCGCAATCGAACCTTGTTGGAAATGGTTCGTTCCATGATGAGTCGAGTTTCGTTACCAATCTCATTCTGGGGGTATTCACCCATATCCTTAATCTAGTCCTTACCAAAAAGGTTGCCAAAACACCTCATGAGATGTGGACTGGAAAACTTCACAATTTAGACTACATCAAGGTTTGGGGTTGCGAGGCTTTCGTGAGGCGCGAGACTCACGATAAGCTCGAACCTCGAAGTGAGCGATGTGTTTTCATCGGCTACCCATATAAATCCTTTAGTTACCTCTTCTACAGACCCAATGAAAATGTCGTCTTGGTAGCAAGGAGAGGAGTCTTTCGCGAGAGAGAATTTATAAGCCAAGGAAACAGTGGGAGGTAAATTGACCTTGAAGAGCTTCAGGAGTCAAGTGGTGAAGGAACCTCAAACCCTAGCAATCAGCCTGAGGAGGAAACTCATGTTGAACCAACTGACGAGTCTGTACCTCTGAGGAATGGATGTCAAAACCACTTTCCTTAATGGAAAGTTGGTTGAGGATGTTTACATGAGTCAGCCAGAGGGTTTTGTCAAAGCAAAGTACCCTGATAAAGTGTGTAAGCTTGAGAAATCCATTTATGGATTGAAACAAGCATCTCGCAGCTGGAATCGTTGTTTTGATGAGAAAGTCAAAGAGTTTGGTTTTTCGAGAAGCGAGGATGACACATGTGTATATGTCAGAGCTAGTGGGAGTATAGTTAGCTTTTTGGTACTTTATGTGGATGACATACTACTCATAGGAAATGACATCCCAACTTTGCAGGAGATTAAGTCCTGGCTTAGGAAGTGTTTCGCTATGAAGGACCTTGGAGAAGCTGCCTATATCCTAGGGATAAGGATATTGAGAGATAGGAGTAAAAGACTAATTGGACTTAGTTAGAATACCTACTTGGACAAGGTGTTGAAAAGGTTTAACATGCAAAATTCCAATAAAGGTGATTTACCGATCCAAAGCAATGCCAAACTGAGTAAGGCTCAGAGTCCGAGTACAGAGGCTGATCCAAAGCAATTCCAATAAAGGTGAATTACCATATGCTTCCGCTGTTGGCTCGATCATGTATGCTATGACTTGTACCCGCCCTGATGTGGCCTTTGCTTTGAGCTTGGTTAGCAGATATCAGGGGAATCCTGGCAAGGCTCACTGGACTGTGGTGAAGAACATTCACAAGTACCTGCGGAGGAGTAAGGACTGGGTCCTTGTCCTTGGTGGGAGTGATGACTTGAGAGTAGTGGGGTATAGTGATGCTAGCTTTCAAACTGATAGGGATAATTTCCGCCCTCAGTCAGGCTGGGTCTTTACCCTAAATGGAGGAGAAATTACTTGGAAAAGTTCCAATCAGGAGATAGTAGTTGATTCATCTTGCGAATCAGAGTACATAGCAGAAAGCGAGGCAGCGAATGAGGCGATATGGCTGAAGAACTTCATTGGAGACCTTGGAGTTGTACCGACTATAAAGGAGCCTATGGAGATTTTCTGTGACAGCAATAGTATGGTTGCCTTAGCCAAGGAACCGAGAGATCATGGCAGATCCAGACACATTGACAGAAAATATCACTTCATAAGACACAAGATATAAGAAGGACTCCTCAAGGCTAAGAGGGTATCGTCAGAAGGGAACCCAACATATCCCCTCACGAATGGACTGACTAGGGTTAGGCATTTGCAGCATGCGAGGCGCATCGGGCTGAAGGGCGGTATTAGTTTTACTGACTACATAGCTATTTCTGAAACTTGTAAAATGTAATTGACATTTGATGATTAAATAAAAGTTTTTATTTATTTATGAGTAAAGTGTTACTATCTTTTGTCGATCGTTTACTATTGTTTCAACTTTGCATGTTTTTACTTCCAGAATAATTACTTTAATCAAACTCTCCATAGTTTATCATACTTTGGAAGTAGGTATGAATCAAGACTGTCATGAATTGGGCTTGTAGATGTCTAAGGTGTTTAGACATAGCAAACATTGTTACACCATTCATGAGTGCTAATAAGTTCTGAGTATTGGATTAAACCCATGCTCACTTGTATCACTTCATGGAATTTATCTCGAGTGATCGTGAGACGATAATATCATATAAGTCTTCAAACCTAGAGATATGAGTTGTTGACTATGAGTTGGTTGTACATTGATTGTACGAAAACGAATTAGTAACTTGATGTTATAAAACGTGCCTTTGTGTATGATTCAACAAGTAATTAGTACAAGCATATGAATCGAATTTTATCTGTTCCTTTTAGTCCTTGGAGGATTAAAAGCGATATCTGGGCCCCTCGATGATTTTGTTTTGACCTATGTGTCGGGCCCGATCATAACCAAATTGATGTGTTCAGTTTAGTTCTATGTCAAACAAATCGGAAATCGGGTAACAAACTGTTGGACAATAAGTACGACGTTGTTCCATGTATTTGTCCGGCTGATATCTTGAGAACAGAGTATTATATGATCACTTATCTAAAATGGCACTTCATAGTTCAACAGAGTTTTAAGAGCTACGATTGCTGGTCGATTCCTGAAGTCATACTTGCAACTATAGTTATCAGACTTATCCAGGTGGGAGACTGTTGGATAAGGTGTCTAAGTCCATAACTATATTTGGTATGTACTTGACCCGACCCGGCATGGTCCATTTGGGTTGCACTTCACCGGAACAATTTGTATGGACAGTCTTTTGAGAATAGTATATTTATGATTTATTAATATATTATATGTTATAATATATTAATATGAAATCATATTATTTACTTAGTATTGATCAAGAATTAATTTGGAATTAAATTAGTGATCAAAAAGAAACTAATTAAATATGGACTCTTATATATATAGAATGGGCCAATGTTCATTTAGGATGGGCTAAGCTTGCATGGAAGTCCATGGATAGTCCATGGAGCTTTTAACCTACGGATCCTATTGAAATGAAAAGGTCATGGGTATTAGGGTTTACATGGATGTAACCATAATCCACCATACTATATAAATAGGTATTTGGCACTTGAAATTGGCATTAGTGTGTGAGATAACAAGAGTGGGCCGATTTCTAGGGTGATTCATATTCTCTCAAAGTCTTCCATGTTGTTTTGGGTGATTTGTGATTCCACTTGAGGCATTCACATAATTGGTGCTAGGCTCTTAAAGCTCCAAGCAATCAACCACAAGGAAAGGTATGTCATTCTACTAGTTTTTATATTACAAGTACCCCATGATATGCTAGTTAGGATGAGAACCTTGGAAAATCAAACTTTGCATGTATAATAGAGAAAACATAGATCCAAGGTTTCTAGGGTTGCATGCACACCATAGGAGTGTTAGAATGCTCAAAACCCATCATAAGGCAGCCGACAGTGAGGGTGAATGTGGATATCATGAGTTGTGGTATGTGGGTTGAATGTTCTATGACAGTTTCATGGGTTGGAAAGTCATTGCATGAATGTTGCTTGCTTTGTGATTTATGGAACTCTTGAGGGATAGGAGTCAGCTACTAAGAGGATATGACGATATCCAACAGGTGGATGGCTTGCATCATGGGGAGTCCTTCCGCAGCTGAGGGCAGGGTGAGTTTGGGAACCTAGTAAAGCCTAGGATATGCTCTAGTGAGTTTAGTGGGGCGGTTCGGTGAGGTTGGGAACCTAGGGGGAGCCTAGGAGTTGCTTCGGTGGGTATCATGCTGCTGTTTAACGGATATTTGGTGCATCAGTAGAGTAGGTAACATACATGATTTGGGAGGATTGCTGAGGAAAGTATGGATAAGTATGGAAGGTAGTATTGGGCCCGTATTATTAAAAGCACAGGATCCATACTCGAATCGGTGAGAGTCTTGGAGAATCTGAGAAACTTATGGGAAGGAGAATTCTTGGTTATGCTTTGATCGTGGGAATAGCTACTTTGCAGGATGAGGATGAGCACGCATGGGAAGGACTAGGGTTTGGTCCCGACTCTGGTGGTGAGCCAGTTAGTGGAAGGACTGCCAGGATTTTGAGTTCGCCTTGGATCTCATGTATCAGGCGGCAAGGATTGATTGTGCGATCTATTTCACTTTCGAGATTGGAGACTATGTCTTGGGGGTAATTTGTAGCCCGGTTTAAAGCATAGGTTGCTCCAGTTAATGCAGTTCAGCCGTTGACGATTGAGTTGGTGAGTGTGTCAAGGTGCGAGACCCTGAATGATGTGGATCCCAGAGCCCGAGGGCGGAAGATCGATTTGGACTACCTCGAGAAGAGAGGTTCAGGTCATGTGCATTTAGTGGAGGGTCTCGGGAAGAGACCCAAGACTTCTGAGTGGCGTTTGAGAGGCCAGTAGGGCCGGAGTCAGCACAACACGTGAGGGAAGCTGTACGATAGAGTTATCGCTCCAAGAGTATGGGTTGGTGGTAAGATGTTGGACAGTTGTGATGAGGCGAGAGTGTTGTAAATCTGTGGGGTAACCCGTAGCATTTACTAGTCCATAGGCAGCGGTAAGATGTTGGTAAATTTGTATTCGCCTTCGGATTTCTTGGGTAAAAGGGGGCCCTGGGAAGTGATTGGATCATTCGATTGGTTAAGAATACAAGAGTATTCTTCAGTATTTCCAAAGCTGAGTGGTCATTATGTTTGGATAAATATGGAGCGCTTGTGTTGTTCGGCGCAGAATTTGGGCGGGTCATGCATATTGATGGAAATGGATCGGAGAACCATAAGGTGAAAGAGCATCGTCGAGTCCAAGTGGGGGAGAAACAAGTGGCTGCTTAGTCCTAGGTTGTGTTGGTGGGAGTTCAGGAAACTCCCAATCGCCGGTTGGCAATGCCTTGATTATGCATAGTGAGCAGTGGGAATCCATAGGTGCGACCCGAATTCCTGATGGGATATAGGATTCGACTCGAGAGGTGCGACGATGTGATAGTGGAGTGTGGAAAGGCCATGGGTGGTAAGCATGGTTGGATGAAATTAGTGTTAGGCTGCGATATAATCGTAGCATTCATCGGTCCGAATTAGACTAATTATGTGATGGTCACACGCATGAAAGGGAGATTAGCTCGTGCTTCGGGTACGCTAGCCCGGGTTGGCAAGGAATTACTCTCTATTCTATGACGAGGACCTTTGGGGTCCGTGGGCGAGCCGGATGATATTGGGAATTCAGGATGGAACTAGTAGAGACTATTGAGTCTAGGGTTTGGATCTTGAGTTGAAGGATCATGTGGATAATCAATATGTGACGCAGAGGAGTCTAGGTTGGGTAGCCTCGATAATGATCTCTTGGGAATCTGGTGGTTAGACTAGGTGCAGGACTGGTAGTCTCGGGGGAATGGCTTAAGGGTATTTACTTATCGGTCAAGTAAGGGATGTCGGGAAGTCATGGTGCACTATGCATGTGCAAGATTTCATATCAGTGAGATGAGATTTAGGGCATCTATATGCCAAGGGCGTCAAATGCAGGATTCCCGGGTAATGAATGGGTTGGTTCGATGGTAGCTTAAGCCGTTGTGATGTGTCTCGGGCTGGTTCTATCTGTAATAGATCCACAACATGTTTGAATCAGGAAACGATGGGTAGTTGGTGACCGTATACGATAGGAGGCTGCGGTGAGTAATGTAACATTCATTCCTCTAGTAGAAGTTTTGGTAGCAAGGTGTTTTTGATCAAGTGTTGCCAGTCCGGATTCTTTTCGGAAGGCACGTGAGGCTGTTATGTGTCTGTATTTTGGCTCAACAATCGGGTAGGTGTCCGGTATTCCGGACAGTTGGTGAACAAGTTGGGACCAGGGAGGTCCTGGTTGTTCTTAAAGAAAGCAGCTATGTGGCAGCAAGATGAGTTGGAGTGGTTTCAGTGATTTGGGGTCCATGTGTGAGTTGCTTGTCATTCGGGGCATATGATAAGTTGATAACAGTTGGACTAAATAATATCAAATGTTGAGTAGCCAGTTGGGAGATAAGTGCAGTGAATTCGGCAATGATTCAGTGTGGGCGGTATGTCAGGGAGACAGACCATCTCGAGACTTCAGATTTCAGATTGAGTAAATGTGATCATGTTGCAAAGAACTCGTTCTTCTTAGGGTTTTAGAACCCTGCGAGGGTTGGTTTTGGTTGCCCTAGGAAGGCTAGAGTATGCTTGTGGTTGTGACCGTGTTACTCAAGTTGTTTGGCGTGTCAGGAATGGTAAGGAATCATTTTGAGGACAAAATCAAATTTAAGTGGGGGGGAGTTGTAACACTCTGTTTGAAATACAGTAATTAAATAATAAACCCGGAACCCCAAGATGTAAATTTATATATTATATTATTTTATAATGGCCCTAAAATCCATAATATTTAGTGGGATGTTGGTTTCGGGGAGCAAACGATATAATTTGGACTTTCGAGGGTTAAAGTCTAATTCTGAGATTTATTTTGTGAAGATTTTCAGAAGTCAAGGGGGGTGTTTGGTATCATTTGGACTTATATTGAATAGATTTTGGAGGCTAAGGGGTTGAATGGTAATTTATGGACCTTATTTGTAAAGAATGTGAGGAGGAGGGACTAAAAATGTTAATATCGATGAAGTTTGATTTTTGGACGGGAGCATATAAACTTGTCACCTTCCCATACCCCTAACCCTACCTTAGCATCTTTTAGCCGCCACCTTCACCACCCTTGTCTCTCCAGCCGCCGTCCCCTCCATAACCGCCGACGTGAACCACCGCTAAGCACCAATACTCTTGCCTGCAATGTGAGCCGTCAACCAGCTAGTCGTCACTCCCGTCGCCGTTCGGCTGCCAACGAAGACGAAGGGCCGCTTTTCCTATTGAAGACAGAGCCGCCGACGAGCGACCACCGTTCTGTTGTTGTTGTTGTTGGACTGTTCTGACGAGATCGTGGCAGCTCCAATCGCTTCTTCTTCTGTGCTGTTTCAGCTCATGCCGATGTCCATCGTCCGCCGTCGCAGGCATGCGGCTGTTTCGCCTTGGCTGGTGATCTCCAACCACCGCACGCCACCAGGTGGGTGGTTGCGTCCGTTTTGGCATGTAAAGTCGAGTGCTGCTATTGCTAATCGTGTTTATGCGCATTTTGTGTTGGCCGGAACTGTAAGGGAACCACCATGGCGGCCAACCATAGTGGTTGCCACCTTGTCGCCATAAGGGTGGCTGAGCGTCTGTGTCTGTGTGTGTGTTATATTGTGTGTGTTTCATTTTGGATAATATGTTGTATAATGTATTTTTATGGCCGGAAAATCCATAGAAACCCACCACCACCACCACCGTGAGGGGGTGGCTATCGCGTTATGCCGCTACCAACCGCCGTGTTGGGTGGTGGTGTGCATTGTTGATTGGATTGTGAGTTTAGATGCTTGGACAAATTTGGTCTAAAAATTATGACCACCACCGCGAGGTGGTGGCTGCCGCCGCGAGCCGCCGTTAACCACCACTACCCGAGGTGGTAGTGGGTGGTGTCCGACTTAATTAGCATGAATTAACCCAGAAACTTAACCATTGGACTATTTGGCACGTGCTTGGGTTAGAAACCCTAATTCGGGTTTAGAAAACCCTAATTTTGGAAATGTGAGTTTTGGATTTGTTGGGACCCGCGTTTGGACCGTTGGATATGGAATTTTGAATTACACCCGACCATAGTGCATGTTTGGTCTAGTGGAGTGATGGACTTAATGGATTAAGTCCTTAATGGGTTAAGTAAGAACACTTAACCTTAATCGTCATTTTATGTGAAAAACACTAATTGGGTTTAGGTTCTTGTTGGGCCATTTCTTGGACTAAGTTGTTCTGGGCCTTTGTGGGCCAATTGGGAACATGTTCATGGACTAAAGAAATTATTGGGCTTTAGGATAAGGCATATTGGAAAGGCGTGGGCCCAATTTGGAAAATTGGGCCACAGGTGGTCCATAATTGGGCCTTGAAGATTATGAGATATTGGACCATCAGAATGCCAAATGTTTGGACTAGGATAAATGGTTGGGCCTTAAGGTAAGACCGTGTAGAGGGTTGGGCCCAATTTGGAAAATTGGGCCACATGTTGGGCCTTAGCTCATTGATTGGTGTTTGGGCCTTCGGAGTGTGTGTTTGGGCCTTGGGCTTGGATCAACCTAGCTTGGGGTAAAGTAGTCTTTTTACCCCAAGCATGGACTAATAGTTATGTATTGGAACCCAATTATTAATTGGGTGTTGTTTTGATGTTGACAGTTCGGGAATTTGTTATCCAGCAGCTAGAATTATACCCGCGGGACTTCAACAGTGTGAGGTGAGTCTCCTCACCATACCAATGGGTCTAAGGCACCAAGGCCATCCCATTATTTGTTATGTGATATGCTAGTTGGTTATGGGATATGTGATATGCTAGTTATTTGTGATACTTGCATGAAAGACATGTTGAGTTATGAGCATTCTAACACTCCTAAGTGTACATGCAACCCTAAATACCTTGGATCTATGTTTTCTCTATTATACATACAATTATGAACATCCAAGGTATTATCCTAATCTAGCATACAAAATAATAAATATAACAAGATAGAATACATACCTCTTTGATGTAGAATGTCTTCATGAAGCTTGAGTGCCTAGTGCCCCAAGTGTGACACCTCAAATGGTTCACACAACACCAAATACACTTGGAATAACTTGAGAGAAACTTGAACACTCCTTGAAATCGTCTAGCCCTCACACTCACACATTAGTGCACGATTTCTTAAGCCATGGGATTCTTTTATATGGTGGCTATTAGGGTTACACCATGTAACTCATAACTTTACCCATTCCTTATGCTCCATGGATTTTAACCTCCATGGAGTATCCATGGGTCACCCCATGGACTTAGTCCAACATAAGGAATCTTGGATCACAAGCCCACATATATAAGAATGAATGATTTACACAATCAACCCATATATTTAATTAGTCTCCTTTTGATCACTTAATTAATTCCAAATTAATTCTTGATCAATACTAATTAAATAACCTTATTAATATATTAGAACTTATAATATATTAACCAACCTTAAGAGTTATTTCTCTCATTATAGTCTATCCAAATGCATGATGCCATGCAACCCAAATGGACCATGTGGGGTCGGGTCAAGTCTTACCAATTATAGTTATGGACTTAGACATTAATCCAACAGTCTCCCACTTGGATAAGTCTAAAACTATTATTGCGTATGACTTCAGGAACCGATCAGCAATCGTAGCTCTCAAAAGCTTCTGTCAAACTCTGACCTTTGTCAATGACTTGTCCATTAGATAAGGGATCATATATTCCTCCATTCTAGATATCATATGGACTGAGACATGGATTATCAATCATTCTCTCTGTCCATTTGTTGTTTCCCGATTTCCGATTCATGATGACTGACTGATTGAACAAATCAAATCAGTCCTGGCTTGGCCAAGCACTCACATGTATCATCTTTAAATCATCGAGGGGCCCACAGATATCGCTTTTATCCCGAAGGTAAAAGGAATGGATAAACTTCGACTCATATGGCTTGTTCTACTACTTGTTGAATCATACACAAAGGCACGTTTTATAACATCGAGTTACCAATGCGTTTTCGTGCAATCAATGTATAACCAACTCATAGTAACAACTCATATCTCTAGGTTTGAAGAATATAAGATATTATCGTCTCATGATCACTCATGATAAAATCCATGAAGTGATTCAAATGAGCGCGGGTTGAATCCAATACTCAGAACTTATGAGCACTCATGAGTGTTGTAGCACCACTTTTGTCCACCAACTTGGACCTCTACAAACCAACCCATGACAGTCTTGATTCATATCTACTTCCAACATATGACCGACTGTGAATGGTTTGAATAACTTAATCATTCAGGAAGAGCGACTTAGTTATTCTGGAAGTCAAAACATGCAAAGTGAAACACAAGAATAAATGAATCAAATATGGTATCAAACCCTATGAATATAAATAAACACTTTTATTTATCACCATACTGATTACTCATTATTCATTGTTTCGGTTTTATCAACTTTATACTTGAATTTAAAACAATAGTTGTCCCATGCTCCAAGCATGTACACTATGTTTTCTAAACACTAGTCATGCCATACACCAAGTATGCATACTATGTTTGTCTATGATCTTTACTTTGTAAAATAGATCAATTGAACATCACTCCAATGATCCTCTTTTCACAGTCCCAAATCCTTACTGCAAATGCAAGAATTCCAAATTCATGCCATTTACTGAAATCTGTTAGATTCTAAACTTATATGCATTGATCCTCTTAATGATTATGCACAAAGTCAGAAAGACTTGACAACAATCATTACAGAGCTTTCCAAAGGAGATCAGCTCCTTGGAAACATCCTTCTTTCATTAAGTTTCCTAATCTTACACAGATTGAATAATTTCTAACTTTGAAACATTTCCATATTCCATTTTGACTATCACTTCTGAACAAGAGTTGCCTCCTTACAGATTATGTCAATATGGTCCTTCCAGAATTAACATTATACTTCCAACTGTCCTTGAGCAACCAATCTTTGGTAAACCTTAGATTGTCCTCGACAATTGCTTAATCATTTTAGTCATATCCAATTCTAGACCTTTTCCCTTCATAATGCCCCAGGCATTTGGAAAATTTTAGAAAGGATGAATATAGCACATGTAATCGATCCTATATCCGAAGCATATGGGATACGATTCATGATGTCTCACATAAAGACTAAACCAGTCTTTTGCTATAATATTTCCATTTCAATTTGCCAAGTTCTCAAAATTCAGATTATGAAAAGGGATGCCGTAATCATAATCGAATTTTAGAACGCAAATAATGGACCCATATATAGAATTTCCTTATGTTGAGCCATTCCAACATGAAATTCATATATATATATCCTTGATTAAATACGATTAAAATCTCAATGTAAGTTTTTAGAATTGAAATGAAGTATAATTTCCTCTCCCTTAATTATAGCAAAACAACTTTTTCAACCCCTGCAACCTCACGAATTGAAACTTTTGTTTTTTATAATTAACATTGCTAACTTGCAACCTTTGTCATAATTATCATGCTCCCACTAACATGATGATTATTAGCATAACACTTATGCTCCCACTAGCTTTGACATGTACTCAGAAATCAGCTGACTTTCTTACCAAAGTTCAGATTTCTGATACTAGATTGTTTTGATAAAACTTTATCAAAATCATACACCTCTCTTAGATAGCTCACATGTGTGTCTAAACAATTTTAGAACTATGAAAAGGGATGTCGTAATCATAGTCTCAATTGTTTAGACCTTTGCCACTTCTCACAAGTCCATGTTAGTGTGCCGGTAAACCACACACGCTCCACTAACGAGTTTGAGAATGCAAATATCACAATTGCTATCTAGCTAAAATCTACTTAGTGAAAGTGTTTCCTCACCATCATTTTCATGAATTGGAGAGAAACCTTATGACACTTAGATTTAATAGTGTATGTGTTCTTATCCATGTGAATTTGTCAAAACCATAATCACAAGACAAGGTTAGTGACAAATCCAAACTCATATTGATTAAACTTGTGCAATCTTAAATTCTTGCCATTTGGCAGCTCAGGTGCCTGCCATTGCTTCCAAGTAGTTGTGCAACCAATTGAGAACTCTCAGAACTCCTATGCATAGCCAACTTGAATAGGCACAAAAATTTCAACACGATAGGTTATAAACCTCAAGTCGTGTGCTAGTGAAGGACTTTAGGTTTTATTCTTGATTAAGTCTTGAAACTTTCAAGAGCTTTAAGACTCCCACTGTCCTCTTGACATATAAGACTCCCTTGTCAAATATTCAAGAGATAGTGCGGATTCTTTATCAAGACTAACACTTTACACAATTGGCCTAAGTTGGTCTCTGTTTTATCCAAAACATCACAACCTACCAATTTCAAATGTACAAGAGTAGATAACCTTTTACTCTTACATTTGACTAGTGTTAACAAACCCTCCTTAAGATATGTCACTCAAGTTACAATCTTGGAGTATGACTCTAAGAATTGTTTTGGAACGAAGTATGACTCATCTTTTTGATTTAACCATTTCAACAATTCATGACTCCTCTTCTTAGTCATAAGAATGCACTAAGATGACTTTAGAGGACCAATTGTGATATGGTATCTTAATCATTAAGATGATCATAAACATGATACTAAAGTACTCTCCCATCTTTTCAGATTTGAGAAACTTTTATCTTTCTGCCATACTTTGATTCTTCTTATTCGTTCTGTCTCACATTGAAACTTCTCAAATGCTACAGACTTATACTTAAACTTATAAGTATAACCATATTTACTGAACTTAAGTAAATCATGACGAATAGTCTTCTTGATCTTTTGTGGTGGACTTGACCAGTGCACAAGAATGTGTACTCGATCCCTTAGTCCTTTCCTTATTCACATAAGGAATTAGTCTTAATTTTCCAAGCTGAAAGTTCTCATTCATCATACTATACAACTTGCATGATTCCAAGTTTCGGTCCAATTGAACCTTGGGTGATGAGAATCTTTCCTTATTTGGTAATATTAGACACTACCACAACCGAAAGAATCAAATCCATTTTTCCAATATTGCTATCAATGGAATCTTATAAGCAACAACTTTTCACAAATGCCATTGTAAGGATACTTAAAATAAATAAAATCAAAACCTTTTTCTTTCATTTTAAAACTTTGCGGAAAAACTTATCCTTACAATCCATATGAAAACCTTGTTGTTATCTATTCCTAAGCAATATAAATATCATAACTCTTAAGTAATAGCCCAAAATTCTGATCACCGAACCATGCGATTGAAATCCATCTTCGCGATCAGAATCAGCATGTACTTAATAGAGTTAGACAATGGACTTTACCTGAAGTAGAGCCAAACTTATTGACTTTAACATCCTTAGGTAAATTTGGCAGCTTCGTAACCAATGCCCCTTCCTTTGGCAATATTTACCTATGGACCCTTGATAATGGGACTATCTCAGACTTCGCCTCTCTCTTTACCATTGGGTCAACCGAGTTGACTATGGCCAATCCCTTTCCATTGGGAAGAGAGAGCTTTACTAGATATCCAATGTCATCATTGTCAATGTCCATAGCGTTTTAGGAAGTTGATCTTAGCAAATAGATAAGATCATTAAGGGTCTTGTCTTAGTCTGTGTCATAGGATTCCCAAAAGAACTCACTATGTGACTTAGAAAGTAGTTGAGCCACCAACTTTCTCAAGACTTTGACACCCAACTCTCCCGGCTTGTCAATATGTGACTACATCTCCAAGATGTGATCACACCTAGACCTTGCCTTGCCAATAGAGCTTGAGTGACCTTAAACTTTTTAGGAACTTGTGGGTTAGGGGGAATAATTGGAGGAGGTGAAAGAAGTATGATATCCATGGGACATCATCTTCATTTAGGAAAGCTTGTTTCAAGAGATTTGGGAAGATCATAAATGTCTAGACCAGACATCTTTTTGGGAGATATTCAAGATAGTTGATTTAAAGTCCTTAATATGACACCCAATATGAAATATTAAGGCTAGGACCCAACAAACTATTTTATAACATAGAAGAGGGATGCCGTAATCCAAGCTATAAAATATTTAAAGGTAGGTGAATGACGATTCACCAATTTCCACCATGAAAAACGAAATAATTTATTAGGTTTTAATTGGATTTGAAAGTCCTAGATCTTTGAGATTCATTGAACTGTTCAAAGGTATGTTTCAATCTCGAGTGTGCCCTTCAGGTTTTGTGACTGGGATGCCGAGGATCACAAAACAAGGTGTGAATAACCATACAAATATACTTGGTACCCTTAATATTTACCCCTTAATCAGTGTGCCGGTTAACCACACACGCTCCACCGATACTATGATAAATATTAAGTTACCCTTTGCCTACCTTGTTAAGTCCAAGTTAGTGTGCCGGTTAACCACACACGCTCCACTAACGACTTAAGCAAAGTGCAAAGTGTAATTTCATGGGTTAGCACCAAATTCACATTTTCCTAAGTAACTAAGATTAGGTATTAATAAGAGTTTAGTTACTTAGTATTTATCATTAATACTTTTAATGAAAGGAGAATTATAGTCCTTGTCCTACCCGTTCGGCTAACGACCCTCCACCAGTCAAGGAAGCGGTGGGTGAGAGTGGACACCCATTAAACTGCCATTTTATAGACAGTAACCTTATACCCCCCTTATAGACCGGTTTCGTGAATGAGGCCTACTAACGGTAAGACTGACTTTACTCTTATACATATATATAAATATTATTAACTTATAATATTATAAAGTATAAGGGTTGAATTTTAACTTTTAAAATTCTAAGGGCTAACTTGGAATTAAAGTATTCATAAGTGAAAACTTTTCAAATTCCAAAACTTGAGGGCAAGTTTTGAAACTATTCAAAACTAATTAATTCCATAACTTATGAGTTTAAAGTAGTTTTAATTAAAAAAAAAACTCTTCAAGTTCCATAACTTGAGGACAAGTTATCGAAGACTTTAAACTAATTAATAAAAAAAATAACTTTTTTTTTATTGTAACTTATGGAACTAATTAAGGTTACACTTTTTTTTTAATTTAATGAAGAGACTCTTGAACCTCCATAACTTGAGGACAAGTTATGGAGTCATAAAACCATTTAATTAGAACTAGACTCTTCATTTTGTAACCTTTGCCAACTTTTATGAGTTTTATGATTCTTAAATGTGACTTTTCATATAACTTGAGGACAAGTTACAAAAACACACTTTGGAATCAACTCTTAGATTAAAATGGATTGAAAACAACTATTTCACACAACTTTTCTATTAATCTAAGAACCTCATAATAATAAGATAATTCAAATCATCAATCTTCAAGAAATTAGCATGAACATACAAACTAATACAAATCTTGAAATTATCACAATTATCTTAGAAATTGGATTAGCATGACCATTACCACATCAAAAACAAGTTTATAAGTCCAAAAACATCTTAGGGTAATGTTCCTAGTCCAATTCCAGCCAAAACAATCGAATATATGCATCCAACTCGATTTTTCAGCTACTTTTGCAAGTATAACAAGAAAACAAGCCTACGCTCTGATACCACTGTTGAGTTATGAGCATTCTAACACTCCTAAGTGTACATGTAACCCTAAATACCTTGGATCTATGTTTTCTCTATTATACATACAATTATGAACATCCAAGGTATTATCCTAATCTAGCATACAAAATAATAAATATAACAAGATAGAATACATACCTCTTTGATGTAGAATGTCTTCATGAAGCTTGAGTGCCTAGTGCCCCAACTGTGACACCTCAAATGGTTCACACAACACCAAATACACTTGGAATAACTTGAGAGAAACTTGAACACTCCTTGAAATCGTCTAGCCCTCACACTCACACATTAGTGCACGATTTCTTGAGCCATGTGATTCTTTTATATGGTGGCTATTAGGGTTACACCATGTAACTCATAACTTTACCCATTCCTTATGCTCCATGGATTTTAACCTCCATGGAGTATCCATGGGTCACCCCATGGACTTAGTCCAACATAAGGAATCTTGGATCACAAGCCCACATGTATAAGAATGAATGATTTACACAATCAACCCATATATTTAATTAGTCTCCTTTTGATCACTTAATTAATTCCAAATTAATTCTTGATCAATACTAATTAAATAACCTTATTAATATATTAGAACTTATAATATATTAACCAACCTTAAGTGTTATTTCTCTCATTATAGTCTATCCAAATGCATGATGCCATGCAACCCAAATGGACCATGTCGGGTCGGGTCAAGTCTTACCAGTTATAGTTATGGACTTAGACATTAATCCAACAAGACCTCAGGGGGGTTCCCAAGGAACTTATGTGTAAGACCTTGGAGGATTTCCAAGGCATCCTTAGTAAAGACCTCGAGGGGTTCCTGAGGCAATTTGGTGTAAGACCATAAAGGGTTTCCACAGCATCTGTAACACCCGGTTTTAGATACGTATTTAAATTCAAGCAAAACTTCATATTTTACACTAGGACTCGGCGAGTTGGAGGCCCAACTCGTCGAGTAGGTTCGACTTCGTAACGGGGGGGGGGGGAGTTAAGTGACCTACTCGACGATTCGGGAGACCGACTCAGCGAGTAGGAGTTGTCTGAGTGAAACCCTAAATTTGAGGGTTTGCACCCTATTTAAACACTTTATGAGGCCTCCACCCCAGACTCCATCACCTCCAAACCCTATTCACGAAACCCTAATCAACTTTTGAGTGTTCTTGAGCTAGTTTGTACCATTCTTTGTGATTTGAAGTTTGAAGAAGGAAGGAAAGACTTGGAGATTCAAGAGGAAATTCAGTAGATCCAGAGATTTGGTTGCATTTCCAGCTTGTTGGAGGTAAAAAGCTCCAACCTTGACTTCTTATTTGTTAGATCTACTTTAGGTCTTGGATCTTGATATCTTTGGGGTATTTCTAAGCCATTTCGGGTTTAGAGTGTTATGTAGAGTAACGACTTCAGATCTTGAACCTTGGAGGGTTCTCATGGCATAAAGGTGCCAACTTTATGGCCATGAGAGCCCCATGCATCTTGTAGACCTCATTTTTGGGTCTTTTGAGCTTAAAGACCCATGCATGGACGTAAAGTTCGTGACTTTACGTGTTATATCGACCCTAGGAGGTCAGATCTTCCCTTTGGATGAGATGAGCTCAACAGAAATCTAGTTTATGGACATGGACTATAGGGGACTCGGCGAGTCGTTCATGGGACTCGGCGAGTCGGGTATTGGTTCCCCAACCTTTTCTGTTTCTGAGGAATCTGGTTGATTCTAGAAGGGGACTCAACAAGATGGACGTGACTATGGACCTGGAAATCATGGGACTCGGCGAGTGTATGAACAAACTCGGCGAGTCCAAGGTAATCTCCCAACCCATGAAGACGGACTCGACGAGTTGTTCATAGAACTCGGCGAGTCATAGACTGGACACATTCATATGATGAAGATGAACTCGACGAGTTCAAGGATGAACTCGGCGAGTCGGTTGAAGATGGTCCCGATGTTATGGTTGAAGGTGAAATCGTCGACTTCTTGCTAGACTCGACGAGTAGAGTCAGGAGGGGTTGTATCATTTTGAAAGAATAGGGACTCGACGAGTTGGTGGAACAACTCGGCGATTCAAGTCACGTGGATGTTGACTTTGACTTTTACTTTGACCTGGACTTGAGTTTACCCTTGTAGAGGAGGGTTGTGGGTATGGATTAGTAATCAAGGAGGGTTGTAGTATGTAGGGATTGAGGAGTTGAGACGAGAGGATTTCCGTACCAAGGATTATGCAGACACTATGCGACATCGAGGTGAGTTACCTTTTAGTAGCTATCGGTGTACGACCACAATGCCGGCCCACCAGTAGCAATGTATGTTAGACAATTGTCTTTGTGATAATTGTCTGTGTTTACTGCTACTTGATATGTTTATGTGTTAGCATTTTACGATGTTATGTGATCGTAGCAATAAGGGGAGATAGTCCCCAAGTTACCGGCCGATAGGTTCGAAGGGGTAGTTTAGTACCCAACTATGCTAGACAGATTACGATTATATGATAATATGTGGTAGTAGTAACGGGAGAGATAATCCCCCGAGACCGGTCGAGAGAACCGATGGGGTAGGCCAGCACCCAGATTTGCTAGGCAAGGTCACCGGTCGAGAGGACCGAAGGGGTAGGTCGGGCACCCAGATATGCCTGGCCGTATGTATGTCATGTGATTGTGTGGTATGTGGTATGATGGGGGAACTCACTAAGCTTCGTGCTTATAGTTTTCAGTTTTGTTTTAGGTACCTCTTCAGCGAAGGGGAAGGAGCTGACGCGGTAGCGACACATCACACACATGCAGGATTTCCGCACTATGAGATTTCTTGGGATTGTACTCTGACATTGTTACTATTTTTATGATATGATTTTGAGACATGAGATTATGGTTTTATGAAATGATATGACTCAATGATGTTTTCTTATAAATGTTTTCTAAATTGTTATATCAAAAATGAATTTTTTGGTCTTGAAATTTGGGATGTTACAGCATCCTTGGGCTAAGGTCTCGGGGGGTTCCCGAGGAACCCAGACTAAGACCCTAGAGGGTTTACAGGGCATCCTTGGGCTAAGACCTCGGAGGGTTCCCGAGGCACCCAGTGTAAGACCTTGGAGGGTTTACAGGGCATCCTTATATGTTTTCATGTTTAGCTCAGATGTTTATTATGACAACCGTCAGTTACAAGTCAAAGTCAAAGTCAAAGTCAACTAGTCAAACCGATCAAACTTAACTAGTACTTCTATGTTAAAAGTTATTTTACGAAAATGTGCATCTGTATGTCAAGAATTCAAGTGTCTCGGAGATTTTATGTGTTTAGCAATGTAAACCCTAATAAGGGAGTTAAATGCATCAAAACACGACTATGGACCCTTTGGGGGCTTAAAACATTCAAAACAAAGCCTAAATGAGTTCACGAACCTTGCATTACGAGACTATACAATAATATTGAATAAAAATAAATCTCTCCCAAATCTCTCTCAAAATCTCTCTCAACTTTTTATAGGCATCCGGGTCATCCCGACCCTTAACTTGGCCAAAAACCGCTTGAAACAGGAAGTTTACGTGAAAAACAACCCTATAGGACCGAAACCCTTCTTAGGGACCGAACCCTCTTAGAGGGGAACCTCTTACAGTCGAACCCTGCTAACCGAAACTTCCTTATTTGGACCGAACTTAACCTTAGGACCGAACTGCATAGACCGAAGGTCCCCTTCTGAACTGAACCGTGCATGAACCGAAGTCAGCAGAACCGAAGTCACTTTCAAACCGAAATGAACCGAGCCTTCGGTCCATTTCGCTCCTTCCCACCTTCAGGCCTAAGACCCGCCTTCTCATGCTCCGAGACCAAACCTCCCTCTCGGTTCCTAAGGACCAAACCTCGCAGCTTCGCCCCTTTTGTCCGGTTTTCGACTACTTTCGCTTCTTAAGCCCGTTTTTGACGATTTTGACGGGGATTTTTCACCAAATTCATATTTTTAGTATTTTAAACTCCCTAAACTTATATTTTAATCACATCCCAAGGATTTATTAATTATAAATCAATATTTTACATTAAAGAAAAGGGCTTAGGATATTTTATGTTACAAGTGGGTCAAGTGTGTCCACTTGCACTTATGTGTCACTTTCTCATTGGTCCAGCCTTATCCACATCACACAAACCAAGGCAAACATCCTCTCAACCTTGAAAATTGCTCCAGCAATTCTTCTTATAAAGAAATGCCTGGGGATTTCCTTGATCATTTTTTTTCTCCATCAAACACATACACACTCCTTAACCATCAAGAGAGCCTCTTTTTCTCTCAACTTCCAGCCACACTTTTGAAGTGTTCTTGATTTATTTAATCACTTATTGGTAAGTATTTCCTTCTAACTCAAGTATTTTTACATGTTATCATAACACTCTTGAATCATCTACACACATATTAACAGGAAATCGTTCATAGGATCATCCAAAAACTTCGTGTGTTCATCAAATGTTCTCGACTTGAAACTCATCATCTTCAACCTTCCAACCTTCAAGAAATCACATAAGGTGAGTTCATACCCCTACATTTTCCAGTTTTCTTTAGTTTTCAGGGGGGAATACAAGTTAAAACACCAAAAACTTAACTAAACTCAAACATCATCTTTCAACAGAAAGGTTGAGTTCTATTCACGGACTGTTTTGACCATCGTAAACTTAATATCTTTCAAAACTATTTAATATGCCAATAATTCAGGTTTATACCTTTAAAAATTACTACTTTCACATCTCCATACGATTTTTCTACTATTTATGGCGATTTTTACAAAACAGCCTATCATTTCAGAAACCACTTCGGACCAGTCTGTGAAGTTGAACCATTTTACACAAGTTAAAGGTCATTAAAAATCACAATAAAAATTATGAATGAAATAGACACATTTTCTAGACCCTCAGAGTTTACGGATCTAAATTTCGATCTCTGATGATTTTTCTATAAATTTTTCCAATAGCAAGAACAGAAAAGTTAAAAACTATAAATAGTTAACAATTCTATTTACACCTTGTAACTTACTGAGCAAGGTGTGTAGTAATTATTTAAATACATATAGCTGATAGTACATATTATATACCTTAGTTTAAAGGTATGAATCGTATAAAATGAAGTACTACCACTACAAATAATTATAATAGATTATAATAAGTAAAGTTAAGTCTATTATACACCACAAACAAACATGTTAAACTATAATAGGCATAGTTCGGTTTCATATACAATACAAATATTATGATAAACTATAATAGGTATAGTTTATGTTTCTTTTACTTTTCAAATTCATTACAAAAGGTTTTTCATATAAACGGGGTACGAATACAAAGTATCGGGTTTATACAAAAAGGGTACATTACAAAGTACCGGGTTTTTCATATAAAAGGGGTACGAAGACAAAGTACCGGGTTTATACAAAAAGGGTATATTACAAAGTACCAGGTTTGTCATATAAACGGGGTACGAATACAAAGTATCGGGTTTATACAAAAGGTTTACATTACAATGTACCGGGTTTGTCATATAAACGAGGTACGAATACAAAGTATCGGATTTATACAAAAGGGGTACATTACAAAGTACCGTGTTTTTCATATAAACGGGGTACGAATACAAAGTACCAGGTTTATACAAAAGGGGTACATTACAAAGTACCGGGTTTACACAAATGGCTTTTATAGTATTAAAATTGCATATACTATTTTAAGTATGAGAATTTACTTACAAAAATGGAGTCTTTATACATTAAAGGCTACAAGCTATCTTTTTTAAAATATAGAATCTACCAGGTTAAGCGTCAGCACTGGCAAAGTGAGTACATCTTCAAACTATATTTCTTAATAGCAAAACTAAACACTTGTAAACTAAGTATGGTATTTACACTTACATATTTCGGCCTTGGTTCAATAAAGGCTATAACACACTTTACGGAAAATAAAGGATTTTCTGGAAACATTAGAGACTTAAGAACCACACAAAAAGGGGTTTTATGCACATACAAAACTACATATACTATTTTAAGTATGGAAATTTACTTAGGAAAACAGTGTCTTAGTAAATACGTAGTAGATCTGTTCGATCTAAAACTTTACTAACATGTACATACCAAGAAATCGCACCAGGAACATATTTTGCTTACTAATCTTTCGAATTTTGAAACGTTCTTTAAAAACACGAGAAACAAAGATATATTTTGGTCTTAAGACTCAAAGGCAACATTTCCACTTTTCCAAAGAACAAAAGGACGTATCTCTTTTACAACAAAATGCTTATGAACTCACCAACTTTAATGTTGATACTCTTTCAAACTACTTGTATTTTCAGGAAATTAGTAAGTCAAGTATGCATACAGGTTTCGAGAAGACAGAGCATCATAGTGCCAAGTCTTAGTTTTGCTATCTACTTTTGGAAGATAAAATTATGTAAATCAATTACAATGTAAATTATATGTTATCAATGAAATGGTTGTTGTTGCTTTGATTACTATTGTACAATTGTTGTGATACTGTGCATGATGTCCTCCGCCCCAGAACGTTTCCGCCGTTCCGGTTTGGGTGTGTGACATTTATATGTATGGTTTGATTGGTAGTTAGTGATGACCATGGGGTTCCCATGGCAGTGGCCTAAGACCGTGAGGGGGTTCCTATGACACCCAGAGTAAGACCTTGGAGGGTTTCCGCGGCTTCCTTATATGTAGCTTATATGGCTTATGTGATCGATATGGTTTATGTAGTTGATATAACTAATAGGGATTATGTGGTTATGTGGATTGTGTGGGGTATGCTCTAGGGAACTCACTAAGCTTCGTGCTTACAGTTTTGTTTATGGTTTCAGGTATCATCGGTTTGGAAAGGAAGGGTCCATCTTGATCGCAGCACGCACACCCGTGTTTTCCGCAATATGAGATTTTGGGATGAACTCTGATAAATGTTTTTAATTAGCAATGTTTTTTGAAGGCTTGATTTAAAAGATATATGTGTTTTGACTATAATAAAAATAAAACTTTTACCCTTGATTTTTGGGTCGTTACAATTTGATCACTTGCCTAATAATTATTTCGTACCTAAAGGTTATGAGTACAACAATAGTCTTGGATGACGTACAACTTGCTAGGGTTAAGAGATATTAGACTATACAATTATTATGACAAAGTGCAAGTGGGAGACTGTTGGAAGTATGCTCATGGTCACAATAAGTTGATAATGTTTCTATATATAGTAGAGTCTTCTTAGGTTATACACAAGACATGTAAGCATAAAATGAAAAAATGGAAAATCATAGGGACTAGTCTATTAACTTATCACCTTATGGTGAGTTAGTTAGAAACTAAAGGAATTAAATAGGTCTAATGTAAATATCTTGAATTTAAATTTATAAGTATTTATCCCTTAGATAAAATGGATAAATACCTTATTATATCAAGATAATATATTGATTAAAGCCTAATATAGAACCAATCTAAGTGCAACATTGGCTCCCTCCTCATTACCTCCATCTCTCATGCATTCTTCATCTTTCTCTGCCTCTCTCTCCAAAAGTGCTAGAGTTTTGGTTTTGCAACATAAAAAGAGAAGGTATGTTGCCATTGTTGCTAGATCGTGGTATTGGTTGCGATCACATTATAGGATCTTTGGTTTGGGATTTTAGTTCATCTAAGTAATCAAATCAAAGATTAGAAATACAAAAAATGTATGATAATAAATCTCAACTTTCTAGTTCTTAATGTTGCAACAAATCAATGAATCCTTCAAATTTCTTATGGTCATATGTAATTTAAAAAGAAAATTAAGTCCACATGAAAACTTAAGAAAATGAAGTACCTAAGCTTAATAAACTTAATTCAACCAATTTACACTTCCCAAACCCCTAGATTATGCTAATAACGACTAATCAGTTTTTAAGGTTGATAATAGGATTGATCCTTTTACAGTTTGCAATTTAGGGAAACGTTAATGGGGTGGAAAAATAGGAGGGAATGGTGATGATGATGTCTATAAGTAAATAGGCGGATTGGTGTGGGTGTCGATTATGTTATCTAGATATCGATGGTACAAGTGCTTCATATTAAAGTTTGGTGTTTGTTTCGAGATCTCTGGTGTTGATGAAAAACTCGATGTTTGTGGCAATTTAGGTTTACTTGGTGGGACGGTTCATGACTGGTTGACCTCCTCCTAGTCTGGTAGTAGTGCCGTCAGTTTGGACTGGTGTAAGAACTGGGACATGTGGTCCTTCTTCTATGGATCGCCATACATCTCTACCAAGTCTCCTTAAGTATCTTTCCATTCTCTGAGACCAGTGATGATATTCATTTGCCACCAATATTGGGCCTCGATTAGAACCACCAACACTGTTGGAGACATTCAGAGATAACGATTGTGCCATTCTTGCTTGTTTTTTTTTTGTTTTAAGAAATGAGCTTCAGTGGTATAGAAGGCCCTTTGAAAATCAGAGTTCCGTTTTTCAAAAAGCAACCACTATGGCTCTGATACCAATTGTTGAGCGAAAAACTTTGAGACAGACTTGAATAAACGTTAGAACAAGTATATTGCGGAATAGTTAATCTCGAAGGATCTAAAAGCTCAACAATAATATTAATAAGTTAGAGTTAGATAGTTAGAGAGTTAGTTGCGGAAAAGTAAAGAAATGGAAATGACAAGAATTGTTATATCAAGTATACACATAAGTTGATTCATAACGAGGAATGCATTCAAGCCAAGTTAATAAGTGAGATCAAACTTAGTGATTAAGTCACAAGAGACTTGCTCCGAAGAGAGATTGTAATCAGTTATATTCTAGTAAAGTTTGAGAGTAAGGAGAGATGCGTAATCAGATAGGGAGATAGAAAAGATAGCTTCAGAGTTGTATTGAATAAGTGAGAATGAGCTCTATTTATAGAGACTCAAAGAATTACATTTGATTTACTCTCTAAGAGTAGCCATGCAAGGCATACTGGACAATAGAGAGTATTATAGAAAGATAGATAAACTAAGTAAAGTAAGAAGACTGTGGTTGGCTAAATGACTTCGGATGAGGCTGGTGATGGGAGCTTGACTGCGGATGCTTGTGGGCTGCGGTAGGCTAAGTTAAGAGGGTCACTTCATGTTTCAACAATTTCCCCTAAGTGACCTCTAACTTTTTCTTCACTTATCAAGTTTAAGAAACTTGATCAGAATCCACCAAAACTTCCTGATATTTTCCAACCAAGTGATCCTCCTTAAAATCTCGAACTTGACTTCGACAGTTGTATGTTTCGATTTTTCTACTGCGGTTCGACAGATTTCAAGTTGCTTCTTTGTGAGGCAGTTCATGGAGGTCATGGAAATGAAGTACTTGACTTGATCGGTTTTCCTTTTGAAGATGACTCCAAGTTCAGGGAAGTTAGTTGCACCTAGGGATCTTTCTTGATAACCTTCGGTAGGCATCGGTGCAGGATCAAGTGGTGGTAGATCGAACTTTTTGGCAATTGTGGGGTAGATGTCTGCGTCGATTTTAGCAAAGTCACAGACAGATTCCCTCAGAAACGTGCTTGCCCTTTCAAGTGCTATCTTCATCTTTGGATGCTTTTCACACTTGTTTTGGAACACCTTTGCTATAAGAAAAACTTCTTTTGGGTTCATACAGGGGAAGTCAGCTTGGGTGCGGACATAGTCCTAATTCCTTCTTGTGAGTGTGTATTGAATGAAGTAAGCTTTCATGAATTTCTGGGGCTTAATGTTCTTGACTGCTAATGGTCTATCGTTAGACCAGATCTTCTCAATGGGAGAGGCATGCTTTGCATAGAATCGGTTAAGTCTCTCGAATTCCATTGGCAGTCTTTTGTGGTTTGGAAGGCTACGGTCAAACTGCTCAAATACTGTAAAGTATTTAGCATTTGGGGAGATTGGAACATCCCAGTAGCCATCAGAGGGGGGTTAAGCATAGGTGAGATATGGTTTGTAGTCGTCATCCAGCAGTCTGCGGTGGGGATTGATCCAAGAGTTTATCAAGGATTCGTCCATAACAGTGTCGAAACCGTATTCTCTCCATATGAGCTCAGCAAGTTTAGCTGCTTTCCAGTCAGCTTTCTTCTGTTTGGTAACAGGGGAGTCATTTGAGCTTGGAGAAGACATGTGATCCACCAGATTCTTAAAGTGAGGGGGAGTCTCTGGTCGCTCAGGAGTGATCTCCTTTTGCGGTGGAGTCTGATGAGATGGTTGTGGTGAAGGTTACGGTGAAGGAACTCTTTCAGTAATCATGGGGGGAGTTTGATGGTGTGAGATGCTGTTGGAATGATTGGAGTGATGGTCTTCTTCACTTCCCCCTCTTGAGGAGTTCAGACCCGGAGCCTCCTCAAGCCATTATTTGAGACCATCGACCTTGGCACACACCTCCTGGAAATGGGCTTTTAGAGCATCAGGCAGTTGCTGATTGTCAGGAATGGTGGTGTTAAAGAGTAGTTGATGAATCTTCTTTGTCAGTTGGAGAATGTCAGGACCATGGAAGTCTGATGATAAAGATCATTGCAGTCTGTTGATTGTAGCTTGAAGGACTGAGATAGTGGACTCATATGCAATGTGAGTCTCAGCTATCAGCTTTTGAGATTGATTAGACTGGTCCGCAATGGCTGCTTGTAAGTCTTTCTTGATTGCGGTCACCTCAGAGATGAGGCGCTCCGCAGCAGCCATGAATTCCTTGTGATGTGCTTGACGATTGTTATCAAGGGACCGAAGTCCCATTTCTACCTTGAGAGAAATTCTTTCAGCAGCCAGACGTTCCCTGGTTTCCAAACGCTCAATCCTTTCTATCAAGGACTGCGGTACCAGATGATCTTCTGATTGCGGTTGAGTTGATTTGACTGCGGCAAGTATTTGATCTACTTTGGATTGTAGGCTTAGGAATTCTTTTCTTGAGACGGCCATCTTCTTCTTTTTCTTTTTCTCCTTAGGCTGAGAGGTTGAGTGTTGAGAACCACTCGATTCCTCTTCATCAAACATCATGAGGTCATCATCCGAAGGACTGGGCTGATTAACCTCCTGAAGATCAACATCATCAAAACCGAAGGTGGGAGCAGAGCTGACTTCGATTTCGGTGCCTGCATCTTGAGAGTCTTAGGCAGTTGGAGATGGAGGGGTCTTTGAAGGAGTTTGATCAACAGTTACTTCTTGAGCCTTGCGGATAGTATCAGCCATGTTGTCCATCAGAGCTTGAACCTTGCAGAAAGTAGCTACGGTATTGGCATTGTTGATTGCATCTGCCCAATACTTCGCTACGGACTGAATTTCTTGTTGTTTCTGCTGAAGCTGTTTTGTCTATCATGCCTTTCTTGCTTGGAATGCCCTACGAAAAGCGGCATATTTCATGGCTTCGGCTTCATTGGAAGGTTGATACTTGCTCCATGAATCATTTATGTCTATGTCGTCAATTCCTTGGTATCGCACCGAAGTTTCCTCCGGGTTCACAAATCCTTGCACATTAGTGCTCACCGTGCCTAAACCACCTGTTACAGATGTAAGCAGAGTAGGATTTCCTGAGCTTCCTCGGTCTCCTTGACCTGGGGCCAAGTCTGGCCTCGGCTCATTTCTAGCAAAGGCTGAAGAGTCACCTTGCGGTTGGGATGGTGTTTGTAGTGTTTGGGTAACAGACAAAAGTATGGAGCTCAACTCCTCCGGGGAAAAGAAATGAAGACGGGAAGCCCTGGAGACCTTAGGGCGAGAACCATTATCATCCTCTTGGGAGTGAACTGGGGGTGAGTCTCCACGATGCGGTGAAACAGACTCACTTTCTGAGTCTAAGTGGTATTCGATTGTGGTGTTGAATGGGTCTACGGCCACCCCAAGGACTACCGGAGCCTTTTGAGAGGCTGAGGTATCAGTCTGGTCACGCATTTGGCCAGTGGGATTGGTTTTCCTTTTCTTAAGGATAGCTATGGGTTGTGCATCCTCATCAGAATCACTATCATTTGAGAGGTGTGGTTTGGGTGATTTTGCGTTTCTTTGAGGGTTTGGTTGGTTTGGGAGCATCTTTCTTTGAGGTTCTTTGTTTATTGGAGACGTTGTGGGGACCTTGATGGACTGAGACTAATTGCTTTCTTCTTTGAGAAAGATTGGAGAGAGTAGTGGAAGAAGGGACTGCGGTACTTCCAGGGGCAATGATTGCGGATGGGGTTTGAAGAGGCGGGGTAGAAAGGTATGGGGCAATACCTTCCGTAGCCTTCGTATGATCTGAGACATCAGCAGTATCAAGGCCAAGAGTGGAGAGAATGTGGGTTGGTAGTCTTCTAATGGGTCCAAAAACAGACTGATCAGATGAGGGATTGTACCTTTTGAGATCATTGGTGACAAAGAGGTGGGTGTCGTTGCCCATGCTAATTCCTGCATCCGCATGGAGGTCTGAGATGCATAGAGACCAGAACCTTGCAAACGTGAGTTCGGTAGGTTTCTCTCTTGGGCTTTCCTTTGGAATGTATTGCAAGAAATCGCCCCATAGTATCTGACCGTAGTTGACATCATGGCCAATGAAGATACTCCATACTAACTCTAGAAGTTTGAGTCCCATGTTATCCGTGCCTCCGGTTCTGTGGGATAGACTGCGGATTACAAATGGGCAAACGAATTGCCAAACCGCAGGCAGTTGGTTTTTCTTGAATTCCCCAATGCCTTTGATTTTCTTTTGATATCCCATCTGGTAAAGCGCAGAAATGATGTCCGCCATGGATGGAGTAAAAATCTTGATTGAGGGATGAACAAGAAGGTTAATGGCAGTGAGAAACTTTTCTTTAGACAAAATGACCAAAGAATCGTTAACAAGGTTAAGATGCACTTCTTGTGGATTCTCGAGTGGTCGATATGCTGAAAAGGCACACTTGAGTAGGGTTGAAAGAGGAACAGCGTCTATGAACGAATCGAAGGAGCCAAACAGAGGGTGATTGGTCAAGAACTTGATCATTAGTTTGATCGGAGCATTGTAGGATGAATGATCTTCGAACACAGCTCTGAAATTGCTTGAGGCAATCGTAGGCGTAGGATGTCTTGAGGCAGAGTCTGAACCAGTAGGGTTCACTGATCCAGATGCTTTGGAGTGTTTCTTGGATACACCTGATTTCACCATTGTAGGGAATTGACGAAGCTTTGTAAGAGAAGGAAAAACAAAGTGCAAGATGAAGGTTGAAGTTCAGAGAGCATAAACTTTTCTTTGGGAAGAAGAAAGGGGTTTTATAGTGGCTTATGGGAGCGGGAAACGATTTTACCCTGAGTGAATTTGGGAAAACGTTTGGGTTTTTATTTCGAATTAAGACAATTAATCTCAACCACAGATTAAGAAAAAGGATTAAATCTGTACTTTGATATTTACCAAAAAGAGGTTTGCATTTAATGAAATGTCAGATTTAAGACCCACGTCTGGAGAACGTGTGGTGAGGGTGAGATTAATCCGTTGGGTAAAGGGAAGTTGTAGCGGATTAGATGTTTTAGGGTAATAGGAAAGATAGATTAAGAGGATTTATTTATGGAAAAACGTTCTTTTTGTCATCATTCCTAAAATAGGTCTGACACAAGGGTTATTCAAAAAGGAGATGGGACAGTTTCTTAAGGAATGTTTTGATTTAATGTTTTTCTTATTTAATGAAGGATCATTAAATAACACACCATGATTCAAAGGTTAATGAAACAGTTGAGAAACTATCAAGATGGTTGCGGATTGAGACTTCATTGCGGATGGATCCTTTGTCATTGCGGATGGACTGGATGTATGACTGCAGTAGAAGAACAGAGGAGAGCACTTGTACAAGAAGTTAGTAACAACGAACAATAAGGACCAGTGAAGGATAAATATGATATATGGTTGCGGTACATAGACTGCGGTACACAGGATATACCAAAACCATCTATCATAAGTAACTTCAGTTAGGACCGCAACAGAGACCAAGGATGGTTTGCAGTACCTATCAATTCAAAAAGAATTGTGGGTCCGGATTCATCATTCCTAACATTTGTAAGAAACTGTTGAGTTTTGTAGAGTCAAGTTCCTTTGTGAACACATCAGCAATCTCTTCATGACTATGGACAAAGATGAGTTCAATGTTACCTTTCAGGATCTGGTCTTTGATGAAATGATACCGTAGTTCAATATGCTTTGTCTTGGAGTGCTGAATTGGATTGTGTGAAATAGCTATAGCACTTTCAGAGTCACAGTAAATTGGTATCCGCAACATTCTGTATCCGTAGTCCATAAGTTGTGTCTTCATCCATAGTACTTGTAAACAACAGCTGGTTGCGGCCACATATTCAGCTTCTGCGGTAGACAGAGATACACAACTTTGTTTCCTTGATGACCAGCTGACGAGTCTTCCACCCAGAAATTGACATCCACCTGAGGTGCTTTTTCGATCTAGTTTGCATCCGACATGATCTGTCTCTGTGAATGCTTGAAGGCTGGAGTCATTGCCTGCGGGGTACCATAATCCAAGAGACTTGCTTCCTTTCAGGTATCGTAGTATTTGTTTGGCTGCGGTCATGTGTGACACTTTTGGGTCAGCCTGATACCTTGCGCATACACCTGTTGCAAAGGCAATGTCTGGACGGCTTGCGGTGAGGTACATTAATGAACCAATGATACCTCTATAAGTCTTGTGATCCACTGATTCTCCAGAGGGATCAGTGGATATCTTATATCCGAAGGCCATGGGGACCTTAGCCGAAGAGCAGTTGTCCATAGAATATTTCTTTAACATTTCAGTGGTGTATTTCTCCTGATGAATGAATATCCCTTGCAGAACTTTTTTCACTTGAAGTCCTAGAAAGAAGTTGATCTCTCTATTCATGCTCATTTGGAACTTGTTGGTCATGAGCTTAGCGAATTCATTCACCATCTTTACATCAGTTGATCCGAAGATGATATCATCCACATATATTTTTACAAGCATAAGGTGATTACCATTTGCTTTTCTAAATAAAGTGGGATCAATCACTCATCTTTTGTATCCGGATGAGACAAGAAATTCAAAGAGAGTCTCGTACCACGCTCTTGGGGCTTGCTTCAGACCATAGACCGCTTTTTCAAGTTTGTAGCAGTGGTCTGGGAATTCAATACTTTCAAATCCTGGAGGTTGATGAAGATAAACCACTTCTTTTAATTCCCCATTGAGAAAGGCACTCTTTACGTCCATTTGGTGTACCTTGATGTTCTTGTGGGCTGCGTATGCTAAGAAGATTCGGATGGCTTCCATTCGTGCTATGGGAGCATACGTTTCATCATAGTCAATACCTTCAAGTTGACTATATCCATTTGCAACTAACCTTGCCTTGTTTCTGACTACCGCACCAGATTCATCCAGTTTGTTTTTGAATACCCGTCTAGTACCAACAATTGTATGACCTTGCGGCTTCGGGATGAGCTGCCATACTTTGTTTCTTTTGAATTCTTCTAGCTCTTCTTGCATTGCGGATATCCAGTCGGGTTCTAGTAATGCTTCTTTGATCGTTCGGGGCTCGACTGAGGACATAAATGTTGCGTAGTGACAGTGATCAGATAAGTCCTTGGAAGATCGAGTCTGGATACCTGCGGATGGGTTGCCAATGATTTGTCCTGGTGGGTGATCCTTCGTCCGTACATGTAGACGGGGTCAGATAATCAGCAGCTGCGGTAGAGGGAATGTCTTCGATATCAGAAGACTCTGCGGTTGGAGATGTCAGTTCCCCCTGGACTTGAGAACATCCTGCGGAATCATCTTGAGCAGTTTGAAGAGGTTCCCCCTGGATTGCTGATGGGAGTTCCCTTGGAACCTGAGAAGGTTCCCCCTGGATTGCGGATGGGAGAGTGATAATCCTTGAGTCTGTTCTTGTGTTAATGTTCTCTATGTTTTCATCATCCGAGTCCGAAGAGACGTTTGATGGTAATGATTCTATGCGGATAGGAACTTGAGCTACATCAAGTACTGGAACCTCGATGGTTGTTGCTTGATCCGGAGTAGAGCTTTCCCCCTCAGCCGGAGAGGTGGAAGTATTGAGAGAAGCTACTTCGGATAGTGATGGACCAGATACATCTACGTGCTGCTGTTGAGCTTCCTGAGACACAAGAACTTCAAATAATTTGGTTGTTTCTACAGGGTCGAAGAGATCGTCATAGTTGACTTCAACTAGGTTTAATGGACCCGAAGAATCAGGAATATCACTTTCTAGGATTGCTATGGATTCGGTCGATGGAGTGGTGTTGCGGATGTGATAGTCATCAAATTTCACATCGAAGCTTTCAATGATTAACCTTGTGCGTCTAATGAGAATTCGATAAGAAACTTTGTTTGTGGAATAGCCAAGGAAGATGCCTTCATCAGACTTCGGTGCAAACTTGTTAAGATGATCTCTGTTATAGATCACAAAACATCTACACCCAAAGATATGAAAAAAGTGGACATTTGGCTTGCGGTTGTTAAGGCCCTCATACGGTGTTTTGCTGAGTCACTTACATACAATACTTCGATTCCGTACAAAGCATGCGGTGGCCACTACTTCAGCCCAGAAGTAGCGAGGAAGGTGTGCGAAGTTGAGCATGGATCTGGCTGCTTCTACTAAAGTGCGGTTTCTTCGTTCCACTACCCCATTCTGTTGCGGTGTATAGGGAGCGGAGAAGTTGTGAGTGATACCCTTAGAAAACAAGAAACTATTTAGGAGATGATTAGTAAAATCGGTTCCATTATCACTTCGGATGCGTCGAACTGGAAGCTTGATCTGGAGTTCTATCTTCTTGATGAAATTGATGAGAATCTGCGGTGTTTCTGACTTGAGTCGAAGAAAGAAGACTCATGTCAAGCGTGTGTAATCATCTACTATAACCAGTATGTATTTCTCGTGATGGAGACTGGCTACGGTAGATGGACCGCAGAGATCAATGTGCAGGAGCTCCAGTGGTTCAGAGATTGACGAGTCAATCACCATGGGGTGACTTGCTTTGGATTGCTTTCCACATTCACCTGCAGGATAGAGAGTGTCATTGCTGAACTTGAGAATAGGGAGTCCTCTGACTAGTTCTCCAGTGACCAAATTGTTGATGTATCTGTATTTGAGGTGAGCTAGCTTGCGGTGCCATAGCCAGCTGACTTCGGATACTGCTTTGGATAGGAAGCATAACTGCGGTTTGCCTATGATCAGAGATACATCCAGAGGATACATAGTACCTTCGGATCGAGACTTGATCAAACATGTGTTCCTATCACTTGTCATTACATAGCAAAATTGATCATCAAATTCAACTCGATGGCCTGCCTTACATAGTTGGCCAACACTGATGAGATTGTGTTTAAGGATTTCTACATAAGCAACCTTTTGAATAGAGAAGTTTCCCGTAGTAAGAACACCATAACCTCGGATTATCCCATTCACATTGTTTCCGAATGTAACATTTCCACCGTTGCAAATTGTCCTGAAATCCCGAAGGTATTCTAACCTTCCGGTCATGTGCAAGGAGCAGGCACTGTTGATTAACCATTCTTCTTCTTGTTCCTCCTTGCACAAAGCCTGAGAATTACACGGATAGTTTAGACATCTAAACTAGTTTGGAGCCTGGGACAACATATGAGTTTCTGAATGATGCATGGACCGAGGTTGCAGGGACTGGTTTCGTGTCAACTTTTAATCCTAGTCCTGGGTGTTTGTGAGTTTTTGAAGTGTTGCGATTTTTAGAAAAGTTACGAGGTTTCTGAATCGAACTAGATTTGACGTAATATGAACGACTTTGACATCTGCACTGACATTGACAAGCTGAAATTTTGTCTTTTGCTTTGACTCTTTGTTTGGTCAGCGGTCTAAACGATGGAGTAGGCTTATGACCCGTCCGAGGTTGGTAAGATCTGACATTGGTGCTGTTGGATTTTGAAAAGCTTTGTTTCGAAAAAGAGTGAGCACGTGTAGATCTTTTGGACCTTTTTGTTGGATTTGGTGAAATACCCTTTTCCTTGTTTAAATTTTCATGTGACTTTAAAAGTGTTGGAGTGGGCAAGATACCCTTCCATTTCGGATCATCTGAGGAATAGATTTGAAAGCCATTGCTTCGAAAAGACCTTTCTTTCTTTTGAGTTGTGTCAGATGACTTTGGAATGACTGATGAAACTGTACATTCCTTTTTGCATGTTTTCTTGATTGAAGAGTTTTTTGAAAAGTAATGAGAGAAAACAAATTTTTCTGGACTCTTAGATTTTGGAAATCTGATATGCCTTTTGTTTTTCGAAAAGTTTTGTCTGTTTGTAACTCGGGATCGAATTTCCTCTTTGAAAGCCTTTTTTGCTAAAGTTTTTGGAGAAACGCAGTCACTTGTGTTCAGATGCGGTTTCCTGGAATTCTTAGAAAATTTTTTAGGACGAGGGCTTGACTCATCCGAAGTTGAAGATTCAGGGTTTTGAGAGCATTGACCTACTTCAAAGTTCTCTATGGGTAATTCATGATGAATTGGTTGGAGAGTCATAGAGCTTTTTATTGAGGACTGCGGTAAAGATGATTTGACTACCGCAGAGTAAGTCTGAGTTGGGACTTCAGTGGGACTATTGTGGGACTTCTGACTACAGTGTGAGACACTGCGGTCTGAGGACAGAGATGGGAAGTCTTTCGAGACTTTGGGGCCTTCAATGACAATTTCTTCATCAACTACGGATGAGGTCTGAGAATTTGAATGGATTGTGCCACAGATAGGAGTCAGATCACTTGTGTGATCCGAAACCTCAGGCACAATTTCCTCAATGACACAATTATTACTTAGATCATGAAGTCTACCGAAGTGTGTTCTGATATCTTCGGGAAAAGTCTTGTCATTGACTTGGAAATGAAATTCTCGGTCAGGAGGGACATACAGTCGATCTTTGTTAAACCGGGGTGAGGAATCCGTTGCGGTAGGATATCCATTTGACCAACCCCAATTGTAAGTATTGTCCACGGTTCCATTATTTACCAAGTTTTCAATGGCTTCACTTTCATTGAACAATTTTTCTATTAAAATGTTTAAGCGTATAATTTCACTCTGAGCTAAATCTCTCTGGTTCAAAGCTATCTCTAATTGTGTTTCACTCAACATTCTTGCATCTTTCTCTAACTCTAAGTTCTTTTCTAACATAACCATTTTGAGTCTTTTGTTATCCAATCGTCCTCTCACATGGAACATCTCTTGGGACGCAATGTTCTTCTCATCTAAGGCTTTGTTATAGTCTGTAAGGATGGCAGCACACGTGTCACTAAGATCATCTATGAAGGGTTGACAGTCATGCATGCTATAGTTTAGAGTTTAGATCATGAGTTTTACCTGTTCGACGATGCTTAGAGTTCCATCCTTAGCCATGTAGCAGTAATTCTTTTCCAGCTTTGAAGAGCCATCATCTTCCGCAGTTGCCAGCATGCAGATTTTGCCCTTTCCTTTGATACTGCTGATGGTTTCTTCTTCATCTCCGGATGACCAAACTTGGTGGTCTCTTTTGACATGAGCAACGTACGCCCTTGCCTTTTCCTTATCTTCCAATTCTTGAGCCATTCTAAGGTAGAATGCTCTGTCTTTTACTACATTGGACTTACAATCTCTTGCAAAATGATTCTCTTTGTTGCACTTGTGACAAATCATAATATCAGTTTTGTCTTCTGAGGGAGTACCGGAGTCAGTGGTTTAAGTAGACTGCGGTGCCTCCTTTGGTTGAGTATTTTGAGATTGCGGTGGTGGATGAGAACTTTTGGGGTAACGAGAATGGTTATTTTTTGGATTGAAGCTACGGTTGAATGAAGGTTTGTTGAACTGCTGATTCTTGCGAAAGGAAGGAGGTGGTAGTCGATTGAACTGTTGGCTAACCAGAGCAATAGCCTTCTGAAATTCTTCTTCATCATCATACTCTGAGTCAGCTTCGTATGACTGCGGAGGAGTGTCATACGAGGGAGAGTATGATGGAGTTTGTGCTATGAGAGCAAGTGGTCCTCCGAAGTCTGCACATTCTTTAAGTACGGTGGATTCTTGTGCTTGCAGTTCCCCGTAGAGCTTGTAGAGAGACAAGGAATGAATTTTTTATCGCCTTGGACTATCATCTTAGCCGTAGTCCAATGTCTTCCCAAACCATTGAGGAATTGAAGATTTGTTTCATGATTATTGCGGATGGTGCCCGCATTGGATAACTTGGTGACTATCAGGTTGAACCTTTTGAAGGAGTCTTCCAAACTTTCGCCAGTATGAGCTTTAAAATTGTTGAACTCATTGAGTGCAGTTGTGAGCTTCTTGTCTTGAGCTTGTTCAGAGCCTTCGTGCAGGTTTTTGAGAACTTCCCAGATCTCTTTTGCTGATTTGCAATTTATGATAATATCGAAGTTGTCAGGAGCAACTCCACAAGAGATTTCATAAAAAGCATCAGCATCATTTTCCATTTTATCGAGATCATCCTTGGTGGGACGGTTCATGACTGGTTGACCTCCTCCTAGTCTGGTAGTAGCGCCGTCAGTTTGGACTAGTGTAAGAACGGGGACATGTGGTCCTTCTTCTACGGATCGCCATACATCTCTACCAAGTCTCCTTAAGTATCTTTCCATTCTCTGAGACCAGTGATGATATTCATTTGCCACCAATATTGGGGCTCGATTAGAACCACCAACACTGTTGGAGACATTCAGAGATAACGAGTGTGCCATTCTTCCTTGTTTTTTTTTTGTTTTAAGAAATGAGCTTCAGTGGTATAGAAGGCCCTTTGAAAATCAGAGTTCCGTTTTTCAAAAAGCAACCACTATGGCTCTGATACCAATTGTTGAGAGAAAAACTTTTGAGACAGACTTGAATAAACGTTAGAACAAGTATATTGTGGAATAGTTAATCTCGAAGGATCTAAAAGCTCAACAATAATATTAATAAGTTAGAGTTAGATAGTTAGGGAGTTAGTTGCGGAAAAGTAAAGAAATGGAAATGACAAGAATTGTTATATCAAGTATACACATAAGTTGATTCATAACGAGGAATGCATTCAAGCCAAGTTAATAAGTGAGATCAAACTTAGTGATTAAGTCACAAGAGACTTGCTCCGAAGAGAGATTGTAATCAGTTATATTCTAGTAAAGTTTGAGAGTAAGGAGAGATGCGTAATCAGATAGAGAGATAGAAAAGATAGCTTCAGAGTTGTATTGAATAAGTGAGAATGAACTCTATTTATAGAGACTCAAAGAATTACATTTGATTTACTCTCTAAGAGTAGTCATGCAAGACATACTGGACAATAGAGAGTATTACAGAAAGATAGATAAACTAAGTAAAGTAAGAAGACTGCGGTTGGCTAGATGACTTCGGATGAAGCTGCTGATGGGAGCTTGACTGCGGATGCTTGTGGGCTGCGGTAGGCTAAGTTAAGACGGTCACTTCATGTTTCAACAACTTGTAAGATGAGAGCAAAATGAGTTGTGATGTGAGGGAATGAGGATAATATTATAGACAGAGGCAGCTGGTTAAGGGTTCTCCACATGATGATATGAGAAATGATGGAGGGACGAGAAACAGAGTTCAAGAGGAAGATGATGATTTTTTTACGGTGGTTTTGGAAGGATGGAGGCATGGAGTGAGAAGATGGAGACATTTTATTTAATTATTAAACCATTTAAAAAAGGGAAAAAAATAGTATCAAAGAGTAATTTGAACATTTCACAAAAAGAATGTTAGAAATCCACTTAGAAAATTGATTCATCTGAATAAAATATATGTTTACTTAGTTGCTGCAAACAAATGTGTTGTAACTTATGCAGAGAGATCGATTTTTTAAATGAAAGTATCAACTATTTTCACAAAATCTTAACGCGCGAGTTTTTAACAATGTTAACTATAAAGAACATTTATATAAATAAATATTCATAAGGACCAAATATGATATGTTTTACCAAGTACAAGGATCGTTTATATAATTTTATCTAAAATCTATAACATTCTTAAAATTGAAAATGTGGAATGCAATATCAAACATGTAGTTGCTGTTAAAACATAAAACCGGTCAAGAAACTTATCCACTTGATCGAAAGCGAAAGTCCATCAGCATAAATCCATGACACACAAAAAAGAAAAAGAAAAAGAAAAGTTAAATCCAACGGTTGTGGAACACCCATTCGCGGAAACACGGAGCCGCTCTTGCCCAATACTTTGGAATCTAAACCCAACCACTCTCTCTCTCTCCATCCATCATCCACCCACCCACCCACCCACTACCCTAACACACTTTAACTCAACCATGGTTAACCCAAACACCCTAATCATCTCCTTTATATCCCACCATTTTACCCCCCATTTTCATCCTCAAATTCTCCTTCTTCATCTTGCCCTTTCTTCACTCTCAAGTAGCCTTCTTTTCTCTGCCGTCGTGGTTGTGGATCACCAGAGTTACTCGACTGCAGTTTTAAACGATGAGTTGCAATGGATGTCGAGTCCTACGAAAAGGATGTAGTGAGAGTTGTATTCTACGACCATGTTTACAGTGGATCCAAACTCCGGAAGCTCAGGCCCACGCCACCGTCTTCGTGGCCAAATTCTTCGGCCGTTCTGGCTTGATGACTTTTATCTCCGCCGTTCCTGATCATCAACGTCAATGTAAGTTCGGTGTTAGAGTATGTATTAGTCTTAGTATCATGATAGTTGTTGAATCTGATGTAATGAAATATGAATCGTGTGTTTTGTGTTTGCAGCTCTGTTTCAATCGCTATTGTTTGAAGCGGCTGGCCGGACTGTAAATCCAGTGAACGGCGCCGTCGGGCTACTATGGACAGGCAACTGGCACGTGTGTCAGGCGTCGGTTGAGACGATCCTCCGAGGAGGTACGTTAAGGCCGATCCCGGAGCTTCTGAACGGACATCCAGCGATGCTGGATGTCGGTGATTCATCGGAAACAGACGTAACGTGTACTGACATGTTCAAGCTTCATGATCATGATCATGATCCAATCTCGTATTCACGATCGAAGGTACAGAAACGGCGGCGAGGATGTGAGATGCAATCTAACATGACCCAGTTACAGGATCTTGATCTGAGTTTAAACCAGAGTTTTCATGAGGAAAAACGACTGCCGGAGAATCAGCGACTGGGAAGCCCGTCGATGAACTCCGAAGATTCTGTGACTACGACGTGGTTGGATGGTGCTTTACGAGATTATAATTACAGTCCAGGAACAAGAGGAGATGAAAACCTGCAAATTTTGAATTTATTTAACTGATTAACTCGATGGATACTATTTTTAGTATGATATACCGTAATTTTGTTCTTAGCTTTCCCATTTTGTTTCATAGAAAGGGAAGATATACATTCCGGTGAGTTTTGTAGATCACCGGCGGCCACTGAGAAAGAAAGTTGGCGGTGATATATTTTTACTATCTCTATTTAAACAAACTAAAGAGTTTGAATTTTATTATATAATTGAATAATTCTTTCAAATACCCAATGCTTGTTTAACTTACTATAATATAAGAATATGTACTGTTTAAGAAGAATGTTTAATTTGTATATTGATTTAGTTAATAAAGTAAGGTAATTGGACATTGTCATAGTAAAAATATTACTATCTTTTCGTAACATCTAAAGATATGTATTTCAGTATTTAAGTCAAAGGCTGTCTAGAGATGTAGAATGCGACTTTTGGAATATCGTAAGGGACATATAACAAATAGTTGGTTGCCTTTTTATAATTATTTATCCTTACTTTTATGTTTAAAGATATTAAATGTTACATAGTTGGTCACTTTCTGATTTGGATTTCTAGGTAAAATGTATTGGGTCAATGATATATATATGAGTAATTAACATGCCGAAAATTAGTATTTCGACTAAAATTTGCCATGTTTAGTGGCAATTGTTGTTTCACGCCTAATTTGTTTTGGGTTTGAGCTGGATTTCTATAACTTATGGTGCCTATGTACTATGGTTGTCTATGTGGCGCCTATATGACAATTGAGATTGAAGTAACCATTTCTATGATCTTATCATCTTCATCATGTTTGGGTCTAGGTTTCATAAAGAAAAACAAATTTTCCTGCAAATATATATATATATATATATATATATATATATATATATATATATATATATATATATATATATATATATATATATATATATATATATATGAGGGTTCAATTGAGAAAAAAAAAGGTTGAGAATGGGGGAAGCAACATCGTATGTGTCATACACAACCATAGAAAAATGAAAGTAATGGATGCACTTTTACTTGAATTATGCAACAGATTTTTCTTATTCTCATCCGAGGATGTGCTAGCTATTAAATTTCGAATCATGCATTGTTGGTAAAGTAAAGCTTGTCCAAAGTGATGCATGCCCCAATAGAAAGAAGCTTGCGTGACCGTCCGAAGTAGAATCCTTAGACACATACTTATCACGGAAGGAGAAGTTAATAAATATTCATAGTTTCGAAGACCTTTCCATTAATAAGGCATCAAGGTCGTCTATCGTAAGGCTGACCAAGCCAATGATGATTAGCTAGTCTTTTCACGTAATCAACCACACAAAACTAGACACAATTGTTGAGTAACGATTTGTCGAACAAATAAAGCAATATTCATTAAAAGATCAAGCAAAACAAAATGATTACAAAGACACATAAGTTCTAGTGTTTATGATCTTAGCTATACCATCATTAGCTATACTACCATTGATAAGATCGTTAAGTTGTTCTCTCATCACCTATATTTATAGTGGAATAAAAAGATTGCATATATAACGATCACCAATCAAATTGTGACACCTAGGACCAAACACATGAATGCACAAAAACAAACTAATCACACTAACATGCACCATTGGTGTAAGAACCTGAAATTTAGAAAAAGTTGACTTTTAGTCAAATTTTGACCAAAAGGACAAAATGGTCAATTATGAGAAAGAGATGAGATTATAAAGTTATGACTTCATAAAAATGGTCAAAAAAAGTTTAAATCACTTAGAAGATGTTAGATGAGTAAGTTCAAGAAAAAAAAATACATGAGAAGATATATTACTGGTCAAAAGGGTAAAATGGGTATTTTATGATTTTAGGTCACCTTTGTGACTTAATAGATTAAGACTTATATTAAGTCATTGATATATGACATAACAGATTTGTAGAGTATGTTCCTACCTTCATGTGGATATAAAGATCACAGAAAATGGCTAAGAAATTAAGAAGATATGAAAGTTAGAAGTTAGGAAAAAAATGTACCAAAGTTGGAATAAAATCAGCCCAATGGGCTGCTGTCAAGTTGGAACCGCGGTGCGGTGAATAGATTTTCGTTGCGCGACAAGTGGTGAAAAGGGTTCGAACGTAGTCTTATTCGTTAGAGAGAAATGGAAATGTACTTTGCCCCACGGCGTAATGTATGGATGCCACGACACGGTGGCTAAAGTAGGATGCCTTTAAGAAAGAATACCACAACATGGCAAGTAGGTCGGCAATTAAATGGAAACCAATGACCTTGGGTGAAATGGCAGTCACAACAAGGTGCATAGAATGTCGCAACGCGGTTATGCACTCAGAACACATGTTTTAACATGTTAAGAGCTTATTCGATCCATTTTTATGGGTAGATCGATTGGGGCTTAAAGGGGGTGGATTTGCTGCCCAAATGGCGCTAAGAGAAGCTAGAGATGGTGTAACAGCCTAAACTTTACAGAAAATTTTAACTTTTATAATCATAAATACCAACCACAATTGCTTCCAGAAAATCCCATTACATGGCTATAGTGTTTTAAAATATTAGAGTATCAAAACTAAATATGAAAACACTGGAGAATGCACGCTGCACCATCAAGCCGGGCCCTTGCCCTTAGAACTAGAAGTACCTGAAACATCCAACAAAACTGTAAGCACACGCTTAGTGTGTTTCCCAAAACACGTGAAACATATAATCACATAATGTCATGCACACATACATATAAATTTGCCATGGACTCCTTCCATGGTCTTCATTTGTAATGCCATGGGTTACCCCCATGGTCTTGTATCCCTTAGCCATGAGCTCCTCCCATGGTCTTGCCAAGTGTCATGGGCTCCTCTCATGGTCTTCACATAAGTTCACACATATATCAAATAACAACCATTACATACTCCATTACTAATCATATCATATTAATTAATGGGTCGACCTTGGTGCCTTCGACCCATGAATGTAGTGAGAGAACTCACCTCGAAAACTGAACGATAGCTAACTAGGTCCCGACTCCGAATATCAGCTCTACTCAACCCCTATACAGAAGAAATTCCTTAAATACACTCAAAATACCCCATAACCCCTTAAAGGTCAAACTTGGTCAAAGATTAAAGTCAACGGTCCGAGTTGACCCAACAAGCCGAGTTGTCCTTCAACTCGTCGTGTTTCTCCATTAACTGCAAAGATCGGGAATAATCTCATCAACTCGCCGATTTCACTAATGAACTCGCCGAGTTAGCTAGAAATCCAACAGCTTAATGCATTAAGTTGTTTCCATCGAATATAGGAATTCCAAATCTCAGATCTCCTCCAAAATGATTTCTAGAAGGGTAAAGTTTCCAACTTTACCCTTGGGAACCACCACAATGAGTCAAACCCGAACCCTAGACTCATTAGAGTGAGGCTTGACCCATTAAGCCCTTAAACTCCAAAGACGTAGACCTAAAATGCAGATCTGGAATCTAAAGGCTAGGAAATCACGTAAAGTTTCCAACTTTATGTCCATGCATGCTAAAAAGAAACCCTAGGGCTCAAGATCGGCTAATAAAGGACTTATTGCATGAATGGGACCTAGAACTTAGTAAAGCTTGCACCTTTAAGCCAAATGAGGCAATAAAATGGTCAGATCTAACATAACAACCCCTGGAACACTCAACTTCTTGGTCAACCCAACCATGAGCCCAAAATCGAGATAAAACCCCAAAACAAAGAGATCTAGATGATAACAAAGCAAGGTATAAACTTGATACCTCCAAGAGACTGCAACAAGTGGGGAGATTATGGATCTAAGTCTTCCCTCCAAGCTTTACACCTCCAACTCCCAAGCATCTTCAAAAGAGCACAAAAGATCAACACTCAAGACCCTCCACAAGCTCACACACTCACAAAAAATATGATACACGCTATTTAGGGTTTCCGGACAGAGGAGGCTGGTAAGGAGGCCATCCAAGGGACTTAAGGCCTTTAAATAGGGTGCAACACCCTAAAAATTAGGGTTTCCTTCCGAGCCGTCAACTCGCCAAGTTGGTACACCCCGACTCGCCGAGTTGGTTCATTAATTTCCGCAGCCAAAACCCTCTCGACATGTCGAGTTGAACCTTCCAACTCGTCGAGTCTCAAAGGAATTATAAACAATTGGAGAAATAAACTTATACCGAAACCAAGCGTTACAGATGGTGGGTTGTTAGGATTGTTATCCTCTTCACATCAAGGTATGATTTCTCCATTTTGGTGAAATGTTTGATTAGAGCTGATTAGTTGAATCAATCACCCTATAACTTGGTTATGATGTAAATGATAGTGTTTAGATTCTTTAATCAATCTTAGAAAGTGATTTCTATTATAAAATCTATGTATGTGAGGTTAGGGTTTGAAACCCTAACGAATGATTGTTTAATTGATACATTATAATAGATTATGATGAATTAGGTATTATGGGATACTTAATTCATCAAATGAATGAAATTGAGAAATAGAGAATAAAAAGATAGAATATTCATCCATTGAGTGGTCATTTTGACCTTAAGAGGCATTAAGCTCTTAATAGGCTAAGAAAAGTATTAAGATGCTTGTGTATGGGTATGATTAGGCCTAAGAGCAAAGAATATGGATCCAGATGCGTCAATGACAGAGTAGAGAAAGATGGGATACTTAGTCTTCACTAACTAATAATGTGAGTTATTAGTCTCTCTGTCTCTCTCTCTATCTCTCTCTCTTTGTCTCTCTCTCTCTAGATTTATGTTATATATATATATATATATATATATATATATATATATATATATATATATATATATATATATATATATATATATATCAGTGTTGTAAAAATCGGCTTAGGCGTTAGGTGGCCTCTTACTGTCTACGATTAATGTTAGTCGGTCGAGTTAGGAGAAGTCGGTCCTGAGTGCCTAAAAGCGGTCCTAGGCGGTTCTAGATGGCCCTAGGTGGTCTAGATGGTTTAAGCCGATAAAAAAGTTAGACAGTCAAAACTTTCAAACAAAATACCCGATTAGTAAATTTTTTGATATTGGGTGACTAAATTATGATGATTGATGACTAAAACTTTTAAAAAGATCCCCAATTAGACTCAAAATTATTATATACGATGATTTCAATATTTCGACGACTGAATTGTTGGATTAGGTCTCTAAGCTCATAACTAAAATTGGTATATACTTGAATAGATAGTAGCCCAATCCTTTTAGGTTTCCCTCAAACCTAACAATTGGACAGGATGACTTTTAGAGAGAGAGAGATTAATTTATTATATGAATAATAAATTAAATAAATGGTTTATTAATCTGTTATGAAAATAATATATTAATTTGAAATCAGATTATTTAACTAATAATTAATCAAAAATTAATTGGAGTTAATTATGGGATTAATTGGATTAATTAAAAGTATAAGGACTGTTTGGTTATTTATTGATATTTGAGGAAGGAACGCTATAGAACTTCATGGAATGAGGTGGACGAAAATCATCTAGGGTAAGGCCTAGAAGATTTCGTCCAAGGCCCCTTGGATAATGGGATTAGGCTGCTTGGTCACCAAGCAAGGGAATCTAGGGTTTATCCCTTAAACCCTAGATTTGATCCCAAGTATCTTCAACTATATAAGCTTCCCCTAGCCCCTTGATTTCGTCCATTCCTTCCCTTTACAAGTCTTGGAAGAAAATTGCTTCTCCCTCTCCTCTCTTTTAAGTTATCCTCTTGCTAGCTTGGGTGTGATTCCATTAGAGGCAGGGCATTTGTGGTGCTAGCTTCCAAGATATTTTCAAACGGAATTTCTAGTTGTTTCCTATAACAAATAAAAGGTATGTAATCCTAAAACCCACTCCTCTATTTTTAGAAAATATCCTAGGGTTTCTAGGGTTCCTTCTGATGTTCTTATTTATAGGTTCAATAGAGAAAACATAGATCATATTTAGGTTGCATGCAAACTTAAGGGTTTTTATTTTTTTGTTTGTTTACCTAAATCCCATCATGAATATGCCAAAGTTTTATGGTTGTTTACTTATTTTGTTAGGATATAGGTAATATTTAATTTTTAAAAAATAAATTCTATTACAATTAAGGGTCTATGCCTAGGTGCCGATTAATCACCGACTAGACCGATTAGCCCCTTAACCCCAGTCAACCGCCCGACCACCGCCTAGCTTGGGGCACTAAGTGATTGTTCCTAAGTAATGAGATGTTAATAGATGAAAAATATGTGTGTAACATGTATTAGAGCATGTCCACATATTAAGAGTATTAAATAGATACGCAAGATACTGTTGGAGATAGTGTCTAAGTCCATAACTATATTTGGTATGTACTTGACCCGACCCGGCATGGTCCATTTGGGTTGCACTTCACCCGAACAATTTACGGATAATCTTTTGAGAATAGTATAAGTTATGATTTATTAATATATTATAAGTTCTAATATATTAAAATAAAATCATATTATTTAATTAATGTTGATCTATAATTAATTTAGAATTAATTTAGAGATAAAAAGTATGACTAATTAAATATGGGCTCTAGTATTTATATAGTGTGGGCTAATGCTTATTTGGAATGGGCTAGGCTTGCATGGAAAGTCCATGGATACTCCATGGAGCTTTAACCCATGGATCTCATGGAAATGAAAAGACATGGGTATTAGGGTTTACATGGATGTAACCCTAATCCACCACACTATATAAAGGAGGCTTTGGTTCTTGAAATTGCACTAGTTGATGTGTGTAAACTAAGAGGGCCGATTTCAAGAAGTTTGTGACTATTCTCTCAAGTTTCCAAGTTTATGGTGATTTGTGACTTCCATTTGAGGCATCCACATTATTGGTGCTAGGCTCTCAAACTCCAAGCAATCAACTACTACTACAAGGTAAGTAATTCTACTAGTTTTATTTGATTCAAGTACCCCATGCCATGCTAGTTAGGATAAGAACCTTGGAAATATAAATATTTGCATGTATCTTAGTCAAACATAGATCCAAGGTTTCTAGGGTTGCATGTACACCGTAGGAGTGTTAGAATGCTGAAAACCCATCAGTGGTATCAGATCCGGGTTTGTTTATTTGATACTTGATGCAAAAAAAAAAAAAAAAAAAAAAAAAACTTGAAAATCGAAGTTTTGTTCAAAAGCTCGTATCAAAATTTCAAGTTTTGTATATGTACTTACGATTCTTGAAATTTTTGATATGAACATTCATAAACATATGAGTTTAGAAGATCATAGAAATTATGTGCTAATAATTGATTAGATTAATTCTTGATCTTTATGTGTTTTAATGGAGTCCATAAGTAGTTCTTAAGTTATGGATAACCAAAAGTCACATTTATAAATAACCATTAAAAGAACACATTGGTTACAAAAAATGAAGAGTCTTCATTTTTAATAACCATTAACGCATGAGTTATGAGAAATGAAAAGTTTTGAAAGTTTACAAAACTTGCCCTCAAGTTTTGGAACATGTAAAGTCATATTAAAAACTTTAGTTCCAACCCCTAGAATTTTAAAAGTTAAAATTCAACCCTTATACTTTATAATATTATAAGTTTAATAATATTTATATATGTATAAGATCAAGTCGTCTTACCGCTAGTACGCCTCATTCACGAAGCCGGTCTATAAGGGGGGTATAGGGTTGTTGCCTATAAAATGGCAACTTAATGGGTGTTCACTCTCACCCACCGCTTCCTTGATTGGTGGAGGGTCGTTAGCCGAACGGGTAGGACAAGGACTTATAAATTCTCATTAAAAGTATAATGATAATACTAAAGTAACTAAACTTTATTGAATTCCCAATCTTAGTTATTTTCGGAAAATGTGAATAAGGTGAAAATCCATGAAATTACACTTTACACTTTGTTTAAGTCGTTAGTGGAGCGTGTGTGGTTAACCGGCACACTAACTTGAACTTAACAAGGTAGGTAAAGGGTGTCTTAATGTTTATCATAGTATCGATGGAGCGTGTGTGGTTAACCGGCACATCGATTGAGGGGTAATACATTAAGGGTACCAAGTAATTTTCATGGTTACTTCACACCTTGTTTTGTGATCCTCGGCATCCCAGTCACAAAACTTGAAGGGCACACTCGAGATTGAAACATGCCATTGAAGAAAGTTCAATGAATCTCAAAGAATGTAGGAGTTTCTAAACCAATTAAAACCTAATTAAATATTTCGTTTTTCATGGTGGAAATTGGTGAATCGTCATTCACCTACCTTCAAATATCTTATAGCTTAGATTACGGCATCCCTCTTCTAAGTTATAAAATATTGTGTTGGGTCCTAGCCTTAATATTACATTTGGGTGTTTTGTTAAGGACTATCTCTATATCTAATCTAATCTATTCCCTCTTCTTTTCAGATGTCTTCCAATAACAATGCTTCTGGCTCAAACCCTACTAGCTCCTTCTCTCTCATGAATCTTTGTGGGAGAGTCATATTTGATGGGTCCAACTTTACAGATTGGATCAGAAACATCAGGATGGTCACTCGGTATGAGAACAAAGAATATGTTCTCGACAAGGAGCTGAAGGTACCCGAGCCAACTGCTACTCCTGAAGAGCTTGCTGAATATGAGGTACATGAAAGAGATGCTACAAAAGTGGCATGCATCATGATGGCCACCATGACAGCCGAGCTCCAAAAGTCCTATGAGAACTATTATCCTTTTGAGATGCACCAGGACTTGATGGACCGCTACCATCAAAGTGCTCGTCAAGAGCGATATGAAATAATCTCCTCCATGATAACAACCCGAATGAAGGATGGTGAACCCATCACGGGCCACATGCAGAAAATGCAAAGGTATGTGGACCGTTTACTGAAGCTGAATGTGAACTTCCCTGAGGAGTTAGCAATAGACATCATTTTTCACTCCTTACCATCGTGTTATGATCAATTCTGCATGACATATCACATGAACAAGGAAGAAGTCACCCTCAGCAAACTTCAAGGACTCTTGAAGACCGCCGAAAGTGGTCTAAAGGGTAAGTCAGTTGTTACTACTCCTACTCCTACTCCAACTGCGGCCAATGTCTTGGCAATCGGGCATGGCAAAGGGAAGAAGAGAAAGAACCCTTCTAAGGGTACCAAGGGTAAGACCCTTGAAGGCTCCTCTTCAAGCAAAACCAAGAAAGGTTTTGTCACTCCTTCTGCTAACCCTAATGAGGCTGAATGCTTCTATTGCCATGAAAAGTCGCACTGGAAGCGAAACTGCCCAAAGTACCAGCAAGATTTGAAGGATGGGAAAGTAAAACCCAACCATGCAGGTATATACACTATATTGTCTAATAACTCACCTCATTCTAAGTCTTGGGTCCTTGATACAGGTTGTGGTATTCACATATGTTGTGATTTTCAGGGACTAAAAAGAAATGAGAATGTGGAGCAGAGAAAGATAAACTTGATCATGGGAAACAGGAAAGCTTCACCTGTCACCAAGATAGGAGTTTATTCCTTAGTGCTAAATAGTGGGTTTACATTAGATTTGAATAAATGTTATTATTCGCCAGAAATGGCAAGAAATGTTATTTCCTTTCATGCATTGTATAAACAAGGTTTTACCTTTTATTTTGATAATAATAATGGTAGTATTGATGCTTTCTTTAATAATGTTCTTTATTTTAAAGCATTACCTTGTGATGGCGTGTATGAAAATGTATCTGTTGTAGATAATCTAGGAAATAATGTATTGTGTATTAACTCTTCCACTAGCTTAGATAAAGCATCCTTATGGCATTGTCGTCTTGGACATGTAAGCAAGAAACGCATAGGCCAACTCCAAAAGGATGGAGTCTTGGAGTCATTTGACCTAAAGTCAGATGATAGTTGTGAATCTTGTTTGCATGGTAAAATGACAAAGTCGCCTTTTACTGGCGCTTGTGCTAGGGGTGAAGGTTTGTTGGACCTCATACACACGGATGTGTGTGGACCCTTTAGAACCGCCACAAGAGATGCTAATCGGTTCTATGTGACTTTTACTGATGATTTTAGTAGATATGGATATGTCTACCTAATCAAGCATAAGTTAGAAACCTTTGAGAAATTCAAAGAGTTTAAGCAAGAAGTGGAGAATCAGTTGGGCAGGACCATTAAGATGCTTCGATCCGATCGTGGTGGTGAGTATCTTAGTACTGAGTTCCTTGACTATCTTAAGGAATGTGGGATTCTCTCACAATTGACACCTCCTAGGACACCACAGTTGAATGGTGTAGCTTAGAGGCGCAATCGGACCTTGTTGGACATGGTTCGTTCCATGATGAGTCGAGCTTCGCTACCAATCTCATTTTGGGGGTATGCCTTAGAGACTGCTGCCCATATCCTTAATCTAATCCCTACAAAGAAGGTTGCCAAAACACCTCACAAGGTGTGGACTAGAAAAGTTCCCAATCTAGACCACATCAAGATTTGGGGTTGCGAGGCTTTCGTGAGACGCGAGACTCACGATAAGCTCGAACCCCGAAGCGAAAGGTATATTTTCATCGGCTACCCACAGAAATACTTTGGTTACATCTTCTACAGACCCAGTGATAATGTGGTCTTTGTAGCAAGAAGAGGATTCTTTCGAGAGAGAGAATTCATGAGCCAAGGAGACAGTGGGAGGCAAATTGACCTTGAGGAAATTCAAGAGTCGAGTGGTGAAGGAACCTCAAACCCTAGCCCTCAACCTGAGGAGGAAACTCCTGTTGAGCCGACTGAAGAATCTATACCTCTGAGGCGTTCCACCAGAGTTAGGAATGCACCTGAGCATTATTATGGTTTTCATATTACTACAGAAGGTGAGACACTTATCAGTGATAACACACTGGTAAATCTGGATGAGCCTAACAGCTACACGGAAGCCATGACAGGCCCTGAGGCTGCTAAATGGAAAGAGGCTATGGATAGCGAGATACAGTCCATGTATGACAATCAAGTTTGGAACTTGGTTGACAATGTACCTGATCGTAAGATAGTTGGGTGCAAATGGATCTTCAAGAAGAAGACCAACATGGATGGTAATGTACACACTTATAAGGCACAACTGGTTGCAAAGGGTTATTCTCAAACTCCGAGAGTTGATTATGATGAGACCTTTTCACCAGTGGTCAAGATTAAGTCTATTAGGGTTCTGTTAGCCATTGCTGCATTTCATGATTATGAAATATGGCAAATGGATGTCAAGACCACTTTCCTTAATGGAAAGTTGGCTGAAGATGTTTACATGGTTCAGCCAGAGGGTTTTGTCAGTACAGAGTACCCCAGTAGAGTGTGTAAGGTCGAGAAATCCATTTATGGATTAAACCAGGCACCTCGCAGATGGAATCTTTGCTTTGATGAGAAAGTCAAAGAATTTGGCTTTTCAAGGAGTGAAGATGAATCTTGTGTCTATATCAAGGCTAGTGGGAGTATAGTCAGCTTTTTGGTACTGTATGTGGATGACATACTACTCATAGGAAATGACATCCCAACCCTGCAGGAAGTAAAGTCCTGGCTTGGGAAGTGTTTCGCTATGAATGACCTTGGAGAAGCTGCCTATATCCTAGGGATAAGGATTTTGAGAAACAGGAGTAAAAGACTAATTGGACTTAGTCAAAGCACCTATGTGGACAAAGTGTTGAAAAGGTTCAACATGCATAACTCCAAGAAAGGAGAGTTACCCATCCAGAGTAACGCCAGATTGAGTAAGACACAAAGCCCTAGTACTGAGGCTGAGATAGCAGAAATGAGTCGAATACCTTATGCTTCAGCTGTAGGATCGATCATGTATGCTATGACGTGTACTCGACCTGATGTAGCCTTTGCTTTGAGCATGGTTAGCAGGTATCAGGGGAATCCTGGTAAGGCACACTGGACTGCGGTAAAGAATATCCTCAAGTACCTACGGAGGACTAAGGACTGGGTCCTTACCCTCGGTGGTAGTGAGGACTTGAGAGTTGTAGGGTACAATGATGCTAGCTTTCAGACTGACAGGGATAATTTCCGCTCTCAGTCGGGCTGGGTCTTTACTCTAAACGGAGGGGCAATTACTTGGAAAAGTTCTAAGCAGGAGACAGTGGCTGATTCCACTTGTGAATCAGAGTATATAGCAGCAAGCGAGGCAACAAAGGAGGCTATATGGCTAAAGAACTTCATCGGAGACCTTGGAGTTGTACCAGCTATAAAGGAGCCAATGGAGATTTTCTGTGACAGCAATAGTGCGGTTGCCTTAGCCAAGGAACCAAGAGATCATGGGAGATCCAGACACATTGACAGAAAATATCACTTCATCAGACATCGAATAGAAGAAGGAATCCTCGTGGCAAAGAGGGTATCATCGGATGAGAACCCAGCAGATCCCCTCACGAAGGGACTGACTCGGGCTAAGCATCTCCAGCATGCTCGGAGCATAGGGCTGAAGGATGATATTAGTTTTAGTAGTTAGATAAGCTTGAAATTTTGTAAAATGTAATTGACATTTGATGATAAATAAAAGCTGTTCTTTATGAGTAAAGTGTTGCTATCTCTTGTCAATCGTTTACTATTATTTCTTTTTGCATGTTTTGACTTCCAGAATAATTATGTTATGGTTTATGTCATATTATTCAAACTCTCCACAGTCGGTCATATGTTGGAAGTAGATATGAATCAAGACTGTCATGGGTTGGCTTGTAGAGGTCTAAGATGTTAGACAAAGCTGGGCTACAACACTCATGAGTGCTCATAAGTTCTGAGTATTGGATTCAACCCACGCTCACTTGTATCACTTCATGGAATTTATCTCGAGTGATCGTGAGACGGTAATATCATATAAGTCTTCAAACCTAGAGATATGATTTGTTGCCTATGAGTTGGTTATGCATTGATTGCACGAAAACGCATTGGTAACTCGATGTTATAAACTGTGCCTTTGTGTGTAGTTCAACAAGTAGTAGAGCAAACATATGAGTCGAAGTTTATCTATTCCTTCTAGGATTAGAAGCGATATCTGGGCCCCTCGATGATTTTTTTTGACCTATGTACCGGGCCCGGTCAGAACTAAATTGATGTGTTCAGTTAAGTTGTAGGTCAAACAAATCAGAAATCGGGAAACAAATGCTGGACAATAAGCAAGACCATGTTCCATGTATTTGTCCGGCTGATATCTAGAACAGAGGATTATATGATCACTTATCTAAAATGGCGCTTCATAGTTCAACAAAGTTTTAAGAGCTACGATTGCTGATCGGTTCCTGAAGTCATACTTGCAACTATAGTTATTAGACTTATCCAAGTGGGAGACTGTTAGAGATAGTGTCTAAGTCCATAACTATATTTGGTATGTACTTGACCCGACCCGGCATGGTCCATTTGGGTTGCACTTCACCCGAACAATTTACGGATAATCTTTTGAGAATAGTATAAGTTATGATTTATTAATATATTATAAGTTCTAATATATTAATATAAAATCATATTATTTAATTAGTGTTGATCTATAATTAATTTAGAGATCAAAAGTATGACTAATTAAATATGGGCTCTAGTATTTATATAGTATGGGCTAATGCTTATTTGGAATGGGCTAGGCTTGCATGGAAAGTCCATGGATACTCCATGGAGCTTTAACCCATGGATCTCATGGAAATGAAAAGACATGGGTATTAGGGTTTACATGGATGTAACCCTAATCCACCACACTATATAAAGGAGGCTTTGGTTCTTGAAATTGCACTAGTTGATGTGTGAAAACTAAGAGGGCCGATTTCAAGAAGTTTGTCACTATTCTCTCAAGTTTCCAAGTTTGTGGTGATTTGTGACTTCTATTTGAGGCATCCACATTATTGGTGCTAGGCTCTCAAACTCCAAGCAATCAACTACTACTACAAGGTAAGTAATTCTACGAGTTTTATTTGATTCAAGTACCCCATGCCATGCTAGTTAGGATAAGAACCTTGGAAAAATAATTATTTGCATGTATCTTAGTCAAACATAGATCCAAGGTTTCTAGGGTTGCATGTACACCATAGGAGTGTTAGGATGCTGAAAACCCATCAGATACATGTAGAAAATCATGTGTGTATATAAAGAGTATGTGAGATTAGACGAGAAAGGTATTTGCTGAATACCTAAGAGATAGAAGAAAGAGTTCGAAGATGATTATATGCTATATAATCATGAGAATAAGTATATATGTCTAGATGTTATTGGTATTGTGTAGAATACCAATATGTTATTAGACATAGATAAATATCTAGCACTTAATGAGTTAAGTACTAGTAAAAAAAGATTAGAAGGCCTCTTGATGAGAGAAATAGGTATATTGTGCATGGAAATATCGTTATCTGATGAGTCACATAACAACGATAGAGATGTCGAGTTAGAGGTACCTTTAGGGACAAGAGATAGAAGGTTCCTTCCCGGACAAGAGTATAGTTCCTTTGGGGACAGGGGAAAGAAGGTTCATACGGGAACAAGAGCATGTTTCCTATAGAGAAAAGAGTATTGGTCCTAATGGGACAAGAGTATGATTCTTTTGGGAATACAAGATAGAGGTTCCCTTAGGGACAAGTGATAGAGTTTCCTTTAGGATAGAGAGTGTGATTCCTTCGGGAATAAAAGTATGGTACCTACAAAGACAAAGAGTATGATTCCTTCGGGAATCAGATTATCTCTCTACTAGGAAAGACACGATGATCCCCTTCTAGGATGTAAATAGAAAATTCCTACGGGAATCCAGCTTCTTTATTCTAAGAGTAGATAGAGAAAGGTTCCTTGAAAGGAACAAGATAAGAGAGTTACATGTAAGAAATTAGAGATAATCTGTACGGGATTAAGAGTATGGAATCCGAAAGGGATTCTAGAGTAAAAATAAAGATAAAGGATCTATGAGGAATCATAAGAGAGAGAAGTAAGACTGGACGAGAATACCCAATAGAGCTAGTGGTTGTTATTTACCTTAGAAGATAGAGAAGACTAGAGTATGAGATGTGACCGTTGGGTGTAGATGAGAACAAAAGTGTTAAGGTAGTAGAGATCAGAGTAGAGAAGATATAGAGTTTGAGACAGAGATAGAGTAGAAGGAAAGGTTGGAGAAAAGATAGAAGAGATGATGAATGAGAAGAATAAGAGTATATGCTATTAGAGAAAAATTTAGATGATAGAATAATAGAAAGAGAAAGGAAAAAATATATGACAAAAGATAGCAGAATAACTCACCAGACACATTGTGTCTGATATTGTATATATTTTATGTTTTGCAGGTTCAGGTTGTATCAACCATGGTACCAGAAATGAAGACACGAGCACAAGGAAGACATAGATAGTAGGTTGTTATTTATGTACTTTGCTTGTTGTTCATTTTGTAAGATTTTAGTGTAATCTTGTGATTTGTACTAGGAAGCAAAGTGTTTTAATTATAGTAGAATTCTGCAATTGCTTGAAAACTCTAATATTTCCCTTATATTAGGTGTGTAGAAGATTGAGTGAATTATGTTTGAGTGTAGCCATTCTTAGTCTCAAATTGTGGAAGATAGATGAGATGTAGATATTATGATTTGGTTTTGGAATAAACATGCTAGAAGATTATGGTGCACGACCAAAGACACGTGGAGTTAAAAAACATGAACAGTTAAATATAAGTAGATTAACCAACCTTGAAGGTTTGGGTCCAAAATTATTAGAAAAAATGACATTTTGTGAAATGACAAGAATGGGCACTCTAGTTAAATATATGTCAACAGTATGTAGAAAGAATGATAATGCATTGTCATGAAAGAAAGATATGATGGAAATGATGTATCCTAGTAGATAGACACTAGATAGAGTATGTATCCTAAAGAGTAGAGTTAACACAGATTTAGAAAGAAATCGGATAGAAAGAGGGACATAAAAATATAAAGATAGAAAAGAGGGACGGAAAAGACAGAAATGAGTAAGAGGATATATATACCCCAATGAAAGAAATGAAAGATAGAGGCAGTCTATCTTAGAAAGAGAAAAAAGTAAAGAAGTTTACTTGTAAGTACAAGAGTAGATTTGCATTTCTTAAGAGCAATGGCCATGCAGAAAACAAAGTTCATTGTTATTTGGACAATGTATGAGATATGTAGAGTAAATCTTGCACCATGTTGTTAGATGCTATAGAGATAACACTGGCAAGATAAATATTGTAATAGAAAAAAGATAGATATGTAGAGAAAGAGAAAGTAAGGCAACATGTGTCATGATTGACACTTAAGAGAAAGAGAAAGATAGTAGAAAGTGTTCCATTATGATGTGTTAAGAGCTAAGGAACATGAGAAGACGGGTCAAAACTTCTGAGGAAGTAAGAGTTAGAGTATATAGATTTAGAGGTCACTTTGTTAGTATGCCTAAAAGAGATAAAGAATAGGATGTGTAGCTCCCAAGGTTATAAAAGATGGACCCGTTAGATTATGTAGATATGTACATGTTATAACAGTGTACTTGCGAGTAACTATTAAAGAAAGAAGAAAGATTGGACCTTATGTGTAATAAGGGATAATTGGAGAAATATTGATAAGTGAATGATGGAAAGATAATTGACTCAAGAGAATAGTCTAAGGCTGGGTGTAGAGTCCCAGTAGAGAATGAGATGACTAGGTGTCATCTAGAGATGAGAAGTTAGAAAAATTAGGAGTGTGTGACTTCCCAATGTAAGAAATGAGTATGTATGTGAAAAAGTACATATTTTAGATGTATTAAGTATAGATTAAGTAAGAAGTGTAAGAGTCATAGCTTTTGGCTTGCGAGCAACTGAGGACTAGAGAAGATAAGTACCTAAAAAAATTCAAGTAGAGAAATGGGTTACGAAAAATGAGGTAGAGTAAGTTGTAAATGAAGTGATGAAGTGGTAAAGATGAAAATGGGATAAGTATGATATGCATGCAGTATATGGGCGCTAAAGAAACATGGTACTTATTGTGGGTCAATGGAACCATTGAATTGCTTGAGGATGAAGTGGGTTAGAGAAAAGAAAAGAGAAAGCATGGTAAATTGAGAAGAATTTACAATAAAAGAGATAGAATACTTATGAACGAGGGAATGTAGTGGTGAGGTTGGATCTACATAAGTACAATGTGCATTCAGAAGCATGGGCTCTACATACACATTACACTTATAACGATTCAATCGAACCATTAAGCTACATAAGAATAAAGTGATATGACATGTTTAGAGTGATAATTGGTGTCTTAAGAGTAGAATAAAGATAGATGAGAAGGTAGTGCCCAAGAATGAATATATTGATGAGAAAGAGATGTTGTAGTTAGATATAAATCTTTAGAAAGAAAGTGAAGTCATTAGATGTGAAACTTCACAAATAGTTGGAAAATAGTATAAAGGAGGTGAGTAGTCACTTATGTAGAGTGAGAATGGCGCAGTAGAAGTGCATGAGAAATCGTAACTCACCTTAGAGAAGATGGTTAAGAATCGTGTTAGCACACTTATGAGAAAAAGAATGAAAGATGGTAAGTTATGCACATGGTTGTTAAAAGTGGGACAAAAAGATGAAAGATGACAATAAATATTCAGTGTGATTGCATATGAGTAGATAGAGTAGTGGACATCCTTTAACAACCATTATGAGTAGATAGATGAAGAAAGACTGGCCATTGCATTGAATATGCAAAGAAAAGGAAAGTAGATTGTTATGTCGGGTTAAAAGGTTAAAGTAGGTCATTTAGTAAGAAAATAACCAAGAGAGTAATAGAATATTTCAATGAAGGAATCTCTTAAAGGAGGAAGATGAACATCAAATTTTGAGAACTTTGACTTTTAGACACTATTGACCAAAAGGCAAAATGGCCAATTATGAGAAAGATATGAGATTATAAAGTTGCAACTTCATAAAAATGACCAATAGTAGTTTAATTTGATTAGAAGATGTTATATGATGTAGTTCAAGAGAAAGAATTCATGAGAAGATGCATTATTAGTCAAAAGGGTAAACTGGGTATTTTATGTTTTTTGGGCCAACTTTGTGACTTAATAGATTAATACTCGTGTTAATTCTCTGAGATATGACTTAACATACTTGTAGAGTATGTTCCCACCTTCGTGTGGATATAATGAACATAAAAAACGGGTATGAAACAAAGAAAATATGGAGGCTAGAAGTTAGGACAAAAATGTCCCAAAGCTGGATTGGAATCAGCCTAAGGGGTTGTTGTCAATCCGGAAACGAGGCGCGGAAAGTGATGAAGAGGGTTTATATGTAGTCTTTTTCGTAAGAGGATTCCCTAGATAAAGAATACCAAGGAGTGGCAAGTAGATGGCCACGACATGGAAATTAAATGGCAACTAATGACGTCGGGTCAAATGTTCACCGCATCGCGGTGCACATAATTTTGTGGCGCGGTTACACATTCAGAACACATTTTTATGGGGATATCGATTGGGAGCTCAAAGGGGGTGATTTTGATTCCGAAATGGTGGCAATAGATGCTAGAGACGATGGGTTGTTAGGATTGTTATCCTCTCCACATCAAGGTAAGATTTCTTTATTTTGGTGAAATGTTTGATTAGAGTAGATTGGTTGAATTGATCAACCTATTGCTTGATTATGATGCAACTAATAGTGTTTAGATGCTTTAATCAAGCTTACAAAGTGATTTCTCTGGTGAAATCTATGTATATGAAGTTAGGGTTTGAAACCCTAACTAAAAATTGTTTATTTGATGCATTAGAGTAGATTATGATGAATTATGTATTATGGGATGCTTAATTTATCAATTGGATGAGATTAAGAGAAAGAGAATAAAAAGATAGAATATTGATCCATTAAGTAGTCATTTTAACCTTCAGAGGCATTAAGTTCTTAATAGGCTAAGACAAGTATTAAGATGCTTGTGTATATGCGTGATTAGGCCTAAGATCAAAGAAGATGGATCCAAATGCATCAGAGTAGTCGCAGATAGAACATTTAGCCTTCACTAATCAATAACGTCTATTATTACTCTCACTCTCTCTTTATATATATATATATATATATATATATATATATATATATATATATATATATATATATATATATATATATATATATATATATATATATATGGTTAGTATCAAATGTGAATTACAAGTATTGTATGAATGTATGACCAAATCTTGTCCATTGGATTAAATGAATGAACTAGTTATGATCTTAGAGTGCATGATATTAACATGGGGTCACATGTACAATATAATTCTCTTTATTTAATTATACGGGAAATATAAAATTTTATTAAGAGGAAGAAATTAAAATTACATATATTTTAGGCAACTAATTGTTATTAATTAATAAAAAAATCAAACAAATAAATATCCAAATTCATATTTTTAAAAATTAAACAAATTATCATAAAATCACCAATTATACGTATCTTTTCATCAGAACTTTAAACAACCAATTATTATAAACATTCTTAAAGAATATTAGATTTGTTTTAATATGATAATGACAATCTTGAAAATTACGTATACATTAGTCTGGGAAGAATATGTATTTGTAAAAAAGAGGGAAAGTATTCTATGAGAATACATATTCTATAAAAATACATATATCCCTCTGTAAAAATACTTTTATGTATTTTATGAGAATATGTGAGAATTTGTGATATTTTTATTTAATTTTGTTTCTTATTCTGAGTTTTGAATAAACTACAACATGAAAAAAATGACATTTTCATAAGAACTATTGGTAAATTTTCATAAAACACATAACATTCTATGAGAATATCAACATTACATAATTCGATTCTTCTTAAATTAATTTTATTTAAAACAATGCAACATATTTTGATTTATTCTTTAAGAATCTGTAAACAACTTGAAAACAAATAATAGAAATTCTATAAGAATGGAAGAAGTAAAAGACATTCTTGAAGAATGACAACATTCTTGCACCATCAGTTGAAGAATAAGAACATATGATTATAAATAATGTTTTCTTTTTGGTAGATCGATGACCATTGTTCATCTTCATCCCACACTCCATGTGAAATCATTTATTCTTGCATTAAATCTTGTTGGAATCTGAAACTTAACATCAATACATCACTCAAAAAATGTTGCAAAAGGTAATGATCAACCGGATAAAATTTCAAAGAAAACATATTAAAAACATAAGTCTTAAATAATGATTTGGAACATTTTATTCGGTAAGCATCCTATCAGAATGGTACTATAAATATTCTGTCAATATTGTTTTGAATACATATAATAATGAGTAGTTATTAGTATAAATATTATGAAAGAATGGTTATGTAAATATTCATTCCATTGTAATCATGTTTTATTATTCTAATGGAATAAAAGGGATCACTGATATATAGGTTGAAAAGAAAATGAGAGTAATTGAATTAATTGTTGCTGACAAAAATAAACCACGCAAAACCATGTAATTTATGATGTTTATAAAGATTTAGTATTTTATATTGTAATAACGCATCATAACAAAACACAATTATTATATTAAAATAGGTAAATTACATGTTTATCAAAGATTTTTATATTTAAATCAAACACCATTGAGCTGTTAGAAACTTGAAAATCCCAAGTTAAACACATCATAGGCACTTCTAGAAGCTTGAAAATTCCACACATGCTTTCTTAAAATTTGAAAATCAAACATGATACAAATAATTTTTTTGTCAATAAGCATGAACCTATATCAAAATCACTGTTGAAAGATAAAATGTTTTGACATCAAAACCTAAATACTCCTCGAATGAAAAAAGTTGTAGTCAATTCAAAAGAAGATTTCATTTAGGCATATAATCGAACACTTCATGTGCATGTCAAAATACAAATATATGAAGCGAATCAAGTATTTGTTGACAACATAAAATTACAATTAACCTAGTATAGAATATAGACAAACAAAGCTGAAGAAAAAATCCAATATGATGATTTACTAATGATCTTATATCAGTTGTTACAAATATTTATAAACTTCTCCAAAAACAAAACAGAGTAAAGCCAATCAGGGTTTGGTTACACATTAGCAACAATCAGAGTGCAACTTCACCTAGCTATGTAAAGAAATTGAATCGTATATAATCAGAAAACCATACAATGAAGATTGATGTAATACGTACTGTAGCAGATAAGAGAGGCGATGGTATGTGACTGACCACGTGTATTTGAAATCGATTAAAAATGTCAAAGAAGGTAATTATATAATTGATTCAGTCCTAATTTGTATAGGCAAAGATTTTGGATAAATTTGGTTGGCAATTTCTTTTTGATATGGAAGGAAACCGATAGTTGATTCTTCAGTCAATCGTGATAATCAACAAGGGCAAAACCGGTAGTGGGACTATACAACATGAATAAAATGAAAAAAATAAGGGTACCCGATTGAATTATGGTAAAATCGAGATAGGGTTTTTATGAAACAACCATTCCAAATTATAACAACCAAACCTTTTTATCCAAAATACTTTTGTATTATATATATATATATATATATATATATATATATATATATATGTATATATATATATATATATATATATATATATATATATATATATATATATATATATATATATATATATATATATATATATATATATATTGTCAGACCCCAAAACCGGAACGGCGGAAACGTTCTGGGGTGGAGGACGTCATGTCAAGTATCACAACACATGCAGTGTAGTAATCAAAGTACAATAACCATTGCATTAATAGTAATAGTTTTACATAAGTTACATTTAGCAACAACATCAAAAGTAGATACAGAGAATAACATAAAATGCAGCTCGGTACAAGGCTGTCTTCACAAAAGCTTCCAGAGTGTACCTGTCTACTGACGACCTGAGAATACAAGTTATTTTGAAAGAGAGTATCAGCATTTTAATGCTGGTGAGTTCATAAGTATTTTAATGACATTGATATAAATACATGTTTTTCCTCAAAATAATCTCATTAGATGATGGTGATAAGAGCTTATAAAGTATTTGAATTCCTTCCAGACGATCCTATATTTACTATTAAAAGTAGTCTTCTACCAAGACCAGACTGTTTTGTGTTTAAAGGGCATTTTTCCCCAAATGTTACTATCATTATCAAAATATAGTTTTTACATTAATGAGTATATGGTAAAACCACAATTTAATGTAATAGGGGAAAATAATATTTTACTTCAACAATGACATTGCTGTTTATATGGTAATAAAATGCAGACTCCTAGTAGTATTAGATGAAAAATACGCCTCGGAGAGTCTAAATGAATGAAGTGTAGACTCCAGGTGGTATCGAATGAACAATACGCCTCGAAAAGTCTAAATGAATGAAGTGTAGACTCCAGGTGGTATCGAATGAACAATACGCCTCGAAAAGTCTAAATGAATGAAGTGTAGACTCCAGGTGGTATCGAATGAACAATACGCCTGGAAAAGTTTAAATCAGCCTTTAATCCTAAGTAGGTTAGTTTAAAGGTTTAAATGTTGCCTAGTGTATAACTAGGAAAATATATTATGTTGGTTTTATATGTAGAAAATACCGTGATGATACTTACCTTAAGGCCATGAATTATAAGTTAAATGTAAAGATACTCGTAACCATACTGATTGACGGATGTAAACACGACGACCTGCTGGCGTCGAAATGAATGTGACATTTGTCACCCCTTGGCTTGGTCGGCCGGGACTGTAGCTAGCAGTCAGGATGTGGGATGGTCTGTCCCGTATAGATCTATACACACAATGCCCGCTCTCCCTGCAGGAGACTCTGGTTACCAACTCGACAACGGTGAAATCCACGTCATGAGGATGTATCTCGTGTTTTAATTGCTATATACGTTTCTTTTTACTAAAAGTACATGCTTTAGAATATTGATATAGCTAAATTCTCCTTCATGAAAGTTATGGTTGGTTTCTAAACTATACCTATTATAGTTTACTTGAGAGGTTATCTAGGTACCTTTGCTACCTAAAGGTATTGAACTGGAGTAATAGTTTTAATGTCTATCCAGATATACATAATATATAATTAGTACTTCAATGACACTCGAACAAATAGCCGGATGCTCTAAGTCCACAACTAAACAAGGAACAGGAAATAAAGCGGGCTATCAGTCCTAAGTCCTTTAAACCCTACTTATATAACTATATCTATATAGACATGCATCTATCAAGAATATAAGTTTAATAGACTTTGATAAAAGCTTAGTAATTTAAAAAGAGATTTTGGTACTTTAAAGAGATTTTAAAACAAGATTTGAAAACTATTAGCTGGATAAAACAGTTTAACATGCAAAAATCTATTTGCTTGATAGTTATTAATCACATGTTATTGATATAATAACTTAATAGTTCAACTTGTATTCCCCCCCATAAAAGAATTTAAAAATCATTTCAAAGGTTGATTAAGGGGTATGAACTCACCTGAAGTGAGTAACTCGAAATAAGGATTGATATAGGATCGTCGGGTGTCGAATGAAGTCGTGAGCACAACCGGATCCTAGTTTAGCATGTAACAACACATATACGAATACACTTAGGGTATATAACCACTAATAGACACATAAACACACCTTAGGGACATGGAAACACTTACAATTAAGTGTTACAAACACCTATTGAAGTCCCTAAATGAGTGTAGGGCCTTAGATTTGAGTGTAAGGCCACCAAAATCGACTTTTATGTGTGTGCGGCCAGGTGTACGGCCAGGGTGTGCGGCCAGGCTGTGTGTGCAATTGGACACAGGAGTGTGCGGCCGTACAGAGGGTGTGTGCGGCCATACACAGGAGTGTGCGACCGTACACTCCTCATTTGTGCCTGGAATGTCGATTTTTAGATGTTCTAGTGCTAATACCAAGTCCTACTAGCAGATAGGGGTTGAAACTCTCACTTTGGAGGGTTTTTGAGGTGTGTACGGCCACCTTATGAGGGTTTGCGGCCGTACACCTTCAAAGGATGAAGAACACGAAGAACACTATGAGTTTTAGGCTTAGATTCAGGTGTCTTACCAATATAACAAGCTGAATGATGGAGTACTTCACGTTTTTGAGGCCCTTAGAGTGTTCTTGGATGAAGTTTCTAGAGAGAGAAAGTTCCAGCTTTGAGAGAGTGGGAAAAGGGGTGTAAGGTTGGCTAAGTGTTCAATATATAGGGTCGAGTGTGAGGCTGGAGGGTGTGTACGGCTGGGTGTGCGGCTGGCTGGCCGCACACGCGGGTGTGCGGCCGCACACACCTTGTTTGGTGTGTTTGGCCTGATTTTGTGATGCTACACACTTTCTAACCTTTCCTAAGTCTCATATCCAGGTTATACGAAGCCTAGAACACTCATATTGACCCACAATCTCGTTATAAGATAGCAAAATGAAGGCTAGCTTTGATAAAATGAAAAATATACAAGTTAGAAATTTCGGGTTGTCACAATATCCCCCCATTAGAGGGAATTTCATCCCGAAATTACAATCTTTACGAACACTCAAGGATGGATACGAAAGATGCGGATACTTCATGATCTATCTAATCTGCCCATTCCTTTGGGGAATCAGATCTATACTGGTTTCTAACGAACATTCACTACGAGGTACGGCTTCTCCTCCGATCTCTAGGCTACACGGAATAAGGTTTCATTAGTTTCCTTTACCGAGCTAGATTTCTCCTGTTTTCCCTTAATGAACGTGACTCTGGTTTTTATGGATCTAGACGAGAAAATGATGAGAGTTTTGTCGGTTACTACTGGTTCATTCGCTGAGACGTGGATATGTTAGGGTGGAATTTATGGAATCCCTAAAGTAGTTGGGGCCTGACGGATGCTGGACCAATTCTTATCAAGAATCTCTGAGGGTCCTAAGTTCTTAGGAAAATAGAACATTCCGTACCCAAAACATAATGTAATTCCATGGTGATATCATCACTTGGCGTGATCACCATTCTGAAGTTCCAAAAGTTTTCTCTTACTGGAGGTGTAGTCTTTCTGATTGGTTCCTAGGAGTCTTAGGTCATCTTCACATTCGTATTTCCTACTGGTTGGCCTTCGGAGGTTTCCTGGATTCATTGAAGGTGCTGACTATATGTTGGCATCTATTGGTTGTGTGGCATCTACCTCAGCCCAGTGTAGAAAGGACCTGCACTTTCGACTCAGGAGGTGTTTCCAACGGAATATCTCAACGTCAGGACGTTAGAGGGTTTTACCAGATGAGGCTTAGATAACTCCAATTTTCATCATATTTTAATAGATGCTTTCACAGCATGATCCCTAATCGGAAGGAATTGTTCTCTCATTCGGTTCTCTGTTTCATGGATAACAGTCTCTGATCAGGGCTAGCTTCGCCCTTAGAGATTTTCTGAAGTGATTGACTATTTCAGGAGGTGGTTCTACTATCTCTTTAGAGATAGTATTCCTTGGAACACCTAGTAGTCTAGCAATCTCTATGACATGCTCCATCAGTTTTTCCATTGTGTCTGCTTCCTCAAGTTTGTAGAGAGCGCGTGATCTTGTATAACCCGTCGACTAACACCTAGACCGGTGTCTAGTCCTCAATCTCTTTATGACCTGGGTTATAAAGCTTAACGCAAATTGCTGTCTACTTTACTCCAGTATTCTTGGTCGCGGAAGAAACCATGCGGTTCATTGCATCCTAGTATTAACTTTGGTGGATGCAGACTATCATCTATAGGGCGATGGTAACTTTTCTCGCATGACGAGGCACTATCACAACTCTTTTCGACCTAGGGACTTCTCGTCTGTTTCTGAACGAACGAAGAACTTGAGTAGTGCGAGCATCCCTTGCAACTACTCTTCCGATGTTACCGAGTTTCTCTATCTAGATTAAATCTAGAGGGCATAAGAATCTGTCACTCAGAACCTCTAATTTCCCATCCATTCTCCTCAGAGTTTAACCTGTCACAGCTTTCCAGGTTTCTTGGCTCACTACTGAGATGTTTAATTTGTGGGATCAGGCGTGAATGGATGGTCGTAGTCAACGTTTTTGACTCTTACGATTTGAGTTACTTTTCCTAACTGAGGGTGTCAGCTGCTATGTTGGCTTAACCGGGATCACGTCAAATTTCGAGTTTGTAGTCATTTTAGTAGCTCAACCCACAATTGTTCTCTTGACTTCAGCTCCTTTCCTATGGGTATATGACGAAGGGTTTTATTTTAAGGTTCATGGTAGGCTTCATACTCGGCTCAATCACTATTACTCAGTGTATATAAGTCGTATATAATTGAGATTGACAGGATGTTCAGATGTGTGGCCCCACCTCAAACCCACAACCAGACAAGGAACAGGGAGCAGGGTGGAAGCACACATCTTAAATCTTATCGACCTAAATTATATACCACTCTAATGCATATACTCAGTAGTGGTAAATTAATCCTATGAGTTCTTCCCTCCCGATTCACGAACTAGCTCGTGCGGTGCAAATGGCCTTTCTGGAGGATCTACTGAGTAGGCCTCGGGCGGTTATTGTCTTTCGGAATATTTGCGGTGACTTTCGCTTCTGGTTTTAAATGTCTAATGGGGTTGGTTAACAGCGTGTGGTACCTCTCTCCTAGGTACTTATGATGGTTGGATGAGAGATATTACCGATGGTTCGCATTAGGTTCTCTATTAGGGCTGAATGAATTTTATTTGACGCTTAGGATAAGGTGAAAGTTCTTTTTACACAGCACTAGATATTCTTGCATGGTCGAACCAAGTCGAGCCATGACTGATGCTGGTGTCGAAATTTACAACCATCGACACTATATGGAATGAAGATTGATAGGACCATGTGCTGAACAGGTCACACTAGTTCGTAGCGCTTCGGGTTCGTCCATGGTATTACTACCGCGAATACTTGGACTGATATGAATTAGCGCTGAACGTTAGGGGTCCTGATGTTGTGGAATAATGTACTTTTTATGAACGGATTTTTCACGAGGCCTCTCTATAATCGTCTAGTATACACTAGTCATGTATAATTAAGATTTAAAAGGACTGTTGACTGAGCGACTCCGCCCTAAATCCAAAATCAAACAAGAAACAGGAGATAAGGCCGCATCAGTCACTCGAGGTCTATCAATCCTAATTATAAATGGCCTTAACGCATATACTAAGCCCTCATAGCTTTACATGATTGGTTTTTAAGTTTTACAACAGTGCTGCGACTTTTGCCTTAACGAGGGAGTAATTACAATTAGAATTGACTATTTAAAGTTTTCGATTAGCTATTTAAGGTTGAGAAGCGTACCAAAATTCTACCGGGTTCCTTGATGTTTCCCCTAGGTATTAGGGTTAAACTCCTCCTGCGTTCTTGTCATTTCTTTCAGTTGGACAGTCCCTCTTGAAGTGCCCAATTTCACCACATAGGTGGCATATTGGACTGGTCCCAACATTGGTGGTTGATATAATGAACTCAACCGGGGTCCTGCAGTTGCGAGCGGTATTCCCTTTCATGTTGCACCTAACACAAAAGAGTTCTCGACAGACTCCATAATGATGGTAGCCACACTTGCTGCAGTGGGGGAAGTTTCCTAGGTATGGTCTTCTTGGTGTCGAGACAGGCGGGTTGACAGGGGTGTTGACTACCTTAGTTTGCTGCCCTTCGGAAGGTCCTTGAGTCGCGGTACTCCCCTCCCCATTCTCAAACTTTCTTTTCAGGAGATTAGATTGGAGTTCTTGGGTGGCTTTACACACCGGTGTTGGTTGCTGCTGTCCATTGCTATGATCGGGATTCCCGATAGTGCTTCCGCTAACATTGGCGCTGTTAGCATTCAGGTGAGCCATGACAGCTGCTACGGTTGCTGAAACTGCAGCTTGGAACGTAGCTTCATCGATCTGAAGAGTCGGTGTCTTGCTAGCGGGTTGATTACGTTTCTTCGGAGGCATGGTTTTCCCTACACGATGAGGAACACAAGTTGATGAGAAACCATAGTTACCCCTAGACGTATCTTTCTTTACTATAATAGGCATAAATGTTTTTCCCGTTCTTTTGAGTTATGGTTCTCTAAGTGTCGACCTACATCCCTATGATGCAGTCCTGGTAACAAGGTAGAAGTAAGTGTGTCGGATAGCCATAAAATGGGTGTCGTACCAACTGGGTTGTCTTTACGTTGGAGAGGTTCACTCTCCGGTTTTGAAAAGATTTGAAAGAACTTCGGAACGAAGGTTACACAAGAAAAAGACATGAAAGTTTATGGCTAAACACTCTCAATCAAGATTTTGTGATCCAATTTATTTATCTCAATCGCGACAGGAAAGACGACTTGCCTAGCACATAGTGTGAGTAGCGTAATCACTAGCTCACTAAGTTGTATTATTTTATGGGTTATTAGAGTGACTTTATAAGGGTTGAACACTTCTCGGGTTCCATGCATTGGCTCTCTCTGCCGACCTTTTATCCTTGACTGGAATGAGCGTTGGTTTTCTTCGGGTACTTGGGTACTTATATAGGGTTCTCTTTTCCTGTAGACATAATGAATTTCTGCTCCGCCTTACTTCCGATTCTGACTCTGATCGCCATCACTTCGTAATGGGTGACTGGAATCTCGGAAGTTCAGGCGAATTTCCCACGAATGTTCCTAAAAGGTATAGGCACATGGTGATTTCAATAGTCTCGTCACTGTTCATTTATTTCCTACATGGAAATCTTTCTCAATGAACCTCTTCCGGTTCTTTATCGACTCTTCTGTCGATTACTGAAGTGGATAAGGTTTTGTAAAGGGGTTCATGCGAGAATGGGAATGTCTAAAGAACCTTAAGAGATTATTAAAACATTTTAATGTGCGATCCATTACGAGTCTTGCTAAAATTACATAGTGTACACAAATCATATATAACTTAGATCTAATAGGTCTTCGAATATGTGACACTACCCTATATCCACATCCAAACAAGGAAAAGGAAGTAGAGCGAAACCACACAGTCATAGCCTATGAGATCCTCACTATATATAACCTTGGGAGCATACTCTTTGTAGTCATAGTCCGATCCATAAGGATCTTTTTAGTTTTCACGCAAGGTTATTTTATGGTTCCTAAAATACCCCTATAGTATTTTAATTATATGTTAGATTCTAAAGCTTCTGAACATGCTTTTGGGTTTATTGTTGGTCTTTTAGTATTACAAAATACTCCTATAGTATTTTAAACTTTATGTTCGGCTCTAGCATTCCTATATGGTAAGTTTCAGATTCATTGCAACACCACCATCACTCCCAAACACACGTTAGTTGCATCTCGAATAAATATAGTTGATCAGGCTATATTTATTCCAGCTACGATTACATAACTGCCCAGGTTTGATGGTAATGCTCAACATCCAAAGACTTTTATTCTTGTTCTTCTTGTGATACTTGTTCGGGTTTTTATATTCTGGATGTACTTATACTTTTGTAAAATATGGTTATATTTTAAAGTATAATTCTCGGTCAGAGTGTTTTTATCCCATTGTATTTATAGGTTGTATATCTTTTATGATTTGATATACTAGGCTCACTATAAACAATGCTCTGATACCAATCTGTCACACCCTAAAACCGGAACGGCGGAAACGTTCTGGGGTGGAGTACGTCATGTCAAGTATCACAACACATGCAGTATAGTAATCAAAGTACAACAACCATTGCATTAATAGTAATAGTTTTACATAAGTTACATTTAGCAACAACATCAAAAGTAGATACAGAGAATAACATAAAATGCAGCTCGGTACAAGGCTGTCTTCACAAAAGCTTCCGGAGTGTACCTGTCTACTGACGACCTGAGAATACAAGTTATTTTGAAAGAGAGTATCAGCATTTTAATGTTGGTGAGTTCATAAGTATTTTAATGACATTGATATAAATACATGTTCTTCCTCAAAATAATCTCATTAGATGATGGTGATAAGAGCTTATAAAGTATTTGAATTCCTTCCAGAAGATCCTATATTTACTATTAAAAGTAGTCTTCTACCAAGACCAGACTGTTTTCTGTTTAAAGGGCATTTTTCCCCAAATGTTACTATCATTATCAAAATATAGTTTTTACATTAATGAGTATATGGGAAAACCACAATTTAATGTAATAGGGAAAATAATATTTTACTTCAACAATGACATTGTTGTTTATATGGTAATAAAATGCAGACTCCTTGTAGTATTAGATGAAAAATACGCCTCAGAGAGTCTAAATGAATGAATTGTAGACTCCAGGTGGTATCGAATGAACAATACGCCTCGAAAAGTCTAAATGAATGTAGTGTAGACTCCAGGTGGTATCGAATGAACAATACGCCTCGAAAAGTCTAAATCAGCCTTTAATCCTAAGTAGGTTAGTATAAAGGTTTAAATGTGGCCTAGTGTATAACTAGGAAAATATATTATGCTGGTTTTATATGTAGAAAATACCGTGATAATACTTACCTTAAGGCCATGAATTATACGGTATATATAAAGATACTTGTAACCATACTGATTGACGGATGTAAACACGACGACCTGTTGGCGTCGAAATGAATGTGACATTTGTCACCCCTTGGCTTGGTCGGCTGGGACTGTAGTTAGCAGTCAGGATGTGGGATGGTCTGTCCCGTATAGATCTATACACACAATGCCCGCTCTCCCTCCAGGAGACTCTGGTTACCAACTCGACAACAGTGAAATCCGCTTCATGAGGATGTATCTCGTGTTTTAATTGCTATATACGTTTCTTTTTACTAAAAGTACATGCTTTAGAATATTGATATAGCTAAATTCTCCTTCATGAAAGTTATCGTTGGTTTCTAAACTATACCTATTATAGTTTACTTGAGAGGTTATATAGGTACCTTTGCTACCCAAAGCTATTGAACTGGAGTAATAGTTTTAATGTCTATCCAGATATACATAATATATAATTAGAACTTCAATGACACTCAGACAAATAGCCGGATGCTCTAAGTCCACAACCAAACAAGGAACAGGAAATAAAGCGGGCTATCAGTCCTAAGTCCTTCAAACCCTACTTATATAACTATATCTATATAGACATGCATCTATGAAGAATATAAGTTTAAAAGACTTTGATAAAAGCTTAGTAATTTAAAAAGAGATTTTTGTACTTTAAAGAGATTTAAAAACAAGATTTGAAAACTTTTAGCTGGATAAAACAGTTTAACATGCAAAAATCTATTTGCTTGACAGTTATTAATCACATGTGATTGATATAATAACTTAATAGTTCAACTTGTATTCCCCCCCATAAAATCATTTAAAAATCATTTCAAAGGTTGATTAAGGGGTATGAACTCACCTGAAGTGAGTAACTCGAAAGAAGGATTGATATAGGATCGTCGAGTGTCGAATGAAGTCGTGAGCACAACCGGATCCTAGTTTAGCATGTAACAACACATATATGAATACACTTAGGGTATATAACCACTAATATACGCATGGACACACCTTAGGGACATGGAAACACTTAGAATTAAGTGTTACAAACACCTATTGAAGTCCCTAAATGAGTGTAGGGCCTTAGATTTGAGTGTAAGGCCACCAAACTCGACTTTTATGTGTGTGCGGCCAGGTGTACGACCAGGGTGTGCGGCCAGGCTGTGTGTGCGGTTGCACACAGGAGTGTGCGGCCGTACAGAGGGTGTGTGCGGCCGTACACATGAGTGTGCGACGGTACACTCCTCATTTGTGCCTGAAATGTCGATTTCAGATGTTCTAGTGCTAATACCAAGTCCTACTAGCAGATAGGGGTTGAAACTCTCACTTTGGAGGGTTTTTGAGGTGTGTACGGCCACCTTATGAGGGTTTGCGGCCGTACACCTTCAAAGGATGAAGAACAGGAAGAACACTATGAGTTTTAGGCTTAGATTCAGGTGTCTTACCAATATAACAAGCTGAATGATGGAGTACTTCACGTTTTTGAGGCCCTTAGAGTGTTCTTGGATGAAGTTTCTAGAGAGAGAAAGTTCCAGCTTTGAGAGAGTGGGAAAAGGGGTGTAAGGTTGGCTAAGTGTTCAATATATAGGGTCGAGTGTGAGGCTGGAGGGTGTGTGCGGCTGGGTGTGTGGCTGGCTGGCCGCACACGCGGGTGTGCGGCCGCACACACCTTGTTTGGTGTGTTTGGCCCGATTTTGTGATGCTACACACTTTCTAACCCTTCCTAAGTCTCATATCCAGGTTATACGAAGCCTAGAACACTCATATTGATCCACAATCTCGTTATAAGATAGCAAAATGAAGGCTAACTTTGATAAAATGAAAAATGTACAAGTTAGAAATTTCGGGTTGTCATATATATATATATATATATATATATATATATATATATATATATATATATATTCTATCCAAAATACAAAGTCATACTTAATACACAAACGAAAAGTAACTTAAAAGACTAAAATTTACAACAAAGTGTAGCTACGTATCGTTTCTACACAAAGGTTTAGTAATATATAATAAATTTCTTTTCTATTCCCGTTACAAAAGATCTTTACTTCCTTTTTTTTAATCCTGAAAGCAAAATTTTGCATTTTGAAACACATAATGAATTTCCAATACAAAACTCTTATATAATTTTAAAACTTATATAAATGGTTAAATTAACATCATAACATCACTAATTCATTTCTCCAATGCTTAGCCTGTTAATCAATTCCATATTCTGTTTTTAGTCTCCATTCCGAGACTCTCAAATTTCACTTCAAACATAGTTCATCACATTAACTCCATTCAGAGTTATGATGAAATTTTCTTCATAATTCTATCACCATAATATACCAAAACTTTGATAATTAAACATCATGTACATATATGTAACTAAAAGATATTTATTCAAAAACTTGTAAGTAAATGCACTATTACTCACCTTGTCTCCTACAACTTGTTTGGATGATAACCTGAAATTGAGACTTCTTTGCTTGTACCTTCCTCTTGTTTCCATATTCAACAATCATTCCATATCCATTGTTAACACAATGAATCACACATTTATGTTCATCCATATTACCCTTTATTATTAAAATTGTACTGTCCTTGATGATTAATAAGACATCTTTACATATACAACATGAATTTATTCATCAAATCCCTTATCCAGTTCATTATTACTGTATTATATTCTTAAACATCACAACCAATCAATTAAGGACTTAACTCATTAAGTCACCTCTTCCTTAATCTATGAACTCAATTCCTTACAATTACAAATAGCATATAAAGCTCATAGACAATGTTTTAAGCTATATTCAAACTATGTAATATCAATTAAAGAGCAAACTTTCAGCTATTAAACAAAAATTAGCCATCTAGGATTTCAATGAAAAACACCATATCAAGCCCTAAATTTCAAGAAATTGATGTTAGAAATGTATAAACATTACCTTAATCCAACAAATTAAAGTTCAAACCCTTCAATCCTTTTGAAATTGCACTTGGGGAGTTTAAGTGTGTGTAAATCGCACCTTAGGGTTAGTGTTTTGGGGTCTTTTATCCGTAACGATTGTTCGTAATCGAAATGAATTTAAGTCCCTGATTTTTGTTCACGTGAGCATATTTGCTCACGTCGTGAATGACTTTTCGTGAAACTTTCTTCGCATGACAAAATAGGGTTCGTCACTAATAATATCTAACAATGTACTTTCTCACGTCGTGAGAATTGGATACTCACGCCGTGAAGAATCAAAGTATAATGTTGTCACTGTTCGTTTGCGTAACTTTGATCCTGTTCTTGCACACTCACATCATGACACATTATGCTCACGTCGTGAGCCACAAATTTTTGTAATTTCTTTTATTCATTCCTTAGATCTTGAAGCACCTACACCAATCTATCCTTAATATCTAAATACCTGAATTATACATTGTTTATCACCAACAACTTACTCCATAACTTAGGTAAAATCATATTACATACATAAATACACATTTATAAAAGCATACATATACACCCATATATTATACATTCAATATCCTTCCTCTTTTCTGAAAGCGGCCGTTAAAAGTTCACCCACCCTTAAAAGACTTCGTCCCCAAAATTGACTAAAATAAATAGGGGTGTTTATTTTTCATTTCTGACTCCTTCTCCCATGTAACATCTGACCCTTTATGATGTCGCCATTGGACCTTCACTAGTCAAACTCTTTTCTCTCGACGCATTTTCTCTTTATAATCCAAAATCTTCTCGGTTTGTTCCTGGTACCTCAACTTTTCATGTATTTGAACATCGGATAACGGTACCTTTTGTTTTTCATTAAGTAATGTGGTCCATAGTTTGGATACATGAAAAACATTGTGTATACCTTGCAACTTAACAGGTAAATCTAAACGATAGGCAACAACTCCAATTCGTAGTAAGATACGGAAAGGTCTAATAAATCGGGGACTTAACTTTCCTCGCTTTCCAAATCGAATTAACCCCTTCCATGGTGACACTTTAAGCATCACCATGTCACCAGTTTGAAATTCTATCAGTTTCCAGCGTTTATCTACATATTGTTTCTGTCTGAGTTGAGCTACTTTTATATTTTCTCGAATTTCTTTAATCTTTGCTTTAGTCTCTAGCTTCAGTCCAACATGTTGGGGTCCTACACGGGGCTCCATATAAAGCTTCGTAGGGCGCCATTTGGATGCTATCATGGTAACTATTATTATATGCAAATTCTACCAATGGAAAATAATCATCCCAACTACCTCCAAACTCGATAATACATGCATGTAGCATATCTGCCATAGTACAAATGGTTCTTTCGGTTTGCACATTTGTCTATGGATGGTACGCGGTAATCATCAATATTTTGGAGCCCATTTGATCTTGGAAACTCTGCCAAAATCTCGAAGTAAACCGATTATCACGATCTTACACTATAGAAATTGGAACACCATGTCGTCCCACTACTTCATCAATGTATATTCCCGCTAACCTCTCTACCGAATAATTTTCACGTATAGGAATAAACTGGGCCGATTTGTCAATCGATCCACAACTACCCAAATGGAATCGTAACCCTGGGATGTTCGTGGTAATTTAGTCACAAAATCCATTGTTATTACATTCCATTTCTTTGTTGGAATGGGCAATGGTTGTACCGCTCCGTACGGTTTTTGTTGATTAGATTTTATTTGTAGACAAGTCAAACAATTTTCTACATATATTCCAACGTATCATTTCATTCCAGGCCACCAGTACAATGGTCTCAGTGTACGATACATTTTTGTGTTGCATGGATGTATCGTGTATCGGGAACAATGAGCATCTTCTAACAAAAAATTTCAAGCTTCTCCATATTTTTGAACCCACAACCGACCCCAAAACGTCCTTATACCTTGATCATTCAGTTGTAGTTCTTTAAAAAAAAAAGAAACCATTATTTCACTTTTCATCTTTTCTGGTTTTAACGCATCTGTTTGTGCTTGCCGTATTAGATCAGGTAATCTACTTGAAATTCCCATTCGGGCAAAATCAATACGAATTGGTGGCTCTTTTCGACTCAATGCATCCGCGACCATATTTGCCTTTCCGGGGTGATATAGGATTTGACAGTCATAATCTTTTAATAACTCCATCCACCTCATTTGCCTCATGTTTAACTCTTTTTGGTCGAATAAATATTTTAAACTTTTATGATCCGTGAAAACCTTAAATTTCACTCCGAATTAATAATGTCACCATATTTTTAATGCAAATACAACCGCTGCTAGTTCTAAGTCGTGAATCGGATATAACTGCTCTGCGGGTTTCAGTTGACGAGAAGCATAAGCAATCACTTTTCCTCGTTGCATGAGAACACAACATAGTCTAACTCGAGAAGCATCGTTGTAAATAGCAAAATCCTCTTCTCCTTCGGGTAGCGCTAATATCGGGGTTTTACGAAAAAAATCTTTCAGTAATTGAAAGGCTTGTTGTTGTTCTTTTGTCTAACAAAACCGCTAGGTCTTTCTTACCAATCTGGTTAATCGAGCTGCTATGCTTGAAAAGTCTTTCACAAATCGTCGATAATATCCCGCTAGCCCCAGAAAGCTACGAATTTCTGGAGGATTCTTTGGTGGCTCCCATTTCATTACGGCTTCAATTTTTGATGGATAAACTTTTATGATTTCTTTCCCAATGATGTGACCAAGAAACTGAATTTATTCTAGCCAAAATTCACATTTGGAGAATTTTGCATACAATTTCTCATGTCGTAGTAGCTCCAGCACTTGTCGTAGATGTACTTCGTGTTCTTCTCTACCCTTCGAATATATAAGTATATCATCTATAAACACAATAACAAATTTGTCTAAAAACGGTCGACAGACCCGATTCATTAAATCCATGAATGCAGCGGGGGCGTTGGTTAACCCCAACGGCATTATAAGAAATTCAAAGTGTCCGTATCTAGTCCGAAATGTGGTCTTCATAATGTCAGAGTCTTTTAATTTCAATTGATGGTACCCCGATCTTAGATATATTTTTGAGAAATAGGAAGCCCCTTGCAATTGATCAAATAAATCATAGATTCGGGGTAACGGATACCGATTTTTAATGGTAACCTTGTTCAATTCTCTATAATCTATACACATCCGCATCGTACCGTCTCTCTTTCGAACAAACAGAATAGGGGCACCCCACGGAGACGTACCAGGTCGTCTAAAACCACGATCCAATAATTCTTGCAATTACGCCATTAATTCTTTCATTTATGAAGGTTTCAGGCGATATAACGAGCGATAGGTTCTGCATCGGGCATTAAATTAATAGCAAATTCAATTTGACGGTCAAGAGGTAACCCGGGTAATTCTTCTAGAAAAACATCTTGAAATTCTTTTATTACTTCCATATCACCAATCGTCTTTTGCATACAAATATCGTTTGCATAAGCGACATACAATACACCTCGCTTACCAACAATTTTCGAGCCTTTGCCATTGAAATTATAGGAACTCCTTTGCCTTCTCTTTCACCTCGGATCGTAATTAAGGATTTATTGGGAGTTTCTACAATAACAACTTGATGATTACACATAATTTGAGCATTATTTTAAGACAGCCAATCCATTCCTACAATTATATCGAACTCCCTGGTAGTGACCGGTTTGAGATTTATAAGGAATTTGGTCCCGTAAATCCCAAGCCGACACTCACAATATTCCTCTTTAACCATTACATACCTCCCATCCACAACTTCTACCAAGATATGTTCATTGGTAGGGGTCAATTTTGTTTTAATTGAGAAGCAAATTTAACTGACACAAACGAATACGTTGCACCGGAATCAAACATCACATAAACCGGGAGTGAATTTAGAGTAAAAGTACCTGTCACCACATCTGGTTTCCTTCCCACTTCTTCTGCAGTTATTTGAAAAGCTCGTCTTTTAACCATATTAACTTCCGGCTTTTGGTCCTCTCGGACTCTTGCACGATCATCTTTATTGGCCATCTTTTGAACTCCCTTAAACCCTTTTGGGCATTCCGAGCGGATATGGCCGCTCTCTCCACAACCATAACATACAGGTTTAAAGCTCCGAACCGGTTCCCGACAATCGCATGGTGTGTGTCTCGTCTTTCCGCAATTATAACAAGTTATCGGGGCTAAAGACGTTTCACAAGCTCCAAAATCTTTCCTACGTCATTTGTCACACCATTTACCTTCATTTATTTTTACATCAGTCCGGGGTTGAAATCCCGAACCTTGAGGTGTCTTAAAACTGGTTCCTGGTCTTTCATCCCATCTGCTCTCCCATTTTCGTTTTGATGGTTCTCCGTCTTTTTCTGTATTCTGTCTTTTTATTTCAATCTCTCGTTTTTTAGCCGCATCCACCAATTGACGAAAAGTGACATAAGAGTTCATTTCAATAAACTCACATATATTCGTAGTAAGTCCCCAAGTATAACAGTCCATTCTCCGGGCCTCCGTGTTAACTTGATGATGAGAAAATCAGGCTTTTTCATTAAATTCAAACGTATATTGTTGTACCGTCTTTGTCCCTTATCGTAGTCTCATGAAATCTTCTTCCACTTGATTCATTGCAATTGGTGAGAAATACTTTTCTTCAAATTTAGGTCAGGATTGTGTCCAAGTCAACATACTAGTCAAACATTCCCCGAGCGTATTAGAAATCATGTCCCACCAATAATGAGAATCTTTCACTAGCAAACTCTACTTTATCCTCCTCTCTACATTTGCATGTAGGAAAAATCTTTTCAGTGTGGGTTAACCACATCACAACAACCACCGAATTGGTAGCTCCTTCAAACTCCATGGGTTTACAATCAATAAACGTTTTATACGTGTATTCCCCTTTATTTCTCTTAGAAGTTGTTCTTGTTGTTTTAACAATTCCTTCAGTATCTAAATTTTCTCCTGCTCCCTCTAAAATGATGGGAGGTTGATCATGCATCGCCTTCACAGTTGCTTCTACTTGTGGTGTAATTAAATTCGGTAACAAACTCCAGAGAGCTTTAGCTACTTCATCTGCAAATATTTGTCGAAGATTCTTCTCTTCTTCAGGAGTTACTTCCAGATTTGGCTGACGTACTGAACCTTGAGATCCAGTTCGTCCACCCTTTTGACCACCTCCCTTATTATTTCGTGTAGTCACCATCTTCAAAACAAAATTTCAACAATTTAGTTCATTGTCAACATGAACTTCTTTTTCTCAATTCATATCATACATCACATGCTATTCAATACTAGTACAAGTCTAGTATTTTCACAATTACTTTTCATTCACGCTCATTTAATCCAAGGAGTTTTATAATCTTTATTTCACACCTCAAGTCTAGAATCCCAAATCCAAGACCTAGTTCCCTTGAACCACTGCTCTGATACCAACTTGAAACAACCATTCCAAATTATAACAACCAAACCTTTTTACCCAAAATACTTTTGTATTATATATATATATATATATATATATATATATATATATATATATATATATATATATATATATATATATATATATATATATATATATTCTATCCAAAATACAAATTCATACTTAATATACAAACGAAAAGTAACTTAAAAGACTAAAATTTACAACAACGTGTAACTACATATCGTTTCTACACAAAAGTTTAATACTATATAATAAGGTTCTTTTATGTCCCCGTTACAAAAGATCTTCACTTCCTTTTCTGTAATCCTGAAAACAAAATTTTTCATTTTGAAACACGTAATTAAGTTATTGAATTTCCAATACAAAACTCTTATATAATTTTAAATTTTATATAACTGGTTAAATCAACATCATAACATCACTAATTCCTTTCTCCAATGCTTAACCTGTTAATCAATTCCATATTCACTTTTTAGTCTCCATTCCAAGACTCTCAAATTTCACTTCAAACATAGTTCATCACATTACCTCCATTCCGAGTTATAGTGAAATTTTCTTCATAATTCTATCACCATCATAAACTAAAACTTTGATAATTAAACATCATGTACATATATGTAACTAAAAGATATTTATTCAAAACTTGTAAGTAAATTCACTATTACTCACCTTGTCTCCTACGGCTTGTTTCAATGATAACCAGAAATTGAGACTTCTTTTCTTGTACCTTTCTCTTGTTTCTCTATTCAACAATCATTCCATAACCATTGTTAACACAATGAATCACACATTTATGTTCATCCATATTACATTTTATTATTAAAATTATACTATCCTTGATGATTAATAAGAAATCTTTACATATACAACTTGAATTTATTCATCAAATCCCTTATCCAGTTTCTTTGTAACTGTATTATATTCTTCAACATCACAACCAATCAATTACATACTTAACTCATTAAGTCGCCTCTTCCCAAATCTATGAACTCAATTCCTTGTAATTCCAAATAGTAAATGCACTATTACTCACCTTGTCTCCTACAACTTGTTTGGATGATAACCTGAAATTGAGACTTCTTTGCTTGTACCTTCCTCTTGTTTCCATATTCAACAATCATTCCATATCCATTGTTAACACAATGAATCACACATTTATGTTCATCCATATTACCCTTTATTATTAAAATTGTACTGTCCTTGATGATTAATAAGACATCTTTACATATACAACATGAATTTATTCATCAAATCCCTTATCCAGTTCATTATTACTGTATTATATTCTTAAACATCACAACCAATCAATTAAGGACTTAACTCATTTAGTCACCTCTTCCTTAATCTATGAACTCAATTCCTTATAATTACAAATAGCATATAAAGCTCATAGACAATGTTTTAAGTTATATTCAAACTATGTAATATCAATTAAAGAGCAAGCTTTCAGCTATTAAACAAAAAATTACCCATCTAGGGTTTTAATGAAGAACACCATATCAAGGACTAATTTCAAGAAATTGATGTTAGAAAGTGTGTGTAAATCGCACCTTAGGGTTAGTGTTTTGGGGTGTTTTATCCGTAACATTTTGTTCTTAATCGGAATCAATTTAAGTCCCAAATTCGTGTTCACGTCGTGAGCATATTTTCTCACGTCGTGAATGACTTTCCGGGACACTTTCCTCGCATTACAAAATAGGGTTTGCCACTAATAATATCTAGCAATATAGTTTCTCATGTCGTGAGAATTGGATACTCATGTCGTGAAGAATCAAAGTATAATGTTGTCACTATTCATTTGTGTAACTTTGATCCCGTTCTTGCACACTCACGTCATGACACATTATGCTCATGTCATGAGCCTCAAAATTTTCTAATTTCTTTTATTCATTCCTTAGATCTTGAACCACCTATACCACTCTATCCTTAATATCTAAATACCTGAAATATACATTTTTTATCACCAACAACATACTCTATAACTTAGGTCAAATCATATTACATACGTAAATACACATTTATACAAACATACATATATACACATATATTATACCTTCAATATCCTTCATCTTTTCTGAAACTGGTCGTTACATCTTATGTGAGGGACGAAGATGGTAATGGTACCAGTGGTGGTGGTCTGACGATAGTGTTGTGCGTTTATGGAGACCGGAAGTCCAAGGAAGGAGATGTCATTTTTATAGCAAGTGGTTTTAAAATCAAAAACCTTGTAAATCTCCATTACCACAATTATAGAATCAACATTTATAACTAATTAATTGAATTATATATCAAATTACTATCATACTCTTATCAAACGATTGGCTAAGAATATCTCTTACATTCATACAATATTTGTAGGTTATATATGAACCTAACTCTCTCTCTCTCTCTCTCTCTGTTACTTTCAAAGAAGCTACCAATATATATATATATATATATATATATATATATATATATATTGGTAGCTTCTTTGAAAGTAACACACTTACTAACTCTGTGAATCTTGATGCAGGAAATAAGTCTGGTCATGACTAAAGAACTTCAGCAACTAAGACATATGATCTCAAGTGTGCCAGGAGTGGTTCAACCTATGCTGGAAGTATCCCCCACTAGTCATAGCCTCTCAAGATTTATCCCTCGATAGCTGACACTGAAGTCCCAAAGCGCTTCCAAACTCCCAACATGAAACCTTACGATGGAACTACGAATCATGAGGAAGACAAAGCACAATATAGAGAAAGAATGGAAATCATTCCCATTCCATCACACTTAAAAGAGGTCTGTTTATGTAGGGGTTTTAGTTCGACTCTTAAAGGATCAGCCTTGGAATGGCTTCTCAATGTTTCCCCTTACTCCATTACTTCGTTAGCTCACTTTGTTAATCTTTTCAATGATCAATTTTCATGTAGCAGGATATTCGAAGGGATCACTAGTGATCTTTATCGAGTGCTCCAAGATCCTAAGGAATCCCTTAGGGACTTTGCAAGTGTAACACTTGAAATGGGTACGTTTCCTTTTAGCCCTTTTGTAATTAAGATTATTGCATTTTGGCCCAAGTGGTTAATACGCGCGGGGGGGGGGGGGGGGTACCATAGGGTACGCTTAGCGTACTAGCTGAGAAGCTAGTACGTGGGGCGTAGCACATGTGTACGCTTAGCGTACTAATGGGAAGGTTGGTCATGGGTTCGAGCCTCGTATATTGGACGTACGAGGGTTACGGTGGGCATACGAGGAGTTTAATGAAATCCTAATTTTGGGGTGTTGCACCCTATATATTCACCTTAAGTCCCAAAAGTTGGCCTCTTTATCAGCCTCCATTGTCCTAAAACCCTAATCTGAAACCCTAATAGCATTTTTGAGTGTTCTTGACATTTTGGGGTGTTTCCTTGGTTGGTTGGTGCCTTTGGTATAAGAAGGAGCTGCTGAAGAAGCTTTGTTGGAGCATGAGCTTGTGGATCCATAGATTAGGCACCTTTCTCAGTTGCAAGAAGGTATAAAGTCTCAACCATGATCTTTATATGATTACATCTCTTCATGTTATCGTTTTATGCTTCTTTGTCCCTTTTGGATGGACTTGACGGGTTAAGACCGTTTTAGAATCTAAATCTTGTAGATCTAGATGTTTGGAGAGTTCCTTAAGCTTAAAAGTGAAAACTTTAGGGTGTTTATCATCTCATGCATGTATTAAGTCATTTTTTAAGCTATTTTGAGCTCCGAGAACCTCATTAAGCCATGCATGCATGTAAAGTTGGCAACTTTACGAGATAAACCACCTCAAGGAAGTCAGATCTATTTTTTTGGAGTGAATTCTTAACCGTTTAAGAGCTCAATGAGGAGAGTTGACCAAACTAGTCGAGTACGCTGGGTGTACAAGCTAGTATGCACAATGTACAAGCCCTTAAGCGAGTCTGCTTAGCGTACAAGCCCTTAAGCAAGTATGCTTAGCGTACAGGCTTAGTACGCCCCGCGTACTCAGAAGTGGGCTTCGGTGTTTTGGGCTTCTCGGTATTGGGCTATTGTTGTCTTCGGCCTTTTTGGGCCACCAGAATTATTTTGTTGGGCTGTTGGTATTTTAGTAGACTTTTGGTTGAAAGCCCATGAAAGAGATTTGGGCCAATTTGGAAAATTGGGCCGTAATTAGGCTTGGAATGATTATTTTGGGCGTTTGGACAGTTGGATTAGGCCTAGGCTTTGGGCCGATTTGGGTAAACGGTAAAAAGGTCTTTTACCCTAGTTTAGACTCTTAGTATGATTTGGGATCCAATTATTAATTGAATGTTATTTGTGATTGACAGCGCTGGGATTTTAGCGAGCCACCAGACAGAGACTTATCTATGAGATTTAGTGGTGTGAGGTGATTTCCTCACCATGTTTAGCGGGTCTAAGGCACCAATGTCGACCCATAATCAATAATGCTAGGATACTAGATGTCAGTGTGACTATTGTATGTATATGTGCTTATATGATTTGTATGTTGAGCGGGGCCCGTTTTGCGAGTTTGGGCGGGGCCCGTTATACTCAGTGGGGGGGGGGGGGAGGGTCGATATGTGAGTTTGGGCGGGGCTTGTTATACTCAGTGGGCGGGGCCCGTTATGCGAGTGTGGGTGGGGCCCGATACACTTATTGGGCGGGGCCCGTTATTTGTTTATGTATGGTATGTGGTATGTTGGGAAACTCAATAAGCTTTGTGTTTACGGTTTTAAGTTTATGTTTCAGGTACTTCTGGTTCCAAAGGGAAGAGCCCGAGATTATTGCAGAGCACACACCACATGTTTGTGCATTTTGTGATTTACTCTGATAATTGATGATGTATTAACATAATATATTTATCTGTATTTTTATGATGATGTTTTTGGGATACTGGTTTTTATTAAATTAAAAATGAAAATTTAGGGTCTTATTTTTAGGACGTTACAAGTTGGTATTAGAGCCTTGGTTTGAGGGATTCAAACATACTCTCGGGTGTGTCTGAACTCAAACTGAGGATTTGGTAATGTTTTTCAAAAAGAAATGTTTTAAAGAGAAAAAAACAAGTTTTCTAATACAAGAAAAGGTGTGGTTCATGCAGTCGAACGAGCTCAAGTAAGTTTCCCAAAATACCCATACATGTTGTCTGATAGGATTTGATCTGTGAATCTTTGAATCGCGTGCTAGTTTGGGCTAAGGATATGCTCAGTTTTTCATGATAGAACACTAGGAGAGATGCCTTTGTATGCCTACTGAATAAGCTTGTAGACTTGCATGCTAGTACTGATCAGTCAGTGATAGGATGACCTGATTAGGTGATGCTTGGTTCTGATTACTTGATGCTCGAATGGTGCTTGCTTTGTGCTTTTAGGAGTTCTCACTAGCCTCAGCTAACTAGTAAGCAAATATGTTAAGTTACATATTACTGAGACTCAATAATTTTAGAAGGTTAGGTTTTAACTCTATTGCACAACTCTCGTCTGAGTCCAACTGTTATAGTGTGAGACCTCTCATTCGAAGAATTATCTGGTGTTGGTGATATGTAATTGTATTCGTGAGCTAGTTAGAGGAAGTTAGCAGGAGTTCCTTCTGTAGTTGATGGTGGAGAGTGGTTTGGAGTTGCCCTAGGAACACCTAGCTAGGATGAGATCTAGTGCTAGGAGCCTTGTCTTAAGGAGGGTTAATTGTATGGATATAAAGTGACTTGGATGATTCAATGCAATCCTTGAGGAAAGTATGGATACATGTGGAAGGTAGTATGGGCCCGTACTACTTGAAGTAGAGGATCCATACTCGAGTCAAGGAGATCTGCGATGAAACCAGGAAGCTTGCAGAGTTTGTGATCCTTCGATATATTCTGATGCTTATTCTGATGATTTTTATGGTCTAGTTTCAGTATGGTGACTCTGCGGGGCAAACGTTTTGGCAGTTCTGGTGTTGGAGATGGCTCGGGTTCTGCTTCTGGAGCCGTACATATGGATGATCAGACTATAGAGTTCATCTCGTCTTAGATTACGCGTTGCATTCTTGAGTAGACTCCTGTGATCTTTGGTACGGTCAATGAGGGCATTCTGGAGATTTTGGATGAGCGGTTGAGCTCGTTACATTCTGAGATGGTAGCCTTGGTGGCAACACATTCTTTGACCTTCAGGGAGTTCCGAGCGTGTGGAGCTTCAGACTATCACGGGGCAAAGGACCCGATAGCAAGCAGGAGTTGATTAGCGGATGTTGTTAACGCTTTCCGCACCTATAGTTTCCCCGAGGGGGCAAAGGTCAGACTTGCTTCCTATCTTTTGAAGGACATGACACGAGATTGGTGCGAGGAGGTTAGGCGCTCATTTGGAGACGCTGTGATTGATTTTATGACATGGGATGATTTTGTGACCAGGTTTAGGGCTGAGTTTGCACCGGTGATTGAGGTGCAACCGTTGGCGTGGGAGTTTTAGAATCTCCGCCAGACTATTGAGACGGTGGCTGTAATCACCGCAATGTACCGGGAGAGGGCACTTTTGGTTCCGTAGTATGTAGCGGATGAGGAGATGAAGAAGGCTAGGTATCATGAGATGTTGAGGAGTGATATTCGGCAGTTTGTGAGCCGATGCAGCTGCAAGACGCTAGAGGATATGATAATGAGGGCTCGAGGGAGGGAGATTGATCTGGAGATGTGAGAGGGAAAGGCCAGCAGGGTCGGGGCCGATGTGGCAAGTATGACAGGACGCATGATGGGGCGTACATGGTGGGTGGTTCTGGCTGCTTTGAGTGTGGCCAGACAGGTCATATTAGTAGGGATTGCATTGCTACTACCACCACCACCAAGATATCTGATCTGATTTGATTTCATTGAAATCAGAGAGCCCACAAGAAGGCCCATTATCCGAGTTTATCTATAGCAGGACCAATGACTACACCCGCACCTGCAACTCTTCGGATTACTGACGGCCACCAGGGCAGGGCAGATGCACCTGTGGTGAAGAGCAGAGATTTTCATATGACAGACGAGGACGCTCGTGCAGATCCCGATGTGGTGACGGGTACATATCTTCTCATTATCTATTATTTATATTGAAATGCTCGCTTATATTTATGTGTTTTATTTTAGGATCGTTCCTTTTGATCGTTATTTCTGCATTGGTATTGTTTGATTCGGGAGCTACCCAATCCTTTGTGTCCCTTATGCTTAGCAAGAGGTTTGTTGGAGATCCGATGGAGCTGGATTGTCCATTAGATGTCGAGATTGCAGATGATAGATCTGTTCGGGTTGCGAAGGTTCATCGGGGTTGTACTCTCCAATTGTTCAGTGAGTAGTATTTGGTAGATTTAGTTCCCATTACTTTGCGTGGGAACAAGGTTATCGTGGGTATGGATTGGCTGAGACCTAATGGGGCGGTGATCGACTTTGAGCAGTAGTTAGTTTGGATTCGAACCCCAAGTGGGGGAGAGTTAGTGGTTTAGGGAGAGAAAGCTCAGAGTGGTCCGTTATTGTATTCAGCAGCGAGGGCCAGATGCTATATTCAATAGGGTTGTTCCATATATGTCGCCTAAGTTATGGATACCCGAGATAAGGGTAAGGCGACTATGGATGATGTGCCGATTGTGCGGGATTACCCAAATGTGATTCTGTAGGATTTTCCTGGGGTGCCTTTGGAGAGGCAGGTTGAGTTCAGGATTGATCTGGTTCCAAGTGTGGCTCCGATAGCCAAAGCACCATATCGGTTGGCTCCTCCCGAGATGTAGGAGTTGTCTACACAGTTGCAGGAGCTGTTAGACAAGGGATTCATTCGACCGAGAAGTTTGCCATGGGGAGCACCGATCTTGTTTGTGAAGAAGAAGGATGGGTCTCATCGTATGTGCATTGACTACCGGGAGCTGAATAAGGTAACATTGAAGAACCGTTATCCACTCCCGAGGATTGATGATCATTTCGACCAGCTTTAGGGTGCATCTTGGTTTTCCAAGATTGATTTGCGATTGGGTTATCATCATATGAGGGTTAGGGATGAGGATATGGAGAAGATAGCTTTCTGGACTTGTTATGGTCATTAGGAGTTCGTGGTGACACCTTTTGGACTCACTAGTGCTCCATCCACGTTCATGGATCTAATGAACTGTGTGTGCATGCCGATGTTGGATCGGTCTGTAATTGTATTTATTGATAATAGCTTGGTTTTTTCCAAGACCCAAGAGCAGCACGAGGAGCACTTGAGGGAAGTGCTGGAGATGCTGAGGAGGGAGATACTTTTCACGAAGTTCTCCAACTGTGAGTTCTGGTTGCACGAGGTGCAATTTCGGGGGTACCTTGTCAACCAGAATGGTATTCTGGTTGATCCGGACAAGGTCGAGGCTGTGATGCAGTGGGAGGTTTCGAGGTCTCCATCGAATATTTGGAGTTTTCTGGGTCTCGCGGGTTATTATCAGAGATTCATCCAGGATTTTTCCAAGATAGTTGTTCCTTTGACTTGGTTGACAAAGAAGACAGTTACATTTCGCTAGGGGCCTGAGCAGTAGGAAACTTTTAAGACCTTGAGACAACGGTAGTGTGAGGCACCGATTTTGACCATGTCCGAGGGTGTCGAGGATTTTGTGGTTTATTGTGATGTGTGGATAACAGGTTTGGGCGTAGTGTTGATGCAGAGGGGTCGCGTGATCGCTTACGATTCGAGGAAACTAAATTCTCTTGAGGCGAATTATCTGACACATGATTTGGAGTTGGGGGCTGTGGTTTTCGCCCTCAATATTTGACGGCATTACCTCTATGGGGTCCATTGTACTATTTACACGGATCACAAGAGCCCGAGGTACTTGATGGACCAGCCAAATCTGAATATATGAGGCAACGCCTGTGGTTTGATGTGGTGAAGGATTATGATTGTGAGATCCTTTAACATGTAACACTCGGTTTTGGATTTGCTTCGTCGCTCGGGGATGCGGCCCAATAATCAGTTGTCATAAGGCCTAGGGCCTTGAGAAAGGAAGGATTTGGTCCATTTAAGATATGGTTGCCATGGTATAAGCAATCCAAGCGTTCGATTGTGTCTGCGGAGGTCAGGGGTATGATCATAATTTGATATCTCGGTCTTTTATGGAGTTTGGATTTTTTCGGGAGGTTTTAAGGTTTGGGTGTGTTGTTAGGAGCTTAGGGCCTCTCTCCACCTTTTCGTGGATATAAGGTTCGTTGGAAACGAACATCAGATAAGGGAGTTATGGTATTTTGAAGATATTAGAAGAATTGGCCCTTAATGGAAATATTTGGCAAATCAGTCCCATGCATGCAAGGATGCATGCGCGTGTTTGGTTGGCTACGCCCAACATAAGCTAGGATATGCCCAACGTATAAGGTGATCTGGTCGCGGGTGGCTTGTGAGTACGCCGACCATACTAAGGGGTACGCGAGGCGTACTCCCTTCAGAGCAAAACCTTAATTATGGGGTTCCTACCCTATATAAGCAACATTATACCAACCCTTTGGCCATTTTAATTCAGCCACCACCCTTTTGATGTTCATGAAACTCTAGAGTGCTTTGGGTGAAGCTTGGAGCTTGAAAAAAGATTCTTGGTGGTTTCTGCAAGAGAAGAAGAAGGTGAAGGACTCAACCTCTAGAGAAGAGCTTAGAGATCCAGTGTTAGCATCTCCATTTTGAGAAGTTAGAGGTATAAAGTCTCTATCTTGGCTATTCATTGTATAGATCTACTTTGGGTTAGTTTTTGGCCATTTTAGTCCCTTTTGCTTGGTCTTGGTGAGCTAAGGTTGTTTTACAAGCTCAATCTAGTAGATCTGGACATTCTAAGAGTCCCTCATTCATAAAGGTGCAAGCTTTGTGGAGTTTTTGAGTTCAAGCACGAGTTAAGACCATCCATTAAACTCTTTTGAGCTCTAGAGTCCCATTAAGCCATGCATGCTAGTAAAGTTGCCAACTTTACTTAAAAAGTCATCCATAGGAATCAGACTGGAGAGTTGGAGCAAGGGCAGAAGTGATTAAGTGCTTATTGGAGAAGTTTGGTGTCCAGGGGGATACGCTGGGCGTACCCACCTGGTACGTTGCGCATACTGGCCCCAAAGGGTGTACGCTTGGCGTACCAGATGAGTACGCAGGGCGTACTCGACCTGGTTGACTCATCTTGTTTTTCTGACCTTTTGGGCTTTGGACCTTGGACCAAGAGTTGACTTGGGTTGACCATTCAGTATTTTAGGCCTTTTTAGATATTGGGCCTTCTCAGGATAGGTCCATGATGGATTTGGACCTAATTGGCGTAATTGGGCCTTTTGGTGTCATTTCGGGTTCGGGCTATCATATGGGCTTAGATTGCATGGGTGTTGTTGGACTAGCTATGATTATGTGTTTTGGTTCAGAAAAAGTAAATGGGCTTCAGGAAAAGTTCCATGTAAGAGTTCGGGCCCAATTTGGAAAATTGGGCGATTAGTGGGCTGTTATGGATCTTGGGGTTTTGGATCTTGTCTGGTTTTGGGCTTGGGCCTTAATTGTGAGTCTTGTTGGGCCAGGGGTAAAATGGTCATTTTACCCCAAGTATGGATTATGGATCATGTTATGGAACCCAATTCGTAATTGGGTGATATTTTGGTATTGTTAGCTTGAGAAGTTGTCAGGGCAGCAACTAAGGATTTCTTCCAGTGAGCTTCACCATTCGAGGTGAGTCTCCTCACTGTTCTATGGGTCGAAGACACCAATGCCGACTCATTCGGTTTATGTATGGTAGGAAGACCCGGCGGTGACCCTTGGCATTTTGTATGAAAGACCAGGAGGCGGCTCCTAGCAAATGTTAGTTAAGTAGCAGTAGATTGTATAATAGTAGTCTTTGTGATACTTGCATGAAAGATCAGGAGGTGGCTTTTGGAACTTGTCTGTAAGACCCTGGGTTGTGGCCCCCAGCTGGAAAGGAAGACCACGAGGCGGTTGTGGCATAATGGCAAGACTATGGTTGGCACATAACACTCCTATTGATTATGTTTATGTGTGATATGTATGGCTCATGATTATGTATGTTATGTAAGGCTTGTATGATATGTATGGTATGTGGTATTTGGGGAACTCATTAAGCTTCGTGCTTACAGTTTTGTTTATGGTTTCAGGTATTTCCGATTAGTAAAGGAAGGACCCGACATGATCGCAACGCATCCACCCGTGTTTTCCGCAATATGTGATCTTTGGGAATGAACTCTAATAAATGCTTTGTATTGAAATGTTTGACTTGAAAGATTTACTCTAGTTTTTGAATGTAATAAAAATGGAATTTTTACCCTTGATTTTTGTCACACCCCCGAACCAGACGGCGGAAACGTCTGGGGGCTTGGGTGACTTCTTTCTTTTAGTAGCATCACAGAGTATATAATTGAAACATAACATCATCATCATCAAACATGTAATATTATAATTGTCATTGGTTTACATCAAATATTTTATTTCAATATTACATGCCAAAATATTCAAAGTATGATGAAACAAAACTTAACAACAATATCCATGTATTCTTTCTGCCCAACCTCCTCAACGATTTCCTGTGAATACAAGTTAATTTAAAAAGGTCAACATAAAAATGTTTTTGAGTTCATAAGCATGTTTGAGAAAATGTTTTGTATTGATTTGTAAATACCAGAAAATCCGATATTTTCTGAAAAACAGTTTGAAATATTTGAAATGTTTGTGTCCGATCTTGTATTAATGCATGAGTGTTATTATCTGTGAGAATATAAAGAGAATGACCCCAGATAACACGATGTTGTCTGCTTATGAGAATGTTGGAATCTCAACACCCGAGTTTGAGTACCAGCGCGAGTATGTTACCGTGTTATCCCAGAAAGAAAAGAAAAGATGGTTTCCCGTAAATTTTATAACGTTATTCCTCTAAGTGAGTCGTTATAACCACACTAGATAATGACAAATTCGCCTGTCTTGGCGTTTTTCGGACGCCGACGGAACAAGGTGAGGTTTTTGTCACCCTGGACTGGCCTAGTCTAACTGTAGTGAACAACTCAGGTGTGGGGTGTCACCCCCGTATAGATCTATACACAACTCCCGCTCTCCCTCCAGGAAACTCTGGTTATAACTACAGGCTACGATTATACACTCAATAGGTGTCAACCGAAACGTCTCACTAGATCCTTAATCGAATTTACGCGAAAAAAAGAAAAACATATAAGGTATATTCCAGGCCCAATAAACATGCAAGTGGACAACTAAGGCCCACTAAGCATGTAAATTATTTTCAGGCTCAAAAGGAATGAGAATATATATCCCGGCCCAATATACATGTAAAAGGACAACTAAGGCCCATTTAACATGTATATTATTTCCAGGCCTAATAAGGACGTGAATACCGAAATCGATCAGTGGTTTGTTACGTTGGTTGTTTAAGCTACATTGTTTACTAAAATGACATAAAAAGCTCACCTTTTTGCAAAAGGTCATTTTTGGTCCCAAAAACCGAAAATTTACAATTGTGGCACCTTTTCGATAAAAATGACAATTTAGGTCCTTTAAGGACAAAATTTGCGTTTCAGGATAGTTTTAAGTAGAAATAACATTTTTAACCCACTTTTGTCAAAAATATTATTTTTTGGCTTGGTTTTATGAAAATGTGCATTTTCGGCCCATTTATAAATAAATTCATCGTTTTGACCCAAGTTTTAGTAAATTCACATTTTTTGTTCCTCTTATCGAAATTTACATTTCTGGCACAACTTTGTTAAAAATGACATTTAAGCCCACAAAAGTCCAAAATTTACAAACTTGGCCCAAAAATTCGTAAAAGCCCAAAAGAAGCCCATTTATGAACTTTTACACTTCTAGCCCTTTTAAGATCACAAATCTCAGAAAGATTCATATTTATCAAAATACATTCTTTTTGGTTCCATAAAACCGTGAGTTACATAAAAATACCCCATTTTTTATTATTTTGTCACTTTTGGTCATCTTATGCAATTTTCTTAGTTTTAAGTAACTTTGATGTATTTTTAAACCTTTTCTTTGCATAATAAGTTTAAATAAGTGTTATGTTCTACAAATATCATCACATCTTAGTAGATCTTCAAGTTCATTGAGTTTATAACACATAATCACACATATATCATTAAAAACACACAAAATCATGCATACACACATAGATCTACACAAAACAACTTGTATTCTCCCCCAAAACATAGTAAAAACCGAAAATAGGGGGTATGAACTCACTTTGCTTTGGAGATTTCGGTTCTTGATGAAGGATGGATGAGATCTCGGCCCTAGAAGCTTCTTATGTGGAGTTTTTCGAACTTAAGATGGATCTAAGGGCATGTATCATGAAATGATGTGTTAAGGAGTGAAGTTTATCATAAAGTGAAGTAAATCATCATAATTATAGAGTAGCTTACCAAATGAGTGATGATCTTTGAAGACAAACTTGATGAACACACACACTCAATCGAAATTTTAGATAGATAAAGAGTGGGAGAATGTTGAATGTTGAGAGGAAGTGAGTTGGAGTTGAAGTGGTGAATGAGGGTGGAGAGGGAGAAAGTGGCCGAGAATAAGAAGGAAGAAGAAGATAAGAGAGAAGATGAGATGTGACATGTATGGAAGTGTGAGAATTGCTTAGATATTTGATGGGTATTTACATGGAAATCCACAAGATAAACATGAGGTGTCAAGCCTTAATTAATCCCACCTTCTCTCTCTTTTTTTTTTTGTTTTTTTTGTTTTTGAGTGTGGGCCGTGAATGGGGAGGGGGGAACTGGGTTTACGGCCCAATGATATTAGGGAGATGAGTTTACAACCCAAATTACATTAGAGAGATGGGTTTACGGCCTAACATGAGGAAAGAATGGGGTTTACGGCCCAATAAGGCTTATGAACCCATTTACGGCCCATTAAGGCCTATGATGACAAGGTGAGACATTTTAGGCCCAATAAACCCATGAGAAGTCTTATGGCCCAAAATGTTTATATTTAATGAATATAGGTCATATTAAGGTCCAAATAGGGTTCCTTGACCCAAAATAGTCAAATTCGAGAGTTTACTGGCCCATTAGGCCCAATAAGAGGATCCTGGTCCATTCTGAGTTTGAACCGGGTCATTAGGGTTTCAAACCAATAGTTGAGTATATGAGATGTATTGAATTAAGTTTTGAACTTCACTCAGGAATTTTGGTTTCAAATGGTTGATTTTGATTGAGCATAGCACTTGACATCACTTCAGATTACAAGTTATATAAGAGTTGATTTCATGAATACATAATTTCCTAGCCAAAAATGCTAGTTGTCACATCATCCCTCCGTTAGAGGGAATTTCGTCCCGAAATTATTTTGAACTATGAACGAGAGAATATGTGAGGGTACTTCTGCTTCATCTGGTCCTCGCGTACCCATGTGAGTTCCGGTCCACGCCTAGCGTTTCATCGAACCTTCGCAATCGGAATGCGACTTTGCTTCGTACGCTTCACTTCCCTGTCCATTATCTTAACTGGTTCTTCGACGAACAGGAGATTCTCATTTATTTCGATCTTTTCCAGAGGAACGATAAGGTTTTCATCTGATAAGCACTTTTTCAAATTTGAGACGTGGAATACGGGGTGTACGTTGCTGAGCTTCGCAGGTAGCTGCAACTTATAAGCCACCAGACCAATCCGGGCAAGAATCACAAATGGCCCGATGTATCGCGGGTTTGGTTTTCCCCGTTTCCCAAAACAGATCATCTCTTTCCAGGGAGAGACCTTTAATAGCACCCGATCTCCGTCTTGGAATTCCAGAGTTTTTCATCGTTTGTCAGCATAACTCTTTTGTCGATCTCGCGATGCTTGGAGTCGGGCCTTGATTTGGATTATCTTATCTGTTGTTTCTCGAATGATCTCCGGTCCTATAAGAGTGTTGCTCGGTGATTGCCATTTTGCTAGCTGGGTGTCACCCACCTCAGCCCAGTAGAGAGGCGACTTACGTTTGCGACCATACAAGGCCTCAGAAGGAGCAACCCTTATACTTGTGTGATAGTTGTTGTTGTACGAGAACTCGATTAGAGGCAGGTGGGTATCCCAAGATTTTCCAAAATCGATACCACAAGCCCGGAGCATGTCTTCAAGTGTTTGAATGGTCCGTTCGCTCTGGCCATCGACTTGAGGGTGGTAAGCAGTGCTCATGTCTAATTGAGTTCCCATTGCCTTTTGGAGCGACTGCCAAAACCGTGAAGTAAATCTACTATCTCGTTCCAAGATAATAGATATTGTCACTCCATGAAGTCTCACGTTCTCTTTTATATAGATTCGTGTTAATCTTTCCATATTATACGATTCTTTTGTTGGTAGGAAATGGGCATATTTGGTTAACCTATCGACAATCACCCAGATAGCATCCAACGCGTCCGCTGTCTTAGGTAATTTGGTTATGAAGTCCATAGTAATCCTTTCCCATTTCCACTCGGGTATCACTGGATGTTGTAATAATCCTGAGGGCTTCTGATACTCCACTTTCACTTTGGCGCAAGTGAGACACTTGCCCACATAAGTAGCGATCTCTGCCTTCATATTTGGCCACCAATAGTGTAGTTTGATGTCCTGGTACATTTTATCCGAGCCTGGGTGGACGGAATATCATGTTTTATGAGCCTTGTTCATGACTATCTCTCTGAATCCCCCAAATTTAGGGACCTATATTCTATTCATGAAGTAGTAGGCTCCGTCCTCTTTGGCTTCAAGGTTTTTATCCATCCCACGCAGCGTTTCATTTGTGGCGTTCTTTGGCTTCATTGCATCTGATTCGGCTCCCTTGATCTGTGAGGTTAGGTGGGAGTGGATGCTTATCGATAATGTGTTCACCCGACGACCTGAGTATTCTTTCTTGTTCAGGGCATCAGTTACCACGTTAGCCTTGCCAGGGTGGTACTTGATCTCGCATTCATAGTCGTTTAGCAGCTCGACCCACCTTTGCTGCCTCATCTTCAACTCCTTTTGATTCAGAATGTGCTAGAGATTTTTGTGATCCGTGAAGATGGTGCACTTTGTACCATAGAGGTAGTGCCTCCAAATCTTTAGGGCGAAAATCACAGCTCCCAGTTCGAGATCATTGGTGGTGTAATTTACTTCATGCGTCTTCAATTGTCTAGACGCGTAAGCTATTACCTTTCAATGTTGCACGAGGACACATCCTAACCCTTGGTTCGAAGCATCGCAATAGACTACGAAGTCTTCGGTTCCCTTTGGTAAGGATAGCACGGGTGAACTACAGAGGGCTCGCTTCAAGGTTTGGAAGGCAGCTTCTTGCTTTTCCGTTTAGTTAAAAGATACACCTTTTTGTGTCAAGGTGGTGAGGGGTTTGGCTATCTTGGAAAAGTTCTGGATAAACCTTTGGTAGTAGCCTGCGAGACCCAAGAATTGTCGAATTTATGTTGGTGTTTTCGGAATCGCCCGACCTTCAATGGCCTTGATCTTGGAAGGATCTACATGAATCCCTTCCTCACTGAATACATGACCCAAGAAGTTTACACTGCGAATCCAGAACTCGCACTTTGAGAGTTTCACATATAGCCTTTCAGCTCTTAGGGTTTCCAAGATTTGACGGAGATTTTAACCGTGCTCTTCCTTGCTTCGGGAGTATATGAGAATGTCATCGATGAAGACGATTACGAAATTATTGAGAAATGGGCGGCATAATCGATTCGTGAGGTCCATAAATGTTGCGGGGGCATTTGTTAGACCGAAGGGCATCACGACGAATTCGTAATGGACGTACCGAGTTCGGAAAGCAGTTTTTGAAATGTCCTCTTCTCGGACCCGAAGCTGATGATAACCGGATCTTAGATCTATTTTGGAGAAGTAACTAGCTGCTTGAAGCTGGTCGAATAGATCGTCAATCCGAGGGAGTGGATATCGGTTTTTGACAGTGAGTTTGTTCAACTCCCGATAGTCGATGCACCTTCCGAAGGATCCATACTTCTTCTTGACAAAGAAGATCGGAGCTCCCAAGGGTGAGAAGCTTGGCCTGATGAATCCTTTGCTCAGAAGTTCACTTAATTGACTAGATAACTCCTGCATCTCAGCGGGAGCTAACCTGTAGGGTGATTTGGCAATTGATGTGGCTCTCGATATTAGGTCGATTCGAAATTTAAGCTGTCTCTAGGAAGGTATTCCTGGGAGATCTTCAGGGAATGCACCAGGGAAACCTCGCACTTCCGGGATATCATTGATGTTCGTCTCTTCTTTTTGCATATCCACTACATGAGCGAGGAATGTATAATTCTTTTTCTGCAGGGTACTTTTGTGCCTTAATGCACGATATAAGACGAGGTTTTACGTCAGGCTTGTCGTCGTAGATGATTAGGGTTTCTGGGTTAGGGAGGTGAAGGCGAACGGCCTCCTCATGGCACATAATGTCGGCATGGTGGGGCTTAACCAATCCATGCCTATAATCATATAAAAGCTCCTAATATCTACTGGCATCAAATTGATTGAGTATGAATAATTATTTAACGTGAGAGTGCACCCTATGCATATACATCTTTTGTGGTTTCGGCTTTTCCATCATTATCGTGGGGGTAGGCAGGAGTGTAGTGTCTTTCGCATAAATGTTAGCGTGCCTAGTTGTTAGAGAGTGTTCAAGGATTTATTGTTATGGTCGAAAGAGTTTTTATTCAGTTGAGATAACAATTTGGTGATTCTTAATTGATTTGGTAAAAGTTTGAAGCTTAACTATTGTTGTTCGAGAATGTACCGAAAATTTAGGTAGAATTCCTTTTTGTTTCTTCACGTCCAACTGTTAGATTCCTCCTGTTTCCCCGTCATTACTCTTTGTTGGACAATTCCTCCTGAAATGTACCAACTCACCGCACTTGTGGCATACTGGATTCATTCCAGATACAAAGGTTGGAGTGGTGTGTTGGGCAGGAGTCTTGCAGTAACAAGCGGTGTGTCCTTTCTTGTTGCATCTATTGCAATACAGCTTCCTGCAGGCCCCCTTATGATGGAAACTACACTTGTTAAATTTTTGAAGGCTTCCATCATATGGTCTCGCTGGTATTGATGTAGTAGGTGTCATGGCCACATGGACAACAACAATTTGTTGTTTCTTCAAGGACCCTAGAGTTGGCTGTCCCTTTCTCTTACTCCCTGACTCTCGCTTCCTGCACTTAAGTTTGGAGTTTAGAGTGCCTTGATAAGCCGTCACTCGTTGGTTTCCGTTGTTGTTACTTCGGTCGGAGTTGTCGACACTATTGCCACCTCTGTGGGTGTTTTTTGCGTTGAGTTGTGCCATAGCAGCGGTTACGACAACTGTTACAGCAGCTTGGAATGTAGTAGATTCCATCTGCAGGATTGGTGTCTCACGGGTATGCTTGTCATTTCTGTGGGATGACAGTTTCTGTTGCATGATGACAAGCAAGATCATAAGCAACGATGGTTATTTCTGGTTGTACTCTATAAATTTTGCGTTTTGTTGTATGATGCAAAATGTTTCAACCTACATCCCTATGGTGTATTGATGGTGGTAAGTAATCGTAGATTTTGCACGAATATTAAGTCTATCCATAGAGTACATAGATTATTTTGGTTTCGAGATCCTTGGGTATCTAGCGGTTTCGGGGGTTCGGTTGTGTATTTAAGTGAATTCATGCAATAACATGAAATAGGGGAAAAACACATAATTGTTTCATTAGTAATTACCACCTTAGTATACGAAAGAGAATCATAATGAATAGTAGTGGGGGGTGTGGAGATGATCCGAATCGTGGGTGGATGCATCTGGTGGTGGTACTCAGATGTCAAAATATCGCACCACAAGGTCAACCAATTCACTCATCTCTCGATTGATCTCTCCATCCCACTGTTCTGCTTGTACGGCTCCGCAAAGAGTGGCTACCTCCTCCTCCAAGAGGCGTAGTCGATCGGTGGAATCCTCTGGTGCTGCGGGATGGTCCTGTATCATCTTGGAAGAGTGAGGCTTGCGAGGGACTTCCTCAGTGTCCCCTACTTCATCCATCTCCTCATCGGATTTCATGTACTCATAGTCTGTCTCTACATACTCCTTAGGTCCTAACCTGGATCTATTCCTCGAATCATACCAGGTTCTCCCTCGATCAACCCATTGGCCACCAGGGCCTGATAGTAAAGGACACCCTGTTAGAACTCCTCCATGATGACTGCGCGAGAAACGGAGGGGTGAGGAGTGTGTAAGGGGAGTGTACGTACATAGCATTCCAAATACTCCTATAGTATTTATAATTGTTTATGTTTGAGTTCCTTAAAATCTTTTTGGATACAAGGTTGATAAGTTTCTAGATTAATTGCCCACCATGATCACCCCCAAACACATGTTGGTCATATTTTGAATAAATATAGTTGATCAGGCTCTATTTATCCCCAATACGACTACATAGCTATCCAGGTTTAACCACGGTGTTCAGTTTCCTCCAGATACTTTTAGTGTTATGGTATTAGTGCACACGTAGGTATGTATTTTAATTATTTTGTTCAGAGTAGTTTAGTCCTATTTAGTCCTATTGAAACATAAAAGTGACCCTCTTAAACTTAAAAGAGATCCTAAGCTGTCATCTAGATCCACATTCAAGCTCCACACCGCAATCAAGAACAACATCCACAGTTGAAGTCATCAAGCTTAGTCTTAGCTTTATATGTTTTATGTCTTTACATTCCTTTGTCCAGTGTGCCTTGCATGGCCACCTTAGACAAATTTAACTTTGTAATCTTCGAGACTCTATAAATAGAGGTCTCTTATTCTTAAGGAAATATCTCTCTCTCAATCATCTCTGTCTTGAATATCGTATTCTATTTACTCTCTTACCCTCTTATCTCAAAGATCTTCAGATTCTAATATTAAAGATCGTTATCTCTTAGGAGCAAGTCAGCTAGACTTAATCACTAAGTTTGATCTCATTTACTAACCTGGATTGTCTGCAATCCTTGTTAACAATCACCTTATAGTGTCTTCTTGATATAATACTTGTTGTCATTTATATTTCCTTATATTTCCGCACCTAATTATCTAACTATCTAACTCTAACTTATTATTGTTGAGCTTTATGATCCACTGAGTTATACTTTATTCCGCATTATTACTTGTTCTAACGTTTGTTCAAGTGTGTTACTCAAGTTTTTCTCTCAACAATTGGTATCAGAGCCAAAGTGGTTGGTTTTTAAACATGAACTCTGATTTTAAAAGGCCTTCTATACCATTGAAGCTCATTTCTTAAAAAAACAACAAAAAATCTTCTAAAAAAAACAAGGAAATATGGCACAAGCATTATCTATAAATGTTTCTAATAGTGTTGGAGGCTCGAATAGAGCTCCAATACTGGTAGAAAATGAATATCACCACTGGTCTCAAAGAATGGATAGGTATCTACGAAGACTTTGAAGAGATGTATGGAGATCTTTAGAAGAAGGACCTCATGTCCCTGTTCTTACTCCAGTTCAGAACGATGGCACACAAGCTAGACTGGGAGGAGGTCAACCAGCCATGAATCATCCTACCAAAGATGATCTTGATAAGATGGAAAACGATGATGTCGCCTTTTATGAGATATCTTGTGGAGTTGCTCCTGACAACTTCGACATCATCATAAATTGCAAGTCAGTTAAAGAAATATGGGATGTTCTCAAGAACCTATATGAAGGCGCAAAACAAGATCAAGATAAGAAGCTTACAACTGCACTCAATGAATTCAACAATTTCAAAGCTCATGCTGGTGAAAGTCTGGAAGACTCCTTCAAGACGTTCAACTTAATTGTCACAAAGTTATCTAATGCGGGCACCATCCGAAGTAACCATGAGACCAATCTTCAGTTTCTCAATGGTTTGGGTAGACATTGGACCACAGCTAAGATGATCGTCCGAGGAGATAGAAAAATCCACTCTCTATCTCTCTACAAGCTCTATGGTGAACAGCAAGCACAAGATTTAACTGTACTCAAAGACTGTGCTGACTTCGAAGGACCACTCGCTGTGATAGCACAAGCACCTCACACTCAATCTTATTCACCGTCGTATGACAATCCTCCGCAGTCATACGAAGCCGACTCAGAATACGATGATGAAGAGGAATTCCGAAATGCCATTGCTCTAGTTAGCCAACAATTCAACAGGCTACCACCCTCATCATTCCGCAAAAATCAGCAGTGTGACATCCCCAATTTCACGGCCAGAAAAGACCGATTTGTTTATGCTTTGTTTTTTAAATCAGAGTAATCTTTTACAGAAAACAGTTGTGTAATTTGTTCCCAAAACAAAATATCATAAGAATTTATCAAAGCATTTCTTTAAAGAAATGTATTTTCATTATGTAACCAAATCTCGGGATGTCATGTTCAATACAGACCAAAAGCATAAATAGAACAAAATAGACCTTACAACAGTTATTCATAAATACTGGCCTATAATCCAAAATCTCTCGTTATGTCAGCCAACTTATGCTCTCGTGCCATAACATGTAATATAAAGAAAACTAAGTGGGTCAGGCTTAGAACTCACAAACTTATATAATCTCACCATATAAAAGCAACTCTTATCCCACCCCATCGATCCTCACAACGACACGATCTAAACTCTCGTATCCAAAACCTTCCTCTTTACCTGATCCCTACCCACGGATCTAAAACTAATCTCTTCACCTTATCCATACTCCCGGATCTAACACTAATCTCTTCACCTGATCCATACTTCCGGATCTAAAAATAATCTCTTCACCTGATCCATACTCCCGGATCTAACACTAATCTCTTCACTTGATCCATACTCCCGGATCTAAAACTAATCTCTTCACCTGTTCCATACTCCCGGATCTAAACTAATCTCCTGATCTGATCCATACTCTCGGATCAGTAATTGTGCCCGATCCATACTCTCGGACTAGGGACAATTAACTTAGTCTTAATCCATACTCCCGGACTAATAAGAAGTTTATCTCTTTACCTGATCCATACTCCCAGATCTAAAACTAACCTCTTGATCTCATTATCCAACTCATCTTTTATCACACAACAACTATCTCATCTACCCATGTTCTACCCAACATATTTGTAGATATAAAATACATATACATTTTAACTCATTTAAAACTATATAAAACATCCATTCGGCACTCATCTTAAGTAAACAACAATATATAAACACATAGCACATATTTCATAGCAAATACTTCATATTTATGTGTTAGAAGAGAGTGACTACACACTCACCCAAAACAAATACTTAATACATTCAAACAATACTTGTATTAAAATCGTGTTTATGAAAGGGACTATACACTCACTTGATAAGATGATGATCTGACAGCACCTCGTCTCTTAAAATAATATTCTTCGCTGAAACCGGAATGTTTCCTTGAAAACCGGGCCTCTCGCGGGCAGAGGTTCGGCTAGAAACTCTTTTCTTCTCGGGATCTTCGGAGCGTCGGTACTTGCTTCGGGTGTCGGGATGATACCGGGGCTTCAGGGGTACAACTTGCCAAGAAAAAGGAAGAATAAGGGAGTGAAAGGAAAGAATTTAGCAAACAAAAACGGCAGCCCTCGCTTTCTATTTATAGGAGGGGTCTGGCCTCCGAACGTAACGCGTTCCCTGAACCAACGCAGCGCATTCTGCCGTGCATCATTTCTTACGAACTCTGGACTTTACAGGCGACGGGACAGGCTCTGGGCTCCGAACGCGGGGCGTTCCCCCTTTGGGATGCGCGCCTCAAACTTCAGAAAATCATAACTCTCTCATACGATCTCCGATTTCAACGTTCTTTATATCCACGCATAGGTGAGATTATGCTCTACAATTCCCGTTTAGACTCCGTTGGCTAATTTTGAATTTATTTTTATTATATTATTTTTAGTAGGCCGGGACAGGAAAACTTCGTTAGAAATTCATAACTTCTTCATCTGACGTCCGTTTTCGTCTCTCTTTTAACCGTTGGACTACTATCGACGAGATATTCGATTCTCGTTTAGATTGTTCCGGCTAGAAACCACTCGATCTCATATTCGAACTTTGGGCTCTATACCGCTAAGTCGAAACTTAGAAAAATCATAACTTCCTCATACGAAGTCAGATTTAGACGTTCTTTTTATGCACGCTCTCGGTTTAACGTGTTTTATGACTTTCGTTTAGATCACTAAGGCTAAATATTGCTCTATCGTAAATTCACTATTTACGTCGCGCTGTGTCGTGCCGGTTTTGTCGCGAAACTTCGACAGGTCATAATTTCTTCGTTATAACTCGGATTTCGGCATTCTTTATATATTCGGAAACCTTGCCACGACCACTACAACCTAGTTAAGAGTATTCATTTTAAATAATCTTTTATCAGAAAGTCACTTTTGATGCTTATAGCCTCTAAATTGACTAGCCCAGATCTATGGGGTTAGAATTATCCCCCCCTTAGGATGATTACGTCCCGGAATCATCAATGAAAATAGGACTTGTATAATGATTCCATACGTTAATGTTGGACTTTCAATAGTAACCTTCGAATGAGTATCTAACTCTTGGACTTCTCGATAGCAGGTAGTACTCAATCTTGCATCGGCTCTTCGTACTATGTTGGACTTTCAATAGTAACCTTAGAGTTACAAAATAAATCCTTATTGAGGACTCCTTCTTCTTCTTAGGATAAGTACTTTCCTTAATCAATTGTAACAGATCGATGGGTCATGCTATAATGATCTCTCATCGTATGTGACAACGCTCTCAAGTTTCTTAGAGTCAAATTCCAGAATGGAATATACCTTCCTTCATATTCTAATGTGATATAATCACATTTTTTCATGTAGCATTTCTAGCTACAAGCTTTCTTAACAATGAGCGCGATACCATCGATCGCATTGATTTCAATCTTCTGACTTAGGTCAGATGTTACATCGAACTTGGTTCTATGAACCACGTAACAAACTCATCGTAGTCGGACTCAATTTGATATGACCACTAGGGTCGGAATAACAATCATCTCAGTAGTCATTACCAAAACGATAGTAACGACATACTTGAATAAAACGAGACCAATCACTAGCTTCTTGGCAACCTTGTGACTTTCCCTGATCCAAGCGTGAGTCCTGTGCTTCTAGTAGTATAGGCCTCTACTACCATTCACACCTACTCATACTCGTCCCAAGTATTTTCCCACAGTCAATCCAAGTCACCTCACAAGAAAATCACACAATCATCTAACACACCAGATAATAAAACTAGGGTTTATATTATTTTCTTGAAACTATTACACAAAAGTTCAAGTTTACCCTATACTATGCCTTTAATAGGCTACACTTCCTGATACTAGCTATATCCTGATATGAAGTCTTCATCCTTGATTCCTCACATTGTCATCTGCTTCGTCAATGATCATTTGAAATGCTCTTGCCTTTGGCTGTGGCAGCACATTCGGCTTTGTAGCATCTTCCCTTCTTGGGCAGTTTTGCTTGAAGTGTCCTTCTTCACCACACTTAAAGCAGGCTTCTCTTTTGTTTGTGCATTCACTGGCATAATGACCAGTCTTCCCACATTTGAAGTAAGTCATTTCTTTAGAGCATCTCCCAATGTGCTTCCTCTTGCACTTATCACACCATTGTGCTTCTTCTTCGAACTTCTTCGAACCAGACTTCGAAAATTTTCTCTTCTCATCGGACCTTGAGGATCCTTCAAACTTTCTTTTCCCTTAATCATATCTTCAACAGACTTGGCAGCCCAGATAGCTGCCTCCAGAGTAAGTTCATGATGTACTGGCACCGCATACTCTCATGGGAGTCCCTTCGCGTACCGGTCAACTTTTGGCAGCTCGTCTGGGACGATGCGCAAAGCAAACTCCATCTTGTCTATGAAGGCATTAGTGTATTCATCAACTGACATGCTGTCTTTCTTCAATATCAGAAATTTGTTCTCCAACTCTAACAGATTTTGGGCCGAGAAGAACTTGCGCTTGAATCGCACCAAGAACTCTGCCCACGTCAGTTGCAGTGGCTCGTTAGGGCTTAGGGTCTTCCCCGGAGTGTTCCACCAGCGAACATCACCACCTCTGAATTGACGTACTGCGAACGTGGTCTGCAACTTGCATCTGCAACCACACATCATGAAGGCTAGCTCCATTTCTGAGATCCAATCCATCACTCCGATCAGATCCTCTTTTCCAGTGAAGGTCAATGGTTTGCAAGTTAAAAAGTCTTTGTACTTGCATCCAAGTCCATCAATTCCTCCCTCTTGTTTTTTTTGTCTGACCAACGGTGGGTTGGCTTGACCAACAATCCCACTGAAGTTACCTCCTTCCGAATGCCCTTCATTCAACTCGGGCTGTTCAATCGGCATTGAAAGTTCTTCACGATTCTGCCGAAGCAGACGTCTAGTTTCATCCATTTGACGATCCAACATCGTCTGAATCATCAATGGTACACCAACCATTGCTATTGGCTCAGGTGCTGCCGCTACAACAGGTACTTGCTCAATCACAGGTGGTTGATTCCAGTCTTCGTTCACGTTTCCCACTCCACATCTGGTTCTTACCATTTTTGATCTACACACCGAATATGGTGAGTTCAGATCCTCAATCACGATAGATAATTAAATCATCCTTATCACTCCGAAACATTTACATGCTAGTTCCAATACCATAGTCGTACGCTTAGAATCCTACACACATAAGGTTTCCAGATTCGGTCGGCAACAGACCATAGATTCGAACAAACAATTTCATATATGGAAAACATATAACATTTAGCAGATAAAAGCATTTTAGGCATCTTTCCTAAAATATACTAGTGCTCGTGTCTAAAATATGGTAGCCACTCATCTCACAATCATCACTTAGCATTCTAATTTTAAGTCTAGAAATCCTACAAATTCCTAGTTCGCTTAAACTAATGCTTTGATACCAACTGTGACATCCCCAATTTCACGGCCAGAAAAGACCGATATGTTTATGCTTTGTTTTTAAAATCAGAGTAATCTTTTACAGAAAACAGTTGCGGAATTTCTTCCCAAAACAAAATATGATAAGAATTTATCAAAGCATTTCTTTAAAGAAATGTATTTTCATTATGTAACAAAATCTCAGCATGTCGTGTGCAATACAGACCAAAAGCATAAACAGAACAAAATAGACCTTACAGCAGTTATTCATAAATACTAGCCTATAATCCAAAATCTCTCGTTATGTCAGCCAACTTATGCTCTCGTGCCACAACCTGTAATACAAAGAAAACTGAGTGGGTCAGGCTTGGGAGCCTGGTGAGCATATAGGGTTTTCATCCCACAATGTTATATCATATATATATATATATATATATATATATATATATATATATATATATATATATATATATATATATATATATATATATATATAAATATATATATATATATATATATATATATATATATATATATATATATTAGAACTCACAAACTTATATAACTTCACCATCTAAAAGCAACTCTTATCCCATCCCATCGATCCTCACAACGACACGATCTAAACTCTCATATCTAAAACCTTCCTCTTTACCTGATCCCTACCCAAGGATCTAAAACTAATCTCTTCACCTGATCCATACTCCCGGATCTAACACTAATCTCTTCACCTGATCCATACTCCCGGTTCTAAAACTAATCTCTTCACCTGATCCATACTCCCGGATCTAACACTAATCTCTTCACCTGATCCATACTCCCGGATCTAAAACTAATCTCTTCACCTGTTCCATACTCCCGGATCTAAACTAATCTCCCGATCTGATCCATACACCTGGATCAATAATTGTGCCCGATCCATACTCCCGGACTAGGGACAATTAACTTAGTCTTAATCCATACTCCCGGACTAATAACAAGTTTATCTCTTTACCTGATCCATACTCCCGGATCTAAAACTAACCTCTTGATCTCATTATCCAACACATCTTTTATCACACATCAAGTATCTCATCTACCCATGTTCTACCCAACATATTTGTAGATATAAAATACATATACAATTTAACTCATTTAAAACTATATAAAACATCCATTCCACACTCATCTTAAGTAAACAACAATATATAAACACATAGCACGTATTTCATAGCAAAAATTTCATATTTATGTGTTAGAAGAGAGTGACTACACGCTCACCCAAAACAAACACTTAATACATTCAAAGAATACTTGTATTAAAATCGTGTTTATGAAAGGGACTATACACTCACTTGATAAGACGATGATCTGACAACACCTAGTCTCTTAAAATATTATTCTTCGCTGAAACCGGAATGTTTCCTTGAAAACCGGGCCTCTCGCGGGCAGAGTTTCGGCTCGAAACTCTTTTCTTCTCGGGATCTTCGGAGCGTCGGGACTTGCTTCGGGTGTCGGGATGATACCGGGGCTTCGGGGGTACAACTTGCCAAGAAAAAGGTAGAATAAGGGAGTGAAAGGAAAGAATTTAGCAAACAAAAACGGCAACCGTCGCTTTCGATTTATTGGAGGGGTCTGGCCTCCGAACGCAGCGCGTTCCCTGAACAAACGCAGCACGTTCCTCCGTGCGTCATTGCTTACGAACTTTGGACTTGACAGGCGACGGGACAGGCTCTGGGCTCCGAACGCGTGGCGTTCCCCAATTGAACGCGGGGCGTTCCCCCTTTGGGATGCGCGTCTCGAACTTCAGAAAATCATAACTCTTGCATACGATCTCCGATTTCGACGTTCTTTATATCCACACGTAGGTGAGATTATGCTCTACAACTCTCGTTTAGAGTCCGTTGGCTAATTTTGACTTTATTTTTATTATATTATTTTTAGTAGACCGGGACAGGAAAACTCCGTTAGAAATTCACAACTTCTTCATCTGACGTCCGTTTTCGTCTGTCTTTTAATCGTTGGACTACTATCGATGAGATCTTCGATTCTCGTTTAGATTGTTCCGGCTAGAAACCACTCGATCTCATATTCGAACTTTGGGCTGTATACCGCTAAGTCGAAACTTAGAAAAATCATAACTTCCTCATACGAAGTCAGATTTAGACGTTCTTTTTATGCACGCTCTCGGTTTAACGTGTTCTATGACTTTCGTTTAGATCACTAAGGCTAAATATCTCTCTATCGTAAATTCACTATTTACGTCGCGCTGTGTCGTGTCGGTTCTGTCGCGAAACTTCGATCAGGTCATAACTTCTTCGTTATAACTCGAATTTCGGCATTCTTTTTATATTCGGAAACCTTGCCACGACCACTACAACCTAGTTAAGATTATTCATTCTAAATAATCTTTTATCAAAAAGTAACTTTTGATACTTATAGCCTCTAAATTGACTAGCCCAGATCTACGGGCGTTACAAGCAGTTTACTAAACCTCCTTTCAACCGCAACTTCAACCCTAAGAATAATCACTCTCGATATCGCAAAAATCATCACCCAGCACCGCAATCTCAAAACACTCAACCCAAAGAGGCACCGCAACCTATAGAGACAACTGACTCCGGTCCCTCAGCAGAAGAAAAATCTGATGTTGTAATTTGTCACAAGTGCAACAAGGAAAACCATTTTGCTAGAGATTGTAAAGCAAACGTAGTAAAAGACAGAGCATTCTATCTCAGAATGGCTCAAGAATTGGAAGAAAAAGAGAAAGCAAGGGCGTACGTAGCCCAAGTCAAGAGAGACCATCAAGTAGGGTCATCCGGAGATGAGGATGAAGATATCAACAACATCAAGGGTAAAGGCAAAATTTGCATGATGGCTACTGCGGAAAAGGATGGATCAACCAATATGGAAAAGAATTACTGCTACATGGCAAAGGATGGAACTCTAAGCATCGTTGAGCAGGTAAAACTTATGATCCAAACTCTTAATTATAGCATGCATGAATGTCAACCATTTCTTGACAACCTTAATGACACATGTGATGCCGTCCTTTCAGACTATAACAAAGCCTTAGATGAGAAGAACATTGCGTCCCAGGAAATGTTCCATGTTAGAGGACGATTAGAAGACAAAAGACTCAAATTTTCCATGCTAGAAAAGCACTTAGAATTAGAAAAGGATGCAAGAATGTTATGTGAAACTCAATTAGGCATAACATTAAATCAAAGAGATTTAGCTCAAACCGAAATTGTACGTTTAAATATTTTAATAGAAAAGTTGTTCAATGAAAGTGAAGCTATTGAGAATCTAGTGAACAATGGAACCACAGATAACACCTATAATTGGGGTTGGTCCAATGGGTATCCTACCGCAAAGGACTCCTCACCCCGGTTTAACAAAGACCGACTTTATGTCCCTCCGGACCGAGAGTTCCAATTTCCAGTCAATGACAAAACCTTTCCCGAGGACATCAAAACTCATTTTGGTCGACTCCATAATCTGAGTAATATCTGTGTCATTGAGGAAATTCTTCCTGAATTTTCGGGTCACTCATGTGATCACATTCCTATTTTTGGCACAATTTATCCCAACTCTCAGACCTCATCAGTTGTTGATGAAGAAATTATTATGGAACCCGGAGTTCACATGAACTTCCCATCACTGCCTTCAGACTGCAGTACCGCTCACTGCAATTCTGAACCGCAGTCAGACCATTTACCTCTTATCAAATGTCCCACAAAGAAATTAACTCAGACCTACTCTACGGTAGTCCAATCTTCCCTACCGCACATCGCAGTTAAAAGTTCAGTGACAATTCAGCCAATTCATCATGAGTTGCCCATATAAAATTTCGATTATGGTCAATGCTCCCAGAATCCTAAACCTTCTAGTTCAGATGAATTTGGTCCTCGTGTTCAAAAGCAATCTAATGGATCAAAGAAGCCGCAGTTGAATCTCAATGATTGCGGTTCTCCCAAAACTCATGCAAAAATGGCCTTCAAAGAGGAATTTCAATCTCGTGGTAAAAAGCGGGAAATTTTTTCAAAAAAACAAGAGACAAATCAAAGTTTCGAAACCCAAGAGTCCAGAAAAACTTGTTTTCTCAAATTACTTTTCTAAAAACTCTACAGTCAAGAAAACCAACAAAAAGGGATGTATAGTTCCTAAAACCCTTTCAAACTCTTCTGACACAACCCAAAAGAGAGTGAAGTCTTTTCGAAGCAATGGTTTTTAGATTTATTCCTCAGATGATCCAAAATGGAAGGGGATTTTACCAACTCCAACACCTTTAAAGTCACCTCAAACTTTTAAGAAATCACACCCTAGGAAATCTACACGTGCTCACACACTCTCAAATCGTACTTTTTCAAATTCCAAGTGCACCGCTGTCAAATCTCACACTTCTCGTACCAGTCACAAAACTGTTCCCACACCCTTCAGACCGCTGACCAAACAGAATGTCAGTGTAAATGAAAAAAATCCTTCATGTAGTTGTCATTGTCAAAAGGGACCATCTCAAGTCAAATCTCACACTTTTCAAAAACCTCGTAACTTTTCTAAATCTCACAACACTTCAAAAGTTCTCAAACACCTAGGTTTAGGCCTCAGGATCGATATAAAACCTGTCCCTGCAACCTCGCTTCATGTATCTTTGAAAAACCCACCAGTCGCCTCGGGCTCCAAACTTGTTTGGGTGCCCAAACTAACCGTGTAATTTTCAGGCAATGTGCAAGGAGGATCAAGAAAAGGAGTGGTTAATAGATAGTGCCTTCTCCTTGCACATGACTGGAAGGTTAGAGTACCTTCGAGATTTCAGGCCTATTTGCAATGGTGGAAACGTCACATTCGGCAACAATACGAATGGAATAATCTGAGGTTATGGTGTACTTATTACAAGAAACTTCTCTATTCAAAAGGTTGCTTACGTAGAAAGCCTCAAACACAATCTCATTAGTGTAGGCCAACTATGTAAAGCAGGCCACATGGTTGAATTTGACAATGACTACTGCTATGTAATGACAAGCGATAGAAGCACCTGTTTAATAAAATCCAAGTCTGAAGGGACCATGTATCCTTTGGAAGTTTCTCTGATCATTGGGAAACCGCAGCTATGCTTCCTATCCAAAGCAGTATCTAAAGTCAGCTGGCTATGGCACCGAAAGCTAGCCCATCTTAACTTCAGGTATATCAACAATTTGGTCACTGGAGAACTCGTCTGAGGTCTTCCCATTCTCAAATTCAACAATGACACTCTCTGCTCAGCATGTGAATGTGGCAAACAATCAAAGGCAAGTCATCCTATGGTGATTGATTCTTCAATTTCTGAACCACTGGAACTCTTACATATTGATCTCTGCGGTCCATCTACCGTAGCCAATATTCATCACAAAAAATACATACTGGTTATAGTTGATGACTTCACTCGTTTCACTTGGGTATTCTTCCTAAGACTCAATCCGAAACTCCGCAGATGCTGATCAATTTTATCAAAGAAATTGAACTTCAGATCGAATTACCTGTGCGCCACATCCTAAGTGATAATGAAACCGAGTTCACTAATCATCTCCTAAACAGTTTCTTGGTTTCAAAAGTCATCAGTCACAATTTCTCAACTCCCTACACACCGCAACAGAATGGAGTAGTAGAGCGAAGAAACCGAACTCTGGTAGAAGCAGCCAGATCTATGCTTAACTTCGCACACCTTCCTCTCTGCTTCTGGGCCGAAGCAGTGGCCACAGCATGCTTTGTTCAAAACCAAAGCATTGTTTGCAAGCGTCTCAATAAAACTCCGTATGAGGGCCTTAACAACCGCAAACCAAATGTCAGATTCTTTCACATCTTTGGGTGTAGATGTTTTGTGATCAACAACAAGGATCATCTAAACAAATTTGCACCGAAGTCGGATGAAGGCATTTTCCTTGGCTACTCAACAAACAAAGTAGCCTATAGGGTTCTCATCAGATGCACGAGACTAATAGTGGAAAGCTTCGACGTTAAATTCGATGACTATTACGTCCGCAACACTGCTTCTACAGATGAAACCAAAGCAATCCTGGAAAGTGATATCCCAGCCTCCTCGGGTCCTCTAAACATCGTTGAAGTAAACTATGATGATATTTTCGACCCCATAGAAAACATTGACACAGAAACCGATCCAAGGGTTATCACTCTCTCAATAATCCAGGAGGAACCTTCTCAGATTCAAGGGGAACTCCCGTCCTCACTCTAGGGGGAACTGCTGTCTTCTGCCGTAGAGTCTTCAGATATTGAAGACATTCCATCCACCGCAACTGCTGATTATCTTCAACCGCGTCTACATGTATGGGCGAAGGACCACCAACCAGGACAAATCATCGGCAACCCGTCCGCAGGTATTTAAACTCGATCCTTAAAAGATTTATCTGATCACTATCACTATGCCGCATTTTTGTCTTCGGTCGAGCCCAGAACCATCAAAGAAGCATTAATGGAGCCCGATTGGATAACTGCAATGCAAGAGGAACTGGAAGAGTTTAAAAGAAACAAAGTGTGGCAACTCGTTCCTAAGCCTAAAGGTCACACTATTGTTGGTACCATATGGGTGTACAAGAACAAATTGAATGAATCTGGTGCGGTAGTCCGAAACAAAGAGAGACTAGTCGCTAAGGGGTATAGTCAACTTGAAGGTGTTGATTATGACGAAACATACGCCCCAGTAGCCAGGATGGAGGCCATACGCATCTTCTTAGCGTATGTAGCTCACAAGAATATCAATGCACATCAAATGGATGTAAAGACTGCCTTCCTGAATGGTGAATTGAAAGAGGAGGTTTATCTTTAGCAACCTCCGGGCTTCGAATGTCTTGAATTCCCAGATCACTGTTACAAGCTTGAAAAAGCAGTCTACGTTCTAAAGCAATCACCAAGAGCGTGGTACGAGACTCTCTCCGAATTTCTTATCTCGTCCGGATACAAAAGAGGACTGATTGATCCCACCTTATTTAGAAAGGCAAATGGTAATCACCTTATGCTTGTACAAATATATGTGGATGATATCATCTTCAGATCAACTGATCAGGGGATGGTGGATGAATTTGCAAATCTCATGACCATCAAGTTCCAAATGAGCATGAATAGAGATATTAATTTCTTTCTAGGACTTCAAGTGAAACAAGTCCCTCAAGGGATATTCATCCATCAAGAGAAATACACCTCTGAACTACTGAAGAAATACTCAATGGACAACTGTTCCTCTGCCAAGGTCCCTATGGCCTTCGGATATAAGATTTCTGCTGATCCTTCTGGAGAATCAGTAGACCACAAAACTTATAGAGGAATAATTGGCTCTCTGATGTACCTCACCGCAAGCCGACCAGACATTGTCTTTGCAACAGGAGTATGCGCAAGATACCAAGCCGATCCGAAAGTATCTCACATGACCGCAGCCAAGCAGATTCTCAGATACTTAAAGGGCAGCAAGTCTCTAGGCCTCTGGTATCCCGCAGGGAATGACTTCAGCCTACAAGCTTTCACTGATGCGGATCATGCTGGATAAAGATTGGACAGAAAAAGCACTTCCGGTGGCTGTCAATTTCTTGGTGGAAGACTCGTCAGCCGGTCATCAAGGAAACAAAATTGTGTCTCACTATCTACCGCAGAAGCTAAATATGTGGCCGCAGCCAGCTGTTGTTCACAAGTTTTGTGGATGAAAACACAACTTATGGACTACGGATACAGGATGCTGCAGATACCGATTTACTGTGACTCCGAGAGTGCGATAGCAATTTCTCACAATCCAATTCATCACTCTAAGACGAAGCATTATGAATTACGGTATCATTTCATCAAAGACCACATTCTGAAAGATAACATTGAATTGATCTTTGTTAACACTCATGAAGAGATTGCTGATATATTCACAAAAGAACTTGACTCTACAAAACTCAACAGTTTCTTACAAATGTTAGGAATGATGAATCCGGACCCTCAGTTCCTTTTGAATTGATAGGTACCACAAACCATCTCTGGTCCCCAATGCAGTCCTAACAAAATATATCTATCATACATGGTTTCAGTATACATTGTGTACCGCAACCATATATCATACCTATATTTCTACGGTCCTTATTGTTTATTATTTCTGATCTTGTTCAAATCGTTTATCTCGGTTCATTCAACCGCAGTCAGAGAACCATCCACCGCAATGAAAAAATCTCTCAGCATTGACGTACCAATCCGCAGTCACATTGAATGAACTTTCAACTACTTCATAAATTTCAAAGGACGTTGTGTGCTATTTAATGATCCTTCATTAAATAAGAAAAACATTCTCAAAAACATTTTTTGTATAGCACATCATTGTTTCAGTTCTCCTTTTTCAAATGATCCTTTTGTCAGACCTATTTTGGGTTTGAAATCAAATAAAACAGTTTCCCAATAAAAGAAATCTTTAAGAAATCTTTTTCATTAAACTGTCTTATCCACCTTGCTCCAAGCTGTCAAATCTGTTCCAATTCCACCTTTATTCAACGGACTTAAGGCCCTCACCACACGATTCTTAAACGTGTGATAATGAGTCTGACATTTCATTAAATGCTACATTTTTGGAAAATCAAAAACATTTAACCTTTTCTGTTTTTCAATCGTTTTTGTGGCTGACAATTAACCTTTTCGTTAAAAATAAAGACTCAAGGGTTTTTATCTTTAACCACCACATATAGGGTAAAAACAATAAACTTTTGAAATCCGCCCCTATAAAACCTTTTTTCTTTCATCCAAGAAAGCTTTACGCTTTCTGAACCCTGTTCGAAGATCTTCATCTTCTTCACCTTCTTGCACTCAAACTTTCTGCAAGTTCTACAAAACTCTTTTTCAAAATGGTGAAGTCTGGCATCTCAAAGAAGCAATCCAAAACTTCTGGTTCTGTTCAACCCACTGGTTCTGATTCTGCCACGAGGAACCAATCGCCTTCCATTTCCTCAAGAAACTTTAAGGCAATCTTTGAAGATCACTCCTCCTATAATGAGTCCATTCGCCTCATGATCAAGTTCATCACCAATCACCCACTGTTTGGACCCTTTGATTCATTCACTGATGTTGTACCAATTTCAACACTCTTCAAATGTGCATTCTCGGCGTACTGTCCCCTCAACAATCTGCAAGAAGTTCATCTGAACTTGATGGATGATTCCTTGGTCATCTTGACCAAAGACAAGTTTCTGACTGCAATAAACCTATTGGTTTATCCCTCTACCAAGTTCATCTATCCCAGTGTGACAGGAATCATCTCCTCACTCTACCAAATGGGTTACCAGAAGAAGTTAAAGGGGATTGGGGAGTTCAAGAAAAACCAACTCCCTGCGGTCTGGCAGTTCGTCTGTCACTATGTGATCTGCAGTCTATCTGGAAGAACCGGAGGCACTGACAACATGGGCCTCAAACTGCTGGAGCTAGTCTGGAGTATCTTCACAGGCAACGATGTCAACTACGGTCAGATCTTATAGGATGAATTCCTTCAATACATCCCTAAGGAGAATCCAAAGGCAAATCCCACCGAACTCACCTTTGCAAGGTTTTGGTCCTTATGCATCTCAGACCTTCATCGTGATGTGAAGATCAGCATGGGCAGTGACATCAATTTCTTCGTCACTCGTGATCTCAAAAGGTACCTTCCCTCCAAAGATCAATCTGTTTTTGGACCTCTAAGACGTTTACCCATTCATATTTTGACTACTGTTGGCCTTGAGACTAAAATTATCATTGATCACATTGAGGCTACGGAAGGTATTAACCCATACCTTTCTACCCCGCCTCTACCTACCGCACCCCGTGATCCTGAACATACCGCAGCTCCATCTTCCACTACTCTCTCTAATCTTCCATTAGCCCAAAGACTCAAGAAGCTTTCTTCAAGAAAAACCTCTTGAGGGAAGTCCAAAAGAAACACTCCTTCCAAAGAAGTTGAATCATCCAAGAAACGTAAACTCAAACATGTTGTCTCTTCAGATGAAGACTCTGATCCCATTCAGACCCTCGCAGTCAATGTTGCAGATGAGTCTGATGATGACTCAGTCCCCTTCCTTGTTCTCAATAAACGCAAAAATAACCAAAGTTCTAGCCAAATGCGTGACTGGATTACTACTGAAGTCTCTCAAAAGACTCCAGTAATCCTTGGGGTCCCCGCAGGCCCATTTGCTTTAACCCTTCCTAGCTACTCAGACACAGTAAGCATGTCTGCTTCATCCAAACGTGGAGACTCTCCTCCAACTAAATCCCAAGAGGATTTAATTGGTTCTTCTCGCCCTAAGGTCTCCAGGGCTTCCAAACTTCATTTCTTTCAGGAACAGGAGTTGCGCTCCATACTTGACTTTGTACTCAAAACACTTGATACACCTTCCCAACCGCAGGACAATTCTTCAGTCCTTGCCAGAACTGAGCCGAGGCCAAACTTGACTATGGGTCAAGGAGACTGAGGAAGCTCAGGAAATCCTACTCTGCTTACATCACATACAGGTGGTTTAGGCACGGTGAGCACAAATATGCAAGGATCCGTGAACCCAAGTGACACCTCGGTGCGAAATCAAGGTTTTGACGGTTATGAATCTGATGATGCCTTCACTCGGGATCATCCCACTACCGAGTCTGATATCAAGAAATATGAAGCTTTTCGCAGGGCTTTTCAGGCTCGAAAAGACAGGCAAACGCAGCAGCTTCAACAAAAAGAAAATGAAATTCAAATGGTGGCTAAGTATTGGGCAGATGCAATCAACAACGCTAACACCGTAACCAACATCATCAAAATTCAAGACTGGATGACCGCAATGGCTGAGACCATCCGCAAAGCTCAGTCCATTCCAGATGGTGCAGGTTCATCCAGGCCCCATACAACAACTGCTGCACATGACTCTCAAGATGACGGAACCGCAATCGAAGTCAGTTCCGGTCCTACTTTTGGATTTGATGACTTTGACATAAATGAGGTCAACCAACCGGAACGATCAGATGATGTGATGATGATCTTTGATGAAGAAGAAGAATCAAGCGGATCCCAACATTCTACTTCAAAGCCCAAGGAAAAGAAGAAGAAGAAGAAGAAAATAGATGTTTCTAGGAAAGAATTTATGAACCTGCAAAACAAGATCGATAAGATCTTAGCCGCAGTTAAATCCAGCCAACCGCAACCTGAGGATATGCCTGGACCGCAATCCCTGATCGACAGGATAGAACGTCTAGAACCAAGAGAACGACTTGCTGCTGAGAGAATCTCTCTCAAAGTTGAAATGGGTATCCGAGCCGTGGATACAAGTCGGAAAGCAGATCATCAACAATTCATCACCACTGCAGATCGACTGATCACAGAAGTGACCGCAATCAAAACTGAGCTTCAATCTCTCATTGCGAGTTATGTTGCTAATTCAAAGAAGCCTTTGGAGGAAACTCACAATGCTTATGAGTCTGCCATTTCAGTCCTTCAAACTACCATCAACAACCTCAGACGCTCCTTATCCTCCAACTTCCATGGCCAGGAGATTCTAAAATTTACCAAGGAGATCCACAAATTGTTGTTCGACAACGCAATCCCCACCAATCAACAACTCAATGAAGCTATCAAAGCTCAGTTCACTGAAGTTTGTGCCAAAATTGATGGTCTTAAGCAATGGCGTGAGGAGGAACCCGATGTTCCTTCCTCAAGAGGGGGAAGTGAAGACCATGGAGCAGACCACATTTCACCTCAACAATCACATCTGCATCAACATTTACAGACTCCCATCCACTTTGGTTAGCATCCAATCTTTTCAACACTTATCACTCAACAGAAGGTTCCTACCCCGCAACCTTCTCCACAACCATCTCCACAAAACAAAACTCCTGTGCCCTCTCGTCAGAAAAGTCCAATCCAATCTCCCCATCAGTCTCCCGTTCAAGATGCTCATCCAGAGACTCCCCCTCATCTCAGGAACTTAGTCCCAGAAATGTCATCTGAAAACTCATACGACTCTCCCAAAACCAAACAGAAGAAAGCTGACTGGAGAGCAGCTAAATTTGCAGAATTAATTTGGAGAGATCACGGATTCGACATCACTCTCGATGAATCCCTTGTCAATTCCTGGGTTAATCTCATCCGAAGATTACTCGATGATGACTACAAGCCCTATCTCACCTTTACGGAACCTCCAGCGGACGGTTATTTGGGATATTCCCATCTCTCCCAATGCAAAGTTCTTTACCGTGTTTGAATCGTTTGACCACAACCTCCCAGATGATCAAAGGTTGCCACTGGAGTTTGAAAGACTTAACAGATTCCATGCCAAGCATGGATCTGCAATCGACAAAATCTGGTCAAACGACAGACCCACCGCAGTCAAAAACTACAAGCCCAGAAAATTCATGAAAGCATAATTCATCCAATATACCCTCACCAGAAGAAATTCAGACTACATCCGAACCCAAGCTGATTTCCCTTGCTTGAACCCAGAGGAAATCTTCCTGATTGCAAAGGTATTTCAAAACAAGTCTGAAAAACACCTAAAGATGAAGACTACATATGAAAGGGCCTGTGCCTTTCTAAAAGAGAATGTGTGTGACTTTGCAAGAATTGATGCGGACATCCACCCAGCACTTGCTCAGAAGTTCAACCTTCCTCCATTTGAACCAGCTCTGGTCCTGACTGAAGGCTTTCAAGAAAGATCCCTTGGAGCAACTAACTTCCCAGATCTTGGAGTCATTTTCAAATGCTTAAATGATGAAACAAAATACTTCATTCCAATGACTGCCATGAACCGCATGACTCGGAAGCAATTAGAGATCACTCAAACTGCAGTCAACAAATCAAAACACACAACTGTTGAAGTAAAGTTTGAAATCTCAAGGAGAATTGTGTGGCTTAAAGAAGTCAGGAAGTTTTGGTGGATTCTCATCAAGTTTCTCAAGCTCGACACATGAAAGGAAAGTTGAAGAGGTCACTTAGGGGGAAATTGTTGAAACATAAAAGTGACCCTCTTAAACTTAAAAGAGATCTGAAGCTGTCATCTAGATCCGCATTCAAGCTCCACACCGCAATCAAGAATAGCATCCGCAGTTGAAGTCATCAAGCTTAGTCTTAGCTTTATCTGTTTTATGTCTTTACATTCCTTTGTCCAGTGTGCCTTGCATGGCCACCTTAGACAGATTTAACTTTGTAATCTTCGAGACTCTATAAATAGAGTTCTCTTATTCTGAATGAAATATCTCTCTCTCAATCATCTCTATCTTGAATACCGTATTCTATTTACTCTCTTACTCTCTTATCTCAAAGATCTTCAAATTCTAATATTAAAGATCGTTATCTCTTTGGAGCAAGTCAGCTAGACATAATCACTAAGTTTGATCTCATTTACTAACCTGGATTGTCTGCAATCCTTGTTAAAAATCAGCTTATAGTGTCTTCTTGATATAATACTTGTTGTCATTTATATTTCCTTATATTTCCGCACCTAATTATCTAACTCTAACTTATTATTGTTGAGCTTTATGATCCACTGAGTTAAACTTTATTCCGCATTATTACTTGTTCTAACGTTTGTTCAAGTGTGCTACTCAAGTTTTTCTCTCAACAAGTCCCATTGTATTTATAGTTGCATATCTTGTATGATTAGATATGCCAGTTCACTATAAACAATGCTCTGATACCAATCTGTCACACCCCCGAACTAGACGGCGGAAACGTCTGGGGGCTTGGGTGACTTCTTTCTTGTAGTATCATCACAAAGTATATAATTGAAACATAAGATCACCATCACACATGTAATATTACAACTGTCATTGGTTTACATCAAATATTGTACTTCAATATTACATGCCAAAATATTCAAAGTATGATGAAACAAAACATAACAATAATATCCATGTATTCTTTCTGCCCAACCTGCTCAACGATTTCCTAAGAATACAAGTTAATTTAAAAAGGTCAACATAAAAATGTTGGTGAGTTCATAAGCATGTTTCAGAAAATTTTTTGTATTGATTTGTAAATACCATAAAATCCGATATTTTCTAAAAAACATTTTGAAATATTTGAAATATTTGTGTCCGATCTTGTATTAATGCATGAGTGTTATTATCTGTGAGAATATAAAGAGAATGAACCCAGGCAACCTGATGTTGTTTGCTTATGAGAATGCTGGAATCTCAACACCAGAGTTTGAGTACCAGCGCGAGTATGTTACCGTGTTATCCCAAAAAAGAAAAGAAAAGATGGCTTCCGTAAATTTTATAACGTTAATTCCTCTAAGTGAGTCGTTATAACCATACTAGATAATGACAATTTCGCCTATCTTGGCATTTTTCAGATGCCGACGGAACAAGGTAAGGTTTTTGTCACCCTAGATTGGCCTAGTGTAACTATAGCGAACAGCTCAGGTGTGGGGTGTCACCCCCGTATAGATCTATACACAACTCCCGCTCTCCCTACGATTGTATACTCAATAGGTGTGAACCGAAACGTCTCACTAGATCCTTAATCGAATTTACGCGAAAAAAAGAAAAACAAATAAGGTATATTCCAGGCCCAATAAACATGTAAGTGGACAACTAAGGCCCACTAAGCATGTATATTATTTCCAGGCTCAAAAGGAATGAGAATATATATCCCAGCCCAATATACATGTAAAAGGACAACTAAGGCCCATTTAACATGTATATTATTTCCAGGCCTAATAAGGACGTGAATACCGAAATCGATCCGTGGTTTGTTACGTTGATTGTTTAAGCTACATTGTTTACTAACGTGAAATAAAAAGCTCACCTTTTTGCAAAAGGTCATTTTTGGTCCCAAAAACCGAAAATTTACAATTGTGACACGTTTTCGATAAAAATGACAATTTAGGTCCTTTATGGACAAAATTTGCGTTAAAGGCTAGTTTTAAGTAGAAATAACATTTTTAACCCACTTTTGTCAAAAATATTATTTTTTGGCTTGGTTTTATGAAAATGTGCATTTTCGGCCCATTTATAAATAAATTCATCGCTTTGGCCCAAGTTTTAATAAATTAACATTTTTTGTTACTCTTATCAAAATTTATATTTTTGGCACAACTTTGTTAAAAATGACATTTAAGCCCAAAAAGTCCAAAATTTACAAACTTGGCCCAAAAATTCGTAAAAGCCCAAAAGAAACCCATTTATGAACTTTTACACTTCTAGCCCTTTTAAGATCAAAAATTTCATTAAGATTCATATTTATCAAAATACATTCTTTTTGGTCCCTTAAAACCGTGAGTTACATAAAAATACCCCGTTTTTGGTTATTTGGTCACTTTTGGCCCTCTTATGCAATTTTCTTAGTTTTAAGTAACTTTGATGTATTTTTAAACCTTTTTTTTGCATAATAAGTTTAAATAAGTGTTATGTTCTACAAATATCATCGCATTTTAGTAGATCTTGAAGTTCATGGAGTTTATAACACATAATCACACATATATCATGAAAAACACACAAAATCAAGCATACACACATAGATCTACACAAAACAACTTGTATTCTCCCCCAAAACATAGTAAAAACCGAAAATAAGGGGGTATGAACTCACTTCTTTGGGGATTTCGGTTTTTGATGAAGGATGGATGAGATCTCGGCCCTAGAAGCTTCTTATGTGGAGTTTTTCGAACTTAAGATGGATCTAAGGGCATGGATCATGAAATGATGTGTTAAGGAGTGAAGTTTATCATAAAGTGAAGTAAATCATCATAATTATAGAGTAGCTTACCAAATGAGTGATGATCTTTGAAGACAAACTTGATGAACACACACACTCACTCGAAATTTTAGAGAGATAAAGAATGGGAGAATGTTGAATGTTGAGAGGAAGTGAGTTGGAGTTGAAGTGGTAAATGAGGGTGGAGAGGGAGAGAGTGGCCGAGAATAAGAAGGAAGAAAAAGAGAAAAGAGAAGATGAGATGTGACATGCATGGAAGTGTGAGAATTGCTTAGATATATGATGGGTAATTACATGGAAATCCACAAGATAAACATGAAGTGTCAAGCCTTAATTAATCCCACCTTTTGTTTTTTGTTTTTTTTTTGTATTTGAGTGTAGGCCGTGAATGGGGAGCGGGGAATGGGGTTTACGGCCCAATGATATTAGGGAGATAATTTTACGGCCCAAATTACAATAGAGAGATGGGCTTACGGCGCAACATGAGGAAAGAATGGGGTTTACGGCCCAATAAGTCTTATAAACCCATTTATGGCCCAATAAGTCTTATAAACCCATTTACGGCCCATTAAGGCCTATGATGACAAGGTGAGACATTTTAGGCCCAATAAGGCCCATGAGAAGTCTTATGGCCCAAAATGTTTATATTTACTGAATATAGGTCATATTAAGGTCCAAATAGGGTTTCTTGACCCAAAATAGTCAAATTCGAGAGTTTACTGGCCCATTAGGCCCAATAAGAGGATCCTGGTCCATTCTGAGTTTGAACCGGGTCATTAGGGTTTCAAACCAATAGTTGAGTATATGAGATGTATTGATTTGAGTTTTGAACTTCTCTCAAGAATTTTAGGTTCAAATGGTTGATTTTGATTGAGCATAGCACTTGACATCAGTTCAGATTACAAGTTATATAAAAGTTGATTTCATGAATACAGAATTTCCTAGCCAAAGATGCTAGTTGTGACATCATCCCCCCGTTAGAGGGACTTTCGTCCTGAAATTATTTTAAACTATGAACGAGAGAATAAGTGAGGGTACTTCTTCTTCATCTGGTCCTCGCGTTCCCATATGAATTCCGGTCCACACCTAGCGTTCCATTGAACCTTCGCAATCGGAATGCGACTTTGCTTCGTACACTTGACTTCGATGTCCGTTATCTCAACTGGTTCTTCGACGAACAGAAGATTCTCGTTTATTTCGATCTCTTCCAGAGGAACGATAAGGGTTTCATCTGATTAGAACTTTTTTAAATTTGAGACGTGGAATACGGGGTGTACGTTGCTGAGCTCCACATGTAGCTGCAACTTATAAGCCACCGGACCAATCCGGGCAAGAATCTCGAATGGACCGATGTATCGCGGGTTTAGTTTTCCCCTTTCCCAAAACGGATCACCCTTTTCCAGGGAGAGACCTTTAATAGCACCTGATCTCAGACTTGGAATTCCAGAGGTTTTCGTCGTTTGTCAGCATAACTCTTTTGTCGATCTCGCGATGCTTGGAGTCGGGCCTTGATTTAGATTATCTTCTCTGTTGTTTCTCAAATGATCTCCGGTCCTGTAAGAGTGCTGCTCGGTGATTGCCCTTTTGCTAGCTGGGTGTCACCCACCCCAGCCCTGTAGAGAGGCGACCTATATTTGCGACCATACAAGGCCTCAGAAGGATCAACCCTTATACTTGTGTGATAGCTTTTGGTGTACATGAACTCGATTAGAGGCAGGTGGGTATCCCAAGATTTGCCAAAATCGATCATGCAGGCCCGGAGCATGTCTTCAAGTATTTGAATGGTCTGTTCGCTCTGACCATCGGTTTGAGGGTGGTAAGCAGTGCTCATGTCTAGTTGTGTTCCCATTGCCTTCTGGAGCGACTGCCAAAACTGTGAAGTAAATCTACTATCCCGATCCGAGATAATAGATATTGGCACTCCATGAAGTCTCACGATCTCTTTAATATAGATCTGTGTTAATCTTTCCATCTTGTACGATTCTTTTATTGGTAGGAAATGGGTGGATTTGGTTAACCTATCGACAATCAACCAGATGGCATCCAATCCGTCTACTGTCTTAGATAATTTGGTTATGAAGTCCATGGTAATCCTTTCCGATTTCCACTCGGGTATCACTGGCTGTTGTAATAATCCCGAGGGCTTCTGATACTCCACTTTCACTTTGGCGCAAGTGAGACACTTGCCCACGTAAGTGGCGATCTCTGCCTTCATATTTGGCTACCAATAGTGTTGTTTGATGTCCAGGTACATTTTATTTGAGCCTGGATGGACGGAATATCATGTTTTATGAGCCTCGTTCATGATTATCTCTCTGAATCCCCCAAATTTAGGGACCTAGATTCTATTCATGAAGTAGTAGGCTCCGTCCTCTTTGGCTTCAAGGTTTTTAACCATCCCACGCAGCGTTTTGTTTGTGGCGTTCTCTGACTTCAATGCATCTGATTGGGCTCCTTTGATCTGTGAGGTTAGGTGGGAGTGAATGGTTATCGATGATATCTTCACCCGACGACCTGAGTATTCTTTCATGTTCAGGGCATCGGCTACCACGTTAGCCTTGCCTGGGTGGTACTTGATCTCGCATTCATAGTCATTTAGCAGCTCGACCCACCCTTGATGCCTCATGTTCAGCTAATTTTGATTCAGAATGTGCTGGAGACTTTTGTGATCCGTGAAGATGGTGCACTTTGTACCGTAGAGGTAGTGCCTCCAAATCTTTAGGGCGAAAATCACAGCTCCCGGTTCGAGATCATGGTTGGTGTAATTTACTTCATGCTTCTTCGATTGTCTGGACGCGTAAGCTATTACCTTTCCACGTTGCATGAGGACACAACCTAACCCTTGGTTCGAAGCATCGCAATAGACTACGCAGTCTTCGGTTCCCTCTGGTAAGAATAGCACGGGTGCACTATAGAGGGCTCGCTTCAAGGTTTGGAAGGCAACTTCTTGCTTTTCCATCTAGTTAAAAGATACACCTTTTTGTGTCAAGGTGGTGAGGGGTTTGGCTATCTTGGAAAAGTTCTGGATAAACCTTCGGTAGTAGCCTGTGATACCCAAGAATTGTCGAATTTATGTTGGTGTTTTCAGAATCGCCCATCCTTCAATGGGCTTGATCTTGGAAGGATCTACATGACATGACCCAAGAAGTTTACACTGCGAATCCAGAACTCGCACTTTGAGAGTTTTGCATATAGCCTTTCATCTATTAGGGTTTCCAAGATTTGACGGAGATGTTGACCGTGCTCTTCCTTGCTTCGGGAGTATATAAAAATGTCATCGATGAAGACGATTACTAAATTATCGAGGAATAGGCGGCAGACTCGATTCATGAGGTCCATAAATGTTGCGAGCGAATTTCTTAGACCGAAGGGCATCACGACGAATTCGTAATGGCCGTACCGAGTTTGGAAAGTAGTTTTTGAAATGTCCTCTTCTCGGACCCGAAGCTGATGATAACCGGATCTTAGATCTATTTTGGGGAAGTAACTAGCTCCTTGAAGCTAGTCGAATAGATCGTCAATCCGAGGGAGTGGATATCGATTTTTGACAGCGAGTTTTTTCAACTCCCGATAGTCGATGCACATTCTGAAGGATCCATCCTTCTTCTTGACAAATAAGACCACAGCTCCCCATGGTGAGAAGCTTCGCCTGATGAATCCTTTACTCAGAAGTTCTCTTAATTGACGGGATAACTCTAAAGGGTTTTGAGCATTCTAACACTCCTATGGTGTACATGCAACCCCAAAAACCTTAGATCTATGTTTTCACTATTATACATGCAAATATTCAATATTCCAAGGTTTCACCCTAACTAGCATAATAGGAAGTATATACAATACAAGTATCTAGTAGAATGACATACCTTTTGATTAAGCTTGAAGTCTTCAACCTTTAAGAGGCTAGTGCCTCAAGTGTTGCACCTCAAATGGTTCACACAACACCAAGAACCTTTAGAATAACTTGAGAATAAGGATACTTACGTTCACACTCATGAAATCAGTTTTTGCCCTCTTTGTGTATACACACTCTAGTGCCTAGCACTCACCCCATTTCATGAACCATAAACCTATTTATATAGTGTGGAGGATTAGGGTTACATTCATGTAAACCCTAATACCCATATACTTCCATTTCCATAGGATCCATGGGTTAAACACTCCATGGACTATCCATGAAAGCTTAGCCCAACCTAAATGATCTTGGCCCACCACATATATATAAGAGTCCATATTTAATTAGTTCCTTTTGATCACTAAATTAATTCTTGATCAATACTAATTAAATAATATGATTTCATATTAATATATTAGAACTTATAATATATTAATATAAATCACTAGTATCCTTTTTTTCTCATTTTGTCTATCCAGGTGTTCCGATTGCATGCAACCCAAATGGACCATGCCAAATCGGGTCAAGTACATACCAATTATAGTTATGGACTTAGAAACTAATCCAACAAACTCCTGCATCTCAGCGGGAGCTAATATGTAGGGTGATTTGGCAATTGATGTGGCTCTCGATATTAGGTCGATTCGAAATTTAACCTGTCTCTAGGAAGGTATTCTTGGGAGATCTTCAGGAAATGCACCAGGGAAACCTCGCACTTCCGGGATATCATTGATGTTCGTCTCTTCTTTTTGCTTATCCACCACGTGAGCGAGGAATGTATAATTCTTTTTGTGCAAGACACTTTTGTGCCTTAATGCACGAGATAAGATGAGGTTTTACGTCAGGCTTGTCGCCATAGATGATTAGGGTTTCTGGGTTAGGGAGGTGAAGGCGAACGGCCTCCTCGTGGCACATAATGTCGGATTGTGAGGCTTAACCAATCCATGCCTATAATCACATAAAAGCTCCTAATATATACATGCATCAAATTGATTGAGTATGAATGATTATTTAACGTGAGAGTGCACCCTATGCATATACATCTTTTGTGGTTTTGGCTTTTCCATCATTATCGTGGGGGTAGGCAGGAGTGTAGTGTATTTCGCTTAAATGTTAGTGTGCCTAGTTGTTAGAGAGTGTTCAAGGATTTATTGTTATGGTTGAAAGATTTTTTATTTAGTTGAGATAACAATTTCGAGAACGTACCGAAAATTTAGGTAGAATTCCTTTTTGTTTCTTCACGTCCAACTGTTAGATTCCTCATGTTTCCCCGTCATTACTCTTTGTTGGACAATTCCTCCTGAAATGTCCCAACTCACCGGACTTGTGGCATATTGGCTTCATTCCAGATACAATGGTTGGAGTGGTGTGTGATGGGTCGGAGTCTTGCCGTAACGGGCGGTGTGTCCTTTCTTGTTGCATCTATTGCAATACGGCCTCCTTCAGGCCCCCTTATGATGGAAACTGCACTTGTTGCATTTTGGAAGGCTTCCAGCATAGGGTCTCGTTGGTGTTGATGTAGTAGGTGTGATGGCCGCATGGACAACAACAGTTTGTTGTTTCTTCAAGGACCCTAGAGTTGGCAGTCCGTTTCTCTTACACCCCGACTCTCACTTCCTGCTCTTAAGTTTGGGGTTTGGAGTGCCTTGATAAGCCGTCACTCATTGGTTTCCATGGTTGTTACTTCGGCCGGAGTTGTCGACACTATTGCCATCTCTGTGGGTGTTCTTTGCATTGAGTTGTCCCATAGCAGCGGTTACGTCAACTGTTACATCAACTTGGAATGTATTAGAGTCTATCTGCAGGATTGGTGTCTCACGGGTACGCTTGTCATTTCTGTGGGATGACATTTTCTGGTGCATGATGACAAGCAAGATCGTAAGTAACGATGGTTATTTCTGGTTATACTCTATAAATTTCGCGTTTTGTTGTATGATTCAAAATGTTTCAACCTACATCCCTATGATGTATTGATGGTGGTAAGTAATCGTAGATTTTGCACGAATATTAAGTCTATCCATAGAGTACATAGATTATTTTGGTTTCGAGATCCTTGGGTATCTAGCGGTTTCGGGGGTTCAGTTGTGCATTTAAGTGAATTCATGCAATTACATGAAATAGGGAAAAACACATAATTGTTTCATTAGTAATTACCATCTTAGTACACGAAAGAGAATCAAAATGAATAGTAGTGGGGGCTTGTGGAGATGATCCTAATCGTGGGTGGATGCATCTGGTGGTGGTGCTCAGATGCCAAAATATCGCGCCACAAGGTCAGCCAATTCACTCATCTCTCGAGTGATCTCTCTATCTGTAACAACCCATTATTTCACGTCAAACATGACTTTTTGATAAAGGATTATTTAGAATAAATAATCTTATCTAAGTTGTAGTATATATCACAAGGTTTCCAAAAATATAAAGAACGCTGAAATCTGAGTTATAACGAAGAAGTTATGACCAATCGAAAATCTGCGACAGAACCGATACAACATTGTGCGACGTAAAAAGTGAGTTTATAATCAAATGATTTTTATCGTGAACAATCAAAATGAAAGTCGTAGAGTACATTAAACCGATAATGTCCATAAAAAGAACGTCCAAATTTGACTTCGTATGAAGAAGTTATTATTTTTCTAAGTTTCGACACAGCAGTATGCAACCCGAAACTCGAAATTTAGATCGAGCAACTTTTGGCCAAAACAACCTAAACGAGAATCGGAGATCTTATAAAAATAAATCCCCAGGTAAAAAGATAGACGAAAACGGACGTCAGCTGAAGAAGTTATGAAATTTTAACGAACTTTTCCTGTCCCGGCCTGTTAAAAATATAACTTTAAAAATAAAGTCAAAATTAGCCTATGAGTCTAAACGAAAGTTATAGAGCTTGATCTCACCTACGTGTAGATATAAAGAATGTCAAAAACGGAGCTCGTATGCAAAACTTACGAATTTTTGAAGTTTGAATAATAGGAGTAAGCCCCGCGTACAAGAGTACGCCCAGCGTACTCGGAGACTAGGCCTCGGATCATCCACGTCGCCCCCCCCCCCTTCCCGTCGCATGCATACGCGTATCGGACACGTACAAAGCTCGGATTACGAACACAGGCTAGGTCACTTACTACGCGCAGCGTACCGAGGTACGCCTAGCGTACCGAGGTACGCCCAGCGTCCCGAGGTACGCCCAACGTAGAGCGAGGGTTCAGCCAAGTATAAAAGGAGTGCGAAGTCTCCGGTTTTGGTTTACATTCTTGGATTCTCCTTTCATTCTAAACACCTTTCTAGCCACTCTAAACCACCCTGAAGCCCCGGTAACACCCCTATCACCTGAAGAGAGCCCCGACGCCCCGAATTCATCGAGAAAATAATATTTTCCAGTCGAAACTCTGCCCGCGTAAAGCTCGGTTTTTCATCAGGAGCTCGCGGTTACGTCAAGAAAGCTCATTCCTTGAAACGAAATGTTGTCCAAATCACCAATTATCAAGTGAGTTCATACCCCTATAATTTACCTTTTTAATGATTTTAAATGCTTTTAGGGGGGGGGGAATACAAGTTGAACACAATTAATATTGTGTTAATATTTACCTGAGATAACAATCACACAAAAGGTTATCTTATGTTTTTAAATATTGTGTTAACAATAAAAGATTACCAATTACTTCCAAAATGATTTAAAATCATGTAGACTCTTTTTTAAACATTGCTAAACCCTTCGAAAAATTGTTAAACTCTTTTAAAAAACTTTTAAATGTCTTTTAAGTTTTTAAATTGTTATAATTATCATAAAAATTACATATTTATATATGTGTAAATTATATAATTTGGATTCAAAAGATTTAGAATATATAATTTGACCCCATTTCCTGTTCCATGTTTGGTTGTGGGCTTGGGGTAAAGTTATATAATTGAAGGTCTAATTAATCACAATTATATAAATATTACATTTATATAAATATAAAAGGTTTTCTAACTGTTTGGTACTTTTTGGTACAAACAGTGAACTTCCTGGAATAATCGTATTACCGATTCTTACCATAGTTAAACTATAATAGGTATAGTTTAGAAAACACATTCATTGGTATTTAACAGAAAACGAGTAGAAAACATTCCTTAGAGAACTCATTCATTGGTACTTAACAGAAAACGAGAAGAAAACATTCCTTAGAGAACTCATTCATTGTTTACCATATAATACATCAGAAAATATAGGATTTTATGGGAAAAACATGTTTACTTTATCAAATAACGAGAAAACGGATTTGAGTTATAAACTAATACTTATGAACTCACCAGCTTAAATGTTGATTCTCTCTTTCAAAATAACTTGTATTCTCAGGAATCCAGTAGACAGGTACACTCCCAGAGCTTTTGAGAAGACAGCCTAGTACCGTATTGTGTCTTTTGCCTTTTAATATATCTACTTTCGATGTCGAATATCTAATGTATGAACACTTATGTAAAAACTTATACATTATTAATGCAATGGTTGATGTACTGTGATTACTATAATGCATGTGTTGTGATACTTGTAATGAGGTCCTCCGCCCCCGAACGTTTCTGCCATTCCGGTTTAGAGGTGTGACACCATCCCTCTGTTCTGCTTGTACGGCTCCGCAAAGAGTGGCTACCTCCTCCTCCAAGAGGCATAGTCGATCGGTGGAATCCTCTGGTGCTGCGGGATGGTCCTGTATCATCTCGGAAGTGTGAGGCTTGCTAGGGACTTCCTCAGTGTCCCTTACTTCATCCATCTCCTCATCGGATGTCTTCTACTCATAGTCTGCCTCTGCATACTCCTCAGGTCCTAACCTGGATTTGTTCCTTGAATCATACCAGGTTCTCCCTCGATCAACCCATTGGCCACCAGGGCCTGATAGTAAAGGACACCCTGTTAGAACTCCTCCATGATGACCGCGCGAGAAACGGAGTGGTAAGGATTATGTAAGGGGAGTGTACGTAGATAGCATTCCAAATACTCCTATAGTATTTTTAATTGTTTATGTTTGAGTTTCTTAAAATCTTTTTGGATACAAGGTTGATAAGTTTCTAGATTCATTGCCCACCATGATCACTCCCAAATACATGTTGGTCGTATTTTGAATAAATATAGTTGATCAGGCTCTATTTATCCACAATACGACCACATAACTGTTCGGGTTTAACCACGGTGTTCAGTTTCCACCAGAGACTTTTAGTGTTATAGTATTAGTGCACACCTAGGTATCTATTTTAATTATTTTTTTCAGAGTAGTTTAGTCCCATTGTATTTATAGTTGCATATCTTGTATGATTAGATATGTCAGTTCACTATAAACAATGCTCTGATACCAATCTCTCACACCCCCGAACCAGACGGCGAAAACGTCCAGGGGCTTGGGTGACTTCTTTCTTGTAGTATCTGTTTGATAACGTGTCTAAGTCCATAACTATACTTGGTATCTACTTGCCCCGCTTGGCATGGTCCATTTGGGTTGCATGGAATCTCAACAATTGGATAGACAAAATGACAATAAGGACACTTATGATTTGTTAATATATTCTAATATATTAATATAAAAACATATTATTTAATTAGTATTGATCAAGAATTAATTTGGAATTAATTTTGTCATCAAAAGAGACTAATTAAATATATGAGGACTGACTATGTAAATTTTTCATTCTTATATAGTGGGCTTATGGTTCATGATTCACTAGATTGGGCTAGGACCCATTGGGTGCTCCATGGATGCTCCATGGAGGTTAATACCCATGGATCATGGGGGAAATGAAAATCCATGGACATTAGGGTTTACATGGTGTAACCCTACATGTGACACACTATAAAAGAAACCTCATATGTAGCAAAATCGGCGACTAAGACAAGAACAAGAGGGCTAGCCGATTTTTGAGTAAAAGTGTTCTTCTCTCAAGTTATTCCAAGAGTTGTGGTGTTGTGTGAAACATTTGACGCATCACATTTGGGGTGCTAGGCTCACAAGGTCTTAAGGAATCCAAGCAACTACAAAGGTATGTCATTCTACTAGTTTTTTATATTACAAGTACCCCATGCCATGCTAGTTTGGATGAACCTAACAAGTTTAAGGAAGCCATGGCAGACCCTGAATCTGCCAAATGGAAGGAGGCCATGGATAGCGAGATTCGGTCCATGTATGACAATCAAGTTTGGAACTTGGTTGACAATGTACCGGGTCGTAAGACGGTCGGGTGCAAATGGATCTTCAAGAAGAAGACCGACATGGATGGGAATATACACACTTATAAAGCGCAACTGGTTGCGAAGGGCTTTACTCAAACTCCGGGAGTTGACTATGATGAGACCTTCTCACCAGTAGCGAAGATTAAGTCTATTAGGGTTTTGCTAGCCATAGCTGCATTTCATGATTATGAAATATGGCACATGGATGTCAAAACCGCTTTCCTTAATGGAAAGTTGGCTGAGGATGTTTACATGAGTCAGCCAGAGGGTTTTGTCGATGCAAAGCACCCTAATAGAGTGTGTATGCTTGAGAAATCCATCTATGGATTGAAACAAGCATCTCACAGATGGAATCTTTGTTTCGATGAGAAAGTCAAAGAGTTTCGCTTTTCGAGGAGCGAAGCTGAGTCCTATGTATATGTTAAGGCTAGTAGGAGTATAGTTAGCTTTTTGGTATTGTATGTGGATGACATACTACTCATAGGAAATGACATCCCAACCCTGCAGGAAGTTAAGTCCTGGCTTGGGAAGTGTTTTGCTATGAAGGACCTTGGAGAAGCTGCCTATATCCTAGGGATAAGGATATTGAGAGACAGGAGTAAGAGACTAATTGGACTTAGTCAAAGTACCTACTTAGATAAGGTGCTGAAAAGGTTCATCATGTAGGATTCCATGAAAGGTGACTTACCAATCCAGAGCAACACCAAACTGAGTAAGACTCAGAGCCCGAGTACAGAGGCTGAGATAGCTGAGATGAGTCGACTGCCGTATGTTTCCGCTGTAGGCTCGATCATGAATGCTATGACTTGTACTCGCCCTAATGTGGCCTTTGATTTGAGCATGGTCATCAGATATCAAGGGAATCCGAGCAAGGCTCACTGGATTGCGGTGAAGAATATTCTCAAGTACCTACGGAGAACTAGGGACTAGGTCCTTACCTTGGTGAGAGTGTTGACTTGAGAGTAGAGGGGTATAGTGATGTTGGTTTCCAGACTAATAGGGATAATTTCCGCTCTCAGTCGGGTTGGGTCTTTACCCTAAATGGAGGAGCAATTACTTGGAAAAGTTCCAAACAGGAAACAGTAGCTGATTCAACTTGCGAATCAGAGTACATAGCAACAAGCGAGGCAGCAAAGGAGGCAATATGGCTAAAGAACTTCATTGGAGACCTTGGAGTTGTACCAGCTATTAAGGAACCTATGGAGATTTTCTGTGATAATGAGGGTGCGGTTGCCTTTGCTAAGGAACCAAGGGATCACGGCAGATCCAGGCACATGGACAGAAAATACCATTTCATTAGACATCGGATAGAATAAGGACTCATCGTGGTAAAGAGGGTATCATGGGATGAGAACCCAGAAGATCCCCTCATGAATGGACTGTGTAGGGCTAAGCATTTGCATCATGCGAGGCGCATCGGGCTGAAGGATGATATTAGTTTTACAGATTAGATAGTTTTTCTAAAACTTATAAAATGTAATTGACATTTTATGATTAAATAAAAGTTGTTGTTTATTTATAAGTAAAGTGTTGCTATCTTGTGTCAATTGTTTACTATTGTTTCAATTTTGCATGTTTTGACTTCCAGAATAATTACTGTATTCAAAATCTCCACAGTCAGTCATATGTTGGAAGTAGGTATGAATCAAGACTGTCATGAATTGGGTTCGTAGATGTCTAAGGTGTTAGACATAGAAAAAGTTGCTACAACATTCATGAATGCTCATAAGTTCTGAGTATTGGATTCAACCCACTCTCACTTGTATCACTTCATGGAATTTATCTCGAGTGATCGTGAGACGGTAATATCATATAAGTCTTCAAACCTAGAGATATGAGTTGTTGATTATGAGTTGGTTGTCCATTGATTGCACGAAAACGCATCGGTAACTCGATGTTATAAAACTTGCTTTTTTGTATGATTCAACAAGTAGTTAGTACAAGCATATGAGTCGAAGTTTATCTGTTCCTTTTTGTTCTTGGAGGATTAAAAACGATATCTGGGCCCCTCGATGATTTTGTTTTGACCTATCTGACGGGCCCAGTCAGAACCAAATTGATGTGTTCAGTTTAGTTCTATGTCGAACAAATCGGAAATCGGGAAACAAACTGCTAGACAATAAGTACGACATTGTTCCATGTATTTGTCCAACTGATATCTAGAACAGAGGATTATATGATCACTTATCTTAAATGGCGCATCATCATCTTAGTTCCGCGACACTTTGAAAGAGCTACGATTGTTGGTCAGTTCCTGAAGTCATACTTGCAACTATAGTTATTAGACTTATCCAAGTGGGAGATTGTTGGATAAGGTGTCTAAGTCCATAACTATATTTGGTATGTACTTGACATGACTTGGCATGGTCCATTCGGGTTGCATGGCATCTCAACAATTGGATAGACAAAATAAGAATAAGGACACTTAAGATTTGTTAATATATATTCTAATATATATTAATATGAAATCATATTATTTAATTAGTATTGATCAAGAATTAATTTGGAATTAATTTTGTGATCAAAAGAGACTAACTAAATATATGAGGATTGACTATGTAAATCTTTCATTCTTATATAGTGGGCTTATGGTTCATGATTCAATAGATTGGGCTAGGACCCATTAGGTGCCCCATGGAGGTTAAAACTCATGGATCATGGGGGAAATGAAAAGCCATGCACATTAGGGTTTACATGGTGTAACCCTACATGGGACACACTATAAAAGGAACCACATATGGAGCAAAATCGGCCAATAAGACAAGAACAAGAGGGCTAGCCGATTTTTGAGTAAAAGTGTTCTTCTCTCAAGTTATTCCAAGAGTTGTGGTGTTGTGTGAAACATTTGAGGCGTCACATTTGGGGTGCTAGGCTCAGAAGGTCTTAAGGAATCCAAGCAACTAGAAAGGTATGTCATTCTACTAGTTTTTTATATTACAAGCACCCCATGCCATTCTAGTTAGGATGAGAACCTTGCAAAAATCAAATTTGAATGTATATTAGAGAAAACATAGATCGAAGGTTTCTAGGGTTGCATGTACACCACAGGAGTGTTAGAATGCTCAAAAACCATCAGTATCATCACAAAATATATAATTGAAACATAACATCATCATCATCACACATGTAATATTACAAAATGTCATTTGTTTACATCAAATGTTGTATTTCAATATTACATGCCAAAATATTCAAAATATGATGAAACAAAACATAACAATAATATCCATGTATTCTTTCTGCCCAACCTGCTTAACGATTTCCTGAGAATACAAGTTAATTTAAAAAGGTTAACATAAAAATGTTGGTGAGTTCATAAGCATGTTTGAGAAAATCTTTTGTATTGATTTGTAAACACCATAAAATCTGATATTTTCTGAAAAACAGTTAGAAATATTTGAAATGTTTGTGTCCGATCTTGTATTAATGCATGAGTTTTATTATCTGTGAGAATATAAAGAGAATGACCCCAGACAACCCGATGTTGTCTGCTTATGAGAAGTCTGGAATCTCAACACCCGAGTTTGAGTACCAGCACGAATATGTTACCGTGTTATCCCAAAAAGAATAGAAAAGATGGTTTCCCGTAAATTTTATAACGTTAATTCCTTTAAGTGAGTCGTTATAACCATACTAGATAATGACAATTTCGCCTGCCTTGGCGTTTTTCAGACGCCGACGGAACAAGATAAGGTTTTTGTCACCCTAGACTGGCCTAGTCTAACTGTAGCGAACAGCTCAGGTGTGGGGTGTCACCCTCGTATAGATCTATACACAACTCCCGCTCTCCCTCCAGGAGACTCTGGTTATAACTACAGGCTATGATTGTACACTCAATAGGTGTGAACCGAAACGTCTCACTAGATCCTTAATCGAATTTACGCGAAAAAAGAAAAACATATAAGGTATATTCCAGGCCCAATAAACATGTAAGTGGACAACTAAGGCCCACTAAGCATGTAAATTACTTTTAGGCTCAAAAGGAATGAGAATATATATCCAGGCCGAATATACATGTAAAAGGACAACTAAGGCCCATTTAACATGTATATTATTTCCAGGCCTAATAAGGACGTGAATACCAAAATCGATCCGTGGTTTGTTACGTTGGTTGTTTAAGCTACATTGTTTACTAACGTGACATAAAAAGCTTACCTTTTTGCAAAAAAGTCATTTTTGGTCCCAAAAACCAAAAATTTACAATTGTGGCACCTTTTCGATAAAAATGACAATTTAGGTCCTTTAAGGACGAAATTTGCGTTTAAGGCTAGTTTTAAGTTGAAATAACATTTTTAACCCACTTTTGTCAAAAATATTATTTTTTGGCTTGGTTTTATGAAAATGTGCATTTTCGGCCCATTTATAAATAAATTCATCATTTTGGCCCAAGTTTTAATAAATTCACATTTTTCGTTCCTCTTATCAAAATTTATATTTTTGGCACAACTTTGTTGAAAATGACATTTAAGCCCACAAAAGTCAAAAATTTACAAACTTGGCCCAAAAATTCGTAAAAGCCCAAAAGAAGCCCATTTATGAACTTTTACACTTCTAGCCCTTTTAAGATCACAAATCTCATAAAGATTCATATTTATCAAAATACATTCTTTTTGGTCCCATAAAACCGTGAGTTACATAAAAATACCCCATTTTTGGTTATTTTGTCACTTTTGGCCCTCTTATGCAATTTTTTTAGTTTTAAGTAACTTTGATGTATTTTTAAACCTTTTCTTTGCATAATAAGTTTAAATGAGTGTTATGTTCTACAAATATCATCACATTTTAGTAGATCTTCAAGTTCATGGAGTTTATAACACATAATCACACATATATCATGAAAAACACACAAAATCATGCATACACACATAGATCTACACAAAACAACTTGTATTCTCCCCCAAAACATAGTAAAAACCGAAAATAGGGGGTATGAACTCACTTTTCTTTGGAGATTTCAGTTCTTGATGAAGGATGCATGAGATCTCGTCCCTAGAAGCTTCTTATGTGGAGTTTTTCGAACTTAAGATGGGTCTAAGGGCATGGATCATGAAATGATGTGTTAAGGAGTGAAGTTTATCATAAAGTGAAGTAAATCATCATAATTAGAGAGTAGCTTACCAAATGAGTGATGATCTTTGAAGACAAACTTGATGAACACACACACTCACTCGAAATTTTAGAGAGATAAAGAGTGGGAGAATGTTGAATGTTGAAAGGAAGTGAGTTGGAGTTGAAGTGGTGAATGAGGGTGGAGAGGGAGAGAGTGGCCGAGAATATTAAGGAAGAAGAAGAGAAGAGAGAAGATGAGATGTGACATGCATGGAAGTATGAGAATTGCTTAGATATTTTATGGGTAATTACATGGAAATCCACAAGATAAACATGATGTGTCAAGCCTTAATTAATCCCACCTTTTCTCTTTTTTTTGTTTTTTTGTTTTTGAGTGTGGGCCGTGAATGGGGTTTACGACCCAATGATATTAGGGAGATGAGTTTACGGCCCAAATTAAAATAGAGAGATGGGTTTACGGCCCACCATGAGGAAAGAATGGGGTTTATGGCCCAATAAGGCTTATGAACCCATTTAGGGCCCATTAAGGCCTATGATGACAAGGTGAGACATTTTAGGCCCAATAAGGCCCATGAGAAGTCTTATGGCCCAAAATGTTTATATTTAACGAATATAGGTCATATTAAGGTCCAAATAGGGTTCCTTGACCCAAAATAGTCAAATTCGAGAGTTTACTGGCCCATTAGGCCCAATAAGAAGATCCTGGTCCATTCCGAGTTTGAACCGGGTCATTAGGGTTTCAAACCCATTGCTGAGTATATGAGATGTATTTAATTAAGTTTTGAACTTCACTCAGGAATTTTGGGTTCAAATGGTTGATTTTGATTGAGCATAGCACTTGACATCAGTTCAGATTACAAGTTATATAAGAGTTGATTTCATGAATACAGAATTTCCAAGCCAAAAATGCTAGTTGTTACAATTTTTGGGACGTTACAAGTTGGTATCAGAGCCTTGGTTTGATGGATAAGGGCATACTCTCGGGTGTGCCTGAACTCAAACTGAGGGTTTGGTGAAATTTTTTATAAAATAAACAGTTGATTAAAATGGAATTTATAATCAAGAAAGGGGTGTGATGCGCGCAATCGGCCGAGCTCAAGTAAGTGGTTCCCAAAATACCAATACATGTTTATTATGACATATGATATGATTATGAGAATTCCATGTAAGATTAGGGCTAAGGATCTGCTCAGTATTATATGATAGGAGAGATGTATTTTATGTGCCTGATTGTATGAGCTTTAGAACTGCATGCTAAAATTTTGTGACAACCCGAAATTTCTAGTCTGTATAACCATTCACTTCAATAGAAGTCAGAACAGTTTCTACTAACTTTCAAGCTTTCTGGAATAAGTTTGAGGGTTTTAAGATTAGTACTTCAGGAGATATCAGGAGAGAGGATGCCCTAGGGTTTATTGTGCAACAATAATATTCCAAAACTCCAAGAGTTTGGAGTTTACGGCCTAAACAAAGGTGTTTACGGCCGTAAACCCCAAGGGTATAAATATGGCACTTAGCCATTTTTAACACTTTTTCACAATTTCAAAGCTAGAACTCAAATCCTCTCAAGTATCATCTGATTTTTCTTCTTGATCTTCAACTTTGTAAGTGTTTCTATCCCTAAAAAGTTGATATCTTACTTAATCTAGTGATCTTACATGATTCCATCCGTGAAATCTTTCCAAAAGTGTAGATCTTCAAGTTTCACCAAGAACACACACTAGTGTTCTTGGACTTTTAGCACCTTTCAAGCTTCTCTATTGTAAGTACTCTTACCCTAGTGTGTTATAAGGCTAGTTACACTTCTTAATCACCTAGAACACACATGGAATCAAAGGATCAAAGGTGTTTACGGTCCAAGAACACCTTGGACCGTAAACCCTAACAAAGGGGCCAAAGTGGCCCTAGTCCCTTACCAAGCCTTGGAAACTAGCCTAGACCCCTTCCTTGATGTGCTTAGTACTTGAAAACATCAAAAGACCATAAAACATTTTGGTTTACGGCCTTAAACCCAAGGAGAAGTGGTCCAAAGACCGTAAACTCCCTAAAGGAGTGAAATGGTGCCCTAATCTCTTCCTAAGGCTTAAACATGAAGTAGGAATGTTTCTTATGATCTTAATGGCTTCAAAACACCAAATGGTCAAGTACCATGAGTTTACGGCCGTAAACTCATGGGTTTACGACCGTAAACTCAATGAGTTATGGGTTTACGACCGTAAACTCAATAAGAGTTGGTCACAAAACCGTAAACTCCAAAGGAGTTTACCCTTGAACCCTAAACTCAATTACAAGGTCCTACCACCCTTAGATGCAATCCTTAGGACTTATAGCACTTAAATCAAGTGTTTTACATGTCTTAGGATGTCTTAAATTTGGTTAATTAGTTGTTTTATAATTAATTGGATACATATATGTGTGATTATATGTTAACTAGGATCTTTGTGTGTGTACAAGTCTTCACTTGACACCTAGCATCCTATCCATTCCGTTCATCCAAACCACCCACTACAGGTGAGTTCATACCCCCTTAATCAATCTTTTAAATGATTTTAAATGCTTTCATGGGGGGGGGGAATACAAGTAGAAAACAGGAAGTTATAGAATCAATCACATGTGATTTATAACTGTGTTTTCAAACAACTGATTTCACATACTTCAAAATGTGATAAACACAATGCTTTTCAGTTATTTTTACTTTGTTATCAACAAATTACTTTTGAATTATTTTATAAACTGGCATCAAGTCATTATTATTTATTGTTCAAAACTCTTAAATGTTTTACAAAACCTCTTTCAATTTACTGTTAAAAACCATATCTATACACTTATGTTTCATGTATATATGTATTGATATGAGAGCTTTCATTCTTTCTTCAGTTCCAACATTCTTGAGTAGGAAGGGTGTATAACACAGTCCGCATTCGCCAACTAGAGTCTGCTCATGAAAGGACTCTGGTCCACAATGCAGTTCTGCAGAGAGAACTTGCTGGAACCCAAGCTGAAGTCAGGGAACCTCGAGCTCAGCAAGTAAGATCTAACAGGCGTGTGAGGGACATAGAACGCCTTCTGTCGGGATCAAGAACTCACTCTAGTAGTTCTAGTCGCCGATAGAATCTCATCGACTTCTCTTTTGGATATAACCTAGTTATGTAAAACTCTGGTCTAATTTCCTATCTTTGTAAATCTTAGACCTGTTAGGTCTTGATTAGGTCGTAGTCCTGTCAAAATTTTCCATCTTGGTTGATGTAAGGCCTCCTACTAGGCCATTTTTCCCGAACTTGTTACATCTCTAATTCCAGTAATATTGACACGTACCTAATCTCATGGAAATTATTATCCAAATGCTATCATCTATTAGTTCTAGATCTACATTCAATCGTGTTGTTGGGCTATGAAGAGTTAGTCCATGAGTCATTTTCATCAACTTTCCTATTAAATTCTTATCAATATCTTTATCTTTCTAAACTTACAGTTAAAAGATGCCTCCTTGCAGAAATCCGAGGCGTAACAATAATAACGAAACACCGATACCACCACCTCCTCTGTTCGACGCTGCTATGTTCCAAGCAGCTGTCACGGCGGCCGTAGCGGCTGCCATGTCACACATCAATACTCCTGTCCCTAGTGGATCAGGAACTGGTGCACCTATTTCTAACCATGGCGAGAGCCATGGGCACTCCTAGGAATGCACCTACAAGGATTTTACGAATGCCAAACCTAAAAATTTCAATGGAACTGGAGGGGTTATGATCTTAAGGCAGTGGATCGAAAAGACAGAAGCAGTCTTTGAAATCTGCGCCTGCCCAGAGAGCAATAAGGTCAAGTTTGCTACTTGTAACTTTTCTGATAGGGCTTTAACTTGGTGGAATGGCCACGTTAAGTCACTGACTATGATAGTGGCAAATTCGATAAGCTGGGAGAACTTGAAGGCCATGTTGATGAGAGAGTACTGTCTACAAGGGGAAATTCAAAAACTCGAGCAGGAACTATGGGGTCTTGTAATTGTTGGTTATGACATATCAACCTATACTAATAGATTCTATGATCTGGCAATTCTTTGCCCTGATATGGTTGCTCTAGAGAGCAAGAAAATAGAGAGATATATTTGGGGACTGTCGCCCCTGATCCAGTCAAGTGTGTTAGCATCAAGGCCTGTTACTTTTGACAGCGCTAAAGAGCTGGCACAATCTCTTATAGATCACGGAAACTACCAGAACCCAACGATTTCTACACCCGAGCAACAAAAGGGAAATAACAACAACAACAACAACAATAACAACAACAACAACAAAAAGGGGTGGAACAAGAGGAAAAGCAGGACGTCGCAAGAATCCTCAAAGATACAACAACTAGTTACAATCAATGCTGCCACGGTAACTCCTGTTGTCCCTGCTAATCCCTTACCAGCAAAGCCTTATGCCGGTAATCTTCCGAAGTGCAACAAATGCACCTTCCATCACAACGGACCTTGTCGGGAAATGCAGTGCACCAACTGCAACAGAAGGGGGCATACTGCCCGTTTCTGCAAGACTCCAGCAACGCCGACCGCTCAAGTTCCTAACCCCGGTGTGGGCCAAGCTTGCTACGGTTGTGGCGAAGTGGGCCACTACAAGAGGAACTGCCCTAAGGCAGGGATAGCTGGCGGAGTAGGAAGAGTTCTGGCCATAGGCCACGAGGAAGCCGTAGCTGATCCTACAATAGTTACTGGTATGTTTCTCCTCGATAACTCATATGCTTGCATACTTTTCGACAGTGGAGCGGAGAAAAGTTTCGTAAACCAGAAATTTGCACACTTGCTTAAACAAAAACCACGTGCGCTAGATAAATCTTTCACTGTAGAAATGGCATACGGGAAAACAGAAAGTACTAACTGCACATACGTAGGTTGTACTCTAACTTTAGATGGCCATACTTTCAAGATAGACCTCATGCCGGTCCCAATTAAAAGTTTCGACGTCATTATCAGCATGGATTGGTTGAGTCTTCATCGCGCCGACATCTTGTGCTTTGAAAAAGCAGTTCGTCTTAACCTCCCTAACAGCGAAACCCTAGTTATCTACAGCGACAAACCTAGTACGAACCTTCGCATCATTTCGTGTATACAAGCTCAGAAGTGCTTGCGAAAGGAATATCATGCATTCCTCGCACACATCGTCGATACGAGTCAAGAAGTGAAAGATATTCAGAACATCCCAGAAGTACGCGACTTTCTCGACATCTTTCCAGAAGAACTTCCAGGATTACCACCCCAACGCCAAGTCGAGTTCAGAATCGAATTAGTGCCAGGAGCTACTCTAGTAGCAAAATCTCCATATCGTCTGGCACCAGCGGAGATGCAGGAACTTTCCAGTCAGCTTAGCGAACTTCTCCAGAAGGGATTCATTAGGCCAAGCTTCTCACCATGGGGAGCACCGGTCTTGTTCGTCAAGAAGAAAGACGGATCGTTTCGTATTTGCATCGACTACAGAGAACTCAACAAGCTTACCATTAAGAATCGTTATCCCTTACCCCGCATTGACGATTTATTTGATCAACTTCAAGGAGCCAACTACTTCTCGAAGATAGATCTACGATCCGGGTACCACCAACTACGAGTGTTAGAGGAGGATGTTCCCAAGACAGCCTTCCGAACTCGTTATGGGCACTATGAATTCGTAGTGATGTCATTCGGATTAACTAACGCGCCCGCAGTATTCATGGATTCAATGAATGGGGTGTGTCGTCCTTACTTGGATCAGTTCTTCATCGTCTTCATTGATGACATACTCATCTAATCTCGTAGTAAGGAAGAACATAGTCAACATCTTCGTCAAGTCTTAGAAACATTGCGATCGGAGAAGCTCTATGCGAAGTTCTCCAAGTGCGAATTTTGGATTCTAAGAGTCGAATTCTTGGGCCACGTAGTTAGTGAAGAGGGAATTCACGTGGACCCTTCCAAAATCAAGGCCATTGAGAACTGGTTAGCACCGAAGACACCTACAGAAATTCGTCAATTTCTAGGTCTCGCTGGCTACTATCGCAAGTTCATTCAGAACTTCTCCCGAATTGCGAAACCTCTTACAACACTGACCCAGAAAGGTGTGGCCTTTGACTGGGAAGAGAAGCAAGAGAGAGCGTTCCAAACGCTCAAGCGAGCCTTGTGCACCTCACCAATTGTATCCCTCCCCGAAGGGATAGAAGACTTCGTTGTCTATTGCGATGCTTCAAATCAAGGGCTCGGCTGTGTTCTGATGCAACGAGGTAAGGTCATCGCCTATGCCTCAAGACAGCTGAAGACACACGAGGTCAACTACACCACCCACGATCTTAAACTAGGAGCAGTTGTGTTTGCTCTGAAGATCTGGAGACACTACCTGTATGGTACAAAAAGTACTATCTTTACATACCACAAAAGCTTACAACATATATTCAACCAGAAGGAGCTCAACATGAGACAACGACGGTGGGTCGAGCTACTCAGTGATTACGAATGTGAAATTCGTTATCATCCGGGTAAAGCCAACGTAGTAGCCGACGCCCTAAGTCGGAAAGAATACTCTGGTCGTAGAGTCAAATCATTGACTATGACTATCCATTCACACTTGTCCATGCAAATTAAGGAGGCTCAGCTCGACACTTTGAAACCTGAAAATGTGGCGAGTGAAACCCTAAGAGGGATGGATAAGAATTTGGAAGTCAAGGGTGGCGGAGCCTTATACCTCATTAATCGGATCTGGACACCGAAACACGGTGGCTTCAGAGACTTGGTCATGACCGAGGCACACAACACTCGTTATTCCGTCCACCCAGGTTCAGATAAGATGTATCTGGATCTTAAAAAGCTATACTGGTGGCCTAACATGAAAGTAGAGATTGCTACCTTCGTAAGTAAATGCCTTACTTGCGCCAAGGTCAAGGTCGAATACCAGAAACCCTCCCGTCTTCTACAACAGCCGGAGGTACCTGAATGGAAGTGGGAGCGGATCACTATGGACTTCATAACCAAGTTGCCCAAGACAACGGGTGGACTTGATACCATATGGGTCATCGTCGACAGATTGACCAAGTCCGCACACTTCCTGCCTATCAAAGAAACAGAAAAGATGGAGAAGCTTACAAGAACCTACATTCGGGAGATTGTACGCCTGCACGGTGTTCCCATATCCATTATCTCGGACAGAGATAATAGATTCACTTCGAGGTTCTGGCAGTCGCTACAAAGTTCCCTAGGAACTAGGCTGGACATGAGTACAGCCTACCATGCACAGACCAACGGACAAAGTGAGAGAACTATCCAAACCTTGGAAGATATGTTGCGAGCCTGTGTGATCGACTTTGGGAAGGCATGGGATACTCATTTACCCCTTGTCGAATTTTCCTACAACAACAGTTATCACACGAGTATAAAGGCTGCTCCATTCGAAGCCCTCTATGGCCGAAAGTGCAGATCCCCTATGTGTTGGGCTGAGGTGGGAGATACCCAGTTATCTAAAGTACGAGTTCCTGAAAGCACTCTCACAGGTCCGGAGATCATTCGGGTAACGACAGAGAGGATCGTTCAGATTCGTGAACGATTGAAAGCCTCTAGAGACCGACAGAAAAGCTACGCTGATAAGCGAAGGAAACCGTTGGAATTCCAGGTGGGCGACCGTGTTCTTTTGAAGGTCTCACCCTGGAAGGGCTTGATACGCTTCGGAAAGCGTGGAAAGCTAAATCCAAGGTACATAGGGCCTTTCAAGATTCTCGGAAGAATCGGCCCTGTAGCTTACAAACTTAACTTACCACGCGAACTCAGTAACGTATATTCTACTTTCCACGTCTCGAACTTGAAAAAGTGTATGTCCGACGAGACTCTTGTAATCCCACTCGACGAGATCGAGATCAACAAGAGCCTCAGCTTCATGGAAGAACCAGTAGAGATCATGGACCGGGAGGTCAAGCAAACGAAACAAAGCCGCATCCCGATAGTGAAGGTTCGCTGGAACGCCAAGCGAGGACCAGAATTCACTTGGGAGCGAGAGGATCAGATGAAACTGAAATATCCTCGTCTTTTTACTTAGTTATTTGTAACTACTTATTTGCTTAAACTCTAATTTCGGGACGAAATTACTTCTAACGGGGGGATGATGTGACAACCCGAAATTTCTACTCTGTATAACCATCCACTTCAATAGAAGTCAGAACAGTTTCTACTAACTTTCAAGCTTTCTGGAATAAGTTTGAGGGTTTTAAGATTAGTACTTCAGGAGATATTAGGAGAGAGGATGCCCTAGGGTTTATTGTGCAACAATAATATTCCAAAACTCCAAGAGTTTGGAGTTTATGGCCTAAACAAAGGTGTTTACGGCCGTAAACCCCAAGGGTATAAATATGGCACTTAGCCATTTTTAACACTTTTTCACAATTTCAAAGCTAGAACTCAAATCCTCTCAAGTATCATCCGATTTTTCTTCTTGATCTTCAACTTTGTAAGTGTTTCTATCCCTAAAAAGTTGATATCTTACTTAATCTAGTGATCTTACATGATTCCATCCGTGAAATCATTCCAAAAGTGTAGATCTTCAAGTTTCACCAAGAACACACACTAGTGTTCTTGGACTTTTAGCACCTTTCAAGCTTCTCTATTGTAAGTACTCTTACCCTAGTGTGTTATAAGGCTAGTTACACTTCTTAATCACCTAGAAAACACATGGAATCAAAGGATCAAAGGTGTTTACGGTCCAAGAACACCTTGGACCGTAAACCCTAACAAAGGGGCCAAAGTGGCCCTAGTCCCTTACCAAGCCTTGGAAACTAGCCTAGACCCCTTCCTTGATCTGCTTAGTACTTGAAAACATCAAAAGACCATAAACCATTTGGGTTTACGGCTGTAAACCCAAGGAGAAGTGGTCCAAAGACCGTAAACTCCCTAAAGGAGTGAAATGGTGCCCTAATCTCGTCCTAAGGCTTAAACATGAAATAGGAATGCTTCTTATGATTTTAATGGCTTCAAAACACAAAATGGTCAAGTACCATGAGTTTACGGCTGTAAACTCATGGGTTTACGACCGTAAACTCAATGAGTTATGGGTTTACGACCGTAAACTCAATAAGAGTTGGTCACAAAACCGTAAACTCCAAAGGAGTTTACCCTTGAACCCTAAACTCAATTACAAGGTCCTACCACCCTTAGATACAATCCTTAGGACTTATAGCACTTAAATCAAGTGTTTTACATGTCTTAGGATGTCTTAAATTTGGTTAATTAGTTGTTTTATGACTAATTGGATACATATATGTGTGATTATATGTTAACTAGGATCTTTGTGTGTGTACAAGTCTTCACTAGACACCTAGCATCCTATCCATTCCGTTCATACAAACCACCCACTACAGGTGAGTTCATACCCCCTTAATCAATCTTTTAAATGATTTTAAATGCTTTCATGGGGGGGGGGGGAATACAAGTAGAAAACAGGAAGTTATAGAATCAATCACATGTGATTTATAACTGTGTTTTCAAACAACTGATTTCACATACTTCAAAATGTGATAAACACAATGCTTTTCAGTTATTTTTACTTTGTTATCAACAAATTACTTTTGAATTATTTTATAAACTGACATCAAGTCATTATTATTTATTGTTCAAAACTCTTAAATGTTTTACAAAGCCTCTTTCAATTTACTGTTAAAAACCATATCTATACACTTATGTTTTATGTATATATGTATTGATATGAGAGCTTTCATTCTTTCTTCAGTTCCAACACTCTTGAGTAGCAAGGGTGTATAAACCTACTTAGACATTCAATTTACATTCCAGTAAACTATTATAGGTATAGGTTAGGGGATACAAATTACTATTCCTATTACAAGGAATTATACAAGAGTCAGTTCATTTATGAGTCTATACTACTATATGGAGAGATACTATTACATGTTTCCAGAGAGAAATACTATATCTATACAGAGAGAAATACTATATATATACTATACGGGACTGACCATCCTACTCATGGCTGCTAGCTACAGCGGGACCTGTTCATCAATGGATGATCTCGGTTGTACTGTTCGGCGAGTTTCCACGCCGTGTTTATCCTAAGGCAAAAGGATACGATTTCAATGATTATATAATTTTCCCTATTACTTTTATTTTGTGACATATTCACATAAACGATGAAGTAGACTATATTTTTATAATAATAGTTGTTCAGGGAAAAATCTTCATTGATACAAAAGTGCAAACCTTCAAAGCATTCGGGTCTTGGTAGAAGACTACTTTTTATACTAGTAGGAAATATGGGATTTTCTAGGGTTTTCACACTTATACTAAATGTTTTATTAAACATTTACAAGTCTTTCATAACAGCTTTTCGAATCAATGACACCATAATACTTATGAATTCACCAGCTTTATGCTGATCTACACTTTCAAAATAACTTGTATTCTCAGGTCACCAGTAGACAGGTACGATGACCAGGTTTTGAGAAGACGGAGCACAGACAAGACTCGTCTTTTATTTTGATTACATATTTTGGTGTCTTATTACTATGAAAGAACACTCATGTATTAAAACTTTACTTTTAATTCAATGGATGATGTTGTTGCTTGTTTACTACTTTGCACTGTTATGATACTTACATGACGTCCTCCACCCCCGAACGTTTCCGCCGTTCCGGTTTTGGGGTGTGACAGTATTGATTCCTGATAAGAGGATAGAATGGCTTGAATAGAGTATGTTGGTTATTTATTCCGTTGTTCGAGTGCTGATTTCTTTGTGCTTTGTGGGACTCTTAGCAATGTGAGTTAGCTATTAAGTGAATATGCTAAGTCACATGTGCCACATACTGGATAATCTCAGAGTGATGGACTTGACCCTATTGCGCAACTCCCGTTTGAGTCCAATCGTTCTAGGATTGAGTCTTTTACTCGAAGGATGATCTGATCTTTGTTGCATGTAACTATATTCATGATGTAGCTAGTTGTTATTAATGGGAATCCTTCAGTAGTTGAGGGCAGGGTAAGGTCGGGAACCTAAGAAAGCCTAGGATGTGCTTCAGTGGGTTAGTGGAGCAGTTTAGTAAGTTTTGGCACATTGGTTTGAGGAAGCGACTTAGAGGATTCGGGAGGATTGCTGAGCAAAGTATGGATAGGTGTGGAAGGTAGTATTGGTATGGTACTACTGAAAGCACAAGATCCATACTCGAGTCGGTGAAAATCTTGGAGAATCTAAGAATCTTATGGGGGGAGGATTCTTGAGCATGTTTTGATTGTTGGCTTGTCATATTTCAGTGTGGAGATGAGCACTTAGGGTGATGGTTCTTGTTTTGGTTCAGGTTCTGGTTCGAGTTCCGGCTTAGGTGCAGGTGCTGAGCCGATTAGCGAGCAGTTGCGATAGTTTATTTCATCGGAGATTTCTCTTAGTATTTCGGAGATCTTGGATGAGCGCTTGGGCACGTTCCGTGCTGAGATTATGGCTGTTATTGGAGCTCGCACTCTTTCTTTCTGAGAGTTTCGTGCTTGTGGAGCTCCTGCATTCCATGGGGAAAGGGACCCCATTGTCAGTAAGAGGTGGTTAGCGGATATGGCCAACACGTTCATGACGAGTTTCTGCCCCGAGGAGGCGAATGTCAGATATGCTTCCTACCTATTGAAGGACAAGGCAAGGGATTGGTGGGAAGATGTTGGTAGTGAGTTGGATGAAGATGTTATTGATGCTATGTCATGGGATGACTTCTCGACCAGGTTCCAGGATGAGTTTGCTCTGGCGATTGAGGTACAGTAGTTGACGTGAGAGTTAATGGATCTCCGCCAGACTACTGAGACTGTGGCAGAGATCGCTGCCAAGTTCCGGGAGAGAGATTTATTGGTACCGATGTACACCGCAGATGAGGAAATGAAGAAGGTGAGGTATCATGATATGCCACGGGATGACATCAGGGAGTTCGTGAGTATTTCAGGTTGCGAGACCCTGAATGATATGGTTTCTAGAGCCCGAGAATAGGAGATCGACTTGGAGCACCTCGAGAAGAGGAGATCAGATCAGGTGCATATAGTGGAGGGTCCCGGGAAGAGACCCAAGATTTCCAATCAGCGTTTAAAAGGCCAATAGGGCCGGAGTCAGTGCAGCACGTGCGGGAAACTGCACGATGGAGTTTGTCGTTCTAGAGGCTTGGGTTGCTACAAGTGTGGCATTGTTGGTCACGTGTAACGTCTCAAATTTCAAGACCAAAAATTTCATCTTTGATATAACAATTAAGAAAACATTTATAAGAAAACAAAATTGAGTCATATCATTTCATAAAAACCATAATCTCATGTCTCAAAATCATATTGTAAAAATAGTAACAATGTCAGAGTACAATCCCAAGAAATCTCATGGTGCAGAAATCCTGCATGTGTGTGATGTGCCGCTACCGCGCCGACTCCTTCCCCTTCGTTGTAGAGGTACCTGAAGCAGAACTGAAAACTGTAAGCACGAAGCTTAGTGATTTCCCCCATCATATCACATACCATACAAAATCATAACAAAACATACTGCCGGGCAATTCTGGGGTAGCCGACCTACCCGGTCCGACCATTCTGGGGTGCCAACCTACCCTGTCAAGCAGTTATGGGGTGTTGACCTACCCATGTCAAGCCATTCTGGGGTGCTGACCTACCCATCGGTCCTAACAACCGAACCCTGGGGACTATCTCACCCCCTGCTACTACTACCACATATATCATAACATAACATACTGACAAGCATATCTGGGGTGCCCAACGTACCCTTCGGTCCTAACAACCGAACTTGGGGACTATTCCCCTCCTACTCCCACTATCACATGTAACATATCATGCTAGCACATACACATATCAGGTAGTAGCAAACCTAGATGAATATCACAAAGACAATCATCTAAGATACAACTCCAACTAGTGGGCCGACATTGTGGTCGTAGACCCACCGCTACTGGAAGGTAACTCATCTCGCAAAGCTGAGTGTCAAATCTCACGGGAAGTAACCTCTAACAGCTGCTCCGATGACTTCCGGCTATCAAAAACATAATAATACCCAATCAGCATCTATAACACCACCTAGGGTAAAATGACCATTTTACCCCTTGGTCCGATTGGAAAATTCATAAGTCCCAATTCTAGCTTATTAAGCCCGGCCCTATTATGGCCTAACAAGGACTCCCTAAGGGCCCACTAATTGCCCAATTTCTGAATTGGGCCGTAACCCCCAAATGGGCCCAAAAGTTCCAAGTCCGAAAATAATAATTCCAAAGGGGTCCAATTACGGCCCAATAGGCCCAATACTCTATTTCCAGATTCCCAAATTCAAACTTATACTTCTCAGTGGGCCACGAGGCCCAAAAGTGCAGGCTCATTTTCTTAAGGCCCAAAGGCCAAAAACATTCATTCTGCATGCGTACGCGCGGCGTACTTGGCACGTACGCCCAGCGTACGCTGGCCTTGACCAGAACGGGGAGTTGACCTGGTACGCGCGGCGTACCAGGGAGTACGCCCAGCGTACTGGCCAGCTTCTTTGGGACTTCATTCATGACTTATTCTATTAAGTCCTTATGTCCAAAATGCAGATCCAGATCCTTTAAGACATCCTAAACCATAAAGTCACGAACTTTATGTGCTTGCATGCATGGTTGGGGTCAAAACATGATTTTGGTCCTTTTAACAAACTCTAAGACGCACCAACACTTGCATGGTTGTGGCTTAACCACCAAGGTCTGATTTTTATGACTCTTAGTGCCTCTAAGAGCCCAAAAGGACAGCTATTATGGTCTGAAATCATTAAAATGCAAGAAGCCTCAACAATAGAGTCCATAAGTAACCTTAAACACCCCCATAAACAAATCTAAGAATATAATGGCCAAGGTTGGAACTTGATACCTCAAATAAGTCAGAAATGGTGTTAATCTTTTGGATCTACAAGCTCTTGGTGGATCCTTGCTCCTTCTTCAAGTTCCTTTCTCTTCCAAGCACAAAACTACACCAAATTACTCTCAAATGGCTTCCAAATCACAAGGACACACAAAAGTAGGCTAGGGTTTTCGTGGAGGCTGTATAAGGGTGAAGGGAGGCTGAACAAATAGGGGAAATGTTCTTTATATAGGGATTAAACCCTAATTTTAGGGTTTAAAGAGCTGCACACATACGTTGGGCGTACGTGCTTGGCCTCCGCGCTTCCTACTCACGAGTTCGTTGGGCATACCTGGCAATGTATGCCCCGCGTACCCAGTTTCCTCAGCCCACTAGCAAGGCCCAAAGGTCAAAGCCCAAACCAAACAACTCCACACTTTAATTAGGATGATTAATAATAATACCTGGAAAATCCTGGATGCTACAAATCTCCCCCACTTGAATTAGACTTCGTCCTCGAAGTCTGTGACGACCGTCAAATTCTGGTCAAGTCAAAGTCAAACTAAGGCAACAAGTCAAACCAGTCAACTCAGTCAACCCTTGTATATTAGAGTTTACAGTATGTAATTATTGAACAGTTCGCTAATTTAAAGAGAAAACATCAATTGGAAAATTCGTGTATTTAATTTTCCTTAGCCTTGATAGTGCTAAACAATGAAACAAAGCGATAAAACACTATTGCACACTCATCGGGAGTGTGTAGGACACTAAATCATGGCTTAACGGGGTTTACAGACCTTGCGTTGCGAAGCCGGATGCTCAAAAAGGTCATAAATGGAACCTCTCTAAATCTCCTTCACTCTATCTCTCTCTATTCGAAATCTCTCCCAAATCTCTCTCAAAAGTTCCCGTAACTTTTTGTAATCATTTGGGCCATCCCGACCCTTAACCGGGTCAAAAACCGCTTAAAACAGGGTAAAAACGGGTAAAATACCCTTAAGGACCCGAAACCTACCTTATAGGGCCGAAGCCTCTTAGGGCCGAAAGTCCCCTTAAGGGACCGAACTGCTGAGAAGCGAACCCCAAGAACCGAACCTGCCCTTCGGACCGAACCTCGCCTGACCCGAACCCGAAGCCTCTCGGACCGAACTCTACCTTCGCTTTCGCTCCTAAGCCTTTCGGTCCATTTCGCTTCTTACTCCTTTCGCCTCGTTTCGCCTTCGGGCCCAGCAGCCTTAGGACCGAACCTCGGCCTAGCACTGAGAGGTCTCGCAGGTTGCCATTTTCTTCCCGGTTTTCGACTAGTTTTGCGTTCTAAGCCCGATTTTAATTATTTTAACGCGGGATTTTCACCTAAAACTTTATTTTAACATATAAGGCCCCATATTTATTAATTAATCATGTTTCTCGGGATAAATCTTATCCAAGATTTAGTGGGTAAAGTACAAGAGGTGGAGTGTTGACTTTTCCTTAGTTTATGACACAAGCAACCACCTACACCCACTCTATGACCAGTCACACCTCCCCACCATCCCTAGTCACTTCCTTGTGCTTTCCCATCAATCATCAGCCCCTCCCACATTCTAAGAGCTGGAGCAAATCAACCTCTCTCCTCATTTTCACTCACTTGCTCTCATTTCACCAAAAATCAAACATAAGTTTTCTCTCAAACTTTTTCTCTCTATTTCGAGACTCCAAGGCTGATCATCAAGCTTTATTCTACTCTTGGTAAGTATAATTCATCCTCCTTGTGATTATTACACTTCATTCTACTCCAATCATCGATTGCTTACACAAACTCCATCACCTTGATGTTAGATTCTCAAAAATCTTCAAGGCATCTTCCAGTGTTCTCGAGTTGAACACTTCCCTTCTCCAACATTCATCTACTGAAATCACATAAGGTGAGTTCATACCCCTACATTTTCATGTTTTCTTATGTTTTAAGGGGGGGAATACAAGTTAAAACACCAAGAACACAACTAAATTCTTCTAACAACTTTCATCAGAAAATTTGGACTCCATTCACGGACTGTTTTGGTCAACTTAAACATTTTTGTTTTCAAAACTGTACAAGGTGCAAGTAGTTCAAGTTCTTAGCTTTAAAATGGATACTTGCACATCTCCATAAGATTTTTCTACAATTTATGGTGATTTTTACAAAACTGCCTATCATTTCAAGAATCAATCCGGACCAGTCTGTGATTATGGACGTTTTCACCTAAGTTGGATGTCACTAAAAATCGTGAGAAAATTTATGAACAAACTAGACTCATTTTCCAAACTCTCAGAATTTACGGATTCAGATTTGGACCTTTGATGATTTTTCTACAAATTTTCTTTGAACAGTAATAGAAATTGTTAACAACAGAAAAATGCTATCAATTTCATTACATCCTGTAACATGTTGAGCAAGGTGTATATCTTTATGTGATTATATGTTATTGCATTATATGACATTTTGCCTTAGTATAAGGACATACAACAGTTAACAAATGGATTTTTGCTAGATAAAGCATAGAAATAATAAGTTGTTATAATCAAGGTACATCCATTACATACAAACATTTGGATAAACTATGTTAAGTATAGTTTACATACATTACTACTACTACCCTTGTTTTGATAAACTATAATAGGTATAGTTTATGATACATTACATAATACATACATTTCAAAAGGGTACATTTATACAGAGAGGATTTTCATTACACAACACGTAATTCCGTTAATGACTTTGTGAGACATTCGCTTCACTATACAAATAAGTCCTGTATTGTAACCAGAGTCTCCTGGAGGGAGAGCGTGATAGTTGTATATAGATCTATATTGGGTCTGACAAACCCACACCTTAACTGCATGCAACAGTTAGACCGGCAGGTCTGGGGTGACATATGTCATAACATTTCCGACGCCTGAAGAACGTCGTTTCAGGCCAACTAGGTCATAGCATGGTTATAATAACTCACAGAAAGTATTAACAAACATAGGAATTTACGGGAATTTCATAGAAATCAAACGCGTTTATATCGATTTAAACTTACATTATTTTCTATAAGTAAGAAAGGTTACTTATACATTTTGGTCTTTGGATATAAGACTACATCACACATTTTAAGGAAAATATCGGATTTTTCTGGAACAAACATTACATTTACAAGAGAGAGGTTTTTATCAATACAAAACAAAAGCTTATGAACTCACCAACCTTTGTGTTGACACTTTTTCAAACAACTTGTATTCTCAGGAAATCACTAAACAGGTAACCAAGTGCATTTTGAGGATGGGACGTTAAGGCGTCAGACATTTCATATTTTTGTCAACATATTGTAATTGATTTGGAAACATGTAATTCATACAATGATGTAACTCTTTCAATTATATATGTTGGTTGTGTTTGCTTGAATTACTATTGCCATTGTGGTTATGATACTATACATGAAGTCCTCCACCCCCGGACGTTTCCACCATCCTTGGTGTGGGGGTGTGACAGATTGGTATCAGAGCACGGTTTATAGTGAATTAAGTATATCAAACCACATAAGATATATAAACTATAAACACGTTTGGGACTAAAAGTCTCTGATTTGAACATTTTCAAATGACTGTACTTTTAGAAAGTAAACGGTCTCTCGTTAAAAGTATAAGTACATGCATACATGCTCGCATAGAGTCGTAGTTTAGGAAAACATAAAGTAAAAGAGGAGGAGTTGTTAGTTACGAGTATGCCTTGCAATATGTGGTCAAGTCTGGGATGGATATAGCCTGATCAACTATATCTGTCCGAGAAGTGACCTGCATATATTGAGGGATAGTCGTAGTGGACAACAAATCTGACAACCTAACATCACCCTACAATGAATACGCTAAGAACCAAACATAACATTTAAAATACTATAGGAGTATTTTGAGAGTTTATAACTCGACATTTTAGATTCATTTCATACCTCTTACACCCCTATTCTCGAACAGACAACATGGCGGGATTCCATCTACCTGGAGACCCTTACTTCCCTAATGAGGGAAACGTTGGATGGCTCGAGGCAGAACCCGAGGAGATGATCGAGGAAGATCCTGAGGAAGACCCCGAAGATCCTGAGGAAGACCCCGAAGAGGTTGAGGAAGAAGAGGAACCTGAGGAAGAAGAGGAAATGGAGGACAACGAAGAAGAAGAAGAACCAGAGGAGGAAGTCATCAACCCTCCTTACATCGCCAGGGTGCCTGCGAACCGCTTTGGCTACAACGGGCCTGAACCCCATTGGGCAACAGTGATCGAGCGATGGGGCCGTCAGCAACGACAACGATCACCATTTGGTGATCAACGAGGTTACTACGACCTCAGCCACGGGGGACCGGCTGACAGAGCGCTTCCAGTCATGATTCAACAAATAACTAACATCAATGATCGCGGTAGGGCGACGACAGATCGAGTTCGGGAGCTGAGCGCCATCATAGAGTCTACCACTGCTCGTACTAGAGACATAGAGCGGGACTCCCACTACAAAAATCAACTCATTCAGGACCTTCTCGCTGCTCGCGCGGAAGCAAGGGAGTATCGGGAAAGATACTTGGCGCTTGAGGAGAGAATGGTTGCAACCGAACGGAGATTAGCAGAACTGCAAGGCGCATCGACATCATCCCAAGCTCCATCAGGGAAGGATCGTCGTGAGTAGGATTCATTACTACCCACACAACTTCGTAGTATAGGTTTATGAGCATGCGTTGGTGCTACTCTTTTGTATGTAGGTTGACCCTGCGATTAAGTGATTACACTATTCAAGGGGCTTTTGTGCTGTCGAAACTATCTTTTACAATGATGTAATGTAGACCTTTATGAGGTCAAATTTTCTCCAAAACAATGTGTACTAAAAGTTATCAATGAATTTGGCATGCATTTTACTTCATTGGATGTTGACATGAGATTTTACTATATGGTATTACAAACAACTTACAACTGATAAATCTAAGATTTTTAAGTGTACCTCGTCGTTATGTGTAATTAAAGAAGTAATCGACCTAGAAATGGTGAGTCCGCCTTAGGACCTGTTCCTTGTTTGGGTGGTGGATTTAGGGCAGACTCATTAGTATCAACAGCTTATTAAAATTTTAATTACACATAACTGGGGCACATCGAGCGAATCTTAGGAGTGGGTCAGACACGGAACCGAACACATGACTCCGTTTGAGTCACCACTATTTAATTCATAAGTTTAATTGCATAAACTTTTTCTATGAATTACTTGTTGATGCAATAAAGTCGAGATATAATACAAATGAGATAAAACAAGTAACACTCGACTCGTTATTACTATTGAAGTCTTACCGACTTGTCATTTTAAAAACTTGTGACAGAACTATGACGCCAAGGAGAAGACCAAGGCCTTCCAGCAGCGCAGCACCACCTCCTCCGCCGCCGCCTCCACAATTTGATCCGGCAATGTTCCAGGCTGCAGTAGCAGCAGCTGTGGCGGCAGCTATGTCGCAAATCAGCACAAATGGCAGTGGTGGATCTGGATCTGGTGCTACACCCTCTAACCAGGGCGACAGTTCGGGGCGCACAAAGGAATGCACCTACAAGGATTTCACAAATGGCAAACCCGACCTTTTCAATGGAACCGGGGGAGTCATCACACTAATGCAATGGTTCGAAAGGACCGAAGCGTTCTTCGAAGTATGTGCTTGCCCTGAGGCAAGCAAGGTCAAATATGCGGCTTTCACTCTCACTGGTAGGGCGCTCACTTGGTGGAACGGTCGAGTTAAGTCACTCACTCTCGCGATGGCTAACTCCATAAGCTGGGAAGACTTGAAAGCTTTGATGATGAAGGAGTACTGCCCGAGAGGCGAGGTTCAAAAGTTGGAACAAGAACTCTGGAACCTCAAGATGTCGGTCTCCGACCTTGAAACTTACACCACCCGATTTAATGACTTGGCTCTCCTCTGCCCAGCAATGGTCACTCCAGAGGAGAAGAAGGTGGAGCGATACCTTTGGGGACTGTCTCCTCAAGTTCAAAGTAGTGTTTTGGCTTCAAGGCCAACTACTTTTGACAGTGCCAAGGAACTGGCACAACAACTCATTGACCACCGAGCCAGTCATAACACTATAACCACTACCCACGATCAGTCAAGAAGAGAGAACAACAAAAGAAAATTTTGAAACAATAAAAAGAAGCAACCGACACAGGACCCTGCCAAGAAGCAACAGACTGTTGCTGTCCTTGCTGCCACTACTGCTACCACTCCAGCACCACCGAAGCAATATGCTGGAAATCTCCCTAAGTGCAACAAGTGCAACTTCCACCACAATGGTGCTTGTCGGGAACTGCACTGCAAAAACTGCGACAGGAAAGGGCATACCGCTCGTCTCTGTAAAGCGCCAGCACGACCGAGCAACCAAGTAGCCAATGTTGGGGCAAGCCAAACCTGCTATGGATGTGGTGACGCAGGACACTTCAAGAGAAACTGCCCCAAAGCACAAGCTTTTAATGCTGGTGGTGTAGGGAGAGTCCTGGCCATGGGACATGGAGAAGCAATCAAGGACCCCACGGTGGTTACCGGTACGTTTCTCCTCAATAACTCTTATGCATGCGTACTTTTCGATAGTGGAGCGGAGAGGAGTTTTGTGAGCCATCAATTCAAACATTTACTTAAACAAGACCCCCAATTACTAAAAGACACATACGTCGTAGAAATGGCAAACGGAAAGGCAAAGCGCGCTAGCGATATATACTCAGGGTGTACCCTCAGTCTAGATAATCATTCATTTAAAATAGACCTAATGCCGGTAACAATAAAAAGTTCCGACATAATCATCGGTATGGATTGGTTAAGTTCTCATCGTGCTGACATTCTATGTTACGAAAGGGCCGTTCGCCTCAATCTGCCAAACGGCGAAACCCTTCTCGTCTACGGTGATAAACCCAGTGCAAACTTACAAATCATCTCTTGCGTCAAGGCTCGAAAGTATCTCCGAAAGGAATACCACGCCTTATTAGCCCACGTAGTAGATAAGAAACAAGAGATAAAGGATATCAAAGACATTCCAGAAGTGTGCAACTTTCTTGACGTATTCCCCGAAGACCTTCCAGGCGTACCCCTCGCACGGCAAGTCGAATTCCGAATCGACTTGGTCCCCGGAGCTACCCTAGTAGCCAAAGCTCCATACCGCCTAGCACCGGCAGAAATGCAAGAATTGTCCAGTCAATTGAACGAGCTGTTAGGCAAAGGGTTCATCAGGCCGAGCTTTTCATCCTGGGGAGCACCAGTCCTATTTGTGAAAAAGAAGGACGGATCTTTTCGCATGTGCATTGACTACCGCGAGTTAAATAAGCTTACCATCAAAAACCGATACCCTCTACCCCGAATCGACGACCTCTTCGACCAACTTCAAGGGGCAAGCTACTTTTCAAAAATCGATCTGAGGTCGGGTTACCATCAGCTACGAGTTCAAGAAGAAGATATCCCCAAGACAGCCTTCAGAACTCGCTATGGGCATTACGAGTTTGTAGTGATGCCCTTCGGGTTAACCAACGCACCTGCGGTATTCATGGACCTGATGAACCGAGTGTGTCGACCCTACTTAGACAAGTTCGTGATCGTGTTCATCGACGACATTTTGGTCTACTCACGAAGCAAGGAAGAGCATCTCCAACACCTACGACAAGTGTTAGAAACGCTGAGAGCTGAGAAGCTCTACGCTAAATTTCTCTAAGTGCGAATTCTGGATCCGAGAAGTGGATTTCCTTGGCCACGTGGTTAGCGAGAAAGGGATACATGTGGACCCCTCAAAAATCAAAGCGATCGAAAACTGGTCAGCACCTACAACACCAACGGAAGTCCGACAATTCTTGGGACTTGCCGGATACTACCGAAGATTCATCCAAAACTTCTCCAAGATCGCTAAACCACTCACCACTTTGACCCAAAAAGGCGTGATGTTTAAATGGGAAGATAAACAAGAAGCTGCCTTCCAAACTTTAAAACGAGCCCTGTGCAGCGCACCGATCCTATCTCTGCCAGAGGGAACCGAAGACTTTGTAGTCTACTGCGATGCATCAAACCAGGGGCTTGGGTGTGTTTTAATGCAGCGAGGAAAGGTCATTGCCTACGCATCGAGGCAATTGAAAACACATGAGGTCAACTACGCCACGCATGACCTCGAATTGGGAGCAGTAGTGTTCGCCCTAAAGATCTGGAGGCACTACCTTTACGGAACGAAGTGTACCATCTTTACCGATCACAAGAGCCTTCAGCACATCCTCAATCAGAAGGAGCTCAACATGAGGCAAAGGCGATGGGTAGAACTACTAAACGATTACGAGTGTGAGATTCGTTATCACCCAGGTAAGGCAAACGTCGTAGCAGATGCCTTAAGTCGAAAGGAATACTCGGGGCGCCGAGTAAAGTCATTAACGATGACAATCCATTCACACCTGTCCATACAAATCAGAGAGGCTCAGCTGGAGGCCTTGAAACCGGAAAATGTGACGGATGAGGCATTAAGGGAAATGGATAAGAATCTTGAAGTCAAAGACGACGGAGTTCGTTACCTCATGAACGGAATCTGGACACCAAAGTTCGGTGGGTTCCGGGACGTCGTCACGAACGAAGCACACAAGACTCGATACTCCATCCATCCAGGATCGGATAAAATGTATCTAGACCTCAAGAAATTGTACTGGTGGCCGAACATGAAAGCCGATATTGCTACCTATGTGGGCAAGTGTCTGACTTGCGCCAAAGTCAAGGTGGAATACCAGAAACCCTCAGGATTGCTGCAACAACCTGATATACCATAGTGGAAGTGGGAACGAATAACCATGGACTTCATAACCAAGCTACCTAAGACCACGGGTGGGCTTGATACCATATGGGTAATCGTGGATAGATTGACCAAATCAGCGCACTTCCTGTCGATTAAGGAAACCGACAAGATGGAGAAGTTGACTAGAATATACATCAAAGAGGTGGTACGACTGCATGGCGCGCCGATATCCATTATCTCTGACAGAGATAGTAGATTTACATCGCGATTTTGGCAGTCTCTACAGAAATCCCTGGGGACTAGGCTTGACATGAGTACAGCCTATCACCCACAAACTGACGGGCAAAGTGAGAGGACCATTCAGACGCTAGAGGACATGCTTAGAACGTGTGTGATAGACTTTGGTAAATCTTGGGATACCCATTTACCACTTGTTGAATTCTCGTACAATAACAGTTATCACACTAGCATCACGGTTGCACCATTTGAAGCCCTCTATGGCCGCAAGTGCAGGTCACCTCTGTGCTGGGCTGAAGTGGGCGACACAGAACTAGCTAAGGGACAAGTCCTTAATAGCACCCTCACTGGCCCGGAGATAATAAGAGAAACCACAGAGAAGATCGTTCAAATTCGGGAAAGACTGAAAGCATCCCGAGATCGGCAAAAGAGTTACGCGGATAAGCGACGCAAACCCTTGGAATTCCGGGTCGGTGATCGAGTACTACTGAAAGTTTCCCCCTGGAAAGGAATGATACGTTTCGGTAAACGGGGGAAACTAAACCCAAGGTACATCGGACCATTCGAAATCCTTGCCAGGATCGGCCCAGTGGCATACAAACTCCGATTACCACAAGAACTAAATCACGTACATCCTACCTTCCACGTATCAAACTTAAAGAAATGCCTATCCGATGAGACCCTCGTGATACCACTCGACGAAATTGAAATCAACGAGAGTCTCCAATTCGTGGAAGAACCGGTAGAAATCATGGATCGAGAGATAAAAAGAACAAAGCAAAGTCGTATTCCCATTGTGAAGGTCCGCTGGAACGCTAAACGAGGACCCGAATTCACCTGGGAACGCGAGGATCAGATGAAACAAAAGTATCCACATATCTTCCCAAATTCTTGAAGTCCCATTCAAAAAGCTAATTTCGGGACGAAATTCCTTCTAACGGGGGGATGATGTGACGACCGTCAAATTCTGGTCAAGTCAAAGTCAAACTAAGGCAACAAGTCAAACCAGTCAACTCAGTCAACCCTTGTATATTAGAGTTTACGGTATGTAATTACTGAACAGTTCGCTAATTTAAAGAGAAAACATCAATTGGAAAATTCGTGTATTTAATTTTCCTTAGCCTTGATAGTGCTAAACAATGAAACAAAGCGATAAAACACTATTGCACACTCATCGGGAGTGTGTAGGACACTAAATCATGGCTTAACGGGGTTTACAGACCTTGCCTTGCGAAGCCGGATGCTCAAAAAGGTCATAAATGGAACCTCTCTAAATCTCCTTCACTCTATCTCTCTCTATTCGAAATCTCTCCCAAATCTCTCTCAAAAGTTCCCGTAACTTTTTGTAATCATTTGGGCCATCCCGACCCTTAACCGGGTCAAAAACCGCTTAAAACGGGGTAAAAACGGGTAAAATACCCTTAAGGACCCGAAACCTACCTTATAGGGCCGAAGCCTCTTAGGGCCGAAAGTCCCCTTAAGGGACCGAACTGCTGAGAAGCGAACCCCAAGAACCGAACCTGCCCTTCGGACCGAACCTCGCCTGACCCGAACCCGAAGCCTCTCGGACCGAACTCTACCTTCGCTTTCGCTCCTAAGCCTTTCGGTCCATTTCGCTTCTTACTCCTTTCGCCTCGTTTCGCCTTCGGGCCCAGCAGCCTTAGGACCGAACCCCGGCCTAGCACCGAGAGGTCTCGCAGGTTGCCATTTTCTTCCTGGTTTTCGACTAGTTTTGCGTTCTAAGCCCGATTTTAATTATTTTAACGCGGGATTTTCACCCAAAACTTTATTTTAACATATAAGGCCCCATATTTATTAATTAATCACGTTTCTCGGGATAAATCTTATCCAAGATTTAGTGGGTAAAGTACAAGAGGTGGAGTGTTGACTTTTCCTTAGTTTATGACACAAGCAACCACCTACACCCACTCTATGACCAGTCACACCTCCCCACCATCCCTAGTCACTTCCTTGTGCTTTCCCATCAATCATCAGCCCCTCCCACGTTCTAAGAGCTGGAGCAAATCAACCTCTCTCCTCATTTTCACTCACTTGCTCTCATTTCACCAAAAATCAAACACAAGTTTTCTCTCAAACTTTTTCTCTCTATTTCGAGACTCCAAGGCTGGTCATCAAGCTTTATTCTACTCTTGGTAACTATAATTCATCCTCCTTGTGATTATTACACTTCATTCTACTCCAATCATCGATTGCTTACACAAACTCCATCACCTTGATGTTAGATTCTCAAAAATCTTCAAGGCATCTTCCAGTGTTCTCGAGTTGAACACTTCCCTTCTCCAGCATTCATCTACTGAAATCACATAAGGTAAGTTCATACCCCTACATTTTCATGTTTTCTTATGTTTTAAGGGGGGGAATACAAGTTAAAACACCAAGAACACAACTAAATTCTTCTAACAACTTTCATCAGAAAATTTGGACTCCATTCACGGACTGTTTTGGTCAACTTAAACATTTTTGTTTTCAAAACTGTACAAGGTGCAAGTAGTTCAAGTTCTTAGCTTTAAAATGGATACTTGCACATCTCCATAAGATTTTTCTACAATTTATGGTGATTTTTACAAAACTGCCTATCATTTCAAGAATCAATCCGGACCAGTCTGTGATTATGGACGTTTTCACCTAAGTTGGAGGTCACTAAAAATCGTGAGAAAATTTATGAACAAACTAGACTCATTTTCCAAACTCTCAGAATTTACGGATTCAGATTTGGACCTTTGATGATTTTTCTACAAATTTTCTAAGAACAGTAATAGAAATTGTTAACAACAGAAAAATGCTATCAATTTCATTACATCTTGTAACATGTTGAGCAAGGTGTATATCTTTATGTGATTATATGTTATTGCATTATATGACATTTTGCCTTAGTATAAGGACATACAACAGTTAACAAATGGATTTTTGCTAGATAAAGCATAGAAATAATAAGTTGTTATAATCAAGGTACATCCATTACATACAAACATTTGGATAAACTATGTTAAGTATAGTTTACATACATTACTACTACTACCCTTGTTTTGATAAACTATAATAGGTATAGTTTATGATACATTACATAATACATACATTTCAAAAGGGTACATTTATACAGAGAGGATTTTCATTACACAACACGTAATTCCGTTAATGACTTTGTGAGACATTCGCTTCACTATACAAATAAGTCCTGTATTGTAACCAGAGTCTCCTGGAGGGAGAGCGTGATAGTTGTATATAGATCTATATTGGGTCTGACAAACCCACACCTTAACTGCATGCAACAGTTAGACCGGCAGGTCTGGGGTGACAAATGTCATCACATTTCCAACGCCTGAAGAACGTCGTTTCAGGCCAACTAGGTCATAGCATGGTTATAACAACTCACAGAAAGTATTAACAAACATAGGAATTTACGGGAATTTCATAGAAATCAAACACGTTTATATCGATTTAAACTTACATTATTTTCTATAAGTAAGAAAGGTTACTTATACATTTTGGTCTTTGGATATAAGACTACATCACACATTTTAAGGAAAATATCGGATTTTTCTGGAACAAACATTACATTTACAAGAGAGAGGTTTTTATCAATACAAAACAAAAGCTTATGAACTCACCAACCTTTGTGTTGACACTTTTTCAAACAACTTGTATTCTCTGGAAATCACTAAACAGGTAACCAAGTGCATTTTGAGGATGGGACGTTAAGGCGTCAGACATTTCATATTTTTGTCAACATATTGTAATTGATTTGGAAACATGTAATTCATACAATGATGTAACTCTTTCAATTATATATGTTGGTTGTGTTTGCTTGAATTACTATTGCCATTGTGGTTATGATACTATACATGAAGTCCTCCACCCCCGGACATTTCCGCCATCCTTGGTTTGGGGGTGTGACAAAGTCCGTTGCCACTGCTGAAAATAACTCAGGATAGTGCTCTCTCATCTCATCCTCCGGCTCCCAAGTCCATTCCGACCCTTTGCGGTGCTGCCAGCGTACCTTCTCCAGCTCTACTTCCTTGTTCCTCAGTGCTTTCGTCTTCTTATCTAGAATGGCTATCGATCGCTCGATGTAGTTCAGACTATCATCCACCTGAATATCCTCGAGAGGTACCACTGCAGAGTCGTCTACCAAGCATATCCGCAGCTGGGAGATGTGAAAGGTGCTATGAATCTGACTAAGCTCGGCTGGAAGATCCAGCCTATACGCCACCTTTCCCACCCGAGCAACAACCCTAAAAGGACCGATATACCTGGGGCCTAACTTTCCCCGTTTCCTGAACCGGATGACACCTTTCCAAGGTGACACCTTCAGGAGGACCATATCCCCGACCTGGAATTCCAGGTTCGAACGACGCTTGTCGGCATAGCTTTTCTGCCGAATCTGAGCAGTCTGAAGCCTACTCCTAACCTGCTGAATCTTCTCTGTCGTCTTGAGCACCACTTCGATGCTGCCTATGACCCTCTGTCCGACTTCACCCCAACATATCGGGGTCCTGCACTTCCTTATGTACAACATCTCAAAGGGAGGACAGTCAATACTCGCAAGATAGCTGTTATTATAGGAAAACTCAGCCAAAGGAAGGTACGTATCCCAACTACCTCCGAAGAATAAAACACACGCCCGCAGCATATCCTCCAGAGTTTGGATGGTCCGCTCACTCTGACCATCCGTCTACGGGTGAAAAGCAATGCTGAAGTGCAGACGAGTACCCAACTCGTCGTGAAACTTCTTCCAGAATCTAGAAGTAAACCGCACGTCTTGGTCCGAAATCACCGAAACTGGCACTGCGTGCCGAGCCACTACCTCTCGGATATAGATATCGACCAATTTCTCGGCCGAGATGCTCTCCTGGATCGTTATGAAGTGAGCACTCTTGGTCAACCGATCCACGATGACCTAAATCGAATCCACTCCTCGTGCAGTCCTCGGAAGCTTAGTGATGAAATCCATAGTAATATCTTCTCATTTCCACATGGGAATGTCTAGCGGCTGCATCTTGCCGTGTGGCCTCTGGTGCTAGGCGTTGACCTTCCTGCAGGTCAAGCACCACTCTACGTACCAGGCGACATCACGCTTCATGCAGGGCCACCAGTAATCGGGTCGAAGATCTCTGTACATCTTCGTCGCCTCGGGATGAATCGAGAATCGGGATTTGTGCGCCTCCTCCATCAGAACCTGGCACACACCCCGGTGGTATGGAACCCACACCCTGTGGTGTAGTGTCAATAACCCTCGGCTGTCGTAATCGAAGGAGGAAACCTGACCCACAATACGCTCGCTCTTCCGATGTTCCTCCTTCATGGCCTCCAGCTGGGCCTCTCGGATCTGCTCCAATAGTGGAGTCACTAAGGTCATCCGCAAGCAAATATCTCTAATCGACGCTGCCTTGCGGCTAAGCGCATCGGCCCTAACATTGGCTTTCCCCGGGTGGTAAAGGATCTCACAATCGTAATCCTTCACCACGTCTAACCACCGACGCTGCCTCATGTTCAGATTCGGCTGATCCATGAGATACCTCATACTATTGTGGTCCGTGTAGATGGTACATAAAACCCCATAGAGGTAGTGTCGCCAAATCTTGAGGGCGAAGACGACCGCCCCCAACTCCAGATCATGCGTCGGGTAGTTTGCCTCGTGAGGCTTCAACTGCCTCAAGGCGTAGGCGATGACATGCCATCTATGCATCAAAATTGCGCCCAAACCCGAAATGGACGCATCGCAATATACCACAAAATCCTCCACGCCCTCGGGCAGGGCGAGAATCGGTGCCTCGCACAGTCTCTGTCTCAGTGTCTCGAATGCCGCCTGCTGCTCAGGCCCCCAGCGGAAGACAACAGCTTTCTTCGTCAGTCGGGTTAAAGGTACGGCTATCTTGGAGAAGTCCTGAATGAATCTCCAGTAATAGCCCGCCAATCCGAGGAAACTTCGAATCTCAGATGCAGACTTCAGAACCTCCTATCTCATCACGGCCTCTACTTTGGCCGGGTCAAATAAAATACCATTCTGGTTGACAAGGTGCCCAAGAAAGTGCACCTCGCGTAACCAGAATTCACACATGGAGAACTTGGCGTACAAGCTCTCCCTCCTCAAGGTATCCAACACCTCTCGCAATTGCTCCTCGTGTTGCTCCTGTGTCTTAGAGTAAACCAAAATGTCATCGATGAAAACTATGAGATACTGATCCAACATCGGTCTGCATACGCAGTTCATGAGGTCCATGACCGCGGCAGGAGCATTGGTGAGCCCGAAGGGCATCACCACGAACTCATAGTGGCCATAGCGAGTCCGGAATGCAGTCTTCTATACATCCTCATCTCTGACCCTCATCTGATGGTAGCCTGAATGTAAATCTATCTTGGAAAACCAAGATGCCCCCTGTAGCTGGTCGAAAAGATCATTAATCCTCGGGAGTGGATAACGGTTCTTCACCATTACCTTGTTCAGCTCCCGATAATCTATACACATCCGATGCGACCCGTCCTTCTTCTTCACGAACAAAATCGGGGCTCCCCAGGGTGAACTGCTCGGTCTGATGAATCCTTTGTCTAACAGCTCCTGCAACTATGTAGACAACTCCTGCATCTTGGGAGGAGCCAACCGATATGGTGCCTTGGCTATCGGGGCTGCACCAGGGACCAGGTCGATCCTAAACTCCACCTGTCTCTCCGGAGGTATTCCAGGCAACTCCTCTGGAAATACATTTGGGTACTCTCGCACCACCGGCACATCACTCACAGTCGCCTTACCCTCCTCCCGGGTATCCATGACGTAGGCAACATATACGGCGCAACCCTGCTGAAGGTAGCGCCTAGCCTGCGCTGCTGAGCATAGGGATGGTCCATGGTGTGGCCTCTAGCCCTGAATCACTAGCTATCCCCCACTTCGGGTCCTGACGCGTACCAACTGTTGCGCGCAGTCAATCACAGACCCATTAGGGCTCAACAAGTCCATACCGATGATGACCTTGTTCCCACGCAATGGTATGGGAACCAAGTCTACCAGATAGCGCTCCTCGAACAACCTCAAAACACAATCTTTGAAAACCTCTGATGCTCGAACTGATCAGTTGTCAGCAATCTCGACCTCTAGAGGGCAATCCAACATGCCCGAAGACTCAGAGAACCTCTTGCTAAGTGCAAGAGAAACAAATGATCGGGTAGCACTCGAATCAAACAACACTTGAACTGGAATACCATTCACAAGGAACGATCCCGTCACCACATTGGGTGTGTGGTGCGTGCCTCCTCGGTAGTCAATTGGAAGGCTCGGCTCCTCACCACTGGAGCATCTGTTTTGCCCTGCCGGCCATCAGTAATCCGCAGGGTCGCTGGAGCTGGCGCCTTCACTGGCGCTGCTGCTGTCAACTGAGGGCAATTGTCCTTTTTATGGCGTCGCTGGTTGCAGTTGAAACACAGCAACTCTGATGTCTGGAAAGTGGGCGCAGGGGCGGTACAATCCCTGCTGAAGTTCCCCGTCTAGCCGCACTTGTAGCAGCCAGACGCTCCCAATCTACAAGCTCCCTCATGTGGTATGTCGCATTTCCTGCAGTGGCCCTGGCCCTTTGGCATAGTGTATGCTCCCTTGGGCTTCTTCCCCGAAGCCCCAGTAGACTGCTCTGTCTCAGCCTTCCTATTTCGGATGTGCTCCAGATCAATCTCCCTCTCCCTCGCCATGGCAATCATGGATTCCAGGGTCGGACATGCTGACAAGCTGACATGCTCCCGGATATCAGCTCTCAACATGTCGTGATAGCGGGTCCTCCGCATATCTTCATCTCCCGCATACTGGGGCACCAGCAATGCCCTCTCCCAGAACTTGGCGGTAATCTCCGCCACCGTCTCTGTCGTCTGCCTCATATCAAGGAATTCCCTGACCAAGTGCTGTAGCTCCACAGCTGGCGCAAACTCAGCCCTGAACCTGGTCACAAAGTCCGACCAAGTCATAGCCTCAATAGCAGAGGCTCCCAACGAGTCATCAACCGACTCCCACCAATCCATGGCCTTATCTCTCAAACAACCTGCTGCATATCGCACCCTCGACCCCTCAGGGCAGAAGCTCATCAACTGTGTAGACTCAATGTCTGCAATCCATCTCCTGTCTACGATAGGGTCCTTAGCCCCATGGAAATCCGGCGCACCACTGCCCCTGAAGTCCTTGAAGGACAGTGTGTGTGATCCTGACTGACTGAATGTCATATCGCTCCTGAATGCCCTGAGGCGATCCTCCATCAGGTCAATGATCCCTTCCTTGATCGACCCGAAAATCATCGGGGTCGACTCAAGGATACCTCTCGTGATCTCAGACGCGATGAAATCGCGTAGTCCCTCGTCCACTGGCTCGGAACCTGCCCCCGAGCCCGATCCTGAACCGGATCCTGATCCTAAACCTCCCCCTCCATGATGTGTGATCATCACCATTCTGAAACATAACACAAAATCGTCAGCATCATACATAAACGTCAGGAGGTCTCATACACTCTACAAGTTTCCTGGTTCCATCTCGAGCCTCCTTGACTTGAGTACGGATCCTCTGCTTTCAGTAGTACGGGCCCATACTACCTTCCACATCTATCCGTACTTTCCTCGAGGATTGCCTCGACTGCACCAAGTCCCTTCTACTACTATTGTTCTCTGCACTAATCTCATCCTAGGCTTACCCTAGGGTAACTCTCCAACCCACCCTTCGCCATCAGCTGCATAAGAAGTCCTTGCTACCTTCACCCAACTAACTTGCAAATAACATCACATATCACTAAGACTAGACAATTCTTCGAATGAGAGGTTCTGCCCTACAACGGTTGGACTCAAACAAGAGCTGCGAAATAGGGCTAAACCTAACCTTCTGAAATTATTTAATCCTCACAATATGTAATGTAACGTATTCGTTTATTAGTTAGGTAAAGATAACTAGAACTCCTATTAGCACAAAGCAAGCAGCATTCGGGCGTTAAGTAATCCAATCAAACTTACTTTATCCAAGCTATCTTATAACTGACTAATCAGTATTATCTTGCAGCTCAATAAACACGTATCACAGGCATATCAGGCATCTTCCTAGATCCTCAGCCCTAATCTGGCATGCAGTTCTCATGTACAACAATAGGCACATAAGGCATCATTCCTAGATCCTTAGCCCTAATCTAGCATGCAATTCTCATATACAAATCATATCGTAACATAACATGTATGGGTATCTTGGGGAAAACTTACCTGAGCTCGGCTGATCGCGCACATCACACATCTTGTTCTTTTTCAAAGTTCTCTTCTCTTTTCAACATCTTTTCATAAAAATGATTTCCTTGTTCTAAAAAAAAATTAATACCAAGTCCTCTGTTACCAACTTGTAACGTCCCAAATTTGAAGACCAAAAATTTCATCTTTGATATAACAATTTAGAAAACATTTATAAGAAAACATAATTGAGTCATATCATTTCATAAAAACCATAATCTCATGTCTCAAAATCATATTGTAAAAATAGCAACAATGTCAGAGTACAATCCCAAGAAATCTCATGGTGCGGAAATCCTGCATGTGTGTGATGTGACGCTACCGCGCCGACACCTTCCCCTTCGCTGTAAAGGTACCTGAAACAAAACTGAAAACTGTAAGCACGAAGCTTAGTGAGTTCCCCTATCATACCACATACCATACAATCGCATAACAAAACATACTGTCGGGCAATTCTGGGGTGCCCGACCTACCCGTTCCAACCATTCTGGGGTGCCGACCTACCCTATCAAGCAGTTATGGGGTGCTGACCTGCCCATGTCAAGCCATTCTAGGGTGCTGACCTACCCATGGGTCCTAACAACCGAACCCTGGGGACTATCTCACCCCCTGCTACTACTACCACATATATCATAACATAACATATTGACAGGCATATCTGGGGGACAATTCCCCTCCTACTCCCACTATCACATGTAACATATCATGCTAGCACATAAACATATCAGGTAGTAGCAAACCTAGATGAATATCACAAAGACAATCATCTAACATACAACTCCTACTGTGGGCTGGCATTGTGGCCGTAGACCCACCGCTACTAGAATGTAACTCACGTCGCAAAGCTGAGTGTCGAATCTCACGGGAAGTAACCTCTAACAGCTGCTCCGATGACTTCCGGCTATCATAAAAATAATAATACCCAATCAGCATCTATAACACCATCTAGGTTAAAATGACCATTTTACCCCTTGGTCCGATTGGAAAATTCATAAGTCCCAATTCTAGCTTATTAAGCCCAGCCCTATTATAGCCTAACAAGGACTCCCTAAGGGCCCACTAATTGCCTAATTTCTGAATTGGGCCTTAACCCCCAAATGGGCCCAAAAGTTCGAAGTCCTAATATAATAATTCCAAATGGGTCCAATTACAGCCCAATAGGCCCAATACTTTATTTCCAGATTCCCAAGTCCAAACTTATACTTCTCAGTGGGCCACGGGGCCCAATAGTCCAGGGCTATTTTCTTAAGGCCCAAAACATTCATTTTGCATGCGTACGCGCGGCGTACATGGCACGTACGCCCAGCGTACGCTGGCCTTGACCAGAACGGGGAGTTGACCCAGTACGCGCGGCGTACCAGGGAGTACGCCCAGCGTACTGGCCAGCTTCTTTGGGACTTCATTCATGACTTAATCCGTTGAGTCCTTACGTCCAAAATGCAGATCCAGGTCCTTTAAGACATCCTAAACCATAAAGTCACGAACTTTATGTGCTTGCAGCATGGTTGGGGTCAAAACCTGATTTTGGTCCTTTTAACAAACTTTAAGACCCACCAACACTTGCATGGTTGTGGCTTAACCACCAAGGTCCGGTTTTTATGACTCTTAGTGCCTCTAAGAGCCCAAAAGGAGAGCTATTATGGTCTAAAATCATTAAGATGTAAGAATCCTCAACAATAGAGTCATTAAGTAACCTTAAACACCACCATAAACAAATCTAAGAATATAATGGCCAAGGTTGGAACTTGATACCTCAAATAAGTCAGAAATGGTGTTAATCTTCTGGATCTACAAGCTCTTGGTCGATCCTTGCTCCTTCTTCAAGTTCCTTTCTCTTCCAAGCACAAAACTACACCAAATTACTCTCAAATGGCTTCCAAATCACAAGGACACACAAAAGTAGGCTAGGGTTTTCGTGGAGGCTGTATAAGGGTGAAGGGAGGCTGAACAAACAGGGGTAATGTTCTTTATATAGGGAGTAAACCCTAATTTTAGGGTTTAAAGAGTTGCACACGTACGCTGGGCGTACTCCTTGTACGTTGGGCGTACGTGCTTGGCCTCCAGGCTTCCTACTCACGAGTACGCTGGGCGTACCTGGCAATGTATGCCCCGTGTACACAGTTTCCTCAGCCCACTAGCAAGGCCCAAAGGTCAAAGCCCAAACCAAACCACTCCACACTTCAATTAGGATGATTAATATTAATACTTGAAAAATCCCGGATGCTACATCACGTCAGCAGGGATTGTCCTCAGGGGCAAGCCTGTTATGTTTTATCTGCGGTCAAGTGGGCCACAAGAAGGTCGCTTGTCCGATGTTGAGGGGAGGAGCAGTAAGTGTACCTGCTCCGACTACTTTGAGGATCACCGATAGATGCGGGAGTAGGGTAGGAGTCTCAGTAGATAGGACTCGGATCTTACAGTGTCAGATAGGGGAGGTCAGGATTCCAGCGGGCGACATTGCGGGTACGTATCTTTTGTTTTCTTTCGGGTTATATATATATATATATATATATATATATATATATATATATATATATATATATATATATATATATATATATATATATATATATTTGTTATTATGTTGTTTGGAATCTTGCATTAGTTTGGGTAAGCGTATATTTGGTTTATTTCTCTACTTATGTTTGGGTTATATCTTCAACGAATGTTATACGCCATTTGCATGCCATGAATTATTAATGGTTAGTGAAAGTTTGTTTCTACTATAGCGGGTTTGAAGTGTTCAATGTTGTCTTGGTCTTTAGTCGAGATCGGTTCAGGGGCATTGTGTGGAAGGTCTGTGGTCAAGGTTCAGCAGGTTGGTTATCCGGCATCATCAGGATTTGGTGGTTTCAGTCATTATGCTCGAATTGACTTATGGGGTCGCCAAGAGAAGTGGTCTATTGCTAAGATTTTGGTCTGAGCATCTGTTATTTGGACTTCAAGATTTGAGTGTGATATCATTTTGAGCATCGGGGGTTATCAGTGTTGCTGGAATTCAGGAAGTGTTTCAGCTGGTCATTAGGGGCTGTGCAGTCTCTTAGGATAGTTAGTGACGAAACACTAGCATCGGTAAGCTCTGGTTGCCAACAGATCAATCATTAGAGGGTAAGAAGGATTAGGAATCCTTCAATTCTCGTGTGCTGTAAGATCTTAGTCGAGTCAAAGTGGGGGAGAATCGTTCAGGTGTTCAGGTTCAGAAGTAGGTGTGAAACCAGGGTGAGTTTCGCATCCCCTTCGGGAAGGAAGGCGGCTGAAGTGGCTGTTTGGATTGAGGAATGTGTGAGTTGGGAGTTCGGAAAACTTCCCAACTTTGGGTTCGCATCTTCTTGGTGTTTGATAGCAGGCTTTGGGGAATCCAGGTTGGGGTTCCAGCCAGGACTAGATTTCAGCTGGGTGTTTGTTCGACTCTGGATGTGTTCGAATGGATAGATCAGTAGTAAGGAATTGGGTGGCAGTTGTAGCTAGATGGAAGTGTTGTAAGATTGTGGGGTGGCTCGTAGCATTCACTGGTTAGCAGTTAGAGTGGAAGTGTTGTAAGACTGCAAGGTGGCCCGTAACATTCGCAAGGCTGTGGGAGGGCCACAACATGTTTGGAATCAGGAATTGGTAGGTCGTGGGAGACCGGGTATGAGGTAAGACTACAGTTGGTTCTGTAGCGTTTAGATTAGCATCGGGTTTGATGTCGAGTTGGTTCGGGTAATAATTGCCAGTCGAGGTTTCCCTTTGGAAGTCGCATTGGGCGACTGGATGAGTGTCTTTTGGCTCAGCAACCGGACAGGAATCCGATATTTCAGATAGTTGGCAGACAAGTTGGAACCAGGGAGGTCTCGGCTGCTTTGGAAAGCACCTAGAAGGTGGTGTGATGTTTCGAGCAGTAGTAGCGATTTGAGATTATTGTGCGTGGGTAGCGTGTTGTCCTGGAAATGCTAAATCGTTTGCAGTTGGATTAAATAATCTCAGTGTAATTGATTTGACCATGTTGCGCAACTATCGTTTGAGTTTAACCGTTGCAGGGATGAATCTTCTACTCGAAGGATTATCTGAGTCTTCTCTCAGGTATAAGTGTTCTGCAGCTAGTTTTGGTCAGGGGCTTTGTTTTCGTAGGTCGCATCAAGATACTCAGGGTTGGAATTGGTTTATGCATTGAGTTACAAATTTTGTAGAAAATGTTCCGTTTGAAGCATACAAAAATGAAAGTCCTTGGATATCTATTCAAATAATGAAATATGCAAGAAGAATGAATATGTTTCCTAATGTGTTGGTTGGATATATGATATTGTTGACGGTGCGGGTTACGGTTGCTTCAACTGAAAGAAGTTTTTCAAAATTAAAGCTTTTGAAATCGTATCGGGACTCAAGAAAGATTGTATGGATTAGCAATTTTAAGTATTGAAAGTGATGTTTTTATAAAATATTGATTATTGTTAAAACAAGGGACGTTTTCGCTTCAAAAAATACACAAAGACACCGTTTTATGTGATTTTTGTAGTGTTTTGTTTGTTTTATTTGTTTAATTATAAAATTTACTGTATTTTTTATTCTATAAATTTTTTATATATACCTTTTCGTTATCGTACAGTACACAACGGATATAAATTTTTTATATATATAAGGATATAAATTTTTTATCTCGTCCCCATAGTAAACAAAACGGACGACCCTGTTCTTGTTATAAATTATTAACCATTAATTAATTTACGAATAGTGAAACTTTTTAATAAATTGCTGACGTTGACATGAGGATATTTAGCAAATGAAAAGAATCTTGAAATGATATTGGATGTCGAACAAGGACACATGGGCTGACGTGGATTATATGGCTGTAGGCCCCACTATTCGACTACTCCTTCATCATGGTCCGTGGATTAGAAATCTTATTTTTTAAATGTCAGTTTAACATTTTTGTTGATTCTACAACATTTTGACCATGTTATATTCTTATTCATTGATATACATAAGGCCATATATTATATTTCAAATTTGTTTTAATAGTTTGTCATAAGTTAGGTCCTTCATGTGGACCGATTTATGAGAATGTCTATGTCGGTTTTGTCGAACCAGGAAGGAAAAATATGTACAATGTTGTCCACACGCTAGTTCTAAAAAGTACATCATGTTTGTCAAATCTAAGTTTTAGAATAAGATAATTAATCAAGGCAAATAATTGATGTTAGCAATATCTAAGTAATTTATATTTTTACTCTAAAAATATCAGAATTGAAAAATCTGATACTTTTTGGAAGTCAGCTTCAAGACTTAAGAGCCAACACCTATGATCACTATCAAAATCATAAATTTGTTATCATGATTCATGCAACCAGTTTCTAAAAACCTGCAACATTATAACAAAAACACATCGATCACTTGAGCCACAAGGATGAGAAGGCAACTTACTACAAATTTTCAGCCAAGAAAAACAAAAACATACACTAATAATTGGAGCATTATTTACCAGTACCCTAATAGTTATTGTCATTGTCTTAAATGTATTTATATGTCAGCAACTGGTAAATCTCTGCTGACTCCAGATTCATGTATTCACATGTCGGAGGTAATCTATATTAAATAGTCACTCTACCACCCAAAGTGGTCACCAGTGCCCATATTTGCCTTCCCTTACGTCATTCTAATGAGATTATAGAACTTGATGTTGATTACTTGATTTTGATACATCTGCAAAGTGGGGACTTATGTGCGTCTCAATCAATGTAATTTTTTTGAGCCTCTATTATAAATACAACTAAATGGAGACATGTTGATGTGACATACGACGCGTTGCATATAATATGTGTCACAAATGACTTTTTGCAACGGGGTTGGGGTAGGTTTAGCATTATTGATTCGATGTTTTGGCATTAAGAATGGGGTTCATGGAAGAAGTTTGATTGTTGGATTAATCTTCCATGTTTTTTTGGAGAATACACTGGTATCGGATGGGATGGCATCGACATTTAAACAAAATGGTAGTTTTGATGAATGGGTATGGTGGATCGCTAATCTAAACAAGAAGGCTCCTCTAAATGGAAGTGATAATCGGTTTAGGGGTGAGTCATGTGGTGATTATGCAACCCCAACGGAAAAGCGCTGGGAAAATGTTTTATCTACTTTTTTATATTACTAATTTTCCACCGGAGATGAATTCTCTGATCTGTGGAAGTTGTGTGCCAATTCTCTGATTTTTGTATTGGTCATACACTAAAACCTATAGGTTTTTTCTGGGAGGGTGCAATACATGAATCGTAAATTAGATAACGGGTTTGCGAAAAAGACACCATTTTACAATTTAGACACCTTACATACTTTTTAGGGTATTTTTATTGGTTGAAATTATATTGTTTTTTGAAAAAAGTGATTATAATAGTTAACTATAGATTAACTTTTGATAAAAGTGTTAATAGGATGTCTAAAGGGAGTCTTAATAGCAACACCCTTAGATAATTGTCCTGGTCAAGTGTACAATATGGAAGGGTGAGGTCCTATTCTAATGTGGTCAAGGGTGTGCGTAATCAAGATTTAGAAGGTGTGGGTAATCGATAATCCAATTCTTTTCATAGTTACTAGACGTAAAACTCATGTATTATAAAAGTTGATAAAAAAAATATGAAATATGAAAGTCTAAACAATAAGTATTTTTTCAAAATAAAATTTTGAAATAATAAATAAAGAAACGTATTAATGATAAATTACTATTACATTTATTACATTTAATATTTTACATATATATATATATATATATATATATATATAACTATTATATGGTTTTTCAATTTTAAAATTGAAAAAAAAACCAGAAATTGACATACGGATATTATATATTTCAAAAATATCACAAAATAACAAGTGTCAAAAGTCATGTGATATTGACATATGGCAAAATAGATTTTTTTCATTTATTGTAGTAGATGAAGAAGATTGATTTCCAATGGAATGATCTTTTGGTACGACTATAAAATCATTCTTGGCAAGGTACCTGAAGTTATATATATATATATATATATATATATATATATATATATATATATATATATATATATATATATATATATATATCATGGTTGTCAAAATCACGATCCTGATCGTAGGATCGTACGTCCTAGGTATGAACAACGATCTGGATCTTAAACGGATCGTATTTGGGGTAGGATCGTAAGATCGTAGGTAGGATCGTATGATCGGGATCCGATCCGGTCCTAAATTCCCTTGATTATTATTATTATTATTTTATTTTTTTTTGCAAATGAATTTTTTCTACCACTTTATATTTTTTACCTTTACCAATTTACAGTTTTTCATTTTGTGTTGTGACTTATGACTAATATTTTAAAGTTTTTATAACTTTTGAATGAAAAATTAAATGTTTGAAATATTTTTCATGTTTAAAAATTAAAAATTAAAATTATATTTTATCTTGTGGGATCTTAAGATCCCGATCCCGATCTTACGATCCTGATCTTGCAAACTCAAAAATGATCATACGTATGATCCTGATCTTGACAACCTTGAATATATATATATATATATATATATATATATATATATATATATATATATATATATATATATATATATATATAGGGCTAGGTTAATTTGTTTCTTACATTTATTGTGTACAAGAATGTATCAATAGAAATTTAGTAAAATTAAATAATTATATAATTAAATAAAGATAGATACTAAATAATTTCCATAATTGTATGTATATTAAATGATATCCATAATTATAATTGTTAGAACAACGTTCTATTAGGATCAATAGATTCTAAGCAAATAAACAATAAAAGATGTAATTAAGAACACATGAATGGCTTTAAAGATGTCGTATGATTAAACTTTAACACCTCAGAAGAGCTCGATTAAGAACTTCGACTGTAGAGGTGTTTAGGGTTACAAAACAATAATAATGATAATCAAGAGCATATCTAATGCATACATGCATGCACTATTTATAGTTTAACCCTACTAGATAATCACGGATGGACAAGCCCAATCCGGATATACAAAATAAGCCCATGACGTGTCACACCCGCAAACCAAGGATGGCGGAAACGTCCGGGGGTGGAGGACTTCATGTATAGTATCACAACAACGAATATAATAGTGCTCAAAGTAAATACAATCATCATAAATATAATTGAAAATGTTACACCATGGAATAAGTTTACATGTTTCAAAATCAATTACATTATGATGACAAAATGAAACGTTTGACGACTTATCGTCCCATCCTCAAAATGCTGTTGGTTTTCCTGTTTCACTGATTTCCTGAGAATACAAGTAGTTTTGAAAAAGTGTCAACAATTAAGTTGGTGAGTTCGTGAGAGTTTTGTTCGAGAAAGAAACTGTTTTCCTTATAAAAGCGAAAAAGTATGTTTCCAGAAAATCCAATATTTTCTTTATTAAGTGAAATGAATGTTTCTATGTTATGCGATAATGAACCCTAGAAAGACCCATAGATTTCTTCTATAATCGCCCAGCGTATATAAGTTGTACAAAATTTAAGTTAAATAAATCGTTGAATATAATGGGTCTGCCCTAGGTCCACAACCAAACAAGGAACATGAGATGAGGCGGGTCCACCAATTCTAAGTCGATTGTGACTAAATTTTTATATACTTCTATCATATACACTTAGCAATTATAGCTGAAGTCTAACAATTATAGATGAAATAGTTTTGATAGAAATATGATCCAAAGAAAATCCTATATTTTCCTTATAAAAGTTACGTAGTCCTAAACCCCAGGACCGAAAGTAAACAAGCATTTTCCATACTTAAAGATATAAAAGTGATTTTAGATCGGCATAAATCCCTTTTTAAAGTTAGGTGGTCCTAAATCCCAGGACCGAAAACAAGTATATTTCCATACTTAAAGATGTTTCATGTAAGTTAAATCGACATAACTCGCTAATTTAAACAGAACCCGTAAATCTTATGATTTATTAATACAACATGTGAGCTATTATAACCATGCTAAAACTAGTTTAGATGGCCTCGTAACACGACGTTCTTCAGGCGTCGCACGTTAAATGACACTTGTCACCACAGACCTGCCGGTCTAGCTGTTGCATGCAGCTCAAGTGTGGGTTGTCAAACCCAATATAGATCTATACACAACTATCACGTTCTCCCTACAAGAGACTCTGGTTATAATTTACAGGACTTTTTGATTTATTACTATGAAGGTAACTCGAAGCGAATGACTCACAAATTTGTTCATTAACAGATTTACGTGAACTTAACTGAAAACCTTTGGTAAATGAGTTTGAAATGTAAATGATACATAAACTATACCTATTATAGTTTATCCAAAACGTTTGTACTGAAAAAGGACTCTTTTATGAAAATACATTAGTGCTATGAATCCATAAACTATGTTTATTATAGCTTATTATATGTGTTCGAAATGAATGAAAAGTCTTATCATGAATGACTAAATTTCAGTTTATGACGATAAACTAACAAGAAATTACATTCAATATTTAGAACTTATTGTTATACACTTTGCTCAACATAATACAAAGTGTTATGAAAGTTATAAGTTGTTAACTAGTTTTTAAGCTTTCTGCACTGTTTTAGAAAAATCATAGAAAAATCATACGAAGTCGAACACTGAATCCGTAAATTCTGAGAGTTCATAAAATGTGTCTAGTTTATTCATAATTTTTATTATGATTTTTAGAAGTCTTTAACTTGTGTTAAAATGTTCATATTCACAGACTGGTCCGAATTTATTTCTGGAACGATAGACAGTTTTGTAAAAATCACCATAAATCGTAGAAAAATCGTATGGTGATGTGCAAGTAGTCATTTTAAAGGTATGAACCTGAACTATTTGCACCTAATACAGTTTTGAAAACTAAAATGTTTAAGTTGACCAAAACAGTCTGTGAATGGAGTTGAACTTTTCTGATGAAGGTTGTTAAATGAGTTTAGTTGTGTTCTTGGTGTTTTAACTTGTATCCCCCCCCCCCCTTAAAACTTAAGAAAAACATGAAAAGATAGGGGTATGAACTCACCTTGAGTGATTTCAGAAGATGGATGATGAAGAAGAGAAGTGTTCAACTCAAGAACACTTAGAAGATGCTTGGTGATTCGAAGATCTAACAACAAATATGACAATATTTGTGTAAGGAACTCATGATTTGAGTGGAGAAGTGTAAGGAAATCAAGTGTGGGAAGAGGTTTACTTACCAAGAGTGGAAGAAAGCTTGATGATCAGCCTTGGAAGTCTCGAAATTGAGAGAGAAGAGTTGAGAGAAAAGTGTTTGATCTTTTGGTGGAAATGAGAGAAAATGAGTGAAGTGAGTAGAGAGGGTGTGTTTTCCGGCACTTAGGACGTGGGGAAGGCTGGAAAATGATGGATAAGTACATTGACATGACTTAGGTATGGTGGAAGGAGTGTGGCTGGTCATGGAGTGGGTATGGGTGGTTGTTTGTGTCATAAACTAAAGAAAAGTCAACACTCCACCTCTTGTACTTCACCCACTCTTCTTGGATAAGATTTATCCCCAAAAACGTGATTAATTAATAAATATGAGGTCTTATATGTTAAAATAAAGTTTTGGGTGAAAATGCCGCGTTAAAATAATTAAAAACGGGCCTAAAATGCAAAACTAGTCGAAAACCCGAAAGAAATGGCCTACCTGCGAGACCTCTCGGTTCTGGGCCGAGGTTCGGTCCCAATGCTGTTGGGCCCGAAGGCGTAGTGGAGCGAAAGAGGTAAGAAGTGAAGGTCCGTGCGAGGTTCGGTCTCGGCTGCGCAGGCTCGCTCCTCGGACAGAAGATCAAGTCCTCTCGGACCGAAGGTCAAGCCCTCTCGGGCCGAAGGTGGGAAGGGGAGAGTCTCGGTTCAGCATGATCAGGGGACCGAAATAGACCGACGCTCGGTCCATTTCGGTTGAGAGGGTTTCGGTTCTCAGGAGGTTCGGCTCCTAAGAGGAGTTTCGCCTCCTTAAGGCTGTTTTTCGCGTAGACTTCCGTTTTCGAGTTGTTTTCATCAAATTCGAGGGTCGGGATGCCCCAAATGATTATGAAAAGTTGAGAGAGATTTGGGAGAGATTTGACGTTCTTGGAGAGATTTCTCATACGGAGAGAGATTTGGGAGAGATTTCACATTCTTGGAGAGATTTCTCATACAGAGAGAGATTTGGGAGAGATTTCATATTCTTGGAGAGATTTCTCATACAGAGAGAGATTTGGGAGAGATTTCACATTCTTGGAGAGATTTCTCATACAAAGAGAGATTTGGGAGAGATTCCACATACTTGGAGAGATTTGGGAGAGATTACACACACTTGGAGAGATTTCTCATACAGAGAGAGATTTGGGAGAGATTCCACATACTTGGAGAGATTTGGGAGAGATTTCACACACTTGGAGAGATTTCTCATACAGAGAGAGATTTGGGAGAGATTTCACATACTTGGAGAGATTTGGGAGAGATTTCACATTCTTGGAGAGATTTGTCTTACTTATAGAGTTGTGGGAGGGTTAGAGTGAAAGAGATTGGGAGAGACTTCTTTTATGACCTTTTTGAGTGTTTGGCTTTGTAACGCAAGGTTTGTGAACCTCGTTAAGTCTTGTTATGATTGTTATATGCCCCCGAGGGTTAAGGAATAATGATTTATCGAGTAGTTTCATCACTTGCCCTAATTAGGGTTTAGAATTTCCGAACACGTGAAAACTCTAAGTGATACTTTGCATTAAGATTGCGAGTTGTTCAATAAGAAATATAATGGAAACCGTAATAAACAAGGGTTAGATGAGTTGACCGGTTTGACTCGTTGACTTTAGTTGACTTTGACTTGGCCAAAAATTAACGGTTGTCACATCATCCCCGCGTTAGAAAGAATTTCGTCCCGAAATTAGTGTTTCGACTGGGACTTCAAGAATTTGGGGAAAAGATGGGGGAACTTCTCGTAGTATAAGGAATTGATATGGTGGGGAACAACCCGCTTGACGTTAAATGACGACCTTGGAATTTCTTATTGTAACTTAAGCTGAGTCGATTTAAAGGAGTTATTGTTTTGGAATGATAGTGTATCTTACGTGTGTCTTTATGCTCTACGCTTTATACTTCGTATTACCACTATGAATATTTTATAATGTAGTTAGCGAGTTCCAGCATTACGAATGTTTCAACAGTTTGTGACGAAATTTGCATTATAAGTCGTACCAGTTCTTTTATAATCGCTTGGTGTAAACTAGTCGTATATCATTAAGATTGCGAGGGCATCCGGATGGGTGACCCCGCCTTAAGCCCACAACCAAACAAGGAACAGGGAATGAGGCGGAATCACACATTCTAAGTCCATAGAATCTTAATGAGACATGACCATAATGTTTACACTAACCATCATAGATTCACTACTAAAACCCTGTGTTTTTATATAGAAGGTAAGATTTATTCGGGTTTTGTCGGGTTCTCGAGGTGCTTTCAGCCTTTCTCGATTTTGTACTAAGCAATAAGTGATAACTTCTCCTCGGAGCGCTGCATAGGGTCTGCTTTAGTGTTTCTCGTTTGCTTAGTTCGGTAGGGAACATATGGGTTCGGTTTACACGACTAGGCTTATTCGGATGATAGGGCGTTCACTTGCACTCCTAGGTAACCTGGTCCCGAAGTTCGTGGTAGGACTAGTACCTGGTCCATCTGTCATCAACTTGCGCATATAGGTCGTATGTAATTAAGGCTGGTGAGACAGTTGGATGGGTGACTCTGCCCCAAGTCCACAACCAGACAAGGAACAGGAAATAGGGCGGAAGCACACATCCAATGTCCGTAGAATCCTAATTATACATTATCCTCGCGTATACACTTAGTGGTGATAGACTAACCGTATTCGTCCCAAGCTTCTGTGCTTGAACCTTATTTGCTGCATGCGTGACATTCCCGAAAGGTCTTCTGGAAATACTGGTGGTAAGGTTTCAGAAGGTATAATACTCCTCTGGTGAGTGTTTTTGGGGTTTCGCAGCGAGAGATGGCCCGGAGGTCCGTGTTGGATTTGTGTTTATGAGAGACGAAGGTTTTTCGAGATTAGGTGAATGGTCTTTTCGTAGCCGTTTAGTCAGGAAAGTGAGGACTATATCAATTGGAATCGAATGACGACAACAATATCTTTTTAGGTAAAACATGTGTTAAGCTGTATTCGTAAGAAGTGCTCATTAGGGTGATAGAGTATCTTGTGTTTCTTTTCAGTGTGTTCCATTTCGTTCGATGTTATTATTACTACAGATGATTCCTACCAAAGCGTCTAGCACTGGTAGTGAGTGTATTCTGATAGCTAGCAATGATACTTGATATCATGATCCCTGACAGGTCACTCTATGGTCGAGCGGTATATGTAAGTCGTATGTAATTTGATATTGGTGAAATCGTCGAGTGGGTGGCTCCACTCAATTCCCACTACTAGACATGGAACAGGAGTCTAGATGGAATTATTTGCTTTAAGTCTTTACTATTTTGATTATAATTAACCCCGATGTATGTACAAAGTCATCACAACTTACAGGTAATGATCCTAAGGTCATATATGAGTGTCTTTGATTTGATTTGAACGAGAGAGTATTTTAACTACTTTTTGAAAGACGGTAGTTTTAGCAAGCATACCAAATTCATTACAAACATATGGTACTTAAACGTTTTTGTCGTTGGAAACATTACAAAAGTCCTAATATGGTTCCCTTGTTGCTCCTGCTGGTTTGTTCATCACACTCCTCCTGCTCCTCCGTCATTCTTCTCAGTTGGACATTCCCTCTTGAAGTGTCCCTTTTCACCGCATAGGTAGCATACTGGGCCTACCTTGGTGTTGGTGATTGAAGGGAGGTGCTGGGTTTGGTTTCTGCAGAAGCGGACAGTATGTCCGTTCTTGTTGCAGTTTTTACAGTGCATTACCCGACAAGCCCCATTATGATGGAAGTTACACTTGTTACACTTTGGGAGTGTTCCCATATATGGTCTGACCGGTGCTAGGGTGACAGATCCTGTGGCTAGTGTTGAGGCATGTGTCGTGACTGGTGTTGTAATGGCAGGGGCAGCCACAGACTGCTGTCTCCTAGCAAATTTTTGAGGTAGGTTACACTCCTTTTTGTTCCAAAACTCTCGTTTCTTGTTCGTAGGTTTGTGTCCTGAGGCGCCTTCATTGTCAGACACCCGTCGGTGTTCCTGATTGTTACAACAATTCGTATTGTCGGCACCGCTTCCATCTCTGCTGGCATTGTTACATTGAGTTGCGCCATGACGGCTGCCAATGCTGCCGTGACTGCAGCTTGAAAGGTAGCAGGGTCTATCTGTAGGCTTGCTGCCTTGCTTGTTGGCTGGTTACCTTCTTGGGAAGACATAATCCTGTTGTATGAGGAGAAACGATGTCGTGAGTAGGGATGATTATTTCTAATTATATCCTTACCATTTATATACACATATATAAATTTCTCACTTTACTGAACTATTCTCAGTGTTTCTGCTAACGTCCCTAAGACGGAGTTATGGTAGTGGGTAGAAGTGGGTTTTGTACGGGCGTTAAGGTTTACTCATCATGTTGCTCGCGCGAGAATAGGGGTAGAAGAGATAATTAATAGGCGTCTAATCCTATAATTACTTATAGGGGGTGATCCTCATCAGTTATGTCTATAATCACCTAGTGCATACCAGTTATACATAATCTGAGATGGAATAGTCCTTCGAATAAATGACTCTACTCTAAGTGCACAACCAAACAAGGAACAGGAAATAGAGCAATAATCATAGATTCTGAGTCTATAATATCTTTAATTATGTATAACCTTAGCGTATGCATTCAGGCATTATAGACCTAGTAATCTGTCACACCCCCAAACCAAGGATGGCGGAAACGTCCGGGGGTGGAGGACTTCATGTATAGTATCACAACAACGAATATAATAGTGCTCAAAGTAAATACAACCATCATAAATATAATTGAAAAGGTTACACCATGGAATAAGTTTACATGTTTCAAAATCAATTACATTATGATGACAAAATGAAACGTTTGACGACTTATCGTCCCATCCTCAAAATGCTGTTGGTTTTCCTGTTTCACTCATTTCCTGAGAATACAAGTAGTTTTGAAAAAGTGTCAATAATTAAGTTGGTGAGTTCATGAGAGTTTTGTTCGAGAAAGAAACCGTTTTCCTTGTAAAAGCGACAAAGTATGTTTCTAGAAAATCCAATATTTTCTTTATTAAGTGAAATGAATGCTTCTATGTTATGCGATAATGAACCCTAGAAATACCCATAGATTTCTTCTATAATCGCCCAGCGTATATAAGTTGTACAAAATTTAAGTTAAATAAACCGTTGAATATAATGGGTCTGCCCTAGGTCCACAACCAAACAAGGAACATGAGATGAGGCAGGCCCACCAATTCTAAGTCGATTGTGACTAAATTCTTATATAAATCCTTATAAAAGTTACGTAGTCCTAAACCCCAGGACCAAAAGTAAACAAGTATTTTCCATACTTAAAGATATAAAAGTCATTTTAGATCGACATAAATCCCTTTTTAAAGTTAGGTGGTTCTAAATCCCAGGACCGAAAACAAGTATATTTCCATACTTAAAGATGTTTCCTGTGAGTTAAATCGACATAACTCGCTAATTTAAACAGAACCCGTAAATCTTATGATTTATTAATACAACATGTGAGATATTATAACCATGCTAAGACTAGTTTAGATGGCCTCGTAACACGACGTTCTTCAAGCGTCGCATGTTAAATGGCACTTGTCACCACAGACCTGCCGGTCTAGCTGTTGCATGCAGCTCAGGTGTGGGTTGTCAAACCCAATATAGATCTATACACAACTATCACGCTCTCCCTACAAGAGACTCTGGTTATAATTTACAGGACTTTTTGATTTATTACCATGAAGGTAACTCGAAGCAAATGACTCACAAATTTATTCATTAACAGATTTACGTGAACTTAACTGAAAACCTTTGGTAAATGAGTTTGAAATGTAAATGATACATAAACTATACCTATTATAGTTTATCCAAAACGTTTGTACTGAAAAAGGACTCTTTTATGAAAATACATTAGTGCTATGAATCCATAAAGTATGCTTATTATAGGTTATTATATGTGTTCGAAATGAATGAAAAGTCTTATCATGATTGACTAAATTTCAGTTTATGACAATAAACTAACAAGAAATTACATTCAATATTTAGAACTTATTGTTATACACTTTGCTCAACATAATACAAAGTGTTATGAAAGTTATAAGCTGTTAACTAGTTTTTAAGTTTTCTGCACTGTTTTAGAAAAATCATAGAAAAATCATACGAAGTCGAACACTGAATCCATAAATTCTGAGAGTTCATAAAATGTGTCTAGTTTATTCATAATTTTTATTATGATTTTTAGAAGTCTTTAACTTGTGTTAAAATGTTCATATTCACAGACTGGTCCGAATTTGTTTCTGGAACGATAGGCAGTTTTGTAAAAATCACCATAAATCGTAGAAAAATCGTATGGTGATATGCAAGTAGTCATTTTAAAGGAATGAACCTGAACTATTTGCACCTAATACAGTTTTGAAAACTAAAATGTTTAAGTTGACCAAAACAGTTCGTGAATGGAGTTGAACTTTTCTGATGAAGGCTGTTAAATGAGTTTAGTTGTGTTCTTGGTGTTTTAACTTGTGTGGGAAGAGGTTTACTTACCAAGAGTGGAAGAAAGCTTGATGATCAGCCTTGGAAGTCTCGAAATTGAGAGAGAAGAGTTGAGAGAAAAGTGTTTGATCTTTTGGTGGAAATGAGAGAAAATGAGTGAAGTGAGGAGAGAGGGTGTGTTTTCCAGTACTTAGGACGTGGGGAAGGGTGGAAAATGATGGAAAAGTACATTGACATGACTTAGGTATGGTGGAAGGAGTGTGGCTGGTCATGGAGTGGGTATGGGTGGTTGCTTGTGTCATAAACTAAAGAAAAGTCAACACTCCACCTCTTCTACTTCACCCACTCTTCTTGGATAAGATTTATCCCCAAAAACATGATTAATTAATAAATATGGGGCCTTATATGTTAAAATATAGTTTTGGGTGAAAATGCCGCGTTAAAATAATTAAAAACGGGCCTAAAATGCAAAACTAGTCGAAAGCCGGGAAGAAATGGCCTACCTGCGAGACCTCTCGGTTCTGGGCCGAGGTTCGGTCCCAATGCTGCTGGGCCCGAAGGCAAAGTGGAGTGAAAGAGGTAAGAAGCGAAGGTCCGTGCGAGGTTCGGTCTCGGCTGCGCAGGCTCGCTTCTCGGACAGAAGATCAAGTCCTCTCGGACCGAAGTGTTGAATCATAAAAGTGACCCTCTTGAACTTTGCTACCGCAGCCACTTCAGCACCCGCAGTCAGTCTCTTTATCAACATCAGCAACTGGAGTCAGCTACCACAGTCAACTTAGATAGATTACTTTACTTGTCTTTTTTGTAATACACTCTATTGTCCAGTATGTCTTGCACGGCTGCTTATAGAGATGTAATCTAGTGCATTTCTGAGTCTCTATAAATAGAGACTTATTCTCCTGTATTGAAGATACTCTATCACCGATAACATATGCATTCTATCTGAATACACATTCTGAAATTATCTCTCTATCTTTCTTCACTCATCTCTTGTTACTTAAATCTTATCATAATTCTGCTGATCATAATCCCTCTTCGGAGCAAGTCTTTAAGACTTAATCACTAAGCTTGATCTTCCTTATTAACTTGGAGTGAATGCATTCCTTGTTATGAATCAGCTTAAGTGTCTTCTTGATATAACAATTGCTGTCATTTCTATTCCTTTACATTTCCGCAACTAACTCTCTAACTACCTAACTATATTATTGTTGAGCTTTTAGATCCTTTGAGATTAACTATTCCGCATTATACTTGTTCTAATTTTTGTTCAAGTGTGTCTCCAAGTTTTTCTCTCAACAATTGGTATCAGAGCCAAAGTGGTTGCTTTTTGAAAACGGAACTCTGATTATTCAAAGAGCCTTCTATACCACTAAAGCTCATTTCTTCAAACAAAAAAAAACCAATTTCAAATGGCACAATCATTATCTCTGAATGTTTCCAACAGTGTTGGTGGTTCTAACCGAGCCCCAATACTAGTCGCAAATGAATATCATCACTGGTCTCAAAGAATGGAAAGGTACTTGAGGAGACTGGGTAGAGATGTATGGCGATCCGTAGAAGAAGGACCACATGTTCCAGTCCTTACACCAGTCCAAACTGACGGCGCTGCAACCAGGCTAGGAGGAGGTCAACCAGCCATGAGCCGTCCCACCAAGGATGATCTCGATAAAATGGAAAATGATGCTGTTGCCTTTTATGAAATCTCCTGCGGAGTTGCTCCTGACAACTTCGATATTATCATAAATTGCAAATCAGCAAAAGAGATCTGGGATGTTCTCAAGAACCTGTACGAAGGCACAGAAGAAGCACAAGATAAGAAGCTTACTACCGCACTCAATGAGTTCAACAACGTCAAAGCTCATACTGGGGAAAGTTTGGAAGACTCCTTCAAAAGGTTCAACCTGATAGTCACCAAGTTATCCAATGCGGGCACCATCCGCAGTAACGATGAAACCAATCTTCAGTTTCTTAATGGTTTGGGCAGACATTGGACTACGGCCAAGATCATAGTCCAAGGTGATAGAAAGATTCACTCCTTGTCACTTTACAAGCTCTATGGAGAACTGCAAGCTCAAGACTCCACCGTACTCAAAGATTGTGCTGACTTCGGAGGACCACTTGCTCTCATATCACAAGCTCCACCGCAGTCACCTTACTCTTCCTCGTATGACACTCCACCGCAGTCATACGAAGCGGATTCTGAATATGATGATGAAGAAGATTTTCAGAAGGCTATTGCTCTGGTTAGCCAACAGTTCAACCGTCTACCACCTCCTTCCTTCCGCAAGAATCAACAGTTCAACAAACCTCCATTCAACCGTAACTTCGGTTCTCAGAACAACCACCCTCGATATCCCAAAAGTTCTCATCCTCCACCACAATCTTAGAATAATCAACCAAAGGAGGTACCGCAGTCTCCTCAAATCACTGACTCCGGTACTCCTTCAGAAGACAAGACTGATGTTGTAATTTGTCACAAATGCAACAAAGAGAATCACTTTGCACGAGATTGTAAGGCCAATGTAGTGAAAGACAGAGCATTCTACCTTAGAATGGCTCAAGAGTTGGAAGACAAAGAAAAAGCTGAAAAGGCAAGGGCATACGTGGCCCATGTCAAAAGAGATCATCAAGTCTGGTCATCCGGAGACGAAGATGAGGCCATCAGCAGTGTCAAAGGAAAAGGGAAAATCTGCATACTGGCCACTGCGGATGATGATGGGTCTACAATGTTGAACAAGAACTACTACTACATGGCAAAGGATGGAACACTAAGCATCGTCGAACAGGTAAAACTCATGATCCAAACTCTAAACTATAGCATGCATGACTGTCAGCCTTACATAGATGATCTTAATGACACTAGTGCTGCCGTCCTTACAGACTATAATAAAGCATTAGATGAGAAGAACATTGCGTCCCAAGAGATGTTCCACGTGAGAGGATGACTGGATAACAAAAGACTTAAGATGGCTATGTTAGAGAAGGACCTAGAGTTAGAAAAGGATGCAAGAATGTTAAGTGAAACCCAATTAGAGATAGCTTTGAACCAGAGAGATTTAGCTCAGAGAGAAATTGTACGCTTAAATCTCTTAATTGAAAAATTGTTTAATGAAAGTGAAGCTATTGAAAATTTGGTAAACAATGGAACCGTGGACAATACATACAATTGGGGTTGGTCAAATGGATATCCTACCGCAATGGATTCCTCACCCCGGTTCAACAAAGACAAACTGTATGTCCCTCCGGACCGAGAATTTCATTTCCCTGTCAATGACAAAACCTTTCCCGAAGATATCAAAACACACTTCGGTAGACTGCATAGTCTAAGCAATAACTGTGTCATTGAGGAAATAGCGCCTGAGGTTTCGGGTTACACATGTGATCTAATTCTTATCTGTGGCACCGTCTATCCAAATTCTCAAACTTCATCCGTAGTTGATGAAGAGATTGTTGTTGAGGGCCCCGAAGTCTCAAAAGACTTTCCATCTCTGTCCTCAGACCGCAGTGTCTCCCACTATAGTCAAATGTCCCACAAATGTCCCACCGAAGTCCCATCTAAGACTTATTCAGCAGTAGTCAAGTCATCCCTACCGCAGTCATCAGTTGAAGGAACTGTAACTCTTCAGCCAATATTTCATGAGCTACCTATAGAAAATTTTGAAGTAGGTCAATGTTCTCAAATTCCTGAATCCTCAAGTTCTGATGACTCAAGTCCGCGTTCTCAAAATCATTTTAAGAATTCCAGGAAACCGCAGTTGAACAACAATGATTGCGGTTCACCAAAATCTTTGGCAAAAAAGGCTTTTAAAGAAGAAATCAGATCTCGTGGTACTAATAGACAAACGTTTTCAAAAAACAAGAAGCAAGTCAGATTTCCTAAATCCAAAAGTCCTGAAAAACTTGTTTTCTCTCACTACATTTCAAAAAACTCTCCTGTCAAGAAAACAAACAAAAGGAATGTCAAATTTCATCAGTCATTTCCAGCTCGCCTGACAAAAATCAAAAGAGTGTAAAGTATTTTCAAATCAATGGTTTTCAAATATATTCCGTGGACGACCCAAAATGGAAGGGTATCTTACCTATTCCAACACTTTTAAAGTCACATCAAAATTTCAAAAGATGGAAGGATATTTTACCAACTCCACCAAAAGGAGTTCAGAAATCTACACGTGCTAAAACCTTTCAAAAACAGACTTTTTCAAAACCCAAAAACACTCGTGTCAGGAATTACCCATCTCGGACCGGTAACAGATCCAAAACATCCTTAAAACCGCTGACCAATCACAGTGTCAGATCAAAAGACAAAATCTCCTTTTGTAAATGTCAGTGTAGTTGTCAAAAGGTTTTATCTCATGTCAAATCGAGTCATAGTCAGAAACCTCGTATTTTTTCAAAAAATCACAACACTCCAAATCTACTTAAACACCCAGGACTAGGCTCAAAAGTTGACAAGAGACCTGTCCCTGCAACCTCGGACCATGCATCACTCAGAAACACATCAATTGTCCCAGGCTCCAAACTTGTTTGGATGCCTAAACTAACCGTGTAATTCTCAGGCTTTGTGTAAGGAGGAACAAGAAGAAGAGTGGTTAATTGACAATGCCTGCTCCTTGCACATGACAGGAAGGTTAGAGTACCTTCGGGATTTCAGGCCTATATGCCATGGTGGAAATGTCACGTTTGGTAACAATGCAAACGGTGTCATCTGAGGTTACGGTGTTCTCACTACGGGGACCTTTTCTATTCAGAAGGTTGCTTATGTAGAAAGCCTTAAACACAATCTCATCAGTGTTGGCCAACTATGTAAAGCAGGACATCGTGTTGAATTTGATGATCAATTTTGCTATGTAATGACAAGTGACAGAAAGACATGCCTGATCAAATCCCGATTCGAAGGTACCATGTACCCTTTGGATGTCTCTCTGATCATTGGTAGACCGCAGTTGTGCTTCCTATCCAAAGCTGTATCTGAAGTCAGCTGGCTATGGCACCGCAAGCTAGCTCATCTCAACTTCAGGTACATCAACAATCTAGTCACCGAAGAACTAGTTTGCGGTCTCCCTATTCTCAAATTCAGCAACGATACTCTCTGTCCGGCTTGTGAATGTGGTAAACAATCCAAAGCAAGTCACCCTCTGATAATGGACTCTTCTATTTCTGAACCTCTGGAGCTATTGCACGTTCATCTCTGTGGTCCATCAACCGTAGCCAGTCTCCACCACAAGAAGTATATACTGGTTATTGTTGATGACTATACACGCTTCACATGGATCTTCTTCCTCAGACTCAAATCAGAGACACCGCAGATCTTCATCAACTTCATCAAAGAAATCGAACTTCAGATCAAGCTTCCAGTTAGACGCATCCGCAGTAATAATGGAACCGAGTTCACTAATCATCTTCTCAACAGTTTCTTGGTGTCCAAAGGCATCTCTCACAACTTCTCAGCACCCTACACACCGCAACAAAATGGTGTAGTAGAAAGAAGGAACCGCACACTGGTAGAAGCAGCCAGATCCATGCTTATCTTCGCCCAACTTCCTCTCCACTTCTGGGCTGAAGCAGTAGCAACCGCATGCTTTGTCGAAAACCGAAGTATCGCGTGCAAACGCCTCAATAAAACACCATATGAGGGCCTTAACAACCGCAAGCCCAATGTTCGCTTCTTTCATATTTTTGGGTGTAGATGCTTCGTGATCAACAACAGAGATCAGCTCAACAAGTTTGCACCGAAGTCCGACGAAGGCATCTTCCTTCGTTACTCCACTAACAAAGTTGCTTATCGAGTGCTCATCAGGCGTACAAGGCTGATCATTGAAAGCTTCGATGTGAAATTTGATGATTCTCACATCCGCGATGCCCCTCCATCCACTGAAACCACCGCAATCATGGAAAGTGACATTCATGCCTCTTCAGGTCCCTTGAATCTAGTTGAAGTCAATTATGATGATCTTTTCGATCCTGTTGAAACGGCGAAACTATCCGAAGTTCTTGTGTCACCCGCAGCTCAACAACAACATGCTGATGTTTCTGGACCATCTCTATCTGAAGTAGCCTCTCTCAATACTTCCACCTCTCCGGTTGAGTGGGAAAGCTCTCCTCCAGATCTAGCCGCAACCGTCGAGGTTCCAGTACTTGATGTTGTTCAAATTCCTGTTCGCAGAGAAGCATTACCATCAAACGTATCTTCGGATTCGGATGATGAACTCATAGAAAATATCGACACTAGAACTGATCCAAGGATTGTCACTCTCCCATCCGCAGTCCAGGGGGAACCTTCTCAGGTTCCAGAGGAACTCCCATCTGCAACCCACGGGGAACCTCTCCCAACTGCTCAAGAAAATTCCGTTCCAATAGATCAAGATGACTCAGCAGGATGTTCTCAAGTCAAGGGGAACCTTCTCAGGTTCCAGAGGAACTCCCATCTGCAACCCAGGGGGAACCTCTCCCAACTGCTCAAGAAAATTCCGTTCCAATAGATCAGGATGACTCAGCAGGATGTTCTCAAGTCCAGGGGGAACTGCCATCTGCAACCCAGGGGGAACCTCTCCCAATTGCTCAAGAAAATTCCGTTCCAATAGATCAAGATGACTCAACAGGATGACTCAGCAGGATGTTCTCAAGTCCATAGAATCTTAATGAGACATGACCATAATGTTTACACTAGCCATCATAGATTCACTAGTAAAACCCTGTGTTTTTATATAGAAGGTAAGACTTATTCGGGTTTTGTCGGGTTCTCGAGGTGCTTTCAGCCTTTCTCGAATTTGTACTAAGCAATAAGTGATAACTTCTCCTTGGAGCGCTGCATAGGGTCTGCTTTAGTGTTTCTCGTTAACTTAGTTCGGTAGGGAACATATGGGTTCGGTTTACACGACTAGGCTTATTCGGATGATAGGGCGTTCACTTGCACTCCTGGGTAACCTGGTCCCGAAGTTCGTGGTAGGACTAGTACCTGGTCCATCTGTCATCAAGTTGCGCATATAGGTCGTATGTAATTAAGGTTGGTGAGACAGTTGGATGGGTGACTCTGCCCCAAGTCCACAACCAGACAAGGAACAGGAAATAGGGCGGAAGCACACATCCAATGTCCGTAGAATCCTAATTATACATTATCCTCGCGTATACACTTAGTGGTGATAGACTAACCGTATTCGTCCCAAGCTTCTGTGCTTGAACCTTATTTGCTGCATGCGTGACATTCCAGAAGGGTCTTCTGGAAATACTGGTGGTAAGGTTTCAGAAGGTATAATACTCCTCTGGTGAGTGTTTTTGGGGTTTCGCAGCGAGAGATGGCCCGGAGGTCCGTGTTGGATTTGTGTTTATGAGAGACGAAGGTTTTTCGAGATTAGGTGAATGGTTTTTTCGTAGCCGTTTAGTCAGGAAAGTGAGGACTATATCAATTGGAATCGAATGACGACAACAATATCTTTTTAGGTAAAACATGTGTTAAGCTGTATTCGTAAGAAGTGCTCATTAGGGTGATAGAGTATCTTGTGTTTCTTTTTAGTGTGTTCCATTTCGTTCGATGTTATTATTACTGCAGATGATTCCTACCAAAGCGTCTAGCACTGGTAGTGAGTGTGTTCTGATAGCTAGCAATGATACTTGATATCATGATCCCTGACAGGTCACTCTATGGTCGAGCGGTATATGTAAGTCGTATGTAATTTGATATTGGTGAAATCGTCGAGTGGGTGGCTCCACTCAATTCCCACTACTAGACATGGAACAGGAGTCAGGATGGAATTATTTGCTTTAAGTCTTTAGTATTTTGATTATAATTAACCCCGATGTATGTACAAAGTCATCACAGCTTACAGGTAATGATCCTAAGCTCATATATGAGTGTCTTTGATTTGATTTGAACGAGAGAGTATTTTAACTACTTTTTGAAAGACGGTAGTTTTAGCAAGCATACCAAATTCATTACAAACATATGGTACTTAAACGTTTTTGTCGTTGGAAACATTACAAAAGTCCTAATATGGTTCCCTTGTTGCTCCTACTGGTTTGTTCATCACACTCCTCCTGCTCCTCCGTCATTCTTCTCAGTTGGACATTCCCTTTTGAAGTGTCCCTTTTCACCGCATAGGTAGCATACTGGGCCTACCTTGGTGTTGGTGACTGAAGGGAGTTGCTGGGTTTGGTTTCTGCAGAAGCGGACAACATGTCCGTTCTTGTTGCAGTTTTTACAGTGCATCACCCGACAAGCCCCATTGTGATGGAAGTTACACTTGTTACACTTTGGGAGTGTTCCCATATATGGTCTGACCGGTGCTAGGGTGACAGATCCTGTGGCTAGTGTTGAGGCATGTGTCGTGACTGGTGTTGTAATGGCAGGGGCAGCCACAGACTGCTGTCTCCTAGCAAATTTTTGAGGTAGGTTACACTCCTTTTTGTTCCAAAACTCTCGTTTCTTGTTCGTAGGTTTGTGGCCTGAGGCGCCTTCATTGGCAGACACCCGTCGGTGTTCCTGATTGTTACAACAATTCGTATTGTCGGCACCGCTTCCATCTCTGCTGGCATTGTTAGCATTGAGTTGCGCCATGACGGCTGCCAATGCTGCCGTGACTGCAGCTTGAAAGGTAGCAGGGTCTATCTGTAGGCTTGCTGCCTTGCTTGTTGGCTGGTTACCTTCTTGGGAAGACATAATCCTGTTGTATGAGGAGAAACGATGTCGTGAGTAGGGATGATTATTTCTAATTATATCCTTACCATTTATATACACATATATAAATTTCTCACTTTACTGAACTATTCTCAGTGTTTCTGCTAACGTCCTTAAGACGAAGTTATGGTAGTGGGTAGAAGTGGGTTTTGTACGGGCGTTAAGGTTTACTCATCACGTTGCTCGCGCGAGAATAGGGGTAGAAGAGATAATTAATAGGCGTCTAATCCTATAATTACTTATAGGGGTGATCCTCATCAGTCATGTCTATAATCACCTAGTGCATACCAGTTATACATAATCTGAGATGGAATAGTCCTTCGAACAAATGACTCTACTCTAAGTCCACAACCAAATAAGGAACAGGAAATAGAGCAATAGTCATAGATTCTGAGTCTATAATATCTTTAATTATGTATAACCTTAGCGTATGCACTCAGGCATTATAGACCTACTAATAGGGGTCTTTAGTTTTCACATAAGTTAGTTATAGTATCACCAAAATACTCCTATAGTATTTTAATATTATGTTTGGTTCTTAACGATTTTCTTGTATGGGCGTTGGCAAGTTGATAGACTTGTCGTCCACCATGACTATCCCCCGGCACATGTTAGTCATTTCTCGGACGAATATAGTTGATCATGCTATATCCCTCCCAGACTTGATTGCACATCCCAGGGCATATTCACATTGCACAACTTCTCTATTTTTAACTTTTGTGTTTTCCTTAGACGTGACACTAAACCGGTATGCGTGTATGTACTTTTAACAAGAAACTATTTATTTCAAAAAGTATAGTTATTTGAAAATGTTAAATCAGAGACCTTAGTCCCAATGCATTTATAGTTTGTATATCTTATGTGGTTCGATATACTTAGTTCACTATAATCAATGCTCTGATACCAATCTGTCACACCCCCAAACCAAGGATGGCGAAAACGTCCAGGGGTGGAGGACTTCATGTATAGTATCACAACAACGAATATAATAGTGCTCAAAGTAAATACAACCATCATAAATATAATTGAAAAGGTTACACCATGGAATAAGTTTACATGTTTCAAAATCAGTTACATTATGATGACAAAATGAAACGTTTGACGACTTATCGTCCCATCCTCAAAATGCTGTTGGTTTTCATGTTTCACTGATTTCCTGAGAATACAAGTAGTTTTGAAAAAGTGTCAACAATTAAGTTGGTGAGTTCATGAGAGTTTTGTTCGAGAAAGAAACCATTTTCCTTGTAAAAGCGACAAAGTATGTTTCCAGAAAATCCAATATTTTCTTTATTAAGTGAAATAAATGCTTCTATGTTATGCGATAATGAACCCTAGAAAGACCCATAGATTTCTTCTATAATCGCCCAGCGTATATAAGTTGTACAAAAAATAAGTTAAATAAATCGTTGAATATAATGGTTCTGCCCTAGGTCCACAACCAAACAAGGAACAGGAGATGAGGCGGGCCCACCAATTCTAAGTCGATTGTGACTAAATTCTTATATAACTCTGTCATATACACTTAGCAATTATAGTTGAAGTCTAACAATTCTAGATGAAATAGTTTTGATAGAAATATGATCCAAAGAAAATCTTATATTTTCCTTATAAAAGTTACGTAGTCCTAAACCCCAGGACCGAAAGTAAACAAGTATTTTCCATACTTAAAGATATAAAAGTCATTTTAGATCGGCATAAATCCCTTTTTAAAGTTAGGTGGTCCTAAATCCCAGGACCGAAAACAAGTATATTTCCATACTTAAAGATGTTTCCTGTGAGTTAAATCGACATAACTCGCTAATTTAAACAGAACCCGTAAATCTTATGATTTATTAATACAACATGTGAGCTATTATAACCATGCTAAGACTAGTTTAGATGGCCTCGTAACACGACGTTCTTCAGGCGTCGCACGTTAAATGACACTTGTCACCACAGACCTGCCGGTCTAGCTGTTGCATGCAGCTCAGGTGTGGGTTGTCAAACCCAATATAGATCTATACACAACTATCACGCTCTCCCTACAAGAGACTCTGGTTATAATTTACAGGACTTTTTGATTTATTACCATGAAGGTAACTCGAAGCGAATGACTCACAAATTTATTCATTAACAGATTTACGTGAACTTAACTGAAAACCTTTGGTAAATGAGTTTGAAATGTAAATGATACATAAACTATACCTATTATAGTTTATCCAAAACGTTTGTACTGAAAAAGGACTCTTTTATGAAAATACATTAGTGTTATGAATCCATAAACTATGCTTATTATAGCTTATTATATGTGTTCGAAATGAATGAAAAGTCTTATCATGAATGACTAAATTTCAGTTTATGACGATAAACTAACAAGAAATTACATTCAATATTTAGAACTTATTGTTATACACTTTGCTCAACATAATACAAAGTGTTATGAAAGTTATAAGTTGTTAACTAGTTTTTAAGCTTTCTGCACTGTTTTAGAAAAATCATACGAATTCGAACACTGAATCCGTAAATTCTGAGAGTTCATAAAATATGTCTAGTTTATTCATAATTTTTATTATGATTTTTAGAAGTCTTTAACTTGTGTTAAAATGTTCATATTCACAGACTGGTCCGAATTTGTTTCTGGAACGATAGGCAGTTTTGTAAAAATCACCATAAATCGTAGAACAATCGTATGGTGATGTGCAAGTAGTCATTTTAAAGGTATGAACCTGAACTATTTGCACCTAATACAGTTTTGAAAACTAAAATGTTTAAGTTGACCAAAACAGTCCGTGAATGGAGTTGAACTTTTCTGATGAAGGCTGTTAAATGAGTTTAGTTGTGTTCTTGGTGTTTTAACTTGTATTCCCCCCTTAAAACTTAAGAAAAACATGAAAAGATAGGGGTATGAACTCACCTTGAGTGATTTTAGAAGATGGATGATGAAGAAGAGAAGTGTTCAACTCAAGAACACTTAGAAGATGCTTGGTGATTCGAAGATCTAACAACAAATATGACAATATTTGTGTAAGGAACTCATGATTTCAGTGGATAAGTGTAAGGAAATCAAGTGTGGGAAGAGGTTTACTTACCAAGAGTGGAAGAAACCTTGATGATCAGCCTTGGAAGTCTCGAAATTGAGAGAGAAGAGTTGAGAGAAAAGTGTTTGATCTTTTGGTGGAAATGAGAGAAAATGTGTGAAGTAAGGAGAGAGGGTGTGTTTTCCAGCACTTAGGACGTGGGGAAGGCTGGAAAATGATGGAAAAGTACATTGACATGACTTAGGTATGGTGGAAGGAGTGTGGCTGGTCATGGAGTGGGTATGGGTGGTTGCTTGTGTCATAAACTAAAGAAAAGTCAACACTCCACCTCTTGTACTTCACCCACTCTTCTTGGATAAGATTTATCCCCAAAAACGTGATTAATTAATAAATATAGGGCCTTATATGTTAAAATAAAGTTTTGGGTGAAAATGCCGCGTTAAAATAATTAAAAACGGGCCTAAAATGCAAAACTAGTCGAAAACCAGGAAGAAATGGCTTACCTGCGAGACCTCCCGGTTCTGGGCCGAGGTTCGGTCCCAATGCTGCTGGGCCCGAAGGCGAAGTGGAGCGAAAGAGGTAAGAAGCGAAGGTCTGTGCGAGGTTCGGTCTCGGCTGCGCAGGCTCGCTCCTCGGACAGAAGATCAAGTCCTCTCGGACCGAAGGTCAAGCCCTCTCGGGCCGAAGGTGGGAAGGGGAGTGTCTCGGTTCAGCATGATCAGGGGACCGAAATAGACCGAGCGCTCGGTCCATTTCGGTTGAGAGGGTTTCGGTTCTCAGGAGGTTCGGCTCCTAAGAGGAGTTTCTGTTTCTAAGAGGAGTTTCGGCTCCTTAAGGCTGTTTTTCGCGTAGACTTCTGTTTTCGAGTTGTTTTCATCAAATTCGAGGGTCGGGATGCCCCAAATGATTATGAAAAGTTGAGAGAGATTTTGAGAGAGATTTGGGAGAGATTTGACGTTCTTGGAGAGATTTCTCATATGGAGAGAGATTTGAGAGAGATTTCACATTCTTGGAGGTATTTCTCATACAGAGAGAGATTTGGGAGAGATTTCACATTCTTGGAGAGATTTCTCATACAGAGAGAGATTTGGGAGAGATTTCACATTCTTGGAGAGATTTCTCATACAAAGAGAGATTTGGGAGAGATTCCACATACTTGGAGAGATTTGGGAGAGATTACACACACTTGGAGAGATTTCTCATACAGAGAGAGATTTGGGAGAGATTCCACATACTTGGAGAGATTGGGGAAAGATTTCACACACTTGGAGAGATTTCTCATACAAAGAGAGATTTGGGAGAGATTCCACATACTTGGAGAGATTTGGGAGAGATTTCACATTCTTGGAGAGATTTGTCTTACTTAGAGAGTTGTGGGAGGGTTAGAGTGAAAGAGATTGGGAGAGACTTCTTTTATGACCTTTTTGAGTGTTTGGCTTTGTAACGCAAGGTTTGTGAACCTCGTTAAGTCTTGTTATGATTGTTATATGCCCCCGAGGGTTAAGGAATAATGTTTTATCGAGTAGTTTCATCACTTGCCCTGATTAGGGTTTAAAATTTCTGAACACGTGAAAACTCTAAGTGATACTTTGCATTAAGATTGCGAGTTGTTCAATAAGAAATATAATGGAAACCCTAATATACAAGGGTTAGATGAGTTGACCGGTTTGACTCGTTGACTTTAGTTGACTTTGACTTGGCAAAAAATTGACGGTTGTCACATGACGCAACACAATAATACCCAACAATCTCCCCCTTTGCGTCAATGGAGCCGAAAGCTCACTTCGGTTGAGCTGCAGAAGACTTTTTGACTGTCTTGAACACCTTCGGTATGATGGCCAAAAGAGTATGACGAAACGTGATGTACCACGGAAGCATGTCCGTGAAGTTCTTCTTGTCTGCATCAGAATTCTGCTTGCACAGATGAATAATACTGATAATGTGCTCTAAGCAGTCTGTTGAGAACAAATGTTTGTCAACAAGAGCAAATAGAAAACGATTGGCTTCGCCTCTTGTGAACATTACAGTTAGATGTGTAGAGTCAATTTGGCCCATCCTCATTTTATTCACATCTCCTGGTTTCGCTGTTGGCGTTACAGTCGGTTTCTTATTCATCACTTTTACTATCTCATGATCCATAGCAGCAACCTCATGGATATAAGAAGCCAACATCCTCTTCAAATGATCCAGGATCGGCTCATATTCTTTTGGATTGGTGAGCAGAATGTTAAACAACAAGATCCAATCATGAGGATTCAAATTTGGAAGATCTGCCAGGGAAATAACTGAAACCGAGTTTGCTGATCCTCGGGTGATTTTGAAACTAACATTTATGAATTTCCCGGCAGGCGAAGGTTTTAGTACCTTGACAGTAACAATCTTCTGTGCACTCCATGTCAAGTACTGAGGCTGACCGAACTTCAAATAAAAATCAATTAGTTCGCGATCAACTTTCGGATGAGGGAAAGGAACTTCAACAGTCGAATCAAAACAATGAAATGTAAATGCCTTTCGTGTTAGACAATTTCATAAAAGACCACTCAAAAAATAAAATGAGATTTCATCAGGTAACAGGTAAGATCTTGAATATAAAGATTCACCGTCAATTCATTGTTGGTGTTGGATTTTGGGTTTCACTCAGCACGTGGTGTACGTATCTAAGATCATAAACACAGATTTTATGCAACCATAAACCTCAGTGGTAAAGACCGAGAGTCTCAAGGGTTACAGTGGTGAACCGAAAGTAAGCAAGGTGGAAAATGAACCGAAAGTACCTCTGCTATATAAATGTGACAAAGCAGAAAACTCTTAACTCATGTGAGAAGAGAAAGGTAGCTCTGACTTAAGTGGATTTTAACAGCCAGATTGGGAAGAAACGATATGTATTGATCGAATCATTAAGGCCTAACTCTTAGTCGTAGAGGCTTCGGTCGACATGCAGCAACATGCTTCTAGGGACTCTTAACTAGTTCAGATGTAAAGAATCATACCTGCCTTAGCTCCAAATTATGTTGCACTGAAGTATATGGGACCTAATTAAAAGAACAAGCAAACAAACACACCACACAAACAAAACAAACAAACCAAACAAAAAAAAACGTTTAGAAAAATATTTTTGGAGTTTTTGAAATTTTCTGAAAAATATTAAAAACAGAAAGATAAAGGAAAATATTTTTGGATTTTTGAAGATTTATGAAAAATAATTAAAACAGAAACATAAAACAAAAAGAAATTAACACAAAACACTCTAAAAAAATAATAATAAAAGAAAATGAAAGAGAAAATAGAGTATGAAAATAGACTTAAAAGAATAAACAAAATGTACAACCGAAACCAAATCTTCAAAGAATGAAGCGAAATAAGCCGAGCGTTCGGTTCATTTCGGTTCCTTAAAATTTCGGAGCCGAAAGAGACCGGGCGCTCGTTTTTTTCGGTTCCTGAAAATTATGGAGCCGAAATAGACCGAGCATTCGATTCATTTCGGTTCCCGAAAAATCCGGAACCGAAATAGACCGAGCGTTCGCTCTATTTCGCTTGTCTAATTTTTAGAGAGAGAGATTTGAGGATTCGGTACCGACTCTGCTTCCATCATTCCCAAACCTTGTAAAATTTTATTGAAGCTTGCTTCTGGTAAGGCTTTAGTGAATATTCCAGCCAATTGATCAGAGGACCGAACGAAATGTACTTCCATGTTCCCATCTTCCACGTGGTCCTTGATGAAATGGTATCTTAGTGCAATATGCTTTGTCTTTGAGTGTTGCACTGGATTGTGGCATATCCTTATCGCACTTTCAGAGTCACAATAGAGAGGTATTTTCTTCATACTTAGCCCATAATCTCTTAGTTGGCTTTGTATCCATATTACTTGAGAGGTACAGGATGCTGCAACTATATACTCAACTTCGACTGTTGAAAGTGACACACATGTTTGCTTCTTGGACTGCCAGCTAACAAGTTTACCGTCAAGGAATTGGCATCCACTAGTTGTGCTCTTTCGGTCCAGACCATATCCTCCAAGATCGGCGTCAGAAAAGGCTTGAACAAAAAATCCAGATCTTGCAGGGTAGCAAAGACCGAGAGAAGAGGTTCGCTTCAGACAACGAAAAATGTTTTTCACAGCCACCATGTGAGGTTCTCTTGGATTTGCTTGAAACCTGGCACAATGACAAACAGAAAATATAATGTCTGGTCTACTTGCCGTTAGATACATAAGAGACCCTATCCTTTGACGATAGAGTGTTACGTCAACAGTAGGTTTTTCCAAAGATGGTGTTAACTTTGTGCCAAACGCAATAGGAACCTTCACTTTCGAATCTCCCGTCATACCGAATTTTTCCAGCAAGTTCTTCGTGTAGGCCTCCTGGTTGATAAAAATACCTTCTGGTCCATGTCTTATATTCAAACCAAGGAAAAAATTAATCGGACCCATTGCGCTCATTTCAAATTTAGTCTCCATCAACTTCCTGAATTCAGCTACTAAGCTAGGATTCGTGGAGCCGAAGATGATGTCATCGACATAAATCTGAACTATCATTAGATGTTCGCCTTTTTTCTTTCAGAAGAAGGTTGGGTCAAACAAACCTTGCTTAAATTTCGACATTTTCAAAAAGCGAGTTAAAGTTTCATACCAGGCCCTCGGTGCTTGCTTCAAACCATATACAACTTTATCCAACACATAGCAATGATCAGGGTATTTCTCGTTCACGAACCCAGGTAGTTGCTCAACATACACCGTTTCTTCTAGTTCTCCATTCAAGAAAGCACACTTCACATCCATTTGGAAAACTTGGATGTTTTTATGAGCAGCATATGCCACAAAAATTCTAACTGATTCCAACCTTGCTACTGGAGCGAAGGTCTCCTCATAATCTATTCCTTCTTCTTGGCAATATCCTTTCACCACCAACCGAGCCTTGTTGCGAATGACGTTCCCCTCTTTGTCCAATTTATTCCTAAAGACCCATTTTAATCCGACCACCGAAGCATCCTTTGGCGTGGGAATCAACCTCCAAACTCGATTACGTTCAAACTCATGGAGTTCATCTTGCATAGCTTGTACCCAATCAGCATGATCAAGTGCATCATTAACTGTCTTCGGTTCGACTTTGGATATAAGCGAATTAAACATACAGAATTCAACCTTAGAGAATAATGCAGTTTGTTTCTCTTTCAATTGAGAACGTGTTAGAACTTTTTCAGATGATTCACCAATTATTTGTGCTTTTGGATGGTCCTTAGTCCATTTCATTAAAGGAGGGTAATTAGGGTCATAAGCTGGATCCAACTCTGCGTTTACTTCTTCTTCAAGTTCTGATTGATCACCTTCGTCAGTTGTGTTCTATTTCTCCCCCTCAAATGGCGAAGTGTAACCCTTGTCAGGTTCAGAGTTTTCATCCTCTGTGGGAGTTGGTTTCTCCCCCTCGATTGGACTATCATTGGGTGGTGTTGGAGTTGGATTCTCCCCCTCGGCTGGACCGTTACGGGTTGGGGATGGAGTTGGATTCTCCCTCTCGAAGGACATTTCGGTTGTCTTAGGTGCAGATGAACCCTCCCCCTTCAACATTGAGCTGTTGTTTGGAGAGTCAGTTGAGGGTTGACCGCCAGTCGGTTTAGGAGGTTTATTTTCCATTTCTTTTGCAGCTTCATCTATGATCGTTTTGAGATTGTCGATTTTGTTTTCTGCTGCTTTCGCCTCCGAGTGTGCAGCCTTCTCAGGTTCATCAAATAGCCTTATGTACTCTTCAAACAGGTTGGAAATTGGAACCGAGACTTGTCCTGACTCAGGAAATATTTCCCCCAACGCACTTTCGGTTCTTTGAACTTTCTTCATATAGTTATCATCAAAGGTTACATAGTATGTTTCTTTAATTCGTTTAGAACGTTTGTTCAAAACTCTGTATGCCTTTGAAGTGAGTGAATAACCAAAAAAAATTCCCTCATCAGCTTTGACGTCAAACTTGTTTCGGTTCTCTTTGATGTTGGGCTTTCGATTGTTCAGAATCTCATATGGAGTGATTGATAATCATTTGTTAAGCAAGGATCTGTTCTGAGTATAGCACGCGGTTGCAACTGCATCAGCCCAGAAGTATAGCGGAAGAGAAGCGAAGCTTAGCATGGTTCGGGCTGCCTCACATAAAGAACGGTTTCGTCTTTCAACAATCCCTTCTATTGTGGTGTATAAGGGGCCGAAAAGTTGTGAGAAATTCCCTTTTCAGCCAGAAAATCCTCGAAATCTTTATTCTAGAATTCAAGCCCATTATCGCTTCTAATGTTCCTCACCAGCTTTCGCAGCTGCACTTCCACTTGCTTGATGAACGTCTTCAACTTGGGAGTTGCGTCTGATTTCTGTTTAAGAAAGAAAACCTAGGTGAAGCGTGAAAAATCATCTACTATGACAAGAATGAACTTACTACCACCGAAGCTTTCGATAGCCGAAGGTCCACATAAGTCAATATGCAGAAGTTCAAGAGCTTCAACTATCTTTGTATTGATTCGTGTAGGATGGCTCTTTCTGCTTTGTTTGCCCATCTCACACGCTGCACACAGATGTTCCTTATCAAACTTGAGAAGAGGAAGGCCTCGAACGTGATCACCAAGCACCAACTTATTAATGTCTTTGAAGTTTAGGTGCGATAGCCGTCGATGCCATAACCATCTTTCATCAGTGTTCGCCTTTGACAGTAGGCATATTGCTGGTTTTCCTCGAATTGGATTGAGATTTAAAGGATACATCTCTCCCTTGCGTTCAGACTTCAACATAACCTTTTTGGATTTCTTCTCAATAATTTCTGATCCCTCATCATCGAATGAAACCTTCAAACCTGTTCCCACAACTAATTGTGATACGCTGATGAGGTTATGCTGCAACCCTTCCACATAAGCTACTTTTCGAATCGAGAAGTCTCCGTTGGTTATCATTCCATATCCTTTTATTGTACCATAAGAGTTATTGCCATACTTCACACATCCACCATCTTTTAGGGACCGAAACTCCCTCAGCTCTTCCTTCCTTCCTGTGATGTAACGCGAGCAGCCACTGTCTATGTACCATTCGTCATCGAACTGCTCGTCACTAATCACCTGTAAATTCAAGCAGATTTAGGAACCCAAAGTTTCTTGGGCCCTGGTGAGTCTTTCAAAGAAAAAGGAATTGCAGTAGAAATATCAACCAAATAAGTTCTTTTTATTAGAGTGGATTGATCTTTTCTTTTGATGGTATACACCTTGATTTTGGTTTTATCTTGTTTAATTTTTGGTGTATTCGATGGTGTTTTGTTAGATGGTTTTGGAATTTTCTTTTGAATCCTAGGGTTAGCTGACTTTTTCTTATTATTGAAATCAGAATCTGAATCAAGCTTTCCCTTTCCTTTGATGTCCTTCACCGAATTCGATTTTCTTTGGGAGTTGGAAGGACCGAAACTTGACTTGGGACCGAAATTGGACGTTCGGTTGTTAGCCTTGACGTTGGGACCGAAGCTAGATGTTCGGTTCTGCGTGCTTGTTTTGGAACCGAAAGTAGACGTTCGGTTCTGAGCTTTGGAATAGTAGGAGCTTGGACTAAAATTCTCTTTTTCTTTTAGCTTTTCCTTTCCTTTGCCAATTGATTCTTTCTTAGGAGGTACGTAGTTGGGATTTTGAGATTGCCAATAACGTTTTCGCTCATACAGATTTTTCATGTATCTTTGATTTCTTTGGCGTTTCTGTTCAGCTAACTCCTTCTGAGATTTGTGGATATTGAAGCTAGCCTTTGGCTTTTCCTTTTGAGTTTCGGTTGTCTTGGTAGGAACATTCGGTGTTCTCATTGGTTCTTCAGGGATCTCTTTTGTTCCACTTGTGCTTGGTTTGTCGAAACTCGAGGGTTTGTTGATAGGTTCAACAACATATCTTCCTTTTACCCTCCATGAGGTTTGCTCAGATAAGCCGATGGTTTCATCTGCGTTATCAATAGGGGCTGACCAGAAATAATCGTCGCACCCTTCAGCATTGTCTTTGTCGACCAAGATTTTCAATTCTGCTGTTTGTTTTGTAGTGACCCCTGTAACAGCATATACCTGATTCGGCACAGTTTGAACCTTATGATAAACCATTGCTTTCTCTTTGAGTTTCTGTGGCTTGTCCTGTGACAGGCGAGCGTATTCAACCGAATTTTCAGATATGAGGGGTTTCTCATTCTCGGTTTCGCTTTTCATAAACTCAGAGCAATCAATCACGTCTTCCACTGAGATTTCGCTCATCTCACTTTCCTCATCAAATTCAGAAGTATTTTCTATGTTCATTTTATTTTCTGAAATTAATTTAGCGTTCGACGAATCAAATGATTGAATGGTCTCGGACTTAATTTTTAACCTATCATTTTCATCTAAAAGATTTTTGAGCATACACTTATGTTCCTTAGAGTCAATGAAGGTCTCTATCTTGTCCAGTCCGATTTTGTAAGCGATGGATGTCTCTTCTGAGGACACTATTGATTCACATTCAACAATGACCTCATCCTCCTTAAATTCAAGGAAGGGTAAGATCATCTTATGAATCTTTTTCCCTATTTCACAATTTAAGTGCAATTGAGAAATATTAGTATATAAGCGCTTAGCAATTAAACAAAAAAAATTCCTTTGTTTTAAAAACTTTAAATTGTCTCGTTGCAAATAAATACTTTCATCCCTAGCCCTATTTAACTCCGCATCCTTCAGCTCAATCCACATCCTTCTCTGCTCACTCTTTGAAGACACCCTGCTGAGTTGGTCAGTTAGGTTAGAGTTCGCTAAGCGAGTTTTCATGATACTACCACTTAAGTTAGAAAATTTAAATTTTAATTCACTTAATTCTTCTTCATAATTTGTTACTAGAACTTTAAGTGATTCAAGGATGGATTGTACCTTTTTGATCAGCCGATCACAGTCGTTGATCTTCTCCTCACGGGCTTGGCTACAAAGCACTTGTCCTCAGTTAGGTTCGGCTCCTTACTCTCACTTTCGATTGATCTACCAGCTGTAACCACCAAACATCTTCCAGCCGAACTTGCATCCCTTGCCACATAAGCTCTTCCATGCGTGGGCTTTCTCACCTCTTCATCCTCAGAATCGGTTGACCAGACTTCAACGCCACCGAATTCATCCTCATCTGCATTTTCTTGCACAATCAAGGCATTCATTGAACTGTTAGTTGCCTTCTTTTTCTTGATCTCTTCCAACTTTCGCATGTAGTACGCCTCATCATCTTCACCATCTCTTTTCTCAGCCATCTTCCTCAACATGCAATCTTTGGCAAAGTGGTTCTTGCCATGACAGTAATTGCAGTCGAATGCAGAGTCTCCTGCAAGCTTGCTCTCCTTCTTGTCTTTATCCTTTTGAGAAGTATTCTTCGCTTCATCTTTCACCTTCTCAGAACTGTAGCTTCTCTGCCAGTTTCGGTTCTTATTGACATGAAATTTCCTTCGTGCAAACTTCTTTGGATTGGTGAGCATCATAGCATATTCTTCGCTTGTAAGGTCACACTCAGACATATCCGACTCCTCCTCTTCTTCTGCAACGCTTTTTCCTTTTGAAACAAGGGCCAATGATCCCACACCCGAAACTACCTTTGCTTCCTTGGTTACCACACTCTCATGGGACTTAAGTATTCCCACAAGTTTCACTAGTGAGTAAGATTTAAACTGTTCATGTTCTTTCACTGTTGAAACCACAGCCATCCATTCTGGTCTCAAACCATTCATGAAGGTTACCTTTTGCTCGATCAACTTCCTTTCTATACCATGCTTGATCATCTTGCTTAGGAGATGATTGAAGCGATCGAAGGTTTGTATCAGTTTCTCTTCTGGTTTCTGTTCGAAAACACCAAATTCTGAGAGCAGCAAGGTTTGCATAGAGTGTTCTAGATCTTCATCGGTTGAGTAGAGTTCCTTCAACCTATCCCAGATTTCTTTAGCCGTCGTGTATGAACCAACTAACCGAAAGGTGTCAGATTGCAAAGCAAATCTGATCATTCTCATGGCCTTCACATTACATAACAACTTGTCCTTCTCATCCTGCGACATTTTATCTACGTCCGCCACCAGCTTATTATATTCTTTTTGACTCTTCACAGTCGTGTTCATTCCAGAGTGAACAAACGGCCCAAGCGTAATGGCTTCCCAGATGAGATAGCCATTGTCTTCAGATCCAACCACGTAATCTTCAAAGTGATGCGCCCATACTTCATAGTCTTGTGTGTAAAGAATGGGAACCCTTGTAGTGGATCCAATGCTGTTAGAGATGTTGATGGGATTAGTTTGAGAATCTTCGTGAGACATGGTGAGCCTTTCCTTAGAACCGCTAGAATCAGACCTGTAAACTTAATATTAGGGTTTTATCAAACACCAGAGTTACCGTCGACAGGAAGAAGACGGCTTCTTTATATTCGATAAAAGCGGAAACCCTAAAGAATTCTTAATACAGAAGGAATGTGTATAGATCACACAGTCTCCTGCTCTGATACCAATTGTTAGAACAACGTTCTATTAGGATCGATAGATTCTAAGCAAATAAACAATAAAAGATGTAATTAAGAACACAGGAATGGCTTTAAAGATGTCGTATGATTAAACTTTAACACCTCAGAAGAGCTCGATTAAGAACTTCGACTGTAGAGGTGTTTAGGGTTACAAAACAATAATAATGATAATCAAGAGCATATTTAATGCATACATGCATGCACTATTTATAGTTTAACCGTACTAGATAATCACGGATGGACAGGCCCAATCCGGATATACAAAATAAGCCCATGACGCAACACAATAATACCCAACAATAATTTTCTTTTTATGGAAACTAATTAATTTCGTCATTAATGTCAACAATAACATTCTTTCAGAATGAATTCGTATCTAGGTTTTTATGTATGGGTTTGTTTTTTTTTTTCAGGACTCACTCACTTAAAATACAATAAAATTGCATAGAAAATAAAGAATTAGAGTGTATTCTGTCTCGTTCTGCTAGAATACACTCTCATTCTTCTAGATACGAATTCATTCTGAAAGAATATTACTGTTGACATTAATGACGAATTTAATTAGTTTCCATAAAAAGGAATTATAAGTATGGATATAATTTAATTTAGATTTAATTTTTACTAAATTCTTATTGGTGCATTCTAACACACAATAGATGTGAGAAACATTTGAACCTACGTCTCTCTCTCATATATATATATATATATATATATATATATGTATATACACACACACACACACACACACACACACACACACACATAGAGAGAGAGAGAGGAGCAGGATCAAATGAGAACACCTGAAAGGTTGGGAACGCGATAACAGATCTTGATCCCATTTAAATACTTAGATCTAAGGTTATTATTAAGCGGACGATTTATGAAAAATTTTAAATCTACTGCCATTAAAATGTAACTTTTAAATGGCCGGAAGGGTATAATTGGAATTGCAACTTTACCTATTTCCTATAATTTCTCATCCTCTCACATCGTTCCTTTCATATTCTTGTATCTTTATACCCCTCACTCTCTTTCTAGGGTTTCATAATATAGTCGCTTCCCTCTATGAATCCGATTCCGTTTTCTTTCCTCTCTTCAAAATAGTCGTCACAAAAGATAAACACCACCACCGCGACTAGCCAAATCCATCAACAACATAACCATCACTATCGTCATTCAACCTTATTTAACTATCTCTTTCTATCACTTTAGTTGTATACCATCGCCATTATTAGCTTCACAGAAGCAGCAAAACAATGATTGTTGAGTTTTTTTCCTAGATTACATGTGTGTATGTATAATCGAGAAAAACGGAACTCACAGCCCTCCCACTTGAATAAATCTATGCATGTATGAGGTATCTCTGTCTCCCTCAACTAAATTAGGGTTTTAGCCATCAACCATCCAACACAACCATTTGTTTTTTTTTGTGTCTCGGTTCCAAATGAAATGGAAATCACAACCCCTCCCATTTGTTTCAATCGATGCAAGTCTGAGTATGATTCTATTATGAGTAATATGATATGAAGAACAAAATGAAGAGTAGTCCTCTTCATCTCTCACGCTGGTATGAAAAAAATTAATGATTAACACAACAAAAATAGGGGTTTGGCTATATGAGTTTCTTATAATGCTTTTTAAATTGTTTTTCTTTATTTGCTTCTAAAAATAAGGTGATAAATATAGGATTTACTGTTTTGGTTTTGTTAATATGGAGTAAACACATTACTGTTTTGGTTTGTAATTGATCATCTTCACGCAGACATGGAATCAGATTCACAGGAAAAGGTTGTGCATAGAAGCTATTTGATGAATTTTGTGAGAGAGTTATTGTTCATTGAACTTAATGATATATGTAATATGGGTTTTTTTTGAAGGTCCTTTGGAATTGTTTAAGAAGATGAAACGTGAAGAATTTGAGCTAGAGGAGAATGAAAAATTGTATTATATTTTGGTGTATTAATCTATGATAGAATGTGTATTTAATTATGATTAACAGTGTATTCATGTATGAATGAGTGTATTTATTTATGATCAGAGGTATTCATTTTATAAAGAAATATTAATTTTTACACTACTTTTATTTTGTATTTATTTATGAATAGCAGTGTATTTATTTGAGAGCAGCAGAGTATTCATGTGTGAATGGTTGTATTTATTTCTGAATAACATTGTATTCATGTGTGAATGAGTGTATTTATTTATGATTAGAGGTATTCACTTTTTTAAGAAATGATAATTTTTACACTATTTTTATTTTCATTCGGTGAAAAAGGCATTGGATTATTTGTAAATTGGATTATCTGTAAATTGATGTATATTCATTTGTGATTGGAGTCATATTAGGTTTTTTGAAGAAAATTTTTGCTTTTGAATACACTATTTTTATTTTCATTTGGTAAAAATGTTTTTTCTATTCTATTAATAAGAAAAATAAAAAAATCGAATATTTCTTTGTTTTTTGATAACTGATCCTAACTTAAAAGGGAGTCGATTGAAGTTTATTTTATTTTAACTTAATTAGAATATATAATTACTAATATACACTTATATATTGATTGGTCCAGAATTGTTCTTGCGTTCTCAACCTTTTAAGTGTTCTCATTTGATCATTCTCTCTCTCTCTCTCTCTCTCTCTCTCTCTCTCTCTTTCTCTCTCTTTTATATATATATATATATATATATATATATATATATATATATATATACACACACACACACACATAAAAGTTAAGTGAGGAGGGCCGTGATAATCATAGCCTTCGACAATCCATTTACAAGTTGAGGTCGATAACAACAAACATAAAGGTAAATAATAAAATGATGATATTGCATTTTTAACTTTTTTATTGAGCTACAACGAATCTTTATCGTTGCAGAAACTTTAAATATTAGAAAATATTTTTTGATGTTTTTCACAAAATAACGTTAAAAACATCATTAAGGTCAACATAAACCATCTAAATCTAAATTTTCTAAGTCTAGCGACCAAATTAAAGTTGTAAAGAAAGTGTCTTGCTACTTATTGCAATTTGTAATATTCTTCTTAATCATGTTAGTGTTTATAAGTAAGAGTTTCAAAGTATAATGTATTAATAAATAAAAGTTAAAGTTCAATGTAAGTACATTGTTATTATTGGTAAGGAATTCTATGTTTGTTGCTATCATCACCAAAGAACTAAGTAAGTTGCTATTATTGGTAATGAAATGAAAATACATTGTTATTATGTGTAAGAAAATAAAATTACTTTACTGTTACAAACTAAAACTAAATGTGGCAATTGATCCCAAATTGTAATGTTTTTAGCATTAACATGTTTCACGAAACCAAACGTTGGGAACCTCGTCCCACCACAACATCCATTATTATCATACCAGGGTTATTAAGATTAGCAGGTTCCAAGGCTTAGTCTCTTATGTCTTGAATTCAATGACATGTGCTTATAATATGATCATACAAAGTTGAAAGAATCCTATAAAATCAAAATACATTTGTAATTGGTCTTTGGTGTATGGCCTAACTTCCAATATCAGAGGACGGATATAGTGCGTAACTCTAAGAGGAAAATAGGGGGATGCTGGTTGCATACATGGATTCTACTAACTTGATTGAAGCTTATAACGAAATATTGATGCTAGAAATAGAACTTCAACGAGGTAACATGGATGATATCTTTTGACCTGCTGATTTTGGACATTTTTTGATGGGTGAATATTTTACAAAGCTTGAAAATTCTTTAAAAAACAGAAAATTTACATTAAAAGATTAAAACACTTGCCCACATGGATTGCGTCTCATCAGTGAAATACATTTCCGATATTTTTTAACAATTTGACTGGTCTTCTTCTTTATATGCTACCAAAAACAATTCCATAAACAACAGTTTCATTAGTTATAGAGATAAATTCAATAATTGAGTTCAATACATGTGATTTCATTATAGTCGACGATCCTTAAACCGAAAAAAAACCCAAAAATAATTGAAAGAATGAAATAAATATTGGAATAAGATATGGACCAAATATGCCTTGCTTATTATCATCTGTATAGAGTATATATAGATACATATAATACACTTTAGTACCATGACTATCATAAACATTACAATATGTAATTCCTAGTCTAATATAAGCCCTCAGAATAAGGAGGAGGATGTAGAATGCTTAGACTGGATCTGAAGTCATTATATAAAACTCGTGGTAATCCTTTTGTGAAAATATCAGCAAGGTGGTAACGTGATGGGACATGCAAAACTCTTATGTGGCCGCGTTGAACTTTCTCTCTCACAAAGTGAATGTCGATCTCGATATGTTTAGTGTCTTGATGTTGAATAGGATTTCCCAACATGTATATGGCACTAACATTATCACAATATACGAGAGACGTACGCTTTTGTAGACAACCCAACTCTAGAAGAAGATTCTGAATCCAACAAATCTCAGCAAAAACATTTGCAACACCTATGTACTCGACCTCAACACTAGATCAAGAGATTGTTGGTTGTCGTTTGGAAGACCATGAGAGTAAGTTATCACCTAGAATGACACAATAGCCGGATGTGGAGTGGCAAGTGTCTCGGCAACCCACCCAATCAACATCAGTATAAGAGATAAGGGTGGACAGTGAACTGGAGTGCATGTGTAAACCCATATTAACAATGCCTTTAATATACTTGATAATGTATTTAAGAGCATTCAAGTGAGAAGTGTGTGGTGCTTGAAAATGCATGAAAACTTGTTGAACAACATATGAAATGCCAGGACGGGTAAATATCAAGCACTGGAGGGCACCAGATAAACTCCTATAACTGGTGGGATCATCAGTTAATTTACTGGCATAATAATTGAGTTTACTCTCAGTATCAACTGATGTACTAACGAGATTACAATCTTTCATCTTGGCGCATAAAATAATGCCAGAAGCATACTGCTGCTGAGAGAGAAACATTCCATTACAATCTCTATTGACACGGATTCCTAAGAAGTAATGTAATGGGCCTAAATCTTTCTTTCCAAACTCACAGGACAGCTGAGACATGATGTTTCATTTTAAATTGGACGATGATGGGGTCAGGATGATGGGGTCCACATAAAGTAATAAATATGTTGTGTCTTGTCCTTTTCTATAGACAAATAAAAAATGGTCACAAGCATTATGAAGAAATCTAAGTATGGTGATGAAACTGGTAAAATGTTGGTACCACGCCCTAGGTGCCTGTTTGACACCATATATATTTTTTTAATCGACATTGTAACACTCTAAATTTTTCAAATAAAATTTTCATTTTTAATCCTACACAAAACACAGTTTAACATCTCGTACTCCATTTATAATTGTTTCAAAACACAACCACAAAACTGTTTGTCACATATCCCGGAATCCTCAAAACATAAATCAACAAGCTGGTGTGTACAATCATGTTGGCGCCTTCCCGCGATCCTGAGATGTACCAGAAACACATTTCACACAACACTGTAAGAAAAAATCTTAGTTAGTTCCCCAAAATGCCACACACAATAATTAGCCTCTCATGGCTATATCTCTATAAGGACCCTCCGGTCATGTGTCTCAGTGAGGAGCCTCTGGTCTCACAGCTCGGTTTGGACCCTCTAGTCCTATCTAAATAAATCCACAGAGTAATATTCATCATAAATCACAAAGACATAATGCATAATATCACATATCTCAGTATAAGCACATAAGACCCTCCAGTCAATAACACAGACTCCGCCTACATATATCACAATCATCTCTAATTAAAAACTTGCATTAATAACTCCCAAAGATGTTAAGTTAACTCTTCTACAAATTCTCAGAAAGGGTGAAAGACCATTTTACCCCTCCATGGCCTCCAAAGTCCACAATTTGACCAAACCCTAAAAGTCAAAAGAAGTCAACGCTCGAGTCAAAAGTCCATGTTGACTCAACTCGTCGAGTGCATCCATGCAACTTGTCGAGTTCCTTCTGTTCTCAGAAAATCGGGAAAATTCGAGTCAACTCGCCGAGTTGTCTCACCAACTCATCGAGTTTACACAGTGTCCAGAATATCGGGGAAATCCCTAACCAACTCGTCGAGTTCATTCAACCATTACTCTCATTCAGACGCTTTGAAGCGAGACTAAGGCCCCACACTCTAGATCTAGCCTTCTAGGGCTGAGATACCAAGTAAAGCTACAAGGTTTACATCCATGCATTGCATATATGGGCTAACTTTGCCAAAACAAGGCTCAACAAGGGGTTTAAGGCATGAAGGTTGGCCAAAGCTTGATAAATCTTGAGTCTTTAGGCCTAAAGGGCCTGATAGTGTCTAGATCTGAAGTCTTGGCTTCAAAGCATGCTCAAAACCAATAATGATTCAAGAAGAAGCTAGAAATGGCCATAAACTCTCTAATGGAGAGATCTAATAAACAAGTGATCAAGGTAATGGTTTTTTACCTTCAAATGGCTGCTACAACTGAATGGATGCCGAATCTATAGACTCCTTCTTGTTCCAAGCTCTTCACTCTTCAAGGAATGCCCCAAAACACACACTCTTAGCCTTAATACACTCTCAAGATGAAGGTAACTCGATTAGGGTTTGTCTCTGGTTGATAAGGTGATGAGGGGGGCGGGGTAAAGGACTTAAGGTCCTTGAAATAGGGTGCAAACCCTAAAAATTAGGGTTTTCACACTCAGCTCCAACTCGTCGAGTTGGTTCTAAAATCACGCGACCAATCTCAGTCTCTACTCGACGACTTGGGGCCTCCAACTCGTCGAGTTTCCCTATAAAAATGAATTTAGTGAACATTTAATTTATACCTAGGATTAGGGATGTTACAATTCTCCCCTCTAGAATCAGACTTCGCCCTCGAAGTCATTCTCTAGAAACAGCTCTGGGTACTGCTCACGCATCTCCGACTCCGGCTCCCAAGTCCACTCGGATCCCCTCTGATGCTGCCATTGAACCTTAACTAAGGACATCTCTTTAGTTCTCAAGATCTTCACATTCTTTTCCAAAATCATCACCGACTTCTCAATGTAGTTCAGGCGATCATCAACGTGATTGTCCTCCAAAGGGACTACTGTAGTCTCATTGGCTACACACTTCCTCAGCTGGGATACATGGATGGTTTCATGAATCTGGCTTAACTCTGTAAGTAGCTCTAACCGATAAGCTACCATACCTACTCGAGCAATCACTATGAAAGGACCAATGTATCTAGGGCCCATCTTGCCTCGCTTCCTGAATCGAATCACCCTTTCCATGGGGATACCTTCAGGAGGACAAAATCGCCGACCTGGAACTCTAGCTCGGAAAGTCTCCGATCTGCGTAACTCTTCTGACGACTTTGGACCGTCAACAACCTCTGTCTAACCTGCTGAATCTGTTCTGTCGTCTTGAGCACTATCTCAGTGCTCCCCATCACTCTCTGCCCGACCTCCCCCAACAAATGGGAGTCCGACACCTCCTCCCATATAAAAGCTCGAAGGGAGGCATCCCAATACTGGAGTGATGGCTATTGTTGTATGAAAACTCAACCAAAGGCAGGTAGGAGTCCCAACTCCCACCGAAAACCATAACACATGCACGTAGCATGTCCTCGAGCATCTGAATCGTCCACTCGCTCTGCCCGTCTGTCTGGGGGTGGTATGCGGTGCTGAGATGTAGCCGGGTACCCAATTCCTCATGAAATTTCTTCCATAACCTGGAAGTAAAACGCACATCATGATCTGACAGTATCGATGTTGGCACCCCACGCCGTGCCACCACCTCTCGAACATAGACCTCGGCCAAGTTCTCTGCAGAAGCGCTCTTACTTATATTTAGGAATTAAGCACTCTTCGTGAACCGATCCACAATTACCTAGATCGGATCGACACCCCTTGCAGTCCTCGGTAACTTGGTGATAAAATCCATAGAAATATGCTCCCATTTCCATAGGGGAGTCTCCAAAGGCTGCAACTTTCCATGAGGGCGCTGGTGCTCTGCCTTGACCTTGCGGCGGGTCAAACACCTCTCAACTATCCATGGCACATCTCTCTCCATACAGGGCCACCAGTCTTCACATTTTAATTCCAAGTACATCTTAGTGGCCCCAGGGTGAATGGAAAACCTCGACTTATGGGTGATGGGCTTTGAGCATTCTAACACTCCTAAGGTGTGCATGCAACCCTAGAAACCTTGGATCTATGTTTTCTCTATTATACATGCAAAATTTCATTTTTCCAAGGTTTCATCCTAACTAGCATATCATGAAGTATATGTAATACAGAAATCTAGTAGAATGACATACCTTTTCTTGTAGCTTGATTCCTTAAGCCTTTAAGATCCTAGCACCCCAAGTGCGATGCCTCAAATGCTTCACACAACACCACCAACAATTGGAAGAACATGAGAGAAGTATACTTGCACTCAAAATCGGCTAGCCCTATTTCCTTTCACTTAGGTGCCGATTTTGGTAGCTATGGGGTCCTATATATATATAGTGTGACACAACTAGGGTTACACCATGCAAACCCTAATGCGCATGAATTTCCACATTCTTCATACTCCATGGGTTTTAACCTCCATGGAGTATCCATGGGTCACCACATGGGTTTAGACCAATATAAAGGATTATGGATCATAAGCCCACTATATAAGAATGAATGATTTACACAATCAATCCCCATTTATTTAATTAGTCTCTTTTGATCACAAAATTAATTCCAAACTAATTATTGATTAATACTAATTAAATATTATGATTTCATATTAATATATTAGAACTTATAATATATTAATAAATCATAAATATCCTCTTCTCAAAAGTCCATCCTTATAAATTGTTCTGGTGCCATGCAACCCAAATGGACCATGCTACTCTCCGGTGAAGTACATACCGATTATAGTTATGGGCTTAGACACTAAATCCAACAGTCTCCCACTTGGATAAGTCTAAAAACTATAACTACAAGTACGACTTAAAACACCGACTAGCAATCGTAGCTCATAAAAGCCTCTGTCGAAACGAGACGCTCCATTTTAGATAAGTGATCACATAATCCTCTATTCTCAAGGTATCAGTCGGACAAATACATGGGACAACGTCATACTTATTGTGCAGCAATTTGTTTCCCGATTTCCGATTTGTTTGACATAGAAACGAATCGAACACATCAATTTAGTTCTGACCGGGCCCGACACATAAGTCCAAACAAAATCATCGAGGGGCCCACGACATCGCTTTTAATCCTCCAAGGACTAAAATGAACAAATAAACTTCGACAGTATATTCTTGCACTAACTATTCATTGAATCGTACACAACAACACGTTTTATAAAATCGAGTTACTAATGCGTTTTCGTACTATCAATGTACAACCAACTCATAGTCAACAACTCATATATCTAGGTTTGAAGACTTATATAATAATATCGTCTCACAATCACTCGAGATGAATTTCATGAATGTTGCAGCAAACTTTGCTATGTCTAATACAATTCAGACAAATCTACAAGCCAAATTCATGACAATATTGATTCAATACCTACTTCCAACGTATGATCGACTGTGGATACTTTGAGTAATATAATGATTCTGGAAGTCAAAACATGCAAAGTGAAAGAATAGTAAACGATTGACACAAGACAGTACCATACTAGTAAATAAAAAGCACCTTTTATTTGAACATCAAATGTTAATTACATTTCAACTATTAGAAGTTTTGAAACCTGTCTACTCATTAAAACTAATATCATCCTTCAACCCAATGTGCCTCGCATGCTGTAAATGCTTAACCCTACTCAGTCCCTTCGTGAGGGGATCTGCTGGGTTCTTATCTGATGATACCCTCTTTGCCACGAGGTGTCCTTCTTCTATTCGATGTCTTGTGAAGTGATATTTTCTATCGATGTGCCTGGATCTGCCATGATCCCTTGGTTCATTGGATAAGGAAACTGCACTCTCGCTATCACAGAAAATCTCTATAGGCTCCTTTATAGCTGGTACAACTCCAAGGTCTCCAATGAAGTTCTTCAGCCATATCGCCTCCTTCGCGGCCTTGCTTACTGCTATATACTTTGATTCGCAAGTTGAATCAGCTAGTGTCTCCTTCTTGGAACTTTTCCAAGTTATTTCTCCTCCATTCAGGGTAAAGACCCAACCCGAATGAGAGCGGAAATTATCCCTGTCAGTCTCAAAGCTAGCCTCTCTATACCCCACCACTCTCAAGTCATCACTCCTACCAAGGGTTAGAACCCAGTCTTTAGTCCTCCGTAGGTACTTGAGAATGTTCTTAACCGCAGTCGAGTGAGCCTTACCAGGATTCCCCTGATATCTGCTGACCATGCTCAAAGCAAAGGCCACATTAGGGCGAGTACAAGTCATAGTATACATGATCGAGCCACACAGCGGAAGCATGTGGTATTCGACTCATCTCAGCTATCTCAGCCTCTATACTTGGACTCTGAGTTTTACTCAGTTTGGCATTGCTCTGGATCGGTAAGTCACCTTTCTTGGAATCCTGCATGCTGAATCTTTTCAACACTTTATCCAAGTAGGTACTTTGACTAAGTCAAATTAGTCTCTTACTCGTATCTCTCAATATCCTTATCCCAAGAATATAGGCAGCTTCGCCGAGGTCCTTCATAGCAAATCACTTCCCAAGCCAGGACTTAACCTCATGCAAGGTTGGGATGTCATTTCCTATGAGTAGTATGTCATCCACATATAATACCAAAAAGCTAACGATACACAGGACTCACCCTCGCTTCTCGAAAAGCCAAACTCTTTGATGTTCTCATCGAAACAAAGATTCCATCTGTGAGATGCTTGTTTCAATCCATAAATGGATTTCTCAAGCTTATGCACTCTATTAGGATGCTTTGCATCGACAAAACCCTCTGGCTGACTAATGTAAACATCCTCAGCCAACTTTCCATTAAGGAAAGCGGTTTTGACATCCATCTGCCATATTTCATAATCATGAAATGTGGCTATGGATAGCAACCAATCGCACTTTATAAGTGTGTACCTTACCATCCATGTCAGTCTTCTTCTTGAAGATCCATTTGCACCCGACTGTCTTACGACCCGATACATTATCAACCAAGTTCCAAACTTGATTTTCATACATGGACTGAATCTCGTTGTCCATCGCCTCCTTCCATTTAGCAGACTCGGAGCCTGCCATGGCTTCCTTGTAGTTGTTAGGTTCATCCAAATTTATCAGTGTGATATCACTTATAAATGTGTCACCCTCAGATGTTATATGAAAACCATATAACACAGGTGGAACACTAACTCTGCTGGAATGCCTCAGAGGTACAGACTCGTCAATCGGCTCAACATGAGTTTCCTCCTTAGGTTGATCGCTAGTGTTTGAGGTTCCTTCACCGCTTGACTCTTGAAGTTCTTCAAGGTCAATTTGCCTCCCACTGTCTCCTTGGCCTATGAGCTCTCTCTCGCGAAAGACTCCTCTCCTCGCAACAAAGACAACATTGTCACTCGATCCGTAGAAGAGATAACCAAAGGATTTATGTGGGTAGCTGATGAAAATACACCGCTCACTCCGAGGTTTGAGCTTGTCATGAGTATGGCATCTCACGAAAGCCTCGCAACCCCAAACATTGATGTGGTCTAATGTGGGAGCCTTCCTAGTCCATATCTCGTGAGGTCTTTTGGCAACCTTTTTGGTAGGGACTAAATTAAGGATATGGGCGGCAGTCTCGAAGGCATACCCCCAAAATGAGATAGGTAACGAAGCTCGACTCATCATGGAACGAACCATATCTAACAAGGTTCGGTTGCACCCCTCAGCCACACCATTAAGCTGTGGTGCCCTAGGTGGCGTGAACTGTGAAAAAATATCACATTCCTTAAGATACTCAAGGAAATCGATACTAAGATACTCACCACCTCGATCTGATTGGAGCATCTTTATCTTCCTGCCCAGCTGATTCTCCACTTCCTGTTTAAACTCTTTGAATTTATCAAAGGTTTCTGACTTATGCTTGATTAAGTAGACATAGCCATATCTACTGTAATCATTAGTAAAAGTCACATAGAAGTGGTTAGCATCCCTTATGGCGGTTCTGAATGGCCCACACACATCGGCGTGTATGAGATCCAACAAACCCTCACCCCTCTTAAAAGTACCTGTGAAGGGTGATTTAGTCATCTTTCCAAGTAAGCAAGATTCGCAAGTGTCATCCGACCTTAAGTCGAATGACTCCAAAACTCCAGCCTTCTGGAGTTGGCCTATGCGCTTCTTGCTGACATGTCCATGATGACAATGCCACAAGTATGATTTATCCAATTCATTGGAAGAATCGATATGCAACACATCATTTCCTAAGTTGTCTACAACATTCACAGTTTCATATACACCATTACAAGGTAATGCTTTAAAATAAAAAACACCATTATAAAAAGCATTTATTGCACCAATTTCATTATCAAACGAAAATATGAAACCTTGTTTGTACAAACCATGAAAGGAAATAATATTTCTCCCCATATCAGACGAGTAGCAACAATTATTCAAATCTATTTCTAACCCACTACTAAGAAATAAAGAGTAAACTCCAATCTTGGTGACAGGTGAAACCTTCCTATTCCCCATGATCAAGTTTATCTTCCCGTGCTCCACATCCTTACATTCTTTTAGGCCATGCACATCAGAACAAATATGAATTCCACAACCTATGTCAAGAACCCAAGAGTTAGAATGTGATGAGTTTTTAGATAGAATAGTATAGATACCTGCGTGGGTGGGTTTAACCTTCCCATCCTTAACATCCTGTAAGTATTTGAGGCAGCTTCGCTGCTAGTGCCCTTTTTCATGGCAATAGAAACACTCTACTTCTTTTGGGATGGTCGAGGGAGTAGCAGAAACTCCTTTGGTTCCACTTGAAGAGGATCCATCAAGAGACTTTCCCTTGCGGCTCTTGGAAGGATCCTTCCTCTTCTTCCCCTTACCTTTCCTAATTGCCAGAACAGGGGCATTAGCAGTAGGAGTGGTTACAACAGATTTACCTTTGAGACCACTTTCGGCAGTGCTCAAAAGGCCCTAAAGCTTGCTCAGAGTGACTTCCTCCTTGTTAATATGATAAGTCATGCGGAACTGATCATAACATGGAGGTAAGGAGTGTAGAATAATATCTATAGACAGCTCCTCATCAAAGTTCACATTTAATTTGAGCAGATGGTCCACAAACCTTTGCATTTTCTGCAAGTTGCCCGTGATGGGTTCACCATCTTTCATCTTTGTTGTAATCATGGAGCAGATGATTTCATACCGCTCTTGACGAGCACTCTGATGGTATCTTTCCATCAGGTCCTGGTGCATCTCAAAAGGGAAAAAGTCCTCCTAGGACTTTTGGAGTTCATGCGACATGGTGCAAGCATGATACAAGCTACCTTGGTGGCATCTTTCTCATGTGCCCTGAAATCAGCAATCTCCTGAGGAGTAGCAGCAGAATCATCGATATCCTTAAGCTCCTTGTCTAGGACATATTCCTTGTCCTCATAGCGAGTGACCATCCTGATGTTCCTAATCCAATCACTGAAGTTGGAACCATCAAAGATGACTCTCCCACAAAGGTTCATGAGAGAGAAGGAGTCAGTAGGGTTCGAGCCAGAAGCAGTGTTGGAAGACATCTGAAAAGAAAGAAAGGCAAGTTTAGATTAGATAAAGAGTCCTTAATAAAACACCCAAATGAAATATTAAGGCTAGGACCCAACACAATATTTTACAATTTGGAAGAGGAATGTCGTAATGCAACTTGGAAAATATTTGAAGGTAGGTAAATGACAATTTACCAATTTCCACCATGAAAAACAAAATGGTTATTTTAATTGGATTGAAACTCCTAGATCCTTTGATATTCATTGAACAATTCAATGGCATGTTTAAATCTCGATTATGCCCTTCAGGTTTGTGACTGGGATACCGAGGATCACAAAAAAGGTGTGAATAACCATGCAAAATGTGCTTGGTACTCCCGACTCTATCATCCAATCAATGTGCCGGTTAACCACACACGCTCCATTGATCTTATGATAAACATCAAGCCACCCTTACTAGTCCAAGTTAATGTGCCGGTTAACCACACACGCTCCATCAACGACTAGGTAAGGTGCAAAGTGCACTTTTCATGGAAAGCATCAATTTCACATTTTCCTAAAGTAACTAAGATTGGTAATTTAATAAAAGTTTAGTTACTTTATTATCATTATTCTTAATGAGAATTATAGTCCTATCCTACCCGTTCGACTAACGACCCTCCACCAGTCAAGGAAGCGGTGGGTGAGAGTGGACACCCATTAAACTGCCATTTTATAGGCAGTATGTGACAACCCGAAATTTACTCCGTCACTGTAACCCGTTTCCGTTAATAAAAGTTAGTTCTATTAAAATTTTCCGTTAACTTTTATTTATTAAAATAATTCATTTTGAGTTATTAAAATAAATAATATATAATGACGGAATAAAAACAACTAAGTCGGGTTACGGTTAGTTTACCGGGTAAAAACATTTAGCTCCGTTTAAACGCTAGTGTATGGTGGGTCCCCACTTGGTAGCCATATATAAGGGAGGAGTGTCCACCTTTAGAGCCTTTTCCCACCTTGGAGCTTTCTCTCTCTACTTTCTCTCTCTAAAATCGGGTTTGGCTCAAGAACACCACTTTCAAGCCTCAAAAATCAAAGGTAATCTTCCTAACTTGATTTTCTAGCTTGGTATTCATGCTATTTCGAGTTGGATCATCCAAATACCCCAACATGCATGCGTTTACGGTTTGGGGAGCCTCCCAAAACCGTAAACTCCTATATGAGGGTTTCGAAGCCCCAAAACACTTCCAAACCTTCTCTAAAGCTTAGATACTTGCATGCATGGACTAAGGAACCCAAGATCGTGACTTTTTGGCCATAAACTTGAGTTTACGGTTCTTGAACATTCAAGAACCGTAAACCCAAAACCGTAAACACCTCAAATGGTGTTTTGATGCCCCTAAACCCTTCCTTAGCTTGTTTGATGAACATGAAACTAGTGTAGATGAGCTTAGGACCCCAAAACATGAAATGGTTGGAGTGGTCAAGGGTTTACGGCCGTAAACCCCAGAGTTTACGACCGTAAACTCCCAAGATGTGGTCAAGGGTTTACGACCGTAAACCCTAGAGTTTACGACCGTAAACCCTAGAGTTTACGACCGTAAACTCCCAAGGAGTGGTCCAAGGACCGTAAACTCCAAGGGAGTACCCAATTGAACCCTAATCACTTCCCTAGCCCTCGAATTGATCCTAGGAGCCTTCCTTGTGATGCATGAGACCTTTAGACACACAAACTCACCATTTCCATGAGTTTACGGCCGTAAACTCATGGGGGAAATGGTCTCCCAACCGTAAACACACTTAAGTGTGGGCAAGTGAAGTGTAAACTCCATAGTGAGGCCATACACCCCGTAGATGCAACCTTTAGCACTCCTAACACTTGAAACAAAGTGTTTTCATACATTAAAGTGCCTTTACTCACTTAATTAGTGATTACACAACTAATTAGATACTTTGTACATCACTACATGTTACATAGGATTCGTGTGTGTGTTCAAGTCCTCACTTGACACCTAGCATCCTATTCGGCGTTTCCGTCCACTTCACTCACTACAGGTGAGTTCATACCCCTAAATGAACCTTTTTAAATGTTTTTAACTATTTTATGGGGGGGAATACAAGTTGAACCAACTAAGTTATAGTACACAATCGCATGTGAAGTATAACTTGCAACCAAAAGGATTTTCTACACTATTAACTGCTTTTTACCATCAAAAAGGGATTTTCTATATTTTTAACTATATTGCCAATTAAACTGTTTTCAAATGCGTACTAAATTCATTTTCGTGTTAAATCACTATAAAACTATTTTTCCAAAATTCGTTTAAACAAATTTTTAGTCTCAAACCATATCTACACCAATATATTTATATAAGTAAGACTTGAAGGACTTAGGACTAATAGCTCACCTTATTTCCTGTTCTTGTTTGATTGTGGGCTTAGGGTATTTTGTTATTAGTCCGACTCTCGTTGAATTCTTAGTTATATATCTTATATATTTGTGTCAGATATAAAAGTTTTCATATCAGTTCAATGCCTTTGGATATCAAAGACATGCAACCAACAATACTATTTAACTATAATAGGTATCTACACCAATATGTTTATATAAGTAAGACTTGAAGGACTTAGGACTAATAGCTCACCTTATTCCCTGTTCTTGTTTGATTGTGGGCTTAGGGTATTTTGTTATTAGTCCGACTCTCGTTGAATTCTTAGTTATATATCTTATATATTTGTGTCAGATATAAAAGTTTTCATATCAGTTCAATGCCTTTGGATATCAAAGACATGCAACCAACAATACTATTTAACTATAACAGGTATCTACACCAATATGTTTATATAAGTAAGACTTGAAGGACTTAGGACTAATAGCTCACCTTATTCCCTGTTCTTGTTTGATTGTGGGCTTAGGGTATTTTGTTATTAGTCCGACTCTCGTTGAATTCTTAGTTATATATCTTATATATTTGTGTCAGATATAAAAGTTTTCATATCAGTTCAATGCCTTTGGATATCAAAGACATGCAACCAACAATACTATTTAACTATAATAGGTATAGTTAAGGGATACTACTCAATGCTACTATTGCCATGACAACTATCAGAGTCAGTTCAGTTGTGAGTCAATATATGCTATGTACTATACAAGAGAACACTATATACTACACAAGAAGAACATTACATACTATACAAAGAGAACACTACATACTATACAAGAGAACTTACTAAAATAGAATGTGACATACTATTTCTCGATACGACACATCTTTGTGCTATCACCGCGTAACCAGAGTCTCCTGGAGGGAGAGCGGGCATTATGTGTATAGATCTATACGGGACAGACACTCCCACATCCCGACTGCTAGCTACAGTCCGAGCCGTCTAGGCCCAGGGGTGACAAAATGTCACATCTACATATGACTCGGAGGGTCAAAGGGATTCGATCGTCAATCAGCATGGTTACGTACGAGTTCACATTCAAACCTTTAATTAATACTTTAAAAATTAAAGGCAACAGACTCCCTGAGGAGTATTGTACATTTAATACTACCTGGAGCCTGCATTTCATTACATATGGCCGACAGTGATACTGTTGGGGCAAAACATTTTTCTCATTACTATACATGAATAAAGTTGAAAACTATATTTTCATACTAATAACTACTAGGAAAACTTGTACATTTTCGAAGGAACAAACAAACCATCGGGTCTTGGAAAAGACTACTTTTCTGGAAAACATAGGGTTTTCTAGGGCTCATACTATTTTCAAACACCGAAATTTTCTTTTACAATGTATAAATGTGAATATTTTTATACAGGAAATGACACTAAATACTTATGAACTCACCAGCTTTATGCTGATAAACGTTTTCAAAATAACTTGTATTCTCAGGTCATCAGTAGACAGGTACGGATGCAGCTTTTGAGAAGACGGAGCACACATAAGACTCCACTTTATTTTGATTGTATTTTTGATGTCTAACATTTGTACTGAACACGTTTGTATTACAATTATTATCTTAATGCAATGGATGTTGTTGCTTGTCTTTACTATTATGCTTTGTTATGATACTGTACATGACGTCCTCCACCCCAGAACGTATTCCGTCGTTCTCGGTTTTGGGGTGTGACAGATTGGTATCAGAGCCAGGTTTATAGTGAATCAAGTATATCAACCCATAAAAGATATACAAACTATAAACACATCGGGACTAAAACACTCTGAACAAGAATATATACTTTTAAATAATAAAATATTTAACTAAGTATATATATACATTCATTCATACAAAGGGTCAGTATCATACTAGAACAGAACAAAAGTATTAAGATTGTTGAACAGCACAGTTAGGCTTAGAGACATATGGCCAAAACTAGGCGGATGTAGCCTGATCAACTACATTTTCCTAGGAGTGGCTAGCATGTGCCTAAGAATGGTTGTGGTGTTGCAACAAGTCTAAAACTTACCAATACTGCTACAAGAACATCAGAACAAGAATACTATAGGAGTATTCTGCATTCTAGTTACAACATATGTGAGAACTAAAAGGGTCGTTACTAGTAGGGCAATAGTTGCTAAGTGGATACACCACGGTTACATGTGACTAAGGCGTTATAGACTTAGAATCTGTGACCTTTGCTTCATTTCCTGTTCTTGTTTGATTGTGGGCTTGGAGTTAGGGTCACTTATTCGAAGGTCTATTATGCTTCGATTACATGTAATTGGTATGCACTATGCAAATATTGGGTCGACTAATAACGATCATCTTATAAGTATCATAGATTAGCGCGCCTATCAATTTTCTTTCCCCATTCTCGCGTAAATGGCATAACCGCATCCCGAGCGGAAGTCATGGAACTCCGAGCACGTCAGAGGTTTTGCCCCCAAAGGATCCCCGTCGCCAGTAAAAGATGCCAACTCATCCTTCCCTTTTGATTAAGGAATAGCCTTCTTTTCTATAGTCAATAGAGTACATGCCTGTAAACATTCCTAACTTTGGAAGTACTCTAGCCAGACTACTAAACTGCCAACATTTTCCCTGATGGTTTGATGTAAGACCTACTGCTAGGTCATTATCTTTCTCGAACTCATTACACATCAGTAATACCAGTACTATTGGCAATGTCTAATCGATGGGAAAGTTGTACTTTTGGGTGCCCCTAACCTAGCAGTACATTTCCCTTTGCTTGTTAGACTATAGAGAGTTAGTCCAAGAAACACTCTTATCCTGTTTACAACCCAATTCTTACTATTGTCATCATTTTCGTAATCTTTCAGTACAGGATGCCGCCTCGCAAGCGTCCAACCAGGAGAACTCCCGCAACTCGAGCTCTACCCCCACCACCTACACCGCCGGTTCCTCCGCAGTTCGACCCGGTGTTGTTCCAAACAGCCGTGACTGCAGCCGTGACCGCCGCTCTGGCGCAAGTCAATTCTGGTGGTGCCAGTGGAGGTGGACTGGGAACTAACTCTAGCCTGGGTGAAACCCACCCCCGTGCTCGGGAATGCACCTACAAAGATTTCATCAGTTGCAAGCCTACCTACTTCAACGGGACCGGGGGAATCCTCGCCCTAACCCAATGGTTCGAAAGAACCGAAGCAGTATTCGAAATGTGCTCCTGCCCCGAAGGGAGCAAGATAAAGTTTGCTACTTGTACCCTTACCCAAAGGGCCCTAACATGGTGGAATGGCCATGTCAAAGCACTCTCCGTGGTAGCAGCTAACGCCATGGGTTGGGATACACTGAAAGACCTAATGATGACAGAGTACTGCCCAAAGGGAGAAATTCAGAAATTGGAGGAGGAACTCTGGAGTCTCAAAATGCAGGGTTCCGATATAGTAGCTTACACAACCCGGTACTGGGAGCTGGTAGCCCTATGCCCTAACATGATCCCCTCGGAAGCCAAGAAGATTGAACGATACATCGGGGGCCTAGTGCCTCCGTATCGTGGGAACGTTCTATCATCAAGACCAACGACCTTTGAAAGTGTCAAGGAGTTGGCCCAAATGCTTATCGATCATGAAGTTCCCCGTGCTCCATCAACAACTACAACCATCACTACTGCTCCAACTCACGCCTCCGACAACAAGAGAAAGCGGGGAGATCGAAAGAAGGGTAAATCAGTCAAATCCTCTTCCAGTAACCAGCAAATAGTGGTTGTCCATGCTGCCACTACTCCTACTGCCCCTGTACCCGCCAAAACATATGCGTGGAATCTACGCAAGTGCGATAAGTGCGCTTTCCATCATAACGGCCCATGCCGTGAAATGCACTGCGCCAATTGCGACCGGAAGGGCCACACCATCCGGTTCTGCAGAGCACCTCCCAAACCCATTTCCCAAATTCCCAGTTCGGGAACGAGCCAGGCCTGCTATGGCTGTGGCGAAGTCGGACATTTCAAAAGAAATTGTCCAAAGACTGGCAACGCGGGAGGAGCAGGTAGACTACTTGCTATTGGCCATAATGAGGCTGTAGCAGACCCCACCGTAGTCATGGGTACGTTCCTTCTCGATAACTATTATGCTTGTGTTCTATTCGATAGTGGGGCAGAAAGAAGTTTCGTAAATCAAAACTTTAAACACTTACTCAAACAATCACCGCAATCACTGAAAGAAACCTTCGTCGTAGAAATGGCTAACGGCAAGACGGAAAGTTCTAACGAAATCTACATAGGTTGTACCCTCACACTAGATAATCATTCGTTTCCTATCGATCTCATACCGGTAGCGATCAAGAGCTTTGATGTCATCATAGGCATGGACTGGTTGAGTCTCCACCGTACCGACATCCTGTGTTTCGACAAAGACATCCGTTTGATCTTGCCCAACAATGAAACATTGATGATCTACGGAGACAAGCCCAGTACGAGCCTTCGCATCATCTCGAGCATTCAAGCTCAGAAATACTTGCGCAAGGAATATCGCGCATTCCTTGCACACGTTGTCGACACGAGCCGGAAAACGAAAGAACTAAAAGATTTTCCCGTCGTGTGCGACTTCCTTGACATCTTTCCAGAGGAACTGCCAGGCCTATCCCCCAAACGTCAAGTCGAGTTCAGAATCGATTTAATTCCAGGAGCTACCCCCGTAGCTAAATCGCCCTATTGTCTAGCGCCTGCTGAGATGCAAGAACTATCCGGCCAACTTAATGAACTGCTCAGCAAGGGCTTTATAAGACCAAGCTTCTCACCCTGGGGAGCACCAGTCTTGTTCGTAAAGAAGAAAGACGGATCGTTCCGCATGTGCATCGACTACAGAGAACTCAACAAGCTGACAATCAAGAACCGTTATCCCCTTCCTCGTATAGACGATTTATTTGATCAACTGCAAGGGGCGAGTTACTTTTCCAAAATTGATCTAAGGTCCGGGTATCACCAATTGCGAGTGCTCGAGGAAGATGTTCCGAAAACAGCCTTCCGGACTCGTTACGGTCACTATGAGTTCGTAGTGATGCCGTTCGGACTGACCAATGCGCCCGCAGTGTTCATGGACTTGATGAATAGAGTATGCCGTCCTTACTTGGATCAGTTGGTCATCGTCTTTATCGATGACATACTTATCTACTCGCGAAGTGAGGAAGAGCATGGCTATCATCTGCGACAGGTCCTGGAAACTCTACGATCGGAGAAGCTTTACGCAAAGTTCTCAAAGTGCGAATTTTAGATCCGAAGAGTCGAATTCTTATGACACGTGGTTAGCAAAGAAGGAATCCACGTGGACCCATCCAAGATTAAAGCTATTGAGAACTGGTCAGCACCAAAGACGCCTACAGAAATTCGCCAATTTCTAGGCCTCGCTGGCTACTACCGAAGATTCATTCAGAATTTCTCTCGGATTGCGAAGCCTCTTACGGCATTGACCCAGAAAGGCGTGGCCTTTAACTGGGAAGAAAAACAAGAGAAGGCATTCCGAACCCTGAAGCGAGCCTTGTGCACCGCTCCGATACTGTCCCTCCCCGAAGGGACAGAAGACTTCGTAGTATATTGCGATGCATCCAATCAGGGGCTCGGCTGTGTTCTGATGCAACGAGGTAAGGTTATCGCCTACGCCTCAAGACAGCTGAAGACACACGAAGTCAACTACACCACGCACGACCTCGAGCTAGGAGCGGTCGTGTTCGCCCTAAAGATATGGAGACACTATCTGTATGGTACAAAGAGCACCATCTATACCGACCACAAAAGCCTCCAGTACGTCTTCAACCAGAAGGAACTCAACATGAGACAACGACGGTGGGTCGAGCTACTCAATGACTACGAATGTGAAATTCGTTACCACCCGGGTAAAGCCAATGTAGTAGCAGACGCCCTAAGTCGGAAGGAATATTCTGGGCGAAGAGTCAAGTCCCTAACCATGACTATCCATTCGCATCTACTCGCACAAATTAAGGGAGCACAGCTTGAAGCTTTGAAACCGGAAAATGTGGCGGGAGAGTCCCTACGAGGAATGGATAAGAATCTGGTAGTCAAGGATGATGGAGCTTACTACCTCATGGACCGGATCTGGACACCGCGACATGGTGGCTTCAGAGACTTGGTCATGAAAGAAGCGCACAACACTCGATATTCCATTCACCCAGGTTCGGATAAGATGTACCTGGATCTCAAGAAATCGTACTGGTGGCCTAACATGAAAGCGGAAATCGCTACCTTCGTGAATAAGTGCCTTACTTGCGCTAAGGTCAAGGTCGAATACCAGAAACCCTCGGGTCTTCTCCAACAGCCAGAGATACCTGAATTGAAGTGGGAGAGAATTACTATGGATTTCATTACCAAATTTCCCAAATCTCCGAGTGGGTACGACACCATTTGGGTAATTGTCGACCGGCTAACCAAGTCCGCCCACTTCCTTCCTATCAAGGAAAATTTCAAAATGGAGAGACTTACGCGAATTTACATCCAAGAGGTAGTCCGACTGCACGGTGTACCTGTGTCCATTATTTCCGATCGGGATAGCAGGTTCACCTCGAGGTTCTGGCAGTCACTACAGAAGGCTCTTGGAACTAAGCTGGATATGAGCACATCATACCATCCTCAAACCGATGGACAAAGTGAGAGAACTATTCAAACCTTGGAGGATATGCTGCGAGCCTGTGTAATCGACTTTGGTAAGGCGTGGGATACCCACTTACCCCTAGTCGAGTTTTCCTACAACAACAGTTATCACACAAGCATCAAAGCTGCCCCATTCGAAGCCCTATACGGCCGGAAGTGCAGATCCCCTCTGTGCTGGGCCGAGGTAGGCGACACTCAATTAGCTAAGGGACGAGTTCCTGACGACACTCTCACCGGTCCAGAAATCATCCGCGAAACCACCGAAAAGATCGTACAAATCCGAGCACGACTTAAAGCCTCAAGAGACCGACAGAAAAGCTACGCAGACAAACGGAGGAAACCCTTGGAATTCCAGGTGGGAGACCGAGTCCTTTTGAAAGTCTCACCCTGGAAAGGCTTGATACGCTTCGGAAAGCGCGGAAATCTGAATCCAAGATACATAGGGCCTTTCGAGATTCTCGCTAGAATCGGCCCCGTAGCTTACAAACTCAATCTACCCCGCGAACTTAGTAATGTGCATCCCACATTCCACGTCTCGAACTTGAAAAAGTGCCTATCCGAAGAGACTCTCATAATTCCACTCGATGAAATCGAGATCAATGAGAGCCTCAACTTCGTGGAAGAACCTGTGGAGATCATGGACCGAGAGGTCAAACGAACGAAGCAAAGCCGCATCCCGATTGTGAAGGTTCGTTGGAACGCCAAACGAGGACCAGAGTTCACTTGGAAGCGCGAGGATCAAATGAAACTTAACTATCCCCATCTCTTTGCTTAGTTGTGTTGTAGTAACGTAACTACTTGAATTCCGAATTTCGGGACGAAATTCCCTCTAACGGGGGGATGATGTGACAACCCGAAATTTACTCCGTCACTGTAACCCGTTTCCGTTAATAAAAGTTAGTTCTATTAAAATTTTCCGTTAACTTTTATTTATTAAAATAATTCATTTTGAGTTATTAAAATAAATAATATATAATGACGGAATAAAAACAACTAAGTCGGGTTACGGTTAGTTTACCGGGTAAAAACATTTAGCTCCGTTTAAACGCTAGTGTATGGTGGGTCCCCACTTGGTAGCCATATATAAGGGAGGAATGTCCACCTTTAGAGCCTTTTCCCACCTTGGAGCTTTCTCTCTCTACTTTCTCTCTCTAAAATCGGGTTTGGCTCAAGAACACCACTTTCAAGCCTCAAAAATCAAAGGTAATCTTCCTAACTTGATTTTCTAGCTTGGTATTCATGCTATTTCGAGTTGGATCATCCAAATACCCCAACATGCATGCGTTTACGGTTTGGGGAGCCTCCCAAAACCGTAAACTCCTATATGAGGGTTTCGAAGCCCCAAAACACTTCCAAACCTTCTCTAAAGCTTAGATACTTGCATGCATGGACTAAGGAACCCAAGATCGTGACTTTTTGGCCATAAACTTGAGTTTACGGTTCTTGAACATTCAAGAACCGTAAACCCAAAACCGTAAACACCTCAAATGGTGTTTTGATGCCCCTAAACCCTTCCTTAGCTTGTTTGATGAACATGAAACTAGTGTAGATGAGCTTAGGACCCCAAAACATGAAATGGTTGGAGTGGTCAAGGGTTTACGGCCGTAAACCCCAGAGTTTACGACCGTAAACTCCCAAGAAGTGGTCAAGGGTTTACGACCGTAAACCCTAGAGTTTACGACCGTAAACTCCCAAGGAGTGGTCCAAGGACCGTAAACTCCAAGGGAGTACCCAATTGAACCCTAATCACTTCCCTAGCCCTCGAATTGATCCTAGGAGCCTTCCTTGTGATGCATGAGACCTTTAGACACACAAACTCACCATTTCCATGAGTTTACGGCCGTAAACTCATGGGGGAAATGGTCTCCCAACCGTAAACACACTTAAGTGTGGCCAAGTGAAGTGTAAACTCCATAGTGAGGCCATACACTCCGTAGATGCAACCTTTAGCACTCCTAACACTTGAAATAAAGTGTTTTCATACATTAAAGTGCCTTTACTCACTTAATTAGTGATTACACAACTAATTAGATACTTTGTACATCACTACATGTTACATAGGATCCGTGTGTGTGTTCAAGTCCTCACTTGACACCTAGCATCCTATCCGGCGTTTCCGTCCACTTCACTCACTACAGGTGAGTTCATACCCCTAAATGAACCTTTTTAAATGTTTTTAACTGTTTTATGGGGGGGAATACAAGTTAAACAAACTAAGTTATAGTACACAATCGCATGTGAAGTATAACTTGCAACCAAAAGGATTTTCTACACTATTAACTGCTTTTTACCATCAAAATGGGATTTTTATATTTTTAACTATATTGCCAATTAAACTGTTTTCAAATGCATACTAAATTCATTTTCGTGTTAAATCACTATAAAACTATTTTTCCAAAATTCGTTTAAACAAATTTTTAGTCTCAAACCATATCTACACCAATATGTTTATATAAGTAAGACTTGAAGGACTTAGGACTAATAGCTCACCTTATTCCCTGTTCTTGTTTGTTTGTGGGCTTAGGGTATTTTGTTATTAGTCCGACTCTCGTTGAATTCTTAGTTATATATCTTATATATTTGTGTCAGATATAAAAGTTTTCATATCAGTTCAATGCCTTTGGATATCAAATACATGCAACCAACAATACTATTTAACTATAACATGTATCTACACCAATATGTTTATATAAGTAAGACTTGAAGGACTTAGGACTAATAGCTCACCTTATTCCCTGTTCTTGTTTGATTGTGGGCTTAGGGTATTTTGTTATTAGTCCGACTCTCGTTGAATTCTTAGTTATATATCTTATATATTTGTGTCAGATATAAAAGTTTTCATATCAGTTCAATGCCTTTGGATATCAAAGACATGCAACCGACAATACTATTTAACTATAATAGGTATAGTTAAGGGATACTACTCAATGCTACTATTGCCATGACAACTATCAGAGTCAGTTCAGTTGTGAGTCAATATATGCTATGTACTATACAAGAGAACACTATATACTATACAAGAAGAACATTACATACTATACAAAGAGAGCACTACATACTATACAAGAGAACTTACTAAAATAGAATGTGACATACTATTTCTCGATACGACACATCTTTGTGCTATCACCGCGTAACCAGAGTCTCCTGGAGGGAGAGCGGGCATTATGTGTATAGATCTATACGGGACAGACACTCCCACATCCCGACTGCTAGCTACAGTCCGAGCCGTCTAGGCCCAGGGGTGACAAAATGTCACATCTACATATGACTCGGAGGGTCAAAGGGATTCGATCGTCAATCAGCATGGTTACGTAGGAGTTCACATTCAAACCTTTAATTAATACTTTAAAAATTAAAGGCAACAGACTCCCTGAGGAGTATTGTACATTTAATACTACCTGGAGCCTGCATTTCATTACATATGGCCGACAGTGATACTGTTGGGGCAAAACATTTTTCTCATTACTATACATGAATAAAGTTGAAAACTATATTTTCATACTAATAACTACTAGGAAAACTTATACATTTTCGAAGGAACAAACAAACCATCGGGTCTTGGAAAAGACTACTTTTCTGGAAAACATAGGGTTTTCTAGGGCTCATATTATTTTCAAACACCGAAATTTTCTTTTACAATGTATAAATGTGAATATTTTTATACAGGAAATGACACTAAATACTTATGAACTCACCAGCTTTATGCTGATAAACGTTTTCAAAATAACTTGTATTCTCATGTCATCAGTAGACAGGTACGGATGCAGCTTTTGAGAAGACGGAGCACACATAAGACTCCACTTTATTTTGATTGTATTTTTGGTGTCTAACATTTGTACTGAACACGTTTGTATTACAATTATTATCTTAATGCAATGGATGTTGTTGCTTGTCTTTACTATTATGCTTTGTTATGATACTGTACATGACGTCCTCCAACCCATAACGTATTCCGCCGTTCTCGGTTTTGGGGTGTGACACAGTAACCTTATACCCCCCTTATAGACCGGCTTCGTGAATGAGGCCTACTAACGGTAAGAATGACTTGATTTATATATATATATATATATATTATTAACTTATAATACTATAAAGTATAAGGGTTGAATTTTAAACTTTTAAAATTCTAGGGCAAGTTTTGAAACTATTCAAAACCTTTCATTTCTATAACTTATGAGTTTTAATGACTTTTAAGGAAAAGACTTTTGGAATTCCATAACTTAAGGACAAGTTATGGACTCAATTAAAAAGCTTTAGATCAACAATTAAACTAACAAGAAGGCGTCAAATAACTTCTATGATCTAGCAAAACTCATAAGCAAGGATAATTCACATCAACAATTTTCAAGAATCATATAAACTAATATAAAAATTGAAACTTTGACAATTATATTTTGAATTGGATTAGCATGATCATTACCACATCAAAAACAGGTTTATAAGTTTAAAAGCAGTTTAGGGTAATGATCCTAGTCCAATTCCATCCTTAAAACTCGAAAATCTGCACTCAAGAGCACCAACTCGTTGAGTGCATGAACTGACTCTGTGAGTTGGTTGGTTTTTAAGGCTGTAAGTCCCTAATTTGCCTTTGTATCAATCAGATCCGTTTGATGGTGCGGAATCCCAATCAAACGGATGATGTCAGATCAAATAGAAGAGAAGGAGAAGAAGAATATGATGAATGTTGTATGTATTGATATGAATGAAGATCCGGATACAAGATTCACACACACTAACACACACTCTCTTTTCTCTCTCTTTCTCTCTCTAGAACACCTTCAAATGCACACACTTAAGCTCCTCTAGTGTTCATCCATCATCAATCTATTCCTCACACCCCTCATCCCTATATATACTAAACTGGGCCGGCCTTGGGTTTACTGCCGTAAGCGGAGTTTACGGTCGTAAACACCCATTGGGCCGTAAACAGAGTTTACGGTCGTAAACCTGTTTACGGCCGTAAACACTATCTGGCCGTAAACCTGACCGTAAACACATATAATATTACAGAAAATTACAATCAACTAGAAAAGCAAAGTATAAACCATATTTTTGACCCAACAATCTCCCCCTTGGTTTATAGCTTTCTTTTCTTTTCTTAATTGACCCAACAAGCTCCCCCTAAAAATTAGCTGGCGTTTCTTCATAATCTTCATTGGGAGCTTGGCTTTAGCTTTAATCTTCAAATTCTTCACGACTTCAAGATGAACTTGATGAATCTTCCATGAATGACTTCATCTTGAGCAGTTGGGCTTTTCTTCAGAATTTGGCATTGAACGCACGTTGGGTGAGGAGGCTTCTTGATAAGATTCTTGAAAGATGGCGCTTTCAGCTTGAGAATCTTCAGAGAGAATATCAGAGAGAACTAAACTTCTAGATCACTTCAGCAGGTTCAAGATAGCAGCAGACTGATTGAGGAGGCTTCAATGCAATCCGTCACATATTCTTCAATTTTAGCTTCACCTTGCTTCTGGGGTTGAAAGATTGAATGTCGAAAGAATAATCTTCATTTCTTTCTTCTTCGAATGAAAATTCTTCGATGCTCACGGATGAAGCCTTGGCTCAGAAATCTTCGACACAAACTCCATGAGTTTCATTTTTACCTGAAATCACTTTTCAAGACAAAACAAAACTAAAAGAAAAATTTAGCACACAATTTTTTTTTTTTTTTATATTTTCTAAAAAAAATAAAACAAAATAACACTATTTTTTAATTTTTTTTAATTTTTGTTTGGTTTTCAAAATTTTTAATTCTCCCCTAATATTTAAATTAGAGGAAACTTTGAACAAATTTAACAAAAATAAAATGATATCTAACTTTAAGAATGATTTGGGATCAAAGTTTTTAGACAGCCTTTATCCACTTTTCGGTACCTTTTATCTTCACGTCTTTGTCTGGTCGATCGCCGGTATTGTGGTCCACTTAAACACGAAAAATTGTGACAATTTTAGGACATACTATTTGTTATAAGACAAGGTGAACCTAAGTTCCTAGATATTATTTCTTAGGGACCATTCAGCTGACGACGACCAGGGATATTGTTGTCCACCTAAATTGAGCAGCGAGATCTACAGACAATCTGTAAGTGTTCAATTGTTAATTGTACTGGAACATGTTTCCCGCTTCCTGATATGCCCCAGTAATCAAGAACTTCCAGAGTACTCCTTACATCGGGTGAGCAGACAATCATTAAGAGAGAAGATAGATTCAGATTATTGTTAATTATAATTTTAGAGGGATTGAGAAGTAGAAGGTTGCATATGCTGTGTACCAGGTCGGATTGTGAGTCACGCAAAGGAGACAGCATATGGCTAACAGATAGGAGGAATTGCATAGATAGAAGATGCAGAGAAATAGAATTGCATATGTTGCTGTCCAGGTCGGATCTCTTCCAATCACGCAAAGGATGCAACATATGACTGACAGATAAGAAGAGAAAGAAAACGATTTTCTACAGACCTAACTCATCGGAATTTACCAGTCGCCCCATCAATACTGGAATTAAGGACATAATCCGCACATCGAGGAAAAGTTAATCCACGGTTCCAAGTACGGGTTCATTTAATGTGACGAGTAGATTCCCATATATATCTCCTTGCTCAACCTATCCGAGCGTCGTACTGTCAGGCTAAACGGATCTAACTAGGTCAAGATTTGTCAAGTCTAATAATTTCTTAAGTTCAACTATGCCTAGTCAAGTCCCCTTAGAATCTTTCGTGCCTACCAGCACATCAAACCCAGAGCATAGACCCTTCAACTTTGGGTACGTTACGCAGACTCAGATTGCCTGTTATCACTTGATAATATCACTTCCCAAAACATCTCACTCAAACTCATTTCATAACCAGCATATTTTTGGATTTTCTGATTTTCTAATTTTTGTTTTGTTTTTATTCTCCCCCTAAATTTGTGCATAGGAGAGAAACGAAAGTAAATGCGCAAATTTAAACTATCCTAAAACAAAAATTAGTCTTTAAAGCGAATCAGCTTAAGAAAAACTCAGGAGTATAGAGAGGAAAACTCAAACCGTAAGTCATCGATTGAATTTGCATCCAGAAGGTCTGAGAACAGCACGTGTAATCTCAGAACAGATCCGAAAATTCTTCATGTCATTAAGCACTAACCCCATGTGTGATCCCTTCTTTTCTTCCTTTCCCGCAAAGGACACATACTCCCAGACAATGTTCTGAGTGTTGTACAGTTGAGAGATGTCTCCTATCATGTGCCTGGAACAGCCACTACCAACAAACCAAAGTCTGATGATATGCCTCCATAGCTGCTCCGACACAGAGCGGGATCAGTTGGTCTTTGGAACCCAATCCATTTTGAAACTGGGTCGACCTTTGTCATCCTTGCAGGGTACTCTCTCCCATGACATATCCTGTTTATCACAAACAGAAGATGAAGAAATATTAGAGTCATTAGTTGATTTGGGAGAGTGAGCCTTTGGAACCCATTTGTAGTTGGGTTTAACCCATTTCTTTTTCGATCTGATGGGTGGCTCAGTACTTGATTTGGAACTTGAAGCCCATCTTCGAGATGACTTTGATTTTGGCTTCACGGGAGCATCTCTTGGATTTGGCTTCTTGGCCGGCATTCCCTTCTTGTCCTTGTGGGTTTGATTCTTGACCTTCTGCGCGTTCCAGTCATCATGGTCTGAACGTGACCTTGAGGGGTTTCTTTTGAAGTATCTCCCTCTTGGCGCGTTCTGCCAGCCTTGTGCATAGTAGGGAACGTATGAGCGATTTGGACAATTTCTGGCAATGTATCCAGGTGTTCCGCAGTGAAAACATGTCTTTTTCTTCATTGTGAAGTTGTTTCTTCCTGCCCCTGGTGGCGTATCCTTGCCTTGTTTCTTATTGTTCCCAGAAGCACAATTACAACAGGCACTCTGTTTCACTGGAATTGGTGGCCTGTATTTCTCAACAGCAGGTTGATCAGAAGCAACTGAGTTCGAAGCAACCGATTCAGAGTTCAAGGAGATGTTGGTTTGTTCAATGGTGTTCTCCTTGTTCTCATCCTCTACTACTTTACCTGCACATGTAACAGAAACATCAGGAGCATCAGGATTATCAACATTAATAATGCCTCCTGATACAAAACCAGTTGGTTTGCCATATTGAAGATGTGCCTCCCTGTCAATTTCTTCCTGTGTCGAAGGGATGGATGTGTAGTTATGATTGAAAAGTGGAGGAACACTATCATACCCTAGACCCTTGTTTTGATTATCTTTGAATTTTAATTGGGTTTCAAATAAGGAGTCAACTGTCTTACTTGACGCAGTATAATTTTTGAAACTAACATCAGTTTTTCCACACTTAATTTTCAAGGCGTCAAGTTCTTCGGTTACAGCATCAAGTTGTCTCTTAATATAGTCATAATTTTCACACTTGTTGCTGAATTCTTCCTGAAGCTTCCTAAAGTCCTTTATTTTTGTTTCTAACTGGGCCTTTAGGGGTTTCTGTCCTTTCCTGAGTTGATAACCTTCATATCTCAGGTCCTCAACTTCTCTTTTTAATAAATCATTATGTTCACGAAGAAGTTTAATCGTGGCTTCACATGATTGAGAACATGAAACTTCACATGATTGAGAACAAGAAGCTTCATTGACCGGAGGGTTTGTGGAACTCATTGTTTTTCGACAATTCAAAGCGTCAAGTTCTTCAATTACAGCAGCAAGACTAAGACGATTGAGATCTTTTGTCTTCTTGATGTCAGCCACGTTCATATCCCATGATTTCGGAAGTGCATTCAATAGCTTTTTGTTTATCTCAGATTTGGTCAAGAAGATCCCAGCTGTATTCATCTCAGTAGTGAGTGTGGTAAAACGCTGCAACTGAGCTTCCAGGGTTTCTCCAGGTATATAATCGAACATGTTGAAATTTTGTCTTAACATATCCTGTCTCTCTTTCATGTCTTCGTAGACCTCAAAAGCCTCTTAAATTTTTATTTTTTATTTTTTATTTTTTTTTAGCCAAAAATATAGCCTTATAACTGAAAACGGGGTTTTTTGCCGAAAACGGGGTTTTACGGCCGGAAACGGGGTTTACGGCCGGAAACGGGGTTTACGAAGGAAAAACACGATTTTTCACCTTTTTTGCTCCAAAACTCGATCAAAAACTCGTTTTTATCAAAAACACGAAGAACAAACCCCCCTTATTTTGCCACGATCTATCCAAAAACACAAGAATCCTTTAAAAATAAGATCAAATAAGCTCCAGATCTGACAAAATTGACTGATACAATCCTTGCTCTGATACCAATTGTAAGTCCCTAATTTGCCTGTGTATCAATCAGATCCGTTTGATGGTGCGGAATCCCAATCAAACGGATGATGCCAGATCAAATAGAAGAGAAGGAGAAGAAGAATATGATGAATCTTGTATGTATTGATATGAATGAAGATCCGGATACAAGATTCACACACACTAACACACACTCTCTTTTCTCTCTCTTTCTCTCTCTAGAACACCTTCAAATGCACACACTTAAGCTCCTCTAGTGTTCATCCATCATCAATCTATTCCTCACACCCCTCACCCCTATATATACTCGACTGGACCGGCCTTGGGTTTACGGCCGTAAACGGAGTTTACGGTCGTAAACACCCATTGGGCCGTAAACAGAGTTTACGGTCGTAAACCTGTTTACGGTCGTAAACACTATCTGGCCGTAAACCTGACCGTAAACACATATAATATTACAGAAAATTACAATCAATTAGAAAAGCAAAGTATAAACCATATTTTTGACCCAACAAAGGCTGACTCGGCGAGTGTGTCAGTGGACTCGGTGAGTCCACTGTCTAGACAATAGAAATTCAATTTTTTCAAGCTTATAACACAAGCAGCATCAAATATGATTGAAAATAAGCCTAGGCTCTGATACCACTGATGGGTTTTGAGCATTCTAACACTCCTAAGGTGTGCATGCAACCCTCGAAACCTTGCATCTATGTTTTCTCTATTATACATGCAAACTTTCATTTTTCCAAGGTTTCATCCTAACTAGCATATCATGAAGTATGTGTAATACAAAAATCTAGTAGAATAACATACCTTTTCTTGTAGCTTGATTCCTTAAGCCTTTAAGTGCCTAGCACCCCAAGTGTGATGCCTCAAATACTTGCACTCAAAATCGGCTAGCCCTCTTTCCTTTCACTTAGGTGCCGATTTTGGTAGCTATGGGGTCCTATATATAGTGTGACACAACTAGGGTTACACCATGCAAACCCTAATGTGCATGACTTTCCACATTCCTCATGCTCCATGGGTCACCACATGAGTTTAGCCCAACATAAAGGATTATGGATCATAAGCCCACTATATAAGAATGAGTGATTTACACAATCAATCCACATTTATTTAATTAGTCTCTTTTGATCACAAAATTACTTCCAAACTAATTCTTTATCAATACAAATTAAATAATATGATTTCATATTAATATATTAGAACTTATAATATATTAATAAATCATAAATATCCTCTTCTCAAAAGTCCATGCTTACAAATTGTTCCGGTGTCACACCCCCAAACCAGAACGGCGGAAGCGTTCGGGGGTGGAGGACGTTATGTTTAGTATCACAAGACATGCATCATAGTAATCAAAGTAATTAAACAACCATTTCATTAGAAGAAAGTGTTTACAAAGTATGTGTTTCACATAAGATATATTACACAAGTAAATGACAAAACAAGACATGAAGCTACTATGCTTCATCTTCTGCATCCAACACATGTACCTGTGTACTAATTACCTGAGAATACAAGTTATTTTGAAAGAGTAGATCAGCATTTAAGCTGGTGAGTTCATAAGTATTTAAGTGATGTATTAGTAAGTTGCAAGCTCTTTTATAAAAGTTCGCCTGTTCCTCAAAAGATCGTATACCTTTTGATATGATGAAAGATAAGTATAAATGACTCTACAATCCTTTCTATGAGTACTAAATGATTATAAGTTATATAAAATACAAATCAAACAAACAATCGATTGAGTGAATCTTCCCTAAGCGCAAAACCGAACAAGGAACAGGAAATGAGGGGGAAGTCACACATCCCATTGTTTGTTAGATCGTCATTGTATATAACTCTGATGCATTCCTTTGGTACTCACTGAGTTAACTGTAATAGTTCCTTTAGTAAAAATACTATTCACAATAGTTCTATCAATAATCACTTAATATCCTTTAAGTTGTACAGATTTAATAAAATGGATTAAACCTTTCACTGTTAAGTTTCTAGTTTAGTTTACTCAATGTTCTATTTGAAAGTATGTTTTTATACTAGAAAACGATGTATTGAATTCGTATACTATGGCCTGACTTAAACTTGGTACTCCTTATGATTACTTGGTGTATACGAAATATATATTTAGTCAAGATCGAATAGATAGTAGATTGAATGTATATGCTCTAAACCCACAACCAAACAAGGAACATGAAATGAAGCGGAAAGCACACATTCTACTATCTGTAAGACTCAATTAATATATATAATTAATGTATCTACCAAGAAATAATAAAGTTAGCATTATAAATCACCTTCTAACTGAATGTTTACTTATGTTTAATGTTCTTCTTGTATCATAATTCGTGTTTGATAACCCTGGTACGTTGTATTTGTACATTTGTTATTGAAACACGGTATGATGTAAGTGTAATTCTTCAAGTTTGCTAACCCTGGTACGTTGCATTTGTACCTATGTTATTGAAACCCGGTATGACGTTGTATCTCGTGTTTGCTAACCCTGGTACGTTGTATTTGTACCGTTGTTTATGCAAACCCGGAATTATATGTTATTACTTCATGTTTGTTAACCTGAGTTTTACATATGTTTATGTATTTATTGTATCATACTCCGTGTTTGCTAACCCTGGTACGTTGTATTTGTACCTTTGTTATTGAAACCTGGTATGATGTATGTGTCATTCTTCAAGTTTGCTAACCCTGGTACGTGGTATTCGTACCTTTGTTATTGAAACCCGGTATGACGTTGTACCTCGTGTTTGTTATAGTATGTTCCTTCTGTTATAGTATGTTCCTTCTGTTATAGTATGTTCCTCTCTGTACTAGTTATGGTATGAACTCTCTATACTAGTTATAGTATGAACTCTCTGTACTAGTTATCGTATGAACTCTCTGTACTAGTTATAGTATGAACTCTCTGTACTAGTTATAGTATGAACTCTCTATACTAGTTATAGTATGAACTCTCTGTACTAGTTATAGTATGAACTGAATTCCTAAACTATACCTATTATAGTTTACTAGTATGTTTGTTTGAATTGTTACTACCTTGAAATAATGATTCGTTTATCTACTAAGTTATGATTTCACTTTAAAAATGGAGTTTTATAAACCATAAAGTAACATAACTTTTTGAAAGAGTTTGTGCAATGAATTGATCACTTAATAACATATAAGCAATCCTTATAATGATGTCTATCACAAAACATTTACACAATTATCATTATGTTCAACTTGTATTCCCCCCTTAAAAGCATTTAAAACAGTTTAAAAGATTGATTACGGGGGTATGAACTCACCTTAAGTGGGTGATTCAAACGAGTATGCGCGTAAGGATGAGAAGTTCCACGAATGAAGTCACGAGACTTAACGAGTGTTAGAATCATATGTGATTCATCAAATGCAATGAAACACCTTACGGGACTAGGAAACGCTTGGACCAAGTGTTAGAATCATATGTGATTCATCAAAGGGGAGTGTACAGCCACAAAGAGGAGTTTACGACCCAAGTGGTATGTCTCATGGAGTTTACGACCATGAGTTTATGTCTAAGGGAGTTTACGGTCGTAAACTCATGGTAAAATGTGCATAAAAGGGTGTTTGAATGGTAGGGAAGCTTGAGGGACCATTGCTCTACACAAGGATGAGAAAAACCAACTTTATGGAAGGTGTTGAGGTGTTTACGACCACACCATAAAGTGTATGGCCGTAAACTCATCAAATAGTATTATTTTGGGTCTTAAAGCATTGAGGAAGGGTTCTAGGATCTTGTCCATGCATTAGGAAGAGTTTAAGGTCCAATTGCACTTCAAACAAGGGTTTACGGCCAAGGGAGATGCTCTTGGCCATAAAATCTCTTAGATCTTGGAAAATGGATGTGTTCAAGGTGCTAATCAAGTGTTTCTAGCATACAACTAGTTAAGGGAAGAACACTTACATTTTTTTGGAGTATTTGGATGAAGAACTCGATGATACTTGAGAGAGTTTGAAGAGCTTTCGGCCAAGGAAGGAAAAAGTGAAGAAAATGGCCAAGTGCTACATATATAGGGGTGAGTTTACGGCCACCTTGAGTTTACGGCCGTAAACTGTTGGTTTCTTGGCCGTAAACTCCTCTTGAATGAGTTTATGGCTTGATCTTTGTACAGTTGCTCTAGCAGATACTTCCTAATACTCATTCCTTGAATGTATTGGGCTCATAACACTCAAACAGACTCAAAACAATGATAAATGATAGCAGGAGCAAGTCTGACTTAAGGTTGATTGTACTGGCTTTACAAGGCAAAAATTTTCGGGTTGTGACATTATCCCCCCGTTAGATGGAATTTCGTCCAGAAATTATCTTTCTTAGCAGTACTACTGGGGTTGCGCTCCTCTGATTGGCAGAATACCCACTCGCAGACCTGGCACTTTGCCTTACTGCTCATGATAAGATTCATACTTGGTCCATCTATCATTACCTCGTGTATACAAGTCGTATATGATTAAGATTAGTAAGACGGTCGGATGTGCGACTCTGCCCCAAGTGCACAACCAGACAGGGAACATGAGATAGGGCGGAAACACACATACTAGATCTGCGTAATCATAATCATATACCACCCTCGCGTATACCGCGATGAGCAAGTACTAATAGTGCAAGTGTTTTGATAACTAGTGTCAGTACTTTAGGTTTCGATCCTCTTTGGTACTTATATGATCGCTTGGCATGTACATGTTATGTATAATTAAGGTGAATAAGACGGTCGACTGAGTAACTCTGACCTAAATTCACAACCAGATAAGGACCAAGAATTAAGGCGGAATCACTCACTCTAAGTCTGCAAAATCTTAGTTATGCACAACTCTACTGTACATACTAAGCTATCATAGCTTCCCTGAACGAATCTTTAGTTCTCTTGTGAATACTGTGACTTAAACAAGTTATTATAATTACTTTTAAATGCTTTCCCCAAATTTTAATCTTATATAAATATAAATTAAAATTTTAAAGTAATTTTATTTAAAAGGCGTACCAAAATTTCAAAAGAAGGGTCCTTCGATACTCCTTTATGTCAAGTCGTTAGATTCCTCCTTCTCCTCCGTCACTTCTCTCTGTTGGACAATATTTCTTGGTATGTCCCATTTCACCACATGCATGGCATACTTCAACTACACTAACATCAGTGGTTGAAGTGATATGTTGAGTCGGAGTTCTGCAGAAGCGACTCCTTCATCATTTCTCCCTGTTGGGCATTCCTTCTTGAAGTGTCCAGATTCGCCGCACTTGAAACAAACCTGTTTTAGTTGGGAGATTGGCTGTGCCGACGCCCTACAGAAACGAGCAGTGTGCCCCTTCCTGCTGCAATTGGTACATTGCATCTCTCGGCAAGTTCCGTGGTGGTGGTAGTTGCATTTTTTGCACTTTGGGAGATTTCCAGCATATCGCTTGACGGGGGTTGTAGTGGCAGATGAAGTACCAGATGTTGTGACCACAGGGGTAGTCAGAGACTGTCGTCTCTTGGTAAAACTTTGAGTCGACTTTTTCTCCTTTTTCTTTCGTTTCTTGTTTTTAGGTTTATGGTCTGGGGTGTCTTTCTCAACAGACACTCGCTGGTTCCCGTGATTGTTACTGCGATTAGCAAAACTGGCACTGTTTCTGCTTCCGCTGGCGTCATTAGCATTGAAATATGCCATGACGGCTGTCACAGAAGCTGTGACCGCAACCTGAAAAATAGCAGAGTCTATCTATAGAATTGGTGCCTCGCCTGTTGGTTGGTTTCCTTCCTGTGAAGACATGATTATGTTGCATAGCAAAGAATAATTTCGTGAATAATGATGGTCGTCACTAGATGTAACCCATCAACTTAAATGTATTTAAACAATTTTCACGCTTTACTGGATTATTCTCAATGTTTCCGTCAAAATTTCCGAGATATGTCCATACTTGTAAGAAGAAGTGGGTTTTGTACGAATGATATTTGAACTAAGTTATCCTTGTTTCCTAGTGTATCTGGTTCTGACTTTCATAGGGTTTTGGAAAATAATTCATAATGGAAGTCTATATATGAAATAAACTTCATGAATCAGAAATGGTTATCCTCGAATGAATTTCTGTGAGCTGAATATATGTTACTGGCTATAAGAATGAAGGGCCAATATATATGGTTTGGACTAGGCAACAATGTATAGATGAGTTAGGGCATTTGTCAATGTATTTTGGAGTCTTTTGTGTGTATTTTACGTTTTCGGTCTAGGCTATTGTTCTCGGTTGGAAGTGACCGAAAACAGGCTTTCGGTCAGCCTGACCGAAAGCTGTTTTCGGTCCATATTGGTATATATAGGTTCTCAGGCTGTCAGTAGTGCAGTTGATCTACAGTTGTTAACTGCTAGTTTTGGGTCCTCCTGAGTTGTATCAGACAATTTCCGTGTGTTATTGTATGCAAGCTTGGTTTCATTTAAGCTTCTACTCAATTTCTTCTTTATTTTCATTTGCTTGATTGATCATTGGTGAAGATCCTTCCATCAAGGAACTTACAATTGGTAGCAGAGCATCAAACCGGTGTAAATCAAGCTTATTATTCAGTTTCTGCTTCACAGTCGTGTTATTCACGTTCTCGGTCACTAGAAGCCTGTTTTTGCTCGAGTTTTGAAGATCATATCACAATTTTCATCTTGTGGAATCGAGATCTGCTTGGATTTCAGCTTTTCAGTTGAAATCTTATTATTTTCGGTTTGATCTTCATCAACCGAAAACATATCTTCAATCGATTCCTGTCCAGATCTAAGCTGTTTGGAAGCTGTGTTTGAGGTTTCAGTGTGTGGAAATCAAAATCGGATCGAAAGTCTAAGTTTTTCATTGGAAACTGTTAGTTTTGGGTTCAATCTTCAGAAACCGAAAACTATTCTTCAAGTTCTTCAGAAACCGAAAAGCCAAAATCCTTTGAATCTTCAGAAACCGAAAACTGTTCTTCAACCGAAAACTCTTCAATCTTCAGAAACCGAAAAATGTTCTTCAACCGAAAACTCCTTTATCTTCAGAAACCGAAAACCCCCTTATCATCATAAACCGAAAACCCTTGATCCTTCATAAACCGAAAACCCCCTTATCGTCATAAACCGAAAACCCTTGATCGTTCATAAACCGAAAACCCCCCTTATCATCATAAACCGAAAACCCTTGATCCTTTATAAACCGAAAACCCCTTATCATTCAGAAACCGAAAACCTTTTTTATCTTGTTTCTCCTTTCAACCGAATTCCTTGTTTTCGGTTATCACCACTCAACCGAAAACCTTCACTCCTTGATCTTTTTGTTTGTTTTTCAAATTAATTTTTATTAAAAATTAAAAAAAAAATCAAAAACAACAAATATCAAAAACAAAAATGGAATCTCAAAGCATGTCAGCTCATCATGAATTAGATGCAATTATGGGAACCACTTCTCGAATTCCCCGACTGTTATCCGCGGAAGGATTTCCAGAATGGAAATATCGGATCGAAAAGTACATCAAAATGAAGGATTTCAAGATATGGCGAAGCATTCTTAGAGGTCCAATCCGCATCACAACCACATTGGAAGATGGAACCATAATTGATAAGCAAGTTGAGAACTACACCGATGATGATTTTGAGAGAGTCGAGGAGCCGGAAAAGGCTCTTGCTACACTTACCATGGCATTATCTCCGGAAATTGCTCAAGGTTTCCGTGAGTATACATCAGCAAAGGCCTTATGGGAAGCACTGATAGAAGTCTATGAAGGCAACGAAGACATGAAACAGAGTCGCCAAGACATGCTGTGACAAAATTCAATATGTTTAACCATGTCTTGGGAGAAACACTTGAAAATCAGTTGCAAAGGTTTATCACACTCACCACAGAAATGAGCTCTGGTGGTGTGATGGTTAGAAGATCGGAGATCAACAAGAAGTTGCTGAACTCTCTGCCAAAATCCCGGGATATGAATGTCTCAGTGAATAAAAAGACCAAAGATTTGAATCGGTTGATTTTGGCGGAAACAATGGCGATCATTAAGGCTTGCGATCTCGATGATAAACAAAGGGAGATTAACCATGTCAATTCAGACTCCACAACAAATCTTGGGATCCAAACCACCAACAACACTGCTTTCTCAAGCTTTTCTACTCCTCAAGCTCCTCAAGTTCATGTTCCTCAAGTTCAATCCTATGTGACTCATCAGCCTACCTCATACGCGATCCCTCAAATGAAACACATTCAAGTTCCTCAACCTCAAACTTTACCTCAACAAGTTGGTTCTAGTGTTGGTTCATCCACAGCTGCACCCATTCAATCTCATGGAATCAGTTCTCAAGCTTCATCTTTAAAAGAGAAGGAAGAAAATCTGGCCCTCGCCACTGGTTTGGTAAACTGCTACAACACTTTTGTGGCCGGAGAGCTTTCCCCACAACTATCTTTTGCTGACCTAGACCAGATCCATCCAGAGGATGTGGAGGAGATGGACATCACCTGGCAAATGGCCATGGCTGTTTTTAGGGAAAAGCAGTTCTCCAAGAAAACCAGAAAGAACAATTGGAGTGTGAATTCAGACAAGAAAATGGGGTTCAACCAAGGGAAGCTGAGATGCTACAATTGTCATGAACCTGGTCACTTTGCTCGAGAATGTCCAAAGCCAGATCGAAGGGAGAATTCTGAGTGAACCATGGTGCCGGTGACCTATGTCAATAAGGGATCTTCTTCAAGCAATCAGACTGCTAACTTGGCGATGGTGGCCCAATCCTTTGATTGGGAAGATCAAATTCAGGCTCTGAATATTTCAGGACCTGAAAATGCGCATCTTGCTCAAATCAACGAAGAAGCAGAGAAAGACCCTGAAGAAGAGATGATGAATCTTCAGTTTGCGTTCATGGCGCAAAGTATTCCTGAGCCAGCCAAACCCAAGGTCAGTGAATTTGGTTGTTCTCAATCTTGCATAAAAACTGTTAAATTCTTACGTGAGCAAATTGAATTAATCAAGAGAGAGAACGAGGACCTTAAGAAAATTTGAATTAATCAAGAGAGAGAACGAGTATGAGGGTTACACACTTAGGAAAAATCAAAAGCCTTTAAAAAGACAATTAGAGAATAAAACAAAGGACTTTAAGAAACTGCAAGAGGAGTACATCAACAAATGCGAGAACTATGATCATCTCAAAAGAAAATTTGCTGTTGTGACCGCTGAACTTGACTCATTGAAAAATCGTCTTGAAAATGCTGAATTTATTTTTAACAAATTCGATGGGTCAAGTGAAGTAGTTGCAAAAATGATAGACAGACAGATGCAGTGGAAGGACATTACATGTGGAAACCAAAAGAAAGTAGGATTAGGTTTTGAGAGTGTCCCTCCTCCATTCAATCATAACTATACTGTCACTCCTCTATCTCAAGAAGAGATTGATAAAGAACATTTCTTAGGGGCTGTTTGATATTTGACTGATTGGGTCCGGTCAGCAATTTTGGGCTGACTCGGTCCAGTCAACCTATTTGGTATACTCAAAAAATGGCCGACTCGGTTAGCTTTAACTGACCCCAATGCTTACTCGGTCCACTAATTCTTAGTAGCTGACTCAAAAAGTGACTGAAATACCGAAAGGAAAAAAAGCAACGCACGCAACTTTCATAAGCTTTCTTCATCGCTGCTGTGCCTCCCTTCCTTCTTCCACAAAAAAATCGAAGTAATCTTCCCTCCGGCTAGATCGACACCGCCGTCTCAAGCGCCGCCTGTCGCACCTACGACTTGCTGCAGTCTTCCCTTCGTTTTTTCTGAGATATTTTTTCTGATGTTGGGGTGTTGTATGAACAAAATTTGTTGGTATGTTTATGCACGATTCATCTAGAAAAAATCCGTTGTTGTTTATTAACGAAAATCTTATGTTAGGATTGTTATTTCTGAAATCTATTTTCTTTTCTTATGTTGAATGTTCTTACATTTGTTGGTTAACTGTCTTTTTCTTTTTGATGAACTTTTATCATTTATCAGATCTGGAGTGATTTGTTTTCAAGCTTATATGTTTGATTATTATCTTTTACTTCAATTGTAAGGGGTACTGAAGTAATTATACTTTTCACTTCATGCTGCATGCTGGTCTTTATTGTTGGGTTCATGAGAAGGTGGTGATGCGGATGAAGTTTGATCACAGAGGTGTAACATATCAGGGGTACTCTGTACAACAACACCTGTGTTCTTCATTTTCTCCTTTCTCTTTTATATTTCTGCAATACTGTATTTGGTAATTACTTGGTAAATCGTAGTAATTATCTAGTATTGCCATCGAATTTGCTTAGATTCTGCTTGTTGGACTATTTTTCTATAATGTGTAGCACTTCAACTATTTATTGGTATCTAACAAGGAAGATGATGTAGTAGCAGTTTGGTATCAAGGATGACAATTGTTGCATAAATTTGTACTTATGATGTATTGTAATTATGATGTATTGCACTTCAACTATTTAGAATACGTTTTGTAATTTCACTTTAAATTATATCATTTTACTTTCATTTTATAGCAATGTACTCTGTATTTTACTTTCATTTTATAGAATTCTATTTTTAATTTAAATATAAAGAGTCCTAACAGTCCATTTATACCATTCTGCCTCAATGGGTTATGTAAAATGGGGAAAAAAATGTTGTAAAATAGGAAAAATGTGTTGTAAAATGAGTTATTAAATGGTAAATCATAAAGGAATTATTATAAAAAATGTTGTTTAAAGGTAATATAGTTTTTTTGTATAGTCAGGCAGATGTAAAATCAAACAACAAGTTTCAGTCAGAAGTTAATCCAGTCAGAACTTCTAACCCAATCAGCTTCTAACCCAATCAACTTTAACTAAGTCAGCAACTATCAAACGACCCCTTAGTTTATGGAAAGCCTGCTTCTGAACAAGAAACATGCTCAAATGATAAAATTTTGGATACTAACATTTCTACCTCAAGTGCAGATATGTCAGTAGTTCAGGGGGAGCAAGAAGCTGAAAAGTCTGAGTCAAATAATTCTGTGTCAAAATTTGGTGCTGAATTCCGTGATGAGTCTGTTTTAAACTCTAAAACTGATGTTTTTGTTTCTGGTGGTGTGTTGTTTCAGACTGATAATTTTGAAAATAATGGTGTTGTTTCTGATAAAGTTGCTAAATCTGATTTGAATGATTCTACATCTTCCACGTTTGCTACACAATCTAGTGCTTGTTCTTGCAAATGTGAAAATGCTAGAAATGTTAATAAACGCAAGAAATCTGACAAGAGTAGTACCATTTCCAATGATAATAAACAAATTTGTTTCAACTGTGGTACTGCTGGTCATATTGCCAGAAATTGTTTAAATCAGATGTTTGTGCATTATTTGTCACAAAGAGGAGAGAATGAGTCTCGAGGACGATCTTTAATTAGAAAATCCTCTAGAACTCACTCTCGAGATGATGACTGGAAAGCAAATTCAAACATGAAAAAGGCAGTTTTTCATAAGAACAAACAGGTTTTTAATAAAATCCCAAACAGTTTGCCAAAATCGACCCAAGCTTAGCCAAAGTCGATTTCGTCAACGAGTAGGTCTGGATCTTCAAATCTTCGAGTAGAAAATCCATCGGCTCGAAGCAAACTGAAAAGAAAGTTGTTTCAAAACCTAAATATCAATGGATGCCAAAATTAAAATCTGATCAGTCATCATCCTCCTCTGTATCTGTTGAAAAAGAAAAATCAAAAGAGAAATTAAAAGATGAATTTGTGAAAGTTAAGGGTCAACCCAGGACTGTAATGACCTGGGTCCCCAAATCTAAATAATTCCGCTCATGGTGCAGGGACAGTTGCGGAGGGATGTCGTTAGACCCTGGTATGTCGACAGCGGTTGCTCCCCGCACATGACTGGAGATATCTCCCAACTGCGCGACATTCAGACATTTAATGGGGGGTTATGTCTCCTTTGCGGGTGGAGAAGGCGGAAAGATAACGCAAAAAGGAACGGTGACCAACGGAGTGCTCAGTTTTGAGAATGTCAACTATCCTCCTGAGCTGAAGCACAGTCTACTGAGTGTGTCTCAAATCTGTGACAAGGGTTACTCGACACACTTCACCGATAAAGAATGTCTAATCTTAAAGTCGGGCATTGTCATCCCGGAGGAGTAGATTCTCGTCAAATCTAAGCGGGATGGGAATGCCTATATTATCAACATGAACAACAATGTACCCGATGAAGTCACTTGTCTCTTTTCCAAAGTCTCAGAACAAAACGCAATGTTGTGGCATCGTCGACTTGGCCATGCAAATGCAAAGAACCTGAACCGGCTTGCTAAGAACGAAATGGTCCGCGGTCTGCCTGTCAGAGATTTTATTACTTTTGAAAAATGTGTTTCCTGTGCTCAAGGAAAACACCATCGGAAACCACATCTGCCAAAGCAGGTCAACTCCATCAGTCAGGTGCTCCAATTGTTGCATATGGATTTGTTTGGTCCGGTCAACGTCCTCAGCATCAACCGAAATTCGTATTGCCTCATTGTGATAGATGACTTCTCTCGTTTCACGTGGGTCTTCTTTCTGTCCAACAAAGCTGGGATCGCTGACCTCATCAAGAAGTTCATTGTAATGATCGAGAACCAAACCAACCACCAAGTGAAAGCGCTACGCACAGATAATGGAACAGAGTTCAAGAACGTTGTTCTTAATCATTTTTGCACTGAGAAATGGATCGCACGTCAATTTAGCTCTGTTCGGACGCCACAACAAAATGGTGTTGCTGAGCAGAGGAATCAGACGCTACAAGACGCCGCAAGGACGATGCTTTGTGATTCTAAACTTCCAGTTTTCTTTTGGGCGGAGGCGATCAACATAGCTTGTTACGTTCAAAATCGTGTTCTGATCAACAAAGCCCATATGAAAACACCGTATGAGAGTCTCTATGGACACAAGCCATCTGTCAGCCATTTCCGAGTATTTGGTTGCCCTTGCACCCTTCTCCACTTGGAATCCAACCCAAAATTCAATGAAAAAGGTGATGATTGCTACTTTGTCGGACATGCTACTCGTATTGCTTACAGGGTATACAACAAGAAGACGAAACCAATCGTGGAGTCTTTCGATGTTCGCTGGCTTGAAGAGAATGAGACGGACGCTAGGGTGGGTCCTGATTGGCTATTTGACTACACATCACTATTCAAATCTTTTAGTGTGTCGACTGATAACCAAGCTGGGTCTACTTCTGGCTCGAAGAATATCATTGAAGACGAAGATGAAGAGGTTGTCTACAGACCACCATTGGTTTCTAGTGATCCTCCGGTGGAGTCGACTGTTCCAATCGCTTCTCCTGAGTCCTCAACACAACAATCTGCTCCAGATGTTGATGCTACTCCTCTAACTCTAGTTGAAAGAGAGTTCATGAACCAAGATGCTTCCGCTGTCACTCAAAATTTGATGGAACTTCTCTTTCCCGAACAAATCGCTGATGAGTTTGTAGCAAATCCACCAAACGAAGCTGGTACATCTACAATGGATTCTTCAGCACATGACGGAGCTATTAATATCAATAATCTTCCCGTTTCAATCAATGACATCAGTCACGAAATCCCCTCTAGCATACAGCGCGATCATCCGATAGAAAACATCATTGGCCAGCTGGGCAACGGAGTTCAAACGAGAAGCCAGAGTGGAGACGTCAACACATGTCTCTATTCTTGCTTCATTTCTCAAATAGAGCCCAAGAACATCGAAATGGCTTTGAATGAGCCCAGCTGGGTGGATGCCATGCATGACGAGCTCAATCAATTCGAAAAGCTCGGGGTTTGGAAGTTGGTGGAGCTGCCTAAAGGCAAGAAATCTCTCGACACCAGATGGGTGTTTCGGAACAAGCAAGAAGATTCGGGTGTCATTGTACGAAATAAGGCGAGATTGGTGGTCCGTGGGTTCAGGCAATTGAGGGTCTTGATTATACAGAAGTCTATGCTCCGGTGGCGCGCTTGGAGGCTATTCGTATCTTCCTTGCCTATGCTTCCTACATGAAGTTCACCATATACCAAATGGACGTCAAGACGGCTTTCCTGTACGGCAAGGCGAAGGAGGAGATTTATGTTGACCAACCTCCTGGGTTTGTTAACTCAAAACTTCCCAACCATGTCTATAAGTTAGACAAGGCTTTGTATGGACTGCATCATGCTCCCAGAGCCTGGTATGCTACCCTCACACAGCACTTGCTCGACCATGGCTATTCCTGCGGCTCTATCGACCAGACCCTATTCATCAAGCATGTCGGTCCAGACCAGATTCTTGTCCAAATATACGGCTCGGCTCGACCGAAAGCTCGCCGATAGTTATGTTTTCGCGATTTTGCTTCGATTTCATGGTCGATTCTCGGTAAAAGTTACATAGGCATGGTCGGAATCTTCATACCTTAAAGATTATGGGGTTGATTGAACGAAATAACACAAAAAAATTTCGAGGGTTTTAGAGAAATCTTGGAGGCTTTCGGTCAGAGAGAATGAAAATAGGGAAGAAACTGATTTCGATATCCCCATTCCCTTATATACCTGGTCCGTATTAGGTTCTTCACCCATGGGCTGATCCCGATTTCAATTAGCATTAAGCCCAATACTCAAAAAGTTTAAAAATAAATCATTTTGATGATTAATTTCAAAGTAAAATAAAAATTTTCTAAATTTTACCAATCCTAAAAATTTAAAGAATAAAAATAAAAATAAAATAAAATAAAAAACATTTTCTAAAATTTATCAATCCTAAAAAATGAAAATAAAATAAAATAAGATAAAAATACCAAAATTTTTAATTCAAACTATTTTTAATCCTCTATCATGAAATTGATTAACTTTTTGTGATATGGGATCAAAGTTGTTAGACAATCATTTTCCATTTATCAGTACCTCTCCTTTCATGAATAGATCTGGTCGATCGCCGGTATTGTGGTCCACTTAAGCACACGAAAAATTGTGACAAGTTTTTTAGGAATGCTATCAGTGACTGGACAGATTGATCCTAAGTTACTAGATAAAAATTCCTAAAGACCATTTATCTGACGACGACCAAGGATATTGTTGTCCACCTAAATTGAGCAGCGAGATCTACAGACAATCTAGAATTGTTCAATTTTTAGTGTACTAGAACATGTTTCCCGCTTCCTGACATACCCCAATAATCAAGAACTTCCGAGATACTCCTTACTTTAGGTGAGCAAACGATTATTCATAGAGAGGATAGATTTAGATTGCATATGCTGTACACTCAGGTCGGATCTTTCAATCACGTAGAGAGTGAAACATATGACTGACTAGAATTTCAGAGGGATTGGGAAGTAGAAGGTTGCATATGCTGTGTACCAGGTCGGATTGTTAATCACGCAAAGGAGACAGCATATGGCTAACAGATAGGAAGAATTGCATATATAGAAGATGCAGAGAAATAGAGTTGCATATGCTGCAGTCCAGGTCAGATCTTTCAATCACACGGAGGAGGCAACATATGACTAACAGTAGGAGAGAAAGAAAATAATTTCCTACCGACCTACTTTATCGGAATTCCCCAGTCGCCCCGTCAATATCGGAATTAAGAACAAAATCCGTACATCGAGGAAAAGTTAAACCACAGTTCTAGATACGGGTTCTTTAATGTAACTGGTGGATTCTCATGTATATCTCCCTGCTCAACCTATCCGAGCGTCGTATTGTCAGCCTAAATGGAACTATCTAGGTCAAAATTTATCAAGTCTCTAGATTCTTTAAGTTCATCTGCACCTAGTCAAGTCCATTACATTTTTTTTTTGAAATTTTTAATAAAAATTAATTTGAAAAACAAACAAAAAGATCAAGGAATGAAGGTTTTCGGTTGATTGGTGATGACCGAAGACAAGGAATTCGGTTGAAAGGAGAAACAAGATAAAAAAGGTTTTCGGTTTCTGAATGATAAGGGGTTTTTCGGTTTATGAAGGATCAAGGGTTTTCGGTTTATGATGATAAGGGGGGTTTTCGGTTTATGAACGATCAAGGGTTTTCGGTTTATGATGATAAGGGGGTTTTCGGTTTATGAAGGATCAAGGGTTTTCGGTTTATGATGATAAGGGGGTTTTCGGTTTCTGAAGATCAAGGAGTTTTCGGTTGAAGAACAGTTTTCGGTTTCTGAAGATTGAAGAGTTTTCGGTTGAAGAACAGTTTTTGGTTTCTAAAGATTCAAAGGATTTTGGATTTTCGGTTTCTGAAGAACTTGAAGAACAGTTTTCGGTTTCTGAACATTGAACCGAAAACTAATAGTTTTCAATGAAAAACTTAGATTTTCGATCCGATTTTGATTTCCACACACTGAAACCTCAAACACAACTTCCAAACAGCTTAGATCTGGACAGAAATCGATTGAAGATATGTTTTCGGTTGATGAAGATCAAACCGAAAACAATAAGATTTCAACTGAAAAGCTGAAATCCAAGCAAATCTCGATTCCACGATGCAAATTGTGATCTGATCTTCAAAACTCGAGCAAAAACAGGCTTCTAGTGACCGAGAACGTGAAGAACATGACTGTGAAGCAGAAACTGAATAATAAGCTTGATTGACACCGGTTTGATGCTCTAATACCAATTGTAAGGTCCTTGATGGAAGGATCTTCACCAATGATCAATCAAGCAAATGAAAATAAAGAAGAAATTGAGTAGAAGATGAAATGAAACCGACCTTGCATACAATTGATGGGTTTTGAGCATTCTAACACTCCTAAGTGTACATGCAACCCTAAATACCTTGGATCTATGTTTTCTCTATTATACATGCAAATATGATTATCCAAGGTATTATCCTAACTAGCATACCAAAACATTGATACTAGGATACTAAAATAGATAGAATACATACCTTGTTGTTGTTGCTTGACTCCATGAAGCTTGAGAGCCTAGTGCCCCAAGTGTGACACCTCAAATGGTTCACACAACATCATGAACTCTTGGAATAACCATGAGAGGAAGACATACATGTTCAAATCGGCTAGCCCTCAAAATATGTATCACTAGTGCCAATTTCTTGAACTAAAGGGGTTCTTATATAGTGTGGCTATTAGGGTTACACCATGTAACTCATGACTTTACCCATTCCTTATGCTCCATGGGTTTTAACCTCCATGGAGTATCCATGGATCACCACATGGGTTAAACCCAAGATAAAGGAATCTTGGATCATAAGCCCACATATATAAGAATGAATGATTTACACAATCAATCCCCATATATTTAATTAGTCTCTTTTTGATCACTAAATTAAGTCCAAATTAATTCTTGATCAATACTTATTAAATAACATGATTTCATACTAATATATCAGAACTTATAATATATTAATATGTCACAAAATGTCTATTCTTCATAAACGGTCTATCCAAATGTTCTGATGCCATGCAACCCAAATGGACCATGCCGAGTCGGGTCAAGTACATACCAATTATAGTTATGGACTTAGACACTAATCCAACAGTCTCCAGTTGGATAAGTCTAAAACTATTATTGCGTATGACTTCAGGAACCAACTGGCAATCGTAGCTCTCAAAAGCCGCTGTCGAACTCTGACCATGTAGATGAACTCTGACCTTTGTCAATGACTTGTCCATTAGATAAGGGATCATATATTCCTCCATTCTAGATATCATATGGACTGAGACATGGATTATAATCATTCTCTCTGTCCATTTGTTGTTTCCTGATTTCCGATTTATGACGACTGACTAATTGAACAAATCAAATCAGTCCTGGCTCGGCCGAGCACTTCCATTTGTCATCATCAAATCATCGAGGGGCCCACAGATATCGCTTTTATCCCGAAGGTAGAAGGAATGGATAAACTTCGACTCATATGGCTTGTTCTACTACGTGTTGAATCATACACAAAGGCACGTTTTATAACACCGAGTTACCGAATGCGTTTTCGTGCAATCAATGTACAACCAACTCATAGTAACAACTCATATCTCTAGGTTTGAAGAATATAAGATATTATCGTCTCATGGTCACTCGTGATAAAATACATGAAGTGATTCCAATGAGCGCGGGTTGAATCCAATACTCAGAACTTATGAGCACTCATGAGTGTTGTAGCCCCTTGTCCAACATCTTAGACCTCTACAAGCCAACCCATGACAGTCTTGATTCATATCTACTTCCAACATATGACCGACTGTGGATAGTTTGAATAACTTAGTCAATCAGGAAGAACGACCTAGTTATTCTGGAAGTCAAAACATGCAAAATGAAACACAATAATAATAGAATCTAATATGGTATCAAAACCTATGAACATAAATAAAACACCTTTTATTTATCACCATATGATTACACATTATTCATTGTATACTGTTTCAGCTATCAACTTTATTCTTGAATTTAAAACAATAGTTGTCCCATGCTCCAAGCATGTACACTATGTTTTCTAAACACTAGTCATGCCATACACCAAGTATGCATACTATGTTTGTCTACGATCTTCACTTTGTGAATTAGATCAGTTGAACATAACTCCAATGATCCTCTTTCACAGTCCCAAATCCTTACTGCAAATGCAAGAATTCCAAATTCATGCCATTTACTGAAATCTATTAGATTCTAAACTTATATGCATTGATCCTCCTGTAATAATTATGCATAGAGTCAGAAAGACTTGACAACAACCATTACAGAGCATTCCAAGGAGATCAACTCCTTGGAAACAGCCTTCTTGCATTAAGTTTCCTAATCTTACACAGATTGAATAATTTCCAACTTTGAAACATTTCCATATTCCATTTTGACTATCACTTATGAACAAGAGTTTCCTCCTTACAGATTATGTCAATATGGTCCTTCCAGAATTAACACTATACTTCCAACTGTCCTTGAGCAACCAATCCTTGGTAAACCTTAGATTGTCCTCGACAATTGCTTAATCCTTTTAGTCATATCCAGTTCTAGACCTTTTCCCTTCTTAATGCCCCAGGCATTTGGAAAATTTTAGAAAGGATAAATATAGCACATGTAATCGATCCTATATCCGAAGCATATGGGACACGAGTCATGATGTCTCACATAAAGACTAAACCAGTCTTTTGCTATTACATTTCCATTTCTATTTGCCAAGTTCTCATAATTCAGATTATGAAAAGGGATGCCGTAATCATAATCGAATTTTAGAATGCAAATAATGGACCCATATATAGAATTTCCTTATGTTGAGCCATTCCAACATGAAATTCATATATATATTCTTGATTAAATACGATTAAAATCTCAATCTAAGCTTTTAGAATTGAAATGAAGTATAATTTCCTCTCCCTGAATTATAGCAAAACAACTTTTTCAACCCCTGCAACCTCAAGAATTGAAACTTTTGTTTTCTATAATTAACATTGCTAACTTGCAACCTTTGTCATAATTATCATGCTCCTACTAACATGATGATTATTAGCATAACACTTATGCTCCCACTAGCTTTGACATGTACTCAGAAATCAGCTGACTTTCTTACCAAAGTTCAGATTTCTGATACTAGATTGTTTTGATAAAACTTTATCAAAATCATACACCTCTCTTAGATAGCTCACATGTGTGTCTAAACAATTTTAGAACTATGAAAAGGGATGCCGTAATCATAGTCTCAATTGTTTAGACCTTTGCCACTTCTCACAAGTCCATGTTAGTGTGCCGGTAAACCACACACGCTCCACTAACGACTTTGAGAATGCAAATATCACAATTGCTATCTAGCTAAAATCTACTTAGTGAAAATGTTTCCTCACCATCATTTTCATGAATCAGAGAGAAACCTTATGACACTTAGACTTAATAGTGTATGTGTTCTTATCCATGTGGATTTGTCAAAACCATAATCACAAGACAAGGTTAGTGACAAATCCAAACTCATATTGATTAAACTTGTGCAATCTTAAATTCTTGCCATTTGGCAGCTCAGGTGCCTGCCATTGCTTCCAAGTAGTTGTGCAACCAATTGAGAACTCTCAGAACTCCTATGCAAAGCCAACTTGAATAGGCACAAAAATTTCAACACGATAGGTTATAAACCTCAAGTCGTGTGCTAGTGAAGGACTTTAGGTTTTATTCTTGATTAAGTCTTGAAACTTTCAAGAGCTTTAAGACTCCCACTGTCCTCTTGACATATAAGACTCCCTTGTCAAATATTCAAGAGATAGTGCGGATTCTTTATCAAGACTAACACTTTACACAATTGGCCTAAGTTGGTCTCTGTTTTATCCAAAACATCACAACTTACCAATTTCAAATGTACAAGAGTAGATAACCTTTTACTCTTACATTTGACTAGTGTTAACAAACCCTCTTTAAGATATGTCACTCAAGTTACAATCTTGGAGTATGACTCTAAGAATTGTTTTGGAACGAAGTATGACTCATCTTTTTGATTTAACCATTTCAACAATTCATGACTCCTCTTCTTGACTTTAGAGGACCAATTGTGATATGGTATCTTAATCATTAAGATGATCATAAACATGATACTAAAGTACTCTCCAATCTTTTCAGATTTGAGAAACTTTTATCTTTCTGCATACTTTGATTCTTCTTATTCGTTCTGTCTCACATTGAAACTTCTCCAATGCTACAGACTTATACTTAAACTTATAAGTATAACCATATTTACTGAACTTAAGTAAATCATGACGAATAGTCTTCTTGATCTTTTGTGGTGGACTTGACCAGTGCACAAGAATGTGTACTCGATCCCTTAGTCCTTTCCTTATTCACATAAGGAATTAGTCTTAATTTTCCAAGCTGAAAGTTCTCATTTATCATACTATACAACTTGCATGATTCCAAGTTTCGGTCCAATTGAACCTTGGGTGATGAGAATCTTTCCTTATTTGGTAATATTAGACACTACCACAACCGAAAGAATCAAATCCATTTTTCCAATACTGCTATCAATGGAATCTTATAAGCAACAACTTTTCACAAATGCCATTGTAAGGATACTTAAAATAAATAAAATCAAAACCTTTTTCTTTTATTTTAAAACTTTGCGGAAAAACTTATCCTTACAATCCATATGAAAACCTTGTTGTTATCTATTCCTAAGCAATATAAATATCATAACTCTTAAGTAATAGCCCAAAATTCTGATCACCGAACCATGCGATTGAAATCCATCTTCGCGATCAGAATCAACATGTACTTAACAGAGTTAGACAATGGACTTTACCTGAAGTAGAGCCAACCTTATTGACTTTAACATCCTTAGGTAAATTTGGCAGCTTCGTAACCAATGCCCCTTCCTTTGGCAATAGTTACCTATGGACCCTTGATAATGGGACTATCTCAGACTTCGCCTCTCTCTTTACCATTGGGTCAACCGAGTTGACTATGGCCGATCCCTTTCCATTGGGAAGAGAGAGCTTTACTGGATATCCAATGTCATCATTGTCAATGTCCATAGCGTTTTAGGAAGTTGATCTTAGCAAATAGATAAGATCATTAAGGGTCTTGTCTTAGTCTGTTTCATAGGATTCCCAAAAGAACTCACTATGTGACTTAGAAAGTAGTTGAGCCACCAACTTTCTCAAGACTTTGACACCCAACTCTCCCGGCTTATGAATATGTGACTACATCTCCAAGATGTGATCACACCTAGACCTTGCCTTGCCAATAGGGCTTGAGTGACCTTAAACTTTTTAGGAACTTATGGGTTAGGGAGAATAATTGGAGGAGGTGAAAGAAGTATGATATCCATGGGACATCATCTTCATTTAGGAAAGCTTGTTTCAAGAGATTTGGGAAGATCATAAATGTCTAGACCAGACATCTTTTTGGGAGATATTCAAGATAGTTGATTTAAAGTCCTTAATATGACACCCAGTATGAAATATTAAGGCTAGGACCCAACAAACTATTTTATAACTTAGAAGATGGATGCCGTAATCCAAACTATAAAATATTTGAAGGTAGGTGAATGACGATTCACCAATTTCCACCATGAAAAACGAAATAATTTATTAGGTTTTAATTGGATTTGAAAGTCCTAGATCTTTGAGATTCATTGAACTGTTCAAAGGCATGTTTCAATCTCGAGTGTGCCCTTCAGGTTTTGTGACTGGGATGCTGAGGATCACAAAACAAGGTGTGAATAACCATGCAAATATACTTGGTACCCTTAATATTTACCCCTTAATCAGTATGCGATTTAACCACACACGCTCCACCGATATTATGATAAATATTAAGTTACCCTTTGCCTACCTTGTTAAGTCCATGTTAGTGTGCCGGTTAACCACACACGCTCCACTAACGACTTAAGCAAACTGCAAAGTGTAATTTCATGGGTTAGCACCAAATTCATATTTTTCTAAGTAACAAAGATTGGGTATTAATAAGAGTTTAGTTACTTAGTATTTATCATTAATACTTTTAATGAAAGGAGAATTATAGTCCTTGTCCTACCCGTTCGGCTAACGACCCTCCACCAGTCAAGGAAGCGGTGGGTGAGAGTGGACACCCATTAAACTGCCATTTTATAGGCAGTAACGTTATACCCCCCTTATAGACCGGCTTCGTGAATGAGGCCTACTAACGGTAAGACTGACTTTACTCTTATACATATATATAAATATTATTAACTTATAATATTATAAAGTATAAGGGTTGAATTTTAACTTTTAAAATTCTAAGGGCTAACTTGGAATTAAAGTATTCATAAGTGAAAACTTTTCAAATTCCAAAACTTGAGGGCAAGTTTTGAAACAATTCAAAACTAATTAATTCCATAACTTATGAGTTTAAAGTAGTTTTAATTAAAAAAAAAAACTCTTCAAGTTCCATAACTTGAGGACAAGTTATGGAAGACTTTAAACTAATTAATAAAAAAAATAACTTTTTTTATTGTAACTTATGGAACTAATTAAGGTTACACTTTTTTTTTTAATTTAATGAAGAGACTCTTGAACCTCCATAACTTGAGGACAAGTTATGGAGTCATAAAACTATTTAATTAGAACTAGACTCTTCATTTTGTAACCTTTGCCAACTTTTATGAGTTTTATGATTCTTAAATGTGACTTTTCATATAACTTGAGGACAAGTTACAAAAACACACTTTGGAATCAACTCTTAGATTAAAATGGATTGAAAACAACTATTTCACACAACTTTTCTATTAATCTAAGAACCTCATAAGAACAAGATAATTCAAATCATCAATCTTCAAGAAATTAGCATGAACATACAAACTAATACAAATCTTGAAATTATGACAATTATCTTAGAAATTGGATTAGCATGAACATTACCACATCGAAAACAAGTTTATAAGTCCAAAAACATCTTAGGGTAATGTTCCTAGTCCAATTCCAGGCAAAACAATCGAATATATGCATCCAACTCGATTTTTCAGCTACTTTTGCAAGTATAACAAGAAAACAAGCCTAGGCTCTGATACCACTGTTGGGTTTTGAGCATTCTAACACTCCTAAGTGTACATGCAACCCTAAATACCTTGGATCTATGTTTTCTCTATTATACATGCAAATATGATTATCCAAGGTATTATCCTAACTAGCATACCAAAACATTGATACTAGGATACTAAAATAGATAGAATACATACCTTGTTGTTGTTGCTTGACTCCATGAAGCTTGAGAGCCTAGTGCCCCAAGTGTGACACCTCAAATGGTTCACACAACATCATGAACTCTTGGAATAACCATGAGAAGAAGACATACATGTTCAAATCGGCTAGCCCTCAAAATATGTATCACTAGTGCCAATTTCTTGAACTAAAGGGGTTCTTATATAGTGTGGCTATTAGGGTTACACCATGTAACTCATGACTTTACCCATTCCTTATGCTCTATGGGTTTTAACCTCCATGGAGTATCCATGGATCACCACATGGGTTAAACCCAACATAAAGGAATCTTGGATCATAAGCCCACATATATAAGAATGAATGATTTACACAATCAATCCCCATATATTTAATTAGTCTCTTTTTTATCACTAAATTAAGTCCAAATTAATTCTTGATCAATACTAATTAAATAACATGATTTCATATTAATATATTAGAACTTATAATATATTAATATGTCACAAAATGTCTTTTCCTCATAAACGGTCTATCCAAATGTTCCGATGCCATGCAACCCAAATGGACCATGCCGAGTCGGGTCAAGTACATACCAATTATATTTATGGACTTAGACACTAATCCAACAACAATAACACACGGAAATTGTCTAATACAACTTAGGAGGACCGAAAACTAGCAGTGAAGAACTGTAGATCAACTGCACTACTGACAGCCTGGCAACCTATATATACCAATATGGACCGAAAACAGCTTTTGGTCAGGCTGACCGAAAGCCTGTTTGAGGTCACTTCCAACCGAGAACAATAGCCTAGACCGAAAACGTCAAATACACACAAAAAACTCCAAAATACATTGACAAATGCCCTAACTCATCTATACATTGTTGCCTAGCCCAAACCATATGTATTGGCCCTTCAATCTCCCCCTTGGTTTGGGGCTAGCATGATTCGGTCTTTATCAACCACCGGCACGTCAGACTTTCCCATGGCTTCATTCCACATCTCCTTTTGAATAATATCAGCAACCATGGCTGTGTACTCCTTAGCAGCAGACTCAAAAAGGTCTTTAGCCACCTTGATCTGATGATGAGAAAGCTGATGTATATCCCACCTTCCAAACTGTAGCAGATCCGTCTTTTCATACAAATGAATACATCCATGTTCAAGTTTGATGACAGCGGAAGCAGTAGTTTCATCAAACACCCAGTATTGCATGTATTGTAGAGATCCATCTGGATGGTTATGAAGGATAGGAATCTGTTTACTTGATTAGTAGCGGGCCACATCACAGACCAAAGAGGCTGATTGGTTTTGGGATCAATGACACTCGGGTATATCTTGATAATAGACTCTGCAGTCTTCATTGAGGGAAAGCCCTTTGCCACTTGATTTTCCAAAAATAACTTGAACTGTGTCGCCTTGGGTCCATTTGACAGATTTGCAAAAGGAGCTTTAGATAACTCTGTGAGATCAACCCTGGTCCAAGAGTTGAAATCGTGAGCATCTTTATACAATTCGGTATTGCCACTCTTCCTTCTTACGATCCACATTTTCAGAGGTCATTAAATCCCCATGAGATGATCCCTGAACTATCACCATAAACGTCTCTGAAGCGATTTTCTCCAAGATACGTAAAGGTGATGCTTGGTTGATCCCTGGGAGCAATCTGATTCGAGCTCCTCTTGAATAAAAATTGACCCTTCTCAGCAGATTTGGCTAGTTTAGCACGTTTTAATGCCACAACATTTGGAGCCTGCGCTGGTTCTTTGTCAAAACGATTGACAATCGTGGTTGTTCTTGTAGGAGGTGGAACAACGGGAGCGTCTTGTTTGGGAAGATAGACCCTTGGCTTATCGACAGATGATTTGAATTTGTCACCAAGTGCTCCTTCCAGCTTCTTCTTCAAATCATAATAGCTGGAGGTCAACAAACCAAAATGCGTGTGAAGATCGGTGATCTGCTTTGTCTTCAGAGCTTTATCTTCAAGAAGATCAGCAACTTGAATATTGAGCTTGGCGTTCTCAGTTTGAAGGTCTCCAACCTTGATATCAAGCTCGATATTTTTTTGGTTCAGCACACCAATCTCGTTTCTCAGCTCAGGCACTGAGGCATCATCATCTCCAAATATACCTTCCTCAAAGGATATTCCTTTTCCGCGTGAGGAGTGAGTTGGACTTGATTGTTGGGCCAAATAAATGGCTAGTCTCTCAGAGACAACATCATGATAAGGCCTTGGAGGAGACGATCTCAGGCCAGCAGGCGAACCACCAGCTTCATGGATAGAGCTGGGAATCTCTTGATTAGGCACAAATGAGGAAGGGGCAACTGTTGTAGATGGAGGAGTCTCTGTGGTTTGAGTTTGATCAGGAAAAATTACTCCCACCCTTGGATTAATTATGCGTCTTTTCATTGGGGGCTGGGAGGTCAGGACTGTCTGGGAATCACTTGTAATTGGCTCGGATGTAGGAACCACATTATCAAGGGGAGGAATCCCTGATGATGTGTCCATTTGAGTTGAAGAATCAGCCACTTGAACGGTAACCGGAGGCTCAACTTCTCGATCATCAGCTTTCTCCCTTATCTCCGGTGTTGGATTGGCACCATCATCGATATCTTTGAGGAAGTTTTCGAGGTCTTCATTTGGAAAAGGGTGCTCAAGTCCAGTAAAATGCATTGAAACATCATCTTCATCGTAACCAGACAGATCAAGATTCTCATACTCATCCTCTTCTCCTCCTTCAGTCTCAGTGAACTCTTCTGTTGTACCCTCGCTAAAATCACTCTGAAATGTCACATTCGTTAGGTCATGCTCCTCAGTAACAATGATGGACGGAGCAGCAGTTTCTTCCTCATGGTCTGACGCATCGATAACATCATCATTCACATTTGCATGTTCTGACGATGCTTGATCAGTTGACATTTGTTCAGACGACCCATGGGATTCTGAAGAGTCTGACAGCTCAGCAAACTTTCCAAATTTCACGAGAGGGTACTTCCATTGGAACATGATTTTCCCCTTACAGTTCTGCTTGATTAGGCTCACAGTGTTTGGTCCGAAAGCTTTCATTTCAAGTATTTCTCCTGTCTTGACCAGATCGGGAAAAAGGCTGTTGATGAAGATTTGAATAAATCTTGGATAGAGCAGGAATTGATCCTTCGACTTCTTGTTAGCATTAGTAACCATCTCCTCCAAGATAAACTTTGAGAAGTTGAAGTCAATCCCGACAGCCAATGCAACGATCGCCTGAGTATTTCTCGAGGATATTTCGTCTGAACCACCCTTTCTCCCAGATATGCCGTTGACAAAAACGTGGGCTAGAAACCTCCAGTAAGGAGGTAACAGCTTCTTTAGGGTTGGTGGAAAGACTCCTTCGTATCCCATCTTCTCGAGATACTCATCAACAATTCTCAGATCTATATCAGTCCGATAAGCAGCTTTGTCATCAATCTTTAAAATATCTCTGATAAATTGCTCAGAGATAACAATTTTGGATCCCCTGACTGAAACTTCAATTGTCGTTGATCCATTTTCTCCATTCTTGACACTTGCAGATCTCCAGAATTCGTTGATCAGGTTTAGATAAATGATGGGGTTCCAGGTCAGTGCAGTTGAGATGCAGCATTCCCTTAGCCTGTACATCATTGATTTGAACTCGTTGTGAGCTACTGGAGGATCATCAAGAAGAATGGACACGTTGTGACTGTCTGCAACTTTGAGACTTGCCATTTTAACCTGCATAAACCCTAGCCAAGTGAGAAAGCATTTGATGATAACAAATTTCATTTGTCAAAACTTTGGTTCTCGATCAAGACAGTTAGACCGAAAACCCAAGGGCCGAACAGAGTGTAGACCGAAAGCCATATGGGACCGAATACAGCTCAACCGAAAGTCGTCTAAGCCGGTTTGACCGAAAACGGCTCGGCTTGACCGAAAGCCGGTTAGCCGATGAACCGAAAACGGCTCGGCTCGACCGAAAGCTGAGAAGGACCGAAAGCTCGCCGACAGTTATGTTTTCGTGATTTTGCTTCGATTTCACAGTCGATTCTCGGTAAAAATTACGTAGGCATGGTCGGAATCTTCATACCTTAAAGATTATGGGGTCGATTGAACGAAATAACACAAAAAAATTTTTGAGGGTTTGAGAGAAATCTTGGAGGCTTTCGGTCAGAGAGAATGAAAAGAGGGAAGAAACTGATTTCGATATCCCCATTCCCTTATATACCTGGTCCGTATCCGGTTCTTCACCCATGGGCTGATCCCGATTTCATTAGCATTAAGCCCAATACTCAAAAATTTTAAAAATAAATCATTTTGAGGATTAATTTCAAAGTAAAATAAAAATTTTCTAAATTTTACGAATCCTAACAATAACACATGGAAATTGTCTGATACAACTCAGGTGGACCGAAAACTAGCAGTGAACAACTGTAGATCAAACGTACTACAGATCGATGATCGGATCGCTAATGTATCTGACTGCAAGTCACCCAGACATTATGTTTGCGGTCTATCAATGCGCGCGTTACTAGGCTAATCCTAAACTGTCTCATCTTATTGCTTGTAAAAGGATTTTTCGGTACCTCAAAGGCAGCCCAAAGCTGGGTCTTTGGTATCTGAAAAATTCCGAATTTGATCTTTATGATTTTGTAGATAGCAATTATGGAGGTTGCGAGCTTGACAGGAAATCGACTTCAGGCGGATGTCAATTTCTAGGAGATAGGCTGGTGTCCTGGCAGTGCAAGAAGCAGAATACTGTCTCGACCTCAACAGCAGAAGCAGAATACGTAGTTGCGTCTGCCTGTTGTTCTCAAGTCATATGGATCCAACATCAGCTGTTGGATTACGGTTTAAGCTTTCAAGAAACCCCTATATTATGTGATAATGAGGCTGCGATCCAAATTGCTAAAAATCCGGTCCAGCACTCAAAAACCAAGCACATCGACATCAAAGTTCATTTTATCAGAGATTGTTATGAGCGCTCGCTCATTCGGCTAGAACAGGTTCCCACTACTAATAATGTGGCGGATCTGTTCACCAAACCGTTTAACTAAGCTCGATTCGATGTGCTGGTAAATTTTTTGAAAATGATTCGCTTTGAGGATTAATTTTTGTTTAGGTTAGTTTAAATTTGTGCATTTTAATTTCATTCTCACCCATGCACAAATTTAGGGGGAGAAATAAACAAAAACCAAACAAAAATTAGAAAAAAAAAATCCAAAAACATTAGAAAATCAGAAAATCCAAAAACATTAGAAAAACAGAAAAATCAAAAATATTACTGAGAAATGATGTGATGGGAAGTGATATCAGCTTGTGATAACAGACAATCTGAGTCTGTGTAAAGTACCAAAGCTAAATTGTCTAGGCTCTGTATTCGATGCGCTGGTAGGCACGAAAAATTTAATGCACTTGACTAGGTGCAAATGAACTTAAGGAATCTAGAGACTTGATAAATTCTGACCTGGATAGTTCCATTTAGGCTGACAATACGACGCTCGGATAGGTTGAGCAGGGAGATATACATGAGAATCCACCAGTTACATTAAAGAACCCGTATCTAGAACTGTGGTTTAACTTTTCCTCGATGTACGGATTTTGTCCTTAATTCCGATATTGACGGGGCGACTGGGGAATTCCGATAAAGTAGGTGTGTAGGAAATTATTTTCTTTCTCTCCTACTGTTAGTCATATGTTGCCTCCTCTGTGTGATCGAAAGATCCGACTTGACTGCAGCATATGCAACTCTATTTCTCTGCATCTTCTATCTATGCAATTCTTCCTATCTGTTAGCCATATGTTGTCTCCTTTGTGTGATTAACAATCCGACCTGGTACACAGCATATGCAACCTTCTACTTCCCAATCCCTCTGAAATTCTAGTCAGTCATATGTTTCACTCTCTGCGTGATTGAAAGATCCGACCTGAGTGTACAGCATATGCAATCTAAATCTATCCTCTCTATGAATAATCGTCTGCTCACCTAAAGTAAGGAGTATCTCGGAAGTTCTTGATTATTGGGGTATGTCAGGAAGCGGGAAACATGTTCTAGTACACTTAAAATTGAGCAATTCTAGATTGTCTGTAGATCTCGCTGCTCAATTTAGGTGGACAACAATATCCTTGGTCGTCGTCAGATAAATGGTCTTTAGGCATTTTTATCTAGTAACTTAGGATCAATCTGTCCAGTCACTGATAGCATTCCTAAAAACTTGTCTCCATTTTCCGTGCTTAAGTGGACCACAATACTGGCGATCGACCATATCTATTCATGAAAGGAGAGGTACTGATAAATGGAAAATGATTGTCTAACAACTTTGATCCTATATCACAAAAAGTTAATCAATTTCAAGATAGAGGATTAAAATTAGTTTGAATTAAAAATTTTGGTATTTTTATCTTATTTTATTTTATTTTCATTTTTTAGGATTGATAAATTTCAGAAAATGTTTTTTATTTTATTTTATTTTTATTTTTATTCTTCAAACTTTTAGGATTGGTAAAATTTAGAAATTTTGTATTTTAATTTGAAATTAATCCTCAAAATGATTTATTTTTAAAATTTTTGAGTATTGGGCTTAATGCTAATTGAAATCGGGATCAGCTCATGGGTGAAGAACCGGATACGCACCAGGTATATAAGGGAATGGGGATATCGAAATCAGTTTCTTCCCTCTTTTCATTTTCTCCGACCGAAAGCCTCCAAGATTTATCTCAAACCCTCGAAATTTTTTTGTGTTATTTCGTTCAATCAACCCCATAATCTTTAAGGTATGAAGATTCCGATCATGCCTATGTAATTTTTACCGAGAATCGACCGTGAAATCGAAGCAAAATCGCGAAAACATAACTGTCGGCGAGCTTTCGGTCCTTCTTAGCTTTCGGTCGAGCCGAGCCGTTTTCGGTTCATCGGCTAACCGGCTTTCGGTCAAGCCGAGCCGGTTTCGGTCAAACCGGCTTAGACGGCTTTCGGTTGAGCTGTATTCGGTCCCATATGGCTTTCGGTCTACACTCTGTTCAGCCCTAGGGTTTTCGGTCTAACTGTCTTGACCGAGAACCAAATTTTTGACAAATGAAATTTATTTTAAATGGCCAAAATAAATGGAATTAATTGAGAAAATAATTTTTAATTTGTTATCATCAAATGCTTTCTCACTTGGCTACGGTTTATACAGGTTAAAATGGCAAGTCTCAAAGTTGCAGACAGTCACAACGTGTCCATTCTTCTTGATGATCCTCCAGTAGCTCACAACGACTTCAAATCAATGATGTACAGGCTAAGGGAATGCTGCATCTCAACTGCACTGACCTGGAACCCCATCATTTATCTGAACCTGATCAACGAATTCTGGAGATCTGCAAGTGTCAAGAATGGAGAAAATGGATCAACGACAGTTGAAGCTTCTGTCAGGGGATGCAAAATTGTTATCTCTGAGCAATTTATCAGAGTTGTTTTAAAGATTGATGACAAAGCTGCTTATCCGACTGATATAGATCTGAGTATTGTTGATGAGTATCTCGAGAATATGGGATACGAATGAGTCTTTCCACCAACCCTAAAGAAGTTGTTACCTCCTTACTGGAGGTTTCTAGCCCACGTTTTTGTCAACTGCATATCTGGGAGAAAGGATGGTTCAGACGAAATAACCTCGAGAAATACTCAGGCGATCGTTGCATTGGCTGCCGGGATTGACTTCAACTTCTCAAAGTTTATCTTGGAGGAGATGGTTACTAATGCTAACAAGAAGTCGAAGGATCAATTCCTGCTCTATCCAAGATTTATTCAAATCTTCATCAACAGCCTTTTCCCGATCTGGTCAAGACAGGAGAAATACTTGACATGAAAGCTTTCGGATGAAACACTGTGAGCCTAATCAAGCAGAACCGTAAGGGGAAAATCATGTTCCAAGTGAAGTACCCTCTCATCAAATTTGGAAAGTTTGCTGAGCTGTCAGACTCTTCAGAATCCCATGGGTCGTCTGAACAAATGTCAACTGATCAAGCATCGTCAGAACATGCAAATGTGAATGACGATGTTATCAATGCGTCATACCATGAGGAAGAAACTGCTGCTCCGTCCATCATTATTACTGAGGAGCATGACCTAACGAATGTGACAGTTTAGAGTGATTTTAGCGAGGGTACAACAGAAGAGTTCCCTGAGACTGAAGTAGGAGAAGAGGATGAGGATGAGAATCTTGATCTGTCTGGTTACGATGAAGATGATGTTTCAATGCATTTTACTGGACTTGAGCACCTTTTTCCAAATGAAGACCTCGATGACTTCCTCAAAGATATCGATGATGGTGCCAATCCAACACCGGAGATAAGGGAGAAAGCTGACGATCGAGAAGTTGATCCTCCGGTTACCGTTCAAGTGGCTGATTCTTCAACTCAAATGGACACATCATCAGGGATTCCTCCCCTTGATAATGTGGTTCCTACATCCGAGCCAGTTACAAGTGATTCCCAGACAGTCCTGACCTCCCAGCCCCCGATGAAAAGACGCAGAATTGATCCAAGGGTAGGAGTAATTTTTCCTGATCAAACTCAAACCACAGAGACTCCTCCATCTACAACAGTTGCCCCTTCCTCATATGTGCCTAATCAAGAGATTCCCAGCTCTATCCATGAAACTGATGGTCCGTCTGCTGGCCTAAGATCGTCTCCTCCAAGGCCTTATCATGATGCTGTCTCTGAGAGACTAGCCATTCATTTGGCCCAACAATCAAGTCCAACTCACTCCTCATGCGGAAAAGGAATATCCTTTGAGGAAGGTATATCTGGAGATGATGATGCCTCAGTGCCTGAGCTGAGAAAGGAGATTGGTGTGCTGAACCAGAAAAATATCGCGCTTGATATCATGGTTGCAGACCTTCAAACTGAGAACGCCAAGATCAATATTCAAGTTGCTGATCTTCTTGAAGATAAAGCTCTGAAGACAAAGCAGATCACCGATCTTCAGACGCATTTTGGTTTGTTGACCTCCATCTATTATGATTTGAAGAAGAAGCTGGAAGAAGCACTTGGTGACAAATTCAAATTATCTGTCGATGAGCCAAGGGTCTATCTTCCCAATCAAGACGCTCCCGTAGTTCCACCTCCTACAAGAACAACCACGATTGTCAATCGTTTTGATAAAGAACCAGCGCAGGCTCCAAATGTCGTGGCGTTAAAACGTGCTAAACTAGCCAAGTCTGCTGAGAAGGGTCAATTTTTATTCAAGAGGAGCTCGGATCAGAATGCTCCCGGGAGATTGAAGGGTGTAGCACAAGGTTCCTGGTATGTAATTTATTTTGTTGTATTTTGCATTTTTGGCCTAGGACTCAGCGAGTTGAAGGCCCAACTCGTCGAGTAGGAGTGAGATTGGACGCGGGACTTAAGTGATGGACTCCATAGAAAACCCTAGCCGATTGTGTGAAGATCTAAAGGTATTGTGGTGATTTTGGTGGTTTTGTTCACAAGGAAGAAGGAAGAGCATAGAAGGATCAAGAGGAAACTGAAGGATTCGAGTTTGGTTTATCATTTGCAGTCTTTGAAAGGTATAAAGCTTGTACCTTGCCTACTTGTTTGTTAGATCCCTTTTTGGGGAGGATTTAGGGCTTTTAAGCCATATGAGGTGACCAACCATGATTTGCAAACATGGTTGGGGGTCAAGACTTCGGATCTACCACTTGGGGAGAGTCACAAGGCAGATTTGGGTTGCTTTTGCACCCAAGGAAGGCCCCATGCAACAAAAGAGCCATTTTAGAACCTTTTTTGGCTCAAAAGTCCCATGCATGCACGTAAAGTTCATAACTTTACATGCTAGATCGAGCTTAGGGGCTTGGATCTATCATTTGGACAAGTGTTGTACATCAGAAATCGAGGATTTAGGGTGTGGACGTTATCGACTCGGCGAGTCCGTTCTTGGGACTCGACGAGTCCAAGGCTTTGAGTCCCATATCTGTTGAGGGTCAAAGAACTCAGTTGGGCGTTAGAAGGGTTGTAGCAGGACAGAAAGAGTGACCCAACGCATTGGACTTAGTTTTAGACCTGGAGTTCATGGGACTCGACGAGTGCTAGAACAGACTCGGCGAGTCCAATGCAATCTTCTTATCTTTGAAGATGAACTCGACGAGTTGTTCATACAACTCGGCGAGTCAAGGTCAGGACTTGTTCATCAGTTGAAGGTGAACTCGGCGAGTTGTTCATACGACTCGGCGAGTCAAATGAAGGTTCATTGATGTTCGTAAAGAAGGGGAACTCGTCGAGTCGTTGCCAAACTCGACGAGTCGAATCGTGGATAAGGACGAGTAAAGGGAAGGGACTCGACGAGTTGACGGCCCAACTCGGCGAGTCGGGTCAACTGGAAGTTGACTTTGTCTTGGACTTGGTTGGGGGTAAAATAGTCATTCTACCCTAGGAGTAGATATCAGATTCTGACTGAGTGTTTTGTGGGGAATGTAGCCGGAGGATATCCGGAGCAGCAACAGACAGAGGTTTCCCGCACAGATTATCAGCAGCTACTCTTACGAGGTGAGTTACCTTCCAGTAGAGGTGGGTCTAAGGCCATAATGCCGGCCCACCAAAGAGGGGTATTTAGAAGATGATTGTCTTTGTGATAATTATCTTGGTCTGGTTACGTGCCTTGGTCATGAGTTTTATCTGTATGATATGGTACGTGTATAATAGGGATTAGTTTCCCTGACAGCGGTCCTTAGGACCGAAGGGTAGGTCAGTACCCGGATATGCCTGACTGTATGTTTATATCTGGTTGTTGTATGCTAGTGGTAGGGGGTGGAATAGTCCCCAGTTACCGGTTGAAAGATACCAATGACTGTTACCGGTTGAAAGATACTGATGATGATTACCGGTTGAAAGATACCGATGATGATTACCGGTTGAAAGATACCGACGATGATTACCGGTTGAAAGATACCGATGATATTGTATGGTATGTGGTATGATGGGGGAACTCACTAAGATTTGTGCTTACGTTTTCGGTTTTGGTTTCAGGTACCTCTTCGTCTAAGGGGAAGGAGTCGGCGACGTAGCATCGCATCACACACACACACATGATTCTGCATCGGACTTTCTGGGATTGTACTCTGATTTTCCTTATTTTTGATGTCATAGTTTGGGACACAACATTATGATTTTGTAATGTGTTGCTTTATTGACAGTGTTATGGTAAAATGTTTTAAAAATTATTAATTTAAGAATGAAATTTTCGGGCTTGAATTTTGGGATGTTACAAGTTGGTATCAGAGCCCTGGTTTGAGGGATTCGGACACACCCTCGGGGGTGTCTCGACTCAAACCGAGGGACTAAAAGATTTTTACAAGGAAAAATGGTTTTCTAAAATCTAAATGGATGGATTTTAAGAAAGGCGAAGTGTGTGATGCATGCGACCGGCCGGGCTCAAGTAAGTTTTCCCCAACATACCCATACTTGCTATGTTATGCTATATGGTTTTGATTCAAAAAGCTGCATGCTAGAATTGGACTAAGGATCTAGGAGGATGCCTTGTGTGCCTGATATATGATTCTGAGAAATGCATGCTAGTTAGGGCTAAGGGTCTAGGGAGGATGCCTTATATGCCTGTTGTATGAGCTGTATGCTAGGACTGTTTAGTCAGCAGTAGGATGGCCTGTGTAGGTTATGCCTGATTTGGTTACCCAATGCACGAATGATGCTTGCTTTGTGCTATGGGGGTTCTGGCCATCTTCAACTAGCTAAGGAACGGATATGTAACAGTATCTGCAAGTTAGTTAGGGGGAAGTGGTGGGGACTCCTAGTGCAGCTGATGGCGGAGGGTAGGTCGGAGAGTGCCCTAGGGAAACGTAGGATGAGGTCAGTGGAAAGGGTATCTGTAAAAGGGACTTGGTGAAGTCGAAGCAATCCTTGAGGAAAGTACGGGTAGATGTGGAAGGTAGTATGGGCCCGTACTACTGAAAGCAGAGGACCCGTACTCGAATCAAGGAGGGCATGGATGGAACCTGGAAACTTAGAAAGTGTGCCAGACCTCCGAAAAGTATATGTGACCCTGACATTCGTATGTTTATTTTCAGAATGGTGGTCATGCGACATGGAGCAGGAGGTTCAGGATCTGGGTCAGGATCGGGCTCGGGCGCAGGATCCGAGCATGTGGATGATGGGTTACACGAGTTCATCACGTCCGAGATCACGAGAGGTATCCTTGATGCGACGCCGGTTATCTTCGGGTCGATCAAGGAAGGGATCATTGAGCTGATGGAGGATCACCTCAGGGCGTTTATGAGTGACATGGCGGCCAGCCAGTCAGGATCACACACACTGTCCTTTAAGGACTTCAGAGGGAGTGGTGCGCCGGATTTCCATGGGGTGAAAGACCCCATTGCTGCTAGGAGATGAACCACAGACATCGAGTCTGCGCAGCTGACGAGCTTCTGCCCGGAAGGGTCGAAGGTCAGTTTCGCTGCAGGGTGTTTGAGAGACAGGGCCAGAGATTGGTGGGAGTCAGTTGGCGACTCTCTGGGAGCCTCGGCTGTTGAGGCTATGACCTGGTCAGACTTTGTGACCAGATTCAGGGTGGAGTTTGCGCCAGCTGTGGAGCTTCAGCAGCTGGCCAGGGAGTTCCTGGACATGAGACAGACTACGGAGACTGTGGCGGAGATCACCGCCAAGTTCCGGGAGAGGGCATTGCTGGTGCCCCAGTATGCGGGTGATGAGGACATGAAGAGGACCCGCTACCATGACATGCTACGAGCTGACATCCGGGATCATGTTAGTTTCTCAGCTTGCCCTACCTTGGATTCCATGATTGCCAGGGCTAGGGAGAGGGAGATTGATTTGGAGCACATCCGGAAGAGGAAGGCAGCGGAGGGGCTGACGACGGGGGCTTCGGGGAAGAAGCCCAAAGGATCCGATGGTAGGCCGAAAGGCCAGTCAGGGTGGGACCGATGTGGGAAATGCGGTCGGTCACACGAGGGAGCTTGTCGCACTGGGCCGGGTTCAGGCTGCTATAAGTATGGCAAGGTTGGGCATTTCGGCAGAGATTGTACTGCCCCTACTCCTGCGATTCAGATATTAGTCCTGATTTGCTTTCATTGCAATCAGAAGGGCCATAAAAAGGCCAATTGACTTGATTAACAGCAGCAGCGGCGCCGGCAGTGGCCCCGACTCCAGCGACATCACCGGTTGTGGATGGCCGGAAGGCCAAGTTAGAGGCTCCAGTGGTTCGGAGCCGAGCATTTCAGCTGACAGTCGAGGAGGCACGCGCTGCACCCGATCTGATGACGAGTATGATTTCTTATTTTTATGCTTTTATGTTATGTCGCTCTGATTTTGATATATTATGTGCCTTGCTTAGGATCGTTCCATGTGAACGGTATCCCCGTTCAGGTGTTGTTTGATTCGGGTGCCACTCGATCGCTTGTCTCTCTTGCGCTTAGCAAGAAGTTTCCGGAGTCTTCGCGCATGTTGGATTGCCCTCTAGAGGTCGAGATTGCGGACGACCGGTCGGTACGAGCGTCAGAGGTCTACCGGGATTGTGTTTTGAGGCTGTACGAGGAACATTACCTGGTGGACTTGGTTCCCATACCTTTGCGGGGGAACAAGGTTATTATTGGTATGGATTGGCTGAGCCCCAATGGGGCAGTGATTGACTACGCACAACAGTTAGTACAGATTAGGACCCCTAGTGGGGGAGAGCTGGTGGTTCAGGGCGAAAGGCCACAGCGAGGACCAGCTTTATGTTCGGCAGCGAGGGCTAGGCGCTACCTCCAGCAGGGTTGCGCAGGTTATGTCGCCTATGTTATGGATACCCGGGAGGCGGGTAGGGCGACGGTGGGCGATGTGCCCGTGGTACAAGAGTTTGGGACGTATTCCCCGAGGCATTGCCTGGGATACCTCCGGAGCGACAGGTGGAGTTCAGGATCGACCTAGTCCCTGGTGCGGCTCCGATAGCCAAGGCACCGTATCGGTTGGCTCCTCCTGAGATGCAGGAGTTGTCTAAACAGCTGCAGGAGCTGTTAGACAAGGGATTCATTAGACCGAGTAGTTCTCCCTAGGGAGCCATGATTCTGTTTGTGAAGAAGAAGGACGGGTCGCATCGGATGTGTATAGATTATCGGGAGCTGAATAAGGTAACGGTGAACAACCGTTACCCACTCCCGAGCATTGATGACCTCTTTGACCAGCTACAGGGAGCGTCTTGGTTCTCCAAGATTGTCCTGCGTTCAGGGTATCACCAGATGAGGGTCAGATAGGAGGATGTGCAGAAGATTGCCTTTCGGACCTGTTATGGTTACTATGAGTTTGTGGTGATGCCTTTCGGGCTCACCAACGCTCTTGCTGCGTTCATGGATCTCATGAACCGTGTGTGCAGGCCGATGCTGCATCGGTCTGTGATAGTTTTCATCGATGACATCTTGGTCTATTCCAAGACGCAGGAGGAGCACGAGGAGCATCTGCGAGAGGTTCTGGAGACTTTGAGAAGGGAGAACTTGTATGCTAAGTTTGTTGGATTAATGTCTAAGTCCATAACTATATTTGGTATGTACTTGACCCGACCCGACATGGTCCATTTGGGTTGTACTTCACCGACACAATTTATATGGATAGTCTTTTTAGAATAGTATATTTATGATTTATATTAATATATTATAAGTTCTAATATATTAATATGGAATCATATTATTTAATTAGTATTGATCAAGAATTAATTTAGAATGAATTAAGTGATCAAAACGAACTAATTAAATATGGACTCTTATATATATGGAATGGGCCAAGTTCATTTAGGTTGGGCTAAGCTTTCATGGATGGTCCATGGAGCTTTTAACCCATGGATCCTATGTAAATGAAAGGTCATGGGTATTAGGGTTTACATGGATGTAACCCTAATCCTCCATAATATATAAAGGGGTCCTTGGCTCACACAATTGGCACAAGTGTGTGAAAATAAGAGTGGGCCGATTTTAGTGTGCATACATATTCTCTCAAGTTCTTCCAAGGTGTTTTGGTGATTTGTGATTCCATTTGAGGCTTCCACACTATTGGGGCTAAGCTCTGAAAGCTTCAAGACATCAAGCTACATCAAAAGGTATGTCATCTAACTAGAACTTTGTAGTATAGGTGCTTCATAATATGCTAGGTAGGATGAAACCTTGGAATAGTTAATATTTGCATGTATAATAGAGAAAACATAGATCCAAGGTTTATAGGGTTGCATGTACACCATAGGAGTGTTAGAATGCTCAAAACCCAATAGTGGTATCAGAGCCATGGGTTGTTTTCTGTTATATTGATGCAAATGTTTTATTTTCAAAGTTGAAAAAAAAGGAAAAAAAAAACATGACGTTTGTCAAATTTTAAGATAATTACTTGTTTTTGTGAAAAACTAATTATTTGTAAAATTTGAATCATTTGCTATATGAGTTGAATTAGGTCAAATTTAGTAAAAGATAAAACGATATGCTTATTTTATTAGTTTTAAAAGTTGATCTAAAGAGTTTTTTGAAACCTCTATAAGTTATGGATATGAAAAGGTTTTTAAAAAAAATTGATTCAAAGTTTTTTATGGAGTTACAAAACTTGGTCTTAATGTTTTAAAGAATTCCATAACTTGTTCTTAAGTTATGGAACATGAAAAGTTTCATCATAAAACAAGTATTTAACTCCATAAGTTATGGAATCCAAAAGTTTTCAAGAGTTACAAAACATGCCCTCAAGTTTTGGAATTTGGAAAAAGTTTTTTTATGATAAAAAAAAAGAATTGAATTCTAAAACTCTTGGGTTCATAACTTAAACAATTAATTAAATGGTTTTAATTTTGAATTTAATAATTGGAATTATGATGTTTTTATTGAATAATTCAATTAACTCTTATGGACTTTATTAATAGATAATTAAAGTGTTTAATTAAAAGAGAATTAATAATTCCATAATGACATGGTTTAAATTTAATAAAATTAAGAGTATAGTTTAATTAATAGATTAAACCACCAAGTATTTTAAATGTCTAAAATACACCCTTATACTATTATAATATTAAAAGTTTAATATATTATATGTATAAGAGCAAGTCGTCTTACCATTAGTAGGTCTCATTCACGAAGCCGGTCTATAAGGGGGGTATAAGGTTACTGCCTATAAAATGGCAGTTTAATGGGTGTTCACTCTCACCCACCGCTTCCTTGACTGGTGGAGGGTCGTTAGCCGAACAGGTAGGACAAGGACTATAATTCTCCCTTTATTATAAGTATAATGATAAATACTAAGTAACTAAACACTTATAAATTCCCAATCTTAGTTACTTAGGAAAATGTGAATAAGGTGCTAATCCATGAAATTACACTTTGCACTTTGCTTAAGCTGTTAGTGGAGCGTGTGTGGTTAACCGGCACACTAACCTGGACTTAACAAGGTAGGAAAAGGGTAACTTAATGTTTATCATAGTATCATTGGAGCGTGTGTGGTTAACCGGCACATCGATTAAGGGGTAAATATTAAGGGTACCAAGTATATTTGCATGGTTACTTCACACCTTGTTTTGTGATCCTCGGCATCCCAGTCACAAAACCTGAAGGGCACACTCGAGATTGAAACATGCCATTGAAAAGTTCAATGAATCTCAAAAGAATCTAGGAGTTTCAAAACCAATTAAAACTTAATAATACATTTCGTTTATCTTGGTGGAAATTGGTGAATCGTCATTCACCTACCTTCAAATATTTTATAGCTTGGATTACGGCATCCCTCTTCCAAGTTATAAAATAGTTTGTTGGGTCCTAGACTTAATATATCATATTGGGTGTTATATTAAGGACTTAAATCAACTTTACGTGAATTTCTCCCATTGTTGATGTCTGGTTTAGACAACAATTATCTTCCCAAACCAAGCTTTCCTTGTGAATATGACTTCCCGAGTTTGGCTCATGGAAGTCATACTTCTCTTCCTCCACCTCCTCCAATTATTCTCCCTAACCCACAAGTTCAAGGTCACTCAAGCCCTAATGGCAAGCAAGGTCTATGTGTGATCACATCTTAGAGATGAAGTCACATATTGACAAGCCGGGAGAGTTGGGTGTTAAAGTCTTGAGAAATTTAGATGTTCAATCACTTTCTAAGTCAATAGTGAGTTCCTTTGGGACTACTATGAAACAGACTATGACATGAACCTTAATGATCATATCTATTTGCTTAGTGCTGCTGAATCAGCAATGATTTGGAACGATAGTAAAGCAAATTTGATTAGAAGATCAACTTCCCAAAAACTTTATGGACAGTGACAATGGTGACACTGGAAATCCAGAAAAAACATTCTCCTCAAAATGGAAAGGGATTGGCCGTAGTCAACCCGGTTGACCAAATGGTAAAGAGAAAGGCTAAGTCTGAGATAGTCCCATTACCAAATGGTCCATATGTTTATTTTGCCAAAGGAAGGGGCGTTGATTGCAAAGCTGCCAAATTTACCTAAGGATGTTAAAGTCAATAAGTTTGACTCTACATCAGGTAGAGCCCATTATCTAACTCTGTTAAGTTCTATTCTGAGATCCTCATTACATGATGTGACTGGGTCACATGTTGATGTTTTAAGAATCAAAGAATAGAGAGAAATCTTAAAGGAAGTATATGCTGATTCTGATCGCGAAGGTGGATTTCGATCGCATCAGAATTTTGACCAGTTACTTAAGAAGTTATGATATATTGCTAAGGAATAGATAACAACAATTTTCCATGTGGATTGTAAGGATAAGTTTTTCCGCAAACTTTTAAAATAAAAGAAAATTGTTTAATTTTTATTTATTTGAAGTATCCTTACAATGGCATTTGTGGAAAATTGTTGCTTATATGATTCCACTGACAACAATATTGGAAAATGGATTTGATTCTTTCATTTGTGGTAGTGTCTAAATTTACCAAATCAGGAAAGTTCCTCATCACCTAAGTTTCAATTGGACCGAAACTTGGAATCATGCAAGTTGAATAGTGTGATGAATGAGAACTTTCAAGCATTGGAAAATCAAGACTAATTACTTGTTCACATGGATGTGTGAGTCAAGTGAAGGACTAAAGGGATCGAGTACACATTCTTGTGCACTGGTCATGTCCACCACAAAGCTCGTTAAGACTATTTGATTTACTAAAGTTTAGTAAATATGGTTATACTTACAAGTTTAAGTATAATTCTGAAACATTGGAAAAGTCTCAATGTATGGCAGAACGAATGGGTAGAATCAAATTAGGCAGAAAGATAAAAGTTTCTCAAATCTGAAAAGATGGGAGAGTACTTTAGTATCATGTTTGTGATAATCTTAATGATTTAGAAATCATATCACAATTAGTCCTCTAAAGGTCATCTTAGTGCATTCTTATGACTAAGAAGAGGAGTCATGAATTGTTGAAATGGTTAGATCAGGAAGATGAGTCATACTTCGTTCCAAAACAATTCTTAGAGTCATACTCCAAGATTGTAACTTGAGTGACATATCTTAAAGAAAGGTTTAAAACACTTGTCAAATGTAAGAGTAAAAATGTCCTACTCTTGTACATTTGAAATTGGTAAGTTGTGATGTTTTGGATAAAACAAAGACCAACTAAGGCCAATTGTGTGAAGTGTTTGTCTTGATAAAGAATCCGCACTATCTCTTGAATATTTGGCAATATAGTCTTATATGTCAAGAGGATAGTGGGAGTCTTAAAGATCCTAAAAAGAATTTCAAGAACTAATCAAGAATAAAACCTGAGGTTCTTCACTAGCACACGACTTGAAGTTTATAACCTATCGTGTTGACATATTCGGTGCCCATTCCAGTTAAAGTTGGCTTTGCATAGGAGTTCTGAAAGTTCTCAATTGGTTGCATAACAACTTGGAAGCAATGGCAGGCCCTGTACTGCCAGGTGGCAAGAAGTTAAGATTGCATAAGTTCGGTCCATATGAGTTTGGATTTGTCATTATCCTTGTCTTGTGACTATGGTTTTGACGATTCACATGGATAAGAACACATACACCATAAAATCTAAGGGTCATAAGGTTTCTCTCCGATTCATGAAAATGATGGTGGGGAAACACTTCCACCAAGTAGATTTGAAGCAGATGGCAAAAGGTCTAAACAATTGAGACTATGATTACGACATCCCTTTTCATAGTTCTGAAATTGTTTAGACACACATGCATGCTATCTAAGGAAAGGTGTATGATTTTGATAAAGTTTTATCAAAGCATCTTGTATCAGAAATCTGAACTTTGGTAAGAAAGTCAATAAAGTATTGATTTCTAGAAGTCCAGCTGATTTCTGAGTACATGTCAAAGCTAGTAGGAGCATAAGTGTTATGCTAATAGTCATCATGTTAGTGGGAGCATGATAATTATTATTAGTGTTGCAAGTTAGCAATGTTAATTATAGAAAACAAAAGTTTCAATTCGTGAGGCTGCAGGGATTTAAAAAGTTGTTTTGCTATAATTAAGGGAGAGGATATACTTCATTTCGGTTCTGTAGGCTTAGATTTAGACCTTAATCATCTTTAGTCAAGAATATATATATGAATTTCATGTTAGATTGGTTCAACTTAAGGAAATTCTATATATTGCGTTCTCAAAATTCGATTATGATTACGACATCCCTCTTCATAGTCAAATTTTGAAAACATGGCAAATAAAAATATTGTAGCAAAAGACTGGTCTAGAATCATGTCTTTATGTGAGACATCATGAATCGTGTACCATTTGCTTTGGGTACAGGATCGATTGCATTTGCTATAATATTTGTCATTTCTAAATTTTTCCAAATGCCCAGAGGCATTAAGAAGGGAAAAGGTCTAGAATTGGATATGACTAAAATGATTAAGCAATTGTCGAGGACAATCTGAGGTTTACCAAAGATTGGTTGCTTAGGGACAGTTGGAAGTATAGTGCTAATTTTGGAAGGACCATATTGACATATTCTGAAAAGAGGCATCTTTTATTTAGAAGTGATAGTCAAAATGAGAATATGGAGTTGTCTCCATAGGTGGAAGTTATCTGTGTAAGATTAGAAAACTTAATGCAAGAAGCATGTCCAAAGCAATGTACTTTGAATATGAGACTTAGTTTCCATGGAGTTGATCTCCATTGGAATACCTTATAATGACTGTTGACAAGTGTTTGTGACTTTGTACATATTCATTACAGGAGGGTCAGTGCATATAAGTTTAAAATCTAAACAGATTTCGATAAATGATAGGAATTTGAAATTCTCACATTTTTCGATAAGGATTTAGGAGTGTGAAATTAGAATCATTGAAATTATGTTCAATTGGTTTATTTCACAAAGTAAGGATCATAGACAAACATAGAGTGCATACTTGGTGTATGGCAAAGCTATTGTTTAAGAAAAACATAGTGTACATGCTTGGAGCATGGGACGACTAGTGTTTTTAATTCAAGTATAAAGTTGATAAAACCGAAACAATGAATAATGAGTAATCAGTATGGTGATAAATAAAAGTGTCTATTTATATTCATAGGGTTTGATATCATATTTGATTCATTTATTCTTGTGTTTCACTTTGCATGTTTTGACTTCCAGAATAACTAAGTCGCTCTTCCTGAATGATTAAGTTATTCAAACCATCGACAGTCGGTCATATGTTGGAAGTAGATATGAATCAAGACTGTCATGGGTTGGCTTGTAGAGGTCCAAGTTGGTGGACAAAGTGGTGCTACAACACTCATGAGTACTCATAAGTTCTGAGTATTGGATTCAACCCGCGCTCATTTGAATCACTTCATGGATTTTATCACGAGTGATCATGAGACGATAATATCTTATATTCTTCAAACCTAGAGATATGAGTTGTTACTATGAGTTGGTTATACATTGATTGCACGAAAACGCATTTGGTAACTCGATGTTATAAAACGTGCCTTTGTGTATGATTCAATAAGTAGTAGAACAAGCCATATGAGTCGAAGTTTATCCATTCCTTTTACCTTCGGGATAAAAGCGATATCTGTGGGCCCCTCGATGATTTAGCGATGACACATGTGAGTGCTTGGCCAAGCCAGGACTGATTTGATTTGTTCAATCAGTCAGTCATCATAAATCGAAAATCGGGAAACAACAAATGGACAGAGAGAATGATTATAATCCATGTCTCAGTCCATATGATATCTAGAATGGAGGAATATATTATCCCTTATCTTATGGACAAGTCATTGACAAGGTCAGAGTTCGACAGCGGCTTTAAGAGCTACGATTGCCAGTTAGGTTTTGAAGTCATACTCAATAATAGTTTTAGACTTATCCAAGTGGGAGACTGTTGGATTAATGTCTAAGTCCATAACTATATTTGGTATGTACTTGACCCGACCCGACATGGTCCATTTGGGTTGCACTTCACCGACACAATTTATATCGATAGTCTTTTGAGAATAGTGTATTTATGATTTATATTAATATATTATAAGTTCTAATATATTAATATGGAATCATATTATTTAATTAGTATTGATCAAGAATTAATTTAGAATTAATTAAGTGATCAAAAAGAACTAATTAAATATGGACTCTTATATATATGGAATGGGCCAAGTTCATTTAGGTTGGGCTAAGCTTTCATGGATGGTCCATGGAGCTTTTAACTCATGGATCCTATGTAAATGAAAGGTCATGGGTATTAGGGTTTACATGGATGTAACCCTAATCCTCCATAATATATAAAGGGGTCCTTGGCTCACAAAATTGGCACAAGTGTGTGAAAATAAGAGTGGGCCGATTTTAGTGTGCATACATATTCTCTCAAGTTCTTCCAAGGTGTTTTGGTGATTTGTGATTCCATTTGAGGCTTCCACACTATTGGGGCTAAGCTCTGAAAGCTTCAAGACATCAAGCTACATCAAAAGGTATGTCATCTAACTAGAACTTTGTAGTATAGGTGCTTCATAATATGCTAGTTAGGATGAAACCTTGGAATAGTTAATATTTGCATGTATAATAGAGAAAACATAGATCCAAGGTTTATAGGGTTGTATATACACCATAGGAGTGTTAGAATGCTCAAAACCCAATAAAGTTCTCCAAGTGTGAGTTCTGGTTGCGCGAGGTGCAGTTTCTTGGGCACCTTGTCAATCAGAACGGGATTTCGGTAGATCCGGCCAAAGTAGAGGCCATGATGAGATGGGCGGTTCCGAGGTCTCCATCTGAGATTCGGAGTTTCCTAGGATTAGCCGGCTACTATCGGAGATTCATCCAGGATTTCTCCAAGATAGCCGTACCCCTGACCAGGCTAACGAGGAAGGTTGTGGTCTTTCGTTGGGGGCCTGAGCAGTAGGCTGCATTCGAGACATTCAGGCATAGATTGTGCGAGGCGCCAATCTTAGCCCTGTCAGAGGGCATGGAGGATTTCGTCGTGTACTGTGATGCGTCCATCTCGGGTTTGGGCGCAGTATTGATGCAGTGAGGGCATGTCATTGCTTACGCTTCGAGGCAGCTGAAGCCTCACGAGGCGAACTACTCGACGCATGATTTGGAGCTGGGGGTTGTTGTGTTCGCCCTTAAGATTTGGCGTCATTACCTCTATGGGGTTCGTTGTACGATTTACACGGACCACAAGTGCCTGAGGTATCTCATGGACCAGCCAAATCTGAAAATGAGGCAGCGTCGGTGGCTTGATGTGGTAAAGGATTATGACTGTGAGATCCTCTACCACCTGGGAAAGGCCAATGTGGTGGCCGACGCGCTTTGCCGCAAGGCAGCGCCGATCCGGGATATCTGTCTGAGGATGACAGTCGTGACTCTGCTTTTAGAGAGGATTCGGGAGGCCCAGCAGGAGGCCATGAAGGAGGAACATCGGAAGAGCGAGCGGAATTGTGGGACAGGTTTCCTCCTTCGACTATGAAAGCCTAGGATTATTGACAGTACACCGTAGGGTGTGGGTACCGTACCACGGGGGTGTGCGCCAGGTTCTGATGGAGGAGGTGCACAAATCTCGATTATCCATTCATCCTGGGGCGACGAAGATGTATAGGGATCTTCGCCTGGACTATTGGTGGCCCTGCATGAAGCGGGATGTAGCATGGTACGTGGAGCGGTGCTTGACCTGCAGGAAGTTCAAGGCCGAGCATCAGCGGCCACACGGCAAGATGCAGCCATTGGATATTCCGCTGTGGAAATAGGAGGACATTACGATGGATTTTATCACAAAGCTTCCTAGGACCGCGCGAGGGGTGGATTCGATTTGGGTCATTGTCGATCGATTGACCAAGAGCGCTCATTTTATTCCGATTCAGGAGAGCATCTCGGCCGAAAATCTGGCCGACATCTATATCAGAGAGGTGGTGGCGTGGCACGGGGTGCCAGTGTCGGTGATTTCAGACAGAGATGTTCGATTCACTTCCAGGTTTTGGAAGAAGTTTCATGACGAGCTGGGTACTCGTCTGCATTTTAGCACCGCCTTCCACCCACATACCGATGGTAAGAGTGAGCGAACCATCCAGACTTTGGAGGACATGTTGCGGGCATGTGTCTTAGACTTCGGAGGTAGTTGGGATACTTACCTTCCGTTGGCTGAATGCTCGTACAACAATAGTTATCACGTGAGTATCGATCGTCCTCCCTTCAAGATGTTGTACGGGAGGAAGTGCAGGACCCCGATATGTTGGGGCTAGTTTGGCCAGAGGGTAATACGAAGCACCGAAGTAGTGCTCAAGATGACAGAGAGGATTCAGCAGGTTCGGAGCAGGCTTCAGACCGCTCAGAGTCGGCAGAAAAGTTATGCCGATAAGCGTCGATCAGACCTGGAGTTCCAGGTCGGGGATATGGTTCTCCTGAAGGTGTCGCCATGGAAGGGCGTTATCCGATTCAGGAAACGGGGCAAGTTGGGCCCCAGGTACATTGGACCATTCAGGGTCCTAGCCAGGGTAGGCAAGGTGGCGTATAGGTTGGATCTGCCAGCCGAACTCAGCCAGATCCACAACACTTTCCACGTCTCCCAGTTGCGGAAGTGCCTGGTGGACGACTTAGCAGTGGTACCCTAAGAGGATATTCAGGTCGATGACAGCCTGAATTATATTGAGCGGCCAGTGGCGATCCTCGACCGGAAGTCGAAGGATCTGAGGAACAAGAAGGTGGAACTAGTGAATGTGCAATGGCAGCACCGGAAGGGCTCGGAGTGGACTTGGAAGCCGGTGGATGAGATGATGGAGCATTACCCATAATTTTTCCAGGAATGAGCAGTAGACTTCGAGGACGAAGTCTGAAATAAGTGGGGGAGATTTGTAGCACTCGGTTCCTGGTATGTAATTTATTTTGTTGTATTTTGCATTTTTGGCCTAGGACTCGGCAATTTGAAGGCCCAACTCGTCTAGTAGGAGTGAGATTGGACGTGGGACTTAAGTGATGGAAACGTCGACTCGGCGGACAGACTCGACGAGTAGGCTCTGACTGGACAAAACCATAATATGAGGGTTTGCACCCTATTTAATCATCTCTTTCGGCCACCACTCGCCCCTATTGCTCCCAAAGACCCTCCACAACAAACCCTAGCCGAGTGTGTGAAGATCTAAAGGCATTGTGGTGATTTTGGTGGTTTTGTTCCCAAGGAAGAAGGAAGAGCATAGAAGGATCTAGAGGAAACTGAAGGATTCGAGTTTGGTTTATCATTTGCAGTCTTTGAAAGGTATAAAGTCTGTACCTTGCTTACTTGTTTGTTAGATCCCTTTTTGGGGTCAAGACTTTGGATCTAGCACTTGGGGAGAGTCACAAGGCAGATTTGGGTTGCTTTTGCACCCAAGGATGGCCCCATGCAACAAAAGAGCCATTTTAGAGCCTTTTTGGCTCAAAAGTCCCATGCATGCACGTAAAGTTCGTAACTTTACGTGCTAGATCGAGCTTAGGGGCTTGGATCTATCATTTTCACAAGTGTTGTACATCAGAAATCGAGGATTTAGGGTGTGGACGTTATCGACTCGCCGAGTCCGTTCTTGGGACTCGACGAGTCCAAGGCTTTGAGTCCCATATCCGTTGAGGGTCAAAGAACTCAGTTTGGCGTTAGAAGGGTTGTAGCAGGACAGAAAGAGTGACCCAACGCATTGGACTTAGTTTTAGACCTGGAGTTCATGGGACAAGACGAGTGCTAGAACAGACTCGGCGAGTCCAAGGCAATCTTCTTATGTTTGAAGATGAACTCGACGAGTTGTTCATACAACTCGGCGAGTCAAGGTCAGGACTTGTTCATCAGTTGAAGGTGAACTCAGCGAGTTGTTCATACGACTCGGCGAGTCGGATGAAGGTTCATTGATGTTCGTAAAGAAGGGGAACTCGTCGAGTCGTTGCCAAACTCGACGATTCGAGTCGTGGATAAGGACTAGTAAAGGGAAGGGACTCGACGAGTTGACGACCCAACTCGGCGAGTCGGGTCAACTGGAAGTTGACTCTGTCTTGGACTTGGTTGGGGGTAAAATAGTCATTCTACCATAGGAGTAGATATCAGATTCTGACTGAGTGTTTTGTGGGGATTGTAGCCGGAGGATTTCCGGGGCAGCAGCAGACAGAGGTTTCCCGTACAGATTATCAGCAGCTACTCGTACGAGGTGAGTTACCTTCCAGTAGGGGTGGGTCTAAGGCCACAATTCCGGCCCACCAAAGAGGGGTATTTAGAAGATGATTGTCTTTGTGATAATTATCTTGGTCTGGTTACGTGCCTTGGTCATGAGTTTTATCTGTATGATGTTACGTGTATAATAGGGATTAGTTTCCCTGACAGCGGTCCTTAGTACCGAAGGGTAGGTCAGTACCCGGATATGCCTGACAGTATGTTTATATCTAGTTGTTGTATGCTAGTGGTAGGGGGTGGAATAGTCCCCAGTTACCGGTTGAAAGATACCGATGACAGTTACCGGTTGAAAGATACCGATGATGATTACCGGTTGAAAGATACCGACGATGATTACCGGTTGAAAGATACCGATGATATTGTATGGTATGTGGTATGATGGGGGAACTCAGTAAGCTTTGTGCTTACGGTTTCGGTTTTGGTTTCAGGTACCTCTTCGTCTAAGGGGAAGGAGCCGGCGGCGTAGCATCGCATCACACACACACACACATGATTCCACATCGGACTTTATGGGATTGTACACTGATTTTCCTTATTTTTGATGTCATGGTTTGGGACACAACATTATGATTTTGTAATGTGTTGCTTTATTGACAGTGTTATGGTAAAATGTTTTAAAAATTATTAATTTAAGAATGAAATTTTCGGGCTTAAATTTTGGGATATTACAAAGGGCCAATATATATGGTTTGGGCTAGGCAACAATGTATAGATGAGTTAGGGCATTTGTCAATGTATTTTGGAGTCTTTTGTGTGTATTTGACGTTTTCGGTCTAGGCTATTGTTCTCGGTTGAAGTGACCGAAAACAGGCTTTCGGTTAGCTTGACCGAAAGCTGTTTTCTGTCCATATTGGTATATATAGGTTGTCAGGCTGTCAGTAGTACAGTTGATCTATAGTTGTTCACTGCGAGTTTTCGGTCCTCCTGAGTTGTATCAGACACTTTCCGTGTGTTATTGTATGCAAGCTCGGTTTCATTTCATCTTCTACTCAATTTCTTCTTTATTTTCATTTGCTTGATTGACCATTGGTGAAGATCCTTCCATCAAGGACCTTACAAAGAAAAATAATAATCTTAACATATAATGTGAGTAGAGTATTCACAAACTCACTAAGTCAATTAAGGTTATTATTTATTAGTGTGACACATAGAATGTTTTAGTTTCTCTGGCTGATTCTTCTCTGAAAAACTTCTCATAAATCTGTTTCTTGTTCCTCCCTGACTCTTCTGCTGACCGCTATGAGGAAGTGGTTACATCCATCTGGGTTTGTCGTACGAGAATGGAAATTCCTAAAGAACTTATGAGTTCAAATGTAACATTATGGGGTGATCCTTTCCAGGTCCTCCTATAATTGCTCAATGTATACAAGTTGTATATAATTTAAGATTAAATAGACCTTCGAATAAGTGATCTTACTCCAAAACTACAACCAAACAAGGAATAGGAAGTGGAGAATAGATCACAAATTCTAAGTCTATAAAATCTCAATTATATAGTGCCTAAAATACTCCTATAGTATTTTAATGTATTGAACTTGATATGTTTTATACTTGTTGTTGTCTTATAGTATCATAAAATACTCCCATAGTATTTTAACTTTATGTTCTGATCTAGAAATTCCTTGAATAAAGTTAGGTAGGTTTTAAGGCTGTTGCAACACCACATCACTCCCAAACACATGTCAGTCACATCTTAAATGAATATAGTTGATCAGGCTATATTGATTCCAGATGTGATTACATAACTGTCCAGGTTTGACCGCAATGTTCAACCTTTAAATACTTCTATTCTGTTCTTCTTGTGATACTTGTTCTAGTATGTATAAGAATGTAAGTATACTTATATAAGGTATTATTATACCTTTAAAATATATTATTATCCAGAGCACTTCGGCCCCATTGTATTTATAGTTGTATATCTTTTATAGGTTGATACACTTAGTTCACCATAAGCAATGCTCTAATACCAATGTGTCACACCCCCAAACCTGAACGACGGAAACATTCGGGGGTGGAATATGTGATGTTTAGTATCACAAGAGATGCATCATAGTAATCAAAGTAATTAAACAACCATTTCATTAGAAGAAAGTGTGTACAAAGTATGTGTTTCACATAAGATAGATTACACAAGTAAATGACAAAACAAGACATGAAGCTACTATGCTCCATCTTCTGCATCCAGCACATTCACCTGTGTACTAATTACCTGAGAATACAAGTTATTTTGAAAGAGTAGATCAGCATTTAAGCTGGTGAGTTCATAAATATTTAAGTGATGTATTAGTAAGTTGAAAGCTCTTTTAGAAAAGTTCGCCTGTTCCTCAGAAGATCCTATACCTTTTGATATGATGAAAGATAAGTATAAATGCTCTATAATCCTTTCTATGAGTACTTAATGATTATAAGTTATATAAAATACAAATCAAACAAACAATCGATTGAGTGAATCTGCCATAAGCCCACAACCAAAAGAGGAACAGGAAATGAGGCGGAAGTCACGCATCCCATTGTTTGTTAGATCCTCATTGTATATAAATCTGATGCATTCCTTTGGTACTCACGAAGTTAACTGTAACAGTTCCTTTAGTAAAAATAGTATTCACAATAGTTTTATCTATAATCACTTAAGATCCTTTAAGTTGTACAGATTTAATGAAATGGTTGTTTAATTACATTGATTACTATGATGCATGTCTTGTGATACTAACCATGACGTCCTCCACCCTCGAACGTTTCCGCCGTTCTGGTTTGGACGTGTGACATCCGGTGCCATGCAACCCAAAAGGACCATACTACTCTCGGGTCAAGTACATACCAATTATAGTTATGGGCTTAGACACTAAATCCAACAATGGTCCTCCTCCATCAAAGTCTGTCGAGGTACACCCATATATGGCACCCATATCCGCCCAGGTTGGTCTTAAGCCCTCGACCATCCGTCTCAAACTCAGAAATCTACCCAATCACCCATTCTCTCTTGCGGTTATCTGATCTCATGGCCACCGCTTGGGCCTCTCGGATGGTATCTGTAATGCCCGTGTTTCTAGGCTAGGCATTAATATTGACATTATAGTCTAGGTTAACCTTTGTAACTCATTTTGAAGAAATGAAAAGAAATCATGTGAATATTATGTGAATTATGTGTTTTATGCTTAATTATTAGGGTTTAATTAATTAAGAATAAAAATGAGCGTCAAAAATAAATATTAGATAAAGTCGATATCTATTAAGAAACTTGTAGTGGGCCTGGCAAGGATTACGGATATATAAAGAATACCGAAATCCGAGTTATAACGAAGAAGTTATGACCTGTCGCAGTTTCGCGACAAACCGGCACGGTGCCAAATGTCATAAAAAGTGAGTTTTTGATAAACTACTTTTTGGCCTTAGTAATCTAAACGAAAGTCGTAGTGTTCATTAAACCGAGACTAGGTATAAAATGAACGCCCAAATCTGAGTTCATATGAGGAAGTTATGATTTTTCGAAGTTTCAGCTTAGCAGTAGACAGCTAAAAACTCGAATTTTAGATCGAGTGATTTTTAGCCGACACGACCTAAATGAGAATCGACGGTCTCATCAATAGTAGCACAACGGTAAAAAGAGAGACAAAAACGGACGTCGGATGAAGAAGTTATGAATTTTTAACGGATTTCCTGTCCCGGTCTGTTAAAAATAATAATATAAAAATAAACTCAAAATTAGCTGACGAAGTCTAAACGAAAGTTGTAGAACGTAACTTTACCTATGCGTGCATATAAAGAACGTCAAAAACGGAGCTCGTATGCGAAAGTTATGGATTTTAGAAGTTTTGGTGCGAAAATCGAGAAAAAATCCCCAAAACCGAGGAATCTCGCATACGTGGACTTCGGCCACGTGTCCGAAATGGCTGAGTCATCCGAGCAGCTGGCAGACGCGTGTTCGAATCCGGAGAGCTGTCCGAAGCCGCCTCGCCTACGTCCGACGCGTGTACAGTGACTCATTGCATCCGAGATTCACATGAGCCACGTGCCCCCCTCCTCGGATCCGGACTTCGGTCCAATCAGAGGCTGCCAGCGAGGCCCTCGCATGTGCATCCCACGAGACCCTTTCTCGCATCTGCTGACGCGTGGCTTCTCTCCCAGCCGTCGCATCAGGAGCCTCGCATCCAATAAATAGGAGGGTGCGAGACCTCCCCCGTATATTTTGGAAAAGTGACATTTTTCACCCCTAAACCCATATTTCTTTCATTCCAACTTCCCCCAAAGCCCCGATATCAATTATAACCCCCGGAATACGCCACGAAGTGGCCGAGAAGCCCGAAAAAATTTTCTTTTCGGTTTCGAAGCCCGACCTTCGCAGAGCCCGGTTTCTGAATAAAACTCCCGGTTTTCTTAGAAACGAACGTTTTAGGAAACGAATTGCTGCCCGATTATCATCAAATCATGTGAGTGTATAGTCACCTTCATCTTACACCTATATATGAAGTATTTTCTATAAAATACGTGCTACGTGTAATTATATTAATTGTTTAATTGAGGTGACTGTTGAATTGATGTTTTATACAAGTTTTAAACTGTATATGTATTTTTATCTACAAATGTGTTGGGTAAAACATGGGTAGATAGTTGATTTGTGATGAGATAAAATGATGAGCGGCCTCGATGTGATTGTGATCCAGTCATCTAGCGGAGTTTGGATGACGACCACAGACTTTCTAGACAGTCCAGTGGAACATTGGCAGGCCCGCAACCTGTAGGTGTACTGAACTTGGGTGTTCATTCGCTGTACTCCATCCCCCTCATGGTTTCCTTTAGGACATGTATAGCTGACGAAACCCCTTAGCAGTAGTGTCCATCACGATGATATTCTTTAGGCTAGGTCTCTTGTGATAAGTGTTTAAGGACGTAAAGTGAGGATAACGGGAACGGGTAATCAGGGTTATTGTGATTGGTGAACTTAATAAGTTTATTATTATTGTGGGTTGAAAACCCTATATGCTCACTAGGCTCCCAAGCCTGACCCACTCAGCTTTTTATGTTACAGGTAGTGGACCCCGAGCATAGTCGGAGGACGATGAGAGATTTTTGGATTATAGGCGAGTAGTTGTAAATAACTGTTGAAAGGCTTATAATGTCTTGTTTATGCTTTTGATCTGTATCGGAACATGACATCCCGAGTTTTGATATGAAATGAAATTATATATTTCTTAAAGAAAGGTTTTGACAAACTTTTATCATATTTTGTTTTGGGGACCAATTCCGCAACATCTTTTAAAAAGATTTCTCTGATTTTATTTTAAAAAGCATAAATTAAATCGATCTTTTCTGGCCGAGAAATTACGGGATGTCACAGTTGGTATCAGAGCATTAGTTTAAGCGAACTAAGAAATTGTAGAAATTCTAGACTTAAACTTAGAATGCTAAGTGATGATTGTGAGATGAGTGCCTACCATATTTAAGACACGAGCACTAGTTTATTTTAGGAAAGATGCCTAAAATGCTTTTATGTGCTAAATGCTATATGTTTACCATATATGCCATTATTTGTTCGGATCTATGGTCTGTTGCTGATCGGATCTGGAAACCTTATGTGTGTAGAATTCTAAGCGTACGATTACGATATTAGAACTAACATGTAAACGTTTCGGAGTGATAAGGGAATTTAAATACCTATCGAGGATAAAGACCTAAATTCGCCTTATTCGGTATATAAATTGTAATGACAAGAACTCGCAGTGGAGTTGCAAATACAAACGGAAACAGGGATCAACAGCCTCAACCTCAAGTAGTTGAGCAAGTACCTGTTGTAGGGGCTGCACCTGAGCCAATGACGATGGCTGGGGTACAAGCAATGATGCAGATGATGTTAGATCGCCAGATGGAGGAGACAAGGCGATTATTACAGCATCATAGGGAAGAAACAACGATACCTGTTGAACAGCCCAAATTGAATGAAGGGCAATCAGTAGGAGGGAACTACAGTGGGACTCTTGGTCAAGCCAACCCACCGATAGTTAGACAAAACAACCAGGATGGAGGAGTTGATGGACGCAGATGCAAATACAAAGATTTCATGGCATCTAAACCACCGTGTCTATCTGGAAGTCCAACACCGGTGGAAGTCATGAACTGGATCTCCGAAATGGAGACGATGTTTGAAAGTTGTGAGTGTAGAAACAAACAAAAGACCGCACTTGCAATTCCTCTGTTAAAGTCTGGCGTATTGAGCTGGTGGAAGTTACTAGCTGATTCGATGCCCACGGGAGAAGCTAGCAAGATGTCATGGGAAGACTTTGTGGTACAGTTGAAATTGCAATACAGTTCAGAGGAGGATCTTCTGGAAATTAATAATGAGTTCCAGAATTTAAAGAAGGGAAAGATGAGTGTTACTGAATACGCTGCTAGTTATAAGTAAAAGATGAAGCTTGTTCGTCATCTAGTTCCAACTGAACTCTCTAAGGTCAACAAGTTTGCCCTCGGATTACCAGCGGACTTTGGTCCGATGGTTAAGCAAGCAACCACTTTGAAAGCCGCCATCTGGGCTGCTAAGAATGTGGAGATTCAGATCAGAGAGAAGGGTCTGGAGAGGGCAGAAGTTGGTGAAAAGAGAAAATTTGAAGGAACTTCAGGTTCCAACAAGAAAAGCAAATTTTAAAAGTCCAAGAAATTTGGAGGAGGAGGTGAAGTGAAGTGGTGTGAGAAGTGCAAGAAAAAGCACTCTGGGAAATGTAGTCAGGGGGTGATTTGCTACAAATGTGGAAAGACTGGGCATTATACCAACGTGTGTCCATCCGACAAGAGGGTATGTTTTGAGTGCCATGAAGAAGGGCATATTTTTAAAGACTGTCCAAAAAGGAAGGATGCAGCAAAGCCCAATCTACCACCAAAGCCGAAGGCGAGAGCCTTTCAAATGACACTTGAAGCTGCGAAAGAAGAAACCGATGTCGCTTCAGGTACCTTTTTCGTAAACGAATTGCCTACCCAAATTTTGTTTGATTCTGGAGCCAATTACTCCTTTATATCGCATGAATTTGGTAGAAAACTAGCTACTAGTTAATGCCTTATTAGTCAAGATTGCTAGTGGCAAGTTTGTACCTGTTAGCCATCGTATGAAAAACGTCCTCATTGACTTGGATGGGAATAAGTTCCACGAGGAATTATTACCTATCGTGTTAAATGGTTTCGACATAGTTTTAGGAATGGATTGGCTTAGCGCCAATGATGCCGAAATATTGTGTAGGAAAAAGATAGTAAAAGTAAACCTGCCAGGGAAAGAGTCGTTTATGGTGTATGGAGACAAACACAGAGTAAACTCTGGAATCATTTCCCTAATGAAAGCCAGAAAGTGTTTGGCCAAGGGATGTACATCATATCTAGCGTTCGTAATCGATGCTAAGAAGGAGAAGAAGGAGGTGCATAATATTCTGGTGGTGTGTGATTATCCGGAAGTCTTTCCCGAAGATCTTCCCGGATTACCCCCTAATCGACAAGTAGAATTTCGTATCGACTTGTTACCAGGAATGACGCCGGTAGCAAAAGCACCGTATCGATTAGCACCGAAAGAGATGAAAGAACTTATGACACAACTTCAGGAGTTATTGGACAAAGTTTTCATTCGACCTAGTTCATCGCCCTGGGGAGCTCCTATGTTATTTGTAAAGAAGAAAGACGGGAGCATGAGAATGTGGATTGATTACAGAGAGCTGAATAAAGCGACGATAAAGAACAAGTACCCATTGCCGAGGATCGATGACCTGTTCGACAAGTTGCAAGGATCGAGCTATTTCTCGAAGATCGATCTTAGGTCAGGATACCATCAACTAAAGGTGAGAGAGCAGAATATCGAGAAGTCTGCATTCAGAACAAGATATGGACACTATGAATTTTTGGTTATGTCGTTCGGACTAACCAATGCCCCAGTAGCTTTCATGGATTTGATGAACAGGGTTTGTAAAGCATACCTTGATAAATCTGTGATAGTATTCATAGACGATATCTTGATTTATTCGAAAAGCAAGCAGGTGCATGAAAAGCATCTACGTGAGGTGCTAGAAGTCCTGAAAAACAAGAAGATGTATGCAAAGTTCTCCAAATGTGAATTTTGGATTCAAGAAGTCCAATTTTTAGGTCATGTGGTTAACCAAGAAGGAATAATGGTTGACCCAGCAAAGATTGAAGCTATGATGAAGTGGGAACAACCAAAAAGTCCTACGGAGATTAGAAGCTTTTTAGGATTAGCTGGATATTATCGAATATTTATGCAAGGCTTTTCTTCGATTGTTACTCCATTAACAGCTTTGATCCACAAAGGAGCTACTTATGCTTCGAATGAGAAGCATAAGGAAGCCTTTGAGAAGTTGAAGAAGAGATTGTGTGAAGCACCGATTCTTTCGTTACCTGAACGAGTTGATGACTTCGCAGTCTATAGTGATGCCTCTGGAGTTGGGTTAGGATGTGTTCTGACCCAAAGGGATAAAGTGATCGCGTATGCATCGAGGCAATTGAAAGATCATGAAAAGAACTACCCCACTCATGATCTGGAGTTGGCAGGGGTAGTATTCGCCTTAAAAATATGGAGGCACTATCTTTATGGTACTAAATGCAAACTTTTCACTGATCATAAGAGTCTTCAATATCTCTTTAATCAGAAGGAATTGAACATGAGGCAACGGCGCTAGCTATAGTTACTCAAGGACTACGACTGTGAGATACTTTACCACCCTGGTAAAGCGAATGTTGTTGCTGATGCTCTCAGTCGGAAGGTAAATCTTGAAAAGAAAAGGCCAAGAGCGTTGAGAATTGAAGTTGTCTCTACAATTGTGGAAAGTATAAAGAAAGCTCAAGAGGAAGCTTTAGAGAAAAATGACCGGAAGGAGGAACGTTTGGGTAAAACGTTGGTGTTTGATATAAACGGTCAAGGATTGAAGGTATTCAAAGATAGTATTTGGGTACCTAAGACGGGAGGAGTAAGAGATCTTCTGATGGAAGAAGCTCACAAGACCATGTACTCGATTCATCCCGGCAGTACGAAAATGTATAGGGATCTAAAACCCTATTACTGGTGGCCGACGATGAAGCTCGATGTTGCTAAGTATGTGGCCGAGTATGTAACTTGTGCTAGGGTTAAGGCACAACATCAGAAACGGTATGGGAGTTTAGAACCTTTACCTGTACCCATGGGTAAATGGGAAGATATCACTATGGATTTTGTGACTAAACTGCCCAGAACAAGGAACAGTCACGACATGATTTTGGTGGTCATTGATCGCTTCACTAAGAGTGCGCACTTCATAGCCGCTAACGAGAAATGGTCTATGGATAAACTTGCGAATTCTTATGTGAAGGAAATTGGGAGGCTTCACGGTGTTCCGTTAACGATTGTATCCGATCGTGACAGCCGTTTTACCTCAAGGTTTTGGAGAAGTCTACAAAAGGAATTGGGTACCAAGTTGTGTTTGAGTACAACTTACCATCCGCAAACCGATGGTCAGAGCGAACGAACAATTCAAACATTGGAGGATATGCCGAGAGCATGTACCCTAGAATTCTAAGGTAACTGGGATGAACACTTACCTCTAGTAGAATTTTCCTATAATAATAGTTTCCACTCAAGCATCAAGATGGCACCTTATCACGCTTTGTATGGAGAAAAGTGTCGAATGCCTTCACGTTGGCTGGAAGCTGGGGAGAAGTAGTTTATGGGACCTGAAATAGTGCATCATACTGCTGAAAAGTTGAGAGTGATTAGAGAAAGGATGTTAGCAGCTCAAGATGGACAAAAGAGTTATGCTGACAAGAAAAGACAACTGATATCCTTCAAAGTTGGAGATTCGGTTTTACATAAAGTCTCACCGTGGAAGGGACTTATAAGATTTGGTAAAAGGGGAAAGTTGAGTCCAAGGTTTATTGGACCATTTAAAGTTCTTCAGAGGATCGGGAATCAAGCTTACAAGCTAGAATTACCGGAAGAACTGGAGGGAATTCATAACACCTTTCATGTCTGTTATTTGAGAAAGTTTACGGGAGATGTGCCCGACATAATTCCCATTTCTCAATTTAGGTTGGATGAAAACAAGAGGTTGATTAAAGAACATGAGGCAATCGTTGACCGTAAGACTAAGAAGTTGCGACGCAAGATGGTCGATTTAGTGCTTGTGCGATGGAAACATACGAATGGGCCAAATCTCACCTGGGCAACGGAGAGTGACATGATGAGTCACTACCCGCATTTGTTTGCTGATGTGTGATTCCGGGGACAGAATCATCATAAGGGGGAGAGAATTGTAATGCTCGTGTTTCTAGGCTAGGCATTAATATTGAAATTATAGTCTAGGTTAACCTTTGTAACTCATTTTGAAGAAATGAAAAGGGATTATGTGAATATTATGTGAATTATGTGTTTTATGCTTAATTACTAGAGTTTAATTAATTAAGAATAAAAATGAGTGTCAAAAATAAATATTAGATAAAGCCGATATCTATTAAGAAACTTGTAGTGGGCCTGACAAGGATTACGGATATATAAAGAATACCGAAATCTGAGTTATAACGAAGAAGTTATGACCTGTCGGAGTTTCGCGACAAACCAGCACGGTGCCAAATGTCGTAAAAAGTGAGTTTTTGATAAAATACTTTTTGGCCTTAGTAATCTAAACGAAAGTTGTAGTGTTCGTTAAACTGAGAGTAGGTATAAAAAGAACGCCCAAATCTGACTTCGTATGAGGAAGTTATGATTTTTCGAAGTTTCAGCTTAGCATTAGACAACTAAAAACTCGAATTTTAGATCGAGTGATTTTTAGCCGACACGACCTAAACGAGAATCGAAGGTCTCGTCAATAGTAGCACAACGGTAAAAAGACACACAAAAACGGACGTCAGATGAAGAAGTTATGAATTTTTAACGGATTTCCTGTCCCAGTCTGTTAAAAATAATAATATAAAAATTAAAGTCAAAATTAGCCGACGAAGTCTAACCGAAAGTTGTAGAGCGTAATTTTACCTACGCGTGCATATAAAGAACGTCAAAAATGAAGCTCGTATGCGAATGTTATGGATTTTAGAAGTTTTGGTGCGAAAATCGAGAAAAAATCCCCAAAACCGAGGAATCTCGCATACATGGACTTCGGCCACGTGTCCTCGCCTCGCATCCAACACGTGGTCGGAATGGCGGAGTCATCCGAGCAGCTGGCAGACGCGTGTTCGAATCCGGAGAGCTGTCTGAAGCCGCCTCGCCTACGTCCGACGCGTGTACAGTGACTCATTGCATCCGAGCTTCGCATGAGCCACGTGCCCCCCTCCTCGGATCCGGACTTCGGTCCAATCAGAGGCTGCCAGCGAGGCCCTCGCATGCGCAGCCCACGTGACCCCTTCTCGCATCTGCTGTCGCGTGGCTTCTCTCCTAGCCGTCCGATCAGAAGCCTCGCATCCTATAAATAGGAGGGTGCGAGACCTCCCGGGCATATTTTGGAAAAGTGACACTTTTCACCCCTAAACCCATATTTCTTTCATTCCAACTTCCCCCAAAGCCCCGGTATCAATTATAACCCCCGAAATATGCCGCGAAGTGCCCGAGAAGCCCGAAAAATTTATCTTTTCGGTTTCGAAGCCCGACCTTCGCAGAGCCCGGTTTCTGAATAAAACTCCCGGTTTTATTAGAAACGAACGTTTTAGGAAACGAATTGCTGCCCGATTATCATCAAATCATGTGAGTGTATAGTCACCTTCATCTTACACCCAGATATGAAAGGTGATTGTTCATCTGATGTTTTGTACAAGTTTTAAACTGTATATATGTATTTTTATCTACAAATATGTTGGGTAAAACATGGGTAGATAGTTGATGTGTGATGAGATAAAATGATGAGAGGCCTCGATGTGATTGTGATCCAGTCATCTAGCGGAGTTTGGATGAAGACCACGGACTTTCTAGACAGTCCAGTGGAACACTGGCAGACCCGTAACCTGCAGGTGTAATGAACTTGGGTGTTCATTCGCTGTACTCCATCCCCCTTATGGTTGCCTTTAGGACATGTATGGCTGAGGAAACCACTTAGTCGTAGTGTCCATCCCGATGATATTCTTTAGGCTAGGTACCTTGTGATAAGTGTTTAGGGACGTAAAGTGAGGATAACGGGAACGGGTAATCAAGGTTATTGTTGATTGGTGAACTTAATAAGTTTATTATTATTGTGGGTTGAAAACCCTATATGCTCACCAGGCTCCCAAGCCTGACCCACTCAGCTTTTTATGTTACAGGTAGTGGACCCCGAGCATAGTCAGAGGACGATGAGAGATTTTTGGACTATAGGCCAGTAGTTGTAAATAACTGTTGAAAGACTTATAATGTCTTGTTTATGCTTTTGATCTGTATCGGAACATTACATGCCGAGTTTTGATATGAAATGAAATTATATATTTCTTAAAGAAAGGTTTTGACAAACTTTTATCATATTTTGTTTTGGAGACCAATTCCGCAACATCTTTTAAAAAGATTTCTCTGATTTTATTTTAAAAAGCATAAATTAAATCGGTCTTTTCTGGCCGAGAAATTAGGGGATGTCACAGTATCTAAGACTGGAGTCATCACCGTCATCCTCATACACACGTCTCGGATCGGAGCACTCGCTGCTCTACGACTCAGGGCATCGGCTACCACATTATCTTTGCTAGGATGATACAAAATCTCACAGTTATAGTCTTTCACTACATCCAACCACCTCCTCTATCTTATATTCAGGTTGGGCTGATCCATAAGGTATCTACGACTCTTATAGTCCGTGTATATGGTACATCGGACACCATAAAGATAGTGGCGCCAAATCTTGAGGGGAATACCACCGCCCCCAGCTCCAAATCATGGGTGTAATATCTCGTCTAGTGAGGCTTCAGCTGCCTCGATGCATATGGTATCATGTGACCCCCTCTGCATCAACACAACACCTATTCCCGATATAGATGCATCACAGTAAACTACGAAGTCCTATACTCCCTCCGGAAGGGCTAACACCGGAGCTTCGTACAATCTCTGGCAAAGAGTCTCGATTGATGCCTGTTGCTCAGGCCCCCAAGCAAAGATAACACCCTTCCTGGTCAATTTAGTGATAGGAACAACAATCTTGGAGAAATCTCTGATACACCTCCGATAGTAGCCTGCCAGACCCAAAAAACTCCTGATCTCCGATAGGGACCTCGGCACCTCCCAATGCATAACTGCATCAATCTCGGCCGGGTCGAACAAAATCCCATTCTGGTTAACGAGGTGTCCCAAAAACTAGACTTCTCGTAACCAGAAATCGCACTTGGAGAATTTGGCATAAAGCCTCTCCATCCTCAACACCCCAAGAATCTCCCAAAGATTCTCCTCGTGTTGTTCCCTAGACCTCGAGTACACCAAAATATCATCGATGAACATGATTACCGACCGATCGAACATGGGCCTACACACCCGGTTCATGAGGTCTATGCATATTGCCGGTGCATTAGTGAGCCCGAAAGGCATCACCACAAACTCGTAATGCTCATAATGAGTCTGAAACGCCGTCTTCTGGATATCCTCCTCGCAGACCCTCATTTGATGATACCTAGATCTCAAATCAATCTTGGAAAACCACGATGCTCCCAGCAACCGATCAAACAAATCGTCGATCCTTGGTAGTGGATAACGGTTCTTGACCGTCAAATTGTGCAACTCCCGATAGTCAATGCACATACGGTGTGAACCATCCTTTTTCTTGACAAAAAAGATCGGTGCTCCCCACGGCGAGCTACTCGGTCTAATGAAACCCTTCCCCAACAGCTCCTGGATCTGCGAGGATAACTCCTACATCTCTGGCGGCACAAGATGAATGGTGCCTTGGCAATAGGCGTCGGCCCCAAAATCAGATCGATCCGGAACTCCACCTGTCTCTCAGGAGGCACACCCGGCAATTCCTTGGGGAAAACATCCGGGAACTCACATACCACTGGAACATCGGAAATAGAAATCGGCCTCTCTGTGACAACCCGCGTATCCACCAGATACGCTAAAAAGCTGATGCATCCCTGTTGTAGACTCTGCCTTTCCCTGGAGGCAGAGCAGAAAGCTGATCCCGATATAGTCCCCTCGCCATAGACCGTAAGCACTCCCCAACTAGGGTCTCGTCTCGTCACCATCTGACGCTCAAAGTAAATCACGGCTCCAAACCGCCTCAACCAATACATGCCCACTATGACACATACATCTCCTATCACAATCGGCACTAGATCTATCGGAAACTCAACACCGAAGATCTCCAAAACACATCCCGGAATACATCAGTGGCAAAGACCGCATGCTCGTCGGCTATAGAAACCCTCAGTGGTCGACTCAAGACCCCGCGTCTAACACTAATGCGACGACTAAAGGATAAAGACATGAAGGATCGACTCGCACCCGAGTCAAATAATACCAAGGCAGGCACAAAATTCACAAGAAAAGTACCTATATAAAACACAATATAATCATAATTAGATAATAACAATATAATAAATAAGGAGATACATACCAGCAAAAATGTCAGGGGATGCGCAGACCTCCTCCGCGGTCAGCTGAAAGTCTCTCCCACGAGCTATCGGAGCCTTGGCCTTCCCCGGTCGGCCATCAGTAATGCGCAAAGCAGCAGGAGCAGAAGCCTGGGCTGATCCCTGAGTGAGCTTAGGAAACTCGGCCTTCCGGTGGCCAGTCTGGTGGCAATGAAAGCAAACCAAAAATCCCTTTGGGCAGTCATTCGCCATATGCCCCTCTTTGCCGCATTTATAGTAAATCCCTGCTCGAAAATATCCCTCATGACTCTTGCAGCACTTGCCATAAGTGCAACCATTCTGGCCTCCTGCTCTCGTATCAGTGGGCTTAGCCCGCTTGGTCGCCGGCTACGACTGCACTGGTCTCCTGTCTCTCCCCTGAGACTCTCCCTCCTTTCTAGTTTGTATCTCCAACTCAATGTCCTTCTTCCTGGCATTGGTCTGTAGCTCAGCCAATGTACGATATGACGAGTTCGCCACGAACTCTCGAATATCTCATCAAATATCGGCTCACACGTGCCTGCTCCGTAGACACGTGCTCAGGGCAGAACCACGCCCTCTTATGAAACATCCTCGTAATCTTTGTCACTGTTTTTTTCTTCTGCTTGAGAGACAGAAACTCCTGAGCCAATCGTTCTCTCTCCACCTGGGGAACGTACTCGTCTCGGAATAACTAGGTGAACCTCGCCCAGGTGACTACCGCATGGCCTACAGGAGAATAATCAGTTGTCACAAACCTCCACCAGTCCTTCGCTCCCAAGCGAAGGTTGTTCAGCACAAATCGGACCTTCATGTCCTCAGGGCATGAACAAGTATAGAAACATCCCTTGATATCATAAATCCATCTTATAGCAGAAATCGGTCTTAGGTCCTGTTGAACTCTTATGGCTTCGTGTTGCTGAACTCTCAGAGCAACAACGAGTCACCCCCTGTGGCCTTCTAGTTGGAAGGGCTGCAGTAGTGGCAGCCTCGGTGACAGCAGCATAACGCTCGTCAAAAGTCTCAATCAACGTGGTCTTAATAGACCCGAACATCTCTGGAATGGCCTCCCTGATAGATGCGGCCACCTCCTCAGCAATGATCTTGTGGATCTCCTCGTCACTGGTAGCCCCCCCCCCCTCGGGGGGGGGGGGGGGGTTACTGCGAGTAATCACCATAGATTCTCTGAAACGCAACACATAAATCATCAGCGACTGGCTAAAGCGCACACACATTTACCCACCCCTACATGCTTCTTAGTATCCTAAGGTTCTTTCTTCGGTCGCGTACGGATCTGGTGCTTTCAGTACTATGGTCCCAATACTACCTTCCACACCAACCCAAAGTTATCCCAAGTCCTCCTCCTAGGATCCTAATTAACAAGTACTCTATCCCTCACAGATATCAAACTACTCCCTCATAATATTCCTCAAATGAACATCTAGGTATCCCTCCTAGATTACTCTTTGACTCAAAACTATCTCTCAATGACTTCCTGCCATTTACCCCTACTCGGAACACACACAACAAATAGCAGATAATGTCAATCAATAGCATCCTCCTAGGCTAAGGCATCATGAATCAGGCAACTCTAGCTCTAAATTCCTTAAATACCTAGCCTACCATCTAGCATGCAGCTCAAATATTTCATAAATATCTCATGTCATAATATAAACAAGTAAGGTTATTTTGGCAAATTACCGTTCGGGCTCTGGCTGAATGTACACACTGCTTTATCTTGTTTCCTCTCAAAATCTTTTGCTCGTTTAGAAAATCATTTCTTTTTCGGAAAATTTCTCAAATCCTCAGTTTGAGTCCAGATATACCCGAGGGTACATCCGAATCCCTCAAACCAAGGCTCTGATACCAACTTGTAACACTCTAAAATTTTCGTTTTTAAATCCACCCAAAACACAGTTTAACATCTCGTACTCAATTTATAATTGTTTCAAAAGACAACCACAAAATTGTTTGTCATATATCCCAGAATCCTCAAAACATAAATCAACAAGCTGGTGTGTACAATCATGTTGGCGACTTCCCGCGATCCTGAGATGTACCTGAAACACATTTCACACAACATTGTAAGCACAAAGCTTAGTGAGTTCCACAAGATACCACACACAATAATTAGCCTCTCATGGATATATCTCGATAAGGACCCTCCGGTCATGTGTCTCAGTGAGGACTCTCTGGTCTCACAAGTCAGTTTGGAACCTTTGGTCCTATCTCAATAAATGCACAGAGTAATATACATCATAAATCACAAAGACAGAATGTCACACCCCAAAACCGGAACGGCAGAAACGTTCGGGGGTGGAGGACGTCATGTTTAGTATCACAAGACATGCATCATAGTAATCAAAGTAATAAACAACCATTTCATTAGAAAGAAAGTGTTTACAAAGTATGTGTTCACAAAACATAGAGTACATAAGCAAATAACAGAACAACACTTGAAGCTATACTGCTCCACCTTCTGAATTCCCAGCGCGTACCTGTCTACCTATTTCCTGAGAATACAAGTTATTTTGAAGGAGTTGATCAACAATTAAGCTGGTAAGTTCATAAGATTTTAGTGATGTGATTAAGTTGTAGAAAGCTTAGTAAGATGTAGTAAGTTGTAAGTTTTGTTTAGAAAAGTTCGCCTGTTCCTCTAGAAAATCCTATATTTCCTGCTTTGATGAAAGATAAGTAAAAATTACTCTACAATCCTTTCTATGAGTACTAAATGGATACAAGTTATATAAAACTCAGAGTAAACAAACATCGATTGTGTGTATCTGCCCTAAGCCCACAACCAAAAAAGGAACAGGAGATGAGGCAGATGACACACATCCCATCGGTTGTTTGATCCTTATTGTATATAATCCTGGTGTATTCCCTTAGTACTCACGGAGTTGACTGTAATAGTTCCTTTATATTTGATGAAAAGATTCTTTAAGAAAACACTTATTGCTTATAATAAAATAGCAACCACAATGATTCCTTCTATGATCACTTAGTTTATAGTAGCTATATATGATCTAATATTGAACAGATAGTTAATTAGGTGAATCTTCCCTAAACCCACAACCAAACAAGGAACAGGGAATAAGGCGGAAAGCACACATCCAACTACCTATCAGATATTAATTATATATGACCTTGATGTACAAACTAAGTTATTATAGGATTAACCACCTAAGGTCCTTTAAGTTATACTGGTTTAATAAAATGGATTAAACCCTTTATTAGTAAGTTTCTAGTTTTGTATATTATCGTCGAGTACTTTACAAATGTATCCTTTATAAATAACTTAAGTTGGATATTATTATCACATCGTGCTTGCTAGTCCTGGTACGTGAAATCGTACCAGTGTCAACGCAAACCCGAAAAGATATATTATTAAGTTTATCACCTCGTGCCTGCTAGTCCTGGTACGTGAACCAGTGTCAATGCAAACCCAGAAAGATATATTATTAAGTTTATCCCCTCGTGCCTGCTAGTCCTGGTACATGAAATCGTACCAATGTCAATGCAAACCCGGAAAGATATATTATTAAGTTTATCACCTCGTGCCTGCTAGTCCTGGTTCGTGAAATCGTACCAGTGTCAATGCAAACCCGCAAAGATATATTAATACCCTAATTTGTTACAAACAATGAGTTAAGGATACAATGTCTTCCTAGAGTAGTAGGGACATTATATAAGTGTGTAATACTTGATTTGTTTGTCTGTTATTATTATCGTATATTCCTCCCTATACTGGTTATAGTATGTTTCTCCCTATACTTGTTATAGTATGTTCCTCCCTGTACTCGTTATAGTATGTTCCTCCCTGTACTTGTTATAATGTGTTCCTCCCTGTACTTGTTATAGTATGTTCCATCCTATACTAGTTATTGTATGAACTGAACCCCTAAACTATACCTATTATAGTTTACTAGTATGTTTACTTGAACTGACACTGACTTGAAGGACATTTTACTACTAAGTTATGCAGGTACTTTTAAAATGGAGTTTTGTTAACTATAAGGTAACCTAACCTTAAAAGAGTTTTTGAAATGTTTTGATCACTTATAAAAGACATAAGCCATCTTTTGAAATATGTTTATAACAAACATTTACAAAATTATCATTGTGTTCAACTTGTATTCCCCCCCTTAAAAGCATTTAAAACAGTTTAAAAGATTGGTTACGGGGTATGAACTCACCTGTAGGGAGTGATGCGACTGTAAGATCGGTAAAGATGCTAAGTGTCAAGTGAAGGCTTAAGCACACACTCACGGATCCTAATAAGCATATAATGACACATATAGGTGTATAATTAGTGTTTATAACCACTAATCATGAAATGGAACAACCTTAGGGACTAGGAAACACTTGTAATGAAGTGTTACACCACTTAGGGTTGCATATAAGGGAAGTATGGCCTCACATAGGAGTTTACGGTCCAAGTGGCATGACCATAAGAGTTTACGGTCAAAGTGGTTCACGGTCCTATGTGTTCACGGTCCTATGGTTTATGGTCCAAGTGTTCACGGTCTAATGACCTTACGGTCATGGAGTTCACGGTCTAATGACCTTACGGTCATGGAGTTCACGGTCTAATGACCTTACGGTCATGGAGTTCACGGTCTAAGGAGATCCAACCGTAAACTCATCAAATCCTTGCACAATGATGGTTTTCAAGGTCTTCATTCCAAGGCATCGGATTCTAGGGACCATGCTTAGCCTTAGGAAGGGTTTAGGGTCTCTAATGCACCTTTCATTAGAGTTTATGGTCTAAGGAGATACTCTTAGACCATAAACACCTTGTTCTTGGCTAAAAATGATGTTTTCAAGGCTTTAATCAGGTGTTTCAACTAGATAACAAGCTAAGGAGGGAGTACTTACGATATAAAGGCTTGAAATGGTGATTAAGGTCCAAGAACACTAGTGTGTGTTCTTGGTGTTTCTTGAAGATCTAAGAAAAGATGATTTTCTGTGGATGAAATCATGAGATGATACTAGATTAAGAGATGTATCAATAAATCAAAGGAAGAACACTTACAATTTTGGTGATCTAGGATGATAAAGTTGATGATACTTGAGAGGATTTGGAAGTTCTTGAGTTTGAAAGGGAAGAAATGATCAAAATGATCATAAACTATATATATATAGGAGGGAGTTTACGGTCACCCTTATCGTAAACTCAAGGGTCTTGACCGTAAACTCCTTTTGAGGAGGTTTACGGTTTGCTAGATGGTTTGGAACTTTAACTGACAAATCCAAACACTGATTCCTTTGATGAACTAAGCTTAGAATGCTCAAATAGACTCTAAACAGTGCTAAGAGTTAGCGGAGACAAGTCTGACTTTAACTGAATTGAATGGTTGTACAAGATAGAAATTTCGGGTTGTCACACAGAATGCATTATATCACATATCTCAGTATAAGCACATAATACCCTCCGGTAACTAACACAGATAAGACCCTCCGGTCACACAGTAATTACCACTCAGGTAAGTATAGTGAGAAGACTCACCTCATAAGTAAAGCAAATATGTCTCGTTTTCAAACTGTCGGTCTAGACTCCGCCTACATATATCACAATCATCTCTAATTAAAAATTTGCATTAACAACTCCCAAAGATGTTAAGTTGACTATTCTACAAATTCTCAGAAAGGGTGAAAGACCGTTTTACCCCTCCATGGCCTCCAAAGTCCACAATTTGACCAAACCCTAAAAGTCAACAGTAGTCAACGCTCGAGTCAACAGTCCATGTTGACTCAACTCGTCTAGTGCATCCATGCAACTTGTCGAGTTCCTTCTGTTCTAAGAAAATCGGAAAAATTCGAGTCAACTCGCCGAGTTGTCTCACAAACTCATTGAGTTTACATAGTGTCTAGAATATCAGGGAAAACCCTAACCAACTCGTTGATTTGGCTAACCAACTCGTCGAGTTCCTTCAGCCCTTACTCTCATTCAGACGCTTTTAAGCAAGACTAACGCCCCAAACTTTAGATATAGCCTTCTAGGGCTGAGATACCACGTAAAGCTACAAGCTTTACGTCCATGCATGGCATTTAAGGGCTAACTTTGCCAAAACAAGGCTCAACAAGGGGTTTAAGGCATGACGGTTGGCCAAAGCTTGATAAAGCTTGAGTCTTTAAGCCCAAAGGGCCTGATAGTGTCCAGATCTGAAGTCTTGGCTTCAAAGCATGCTCAAAACCAATAATGACTCCAGAAGAAGCAAGAAATGGCGATAAACTCTCTAATGGAAAGATCTAATAAACAAGTGATCAAGGTAATGGCTTTTTACCTTCAAATGGCTGCTACAACTGAATGGATGTCGTATCTATTGAATCCTTCTTGTTCCAAGCTCTTCACTCTTCACGGAATGCACCAAAACACGCACTCTTAGCCTTAACACACTCTCAAGATGAAGGTAACTCGACTAGGGTTTGTCTCTGGGTGATCAGGTGATGAGGGAGGCGGGGTAAAGGACTTAAGGACGTTTAAATAGGGTGCAAACCCTAAAAATTAGGGTTTTCACACTCATCTCCAACTCGTCGAGTTGAGTCCTCCAACTCGTCGAGTTGGTTCTAAAATAATGCGGCCAAGCTCAGTCTCTAATCGACGAGATGGGGCCTCCAACTCGTCGAGTTACTCTATAAAAATGAATATAATGAACTTTAAATTTATACCTGGGATTCAGGATGTTACGGACATACATGATGTGGATAAGTTGGGTGTCGAAAACCCACATGCTGACGCATATAAATAATTTCAGCCAAATGTCCATGCAAGAATGCATTTTTGACATCTAACTGGTTAATCTCCCACTTGTGAAATAAAGCGATGCAAACCATTGTACGCTTGGTTTTCTGTTTAACAACCGGACTAAATGTTTCATGAGAACCTACCCCTTTTTGTTGAGATCTACCACCACAAATCAAGCATTCTTTATAGCATTCAAGTGACCCATCGGGCATGGTTTTCTACTTAGAAATCTACATACATCTTATTAAGTTCATATAGGCAGACATGGCACTAGTTCTTAAGTGTTATTGTTAATAAGTTCATTAAACTCATCAGTCATGGCATGGTTCCAAACTGGTTTATGTAGGGCTTCTGTCGGGTTTCAGGGAATAAGCTTAAAAGGATTGGTAGTGTGTAGGTCTATTAGGTGTTTAGGTTTAGAGTTACCGGTCATAGTATGGGTTTGCATTGTTTTGGCCGGTGGTAGGGGCAGAACCGGTATGGGTGATGATAATGGTGTAGTAGGTTGTTATGGGGTAGTGGGGACTGACAGGATTGGAATGGTGTGGAATATAAATATATATATATATATATATATATATATATATATATATATATATATATTGTTGGATTAATGTCTAAGTCCATAACTATAATTGGTAATACTTGACCCGACCTGGCATGGTCCATTTGGATTGCATGGCATCATGCATTTGGATAGACTATAATGAGAGAAATAACACTTAAGGTTGGTTAATATATTATAAGTTCTAATATATTAATAAGGTTATTTAATTAGTATTGATCAAGAATTAATTTGGAATTAATTAAGTGATCAAAAGGAGACTAATTAAATATATGGGTTGATTGTGTAAATCATTCATTCTTATATATATGGGCTTGTGATCGAAGATTTCTTATGTTGGACTAAGTCCATGGGGTGACCCATGGATACTCCATGGAGGTTAAAATCCATGGAGCATAAGGAATGGGTAAAGTTATGGGTTACATGGTGTAACCCTAATAGTCACCATATAAAAGAATCCCATGGCTCAAGAAATCGTGCACTAATGTGTGAATATGAGGGCTAGACGATTTCAAGGAGTGTTCCATTTCTCTCAAGTCATTCCATGTGCATTTGGTGTTGTGTGAACCATTTGAGGTGTCACACTTGGGGCACTAGGCACTCAAGCTTCATGGAGACAAGCTACATCAAACAAAGGTATGTATCATATCCATTTGATTACCCAAGTATCAAGTATTGTATGCTAGATAGGGTAATACCTTGGAAAGTTCATAATTGCATGTATAATAGAGAAAACATAGATCCAAGGTATTTAGGGTTGCATGTACACTTAGGAGTGTTAGAATGCGCAAAACCCATCAGTGGTATCAGAGCCAAGGCTTGTTTTCTTGTTATACTTGCAAAATTAGCTGAAAAATCGAATTGTATTAGTTTAAAAGTTATGCTAATTACTTGAAAAAAAATTTGATGTGAATTATCTTTGTTCATATGAGTTTATTAGATTAATAGAAAAGTTAATTGATTATGTGTTTTCAATCCATTTTAATCTAAGAGTTGATGCTAAAATGTGTTTTTGTAACTTGTCCTCAAGTTATATGAAAAGTCACATTTAAGTTTCATAAAACTCATAAAAAGTTGGCAATGGTTACAAAAATGAAGAGTCTTGTCCTCATTAAATGTTTTTATGACTCCATAACTTGTCCTCAAGTTATGGAGGTTCAAGAGTCACTTCATTAAATGATAAAATGTGTAACCTTAATTAGTTCCTTAAGTTACAAAAATAAAGAAAAGTTACATTCTTTTATGAGTTTAAAGTCTTCCATAACTTGTCCTCAAGTTATGGAACTTGAAGAGTTTTTTTTTAATTAAAACTACTTTAAACACATAAGTTATGGAATTAATTAGTTTTGAAAATTTTTAAAACTTGCCCTCAAGTTTTGGAATTTTTAAAGTTTTCCCCATGAATACTTTAATTCCAAGTTAGCCATTAGATTTTTAAAAGTTAAAATTCAACCCTTATACTTTATAGTATTATAAGTTAATAATAAATATATGTATAAGAGCAAGTCAGTCTTACCGTTAGTAGACCTCATTCACGAAGCCGTTCTATAAGGGGGGTATAAGGTTACTGCCTATAAAATGGCAGTTTAATGGGTGTCCACTCTCACCCACCGCTTCCTTGACTGGTGGAGGGTCGTTAGCCGAACGGGTAGGACAAAGACTATAATTCTCCCTTCATTAAAAGTATTAATGATAAATACTAAGTAACTAAGCACTTATAAATTCCTAATCTTAGTTACTTAGGAAAATATGAATAAGGTGCTAATCCATGAAATTACACTTTGCACTTTGTTTAAACCGTTAGTGGAGCGTTTGTGGTTAACCGGCACACTAACCTAGATTTAACAAAGTAGGCAAAGGGTAACTTAATATTTATCATAGTATCGGTGGAGCTCGTGTGGTTAACCGGCACATCGATTGAGGTGTAAATATTAAGGGTACCAAGTATATTTGCATGGTTACTTCACACCTTGTTTTGTGATCCTCGGCATCCCAGTCACAAAACCTGAAGGGCACACTCGAGATTGAAACATGCCATTGAACAGTTCAATGAATCTCAAAAGAATCTAGGAGTTTCAAAACCAATTAAAACCTAATAATGCATTTCGTTTATCTTGGTGGAAATTGGTGAATCGTCATTCACCTACCTTCAAATATTTTATAGCTTGGATTACGACATCCCTCTTCCAAGTTATAAAAGTATTGTGTTGGGTCCTAGCCTTAATATTTCATATTGGGTGTTATATTAAGGACTTTAAATCAACTATCTTGAATATCTCCCAAAAGATGATCTTCCCAAATCTCTTGAAACAAGTTTTCCGAAAATGAAGATGATGTCCCATGGAAATCATACTTCTTTCACCTCCTCCAATTATTCTCCCTAACCCACAAGTTCCTGAAAATTTTAAGGTCGCTCAAGCCCTATTGGCAAGCAAAGGTCTATGTGTGATCACATCTTGGAGATGTAGTCACATATTGACAAGCCGGGAGAGTTGGGTGTCAAAGTCTAGAGGAAGCTGATGATCAATCACTTTCTAAGTCACATAGTGAGTTCCTTTGGGACTCCTATGAAATAGACTATGACAAGACCCTTAATGATCTTATCTATTTGCTAAGATCAACTTCCTAAAACTTTATGGACATTGACAATGATGACAATGGATATCCAGTAAAGCTCTCTTCCCAATGGAAAGGGATCGGCCATAGTCAACTCGGTTGACCAAATGGTAAAGAGAAAGGCTAAGTCTGAGATAGTCCCATTATCAAGGGTCCATTGCCAAAGAAAGGGGCATTGGTTGCGAAGCTGCCAAATTTACCTAAGGATGTTAAAGTCAATAAGTTTGACTCTACTTCAGGTAAAGTCCACTATCTAACTCTGTTAAGTTTCTATTCTAAGATCCTCATTACATGATGTGACTGGGTCACATGTTGATGTTTTAAGAATCAAAGAATAGAGAGAAAGCTTAAAGGAAGTATATGCTGATTCTGATCGCGTTGGTGGATTTCGATCGCATCAGAATTTTGAAGCTGTTACTTAGGAGTTATGATATATTGCTTAGGAATAGATAACAACAAGTTTTTCCGTATGCATTTGCACTATAAGGATAAGTTTTTTCCGCAAAGTTTTGAAATAAAATAAAAGTTTTTAATTTTATATTTATTTTAAATATCCTTACAAGTGACATTTGTGAAAAATGGTTGTTTATATGATTCCATTGATAGCAATATTTGAAAAAAAATGGACTTGATTCTTTCGTTTGTGGTAGTGTCATAATTTACCAAATAAGGAAAGATTCTCATTCCCAAGGCTTCAGTTGGATAGAAACTTGGAATCATGCAAGTTGAATAGTATGATGAATGAGAACTTTCAAGCATTGGAAAATTAAGACTTGTTCACATAGATGTGTGAGTCAAGTTAAGGACTAAAGGGATCGAGTACACATTCTTGTGCACTGGTCAAGTCCACCACAAAGCTCGTTAAGACTATTCGTCATGATTTACTAAATTTTAGTAAATATGGTTATACTTACAAGTTTAAGTATAATTCCGAAACATTGGAAAAGTCTCAATGTATGGTAGAACGAATGGGAAGAATCAAATTAGGCAGACAGATAAAAGTTTCTCAAATCTGAAAAGATAGGAGAGTACTTTAGTATCATGTTTTGTGATCATCTTAATGATTAAAGAACCACATCACAATTGGTCTTCTAAGGACATCTTAGTGCATTCTTATGACTAAGAAGAGGAGTCATGAATTGTTGAAATGGTTAAATCAAGAAGATGAGTCATACTTCGTTTCAAAACAAGTCTTAGAGTCATACTCCAAGACTATAAGTTGAGTGACATATCTTAAAGAAAGGTTTATAACACTTGTCAAATGTAAGAGTAAAAGTGTCCTACTCTTGTACATTTGAAGTTGGTAAGTTGTGATGTTTTGGATTAAACAAAGACCAACTAAGGCCAATTGTGTTAAGTGTTTGTCTTGATAAAGAATCTGCACTATCTCTTGAATATTTGGCAAGATAGTCTTATATGTCAAGAGGACAGTGGGAGTCTTAAAGATCCTAAAGAGAATTTCAAGAACTAATCAAGAATAAAACCTGAGGTTCTTCACTAGCACACGACTTGAGGTTTATAACCTATCATGTTGACATATTCTGTACCCATTCCAGTTAAAGTTGGCTTTGCATAGGAGTTCTGAAAGTTCTCAACTGGTTGCATAACAACTTGGAAGCAATGGCAGGCCCTGTACTGCCAGGTGGCAAGAAGTTAAGATTGCATAAGTTCAGTCCATATGAGTTTGGATTTGTCATTATCCTTGTCTTATGACTATGGTTTTGACGATTCACATGGATAAGAACACATACACCATAAAATCTAAGGGTCATAAGGTTTCTCTCCGATTCATGAAAATGATGGTGAGGAAACACTTCCACCAAGTAGATTTGAAGCAGATGGCAAAAGGTCTAAACAATTGAGACTATGATTACAGCATCCCTTTTCATAGTTCTGAAATTGTTTAGCCACACATGCATGCTATCTAAGGAAAGGTGTATGATTTTGATAAAGTTTTATCAAAGCATCTCATATCAGAAATCTGAACTTTGGTAAGAAAGTCAATAATGTATTGATTTCTAGAAGTCCAGCTGATTTCTGAGTACATGTCAAAGCTAGTGGGAGCATAAGTGTTATGCTAATAATTATCATGTTAGTGGGAGCATGATAATTATTTTTAGTGTTGCAAGTTAGCAATGTTAATTATAGAAAACAAAAGTTTCAATTCGTGAGGCTGCAGGGATTGAAAAAGTTGTTTTGCTATAATTAAGGGAGAGGATATACTTCATTTCAGTTCTAAAGGCTTAGATTGAGACCTTAATCATCTTTAGTCAAGAATATATATATGAATTTCATGTTGGATTGGTTCAACTTAAGGAAATTCTATATATTGCGTTCTTTCGATAACTCTTATGCATGCATACTGTTTGATAGTGGAGCGGAGAGAAGTTTCGTGAACCAAAAATTTTCTCATTTACTTAAGCAAAAATCACAAGCACGTAAAGAACCGTTCACTATAGAAATGGCTAATGGAAAGACGGAGAACACTAGCAGTATATTCATAGGGTGTACCCTAACACAAGATAGCCATTCATTTTCGATCGACCTCATGCCGTTCTCAATTAAAAGTTTCGACGTCATTATCGGCATGGATTGGTTGAGTCTACATCGTGCCGACATCATGTGTTACGAAAAGGCAGTTCGCCTTAATCTGCCGTCTGGCGAAACTCTAGTAGTTTATGGCGAGAAACCCGGCACGAACCTTCGTATTATCTCGAGCATTCAAGCCCAGAAATTCTTGCGAAAGGAATGCCGCGCATTCCTTGCTCATGTGGTCGATGTGAGCCAAGAAACGAAAGACATTCAGAACATTCCAGTAGTACGCGACTTTACCGACATCTTTCTGGAAGAACTCCCAGGATTACCTCCGCAACGTCAAGTCGAGTTCAGAATCGACTTAGTTCCAGGGGCTACCCCCGTAGCCAAATCGCCCTATCGTCTAGCACCTGCAGAGATGCAAGAACTGTCCTGTCAAATTAACGAACTGCTCAGCAAGGGCTTTATAAGACCAAGCTTCTCACCCTGGGGAGCTCCAGTCTTGTTCGTCAAGAAGAAAGACAGATCGTTTCGTATGTGCATCGACTACAGGGAGCTCAACAAACTGACCGTCAAAAATCGTTACCCTCTGCCTCGTGTTGACGATTTATTTGACCAACTTCAAGGGGCAAACTTCTTTTCAAAAAACGATCTAAGATCCGGATATCACCAACTACGAGTGCTAGGAGAGGATGTCCCGAAGACAGCCTTCCGAACTCGTTATGGGCACTACGAATACCTAGTGATGCCGTTCGGATTAACAAACGCCCCCGCAGTATTCATGGATTTAATGAATAGGGTGTGTCGTCCTTACTTGGATCAGTTCGTCATCGTCTTCATCGATGACATACTTATCTACTCTCGTAATAAGGAGGAGCATAGTCAACATCTATGACAGGTCTTAGAAACACTGCGTTCAGAGAAGCTCTATGCGAAGTTCTCGAAATGCGAATTTATGATCCGAAGAGTCGAATTCTTAGGGCATGTGGTTAGCGAGGAGGGAATACATGTGGACCCTTCCAAAATCAAAGCCATTGAGAGCTGGTCAGCACCGAAGATGCCTACTGAAATTCATCAATTTCTAGGCCTCGCTGGCTACTATCACAGGTTCATTCAGAACTTCTCACGAATTGCAAAACCTCTCACGACTTTGACCCAGAAGGGCGTGGCCTTTGACTGGGAAGAGAAGCAAGAGAGAGCGTTCCAAACGCTCAAGCGCGCCTTGTGCATCGTGCCAATACTATCCCTCCCCAAAGGGATAGAAGACTTCGTTGTCTATTGTGATGCATCAAATCAAGGGCTCGGCTGTGTTCTGATGCAACGAGGTAAGGTCATCGCCTATGCCTCGAGACAGCTAAAGACACACGAGGTCAACTACACTACCCACGATCTTGAGTTAGGAGCAGTTGTGTTTACTCTGAAGACCTAGAGACACTACCTGTATGGTACAAAAAGCACTATCTTTACAGACCACAAAAGCCTACAACATATATTCGACCAGAAGGAGCTCAACATGAGACAACGACGGTGGGTCGAGCTACTCAGTGACTACAAATGCGAAATTCTTTATCATCCGGGTAAAGCCAACGTAGTAGCTGACGCCTTAAGTCGGAAAGAATACTCTGGTCGTAGAGTCAAATCATTGACTATGACTATCCATTCACACTTGTCCACACAAATGAAGGACGCTCAGCTCGACGCTTTGAAACCTGAAAATGTGGCGAGTAAATCCCTGAGAGGGATGGATAAGAACTTGGAAGTCAAGGGTGGCGGAGCCTTATATCTCATGGATCGGATCTGGACACCGAAACACGGTGGTTTCAAAGACTTAGTCATGACCGAGGCGCACAACACTCGTTATTCCGTCCACGCAGGTGCAGATAAGTTGTATCTGGATCTTGAAAAGCTATACTGGTGGCTAACATGAAAGCAGAGATTGCTACCTTCGTAAGTGAATGCCTTACTTGCGCCAAGGTTAAGGTCGAATACCAGAAACCGTCAAGATTACTCCAGCAACCGGAGATACCTGAATGGAAGTGGGAGCGGATCACTATGGACTTCATAACAAAGTTGCCCAAGACAACGGGTCGACTTCATATAATATGGGTCATCGTCGACAGATTGACCAAGTCCACACACTTCCTGCCTATCAAAGAAACATACAAGATGGAGAAGCTTACAAGAACTTACATAAGGGAGATTGTACGACTGCACGGTGTTCCTATATCCATTATCTCGGACAGAGATAGTAGGTTCACTTCGAGGTTCTGGCAGTCGCTACAAAGTTCCCTAGGAACTAGGCTGGACATGGCAGTCGCTACAAAGTTCCCTAGGTTCTGGCAGTCGCTACAAAGTTCCCTACCATCCACAGACCGACGGACAAAGTGAGAGGACTATCCAAACCTTGGAAGATATGTTGCGAGCCTGTGTGATCGACTTTGGGAAAGCATGGGATACTCACTTACCCCTTGTCGAATTTTCCTACAACAACAGTTATCACACGAGCATAAAGGCTGCTCCATTCGAGGCCCTCTATGGCCGAAAGTGCAGATCCCCTCTGTGCTGGGCTGAGGTGGGTGATACCCAGTTGGCTAAAGGACGAGTTCCTGAAAGCACTCTCACGGGTCCGAAGATCATTCGGGAAACGACAAAAAATATCGTTCAGATTCGTGAACGATTGAAAGCCTCTAGAGACCGACAGAAAAGCTACGCAGATAAACGAAGGAAACATTTGGAATTCCAGGTAGGGGACCGTGTTCTATTGAAGGTCTCACCCTGGAAGGGCTTAATACGCTTTGGAAAGCGTGGAAATCTAAATCCAAGATACATAGGGCCTTTCGAGATTCTTTCCATAATCGGCCCTGTAGCTTACAAACTTAACTTACCCCGCGAGCTCAGTAACGTACATTCTACTTTCCACGTCTCGAACTTAAAAAAGTGTCTGTCAGACGAGACTCTTGTAATCCCACTCGACGAAATCGAGATCAACGAGAGCCTCAACTTCGTGGAAGAACCTGTAGATATCATGGACCGAGAGGTCAAGCAAATGAAATAAAGCCGTATCCCGATAGTGAAGGTTCGCTGGAATGCCAAGCGAGGACCGGAATTCACTTTGGAGTGAGAGGATCAGATGAAACTGAAATATCCTCGTCTTTTTACTTAGTTATTTGTAACTACTTATTTGCTTAAACTCTAATTTCGGGACGAAATTCCTTCTAACGGGGGGATGATGTGACAACCCTAAATTTCTATTCTCTACAACCATTCACTTCAATAGAAGTCAGAACTGTTTCTGCTAACTTTTGAGCTGTGTAGAGTCAGTTTGAGTGTTTTAAAGCTTAGAACTTCAGGAGATAACTGGAGAGAGGATGCTCTAGGGTTTATTGTGCATCAGTAAGGTCTCAAAACTCCAAGAGTTTGGAGTTTACGGCCTAAACATGGAGTTTACGGCCGTAAACTCCAAAGAGTATAAATATGACACTTAGTCATTTTACTCATTTTTTTCACACTTTCAGAAGTTAGAACATCAAATCCTCTCAAGTATCATTCGATTTTCCTTCTTGATCTTCAACTTTGTAAGTGTTTATTGCCCTAATTAGTTGATATCTTACTTAATCTAGCGATCTTACATGATTGCATCCGTGAAATCATTCCATTTGTGTAGATCTTCAAGTGTTCTTAGTTTCACCAAGAACACCAAGAACACACACTAGTGTTCTTGGGCTTTTAACACCCTTTCAAGCTCCTTTATTGTAAGTACTCTTACCCTAGTGTCTTATAAGGCTTGTTACACTTCTTAATCAACTAGAAAACACAAGGAAACACAAGATCAAAGGTGTTTACGGTCCAAACATGTTCTTGGACCGTAAACCCTAATGAAAGGGCCATTGTGTGCCCTAGTCCCTTACCAAGCCTTGGATACTAGTCTAGATCACATCCTTGAAGTGTATAGGACCTTAAACATCGAACACATCAAGGACCGTTAGAGTTTACGGCCGTAAACTCATGGAGAAATGGTCCATGCGCCGTAAACTCCAAAAAGGGGTGAAATGTTGCGACAATCACTTCCTAAGACTTAGACTTGAAGTAAGGATGCTTCATTATGACTTTCAGGACTTCAAAACACAAAATGGTAGAAGTACCATGAGTTTACGGCCGTAAACTCATGGGTTTATGACCGTAAACTCCAAGGGAGTTGGTCCCAAAACCGTAAACTCATAAAGAGTTTACCCTTGGCCCCTAAACTAAAAAGCCAAGCCCTACAACCCTTAGATGCAATCCTAAGTACTTATAGCACTTAAATGAAGTGTTTTTCATGTCCTAGGATGTCTCAACTTGGTTAATTAGTTGATAAATCACTAATTGGATGCATATATGTGTTATTATATGTTAACTAGGATCCTTGTGTGTGTTCAAGTCTTCGCTTGACACTTAGCATCCTATACCATCCGTTCATCCAAACCACTCACTACAGGTGAGTTCATACCCCTTAATCAACCTTTTAAATGATTTTAAATGCTTTTATGGGGGGGGGGGGAATGCAAGTTGAACTATTATAGTTATTATATCAATCACATGTGATTAATAACTACTAAACAAGTGGATTTCTTACTTTTTAAACTGTGTTATCAAACAAACTACTTCAAACTGTTTTACAAATTCTTTTACATGTCAAATACTTCGATTAAACTCTTTTAAACTTATATTCTGTTAAATGTGTATCTATATAGATATAGTTATATAAGTAGGATTGAAAGGACTTAGGACTCATAGCTCACCTTATGTCACAACCCAAAACCGAGAACGGTAGAAACGTTCTGGCGTGGAGGACGTCATGTACAGTATCATCACAATGCATAATAGTAAAGACAAGCAACAACATCCATTTCATTAATATAATAATTGTAATACAAGCGTGTTCTGTATAGTTTGTAACACACACAAAGATATAATCAAAATAAAAGAGGAGTCTTGTATGTGCTCCATCTTCTCAAAAGCTACATCTATACCTATCTACTGATGACCTGAGAATACAAGTTATTTTGAAAGCGAGTATCAGCATAAAGTTGGTGAGTTCATAAGTATTTAGTATCTTTGCTTGTATAAAATGTTTACAACAATGTAGTATAATAGCTGATATTAATGTTTGACAATAGTATACTCCCTAGAAAATCCTATATTTTCCAGTAAAAGTAGTCTTCTACCAAGACCCGTTTGTTTTCATGTTTGATCGTTTGAAAATGTAAAAGTTTTCTCCAGTGAAACAATCAGTAAGAAAATATAGTTTTAGAATTTATTCATGTAAAGTAATTGGGAAAATAAGGATTTACCCCAGCAGTGGCACTGCCGGCTAAATGTAATAAAATGTAGACTCCAGGTAGTATCAAATGTACAATACACCTCGGGGAGCCTGTTTGGCCTTTAATTCTTAATTTGTAATTAAAGGTTTGAATGTGAACTCGTATGTAACCATGCTGATTGACGATCGAATAACTGATGACCCTCCGAGTCATATGTAGTGATGTGACATTTTGTCACCCCTTGGCCTTTCGGCTGCGACTGTGGCTAGCAGTCGGATGTGGGAGTGTCTGTCCCGTATAGATCTATACACACAATGCCCGCTCTCCCTCCAAGAGACTCTGGTTACACGGTGATAGCACAACGAAGTGTCGTATCGAGAAATAGTATGTCACATTCTAATTATAGTATATTATCTTGTATATTGTATAATGTATCTTCTGGTATAATGTATAGAGTGTTCTCTTGTATAGTATATAGTGTTCTCTTTGTATAGTATTTAGCATGTATTGACTCATAATGGTACTGACTCTGGTAGGTGTCATTGTAATAGAAGTAATGAGTAATAATCCTTAACTATACCTATTTTAGTTAAATAGTAATGTTGGTTGCATGCCTCTGATACACAAGGTACTGAACTGAAGTGAAGACTTTCATATCCAACACAAATATATATCATATATAACTAAGAATTCAATGACAATCGTACAAATAACAGAATACCCTAAGCCCACAACCAAACAAGGAATAGGAAATAAGGTGAGCTATCAATCCTAAGTCCTTCAAGTCTTACTTATATAAATATATTAGTACAGATATGGGTTCGAAAATAAAGCAAGTTTGAAAGATTTTGAAAACAATTTTGGCATTTAAAGAGTTTGATAAAAGGTTTAAAGCAATAACTAGAACTATTCAACTTGTATCCCCCCCCCCCCCCCCCCCCGTAAAAGCATTTAAAATCATTTAAAAGGTTAATTAAGGGGTATGAACTCACCTGCAGTGAGTGGAGTGGATGGAAGTGTCGGGTAGGATGCTAGGTCTCAAGTGAGGACTTGAACACACACACGGATCCTATGTAACATGTAGTGATACATAAATGTATCTAATTAGTTATTTAATCACTAATTAAGCAAGTAAAGACACTCTAATATGTGAAAACACTTTGTTTCAAGTGCTAGGAGTGCTAAGGGTTGCATCTAAGGAGAGTATGGCTTCACATTGGAGTTTACGGTTGATGGACCATTTCCCCCATGAGTTTACGGCCGTAAACTCATGGTAATGGTGCATTTGAGTGTTTCAAGGTCCTATATCTCACAAGGAGGGGTTCTAAGTTCGAATCAAAGGCTTAGGAATTGGTTAGGGCACAAAAGGACCCCTCATTGGATTTTACGGTCCTTGGACCATCCTTGAGAGTTTACGGTCGTAAACACTTGGGTTTACGGTCGTAAGCCCATGAGTTTACGGCCGTAAACTCATGTATGCCTCAACCTTTTCGTGTTTTGGTGTTTCCAACTCATGCATGCAAGTTTCTAGCCCTTTATCCAAGCATTTGAAGGTGTTAGGGGTATCAAAACACCATTTGGGGGTGTTTACGGTTTTGGGAGATCCCCAAACTGTAAACACATATGTTCTTGGGGATTTTGATGATTTTCCAAAGGATTAACAAGTATACTAAGTAAGTAACTAGATAGGAAGGGTACACTTACTTATATGAAGCTTGTAAGAGTGATTAGAGCCCAAAAACACTAGTGTGTGTTCTTGGGGTTCTTGGTGTTTTGAAGAACACTTGAAGATCTAAGTAAAAACCAAGAATCCATGGATGAAATGATGTATAAACACTAGATTAAGTATTCTATGAACGAATCTAGGAAGAAAACACTTACATTTTGGCGGATTTGAAGAAATGAACTTATGATACTTGAGAGAAAAAGCTTGGTGTTCTTGAGGTGGGAAGTGGAAAATGAGGAAAAGGTGTGTAAACTCATGCTATATGCATGAGTTCTTGGGAAAATGGTGTTTACGGCCCAAACACCTCTTGTTTGGCCGTAAACACCTAGCTAAGGTGTTGATTGTTTTGTTTTCTACACATCACTAATAACGACACTTCCTTTTATTTAATTGTTTGACGAAAAAAAATAAAATAAAACACCCAAACGGACTTAAATCCGGCCAAAAATGTACTGAAATGTTTTTGAATATTATATGAAGTGTTTAACTGTAGAGATTACACAAATGAAAATTTCGGGTTGTCACATCATCCCCCCGTTAGAGGGAATTTCGTCCCGAAATTAGAGTTCAGGCAACTAAGTTATTACAAAATAACTAAGTAAAAAGATGAGGATATTTAAGTCTCATTTGATCCTCGCGCTCCCATGTGAATTCCGGTCCTCGCTTGGCGTTCCAGGGAACCTTCACGATTGGGATGCGGCTTTGTTTCGTTCGTTTGACCTCGCGGTCCATGATCTCTATAGGTTCTTCCACGAAGTTGAGGCTCTCGTTGATCTCGATCTCGTCGAGTGGCATTACAAGTGTCTCGTCGGATAGGCACTTTTTCAAGTTTGAGACGTGGAAGGTAGGGTGTACGTTACTAAGCTCGCAGGGTAGATTGAGTTTGTAAGCTACGGGGCCGATTCTAGCGAGAATCTCAAAAGGCCCGACATATCTTTGATTTAGCTTTCCATGCTTTCCGAAGCGTATCAAGCCTTTCCAGGGTGAGACTTTCAAAAGGACTCGGTCTCCCACCTGGAATTCCAAAGGTTTCCTTCGTTTGTCTGCGTAGCTTTTCTGTCGGTCTCTACAGGCTTTCAATCGTTCACGAATCTGAACGATCTTCTCCGTGATTTCCCGAATGATCTCCGGACCCGTGAGAGTGCTGTCAGGAACTCGTCCTTTTGCTAATTGAGTGTCACCCACCTCAGCCCAACACAGAGGGGATCTGCACTTCCGGCCGTAGAGGGCTTCGAATGGGGCAGCCTTGATGCTAGTGTGATAACTGTTGTTGTAAGAGAATTTGACAAGAGGTAAGTAGGTATCCCATGCCTAACCAAAGTCGATCACACAGGCTCGCAGCATATCTTCCAGAGTCTGGATGGTTCTCTCACTTTATCCGTCGGTCTGTGGATGGTAGGCTGTACTCATGTCCAACCTCATTCCTAGGGAGCTTTGTAATAACTGTCAGAACCTCGAAGTGAATCTGCTATCCCTATCGGAGATAATAGATATAGGGACACCATGCAGTCGTACGATCTCCCTAATGTATGTTCTTGTGAGTTTCTCCATCTTGTCTGTTTCTTTGATGGGTAGGAAGTGTGCGGACTTGGTCAATCTGTCGACGATGACCCATATGGTATCAAGTCCACCCGTTGTCTTGGGTAGTTTGGTTATGAAGTCCATAGTGATCCGCTCCCACTTCCATTCAGGTACCTCCGTTTGCTGGAGTAGACCTGATGATTTCTGGTATTCGACCTTGACCTTGGCGCAAGTAAGGCATTTACTCACGAAGGTAGCAATCTCTGCTTTCATGTTAGGCCACCAGTATGAATTTTTGAGATCCAGATACATCTTATCTGAACCTGGGTGGACGGAATATCGAGTGTTGTGCGCTTCCTTCATGACCAAGTCTCTGAAGCCACCGTGTCTCGGTGTCCAGATCCGGTCCATGAGATATAAGGCTCCGTCACCCTTGGTTTCCAAGTTCTTATCCATTCCTCGCAGGGATTCTCCCGCTATATTTTCAGGTTTCAAAGCTTCGAGCTGAGCCTCCTTAATTTGTGCGGATAGTTGCGAATGGATAGTCATTGTTAGTGACTTAACTCTTCGGCCAGAATATTCATTCCGACTTAGGGCGTCTGCTACTACGTTGGCTTTACCCGGATGATAACGTATTTCGCATTCGTAGTCATTGAGTAGCTCGAGCCACCGTCGTTGCCTCATGTTGAGCTCTTTCTGGTTGAAGATGTGTTGGAGGCTTTTGTGGTCGGTATAGATGGTGCTCTTCGTACCATACAGGTAGTGTCTCCAGATTTTTAGGGCGAACACAACCGCTCCTAATTCGAGGTCGTGCGTGGTGTAGTTGACCTCGTGTGCCTTCAGCTGTCTTGAGGCGTAGGCGATGACCTTTCCTCGTTACATCAGAACACAGCCGAGCCCTTGGTTGGATGCATCGCAGTCTACCACAAAGTATTCTATCCCTTTGGGGAGGGACAGTATCGGTGCGGTGCATAAGGCTCGCTTCAGGGTTTGGAATGCCTTCTCTTGTTTCTCTTCCCAGTCAAAGGCCACGCCTTTCTGGGTTAATGTAGTCAGGGGTTTCGCGATTCAGGAGAAGTTTTGAATGAATCTGCGGTAGTAGCCAGCGAGGCCAAGAAATTGACGAATTTCTGTAGGCGTCTTTCGTGCTGCCCAGTTCTCAATGGCTTTAATTTTGGAAGGGTCCACGTGGATTTCTTCTTCGCTCACCACATGTCCTAAGAATTCGACTCTTCGGATCCAAAATTCGCACTTAGAGAACTTCGCGTATAGCTTCTCCGATCGTAAGGTTTCCAGGACTTGTCGTAGATGATTTCTATGCTCTTCCTTACTTCGAGAGTAGATAAGTATGTTGTCAATGAAGACGATGACAAACTGATCTAGGTAAGGACGGCATACTCTATTCATTAAGTCCATGAATACTGCGGGCGCATTGGTCAGTCCGAATGGCATCACCACGAACTCGTAGTGTCCGTAACGAGTTCGGAAAGCTGTCTTCGGGACATCCTCCTCAAGCACTCGTAACTGTTGATACCCGGATCTTAGATCGATCTTCGAAAAGTAAGTAGCCCCTTGCAGTTGGTCGAATAAATCGTCTATACGAGGAAGAGGGTAACGATTTTTGACCGTCAGTTTGTTGAGTTCTCTGTAATCGATGCACATACGGAACGATCCGTCTTTCTTCTTCACGAACAAGACCGGTGCTCCCCAGGGTGAGAAGCTTGGTCTTATGAAGCCCTTGCTGAGCAGTTCGTTTAGTTGACCGGACAGTCCTTGCATCTCAGCAGGCGCTAGAAGATAGGGCGATTTGGCTACGGGGGTAGCTCATGGGATTAAGTCGATTCGGAACTTGACTTGACGTTGGGGAGGTAATCCCGGTAGCTCTTCTAGAAAGACGTCGGGGAATTCACGTACCACGGGGAAGTCTTTCAGGTCTTTTGTTTTCTGGCTTGCGTCGACGATGTGTGCAAGGAACGCGCGATATTCCTTACGCAAATATTTCTGGGCTTGGATACCTGAGATGATACGAAGGCTTGTACTGGGTTTATATCCGTAGATCAACAAGGTTTCGTTATTTGGTAGGTTCAGACGGATTGCTTTGTCGAAACACAAAATATCAGTACGATGGAGACTCAACCAGTCCATGCCCACAATGACATTGAAGCTCTTGATTGCTACTGGTATGAGGTCGATTGGAAACAAATGGTTATCTAGCGTGAGGGTACAATCTATGTAGATCTCGTTAGAACTCTCTGTCTTTCCGTTAGCCATTTCTACGACGAAGGTTTGCAGTTCATGAAATCCTTATAGGTACACCCCTGTGTACGTGGGTGGATTTCACTATGTCTAGAGTTGGTGCCCGTTCCAGGTCCACTTGCGTCACCAGAATTTATTTGGGCCATAGCTGCGGTCACAGCTGCAGTCACAGCTGCTTGAAACATCACCGCATCGAACTGCGGAGGGGGTGGTGGTGGTGGAGTTTGAATTGCAGGCGTGCTTCTGGTCGTACGCTTGCGAGGCGGCATCTTTTACTGAAAGTTTATAGAAACGATGATGACCGTAAGAATCAATTGTAAGTACAATGCGGACCTTGTTAAGGTTAGAGTTTGCATCAATCTCTACTACTCTGCCGATGGCTGCATGACCTTGCTCTACGTTCCGAGCAATCCTACGGACCATGATGGGTAGGACCCGGTCAGCTGAACTTCCCTCGCCTATGTTGTAGAAGCTTCGGTCTCCGTTGAAGGGTAAGGGCTGACCCTGCTCATCACTCCATTGGTTCAAGGTTGTTGCCCACATGGGAGTGGGTCCTTGAAATGCCGGACGGGGGTTGGGTTTTGGAGCTACTGGGGGTAGGTTGTTGACTTCTGGTTCGGAGTCGGAGCCATCTGAAAAGCCTTCTGCGAGGTGATCATCCAAAGGAATTGGGTGATCATCTTCCGGCTCATTATCAAGCCATCCTCCCATGCCTTGGTTTGGATAGTACGGATCGCCAGGGAGATGAAAGCCAGCCATGCTATTTACGCGAGAAATGGGGAAAGAATAGTTAATAGACGTACTAATCTAAGATACTTATAAGATGATCGTTATTAGTTGATTCAATACTTGCATAGTGCATACCAATTACATGCAACCGAAACAGGATAGACCTTCGAATAAGTGACCCTAACTCTAAATCCGCAACCAAACAAGGAACAGGAAGTAAAGCAAAGATCACAGATTCTAAGTCTATAGCGCCTTAGTCACATGTAACCTAGGTGTACCCACTTAGCAGCTATTGTCCTACTAGTAACAACCTTTTTAGTTCTCGCATATGTAACTCATAGTAATGCATAATACTCCTATAGTATTCTGGTTCTAAAGCTCTTGTAGTAGTGTGGGTAAGTTTTTTTTTAGACTTGTTCTAACACCTCAATCATTCTTAGTCACATGCTAGTCACTCCTCAGAACATATAGTTGATCAGGCTATATCCGCTCAGGTTTAACCATATGTCTCTAAGCCTAATTGTGTTGTTCAATAATCGTAATACTTTTGTTCTGTTCTAGTATGATACTGACACTAGTATGGGTAAATATATATATATATATATATATATATATATATATATATATATATATATATATATATATATAGTTAAATATTTTATTATTTAAAAGTATATCTTTTTGGTCAGAGTGTTTTAATCCCGATGTGCTTATAGTTCGTATATCTTTTATGGGTTGATATACTTGATTCACTATAAACAAAGCTCTGATACCAATCTATCACACCCCAAAAATGAGAACGACGGAAACGTTCTAGGATGGAGGACGACATGTACAGTATCATCACAATGCATAATAGTAAAGACATGCAACAACATCCATTTCATTAATATAATAATTGTAATACAAGCGTGTTCTGTATAGTTTGTAACACACCCAAAGATATAATCAAAATAAAAGAGGAGTCTTGTATGTGATCCATCTTCTCAAAAGCTGCATATGTACCTGTCTACTGATGACCTGAGAATACAAGTTATTTTGAAAGCGAGTATCAGCATAAAGCTGGTGAGTTCATAAGTATTTAGTGTCTTTGCTTGTATAAAATTTTTACAACAATGTAGTGTAATAGCTGATATCAATGTTTGACAATAGTATACTCCCTAGAAAATCCTATATTTTCCAGTAAAAGTAGTCTTCTACCAAGACCCGTTTGTTTGCATGTTTGATCCTTTGAAAATGTAAAAGCTTTCTCCAGTGAAACTATCAGTAAGAAAATATAGTTTTACACTTTATTCATGTAAAGTAATTGGGAAAATAAGGTTTTACCCCAGCAGTGGCACTGCCGGCTAAATGTAATAAAATGCAGACTCCAGGTAGTATTAAATGTACAATACACCTCGGGGAGCCTGTTTGGCCTTTAATTCTTAATGTGTAATTAAAGGTTTGAATGTGAACTCGTATGTAACCATGCTGATTGACGATCGAATAACCGATGACCCTCTGAGTCATATGTAGTGATGTGACATTTTGTCACCCCTTGGCCTTTCGGCTGGGACTGTAGCTAGCAGTCGGGATGTGGGAGTGTCTGTCCCGTATAGATCTATACACATAATGCCCGCTCTCCCTCCAGGAGACTCTGGTTACACGGTGATAGGACAACGAAGTATCGTATCGATAAATAGTATGTCAGATTCTAATTATAGTATATTCTCTTGTATATTGTATAATGTATCTTCTGGTATAATGTATAGAGTGTTCTCTTGTATAGTATATAGTGTTCTCTTTGTATAGTATTTAGCATGTATTGACTCATAATGGTACTGACTCTGGTAGGTGTCATTGTAATAGAAGTAATGAGTAATAATCCTTAACTATACCTATTATAGTTCAACAGAAATGTTGGTTGCATGCCTCTGATACACAAGGTACTGAACTGAAGTGAAGACTTTCATATCCAACACAAATATATATGATCTATAACTAAGAATTCAACGATAATCGGACAGATAACATAATACCCTAAGTCAACAACCAAACAAGGAACAAGAAATAAGGTGAGCTATCAGTCCTAACTCCTTCAAGTCTTACTTATATAAATATATTAGTATAGATATGGGTTTGAAAATAAAGCAAGTTTAAAAGAGTTTGAAAACAGTTTTGGAATTTAAAGAGTTTGATAAAAGGTTTGAAACACTTGAAAATCCCAAGGTTTGATGCTAATTTGAAAACAGAAGCAAATCTTGTAGTCTGTTCTAGTTATTAATCACATATGATTAAAGCAATAACTAGAACTATTCAACTTGTATCCCCCCCCCCCCCCGTAAAAGCATTTAAAATCATTTAAAAGGTTAATTAAGGGGTATGAACTCACCTGCAGTGAGTGGAGTGGATGGAAATGTCGGGTAGGATGCTAGGTGTCAAGTGAGGACTTGAACACACACACGGATCCTATGTAACATGTAGTGATACATAAATGTATCTAATTAGTTATTTAATCACTAATTAAGCAAGTAAAGACACTCTAATATGTGAAAACTCTTTGTTTCAAGTGCTAGGAGTGCTAAGGGTTGCATCTAAGGAGAGTGTGGCTCCACATTGGAGTTTACTCCTCAAATGGTCACCCTACATGTGTTTACGGTTGATGGACCATTTCCCCCATGAGTTTACGGCCGTAAACTCATGGTAATGGTGCATTTGAGTGTTTCAAGGTCCTATATCTCACAAGGAAGGGTTCTAAGTTCGAATCAAAGGCTTAGGAAGTGGTTAGGGCACAAAAGGACCCATCATTGGAGTTTATGGTCCTTGGACCATCCTTGAGAGTTTACGGTCGTAAACACTTGGGTTTACGGTCGTAAGCCCATGAGTTTACGGTCGTAAACTCATGTATGCCTCAACCTTTTCGTGTTTTGGTGTTTCCAGCTCATGCATGCAAGTTTCAAGCCCTTTATCCAAGCATTTGAAGGTGTTAGGGGTATCAAAACACCATTTGAGGGTGTTTACGGTTTTGGGAGATCCCCAAACCGTAAACACATATGTTCTTGGGGATTTTGATGATTTTCCAAAGGATTAACAAGTATACTAAGTAAGTAACTAGATAGGAAGGGTACACTTACTTATATGAAGCTTGTAAGAGTGATTAGAGCCCAAAAACACTAGTGTGTGTTCTTGGGGTTCTTGGTGTTTTGAAGAACACTTGAAGATCTAAGTAAAAACCAAGAATCCATGGATGAAATGATGTATAAACACTACATTAAGTGTTGTATGAACGAATCTAGGAAGGAAACACTTACATTTTGGCGGATTTGAAGAAATGAACTTATGATACTTGAGAGAAAAAGCTTAGTGTTCTTGAGGTGGGAAGTGGAAAATGAGGAAAAGGTGTGTAAACTCATGCTATATGCATGACTTCTTGGGAAAATGGCTTTTACGGCCCAAACACCTCTTGTTTGGCCGTAAACACCTAGCTAAGGTGTTGATTGTTTTGTTTGCTACACATCACTAATAACCACACTTCCTTTTATTTAATTGTTTGACGAAAAAAAAAAAAAAAAAACACCCAAACGGACTTAAATCCGGCCAAAAATGTACTGAAATGTATTTTAATATTATATGAAGTGTTTAACTGTAGAGATTATACAAATGAAAATTTCGGGTTGTCACACCTTACCTCCTGTTCCTCGTTTGGTTGTGGACTTAGGGTATCGGTTGTTTGTCCGAAGGTCGTTTGAATCCTAGTTATATATTATCTATATGTATATAGATATAAAAGTTCCTTCTTTCTATTCGATACCTTTGGGTAGCAAAGGTATACAAACATGTTCATACATACAAACCATATTACTAGTAAACTATAATAGGTGTAGTTTAGGAAGATACTAATACTATTACTAGAACAGTGAACCATACAATGAGTCAGTTCATACATGAGTCAATACCATACAGAGAGAACATAACTTACAGATAGAGAATACTATGTTGAGAAACAAACAATACCATATAGAGAGAACATAACTTACAGATAGAGAATACTATGTTGAGAAACAAGAATTACCATACAGAGAGAACATAACATACAAATAGAGAATACTATGTTGACAAACGAACAATACCATACAGAGAGAACATACGTACATACTAGACAGAGAGAGAACATACAATACAGTTAGTACATACAATACATTCACAAGTGCACTAATACAGTTATGTGAGCCACGTAATGGGGCATGACATCACCTGTCATGGCTCGTTTTGTATCCAAAATCTCCTTAAATGAAGAGGGTTGAGTTTGTGTATAGATCTATACTGGATTGACTATCCTACACCTTGCTGCTCGCTACAGTGGGACTCGCAAGTCTACGGGTGCCAAACGTCATTTTTTCTGACGTCTTACATCATCGTGTTTATAGTCGGTAGTATGGTACAGGGCGATCACATGGTACTTTAAATAACAATTGGTTTAAAGTAGTTAGTACAGCAGTAGTTACTTAATACAACACTACAGTACTATTTCATTTTCCCATTTGCATTCACTTTGTGATCTTCACACAATAAACAGTAATGTAGAAACTATATATTTGGTTAATGATAATCAGATTTGGGAAAATACATACTCTTACAAGAGACACACACAAACACTTGATGCCTTGGTAGAAGGCTACTTTTAGTAGGAAACATAGGGTTTTCTAGGAGAGTTCAAACAATTACAAACTTTTACAAACTTATACATCACATACTTACAAACACTTTCATACAAGCAATGACACTAAAATACTTATGATCTCACCAGCTTTAAAGCTGATAAACTCTTTCAAAATAACTTGTATTCTCAGGTCACTAGTAGACAGGTACCAGTGCCAGGTTTTGAGAAGATGGAGCTCGTTCAAGACTCATCTTTTATTTTGATTCATATTTTTGGTGTCTATTAAACTTGATAGAACACACTTGTATTAAATTATATTATTAATGCAATGGATGATGTTGTTGCTTGTTTACTACTATGCATTGTTGTGATATTGTACATGACGTCCTCCACCCCGAACGATTCTGTCGTTCCGGTTTTGGGGTGTGACAAGATGTCTTTGTGAGTTTATGCATAATCATTAGAAGAGGATAAATGCATATAAGTTTAGAATCTAACAGATTTAGGTAAATGGCAGGAATTTGGAATTCTTAGTGTGCATACTTGTTGTATGGCATAACTAATGTTTGGAAAAACATAGTGTGCATATTTGGTGTATGGCATGACTAGTGTTTAGAAAACATAGTGTACATGCTCGGAGCATGGGACAACTATTGTTTTAGTTCAAGTATAAAGTTGATAGTTTGAAACAGTATGCAATGAATGATGGGTAATCAATATGGTGATAAATAAAAGGTGTTTTATTTACATTCATAAGTTCTGAGACCATATTGGATTCGATTATTCTTGTGTTTCACTTTGCATGTTTTGACTTCCAAAATAACTAGGTCGTTTTTCCTGAATAACTAAGTTATTCAAACCATCCACAGTCGGTCATATGTTGGAATTAGATATGAATCAAGACTGTCATGAAGTTGGTTTGTAGATGTCCAAGGTAGTGGACATAGCAAGAGTTGTTGCAACATTCATGAGTGCTCATAAGTTCTGAGTATTGGATTAAACCCACGCTCATTTGACTCACTTCATAGATTTTATCACGAGTGATCATGAGACGATAATATCTTATATTCTTCAAACCTAGAGATATGAGTTGTTTCCTATGAGTTAGTTAGGCATTGATTATACGAAAACGCATTGGTAACTCGATGTTATAAAATGTGTCTTTGTGTATTATTCAACAAGTACTAGAACAAGCATATGAGTCGAAGTTTATCCATTCCTTTTACCCTTAAAGGGATAAAAGGGATATATGTGGGCCCCTCGATGATTTAGTGATGACACCCCGAAGTGCTTGGCCAATCCTGGACTGATTTAATTTGTTCAATTAGTCGGTCATCATAAATCGGAAATCGGGAAACAACAAATGGACAGAGAGAATGATTATAATCCATGTCTCAGTCCATATGATATCTAGAATGGAGGAATACATGATCCCTTATCTAATGGATGTGTCATTGATTTGTTCAGAGTTCGAAAGCAGCTTTTAAGAGCTATGATTGCTAGTCGGGTTTTGAAGTAATACGCAATAATAGTTTTAGACTTATCCAAGTGGGAGAGTGTTGGATTAGTGTCTAATTCCATAACTATAATTGGTATGTACTTGGCCCGATTGGCATGGTCCATTTGGGTTGCATGGCATCGGAACAATTTGGATAGACTTTTGTGAGAAAAGGATAATTATGATTTGTTAATATATTGTAAGTTCTAATATATTAATATGAAATCATATTATTTAAATAGTATTGATCAAGAATTAATTGGAATTAATTTTGTGATCAAAAGGAGACTAATTAAATATATGGGGATTGATTGTGTAAATCATTCATTCTTATATATGTGGGCTTATGATCCATAGTTCTTCATGTTGGGCTAAACCCATGGAGTAACCCATGGATACTCCATGGAGGTTTTAACCCATGGAGCATGAAGAATATGGAAAGACATGAGTTACATGGTGTAACCTTAATAGCCACCATATATAAGGACCCCATGGCTCAAGAAATTGGCACTAGTGTGTGTACACATGAGGGCTAGCCAATTTGAGCATATGAACCTTTTCTCTCAAGTTATTACAAGATGTTGGTGATGTTGTGTGAACCATTTGAGGTGTCACACTTGAGGCACCAGGCTCTTAAGCTCCATGGAATCAAGCTACAACAAAGAGGTATGTAATTCTACTAGAATTTATATTATATGTTCTTCATATTATGCTAGTTAGAACAATACCTTGGAGAAATTGATATTTTCATGTATAATAGAGAAAACATAGATCCAAGGTATTTAGGGTTGAATGTACACCTTAGGAGTGTTAGAATGCTTAAAACCCTTCACAGATCCCCTTACGAAGGGACTGAGTAGGGTTAAGCATTTATAGCATGCTAAGAGCATTGGCCTAAGGGACGATATTAGTTTTAGAGATTAGATAGGCAGTTAGAAACTTGTAATAAATACATGTAATTGACATTTGATGATTAAATAAAATGGGTTTTATTTATAAGTAAAGTTTATTGTCTTTTGTCAATTGGTTATTTTATGTTTATCTTTTTGCATGTTTTGACTTCCAGAATAATACGATTATTCAAACTATCCACGGTCGATCATACTTTGGAAGTAGGTTATAAAATTAGACTGTCATGAATCGGCTTGTAGATTGTCTAAGGTGTTTACACATAGCAAAAGGTTGCTACAACGTTCATGAGTGCTCCTGAAATAAGATTTGAGTATTGGATTAAACCCACGGTCACATGAATCACTTCATGGAATTTATCACGAGTGATTGTGATACGATGATATCGTATAGTTTTCAACCCAAGATATCTGAGTTGTTGATTACTAGTTAGTTGTACATTGATAGTACGAAAACGCATCAGTAACTTGATGTTATAAAACGTGTTGTTGTGTATAATTTAACAAGTAATTAGTATGAGCATATAGGTCGAAGTTTATCTGTTCCTTTTACCCTGCGAGGATTACAAGCGATATCTTGGACCCCTCGATGAATTTGTTTTGACTTATGTGTCGGGCCCGGTCAGGACTCAATTGATGTGTTCAATTAAGTTCTATGTCAAACAAATCAAAAATAGGGAAACAAGCTGTTGTACAATGAGTATGATTTTATTCCATGTCGTGGTCCACACTATATCTTGAAGAATAGAGGAGTATATGATCCCTTATCTAAAGGACGAGTCATTGACTAGATCAGTGGTTTTTGAGAGCTACGATTGCTAATCGGATTTTAAAGTTACATTGGCAGTTATAGTTATTAGACTTATCCAAGTGGGAGACTGTTGGATTAGGTGTCTAAGCCCATAACTATAATTGGTATGTACTTGACCCGATAGTAGCATGGTCCTTTTGGGTTGTCTTCACCGGAGCAATTTGATAGGATGGATTTTTGAGAAAGAGGTTATTTGTGACTTATTAATATATTATATGAATAATATATTAATTGAGAAATCATATTATTTAATTGGTATTGGTCAAAAATTAAATTGGAATTAATTTAGCGATCAAAAGAGACTAATTAAATTTACGGGGACTGATTAGGTAAATCAGCAATACTTATAATTTGGGCTAATGATCCATGTTAATTAGGATGGACTAAGACTATATGAGAGTCCATGGAGGTTTAGTCCAAAGGGCCTATCAAATGTGAAGAGTCACGGTGAACTAGGATTTACATGTAAGAAACCCTAGGAATTCCACACTATAAAAGTAACCCCTAGTATCCCTAAAATCGGCCATAAGAATTCCAAGGTGAAACCCTAGCTGATTTTGTGCTTCCTAACCTCTCTCTCATTAGCCTCCTTTTGCTTTTGGTTTTTATGACTTATTTGAGGTATCACATTGGAGGTACTAAGCTCTTGAAAGGCCAACAACTACAAGCTACAACAAAGAGGTATTCATCTAACTAGTTTTTATGTTGTATATCTCCAATTGCATGCTAGCTACGGTATATGCTTTGGATACAATGAAATTGCATGTATAACTTGAGAAAACTTAGATCCAAAGCATTTAGGGTTGTATGTGCACCGTAGGATTGTTATAGTGCTCAAAACCCATCACCTAAAACCTTCTGACTCCCTAACAGACAAACCATTATGAATCATTGCCAATTCGACTTTACTTCGCAACCCAACTGCGTATAAACCCTTCCAACCCTGGATTATCTTGTTGTTTCCACTGGGAAACGGAATCCCTGACCATTTGTCGCTGCCAAAAACCCTTCACTCGATAACTAGGCGACTCCGTTCACGAGTCTCCAACGCTAGAACCATCTCGGGCTCACCTTGTTGTCCCATAATTATATCTTTGATGAAATGGAGACTTCCTTGGTCTCGTACTTACCTACTAAATAACCGATATACCAGAATTCCGACTGTTTGTTGAGGCTGATAGCCTTACACAGTAACACCGTGTGACTCTTGAACGAGTGTCTATCAGGCAAGAGTTTTCTTATCTCGCTTTCCATAATGGCACCAACAGTCCTCCTAATCCAACCAAAGTGTTGAAACAAAAAGTGACCCTCTTCAGCTAAAAGGAACCGAAAACTTTTGCATTGATGATACCGTAGATAAGCTAATATCAGAGACTATTTGTGATATTTTGTGACCCGCATAGTTGAAGATGAACCGCAAAGTTATGCATAAAGATAACTTAAGTTACTTTACTGACATTGCTTGTATTCCGTGTAATATCTAGTGAACCATTCATGGTCACCGTAGTCAGTCACTTTACGATTATTTTACTCTTTGATATAACTTTTGTGACTCTATAAATAGAGCTTCCCACTTCATGTATTCCTTACCAATTTACCAATTATCAACAATCAATCGATCACTGAATCTTGAGTTATCTTAACTGATACTTAACCGAGTCCCTCTTTACTTGTGTTGCTCATCTTATACTAACTTGTGTTTGCATGCAAACCTTGTTACAATTCAACCTTGTGTAAACTTGTTTACTGCTTATTGATATAAACTTGCTGCTATTTATTTTCCTTACATTTCCATAATCTAACTATTATTATTGTTGAGCTAACAAGATCCATTGAGATTAACTTTAATTCTACAACTTATTGTTGAGCTAACAAGATCCACTGAGATTAACTTTAGAGAATAAACTTGTTTTTGTCATTGTGACACTGATTTTTAGTATGAATGCAGGCATGTATACTTAGTTAAATATTTTTTTATTTAAAAGTATAAACTCTTGGTCAGAGTATTTTAATCCCATTGTATTAATAGTCTGTATATCTTTTATGGGTTGATATACTCAATTCACTATAAACAATGCTCTAATACCAATCTGTCACACCCCAAAACCAAGAACGGCGGAAATGTTCAGGGGTGGAGGACGTCATGTAAAGTATCATAACAATGCAAAGTAGTAAACAAGCAACAACATCATCCATTGCATTAAAAGTAAAGTTTTAATACATGAGTGTTCTTTTATAGTAATAAGACACCAAAATATGTAATCAAAATAAAAGACGAGTCTTGTCTGTGCTCCGTCTTCTCAAAACCTGGTCATCGTACCTGTCTACTGGTGACCTGAGAATACAAGTTATTTTGAAAGCGTAGATCAGCATAAAGCTGGTGAATTCATAAGTATTTTAGTGTCATTGATTTGAAAAGCTGTTATGAAAGACTTGTAAATGTTTAATGAAACATTTAGTATAAGTGTGAAAACCCTAGAAAATCCCATATTTCCTACTAGTAATAAAAAAAAAGTAGTCTTCTACCAAGACCCGAATGCTTTGAAGATTTGCATTTCTGTATCAATGAAGGTTTTTCCCATGTGCACCTATTATTATAAATATATAGTCTACCTCATCGTTTATGTGAATGTGTCACAAAATAAAAGTAATAGGGAAAATTATATAATCATTGAAATCGTATCCTTTTACCTTAGGATAATCACGACGTGGAAACTCGCCGAACAGTACAACCGAGAACATCCATCGATGAATAGGTTCCGCTGTAGCTAGCAGCCAGGTGTAGGATGGTCAGTCTCGTATAGTATATATAGTATCTCTCTCTGTATAGTATATAGTATTTCTCACTGTATAGCAAGTAATAGTATCTCTTCGTATAGTATTTAGTATATTTATATAGACTTGTGAATGAACTGACTCTTGTGTAATTCCTTGTACTGGGAATAATATTTTGTATCTCCACAACTATACCTATAATAGTTTATTGGAATGTAGATTGAATGTCCAAGTAGGTTTATACACCCTTGCTACACAAGAGTGTTGGAACTGAAGAAAGAATGAAAGCTCTCATATCAATACATATATGTATGAAACATAAGTGTATAGATATGGTTTTCAACAATAAGTTGAAAGAGGTTTTGTAATACATTTAAGAGTTTTGAACAATAAGTAATAATGACTTGATATCAGTTTATAAAACGATTCAAAAGTAGTTCATTTGATAACAAAGAATAAAATAACTGAAAACCATTGTATTTAACACATTTTGAAGTATGTGAAATCAGTTGGTTGAAAACACAGTTATAAATCACATATGATTGATTCCATAACTTCCTGTTTTCTACTTGTATTCCCCCCGTGAAAGCAATTAAAATCATTTAAAAGGATTGATTAAGAGGTATGAACTCACCTGTAGTGAGTGGTTTGGATGAACGGATGATGTAGGATGCTAAGTGTCAAGTGAAGACTTGTACACACACAATGATCCTAGTTAACATATAATAACACATATATGTATCCAATTAGTCATAAAACAACTAATTAACCAAATTTAAGACATCCTAAGACATGTAAAACACTTGATTTAAGTTCTACAAGTCCTAAGGATTGCATCTAAGGGTGGTAGGACCTTGTAATTGAGTTTAGGATTCAAGGGTAAACTCCTTTGGAGTTTACGGTTTTGTGACCAACTCTTATAGAGTTTACGGTCGTAAACCGATGAGTTTACGGCCGTAAACTCATGGTACTTTTACCATGTTGAGTTTTGAAGCCTAAAAGGTCATAAGAATCATTCCTACTTCATATCTAAGCCTTTGGAAGTGATTAGGGCACCATTTCACTCCTTTGTGGAGTTTACGGTCCTTGGACCACTTCTCCTTGGGTTTACGGCCGTAAACCCAAATGGTTTATGGTGTTTTTGATGTTTCAAGTCCTAAGCACTTTAAGGATATGATCTAGACTAGTATCCAAGGCTTGGTAAGGGACTAGGGCACATTTTGGCCCCTTTATTAGGGTTTACGGTCCAAGAACATCTTGGACCGTAAACACCTTTGATCTTGTGTTTCTTGGGTGTTTTCTTGATGATTAGAAGTGTAGCAAGTCTTATAATACACTAGGGTAAGAGTACTTACTAGGTAGAAGCTTGAAAAGGTGCTAAAAGTCCAAGAACACTAGTGTGTGTTCTTCGTGTTCTTGGTGAAACTTGAAGATCTACACTTTTGGAATGATTTCACGGATGGAATCATGTAAGATCACTAGATTAAGTAAGATATCAACTTTTTAGGAATATAAACACTTACAAAGTTGAAGATCAAGAAGAAAAGTTGGATGATACTTGAGAGGATTTGAGTTTGGATCTTGAAAATGTGAAAAAGTGGTAAATAATGACTAGGTGTCATATTTATACCCCCTTTTAGGGTTTACGGCCGTAAACACCTTTGTTTAGGCCGTCAACTCCAAACTCTTGGAGTTTTGGGACATTATTGTCGCACAATAAACCCTAGGGCATCCTCTCTCCTGTTATCTCCTGAAGTACTAACTTCTAAACACTCAAACTTACTCCAGAAAGCTTGAAAGTTAGCAGAAACTGTTCTGACTTCTATTGAAGTGAATGGTTGTACAAAATAGAAATTTTGGGTTGTCACATCATCCCCCCGTTAGAAGGAATTTTGTCCTGAAATTAGAGTTTAAGCAAATAAGTAGTTACAAATAACTAAGTAAAAAGACGAGGATATTTCAGTTTCATCGAATCCTCTCGCTCCCAAGTGAATTCAGGTCCTCGCTTGGCGTTCCAGCGAACCTTCACTATCGGGATACGACTTTGTTTCGTTTGCTTGACCTCCCGGTCCATGATCTCTACTGGTTCTTCCACGAAGTTGAGGCTCTCGTTGATCTCGATCTCGTCGAGTGGGATTACAAGAGTCTCGTCGGACAGACACTTTTTCAAGTTCGAGACGTGGAAAGTAGAATGTACGTTACTGAGTTCGCGGGGTAAGTTAAGTTTGTAAGCTACAGGACCGATTCTAGCGAGAATCTCTAAAGGCCCTATGTATCTTGGATTTAGCTTTCCACGCTTTCCACAGCGTATCAAGCCCTTCCAGGGTGAGACCTTCAATAGAACACGGTCTCCCACCTGGAAGTCCAACGGTTTCCTTCGTTTATCAGCGTAGCTTTTCTGTCAGTCTCTAGAGGCTTTCAATCGTTCACGAATCTGAACGATCTTCTCTGTCGTTTCCCGAATGATCTCCGGACCCGTGAGAGTGCTTTCAGGAACTCGTCCTTTAGCTAACTGGGTATCACCCACCTCAGCCGAGCACAGAGGGGATCTGCACTTTCGGCCATAGAGGGCTTCGAATGGAGCAGCCTTTATGCTCGTGTGATAACTGTTGTTGTAGGAAAATTCGACAAGGGGTAAATGAGTATCCCATGCCTTCCCAAAGTCGATCACACTGGCTCGCAACATATCTTCCAAGGTTTGGATAGTTCTCTCACTTTGTCCGTCGGTCTGTGGATGGTAGGTTGTACTCATGTCCAGCCTAGTTCCTAGGGAACTTTGTAGCGACTGCCAGAACCTCGAAGTCAATCTACTATCTCTGTCCGAGATAATGGATATGGGAACACCGTGCAGTCGTACAATCTCCCGAATGTAGGTTTTTGTAAGCTTCTCTATCTTGTCTATTTCTTTGATAGGCAGGAAGTGTGCGGACTTGGTCAATCTGTCGATAGTGATCCGCTCCCACTTCCATTCCGGTATGAAGTCCATAGTGATCCGCTCCCACTTCCATTCCGGTATCTCTCGTTGTTGTAGAAGACCGGAGGGTTTCTGGTATTCGACCTTGACCTTGGTGCAAGTCAGGCATTTACTTACGAAGGTAGCAATCTCTGCTTTCTTGTTAGGCCACCAGTATATCTTTTTAAGATCAAGATACATCTTATCTGAACCTGGGTGGACGGAATAATGAGTGTTCTGTGCCTCGGTCATGACCAAGTCTCTGAAGCCACCGTGTTTCGGTGTCCAGATCCGATCCATGAGGTATAAGGCTCCGCCACCCTTGACTTCCAAATTCTTATCCATCCCTCTTAGGGTTTCACTCGCCACATTTTCAGGTTTCAAAGCGTCAAGCTGAGCCTCCTTAATTTGCGTGGACAAGTGTGAATGGATAGTCATAGTCAATGATTTGACTCTACGACCAGAGTATTCTTTGCGACTTAGGGCGTCGGCTACTACGTTGGCTTTACCCGGATGATAACGAATTTCACATTCGTAATCACTGAGTAGCTCGACCCACCGTCGTTGTCTCATGTTGAACTCCTTCTGGTCGAATATATGTTGTAGGCTTTTGTGGTCTGTAAAGATAGTACTTTTTGTACCATAAAGGTAGTGTCTCCAGATCTTCAGAGCAAACACAACTGCTCCTAGTTCAAGATCGTGGGTGGTGTAGTTAACCTCGTGTGTCTTCAGCTGTCTCAAGGCATATGCGATGACGTTACCTCGTTGCATCAGAACACAGCCGAGCCCTTGATTTGAAGCATCACAATAGACAACGAAGTCTTCTATCCCTTCGGGGAGGGATAGTATTGGTGCGGTGCACAAGGCTCGCTTGAGCGTTTGGAACACTCTCTCCTGCTTCTCTTCCCAGTCAAAGGCCACGCCCTTCTGCGTCAGTGTTGTAAGAGGTTTCGTAATTCGGGAGAAGTTCTGAATGAACCTGCGATAGTAGCCAGCGAGACCTAGAAATTGACGAATTTCGGTAGGTGTCTTCGGTGCTGACTAGTTCTCAATGGCCTTGATTTTGGAGGGGTCCACGTGAATTCCCTCTTCACTAACTACGTGGCCCAAGAATTCGACTCTTCGAATCCAAAATTCGTACTTAGAGAACTTCGCATAGAGCTTTTCCGATCGTAATGTTTCTAAGACTCTTCGTAGGTGTTGACTATGTTCCTCCTTACTTCGAGAGTAGATGAGTATGTCATCGATGAAGACAATGACGAACTGATCCAAGTAAGGACGACACACGCTATTCATTAAATCCATGAATATTGTGGGCACGTTTGTTAATCTGAACGGCATCACTACAAACTCGTAGTGTCCATAACGAGTTCGGAAGGCTGTCTTGGGAACATCCTCCTCTAACACTCATAGTTGGTGGTACCCGGATCGTAGATCTATCTTCGAGAAGTAGTTGGCTCCTTGAAGTTGATCAAATAAATCGTCAATGCAGGGTAAGGGATAACGATTCTTAATGGTAAGCTTGTTGAGTTCCCTGTAGTTGATGCACCTACGAAACAATCCGTCTTTCTTCTTGAAGAACAAGACGGGTGCTCGCCATGGTGAGAAGCTTGGCCTAATGAATCCCTTCTTGAGAAGTTCGTTAAGCTGACTGGAATGTTCCTGCATCTCCGCCGGTGCCAGACGATATGGAGATTTGGCTACTGGAGTAGCCCCTGGCACTAAGTCGATTCTGAACTCGACTTGGCGTTGAGGTGGTAATCCCGGTAGTTCTTCTGGAAAGATGTCGGGAAAGTCGCGTACTTCTGAGATGTTCTGAATGTCTTTCACTTCATGACTCGTATCGACGATGTGTGCGAGGAATGCATGATATTCCTTTCGCAAGCACTTCTGAGCTTGGATACACGAAATGATGCGAAGGTTCGTACTAGGTTTGTCGCCGTAGATAACTAGGGTTTCGCTGTTAGGGAGGTTAAGACGAACTGCTTTCTCAAAGCACATGATGTCGGCACGACGATGAATTAACCAATCCATGCCGATTATGACGTCGAAACTTTTAATTGGGACCGGCATGAGGTCTATTTTGAAAGTATGACCATCTAAAATTAGAGTACAACCTACGTATATGCAGTTAGTACTTTCCGTTTTCCCGTTTTCCATTTCTATAGTGAATGATTCATCTAGTGCACGTGGTTTTTGTTTAAGCAAGTGTGCAAATTTCTGGTTTACGAAGCTTTTCTCCGCTCCACTGTCGAAAAGTATGCATGCATAAGAGTTATCGAGGAGAAACGTACCAGTGACCACTGTGGGGTCAGCAACCGCTTCCTCGTGACCTATGGCCAGAACTCTTTCTACTCCGCCAGCTATCCCTGCCTTAGGGCAGATCCTCTTATAGTGGCCCACTTTACCACAACCGTAGCAAGGTTGGCCCACACCGGTGTTAGGAACTTGAGCGCTCGGCCTTGCTGGAGTCTTGCAGAAATGGGCAGTATGCCCCCTTCTGTTGCAGTTAGTGCACTGCATTTCCCAGCAAGGTCCGTTGTGATGGAAGGTGCATTTCTTACACTTCAGAAGATTACCGACATAAGGCTTCACTGGTAAGGGATTAGCAGGGACAACAGGAGTTACCGTGGCAACATTGATTGTAACTAGTTGTTGTCTCTTTGAGGATTCTTGTGAAGTCCCGCTTTTCCTCTTGTTCCACCCCCTTTTCTTGTTGTTGTTGTTGTTTCCCTTTTGTTGCTCGGGTGTAGAAATTTTTGGGTTTTGGTAGTTTCCGTGATCTATAAGAGATTGTGCCAGTTCTTTAGCGCTGTCAAAAGTAACATGCCTTGATGCTAACACACTTGACTGGATCTGGGGCGACAGTCCCCAAATATATCTCTCTATTTTCTTGCTCTCTAGAGTAACCATATCAGGGCAAAGAATTGCCAGATCACAGAATCTATTAGTATAGGTTGATATGTCAGAACCAACCATTACAAGACCCCAGAGTTCCTGCTCGAGTTTTTGAATTTCCCCTCGTGGACAGTACTCTCTCATCAGCATGGCTTTCAAGTTCTCACAGCTTATCGAATTTGCCACTATCAGAGTCAGTGACTTAACGTGGCCATTCCACCAAGTTAAAGCCCTGTCAGAAAAGGTACAAATACAACTTGACCTTATTGTTCTCTGGGTAGGCGCAGATTTCAAAGGTTGCTTCTGTTCTTTCTATCCACTGCCTTAAGATCATAACCCCTCCGGTTCCATTGAAATTTCTGGGTTTGGCATTTGTAAAATCCTTGTAGGTGCATTCCCGGGGGTGCCTATGACTCTCGCCATGGTTGGAAGGAGGTGCACCTGTTCCCGATCCACTAGGGACAGGAGTATTTATGTGTGACATGGCAGCCGCTACGACCACCGTGACAGCTGCTTGGAACACAGCAGCGTCGAACTAAGGAGGTGGTGGAGGTGGTGGTATCGATGTTTCGTTATTATTGTTACGCCTTGGATTTATGCGAGGAGGCATCTTTTAACTTCAAGTTTAAAAGATAGAAACAATGATAAGAATCCAATAGTATAAAGAATGAAAGTGTCTTGTGAACTAAGTCGCCATAGTTCGATATCAAATGAGAGTATGAATTTCTAAACAGATTAGATAACTGCTGAAATTACTGCTATATAAGATGTAAATGAGTTCGGGAAAATGACCTAACTATAGGTCTTACATCATACCATAAGGAAAATGTCCACAGTTTAGAAATCTAAGAAAGTACTTGAGAGACAAGAATATTTTACAGAAAAGTGCTACTTAGAGCTCAGTTAGGAAAGGCTATTCCTTATATCAAAAGAGAAGATGTACTAGACATCTTCTACCGGCGATGGGAATTCCTAGGGAGAATCCTCATATCCGCCAGTTGACATACCACCTCTTGGAGATGTCGCTCGTGAGCCCTCTGACGAACTCGAAGTTCTATGACATCGGTCCGAGATGCAGCTAACCGTTGCCACAGATTCTTATTGGTTCTTCTCGTCCCTTCGACAGCGTCTTCCAGATGTCGAATGCGGACGGTGTTAACGCCCGAGTTGGCATCAATTTCCATGACTCGGTCGATGGTTGCTCGACCTTGCTCGACATTTCGAGCAATCCTACGGATCATAACAGGCAGAGCTCGATCCGCAGAGCCACCTCCGCTAAGGTCATAGAAGCTTTGGTCCCCATAGTATGGTAAGGGTTGACCCTGTTCGACGCTCCAGCGATTCAAGTTTGTTGCCCACAAGGGTGTGGGACCTTGAAACGCGGGTTGGGGTTTGAGATTCGGGGCCTGGCCCACTTGGGGTAGGTTGTTGACTTCAGGCTCTGAGTCAGAACTATCAGAAAAGCCTTCAGCATGGTGATCATCCAAAGGGATTGGGTGATCATCTTCTGGTTCTTCCTCTAGCCATCCAGCATCGCCTTGGTTTGGGAAGTACGGGTCGCCGTGGGGATGGAATCCAGCCATAATATCTACGCGAGAAAAGGGATATAAGAAATAACTAAATAGACGTACTAATTAGATAATTATAAGATGATCTTTATCAGTTACTCCAATACTTGTTTAGTGCATACCAGTTATATGTACTCAGGACAGGATAGACCTTCGAATAAGTGACCCTAACTCTAAGCCCACAACCAAACAAGGAACAAGAAGTAAAGCAAAGATCACAGATTCTAATTCTATGACGTCCTAGGTACATATAATCTTAGTGTATCCACTTAGCAACTATTGACCTACTGATAAAGACCTTTTTAGTTCGCAGATAAGTAATTATAGTAACACCAAATACTCACATAGTATTTCATTGTGGTAGTGTTGGCAAGTTTTTAGACTTGTTTCCATATCACAACCATTCTTGGGCATATGCTAATCACTCCTCGGACCAGCATAGTTGATCAGGCTATGCCACTCCCAGGACTGACCATACATCCCCGAGCTTACCTGTGATATTCAACAATTGAAATACTTTTGTTTTTGTCATTGTGACACTGATTTTTAGTATGAATGCAGGCATGTATACTTACTTAAATATTTTTTTATTTAAAAGTATAAACTCTTGGTCAGAGTATTTTAATCCCATTGTATTAATAGTCTGTATATTTTTTATGGGTTGATATACTCAATTCACTATAAACAATGCTCTGATACCAATCTGTCACACCCCAAAACCAAGAACGGCGGAAACGTTCAGGGGTGGAGGACGTCATGTAAAGTATCATAACAGTGCAAAGTAGTAAACAAGCAACAACATCATCCATTGCATTAAAAGTAAAGTTTTAATACATGAGTGTTCTTTCATAGTAATAAGACACCAAAATATGTAATCGAAATAAAAGACTAGTCTTGTCTGTGCTCCGTCTTCTCAAAACTTGGTCATCGTACCTGTCTACTGGTGACCTGAGAATACAAGTTATTTTGAAAGCGTAGATCAGCATAAAGCTGGTGAATTCATAAGTATTTTAGTGTCATTGATTTGAAAAGCTGTTATGAAAAACTTGTAAATGTTTAATGAAACATTTAGTATAAGTGTGAAAACCCTAGAAAATCCCATATTTCCTACTAGTAATAAAAAAAAGTAGTCTTCTACCAAGACCCGAATGCTTTGAAGGTTTGCATTTCTGTATCAATGAAGGTTTTTACCATGTGCACCTATTATTATAAATATATAGTCTACCTCATTGTTTATGTGAATGTGTCACAAAATAAAAGTAATAGGGAAAATTATATAATCATTGAAATCGTATCCTTTTACCTTAGGATAATCACGACGTGGAAACTCGCCGAACAGTACAACCGAGAACATCCATCGATGAACAGGTCCCGCTGTAGCTAGCAGCCAGGTGTAGGATGGTCAGTCTCGTATAGTATATATAGTATCTCTCTCTGTATAGTATATAGTATTTCTCTCTGTATAGCAAGTAATAGTATCTCTTCATATAGTATTTAGTATATTTATATAGACTCGTGAATGAATTGACTCTTGTGTAATTCCTTGTACTGGGAATAATATTTTGTATCTCCTAAACTATACCTATAATAGTTTATTGGAATGTAGATTGAATGTCCAAGTAGGTTTATACACCCTTGCTACACAAGAGTGTTGGAACTGAAAAAAGAATGAAAGCTCTCATATCAATACATATATGTATGAAACATAAGTGTATAGATATGGTTTTTAACAATAAGTTGAAAGAGGTTTTGTAATACATTTAAGAGTTTTGAACAATAAGTAATAATGACTTGATGTCAGTTTATAAAGCGATTCAAAAGTAGTTCATTTGATAACAAAGAATAAAATAACTGAAAACCATTGTATTTAACACATTTTGAAGTATGTGAAATCAGTTGGTTGAAAACACAGTTATAAATCACATATGATTGATTCTATAACTTCCTGTTTTCTACTTGTATTCCCCCCCATGAAAGCATTTAAAATCATTTAAAAGGATTGATTAAGGGGTATGAACTTACCTGTAGTGAGTGGTTTGGATGAACATATGATGTAGGATGCTAAGTGTCAAGTGAAGACTTGTACACACATAATGATCCTAGTTAACATATAATAACACATATATGTATCCAATTATTCATAAAACAACTAATTAACCAAATTTAAGACATCCTAAGACATGTAAAACACTTGATTTAAGTGCTACAAGTCCTAAGGATTGCATCTAAGGGTGGTAGGACCTTGTAATTGAGTTTAGGGTTCAAGGGTAAACTCCTTTGGAGTTTACGGTTTTGTGACCAACTCTTATTGAGTTTACGATCGTAAACCCATGAGTTTACGGCCGTAAACTCATGGTACTTTTACCATGTTGAGTTTTGAAGCCTAAAAGGTCATAAGAAGCATTCCTACTTCGTATCTAAGCCTTTGGAAGTGATTAGGGCACCATTTCACTCGTTTGTGGAGTTTACGGTCCTTGGACCACTTATCCTTGGGTTTACGGCCGTAAACCCAAATGGTTTATGGTCTTTTTGATGTTTCAAGTCCTAAGCACTTTAAGGATATGATCTAGACTAGTATCCAAGGCTTGGTAAGGGACTAGGGCACATTTTGGCCCCTTTATTAGGGTTTACGGTCCAAGAACATCTTGGATGGTAAACACCTTTGATCTTGTGTTTCTTGGGTGTTTTCTTGATGATTAGAAGTGTAGCAAGTCTTACAATACACTAGGGTAAGAGTACTTACTAGGTAGAAGCTTGAAAAGGTGCTAAAAGTCCAAGAACACTAGTGTGTGTTCTTGGTGTTCTTGGTGAAACTTGAAGATCTACACTTTTTGAATGATTTCACGGATGGAATCATGTAAGATCACTAGGTTAGGAAAAGTTGGATGATACTTGAGAGGATTTGAGTTTGGATCTTGAAAATGTGAAAAAGTAGTAAATAATGACTAAGTGTCATATTTATACCCCCTTTTAGGGTTTACGGCCGTAAACACCTTTGTTTAGGCCGTAAACTCCAAACTCTTGGAGTTTTGGGACATTATTGTTGCACAATAAACCATAGGGCATCCTCTCTCATGTTATCTCCTGAAGTACTAACTTCTAAACACTCAAACTTACTCCAGAAAGCTTGAAAGTTAGCAGAAACTGTTCTGACTTCTATTGAAGTGAATGGTTGTATAGAATAGAAATTTCGGGTTGTCACAAAAGCCTTGGCGACTCCTTCAAGAGATACAACCTCATTATCACAAAAATTTCAAACGCTGGCACTATAAGAAGCAATCACGAAACAAACCTACAGTTTCTGAATGGTTTGGGTAAAAATTGGACTATGGCTAACATGATAGTCCAAGGAGATAGAAAGGTCCAAACTCTATCACTGTTCAAGCTATACGGTGAACTTCAAGCCCAAGAATCAACGATGTTGAACGAATGTGCAGACCTTGGTGGACCACTTGCTTTGATGGCTCAAACTCCACAGTCAAAACTCCTCAGTACCCATATCCCACAAAATCCTCATACCCACTCATATGACAACTCACCACAGTCGTATGAAGCTGATGTAGAACTTGATGACGAAAAAGAGTTTCAGAATGAAATTGCCCTGGTCAGCCAACAGTTCAATAAACTCCCACAACCATCCTTTCGTAAAAACCAACAGTTCACCAAACCACCCTTCAATCGCAACTTCAATTCTCAAAGCAATCATCAAAGATATCCCAGAAACCCTCATCACCAATCTTAGCCACAGAATGCTCCTTCAAAAGAAACCCCGTAGACCAACAAACCTTCAGACTCCAGTACCACTACCGAAGACAAAGACGGACTCATTGTTTGTCATAAGTGTCACAAATATAACCACTTTGCCAAAGACTGCAAAACAAACGTGGTAAAAGACAAGGCATTCTACCTTAGAATGACTCAAGAAATGGAGGAGAAGGAGAAAGAAAAGGCAAGATCTTATGTTGCTTAAGTGAAAAGGGATCATCAGGTGTGGTCCTTGGGTGATGAAGATGAAGAGATTGACAACAACCGTAAGAAAGGGAAATTTGCATTGTGGCAGCTAGTGAGGAAGACAGATCAATGAACCTGCAGAGGAATTATTGCTACATGGCAAAGGATGGAACCCTCAGCATCGTCGAACAGGTAAAAATTACGATTCAGTCAAATGATTACAGCATGCATAATTGTGAAGCTTATTTTGAAATACTTAATAACACATGTGTTTCCGTCCTTACAGACTACAATAAAGCCCTAGATGAAAAGAACATAGCGACCCAAGAGTTGTAGCATGTGAGAGGAAGACTAGAAGACAAAAAGCTTACGGTCATTATGTTAGAAAAGGATTTGTTGTTAGAAAAAGTTGCTAGAGTGTTAAGTGAAACCCAATTAGATATTGCTTTAAATCAACGAGATCTTTCCGGAAAAGAAATTGTACGCTTGAATCATTTAATTGAAAAACAGTTTACTGAAAGTGAAGCTATTGAGAATTTAGTGAATAATGGGACCGTAGACAACACTTATAATTAGGGATGGTCTAATGGGTACTCTACCGATGAGAACGCTCCTCCTCGGTTTGATGTTGATCATCCCTATGTCCCACTAGATCGAACTTTCCATTATCCAGTCAATGAAAAAACTTATCCCAAAGACATCAGATGTCACTTAGGTAGACTTCATGAACTTAGCAACAATTGTGTAAGTCCCTAAAACATGAACCAACTAGTAATCAATCGAAATCACTAAGCAAGGGCAGATCTTCACAATTATTGACCTTCACAATGATATGGCCGAAAACTAACTGAAGAACCGGCCATCTAAGTCTCCTTATATAGGGAACATCAAAATATAAGGAAGCCCAAATCCTAAAATGCCTAAGGACCGAAATCAAGGATGATTTCGATCCAACCCAACCGAAAACCCATATTAAGACCCAACAATGAATAACAAAACCTAACATGTATTTGCCTAGCACAAACCAACAAGGTAGGACCTAACAATTTCCCCCCTTGGTTTGATGCTAGTTTGAACTCAAGGCTTGTCAACAATCAGCACATCTGAGCTCCCAAAAGCACCTGCCCATATCCTCTTGTTAATGATTACTGCAACCATACCAGTGAACTCTTTGGCAGCAACCTCTAAAACCTCATCTTTGACCACGATCAGATGACCTGCAAGAGTATGGATATCACGCTCACCGAATTGTAAAAGATCCTTCTCTTCAAGAAGACGAATAACACCAGTCGGAAGCTTGATGACGGCAGTGGCTGTAGCTTCATCAAAAACCCAATATTCTATATTACGCAGAGAACCGTCAGATGTCTGCTGAATAACAGGAATTTGTTTCATTTGCTTGGTGGGAGGCCACATCACATTCTTCACTTTTTGATTGGTGTTGGGATCATATACGCCTTTCGCTTTCTTTAAGAAGGAATCTACAGTCTTCATCCCATCAAAATTTCTCTTTACTTGATTCTCCAAGAAGAGCTTAAATTCAGTTCCATGAGGATCATTCGATGGGTTGTGGAAGGGAGCATGAGCTAATTCTATTAGATCAACCTTAGTCCAAGAACTAAAGTCATTTTGATGCTCGTAGCACTCGACATTACCACTACTTCTTTTGACCGCCCAAATATCCTTTTTATCATGAAATCCTTACACCTTTATACCCGACCGATCTCCATACTTAGATGTGAGTCTCCTTTTACTAAGCTCAGTGACACTTAATTGAGGTCGATCTCCACAAACGTCTTGATCGGAGTTTTTCATGAAAAGTAATTTTCCTTTTCCTTGAGCTTTAGCTTGCCTCTGAGCTCGCTTCAGGGTTACTCTTCTGGGGTCAGCATTAGTAGGTTCATCCTAAAATCGGTCAACAAGGCAAGTTTTATTAACCTGACAAGGAACATCTTGTGGTGCATGGGCAGATTCACTTGGAGTTGCATTAGCTTCATCAGGCTCACTGCCAGATGTCTTGAATTTGTCACCAAATTCGTCGATCAGCTTATTCTTCAAGTCAAAATATCCGGCTGAAAGAGCAACAAGATTTTGTTGTAGATAAGAAACCTGCTTTGTCTTTTGAGAATGATCCCTTTCAAGCTCGGAAACTCTAACGTCCGGAGTTCAAATCAAAACATCTTTCTTGATAATCTTCTGATTCCAGATCCCAAATTCTTCTTTAAGCTCAAAAATTGTTTGATCTTCATCATTTGAGCTCCCTACACCAATAGATATACATTTTCCTTTGGGTGCAGGATCAACATTTTCTCAAGCAAGAAACCTGGCAAGCCTTTTAGAAGCGAGATCATGTGGAAGTAGAGGAGCTGAAGAGCTTCCCGGTTCAAAATATTCTTGAGCAAAACTAGGCTCCTCATGCAAAATTGGTCTTTTGACTTGAATCGGTTGGGCTGGTTCAGTAGTTGTGGTTGGCTGTTGAGCTGGTAGAGTTTGTTCCCTAATAAGCACTCCCAGCCTAGGATCATCACACTTTCGTTTTAGTGGTGGTTGGGAGGCTTGAGACTCTTCAATATCACTTTCAAATGGAATAATGTTTCGAGTAGCAATTGCTCGTGTAAAATCCTTGCAGTTGAATCCAATTGTGCAATAACCTCTGCCATCTGAGCGGGCGTTTGTAGCGGTAGCTTGAAAATGTTTCTATCTCCCTCAATCTCTGTTGGAAAACTCATAACGTCATCGACTTCATCAAACTCGAGAAACAAACGAAAGTCATCATCACTAAGTTCAAAATCAAACATGTCGTCCTCATCATTAAGACCATTTGCATCACCATCTTCATCATTACATTCTCTATCATCATCACCATCATCATCATTAAGAATTGGCACATGATCCTCCGCCACAATTGCCACAGGAGGAGTGACAGCAGAAACAACCTCATGTTCAGGACGAGAAATACTTTCAGCTTCGGCAACTGGAACATTCTCTGGTTCAACAGCTGGAATATTTTGAAAGGCTGAAGCTTCTTCAATCTCAGCAATTTTTCTGAATTTTAACAATGGGCTTGTTCCCCTGAATACAATCTTTGAACCCTTGCGATTTTGTTTCATTAAAGCAAAAGAGTTTGGACCCAAAGACTTTATATCCAAAGTTTCACCCGTCGTTTCCAAATCAGGATGTTGATCATCAAGGATCATCTGTAGAAATCTTGGGTACATCAAGAACACAACCTTCTTTTTCCATAGTAGGTTGCTCTTCATCTCACACAAACCTTGAAAAGTTGAGGTCCAAATCCATAATAAGAGCAATAATGGCACCAGTAGATGACTGGGAGATCTCATCAACTCCCCTTTCCTGCCTGAAATGCATATCACAAACGTGTGAGCTAGGAAGTGCCAGTAGGGAGGGAGTAGCTTCTTCAAAGTTGGGGGAAAAGTTCCTTCATAGCACATTCGTTCGAGAACCTCCCTAATCTGAGCAGCAGATATCTCAGTCGGGAATCCAGGCTGATCTCCAAATCTAAGAGCTTCACGAATGGTTTGCTCTGACACTATAATCTTCTTTCCCTTGACTGTTGACTCTATAGTGCATGTACCATCTGCACCTGCTTCATTGATAGAAGCCTTATCCCAGAACTCACTCACTAGATCTTTATAAATGACAGGATTCACTCGAAGAGCGTGAGTGATCCTGCAGTTGTTTAGACCATGAACCATGGACTTAAACTCCTGATGGTTCTGTGGTGGATCATAAAGACATCGAGCAATGTTGTGAGAGTAAGAAAATTTCAATTCAACCATTTATTTGCACCAAACGAGCCATGTGAGAAAAGCAAAATTAAAATAAATAAAATTAATTTTCTCAAAACATTGATCTCGGTTAACTTAGGTTGATTTTGGTCAACCAAAGTCAAACAGACTTGAATTGGGCTTGAATTAAATTGATTGCGGTCAAAATGGTCAAAATTTATCGTTTTCGGTCAAAGCACGGGACACGATTTCGGTCAAAATGGTCAAAATTTATCAATGAAGGTTTTTCCCATGTGCATCTATTATTATAAATATATAGTCTACCTCATCGTTTATGTGAATGTGTCACAAAATAAAAGTAATAGGGAAAATTATATAATCATTGAAATCGTATCCTTTTACCTTAGGATAATCACGACGTGGAAACTCGCCGAACAGTACAACCGAGAACATCCATCGATGAATAGGTTCCGCTGTAGCTAGCAGCCAGGTGTAGGATGGTCAGTCTCGTATAGTATATATAGTATCTCTCTCTGTATAGTATATAGTATTTCTCACTGTATAGCAAGTAATAGTATCTCTTCGTATAGTATTTAGTATATTTATATAGACTTGTGAATGAACTGACTCTTGTGTAATTCCTTGTACTGGGAATAATATTTTGTATCTCCACAACTATACCTATAATAGTTTATTGGAATGTAGATTGAATGTCCAAGTAGGTTTATACACCCTTGCTACACAAGAGTGTTGGAACTGAAGAAAGAATGAAAGCTCTCATATCAATACATATATGTATGAAACATAAGTGTATAGATATGGTTTTCAACAATAAGTTGAAAGAGGTTTTGTAATACATTTAAGAGTTTTGAACAATAAGTAATAATGACTTGATATCAGTTTATAAAACGATTCAAAAGTAGTTCATTTGATAACAAAGAATAAAATAACTGAAAACCATTGTATTTAACACATTTTGAAGTATGTGAAATCAGTTGGTTGAAAACACAGTTATAAATCACATATGATTGATTCCATAACTTCCTGTTTTCTACTTGTATTCCCCCCGTGAAAGCAATTAAAATCATTTAAAAGGATTGATTAAGAGGTATGAACTCACCTGTAGTGAGTGGTTTGGATGAACGGATGATGTAGGATGCTAAGTGTCAAGTGAAGACTTGTACACACACAATGATCCTAGTTAACATATAATAACACATATATGTATCCAATTAGTCATAAAACAACTAATTAACCAAATTTAAGACATCCTAAGACATGTAAAACACTTGATTTAAGTTCTACAAGTCCTAAGGATTGCATCTAAGGGTGGTAGGACCTTGTAATTGAGTTTAGGATTCAAGGGTAAACTCCTTTGGAGTTTACGGTTTTGTGACCAACTCTTATAGAGTTTACGGTCGTAAACCGATGAGTTTACGGCCGTAAACTCATGGTACTTTTACCATGTTGAGTTTTGAAGCCTAAAAGGTCATAAGAATCATTCCTACTTCATATCTAAGCCTTTGGAAGTGATTAGGGCACCATTTCACTTCTTTGTGGAGTTTACGGTCCTTGGACCACTTCTCCTTGGGTTTACGGCCGTAAACCCAAATGGTTTATGGTGTTTTTGATGTTTCAAGTCCTAAGCACTTTAAGGATATGATCTAGACTAGTATCCAAGGCTTGGTAAGGGACTAGGGCACATTTTGGCCCCTTTATTAGGGTTTACGGTCCAAGAACATCTTGGACCGTAAACACCTTTGATCTTGTGTTTCTTGGGTGTTTTCTTGATGATTAGAAGTGTAGCAAGTCTTATAATACACTAGGGTAAGAGTACTTACTAGGTAGAAGCTTGAAAAGGTGCTAAAAGTCCAAGAACACTAGTGTGTGTTCTTCGTGTTCTTGGTGAAACTTGAAGATCTACACTTTTGGAATGATTTCACGGATGGAATCATGTAAGATCACTAGATTAAGTAAGATATCAACTTTTTAGGAATATAAACACTTACAAAGTTGAAGATCAAGAAGAAAAGTTGGATGATACTTGAGAGGATTTGAGTTTGGATCTTGAAAATGTGAAAAAGTGGTAAATAATGACTAGGTGTCATATTTATACCCCCTTTTAGGGTTTACGGCCGTAAACACCTTTGTTTAGGCCGTCAACTCCAAACTCTTGGAGTTTTGGGACATTATTGTCTCACAATAAACCCTAGGGCATCCTCTCTCCTGTTATCTCCTGAAGTACTAACTTCTAAACACTCAAACTTACTCCAGAAAGCTTGAAAGTTAGCAGAAACTGTTCTGACTTCTATTGAAGTGAATGGTTGTACAAAATATAAATTTTGGGTTGTCACATCATCCCCCCGTTAGAAGGAATTTTGTCCTGAAATTAGAGTTTAAGCAAATAAGTAGTTACAAATAACTAAGTAAAAAGACGAGGATATTTCAGTTTCATCGAATCCTCTCGCTCCCAAGTGAATTCAGGTCCTCGCTTGGCGTTCCAGCGAACCTTCACTATCGGGATACGACTTTGTTTCGTTTGCTTGACCTCCCGGTCCATGATCTCTACTGGTTCTTCCACGAAGTTGAGGCTCTCGTTGATCTCGATCTCGTCGAGTGGGATTACAAGAGTCTCGTCGGACAGACACTTTTTCAAGTTCGAGACGTGGAAAGTAGAATGTACGTTACTGAGTTCGCGGGGTAAGTTAAGTTTGTAAGCTACAGGACCGATTCTAGCGAGAATCTCTAAAGGCCCTATGTATCTTGGATTTAGCTTTCCACGCTTTCCACAGCGTATCAAGCCCTTCCAGGGTGAGACCTTCAATAGAACACGGTCTCCCACCTGGAAGTCCAACGGTTTCCTTCGTTTATCAGCGTAGCTTTTCTGTCAGTCTCTAGAGGCTTTCAATCGTTCACGAATCTGAACGATCTTCTCTGTCGTTTCCCGAATGATCTCCGGACCCGTGAGAGTGCTTTCAGGAACTCGTCCTTTAGCTAACTGGGTATCACCCACCTCAGCCGAGCACAGAGGGGATCTGCACTTTCGGCCATAGAGGGCTTCGAATGGAGCAGCCTTTATGCTCGTGTGATAACTGTTGTTGTAGGAAAATTCGACAAGGGGTAAATGAGTATCCCATGCCTTCCCAAAGTCGATCACACTGGCTCGCAACATATCTTCCAAGGTTTGGATAGTTCTCTCACTTTGTCCGTCGGTCTGTGGATGGTAGGTTGTACTCATGTCCAGCCTAGTTCCTAGGGAACTTTGTAGCGACTGCCAGAACCTCGAAGTCAATCTACTATCTCTGTCCGAGATAATGGATATGGGAACACCGTGCAGTCGTACAATCTCCCGAATGTAGGTTTTTGTAAGCTTCTCTATCTTGTCTATTTCTTTGATAGGCAGGAAGTGTGCGGACTTGGTCAATCTGTCGATAGTGATCCGCTCCCACTTCCATTCCGGTATGAAGTCCATAGTGATCCGCTCCCACTTCCATTCCGGTATCTCTCGTTGTTGTAGAAGACCGGAGGGTTTCTGGTATTCGACCTTGACCTTGGTGCAAGTCAGGCATTTACTTACGAAGGTAGCAATCTCTGCTTTCTTGTTAGGCCACCAGTATATCTTTTTAAGATCAAGATACATCTTATCTGAACCTGGGTGGACGGAATAATGAGTGTTCTGTGCCTCGGTCATGACCAAGTCTCTGAAGCCACCGTGTTTCGGTGTCCAGATCCGATCCATGAGGTATAAGGCTCCGCCACCCTTGACTTCCAAATTCTTATCCATCCCTCTTAGGGTTTCACTCGCCACATTTTCAGGTTTCAAAGCGTCAAGCTGAGCCTCCTTAATTTGCGTGGACAAGTGTGAATGGATAGTCATAGTCAATGATTTGACTCTACGACCAGAGTATTCTTTCCGACTTAGGGCGTCGGCTACTACGTTGGCTTTACCCGGATGATAACGAATTTCACATTCGTAATCACTGAGTAGCTCGACCCACCGTCGTTGTCTCATGTTGAACTCCTTCTGGTCGAATATATGTTGTAGGCTTTTGTGGTCTGTAAAGATAGTACTTTTTGTACCATAAAGGTAGTGTCTCCAGATCTTCAGAGCAAACACAACTGCTCCTAGTTCAAGATCGTGGGTGGTGTAGTTAACCTCGTGTGTCTTCAGCTGTCTCAAGGCATATGCGATGACGTTACCTCGTTGCATCAGAACACAGCCGAGCCCTTGATTTGAAGCATCACAATAGACAACGAAGTCTTCTATCCCTTCGGGGAGGGATAGTATTGGTGCGGTGCACAAGGCTCGCTTGAGCGTTTGGAACACTCTCTCCTGCTTCTCTTCCCAGTCAAAGGCCACGCCCTTCTGCGTCAGTGTTGTAAGAGGTTTCGTAATTCGGGAGAAGTTCTGAATGAACCTGCGATAGTAGCCAGCGAGACCTAGAAATTGACGAATTTCGGTAGGTGTCTTCGGTGCTGACTAGTTCTCAATGGCCTTGATTTTGGAGGGGTCCACGTGAATTCCCTCTTCACTAACTACGTGGCCCAAGAATTCGACTCTTCGAATCCAAAATTCGCACTTAGAGAACTTCGCATAGAGCTTTTCCGATCGTAATGTTTCTAAGACTCTTCGTAGGTGTTGACTATGTTCCTCCTTACTTCGAGAGTAGATGAGTATGTCATCGATGAAGACAATGACGAACTGATCCAAGTAAGGACGACACACGCTATTCATTAAATCCATGAATATTGTGGGCACGTTTGTTAATCTGAACGGCATCACTACAAACTCGTAGTGTCCATAACGAGTTCGGAAGGCTGTCTTGGGAACATCCTCCTCTAACACTCATAGTTGGTGGTACCCGGATCGTAGATCTATCTTCGAGAAGTAGTTGGCTCCTTGAAGTTGATCAAATAAATCGTCAATGCAGGGTAAGGGATAACGATTCTTAATGGTAAGCTTGTTGAGTTCCCTGTAGTTGATGCACCTACGAAACAATCCGTCTTTCTTCTTGACGAACAAGACGGGTGCTCGCCATGGTGAGAAGCTTGGCCTAATGAATCCCTTCTTGAGAAGTTCGTTAAGCTGACTGGAATGTTCCTGCATCTCCGCCGGTGCCAGACGATATGGAGATTTGGCTACTGGAGTAGCCCCTGGCACTAAGTCGATTCTGAACTCGACTTGGCGTTGAGGTGGTAATCCCGGTAGTTCTTCTGGAAAGATGTCGGGAAAGTCGCGTACTTCTGAGATGTTCTGAATGTCTTTCACTTCATGACTCGTATCGACGATGTGTGCGAGGAATGCATGATATTCCTTTCGCAAGCACTTCTGAGCTTGGATACACGAAATGATGCGAAGGTTCGTACTAGGTTTGTCGCCGTAGATAACTAGGGTTTCGCTGTTAGGGAGGTTAAGACGAACTGCTTTCTCAAAGCACATGATGTCGGCACGACGATGAATTAACCAATCCATGCCGATTATGACGTCGAAACTTTTAATTGGGACCGGCATGAGGTCTATTTTGAAAGTATGACCATCTAAAATTAGAGTACAACCTACGTATATGCAGTTAGTACTTTCCGTTTTCCCGTTTTCCATTTCTATAGTGAATGATTCATCTAGTGCACGTGGTTTTTGTTTAAGCAAGTGTGCAAATTTCTGGTTTACGAAGCTTTTCTCCGCTCCACTGTCGAAAAGTATGCATGCATAAGAGTTATCGAGGAGAAACGTACCAGTGACCACTGTGGGGTCAGCAACCGCTTCCTCGTGACCTATGGCCAGAACTCTTTCTACTCCGCCAGCTATCCCTGCCTTAGGGCAGTTCCTCTTATAGTGGCCCACTTTACCACAACCGTAGCAAGGTTGGCCCACACCGGTGTTAGGAACTTGAGCGCTCGGCCTTGCTGGAGTCTTGCAGAAACGGGCAGTATGCCCCCTTCTGTTGCAGTTAGTGCACTGCATTTCCTAGCAAGGTCCGTTGTGATGGAAGGTGCATTTCTTACACTTCAGAAGATTACCGACATAAGGCTTCACTGGTAAGGGATTAGCAGGGACAACAGGAGTTACCGTGGCAACATTGATTGTAACTAGTTGTTGTCTCTTTGAGGATTCTTGTGAAGTCCCGCTTTTCCTCTTGTTCCACCCCTTTTTCTTGTTGTTGTTGTTGTTTCCCTTTTGTTGCTCGGGTGTAGAAATTTTTGGGTTTTGGTAGTTTCCGTGATCTATGAGAGATTGTGCCAGTTCTTTAGCGCTGTCAAAAGTAACATGCCTTGATGCTAACACACTTGACTGGATCTGGGGCGACAGTCCCCAAATATATCTCTCTATTTTCTTGCTCTCTAGAGTAACCATATCAGGGCAAAGAATTGCCAGATCACAGAATCTATTAGTATAGGTTGATATGTCAGAACCAACCATTACAAGACCCCAGAGTTCCTGCTCGAGTTTTTGAATTTCCCCTCGTGGACAGTACTCTCTCATCAGCATGGCTTTCAAGTTCTCACAGCTTATCGAATTTGCCACTATCAGAGTCAGTGACTTAACGTGGCCATTCCACCAAGTTAAAGCCCTGTCAGAAAAGGTACAAATACAACTTGACCTTATTGTTCTCTGGGTAGGCGCAGATTTCAAAGGTTGCTTCTGTTCTTTCTATCCACTGCCTTAAGATCATAACCCCTCCGGTTCCATTGAAATTTCTGGGTTTGGCATTTATAAAATCCTTGTAGGTGCATTCCCGGGGGTGCCTATGACTCTCGCCATGGTTGGAAGGAGGTGCACCTGTTCCCGATCCACTAGGGACAGGAGTATTTATGTGTGACATGGCAGCCGCTACGACCGCCGTGACAGCTGCTTGGAACACAGCAGCGTCGAACTAAGGAGGTGGTGGAGGTGGTGGTATCGATGTTTCGTTATTATTGTTACGCCTTGGATTTATGCGAGGAGGCATCTTTTAACTTCAAGTTTAAAAGATAGAAACAATGATAAGAATCCAATAGTATAAAGAATGAAAGTGTCTTGTGAACTAAGTCGCCATAGTTCGATATCAAATGAGAGTATGAATTTCTAAACAGATTAGATAACTGCTGAAATTACTGCTATATAAGATGTAAATGAGTTCGGGAAAATGACCTAACTATAGGTCTTACATCATACCATAAGGAAAATGTCCACAGTTTAGAAATCTAAGAAAGTACTTGAGAGACAAGAATATTTTACAGAAAAGTGCTACTTAGAGCTCAGTTAGGAAAGGCTATTCCTTATATCAAAAGAGAAGATGTACTAGACATCTTCTACCGGCGATGGGAATTCCTAGGGAGAATCCTCATATCCGCCAGTTGACATACCACCTCTTGGAGATGTCGCTCGTGAGCCCTCTGACGAACTCGAAGTTCTATGACATCGGTCCGAGATGCAGCTAACCGTTGCCACAGATTCTTATTGGTTCTTCTCGTCCCTTCGACAGCGTCTTCCAGATGTCGAATGCGGACGGTGTTAACGCCCGAGTTGGCATCAATTTCCATGACTCGGTCGATGGTTGCTCGACCTTGCTCGACATTTCGAGCAATCCTACGGATCATAACAGGCATAGCTCGATCCGCAGAGCCACCTCCGCTAAGGTCATAGAAGCTTTGGTCCCCATAGTATGGTAAGGGTTGACCCTGTTCGACGCTCCAGCGATTCAAGTTTGTTGCCCACAAGGGTGTGGGACCTTGAAACGCGGGTTGGGGTTTGAGATTCGGGGCCTGGCCCACTTGGGGTAGGTTGTTGACTTCAGGCTCTGAGTCAGAACTATCAGAAAAGCCTTCAGCATGGTGATCATCCAAAGGGATTGGGTGATCATCTTCTGGTTCTTCCTCTAGCCATCCAGCATCGCCTTGGTTTGGGAAGTACGGGTCGCCGTGGGGATGGAATCCAGCCATAATATCTACGCGAGAAAAGGGATATAAGAAATAACTAAATAGACGTACTAATTAGATAATTATAAGATGATCTTTATCAGTTACTCCAATACTTGTTTAGTGCATACCAGTTATATGTACTCAGGACAGGATAGACCTTCGAATAAGTGACCCTAACTCTAAGCCCACAACCAAACAAGGAACAAGAAGTAAAGCAAAGATCACAGATTCTAATTCTATGACGTCCTAGGTACATATAATCTTAGTGTATCCACTTAGCAACTATTGACCTACTGATAAAGACCTTTTTAGTTCGCAGATAAGTAATTATAGTAACACCAAATACTCCCATAGTATTTCATTGTGGTAGTGTTGGCAAGTTTTTAGACTTGTTTCCATATCACAACCATTCTTGGGCATATGCTAATCACTCCTCGGACCAGCATAGTTGATCAGGCTATGCCACTCCCAGGACTGACCATACATCCCCGAGCTTACCTGTGATATTCAACAATTGAAATACTTTTGTTTTTGTCATTGTGACACTGATTTTTAGTATGAATGCAGGCATGTATACTTAGTTAAATATTTTTTTATTTAAAAGTATAAACTCTTGGTCAGAGTATTTTAATCCCATTGTATTAATAGTCTGTATATTTTTTATGGGTTGATATACTCAATTCACTATAAACAATGCTCTGATACCAATCTGTCACACCCCAAAACCAAGAACGGCGGAAACGTTCAGGGGTGGAGGACGTCATGTAAAGTATCATAACAGTGCAAAGTAGTAAACAAGCAACAACATCATCCATTGCATTAAAAGTAAAGTTTTAATACATGAGTGTTCTTTCATAGTAATAAGACACCAAAATATGTAATCGAAATAAAAGACTAGTCTTGTCTGTGCTCCGTCTTCTCAAAACCTGGTCATCGTACCTGTCTACTGGTGACCTGAGAATACAAGTTATTTTGAAAGCGTAGATCAGCATAAAGCTGGTGAATTCATAAGTATTTTAGTGTCATTGATTTGAAAAGCTGTTATGAAAGACTTGTAAATGTTTAATGAAACATTTAGTATAAGTGTGAAAACCCTAGAAAATCCCATATTTCCTACTAGTAATAAAAAAAAGTAGTCTTCTACCAAGACCCGAATGCTTTGAAGGTTTGCATTTCTGTATCAATGAAGGTTTTTACCATGTGCACCTATTATTATAAATATATAGTCTACCTCATTGTTTATGTGAATGTGTCACAAAATAAAAGTAATAGGGAAAATTATATAATCATTGAAATCGTATCCTTTTACCTTAGGATAATCACGACGTGGAAACTCGCCGAACAGTACAACCGAGAACATCCATCGATGAACAGGTCCCGCTGTAGCTAGCAGCCAGGTGTAGGATGGTCAGTCTCGTATAGTATATATAGTATCTCTCTCTGTATAGTATATAGTATTTCTCTCTGTATAGCAAGTAATAGTATCTCTTCATATAGTATTTAGTATATTTATATAGACTCGTGAATGAATTGACTCTTGTGTAATTCCTTGTACTGGGAATAATATTTTATATCTCCTAAACTATACCTATAATAGTTTATTGGAATGTAGATTGAATGTCCAAGTAGGTTTATACACCCTTGCTACACAAGAGTGTTGGAACTGAAAAAAGAATGAAAGCTCTCATATCAATACATATATGTATGAAACATAAGTGTATAGATATGGTTTTTAACAATAAGTTGAAAGAGGTTTTGTAATACATTTAAGAGTTTTGAACAATAAGTAATAATGACTTGATGTCATTTTATAAAGCGATTCAAAAGTAGTTCATTTGATAACAAAGAATAAAATAACTGAAAACCATTGTATTTAACACATTTTGAAGTATGTGAAATCAGTTGGTTGAAAACACAGTTATAAATCACATATGATTGATTCTATAACTTCCTGTTTTCTACTTGTATTCCCCCCCATGAAAGCATTTAAAATCATTTAAAAGGATTGATTAAGGGGTATGAACTTACCTATAGTGAGTGGTTTGGATGAACATATGATGTAGGATGCTAAGTGTCAAGTGAAGACTTGTACACACATAATGATCCTAGTTAACATATAATAACACATATATGTATCCAATTATTCATAAAACAACTAATTAACCAAATTTAAGACATCCTAAGACATGTAAAACACTTGATTTAGGTGCTACAAGTCCTAAGGATTGCATCTAAGGGTGGTAGGACCTTGTAATTGAGTTTAGGGTTCAAGGGTAAACTCCTTTGGAGTTTACGGTTTTGTGACCAACTCTTATTGAGTTTACGATCGTAAACCCATGAGTTTACGGCCGTAAACTCATGGTACTTTTACCATGTTGAGTTTTGAAGCCTAAAAGGTCATAAGAAGCATTCCTACTTCGTATCTAAGCCTTTGGAAGTGATTAGGGCACCATTTCACTCGTTTGTGGAGTTTACGGTCCTTGGACCACTTATCCTTGGGTTTACGGCCGTAAACCCAAATGGTTTATGGTCTTTTTGATGTTTCAAGTCCTAAGCACTTTAAGGATATGATCTAGACTAGTATCCAAGGCTTGGTAAGGGACTAGGGCACATTTTGGCCCCTTTATTAGGGTTTACGGTCCAAGAACATCTTGGATGGTAAACACCTTTGATCTTGTGTTTCTTGGGTGTTTTCTTGATGATTAGAAGTGTAGCAAGTCTTACAATACACTAGGGTAAGAGTACTTACTAGGTAGAAGCTTGAAAAGGTGCTAAAAGTCCAAGAACACTAGTGTGTGTTCTTGGTGTTCTTGGTGAAACTTGAAGATCTACACTTTTTGAATGATTTCACGGATGGAATCATGTAAGATCACTAGGTTAGGAAAAGTTGGATGATACTTGAGAGGATTTGAGTTTGGATCTTGAAAATGTGAAAAAGTAGTAAATAATGACTAAGTGTCATATTTATACCCCCTTTTAGGGTTTACGGCCGTAAACACCTTTGTTTAGGCCGTAAACTCCAAACTCTTGGAGTTTTGGGACATTATTGTTGCACAATAAACCATAGGGCATCCTCTCTCATGTTATCTCCTGAAGTACTAACTTCTAAACACTCAAACTTACTCCAGAAAGCTTGAAAGTTAGCAGAAACTGTTCTGACTTCTATTGAAGTGAATGGTTGTATAGAATAGAAATTTCGGGTTGTCACAAAAGCCTTGGCGACTCCTTCAAGAGATACAACCTCATTATCACAAAAATTTCAAACGCTGGCACTATAAGAAGCAATCACGAAACAAACCTACAGTTTCTGAATGGTTTGGGTAAAAATTGGACTATGGCTAACATGATAGTCCAAGGAGATAGAAAGGTCCAAACTCTATCACTGTTCAAGCTATACGGTGAACTTCAAGCCCAAGAATCAACGATGTTGAACGAATGTGCAGACCTTGGTGGACCACTTGCTTTGATGGCTCAAACTCCACAGTCAAAACTCCTCAGTACCCATATCCCACAAAATCCTCATACCCACTCATATGACAACTCACCACAGTCGTATGAAGCTGATGTAGAACTTGATGACGAAAAAGAGTTTCAGAATGAAATTGCCCTGGTCAGCCAACAGTTCAATAAACTCCCACAACCATCCTTTCGTAAAAACCAACAGTTCACCAAACCACCCTTCAATCGCAACTTCAATTCTCAAAGCAATCATCAAAGATATCCCAGAAACCCTCATCACCAATCTTAGCCACAGAATGCTCCTTCAAAAGAAACCCCGTAGACCAACAAACCTTCAGACTCCAGTACCACTACCGAAGACAAAGACGGACTCATTGTTTGTCATAAGTGTCACAAATATAACCACTTTGCCAAAGACTGCAAAACAAACGTGGTAAAAGACAAGGCATTCTACCTTAGAATGACTCAAGAAATGGAGGAGAAGGAGAAAGAAAAGGCAAGATCTTATGTTGCTTAAGTGAAAAGGGATCATCAGGTGTGGTCCTCGGGTGATGAAGATGAAGAGATTGACAACAACCGTAAGAAAGGGAAATTTGCATTGTGGCAGCTAGTGAGGAAGACAGATCAATGAACCTGCAGAGGAATTATTGCTACATGGCAAAGGATGGAACCCTCAGCATCGTCGAACAGGTAAAAATTACGATTCAGTCAAATGATTACAGCATGCATAATTGTGAAGCTTATTTTGAAATACTTAATAACACATGTGTTTCCGTCCTTACAGACTACAATAAAGCCCTAGATGAAAAGAACATAGCGACCCAAGAGTTGTAGCATGTGAGAGGAAGACTAGAAGACAAAAAGCTTACGGTCATTATGTTAGAAAAGGATTTGTTGTTAGAAAAAGTTGCTAGAGTGTTAAGTGAAACCCAATTAGATATTGCTTTAAATCAACGAGATCTTTCCCGAAAAGAAATTGTACGCTTGAATCATTTAATTGAAAAACAGTTTACTGAAAGTGAAGCTATTGAGAATTTAGTGAATAATGGGACCGTAGACAACACTTATAATTAGGGATGGTCTAATGGGTACTCTACCGATGAGAACGCTCCTCCTCGGTTTGATGTTGATCATCCCTATGTCCCACTAGATCGAACTTTCCATTATCCAGTCAATGAAAAAACTTATCCCAAAGACATCAGATGTCACTTAGGTAGACTTCATGAACTTAGCAACAATTGTGTAAGTCCCTAAAACATGAACCAACTAGTAATCAATCGAAATCACTAAGCAAGGGCAGATCTTCACAATTATTGACCTTCACAATGATATGGCCGAAAACTAACTGAAGAACCGGCCATCTAAGTCTCCTTATATAGGGAACATCAAAATATAAGGAAGCCCAAATCCTAAAATGCCTAAGGACCGAAATCAAGGATGATTTCGATCCAACCCAACCGAAAACCCATATTAAGACCCAACAATGAATAACAAAACCTAACATGTATTTGCCTAGCACAAACCAACAAGGTAGGACCTAACAATTTCCCCCCTTGGTTTGATGCTAGTTTGAACTCAAGGCTTGTCAACAATCAGCACATCTGAGCTCCCAAAAGCACCTGCCCATATCCTCTTGTTAATGATTACTGCAACCATACCAGTGAACTCTTTGGCAGCAACCTCTAAAACCTCATCTTTGACCACGATCAGATGACCTGCAAGAGTATGGATATCACGCTCACCGAATTGTAAAAGATCCTTCTCTTCAAGAAGACGAATAACACCAGTCGGAAGCTTGATGACGGCAGTGGCTATAGCTTCATCAAAAACCCAATATTCTATATTACGCAGAGAACCGTCAGATGTCTGCTGAATAACAGGAATTTGTTTCATTTGCTTGGTGGGAGGCCACATCACATTCTTCACTTTTTGATTGGTGTTGGGATCATATACGCCTTTCGCTTTCTTTAAGAAGGAATCTACAGTCTTCATCCCATCAAAATTTCTCTTTACTTGATTCTCCAAGAAGAGCTTAAATTCAGTTCCATGAGGATCATTCGATGGGTTGTGGAAGGGAGCATGAGCTAATTCTATTAGATCAACCTTAGTCCAAGAACTAAAGTCATTTTGATGCTCGTAGCACTCGACATTACCACTACTTCTTTTGACCGCCCAAATATCCTTTTTATCATGAAATCCTTACACCTTTATACCCGACCGATCTCCATACTTAGATGTGAGTCTCCTTTTACTAAGCTCAGTGACACTTAATTGAGGTCGATCTCCACAAACGTCTTGATCGGAGTTTTTCATGAAAAGTAATTTTCCTTTTCCTTGAGCTTTAGCTTGCCTCTGAGCTCGCTTCAGGGTTACTCTTCTGGGGTCAGCATTAGTAGGTTCATCCTAAAATCGGTCAACAAGGCAAGTTTTATTAACCTGACAAGGAACATCTTATGGTGCATGGGCAGATTCACTTGGAGTTGCATTAGCTTCATCAGGCTCACTGCCAGATGTCTTGAATTTGTCACCAAATTCGTCGATCAGCTTATTCTTCAAGTCAAAATATCCGGCTGAAAGAGCAACAAGATTTTGTTGTAGATAAGAAATCTGCTTTGTCTTTTGAGAATGATCCCTTTCAAGCTCGGAAACTCTAACGTCCGGAGTTCAAATCAAAACATCTTTCTTGATAATCTTCTGATTCCAGATCCCAAATTCTTCTTTAAGCTCAAAAATTGTTTGATCTTCATCATTTGAGCTCCCTACACCAATAGATATACATTTTCCTTTGGGTGCAGGATCAACATTTTCTCAAGCAAGAAACCTGGCAAGCCTTTTAGAAGCGAGATCATGTGGAAGTAGAGGAGCTGAAGAGCTTCCCGGTTCAAAATATTCTTGAGCAAAACTAGGCTCCTCATGCAAAATTGGTCTTTTGACTTGAATCGGTTGGGCTGGTTCAGTAGTTGTGGTTGGCTGTTGAGCTGGTAGAGTTTGTTCCCTAATAAGCACTCCCAGCCTAGGATCATCACGCTTTCGTTTTAGTGGTGGTTGGGAGGCTTGAGACTCTTCAATATCACTTTCAAATGGAATAATGTTTCGAGTAGCAATTGCTCGTGTAAAATCCTTGCAGTTGAATCCAATTGTGCAATAAACTCTGCCATCTGAGCGGGCGTTTGTAGCGGTAGCTTGAAAATGTTTCTATCTCCCTCAGTCTCTGTTGGAAAACTCATAACGTCATCGACTTCATCAAACTCGAGAAACAAACGAAAGTCATCATCACTAAGTTCAAAATCAAACATGTCGTCCTCATCATTAAGACCATTTGCATCACCATCTTCATCATTACATTCTCTATCATCATCACCATCATCATCATTAAGAATTGGCACATGATCCTCCGCCACAATTGCCACAGGAGGAGTGACAGCAGAAACAACCTCATGTTAAGGACGAGAAATACTTTCAGCTTCGGCAACTGGAACATTCTCTGGTTCAACAGCTGGAATATTTTGAAAGGCTGAAGCTTCTTCAATCTCAGCAATTTTTCTGAATTTTAACAATGGGCTTGTTCCCCTGAATACAATCTTTGAACCCTTGCGATTTTGTTTCATTAAAGCAAAAGAGTTTGGACCCAAAGACTTTATATCCAAAGTTTCACCCGTCGTTTCCAAATCAGGATGTTGATCATCAAGGATCATCTGTAGAAATCTTGGGTACATCAAGAACACAACCTTCTTTTTCCATAGTAGGTTGCTCTTCATCTCACACAAACCTTGAAAAGTTGAGGTCCAAATCCATAATAAGAGCAATAATGGCACCAGTAGATGACTGGGAGATCTCATCAACTCCCCTTTCCTGCCTGAAATGCATATCACAAACGTGTGAGCTAGGAAGTGCCAGTAGGGAGGGAGTAGCTTCTTCAAAGTTGGGGGAAAAGTTCCTTCATAGCACATTCGTTCGAGAACCTCCCTAATCTGAGCAGCAGATATCTCAGTCGGGAATCCAGGCTGATCTCCAAATCTAAGAACTTCACGAATGGTTTGCTCTGACACTATAATCTTCTTTCCCTTGACTGTTGACTCTATAGTGCATGTACCATCTGCACCTGCTTCATTGATAGAAGCCTTATCCCAGAACTCACTCACTAGATCTTTATAAATGACAGGATTCACTCGAAGAGCGTGAGTGATCCTGCAGTTGTTTAGACCATGAACCATGGACTTAAACTCCTGATGGTTCTGTGGTGGATCATAAAGACATCGAGCAATGTTGTGAGAGTAAGAAAATTTCAATTCAACCATTTATTTGCACCAAACGAGCCATGTGAGAAAAGCAAAATTAAAATAAATAAAATTAATTTTCTCAAAACATTGATCTCGGTTAACTTAGGTTGATTTTGGTCAACCAAAGTCAAACAGACTTGAATTGGGCTTGAATTAAATTGATTGCGGTCAAAATGGTCAAAATTTATCGTTTTCGGTCAAAGCACGGGACACGATTTCGGTCAAAGAGGTCAAGGTTCAACCTTTTCGGTTGGATCTAGGTTTTCGGCCGGATCTGGGTCACCGAAAACCTAAACCCCTTGAATCGAAAACCCCAAATTGACGAAAAATTACCGTCAGAATCGTGATTAGCTCCTAAAACCTGCAAAAAAACTTAATCAAATCATGTTAGAACTAATGTACAGCACTCGCAATCTACTTACTTCGATGAGTCAATGAACAAGTTTTGATGGAACACAAGAACAATGACGAATCGAGCAGAAAACTTTGAGCAGCAAATGACAGTGAGGACGAGAGAGAGAAAGAGGGAGTTTTTGGCGGAGGCGTGAAGAAGAATGAATGTGGAGGCCGAAATCTATCCTTTTAAACTCTAATTAGAGTTTTCAGCCCATAAGACAAAAACCCGGTGAGCCTCACCCAAAACTCAAGTCTTCTTTAAAAACACTCCAATTCCTTTTAAATAATGAACCTTTTGAAGAGTTGAAAAATAAAATAAAATCAAATCAAATAAAAACTAAATTTTAAATGCAAACAAAATTTAATTTTTAGAAAAGAAAAAAATAAAAATAAAAATAAAAATAAAATTAAAATTAAAATTAACACTAACCACACTTCAAAACTAAAATTTAAACACTTTTGGGATCATAAGTTTTGAAACAGCCTTAACTTTGTTTTTCAATACACACCTGCATGAATAGATCTGGTCAACCACCGGTATTGTGATCCACTTAAACACAATGGATCTTTTTTCGAATTTTGGACAGATTATAGGTGACAAGACATTTGAGATCAAATTTCTAAATAGACCATTTAGCTGACGATGACCAAGGATATTGTTGTCCACTTAAATTCAGCAGCGAGATCAACAGACAACCATATAAGTAGTTCAAGTTTAAGTGTACTAGAACGTGTTCCGTACTTCCCGACATACCCCCAATATCAAGAACATCCAACGAACTCCTTACTTGAGGTGAGTAGTCAATCATTAAGAGAGAAGATAGATATGGAAATGCACATGTTGTGCCCCATGTCAGATCTATTCCAATCACCCAGAGGGTACAACATGTCACTAACACAGATAGAGGGATTGAGAGGTAGAATGTTGCATATGTTGTGTTCCAGGTCGGATCTTTTCCAATCTCGCAGAGGAGACATCATATGACTAACAGATAGGAAGAATTGCATAGATAAAGAGGTGCATAGAGATAGAGTTGCATATGTTGCATTCCAGGTCGGATCTGTGCCAATCATGCAAACGAGGCAACATATGACTGACAGATAGAAATCAAGGAAATAATTTCCTACAGACCTACTTTATTAGAACCCCCCAGTCTCCCTACTAGTATTGGAGTTAAGGACATGAGTGCATATACCGACAAAGTTTTGAGCCACAGTTCCAGTAGAAAAGTAACTTAAAAGTATCACACAGGTTCCCTTGTTTATCTCACTGCTCAATCTAGCCGAGCGTCGTATGGTCAGTCTAGATGTATCTAAGTCCATTTAATTATGTTAAGTCTTTTCATTTGTCACAATGTCAAGTCCTTTCTTTTAGTCCTTTGTGTCTACCAACACGTTGAACACATAGTCTAAACAATTCAACTTCAGTACCTTACACTTGTTTAAACTGCCCGTTATCACTTATACTTAATATCACTTCCCAGATGACACCAACAGACGAAAAACCATTTTGCGATAATTTTTCTGAAAAAATAAAAAAAACATATTGACATATTTTTGGATTTTTGTTTTATAATTTTTTTTGTATTTTGATTTCTCCCCCTAAATTTGTGCATAGAAGAGAAAAGAAATGAAAATAGAATAAAAAAATGTGCAAATTTAAACCCAAAAAAAAAATAGACTTCAAAACTAATCATCTTTAGAAAGCCCACAAGCACATCAAAACGAGCTTTACTAAAGGGTTTGGTAAACAGGACCACCACATTATTATCAATGTGGACCTACTCCAAAATGGATGAGCTTGAGCCCATAGCAGTCTCGGATAATATGAATTTTAATATCGATGTTCTTGCTTTTGGAATGCTTAACAGGATTTTTGGCAATTTGTATAGCAGCATCATTATCACAAAATATGGAGGTGTCACGAAAGTTCAAACCATAATCCAGGACCAATGACATTCTCGATCAAACCGATGTTCTTGCATTTGGAATGCTTAACAGGACCAATGACATTCTCGATCGGATGATCACGTTGAATTCTGGAGGGGATTTCATGGCTGATGTCATGGATTTAGACTGGAAGGTTGGTGATGCTGATGAATCTGTCTTCTGTCGAATCATTCGTTTGAGACGATCTAGGACCATGAGAGGTGCTTGCCACATATTTATTTGAGATTGGTACAGAAAAGAGAAGCTCCATGAACGATTGTGTGGCATCATAGGTATCCCTTGAGATTATTTCACTTTCTTCAAGGGAAAGGGGAGTGACTTCAGCATCAGAACTGGTCTTTTGACTTGATGAAGAAGCGGGTGTGTTTGTAGCAGGCATGAACCACCTTCGTAGACTCAGGAGACACCAAGGGTGGTTTGTATGAACCAACTACAACAGCTTCCTCTTTATCTTCAATAATAGCACTTGTACCTGAGCTGGAACCTTAAACAGTATCTGAAAACTCATTAAACGATTTAACCAGTGAAGCATAATCAAACAACCAATCAGGTCTGACTCGAGCATCCATCTCATTGTCTTCCAACCAGCGCACATCGAATTACTCCACAATCTTCTTCGTTGACTTGTTGTAAACTCGATAGGCAGTGCGTGCAGCATATCCCACAAAGTAGCAGTCATCAACTTTTGTGTTGAACTTAGGGTTGGACTCCAGGTGAAGGAGGGTGCAAGAATATCCAAAGATCCTAAAATGAGCGACCGGTGGCTTGTGATTATATAGAATTTCGTACGGAGTCTTCATCTGCAGTTTGTTGATCAGAACTCGGTTCTAAACATAACATGCAGTGTTGATAGCTTCAACCCAGAAAAAGAACGGTAGCTTCGAGTCACAAATCATTGACCTTGCAGCGTCGACCAAAGTATGATTTCGCCGCTCTGCAACACCATTTTGTTGAGGTGTCCGAACAGCACTATACTAACGCAAAATTCCCTTCTCAGCACAGAAATGGGCCAGAATAGCATTCTTGAACTCCGTGAGTAATCATCAATGATAACCAAGCAGTAAGAACTCTTATTAATGCTGAGAACATTAATCGGACCAAACAAATCCATATGCAGTAACTGAAGAATATTGCTGATTGAGTTGACTAGTTTTGGCTTATGTGGCTTGCGATGATGTTTTCCTTGAGCACATGCCACACACTTCTCGAAATTAATGAAGTCCTTGATTGGAAGACCACGCACAATTTCATTCTTCGCAAGACGGTTCAGGTTCTTGGAATTTGCGTGACCAAGTCAACGATGCCAAATCATAGCATTGTGTTCTTAAACCATTGAGAAAAGACATGTAACATGCTCGGGAATGTTATGGTTCATATCAATGATGTAGTCATTCCCTTCCTTCTTCGACCTCACCAAAATCCACTCTTCTAGAATGATGATTCCAGGCTTCAAAATTAGACAATCCTTGTTCGTAAAGTGAGCTGAGTATCCTTTATCGCAAATCTAAGATACACTCAGTATACTGTGTTTCAACTGGGGATCATAATTCACATTTTCAAAGTTGAGCATGCCATTAGTCACAGTACCCTTTTGTGTGATCTTTCCACCTTCTCCTCCCGCAAAAGAAACATAACCCCCAATAAATTTTTAAATCTATTGCAAATGGGAGATGTCTCATGTCATGTGCCTGGAACAACCACTATCGACATACGAAGGTCTGACGATATTCCTCCATAGTTGTTCCTACACGATGTACGGGATTAATTAGATTTTAGAACCCATGCCATAGAAAGATTGGGTTTACTTTTTCTATCAACAGAATTAAATTGTTGACATTTCATGTCAGATAGATTACAAGATGCATTTAAAGGACTTTGAGGTGATTGGACAGATGAGTTTTTGGGAACCCATTTGTAATTGGTTTTAGAAACTTTGTTACTAACACAAATGGGGACCTTAACAGATGATTTTGAAGTATTTTTCTTTGTTTTTGGTCGTTTGGGTATGCTTATATGATTAGATGAAGACCCAGACGATGACTTTGGCGATACCGATCATGGCTCAACCAATTTAGATTTCGCTGAAGTGTCTTTTGGATTTTTGTTCACAACCTATTTGTCGTTTTTAAGTTTAGCAGCCCGATTTCTTTCTTTATTAACGTTCCAATCACCATCTTCCTCCTGACTCATTCAGCCTACCTTGTGCGTAGTATGGAACATATGCTTGATTTGGATAATTTCTTGCGATATGTACAGGAGTTCCATAATGGAAACATGTCTGTTTCTTCATGTAGAATCTGGTACCGCTCCTTCTTGGTTCAGTGTTCTTGTCGTGTCCTTTATCGTTTTCACAAGCACACTTGCATATCCCAGTCTGATTGGTTGGATTAGGTGGCATGTATTTTCTAGTGACAGGTCCATTAGAATTAGATTTCTCAAACACATCAGCACATTTATCAGAAACAGTAGGATTATCAGTTTTCAAAGGAGCACTATTTAAACATTCATCAAAAACAGTTTTCAAACCAGAATTATCAGAAACTAAAGTATCAGTTTTCAAAGAAGAATCATTATCAAAAACACATCCTCCAGCTTCTTGCCTGTCTTGTACTAAGGATGAATCTGCATATGAAGTAGAGACATTAGTATCGTTCACCATAGAGCTATTTTCTGGCACAAGCACAACAGGTTTTCCATATTGAAGGTGTGTTTCTCTGTCCATTTCTTCTTTAGTCATAGGGATAAAAGTGTAAGTGTGATTAAAAGGAGGATGAACACTGTCATACCCTAGACCTACTTTTTTTTGTCCTGCCATTTTAACTGTTTTTCTATAATGGTCTCAATTGTCTTACTTGACACATCAAACTTTTTGAAATTAAAATCTGCATTTTCAAATCTAGTCTTCAATGTGTCAAGTTCGTCAGTCAAGGTGGAAAGCTGTCTCTTAAGATGGTTATAGTTCTCACATTTGTTACTATTGTCTTCCTGAAGTTGTCTAAAGTCTCTTTTCCTGGCCTCTAGTTGTTCTTTTAAAGGTTTTTGGCCCTTCCTAAGGTTATAATCTTCATACCTAAGGTCCTCATTGTCTCTACGTAGTATGTCAATTTGATCACGAAGAAGTGTAACGGTATTCATACAATTTTAAGAACAAGAAACTTCACTGAACTCTTTTGTTTCAAGAGTGGTGGAGACCATAAAAGCAAATTGTGGCTGTATTATCTCCGCTTCAGCGTCTTCTTCAGCATCTCTATCAGGGAGCTCACTTATCTGCGCCATATTTGCAGTCTCATCCCCTGTAATGTTCAACGCCTGAATATGGTCGTCCCAATAAAAAGTCTGAGCCACCACTTCCAGGTTTGCAGTTTCATTGTTGGTGGCAGCCCCTCTATTATTCACAACTGGCACCAGCGTCCTATCAGAATTCTCCCTTTTGTCCGGCTTTGGGCACTCACGAGCAAAGTGACTTGGCTCGTGACAATTAATACACCTAAGATTGCCTCTGCTGAACCCTACCTTCCTGTCCCCATTCATACTCCAATTGTTCTTTCTTGTCTTCTTAGAAAACTACTTAGCCCTGAACACAGCCATTGCAATTTGCCAGGTGATATCCATCTCTTCCACCTATTCTGGATGAATTTGATCAAGATATGCGAATGAGATTTGAGGAGGTAAGTCTCCAGCCAAGAAAGCATTTTAATAGTTCACAAGTCCAGAAGCTAATTACATGTTTTCTTCAGCTTCCTTGGGAGTTGAAATTGTTGTTGGATAAGGTGTCTAAGTACATAACTAGATTTGAGATGTACTTGACCCAACCCGGCATGGTCCATTTGGGTTGCACTTCACCCGAACAATTTATATGGATAATCTTTTGAGAATATTATAAGTTATGATTTATTAATATATTATAAGTTCTAATATATTAATATGAAATCATATTATTTAATTAGTATTGATCTAAAATTAATTTAGAATTAATTTGGTGATCAAAAGTGTGACTAATTAAATATGGACTCTTGTGTTTATATAGTGTCGGCTAATGCTTATTTAGAATGGGCTAGGCTTGCATGGTAAGTCCATGGATAGTGCATGGAGCTTTAACCCATGGATCTCATGGAAATGAAAGGTCATGGGTATTAGGGTTTACATGGATGTAACCCTAATACACCACACTATATAAAGGAGTCCTTGGCACTTGAAATTGCACTAGTTTGTGTGTGAGAACTAAGGGTGGCCGATTTCTAGAAGTGTTCCTACTATTCTCTCAAGTTTCCAAGGTGTGTGGTGATTTGTGACTTCCATTTGAGGCATCCACATTATTGGTGCTAGGCTCTCAAACTCCGACCAATCAACCACTACTAAAAGGTATGTAACTCTACTAGCTTATTATGTTTCAAAGTTCCCCATGCCATGCTAGTTAGGTTAAGAACCTTGGAAAAGGAATTTGCATGTATCTTAGTAAAACGTAGATCCAAGGTTTCTAGAGTTGCATGTACACCATAGGAGTGTTAGAATGCTAAAAACCCATCTGTGGTATCAGAGACTAGGCTTGTTTTCTTGATACTTGATGCAAATTGTTGAAAAAAGTCGAAAAATATGCAATCTGCTGAGTGAACTTGCCGAGTCCATGGGGGGACTCGACGATTCCATGTGTAAAATCATCCAACTCGTCGAGTAGGTTCATGCACTCGATGAGTAGAATGCCCATAGTGCAGTTTTTCGAGTATTGCTACTGGAAATGGACTAGAAACATTACCCTAAACTGTTTTGGTCTTATAAAACTTGTTCTAGATGGTGTAATGGTTATGCTAATCTATTTTCAATAGCTATTATCAAAATTTCAAGTCTTATATGTGTTTTTTTTATGATTCTTGAAATTGTTGATTTGAATATTCATACACTTATGAGTTTAGAAGATCATAGGAATTATTTGCAACTTGCTTGGTACTTTAAGTCTTGATCATTATGTGTTTTAATGGAATCCATAATTTGTCCTCAAGTTATGGATTACCAAAAGTCACTCTTTTAAAGTCCATTAAAGAAACACATAGGTTACATAAAAGGAAAAGTCTCTCCTTTTAATAAACCATTAACTCATAAGTTATGAAAGATGAAAAGTTTTGAAAGTTACAAAACTTTCCCTCAAGTTTTGGAACATGTAATGTCACATTAAAAACTTTAGTTCCAACCCCTAGAATTTTAAAAGTTAAAATTCAACCCTTATACTTTATAATATTATATGTTAATATATATATATATATATATATATATATATATATATATATATATATATATATAAGAACAAGTCATTTTACCGTTACTAGGCCTCGTTCACGAAGTCGGTCTATAAGGGATATAAGGTTGTTGCCAATAAAATGGCAGCTTAATGGGTGTCCACTCTCACCCACCGCTTCCTTGACTGGTGGAGGGTCGTTAGCCGAACGGGTAGGACAATGACTTTAATCCTCATTAAAAGTATGATGCTTATAAAGTAACTAAATGTTTTTATAAATTCCCAATCTTAGTTACTTTAGGAAAATGTGACTAAGGTGCTAACCCATGAAATTACACTTTGCACTTTGATTAAGTCGTTAGTGGAGTGTGTGTGGTTAACCGACACACTAACCTAGACTTAACAAGGTTGGAAAAGGGCGGCTTAAGGTTTATCATAGGTCGGTGGAGCGTGTGTGGTTAACCGGCACCTCGATTGAGTGATAAACATTAAGAGTACCAAGTAATTTGCATGGTTACTTCACACCTTGTTTTGTGATCCTCGACATCCTAGTCACAAAACTTGAAGGGCACACTCGAGATTGAAACATGCCATTGAAAAGTTCAATGAATCTCAAAGAATCTAGGAGTTTCAAAACCAATTAAAACCTAATAATTTATTTTGTTTTTCATGATGGAAATTGGTGAATCTTCATTCACCTACCTTCTAATATTTTATAGCTTGGATTACGGCATCCCTCTTCTAAGTTATAAAATATTGTGTTGGGTCCTAGCCTTAATATTACATTTGGGTGTCTTATTAAGGACTATCTTTATATCTAATCTAAACTTGTCCTTCCTTCTTTGCAGATGTCCTCCAACAATGATGCTTTTGGCTCAAACCCTACCGACTCCTTCTCTCTCATGAACCTTTGAGGGAGAGTCATCTTCGATGGATCCCACTTTATGGATTGGATTAGGAACATCAGGATGGTCACTCGGTGTGAGGACAAAGAATATGTCATCGACAAGGAGATTAAGGAACTTGATGACTCGTCTGCTACTCGTGAGGAGATCGCTGAATACCAGGTACATGAGAGAGATGCCACCAAAGTGGCATGTATCATGTTGGCCACAATGACAGCTGAGCTCCAAAAGTCCTATGAGGACTATTACCCTTTTGAGATGCAGCAGGACTTGATGGACCGCTACCATCAGAGTGCTCGTCAAGAGCGCTAGGAAATCATCCCCTCCATGATAACACCCAGGATGAAGGATGGTGAACCCATCACGGTCCATATGCAGAAAATGCAAAGGTATGTGGACCATTTGCTGAAACTGAATGTGAACTTCCCAGAGGAGTTGGCAATTGATATCATTTTCCACTCCTTAACTTCGTGTTATGATCAATTCCGAATAACATACGACATGAACAAGGAGGAAGTTACACTCAGCAAGCTTCAACGACTTTTGAAGACCACAGAAAGTGATCTTAAAGGTAAGTCGGTTGTTACTACTCCTACTCCTACCGCGGTCCCTAACTTGGCAATCGGGCAAGGCAAAGGAAAGAAGAGGAAGAGCCCTTCGATGGGTACAAAGGGAAAGTCCCTTGATGGCTCCACTTCAAGTGGAACCAAGAAAGGTTTTGTCACTCCTTCTGCTAACCCTAAAGAGGCTGAATGCTTCTATTGCCATGAAAAGTCGCACTGGAAGCGAAACTCCCCAAAGTACCTGCAAGATGTTAAGGATGGGAAAGTGAAACCCAACCATCCAGGTATTTACACTATATTGTCTAATAACTCAACCCATTCTAATTCTTGGGTCCTTGATACAGGTTGTGGTATTCACATATGTTCTGATTTGCAAGGACTAAGAAGAAGTGACAATGTGGAGCATGGGAATATAAACTTGATCACGGGGAATAGGAAAGTTACACCTGTCACCAAGATTGTAGTTTATTCTTTGTTGCTAAGTAGTAGGTTAACATTAGATTTGAATAAGTGTTGTTACTCGTCTGAAATGGCGAGAAATATTATTTCCTTTCATGGTTTGTACAAACAAGGTTTTATCTTTTCGTTTGATAATGAATGTGGTGGTATTAATGCTTTCTTTATTAATGTTCTTTATTTTAAAGCATTACCTTTTGACGGTCTCTATGAAACTGTGTCGGTTGTTGATAACCTAGGAAATAATGTATTGTGTATCGATTCTTCCACTAGCTTGGATAAAGCATCATTATGGCATTGTCGTCTTGGAAATGTAAGCAAGAAACGCATAGGCCAACTCAAAAAGGATGGAGTCTTGGAGTCATTTGACCTAAAGTCAGATGATAGTTTTGAATCTTGTGTACTTGGGAAAATAACAAAGTCACCCTTCACTGGTACTTGTGCTAGGGATGAGGGTTTGTTGGACCTCATACATACTGATGTGTGTGGACCCTTCAGAACCGCCACAAGGGATGCTAACCGCTTCTATGTGACTTTTACTGATGATTATAGTAGATATGGATATGTCTACTTAATCAAGCATAAGTCAGAAACCTTTGAAAAGTTCAAGGAGTTTAAACAGGAAGTGGAGAATCATTTGTGCAGGAACATTAAGATGCTTCGATCCGATCAAGGTCGTGAGTATCTTAGTATAGAGTTCCTTGACTATCTTAAGGAGTGTGGGATTTTCTCACAATTGACACCTCCTAGGACACCGCAGTTGAATGGTGTGGCTGAGAGGCGCAATCGAACCTTGTTGGATATGGTTCGTTCCATGATGAGTCGAGCTTCGCTACCAATCTCATTTTGGGGGTATTCCTTAAAGACTGCCGCCCATATCCATAATCTACTCCCTACCAAAAAGGTTGCCAAAACACCTCATGAGATGTGGACTGGAAAAGTTCCCAATCTAGACCACATCAAGATCTAGGGTTGCGAGGCTTTCGTGAGGCGCGAGACTCATGATAAGTTCGAACCTCGAAGTGAGAGGTGTATTTTCATCGGCTACCCGCATAGATCCTTTGGTTACCTTTTCTACCAACCCAGTGATAATGTGGTATTTGTAGCAAGGAGAGGAGTCTTTTGGCGAGAGAGAGTTCATAATCCAAGGAAACAGTGGGAGGCAAATTGACCTTGACTAAATTCAAGAGTCAAGTGGTGAAGGAACCTCAAACACTAGCAATCAACCTGAGGAGGAAACTCCTGTTGATCCGACAGACGAGTCTGTACCTCTGAGGCATTCCACGAGAGTTAGGAATGCACCTGAGCATTACTATGGTTCCCATATTACTGCGGAATGTGATACACTTATCAGTGATAACACACTGGTAAGTCTGGATGAACCTAACAGCTTCACGGAAGCCATGGAAGGCCCTGAGGTTGCTAAATGGAAAGAACCTATGGACAGCGAGATATAGTCCATGTATGACAATCAAGTTTGAGACTTGGTTGACAATGTACCAGGTCGTAAGACAGTCGGGTGCAAATGGATCTTCAAGAAGAAGACCGACATGGATGGTAATGTACACACTTATAAGGCACGACTGGTTGCAAAGGGCTCTTCTCAAACTCCGGGAGTTGATTATGATGAGACCTTTTCACCAGTAGCGAAGATTAATTCGATTAGGGTTATGTTAGCTATTGCTGCATTTCATGACTATGAAATATGGCAAATGGAAGTCAAAACCGCTTTCCTTAATGGAAAGTTGGCTGAGGATGTTTACATGAGTCTGCCATAGGGTTTTGTCAGTACAAAGTACCCTAATAGAGTGTGTAAGCTTGAAAATCCATCTATGGATTGAAACAAGCACCTACCAGATGGAATCTTTGTTTCGATGAGAAAGTCAAATAGTTTGGCTTTTCGAGGAGCGAAGATGAGTCCTGTGTATATGTCTAGGATAGTGGGAGTATAGTTAGCTTTTTGGTATTGTATGTGGATGTCATACTATTCATAGGAAATGACATCTGAACTCTGCAGGAAGAGAAGTCCTGGCTTGGGAAGTGTTTCTCTATGAAGGACCTTGGAGAAGCTGCCTATATCCTAGGGATAAGGATTTTGAGAGACAGGAGTAGAAGACTAATTGGACTTAGTCAGAGCACCTATGAGGATAAAGTGTTGAAAAGGTTCAACATGCAGAACTCCAAGAAAGGTGAGTTACCGATCTAGAGTAACGCCAGGCTGAGTAAGACTCAGAGCCCGAGTACAGACCCTGAGATAGCAGAGATGAGTCGAGTTTTGTATGCTTCCGTTGTAGGCTCGATCATGTATGATATGACTTGTACTCATCCTGATGTAGCCTTTTCATTGATCATGGTCATCAGATATCAGAAAAATCCTGGCAATGATCACTAGACTGCGGTAAAGAACATTCTCAAGTACCTGCGGAGGACTAAGGATTGGGTCCTTACCCTCAGTGGGAGTGATGACTTGAGAGTAGTAGGGTATAGTGATGCTAGCTTTCATACTGATAGGGATAATTTCCACTCTCAGTTAAGCTGAGTCTTTACCTTAAACGGGGGAGCAATTTCTTGGAAAAGTTCCAAACAGGAGACAGTGACTGATTCACCTTGTGAATCAGAGTATATAGCGGCAAGCGAGGCAACAAAGGAGGCTATGTGGCTAAAGAACTTCATTGGAGACCTTGGAGTTGTACCAACTACAAAGGAGCCTATGGAGATTTTCTATGACATCCATAGTGCGGTTACCTTAGCCAAAGAACCAAGGGATCATGGCAGATCCAGACACATTGACAGAAAATATCACTTCATCAGACATCGAATATAAGAAGGACTCCTCATGTCAAAGAGGGTATCATCAGATGAGAACCCAGCAGATCCCTTCAGGAAGGGACTGAGTAGGATTAAGCATCTCCAGCATACGAGGTGCATAGGGCTGAAGGATGATATTAGTTTTAGTAGGTAGTTAGCTTTGAAATTTGTAAAGTGTAAATGATATTTGATGAAAAATAAAAGTTGTTGTTTATTTATAAGTAAAGTGTTGCTATCTTCTGTCAATCGTTTACTATCATTTCAATTTGCATGTTTTGACTTCCAGAATAATTATGATATGGTATATCATATTATTCAAACTCTCCACAGTCGGTCATATGTTGGAAGTAGATATGAATCAAGATTATCATGAAGCTGGCTTGTAGATGTCTAAAGTGTTGGACATAGCAAGAGTTGCTGCAACATTCATGAGTACTCATAAGTTCTTTGTATTGGATTCAACCCACGCTCACTTGTATCGCTTCATGGAATTTTTCTCGAGTGATCGTGAGACGGTAATATCATATAAATCTTCAAACCTAGAGATATGAGCCGTTGTTGCCTATGATTTGGTTATGCATTGATTGTACGAAAACACATTGGTAACTCGATGTTATAAAACATGCCTTTGTGTATAATTCAACAAGTAGTAGAACAAACATGTGAGTCAAAGTTTATAAGTTCCTTCTTGGATTAGAAGCGATATCTGGGCCCCTCGATGATTTTGTTGCGAACTATGTACCGGGCCCGGTTAGAACTAAATTTATGTGTTCAATTAAGTTCTATGTGAAACAAATCGGAAATCGGGAAACAAACTGCTGGACAATAAGTAAGACATTGTTCCATGTATTTGTCCGGCTGATATCTAGAACAGAGGATTATATGATCCCTTATCTAAAATGACGCTTCATAGTTCAACAGAGTTTCAAGAGCTACGATTGCCGGTCGGTTCCTAAAGTCATAATTGCAACTATAGTTATTAGACTTATCCAAGTGGGAGACTGTTGGATAAGGTGTCTAAGTCCATAACTATATTTGAGATGTACTTGACCCGACCCGGCATGGTCCATTTGGGTTGCACTTCACCCGAAAATTTATATGGATAATATTTTGAGAATAGTATAAGTTATGATTTATTAATATATTATAAGTTCTAATATATTATTATGAAATCATATTATTTAATTATTATTGATCTAAAATTAATTTAGAATTAATTTGGTGATCAAAAGTGTGACTAATTAAATATGGACTCTTGTGTTTATATAGTGTGGGCTAATGCTTATTTAGAATAAGCTAGGCTTGCATGGTAAGTCCATGGATAGTCCATGGAGCTTTAACCCATGGATCTCATGGAAATGAAAGGTCATGGGTATTAGGGTTTACATGGATGTAACCCTAATCCACCACACTATATAAAGGAGTCCTTGGCACTTGAAATTGCACTAGTTTGTGTGTGAGAACTAAGGGTGGCCGATTTCTAGCAGTGTTCCTACTACTCTCTCAAGTTTCCAAGGTTTGTGGTGATTTGTGACTTCCATTTGAGGCATCCACATTATTAGTTCTAGGCTCTGAAACGCCAAGCAATCAACCACTACTAAAAGGTATGTAACTCTACTAGCTTATTATGTTTCAAAGTTCCCCATGCCATGCTAGTTAGGTTAAGAACCTTGGAAAAGCAAATATGTATGTATCTTAGTAAAACATAAATCCAAGGTTTATAGGGTTGCATGTACACCATAGGAGTGTTAGAATGCTCAAAAACCATCAATTGTGTCAGGAGCTTTTGAGGAAGTTGGATGTTGATAAGGCATGGGAGGAGGAATATCATGAGTTTGTGGAACAGAGAATTATGAAAAAGCATTGTTTGACGAGATTCCCAGGTTTGTTGTGGAGTAGGATTTCACGTGATTTATCTCACGCTGCTTATCATTCAAATCACAGGCCTTGCTGTTAGCCATAATCTTAGCAAGAGAGAGACTATGAACATCCTTGGTCTTCTTAATGACAGAAACATTCATGTCCCATGATTTGGGAAGAGAGTTTAACAACTTCTTGTTTATCTCAGAGCGAGATACTAAGATTCCTGCAGTACTCATTTCAGTAGTGAGAGTGATGAATCACTGTAGTTGGGCTTCAAGAGTCTCCCCAAGAACGTGGTTGTACATATTGAACCTTTGGTGGAGCATATCCTGCCTGCTCTGTCTCATATCATCGTTTCCCTCATAAACTTCTATCAAAGCTTCCCAAAGAGCCTTTGCAGAATCATATTCCCTGAATCCTTGAGCGATATCAGGGGACAATGCCATGGTCAAAGTTGAAAGTGCCTTTTCTTGTTCCTCAGTCTTCTCAAAGTCCGCATCAGTGGAATTTTCCACAGCTTTGTCAACTAATGTACCATTTTTCAGTGTTGTGGCAATTCTAACCGGATGTCTAAGGATGCTTCTCCATATCTTAAAGTCCTTCATCTTAATGTACTTTTCAATCCTGTACTTCCATTCTGGAAACCCATCAGCTGATAAAAGACGTGGAATTCTTGTAGTGGTGCCCATAATTGAATCCAGTTCTTGATGTAAGGTATTGTGTTGAGGTTCCATTTTTTTAATTGATTAAAATGAAATGTGTCAAAAAATTAAGGAATGTCACACTGAAAACTCAGAAAGTAAACAGATGAGGTGGGCCGAAAACAATAACAGTAGATTCCGGCCGAAAACAATAGATTTCTGCCGAAAACGATGATTTCTGCCGGAAAAAGTAGATTTTGGCTCAAAACGTAGATTTCTATCGAAAACGTGCAACCTAAAATAGGAGACGCACCACCGAAGACACCCAGTTCCACTGAAAATGACGATTTCAAATAGAATTTCGATTATTTTGCCTTGAATCCTCGATGAACACCAAGAACACAGCAACAATAGTGAACAATTTCTAATAACAAATTCAAACAGGTTTCGATCAAAAGCTTAAACCAATTGAAAACAACCAAATTCGATCTTGATGTTCTTGAACACGGTTGACACTAGAGTGGCTCTGATACCAATTGTAAGTCCCAAAACATGAACCAACTAGTAATCAATCGAAATCACTAAGCAAGGGCGGAATCAATGCAAAGTAAATCAAGAACAAAAACGTAATCAACCCAATGCACACGATTATATTGATGAAATAGTCTAGTACAATGGAGATCTTCACAATGATTGGCCTTCACAATGATATGACTGAAAACTAACTAAAGAACCGGCCATCTAAGTCTCCTTATATATGGAACATCAAAATACAAGGAACCCCAAAAACCAAAACGCCTAAGGACCAAAATCATGACTGATTTCGGTCAAACCCAACCTAAAACCCATATTTAGACCAAACAATGAATAACAAAACCTAACATGTAATTGCCTAGCAAAAACGAACAAGGTAGGACCTAACAAATTGTGTCGTTGAGGAAATTCTTCTTGAATTCTCGGGTAACGTAGATAATTTCTTACCCATCATTGGCATAATTTGTCCCGACTCTCAGTCCAGTTCAGATGTGGACGAAGAAATTGTTTTGGAAGGATCTGAATTAGTTGTAGATTCTCCATCCATGCCTTCCAAGAAATGTCCCAATGAAGAGTCACCAATGACTTACTCTGCGGTACTCCAGTCCTCTCTATCGTAGACCCCAATCAAAAGCACAACTACTCTTCAACCTATCCTGCATGAACCGCCTATTGATAATTTTGAATTTGGACAATGTTCTTAGAGTAATGAACTTTCAAGTTCTAATGAATCAAGTCCTAGATTTTTACCCCAAACAAAACATTTCAAGAAACCTCAATTAAATGTTTTTTATGTTGTTCCACCAAAGGTAGAAGCAAAATTGGCTCTGTAAAAGGAGGTCAGATCCCGACGTGAAAAGCAGGAAGCTGATTACAAGAACAAAAATTTCAAAAACCAGACCAAGTTTTCAAACAATAAGAATTTTGAAAAACCCATCACTACAAAAAACATCTCAAAATCCACTGTAGTTGATGAATCGTGCAAAAAGTCATGTCCAGTAACTAAATCTCTTGACTTAAATGTGACAACCGTCAAAATTCGATTCGGTTCTAGATATGACTAAACTTAATTGCACGTATAGGCACGACACATATTAAACTTAGTAATTAGAAGCTAAGTTATAACCTACTAGAAACTTGGAAACAGATAGAAACAATGGATGGTGTACTTAGATTTCACCTTGATATGTGAATTCTACATCTACTAAGCTGTAGTGACTATCCATATTTGGATCACTCTTTGACTCGAACAACATTTCATGAATCATATACACACATCATGCACTTGACCTAGAAGTAGAAGTTAGTTCAAAGTCTCATAGAAACTTAAGTCAAATTTGAAGACTAGGACTAGTATACTTGATTCCTCAATTTCGCTTGAATCTCGGAATCACTACATAGAATGCCAATAAACCGATAAAAATAAATTACAAACATTATTTATAACTATAAAAGAGTTATAATACCATAAGATAATTTAAAGTCTCAAATATTCTATTTATTTTGATATTCAAAGTTTATTAAACTCCAAAACCCTAAAAGCCCTAAAAACTCATATTTATAAACATTAACCTTAAAAATCCTATAAAAACAATTATGAACCTTATGATATTATCTTATCATAATAATTATTATGAAATAAAATTTAATGAAAAATAAAGATTTAGTTATTAACATTTACCCTTGATTTATAAGTCAAAAATCAAGAGTTTTATGCATAAAAACTAGGTTAAGGTGCACATTTTATAAAAAGTTGGATATTTTTATAAAAGATTTGAATTTTTATAAAAGAAACAAGAGAGAGAGAGCCTCTCCTCCCCTAAAATCGGATCCCTCTCTCCCCATATCTCTCTCACACTCTCATTCTCCAACACACACACATCTCTCTTCTTTCTCTCTCTAGAAAACTCTCTCTACCTTCTCTCTACTTTTTCTCTCCAAACACCACTCCATTCTCTCTTCCTCCCTCTAAGAACCAATAAATTTTCCAGAAAACAAACCCAAGAACACTCCTCAAACTCGAAATCTTCATCATCTTGTGGTATTCTTGAAGGTAAAATCGATTTCTACTTCACTTTTCCTTCAAGATTTGCTCTTTTTCATACACTTTCTCCTTCTTCATCTTCTTCAAACTTGTTATCTTTTTGTTAAAATGGTTTTTACAACATGATGGATGTGTTTTAACACCATGCATGTATGATAAACAAGGTTGCATGTTCATGATCGTAGTGCAAAAATCGATTTTAAGGATTAAAACATCAAACTCAAGTTAAGAGTTTTTAAGAAACAAAGTTTTGTTCATAAATGCATGTATACATTTTGATAAGTTTTAATCTTTTGATCGTTGGAAACATGACTAAAATATGAGTTTATCATGATATATTTAAAATACTTGAAAAGAATTACTCAAGGAAATGATGAAAACCCACTTTTCTAACCAATCATCATGCATGCAATCTGCCAGATTTCTTTACCTGACTTTAAACTGTCATATCTCACTCATTTCTTAGCCAAAATTCGTGATTCTTTTTCTGAAATATAATATTTTGAGTTAGCTTTCAAACCCATCTGACCTCACTGGAAAATTTCAATATTATTTTTACCAATTTTTACAAAACTGTTGCTCAAACAGCACTTTCGTTATGAACATTTGTTTTGTGTTGCATGTTCAAAGGACTTATTCATCACTACAAATCATTCAAAAATTATTTTAAACTCTTAATATCATGTATTAATAGGAACAAAAAGATCTTGATTCAAAAGTCTTTGTAACATGTTGCAAAAATTGTCAAACTAACATCAATAATCTTTACATAAATCACAAGAACCAAGTTTTCTCTATAATTTATTGAGCCTTTAGGCATGGTTTTCAACATCAAAAATAAGAACACAAATTGTCATTGTTATCAAATTGTATGAAGATGCATTCTGGAAATTTTCAGCTCAATATATATTTTCTTTATTTTTATATGAAAATAATAAGAAAATAAAGTGTTAAATCATATAAAATACTTAAGCTAGTAAATAAATTCTGAAAATATTCTTGGATGATCCTTTAAGTTAACATCTCCCATTAAGTTTCATCTAATTTTGTTACTGTTTAATATGGTTTTGAATTTTCTTTTTGTTTAGCTCTAATAAATCATAAAACCACATTAGGGAATATAAAAATAGTATCTAATAATTTTCGCAGCTTATACTCTCTGTGGAAGACTTAGAAAAATATTTTCAGAATTTTTCATAATGTATTCCTATTTTTCTTCGATTTTTGTATTTATAATGGACTAAAAACAGGAAAAATAGTTTTACTCATCCAAAAATTATGAAAATTTACCATAACACTTTGTAATATATTAGGATGCTACATAAAAATTTTGATGATTTTTCTCTTCTGTATACTATTTTTCTTCTATTTTCTAAGATTAAATACACTTAAATACACAAAATCGGATTCCAGTAGATAAAAACCACCTTTGGGATTTTTCCCAGATTATTTACACTGTAAATGAACTTTACAAAAATTTTGGTAATTTACTTTAACTGTTTAATAATTATTCTCCAATTAATGATTATTTAAGAGGATAAAACAAAGAAAAATAGAAAGACTAATTGAAAAATATCTTTTATATTTTTCACAGCTTCTACATGTATAATAAAAGTGTTACAAAAATTTTGGGCAATTTTGGAAACTGTTTTCTATTTATCCCCATTTTTATTAGAATAAATGCATAAAAATCATAACAATTGGGTTAAACAGTTTAGAAATCAATTTTTATATTTTTCCCAACTTAAGAATGTTTAATAACAGTATCACAAAAAGTTTGGGTAATTTTGGAAACTGTTTTCTATTTATCCCCATTTTTATTAGAATAAATGCATAAAAATCATAAAATTTGGGTTAAACAGTTTAGAAACCCCTTTTTATGTTTTTCCCAGCTTAAGTATGTGTAATGACATTGTTATAAAAAGTTTGGGGTATTTTCATAACTGATTTCTATTTTTCATGAATTTGTATCTATTTAGAGAATTAAATATGTGAAAAATGGTTATACATATTCATAATCCATGAAAACTTACCTAGAAGTCTTTTAGTACATTTAGAACCAAAATCTGAAGTTTGGTAATTTTTATTAACTGTTTAGTATTTTTCATGATTTTATGGTTATTCAAGAAACTAAAATCGTGAAAAATAGTCAGACAAATCAAAAATTCAAGAAAATTTATCTTAAGGTCTTTGACTTCAATTAAAACTTAAATGCAAAGTTTGGGAAAGTCTAGAACTAAATTGATTTAGTTTTGAATATTTAATCATTGGAACACCTCTAAAATGTTAAATATTAACATTTCAATAATGGAAATTTTCCACTTAAATTGTTATATAACAATTGATTCTTTGAAATTTAATTTTCACAGAAAAATGTATGTAACTTATCAATATTAAATTTTGACACAATATTGGCATAATTCTATTGTAGTAGTAAGTATACTAGTGTTAGATTTCGATTAGAGACTCACTAGCGAATACCATTATTGTAGGAATCGGTAGTGGTACACGTGGAACGTAGTTCAAGGCATCATTTGAATCATCTCAATGCATTGTGAGTATTCACGCACTCCCCTATTTTCGGTTTTTATGTTTTGGGGTGGAAAAGCATGTCCTAAACTATTTATGTTCGTTATATTTAGTTGACTCGTATAAACTTGATTACTATATTTTGCATATTGTGAGTATTCACACACTCCCCTATTTTCGGTTTTTATGTTTTGGGGTGGAAAAGCATGTCCTAAACTATTTATGTTCGTTATATTTAGTTGACTCGTATAAACTTGATTACTATATTTTGCATATTGTGAGTTTTCACGCACTCCCCTATTTTTAGTTTTTATGTTCTGGGGTGGAAAAGCATGTCCCGAAAAACTATTATTTGAATGTTGTATTTAAATTGATTTGTATCAATCATGATTGCTATTTTATTGCTATGTCTCTCTATGTATGTCTATGCAACACGGAACATGAGAACTTATCGTACTAAGGCCCTTCCCTTATCTCTAACCATTAATTCTTTGAGCCAATGGTCATTATGGATAGCGCTATTAGGAATTGACAACTCCTCACTCGCCCTATTGCTGGAGTGCATGATACCATATTCATCTATGGAACGATAAGCATAGATCTTGATAGGGCTTCAGTCATAGGTTTGGTTGAGACTCATTGTTTGCTCATACACATACAAACTCGTTACTTATTATAGCAATAAACTTGTTTATTAATTATAGCAATGAACTTTGTTTCTCATTACAACAACGAACTGTTATTACTGAAAACTTATATACATGTTTTAGCAATGAAATTGTTTGCTCCTTGTAGCAACGAAATTGATTGCTCATTTTAGCAGTGAAATTTGTTTACTCGTTTGAGTAACGAACTTTATCTTCCATGAGAATATGAATGTTGCATCTTATTTGGGCAACATACCTTATCTCTCATGATGACAAAGAACTTTGTTTTTACAAACTTATTTACTCATCTTAACAATATACTTTTATTATTGGAAACTTTTATCAAAACTTTGATTTCAATTCATGGAACCAGTATAATTTTGTTTATCTGTGAGTACTCACCAACTATTTTTATAGTTGACGCTCGTTTTACATGCTTTTTCAGGAATCATCGAGTAAGTGGCACTTAGGGACACTTCACCTTTAGGAGCATTCGCATGTGTTGTATTTCAATTTACATTGTAATTTCTTTTAAAAGTTGTTCAAACCCATTGTGAATTTGTAATGATTTTGAATACTATAGTTGGTGTTGTCTTTTAACTTTTGCGATGAAACCCTTTGTACTGCCACGCCCTGTGTTTCCGCTTTAGCGGGGTGTGACAGGAAATGGTATCAGAGCCGAAGGTTATAGAGAATACCGGTTTTCCTTTGGAGAACCACAACTATAGCCAGAAAAAAAAAATTTCAAAATGTTTTAAAAATAATGAACATACTACTGGTATAACTAATTCGAGTACGCATTATTGGACTTTAATTAAGTATAGCCTGGCCAACTATGCTTAATTAAGGAAACTTAATGTGAGGCTTGAAACGGTTATAGTAGAATTATGTTCAAAACGATTTTCAACTTAAACTTTTGAAAAACAAAATTTTTCGGTGTGCGTACGGGCATTGCATATTATAGGCATTCATCTAGATACACTTAGAAACTAAGTGCACTTTTATAACAATGCCTTTATTTAGAAATAATCTTATCCCTTATCAAGTGCTAGGTTAACCACTTAGGTTATATCACTAGCCACTCTAGGAGCAATGCACTTAGTACTGAGAATGAGTATTCCTCGGTAGCTATTGACTTTAGATGTAAGGTTAGTAGCTAGATATACACTAGTAATAATCTTAAGTCGAAACCTATACCAATTATTCCTCAATACCTCTTCATCGTCTTCAAGAGTTACAACTAGGAAAAAGCGTTTCGATACCGACACGAACGATAATTGGAGCATCTCGTAAGGAGGTAGATGAGTCACCACTAAGTAATCACTTGGATACCATTGGCGGGCATTCCGGATTCGACTCACAAGGAGACACGGAGGTTTAACCTATATGTGAGATCTTATTTCTACGTTAGGATTTAGCTCTAGGTTGTTTCCACCTTGAGGTTAAAACTTAACATAGTATATCCCTTTGACCTCTATAAAAAGTCGTCAACTGCATTGACACCATAAAACGTTTACAAACAATTTTTCTTGTCCTTTATTTTGAGGAAAAGACACCGGTACTCGCCTTAGTATTTAGGTACGATCAGCTACACTAACATACTTATTCCTTACTTCTTAATCTTCCATCGAAAAATTATTTCGCTTCATCGGTTTTATTTATCATCAATAAAATATTTTATAACCACTACAATCAACTTAGTAGACATTTCTTAACAATGTAAGCAATATTCTCGCTAAAAAAAAACAAAAATCTTTTGACAACTTGCTTTAACTTAACACTTTTCTTCAAAACTCAATTTAACCATTATTGGTTTTAACCTTGCAATTTCAATTTTATTTCAAATCCATTTCAATGGATAGATGTGTTTTTAAGGGCATATAAACCATTTTAAACCTTGATTACCATTTTGGCACGTTTTCGAAAAACTTAGAAACATTTTCTTTTATAAAAGTGTTTAATTTCTATGCTATAAAACATAGACATATGACATTGAAGTTCATATTACGTGTAAAAGCTTCATCGGATCTTTCAAACCACTTTTGTTTTGACTCTTTTGACCACTTTCTCATTTAGGCATTGTACCTTACCTAAATGTGTTTTCTTGAATCCCAACATGATATTTTCACAACTTTCTACTTCACACATGTTTCTAAGATATCTCTAATTCCTAAATTTCCAACACACATCATTTGTTTATTTTATTTCAAATTAGTTTTATAATCCGTGTTTATAAAACTTACAGCATTGCAAAACTTAGTGTTCACTTTTAAACTTCCAGCGACGTACTTTTGACAATGCACAATTATTCATCTAAATATGTTAAGTCTTTACCTTATCCGTTTTAACCATTGTTGGACCCCAGTCAAAAAGGTCAAAACTGTCAGATTTTCAATTACAAGTTTTAGTGTTTCTTCTTTTTCACAAATGGAGTTTAACTTAATAGATAACTCGTGGATTTTTAGCAAAACTTAGAAAACACTTTAGAACTTCAACATTTCTATTTAGTCATCAATATACATCAAATATTGAAGTTTGAAATATATCTCAACTTGGTTTTAAATCTACCTATAGGTATTGTTCTTATAATTTTAACAATAACAATCATTGTCGCTGCTACCTTCCTTTTTCTTTCCCCCAAACTTTATTTCTCGCTCTCCTTCTGATTTTAGATCTCGCACGCCATAATATTAACACAATACATTGTCTAACTTGGTTTCTATCTATTTTGCTTCTCTTGGTACCATGTTCGTACACATATAGACTAGAAGTCTACCCTTTCGTTTTGAGCGATTAATACGTGTATAGTTGTGAGTCATAACTTCGATTTAGTCAACTTTGATATATATTCAATTATGCCTTTTACCATATACATCTTGTTTTTATTTTTAAATCTACAATAAACAAGTAAGCCTTATTTACATTTGCTCTTTCGTTCTAAATTTGGAAACTTGATTTAAAATGCAAGTTTCATTGTATCTTTCGTTATAAGTAATACACAAGATGAATACCTTTATGCTTATAATTTTTCTATATCCGAAAAATATATGTGAAGGATATGTATCCTTATGTTTCTTCTTTTATTTAAATACATCAGAAGTTTTAAATTTTACGATTATCAATTCTCTAAATGATTGTTTTTGTAGAAACACTAAACTACGAATGCACTATTTTCAAAGATTGACATTTTTACACCTTTCTTAAAAATAGTATTTTACTTTGCAATTTTCAGTGAGTTCCTAAACTCTCAACTTTGTTTTCATAAATAGTCTGACCCGTAATCTTGAATTTTTCCTGACTTAGACAATTGGACAATTTCTCAAAAGTTTAATACAAATATTTCTATACAAATTCCTTTAATGACGACTTAAACCTTTAACCTTAATTAATCTTTATATTATTTTACTACTTTGTTGGATCGCCACACATGTATCTTCATTATCTTGGAATTATTACACATTTTGATAATAGTGAGATTAATTATCATTTTTAAACACACATTTTGATAACAGTGAGATTTTTATCACTTCTAAACACTTAAAATGCTATCTACACAATGTGATTTAACTTATCATAAACTTTCATCGCTTCTATTTGCAACAATGACTCTCTAAATATATTTATTCTTCGAATAAGGTTTTATTATTGTAAGAGTAACTGTAGTAGTAATTATAGCCTCGGAGATGCTCAATCATTTCGTAATTTATTTTGTCGACGACACTTAATTAGCCTTTACATTTGAGATGTACCAAAAGTTCGTTGCCTACCCTTACTATGTATTTTTAGGAACTTACCCTCGACCGCTTCTCTTTCATTCGTGGTATCCCTTCTTATTTTGGAATATATCTTTTCCAGATTTAGTAGCCAACCCGAAAGTGAACAAATTGTTCCTAATCTCTTCTTTTTTTTTAGCGGCGAAGTTACACTTAGTGTTAATTTAGAATGCGACTTAAGCATCAATGCGGATTTAACGCTCAGTGCAGTTGGTGCTGCAGCAAAACTTATAACGTTCTTTTAAGTTAGATAATATCTAACTATATAATATTTTTCAACTAGGTCGCCATGGTTGGATCATGATTTCCATGATCCTAATTTCTCGCAATCTAGACTGTAGAACTCGAATTAGGGAAACATTAAGTTGATTATAGCTAAAGAGTTGGGCTGTTCCCTTGAGGAATTAACCCAAAATAATCAAAGAACACTTCAAGTCACCACCTCTCCAGCTATACAATTGTATTTGACTGAGTTCTAATAGAATACGTCACGAATTGAATTTCGGGACGAAATTCTTTCAACCGGGGGAGACTGTGACAACCGTCAAAATTCGATTCGGTTCTACATTTGACTAAACTTAGTTGCACGTATAGGCACGACACATATTAAACTTAGTAATTAGAAGCTAAGTTATAACCTACTAGAAACTTGGAAACAGATAGAAACAATGGATGGTGTACTTAGATTTCACCTTGATATGTGAATTCTACATCTACTAAGCTGTAGTGACTATCCATATTTGGATCACTCTTTGACTCGAACAACATTTCATGAATCATATACACACATCATGCACTTGACCTAGAAGTAGAAGTTAGTTCAAAGTCTCATAGAAACTTAAGTCAAATTTGAAGACTAGGACTAGTATACTTGATTCCTCAATTTCGCTTGAATCTCGGAATCACTACATAGAATGCCAATAAACCGATAAAAATAAATTACAAACATTATTTATAACTATAAAAGAGTTATAATACCATAAGATAATTTAAAGTCTCAAATATTCTATTTATTTTGATATTCAAAGTTTATTAAACTCCAAAACCCTAAAAGCCCTAAAAACTCATATTTATAAACTTTAACCTTAAAAATCCTATAAAAACAATTATGAACCTTATGATATTATCTTATCATAATAATTATTATGAAATAAAATTTAATGAAAAATAAAGATTTAGTTATTAACATTTACCCTTGATTTATAAGTCAAAAATCAAGAGTTTATGCATAAAAACTAGGTTAAGGTGCACATTTTATAAAAAGTTGGATATTTTTATAAAAGATTTGAATTTTTATAAAAGAAACAAGAGAGAGAGAGCCTCTCCTCCCCTAAAATCGGATCCCTCTCTCCCCATATCTCTCTCACACTCTCATTCTCCAACACACACATCTCTCTTCTTTCTCTCTCTAGAAAACTCTCTCTACCTTCTCTCTACTTTTTCTCTCCAAACACCACTCCATTCTCTCTTCCTCCCTCTAAGAACCAAGAAATTTTCCAGAAAACAAACCCAAGAACACTCCTCAAACTCGAAATCTTCATCATCTTGTGGTATTCTTGAAGGTAAAATCGATTTCTACTTCACTTTTCCTTCAAGATTTGCTCTTTTTCTTACACTTTCTCCTTCTTCATCTTCTTCAAACTTGTTTTCTTTTTGTTAAAATGGTTTTTACAACATGATGGATGTGTTTTAACACCATGCATGTATGATAAACAAGGTTGCATGTTCATGATCTTAGTGCAAAAATCGATTTTAAGGATTAAAACATCAAACTCAAGTTAAGAGTTTTTTAGAAACAAAATTTTGTTCATAAATGCATGCATACATTTTGATAAGTTTTAATCTTTTGATCTCTGGAAACATGACTAAAATATGAGTTTATCATGATATATTTAAAATACTTGAAAAGATTTACTCAAGAAAATGATGAAAACCCACTTTTCTAACCAATCATCATGCATGCAATCTGCCAGATTTCTTTACCTGACTTTAAACTGTCATATCTCACTCATTTCTTAGCCAAAATTCATGATTCTTTTTCTGAAATATAATATTTTGAGTTAGCTTTCAAACCCATCTGACCTCACTGGAAAATTTCAATATTTCGATTTGTACCAATTTTTACAAAACTGTTGCTCAAACAGCACTTTCGTTATGAACATTTGTTTTGTGTTGCATGTTCAAAGGACTTATTCATCACTACAAATCATTCAAAAATTATTTTAAACTCTTAATATCATGTATTAATAGGAACAAAAAAATCTTGATTCAAAAGTCTTTGTAACATGTTGCAAAAATTGTCAAAGTAACATCAATAATCTTTACATAAATCACAAGAACCAAGTTTTCTCTATAATTTATTGAGCCTTTAGGCATGGTTTTCAACATCAAAAATAAGAACACAAATTGTCATTGTTATCAAATTGTATGAAGATGCATTCTGGAAATTTTCAGCTCAATATATATTTTCTTTATTTTTATATGAAAATAATAAGAAAATAAAGTGTTAAATCATATAAAATACTTAAGCTAGTAAATAAATTCTGGAAATATTATTGGATGATCCTTTAAGTTAATAAACATCTCCCATTAAGTTTCATCTAATTTTCTTACTGTTTAATATGGTTTTGAATTTTCTTTTTGTTTAGCTCTAATAAATCATAAAACCACATTAGGGAATATAAAAATGGTATCTAATAATTTTCGCAGCTTATACTCTCTGTGGAAGACTTAGAAAAATATTTTCAGAATTTTTCATAATGTATTCCTATTTTTCGTCGATTTTTGTATTTATAATGGACTAAAAACAGGAAAAATAGTTTTACTCATCCAAAAATTATGAAAATTTACCAGAACACCTTGTAATACATTAGGATGCTACATAAAAATTTTTATGATTTTTCTCTTCTGTATACTATTTTTCTTCTATTTTCTAAGATTAAATACACTTAAATACACAAAATCAGATTCCAGTAGATAAAAACCACCTTTGGGATTTTTCCCAGATTATTTACATTGTAAATGAACTTTACAAAAATTTTGGTAATTTACTTTAACTGTTTAATAATTATTCTCCAATTAATGATTATTTAAGAGGATAAAACAAAGAAAAATAGAAAGACTAATTGAAAAATATCTTTTATATTTTTCACAGCTTCTACATGTATAATAAAAGTGTTACAAAAATTTTGTGCAATTTTGGAAACTGTTTTCTATTTATCCCCATTTTTATTAGAATAAATGCAAAAAAAATCATAAAAATTGGGTTAAACAGTTTAGAAATCAATTTTTATATTTTCCCAACTTAAGAATGTTTAATAACAATATCACAAAAAGTTTGGGTAATTTTGGAAACTGTTTTCTATTTATCCCCATTTTTATTAGAATAAATGCATAAAAATCATAAAATTTGGGTTAAACAGTTTAGAAACCTCTTTTTATGTTTTTCCCAGCTTAAGTATGTGTAATGACATTGTTATAAAAAGTTTGGGGTATTTTCATAACTGATTTCTATTTTTCATAAATTTGTATATATTTAGAGAATTAAATATGTGAAAAATGGTTATACATATTCATAATCCATGAAAATTTATCTAGAAGTCTTTTAGTACATTTAGAACCAAAATCTGAAGTTTGGTAATTTTTATTAACTGTTTAGTATTTTTCATGATTTTATGGTTATTCAAGAAACTAAAATCGTGAAAAATAGTCAGACAAATCAAAAATTCAAGAAAATTTATCTTAAGGTCTTTGACTTCAATTAAAACTTAAATGCAAAGTTTGGGAAAGTCTAGAACTAAATTGATTTAGTTTTGAATATTTAATCATTGGAACACCTCTAAAATGTTAAATATTAACATTTCAATAATGGAAATTTTCCACTTAAATTGTTATATAACAATTGATTCTTTGAAATTTAATTTTCACAGAAAAATGTTTGTAACTTATCAATATTAAATTTTGACACAATATTGGCATAATTCTATTGTAGTAGTAAGTATACTAGTGTTAGATTTCGATTAGAGACTCACTAGCGAATACCATTATTGTAGGAATCGGTAGTGGTACACGTGGAACGTAGTTCAAGGCATCATTTGAATCATCTCAATGCATTGTGAGTATTCACGCACTCCCCTATTTTCGGTTTTTATTTTTTGGGGTGGAAAAGCATGTCCTAAACTATTTATGTTCGTTATATTTAGTTGACTCGTATAAACTTGATTACTATATTTTGCATATTGTGAGTATTCACACACTCCCCTATTTTCGGTTTTTATGTTTTGGGGTGGAAAAGCATGTCCTAAACTATTTATGTTCGTTATATTTAGTTGACTCGTATAAACTTGATTACTATATTTTGCATATTGTGAGTTTTCACGCACTCCCCTATTTTTAGTTTTTATGTTCTGGGGTGGAAAAGCATGTCCCGAAAAACTATTATTTGAATGTTGTATTTAAATTGATTTGTATCAATCATGATTGCTATTTTATTGCTATGTCTCTCTATGTATGTCTATGCAACACGGAACATGAGAACTTATCGTACTAAGGCCCTTCCCTTATCTCTAACCATTAACTCTTTGAGCCAATGGTCATTATGGATAGCGCTATTAGGAATTGACAACTCCTCACTCGCCCTATTGCTGGAGTGCATGATACCATATTCATCTATGGAACGATAAGCATAGATCTTGATAGGGCTTCAGTCATAGGTTTGGTTGAGACTCATTGTTTGCTCATACACATACAAACTCGTTACTTATTATAGCAATAAACTTGTTTATTAATTATAGCAATGAACTTTGTTTCTCATTACAACAACGAACTGTTATTACTGAAAACTTATATACATGTTTTAGCAATGAAATTGTTTGCTCCTTGTAGCAACGAAATTGATTGCTCATTTTAGCAGTGAAATTTGTTTACTCGTTTGAGTAACGAACTTTATCTTCCATGAGAATATGAATGTTGCATCTTATTTGGGCAACATACCTTATCTCTCATGATGACAAAGAACTGTGTTTTTACAAACTTATTTACTCATCTTAACAATATACTTTTATTATTGGAAACTTTTATCAAAACTTTGATTTCAATTCATGGAACCAGTATCATTTTGTTTATCTGTGAGTACTCACCAAATATTGTTATAGTTGACGCTCGTTTTACATGCTTTTTCAGGAATCATCGAGTAAGTGGCACTTAGGGACACTTCACCTTTAGGAGCATTCGCATGTGTTGTATTTCAATTTACATTGTAATTTCTTTTAAAAGTTGTTCAAACCCATTGTGAATTTGTAATGATTTTTAATACTATGGTTGGTGTTGTCTTTTAACTTTTGCGATGAAACCCTTTGTACTGCCACGCCCTGTGTTTCCGCTTTAGTGGGGTGTGACATTAAACAAAACTGAAAATTTTCAAAAAGGGGTCTAGTCAACATCACCAAATTCCTTAAAAGACACAAAAATGAAGGGTATTTTACACACTTAACAAATTTCAAAATCCCTTCCATCGGCCAAAAAGTCTAAACCTACGACAAACTCTTTCAAAAAACATTTTCAAAATCCAGTGGACAATTCCAAGAAACACCAACCTCGGACCAGTCAAAAGCAAAAGACCATACCCTCCAGACTGTTGACTAAGTATGGTCTTTGGAATAAAGAAAATAAATTATCTTTCAGCTTTTATCAACTGCCATTTAAGACATGTGTAATCCCAACTCGAAAAACTCCAAAAGATGTAACACATCGTGGTCCCAAACTACATGGAAAAAGAAACATGTTTCCAAGACCCACATGTATGTATCTATTAAGAAAGTTTCCCATGTTACTACGGGCTCTAAACTTGTTTGGGTGCCCAAACTAACCAACTGATTGTGCAGGCAATGTGCAAGGAGGAACAAGAAGAAGAGTGGTTAATCGATAGTGCCTGCTCCTCGCACATGACTGGAAGGTTGGAATACCTTCGAGATTTCAGGTCAATCAGTGGTGGTGGACACCTCACGTTTGGAAACAACGCAAACGGGATCATCAGGGGATATGGAGTATTGACTACGGGGAGCTTCTCTATTCACTGATTTGCGTACGTAGAAGGTCTGAAACATAATTTGATCAGTGTGGGTCAATTATGCAAATCTGGTCAGCGGGTTGAGTTCGATAGTGAGTATTGCTACATCATGACGAATGACAAAAACACATGCTTGATCAAATCTAAAGTTGAAGGGACAATATATCCATCGGATGTCTCTCTGATCATTGAGAAACCGCAGGTGTGTTTCCTATCAAAGGCAATATCTGAAGTGAGTTGGTTATGACACCGCAAACTTACTCACCTTAACTTCAGATACATCAACAACTTGGTTACTAAAGAGTTAGTCCGAGGACTACTAATATTAAAGTACAACAACGATACTTTGTGCCCATCCTATGAATGTGGTAAACAAACTAAGGGTAGCCATCCTCTGATAGCTGATTCTTCAATCGTCGAACCTCTAGAGGTCCTTCAAATCGATCTTTGCGGTCCATCAACCGTAGACAGTCTCCACCACAAGAAATATATTTTGGTCATTGTTGATGACTTTACTCGCTTCACTTGAGTCTTCTTTTTGAGACTCAAGTTCGAAACACCGCAGATCATGATCAACTTCATCAAGGAAATAGAGCTCCTATAAAACTACCAGTCAGACGGATAAGGAGTGATAATGGCATTGAGTTTATTAGTCATCTCTTGAATAGATTTTTAGTCTCCAAGGGAATTAGCCATAACTTCTCAGCACCCTACACACCACAACCAAATGGAGTAGTGGAGAGAAGGAACAGAAAACTGGTTGAAGCAGCCCGATCGATGTTGACTTTTGCTAAATTACCTATCTACTTCTGGGCGGAAGCAGTGGCAACTGCATGCTTTGTTAAAAATCGAAGCATCATTTGCAAACGCCTCAACAAGACTCCCTATAAAGGTCTCAATAATTGAAAACTCAATGTCCGATTCTTTCACATTTTTGGTTGCAGGTGTTTTGTGATCAACAACAAGGATCATCTTAACAAGTTTGCACCGAAGTCTGATGAAGGCATTATGCTGGGTTATTCAACCAACAAAGTTGCATATAGGGTTCCTATACAGCGTACAAGACTAATAGTCGAAAGCTTTGACGTCAAATTTGATGACTATTACGTCTGCAACACTGCTTCTTCAACAGAAACAAAGTTCAACTTGGAAAGTGATATCCCAACCTCATCGGGTCCGTTAAATATAATTGAAGTTAACTATGATGACCTTTTCGACCATGCAGAGACACCACACCTTTCAAAAAAATTGGTGTCTCTAGTAGCACAACAACAACATGTAGAAGTATATGGACCAATCTTGTCTGAAGGAACTTCATGTTGGATAAGGTGTCTAACTCCATAACTATTTCTGGTATGTACTTGACCTGGTTGGCATGGTCCATTTGGGTTGCATGACATTGCAATACTTGGATAGACCTAATGAGAGAAAGGACACTTAAGGTTTATTAATATATTATAAGTTCTAATATATTAATAATATTATTTAATTAGTATTGTTGAAGAATTAATTTGGAATCAATTAAGTGATCAAAAAAAGACTAATTAAATATATGGGGTTGATTGTGTAAATCATCTATTCTTTTATAGTGGGCTAATGATCCATGGTTTAGTGAATTGGGCTAAAACCCATAAGTTGCTCCATGGATAGTCCATGGAGGTTATAAACCCATTGATCATGGAATATGGAAAGCCATGTCAATTAGGGTTTACATGTTGTAACCCTACTTGTGACACAACTATAAAAGGACCCCTTGACTAGCAAAATCGGCACTACTATGTGAAGAACACGAGGGCTAGCCGATTTTGAGTGATAAGTGTCTTCTCTTCAGGTTATTCCAAGTGTTGTGGTGTTGTGTGAGACATTTGAGGCATCACACTTGAGGTGTTAGGCTCACAAGGTTCTCAAGGAATCAAAGTAACAAGAAAGGTATGTTTTTCTTACTAGTTCATATGATTCAAGTTCCCCATGCCATGTGAGATAGGTTAAGAACCTTGGAAATCAAATTTGCATGTATCTTAGTAAAACATACATCCAAGGTTTCTAGGGTTGCATGTACACCTTAGGAGTGTTAGAATGCTCAAAACCCTTCATGGGTAGCAGAGACTAGGCTTGTTTACTTGACACTTGATACAAATTGTTGAAAAAAGTCAAAAAATATGCAATCTACTGAGTGAACTCGCCGAGTCCATGGGGGGACTCGACGAGTCCATGCCTAAAATCATCCTACTCGTCGAGTAGGTTCATGCACTCGACGATTAGAATGCCCAGAGTGCATATTTTCGAGTTTTGCTGTTGGAAATGGACTAGAAACATTACCCTAAACTATTTTGGTCTTATAAAACTTGTTTTAGATGGTGTAATGGTTATGCTAATCCATTTTCAATGGCTATTATCAAAATTTCAAGTCTTGTATGGTTTATTTATGATTCTTGAAATTGTGGATATGCATATTCATACACTTATGAGTTTAGACGATCATAGGAATTATTTGCAATTTGCTTAGTAGTTTAATTCTTGATCATTATGTGTTTTAATGGAATCCATAATTTGTCCTTAAGTTATGGATTACCAAAAGTCACTCTTTAAAAGTCCATTAAAGAAACACATAGGTTACATAAAATGAAAAGTCTCTCATTTTAATAAACCATTAACTCATAAGTTATGAAAGATGAAAAGTTTTGAAAGTTACAAAACTTGCCCTCAAGTATTGGAACATGTAAAGTCACTTTAAAATCTTTAGTTCCATTCCCTAGAATTTTAAAAGTTAAAATTCAACCCTTATACTTTATAATATTATAAGTTTAATAATAATTATATATGTATAAGAACAAGTCGTTTTACCGTTAGTAGGCCTCATTCACGAAGCCGGTCTATAAGGAGGGTATAAGGTTGTTGCCTATAAATTGGCAGCTTAATGGGTGTCCACTCTCACCCACCGCTTCCTTGACTGATGGAGGGTCGTTAGCCGAACAGGTAGGACAATGACTTTAATCCTAATTAAAAGTATGATGATTATAAAGTAACTAAATGCTTTTATAAATTCACAATATTAGTTACTTTAGGAAAGTGTGAATAAGGTGCTAACCCATGAAATTACACTTTGCACTTTGATTAAGTCGTTAGTGGAGCGTGTGTGGTTAACCGGCACACTAACCTGGACTTAACAAGGTATGAAAAGGGTGGCTTAAAGTTTATCATAGGTCGGTGGAGCGCGTGTGGTTAACCGGCACATCGATTGAGTGATAAAAATTAAGAGTACAGAGCAATTTGCATGGTTACTTGAGACCTTGTTTTGTGATCCTCGGCATCCCAGTCACAAAACCTGAAGGTCACACTCAATATTGAAACGTGCCATTGAAAAGTTCAATGAATCTCAAAGAATCTAGGAGTTTCAAAACCAATTAAAACCTAATAATTTATTTCGTTTTTCATTGTGGAAATTGGTGAATCGTCATTCACCTACCTTCAGATATTTTATAGCTTCGATTATGGCATCCCTTTTCTAAGTTATAAAATATTGTGTTGGGTCCTAGCCTTAATATTACATTTGGGTGTCTTATTAAGGACTATCTTTTTATCTAAACTAAACTTGTCTTTCTTCTTTTCGGATGTCTTCCAACAATGCTGCTTCTGGCTCAAACCCTACCGACTCCTTCTATCTCATGAATCTTTATGGGAGAGTCATCTTCGATGGATCCAACTTTATGGATTGGATCAGGAACATCAGGATGGTCACTCGGTATGAGGACAAGGAATATGTCCTTGAGTAGGATCTTAAGGAACTTGATGAGTCGTCTACTACTCCTGAGGAGATCGCTGAATAGCAGGCACATAAGAGAGATGCCACCAAAGTGGCATGTATCATGTTGGCCACAATGACAGCTGAGGTCCAAAAGTCCTATGAGGACTATTTCCCTTTTGAGATGCACCAGGACTTGATGGACCGCTAACATCATAGTGCTCGTCAAGAGCGGTATGAAATCATCTCCTTCATGATAACAACCCGGATGAAGGATGGTGAACCCATCACAGGCCACGTGCAGAAAATGCAAAGGTATGTGGACCGTTTGCTGAAATTGAATGTGAACTTCCCAGATGAGTTGGCAATCACTACTAGAAAAACAGCCTTTTACGACGCGCAAATAATGACACTCACTGATAGAGGACGCGCATTTGTGCGTGCCCTAAAAATTAATGTCAGCTTTCTAAATTTTGAAGAATGGAGGATGCGCATTTGTGCGTGCCCTAAAATTATTGTCCCACAAAAAAAATTTACAAACACGGAGGGCGCTTTTTTTAAGTGTGCATCCTCTGTGAATGTCGCTTTATAATTTTTCTCAAAATGCGCTTTATAATTTTTCTCAAAACGCACGATCTCTAAAGGGGGAAATGAAATTCTCCTAAAATTCTAAAAATTTTAAATACACCGCTTCATTCTCCTCTTCCTTTCTCTATACAAACCCTAATCACGATACCTCGCCTCCCCTTGCTGGCAACATCAGGTCCGACGACCTTAGGCTTACTTATTCTATTGCTCAAATTTACAAGCCATATCTTATTAAGGTGAATTTTAACCTTAATAATGGTAAAAGTCCAAAGCAGCCACACCCAAGTCCCAAAGGAGAGGTTCTCCTTCTATCAACAATGGCGTTCTCCAACCCTCTCTTCTCATCACCACTCCCTCTGTCCCTACTCAGATCGAACCACGGCTAAAGTCCAATCTGTTTTCCTTATCCAGTTCAGGGTTCCTTGGCGCCATTAGTCGCAACATCAACTTAGATAACCATCTCTATCTCCATATACATCCGATTTCATCTGTTTCTTCACCGAAAACCAAATTCATCATGTTTTCCGGCCTAACAGGTGGTCAAACAGCTCTAGCACTACGTCTACTGTTAGCCACATTCTCTTCCAAGATTTCCTCAAACATCAATCGCCCTTTTGGTGACGAGGTATACAGTTTAGACAATAGATCGTTACAAGAACCATCTTCAAACTTTTCATGCTCTTAATTGACAAGTTTTTTGTTAGTTTCGTGCAGCAAGAAAAGCATCCGAAGAAATTAGGGCACAAGTGGTATTAGGAGATGGGGAAAAACATAGTTCGTCAAGAATCAAATTGGAAGTATTTGAACCACCCACGATAGGGAATCCGATAAAATCTTTATGTTTAGCTTCTCATTTCTTAGTCAACGTCCCTATTGCTGTGATCAGTGTAATGGAGGTACATGAATGTGGTGTGAGATAAAGTCAACGTCTCTATTGCTGTCATGTGACAACCATTACTACTGCCAGTATCAGAAGGTATAATGTTTTTTTTTGTCAAATTTATCGTTTGATTAAGAAATCACGATTCCACATAAAACTCTTATTAATCAAACACATAATCCTTTTTCTCTATATCTAATTAGTTACTTTATGAGATAAAAAATAGTAAACCAACTAAAGCTTGTTTTTGGCCTTTCAGATTGCAGGCCTAAGTTTAGAAAGTAGAAGATACTCGTGTACTCGTGCCCTGCTGTTGCTACTTCAGATGAGATCAATGTTTGGTCCTTTCTTAATATGATTGAATTACATATGAAATTGACAGATCAATCGAAAAGATAATTCCATCCAATAAGTTCTTAAAGGAATCAGTTTGTACTTTTGATCTTCATAACAGTTTTAGTCCCTGTCCTAGTCCCAAGTAAAATGACTTGATTACCCTTCATATAGCAAGTCTTACTTTTACCTCCAACTTTAAATCTTTTTCTGTTTTGCAAAACAAGTCATTTGCAATGGTCATAAACAAATTGAAAATGAGTTTGGTCATGAGATTGTAGTCGTTGAATGAAAGTAGAGGTATGATCTTTCCTCTCTAAAACTGCAACATAACTTTATTTCTTTTGTGTGGGTTATTATTCTTTATCAGTGCATATATGGTATGTTTCAGTAATCCTTATCGAGAATCAGGTTTTGCAGATGTCAAGTGGCTAAAGTCAAACAAGATGGGTAGTATAGTTCTTATTTCTTTTTATTAAATGATAGGAATAGTTTGTCCCATCTCATTTAATGCTATTCTTCGGGAAACTCCTGAAGAGGCTCCAACTGATCTTGTATCAGACCCAATCAGTGATGCAAGAGTTCTTCCTGTTTCATCAGGGAAACCAAGCTTTGGGGCTGGTGCACAACTCAAAAATGCAGTAAGTCTCTCTCTCTCTCTCTCTCTCTGTGTCTGTCTCTCTCTCTCTCTCTCTATATATATATATATATATATATATATATATATATATATATATATATATATATATATAAACAAAACTCTACTGATAATGATGTTGTGTCCGCAATCTACAGATTGGAAATTGGTCAAGGTGGCAAACTGATTTATTTGGTATTGATGATGATGATGATTCATTCAAATCTTTGTAGAAACGAATGGGAGAGCCCTTGTAAATTCAATTCTGCTTTGGAAAAAGTTGAAACTTGGATCTTTTAACGAATTATCGAGTCAGTCTGGTGGCAGGTTTGGCAATGTGCAGATTGGAAATTGGTCGAGGTGGCTGATTGATTTATTTGGTATTAATGATGATGATTCATCATTCAAATCTTTTCATCTCCTGAGTGCATTATGTGACCTAATGATGATTCCTAAGGATATGTTGTTAGATAGCACCTAACTTACCTCTCCAGCTTTACCCTAACTTACCTCTCCAACTTATTTACCATTTTACCCTAACTTACCTCTCCAACTTACCTCTCCATTTTACCCTAATTTACCATGTTTTCTATCTGTTCGCTCTTGCCTCCATCCAATATCAATCCACCAAAAGATGGAGAGGTAAGTTAGGGTAAATTGGTAAATAAGTTAATGTTTAGTGGAGGTTTTAATCCTTATATTTGATCACTCATAATGGCTGGTATATATTGTTCAGGGCACGTAAAACAGAAAGAATGCCTTAATTGTAAAACAGAAAAAAAACGACATCAACTCTGTCGCAAGAACCAAAGCTAATGTTTAGGGTTATCCTCGGTGATTCTCAATTATGAAATCGCTGACAATCTCAGTCAAATCAGAGGGTAATACTGTAATTATTGAATTATCTCTTTTTCTTTTCATAATCAGTTGTTTTTTGTTTTGTGTAGCTGTTGTTCGAGGACTACCTTCATATGCTTCATGGATTGATCTCACGGTAACAAGAATTAGTTAATTTCTCTTGATATACATGAATTGTATAAACTTAGATGATCTTATACCAAAAACTAATTAAATTGATGCACAAACTAATGCCAATTTAACAAATATATTAATTTTTGACTAAGATTTAAGAATCTGGTAGACCAACAAAATTTCATCAGTACAATAAGAAGCAGAAAACTCAACTATTTTGACAAATTACAAGAATAACCTTGAAACGGGTGTATGTGGATCTCAGTTATCAGACAAATATTTGCAACAAGTTTATATACTAATGTTTCAGGAAATGTAGGGTCAACTGTCCCTTCACTTGACCAATAGCATCACCTGTTCTAATGTGTGATGGATGCGTTCTTGAGGATAGTTATCAGTGCTTGATGCAACAGTAGCTTCCAATATGCAATCTTTTCTCATAAAAGTGGTTAAATCCCTTGCTAAAAATGCATATACTCTGTGTTCCCTTTCCAAGCATGACCATTCCATTGAATTTTCATGTCTGATTTGTAGAGGTTCTATCCTATCATTCACTTCTATAACATGAGCAACACCTGATACTTCAGGAAACATTTTTACGCAAAGCTGCTTAGCAAGGCCATTCATGAAAACTGCATCACAAAGATTAGCATGTAAGAATCTTTTCTATGTTTCAATCAGTTATAAAATGACAAATTCTTTGAGTTATATGGATCAACCTAAAGTGTATTTTGCATCACAAAGATTAGCATGTAATAATCTTTTATTTATCATTGTGATAATTTTGAGAAGTTGGATTTGTCGCTATCTAACTTCTTATAGTAACTGATTGGTTTCTTGTTATGCTTAAATCTTAACAGCTATCATTGCAACCTTCAACAATAGTTTTAGATCGACACCTTCTAGCAGAAGATATAGTGTACGTGTCATCTTCCTTTATGACAGGGACTTCCTTGATACGCATTGCGTGTCGTAAATGAGCGTCGTAAATGCGTGTCGTAACTGCGCGTCGTCTATAGACGACGTGCAAAAGCGTGTCGTCTCTCGTTATGATAGGGCCTTCCTTGACACACATTTGCGTTTCGTCTGAGCGTTTTACGACACGCATTGCGCGTCGTAAAAGGATGTTTTTCTAGTAGTGAATTGATATCATTTTGCACTCCTTACCTTCATGTTATGATCAATTCCGAATGACATACCACATGAACAAGGAGGAAGTTACACTCAGCAAACTTCAAGGACTTTTGAAGACCGCAGAAAGTGGTCTTAAAGGTAAGTCGGTTGTTACTACTCGTACTCCTACCGCGACTCATGTCTTGGAAATCGGGGAAGGCAAAGGAAAGAAGACGAAGAGCCCTTCGAAGGGTACCAAGGGAAAGTCCCTTGATGGCTCCTTTTCAAGTGGAACCAAGAATGGTTTTGTCACTCCTTCTGCCAACCCTAAAGAGGCTGAATGCTTCTATTGCCATGAAAAGTCGCACTGGAAACGAAACTGCCCGAAGTACCTGCAAGATGTTAAGGATGGGAAAGTAAAACCCAACCATGAGGTATTTACACTATATTATCTAATAACTCACCCTATTCTAATTCTTGGGTCCTTGATACATGTTATGGTATTCACATATGTACTGATTTGTAGGGACTAAGAACAAGTGAGAATGTGGAGCATGGGAAAGATAAACTTAATCATGGGGAATCGGAAAGTTACACCTGTCACCAAGATTGGAGTTTATTCTTTGTTGCTAAGTAGTGGGTTAACGTTAGATGTGAATAAGTGTTTTTACTCATCTGAAATGGCGAGAAATATTATTTCCTTTCATGGTGTGTACAAACAAGGTTTTACCTTTTCGTTTGATAATGAATGTGGTGGTATTAATGATTTCTTTAATAATGTTCTTTATTTTAAAGCATCACCTAGTGATGGTGTGTATGAAACTGTGTCGGTTGTTGATAACCTAGGAAATAATGTATTGTGTATCGATTTTTCCACTAGCTTGGATAAAGCATCATTATGGCATTGTCGTCTTGGAGATGTAAGCAAGAAACGCATAGGCCAACTCCAAAAGGATGGAGTCTTGGAGTCATTTGACCTAAAGTCACCCTTCACTAGTTCTTGTGCCAGGGGTGAGGGTTTGTTAGACCTCATACATACTGATGTGTGTGGACCTTTCAGAACTGCCACAAGGGATGCTAACCGCTTCTATGTGACTTTTACGGATGATTATAGTAGATATGCATATGTCTACTTAATCAAGCATAAGTCAGAAACTTTTGAAAAGTTGAAGGAGATTAAACAGGAAGTGGAGAATCAGTTGGGCAGGAACATTAAGATGCTTCGATCCGATCGAGGTGGTGAGTATGTTAGTACAAAGTTCCTTGACTATCTTAAGGAATGTGGGATTGTCTCACAATTGACACCTCCCAGAACCCCGCAGCTTAATGGTGTCGCTGATCGGCGTAATCGAACCTTGTTGGATATGGTTCATTCCATGATGAGTCGAGCTTCGCTAGGTATGCCATAGAGACTTCCGCCCATATCCTTAATCTAGTCCCTACCAAAAAGGTTGCCAAAACACCTCACGAGATGTGGACTGGAAAAGTTCCCAATCTGGACCACATCAAGATTTGGGGTTGCGAGGCTTTTGTGAGGCGCGAGACTCACGATAAGCTCGAACCTCAAAGTGAGAGGTATATTTTCATCGGCTACCCACATAGATTCGTTGGTTACCTCTTCTACAGACACAATGATAAAGTGGTCTTTGTAGCAAGGAGAGGAGTCTTTGGCGAGAGAGAATTCATAAGCCAAGGAAACAGTAGGAGGCAAATTTACCTTGAACAAATTCAAGAGTCAAGTGGTGAAGGAACCTCAAACCCTAGCAATTGACCTAAGGAGGAAACTCTTGTTGATCAGACAGATGATTCTATACCTCTGAGGCGTTCCACGAAAGTTAGGAATGCACCTAAACATTACTATGGTTTCCATATTACTGCGGAAGGTGATACACTTATCAGTGATAGCACACTGGTAAGTCTGGATGAACCTAATAGCTACACGGAAACCATGGTATGCCCTAAGGCTTCTAAATGGAAAGAGGCTATGGACAACTAGATACAGTCCATGCATGACAATCAAGTTTGGAATTTGGTAGAAAATGTACCAGGTCGCAAGACGCGAGCTTCTCTGCTTTGATCAAATCAAAAGCCCAGTCAGCCACCAACTCGGTTACCGTCGGGTGCAAATGGATCTTCAAGAAGAAGACCGACATGGATGGTAATGTACACACTTATAAGGCGCGACTAGTTGAAAAGGGTTTTTCTCAAACTCCGAGAGTTGATTATGATGAGACCTTTTCACCAGTAGCAAATATTAAGTCTATTAGGGTTATGCTAGCCATTTCTACATTTCATGACTATGAAATATGGAAAATGGATGTCAAAACCGCTTTCCTAAATGGAAAGTTGGCTGAGGATATTTACATGAGTCAACTAGAGGGTTTTGTCAGTGTAGAGTACCCTAATAGAGTGTGTAAGCTTGATAAATCCATCTATGGATTGAAACAAGCACCTCGCAGATGGAATCTTTGTTTCGATGAGAAAGTCAAAGAGTTTGGCTTTTCAAGGAGTGAAGATGTGTCATGTGTATATGTCAAGGCTAGTGGGAGTGTAGTTAGCTTTTTGGTATTGTATGTGGATGACATACTACTCATAGGAAATGACATCCCAACTCTGCAGGAAGTGAAGTACTGGATTGGGAAGTGTTTCGCTATGAAGGACCTTGGAGAAGCTGCCTATATCATAGGGATAAGGATTTTGAGAGACAAGAGTAAAAGACTAACTGGACTTTGTCAGAGTACCTACTTGGATAAGGTGCTGAATAGGTTCCGCATGCAGAATTCAAAGAAAGGAGAGTTACCTATCCAGAGTAATGCCAGACTGAGTAAGACTCGGAGCCCGAGTAAAGAGGATGAGATAGCTGAGATGAGTCGAGTACCGTATGCTTCCGCTGCAGGATCGATCATGTATGCTATAACTTGTACTCATCCTGATGTGGCCTTTGCATTGAGCATTGTCAGCAGATATCAGGGGAACCCTGGAAAGGATCACTGGAATGCGGTAAAGAACATTCTCAAGTACCTACGGAGGACCAAGGACTGGGTCCTTACCCTTTGTGGGAGTGATGACTTGAGAGTAGTGGGGTATAGTGATGCTAGCTTTCAGACTGATAGGGATAGTTTCCATTCTCAGTCAGGCTGGGTCTTTACCTTAAACGGAGGAGCAATTTCTTGGAAAAGTTCCAAGCAGGAGACAGTGGCTGATTCAACTTGCGAATCAGAATATATTGCGGCAAGCGAGGCAGCAAAGGAGGCTATATGGCTAAAGAACTTCATTGGAGACCTTGGAGTTGTACCAGCTATAAAGGAGCCTATGGAGATTTTATGTGATAGTGAAAGTGCAGTTGCCTTAGCCAAGGAACCAAGGGATCACGGAAGATCCAGACACATCGATAGAAAATACCATTTCATCATACATCGAATAGAAGAAGGACTCCTCGTCGCAAAGAGGGTATCGTCGGATGAGAACCCAGCAGATCCCCTCACGAAGGGACTGGGTAGGGTTAAGCATATCCAGCATGCGAGGGGCATAGGGCTGAAGGATGATATTAGTTTTAATAGTTAGATAGCTTTGAAATTTGTAAAATGTAATTGACATTTGATGATAAATAAAAGTTGTTGTTTATTTATAAGTAAAGTGTTGCTATCTTCTATCAATCGTTTACTATCATTTCATTTTGCATGTTTGACTTCCAGAATAATTATGTTATGGTATATCATATTATTCAAATTGTCCACAGTCGGTCGTATGTTGGAAGTAGATATGAATCAAGACTGTCATGAGTTGGCTTGTAGATGTGTAAGATGTTGGAAATAACAAGAGTTGCTACAACACTCATGAGTGCTTATAAGTTGTGAGTATTGGATTCAACCCACGCTCACTTGTATCACTTCATGGAATTTATCTCGAGTGATCGTGAGACGGTAATATCATATAAATCTTCAAACCTAGAGATATGAGTTGTTGCCTATGAGTTGGTTATGCATTGATTGTACAAAAACGCATTGGTAACTCGATGTTATAAAACGTGCCTTTGTGTATAATTCAACAAGTAGTAGAACAAGCATATGAGACAAAGTTTATCTGTTCCTTCTTGGATTAGAAGCAATATATGGGCCCCTCGATGATTTTGTTATGACCTATGTACCGGGCTTGGTCAGAACTAAATTGATGTGTTCGATTAAGTTCTATGTCAAAGAAATCTGAAATCGGGAAACAAACTGTTGGACAATAAGTAAGACATCGTTCCATGTATTTGTCCGGCTGATATCTAGTACAGAGGATTATATGATCACTTATCTTAAATGGCATATTATCATCATCTCAGTTCCGCGAGACCTTGAAAGAGCTACGATTGATGATTGGTTCCTGAAGTCATACTTGCAGCTATAGTTATTAGACTTATCTAAGTGGGAGACTATTGGATAAGGTGTCTAAGTCCATAACTATTTCTGGTATGTACTTGACCCGGTTGGCATGGTCCATTTGGGTTGCATGGCATTGCAATACTTGGATAGACCTAATGATAGAAAGCACACTTAAGGTTTATTAATATATTATAAGTTCTAATATATTAATAATATTATTTAATTAGTATTGATCAAGAATTAATTTGGAATGAATTAAGTGATCAAAAAGAGACTAATTAAATATATGGGGTTGATTGTGTAAATCATTTATTCTTTTATAGTGGGCTAATGATCCATGGTATAGTGAATTGGGCTAAAACCCATAAAGTGCTCCATGGACAGTCCATGGAGGTTATAAACCCATGGATCATGGAATATGGAAAGTCATGTCAATTAAGGTTTACATGTTGTTGTTGGATAAGGTGTCTAAGTCCATAACTTATTTGGTATATACTTGACCCGACCCGGCATGGTCCATTTAGGTTGCACTTCACCCGTATTGTTTATATGGATAATATTATGAGAATAATATGTTTATGATTTATTAATATATTATAAGTTATAATATATTAATATGAAATCGTATTATTTAATTAGTAGTGATCTTATTTTAATTATGAATTAATTTAGTGATAAAAAAGGTGAATAATTAAACATGGGCTATTATATTTATATGGTGTGGGCTAACACTCATTAGGAAATGGGCTAAGCTTGCATGGGAGTCCAAGGATGATCCATGGAGCTTTTAACCCATGGATCCTTGGAAAGGAAAAGACATGGGTTATTAGGGTTTACATGGTTCATAACCCTAATCATCTATACTATATAAAGTGGCTTGTGATGCTTGGAATGACACTAGGTGTGTGTGCATAAGAGTGGCCGATTTCTAGAGCAAACATACTCTCTCATAAAGTTTTCCAAGTTTGTGGTGTTTTGTGATTTCCATTTGACGCAGTCACATTATTGGTGCTTGGCTCTCAAACTCCTAAGGAATCAACTCACTACTAAAGGTATGTAATTCTTCTAGTTTCTTTTATGTTTAAAAGTACCCCATGCCATGCGAGATAGGTTATAAACCTTGGAAAAATTATTTTGCATGTATCTTAGTCAAACATAGATCCAAGGTTTCTAGGGTTGCATGTACACCATAGGAGTGTTAGAATGCTCAAAACCCAACAGTGGTATAAGAGCCTAGGCTTGTTTGTTTGTTACTTGGTGCAAAGTTGTGAAAAAAACTCGTTTTTATGCACTCTGAAGCATGAACTCCCCGAGTCCATGGGGGGACTCGACGAGTCCATGACCAAATTCATCCTACTCGTCGAGTAGGTTCATGCACTCGACGAGTAGGAGCCCCTGAGTGCAGTTTTTCGAGTTTTGCTGCTGGAAATGGACTAGAAACATTACCCTAAACTGTTTTGGTGTTATAAAACTTGTTTTAGATGGTGTAATAGTTGTACTAATCCATTTACAATGGCCAATATCAAAATTCCATGTTGATATGTGTTCATATGTTCTTGAAGTATTGATATGATATTCATGTTATTATGAATTATTGTTATATCATAGGAATTACTTGCTAAATTGTTTACTAATTAATTCTTGATCATTTATGTGTTTTAAAGGAGTCCATAATTTGTCCTCAAGTTATGGATTTCCAAAGGTCACTTTCTTTTATGCACATTTAAAACACATAAGTTACATAAAAATGAAGAGTCTTCATTTTTATGAACCATTAATTCATAAGTTATGAAATGAAAAGTTTTGAATAGTTTCAAAACTTGCCCTCAAGTTTTGGAATTTGTAAAGTTGCACACACTTTAATATACTTTAATTCCAACCCTTAGAGTTTTAAAAGTTAAAATTCAACCCTTATACTATTTATAACATTAATGGTTAATAATTATATATATATATATATATATATATATATATATATATATATATATATGTATAAGATCAAGTCGTTTTACCGTTAGTATGCCTCATTCACGAAGCCGGTCTATAAGGGGGGTATAAGGTTGTTGCCTATAAAATGGCAGCTTAATGGGTGTCCACTCTCACCCATCGCTTCCTTGATCGGTGGAGGGTCGTTAGCCGAACGGGTAGGACAATGACTTTAATTGTCATTAAAAGTATAGTGATTATTATAAAGTAACTAAATGTTTTATAATTACCAATCTTAGTTACTTTAGGAAAATGTGAATTTGGTGCTAACCCATGAAATTCACACTTTGTACCTTCCCTAGTCGTTGGTGGAGCGTGTGTGGTTAACCGGCACACTAACTTGGACTAGTAAGGATCATGAAGGGTGACTTAATGTTTATCATAGATCGGTGGAGCGTGTGTGGGTAACCGACACATTGATTAGGTGATAATATTAAGGGTACCAAGTGAATTTGCATGGTTATTCACACCTTGTTTTGTGATCCTCGGCATCCCAGTCACAAACCTTGAAGGGCACAATCGAGATTGAAACATGCCATTGAAAAGTTCAATTAATCTCAAAAGAATCTAGGAATTTCAAAGCCAATTAAAACCTAATAATTTATTTGTTTTTCCATGGTGGAAATTGGTGAATCGTCATTCACCTACCATCAAATATGTTATAGCTTAGATTACGGCATCCCTCTTCTAAGTTATAATATACTGTGTTGGATCCTAGCCTTAATATTACATTTGGGTGTCTTATTAAGGACTATGTTTATATCTAATCTAAACTTGTTTTTTCTTCTTTTCAGATGTATTCCAACAACAATGCTTCGGGCTCTAACCCTACAGACTCCTTCTCTCTCATGAACCTTTGTGGGAGAGTAATCTTTGATGGTTCCAACTTCATGGATTGGATCCGGAACATCAGGATGGTTACTCGTTACGAGGACAAGGAATATGTCCTCGATAAAGAGCTAAAGGAGCTTGATGAGTCTACTACTACTCCTGAGGAGATCGCTGAATTTAGGACACATGAGAGAGATGCCAATAAAGTGGCATGCATCATGATAGCCACGATGACAGCCGAGCTCCAAAAGTCCTATGAGGACTATTACCCTTTTGAGATGCACAAGGACTTGATGGAAAGGTACCATCAGAGTGCTCGTCAAGAGCGGTATGAAATAATCTCCTCCATGATAACAACCCGAATGAAGGATGGTGAACCCATCACGGGCCACATGCAGAAAATGCAAAGGCATGTGGAAAGTTTGCAGAAATTGAATGTGAACTTCCCTGAGGAGTTGGAAATTGACATCATTTTGCACTCCCTACCCTCGTGTTATGATCAATTCCACATGACATACCACATGAACAAGGAGGAAGTTAAACTCAGCAAGCTTCAGGGACTTCTGAAGACCACCACAAGTGGTGTTAAAGGTAAGTCGGTTGTTACTACTCCTACTCCTACAGCTACCCCTGTTTTGGCTATCGGGCAAGGCAAAGGAAAGAAAAGGAAGATCCCTTCGAAGGGTACCAAGGGAAAGTCTCTTCAAGGCTCCTCACCTGGAACCAATAGTAGTTCTATCACTCCTTCTGCCATCCCTAAGGATGCTGATTGCTTCTACTGTCAGAATAAGGGGCACTGGAAGCGAAACTGCCCTAAGTACTTCCAGGATGTCAAGGATGGGAAAGTGAAACCATCCCATGCAGGTATTTACACTATACTGTCTAATAACTCACCATATTATAACTCTTGGGTGCTTGATACAGGACGTGGTATTCACAAGTGTTATGATTTGCAGGGCCTAAGAAGAAGTGAGGATGTGGAGCACAGGAAGATAAACCTGATCATGGGGAATAGGAAGGCTTCACCTGTTTCCAATATTGGAGTTTATACTTTGTTGCTAAGTAGTGGGTTAAAATTAGATTTGAATAAATGTGTGTACTCGTCATAAATGGCGAGTAATATTATTTCCTTTCATGATTTGTACAAACAAGGGTTTACCTTTTCTTTTGATAATGAATGTGGTGGAATAAATGCTTTCTTTAATAATGTTCTTTATTTTAAAGCATTACCTTGTGATGGTGTGTATGAAGCTGTGTCGGTTGTAGATAACTTAGGAAATAATGTGTTGTGTATTGATTCTTCTACTAGCTTGGGTAAAGCATCATTGTGGTATTGTCGTCTTGGACATGTAAGCAAGAAACGCATAGGCCGGCTCCAAAAGGATGGAGTCTTGGAGTCGTTCGACCTTAAGTCGGATGATAGTTGTGAATCTTGTCTACTTGGAAAAATGACAAAATCACCCTTCACTGGTACTTGTGCAAGGGGTGAGGATTTGTTGGACCTTATACATACTGATGTATGTGGACCATTCAAAACCGCCACAAGGGATGCCAATCGCTATTATGTGACTTTTATTGATGATTTTAGTAGATATGGTTATGTCTACTTAATAAAACAAAGGTCAGAAACTTTTGAAAGGTTTAGAGAGTTTAAATAGGAAGTAGAAAAACAATTGGGCATGAACATTAAGATGCTTCGATCCGATCGAGGTGGTAAGTATCTTAGCACTGAGTTCCTCGACTATCTCAAGGAGTGTGGGATTGTCTCACAATTGACACCAACCAGGACACCACAGCTGAATGGTGTGGCTGAGAGGCGTAATAGAACCTTGTTGGACATGGTTCGCTCTAGGATGAGTCGAGCTTTGCTACCAATCTCTTTTTGGGGGTATGCCTTAGAGACAGCCGCCCACATCCTTAATCTAGTCCCTAAAAAGAAGGTTGCCAAAACACCTCATGAGATGTGGACTGGGAAAGTTCCCAATTTGGACCACATTAGCATTTGGGGTTGCGATGCTTTCGTGAGGTGCGAGACTCATGATAAGCTCGAACCCCGAAGTGAAAGGTGTATTTTCATCGGCTACCCACAGAAATCATTTGGTTACCTCTTTTACAGACCTAGTGAGAATGTAGTCTTTGTGGCAAGGAGAGGGGTCTTTCGAGAGAGATAATTTATATGCCAAGGAGACAGTGGGAGGCAAATTGACCTTGAAGAAATTCAAGATTCAATTGGTGAAGGAACCTCAGACACTAGAAATCAACCTGAGGAGGAAACTCATGTTGAGCCAGCGGACGAGTCTGTACCTCCGAGGCGTTCCACAAGGGTTAGGAACACACCTGAGTTTTATTATGGATTTCATATTACTACGGAAGGTGATACATTTATCAGTGATAGTACACTGGTAAATCTGGATGAACCTAACAGTGTTAAGGAAGCCATGGCAGGCCTGGAGTCTGCTGAATGGAAGGAGGCTATGGACAGCGAGATACAGTCCATGTATGACAATCAAGTTTGGAACTTGGTTGACAATGTACCAGGCCGTAAGACATTCGGGTGCAAATGGATCTTCAAGAAGAAGACCAATATGGATGGAAAAGTGCACACTTAGAAGGCGCGACTCGTTGGAAAGGGTTTTACTCAAACTCAGGGTATTGACTATGATGAAACCTTCTCACCAGTAGCGAAGATTAAGTCTATTAGAGTTATGCTAGCCATTGCTTCATTTCATGATTATGAAATATGGCAAATGGATGTCAAAACAACTTTCCTTAATGGTAAGCTTTCTGAGGATGTTTACATGAGTCGGCCAGAGGGTTTTGTCAGTGCAGAATACCCTAATAGAGTGTGCAAGCTTGAGAAATCATTTATGGATTGAAACAAGCATCTCGCAGCTGGAATCTTTGTTTCGATGAAAAGGTCAAAGAGTTTGGCTTCTCGAGAAGTGAAGATGAGTCATGCATGTATGTCAGAGCTAGTGGGAGTATAGTCAGCTTTTTGGTACTGTATGTGGATAACATAATACTCATAGGAAATGACATCCCAACCTTGCAGGAGGTTAAGTCCTGGCTTGGGAAGTGCTTTGCTTTGAAGGACCTTAGGGAAGCTACCTATATCCTAGGGATAAGGATATTAAGAGACAGGAGTAAAAGACTAATTTGACTTAGTCAGAGTTCTTACTTGGATAAGCTGTTGAAAAGATTCATCATGCAGAATTCCAAGAAAGGAAAGCTACCTATCCAAAGCAATGCCAAGCTGAGTAAGGCTGAGAGTCCGAGTATAGAGGCTGAGATAGCTGAGATGAGTCGACTACCATACGCTTCCACTGTTGGCTCGATCATGTATGCTATGACTTGTACCCGCCCTGATGTGGCCTTTCCTTTGAGTATGGTGAGCAGATATCAAGGGAACCCTGGCAAGGCTCACTGGACTGTGGTAAAGAATATTCTCAAGTACCTGCGGAGGACTAAGGATTGGATCCTTGTCCTCAGTGGGATTGATGACTTAAGGGTAGTAGGGTATAGTGATGCTAGTTTTCATACTGATAGGGATAACTTCCGCTCTCAGTCGGGCTGGGTCTTTACCCTAAATAGAGGGGCAATCACTTGGAAGAGTTCCAAGCAGGAGACGGTAGTTGATTCGACCTGTGAATCAGAGTACATAGCAGCGAGTGAAGCATCGAAGGAGGCGTTATGGCTGAAGAACTTCATCGGAGACCTTGGAGTTGTACCAGCTATTAAGGAGCCTATGGAGATTTTTTGTGACAGCAATAGTGCGGTTTCCTTAGCCAAGGAACCAAGAGATCATGGCTGATCCCGTCACATTGACAGAAAATATCACTTCATAAGACACAAGATAGAAGAAGGACTCCTCGTGGCAAAGAGGGTATCGTCGGATGAGAACCCTGCGGATCCCCTGACGAAGGGACTGATGAGGGTTAAGCATTTGTAGCATGCGAGGCGCATCGGGCTGAGGGATGATCTTAGTTTTACAGATTAGATAGTTATTACTGAAACTTGTAAGATGTAATCGACGTTTGATGATGAATAAAAGTTGTGATTTATTTATGAGTAAGGTGTTGCTATCATTTTCAATTATTTACTATTGTTTCAACTTTGCATGTTTTCGCTTCCAGAATAATAAATCTATTCACATTCTCCACAGTCGGTCATATGTCGGAAGTAGGTATGAATCAAGACTGTCGTGAATTGGGATTGTAGATGAATAAATGTGTTTAGACATAGCAATGGCTGCTACAATGTTCATGAGTGCTCATAAGTTATGACTATTGGAATAAACCCACGTTCACTTGTAGCACTTCATGGAATTTATCTCGAGTGATCGTGAGATGTGACAACCCGAAATTTCCAAGCTTATTTAATTAATTAAACCTATCAGTGTTAGACTCATTTGGCTTCCATTTATCACTGTTTCGAACCTGTTTTGGGTGTTCTAACCATAGTACATCAAAGGAATAAGAGATTGGGAATAGCAGTTTAAGTTCTTAACTGCCTGTAACCGTAAACATCCTCAAAAAACGAGTTTACGGTCAAGATTAATGAGTTTACGGTCATGGTGACCGTAACCCCATCCCCATATATATGGAGGGTGATCACTTCAGCCACTCTTTTCCCTCTCTCAAGCCTTAGAACCGATTCTCTCTCAAAAATCATAAACTTTTGCTTCCAAATCTTCAAGAACAAATAAGTAATTCCTTCTTTGTGTGTTAAATCCTTCCTAAATCCATGTTTCACTCTTGATTCATCCAAGGGTTTCATCTTTTATCTAGATCAGCAAAGATCCTCAAGAACACGGTTGTGTTTTAGACCGAAAACACCTTCCTTGCCTTCAAAACCGTAAGTACCATCCTCCTTTACATCTATCTAGTTAGGATCCTTCATTTTGGACTTAAGATCACCACTCTTTACATGAACAAAATAGTTTACGGTCTATGAATCTTCATGGACCGTAAACCCTTATAAAGTGTGTTCTTATGGCCTTTACCCTTCCTAAGGCTAAGTATGGTCCCTAGAATCCGATGCCTTAGAATGAAGCCCTTGAAAACAATCATTTGTGCCATGTTTGATGAGTTTACGGTCGAATCTCCTTAGACCGTGAATTCCATGACCGTAAGGTCATTAGACCGTAAACCTTATGACCGTAAGGTCATAGGACCGTAAACACATGGGACCATAAACTCATTTGAACCATGAACTCAATGGACCGTGAACCCAAGAACCATAAACTCCAAGGACCGTGAACACTTGGACCGTGAACTCTATAGGGTGGCCATACACCCTTGATATGCAATCATATGTGATTGTAGCACTTAAATCTAAGTGTATCCTATGTCCTAGGGTGTTTCCTTTCATGATTAGTCGTATAAACACTAATTATATACATATATGTATCATTATATGATAAATAGGATCCGTGTGTGTGCTCAATTCTTCACTTGGCACTTAGCATCCTATACCACTCGTTCATCCAAACCACTCACTACAGGTGAGTTCGTACCCCTTAATCAACCTTTGAAATGATTTTAAATGCTTTTATGGGGGGGGGGAATACAAGTTGAAACATTCTAGTTATTATATTAATCACATATGATTAATAACTAGAACAAACAGAAAGATTTTCCTATTACTTTCAAATAGTTATCAAACTTATGGATTTCAAATACTTCAAAACATTTTATTAAACTCTTTTAAATGCTAAATCCCTTATCAAACTCTTTTTAAACTTATACTATTGTCAAACTCGTGTCTATACAGATATATTAATATAAGTAAGATTTGAAGGACTTAGGACTGATAGCTCACTTTATTTCATGTTCCTTGTTTGGTTGTGGACTTAGAGTACCCTGTTATTTGTCCGAATTGTTGGGTTTTGAGCATTCTAACACTCCTATGGTGTACATGCAACCCTAAATACCTTGGATCTATGTTTTCTCTATTATACATGCAAATATCAATTTTCCAAGGTATTGTTCTAACTAGCATAATATAAAGTACACATAATATAAATTCTAGTAGAGTTACATACCTCTTGTTTGGTGCTTGATTCCATGGAGCTCAAGAGCCTAGTGCCCCAAGTGTGACACCTCAAATGGTTCACACAACATCATATGCACTTGGAATAACTTAGAGAGAAATCATCACTTCATGAAATCGGCTTGCCCTCCACTTCTAGACTTAGTGGTCGATTTTGACAAGCATGATATGTTTATATAGTGTGACACTATTAAGGTAAACCCTAATTGTCATGGCTTTCCATTTCCTTGGATCCATGGGTTCAAATACACCATGGAGCATCCTATGGGCTTTAGCCCAACTTGATAATCCATGGAGCATTAGCCCACTATATGAGTATGAATGATTTACACAATCAACCCATATATTTAATTAGTCTTCTTTTGATCACTTAATGAATTCTAGATTAATTCTTGATCAATACTAATTAAATAATCTTATTAATATATTAGAACTTATAATATATTAATAAACCTTAAGTGTTATTTCTCTCATTTTAGTCTATCCAAATGCACGATGCCATGCAACCCAAATGGACCATGCCGGGTCGGGTCAAGTATATACCAATTATAGTTATGGACTTAGACACTAATCCAACAGTCTCCCACTTGGATAAGTCTAATAACTATTATTGCAAGTATGCCTTCACAACCCGACCAGCAATCGTAGCTCTTAAAAGCTGCTGCCGAACTCTGAACAAATCAATGACGCGTCCATTAGATAAGTGATCATATATTCCTCCATTCTAGATATCATATGGAATGAGACATGGATTATAATCATTCTCTCTATCCATTTGTTGTTTCCCGATTTCCGATTTATGACGACTGACTAATTGAACAAATCAAATCAGTCCAGGCCCGGCCGAGCACTTACGTTTTATCATCACTAAATCATCGAGGGGCCCACATATATCGCTTTTATCCCAAAGGTAAAAGGAATGGATAAACTTCGACTCATATGCTTGTACTGACTACTTGTTGAATCATACACAAAGGCACGTTTTATAACATCGAGTTACCAATGCGTTTACGTGCAATCAATGTATAACCAACTCATAGTCAACAACTCATATCTCTAGGTTTGAAGAATATAAGATATTATCGTCTCATGATCACTCGTGATAAAATCCATGAAGTGATTCAAATGAGCGTGGGTTGAATCCAATACTCAGAACTTATGAGCACTCATGAATGTTGTAGCAACCACTGCTATGTCTAATGCACATTAGACAAATCATACAAGCCAAATTCATAACAGTCTTGATTCATATCTACTTCCAACATATGAATGACTGTGGATGGTTTAAATAACTTAGTCATTCGGGAAGAATGACCTAGTTATTCTGGAAGTCAAAAATGAAAAGTAAAACACAAGAATAATAATAATCCTATATGGCCCCAACACTTTGAGTGTACATAAAAACCCTTTTATCTAAGCACCATATTGATTACTCATTATTCATGTTTCGATTAATCAACTTAATAGTTGAACTGAAACAATAGCCATGCCATGCTCCAAGCATGCACACTATGTTCGTCCAAACAATAGCTATGCCATACTCCAAGTATGCACATTATGTTTACATGTCGTCTTCTCTTTGTGAAACAGATCGATTGACAATATTTCAATAATGCTCATTTCACAATCCCAAATCCTTTATAATAAATGTAAGAACACCAAATTCTTGTCATTTACCATAATCTTGTTAGATTCTAAACTTATGTGCAATGATCCTCTTGTAATGAATATGCACACACAAGTCACAAAGACTTGGTAACAAACATTACAAAGAATTCCAATGGAAAGCAATTCCATGGAAATGAAGTCTCAAATTCAAAGTACATTCCTTTGAACATCCTTCTTGCATTAAGTTCTCTAATCTTACACAGATTCAAAGAATAACTTCCACCTATGGAAACAATTCCATATTACCATTTTGACCATCACTTCTGAACAAGAGTTGCCTCTTTTCAAAATATGTCAACATGGTCCTTCTAATTGTCCATGAGCAACCAATCTTTGGTAAACCTCAGATTGTCCTCGACAATTTGCTTAATCATTTTAGACATTTCCAGTTCTATTCCTTTCCCCTCTTAATGCCCTAAGCATTAGGAAAATTTAGAATAGATGAATATTATAGCACATGCAATCGATCCTATATCCGAAGCATATGGGACACGATTCATGCTATAAAAATTTTTATTTGCCATGTTCTCATAATTTCAACTATGAAGAGGTATGCCGTAATCATAATCGAATTTTGAGAAGGCAACATATATAGAATTTCCTTATGTTGAACCATTCCAACATAACATTCTTATATATCCTTGACTAAAGTAGATTAAAATCTCAATCTAAGCTTATAGAATTGGAATGAAGTATAAAATCCTCTCCCTTAATTATAGGGAAACAACTTTTCAAAACGAATTGAAACTTTTGTTTTCTATAATTAACATTGCTAACTTGCAACATAATCATCATGCTCCCACTATCATAATGATTATTATCTTACTAGCATAACACTTATGCTCCCACTAGCTTTGACATGTACTCAGAAATCAGCTGGACTTCTAGAAAACAATACTTTATTGACTTTCTTACCAAAGTTCAGATTTCTGATACAAGATGATTTGATAAGACTTTATCAAAATCATACACCTTTCCTTAGATAGCTCACTTGTGTGTCCAAAAAATTATGAAGAGGGATGCCGTAATCATAATGTTTAGACCTTTTGTCATTCTCACAATTGCTATCTACTTAAAATCTACTTAGTGAAAGAGTTTCCTCACCATCATTTTCATGAATTGGAGAGAAACCTTATGACACTTAGATTTTATGGTGTAAGTGTTCCTATCCATGCGAATTTGTCATAACCATAATCACAAGACAAGGGTAGTGGCAAATCCAAACACATATGGACTGAACTTGTTCAATCTTAATTTCTTGCCATCCGGTAGCACAAGGGCCTACCATTGCTTCCAGGTTTTATGCAACCATTTGAGAACTCTCAGAACTCATATGCAAAGCCAACTTTAACTGGAATGGGCACAGAAATATGATATGTCAACACGATAGGTTACAAAACTCAAGTCGTGGGCTAGTGATTAACAAATATCTTGATTAGTTCTTGAACCTATCTTAAGATCTTTTAGACTCCCACTATCCTCTTGACATATAAGACTCTCTTGCCAAATATTCAAGAGATAGTGCGGATTCTTTTACAAACACTTCACATAATTGGCCTTAGTTGGTCTTTGTTTTATCCAAAACATCACAACTTACCAATTTCAAATGTACAAGAGTAAAAAAAACATTTTACTCTACATTTGACAAGTGTTTTAAACCTTTCTTAATATTATGTCACTCAAGGCTCAGTCTTGGAGTATGACTCTAAGATTTTATTTTGGAATGAAGTATGATTTATCCTTTGATTTAACCATTTCCACAATTCACGATTCCTCTCCTTAGCCACCAAATGCACTAAGGTGTCCTTAGAGGATCAATTGTGATATGGTTCCATAATCACTAAGATAATCATAAAACAAGATACACAAGTACTCTCCCATCTATTCAGATTGGAGAAACTTTTATCTTTCTGCCTTATTTGATTCTTCTTATTCAACCTTTGTGGTGGACCTGACTAGTACACAACCTAATGTACCCGATCCTTTAGTCCTTCGCTTGACTCACATTCGAATCTGAACAAAGAATTAGTCTTAATTTACCAAAGATGAAAAATCTCATTCATCACACAATACAACTTGCATGATTCCAAGTTTCTATCCAACTGAAACTTGGGTGATGAGAATCTTTCCTTATTTGATAAATTATGACACTACCACAAACGAAAGAATCAAATTCATTTTCCAATATTGCTTATCAATGGAAACATATAAACAACAATTTTTCACAAATGCCTTTGTAAGGATATTTAAATAAATCAAAACTTTTCTTTTATTTTAAAACTTGCAGAAAAACTTATCCTTACAATGCAAATTCTTATGAAAACTTTGTTGTTATCTATTCCTAAGCAATATCTCATAACTCTTATGTAGTGGCTCAAAATTTTGGTCATCGAACCATGCGATCAGAATCAACACACCTTTTCTTTAAGCTTCCTTTGATTCTTCAAAAACATCAAAATGTAATTACATTACATCATGTATTAAGAATCTCCAAAAGAGACTTAATAGAGTTAGATAACGGACTTTACCTGAAGTTGAGTCAAACTTTTGACTTTACCATCCTTATGAGGTTTCAGGTAAATTCGGCAGCTTCGCAACCAATGCCCCTTTCCTTTGGCAATAGGCACATATGGACTCTTTGGTAATGGTACATGGGAGTATCTCAGACTTAGCCTTTCTCTTTACCATTTGCTCAACCGAGTTGACTATGGCCGATCCCTTTCCATTGGGAAGAGAAAGTTTTTCTGGATTTCCAATGTTACCATTGTCAATGTCCATGAAGTTTTGGGAAGTCGATCTTCTAATCAAATTTGCTTTACCAGTGTTCCAAATCATTGCTGATTTAGCAGCACCAAGCAAATAGATAAGATCATTAAAGGGTCATGTCGCGATCTGTCATCAGGGAGTGACTGAAGAACCAAGGCAACAGCCAGCTACCTCGAGACTTCGACACCCGACTTTCCCGGCTTGTCAATATGTGACTTAATCTCCAAGACCTAAGCACATATACAGTTTGTTTTCCAATAGGGATTGAGTGACTTAGAACTTATCAAGTCTTGAAACTTGTGGGATAGGGAGATTTATTGGAGGAGGTGGAGGAAACGAAGTACGATTTCCAGTCCCACTATTGCACAACAAAGGGATTGATCTTTCACCTTGGTTGCCATTTGGGATATCATCTTCATTAGGAAGCTTGTTCCTAAAGATTTGGGAAGACCATAGCTGTCTAAACTAGACATCTATAAGGGAGAAGTTCAAGTTAGTTGATTTAAAGTCCTTAATATAACACCCAATATGAAATATTAAGGCTAGGATCCAACAACCTATTTATAACTGGAAGAGGGATGTCGTAATCCGAGTTATAAAATAGTTGAAGGTAGGTAAATGACGATTTACCAATTTCCACCATGAAAACGAAATATAATTAAGTTTTAATTGGATTTGAAACTCATAGATCTTTTGAGATACATTGAACTTTCAATGGCATGTTTGAATCTCGATTGTGCCCTCTCAAGTTTGTGACTGGGATGCCGAGGATCACAAACAAGGTGTGAATAACCATGCAAATTGACTTGGTACCCTTAACTTTATCACCTAATCGATGTGCCGGTTAACCACACATGCTCCACCGATCTATAATAAAGTCAAGTTACCCTTTGCCACTCTTACTAGTCCTTATTAGTGTGTCGGTTAACCACACACGCTCCACCAATAGACTTGGTAAGGTACAAAGTGTAATTTCATGGGTTAACACCTATTTCACATTTTCCTAAGTAACTAAGATTGGGAATTTATAAGTGTTTAGTTACTTAGTATTTTTCATTATACTTTCAATGAAGGGAGAATTATAGTCCTTTCCTACCCGTTCGGCTAACGACCCTCCACCAGTCAAGGAAGCGGTGGGTGAGAGTGGACACCCATTAAACTGCCATTTTATAGGCAGTAACCTTATACCCCCCTTATAGACCGGCTTTGTGAATGAGGCCTACTAATGGTAAGATTGACTTTATCTTATACATATCTATATAATTAAAATTATAATAATAGTATAAGGGTGTATTTTAAACATTTAAAATACTTGGTGGTTTAATCTATTAATTAAACTCTACTCTTAATTTAATTAAACTTAAACCATGTCTTTATGGAATTATTAACTCTTTTAATTAAACACTTTAATTAATTTAATGAAGTCCATAAAGTTTGAATTTGAGCTTTTAAAATTCTAAGGGTTCAATTTGGAATTAAAGTATACATGAAGAGTAACTTTACAAATTCCAAAACTTGAGGGCAAGTTTTGAAACTATTCAAGACTTTTCATTTCATAACTTATGAGTTTTATGTACATAAAAAAGAAGACTCTTCATTTTTATGTAACTCCTTATCTTTTAATGACATTTTTTAAAGAAGTGACTCTTTAACATCCATAACTTGAGGACAAGTTATGGAGTCATAATACTATTTAATGAAAAAGACTTCACTTTTATGTAACCTGTGACACTTTTATGAGTTTTAAGATTCATAAATATGACTTTTCATATAACTTGAAGACAAGTTACAAAAACATATTTTATGAAATAACTCTAGATTAATTTGGATCAAAAACAACTAAAACACAATTTTTTTTATTAATCTAAACTAACTCATAAATCAAGGAAACATAAAAAACTTTTAGTAATCCATAATATGAGGACAAGTTATGGACTCCTTACAATTTCATTTAGATCACGAATTATAATAACAAACAATTTGCACATAATTCCTATGATCTACCAAAACTCATAAGCATGAACATTTATAATCAACAATTTTTCAAGAATCACATAAACATATATAAACTTGAAACTTCGATTATAGCATTGAAATTGGTTTAACACAATCATTACCACATTAAAAAAAGGGTTTATTTAGTCCAAAATAGTCAAAGGTAATGATCCTAAACCAATTCCAGCACCAAAACTCGAAGATATGCTGTTTGGGGGTCCAACTTGTCGAGTGCATGAACCAACTCGGCGAGTTGGATGCATTTTGTCTTGGACTCGTCGAGTCCATCATTGAACTCGGCGAGACCACTGTCCCAGCAGCAAAAAACTTCGATTTTAAGAAGTTTGCATCAAGTATAAGTGAAAACAAGCCTAGGCTCTGATACCACTGTTGGGTTTTGAGCATTCTAACACTCCTATGGTGTACATGCAACCCTAAATACCTTGGATCTATGTTTTCTCTATTATACATCCAAATATCAATTTTCCAAGGTATTGTTCTAACTAGCATAATATAAAGTACACATAATATAAATTCTAGTAGAGTTACATACCTCTTGTTTGGTGCTTGATTCCATGGAGCTCAGGAGCCTAGTGCCCCAAGTGTGACACCTCAAATGGTTCACACAACATCATATGCACTTGGAATAACTTAGAGAGAAATCATCACTTCATGAAATCGGCTTGCCCTCCACTTCTAGACTTAGTGGCCGATTTTGACAAGCATGATATGTTTATATAGTGTGACACTATTAAGGTAAACCCTAATTGTCATGGCTTTCCATTTCCTTGGATCCATGGGTTCAAATACACCGTGGAGCATCCATGGAGCATCCTATGGGTTTTAGCCCAACTTGATAATCCATGGAGCATTAGCCCACTATATGAGTATGGATGATTTACACAATCAACCCATATATTTAATTAGTCTTCTTTTGATCACTTAATTAATTCTAGATTAATTCTTCATCAATACTAATTAAATAATCTTATTAATATATTAGAACTTATAATATATTAATAAACATTAAGTGTTATTTCTCTCATTTTAGTCTATCCAAATGCACGATGCCATGCAACCCAAATGGACCATGCCGGGTCGGGTCAAGTATATACCAATTATATTTATGGACTTAGACACTAATCCAACACGAATGTCGTTGAAATCATAGTTATATATCATATATATGTGTTTAGATATAAAAGCTTTTACTTTAGTTCAATACCTTTGGGTAGCAAAGGCATACAAACAACATTACTAGTAAACTATAATAGGTATAGTTTAAGAGATTACTACTCACTATGATTAGTACAATGAAACATACAAGAGTCAGTTCATTCATGAGTCGATATAAACCTACTATTATGAGAAACAACACACACTATACACTATACAAGAGAATATACTATACACTAGTACAGAGAGAACATTACTACGCTATGACTTACTATACAAACACTGAAATACTACTTCATGATACAACAATATATTGTTGTATCACTTTGTAACCAGAGTCTCCTGGAGGGAGAGCGGGCATCGTTTGTATAGATCTATACGGGACAGACACTCCCACACCCCGACTGCTAGCTACAGTCCTAACCGCTAAGGCCAAGGGGTGACAAAATGTCACCTCACTATTTCATGACGCCAGAAGGTCGTCAAGTATTCAGTCGTCGATCCTCATGGTTACAAACTAATTCACATCTAAACCTTTAACTAACAATTAAAGGCAATAGAACTCACTAAGGAGTATGGTACATTTAATACGACCTTGAGTCTTCATTTTTATCATTTAATAGTCAGTAGTGTTACTGCTGAGGTAGAACATACTATTTTCCTAGTAGAGAATAGAAATGATTGGGAGAAAACATACTTTTGCACAGTCACAAAGTACTACTATATATTTCCCACTATTACAAATACATATACAAACATTACGTTTTTATACAAGAACAAACATGTAAAACAGTCAGGCCTCGGGTAGAAGGCTACATTACTTATAAGCAGGAAATATAGGATTTTCTGGGAAAACTTTACAAATTGTTCAGGATTTTAATGCAGACATATTGTGGCTTTTAACTATTAAATGACACTAAATACTTATGAACTCACCAGCATTTTATGCTGATACTCTCTTTCAAAATAACTTGTATTCTCAGGGAACCAGTAAGACAGGTACACCCATGTAGATTTTGAAGGACGGAGTGGCTCTAAGACTCGTCTTATTTTGATTGTACATTTTCGTGTCATTTAAACATACAAAAGAACACACATGTATTTAACTATTATATTAATGCAATGGATGTTGTTGTTTGTTTTTACTATTATGCATTGTTATGATACTATACATGACGTCCTCCACCCTAGAACGTTTCCGCCGTTCCAGTTTTGGGGTGTGACATATTGCTATCAGAGCATTGTTTATAGTGAATCGAGTAGATCAACCCATAAAAGATATATAAAATATAAACGCAACGGGACTAATATACTCTGACCAAGAGTTTAAACTTTTAAATAATAAAATATTTAACTAAGTATACATACCTGCATTCATACTAAAATCAGTGTCATTAGGACAGAACAAAAGTATTACGATTGTTGAACAACACGATTACGCTTAGAGACATATAGTCAAACCTGGGAGGATATAGCCTGATCAACTATATTTTCCGAGGAGTGACTAGCATGTGCCTAAGAATGGTTGTGGTGTTGCAACAAGTCTAAAAACTTACCAATACTACTACAACGAGAACATTAGAACAGAACATAAACCTAAAATACTATAGGAGTATTTTGTGTTACTATAATTACTTATTTGAGAACTAAAAAGGGTCTTTACTAGTAGGTCAATAGTTGCTAAGTGGATACGCTAAGGTTACATGTGACTAAGGTGTTATAGACTTAGAATCTATGACCTTTGCTTTACTTCCTGTTCCTTGTTTGGTTGTGGATTTAGAGTTAGGGTCACTTATTCGAAGGTCTATCCTGTTTTGATTACATGTAATTGGTATGCACTATGCACGTATTGAAGTAACTAGTAAAGATCATCTTATAATTATCTTAAGTAGTACGTCTATTTTTATAAGATTCTTATACCCCTTTTCTCGCGTAGATAACATGGCCGGATTCCATCCCCACAACGACCCATACTTCCCAAACCAAGGCAATGCTGGATCGCTTGAAGAAGAGCCAGAAGATGATCATCCAATCCCTTTGGATGATCACCTCGCAGAAGGTTTTTTAGATGGATCTGACTCCGAGCCAGAAGTCAACAACCTGCCCCAAGAGGCTCCAATCCCAAACCTCAACCCTCGACCAGCATTTCAAGGCCCCACTCCCTTGTGGGTGACAACCTTGAACTGTTGGAGTGATGAGCAGGGTCAGCCCTTACCCTTCAACGGAGACCGAAGCTTTTACAACCTAAGCGAGGGAGGCTCAGTTGACCGAGTCCTGCCCATTATGGTCCACAGGATTGCTCGAAATGTGGAACAAGGTCGAGCAGCCATCGACCGAGTCATGGAAGTTGATGCAGACTCTGGCGTTAACACGGTCCGCATTCGCCAACTCGAAGAGGCTATGGAAAGGACTAGGAGAACCAATAAGGCCCTACAGCAACAACTAGTTGCATCCCGAGCTGAAGTTATGGAAGTCCGAGTGCATCAGAGGGAGGATGAGCGACACCTTCAAGAAGTTGTACGTCAACTGGCAGATATGAGGGTTCACCCGAGGAATATCCGTCGCCGGTAGAAGACGTCTGACTCATCTTTTCTTTTGGTTTAAGGAATAGCCTTTCTTTCTGTGCTATATGAAGCACTTGTCTGTAAAATATTCCTATCTTTCAAGTACTTTAACTAGACTTCTAAACTGTCAACATTTCCCCTATATGGTTTGATGTAAGACCTGCTGCCAGGTCACTTTTCCTGAACTCATTTACATCATTAATACCAGTAATATTGGCACTTATCTAATCTATTGGAAAGTTCTTACCCTTGTGTTTCCCTACTCTATTGTGGTGTCTCTATTTCAATAATACACTCATTCTAATGGTTGGGCTATGGCGATTTAGTCCATGGATCACTCTCATCATACTTAAAATTGATCCTTACTATTATCATCATCTCTATAAACTTTCAGTAAAAGATGCCGCCTCGTAAGCGTCCGACCAGAGGCACGCCTGTAAATCAAACTCCACCACCACCCTCTCCACAGTTCGATGCGGTGATATTTCAGGCTGCCGTGACCGTAGCTGTGACCGCAGCCATGACTCAAGTAAATTCTGGTGGTGCCAATGGAGCTGGAACGGGCACCAACTCTAACCATGGTGAAAGCCAATCCCGTACACGGGAGTGTACATATAAAGACTTCATCAGCTGCAAACCAGTGTTCTTCAACGGAACCGGAGGGATCATGGCGTTGTCCCAATGGATCGAAAGAACAGAAGCAGTCTTTCAGATGTGCTCTTGTTCTGAAGGAAGCAAGATAAAATTTGCTACCTGCATCTTCACTGAAAGGGCCCTGACATGGTAGAATGGCCATGTCAAATCACTTCACTAGTAGCGGCAAACGCCATGGGCTGGGAGACACTGAAGGATCTGATGGCAAAGGAGTACTGCCCGAGGGGCGAGATTCAAAAACTCGAGGAGGGACTGTGGAACCTTAAGATGAAGGGTTCCGACATAGTGGCTTATACAGCTAGATTCAACGACTTTGTAACCATATGTCCCAACATGGTCCCCACCGAAATCAAGAAAATCGAGAGATACATCTGGGGTTTGGTACCCCCGTATCGAGGAAACGTCCTAGCATCGAACCCTGCAACCTTTGATAGCGCCAAGTAATTGTCCCAAAGGCTTATCGATCACGAGGTTCCTTCTCCTCCAACAACAACTACAACTGCTGTCTCAGCACCAACCAAAGCAGCCGATAACAAGAGAAAGCGTTGGGATCGAAAGAAGGGTAAATCAGCTCAATCCTCTTCCAAGAACCAACAAGTTGTGGCTGTCCGTGTTGCCACAACTCCGGTCGCCCCTGTACCAGCAAAGCCATATGCAGGGAGCCTACCCAAGTAGACTAAGTGAAATTTCCATCATAACGGCCCCTGCCAAGAACTGCACTGCAGCAACTGCGACCGGAAAGGCCATACTGTCCGGTTTTGCAAAGCACCACCAAGACCCATCACCCAGGTCCCTAGTACAGGAGTAAGCCAGGCCTGATACGGGTGTGGCGAGACAAGGAACTTCAAAAGAAACTATCCTAAAGCTGGGAATGCGGGAGGAGCAGGGAGACTACTTGCTATTGGCCATAATGAAGCAGTAGCAGACCCCACGGTAGTAACGGGTACGTTCCTCCTCGATAAATCATATGCATGTATCCTATTTGATAGTAGAGTAGAAAGGAGCTTCGTGAACCAAAAAATTAAACCCTTATTTAATCAAGCACCACAAGCACTAAAAGAAACCTTCGTTGTAAAAATGGCTAACGGAAAGACAGAGAGTTCTAACGAAATTTACATAGGTTGTACCCTCACACTAGATAATCATTCATTTCCAATTGACCTCATACCCGTGGCAATCAAGAGTTTCGACGTCATTGTGGGCATGGACTGGTTGAGTCTTCATCGTACCGATATTCTATGTTTTGAGAAGCAGTCCGTCTGAACCTACCGAATAACAAAACCTTGTTGATCTACGGAGACAAACCCAGTACAAATCTCCGTATCATCTCGTGCATGGAAGCCCATAAATACCTACGAAAGGAATATCGTGCGTTCCTTGATCATATAGTCGATGTGAACTAGAAAACAAAAGACCTCCCCGTAGTACGTGACTTCCCCGATGTTTTTCCAGAAGAACTACCGGGTTTACCTCCCCAACGTCAAGTCGAATTAATGATCGACTTAGTTCCAGGGGCTACCCCCGTAGCCAAATCGCCCTATCGTCTAGCACCTGCAGAGATGCAAGAACGGTCCGGTCAACTTAACGAACTGATCACCAAGGGCTTTATAAGACCAAGCTTCTCACCCTGGGGAGCACCGGTCTTATTCGTGAAGAAGAAAGATGGATCGTTCCGTATGTGCATTGACTACAGGGAACTCAACAAGCTTAAGGTCAAAAATCGTTACCCTCTTCCTCACATAGACGATTTATTCGACCAGCTACAAGGGGCGAGCTACTTTTCTAAGATTGATCTGAGATCCGGGTATCACCAGTTACGAGTGCTTGAGGTGGATGTTCCGAAGACAGCCTTCCGAACTCGTTACGGACACTACGAGCTCGTAGTAATGCCATTCGGATTAACTAATACACCCGCAGTATTCATGGACTTAATGAATAGGGTATGCCGTCCTTACTTGGATCAATTCGTCATCGTCTTCATCGATGACATACTTATCTACTCTCGAAGTAAGGAGGAACATAGTGATCATCTACAACAAGTCCTAGGAACCTTACAAACAGAGAAGCTCTATGCGAAATTCGCTAAATGCGAATTTTGGATCCGTAGAGTCGAATTCTTAGGTCACGTGGTTAGCGAATAAGGAATCTACGTGGACCCTTCCAAAATTAAAGCCATTGAGAACTGGTCAGCACCGAAGACGCCTACAGAAATTCGTTAATTTCTAGGCCTCGTTGGCTACTACCGCAGGTTCATACAGAACTTCTCGCGAATTACGAAACCTCTTACGACATTGACCCAAAAAGGTTTGGCCTTTGACTGGGAAGAGAAACAAGAGAAGGTGTTTCAAACGCTGAAGCGAGCCTTATGCACCGCACCGATACAATCCCTTCCTGAGGGGATAGAAGACTTCGTAGTATACTGCGATGCATCCAACCAGGGGCTCGGCTGTGTTCTGATGCAACGAGGTAACGTCATCGCCTATGCGTCAAGGCAGCTGAAGACACACGAGGTCAACTACACCACACACGATCTTGAGCTAGGAGCAGTGGTGTTTGCTCTGAAGATCTGGAGACACTATTTGTATGGTACGAAAAGCACTGTCTTTACAGACCACAAAAGTTTACAACACATATTCGACCAGAAGGAGCTCAACATGAGACAACGACGGTGGGTCGAGCTACTCAATGACTACGAATACAAAATTCGTTATCATCCGGGTAAAGCCAACATAGTAGCAGACGCCCTAAGTAGGAAAGAATATTCGGGTCGAAGAGTTAAATCATTGACCATGACTATCCATTCGCACCTGTCCACGCAAATCATAGAGGCTCAACTCGAGGCCTTGAAACCTGAAAATGTGGCGAGTGAATCCCTGAGAGGGATGGATAAGAACTTGGAAGTCAAGGGTGGCGGAGCCTTATATCTCATCGACCGAATCTGAACACCGAAACATGGTGGTTTTAGAGACTTGGTCATGACCGAAGCGCACAACACTCGATATTCCGTCCACCCTGGTTCAGATAAGATGTATCTGGATCTTAAAAAGTTATACTGGTGGCCTAACATGAAAGCAAATACTGCTACCTTCGTAAGTAAATGCCTTACTTGCGCCAAAGTCAAGGTCGAATACCAGAAACCATCAGGTCTACTTCAGCAACCGGAGATACCTGAATGGAAGTGGGAGCGGATCACTATGGAATTCATAACCAAGTTACCCAAGACAATGGGTGGACTTGATACCATTTGGGTCATCGTCGATAGATTGACCAAATTTGCACACTTCCTACCCATCAAGGAAACTGACAAGATGGGGAAGCTCACAAGAACATATATACGGGAGATTGTACGACTGCATGGTGTTCCTATATCCATTATCTCCAATAGAGATAGTAGGTTCACTTCAAGATTCTGGCAGTCACTACAAAGCTCCTTAGGAACGAGGTTGGACGTGAGTACAACCTACCACCCACAGACCGACGGACAAAGTGAGCGGACTATTCAAACCTTAGAAGATATGTTGCGAGCCTGTGTGATCGACTTTGGGAAGGCATGGGATACTCATCTACCTCTTGTCGAGTTTTCCTACAATAATAGTTATCACACGAGCATAAAAGGTTGCTCCATTCGAAGCCCTATATGGCCGGAAGTGCAGATCCCCTCTGTGCTGGGCTGAGGTGGGTGACACACAGTTGGCTAAAGGACGAATTCCTGACAGTGCTCTCACAGGTCCGAAGATCATTCGGGAAATGACAGAGAAGATCATTCGGATTCGTGAACGATTAAAAGCCTCTAGGGACCGACAGAAAAGCTACGCTGACAAGAGAAGGAAACCTTTGGAATTCCAGGTGGGAGATCACGTTCTTTTGAAAGTCTCACCATGGAAGGTCTTGATACGCTTCGGAAAGCATGGGAAGCTCAATCGAGGATACATAGGGCCTTTCGAGATTCTCGCTAGAATCGGCCCTGTAGCTTACAAACTCAACCTACCCCGCAAACTCAGCAACGTACATCCTACCTTCCTTCTTTGTGTGTTAAATCCTTCGTAAATCCATGTTTCACTCTTGATTCATCCAAGGGTTTCATCTTTTATCTAGATCATCAAATATCCTTAAGAACACGGTTGTGTTTTGGACCGAAAACACCTTCCTTGCCTTCAAAACCGTAAGTACCATCCTCTTTTACATCTATCTAGTTAGGATCCTTCATTTTGGACTTAAGATCACCACTCTTTACATGAACAAAAAAGTTTACGGTCTATGAATCTTCATGGACCGTAAACCCTTATAAAGGGTGTTCTTATGGCCTTTACCCTTCCTAAGGCTAAGTATGGTCCCTAGAATCTGATGCCTTAGAATGAATCCCTTGAAAACAATCATTTGTGCCATGTTTGATGAGTTTACGGTCGAATCTCCTTAGACCGTGAACTCCATGACCGTAAGGTCATTAAACCATAAACCTTATGATCGTAAGGTCATAGGACCGTAAACACATGGGACCGTAAACCCATTTGAACCATGAACTCAATGGACCGTGAACCCAAGAACCGTAAACTCCAAGGACCGTGAACACTTGGACCGTGAACTCTATAGGGTGGCCATACACCCTTGATATGCAATCACATGTGATTGTAGCACTTAAATCTAAGTGTATCGTATGTCCTAGGGTGTTTCCTTTCATGATTAGTCGTATAAACACTAATTATATACTTATATGTATCATTACATGATAAATAGGATCCGTGTATGTGCTCAAGTCTTCACTTGGCACTTAGCATCCTATACCACTCGTTCATCCAAACCAATCACTACAGGTGAGTTCATACCTATTAATCAACCTTTGAAATGATTTAAATGCTTTTATGGGGGGGAATACAAGTTGAAACATTCTAATTATTATATTAATCACATATGATTAATAACTAGAACAAACAGAAAGATTTTCCTATTACTTTCAAATTGATATCAAACTTATGGATTTCAAATACTTCAAAACATTTTATTAAACTCTTTTAAATGCTAAATCCCTTATCAAACTCTTTTTAAACTTATACTATTGTCAAACTCATGTCTATACAGATATATTTATATAAGTAATATTTGAAGGACTTAGGACTGATAGCTCACTTTATTTCCTATTCCTTGTTTGGTTGTGGACTTAGAGTACCCTGTTATTTGTCTGAATGTCGTTGAAATCTTAGTTATACATCATATATATGTGTTTAGATATAAAAGCTTTTACTTCAGTTTAATACCTTTGGGTAGCAAAGGCATACAAACAACATTACTAGTAAACTATTATAGGTATAGTTTAAGAGATTACTACTCACTATGATTAGTACAATGAAACATACAAGAGTCAGTTCATTCATGAGTCGATATAAACCTACTATTATGAGCAACAACACACACTATACACTATACAAGAGAATATACTATAACTAGTACAGAGAGAACATTACTACGCTATGACTTACTATACAAACACTGAAATACGATAATTTAAATGTGAAATACTACTTCATGATACAACAATACATTGTTGTATCACTTTGTAACCAGAGTCTCCTGGAGGGAGAGTGGGTATCGTGTGTATAGATCTATACGGGACAGACACTCCCACACCCCGACTGCTAGCTACAGTCCCAGCCGGTAAGGCCAAGGGGTGACAAAATGTCACCTCACTATTTCATGACACCAGAAGGTCGTCAAGTATTCAGCCGCCGATCAGCATGGTTACAAACTAATTCACATCTAAACCTTTAATTAACAATTAAAGGCAATAAGACTCATTAAGCAGTATGGTACATTTAATACGACATTGAGTCTTCATTTTTATCATTTAATAGTCAGTAGTGTCACTGCTGAGGTAGAACATACTATTTTCCTAGCAGAGAATCGAAATGATTGGGACAAACATACTTTTGCACAGTAACAAAGTACTACTATATTTTTCCCACTGTTACAAATACATATACAAACATTACGTTTTTATATAAGAACAAACATGTAAAACAGTCGGGCCTCGGGTAGAAGGCTACATTACTTATAAGCAGGAAATATAGGATTTTCTGGGAAAACTTTACTAATTGTTCAGGATTTTAATGCAGACATATTGTGGCTTTTAACTATTAAATGACACTAAATACTTATGAACTCACCAGCATTTTATGCTGATACTCTCTTTTAAAATAACTTGTATTCTCAGGGAACCAGTAAGACAGGTACACCCATGTAGATTTTGAAGGACGGAGTGGATCTAAGACTCGTGTTATTTTGATTGTACATTTTGGTGTCATTTAAACATACAAAAGAACACACATGTATTTAACTATTATATTAATGCAATGGATGTTGTTGCTTGTTTTTACTATTATGCATTGTTATGATACTGTACATGACGTCCTCCACCCCAGAACGTTTCCGACGTTTCGGTTTTGGGGTGTGACATGAGACGGTAATATCATATAAGTATTCAAACCTAGAGATATGACTTGTTGCCTATGAGTTGGTTATACATTGATTGTACGTAAACGCATTGGTAACTCGATGTTATAAAACGTGCCTTTGTGTATGATTCAACAAGTAGTAGAACAAGCATATAAGTCGAAGTTTATTTGTTTCTTCTTGGATTAGAAGCGATATTTGGGCCCTCGATGATTTTGTTTTGACCTATCTACCGGCCCCGGTCAGAACTAAATTGATGTGTTCGATTAAGTTCTTTGTCAAACAAATCGGAAATCGGGAAAACACTGTTGGACAATAAGTAAGACATTGTTCCATGTATTTGTCCGATTGATATCATGAGAACAGAGGATTATATGATCACTTATCTAAAATGGCGCTTCATAGTTCAACAGAGTTTTCGAGAGCTACAAATGTCGTTTGGTTCCTGAAGTTATATAGGCAAATACAGTTATTAGACTTATCCAAGTGGGAGACTGTTGGATAAGGTGTCTAAGTCCATAACTTATTTGGTATATACTTGACCCGACCCGACATGGTCCATTTGGGTTGCACTTCACCCGAACTGTTTATATGGATAATATTATGAGAATAGTATGTTTATGATTTATTAATATATTATAGGTTATAATATATTAATGGGAAATCTCCAGAAAAGTCCCAATATTTTCGGAAAAGTTACACTTTAGTCCGAAGATTTTTTTTTTGAACAAAAAAGTCCTGAAAACCGGCAAAAATTTGCAGTTTGACCCTTTTTGACCGGGTGGAACCGGTACCAAATTAATTTGCGACTATTTCGTAAACCAACCCAAAATATTGGGATTTTTCTGTAAACAAAAATATTATGATTTTTCTGCAAACAAAACCTTTATTATTATTATTATTATTACTATTATTATTATTATTATTATTATTATTATGTATGGATGGTGTTTTTGGTAATTGTAATTTGGTAAATGGATGTGATGGTTTGGATTAGTTGAATGTAAGTTATGGATGGTCGAAATAAGGGCATAATAGGAATACCAAATAGTTGAAATGTTCTACAATAATTTAGCTGGTAATTAAATCCCTATTTAATCTACATGTCTAAAACTCCTCAAACCCTAAATTATAAGTTTTGAGTTTGTCGGCCACACACCCCACCTTCGTCATGTCATGTCCATCATCGTTGTATTTTTTTTGTTCATATTCTTGATGTGCGTCCAGGTATTCTTAGTGGAAATAAATTGCAACCCCAAAAATCAATATCAAGGGCTCTTAAAAGAATTCGATGAAGACTACCTGAACTGGTTTTGTGTTTCTTTGTTCACATGCTTTTTCAATAACTATTACAATTGCTTCAATTTGATTTATTTGGTTTTATTATATTTTTGTGATCACAACTCTATGTAACCTTATGAATACATACTTTATTAATAAATTTAAGAACAACTCGTCAATAGGTATGCATCGAAGTCTTCACTATATAAAGAGATGTGGGGTGGTGAATCAAAACTAGTAAATAGTTTTTGTTAAAATAGATTTCAATGAGATTTTTGATATTATCATTTTTTATTATTAACAATAGTTTTATTATGTGTTCGGGTACAAAATGAAATATAGGCATACATATGTGTGCAACACAAACGATTCATTTATGAATATTTTGTTTTAACAAGTGAGATTTGAGGAAGTATTTTGAATTTCATTGTTAAGTATTAATACTCTAAATTGAAAACAATAATCACAGATGTGAAATGACCATATACCAAGTAAAAATATACAAGCCGACATTCATGATTTCAATGGTAAAAGTATCACCATCTCCTCCACCTCTACCCTTAATCAATGTCATCAATATTATTTTTTCATTTAAATGCATTTATATGTATTATTAGCAATATTAATAATACAAGTTCAAAAAATAGTATTCTTATTTATATTTTCAGTAATAATAATAATAATAATAATAATAATAATAATAATAATAATAATAATAATAATAATAATAATAATAAGGGTTTTGTTTGCAGAAAAGTCCTAATATTTTTGTTTACAGAATAGTCCCAATATTTTAGTGATAAAAAAGGTGACTAATTAAACATGGGCTATTATATTTATATGGTGTGGGCTAACACTCATTAGGAAATGGGCTAAGCTTGCATGGGAGTCCATGGATGATCCATGGAGCTTTTAATCCATGGATCCTTGGAAAGGAAAAGACATGGGTTATTAGGGTTTACATGGTTCATAACCCTAATCATCTACACTATATAAAGAGGCTTGTGATGCTTGAAATGACACTAAGTGTGTGTGCATAAGTGTCACACCCCAAACCGGAACGGCGGAAACGTTCTGGGGTGGAGGACGTCATGTTTAGTATCACAAGACATGCGTCATAGTAAGCAAAGTAATGAACAACCATTTCATTAGAAGGAAAGTGTTTACAAAGTATGTGATTCACATAATATAGAATACATAGCAAATAACAAAAAGACATGAAGCTCTACTGCTCCATCTTCTAAATCCCAGAGCGCGTACCTGTCTACTGGTCTCCTGAGAATACAAGTTATTTTGAAAGCATAGATCAGCATTTAAGCTGGTGAGTTCATAATATTTTAGTGATGTAGTAAGTAGTAAGAAAGTTGTAGAAAGTTATAGTAAGTTGTAGTAAGTTCCGTTTAGAAAAGTTTGTCTGTTCCTCCAGAAAATCCTATATTTCCTGCTTTGATGAAAGATAAGTAAAAATGACTCTACAGTCCTTTCTATGAGTATTAAATGAATACAAGTTATATAAAATACAGATCAAACAAACAATCGATTGTGTGAATCTGCCCTAAGCCCACAACCAAACAAGGAACATGGAATGAGGCGGAAGTCACACATCCCATTGTTTGTTAGATCTTCATTATATATAACTTTGGTGCATTCATTTGATACTCTCGGAGTTAACTGTAATAGTTCCTTTAGTCAAAATATAGTAACCACAATAGTTCCTTCTATAATCACTTAGTTTACACTAGTTATATATAATCTAATATCGAACGGATAGTTAACTGTATGAATCTGCCCTATGCCCACAACCAAACAAGGAACAGGAAGTAAGGCGGAAAACATACATCTCACTATCTGTCGGATACTACATATATATATATATATATATATATATATATATATATATATATATATATATATATATATATATATATATATATATATATATATATAACTTTGATGTATAAACTAAAGTATTATAGAATTAACCACTTAAGGTCCTTTAAGTTGTACTGGTTTAATAAAAATTGATTAAACCTTTCATTGTTAAGTTTCTAGTTTAGTTTACTCAATGTTCTATCTGAAAGTATGTTTTTGTACTAGAAAACGATGTATTGAATTTGTATACTATGTCCTGACCTAAACTTGGTACTCCTTATGATTACTTGGTGTATATGAAATATATATTTAGTCAATATCGAATAGATAGTAGATTGAATGTATCTGCTCTAAACCCACAACCAAACAAGGAACAGGGAGTGAAGCGGAAAGCACACATTCTACTATCTGCTGGACTCAACTAATATATATGTGCTAAATGTATCTACCGAGAAATTAAAAGTTAGCATTATAAGTCACCTTCTAACTGAATGTTTATGTTACATGTTTTACTTATATTGAATGTTTTTCTTGTATCATACATCGTGTTTGCTACCCCTGGTACGTTTTATTTGTACCTTTGTTATTGAAACGCGGTATGACGTAAGTGTCATTCTTCAAGTTTGCTAACCCTGGTACGTTGTATTTGTACCTTTGTTATTGAAACTCGGTATGGCGTTGTACCTCGTGTTTGCTTACCCTGGTACGTTGTATTTGTACCATTGTTTGTGCAAACCCGGAATTATATGTTATTACTTCATGTTTGTTAACCTAAGTTTTACATATGTTTATGTATTTCTTGTATCATACTCCGTGTTTGCTAACCCTGGTACGTGGTATTCGTAGCTTTGTTATTGAAACACGATATGATGTATGTGTCATTCTTCAAGTTTGCTAACCCGGGTACGTGGTATTCATACCTTTGTTATTGAAACCCGGTATGACGTATGTGTCATTCTTCAAGTTTTCTAACCCTGGTACGTGGTATTCGTACCTTTGTTATTGAAACCCGGTATGACGTATGTGTCATTCTTCAAGTTTTCTAACCCTGGTACGTGGTATTCGTACCTTTGTTATTGAAACCCGGTATGACGTTGTACCTCGTGTTATAGTTATAGTATGTTCCTTCTGTTATAGTTGTAGTATGAACTCTCTGTACTAGTTATAGTATAAACTCTCTATACTAGTTATAGTATGAACTCTCTGTACTAGTTATAGTATGAACTCCTTGTACTAATTATAGTATGAACTCTCTGTACTAGTTATAGTATGAACTCTCTGTACTAGTTATAGTATGAACTCTCTGTACTAATTATAGTAGGAACTCTCTGTACTAATTATTGTATGAGCTCTCTGTACTAGTTATAGTATGAACTCTCTGTACTAGTTATAGTATGAGCTCTCTATACTAGTTACAGTATAAACTGAATTCCTAAACTATACCTATTATAGTTTACTAGTATGTTTGTTTGAATTGTTACTACCTTGAAATACTGATTCATTTATCTACTAAGTTATGATATCACTTTAAAAATGGAGTTTTATAAACCATAAAGTAACATACCTTTTTAAAGGAGTTATTGCAATGAATTGATCACTTAATAACATATAAGCAATCCTTATAATGGTGTTTATCACAAAACATTTACACAATTATCATTGTGTTCTACTTGTATTCCCCCCTTAAAAGCATTTAAAACTGTTTAAAAGATTGATTACAGGGGTATGAACTCACCTTATGTGGGTGATTCAACGAATATGCGCGTAAGGATGAGAAGTTCCACGAATGAACTCCCGTGATACAACGGGTCCTAAATGACATATATTGGCATATATGTGTATGTAATTAGTGTCTAAACAACTAATTAAGAAGGGTAACACCCTTATAGACTAGGAAACTCTAAGAGTTAAGGGATACAATCACATACGATTGCATAACTAGGGTGTATGGCCACCCTATTGAGTTTACGGTCCATGTAGCATGACCATAAGAGTTTACGGTCAAAGTGGTTCACGGTCCTATGTGTTTATGGTCATAGGGTTTACGGTCCTATGTGTTTAGGGTCCATGGATTTCACGGTCTAATGAGCTTACGGTCGTGGAGTTCACGGTCTAATGACCTTACGGTCATGGAGTTCACGGTCTAATGACCTTACGGTCATGGAGTACACGGTCTAATAACCTTACGGTCATGCAGTTCACGGTCTAAGGAGATCAACCGTAAACTCATCAAATCTTTGCACAATGATGGTTTTCAAGGCTCTAATCAGGTTTCAACTAGATAACAAGCTAAGGAGGGAGCACTTACGATATAAAGGCTTGAAATGGTGATTAAGGTCCAAGAACACTAGTGTGTGTTCTTGGTGAAATGAAGAACACTTGAAGATCTATCAAAATGAAGAGATTTCATGGATGAAATCATGTATAATCACTAGATATACAAGGATATCCACTAATCAAGGGAAGAGATACTTACAATCTTGAAGATCTAAGAGAAAAGTCGGATGATACTTGAGAGAGAATGAGTTCTAAGGCTTGAAAAGTGAAAAGAATGGTTGAAATTTTCAACCATTATACATGTACGATGGAGTTTATGGTCACCATGACCGTAAGCTCTAAAGTCTTGACCGTAAACTCCTTTTTGAGGAGGTTTACGGTTGCTAGGTAGTCTAGAACTTCCAAACAATTATTCCTTAAGTGTATTAGGCTAAAACTCATTAGAAATGAGTCTGACACTCAGTTGAGTTGACTGACTGAGCTTTCAAAACCAAAATTTTTCGGGTTGTCACATCATCCCCCCGTTAGATAGAATTTCGTCCCGAAATTAGCTTTCTTAGTAGTACTACTGGGGTTGCGTTCCTCTGATTTGAAGAATACCCACTCGTAGACCTGGCAACTTTGCCCTGGTGTTCATGATAGGATTCGTACTTGGTCCATCTATCATTACCTCATGCATACAAGTCGTATATAATTAGGATTAGTAAGACGGTCGGATGTGCGACTCTGCCCCAAGTCCACAACAAAATAAGGAACATGAGATAAGGCGGAAACACACATACTAGATCTGCATAATCATAATTATATACCACTCTCGCGTATACACTGAATAGTAATAGGTGGGTTGTATTCGTCCTTAGCCTCTGTGCTCGAACTTGGTCTGCTAGACGAGTGGTATTTTGGGAAGGTCTGATGAATATACAACAACAAGGTTTCGGAGGGCAAAGTACTCTTCTCACGAGTACTTCGGGGTTTAGAATACGATGTATACGATTATGAGGTCTGGATCAAACCGTCATTACGAAATGACGATGGTTTCCTGAATTTGATGGTTAAGGCGTTGGAAACATATGAACTTAGTATGGTGAGGACCATGCCAATTCACGACGAAAGATGACATCGGACTCTTTACAGAAATAACTGTTAGGCCGATTTAAAAGAAACACTGATTATACGACGGTGTATTTCGAATGTGTTCGACAATGTAGTCTGTGTAAACGTTCTAGTGCTTTCTATTTTCCCCTTGATATTACCACTGCCACAAATCGTACCGCTATGAGCAAGTACTAATAGTGCAAGTGTTTTGATAACTAGTGTCAGTACTTTAGGTTTCGATCATCTTTGGTACTTCTATGATCGCCTCGCATGTACAAGTTATGAATAATTAAGATGAATAAGACGGCCGACTGAGTAAATCTGCCCTAAATCCATAACCAGACAAGGAACAGGAATTAAGTCGGAATCACTCACTCTATGTCTGCAAAATCTTAGTAATGCATAATTCTAATGTATATACTAAGCTATCACAGCTTCCCTGAACAGATCCTTAGTTCTCTTGTGAATACTGTGACTTGAACAAGTTATTATAATTACTTTTAATTGTTTTCCCCAAGTTTTAATCTTATATAAATATAAATTAAAATTTTAAAGTAATTTTATTTAGAAAACGTACCAAATTTTCAAAAGAGGGGTCCTTCAATACTCCCTTTATGTCAAGTTGTTAGATTCCTCCTTCTCCTCCGTCACTTCTCTCTGTTGGACAGTCTTTCTTAGCATGTCCCATTTCACCATATGCATGGGATACCTGAACTATACTAGCATCAGTGGTTGAAGTGATATGCTGAGTCAAAGTTCTACAGAAGCGAAATCCTTCGTCAATTCTCTCTGTTGGACATTCTTTCCTGAAGTGTCCAAATTCGCCGCACTTGAAACATACTTGTTTTACTTGGGGGATTGGCTGTGTCGGCGCCCTGCAGAAACGGGCAGTGTGCCCCTTTCTGTTACAATTTCTACATTATAACTCTCGACAGGTTCCGTTGTGGTGGTAGTTGCATTTGTTGCACTTTGGGAGATTTCCAGCATATCGCTTGACGGGGGTTTTAGTGGCAGATGAAGTACCAGATGTTGTGACTCTTGTGGTGACCACATGGGTAGTCAGAGGCCGTTGTCTCTTGTTAGAACCTTGAACCAACTTTTTCCCCTTTCTCTTTCGTTTCTTGTTTTTAGGCTTATGGTCTGGGCTGTCTTTGTCAACATACACTCGCTGGTTCCCGTGATTGTTACTGCGATTAACATAACTGGCACCGTTTCTGCTTCCGCTGGCGTCATTAGCATTGAAAAATGTCATGACGGCTATCACAGCAGCTGTGACCGCAGCCTGAAAAGTAGCAGAGTCTATCTGTAGAATTGGTGCATCGCCTGTTGGTTGGTTTCCTTCTTGTGAAGACATGATTTTGTTGCATAGCGAAGAATGATTTCGTGAATAATGATGGTCATCGCTAGATGTAACCCATCAACTTAAATGTATTTAAAAAAAATTCACGCTTTACTGGATTATTCTCAATGTTTCCGTCAACATATCCGAGATATGTCCATGATAGTAAGTAGAAGTGGGTTTTGTAGTAATGATATTTGAACTAAGTTATCCTTGTTTCCTAGTGTATCAGGTTCTGACTTTCATAGGGTTCTGGAAAATAATTCATAATGGAAGTCTATATATGAAATAAACTTCATGAATCAGAAGTGGTTATCCTCAAATGAATTTATGTGAATTGAATATCTGTTACTGGCTACAAGAAAAATAACAATCTTAACATATAGTGTGAGTAGTGTATTCACTAACTCACTAAGTCAATTAAGGTTATTATATATTAGTGTGACGTATAGAATGTTTTAGTTTCTCTGGCTGATCCTTCTCTGAAAAACTTCTCATAAATCTGTTTCTTGTACCTCCTTCTTCTGACCGCTATGAGGAAGTGGTTACATCCATTTGGGTTTGTCGTGCGAGAATGGAAATGTCTAAAGAACTTATGAGTTCAAGTGTAACATTATGGGGTGATCCTTTCCAGGTCCTCCTATAATTGCGCAATGTTTACAAGTTTTATATAATTTAAGATTAAATAGACCTTCGAATAAGTGATCTTACTCCAAAACCACAACCAAATAAGGAATAGGAAGTGGAGCATAGATCACAAATTCTAAGTCTATAAAATCTCAATTATATAAAACCTTGGAAGTATACACTCCGGAATCATAGACCTACCAGAGGGGTCTTTTCAGTTCTCACATAAGTTGTTTATAGTGCCTAAAATACTCCTATAGTATTTTAATGTATTGAATTTGATATGCTTTATACTTGTTGTTGTCTTATTGTATCATAAAATACTCTCATAGTATTTTAACTTTATGTTCTGATCTAGAAATTCCTTGAATAAAGTTACGTAAGTTTTAAGGCTGTTGCAACACTACATAACTCCCAAACACATGTTAGTCGCATCTCAAATGAATATAGTTGATCAGGCTACATTGATTCCAGATGTGATTACATAGTTGTCCAGGTTTGACCGTAATGTTCAACCTTTAAATACTTCTATTCTGTTCTTCTTGTGATAGTTGTTCTAGTATGTATAAGCATGTAAGTATACTTTTAGAAGGTATTGTTATACCTTTAAAATATATTATTAACTAGAGCACTTCGGCCCCATTGCATTTATAGTTGTATATCTTTTATAGGTTCATATACTTAGTTCACTATAAACAATGCTCTGATACCAATCTGTCACACCCCAAAACCGGAACGGCGGAAACGTTCTGGGGTGGAGGACGTCATGTTTAGTATCACAAGACATGCGTCATAGTAAGCAAAGTAATGAACAACCATTTCATTAGAAAGACAGTGTTTACAAAGTATGTGATTCACATAATATAGAATACATAGCAAATAACAAAAAGACATGAAGCTCTACTCCTCCATTTCATTAGAAAGAAAGCGCGTACCTGTCTACTGGTCTCCTGAGAATACAAGTTATTTTGAAAGCGTAGATCAGCATTTAAGCTGGTGAGTTCATAAGATTTTAGTGATGTAGTAAGTAGTAAGAAAGGTGTAGAAAGTTGTAGTAAGTTGTAGTAAGTTTCGTTTAGAAAAGTTTGCCTGTTCCTCCAGAAAATCCTATATTTCCTGCTTTGATGAAAGATAAGTAAAAATGACTCTACAGTCCTTTCTATGAGTATTAAATGAATACAAGTTATATAAAATAAAGATCAAACAAAAAATCGATTGTGTGAATCTGCCCTAAGCCCACAACCAAACAAGGAACAGGGAATGAGGCGCAAGTCACACATCCCATTGTTTGTTAGATCTTCATTGTATATAACTCTGGTGCATTCATTTGATACTCACGGAGTTAAATGTAATAGTTCCTTTTGTAAAAATATAGTAACCACAATAGTTCCTTCTATAATCACTTAGTTTACACAAGTTATATATAATCTAATATCGAAAAGATAATTAACTGTATGAATCTGCCCTAAGCCCACAACCAAACAAGGAACAGGAAGTAAGGCGGAAAACATACATCTAACTATCTGTCGGATATTACATATATATAACTCTGATGTATAAACTAAAGTATTATAGAATTAACCATTTAAGGTCCTTTAAGTTGTACTGGTTTAATAAAAATGGATTAAACCTTTCATTGTTAAGTTTCTAGTTTACTTTACTCAATGTTCTATCTGAAAGTATGTTTTTGTACTAGAAAAGGATGTATTGAATTTGTATACTATGTCCTGACCTAAACTTGGTACTCCTTATGATTACTTGGTGTATACGAAATATATATTTAGTCAAGATCGAATTGATAGTAGATTGAATGTATCTGCTCTAAACCCACAACCAAACAAGGAAAAGGGAATGAAGCGGAAAGAACACATTCTACTATCTGCTGGACTCAATTAATATATATGTCCTAAATGTATCTACCGAGAAATTATAAAGTTAGCATTATAAGTCACCTTCTAACTAAATGTTTATGTTACATGTTTTACTTATATTGAATGTTTTTCTTGTATCATACATCGTGTTTGCTAACCCTGGTACGTTGTATTTGTACCTTTGTTATTGAAACGCGGTATGACGTAAGTGTCATTCTTCAAGTTTGCTAACTCGGTACGTTGTATTTGTACCTTTGTTATTGAAACTCGGTATGACGTTGTACCTCGTGTTTGTTTACCCTGGTACGTTGTATTTGTACCGTTGTTTGTTCAAAGCCGGAATTATATGTTATTACTTCATGTTTGTTAACCTAAATTTTACATATGTTTATGTATTTCTTGTATCATACTCCGTGTTGCTAACCCTGGTACGTGGTATTCGTAGCTTTGTTATTGAAACGCGGTATGATGTATGTGTCATTCTTCAAGTTTGCTAACCCGGGTACGTGGTATTCGTACCTTTGTTATTGAAACCTGGTATGACGTATGTGTCATTCTTCAAGTTTTCTAACCCTGGTACGTGGTATTCGTACCTTTGTTATTGAAACCCGGTATGACGTATGTGTCATTCTTCAAGTTTTCTAACCCTGGTACGTGGTATTCGTACCTTTGTTATTGAAACCCGGTATGACGTTGTACCTCGTGCTATAGTTATAGTATGTTCCTTCTGTTATAGTATGTTCGTTCTGTTATAGTATGTTGCTTCTGTTATAGTTGTAGTATGAACTCTTTGTACTACTTATAGTATGAACTCTCTGTACTAGTTATAGTCTGAACACTCTGTACTAGTTATAGTATGAATTCTCTGTACTAGTTATAGTATGAACTCTCTGTACTAGTTATAGTATGAACTCTCTGTACTAGTTATAGTATGAACTCTCGGTACTAATTATAGTATGAACTCTTTGTACTAGTTATAGTATGAACTCTCTATACTAGTTACAGTATGAACTGAATTCCTAAACTATACCTATTATAGTTTACTAGTATGTTTGTTTGAATTGTTACTACCTTGAAATAATGATTCATTTATCTACTAAGTTATGATATCACTTTAAAAATGGAGTTTTATAAACCATAAAGTAACATACCTTTTTAAAAGAGTTTTTGCAATGAATTGATCACTTAATAACATATAAGCAATCCTTATAATGATGTTTATCACAAAACATTTACATAATTATCATTGTGTTCAACTTGTATTCCCCCCCCCCCTTAAAAGCATTAAAAACAGCTTAAAAGATTGATTACAGGGGTATAAACTCACCTTATGTGGGTGATTCAACGAATATGCGCGTAAGGATGAGAAGTTCCACGAATGAACTCCCGTGATACAACGGGTCCTAAATGACATATAACGGCATATATGTATATGTAATTAGTGTCTAAACAATTAATTAAGAAGGGTAACACCCTTATAGACTAGTAAACTCTAAGATTTAAGCGATACAATCACATATGATTGCATAACTAGGGTGTATGGCCACCCTATTGAGTTTACGGTCCATGTAGCATGACCATAAGAGTTTACGGTTAAAGTGGTTCACGGTCCTATGTGTTTATGGTCACCATGACCGTATGCTCTAAAGTCTTGACCGTAAACTCCTTTTTGAGGAGGTTTACGGTTGCTAGGTAGTCTAGAACTTCCAGACAATTATTCCTTAAGTGTACTAGGCTAAAACTCATTAGAAATGAATCTGACACTCAGTTGAGTTGACTGACTGAGCTTTCAAAGTAAAAAAAATTTCGGGTTGTCACAATAAGAGTGGCCTATTTCTAGAGCAAACATACTCTCTCATAAAGTTTTCCAAGTTTGTGGTGTTTTGTGATTTCCATTTGACGCATTCACATTATTGGTGCTTGGCTCTCAAACTCCTAATGAATCAACTCACTACTAAAGGTATGTAATTCTTCTAGTTTCTTTTATGTTTAAAAGAACCCCATGCCATGGTAGATAGGTTATAAACCTTGGAAAAATTATTTTGCATATATCTTAGTCAAACATAGATCCAAGGTTTCTAGGGTTGCATGTACACCATAGGAGTGTTAGAATGCTCAAAACCCAACAGTTGTAACCCTATTTGTGACACAACTATAAAAGGACCCCTTGACTATCAAAATCGGCACTATTAAGTAAAGAACAAGAGGGCTAGTCGATTTTGAGTAATAAGTGTCTTCTCTCAAGGTTATTCCAAGTGTTGTGGTTTGTGTGAGACATTTGAGGCATCACACTTGAGGTGCTAGGATCACAAGCTTCTCAAGGAATCAAAGCAACAAGAAATGTATGTTTTTCTTACTAGTTCTTATGATTCAAGGTCCCCATGCCATGTTAGATAGGTTAAGAACCTTGGAAATCAAATTTGCATGTATCTTAGTAAAACATAGATCCAAGGTTTCTAGGGTTGCACGTACACCTTAGGAGTGTTAGAATACTCAAAACCCTTCACTTCATTCAACATTTCCACCTCGCCAATTGAGGGGGAAAGCTCAACTCCTTTGGAAGTAACAACCATCAAGTGTCTAGAAATTGAAGATGCGTCTCCAATACCTACCCGTAGACTAACCAATCAATTAACCGTGTCTGAAGATTCTAAGGATGATGAAGTTGAAAATATTGATACAAGAAAGGATCCAAGGATTATTAATCACTCGCCAGTCTCGGGGGAACCGACGTCACTTGTTCAGGGGGAACCGTCATCGATTCAGGGGGAACTCACATCTTCAATACAGGGGGAACTTCCATTACCCAGCGCAGAACCAATCCCAACAATCCAATATTCATCTATGGGATGCTCTCACATCGAGGGGGCACAACCTTCTTTAAGCAGACCTGAAGATTCCCCTGACGTAGAGGATATTTGTGACAACTGTCAATTCAGGTCATTCTCGGAGTCATGCATCTTTATAATAACCATTCATGCACATCATGCCATGGCCTAGTAGTATAAATTAGGTCAAAATCTTGCATAAACTAGGATCCATCTAAGACCTAGGACTAATATACTTGACACTTACGATTCTAGTAAGTTGCTTAACTACAATAGGAAATGCCAATGCTATAATTTGAATGAAACTTTCAAGCTTTGTTATAATTGAAAATGGGTATAAAACCCTAAAAATAAATTAAAATATTCTAATTATACTTCATTATGATGATGAACATCAAACAATATTCCAAAAACCCTAAAGAGCCCAAAATCCAAATTTATAAATCTTAAAGCTTAAAAACTTTATAAAATTTGGCTATAAACTTCCAAATATCAAATTTTATTAATCAAATTATGGATTATACCAATGAAATAGAAATATAAATTATCATGCATTAATCATAATTAATTAGTTAAAAACAAGATTTTTAAATAAATCAAATTGCTTAAAAAAATAACTTTTATAAAAATTAGGGTTTTTATAAAAATTAAGGAGGGATTTTTATAAAATTTGAATTGAGGAGAGAGAAGGCCCTAATCCACTCAAAAATCTAGCCATTCTCCCCTCCCCATGCCCTCTCTCTTCCCAAAACTCAATCATTAAGCTTAAACCTTCACACTACCTCTTCTCTCTTCACTCTCTCACACTCCACCCTCCTAACACACAAACTCTCTTCCTCTCTCTCTCTAACTCACGAAATTTCTCTCATTCCTCTGCCAAATTTCGAGATTTTGAAGACTTTGAAGTGTTCTTACTTCCCTCAAGATCAAAACCAAGGTAAACAACAACATCTTCTTCCATAATTTCATGATTCTACTTCCTCTTCTTCTTAGTTTTCTCTTCTTTTCGGAATTTATGCCTTTCCATGGCTAGAAATCTTTATTTTTCCCTTGTGGTTTGTAGATTCTCACCATAACACAATGTATGTGTTTGAAATGGTGAAAATCCGGGATCAAACCCATGCAAGGAGTGAAAATGATGCACATATGTTCATGTGACTTCAAAAACAAGTATTACATCTTCTTCTCCATTTCTTTTGTGTTCTTGCATGATCAAAAGCATTTAAACCATTTCTAGTACATCTTGGATGCTCATTCACTCCATGCATGTGCTAGAAATCGGACCTTATCAAAGGCATGCATGATGTTCTTGTCAAAATGTCCTAAGGATGCACTCAAAGCAAACGTGCAATCTGCCAGATTACTTTATTCAGCTTTGAACGACCATATCTCGGTCATTCCTTAACCAAATCATGATATTCTTTTTGCATTGGATAGCGCCATGAGTTATCTTTCAAACCCAACTGGTCTTACTGTAAAATATTAAATATCCGATTTTTGACAATTTTTACAAAATGCTTGCGCAAACAACTCTTTTTCTATGATCACCATTTTTGCCTTGCATGATCCATGGCCTTAAACCCAACCATAAATCTGGGGAAAAATACTTTAGAAACTTAACATATCCAGTGAATGATGGCTGAAATTTCGTGGCTTAAAACCCCACAAAATGTGCTTCACAAATTCATGAACTTCAGCCACATTTACATCTCATGCACCATTGCATGCAACATTTCTTATCTTGTTTAGGTTCAATACCCCTATTTCCCTTCTGAATAAATTTCGAACATTTTTCATTTTGAAAGCCCTCACATGCATGTGATAATCTGTAAAATACCAAAAGCTTTTATTATTTTTTTGATTTATTAAAATTATTGCTAGAAACCAAGGGCATAAATCACATAAAATACTTCCAAAGGTCAATAAATCTGGAACAAATTCATGAATGACCCTTATGATGGATAATGACCCCTCACTAAATTTCATCAATTTTTGTTGTTGTTTGGTATGATTTCCAATTTTCTTTTTGTTAGGATATAATAAATCACAAAACCACTTTGGAGAGTGTGAAAATTTTATCTAACAGTTTTCGCATACCTTACCTGTGATGGACGACTCAGAAAAATAATTTCAACATTTTTCATCATGCCTTGCTATTTTTCCCAATTTTTGGTAATTATAATGGTTTAAAAATAGGAAAAATAGTTCAGATTATCCAAAATTCATGAAAATTTACCAGAACATCATGTTTTACAGTAGGAGGTTACATAAAAACTTTAAGGATTTTTCTCCACTGTAAACTATTTTTCTCTTAATTTCTAAAGTTAATTACACTTAAATACACATAAATACCCAAAACCGGATTATATAATATGAAGACCACTTTTGATATTTTTCTCAGGTTATCTATACTGTAAGTGATGTTACAAAAATTTGTGGTAATTTATTTTAACTGTTTAATATTATTTCTTCAATTAAAGATTATTTAAAGGAATAAAACAAGGAAAAATAGAAATACCCACTGAAAAATATCTTTTATATTTTTCCCAGCCTATTTATGTATAATAACAGTTAAATAAAAAGTTTGGGTAATTTTGGAAACTGTTTTCTATTTATTTCAATTTTTATTGGAATAAATGCTCAAAAATCATAAAATATAATTAAACAGCTTGGAAATCCATTTTTATAATTTTCACAGCTTAGTATTGTGTAATAACAGTTAAATAAAAAGTTTGAGAATTTTTATCCTTTGAATGCTATTTCCGTGAATTTATGTTGTAATAAGGACTTAAAAATTTGGAAAATTTATATTCCAATGTTGTAATTAATCGCACGATTTGTAGAATTTCATTATTTCAGAAAAAGTGTAACCAATTAATATAAAATCAAATACTAAAACATAAATTGGCATTTCACTATACGTAGAATTTAGTATATTAGCATTAGATTTCGACATGGAAACTCACTAGTGTGTGTTTGATGTCGTAGGATTCCGGTAGTAAGACGTTGGTGCATTCCGAAGTACCACTTGTACCTACTTGAAACGTTGTGAGTATTCACGCACTCCCCTATTTTCAGTTTTTATGTTTTGGGGTGGAAAAGCATGTCCCGAAAAACTATTATTTTAATGTTGTATTTAAATTGATTTGTATCAAACATGATTGCTATTTTATTGCTATGTCTCTCTATATATGTCTATGCATCACAGAACATGAGAACTTATCGTACTAAGGCCCTTCCCTTATCTCTAACCATTAACTCTTTGAGCCAATGGTCATTATGGATAGCGCTATTAGGAATTGACAACTCCTCACTCGCCCTATTGCTGGAGTGCATGATACCATATTCATCTATGGAACGATAAGCATAGATCTTGATAGGGCTTCAGTCATAGGTTTGGTTGAGACTCATTGTTTGCTCATACACATACAAACTCGTTACACATTATAGCAATAAACTTGTTATCTATTATGACAATAAACTCGTTTATCAATTTTAGCAATCAACTTTGTTTCTCATTATAGCAATGAACTTTGTTCTCATTAAAGAAATGTACTTGTATTTATGAAAATTCTTATACCAATTCTTGATTTTATAAACCCGTGTACTCACCAACTATTTTCATAGTTGACACTCGTTTTACATGCTTTTTCAGGAAATAATTAGTAAGTGGATATAGAGATTCATCATCATAGAGCATACTGCATCGTGTGGAAGTTATTTTATGAAGTTATATTTTGAACAATGTCATTTTGGAAAACTTGTAATTTGTTTTTGTTTAAGCTAGGGGTTGTAAACTTTTAAATATTGCTATGGTGATGTATCTTTATCTTTTGCAATGAAACCTCTGTCGCTGTCATACCTTGCGTTTCCGCTTTAGCGGCGTGTGACAGAAATGGTATCAGAGCTAAAGTTATAAAGAACATCGGTTTTTTTAAGAAAACACAACCTATAACTAAAACTTACAAAGAAATTCTTTTTATATCAAACATATTACTAGTATAATTAGGTCGGGAGTTGTATTATTGGACCTCGATTAAACATAGCCTGATCACCTATGTTTAATTAAGGAAAGATTTATACAAAGCTTGAGCTAATTATAATGGGAATATGTTCAACAAAAATATTTGAGAAAACTTTATTTCAAAAATTCAAAAAGGTTAATTTTGGTGTGTGTAAGCATTGCATATTATAGGTATACATTGTTATTTATTTCATATCTCATTGAAATTATGTCTCAGTCCACTATGTCAACATCGTCATCTTCCCATGCTGCCGCCTCAGCCGATGAGTCCGGCTACGTCACTATTATCCCTCGACGTAATCCCCCCGCCTCGGTAGAAGAAGACCCATCAGAGGATACGGAAGATACAGGGAACTCGGTGGAGATCAGCAATGACAACGCCCCGAGTCAACGACGCGAGGCATCACCTACATCAGTGTTGCCACAGCCACCACTTTATGGGCTTAGTATTCGGAGGACAGCAAGGAAGAGTGTCCCTATCCCGGGAAGGATAGCAACCAGTACAGCAGGACTTGGCACGGCAGGAACCAGTCAGGTAGGACCCAGCATGGCAGGACCGAGAGCACCCCCACCTCAGCGAGTTATAGGGATACCTGTCAGGCAGTCAAGTATGACCCCGGAGGAGTCCCGAAGATTGCAGTCGATAGCAGCGGGCCTACGTCACAGTCTCGCTGTGATAGCTGGGCATCGGGAAGTTTTGGATGAAGTCTTGACAGGAATGGAAATCATGTTTCAGCATTCGATGGAGACTGCTGACACTGCTAGTACTGCTAGACGAGTGGCATGTCGTGCGATGACCGCATATTATGTGCTTGTTGGGCTATTACTGATTGTGGTGTTGATGTTTCTTGTTGGGATAGCGATTAGTGTTTGGTTCTGATTTCAGTATTTTAATTTATTTTGTCATGAAATGAAAACCCATGTTGGGTGTCTTTTGGGAAAAACATTTGAAACTTTATTTTGGATTTGATGTATTGGTTTGGTTTTTAAAGACAATGTCAAATGGTAATGAAGAATTTTATTTTATGTTTGAAAACTTTTACTATGAGGTCAAACCCTAGAATTTATTTGGTAAATGGTCGAATAAAGAGATTTTTCTTTTCTTTTCTTTCTAAAATATATATGCCTAGTATTAATGCAAACCAATGATTTGACAACACTTACGGTTTTCAAAATAGTAGTGAACTAAATATTATACATTATTTTATGTATTTATACGTATTTCTTCTCCTGTGTAATAGAACCATGTCAGGAAGGCCTAATCGCGGGCGCCCACAGAACGAAATACCCAATGTTGCTCAAATTGTAGCCCAACAACTCATGGAAGCAATCCCAAACATTGTTACTCAAGTAACTGCAGGACTTAATGCTAACCAAGGAAGTAGTGGAGGAAACCAGGGAAACAATGAAAGAGAATGTAACTACAAGTCCTTTATGGCCTGTAAACCTAAGGAGTTCCATGGAAAGGAAGGTGCGGTCGGGTTGCTGAAATGGATTGACAGCATGGAGTCAGTCCTTCACATTAGCAAATGCCTCGAGCGCAACAAAGTTGAGTATGCATCTTGTCTATTCCAAGATAGGGCATTAACCTGGTGGAATACTCTAGTGCAAACCCGAGGCCGTACAGCGGCATATCAGCTAACTTGGGAAGACCTAAAGAAGCTGCTGATAGAGGAGTATTGTCCCAAGGATGAACTTCAGAAGCTTGAATCTGAATTCTGGAACCATTCTATGGTTGGAACACAAATAGAGAAGTACACAGTCCGATTTCATGAACTAGCAAAACTGGTACCTCACATGGTTACTCCTGAGGAGAAACAGATAGATCGTTACATCTGGGGTCTGGCACCAGAGATTCGGGGAATGGTTACCTCAGCAAACCCAACTACTATTCAAAGTGCAGTAAGCCTAGCAAATCGACTAACCAATGATGTGATAAGGATGGGAGCATCAACAAAGGAAAGCTCTAGTAGCAAGAGGAAGCCAGCAGATCAGGGAGAGAAGAAGTATGGAGGCAAGTCAGGGAGGAAGCAGAAAGTCTCAAGAAACTTTATGGTAAGAGCCCAGGAGCAAGAATCAGTGAAAACTCAAGAACGGGAAGTGCAGGAACGAAAGCAGTACTCAGGGCCGCTTCCGAAGTGCAATAAGTGTAACTTCCATCACAAGGGAGCTTGCCCAGTGTGCCAAAACTGTAAACAGACAGGCCATTACCCGAAGTATTGTAAGCTGAATAAGGATGGAAAAAGGGCATGTTACGAGTGCGGGAGTACTGATCATCTGCGTAGTGCTTGTCCCAAACTGAACAAGGGGCCTGGTAACAATGGACAAGGCCAAGCTAGGCAAAACTTCCAAGGAAATCAAATTGGACGGCCAAGAGGTGTAGCCTTTGTGATTGGTGCAGAAGAAGCTCGTCAGAACCCTGAAGTGATAACAGGTACGTTTCTCCTGAACAACCATTTTGCATCAGTAATATTCGATGCGGGAGCAGATAGGAGTTTCGTTTCTTTAACATTTAGACCGGTACTCGCCTTGAAATCAAGAAAGATGAGGAATACTCATACTATTGAACTTGCTGATGGGTATGAAATTAGGGCTAATGAAATAATTCCTGGTTGTACTCTGAATTTAGCTGATAAACTCCTTAGCATTGACCTAATTCCTATAGAGCTAGGTAGTTTTGATGTGATAGTAGGGATGGATTGGTTATCCAAAAATAAAGCAGAAATTGGTTGTTACGAGAAAGTCATTAGAGTGCCTCTCCCTAATGGAGAAACCCTTATCATACACAGTGAGAAGCCAGGAAGAAGTTTAAACATAGTATCAAGCGTGAAGGTTCACAAGTACCTGAAAAAGAATTGTATTGCATTCATGGCCCACGTGCTAGAAAGAGAACCTAAAGCTAAGCAACTCAAGGAGATTCCAGTGGTTCAAAACTATCCCGAGGTGTTTCCGGAGGAATTGCCCGGTCTACCCCCCTATCTATCATTTCTGATAGAGATAGTCGTTTTACATCTCGATTTTGGTGGATGTTACAGAAGGCACTAGGAACCAAGATAGATTTGAGCACAGCTTACCACCCTCAGACAGATGGGCAAACAGAGAGAACAATACAAACATTGGAAGACATGCTACGAGCATGTGTCATTGAGTTCAAAGGAAATTGGGATACTCATTTGCCTCTAATTGAGTTTTCCTACAATAACAGTTACCACACGAGTATCCAATGTGCTCCATATGAAGCATTGTATGGACGCAAGTGTCGTTCACCCTTATGCTGGACATAAATCGGAGACAGACAGTTGACTAAAGTCGAACTTATCCAGGAAACATCTGACAAGATTGCTATCATCAAGGATAGGCTTAAAGCTGCTAGAGATCGTCAGAAAAGTTATGCGGATAATCGTCGAAAAGCATTAGAATTCCAAGTAGGAGACAAGGTACTTTTAAAAGTGTCGCCTTGGAAAGGGCTTGTGCGTTTTGGTAAGAAAGAAAAACTAAGCCCAAGATATGTTGGACCCTTTGAAGTCATTGAAAGGATTGGTCCGGTAGCTTATAAACTCCAGTTGCCCCAAGAGTTAAGCGCCATTCATGACACATTCCACATCTCCAATCTTAAGAAATGTCTAGCCAACGAAACATTGATAGTACCCCTGGAGGAAATTAAGATCAATGATAAGCTAAACTCCGTTGAGGAACCGATAGAAATCCTTGGCAGGGAGGTAAAACAACTTAAGCGGAGTAAGATCCCGATTGTGAAAGTTCGATGGAACTCAAAACGCGGATCGGAGTACACCTGGGAGCGTGAGGACTTCATGAAGGAAAAGTATCCACAACTTTTCCCATGCGATGACAAGCGATGACATAGAATGAATTTCGGGACGAAATTCTTTTTAAGTGGGGGATACTGTGACAACTGTCAATTCAGGTCATTCTCGGAGTCATGCATCTTTATAATAACCATTCATGCACATCATGCCATGGCCTAGTAGTATAAATTAGGTCAAAATCTTGCATAAACTAGGATCCATCTAAGACCTAGGACTAATATACTTGACACTTACGATTCTAGTAAGTTGCTTAACTACAATAGGAAATGCCAATGCTATAATTTGAATGAAACTTTCAAGCTTTGTTATAATTGAAAAAGGGTATAAACCCTAAAAATAAATTAAAATATTCTAATTATACTTCATTATGATGATGAACATCAAACAATATTCCAAAAACCCTAAAGAGCCCAAAATCCAAATTTATAAATCTTAAAGCTTAAAAACTTTATAAAATTTGGCTATAAACTTCCAAATATCAAATTTTATTAATCAAATTATGGATTATACCAATGAAATAGAAATATAAATTATCATGCATTAATCATAATTAATTAGTTAAAAACAAGATTTTTAAATAAATCAAATTGCTTAAAAAAATCACTTTTATAAAAATTAGGGGTTTTATAAAAATTAAGGAGGGATTTTTATAAAATTTGAATTGAGGAGAGAGAAGGCCCTAATCCACTCAAAAATCTAGCCATTCTCCCCTCCCCATGCCCTCTCTCTTCCCAAAACTCAATTATTAAGCTTAAACCTTCACACTACCTCTTCTCTCTTCACTCTCTCACACTCCACCCTCCTAACACACAAACTCTCTTCCTCTCTCTCTCTAACTCACGAAATTTCTCTCATTCCTCTGCCAAATTTCGAGATTTTGAAGACTTTGAAGTGTTCTTACTTCCCTCAAGATCAAAACCAAGGTAAACAACAACATCTTCTTCCATAATTTCATGATTCTACTTCCTCTTCTTCTTAGTTTTCTCTTCTTTTCGGATTCTATGCCTTTCCATGGCTAGAAATCTTTATTTTTCCCTTGTGGTTTGTAGATTCTCACCATAACACAATGCATGTGTTTGAAATGGTGAAAATCCGGGATCAAACCCATGCAAGGAGTGAAAATGATGCACATATGTTCATGTGACTTCAAAAACAAGTATTACATCTTCTTCTCCATTTCTTTTGTGTTCTTGCATGATCAAAAGCATTTAAACCATTTCTAGTACATCTTGGATGCTCATTCACTCCATGCATGTGCTAGAAATCGGACCTTATCAAAGGCATGCATGATGTTCTTGTCAAAATGTCCTAAGGATGCACTCAAAGCAAACATGCAATCTGCCAGATTACTTTATTCAGCTTTGAACGACCATATCTCGGTCATTCCTTAACCAAATCATGATATTCTTTTTGCATTGGATAGCGCCATGAGTTAACTTTCAAACCCAACTGGTCTTACTGTAACATATTAAATATCTGATTTTTGGCAATTTTTACAAAATGGTTGCGCAAACAGCTCTTTTTCTATGATCACCATTTTTGCCTTGCATGATCAATGGCCTTAAACCCAACCATAAATCTGGGGAAAAATACTTTAGAAACTTAACATATCCAGTGAATGATGGCTGAAATTTCGTGGCTTAAAACCCCACAGAATGTGCTTCACAAATTCATGAACTTCAGCCACATTTACATCTCATGCACCATTGCATGCAACATTTCTTATCTTGTTTAGGTTCAATACCCCTATTTCCCTTCTGAATAAATTTCAAACATTTTTCCTTTTGAAAGCCCACACATGCATGTGATAATCTGTAAAATACCAAAACCTTTTATTATTTTTTTGATTTATTAAAATTATTGCTAGAAACCAAGGGCATAAATCACATAAAATACTTCCAGAGGTCAATAAATCCAGAACAAATTCATGAATGACCCTTATGATGGATAATGACCCCTCACTAAATTTCATCAATTTTTGTTGCTGTTTGATATGATTTCCAATTTTCTTTTTGTTAGGATATAATAAATCACAAAACCAATTTGGAGAGTGTGAAAATTTTATCTAACAGTTTTCGCATACCTTACCTGTGATGGATGACTCAGAAAAATAATTTCAACATTTTTCATCATGCCTTGCTATTTTTCCCAATTTTTGGTAATTATAATGGTTTAAAAATAGGAAAAATAGTTCAGATTATCCAAAATTCATGAAAATTACCAGAACATCATGTTTTACAGTAGGAGGTTACATATAAATTTTAAGGATTTTTCTCCACTGTAAACTATTTTTCTCTTAATTTCTAAAGTTAATTACACTTAAATACACATAAATACCCAAAACCGGATTATATAATATGAAGACCACTTTTGATATTTTTCTCAGGTTATCTATACTGTAAGTGATGTTACAAAAATTTGTGGTAATTTATTTTAACTGTTTAATATTATTTCTTCAATTAAAGATTATTTAAACGAATAAAACAAGGAAAAATAGAAATACCCACTGGAAAATATCTTTTATATTTTTCCCAGCCTATTTATGTATAATAACAGTTAAATAAAAAGTTTGGGTAATTTCGGAAACTGTTTTCTATTTATTTCAATTTTTATTGGAATAAATGCTCAAAAATCATAAAATATAATTAAACAGCTTGAAAATCCATTTTTATAATTTTCACAGCTTAGTATTGTGTAATAACAGTTAAATAAAAAGTTTGAGAATTTTTATCCTTTGAATGCTATTTCCGTGATGTAATAAGGACTTAAAAATTTGGAAAATTTATATTCCAATGTTGTAATTAATCGTACGATTTGTAGAATTTCATTATTTCAGAAAAAGTGTAACCAATTAATATAAAATCAAATACTAAAACATAAATTGGCATTTCACTATATGTAGAATTTAGTATATTAGCATTAGATTTCGACATGGAAAGTCACTAGTGTGTGTTTGATGTCGTAGGATTCCGGTAGTAAGACGTTGGTGCATTCCGAAGTACCACTTGTACCTACTCGAAACGTTGTGAGTATTCACGCACTCCCCTATTTTCAGTTTTTATGTTTTGGGGTGGAAAAGCATGTCCCGAAAAACTATTATTTTAATGTCGTATTTAAATTGATTTGTATCAAACATGATTGCTATTTTATTGCTATGTCTCTCTATGTATGTCTATGCATCACAGAACATGAGAACTTATCGTACTAAGGCCCTTCCCTTATCTCTAACCATTAACTCTTTGAGCCAATGGTCATTATGGATAGCGCTATTAGGAATTGACAACTCCTCACTCGCCCTATTGCTGGAGTGCATGATACCATATTCATCTATGGAACGATAAGCATAGATCTTGATAGGGCTTCAGTCATAGGTTTGGTTGAGACTCATTGTTTGCTCATACACATACAAACTCGTTACACATTATAGCAATAAACTTGTTATCTATTATGACAATAAACTCGTTTATCAATTTTAGCAATCAACTTTGTTTCTCATTATAGCAATGAACTTTGTTCTCATTAAAGAAATGTACTTGTATTTATGAAAAGTCTTATACCAAATCTTGATTTTATAAACCCGTGAACTCACCAACTATTTTCATAGTTGACGCTCGTTTTACATGCTTTTTCAGGAAATAATTAGTAAGTGGATATAGAGATTCATCATCATAGAGCATGCTGCATCGTGTGGAAGTTATTTTATGAAGTTATATTTTGAACAATGTCATTTTGGAAAACTTGTACTTTGTTTTGTTTAAGCTATGGGTTGTAAACTTTTAAATATTGCTATGGTGATGTATATTTATCTTTTGCAATGAAACCTTTGTCGCTGTCATACCTTGCGTTTCCGCTTTAGCGGGGTGTGACAATATTCCCTCTACCGCAGCCGCAGACCATCAACAATCTCATCTACATATTTGGACGAAATATCACCCACCAGGTCAAATCATCGGTAACCCGTCTTCAGGTATTCAAACTCATTCTTCTTCTGATTTAAACAACCATTGTCACTATACAGCATTCATGTCATCAGTCGAGCCCAGAACCACAAACGAAACACTTATGGAGCCTGATTGGATCATTTCAATGCAAGAGGGACTTGCTGAGTTTGAACGTAATAAAGTTTGAAACTGGTACCGAAGCCAAAAGGTCACACTATTGTAGGTGCAAGATGGGTGTTAGATAAATCCGGTGTCGTGATACGAAACAAAACACGCTTAGTTGCAAAAGGGTATAGTCAACTTGAAGGTTTTGATTACGATAAAACATATACACCAATTGCAATGATGCAAGTCATACGTATTTTGTTAGCGTATACAGCTTTGAAAGCTCAAATCAGATGGATGTGAAAGTCCTTTCCTGAATGGCGAATTGAAAGAGGAAGTATATCTGCAACAACCTCTAGGCTTTGAAAGCTAAAAATTTCCAAATCACTGTTACAAGCTGGAGAAAGCAATCTATGGTTTAAAGGAGGCACCAAGAGCGTGGTATGTAACTCTTTCAGAGTTTCTTGTCTCTTCAGGGTACAAAAGAGGTGTGATTGATCCCACTTTATTTAGACAAGCAAATAACAAACATTTTATGCTTGTTGAAATTTATGTGGATGATATCGTCTTCGTTTCATGGTGGATGAATTTGCATAACTCATGACAAGCAATTTTCTAATGAGCATTAATAGAGAGATTAATTTTTTTCTATGTCTTTAGTTTAAACAAGTTCCTCAAGGGACTTTCATCCATCAAGAGAAATACACCACTGAATTGTTGAAAAAAATTTCAATGGATAATTGCTCCTCGGAAAAGGTCCCTATGGCGTTTGGGTCAAAAATCTCAGCTAACCCTACCGAAGAGTCATTTGATCACAAGATATATCGAGGAATGACTGGCTCATTGCTGTACCTCACTGCTAGTCGACCGGACATTTTGTTTATGTGCTAAATACCAATTTGATCCCAAGGTATCTCACTTGATCGTAGTCAAGCAAATTTTCAGGTATCTAAAAGGGAGTAAAGCCTTGGGTATTTGGTACCCTGCGGGTAACGACTTCAGTCTTCAGGCTTCTACAGACATAGATCATGTCGGATGCAGACTCGATCGAAAGAGTAATTCGGGTGGATGTCAGTTATTGGGTGGAAGATTAGTTAGCTGGTCTTCAAGAAAACAAAACTATGTTTCATTGTCTACCGCAGTGGCAGAATATGTGGCCACAGCCAATTGCTGCTCCCAAGTCCTTTGGATGAAGACACAACTTTGGACTACGGGTATAGGATTTTGCGGGTACCCATCTATTGTGATTCAGAGAGTGCAATAGCGATTTCTCATAATCTTATTCATCACTCGAAGACGAAACACATATAAATACGGTACTACTTCATCAAAGACCACATCCTCAAAGGTAACATTGAACTTAATTTTGTGCCAACTCATGAGGAAATAGCTGATGTTTTCAATAAAGCACTCGACTCCACAAAACTGAACAGATTTTTGGAAATGTTAGGAATGATGAATCCTGACCCGGAGTTCTTCTTGAAAGGATAGGTACTGCAGACCTTATTAAGTCTCCGGGTGTGAATAAAATGCTTCTTTTCTTTCCAAAATTAAACTCTTGAAGCACTTTACTCACTATGGTCTATTTCTAGAGTAATTGATATAGTATATACTTCATAAATGCTCATCGGTATACTTTGTATACTGAAGTCACTTATAATCTATATACTCCTCGTGTCTCCTTATTTCTTTTATTTCTAACCTTATCATCTAGTTTGTCTTTCAATTACCGCATACACATTAAATGAACCCACAATCATCACCTCATAAATGATTTAAATGACAATGTGTGCTACTTAATAAAATTAAAAAAAAAACATTCTCAAACATTCATTTTTTCGCACATGATTCTTCAGTCTCTTTTCAAACGACTTTCCTCAGTCAAGCCTATTTTCGGATAAAAAGGAAGAAAACCGATTTGCCTTCTGTAAAATATTTTTGCAAATCCTCTCCAATCACATCAAGAAACCGTTGGGGTCTAATCCATTCCGCTTCCCCATTTTCACAACGGATAAACCATTTCTCACCACACGTTTAACTTCCATGTCATCATGGGCCTTCATAACATTCAATGCTCCACTTTTCCCGGAAAACATTTCTTTTTGATTTATTTAATTTAATCTGATAATGGACAAAAATCCAAAGGTTTTTAAATTTAACAGCTGTAATTAAATCAATGTCAATACTTTTTGAAATCCGGAGGTATAAAAACCCCATTTTCTTCCCAAGAGAGCTTTTACGATTTCTGAACTCTCATCTGACGAAGTTCATCTTCTTCACCTTCTTGAAAAAATACTTTCGAGCAACTTCTTCAAACCTTTTCCCTGCAACAATGGTGAAATCAGGCATATCGAAGAAACAATCTAAAGCCTCTAGTTCAGCACGACCAACTGGGTCAGAATCCACGATCAAAGACCTAACTCCATCAATTGCAGCCAACAATTATAGAGGAATCTTTGAAGATCATCAATCGTACAATGAAGCAATCAAGCTCATGATAAAATTTCTTCCAACTCACCCTCTGTTTGGAGCTTTTGATTTTTTTACTGAAGCCGTACCACATGAAGTTCTGTTTAAATGTGCATTCTCTGCATTCAGACCTCATGACAAACCTCAAGAAGTTCATCTCAAACTCATCGATGATTCTTTGGTGTTTTTTGACCAAAGAAAAGTTCCTTGCTGCAATCAACCAAAGGGTGCTTCCTTCAACCAAGTTCTACTCTCCGAGCGCAACAGATGTATTTTCTACACTTTATCAAATGGGATACCAGGTGAAACTCAAAGGCGTAGGGGAATTCAAGAAGAACAAATTGCCTGCTGTTTGGAAATTTGTTTGTCACTTTGTGATACGTTGTCTCTCAGGTAGAACAGGAGGGACAGACACCATGGGAAAGAAACTATTCGACATCGTTTGGAGTATCTTCACTGGTAATGCTGTCAACTATGGGCAAACCATCTTGGATGATTTTATGCAGTACATTTCCAAGGATGCTCTGAAGGAAGGCATGACATAACTCACATTTGTTAGGTTCTGGTCATTATGCCTTGTTGATCTTCACAAAGATGTTAATCTTAGCGTGGGAAATGGCACCAATTTGTTTTCTGATCGCGATATTAAAAGGTACAATCCTTACAAGGATCAATCTCTTTCTGGTCCCATTCATCTCTTTCCTATGTACATTCTCGAGTCTATTGGACTTACTACCGTAGAGGTGGCTGGTCATATTATGGCTACGAGTGATTTTACCCCCATATCACTCTTCCCCGTCAAGACTTAATCAGCATATCATAGTCCAGGTGCCGCAGCCAAAAGCAAAAAGGTTTAAATCCCTTGTTATCTTAAGAAAGACACCAGTGAATGTCGTCACTAAGGGAGCTGGTCCCTCAAAGTAGAGAAATGCTAAGAACGCAGAGTCTACTCCTAAAGCTCAACCTTCCCTTTTCAAGGCTCTTGATCCGCCTGTTAATGTTGTCGATGACAACAAAGATGAGCCTTCGGAATCCGTAGACATCTTTAGAAGGAAGAAATTAAAGCTTACCCCAAGTCACAGCAAAATGCAAACCAAGTCAAATGTCGGAGTCTCTCAGAAGACTCCTGCAGCCATTCGAGTCATGACAGACTAACCTGCAAGAACCCCAACTCATGACTCTGATACAAACAGTGTATCAGTTTCATTTCATAATGGAGACAGACCCCATCTGGAGCCTACGTGGATCCAGATATGAATACTAGCCCTAAGGTCTCCAGGGCTTCACGATTGCATGTTTTTACTACCGAGGAGTTTCACTCCATCTTTCTTCGTGTCACACAAACAGATCAAACACCTGTTGTACCGCAGGGCAGTTCTTTCAAAGCCCTAGCCGGAACAGAGCTGAGGCCAAACTATGTTTTAGATCAGGGAGACCAAGGAAGCTCTGTAAATCCTGTACCGCCTTCATTAAATTCAAGTGGTGTAGGCATGGTGAGCAGAAACGTGCAAGGATCCATGAACCCGAGGGATACCTCGACGCGTAAAGGATTTGACGGTTATGCATTCGACGACTATTGGTCCCGATACCGCCCAACAACAGAGTCTCGGCAAAGTAAGTTTGAAGCCTTTAAAAGGGCCCTGCAGGCAATAAAAACTCAACAGGTGCAACAAAAACAACAAAAGCTGGAATCCCTTCTCCTTGTGGCCAAATATTGGGCCACCACTTTCAACAATGCTAAAACAATGGATGACCTTCTCACAATTCAGGAGTGGATGTCAGAGATGGATAAAACTGCTCAAAAGATCCAAGAAATGGAGAATGTTGTTGGTATCTCCAAGCCTCCACAAAACAATGAAGCATATGATTCCAACGAAGATGGGACTGCAATCGAGATCAGCTCTGCCCCAATGTTTGGTCTTGATGATGATAATCTTGATGATGTTCAACAGCCTACTCCTTCCGACGACTTCATTATCTTTGTCGATGACGAAGAATCAAGTGGTTCCATGCATTCCACTTCCAAGCCCAAGCAAAAGAAGAAAAAGAAGATAGCTATTTCCAGAAAAGAATTCCTAGACCTTTAAGCCAAAATCGATCAAATCTTAACTGCAGTCTCTTCTAAGACCCCGCAGAGCACTGAGACACCAACCCCACAATCACTAATTGATTGTGTTGAGATCTTGGAAACAAGAGAAAGAATGACTGCAAAGAGGATTCTTCTGCGGATTGAAGTGGGCATCAGGAACCTCGACAATCGTAGGACTATAGACCATAAGGAATTCATGTCCATAGCTGAAGACTTTATCAAGGAAGTGAAAGTGTTAAAAACTAATCTCCAGCAAACCCTTCAGACTCAAGCAAGCAACTCAAAGTAGCTTGTTGATGAAAATCACATCGCATATGAATCAGGGTTTGCGGTACTCCAAGAAACAATCAAGGAATTGAGAAGATCACTCACTGCGAAACAAAGTGTTGATGAAATCCTCCGCCTCACAAAAGAGATTTATCAACATCTTTTCAATCCTGAGATCCCCAACAACCAACAAGCGTGTTCTCAAATGAAAACTCATTTCGATGCCACATTTCAAAAGATCGATGAATTCACACATTGGTTTGAGGGGTACATGGAGCCTGCTTCCTCAAAAGGGGGAAGTGATCAGGGAAATCAAAATCAAATCAGAATTGAAATGGTTTCTTAATTTTCAAAGTCAAAAACTCAATCAGATAACCACTCCTTCACTCCTCCTCAGGATCTACCTTCTCCAATGCACCGTAGAGAACAAAATCCTCTTCAGACGCAACCTCCATAGAGGTCAACAAAAAACCAACTCCACGGTCATATCCTAATCATCCAACTCCTCAGGGCTCACCTCAACAATCAACTTCTCCTCACTTGGAAGATGAAATGTCTTCAGATCATACTGATGACTCTCCTGCCACAACTCAAACGAAACGTGACTGTAGAGCTGCTAAGTTTGGGGACGAAATCCGGAAAGAACAAGGGTTTGACACTACATTTGACGAAACCCTGATCAAACCATGGGTAAACTCAACCCGTAGACTTCTGCATGTTGATTACATTCCTCGTCTCACTTATGCAGAACCACCATCAGATTTGAATTGGGATATTCCAGTTTCTCCAAATTCCAAGTATTTTGCAGTTTTCAGCCTCTTGATATTAGCATTCCTTATGACAGAAGACTCCCTATGGAGTTTGAACGCTTGAACCTCTTCCATGCAAAACACGGTGGAAAGTTTGAGAACATCTAGTCCAAGGATAGACCAGACGGAGTGAAGAATTATAAAGTTAGAAAATTCATGAAATGTGAATTTTTTCAATACTCCCTGACCGGAAGAGGAAGTGAGTACATCAGAAGTCAAGCTGACTTTGTGTGCATGAATCCCGAAGAAATCTATTTAATAGCTCGAGTGTTTCAGTTGAAGGCAGAAAAGTACCCGAAGAAGAAAATGATGGGTTTTGAGCATTACATCAATCCTATGGTGCACATGCAAACCCTAAAGCTTTGGATCTAGGTTTCTCTAATTGTACATGAAAATTATCCAAATTTTGTAACCCTAATACCAGCATATAAAAATCGAAATTAATAACTAAAACAAGTTTAGATGATTACCTTTCAATTGTAGCAAGAATCTTCAACCCTTGAGAGCTTTAGTATCACAAGTGTAATACCTCTAATCGATCACAAACACCAAGGCAATTGGAAGAATGTAAGAGAGAGAGAGGATAGAGGTGATTTTCGGCTCTAGCAATCCTTCTAGGGTTAGGGTAGCCGAAAATGTGATGCCTAGGGTCCCTTTATCTAGGTGTGCTGCTAGGGTTTCAGTCAAAACCCTAATTGGATTGCTTACGCCTTAAGCTGTCCAAAGGAACCTTCCAGAATGAGGCCTTGGACGAATTCAAGGTGGGCTTCCCTCCTTGATTTCGTCCACCCCTATCCTATGGATCCTCAGTCCAAAATTCAAATATCTTATAATTGCAATTCTAGTCCCTTAGGTTTAATTAATATCTTTTGACCACAAAATTAATTTCTTAATTAATTCTTCACCAATATTAATTAACCAATATGATTTCTCTTTTAATATATTATTCATATAATATATTAATAAACCATAATAAACTCTTTCTCAATAATTCATCTAATCAAGTTGCTCTGGTGAAGCCAACCCAAAAGGACCATGCTACAACCGGGTCAAGTACATACTAAATATAGTTATAGGCTTAGACACCTAATCCAACAGTCTCCCACTAGGATAAGTCTAATAACTATATATGCAAATACCACTTTAAAATCCGATTAGCAATCGTAGCTCTCAAAAGCCACTGTCGAACTCTGACATTTCCTTTAGATAAAGGATCGTACAGTCCTCCGCTCTCAAGATATCGTGTGGACAATCACATGGAACATAGTCATACTTATTGCCCAACAGTTTGTTTCTCGATCTCTGATTTATCTGACATAGAACTTAATTGAAGACATCAACTTAGTCCTGACCGGGCCCGACACATAATTCAAACCAAATCATCGAGGGGCCCAAGATATCGATTTTACCCTAGTAGGATAAAAGGAACAGATAAACTTCGACTTATATGCATTTACATTCACTCATCAAATCATACACAACAATGAATTTTATAACCTCTAGTTACTGATGCGTTTACGCATTATCAATGCACAATCAACTTGCAAACAATAAACGATATATCTAGGTTTAAATACTATATGATATTATCGTATCACAATCACTCGTGATTAATTCCATGAAGTGATTCATGTGAGCGTGGGTTTAATCCCATACTCAAATCTTGTTGCAAAAGCACTCATGACATTCTTAGACAATCTACAAGCCAATTCATGACATTCTTCTTTCATACCTACTTCCAATATATGAACGACTGTGGATGGTTTAAATAATCTTATTATTTAGGAACTCAAAACATGCAAAGTGAAACAATAGTAAATAATTAACACAAGACAGTAACTTTACTTATAAATAAAACACCTTTATTTAATCATCATATGTTAATTATAATTTATCTATTACAAGTTTCTAAAAGCTATCTAATCACAAAAATTAATATCGTCCTTCAACCCAATGCTCCTAGCGTGCTGCAAGTGCTTAACCCTACTTAGTCCCTTCGTAAGGGGATCTGTTGGGTTATCTTCTGACGATACCCTCTTCACTACGAGGAGTCCCTCTTCTACCCGATGTCTAATAAAATGATATTTCCTGTCGATATGGATCTGCCATGATCCCTTGGTTCCTTGGTTAAGGCAACCGCACCTTCGTAATTGCAGAAAATCTCCATAGGCTCCTTGGTTAAGGCAACTAGCGTCACTATACCCTCGCACTCTCAAGTCATGGCTCTCACCTAGGATAAGAAACCATTCCCTAGTCCTCCAAAGGTACTTAAGAATATTCTTTACTGCGATCCAATGTGCTCTACCAGGGTTCCCTTGATATCTCCTGACCATGCTCAAAGCGAAGCCCACATCAGGATGAGTACAAGTCATAGTATACATGATCGAGCGAACTACTGAAGCGTAAGGTACTTGACTCATTTCTGCTATCTCAGCTTCGGTACTCGGGCATTGAGTCTTACTCAACTTGGTATTGCTTTGGATTGGTAACTCCTCTTTCTTGGAATTTTCCACACTAAAAGGCTTTAGTACTTTATCCAAGTAAGTACTTTGACTAAGTCCTATTAGTCTCTTACTTCTGTTTCTCAAAATCCTTATCCCTAGAATATAGGCAGCTTCTCCGATGTCCTTCATAGCGAATCACTTCCCAAGCCATGACTTAACCTCCTGCAAGGTTGGGACGTCGTTTCCAATGAGTAGTATGTCATCCACATACAAAATGAGAAAACTAACTATACTCCCACTGGCTTTGACATATATACAAGATTCATCCTCGCTTCTCGAGAAACCAAACTCTTTGACCTTCTCATCAAAAAAAATATTCCATTTGCGAGATGCTTGTTTCAATCCATAGATGGATTTCTCAAGCTTACACACTCTATTAGGGTGTTTTGCATCGACAATAACCCTTTGGCTGACTCATGGAAACAACTTCAACCAACTTCCCATTAAGGAAAGCGGTTTTGACATCCATCTACCATATTTCATAATCATGAAATGCAGCTATGGCTAGAATGACCCTTATAGATTTAATCTTTGGTACAGGTGAGAAGGTCTCATCATAGTCAACTCCAGGAGTTTGAGTAAAGACCTTCGCAACCAATCGCTCCTTATATGTGTGTACTTTGCCATCCATGTCGGTCTTCTTCCTGAAGATCCATTTGCACCCGACCATCTTACAACCTGCCACATTGTCAACCAAGTTCCAAACTTGATTATCATACATGGACTGACTCTCATTGTCCATAGCCTCTTTCCATTTTGCAGACTCCAGGCCTGCCATGGCTTCCTTGTAGCTGTTAGGTTCATCCAAATTTATCAGTATGCTATCACTAATAAACGTATCACCTTCAGTAGTAATATGGAAACCATAAAACTCAGGTGGAACACTAACTCTACTAGAACATCTTAGAGCTAGGGACTCGTCAATCGGTTCAACAGGAGTTTCCTCCTCAGGTTGAGCACCAGTGTTAGAGGTTCCTTCATCGCTTGATTCTTGAAGCTCTTCAAGACCAATTTGCCTCCCACTGTCCTCTTGGCGTATGAGTTCTCACTCGCGGAGAACCCCTCTCCTCGCAACGATGACAACATTGTCACTCGGTCTATTGAAGAGATATCCAAAGGACTTCTGCGGTTAGCCGATGAAAATACACCGCTCACTACGAGGTTCGAGCTTGCCGTGAGTCTCTCGTCTTATGAAAGCCTCGCAACCCCAAACCTTGATATGTGCCAATGAGGGTACTTTCCCTGTCCACATCTCGTGAGGTGTTTTGGCAACCTTCTTTGTTGGGACTAGATTAAGGATATGGGCGGCAGTATCTAAGGCATACCTCTAGAATGAGATAGGTAACGGACCACAACTCATCATGCAATGAACCATGGCCAACAAGATTCGATTGCGCCTCTCAGTTACACCATTCAACTGCGTTGTCCTAGGTGGTGTCAATTGAAAAACAATTCTGCATTCCTTGAGGTAGTCGTGGAATTCAAGACTAAGGTACTCACCACCCCGATCGGATCGGAGCATCTTAATTTTCCTGCCCAACTGATTCTCCGCTTCATGTTTAAGCTCTTTGAACCTTTCAAAGGTTTCTGACTTGTGCTTGATTAAGTATATACCCATATCTGCTATAATCATTAGTAAAAGTCTCATAGAAGTGGCTTGCATCCCTTGTGGTGGATCTAAAGGGTCCACATACATCCGTATGTATGAGATCGAATAAACCCTCACCCCTTTCACAAGAACCAGTGAAGGGTGACTTGGTCATCTTTCCAAGTAAACAAGATTCGCATGGGTCATCCGATTTGAGGTAGAATGACTCCAACACTCCATCCTTTTGGAGTTGGGCGATGCGTTTCTTGTTGACATGTCCAAGACGACAATGCCACAAGCATGCTTTGTCCAAACTATTGGAGGAATCAATATGCAACACATTATTTCCTAAGTTATCAACAATATTCACAGTTTCATATACTCCATTACAAGGAAATGCTTCAAAATAGAAAGTACCATTCAAGAAAGGATTAATAGAACCAATTTAATTATTAAACAAAAATCTAAAACCTTGTCTGTACAAACCATGAAAAGAAATAATGTTTCTCGCCATTTCTGACGAGTAGCAACAATCATTCAAATCTAAACCTAACCGACTACTAAACACTAAAGAGTAAACTCCAATCTTGGTGACAGGCGACGCTTTCTTATTCCCCATGATCATGTTCATCTTCCCATGCTCCATATCCCTACTTCTTCTTAGACCTTGAAAATCAGAAGAAATGTGAAAACCACATCCTGTATCAAGGACCCAAGAAATAGCATATGATGATTTATTAGATTGTATAGTATAAATACCTGCGAAGGATGGTTTTATCTTTCCATCCTTGATGTCCTGCAGATACTTCGGGCAACTTCATTTCCAATTCCCTTTGTCGTGACAGTAGAAGCACTCTACTTCTTTTGGGTTGGAAGAGGGAGCAGTAAAGCCAACTTTGGTCCCGCTCGAAGAGGATCCATCATGGGGTTTACCCTTGTGGCTCTTACAAGGAGCCTTCCTCTTCTTTCCTTTTCCTTGCCCAATAGCCAAAACAGGGGCATCAACAATAGGAGTTGATGCGACAGAGTTGTCTTTCAAACTACTCTCAGCAGTCCTTAGCAGGCCTTGAAGCTTGCTTAGAATGACCTACTCCTTGTTCATGTGGTAGGTCATATGGAACTGGTGGTAACAAGGAGGTAAGGAGTGTAGAATGATATTTATGGCCAGCTCCTCATCGAAGTTAACATTTAACTTCAGCAAGCGGTCCGCATACCTCTGCATTTTCTGCAAGTGGGCTGTGACGGACTCTCGGTCCTTCATTTTGGTAGTGATCATCGAGGCGATGATCTCGTACCTTTCCTGCCTCGCGCTTTGATGGTACCTATCCATCAAATCTTGATGCATCTCGTATGGGTAGTAGTCCTCGTAGGACTTTCAGAGTTCAACGGTCATTGTCGCGAGCATGATGCAATGTACTTTCGTAGCATCTCGCTCATGAGCCTTGAATGCAACAATTTCCTCGGGAGTAGCAGTGTTTGGGTTGACCTCTTTCAGCACCTTGTCGAGAACATACTGCTTGTCCTCGTAGCGAGTAACCATGCGGATGTTACGGATCCAATCATTGAAATTGGTCCCATCAAATATCACCCTCCCACACAAGTTCATGATTGACAATGAGCCAGAAGGGGTCGAGGCAGAACCGTTGTTTTGAGTAGACATCTGAAATAGAAAAGGAATGTAACAACCCGATACTTTCTAGTCGTCAAAAGTCAATTCCGTTAAATAAAATTTCAAATTTTGTTTATTCCATTAAGCTCGTGAGGGTTAGAAAATAATTTAAAATATATAAATAAAATTTATATAATTCTTCGGAACCAAAAATGCTCGAAAAATCAAGATTTCCCTCGAAAAATCAGCAAACTCGTCCAGCCACGCGTTTACGACCGTAAACCCCTGGGCGGTAAACCCGTTTACGGTCGAGAACCCATTTTCTGGCTGCAAACCTAACCGATATAACGGTTTTTCCCGGAGATATTTTTCATTTCTCTCACCTGCTTTAACCGAAAACTCTCTCAAGTTACTCCCAAGAAGCTCCCAATAACATTCATATCTTCAACAACAAACCTTCAAATCTTCATATTTTCACCAAGAACACCAAAAACATCTTCAAATCTTCAAGCAACCGAGAAATCCCTGAACCGGGAACCCGTTTATGGCTGTAAACCTGTGTTCGACGGTAAACTGTGTTCGGGGCTAAACCTATGTTCGGTGATAAACTCGTGTTCGGCCGCAAACCCCTTGGAACCGAATACCCTCCCTTCACTTCCAACACTCTTTGTAACATTCCTAACACAAAAGCAAGGGTTTTCTAACTCTTTAATTAATGGTTTCGCTAATTCCGCGTACTCCAACTCGATGGTCATGTTTCCAGTTTTGATGTCGTGCTCGTGCACATAATCAACTATGAGTTCAAACCCTTACTTTTTCAATGTTTTTAAATGTTTTAGGTGGGAATACAAGTAAAACACAAGCACTATTGCGTTTATACAAACATTTTCAAATAGTTTTAAAAACCTTTGCAATTACTTCAAAAAGAGCATTCATTACGCTTTCTAAAGAAATAGTTTGTATATTTTAACACTATTGTAATACGTCGAGCATAAGGGTATTTTACTTTTATACAATTAAATTGCAAACATTCTCAGTACATTACATTACGTTTTCGGGGCATTACAGAACATTACAAATAAACTATAATTGGTATAGTTTTGGGAATTTTTACACTATTTCACTAAGTGCAATACACAGAATCAAAACATTTATTCAAACTATAATGGGTATAGTTTGGGAAACACTACTCTAAGACATTAGTACAAGAATACACTACTAAATAATTATTTAAATATATAATTATTTTACATTATATGTATGTTACTACAAGGTTATACACACATATTCAAATGCCAGAAAAGTGCCACTACACTACACTATATGTAAAGTAGTTAATACAGGGTTGTGGGGCACTACTCCGTTGTACCCCTTAGGGTACGGTTTCTAAATCCTATCAAGTATAACCAGAGTCTCCTGGAGGGAGAGCGTGACATTTGTGTATAGATCTATACGGGACTGAAAATCCCATTCCCCGACTGCTAGCTACAGTTGGAACGGAAGTTCTGGGGTAACAAATGTCATTTCTTTCGGACGCCTGAAGAACGTCGTAGAGGTCACTAGGTTATATCAAGCACGGTTATATCAAACCCACAAGAGTATAACTAAAACATTTGATTACGGGATTAACACTACTTCAAAGATTTTATATAAATATTAAATATCACTACACTACTAGTACAATACGTTTACGTATTGGGAAAAGGATTTCATACAAACGTTTTGATAATAAATCAAACTACAGTACTCTATTTTACACTACTTCTGGTGAACTCCAGGCACTATTATAGACACTACAGTACACTATTTTACACTACTCCTGGGGGATTCCAGGCACTATTACAGACACTATAGAGACTAAGGCACTACTACAATATAAACACTACTATTGACACTACAGAAAATCACTATTTTCTAGCACCAAGTACACTGATATAATTTACAATCTAAGTACATGTACAACCATGATCGCTAAATACAAGTACAATTTACTAATTTTTAGTAGAAAACATACTTTTCCGAAACGACGTTTAACTAGGGGCATACATACAAACAGAGTTGCTTACATACACAACAGTAATACATCACTTTTATAAGTACGAATTAGCAGAACATACATTTCATTACAACATAAAATATAGGAATTTCTGGAAGAACAAACTAAGGTTTTCAAGGAACAAAGAACATACTTTCCAAATACAAATGCTTATGAACTCACCAAATTTAATGTTGACACATTTTCAAAACCACTTGTATTCTCCGGACACTAGTAAATAGGCACTAGTGCAGTTTCTAGAAGATGGAGCACGATAGCTTCAAGTATTTATTTCGTTATTTACTTATGGAGTCAATCATATGTGATTTAAATAAAATGTAGACACTATATTATCAATACAATGGTTGTGGTTTCTTTGATTATTATTATTCTATTGTTGTGATATTACACGTGACGTCCTCCGCCCCCGAACGTTTCCGCCGTTCTGGTTTGGGGTGTGACAGATTGGTATCAGAGCATTGTTTATAGTGAACTCAGTATATCAACCAATAAAAGATATACAACTATAAATACAATGGGGCCGAAGTGCTCTGACTAAAAGTATACTTTTAAAATGTAAATATTTTATGAGAAGTATACATACATACATACATACTACAACAAGTATCACAAGAAGTACAATACACAAGTATTTAGGAAGTTGAACAGCGGGGGTAGGTCTAGAGATATATAATCAAGTCTTGGGAGAATATAGCCTGATCAACTATATTTAACCGAGAGGTGATTAGCATATTCCTAGGAATGGTCGTGATGTTGCAACAAGCCTAAAACTTACCAACCCTATACACAAAGGATATCCAGAACCAAACCTAAAGTAAAATACTATAGGAGTATTTTAGGATACTACAAGATAACAACAAGTCTAAAAGCATACCAATATCATATACCAAGAAGCTCTAAAATCAAACATATAGTTAAAATACTATAGGAGGATTTTAGGCACTACAATTAACTTATGTGAAAATTTGAAGACCCTTATTGGTGGGTCTATAATTGCGGAGTGTATATTGCCAGGGTTGGATATAATTGAGATTTTATAGACTTAGAATTTGTGACCTATGCTCTACTTCATGTTCCTTGTATGGTTGTTGTTTTAGAGTATGGTCACTTATTCGAAGGTCTATTTAATCTTAAGCTATATACAACTTGTATACACTGCTTAATTATAGGAGGCTCAGTAACGATCACCCCATAAAATAAAATTCGTTTTATTTAAATCTCATAAATTCTTTAGACACACCCATTCTTGCCCGAACAACATAGATAGATATAGCCACTCCACTACGACAGTCAGCAGAAGAGGTTCATGAAGAGAATTCTGAAAAGAGATCAGCCGAAGAGAAAGGCACCGAAGTAATCACTACCGAACCATACCCTAGCGAGAACAAACATAGGGAACTCGTTGGGACATCCGAAGTCTGACTTTCCATTGTGAAGTAATGGGGATCAGTTTCAAGACCCGAAGCAGAATGAAGCGTAGATTCAACACACCTACGGAGGACAAGAACACCATAGGAATGCCCATAGATAACAAATCCCTACAGATAAATCTGGGACAATCATGTCAGGAGCATAGAACGGAGGAAACCACTCACTAGATATGTGAAGAGACCGAGCACTATACGCGTCACACTAATAATAATTAAACTAATGCAACCTAGTGAGTTAGTAAATGCACTGCTCACACTATGTGTGTAGGTTTATCTTATCTTTCGTGACCACTACTAATTCATAAGTCTATTTTATATAGACATCTGTTATGAATCGTTTTCAGAATACTATAAAAGTCGGAACATCATACACTCGGAACTAAGACAACTTAGTTTAAATAACTCTCGACTTATAGCCACTACTAAAGAGTCATTACCGTCTCATCTCGTAAACCTTATGGTTAAAAGATGCCTTTTTCGTAAACCTGTAGTATGCGATCATGTAACGACCCAATTTTTACAAAGAAATTTTTCATTTTTAATTAGTCAACCATTTTTCATAAAACATAAAGATTCCAATAATTGTTTTCAAAACCATCAACATTACAGCATTATTATTTTCAAAACGTCAGAGTGTCCCCCAAACCAGATCGGAAAACAAAGATAGAGTGCACGCCGCATCATCACGCCTTGCCTTTGCCCTTGGACTCTGAAGTACCTGAAACAAATTCCACAGACGGTAAGCTGACAGCTTAGTGAGTCCCCTAGAGCATACCCCATATAAACCACATATCACATTAGCTATAAAGCTACCTCTACCATATTTCACATGTCAATTAGCCACGAAGCTATCTCTACCATTAGCCATAAAGGTTATCTCTACCATCAGCCATGAAGGCTGTCTCTACCATTAGCCCTAAGGTTATCTCTACCATTAGCCATAAGGTCATCTCTACCGCTAGCCACAAAGGCTATCTCTACCACATATCATGCACACATGCATATCACACCTCTACATAACAAGTAAACCAACTATCATAAGATGGTTCGGCCTTGGTGCCTTAGACCCATTGGTATGGTGAGAAAACTCGCGTCTCAAAGGCTGAACTGGCAAACTGGATTCAGGTATGTCCTGTGCTGCTCTTCCCAAACTGTTCATAATCAATGAGTAAATATCTCAGCATAGTCCCATAAATACCCCAGGGTCAACCCTGGTCAAAGTCAATGTCTATAGTCAAGGTCAATAGTCCATATTGACCTTGAATCGCCTAGTACAATCATTCACTCGTCGGGTTCCCTGCTTAACTCGTCGACTCGTCGAGTCGCCCGAGGGACTCGTCGAGTTCCTTGGTGTTTACGGCTGTAAACCACCAATCGTACACCTTTGACCGTAAACCCTTGGCTGTACACTCTTGGTCGTACGCCCTTGGCCGTAAACCCTTCGCCATAAACGAGAAAACCCTCTCGACTCGCTGAGTCACTTGCACGACTCGTCGAGTCCCTCAAAGTTCATCATGATTATGGTCCTTTCCAGTGGGACTTAAGGTCCCAAACTTTTGATACATCATCTCTGATGAAGTGTAGAATCAAGTATGAATCAAATCAAAGTTAAACAAATGTAGATTGAACACGCGATGTAAATATGATCTGGTTTCAGCTCTATTATGCTTTCAAATGTTATAGAGAGAAAATAGACAAGTTCATACAAAGACTCTTATCTAACTCTAAGTAATGTCCCTATTTATAGGAAACATGAAAGCACACAAAAAAATACAAGGACTAAACATCTAAGCTTCGTTACATAAATGCCTTGTAAAATAAACTTAGGTCTTCGACATATTACAACAGGTCTTCGACCCTTACATTCTCCCCCTTTGTAATAATGTCGACCATCTTCAGTTCAAAAGAATCTGTATAGCATACAACATCACTCTTCGGACTTCAGAGTACCAAGAAATAATCTTCTTCAACTCTTTCTTGTCCCCTTCGTTATTCGTCTTGCAGCTATTCATACGAACAATAAAGTTTGTATACTGGGACGTTGTGTATCTCTCCACTTCGCAAGCTTGAAATAAGAATCTCTTGGCTTTTCCATTTTTATCCTTTCCTGCGAATACCAAACCGAATGGCTTCAAGCAAATCTCCCCATCAGCATACTTCTTTAACTCAGGTTGAGTCTTCGTTGGTTCCATGGGTACTTTCACTTACAATCCCTTTGTAGTTGCCAACTCCACATCAGTAAGAGCCAAACAATCATAGTAGTTATCTATGAATATTTTGATGTGGGTAAGACCAAGTCAAAAAACTTCTGGATCAGTCTCTCGAAGATACGAAGCGTCTTTATCTTTCAAAAGTAATGCAACTTCTATAAGATCATACAAGTTCATTAATGGAAAATCAACTATAGAGAAATTACATTCTTGACCATTCTCCCTTGCAACATAAAAACGAAGGTTCTGCATCATGTTCTCGAACATAACATCCTTGTTAATGCTAATCACCTTCTTTATCTTCATAAGTGACCATATTTCCTCTGGAAGTTTCCCTAGAACAGCATGAAACCTGAGCTTCATGTATTTGTAATCATCATCATTATCAAATTTCTCAGCAATCTTGTACTGAGCCATGATGAACATCATTTCATTCACCGGGAAATCCAGTTGTTTCATATCAGAATTAACAACAGCATAGCTTTGCTTCGGCTTCTTCTCAAAAGCATACATATGATTATATGCAACTTTTGCTTCAATCGTTTCGTAGTTGTAATGCTTCGTAGGATCACCCTTCTTCGTTTCAGGTGGATCATTTGCACGAATACTTAAAATGCTTTGAACTACTCTTAAATTTTTCTAGCTCAGCTTCAACTTCAGCTTTCTTCTCCTCTTTCGACTTTTCGACCATAATTATTTTCCCTTTGTCTTTGATCGAAGAACTATCAAGAACTTCTTTGGGCTTCGAACTACTACCACCTTCCCCAATCATAATTCCTTTAGATATTTGTCTTGGAATTGGCTTCGTGGAAATTGGCATTGTTGTAACAAATGTTGAAGTAACAGGCCCAACAGTTGAGACAATTGGCTTTGACGATGGAATTATTGTTTGAAAAATCTTCCCCACAATTTTCACAGCTTCATGCGAAACCTCACTAACTTTCGCATTGCCAACCTTCTTCTCTCCCCCTTGCACCCCTGTGACAACAGGTGGGGCATCTGTTGGTAGAATACGAGAAAACTTGGATAACGGAGCCAACTGTTTATGAAACACAGCCTCGAATTGAGAAAACTTTTGACATAAAAATTTTTGTGTAATGATTGAAGAAGTAGCAGGCTTGACAGATAATTCTTTCAATTCCTTTACAAAAGTACTAAGCTCCACAAAACGTCGGCTGTTATCCGTAGACAGTTGAGTTACTTGAGGACTCAAACTTTCATACATTTTAACATACTTCGTGACAACATCACAAATAATATCCACCTTTTGGTTGAGAGATGCATAGTCTTGCTGAGCACTAGCAATCTCTTTGAGCATATCTTCACAAAGTTCTTTAAGCTTAAAGTTGACATCTTCGCGTACTTGTTTCACATCTTTAATAAACAAGACATGTCGTTCCTTAGCCACCCTTCGTAAATCTTGAACTTCGCTCTGAAAATTCAAACATTGAGAGTTCACTCGTAATTCATTACTCTTATCATTTTGGTCCACCTTCTCCAAAATTCTAGATTCAGAATCTTTAATCATTCCAGATACTTTACTAACCATCCTGGCTTCGAATGCTTTGAGCATAACATCAAGTTCCAAACTTGAAATAGATTGACTTCCCCCCATGTCAGCTTGAGACTAAATAATTGAATTCATCTTCTTATTCAAAATCTTAAATTGCTTCATCGTCAATAACATATTATCAGGGAAAGTTTCTTCTTCTTCATCAAACTCCAACACTTCAAATTGACCTCCAAATCCCCCTTCATCAACATCAGTTTCCTTAGTAGATTGAGGTGGATCAGTGGTTTGAGATGAGAACAATGTAGTGATGGGTTGAGTGAGAATGGTTTCAAAGGTGGGTGAATTGGTAGTGTTCGAAATAGGAATAATGAACGGAGGTAAAGAAATAAGAGTATCAGAAGATTCAGGAATACCTTGAGTTGTAACAGAAATTTCTTTATTGGACTCTCCTTCACCCATGTTGACATTTACATCCGTATCAGATACGTGTGTATTGATGTCTGAAGTTCGAACCTCCTCATTAACTAACTCGGTTAACGGAACTTCGGGTGGTGTGACCTTGGTCTTCTCAGGAGTAGATGTGGATTGAAGAATATTAACTTTTGGTGTTTCAGGAACATTCTCCCCTTCAGATAATTCCTCTTGAAGAACCAACTTTCTTTTCTTCAACTTCTTCTTTGTAATACGTGAAGCCACATCTTCAGCTCTTCGTTTCTTTGAGGAAGGAGAAACAGAATTTGGAACCTCACGAATAAGAATTCCTTGATGATTCAGATATGGTTTATGAACCATAGTAGAGGAAGACTTAAACGAACCATCTGAAAGCCTTTGTGAGCCACAAGACTTCTTCTTAATTCTTCGAAAAATACCTGATTTTGATGGGATTGTTCCCTTTGCTTGATCATCAATAACAGGCTCAACCGGCTCAACCACAACAGTCGAAACTTGTGCTTCTGGCTTCGTCTGTTTCGGTGGTGATTTCTTTTTCTTTGACTCCTTGATAGGTTTCTCAAGAGTAATTGTGGCATCCTTCTTTGATTTGCGTGACTTCTTCGAAGGACCAGCTATTTCTTTTGGCAACAACTTCCCAGACCTATCATTAGGATTGATTGTTTCTAAATACTCCAGAAGAACCAAGTTTGTTGGATCAACACGATGTAACATTACATCTGGAATTCTTGCAATGTGAGTAAAGATTTCAGCATCATCAGTAACCTCCTTCGGAAATTGATACTTCATAAATTCAGCTGTCTCCTCATCAGTAGGCACCGCAATTCCTTCTTTGGCATAGAAATATCTAAGAATCAAACTCCAATACCTTGCACATGAAATTCCTTGAACAACATTCGTGTTTTCTATAGTTTTCTGAAATTCCTTCCATAGCTGTGTAGAATAATCCACAGTGATATCATAGTACAAACCAGCTAGCATCGCATAAACCTCCATTCGACCTTTATCCAAGCCAACATGGCGACCAGTGAAGCAGCGTAGAAAGATTCCGAAGAGAAAATTCCAAGCAGTTGGAAGTCCAGACTTCCTGAAATCGTTGATCTTGGTTAGTGGGGGTTGATGACCCATCTCATTAAACATGTGGATAACTTGTGCAGAAGAAAGATCATTATATATTGGAGAATTAGGGATATCAAGAATCTGAGAAAAGATCTTCTTGGACAATCGGATCTTCTTTTCATTCACCAGTTGGAAAGTGATGATATCCATTGCTTTGTTGTAAGTAGCAGTGGATCCTGCTTGTGAAAGCCATGAAAGTGGAACAGCAAAAGAATTGAACATGGCAGTCGAAAGAACAGAGCTTTTCAATGCGACTACCAACATATTCAATTCGTCTGGATAAAGAGAAACATCATCTTCAACTTGATAGTTCGTGCCTTGAATCTTCATTGTCGGTTGGGAAGTAACATCATCAGTGTTTTGTGAGTGAACAACGATATCAACAGAATTGCCCATGATTAGGGTTTGTCGAAGCTTTGAAGAACAATCTGAAAATTTCAGAGAAAAGTTGGGAATTTGTCGTTTGAAAGCGTAAACTAATAAAATCCTTTGATTCCCCTCTATATGTAACCCTAGTGTTTGAATTTGAAGCGGGACTGGCATTAAATGAGATCCGACGTGGCACCTTGAATCTCGCACCACTCTGCCGATAAAGTAGCCATGCGTCAACAAGTAGTTGTCACATCACCTAGAATCCCGGACTGAATACAAAACGTCTCTTCAAAAAGTCTGATCGTTTATCCCAACTGAATTGTAACCGTCACGAATCTTCGGATGGAAGTAAGGCTCTTTCAATTTTGGGATAAAAAGCGAAGTCATGTGCCAGATGTTTGAAATCATCAGCCTGAGTTGGTATTACTCAGAACCTTAAGGATTTCGTGAGTGCAGTGTTCCAAAAGATAAGATAAGAAGCAAATTAACGAAAATTTGGATCTGTGATCTCAAAAAAAAATTTCGACACAAAAGTAGATAAACCCCGGGCAAAGGTTGCATCGTTAATTATCAAGAGAGATAATCAACAGCTTGTGTACGTTCCCGTGAATTTCAACAGAATACTTATAGAGAAGTATCGAAGGGTTTTATTTATAAGGCTTCGTGGGTGGTTTACAATTTCCTTACATATCATCCTAAACATAAGGTGAGTAATTGTAACCGAAATTACCTGTTTGACCAGTGTAGTCAGTAACAAGTATGCTTTGAATTATTTTGAAAGTGACTTCGAAAGCAAATGAAACTCACACAGAAATCGTATTCATGAAAAAATTGATACTGAATCCTGTTAGGTAACAAACATCGTGGGCTTCGATAGTTTGATGAAGACTACTCATATGAAATGAATATGATTTGGAGTTTCGAAAAGTGGTACTGAAACAGATGTTTCGTCAAAACTGGAACATAGTTCTCCGTCAATTCCTTACGAAGATAGAATTTTGGATTTCACTTTCATCACGGCCTCATAATGTCAGATCATTAACACAAAGTTTTGACATGTGTAAATCTTGATGGGTTGAATCAAAGATCTCTTGGACATATGTCTTCGTGTGTGAAAGTCTAAGAAATTTGGTAATGAAAAAGATTGGTTCACGAAAACACTTGTACCTCTGTTATGATTGGACCAAACAGACAACTCTTAACTCATATTGAGAAGAGTAAGGTAGCTCATTTGACTAATGTGAATATAATCCTGACTTGGGAAGAAATTTTCGTATGAAAGATTTCATTAAGGCTTTCATAAACACACATTGAGTCTATTGAGGCTTGGGTCGACATGCTGCAGCATGCTTCTAGGGACAGTCTAACTAGTACAAAGTTGTCGAAATTGTACCTAGAGAAACACAAGCATGACCCTTGTATAACCTTTGTGAAACCTGTACACACAAAAGGCAAAGAACAAAATAACAAAAATCTTTTTGATATTTTTGATTTTTCGAAAAGAAAAAATATTTTTGTGTTTTTGTAACTTTTTCAAAAAGGAAGACAATTCACAAAAGAAAATCTTTTTGGATTTTGTGATTTTTCGAAAATTAAATGACAAAACAAAAATAAAATCTTTTTGTAGTTTTTTGATTTTTCGAAAATAAAACTAAGACACTACAGAAAATTTGGAAATCTAACGAAGAGTGTTACCCCAAACCAAAATGCTCAATGTAACGAAGATGAAGCATGTCGAAGCGTTGACTATGAACAGTAACCTCTGAATGATTAATACTATCAGCCTCTGAATGAATCATGATGACCTCTGAATCGTCATATTTATGTAACACTTCGTTGTTATACACTCGAAATCATTCCTGGAACTGGACTTGCATCAATCATTCCCAAACCTGTCAAAATTCGAACAAATGATTTTTCATCCAAAGCTTTTGTAAAAATATCAGCAAGCTGATGAGTTTTTTTCACAAAATGATAACGAAGTGTAATATGTTTTGTTTTCGAATGTTGTATTAGATTATGACAAATACGTATAGCACTCTGTGAATCACAGTACAATGGAATCTTTTTCATATTAACAACATAGTCTCTCAATTGACTCTGGATCTAAATAATTTGTGATGTATACGCAGCAGCTGCAACATATTCAGCTTCAGCAGTATAAATCGAAACACACGTTTGCTTCTTCGACTGACAACTAACCAACTTTCCATCCAAAAATTGACAACCACCACTTGTACTTTTTCCATCCAAAGTACACCCTCCTAGATCTGCATCTGAAAATGCCTGAATGAAAAATCCAGTTTTCGAAGGATACCACAATCCTAACGAAATTGTTCCCTTGAGATAACGAAAGATATTCTTGATAGCAGTTAAATGTGGTTCTCGTGGATTTGCTTGATACCTAGCACAATTACATACAGAAAACATGATATCAGGTCTACTTGCAGTAAGATAAAGCAATGAACCTATCATGCTCTTGTATAAGGTAAGATCAACCGCAGGCGTTTCTAACGAAGGTGATAGCCTTGTGCCAACCGCCATTGAAACTCTTAGGTTCGTGCTATTTATCATTCCAAATTTTTCGAGCAAATTCCTTGTATACTTTTCCTGGTTGATGAAAATGCCTTCTCTGTTTTGATAAATGTTTAAGCCAATAAAATTATTAATTTTACCCATCATGCTCATTTCGAATTGGCTTTTCATCAAATTTTCGAATTCACTAGACAATGCAGGGTCGGTAAAGCCAAAAATAATATCGTCGACATACATTTGAACAAGCATTAGTTGATTCCCGACTTTCTTTCGAAATAATGTGGGGTCAACTGATCCTTGTTTAAATTTTGACTGTTTTAAGAAACTGGTAAGTGTTGCATACCATGCTCTTGGTGCTTGTTTTAACCCATATACAACTTTATCTAATATATACACATGATCAGGATGCATTTCATTTATGAAACATGGAGGTTGTTCAACGTAAACAGTTTCTTCGAGTTCACCATTGAGAAAAGCACATTTCACATCCATTTGATAGACATCGAAATCCTTGTGAGGTTCATAAGCTAAAAATATTCGAATAGCCTCGAGTCTTGCGACAGGGGAAAAGGTTTCTTCATAGTCGCTACCTTCTTGTTGCGAATAACCTTTTACTACCAAACATGCTTTATTTCGTACAATATTTCCATCCTTGACGGGTTTGTTTTTGAAAATCCATTTTATCCCGACAATCGAAACATTTTCAGGTTTAGGGATTAATCTCCATACCTTGTTTCTATCGAATTTAGCCAGTTCAGATTGCATTGCAACAACCCAATTTGAGTGTTCCATTGCAACCTTAACTGTTTTTGGTTCAATTTTCGACATGAAAACATTGAACATACAAAATTCTTGATAAGTATTTAATACCTCATTCTTTGCTCGAATTTGAGCTCTTGTTAATAATCCATCTTGAGGATTCCCAATGACTTGATCTTTCGGATGAGTCCTTGTCCATTTCTCTAATGGTGGGTATGTTGGATCAAATTCCAAAGGTGCATCTTCGTACATCTCATTATGTTCAGATCCTGCAACAGACAGATTATCATTTATTTCGTGAAATTCATCATTTTCATCAAGACTTATCAAATCATTGTTATTTCGTTCAATTTCAACAGAAAGATCATTCTGATGCTCCCCCGCAACAACTTCATTCATTCTTCCATTCTCCCCCTCGAAAGAATTCTCCCCCTCAACCAGAGTATTCGAATCCAAGTGCTCTCCCTCCACTGGATTATTATGCATACTTTCGCCAACTCCTGGAGAATTCGTTGTTGAATTATCATCTATAATTTTTTGAGGGATGTCCAAGTCATCAGTATGCTTCGAAGATTCAGAGTGATGATTATCATTCGCATGAACTTTAGCATCCACAGCCCTGTCAGGAATACCAAAAATTAAATCATAATCAAAGTCAGATGAATTTGATTCTTCAGTTTCATCAGATGATTCATTAATAATTGGTTTTTGTTCAAATTGCTTTTCAACTTGTTTGACATAATAATCATCAAAAGTAATATGAAATGCCTCTTCGACTTTTCGTGTGCGTTTATTTAACACTCTGTATGCAACCGAATTGTGCGAATATCCCAAAAATATGCCTTCGTCAGCCTTGGCTTGAAATTTTGAAAGGCTATCTTTAAGATTCATTATAAAACACCAGCAACCAAAAACATGAAAGAATTTGACATTAGGTTTTCGGTTATTGATGATTTCATACGGAGTGAAATTAAATCGACGATGAATGAAAGATCGATTTTGAGTCAAACATGCTGTCGAAACTACTTCAGCCCATGGATATTGAGGAAGATTCTCATATGTCAACATAGTTATTGCTGCTTCGCAAACTGGCCTATTTCGTCTTTCAACCACACCATTTTGCTGAGGTGTATAGGGCGAAGAGAAGTTATGTGAAATTCCTTTTTCTGTTAAGTACGAATCCAACACTTTGTTCTTAAACTCAGACCCATTATCACTTTTGATCCTTCGAACATTTTTCTTCAGACTTATGTCCATTTCATTTTTGAAATTGCATTTTCTTTTGAAAACTTTTCAATTTGTTCTTTAAATTCTTTGGAATTTAATTTGACAACAGTTTCATTTTCCACAACAACCTCTTTTGTAACTTCTTTACAGTTTTCGATTTTTCAACCCATTTGCGTTGTGGTTTTTGTCTTTGAAAAACATATGAATTCTTTGTTAGAATATTTTCGGCAGTGCTTTGATTTGAAAAGAATCCTTCGTCTGTTGTTTTCTTGTTGTCATCTTCGACCATTTTGTTGAATTCTGGTTTAATGTTCTCAACACTTCCAGTAGTGACAAACACTTGATTTGGAAATACAACATCATCAGTACACTTGAAATTTGGATACACCACTTGATTCGTTTCCAAATAATGGGCTCCTTTTTCAAACAACACTTTATCGAAGTTTTCAGTGTTCTCAAACACTTGATCAAGAACAACAACCGAAATTTTAGTTTCTTTCAAATCTTGTTTGATGAGACCTTTTTGTGCGAATCGTGTTCATCATTTTCATCATCGCTGCTATCCGTTTGACTGTCTCGTATATCCACAAACTCAGGATCACAAACTTTCAAAGTTGAAGGTTTGTCAGTGTCAATCTTAATCTTCAAATCCTTAAGTTTTTCTTTTCCTTTAGATTTTGATGCAACATTAATGACAGACAACTGAGAACAATCAACATCCTCAATATTACTAATTTCACTAATATTGTTAGAGTTATCTTCAATATCGGCAAAATTTGATTGAGAATCAGATGTTGAATTTTCAGTCTTTTTCAAAATTTTGATTTGTTCTGATTTTGTCAAAGTATCATTCACAATGTTAACTAATTCACTTAAATCAAGACATTCGTCAATTTTACAATTCCATAAGCATATCTATCATCAGGAACTTTGTCAAACTCAACAATATTTTTCTCACAATCATATGAAATATTAACAACCTTCGCTCTCTCATATGCTAGAAAAGGTAATAATTTCCTATGTTGTTCCTTGCTAATTTCACACGAATGATGCAATGCAGTTAACTTGCCATATAGACGTTTAGCAGAATTACAGTAGATATTTCGTTGAGCTAATAAGATTTTTACTTCTCTAGACAACGAATCTCGATCACACATAATGTTTGTTATTTCAAATTCTAAACATTCTATCTTGACAACTTTCGAATCTAACTTCTTCTGAGTCTCTAACAATTGATTGCTTAATTTCTTAGCTTCATTGCTAGCAGAAACAACCAAATTATCAAAATAAGCAACAATATCATCAAAAGCAACAATTTCAGAATCATATACACTCAAAGGAATATTGAAAGATTAAAGAATATTACATACCTTAGTTGTCATTGGAGACTTATCAGCAGACTTTGACACAAAGCATCGGCCTGTTACCTCTTCGTCCGAATCTTCCTCCAGCTTCGCATACATGGCTCCATGCGTAGGATTACGCATTTCTTCATCATCTGAGCCCGAAGACCAGATTTGATATGTGTCATCATCCTCCTGTTCACCTTGAGCCACCAAAGACAAATTTTTCGCCTTTGTACGCACCTCTTCCAATTTCTCCACATAATACGCTTCATCCTTTACTCTATTCTTTTTCACATCCTTCTTACGAAGCATGCAATCATTTGCTAGATAATTTGCTCCGTTGCAATAATGGCAATCCATACAAAAATCTCCTTTCAATTTCTTCTCTTTCTTCTCCTCAACAACCTTTCCATCATTCTTCTCATACTTCTTCTTCTCCTCTCCAGCAACTTTATTCACGAAATTACCTTTCCCTCACTTTGCTTCATCTTCGAAACGAATGGTTTCTTGAAAAACTTTTTGACTCTATTGTTTGAATAAAAAGCTACTGCCTCATCATCCGAATTCATGATAAACCCCTCTTCATCATCAGAATCACCTTTTTCCACTGCTTCCTTTTCAGACACTTTAGAGATAAGTGCTAATGGACCTCCCAGAATAAGCTTCGACTCTTCAGCAATTTCATTTACTTCACTTTCGTGAGTTTTCAGTTGATTGTACAAATCATTTAGAGAACAAGTATCGAAACTTTGCTGAATTTTCACCATCATACTAACACTCCTCCGTTCTTTACGAAGTCCCAAAACGAAGATGAGATCGAATTACATAGCAGTCCTCGTGATTCCATAACGATTGCATTTGTAGATCAACTCATTCAGCCTATCATAATAAAATTCAATCGTTGCACCATCTTTTTGCTTGAACTCTTTTAATTCAATCAAACATTGCTTAACTGAATTAATCTTTGTCTTTTCACTTCCCTGAAACTTGTCTTTGAGATTAATCCAGATATCTTTTGCAGTTGTACAACTCCTAACATAGTTATAGACAACTGGAGGCAATGCACCGCGTAACTCTCTTATGCATCTTTTCTCAAGTTTCTTCAATCGATCAGTTTGATTATCAACACTTGAACTTCCAGACGATGATCCAATTGGTTGCACAATTATCGAAGGATTAATATTCCCAGAGATACATGACCAAAGCTCTTCATCGATTCTATTCAAGTAATCTTGCATCCTATCCGCCCATTGATCATAGTATTGAGGAATAAGCATAGGAATCTTAGTTGAAGATCCTAGCAAGTGAGATAATGAAGTCATCGAGTTGAGATTGAAGTTCGCCATTGATGGACGGAAGAAAATTTTTGAGAATTTTTGAGAAATCAAAGAGAATTTGAATGCAAAGTGCTGAATTGAACAGAAATATCAAGTAGAATACTCGATTCAACAAATTAGTTGCAGAATCGAATCACAACTGAAGATCTAGAACGCTTTTTCACGTCAAAAGGTGCGGAACTTTTTGAACCAGAAATTTGATTCAAAAACCTTTTGAATCAGAGTGAAAATCGGATCGCAGATGATGATTCATGCTCTAATACCAATTGATGAAGTGTAGAATCAAGTATGAATCAAATCAGAGTTAAACAAATGTAGATTGAACACGCGATGTAAATATGATCTGGTTTCAGCTCTATTATGCTTTCAAATGTTACAGAGAGAAAATAGACAAGTTCATACAAAGACTCTTATCTAACTCTAAGTAATATCCCTACTTATAGGAAACATGAAAGCACACAAAAAATTACAAGGACTAAACATCTAAGCTTCGTTACATAAATGCCTTGTAAAATAAACTTAGGTCTTCGACATATTACAACAGGTCTTCGACCCTTACAATCTCCTATTGTAGATTTCACGTAAAGTTACAAATTTACGTCTGTGCAGGGCCTTTCATAACCGTAAACACCAAAACTAATCCTCCAACAAGGTTTTCATACATAGAGAGGGAATAAGCTTATAAAGCATGCAACTTTATGATATTTGGGACCTAGTGAGGTTCAGATCTGGAACCATACCCCTGTGATAGGTCCAGATCTAGGCTTGCTTCGATTTCCTCAAAGTTTTGTCATGAACTCCCAAATAGAATATAGGCTTAAGGTAAAAGATTCATACCTCAATTTGATGCCCAAGACGAACTAGATGATAGATCCAGTGTTTTCCCCTTGATTCTTCTTCTCCAAACTTGGATTCCTTCTCCAATTCCCAATGTCGAGCTCTCAAATGCACACACTTCACACACTAGGGAGTTTGCGGCCGTACACAGTCTCTTATGATGTTAAGGGAGGCTACAAGAGTGTTTAATTAGGCTTGTATAGGGGCAAACCCCAAAATTAGGGTTTTCATTAAACAATGCTGAGTCGTCGAGTCAGCCTTCTGACTCGTCGAGTCACTTCCGATTCGTGCCCCTGAAATACGACGCTACTCGACGAGTTGAGCTCCCAACTCGCCGAGTCCATGCATGAAACTTCTCCATTGGCAAGTTTCCAACCAATGCTCAAACCAGGTGTTACAGATCATACCAGCACTAATGCACCGGATCCCATCAGAACTCCCCAACTAATCGTGCTTGGGTGAGAATAGTTCTAGGATAGGAAAACTTAACACTCATACGAAACCTACTTCTACCCACTACCATAAATCCATCTCAGGAATGTTCAGCAGAAACACTGAGAATAGTTCATCAAAATGCGAAATTTATATATGTGTATACAAATTGTGAGAATGCAACTAGAAATGATCATCACTACTCACGAGATCGTTTCTCGTCATGCAACATAATCATATCTTCACTAGGAGGAAATCAGCCAACTGGCGAGACGCCAAAAATTGTAGATAGACTCCGCCACTTTTCAAGCTGCTGTCACAACAGCTGTTACAGCCGTCATGGCACAACTCAATGCTAACAATACCAGTGGAAGAGGTGCCGACAATACTAATCGTGATCACAATCAAGGACACCAGCAAGTTTCTACCGACAAAGACACCTCAGACCACAAACCTAAGAGCAAGAAACGAAATATCTGGAACAAAAAGGAGCGCAACGTATCACAAAAACTCCGTAAAAGGCAACAGCCTGTGGCTTCCCCTGCAGCCACAACAGCAGTCACGACATCTTTCTCAGCATCCGCCACGACGTCTGTCACTCCAGTCCGTAACAAGTAATAAGTGCAACCTCCATCATATCGGAGTGTGTCGAAAGATGCATTGTAAGAACTGCCTTAGGAGAGGACACACTACCCGTTTCTATAGGGCTCCGGCCCGACACAACACCTCGTACGCCAATGTCGGTGAGAGCCCGGTATGCCATCTATGCGGTCACACCCCCAAACCGGAACGACGGAAACGTTCGGGGGTGGATGACGTCATATGTAGTATCATAACAATTGCATCATACTAATCAAAGTAAACACAACCATTACATTAAATATATATACATATAAAGGTATTTACATATGTTTGATTCATGTTTTTATACATCAAAAGCATAACCAAAAGTAAAATACGTGACTCTATACGCTCCGTCTTCTCAAAATCTGTGCGAGGTAGCTGTCTACTGATTTCCTAAGAATACAAGCAGTTTTGAAAGAGTATCAGCATAAAGCTGGTGAGTTTATAAGCATGTTTTTGTAATGAAAATCCTGTCATTAAATCTGTAAAATGTTTGAATGCTTCCGAAGAAAATCCAATATTTTCTAACATATATGTTTATTAATGTGTTCTATAGTAGTGTATAATGTATTAGTTTGTACGTCTGGTTACCACTAGCTGTACTGTATAACGTTGTTTTGATTGAAAAACCCTTTGTATGAAAACCCTGACTATAACTAGTAATGTATAAGATGTTCTGTTTGAAAACCCTGGTTACCACCAGTAATGTATAAGATGTTCTGTTTGGAAACCCTAGTTACCACCAGTAATGTATAAGATGTTCTGTTTGAAATCCCTAGTTAACACCAGTAATGTATAAGATGTTCTGTTTGAAAACCCTGGTTACCACCAGTATGTATAGTAGTTTCATTACTTAAAATAAAACTATGAGTTGAAATCCCTGGAATCCTCTAGTTGTATTATGAACTAGTTTTATTAATAAAAATTAAACTAAAGAAGAATGAAATCCCGTAAACAATAAGGTTAGTTTACACTATTGTGTGTAGTATAACCATGCTTGATATGACCTAGTGACCTTTACGACGTTCTTCAAGTGTCGGATAAATGACATTTGTCACCCCAGACATGCCTGCCTAACTGTAGCTAGCAGTTCAGGTGTGGGATTGTCAGTCCCGAATAGATCTATTCACAAATCTCACGCTCTCCCTCCAGGAGACTCTGGTTATACTATGATAGGATTTAACATGTACCCAGAAAGGTACAATTGAAGTGTTGTCTCACAATCCTGTATTAACTAGTTTACGTGTAATCCTGTGTTGATCTACTGTATTTAACCCGTGTGTATACTGTATAAGGTAATAATTATACTTAAATAATTATTAAATGTTGTACTCTTGTAGTAATGTATATCATAAACTAAATCTGTCATATTTTATATGTTTGCATGTATATTGAAAATCCAAACTATACCTATTATAGTTTGCATGTATGAGGTGTACTTGGCTTTCGTATTGGTCTGAAAACTATGCAATTTCGACTGTAGATTGAAAAGGTCCCTTATGCTCAGCACATTATAAAAGGGATAAAATATCTAAATATTTTATAAACATGTGGAAACTGTAAGATTGTATCAATTGCATCAGTTTTAAATATGTTGAAATCCTTTTGTATAAATGCACAAAACCATTTGTGTGACAACCCGAAATTTCTATCTTGTACAATCATTCAATTCAGTTAAAGTCAGACTTGTCTCTGCTAACTCTTAGCAATGTTTAGAGTCTTTTTTAACATTCTGAGCCTAGTTCATCAAAGGAATCAGTGTTTGGATTTGTCAGTTAAGGTTCCAAACCATCTAGCAAACCGTAAACCTCCTCAAAAGGAGTTTACGGTCAGGACCCTTGAGTTTACAGTCAGGGTGACCGTAAACTCCCTCCTATATATATTTTATGATCATTTTGATCATTTCTTCCCTTTCAAACTCAAGAACTTCCAAATCCTCTCAAGTATCATCAAGTTCATCATCCTAGACCATCAAAATTGTAAGTGTTCTTCCTTTGATTTATTGATACATCTCTTAATCTAGTATCATCTCATGATTTCATCCATGGAAATCAACTTTTCTTAGATCTTCAAGAAACACCAAGAACACCATGAACACACACTAGTGTTCTTGGACCGTAATCACCATTTCAAGCCTCTATATCGTAAGTACTCCCTCCTTAGCTTGTTATCTAGTTGAAACACCTGATTAGAGCCTGGAAAACATCATTTTTAGCCAAGAACAAGGTGTTTACGGTCTAAGAGTATCTCCTTAGACCGTAAACTCTAATGAAAGGTAGATTAGCGACCCTAAACCCTTCCTAAGGCTACGCATGGTCCCTAGAATCCGATGCCTTGGAATGAAGCCCTTGAAAACCATCATTGTGCAAAGATTTGATGAATTTACGGTTGGATCTCCTTAGATCGTGAACTCCATGACCGTAAGGTCATTAGACCGTGAACTCCATGACCGTAAGGTCATTAGACCGTGAACTCCATGACCGTAAGGTCATTAGACCGTGAACACTTAGACCGTAAACCATAGGACCGTGAACACATAGGACCGTAAACCACTTTGACCGTAAACTCTTATGGTCATGCCACTTGGACCGTAAACTCCTATGTAAGGCCATACTTCCCTTATATGCAACCCTATGTGGTGTAACACTTCATTACAAGTGTTTCCTAGTCCCTAAGGTTGTTCCATTTCATGATTAGTGGTTATAAACACTAATTACATACCTATATGTGTCATTATATGCTTATTAGGATCCGTGTGTGTGTGCTCAAGCCTTCACTTGACACTTAGCATCTTTACCGATCTTACAGTCGCATCACTCACTACAGGTGAGTTCATACCCCGTAATCAATCTTTTAAACTGTTTTAAATGCTTTTAAGGGGGGAATACAAGTTGAACACAATGGTAATTGTGTAAATGTTTGTTATAAACATCTTTCAAAAGATGGCTTATGTCTTTTATAAGTGATCAAAACATTTCAAAAACTCTTTTAAAGTTAGGTTACCTTATAGTTAACAAAACTCCATTTTAAAAGTACTAGCATAACTTAGTAGTAAAACGAGTTTGTCCTTCAAATCGGTATTAGTTCAAGTAAACATACTAGTAAACTATAATAGGTATAGTTTAGGGGTTCGGTTCATATAATAACTAGTACAGAGAAGAATATACTATAACAAGTACAGGGAGGAACATACTATAACTAGTACAGAGAAGAACATACTATAACAAGTACAGGGAGGAACATACTATAACAAGTACAGGGAGGAACATACTATAACAAGTACAGGGAGGAACATACTATAACAAGTACAGGAAGGAATATATGATAACAATAACAGACAAACAAATCAAGTATTACACACTTATACAATGTCCCTACTACACTAGGGAGACATTGTATCCTTAACCCATTGTTTGCAACAAATTAGGGCATTAATATATCTTTCCGGCTTTGCATTGACACTGGTACGATTTCACGTACCAGGACTAGCAGGCACGAGGTGATAAACTTAATAATATATCTTTCCGGCTTTGCGTTGACACTGGTATAATTTCACGTACCAGGACTAGCAGGCACGAGGTGATAAACTTAATAATATATCTTTCCGGCTTTTGTTGACACTGGTACGGTTTCACGTACCAGGACTAGTAGGCACGAGGTGATAAACTTAATAATATATATCTTTCCAACTTTGCATTGACACTGGTACGATTTCACGTACCAGGACTAGCAGGCACGAGGTGATAAACTTAATAATATATCTTTCTGGCTTGCATTGGCACTGGTACGATGTCACACCCCCAAACCGGAACGGCGGAAACGTTCGGGGGCGGAGGACGTCATGCGTAGTATCATAACAATTGTATCATAGCAAGTGTAGTAAACACAACCAGACATCGAATAGATTTATGAAAAAGGTTTACACTGTTTAATACATAGTTTTGTTCATATCAAAATCAAAATTGAAAGACGCGACTCTAATGCTCTGACTTCTGCAAAACTCCTGGGAGTACACGTCTACTAATTTCCTAAGAATACAAGCAGTTTTAAAATATCAGCATAAAGCTGGTGAGTTCATAAGCATTTAGTTTTGATGGAAAAGAGTTCTTTGAATCCTTTTGAAGAGTGTTCCTCAAGAAAATCCTATATTTTCTTATGAAAAGCGTGTTTGAAAACTCATTCCTTCCATGACTTCCAGGTTCGAACATGATATGTACAATCCAATAAGTCGTGGAATGAATATGAATATCCGTTGGTTATAAAACAATTCGTTTTGAATGGCCGGTTTATCCTGGGAAAATCCTATATTTTCCCAAAAAGGGTGGTTGGTTGTTTATCCGTTTTGAAACTAAGGTTTGCAAGTATCTACCATACTCGTGTATATAAAAGCAGTTTTCTTTTTAAAACCCTGGTTACACCCAGAGAGGTATATTAGTCTTAAAAACTAAATAAAAGAAAAACCGTGATGAACTAAGTCCTGAAGATATTATTATTATTAATACCCTCCAGTAATCCATTAGTCATTACTTTGAGGTTAGTTCATTTGATTCATTATTACAAAAGTAAATATCTGCTACCTAGGTTTTGACTTTTATAACCATAACTGACTGGATATAACCGGCAACGGCCTGTATCGTTAATGACTTTGTCACCCGCAGACCTTCCGGTCCGACTGTAGCTAGCAGTGAGGTGCGGGATTGTCAGCCCCGTATAGATCTATACACAACAATCACGCTCTCCCTACAAGAGACTCTGGTCACAAGTGCTAGTCCTAACCTCTTGATTCTGTGGGAGTGTTACCAAGGACGTGCCTCAAACTTAGCCTAACAAATTTACAAGTAATAATACTGAAAATCATGTTTATGATTTGCATGAATCCTTTATAAAATAATACGTTTTACTACAAGATTCACAAGTTCATTATTCTAGTTTTGAAAACTGTTCCTACGAGTTGATTTCTTAATCGTTTGGTAAAACTGTTTTCCTTGTTAAAAACATATTGAAAATATAATTATCTTAAGCAAAATAACATATTTTGAGCACAAGTTTCCTTATGCTTTTGCTTGTATTCCCCCCTGACAACGTTAAAAACACGGAAAATGTAGGGGTATGAACTCACCTCGGGCGATTTGAATGATGGATCGATACGGAATGTGGGACGTTCAAGTGAAGCCTTGAACACGATTTGATCCTAATTAACACGTAATGACACATAAAGGAGTCAAATGATGGTATTTCACCACTAGATGTGATGGAGAACCACTCTAGGGACTTGGGACTACTTGCACTCAGTGTTAGGACCTCAAAGGATTGCGTTAGGGGAGTGTATGGCCACCTTTAAGGTGTATGCGGCCATGGGTGTGCGGCCAGGTGGCGTGTGCGGTTGCACACAGGAGTGTGCGGCCGTACAGAGGGTGTGTGCGGCCGTACACAGGGGTGTGCGGCCTTACACCCATCATATGTGCCCCAAGAGTCGATTTTTCAGCATTTTAAGGTTCAAACCAAGTCCAACTAGAAGATAGGGAATCAAACTCTCAGTTTGGAGGTTCTTTGAGGTGTGTACAACCACCTTATGAAGGTGTGCGGCCGTACACCTTCATGTGATGAAGAACATGATGAACTTTGATGGTTAAGGGCTTACATCAATGGGTCCTTCATGTATGATAAGTTAGGTGATGGAAAACTCACGTTTTTGAGGCCTTGAGAGCGTTCTTGGATGAAGTTCTTAGAGAGAGAAAGTAGAGTGCAGCCAAATGAAAGGAATGAGTGAAGGGGTCACCCTATATAAATAGGGATGAGTGTGCGGCTGGAGGATGGGTGTGCGGCCACACACTCGTGTGTGCGGCCATACACTCGGGTGTGCGGCCACACACTCATGTGTGCGGCCATACACTCGGGTATGCGGCCCCACACTCATGTGTGCAGCCATACACTCGGGTGTGCGGCCACACACTCATGTGTGCGGCCATACACTCGGGTGTGCAGCCACACACTCATGTGTGCGGCCATACACTCGGGTGTGCCGCCATACACTCATGTGTGTGGCCACACACTCCTTTTTATGGAGTGTTTGGCGTATTTGCAACCCTAAATCTTAAACCAACCCATCCCTAATTCAAACTGTGGTTGTACAAGGCTTTAGATCATCCAAACATGCTCGAAACGATGCTAAAAGATAGCTTAAACGAGTTTAGTATTGATAGAATTGGCTAAGTGTACAAGATAAAAGTTTCGGGTTGTCACATCATCCCCTCGTTAGAGGGAATTTATCCTGAAATTCAAGAATAAAGTTGTAACTCGCGGACTTGGAAAAGATGGGGTACTTTTGTTTCCTTGGATTCTCGTGCTCCCAAGTGAATTCAAGTTCTCGTTTGGTATCCCAGTGAATTTTCGCTATCTGGATACGACGTTCGTCTCGTGCACTGGACTTTCTGGTCCATGAGTTCTAATGATTCCTACATGAAGTGTAGACTCTCGTTTAACTCGTTATTGTTGAGGGGAATCGCAAGTGTCTCATCGGACAGACACTTATTTAGGTTTGACATGCGAAAGACGGGATGTATGTTGCTAAGTTCTCGAGGTAACTGGAGTTGGTACGCTACAGGACCGATCCTAGCTAGGATCTCAGACGGTCCAACGTATCTTGGATTTACCTTTCTACGCTTTCCGAAGCGTATCAAGCCTTTTCCAGGGCGAGACGTGCAAAAGACACGTCCACCGATCTGGAACTCCAATGGTTTTTGTCTCTCATCGGCGTAGCCCTTTCGTACGATTCTTTCAGTCGTCCTACGGATGGTTTTAGGACTCGTGCGAGTCTTGTCAGGGACTTGACTCTTGACTACTTGCGTGTCGCCCACCTTAGCCCAGCACAAAAGGGGATCTGTACTTACGACCATAGAGGGCATCGAACGGTGCAACCTCGATACTGGGAAGGTCACCGTCGTTTGCAAGAAGTTCAGTTAAAGGTAGGCGAGCGTCCCACGACGCATCTTCAGTCGTATGAATCGCCTTCTTACTCTGTCCATCTCTCTGTGGATGATACTCTTCACATGAATACTTTCGGGTTTCGAAGAGACATGAATGTTTCGAAGTTCGCATCTAGTTGTCGTCATGAGCGACGGGAGTTTTGCGATCGAACGATTTAAGACAGAAGGGTTTGGTATAACCTAGACTTAGTCGAGCTAGACAGGATGGTGTCGTAGAGTCGCGCGTCAAGTTAGTCCGGGAGGATCGTTTTGCTTGCACATTGGCATCCCAAAATGAACGTCTCTGGTATTTCTGCGTTTTGATTTGGACTTGGTGGGTACTACTAATGCGAGGGTCCAGATGTTTTGAAACTATGGGCTCTCGATGGAATGGTTCTTACTAGATTTTCCTATGATAGCTTGCTGTATACAAGTCATGTATAATCACAACAGACTGTAATGTATACACTAGGCTACCATAATTTACCCCTTAGGGCATCAACTTTTAAGAGTACGTCGGGAAAGAAATCACGATTATGAATAATTATTAAGGTTTTGAATACGTACCCAAAACACTGTAAGGTTCTTTGATGCTTCCCTTCTTCTGAGGTCAGACTCCTTCCGTATCCTCGTCGTTCTTCTCTATTAGGCAGTCTCTTTTGAAATGCCCCATTTCGCCACATACAATGAACACTTGAACTATGCTAGCATCGGTAGTGGAAGGGATATGTTGAGTCGGGGTCTTCGTGAAGCGAGCTTCCTTGTCATCCTTAGCCCTTGGACAATTTATTTTGAAATGTCCTACACTACCACGGAGGTAACAGGTTGGACTAGCCCCAACCTTGGCATTCAGAGTGACGAATTTGACTAGGGTCCTACATCTGCTGGAGGTGTGCCCCTTCCTGTTGCATCTGGTGCAATGCAGCACTCGACAAACTCCATGATGATAGAAGTTGCATTTGCTGCAGTGCGGAAGATTTCCCAAGTAGGGTGTGGTTGGGGTTGGAACAGTAGGGCTGACTGGGGTATTGACTGTCCCAATTCGTTGCCTTTCAGTAGGTCCTTGGGTTGAACAGCTTCCTTCGAACTTTCTCTTTAGGATGTTAGCTTGGGGATCAAGGGTGTCCTTTCCAGTAGGCACTTGTTGTTGAGGTTGGTTAACACCAGGGATTGGACTGCCATTAACACTTCCACCCGCATTGGTGTTGTTAGCGTTAAGGACAGCTAGGGCGGGTTCTACGGCTGCTGTGACAGTAGATTGGAACGTAGCTGAATCCATCTGAAGGATTGGTGTCTTACCGGTGGGTTGGTTACGTTTCTTTGGAGGCATGATCTGCTACATGTCAAGAAAAGAGATTTGTGAGCAACAATGGTTGCCCCTAGATATATCCTAAATGTTTATCTATGCATTTGAGATTTCCCGTTTTGCTATCTGACTTTCAGTGATTCGACCCACATCCCCAAGATGTGGTCTTAGCAATGATAGAAAATATTTGAGCACACAAAGTTCACATACAATAAGTTTACGAACTCCTGGTTGCTCAGCTCATCGGACTAGCTGAGTAACTCTCACATTTTTGTCGGCTCTTGACGATATGGAGATTTGGGTATAAGGGTAGTTCTGAGGATCAAGTCCATACGGGATTCCACTTGGCACTCGGATGAAATCCCTGGAATGTCTTTGGGAAAGATATCAGGAAAGTTGCAGACTTCGAAGATGCTCTCGAGGTCTTTAACTTCTTGCGTTTCATTGCCAACATGAGCCAGGAATGCATAGCATTCCTTCCGGAGATGCTTCTAGGCTTGACGCAGGAAACGATACGAAGGTTCGACAAATCTTATCACTGAGGCCAGTGAGGATTTCATTGAAGGGAAGATTGAGACGAATCAATTCCTCGAAGCAAAGGACATCAGCATGATTCGAGGGTTAATCATTTCGTGTCGATTAGGATATCGAGATTTTTATGGAAACTGATATGAAATTGATGGCGAAAGAGAATAATCATCTAAGTACATCATATGATTTATGTTTTGAGGACAAAACAGTGATACGACTTTGTTAAGGTTGCTCAATTTGAATGCTACTGTTCCAAGGTATACTTTTGGCAATGAACATCTTTAACTAAGATATGATAGTTGTCACCATTGTTGATATTAAGATTACACAGAGTTTGAAAAATTTGACCTAGGAGTAGGTCTACGACATACCGACAGAATAACAATTTGACAACATAGAGAACTAGGGAATCGATACTTTCAAGGCAAGAATGTCTACAAAGAAAGGAGCTACTTAGCACATAAATAGGAAAGCTATTCTTTAAACCAAAAAGAAGGAGAAGTAGAATATTTCCTACTAGCGACGGGCACTTCTCAGGCGGAACCTTAGGTTAGTCAACTGACGCTCCATGTCAAGCAGGCGACTCTCGTATACTGATTGGCGTGCTTGGAGCTCTACGACCTCAGCTCGAGTTGCAGCTAGCTCTCGCTGATGGGCTTCGTGGTCTCTCAACATCCTCCCATGAGCAACCTCGAGACTGCGAATACGGTTTGTGTTGGCATCCAAGTCTGCCTCGAGTTCCACAGTTCGGTGAATAACCGCCACGTTCATTTCGACATTGCGGGCCACTCGGCGGACTATGGTTGGAAGGGCTCTATCTGCGGAGCCTCCTCCGTCCACATTGTAGAAGCGACGATCCCCATTATACGGGCGGGGTTGGCCTTGTTCGTGACTCCACCTATCCAGGCTTCCGACCCACATAGGCGTTGGGCCTTCGTGCACAAGCTGGGGGTTGGGATTTGGTATTGGGGCCACTGGGGGTAAGTTCTCGACTTCTGGTTCCGAGTCAGTCTGTTCCGGAAATGGTTCGGCAATGCCATCGTCAAAAGGGATTTCATGGTTCCCTTCTGGCTCCGATTCGATCCATCCATCATCTCCTTGGTTAGGAAAGTAAGGGTCTCCAGGAGGATGGAATCCATCCATGCTATCTACGCGAGGCGAGGGTAAAGGAATAGTTAATAGGCATCGATTCTATAATACTTCTAATGTATTATAGTTACATGATTGATTCTTGAAAGATGGATTATTGGGTAAGTTTTCGGCTTAGTCGTTATAGCATCTTAAAATACTCCTATAGTATTTTAATCCTTATGTTTGGCTTTAGAACCCCTCTAGTATCTAGGTAAGTTTTAGACTTGCTGTAACACCATAGTCACTCCCAAGCACATGTTGGTCATGTCTCGACTGAATATAGTTGATCAGGTTGTATTCACCCTAGACATGATTACATAACTGCCCAGGTTTAACCGCGATGTCCTGTTGGATAAGGTGTCTAAGTCCATAACTTATTTGGTATATACTTGACCCGACCCGGCATGGTCCATTTGGGTTACACTTCACCCAAACTGTTTATGGATAATTTTATGAGAATTGTATACTTACGATTTATTAATATATTATAAGTTATAATATATTAATATAAAGTCATGTTATTTAATTAGTTTTAATCTTGAATTAATTATGAATTAATTTAGTTATTAAAAGGAAGACTAACTAAATCATTGGCTATTATATTTATGGGGTGTGGGCTAATACTCATTTGTTAATGGGCTAAGCTTATATGGAAGTCCATGGATGATCCGTGGAGCTTTTAACCCATGGATCCTTGGAAAGGAAAAGACATGGGTTATTAGGGTTTCACCCTAACCATGCACACTATATAAACAAGCTCATGTTGCATGAAATAACACCCTAGTGTGTGTGTAATAGTGGTGGCCGATTTCTAAGTGTTAGTATACTCTCTCATACACTTTCCAAGTTTGTGGTGATTTGTGATTTCCATTTGAGGCATTCACATTATTGGTGCTTGGCTCTCAAACTCCAAGAAATCAACAATCAACAAAAGGTATGTAATTCATCTAGTCCTTTTATGTTTAAAAGTACCCCATGTCATGCTAGATAGGTTATAAACCTTGGAAATTAATATTTTGCATGTACCTTAGACAAACATAGATCCAAGGTTTATTAGGGTTGCATGTACACTTAGGAAGTGTTAGAATGCTCAAAACCCAACAGTGGTATCAGAGCCTAGGCTTGTTTGTTTGATACTTGATGCAAAATAGTGATAAAAAGTCGATTTTTTGCTGTCTGACTGATGAACTCGCCGAGTCCATGGGGGGAATCGCCGAGTTCATGTGTAAACTCATCCTACTAGCCGAGTAGGTTCGTGCACTCGGCGAGTAGGAGCCTCAGAATGCAGATTTTCGACTTTTGCTGCTGGAAATGGACTAGAAACATTACCCTAAACTGTTTTGGTGTTTTAAAACTTGTTTTAGTCGGTGTAATGGTAGTTCTAATCCATTTACAATAGCTTATATCAAAATTTCATGCTTTGTATGTGTTCATATAATTCTTGAAACTTTGATGATCATGTTCATGTTCTTATGAATTTAGAAGATGATAGGAATTATTTGCTGAATTGTTTAGGATTAATTCTTGATCATTTATGTGTTTTAATGGAGTCCATAATTTGTCCTCAAGTTATGGATATCCAAAGCTCACTTCTTTTAAACACACACTTAAAACACATAAGTTACATAAAATGAAGAGTCTTCATTTTTATGAACCTTTAATTCATAAGTTATGAAATGAAAAGTTTTGGATAGTTACAAAACTTGCCCTCAAGTTTTGGAATTTGTAAAGTTTCACACACTTTAATAAACTTTAATTCCAAACCCTTAGAGTTTTAAAAGTTAAAATTCAACCCTTATACTATTTATAACATTAATGGTTAATTATTATATATATGTATAAGATTAAGTCGTTTTACCGTTAGTAGGCCTCATTAACGAAGCCGGTCTATAAGGGGGGTATAAGGTTGTTGCCTATAAAATGGCAACTTAATGGGTGTCCATTCTTACCCACCGCTTCCTTGATCGGTGGAGGGTCGTTAGCCGAACGGGTAGGACAATGACTTTAAATTCTCATTAAAAGTATAATGAATATTATAAAGTAACTAAACCTTTTATAAATTCCCAATCTTAGTTACTTTAGGAAAATGTGAATATGGTGCTAACCCATGAAATTCACACTTTGTACCTTACCAAGTCGTTGGTGGAGCGTGTGTGGTTAACCGGCACACTAACTTGGACTAGTAAGGATCACGAAGGGTGACTTAATGTTTATCATAGATCGGTGGAGCGTGTGTGGTTAACTGGCACATCGATTAGGTGATAATATTAAGGGTACCAAGTGAGTTTGCATGGTTATTCACACCTTGTTTTGTGATCCTCGGCATCCCAGTCACAAAACCTGAAGGGCACAATCGAGATTGAAACATGCCATTGAAAAGTTCAATGAATGTCAAAATATCTAGGAGTTTCAAATCCAATTAAAACCTAATAAATTATTTCGTTTTTCATGGTGGAAATTGGTGAATCATCATTCACCTACCTTCAAATATTTTATAGCTTGGATTACGGCATCCCTCTTCCAAGTTATAAAATATTGTGTTGGGTCCTAGCCTTAATATTTCATATTGGGTGTTATATTAAGGACTTGAATCAACTAACTTGATTTTCTCCCATTGTAGATGTCTGGTTCAGACAACTATGATCTTCCCAAATCGCTTGAAACAGGCTTTCCTCTTGAAGATGATGTCCCTCAACATCATGCTTCACTCCCCCCACCTCCTCCATTTATTCTCCCTGACCCACAAGCCCAAAGACTTGAAAGGTTCAAGATCACTCAAGCTCTACTAGAAATGAAACATAAAGATGGAAGACCTGTGTGCACTCATGTCTTAGGAATGAAGTCACACATAGACAGGTTGAGAATGTTGGGTGCTGTTATTTCAAGGAAGTTCGCTGTTGACTGGGTTCTTCAGTCACTTCCTAAGTCATATAGTGAGTTTATTAAAGACTACCATATGACAGATCCTGACATAACCCTAATAGATCTTTCTTATTTGCTTGTTGCTGCTGAATCAGCAATGATTTGGCGCAATGGTCAAGCAAATATTGATGGAAAATATATTTCTCAAACTTCCATGGACATAGACAATGGTAACATTGGAAGTCCAGAAAAGCTTTCTCGTCCCAATGGAAGGGGATCGGCCTTGGTCAACCCGGTTGACCAAGAGGTAAAGGGAAAGGCTAAGTCTGTGATTGTCTCGTCTACCATTCCCAAAGAGTCTATATGTTTTTATTGTCATGAGAAGGGATATTGGAAGCGAAGCTGCCCTGAATACCTGAAATATTTGAAAGCAAGTAGAGACAGAATGTTTGACTCGGCTTCAGGTAAGTCCACTATCTAACTTTGTTAAAGTTCCTAATTGTTGATTCTTATTACATGATGTGACTAGGTTGCATCTTGATGTTTAGCAGGATCGAGCAAAAGGAAGGTTAAAAGAAGAGTGTGTTGAATCTGATCACGAAGATGGATTTCTATCGCATGGTTCGAGGATCGGATTTTTGAGCCACTACTTAAAAGTTATGATAGATTGCTAAGAAATATGTAATAGCATAGTTTTCATTTAAAGTTGCGTTGTAAGGAATATTTTTCCGAATTTTAATAAAGAAATAAAAGTTTTGTTTAGTTTATTTTATATTATATCCCCTTACAATGGCATTTATGGAAAATTGATGTTTGTATGTTTCTAGCAATATTGGAAATATGAGTTTGATTCTCTCATATGTGGTAGTGTCTGAATTTACCAAATGAGGAAAAGTTCTCATCACCCAAGCTTCAGTTAGACAGAAACTTGGAATCATACAAGTTGTATTGTATGATGAATGAGAATTTTCATCTTTGTAAAATTGAGATTAATTCATTGATCACATGCATATGTGAGTCAATTGAAGGACTAAGGAATTAGGTACACTGTGTGTGTGCTGGTCAAGGTCCACCACAAAGATCAATTCGTCATGATTTACTAAAGATTAGTAAATATGGTTATACTTATAAGGTTAAGTATAATTCTGTAACATTGGAAAAGTTTCAATGTATGGCAGAACGGATGAGAAGAATCAAATTTGGCAGAAAGATAAAAGTTTCTCAAATCTGAAAAGATGGGAGAGTACTTTAGTATCATGTTTTTATGATCATCTTAATGATTATGAAACCATATCACAAATTCATACTCTAAAGGACATCTTAGTGCATTGTTATGACTAAGATGAGGGGTCATGAATTGTTGGAATGGTTAAAATCAAAAAGATGGATCATACATGTGTTTATGATCATCTTAATGATTATGAAACCATATCACAAATTCATCCTCTAAGGACATCTTAGTGCATTGTTATGACTAAGATGAGGGGTCATGAATTGTTGGAATGGTTAAAATCAAGAAGATGGATCATACTTCATTCCAAAACAACTCTTAGAGTCATAATCCAAGATTGTAACATTGAGTGACATAAAGTAAGGTTTAAAACACTTATCAAATGTAGTGTAAAATGTTTTCTACTCCTGTACATTTGAAATTGGTAAGTTGTGATGTCTTGGATAAGACAAAGACCAACTAAGACCAATTGTGTGAAGTGTTTATCTTGATAAGAATCTGCACTATCCCTTGAATATTTGTTTTGTCAAGGAATGGTTCTTGACTAGGGAAACTTATATGTCAAGAGGACAGTGGGAGTCTTAAAGATCCTGAAAGGATTTCAAGTTTTAATCAAGAGTAAAACCTGAGTTTTATCACTAGCACACGACTTAAGGTTTGAAATCTATTAAGTTGACATAATTCTTGTTTCTGTGTCTGTTTCTATTAAGTTGTCTATGCATATGAGTTCTGTTAGTTCTAAACTGTGTGCATAACAGCTTGGAAGCATTGGTGGGCCTTGTGCTACCAGATGACAAGAAATTAAGATTGAACAAGTTCAATCCATGTAAGGCTGAATTTGTTACTAACCTTGTCTTGTGATTGTGGTTTTGACAAATTCACATGGATAGGAACTCATACACCATAAAATCTAAGTGTCATAAGGTTTCTCTTCGATTCATGAAAATGATGGTGAGGAAATGCTTTCACTAAGAAGATTTTAAGTAGATAGCAATTGTGATGTTTGCATTCTCAAAGTCGTTAGTGGAGCGTGTGTGGTTAACCGGCACACTAACATGGACTTGTGAGAAATGGCAAAGGTCTAAACAATTAAGACTATGATTACGACATCCCTTTTCATAGTTCTGGAAATTGTTTAGACACACATGTGAGCTATCTAAGAAAGGGTGTATGAATCTAAATTTCAGAAGTCCAGCTGATTTCTGGAAATATGTCAGAGCTAGTGGGAGCATAAGTGTTATGCTGATAATCATCATGTTAGTGGGAGCATGATTATTATGTTTATTGTTGCAAGTTAGCAATGTTAATTATAGAAAAACAAAAGTTTCAATTCGTAAAGTTGTAGGGGTTGAAAAAGTTGTTTTGCTATAATTAAGGGAGAGGAAATTATACTTCATTTCAATTCTAAAAGCTTAGATTGAGTTTTAATCATCTTTAGTCAAGCATATATATATATGAATTTTATGTTGGAATGGTTCAACATAAGGAAATTCTATATATATTGCGTTCTCAAATTCGATTATGATCACGACATCCCTCTTCATAGTCGATTTTTTAAAACATGGAAAATAAAAAAATATTGTAGCAAAAGACTGATCCAGTATCAGGTCTTTATGTGAGACATCGTGAATCGTGTCCCATATGCTTCGGGTATAGGATCGGTCACATGTGCTATAGTATTCATCCTTTCTAAATTTTCCAAATGCTCAGAGCATTAAGAAGGGAAAAGTCTAGAATTGGATAAGACTAAAATGATTAAGCAATTGTCGAGGACTATCTAAGGCTCACCAAAGATTGGTTGCTCAGGGACAGTTGGAAATATAGTGTTAAATTTTGGAAGGACCATATGGATATATTCTGAAAAGAGGTAGCTCTTGTTCAGATATGATAATCAAAATAGGAATATGGAAATTTTCCATATTGGGAGTTGGATATTAAGAATCTATGAGAAAGTTAGAAACTTTTATGCAAGAAGGATGTTCAAAGCAATGTACTTTGAATATGAGAGTTCGTTTCCATAGAGTTGATCTCCTTTGGAATCCTCTGTAATGACTGATGACAAGGTTTTGGTGACCTTGTGCATAACCATTACGAGAGGATCAGTGCATATAAGTTTAAAATCTAACAGTTTTTTTTTGGTAAATGGTAAGAATTAGGAATTCTTACATTTACAATAAGGATTTTGGATTGTGAAATGAGCATCATTGGAATCATGTTCAATTGATCTATTTCACAAAGTAAACATCATAGACAAACATAGTGTGCATACTTGGAGTATGGCATAACTATTGTTTAGAAAAACAAAGTGTACATGCTAGGAGCATGGGACGACTGTTGTTTTTGTTCAAGTATTAAGTTGATTATTTGAAACATTATACAATGAATAATGTGTAATCAATATAGTGATAAATAAAAGGTGGTTTTATTTATACTTAAAAGGGTTCTGAGACCATATTGGATTCGATTATTATTGTGTTTCACTTTGCATGTTTTGACTTCCAGAATAGCTAGGTTATTCTTTCCGAATGACTAAGTTATTTAAACACTCCACAGTCGTTCATATGTTGGAAGTAGGTATGAATTAAGACTGTCATGAATCGAGTTTGTAGATGGCTAAACGTGTTTAGACATAGCAATGGTTGCTACAACATTCATGAGTACTCATAAGTTATGAGTATTGGAATTAACCCACGCTCACTTGTATCACTTCATGGAATTTATCTTGAGTGATCGTGAGACGGTAATATCATATAAGTCTTCAAACCTAGAGATATGAGTTGTTACCTATGAGTTGGTTGTGCATTGATTGCACGTAAACGCATCAGTAACTTGATGTTATAAAACATGCCTTTGTGTATAATTCAACAAGTAGTAGAAACAAGTATATGAGTCGAAGTTTATCTGTTCCTTCTAGTCCTTGGAGGATTAGAAGCGATATCTGGGCCCCTCAATGATTTTGTTTTAACCTATGTATCGGGCCCGGTCAGAACCTAATTGATGTGTTCAATTTAGTTCTTTGTCAAACAAATCGGAAATCGGGAAACAAACTGCTGGACAATAAGTACGACGTTGTTCCATGTATTTGTCCGGCTGATATCATGAGAACAGAGGATTATATGATCACTTATCTAAAATGGCGCTTCATAGTTCAACAGAGTTTTCGAGAGCTACGATTGCTGGTTGGTTCCTGAAGTAACATACGCAAATACAGTTATTAGACTTATCCAAGTGGGAGACTGTTGGATAAGGTGTCTAAGTCCATAACTTATTTGGTATATACTTGACCCGACCCGGCATGGTCCATTTGGGTTGCACTTCACCCAAACTGTTTATGGATAATTTTATGAGAATTGTATACTTACGATTTATTAATATATTATAAGTTATAATATATTAATATAAAGTCATGTTATTTAATTAGGTTTAATCTTGAATTAATTATGAATTAATTTAGTGATTAAAAGGAAGACTAATTAAATCATGGGCTATTATATTTATATGGTGTGGGCTAATACTCATTTGTTAATGGGCTAAGCTTATATGGAAGTCCATGGATGATCCATGGAGCTTTTAACCCATGGATCCTTGGAAAGGAAAAGACATGGGTTATTAGGGTTTCACCCTAACCATGCACACTATATAAACAAGCTCATGTTGCATGAAATAACACCCTAGTGTGTGAGTAATAGTGGTGGCCGATTTCTAAGTGTTAGTATACTCTCTCATACATTTTCCAAGTTTGTGGTGATTTATGATTTCCATTTGAGGCATTCACATTATTGGTGCTTGGCTCTCAAACTCCAAGAAATCAACAATCAACAAAAGTTATGTAATTCATCTAGTCCTTTTATGTTTAAAAGTACCCCATGCCATGTTAGATAGGTTATAAACCTTGGAAATTAATATTTTGCATGTACCTTAGACAAACATAGATCCAAGGTTTATTAGGGTTGCATGTACACTTAGGAAGTGTTAGAATGCTCAAAACCCAACATGTCCAACATCCAAATACTTTTGTTTTGTTCTACTTACGACACGGATTCTGATACTCGGGTATACTTATATACTTTTATAAAAATACTTGTGTTTTGAAAGTATACTTTTTAGTTTAAAGCACTTAGGCCCCTTAGTATTTATAGTTGTATACCATGTAAGGTTCGGTATACTTAATTCGCTATAAATAAGGGCTTTGATACCAATCTGTCACACCCCCAAACCGGAACGGCGGAAACGTTCGGGGGCGGAGGACGTCATCCGTAGTATCATAACAATTGTATCATAGCAAGCGTAGTAAACACAACCAGACATCGAATACATATATGAAAAAGGTTTACACTGTTTAATACATAGTTTTGTTCATATCAAAAGCAAAATAGAAAGACGCGACTCTAATGCTCCGACTTCTGCAAAACTCCTGGGAGTACCTGTCTACATATCATGTACGAACCTGGAAGTCATGGAAGGAATGAGTTTTCAAACACGCTTTTCATAAGAAAATGTAGGATTTTCTTGAGGAACGCTCTTCAAAAGGATTCAAAGAACTCTTTTCCATTAAAACTAAATGCTTATGAACTCACCAGCTTTATGCTGATATTTTAAAACTGCTTGTATTCTTAGGAAATTAGTAGACAGGTACTCCCAGGAGTTTTGCAGAAGTCGGAGCATTAGAGTCGCGTCTTTCTATTTTGCTTTTGATATGAACAAAACTATGTATTAAACAACGTAAACCTTTTTCATATATGTATTCGATGTCTGGTTGTGTTTACTACGCTTGCTAGGATACAATTGTTATGATACTACGCATGACGTCCTCCGCCCCCGAACGTTTCCGCCGTTCCGGTTTGGGGGTGTGACGTACGATTTCACGTACCAGGACTAGCAGGCACGAGGTGATAAACTTAATAATATATCTTTCCGGCTTTGCGTTGACACTCGTACGATTTCACGTACCAGGACTAGCAAGCACGAGGTGATAATAATATCCAACTTAAGTTATTTATAAAGGATACATCTGGAAAGTACCCGACGATAATATACAAAACTAGAAACTTACCAATAAAGGGTTTAATCCATTTTATTAAACCAGTATAACTTAAAGGAGCTTAGGTGATTAAGTCTATAATACCTTAGTTTATACATCAGGGTTATATATAATTAATACCCGATAGATAGTTAGATGTGTGTCTTCCGCCTCATTTCCTGTTCCTTGTTTGGTTGTGGGCTTGGGGCAGATTCACACAATTAACTATATATTCGTTATTAGACTACATATAGCTAGTATAACCTAAGAGATTATAGGATAAATCACTGTGGTTGCTATTTCATTATAAGAAATAAGGATTTTCTTAAAAGAATCTATTCATCAAACACAAAGGAACTATTGCAATTAACTTCGTGAGTACCAAGTAAATACACCAGGGCTATATACAATAACGATCTAACAACCAATGGGATGTGTGCCATCCGCCTTATTTCCTGTTCCTTGTTTGGTTGTGGGCTTAGGGCAGATACACACAATCGATTGTTTCTTACTCTGAGTTTTATATAACTTGTATCCATTTAGTACCCATAGAAAGGATTGTAGAGTCATTTTTACTTATCTTTCATCAAAGCATGAAATATAGGATTTTCTGGAGGAACAGGCGAACTATCTAAACAAAACTTACCACTTACTACATCTTACTAAGCCTTCTACAACTTACTTACATCACTAAAATCTTATGAACTCACCAGCTTAATTGCTGATCAAATCTTTCAAAATAACTTGTATTCTCAGGAGCCTAGTAGATAGGTACTCGCACTGGGAATTCAGAAGATGGAGCATAATAGCTTCAAGTCTTGTTTTGTTATTTGCTTATGTATTCTATGTTTTGTGAACACACACCTTGTCAACACTTTCTTTCTAATCATATGGTTGGTTATTACTTTGATTACTATGATGCATGCCTTGTGATACTAAACATGACGTCCTCCACCCCCGAATGTTTCCGCCGTTCCGGTTTTGGGGTGTGACAATTTGTGTTTGGCTTGTTCTCTCCCCCTGAAAACATTTAAAATCATAAAAGCATAAGGGTATGAACTCACTGTTAGTTGTGTGAATAGTCGAACAGCGAAAACTGGGAGTGAAGACCCTCGACTTGATGTACGCGGCACTCAATGGGATCCTAATACAATTAATACATATATGTATTTTATTAGTGAAACCATTATTTATAGTGTTGGGAGAACACAAGCTTTCAGTTTAGGAGTGTTACCGGGACTCGATTGAATCGGAAAAACGGGTTTACAGCCAAAATTCATGGTGTGAAGGAGTTTGCGGTTGTGAAGGGTTTCCGGCCATGAACTGTTCTCGGCCGTTAACAGCCCCTTGAAGGGTTTACGGCCGTGAACGGTGTTCTTCAAGAACCTATGAAGATTTGAAGGGTGTACGGCCGTAAAATCAAGAACAATGATGTTGGATTCGATGACAAACGCGTTTTAGCTGCTCCAAAACAACTTCCAAAGGTGATTCTTGATGAATTTCGGAAGAAAAGAGGGTGTTTTGATGTTTTCAGTTGAGAGGTAGAGAGAGAGAATAAGAGAGTTTTCGGCTAAGAAAGTTGAAATGAAGGTGGGAGTCCCGTATATATAGGCTGGGGGTGTTGTGTCACACCCCAAAACCGGAACGGCGGAAACGTTCGGAGGTGGAGGACGTCATGTATGATATCACAACAATGTATAGTAGTAAACAAGCAACAACATCATCCATTGCATTAATAATATAATTTTAATACAAGTGTGTTCTGTGAAGTGTATAATACACCAAAAATGTAAATCAAAATAATAGATGAGTCTTGAACGAGCTCCATCCTCTCAAAACCTGGCCTCGGTACATGTCTACTGATGACCTGAGAATACAAGTTATTTTGAAAGAGTTTATCAGCTTTAAAGCTGGTGAGTTCATATTCATTTTAGTGTCATTATTGTATGAATATGTTTGTGAGTGTTTGAATGCATCAGTTTGTAAATTGTGGTAGTAAAGTTGTAAGTGTTTACTTGTAGTAAAATGTTCGTTGTAAATGTTTGTAAACCGTTTGTAAGATGTTCGTATCTTCCTATAAAATCCCATATTTTCTACTAAACTGTAGTCTTCTACCAAGACCCATTGTTCGGTTTGTTTGTTTGTAAGAGTATGTATTTTTCCCAAGTTTAACTATCATTATCAAAATATAGTTTGTACATGATCGTTTAAAGAGAAAACGTTCAAGGTAAATGTATTAGGGAAAATATTGTAAAACTGTAGTTTTGTATATGCAAACTACCGTAGTACTACTTACCTTAAAGCCAATGAATTATAAGGTAAGGTGAGATTTGTAACCATACTGATTGACGGTTGTAGGACACGACGATGAAAGACGTCGAAACAAAATGTGACATTTGTCACCGCTTGGCTTGGTCGTCCGGGGACTGTAGCTAACAGTCGGGGTGCGGGATAGTCTGTCCCGTATAGATCTATACACACAATGCCCGCTCTCCCTCCAGGAGACTCTGGTTACCAACATGACAACGGTGGAATCCGCGTCATGTAGTAGTAAATCTCATACTCTAAATGTTATGTTGGTGTATGTTCCTTATGTTTACTTGTACATGTACATGTATATGTTCTCTTCTCTGTACTAGTATGTATGTATGTTCTCTTTGTTTCTTATAATAGTATGTTCTCTTGTATAATGTATAATATGTACTAGCTGTATTGTATGTTCTCTCTCTGTCTAGTATGTTATGTTTGTTTCTCATCACTACATGTTATGACTCATGAATGAACTGACTCATTGTATGTTTCATTGTTCTAGTAATGGTATTTGTAACTTCCTAAACTATACCTATTATAGTTTACTAGCAATGTTGTTTGTATAAATGAACATGTTTGTATACCATTGCTACCCAAAGGTATTGAACTGAAAGAAGGAACTTTTGTATCTATATACATATACATAATATATAACTAAGATTCAAACGACCCTCGGACAAACAACCGATACCCTAAGACCACAACCAAACAAGGAACAAGAGGTAGGGTGAGTTATCAGTCCTAAGTCCTTTGAGTCCTACTTATATAACTATATCTAAATAGATACACATTTAACAAAATATATTAGTTTAAAAGACAAAGAAGTTTTGTAAAACCTTTTGAAGAGTTTAATAACAAATATTGATGACTTGGTGTCACTTTATAAAACGATTTAAAAGTAGTTATGCATTTAAGAACAAGATTGATAAAGAATGTAACATGTAAAAGAGTTTGATAAATAGTTTGAAGTAGTTTGTTTGATAAAACAGTTAAAATATAGCAAATCCATTTGTTTGATAGTTATAAATCACATGTGATTGATATAATAACTATAATAGTTCAACTTGTATCCCCCCCCCCCCATAAAAGCATTTAAAATCATTTAAAAGGTTGATTAAGGGGTACGAACTCACCTATAGTGAGTGGTTTGGATGAACGGATGGTATAGGTGTTGGGTTTTAGTATACTACAACATCCTATGGTGCACATACAACCCTAAATACCTTGGATCTATGTTTTCTCTATTATACATGCAAATGGTTTCCAAGGCATTAAACCTATAACTAGCATGCATTTGACATAAACCATATAATATACTAGTGAGGGAAACATACCTTTTATGTGGCTTGAAGTCTTGATGTATTTGGCCTTAAGAGCTTAGCACCAATAGTATGAAATGCCTCAAATGGAATCACAACACACCTAGGACAAAGGTGGATCTTGAGAGAGAATTCCATGCACCAAAACACCTCCATATTTCTCTAAGAAAAGAAGTGGTGATTTTGGCTATGGAGTAACCTATTTATATGTAGGAGTCCAAGGGTCATGGGTATAACCCATAATCCATACCCATGGGTTTTATAATCCATGGTTCATGTGGCCCAACATTTATGTATCCATACATAAACTTGGTCCAACATGGACCATAAGCCCAACACATATAAATATAACTAATTATCATAATTAGTCCCCATAGATTTAATTAGTCTCTTTTGATCACTAAATTAATTCCAAATTAATTCTTGATCGATACTAATTAAAACATATGATTTCATATTAATATATTATAACTTATAATATATTAATAAACCATAAATAACCTTCTCTCAAAAGTCCATCCTAACAAATTGTCCTGATGATATGCAACCCAAATGGACCATGCTACTCTCGGGTCAAGTACATACCAATAATAGTTATGGGCTTAGACATCTAATCCAACAGTCTCCCACTTGGATAAGTCTAAAACTATTATTGCAAGTACGACTTCATAACCCAACTAGCAATCGTAGCTCTTAAAGCCGCTGTCGAACTCTGAACAAATCAATGACACGTCCATTAGATAAGGGATCATATATTCCTCCATTCTAGATATCATATGGACTGAGACATGGATTATAATCATTCTCTCGGTCCATTTGTTGTTTCCCGATTTTCGATTTATGATGACTGACTGATTGAACAAATCAAATCAGTCCTGGCTTGGCCAAGCACTCACATGTGTCATCGCTAAATCATCGAGGGGCCCACAGATATCGCTTTTATCCCGAAGGTAAAAGGAATGGATAAACTTCGACTCATATGGCGTGTTCTACTACTTGTTGAATCATACACAAAGGCACGTTTTATAACATCGAGTTACCAAATGCGTTTTCATGCAATCAATGTATAACCAACTCATAGTAACAACTCATATCTCTAGGTTTGAAGAATATAAGATATTATCGTCTCATGATCACTTGTGATAAAATCCATGAAGTAATTCAAATGAGCGCGGGTTGAATCCAATACTCAGAACTTATGAGCACTCATGAGTGTTGTAGCACCACTTTTTCCACCAACTTGGACCTCTACAAACCAACCCATGACAGTCTTGATTCATATCTACTTCCAACATATGACTGACTGTGGATGGTTTGAATAACTTAATCATTCAGGAAGAGCGACTTAGTTATTCTGGAAGTCAAAACATGCAAAGTGAAACACAAGAATAAATGAATCAAATATTGTATCAAACCCTATGAATATAAATAAACACTTTTATTTATCACCATACTGATTACTCATTATTCATTGTTTCGGTGTTATCAACTTTATACTTGAATTAAAAACACTAGTTGTCCCATGCTCCAAGCATGTACACTATGTTTTTCTTAAACAATAGCTTTGCCATACACCAAGTATGCACTATATGTTTGTCTATGATCCTTACTTTGTGAAATAAATCAATTGAACATAATTTCAATGATTCTAATTTCACACTCCCAAATCCTTATCGAAAAATGTGAGAATTTCAAATTCCTAACATTTATCGAAATCTGTTTAGATTTTAAACTTATATGCACTGACCCTCCTGTAATGAATATGTACAAAGTCACAAAGACTTGTCAACAGTCATTATAAGGTATCAAATGGAGATCAACTCCATGGAAACTAAGTCTCATATTCAAAGTACATTGCTTTGGACATGCTTCTTGCATTAAGTTTTCTAATCTTACACAGATAACTTCCACCTATGGAGACAACTCCATATTCTCATTTTGACTATCACTTCTGAATAAGAGATGCCTCTTTTCAGAATATGTCAATATGGTCCTTCCAAAATTAGCACTATAGTTCCAACTATCCCTGAGCAACCAATCTTTGGTAAACTTCAGATTGTCCTCGACAATTGCTTAATCATTTTAGTCATACCCATATTCTAGACCTTTTCCCTTCTTAATGCCTCTGGGCATTTGGAAAAATTTAGAAATGACAAATATTATAGCACATGCAATCGATCCTGTACCCAAAGCAAATGGTACACGATTCATGATGTCTCACATAAAGACATGATTCTAGACTAGTCTTTTGCTACAATATTTTTATTTGCCATGTTTTCAAAATTTGACTATGAAGAGGGATGCCGTAATCATAATCGAATTTTGAGAACGCAATATATAGAATTTCCTTAAGTTGAACCAATCCAACATGAAATTCATATATATATATATATATTCTTGACTAAAGATGATTAAGGTCTCAATCTAAGCCTTTAGAACTGAAATGAAGTATATCCTCTCCCTTAATTATAGCAAAACAACTTTTTCAATCCCTGCAGCCTCACGAATTGAAACTTTTGTTTTCTATAATTAACATTGCTAACTTGCAACACTAACAATAATTATCATGCTCCCACTAACATGCTGATTATTAGCATAACACTTATGCTCCCACTAGCTTTGACATGTACTCAGAAATCAGCTGGACTTCTAGAAATCAATACTTTATTGACTTTCTTACCAAAGTTCAGATTTCTAATATGAGATGCTTTGATAAAACTTTATCAAAATCGTACACCTTTCCTTAGATAGCATGCATGTGTGTCTAAACAATTTCATAACTATGAAAAAGGATGTCGTAATCATAGTCTCAATTGTTTAGACCTTTTGCCATCTGCTTCAAATCTATTTGGTGGAAGTGTTTCCTCACTATCATTTTCATGAATCGGAGAGAAACCTTATGACCCTTAGATTTTATGGTGTATATGTTCTTATCCATGTGAATCGTCAAAACCATAGTCACAAGACAAGGATAATGACAAATCCAAACTCATATGGACTGAACTTATGCAATCTTAACCTCTTGCCACCTGGCAGTGTAGGGCCTGCCATTGCTTCCAAGTTGTTATGCAACAAATTGAGAACTTTCAGAACTCCTATGCAAAGCCAACTTTAACTGGAATGGGCACATAATATGTCAACACGATAGGTTATAAACCTCAAGTCGTGTGCTAGTGAGGAACCTCAGGTTTTATTCTTGATTAGTTCTTGAAATTCTTTTTAGGATCTTTAAGACTCCCACTATCCTCTTGACATATAAGACTATCTTACCAAATATTCAAGAGATAGTGCAGATTCTTTATCAAGACAAACACTTCTCACAAATTGGCCTTAGTTGGTCTTTGTTTTATCCAAAACATCATAACTTACCAATTTCAAATGTACAAGAGTAGGACACTTTTACTCTTACATTTGACAAGTGTTTTAAACCTTTCTTTAAGATATGTCACTCAAGTTACGATCTTGGAGTATGACTCTAAGAATTGTTTTGGAACGAAGTATGACTCATCTTCCTGATCTAACCATTTCAACAATTCATGACACCTCTTCTTAGTCATAAGAATGCACTAAGATGACCTTTAGAGGACTAATTGTGATATGATTTCTAAATCATTAAGATGATCACAAACATGATACTAAAGTACTCTCCCATCTTTTCAGATTTGAGAAACTTTTATCTTTCTGCCTAATTTGATTCTTCCCATTCGTTCTGCCATACATTGAGACTTTTCCAATGTTTTTGAATTATACTTAAACTTCTAAGTATAACCATATTAACTAAACTTTAGTAAATCAAATAGTCTTAACGAGCTTTGTGGTGGACATGACCAGTGCACAAGAATGTGTACTCGATCCCTTTAGTCCTTCACTTGACTCACACATCCATGTGAACAAGTAATTAGTCTTGATTTCCCAATGCTTGAAAGTTCTCATTCATCATACTATTCAACTTGCATGATTCCAAGTTTCGGTCCAATTAAAACTTGGGCGATGAGGAACTTTCCTGATTTGGTAAATTTAGACACTACCACAAATGAAAGAATCAAATCCATTTTCCAATATTGTTGTCAGTGGAATCATATAAGCAACAATTTTCCACAAATGCCATTGTAAGGATACTTCAAATAAATAAAATTAAACAATTTTCTTTTATTTTAAAACTTTACGGAAAAACTTATCCTTACAATCCACATGGAAAATTGTTGTTATCTATTCCTTAGCAATATATCATAACTTCTTAAGCATCTGCTCAAAATTCTGATGCGATCGAAATCCACCGTCGCGATCAGAATCAGCATATACTTCCTTTAAGATTTCTCTCTATTCTTTAATTCTTAAAACATCAACATGTGACCCAGTCACATCATGTAATGAGGATCTCAGAATAGAACTTAACAGAGTTAGATAATGGGCTCTACCTGATGTAGAGTCAAACTTATTGACTACATCCTTAGGTAAATTTGGCAGCTTTGCAATCAACGCCCCTTCCTTTGGCAAAATAAACATATGGACCCTTTGGTAATGGGACTATCTCAGACTTAGCCTTTCTCTTTACCATTTGGTCAACCGTGTTGACTATGGCCAATCCCTTTCCATTGGGAAGAGAATGCTTTTTCTGGATTTCCAGTGTCACTCACCATTGTCACTGTCCATAAATTTTTTTTGGAAGTTGATCTTCTAATCAAATTTGCTTTACTATCGTTCCAAATCATTGCTGATTCAGCAGCACCAAGCAAATAGATATGATCATTAAGGTTCATGTCATAGTCTGTTTCATAGTAGTCCCAAAGGAACTCACTATGTGACTTAGAAAGTGATTGAACATCCAACTTTCTCAAGAATTTGACACCCAACTCTCGCGGCTTGTCAATATGTGAGTTCATCTTTAAGATGTGATCACACATAGACCTTGCTTGCCATTAGGGCTTGAGTGACCTTGAACTTGTGGGTTAGGGAGAATAATTAGAGGAGGTGGAGGAAGAGAAGTATGACTTCCATGAGCCAAACTCGGGAAGTCATATTCCTTAGGAAAGCTTGGTTTGGGAAGATCATTGTTGTCTAAACCAGACATCAACAATGGGAGAAATTCACGTAAAGTTGATTTAAGTCCTTAATATAACACCCAATATGATATATTAAGGCTAGGACCCAACAAACTGTTTTATAACTTGGAAGAGGGATGCCGTAATCCAAGCTATAAAATATTTGAAGGTAGGTGAATGACGATTCACCAATTTCCACCAAGATAAACGAAATGTATTATTAGGTTTTAATTGGTTTTGAAACTCCTAGATTCTTTTGAGATTCATTGAACTTTTCAATGGCATGTTTCAATCTCGAGTGTGCCCTTCAGGTTTTGTGACTGGGATGCCGAGGATCACAAAACAAGGTGTGAAGTAACCATGCAAATATACTTGGTACCCTTAATATTTACCCCTCAATCGATGTGCCGGTTAACCACACACGCTCCAACGATACTATGATAAACATTAAGTTACCCTTTGCCTACCTTGTTAAGTCCAGGTTAGTGTGCCAGTTAACCACACACGCTCCACTAACAGCTTAAACAAAGTGCAAAGTGTAATTTCATGGATTAGCACCTTATTCACATTTTCCTAAGTAACTAAGATTGGGAATTTATAAGTGTTTAGTTACTTAGTATTTATCAGTATACTTATAATGAAGTGAGAATTATAGTTCTTGTCCTACCTGTTCGGCTAGCGACCCTCTACCGGTCAAGGAAGCGATGAGTGAGAGTGGACACCCATTAAACTGCCATTTTATAGGCAGTAACCTTATACCCCCCCTTATAGACCGGCTTCGTGAATGAGGCCTGCTAATGGTAAGACGACTTTATCTTATACATATCTATATAATTAAAATTATAATAATAGTATAAGGGTTGAATTTTAAACTTTTAAAATTCTAAGGGGTAACTTTACAAATTATAATAATAGTATAAGGGTTGGAATTAAAGTATACATGGGGGGTAACTTTACAAATTCGAAAACTTGAGGACAAGTTTTGAAACCTTTCAAAACTCTTGGATTTTTCATAACTTATGAGTTTAATTAAGGTTTAATGAAAAAAAAATCAAGTTCCATAACTTGAGGACAAGTTATGGAAGACATTAAATCATTTAATGATGACATTAAAATAGTGACTCTTATATTTTCATAACCTATGAGACGTAATGACACTTTAAAAAGAAAAACTCTTCAATTTCCATAACTTGAGGACAAGTTATGGAGTTCATAAAAACCATTAAGATCAAATATTCCAATTAACACAATAATCAAATAATTTTTCTATGATCTAGATTAAACTCATAAGTAAAGATAATTCACATCAACAATTTTCAAGAAATTAGATAATCATATAAACTAATACAAATCTTGAAACTTTGACAATTATCCTTTGAAGACTCTTGGAATTCATAACCTAAAGAGTTAATAAATGAGACATTTCACATCCATAACTTATGGAAGTTTCAAAACTCTTAAGATCATAACTTTAAAAAAAACTTTTGAGTTCCAAAATTTTATGACAAAATTTGTAACTCCTTAAAACCATTTAGATCAAACTTTTAAAACAAATAAAATAATCATATCATTCTATCTTTAAATAAATTGACCTAATTCAACTCTTGTAGTAAAGTGACTCAAATTTTATAAATAATTAATTTTTCATAAAATCAAGTAATTATCAGAAAATTTGACAAACTTCATGTTTTTTTTTCTTTTTTTTTCCTTCAACTTGAAAAAAAATACATTTGCATCAAATATAATAGAAAACAACCCATGGCTCTGATACCACTGCTAGGTTTTAGTATACTACAACATCCTATGGTGCACATACAAGCCTAAATACCTTGGATCTATGTTTTCTCTATTATACATGCAAATGGTTTCCAAGGCATTAAACCAATAACTAGCATGCATTTGACATAAACCATATAATATACTAGTTAGGGAAACATACATTTTATGTGGCTTGAAGTCTTGATGTATTTGGCCATAATCCATACCCATGGGTTTTATGATCCATGGTTCATGTGGCCCAACTCTTTATGTATCCATACATAAACTTGGTCCAACATGGATCATAAGCCCAACACATATAAATATAACTAATTATCATAATTAGTGCCCATAGATTTAATTAGTCTCTTTTGATCACTAAATTAATTCCAAATTAATTCTTGATCGATACTAATTAAAACATATGATTTCATATTAATATATTATAACTTATAATATATTAATAAACCATAAATAACCTTCTCTCAAAAGTCCATCCTAACAAATTGTCCTGATGATATGCAACCCAAATGGACCATGCTACTCTCGGGTCAAGTACATACCAATAATAGTTATGGGCTTAGACATCTAATCCAACAATAGGATGCTAAGTGTCAAGTGAAGACTTGAGCACACACACAGATCCTATTTAACATATCATGTCACATATATGTATCCAATTAGTCAATTAATAACTAATTAATCAAGTAAAGACACCCTAAAACATGGATAACACTTTGATTCAAGTGCTAGTAGTACCAAAGGGTTACATCTAAAGGGAGTATGGCCTCACATTTGAGTTTATGGCCACAATGGTTATAACACTTGAGTTTACGGCCCATGGTCATTTTCCCAAGAGTTTACGGCCGTAAAATCATGGTATTATGTACCATTTTGTGTTTAAAGGTCTTATAAGTCAAGGTTTAGTATCCTATGATCAAGTCCAAGCCTTAGGAAGTAATAGTGGCACAATTGCACGACTTCTTAGAGTTTACGGCCCATGGTCATTTCCCCATGAGTTTACGGTCGTAAACTCCATGTGTTCTTGATTCTTTTGATGTTTAAGGTCCTAAACTCTTCAAGGACGTGATCTAGACTTGTATCCAAGGCTTAGGAAGGGACTATGGCTCACTATACCCCCTTTACTAGGGTTTACGGCTCAAGAACATTGTCTTGGCCGTAAACACCTTATGAACTTGTGTTTCTTGATGTTATCTAGTTGTTTACCAAGTGATTCAAGCCTATAACAAGCTAAGGTAAGAGTACTTACAATATAGAGGCTTGTAAGGGGGTTCACGGCCCAAGAACACTACTGTGTGTTCTTGGTGTTCTTGGTGAAATGAAGAACACTTGAAGATCTAAGAAAATGGAACGATTTCATGGATGAAATCATGTAAGATCACTAGATAATGAGAGATATCAACTAATCAAGGAAAGAAACACTTACTTTCTTGAAGATTTTGAAGAAAAATCGGATGATACTTGAGAGAGAAAGAGTTCTTGGCTTGAAGATGGTAAAAATGGCTAAAAATGACTAAGTGTCATATTTATACTCTTTAGAGTTTACGGCCCCAACACCATTTTTGGGCTGTAAACTCCAAACTCTTGGAGTTTTGGGAGTTAAATGTTGCACAATTAACTCTAAAGTATACTTCCTATAATTACCTCTTGAAGTACTAGGCTTTAGAACACTCAAACTGACACCAAACAGCTCAAAAGTTAGCAGAAACAAATCTGACTTCTATTGAAGTGAATGATTGTACAAAATAGAAATTTCGGGTTGTCACATGTTGTCGGTGGTGGGGGCCACCTGGCACTAGCCGTAAACGGGTTTACGGCCTTAAATGGGTTTACGGTCGTGAACACCTCTCAGGCCGAAAACTATTGATTCTTCAAAGGAAACTCGGGTTTTTCACGTGAATTTTGGTTCCGACTCTTATATAGAATTTAATTATATAACTAAATGATTTTCAAACCAAAGGTATTTGACGGAACTCAAATAAAATTCAAATTTTATTAACGGAAATCGGCTAACAGTAACGGAAAAAGGTTCGGGTTGTCACATCATCCCCCCGTTAGAGGGAATTTTGTCCCTAAATTCAAACATAGAATACAAATCATGAACTCGAAAAGAGATGGGGATATTTCTGTTGCATTGAATCTTTACGTTCCCAAGTGAATTCAGGTCCTCGCTTGGCATTCTAGCGGACCTTCACTATCGGTATGCGACTTTGTTTCAATCTTTTGACTTCCCAATCCATGATTTCGACTGGTTCTTCCATAAAATTGAGGTTCTCCTTGATCTCAATCTCATCAAGAGGTATCATAAGGGTTTCGTCGGATAAACACTTTTTAAGATTCGAGACGTGGAAGACGGGATGAATGTTGCTAAGTTCCTAGGCTAGACGAAGTTTGTATGCTACGGGACTGATCCTAGCGAGGATCTCGAATGGTCCTATGTATCTTCGATTCAGCTTTCCACGCTTTCCAAAGCGTATCATGGCTTTCCAGGGTGAGACCTTCAAAAGAACACGGTCACCAACCTGGAACTCCAAGGGTTTTCGTCTCTTATCGGCGTAGCTCGTTTGTCTATCTCTTGAAGCTTTTAGTCGTTCCCGGATTTGTATGATCTTTTCAATAGTTTCTCGGATGATTTCTGGGCCAGTGAGAGTGCTATCGGGGACTTGACCCTTAACTAGCTACGTGTCACCCACCTCAGCCCAGCACAGAGGGGATCTGCACTTACGGCCATAGAGGGCATCGAACGGTGCAACCTTGATGCTGGTATGGTAGCTGTTGTTGTAGGAAAATTCGACCAAGGGAAAATGTGTGTCCCACGACGTGCCAAAGTTGATGACGCATGCTCTCAACATGTCTCCCAATGTTTGAATGGTTCTCTCACTCTGCCCATCGGTCTGTGGATGGTAAGTTGTGCTCATATCCAGCTTAGTTCCAAGAGACTTATGCAGTGACTGCCAAAATATTGACGTAAACCTGCTATCCCGATCGGAGATAATGGACACAGGCACACCATGCAGGCGGACTATCTCTCGAATGTAGATTCGTGTCAGTCTCTCCATCTTGAAGTTTTCTTTGATTGGCAGGAAATGGGCGGATTTTGTCAATCGATCGACAATTACCCAGATGGCATCGTGCCCACTTGGAGACTTGGGAAACTTAGTGATGAAATCCATTGTAATCCTTTCCCACTTCCACTCAGGTATTTCTGGCTGCTGAAGTAGACCTGAGGGCTTTTGATATTCCACCTTCACCTTTGCGCAAGTCAGGCACTTGCCCATGAAGGTAGCGATCTCTGATTTCATGTTCGGCCACCAATATAGTTGTTTGAGATCCAGATACATTTTATCTGAACCTGGGTGAATGGAGTATCTGGTCTTGTGAGCTTCGTTCATGACAACCTCCATGTAACCGTCGTACTTCGGGGTCCAGATCCGGTTCATGAAATAATAAACTTCGTCTCCCTTGACCTTGAAGTTCTTTTCCATTCCTCTCAAGGCTTCATCCGACATGTTCTCTGGTTTTAAGGCTTCTAGCTGAGCCTCTCTGATTTGAGCGGATAAATGGGAATGGATGGTCATTGTCAGTGCCTTCAGTCTACGGCTTGAATATTCTTTCCGACTGAGGGCATCCGCTACCACATTGGCCTTGCCGGGATGATAGCGTATTTCGCACTCATAATCACTAAGTAGCTCTACCCATCTCTGTTGCTTCATGTTCAACTCTTTCTGATCGAAGATATGTTGTAGGCTCTTATGGTCGGTGAAGACAGTACACTTGGTTCCGTAGAGATAATGTCTCCAAATTTTTAACGTAAAGACCACTGCTCCCAACTCTAGATCGTGAGTTGTGTAATTGACTTCGTGTGCTTTCAGCTGTCTCGAGGCATAGGCGATAACCTTTCCTCGATGCATGAGCACACATCCTAGGCCCTGATTGGATGCATCGCAGTAGACAACGAAGTCCTCCGGCCCTTCAGGCAGAGCCAATATAGTGTTGGGTTTTGGTATAATACAACATCATATGGTGCACATACAACCCTAAATACCCTGGATCTATGTTTTCACTAATTATACATGCAAATGGTTTCCAAGGTATTAAACCTATAGCTAGCATGCAATTGTCATACAAACTACATAAAATACTAGATAGAGTAACATACCTTTTTGTGTGGCTGGAAGTCTTGATGTATTTGGCCTTAAGAGCTTAACCCCAATAGTGTGGAAGCCTCAAATGAAGTCACAACACATCAAGGACAAAGGTAGGACTTGAGAGAGAATCTCCATGCACTCTAAAACCTTCATGAACTCCAAGAACATGCACACACACTAGGGGTGGCGGTTTGAGGTCATAACATATGTATTTATATGTGTTGAATTCTAAGAGTCATGGGTATAACCCAAACCCATATCCATGGGTCTTATGATCCATGGTTCATGTGACCCAACTCTTTATGTATCCATATATAAACTTGGTCCAACATGGATCATGAGCCCAACACATATAAATATAACTAATTACCATAGTTAGTCCCGATAGTTTTAATTAGTCTCTTTTGATCACTAAATTAATTCCAAATTAATTCTTGATTAATACTAATTAAAACATTTGATTTCATATTAATATATTAGACCTTATAATATATTAATAAATCATATATAACCTCTTCTCTCAAAAGTCCATCCTAACACCTAATCAAATAGTCTCCCACTTGGATAAGTCTAAAACTATTATTGCGTATGACTCCAAAACCCGACTAGCAATCATAGCTCTTAAAGCCGCTGTCGAACTCTGAACAAATCAATGACGCGTCCATTAGATAAGGGATCATATAATCCTCCATTCTAGATATCATATGGACTGATATATGGATTATAATCATTCTCTCTATCCATCTGTTGTTTCCCGATTTCCGATTTATGACGACTGACTAATTGAACAAATCAAATCAGTCCAGGCACGGCCGAGCACTTACGTTTGTCATCACTAAATAATTGTGTGGCCCACATATATCGCTTTTATCCCTCCAAGGGTAAAAGGAATGGATAAACTTTGACTCATATGCTTGTACTAACTACTTGTTGAATCATACACAAAGGCACGTTTTATAACATTGAGTTACCAATGCGTTTTCGTACAATCAATGTATAACCAAGTCATAGTTAACAACTCATATCTCTAGGTTTGAAGAATATAAGATATTATCGTCTCACGATCACTCGAGATAAAATCCATGAAGTGATACAAGTGAGTGTGGGTTTAATCCAATACTCGAATCTCATTCCAGGAGCACTCATGAATATTGCAGCAACTTTTGCTATGTCCAACACCTTAGACATCTACAAAACCAATTCATGACAGTCTTTCCTTAATACCTACTTCCAACGTATTATCGACTGTGGATGGTTTGAATAACTTAGTCATTCGGGAAGAATAACCTAGCTATTCTGGAAGTCAAAATATGCAAAGTGAAACACAAGAATAATCGAATCCAATATGGTCTCAGAACTTATGAATATAAATAAAACACATTTTATTTATCACAATGTTGATTACACATTATTCATTGCATAATGTTTCAAATAATAAATTTTATACTTGAATCAAAACAATAGTCATGCCATGCTCCAAGCATGCACACTATGTTTATCCAAAGATTAGTTATACCATACACCAAGTATGCACACTAAGTTTGTCTATGATCTTTTTACGTTGTGAAATAGATTGATTGAACATAATTCCAATGATTCTCATTTCACAATCCCAAATCCTCATTGTATGAATTCCAAATTCCTTCCATTTACCGAAAACTGTTAGATTCTAAACTTATATGTATTGATCCTCTCGTAATGATTATGCACAAAGTCACAAAGACTTGTCAATAGATATTACAGAGTATTCCACTGGAGATCAATTCCATGGAACAAAGTCTCAAATTCAAAGTGCATTACTTTGAACATCCTTCTTGCATTAAGCTTTCTATTCTTACACAGATTTAACGAATAACTTCCACCTATGGAAACATTTCCATATTCCCATTTTGACTATCACTTCTGAACAAGAGTTACCTCTTTTCAGAATATGCCAATATGTTCCTTCCAAAATTTACACCATACTTCCAACTATCCATGAGTAATCAATCTTTGGTAAACCTTAGATTGTCTTCGACAATTGTTTAATCATTTTAGCCATATCCAGTTCTAGTCCCTTTCCCTCTTAATGCCCTAGGCATTTGGAAAAATTAGAACGGATAAATATTACAGCACATGTAATAGATCCTATATCCGAAGCATATGGGACAGGATTCATGATGTCTCACATAAGGACATGATACTAGACCAGTCTTTTTGCTATAATATTTTTATTTCCATTTGTCATGTTCTCATAATTCAGATTATGAAAAGGGATGCCGTAATCATAATCGAATTTTAGAATGCAAATAATGTAATCATGACTAAATTCGATCAAAATCTCACAATCTAAGCTATTTAGAATTTGAAATGAAGTATAATTTCCTCTCCCTTAATTATAGCAAAACAACCTTTTTCAACCCCTGCAACTTCACAAATTGAAACTTTTGTTTTCTATAATTAACATTGCTATCTTGCAATAATAATATTTATCATGCTCCCACTAACATGATGATTATTAGTGTAACACTTATGCTCCCACTAGCTTTGACATGTACTCATAAATCAGTTGGACTTCTAGAAATCAATACTTTATTGACTTTCTTACCAAAGTTCAGATTTCTGATACGAGATGTTTTTTATAAAACTTTATCAAAATCACACACCTTTCCTTAGATAGCTCACATGTGTGTCTAAACAATTTTTAGAACTATGAAAATGGATGTCGTAATCATAGTCTCAATTGTTTAGACCTTTGCCATTTCTCACAAGTCCATGTTAGTGTGTCGGTTAACCACACACGCTCCACTAACGACTTTGACGATGCAAATATCACAACTGTTATCTACTTAAAATCTACTTAGTGAAAGTGTTTCCTTACCATCATTTTCATCAATCGGAGAGAAACCTTATGACACTTACATTTTATGGTGTATGTGTTCTTATCCATGTGAATTTGTCAAAACCATAATCACAAGACAAGGATAATGACAAATACAAACTCATATGGACTGAAATCAATCTTAATTTCTTGCCACCTGGCAGCACAAGGGCCTGCCATTGCTTCCAAGTTGTTATGCAACCAATTTAGAACTCTCAGAACTCATATACATAGCCAACTTTAACTGGAATGGGCACAGAAATAGAAATATGTCAACACGATAGGTTATAAACCTCACGTCGTGTGCTAGTGTCAAACTACAGGTTTTTATTCTTGATTAGATCTTGAAATTCATTCAGGATCTTTAAGACTCTTACTGTCCTCTGGACATATAAGACTCACTTGCCAAATATTCAAGAGATAGTGCGGATTCTTTATCAAGATAAACACTTCACACAATTGGCCTTAGTTGGTCTTTGTTTTATCCAAAACATCACAACTTACCAATTTCAAATGTACAAGAGTAGGACACTTTTACTCTTACATTTGACAAGTGTTATAAACCTTTCTTTAAGATATGTCACTCAAGTTACAATCTTGGAGTATGACTTTAAGAATTGTTTTGAAATATGACTCATCTTCTTGATTTAACCATTTGAACAATTCAAGATTCCTCTTCTTAGTCATAAGAATGCACTAAGGTATCCTTAGAGAACCAATTGTCATATGGTTTCTTAATCATTAAGATGATCACAAAACATGATACTAAAGTACTCTCCCATCATTTCAGATTTGAGAAACTTTTATCTTTCTGCCTACTTTGATTCTTCTCATTCGTTTTGCCATACATCGAAACTTTGTAGTGGACTTGACCAGTGCACATGAATGTGTACTCGATCCCCTAGTCCTTCACTTGACTCACATATACAACTTGCATGATTTCCAAGTTTCTATCCAACTGAAAACCTTGGGTGATGAGAATCTTTCCTTATTTGTTAAATTTAGACATTACCACAAATGAAAGAAACAAATCCATTTTCCAATATTGTTATCAATGGAATCAAATAAGCAACAATTTTTCACAAATGACATTGTAAGGATACTTAGAATAAATGAAATCAAAATTTTCTTTTATTTTTTTTTTAAAACTTTGCGGAAAAACCTATCCTTACAGTGCAAAAGCATATGAAAAACTTGTTGGTATCTATTGCTAAGCAATATATCATAACTCCTAAGCAACAGCTCAAAATTCTGATCACCAAACCATGCGATCGAAATCCATCTTCGCGATCAGAATCAGCATATACTTCCTTTAAGTTTCTTCACTTTTCTTTGATTCTTAAAACATCAACATGTGACCCAGTCACATCATGTAATAAGAATCTCAGAATAGAAACTTAATAGAGTTAGATAGTGGACTTTACCTAAAGTAGAGTCAAACTTCTTGACTTGATCAACCTTATGATCTTTCAGGTAAATAGGAAGCTTCGCAATCAATGTCCCTTCCTTTGGCAATAGAAACATATGGACCTTTGGTTATGGTACACGGGACTATCTCAGACTTAGCCTTTCTCTTTACCATTTGTTCAACCGAGTTGACTATGGCCGATCCCTTTGCATTGGGAAGAGAAAGCTTTCTGGATTTCCAATGTCACCAATTGTCAATGTCCATGGTAGTTTGGAAGTTGATCTACTAATCAAATTTGCTTTACTAGTCCTCAAATCATTGCTGATTCAGCAGCACCAAGCAAATAGATAAATCATCAAGGGTCATGTCATAGTCTGTTTTATAGTAGTCCCAAAGACACTCACTATGTGACTTAGAAAGTGATTGAACAACCAACTTTCTCAAGACTTTGATACCTAAATCTCCCGGCTTGTCAATATGTGACTTCATCTCCAAGATGTGAACACACATAGACCTTGCTTGCCAATAGGGCTTGAGTGACCTTGAACTTGTGGGTTAGGGAGAATAATTGGAGGAGGTGGAGGAAGTGAAGTTCCAAGAGATTTGGGAAGATCATAGATGTCTGAACTGGACATCTTTTGGGAGATATTCAATATAGTTGATCTAAAGTCCTTAATATAACACCCAATATGAAATAATAAGGCTAGGACCCAACACAATACTTTTATAACTTGGAAGAGGGATTCCGTAATCCAAGCTATAAAATATTTGAAGGTAGGTGAATGACGATTCACCAATTTCCACCATGAAAACAAAATAATTTAATTAGGTTTTACTTGGATTTGAAATTCCTAGATCTTTTGAGATTCGTTGAACTGTTCAATGGCATGTTTCAATCTTGATTGTGCCCTCTCAAATTTTGTGACTGGGATGTCGAGGATCACAAAACAAGGTGTGAATAACCATGAAAATATACTTGGTACCCTTAATATTATCACCTAATCGATGTGCCGGTTAACCACACACGCTCCACTAACGACTTGGTAAGGTACAAAGTGTAAATTTCATGGGTTAACACCAGATTCACATTTTCCTAAGTAACTAAGATTGGGAATTAATAAGTGTTTAGTTACTTAGTATTTATCATTAATACTTTTAATGAAAGGAGAATTATAGTCATGTCAAACCCGTTCGGTTAACGACCCTCCACCAGTCAAGAAAGCGGTGGGTGAGAGTGGACACCCATTAAACTGCCATTTTATAGGCAGTAACCTTATACCCCCTGATAGACCGACTTCGTGAATGAGGCCTACTAACGGTAAGACTGACTTTGTTCTTATACATATATATAACTATTAACTATTAATATTATAATAGTATAAGGGTTGAATTTTAACTTTTAAAACTCTAAGGTCTTAACTTGGAATTAAAGTATTTATGGGGGGAGACTTTACAAATTCCTAAACTTGAGGGCAAGTTTTGAAACTATTCAAAACTATTCAATTCCATAACTTATGTGTTTAAAGTAGTTTTAATTCAAATAACTCTTCAAGTTCCATAACTTGAGGACAAGTTATGGAAGACTTTAAACTATTAAAGGAATATGACTTTTCTTTATTCATAACCTATGGAAATATTTATGAGTTTTATGAATCTTAAATGTGACTTTTCATATAACTTGAGGACAAGTTACAAAAACACATTTTAGAACCAACTCTTAGATTAATTTGGATTGAAAACAACAATTTCACATAACTTTTCTATTAATCTAAGCAACTCATAAGAACAAGATAATTCAATCAAACTTTTTCATGTAATTAGCCTAACCATTAAACTAATACAAAACATGAATCTATTGAAAATTATCTTTGAAATTGGATTAGCATGAACATTACCACATCAAAAACAGGATTATAAGTTGAAAAACAGCTTAGGGTAATGTTCCTAGTCCAATTCCATCCAAAACAGTCGAAGATATGCTGTCTGGGGGTCCAACTCGTCGAGTGCATGAACCAACTCGGCGAGTTCCTTCATGGACTCGGTGAGTCTGCTGTTCAGACAGCAACAAACTTCGATTTTTCAGCCAATTTTGCAAGTATAACAAGAAAGCAAGCCTAGGCTCTGATACCACCGTTGGGTTTTGGTATAATACAACATCCTATGGTGCACATACAACCCTAAATACCTTGGATCTATGTTTTCACTAATTATACATGCAAATGGTTTCCAAGGTATTAAACCTATAGCTAGCATGCAATTGTCATACAAACTACATAAAATACTAGATAGAGTAACATACCTTTTTGTGTGGCTGGAAGTCTTGATGTATTTGGACTTAAGAGCTTAGCCCCAATAGTATGAAAGCCTCAAATGAAGTCACAACACATCAAGGACAAAGGTAGTACTTGAGAGAGAATCTCCATGCACTCTAAAACCTTCATGAACTCCAAGAACATGCACACACACTAGGGGTGGCGGTTTAGGTCATAACATATGTATTTATATGTGTTGAGTTCTAAGAGTCATGGGTATAACCCAAACCCATATCCATGGGTCTTATGATCCATGGTTCATGTGACCCAACTCTTTATGTATCCATACATAAACTTGGTCCAACATGGATCATGAGCCGAACATATATAAATATAACTAATTACCATAATTAGTCCCCATAGTTTCAATTAGTCTCTTTTGATCACTAAATTAATTCCAAATTAATTCTTGATCAATACTAATTAAAACATATGATTTCATATTAATATATTGGAACTTATAATATATTAATAAATCATATATAACCTCTTCTCTTAAAAGTCCATCCTAACAAACTGTCCTGATGATATGCAACCCAAATGGACCATGCTACTCTCGGGTCGAATACATACCAATAATAGTTATGGGGTTAGACACCTAATCCAACAGATAGGTGCGCTGCATAGGGCCTGCTTCAATGTCTGAAATGTTGTGTATTGCTTTTCTCCCCAACTAAAGGGTACACCTTTCTGCGTCAGGGTGGTTAAAGGTTTGGCAATTCTGGAGAAACTCTGGATAAATCTGCGATAGTAGCCAGCGAGACCCAAGAATTGATGGATTTCTGTGGGCGTCTTTGGTGTTGACCAATTCTCAATCGCTTTGATTTTGGAAGGGTCCACATGTATGTCTTCCTCGCTAACCACGTGACCAAGGAAAGTTACTTTTCTGATCTAAACTTCGCACTTTGAAAACTTCGCATAAAGTTTCTCCGCCCTTAGTGTTTCGAACACTAGCCTCAAGTGTTGTCTATCATATTCCTCACTCTGAGAGTAGACAAGTATATCATCAATACTATTAAAAACTTGTCTAGGAAAGGGAGGCACACCCGATTCATCAGGTCCATGAATATTGCGGGTGCATTGGTTAGACCAAAGGGCATTACTACAAACTCGTAGTGACCATAGCGAGTTCAGAATGTTGTCTTGGGAACATCACTCTCATGAACTCGCAACTGGTGGTAGCCTGATCTCAGGTATATTTTTGAGAAATAGCCGGCTCCTTGGAGTTGATCGAAGAGGTCGTCGATTCTGGGTAAAGGATAACGGTTTTTGATGGTAAGCTTGTTCAATTCACGATAATCTATGCACATCCGAAAGGATCCATCTTTCTTCTTTACAAACAAGATCGGGGCTCCCCAGGGTGAAGAGCTTGATCTTATGAATCCTTTACGGAGTAGCTCATTGAGCTGGCTGGATAACTCTTGCATTTTTTTTCAGCGCTAGACGGTATGGGGATTTACCTACAGGAGTAGCTCCGGGAATTAAGTCGATACGGAACTCGACTTGGCGCTCGGAAGGGATTCCGGGAAGATCTTCAGGAAAGACATCAGGAAAGTTGCAGACTTCGAGGATGCTCTCGAGGTCTTTAACTTCCTGCTTCGCGTTAACAACATAGGCTAGTAATGCATGGCAATCCTTCCGCAGATATTTCTGGGCTTTGATTCATGAAATGATACGAAGGTTTGAGCTGAGTTTATCACCGTAGACTATGAGAGCTTCACCCGAGGGCAGATTGAGGCGAATGGCTTTTTCATAACAAAGGATATCAGCACGATTGGGGCTCAACCAATACATGCCAACGATGATATCGAAGCTTTTTATGGAAACTAGCATAAGGTCGATTGGGAAGGAATGGTCATTTAAGGTAAGGGTACAACCTCTAAATATGTCGTTAGTGCTCTCTTTCTTTCCGTTAGCCATCTCGACGGTAAATGTTTTGGTTAAAGGTTGGGATTTATGTTTGAGAAGGTGCTAAAATGAATGACTAACAAAACTTCTCTCCGCACCAGAATCGAAAAGAATGCATATATAAGAGTTGTCGAGAAGGAACGTACCCGTAACAACGGTGGGATCATCAACTGCCTCTTCCTGGCCCATCGCTAGCACTCTCCCTGTGTTGCCAGCTATTGTTGCCTTGGGGCAATTCCTTTTGAGGTGCCCGACTTTCCCACAGCCATAACAGGCTTGACCAGCGCCCGCTCCAGGAGCCTGATGGGTTGGTTGGGCTGGTGTCTTGCAAAATCGAGCTGTGTGTCCCTTCTTACCACAACTATTGCACAACATCTCCCGGCACTACCCATGATGATGGAAGTTGCATTTGTCAAACCTTGGAAGAGTACCTACATATCTACTGGCAGGTGCTTGAGCTGCGGGAACAACGGCGGGAGTGGTAGCAGCATGAACTGCCACTACTTGTTGTTTCTTGGAGGGCTCCTACAAAGACTGGCCCTTTCGCTTGTTCCAAAACTTCTTCTTCCCACCACTTGCCTTTGGTGGTTCGGGAGCAGCTGCCACTTCATCAAGATCAACCCAGTGATATATCAGGGTCTGCGCCAGGCACTTGGTGCTGTCAAAAGTGGAAGGCTTAGCAGCCAAGACATTTCTTTGAGTTGGGGGCGTCAATGCCCAGATGTACCTTTATATCTTCTTGCTTTCCGTGGTGACCATTCCCGAACATAGAAGAGTCAGATTGCAGAATCTAGCTGTGTAATCGGCAGTGTCTGAACCCTTCATCTTCAGGTTCCAAAGCTCGTGTTCCAACTTCTGCATCTCGCCCCTTGGGCAGTACTCGGCAAGCATGAGTTCCTTCAAACTCTCCCACCCCATGGCATTTACTACTGGCAGAGTTAGGGATTTGACCCAGCTATTCCACCAAGTCAACGCTCTGTCGGTGAAGGTGCAGGCGGCAAACTTCACCTTGCTGGCCTCAGAACATGCATAAATCTCGAAAATTGATTCGATCTTCTCGACCACCGGGTTAGGGAAATGACTCCTCCATTGTCATCGAAGGATTTGGGCTTGGAAATCATGAAGTCTTTATAGGAACACTCCTTCTAGTGTCCCTGACCTCCACCAAGGTTTTGGGGATCGGGTCCACCTGCTGATCCGCCAGCGCCACCCGGATTTATCTGCGACATTGCAGCAGCCACAGCGGCTGTAACTGCTTCCTGGAACAATACAGGATCGAAATGAGGAGGTGGTGGCCGTGCAGGGTTGTTATTCTGTTTGTTGGGTCTCTTCCTGGGAGGCATCTTTTCTCTTAAAAGATACAAGGGAAAGATGACGATAATCCTCCTATATGATCATGAATCGAATATTTTTTAGCAAGATATATATTAATCCTACAACGATAATAAAGACCAATAATGATAGCTACTAACATTAACAAGGAACTGCAGGTCTTTCGTTATAAGGATTTGTACTAGTAGTGATGACTATGTGCAGTGTTATAGTACCATAAAATACTCCTATAGTATTTTAACCATGTGTTTTCATTTGTATAGGATTTGGTGAGTTTTAGACTTGTCGCGACACCACAGTCAATCCCAAACACATGTTGGTCATATCTCGGACAAATATAGTTGATCAGGTTATATTGGCCCCACATATGACTACATAACTGCCCAGGTTTAACCGTAGAGTCCAACTCGCCCTAAATACTTTTATGTAGTTCCTACTATCTTATAGCTTCTTGTACGTATGTATACTTGTATACTTCTTGTAAAAATACTTGTATTTTTTAAGTATACTTTTAGTTACAGAGCACTTCGGCCCCTTAGTGTTTATAGTTGTATACCATGTAAGGTTCGGTATACTTAGTTCACTATAAACAATAGCTCTGATACCAATCTGTCACGCCCCCAAACCGGAACGGCGGAAACGTTCGGGGGTGGATGACGTCATATGTAGTATCACAACAATTGCATCATAATAATCAAAGTAAACACAACCATTACATTGAATATATATATATATATATATATATATATATATATATATATATATATATATATATATATATATATATATAAAGGTATTTATATATATATATATATATATATATATATATATATATATATATATATATATGTATTTATATATATATATATATATATATATATATATATATATATAAAGGTATTTAAATTTGTTTGATTCATGTTTTTATACATCAAAAGCATAACCAAAAGTAAAAGACGTTACCCTATACGCTCCGTCTTCTCAAAACTGCGAGGTACCTGTCTACTGATTTCCTCAGAATACAAGCAGTTTTGAAAGAGTATCAGCATAAAGCTTGTGAGTTCATAAGCATGTTTTTGTAATGAAAATCCTGTCATTGAATATGTAAAATGTTTGAATGCTTCCCAAGAAAATCCAATATTTTCTAACATATATGTTTATTACTGTGTTCTATAGTATTGTATAATGTATTAGTTTGTACGTCTGGTTAGCACTAGCTGTACTGTATAACGTTGTTTTGAATGAAAAACCATTTGTATGAAAACCCTGACTATCATTAGTAATGTATAAGATGTTCTGTTTGAAAACCCTGGTTACCACCAGTAATGTATAAAATGTTCTGTTTGGAAACCCTGGTTACCACCAGTAATGTATAAGATGTTTTGTTTGAAAACCCTGGTTACCACCAGTATGTATAGTAGTTTCATTATTTAAAATAAAACTATGAGTTGAAATCCCTGGAATCCTCCAGTTGTATTATGAACTAGTTTTATTAATAAAAATAAAACTAAAGAAGAATGAAATCCCGTAACCAATAAGGTTAGTTTATACTATTGTGAGTCGTATAACCATGCTTGATATGACCTAGTGACCTTTACGACATTCTTCAAGTGTGGGATAAATGACATTTGTCACCACAGGCATGCCTGCCTAACTGTAGCTAGCTGTTCAGGTGTGGGATTGTCAGTCCCGAATAGATCTATTCACAAATCTCACGCTCTCCCTCCAGGAGACGCTGGTTATACTACGATAGGATTTAACATGTACCCCGAAAGGTACAATTGAAGTGTTGTCTCACAATCCTGTATTAACTAGTTTACGTGTAGTTCTGTATTGATCTACTGTATTTAACCCGTGTGTATACTATATAAGGTAATAATTATACTTAAATAATTATTAAATGTTGTACTCTTGTAGTAATTTATATCATAAACTAAATTTGTCATAGTTTACATGTTTTACTATGTAAAACTCTGAATTCGTAAAACTGTGTATTGAAAACCCAAACTATACCTATTATAGTTTGCATGTATGAGGTGTACTTGGTTTACGTATTGATCTTAATATTTTATAAACATGTGGAAACTGTAAGATTGTATCAATTGCATCAGTTTTAAATGTGTTGAAATACTTTTGTATAAATTCACAAAATCATTTGTGTTTTGTTTGTACTCTCCCCCTGAAAACATTTAAAATCATAAAAGCATAGGGGTATGACCTCACTGTTAGTTGTCTGAAGAGTTGGACATCGAAAACTGGGAGTGAAGACCCTTCAGTTGATGTACGCGGCACTCAACGGGATCCTAATACAATTAATACATATATGTATTTTATTAGTGAAACCATTATTTATAGTGTTGGGAGAACACTTGCTTTCAGTTTAGGAGTGTTACTGGGACTCGATTGAATCGGAAAAGTGGGTTTGCAGCCAAGATTCATGGTGTGAAGGAGTTTGCGGCCATGAAGGGTTTCCGGCCATGAACTGTTCTCGGCCGTGAACAGCCCCTTGAAGGGTTTACGACCGTGAACGGTGTTCTTGAAGAACCTATGAAGATTTGAAGGGTGTACGGCTGTAAAAGATTTGCAGCCTTTGATGATTTGAAGGGTGTACGGCCATAAACTCAAGAACGATGATGTTGGATTCGATGAAAAAAGCATTTTAGCTGCTCCAAAACAACTTCTAAAGGTGATTCTTGATGAATTTCGAAAAAAAAAAGAGTGTTTTGATGTTTACGATTGAGAGGTAGAGAGAGAGAATGAGAGAGTTTTCAGCTAAGAAAGTTCAAATGAAGGTGGGAGTCCCGTATATATAGGCTGGGGGTATGGTCGGTGGTGCGGGCCACCTGGCACTAGCCATAAACGGGTTTACGGTCGTAAATGGGTTTACGGCTGTGAACACCTCTCAGGCCGAAAACTATTGATTCTTCAAAGGAAACTCGGGTTTTTCGCGTGACTTTTGGTTACGACTCTTATATAGAATTTAATTATATAACTAAATGATTTTCCAAACCAAAGGTATTTGACGGAACTCAAATAAAATTCAAATTTTATTAACGAAAATCGGCTAACGGTAAAAAGGTTCGGGTTGTCACATATGCGGTGAAACGAGACACTTCAAAAGAGACTGTCCAGCAGAGAGGAATGACGGAGGAACAGGAGGAGTTTGACAACCGAAATAGTAGAAGCAGCGAGAAACCTTACTAGGACTTTTGGGACAGTTTCAAAAACTAGAATATTTAAGTATCGTATGTTGTATGGTACGGGATATGCTCGCTAAAACTTTTGTCAAGTGAAAGGTAGTTAAAACACTCTCTCGTCCGATCAAATCACAACACTCATATAAAAATATATATACTTAGGATCCTTGCAGGTGAGCTGTGATGACTTAGTATATACATCAGGGTTACTTATAATTAAGATTTTGTAGACTTAGAGTGAGTGATTCCGCCTAAATTCTTGTTCCTTGTCTGATTGTGAATTTAGGGCAGAGTCGCTCAGTTGATGGTTTTATCAATCTTAATTACACATGACTTGTATACACCAAGTGATCATAGAGGGACCTGATAGGGATCATAATACGAAGTATCATCACTAGCTATCAGAACACTCTTACTACTAGTACTAGTTGCTGCTGTACGAATCATTTGCAGTAATAATAACACTGATCAAAACAGAATGCACTATCGAATACAAACAGAAAGCACTAGAAACGTACACACCTACGTACTAACGCTCTAGCAAACACTTTTTTCGAATCGACTTAACACATGTACCACTAAGGAGATTCGATGTCGTCATCCGACATGGATTTTCTTGGTTGTGACATCCCCATTTTCACGGCCAGAAAAGACCGATTTTGTTTATGCTTGTTTGAAAATCAGAGTAACATTTTAAATAAAAGTGTTGCGGAATTTGTCCCAAAACAAAATATGATAAAGATTTATGAAAACCATTTCCAAGGAAATGTATTTCATTAAAATACTCGGGATGTCATGTTCGATACAGATCAAAAGCATAAACAGTACAACATAAGCCTTACTACATCATTTCATATCTAAAGGCCTATATCCATAATCCCTCATCCAAAACATCACATCTATGCTCGAGCGCCACTACCTGTAATACATGAAACTGAGTGGGTCAGGCTTGGGAGCCTGGTGAGCACATAGGGTTTTCAACCCACAATAAATAAGTATATTAATTTCATCAATCAACAATAACCCGATTACCCATTCCCGTTATCCTCACTTTACGTCCCTAAACACCTATCATAAGGGACCTAGCCTAAGGATCATCATCGGGATGGACACTACTGCTAAGGGGGTTCCTCAGGAATAAATGTCCTAAAGGCAACCATGAGGGGGATGGAGTACACCGGTGAACACATCGTTCACAAACACCTACAGGTTGCGAGCCTGCTAGCGTTCCATTGGACTGTCTAGAAGAGTCCGTGGTCGTCATCTATACTCCGCTAGATGACTGGATCACCAACAACATCGAGGCCTCTCATCATTTTATCACACATCGTCTTATTACATCTACCCATGTTTTACCCCAACATTTTTGTAGATATAAAATACATATACAGTTTAAATCATGAAAAACGTGTATGAAAATCATTCATCCAACATAGACAGCAAGTATTCAGATAATATGCACACATATCACGTAATTTATATAAAATACTTCATATCTATGTGTAAAATGAAAGTAACTATGCACTCACCTGCTTAGGTGGTGACACGGTACTCGAACAGCACTTCGTTATCTCAAAGCAATTTTTCCTTGATCAAAACCTGGTATTGATACCACTTAGAGTTTAGTTTTAACGTTAACCGCGACTAATTAATAGTCTAGCTATTATTATTATTATATAAGCGTTAAATAACACTCAATATAACTCGTAATAATAGCCCAAATAATTATTTTAAGGACCTAATAACATTACTATAATTATTTAAAAGTTATATTAAAAATTGCGTAGGCGTAGCTCACTTATAGCTGGTGCGAGCTGGCTCGCACTCGCAAGAGGATCAGGTCCGAAGGTAAGCTGGGCGTACCAGCCTAGGACGCAGGGCGTACCAGCCTTGGACGTGAGGCGACGTGGCGTTCATCGGAAGTGAGACCGTGGGGAGCAAGCAACGGCTAGGATCTTGCCACGTCATCACAGTTCCGCAAATTGCACACTTAACTTCTAAAAATCATAACTTTTGCATACGAGCTCCGTTTTCGACGTTCTTTATATCCACGCGTAGGCGAGAACGTACTCTACAACTTTCATTTAGACTCCGTCAGCTAATTTTGATTTTATTTTAAAAGTTATATTTTTAACTGGCCGGGACAGGATTGGTCCGTTAAAAATTCATAACTTCTTCATCCGACGTCCGTTTTCGTCTTTCTTTTTATCGTTATGCTACTATTAACGAGATCTTCGATTCTCGTTTAGGTTGTGTTGGCTAAAAACAGCTCGATCTAATATTCGAACTTCGGGCTGTACACTGCTAAGCCGAAACTTCGAAAAATCATAACTTCCTCATACGAAGTCAGATTTGGGCGTTCTTTTTATGGACGCTCTCGGTTTAACATTCTCTACGACTTTTGTTTAGATCGCTAAGGCTAAAACTCGCTCTATCGTAAATTCACTCTTTACGCTTCCTGGTATCGTGCCGGTTCCATCACGAAACTTCGACGGGTCATAACTTCTTTGTTATAACTCGATTTCGGCGTTCTTTATATCTCCGGAATCCTTGTTTCGACCACTACAACTTTATGTAAAGATAGCGGGCTTATCTCATACTTTAATTTTGACACTTATTTTTATCCTTTATTTATTATACATTTATAAATAAGTAATAAGCACATAAATGCAAATAATTCACATAATACTCAAATATTTCATCTTTATTACTTCAAAAGAGTTACAATAGTTGACCTAGACTATTGCATCGTCTAAAAATGCTTAGCCCTGAAACACGGGCGTTACAATTCTCTCCCCCTTAGGATGATTCCGTCCCGGTATCATGCGTCAGCAAACAGATGCGGATAGCGACTCATCATGTCATCCTCTGTTTCCCAAGTGAGATTCGGCCCATTCGAATGTTTCCATTGGACTAGCACTAAGTCGACCATCTTGCGTCGTAACTTCTTAGTCTTACGGTCAACAATTGCCTCGGGCTCTTCAATCATCCTCTTGTTCTCATCCATTCTTAGCTCTAAGATCGGAATTATGTCGGAAACTTCTCTCGTGAATTTTCTCAGATAACACACATGGAAGGTGTTATGAATACCATCGAGTTCTTCGGGCAATTCCAGCTTGTAGGCTTGGTTCCCAATCTTCTGAAGAACTTTGAACGGTCCAATAAACCTTGGACTCAACTTTCCTCGTTTTCCGAATCTTATAAGTCCCTTCCACGGTGAGACTTTAAGCAAAACCGAATCTCTAACTTCGAAGGTCATCGGTCGTCTCTTCTTATCAGCGTAGCTCTTCTGATGATCCTGAGCTTCTAACATTCTTTCCCTAATCACCTTCAGCTTCTCAGCAGTCTCATGGACTATCTCGGGGCCCATAAACTGCTTTTCTCCAGCCTCAAGCCAACAAGACGGCGTACGACACTTCTGTCCGTATAAGGCTTGATAAGGTGCCATCTTGATGCTCGAGTGGAAACTATTGTTGTAGGAAAGTTCTACCAGAGGTAAGTGCTCATCCCAGTTACCTTGGAACTCAAGGGTACATGCTCTCAACATATCTTCAAGCGTTTGAATCGTTCTTTCGCTCTGACCATCAGTCTGCGGATGGTAAGCAGTACTCAAACACAACTTCGTACCCAATTCCTCTTGTAGACTTCTCCAAAACCTTGACGTGAAACGACTATCACGATCAGATACAATCGTTAGAGGAACACCGTGAAGTCTTACTATCTCCTTCACGTAAGCATTTACGAGCTTATCCATACACCACCTTTCGTTGGCTGCTATGAAGTGTGCACTCTTAGTGAAACGATCCACGACCACCCAAATCATGTCGTGTCCGTTCTTCGTCCTGGGAAGTTTAGTCACAAAATCCATGGTGATGTCTTCACATTTACCCATGGGTACAGGTAAAGGTTCTAAACTCCCATACGGTTTCTGATGTTGTGCTTTAACTCTTGCACAAGTTACACACTCGACCACATACTTTGCAACATCGGCCATCATCGTCGGCCACCAGTAGTAGGGTTTTAGGTCCCTATACATTTTAGTGCTACCGGGATGAATCGAGTACATGGTCTTGTGAGCTTCTTCCATCAGAAGATCTCTTATTCCTCCCATCTTAGGTACCCAAATCCGATCTTGGAATACCTTCAGTCCTTGACGGTTTGTACCGAATACCAACGTCTTTCCCAAACGTTCTTCCTTTCGGTCATTCTTTTCTGAAGCTTCTTCTTGAGCTTTCCTAATACTTTCCATAATCGTCGAGACAACTTCTATTCTCAACGCTCTTGGCCTTTTTCTTTCAAGATTGACTTTTCGACTTAGAGCATCAGCAACAACATTTGCTTTACCGGGGTGGTAAAGTATCTCACAGTCGTAGTCCTTGAGTAATTCCAGCCAGCATCGTTGCCTCATGTTCAATTCCTTCTGATTAAAGAGATACTGGAGACTCTTATGATCAGTGAAAAGCTTGCACTTCGTGTCATAGAGGTAATGCCTCCATATTTTCAAGGCAAATACTACCGTTTCCAGCTCCAAATCATGAGTGGGGTAGTTATTTTCGTGCTCCTTCAATTGTCGAGATGCGTATGCTATCACCTTTTCTCTTTGAGCCAGAACACAACCCAACCCGACTCCAGATGCGTCACTATAGACCGCGAAGTCTTCAACTCCATCGGGTAGAGAAAGAATCGGTGCTTCACATAATTTCTTCTTTAGCTTCTCGAATGCTTCTTCGTGCTTCTCGCTCCATGTATAAGTAGCTCCTTTGTGGGTCAAAGCTGTCAACGGAGCAGCTATCGAAGAAAAGCCTTGGATAAATCGTCGGTAGTATCCGACTAATCCTAGAAAGCTTCGAATCTCCGTGGGACTATTTGGTCGTTCCCACTTCATCACAGCTTCGATCTTTGCTGGGTCAACCATTATCCCCTCCTGGTTAACCACATGACCCAAGAATTGGACTTCTCGGATCCAAAAATCACACTTGGAGAACTTTGCATATAGTTTCTCCTTCTTCAATACTTCCAACAGTTCTCGTAGATGCTGGCCATGCCCCTCCAGGCTTTTTGAGTAGATGAGAATGTCGTCGATGAACACCATCACGGATTTATCGAGGAATGGTTTACAAAACCTGTTCATCAAATCCATGAATGCTTCCGGAGCATTGGTTAGTCCAAACGACATAACCAAGAACTCGTAGTGTCCATATCTTATTCTGAATGCAGTCTTCTCGATATCCTGATCTCTCAACTTCAGCTGATGATATCCTGACCTAAGATCGATCTTTGAGAAATAGCTCGAACCTTGCAGCTGATCGAATAGGTCATCAATCCTTGGCAATGGATACTTGTTCTTCACTGTTGCCTTGTTCAGCTCTCGGTAGTCTATACACATTCTCATGCTTCCGTCTTTCTTCTTCACGAATAGCACCGGAGCTCCCCAGGGTGATGAGCTAGGTCTGATAAAACCGTTGTCCAACAACTCCTGGAGTTGCGTCATGAGCTCCTTCATCTCCGTCGGTGCTAATCGGTACGGTGCCTTTGCTATCGGTGTTGTACCTGGTAACAAGTCTATCCGAAACTCCACTTGTCTATCAGGTGGTAATCCGGGAAGATCTTCGGGAAAGACTTCCGGATAATCACACACAACCGGTATATTCTACACCTCTTTCTTTTCCTTCTTAGCATCGATTACGAATGCCAAGTATGATGCACATCCCTTGGACAAACATTTTCTGGCTTTCATCAGGGAGATGATTCCAGAATTTACTCGGCCTTTGTCCCCGTACACCATAAATGAATCTTTTCCGGGTGGGTTTACCCTTACTGTCTTCTTTCAGCATTGAATCTCAGCATCGTTGGCGCTAAGCCAATCCATTCCCAAAACGATATCAAAACCATTCAACTCTATGGGCAACAGCTCTTCGTGGAATTCGTTTCCATTTAAGTCGATGACGACGTTCTTAATACGATTACTAACAGGTACGAACTTGCCACTGGCAACTTCCATAATTAGGGCATTATCAAGTTTTTCTACAGGCAATGCTAATTTTCCTCCAAATTTATGCGATACAAAGGAATAGTTTGCTCCCGAATCAAATAGTATATTGGGAGGCAATCCATTTACAAGAAAGGTACCTGAAGCGACGCCTGCTGCCTCCTTTGCAGCCTCGAGCGTCATCTGGAAGGCTCTTGCCTTCGACTTCGGTGGAATGTTGGGTCTTCCTGCCTCCTTCTTCTTCGGGTAGTCTCTCGAAATTTGCCATTCCTCGTTGCACTCATAACAGACCTTCTTAGTGAACGTGCACTCGTTGGCATAGTGCCCAGGTTTTCCACATTTGAAACAAGTAACTCCTCCATCACATTTCCCCTGGTGCTTCTTCTTGCACTTTCGCACTATTTGGCTTCACCTCCTCCAAACTTCTGCGTACCAGACCTTGAGAACTTGCTTCTCTTATTGAATTTCGACGACCCATCAAATTTCCTTTTCTCTCCAGACCCTTCTCTCGTATCTGGGTCTCCACATTCTTAGCAGCACAGATGGCGGATTTCAGAGTGGTTGTTTGCTTGACCATTGGACCGAAGTCCGCTGGTAATCCGATGGCAAACTTGTTAACCTTGGAGAGTTCAGTTGGGACGAGGTGAGGAACTGTTGAGAAAAAAACTTAGAGATACACTTGAAGAAAATGTTAGAACAAGTAGATTGCGGAATAGTTAATCTCAAAGGATCTGAAAGCTCAACAATAATATTAATAAGTTAGAGTTAACTAGTTAGAGAGTTAGTTGCAGAAATTTAAAGAAATAGAAATGACAACAATTGTTATATCAAGTATACACATAAGTTGATTCATAACAAGGAATGCATTCAAACCGAGTTAATAACGTAGATCAAACTTAGTGATTAAGTCTCAATTGCTCCGGAGAAAGGTTATAATCAGTTATGTTCTAGTAACAATTGAGAGTAAGAAGTGAAGAGTAGAAAGATAGAGAAATAGAGAAGATAACTTCAGAGAAATGTATTCAGAATAGATGCATAAGTTATCCGTATGGAATACAAGAGAATGAGCTCTTATTTATAGAGTCTCATGAAGAGCACTAGATTACATCTCTATAAGTAGCCATGCAAGGCATACTGGACAATAGAGTGTATTAAAATAAAGACAAGTAAAGTAATCTAGCTAAGTGACTGCTGTAGATTGACTCCGGGTGCGGTTGTGGTTGCTGATGAACAATATGACTGCGGGTGCTGAACCGTTGCGGTAGTAGAAATGGTTGCGGTAGCTGAAGTTCAAGAGGGTCACTTTCATGATTCAACAATTTCCCCCTAAGTGACCTCTTTAACTTCGGTTCAGCTATCAAGTTTGAGGAACTTGATCAGAATCCACCAAAACTTCCTTACGTTTTCCAGCCAGGTGATTCTTCTTGAGATCTCGAAGTTGACTTCTACGGTGGTGTGCTTCGATCTTTCAACTGCGGTTCGGCAGATGTCAAGTTGTTTCCTGGTGAGGCGATGCATGGCAGTCATAGGAATGAAGTATCTGACATTGTCAGTCTTCCTTTTGAATATGACTCCAAGTTCAGGAAAGTTTGTTGCACCTAGAGATCTTTCTTGAAAGCCTTCGGTAGGCATTGGCACAGGTTCAAGAGGTGGGAGGTCAAACTTCTTGAGGATGGTGGGGTAGATATCTGCATCTATCTTGGCAAAGTCACAGACCGTATCCTTCAGAAAAGAGTTAGCCTTTTCAAGCGCAATCTTCATTTTTGGGTGCTTTTCTGATTTGTTTTGGAACACCTTGGCAATGAGGAAGATTTCTTCCGGATTCATGCAAGGGAAGTCTGCCTGGGTGCGGACGTAGTAATGCTCCCTTCTCGTGAGGGTGTACTGGATGAAGTCGGCCTTCATGAACTTCCGGACTTTGTAATTCTTTACTGCGGATGGTCTATCGTTAGACCATATATTTTCAATGGAGGAGGCATGTTTAGCGTGAAAAAGACTGAGTCTCTCAAACTCCATTGGCAGTCTCTTGTGGTCAGGAAGGCTGCGGTGGAATTGCTCAAATACTGTGAAGAATTTGGCATTTGGTGAAATTGGTACATCCCAGTAACCGTCCGAGGGGGGTTCAGCGTAGGTAAGGTGGGGTCGGTAGTCTTCATCCAGCAGGCTGCGGTGCGGATTGATCCAAGAATTTATCAAGGATTCATCTATCATGGTATCAAAACCCCATTCTCTCCAGATAAGCTCTGCTAGTTTGGCTGCCTTCCAGTCGTGTTTCCTTTGGGCGGTGGCAGGGGAGTCTGTTGAGCTTGGAGATGACATGTTCTCCGCAAGGTTTTTGAAGTGAGGAGGAGTCTCTGGCTTGTTGGGAGTGAACTCCTTTTGAGGTGAAGTGTGAGGAGATGGAGTATGTTGAGATAGTTGCGGTGAAGGCTGCGGTGTGGGAATTTTTTATGTGATGATGGGAGGGCTCTGATGTTGAGAAATGGATTGCTCAGAGTGATGGACTTCTTCTTCTTCACTTCCCCTTCTTAAGGGATGCAACGGAGGAGCTTCCTCAAGCCATTGTTTAAGTCCATCAACCTTGGCATAGACTTCTTGGAATTGAGCTTTGAGGGCTTCTGCCAATTGTTGATTGTTGGGAATGGAGGAGCTGAAGAGAAGCTTGTGGATTTCTTTTGTGGGCTGGAGGATCTCGGGACCATGGAAGTTGGAGGACAGGGATTTCTGCAGTCTATTAATTGTGGCTTGAAGAACAGAGATAGTGGACTCATAAGCAGTATGAGTCTCATCTATCAATTTCTTAGACTGAGTGGCTTGATCCGCGATGGTCACTTGGAGATCCGTTTTGATTGCGGTCACCTCAGTGATGAGGCGTTCCGCTGCAGCCATAAATTCCTTGTGGTCGACCTTGCGGTTGTTGTCAAGGGACCGGATCCCCATCTCCACTTTGAGGGTGTCTTCTTGTTGTGGTTGTGTTGGCTTGACCGCAGCTAGGATCTGATCAACTTTGGCTTGTAAGCTCATGAACTCCTTCCTGGTGACAACATTCTTCTTCTTTTTCTTCTTTTCTTTTGGCTTGGAAGTTGAATGTTGAGAACCGCTGGATTCCTCTTCCTTATCAAACATCATGAGGTCATCATCAGAAGGGCTGGGCTTGTTGACTTCCTGTACGTCGTCATCATCAAGACCGAAGGTGGGAGCTGAACTGAGTTCGATTGCGGTTCCTTCGTCTTGTGATCCATGGACTGATGGTGTGGGAATTGGAGTTACTCTGGAGGTACCTGCAGCTGCACCTGTTGCTTGAGCTTTATGGATCGTTTCAGCCATTTTGTCCATCCAGTCTTCAACTTTGAGAATGATGGCTACGGTATTGGCATTATTGATTGCGTCTGCCCAATACCGTGCCACAGACTCGATTTCCTGCTCCTTTTTCTGTTGCTGCTTGATCTGTTGCTCCTTGCGGGCTTGGAATGCCCTTCTGAAGGCAGCATATTTCTTTTTGTCTGAGTCGGTTACAGGTGTGTACCGTAACCATGAGTCATTAGATTCTTCTCCGTCAAATCCTTGCACGTTTGTGCTCACCGTGCCTAAACCACATGTTGCGGATGTAAGCAGAGTACGATTTCCTGAGCTTCCTCGGTCTCCTTGACCCGTGGTCAAGTGTGGCCTCGGCTCAGTTCTGGCATGGGCGGAAGAAGTGCCCTGCGGTTGGGAAGGTGTTTGAAGTGTTTGGGTGATGTTCAAAAGGATGGAGCTCAACTCCTCGGGTGAAAAGAAATGCATTCGGGAAGCCCTGGAGACCTTAGGGCGTGCACCAGTATCATCCCCTTGGGAGTGAACTGGGGGGGAGTCTCCACAATGTTGTGAATCAGACTCACTTTCTGAGTCTGATTGGAAAATGATTGTGGTGTTGAATGGGTATGCGGCCACCCCAAGGACTACTGGAGCCTTTTGAGAGGCTTCAGCATCGGTCCGGTCATGCATTTGGCCAGAGGTATCGGTTTTTCTTTTCTTAAGGATAGCAATCGGTTGCCTATCCTCATCAGAATCACTGCTAGATTGGATTGGGATAGGTTTGGTTTTTCGTTTCTTCGTGGGTGCGGTTCGTTTGGGAGCATCTTTCTTGGGTGTCTTTTGTTTCTTCTTGGTTGCCAACTCCTTTCTTCTTTGAGAAAGATTGGAGAATGTAGAGTGAGAAGGGACTGCGGTACCTTCAGGGTTAATGGTTGCGGATGGAAGAGGCGGGGTAGAAGGGTATGGGGCAATACCCTCCGTAGCCTCTATGTGATCTGAGACATCAGCAGTCTCAAGACCAAGTGTAGAAAGAATGTGGGTAGGGAGTCTGCGGATAGGTCCAAAAACAGTTTGATCAGAAGAAGGATTGTACCTTTTGAGATCCTTAGTGACAAAGAAGTTGATGTCACTTCACATATCAATTTCAGCGTCCGCATGCAGGTCTGAGATGCAGAGTGACCAGAATCGTGCAAATGTGAGCTCGGTTGGGTTCTCCCTTGGGCTTTCTTTGGGAATGTATTGAAGGAAATCGTCCCATAGGATCTGCCCGTAGTTTACGTCGTGTCCGGTGAATATGCTCCACACCAATTCCAATAGCCTGAGTCCCATGTTGTCTATGCCTCCGGTTCTGCCGGATAGACAGCGGATGACAAAATGACACACAAACTGCCATACCACAGGCAGCTGATTTTTCTTGAATTCACCAATCCCTCGAATTGGTTTCTGATACCCCATTTGGTAGAGTGCAGAGGTAATGTCCGCCATTGAAGGAGAAAAGATTTTGATGAATGGATGAAGCAGAAGGTTTATAGCAGTGAGAAACTTTTCTTTGGACAATATAACCAAAGAATCGTTTATTAGGTTGAGATGAACTTCTTGGGGGTTTTCGTTTGGGCGATAAGCTGAGAATGAACACTTGAAGAGGGTCGAGACTGGAACAACATCTGTAAATACGTCGAAGGGACCAAAGAGTGGATGGTTCTTCAGAAATTTGATCATAAGCTTGGTTGGAGCATTGTATGAAGAATGATCTTCAAACACTGCTCGGAAATTGCTTGACGCGATTGTTGGAGAGTCGGAACCGGTGGGATTCACTGAGCTTGAAGCCTTGGATTGCTTCTTTGATGCACCTGATTTCACCATTGTTGGAGTTTGAGAGAAAAAATAGAAAACAGAGTTCTTGAAGGTTTTTTTTGAGAGGGAATGATCGATGTTCAGAAAGCGTAAAGTGAATTTGGGGAAGAAGATGGGTTTATAAAGGGTTGAAAGATTTTAACCCTAAGTAAAAGGTAAAAATAAGGTAAAAACGTCGTTTGGTATTTGGGGGGAGTCTTTGAATTTGGGATTAAATCTCAGCCACAAATAATTAAAACGGTTTAAAAAGATTTGGGAGATTTACTAAAAGAGGGCTGCATTTAATGAAAAGTCAGACATCTATCAATGTGTCAGGTAATCGTGGGGTGAGGGGAAAGGAAGTTGTAACGGATGGGACGTGATGGGGAGAGGAAAGGACAGATTAAGGATGAGTTTATGGAAAAACGTTCTTTTTGTCATCATCCCTAAAATAGGTCTGACTCAAGGTTTATTCAGAAAGAGAATGAGACAGTTTCTCAAGGGAATGTTTTTTTTTATTTAATTTTCTTATTTAATGAAGGATCATTAAATAGTACACAAAGGTTCAAGCGTTGATGAAACAGTTGAGAAATTATCACAATGATCGCGGATGGAAACTTCATTGCGGTTGGGAACGTCATCGCGGATGGACAAGGAAAAGACTGCAGTGAGGAACTGAGAAGAAACACTTGTACAAAGATTAGTAATAACAGACAATAAAGACCCATGAGAGATAAGTATGATATATGGTTGCGGTACCTAGACTGCGGTACCAAAACCATCTATCATAAGTAACTCTCAGTTAGAACCGCAACGGAGACCAAGGATGGTCTGCGGTAGCTAACAACTCAAAAGGAATTGCGGGTCTAGATTCATCATTCCTAACATTTGCAGGAAGGTGTTAAGCTTTGTGGAGTCGAGCGCTTTTGGGAACACATCAGCAATCTCTTCATGAGAAGGGACAAAGATGAGTTCAATGTTACCTTTTAAGATGTGGTCTTTGATGAAGTGATACCGTAGTTCAATATGTTTTGTCTTGGAGTGCTGAATTGGATTGTGAGAGATAGCAATAGCACTTTCAGAGTCATAATAGATCGATATCCGCAGCATTCTATACCCGTAGTCCATTAGTTGTGTTTTCATCCAAAGGACTTGAGAGCAACAGCTGGCTGTGGCCACATACTCAGCTTCTGCAGTAGATAGAGAAACACAACTTTGTTTCCTTGAAGACCAGCTGACAAGTCTTCCACCCAAAAATCGACATCCTCCTGAAGTACTTTTGCGGTCTAATCTGCATCCGGCATGATCCGCATCTGTGAAAGCTTGCAGGCTGAAGTCACTGTCTGCGGGGTACATAGACCAAGAGATTTGCTTCCTTTCAGGTACCGTAGTATCTGTTTGGCTGCGGTCATATGTGACACTTTTGGGTCCGCCTGATATCTTGCACATACACCAGTTGCAAAGACAATGTTTGGCTTGCTTGGGGTGAGGTACATCAAAGAACCAATGATACCTCGATAAGTCTTGTGATCCACAGATTCGCCTGCGGGATCAGCAGAGATCTTATAACCGAAGGCCATGGGGACCTTAGCAGAAGAACAGTTGTCCATGGAATATTTCTTTAAAAGTTCAGTGGTGTATTTCTCTTGATGAATGAATATCCCTTGCGGAATTTGTTTCACTTGAAGTCCTAGAAAGAAATTGATCTCTCTATTCATGCTCATTTTGAACTTGTTGGTCATGAGCTTAGCAAATTCATCCACCATGCCTTGATCAGTCGAACCGAAGATGATATCAAACACATATATTTGTACAAGCATAAGGTGGTCACCATTTGCTTTTCAAAATAACGTGGGGTCAATCACTCCTCTCTTGTACCCGGATGAGACGAGGAATTCAGAAAGAGTCTCATACCATGCTCTTGGGGCTTGCTTCAGACCGTAGACTGCTTTTTCAAGCTTGTAGCAGTGGTCTGGGAATTCAACATTTTCAAAACCTGGAGGTTGCTGAAGATAAACCTCTTCTTTTAGTTCCCCATTGAGAAAGGCACTCTTAACGTCCATTTGGTGTACCTTGACGTTCTTGTGGGCTGCATATGCAAGGAAGATCCGGATAGCTTCCATGCGTGCTATCGGAGCATACGTTTCATCGTAGTCAATGCCTTCATGTTGACTATACCCCTTTGCAACTAGCCTTGCCTTGTTTCTGACTACCGCACCAGATTCATCCAGCTTGTTTTTGAACACCCATCTAGTGCCAACAATGGAGTGACCACGTGGCTTCGGAACGAGCTGCCAAACTTTGTTTCTTTGAAATTCTTCTAGCTCTTCTTGCAATGCAGCTGTCCAGTCTGGTTCAAGCAATGCTTCTTTGATCGTTATGGCTCTACCGAGGACATGAATGTTGCGTAGTGGCAGTGGTCAGATAGGTCCTGGGAAGATCGAGTTTGGATGCCTGCGGATGGGTTGCCGATGATTTGACCTGGTGGGTGGTCCTTCGTCCATACATGTAGACGGGGCTGCAGATGATCAGCAGCTGCGGTAGAGGGAAAATCTTGAATATCAGAAGAATCTACGGTTGGAGATGGCAGTTCCCCCTTGATTTAAGAACATCCTGTTGAGTCATCTTGGTTTGTTGGAACGAGAGTGGAGTTTTCTTGAACAGTTGGGAGAGGTTCCCCCTGGATTGCTGATGGGAGTTCCTCTGGAACCTGAGAAGGTTCCCCCTGGACTGCGGATGGGAGAGTGATAATCCTTGGATCGGTTCTAGTGTCAATGTTTTCTATGATTTCATCATCCGAATCCGAAGATACGTTTGATGGTAATGCTTCTCTGCGGGTGGGACTTTGAACAGCATCAGGTACTGGAACCTCGACGGTTGTTGCTTGATCCGGAGTAGAGCTTTCCCCCTCAACCGGAGAGGTGAAAGTATTGAGAGATGCTACTTCAGATAGAGGTGGTCCAGAAACATCAGCGTGTTGTTGTTGAGTTGCCGGTGACACAAGAACCTCGGATAGTTTCGTCGTTTCAACAGGGTCGAAAAGATCGTCATAATTGACTTCAACTAGATTTAATGGACCTGAAGAGGCAGGAATATCGCTTTCCATGATTGCAATGGTTTCAGTGGATGGAGGGGCGTTGCGGATGTGAGAATCATCAAATTTCACATCGAAGCTTTCAATGATCAGCCCTGTACGCCTGATGAGCACTCGATAAGCAACCTTGTTAGTGGAATAACCAAGGAATATGCCTTCATCAGACTGCGGTACAAACTTGTTGAGTTGATCTCTGTTGTTGATCACGAAACATCTACACCCAAAAATATGAAAGAAGCGAACATTTGGCTTGCGGTTGTTAAGGCCCTCATATGGTGTTTTATTGAGGCGCTTGCACACAATGCTTCGGTTTTGTACAAAGCACGCGGTTGCTACAGCTTCAGCCCATAAGTAGAGAGGAAGATGGGCAAAGTTAAGCATAGATCTGGCTGCTTCTACTAGTGTGCGGTTCCTTCTTTCAACTACTCCATTTTGTTGCGGTGTATATGGGGCTGAGAAGTTGTGAGTAATGCCCTTTGACACCAAGATACTGTTGAGAAGATGATTAGTAAACTCAGTACCATTATCACTGCGGGTGCGTCTAACTGGAAGCTTGATCTGAAGTTCGATTTCTTTGATGAAGTTGATGAAAATCGGCGGTGTCTCTGATTTGAGTCTGAGGAAGAAGACCCATGTGAAGCGTGTATAGTCATCAACAATAACCAGTATGTACTTCTTGTGGTGGAGACTGGCTACGGTTCATGGACCGCAGAGATCAATGTGCAATAGCTCCAGTGGTTCAGAAATAGAAGAGTCCATTATCAGAGGGTGACTTGCTTTGGATTGTTTACCACATTCACAAGCCGGACAGAGAGTGTCGTTGCTGAATTTGAGAATAGGGAGACCGCGGACTAGTTCTCCGGTGACTAGATTGTTGATGTACCTGAAGTTGAGATGAGCTAGCTTGCGGTTCCATAGCCAGCTGACTTCGGATACAACTTTGGATAGGAAGCACAACTGCGGTCTACCAATGATCAGAGAGACATCCAAAGGGTACATGGTACCTTCGGATCGGGATTTGATCAGGCATGTGTTTCTGTCACTTGTCATTACGTAGCAAAATTGATCATCAAATTCAACACGATGTCCTGCTTTACATAGTTGGCCAACACTGATGAGATTGTGTTTAAGGCTTTCTACATAAGCAACCTTCTGAATGGAAAAGTTCTCCGTAGTGAGAACACCGTAACCGCGGATGACACCATTCGCATTGTTGCCGAATGTGACATTTCCACCATTGCATATTGGCCTGAAATCCCGAAGGTACTCTAACCTTCCGGTCATGTGCAAGGAGCAGGCACTGTCAATTAACCACTCATCTTCTTGTTCCTCCTTGCACAAAGCCTGAGAATTACACGGTTAGTTTAGGCATCCAAACTAGTTTGGAGCCTGGGGCAACTGATGTGTTTCTGAATGATGCATGGACCGAGGTTGCAGGGACAGGTCTCTTGTCAACTTTTAGTCCTAGTCCTAGGTGTTTGAGCAGATCTGGAGTGTTGTGAGTTTTTGAAAGAGTAAGAGGTTTCTGACTCCGATTAGATTTGTCATAAGATAAATCCTTCTGACAACTACACTGACATCTACAAAAAGAGGTTTTGTTTTTTGATCTGAGACTATGTTTGGTCAGCGGTTTAAAAGATGAATTGGACTTGTTACCGGTCCAAGGTGGGTAACTCCTGACATGAGTGTTGTTGGGTTTTGAAAAAGTTTGTTTTTGAAAAGATTTGGAACGTGTAGATCTCTGAGTTCTTTTTGGTGGAGTTGGTAGAATACCTTTCCATCTTTTGAAATTCTGATGTGACTTTAAAAGTGTTGGAATGGGTAAGATACCCTTCCATTTTGGGTCGTCCAAGGAATACACTTGAAAACCATTGTTTTGAAAAGACTTCACACTCTTTTGATTTTGTTAGAGGAACTAGGAATGACTGATGAAACTTGACATTCCTTATTGTTTGTTTTCTTGGTAGGAGAGTTTCTTGACATGTAGTGTGAGAAAACAAATTTTTCTGGACTCTTGGACTTTGGAATTCTTACATGCTTCTTAATTTTTGAAAAAATTTGTCTGTTTGTGCCTCGAGATCTAATTTCCACTTTGAAGGCCCTTTTGGCCAAGGATTTTGGTGAACCGCAGTCATTGTTGTTCAACTGCGGTTTCTTGGAATTCTTAGAATGATTGTGAAAACGTGGGCTTGAGTCATCTGAACTTGAAGATTCTGGGATCTGAAAGCATTGTCCCACTTCAAAGTTCTCCATAGGTAATTCATGATGAATCCCCTGAAGAGTCACAGTTCCTTTTGCTGAGGACTGCGGTAGTGACGTTTTAACTACTGCAGAGTATGTCTGAGTTGAGACTGCAGTGAGACTTTTGTGGAACTTTTGGCTACAGTGTGATTCACTGCGGTCTCAGGACAGCGGTGGAAAGTCTTTTGAGACTTCGGGACCTTCAATGACAATTTCTTCATCAACTACGGATGATGTTTGAGAATTTGGGTAGATGGTGCCACAGATAAGGATTAGATCACATGTGTGACCCGAAACTTCAGGCATAATTTCCCCAATGACACAATTATTGCTTAGAGTATGCAGTCTACCGAAGTGAGTTTTGATATCTTCGGGAAAGGTCTTGTCATTGACTGGGAAATGAAATTCTCGGTCAGGAGGGACATACAGTCTGTCTTTGTTGAACCGGGGTGAGGAATCCATTGCGGTAGGATATCCATTTGACCAACCCCAATTGTATGTATTGTCTACGGTTCCATTGTTCACCAAATTTTCAATAGCTTCACTTTCATTAAACAATTTTTCACTTAAGAGATTTAAGCGTACATTTTCGCTCTGAGCTAAATCTCTCTGGTTCAAAGCTATCTCTAATTGGGTTTCACTTAACATTCTTGCATCTTTTTCTAACTCTAGGTCCTTCTCTAACATAGCCATCTTAAGTCTTTTGTTATCCAGTCGTCCTCTTACGTGGAACATCTCTTGGGACGCAATGTTCTTCTCATCTAAGGCTTTATTATAGTCTTTAAGGACGGTGGCACACGTGTCATTAAGATCATCTATGTAGGGTTGACAGTCATGCATGCTATATTTTAGAGTTTGGATCATGAGTTTTACCTGTTCGACGATGCTTAGAGTTCCATCCTTTGCCATGTAGCAGTAGTTCTTGTTCAGCATTGTAGACCCATCATCATCCGCAGTGGCCAGCATGCAAATTTTCCCTTTTCCTTTGACGTTGTTGATGGCTTCATCTTCGTCTCCCGATGACCAAACTTGATGGTCTCTTTTGACATGGGCCACGTATGCCCTTGCTTTTTCCTTATCTTCCAACTCTTGAGCCATTCTAAGGTAGAATGCTCTGTCTTTCACTACATTGGCCTTACAATCTCTTGCAAAGTGATTCTCTTTGTTGCATTTGTGACAAATTACAACATCAGTCTTGTCTTCTGAAGGAGTACCGGAGTCAGTGGTTTGAGGAGACTGCGGTACCTCCTTTGGTTCATTATTTTTAGATTGCGGTGGTGGATGAGAACTTTTAGGATATCGGGAATGGTTATTCTGGGATTCGAAGTTACGGTTGAATGGAGGTTTGTTGAACTGTTGATTCTTGCGGAAGGAAGGAGGTGGTAGACGGTTGAACTGTTGGCTAACCAGAGCAATAGCCTTCTAAAATTCTTCTTCATCATCATACTCTGAATCAGCTTCGTATGACTGCGGTGGAGTGTCATACGAGGAAGAGTAAGGTGACTGCGGTGGAGTTTGTGCTATCAGAGCAAGTGGTCCTCCAAAGTCAGCACAGTCTTTGAGTACGGTGGATTCTTGTGCTTGCAGCTCTCCATAGAGCTTGTAGAGTGACAAAGAGTGAATCTTTCTATCGCCTTGGACTATCATCTTAGCTGTAGTCCAATGTCTTCCCAAACCATTAAGAAACTGAAGATTGGTTTCATGGTTACTGCGGATGGTGCCCGCATTGGATAACTTGGTGACTATCAGGTTGAACCTTTTGAAGGAGTCTTCCAAACTTTCGCCAGTATGAGCTTTGAAGTTGTTGAACTCATTGAGTGTGGTTGTAAGCTTCTTGTCTTGTGCTTGTTCTGAGCTTTCGTACAAATTCCTGAGAACATCCCAGATCTCTTTTGCTGATTTGCAATTTATGATAATATCGAAGTTGTCAGGAGCAACTCCACAGGAGATTTCATAAAAAGCAACAGCATCATTTTCCATTTTATCGAGATCATCCTTGGTGGGACGGCTCATGACTGGTTGACCTCCTCCTAATCTGGTTGTAGCGCCGTCGGTTTGAACAGGTGTAAGGACTGGGACATGTGGTCCATCTTTTACGGATCGCCATACATCTCTACCAAGTCTTCTCAAGTACCTTTCCATTCTTTGTGACCAGTGATGATATTCATTTGCTACCAGTATTGGGGCTCGGTTAGAACCACCAACACTGTTGGAAACATTCAGAGATAACGATTGTGCCATTTTGAAGTTGTTTTTTTTTTGAGAAATGAGCTTAAGTCGTATAGAAAGCCTTTTGGAAAATCAGAGTTCCATTTTCAAAAAGCAACCACTATGGCTCTGATACCAATTGTTGAGAAAACAACTTAGAGATACACTTGAACAAAACGTTAGAACAAGTAGATTGCGGAATAGTTAATCTCAAAGGATCTGAAAGCTCAACAATAATATTAATAAGTTAGAGTTAACTAGTTAGAGAGTTAGTTGCGGAAATGTAAATAAATAGAAATGACAACAATTGTTATATCAAGTATACACATAAGTTGATTCATAACAAGGAATGCATTCAAACCGAGTTAATAAGGTAGATCAAACTTAGTGATTAAGTCTCAAAGACTTGCTCCGGAGAGAGGTTATAATCAGTTATGTTCTAGTAACAATTGAGAGTAAGAAGTGAAGAGTAGAAAGATAGAGAAATAGAGAAGATAACTTCAGAGAAATGTATTCAGAATAGATGCATAAGTTATCCGTATGGAATACAAGAGAATGAGCTCTTATTTATAGAGTCTCATGAAGAGCACTAGATTACATCTCTATAAGTAGCCATGCAAGGCATACTGGACAATAGAGTGTATTACAATAAAGACAAGTAAAGTAATCTAGCTAAGTGACTGTTGTAGATTGACTCCGAGTGCGGTTGTGGTTGCTGATGAACAATATGACTGCGGGTGCTGAACCGTTGCGGTAGCTGAAGTTCAAGAGGGTCACTTTCATGATTCAATAGGAACAAGCTTCATTTTCTCTGTAAAGTTTGCAGCGTATTCAGTAATGCTCATTCTTCCCTTCTTCAGATTCTGGAACTCATTGTTGATCTCCGGAAGATCTTGCTCAGAGCAGTATTGCATCTTTAGTTGCACCAGAAAATCCTCCCAAGACATCTTGCTCGCTTCTCCTTTGGGCATTGAATCAGCTAGTAGCTTCCACCAGCTTAGTACTCCAGATTTCATCAGAGGAACCGCGAGAGTGGTCTTCTGCCTGTTGCTGTATTCGCAACTCTCAAACATTGTCTTCATCTCGGAGATCCAGTTCATGACTTCCACCGGTGTCGGGTTTCCAGATAGACACGGTGGTTTGGATGCCATGAAATCCTTGTATTTGCATCCACGTCCATCATTTCCTTCATCCTGGTGGTTTCGCCTAACTATCGGTGGGTTGGCTTAACCAACAGTCCCACTGTAGTTTCCTCCATCAGACGACCCATCATTCAGCTCGGGCTCTACGATTTGTATGGTAGTTTCCTCGCGATTTTGTTGGAGCAAACGCCTGGTTTCCTCCATTTGACGATCCAACATCATCTGGATCATCGCTTGCACTCCGGCCATCTGATTGGCTCAGGAACATCTGCTACAACAGGTATTTGCTGAATCACTGGGGGTTGATTCTTATTCCCATTTGCATTCCCAGCTCCACTGCGGGTTCTTGCCATTTTGATCTATACACCGAATAAGGTGAATTTAGATCTTTATTCAGGATAGACGTTTAAATCATCCTTATCTCTCTGAAACGTTCACATGCTAGTTCTAATATCGTAGTCGTACGTTTAGAATCCTAAACACATAAGGTTTCCAGATCCGGTCGGCAACAGACCATAGATCCGAACAAATAACAGCATATCAGGCACAAAGCATTTAGCACATAAAAGCATTTTAGGCATAATTCCTAAAATAAGCTAGTGCTCACACCTCACAATCATCGCTTAGAATTCTAAGTTTAAGTCTAGAAATCCTACAAATTCCTAGTTCGCTTAAACTAATGCTCTGATACCAACTGTGACATCCCCATTTTCACGGCCAGAAAAGACCGATTTTGTTTATGCTTGTTTGAAAATCAGAGTAACATTTTAAATAAAAGTGTTGCAGAATTTTTCCCAAAACAAAATATGATAAAGATTTACCAAAAGCATTTCTAAGGAAATGTATTTCATTAAAAGATTCGGGATGTCATGTTCGATACAGATCAAAAGCATAAACAGTACAACATAAGCCTTACTACATCATTTCATATCTACAGGCCTATATCCGTAATCCCTCATCCAAAACATCACATCTATGCTCGAGCGCCACTACCTGTAATACATGAAACTGAGTGGGTCAGGCTTGGGAGCCTGGTGAGCACATAGGGTTTTCAACCCACAAAAAAAGAAGTTTATTAATTTCATCAATCAACAATAACGCGATTACCCGTTCCCGTTATCCTCACTTTACGTCCCTAAACACCTATCATAAGGGACCTAGCCTAAGGATCATCATCGGGATGGACACTACTGCTAAGGGGGTTCCTCAGGAATAAATGTCCTAAAGGCAACCATGAGGGGGATGGAGTACACCGGTGAACACATCGTTCACAAACACCTACAGGTTGCAAGCCTGCTAGCGTTCCATTGGACTGTCTAGAAGAGTCCGTGGTCGTCATCTATACTCCGCTAGATGACTGGATCACCAACAACATCGAGGCCTCTCATCTTTTTATCACACATCGTCTTATTACATCTACCCATGTTTTACCCCAACATTTTTGTAGATATAAAATACATATACAGTTTAAATCATGAAAAACGTGTATGAAAATCATTCATCCAACATAGACAGCAAGTATTCAGATAATATGCACACATATCACGTAATTTATATAAAATACTTCATATCTATGTGTAAGATGAAAGTAACTATGCACTCACCTGATTAGGTGGTGACTCGGTACTCGAACAGCGCTTCGTTATCTCAAAACAATTTTTCCTTGATCAAAACCTAGTATTGATACCACTTAGAGTTTAGTTTAAACGTTAACCGCGACTAATTAATAGTCTAGCTATTATTATTATTATATAAGCGTTAAATAACAGTCAATATAACTCATAATAATAGCCCAAATAATTATTTTAAGGACCTAATAACATTACTATAATTATTTAAAAGTTATATTAAAAATTGCGTAGGCGTAGCTCACTACCAGCGGATTTTAAAGAAAACCAGGCTTTGCTCGGAGCAGCGTTTCCGAACAGAAAGACCCTTTTGGTCGGGACTCCGGGAGCCTCGGGGCTTCCTTAGGGTGCTAGGTATTTTTCCTAGGGTTTAGGGGGGTTAAAGGAGTAGTGAGAGAAAGTAGAGAGAGAAAGAGTTGTGAAAATGTGTGAAAAATCCGGGCAATCTCGCATGGTATTTATAGGGGCCGAAGTTCGGATCTACGCGGGGCGTAACTTCGGATAAGGGTGCCAGCTCGCACAAGCTGGCTCGCACTCGCAAGAGGATCAGGTCCGAAGGTACGCTGGGCGTACCAGCCTTGGACGCGGAGCGTACCAGCCTTGGACGCGAGGCGACTTGGCGTTCATCGGATGCGAGACCGTGGGGAGCAAGCAACGGCTAGGATCTTGCCACGTCATCACAGTTTCGCAAATTGCACACTTAACTTCTAAAAATCATAACTTTTGCATACGAGCTCCGTTTTCGACGTTCTTTATATCCACGCGTAGGCGGGAACGTACTCTACAACTTTCGTTTAGACTCCGTCAGCTAGTTTTGATTTTATTTTAAAATTTATATTTTTAACAGGCCGGGACAGGATTGGTCCGTTAAAAATTCATAACTTCTTCATCCGACGTCCGTTTTCGTCTTTCTTTTTATTGTTATGCTACTATTAACGAGATCTTCGATTCTCGTTTAGGTTGTGTCGGCTAAAAACCGCTCGATCTAATATTCGAACTTCGGGTTGTACACTGCTAAGCCGAAACTTCGAAAAATCATAACTTCCTCATACGAAGTCAGATTTGGGCGTTCTTTTTATGGACGCTCTCGGTTTAACGTTTTCTACAACTTATGTTTAGATCGCTAAGGCTAAAACTCGCTCTATCGTAAATTCACTATTTACGCTTCCCGGTATCGTGCCGGTTCCATCACGAAACTTCGACGGGTCATAACTTCTTTGTTATAACTCGGATTTCGGCGTTCTTTATATCTCCAGAATCCGTGTTTCGACCTCTACAACTTTATGTAAAGATATCGGGCTTATCTCATAGTTTAATTTTGACGCTTATTTTTATCCTTTATTTATTATACATTTATAAATAAGTAATAAGCACGTAAATGCAAATAATTCACATAATACTCAAATATTTCATCTTTATTACTTCAAAAGAGTTACAATAGTTGACCTACACTATTACATCGTCTAAAAATGATTATCCCTGAAACACGGGCGTTACATTGGTCCTCACCATAACACTCGCGTGTTCTATCGAAACGACCCTTCGTTTTAACCAACCGACTAACGAAACCCCGTCACTCATAATGACAAACTAGATGCGAACCTCAGAATAGTCTCTCGCTTCAAGATGAAATACGGGTGACGAATGTCATACCATTTCGACGTCTCGAACGTCGTGTTTTACTATTCAATCAAGTATGGTTATAATCTCATCACATTTTACCTTAATTAAACAAACATGTTTAAGGTAGTTAGTAGATCTGTAGTTACTTATATACAATACTACAATACACACTTATTTTCCCATTACATTCATTTTGTGATCTTCTCACATAAACGGTAATGTAAACTATATTTTGGTAATGATAGTCATACTTGGGAAAAACGCTCACTTTTACAAAAGAACAAACTTACAAAACAGTCGGGTCTTGGTAGAAGACTACATTAGTAGAAAATATAGGATTTTCTAGGAAGTATTCAAACATTTACAACAAACACTTACAAACTTTTACATCAAACATTTACAAACATTTCATTCAAACTTATACAAACAATGACATTAAATACTTATGAACTCACCAGCTTTAATAGTTATCTAAGCTTTCAAAATAACATGTATTCTCAGGTCACCAGTAGACGGGTACCGATGACCAGGTTTTGAGAAGACGGAGCACGTTCAAGACTCGTCTTTTATTTTGATTCATATTTTGGTGTCTTATAAACTATACAGAACACACTTGTATTAAAATTATATTATTAATGCAATGGATGATGTTGTTGCTTGTTTTACTATTATGCAATGTTATGATACTGTACATGACGTCCTCCGCCCCCGAACGTTTCCGCCGTTCTGGTTTGGGGGTGTGACAGATTGGTATCAGAGCTTTGTTTATAGTGAATTGAGTATATCAACGCATAAAATATATACAACTATAAACATATCGGGATTAAAATAGTCTGACCAAGAGTTTATACTTTTAAATAATAAAATATGTAACCAAAGTATACATACCTGCATTCATACTAAAATCAATGTCATCTAGTACAGAACAAAAGTATTGCGATTGTTGGACAGCACAAGTAGGCTTGGGGACATATAATCAGATCTGGGAGTTATATAGCCTGATTAACTACATCTTTCCGAGAAGTGATTAGCATGTGCCTAGGAATGGTTGTGGTTTTGCAGCAAGTCTAAAATATTACCAACACTACTACAATGAAAACATTAGAACAGAACATAAACTTAAAATACTATAGGAGTATTTTGTGTTACTATAATTACTTATGTGCAAACTAAAAAGATCTTTATTAGTATGTCAATAGTTGATGAGTGGATACGCTAAGGTTGTATGTGACTAAGGTGTCATAGACTTAGAATATGTGATCTTTGCTTTACTTCCTGTTCCTTGTTTGGTTGTGGACTTAGAGTTAGGATCACTTATTCGAAGGTCTATCCTATTTTGGTTACATATGACTGGTATGCACTACGCAAATGTTGGAGTAACTGGTAATGATCATCTTATAATTATCTTCATTAGTGCGTCTATTAATTATTTCTTTTACCACCATTCTTGCATAGATAACATGGTTGGATTCCATCCCCATGGCGACCCGTACTTCCCTAACCAAGGTAACGGTGAATGGCTCGATGATGAGCCAGAAGAGGCTCATGAAATTCCATTGGATGATGATTTCGCAAAGAACTTCCCGGAGGATTCTGACTCCGAGCTAGAAGTCAATGATCTACCCCTTGGAGCTCCAATCCCAAATCCTAACCCTCGTCCGGCTTTTCAAGGCCCGACACCTCTGTGGGCGGAAAACTTGGGAACTTGGAGTCAAGAGCAGGGTCAACCCATGTCATACAACGGTGACCGAAGCTTCTACAACCTGAGCGAAGGGGGCTCAGTGGACAGAGTCCTGCCTATTCTGGTCCGCAGGGTTGCTCGTAATGAAGAGCAGGGTAGGTCAGCCATCAACCGAGTCATGGAGGTTGATGCCAATGCGGGAGTCAATACGGTCTGCATTCATCGTCTTGAAGATGCTCGCGAGAGAGCTACGAGAGAAAACGAGGCACTACTGCAAGAATAGCTGCAACTCGGGCTGAAGTCATAGAACTCCGCGTACGCCAGCGAGTATATGAGCGACACCTTCTTGATGTGGAGCATCGGTTGGCTGATTTGAGGGTCCGCCCAAGGGGTGCCCGTCGCCAGTAGGAGATGCTCTGCTCATCCTTTCTTTTGGTTAAAGGAATAGCCTTCTTATATATGCTCTAAGTAGCACTTTTCCCTGTAATTCCCTGTTTATCTTAAGACCTTGAACTTTCAGTATATTAGGTCTTTATGCTGTCACAATTTTCTTATTCTGGTTTGATGTAAGACCTACTCCTAGGTCATTTTCCCGAACTTGTTACATCTTTAATACCAATATTATTGACTGATATCTAATCTCATGGGAAATCATTATCCAAATGCTTTCATCTTTCTATTGCTAGATCTCTATTTCAATCATACTCTCATCTATTTGTTGGGCTATGGAGAGTTAGTCCATGATTCACTTTCATCATACTCTCTATTGAATGCTTACCAATATCTTCATATGTTTAAACTTATAGCTACAAGATGCCTCCACGTCGATCAGCGAGACGCACTACTCTGATAACTCTGAATCAACAACCACCACCACCTCCTCCACAACACAATCCAGCAGCTATCCAAGCTGCGGAGAATGCGGCTGTTACGGCAGCCCTAGCTTAGTTCAATGCTAGTGGGAGTAGCGGGAGTGGAACAACTGTTCATTCCACTCATGGTGATGCTCCAGTGCGCTCTAGAGAGTGCTCGTATAAGGACTTCACCAACTGCAAACCCAGGACCTTCAATGGGACTGGCGGAATCATTGCCCTCTCGTAATGGTTCGAGAAAACGGAGTCGATCTTTGAGATCTGCTCCTGTCCGGAAAGGAGCAAAGTTAAACTTGCTTCCTGCACCTTCGCAGACAGATCCCTGACATGGTGGAATAGCCCTGTCAAGTCACTAACTCTAATAGTGGAAAATGCTATTGGCTGGGAAGCTCTGAAGGAGCTCATGATCGAGGAGTGCTACCCGAGGGGCGAAATTCAAAACTTGAACAGGAACTCTGGAGCCTAACCATGAAGGGCTCCGATATAGTGGCCTATACTGCCAAATTCAGCGATCTGGTGGCACTATGTCCAGGAATGGTCCCTACTGAGGGGAAGAAGATAGAGAGGTATATTTGGGGGCTGGTGCCTGTAGTTGAATTGTATATGAGAAATCGATTAAGAACAAGATCAATCAATGTAATGAACTCAGAAAGTAAATAAGACTTTGAAGTTTTTATTACTCTCAATAAGCTTGATTACAAAAGTAGACTATGAAATTTGGAAAACTCGTAGTCTAAACCAAAGCTCAGTCCCTATTTATAGGAAACATGAGAGTACAAAAACTACTAAGTCTGGAACCATTACGATTTGTATAAAAGTGACTTAGTAAATACATTATATACGAAATAGACTAAACACAATTAGACTCTTTACAAGACATCGACCCTTACAATCTCCCCCTTTGTAAACGAGTCGAACTACTCAATTCGTGAGAATCTAAGCAGCTAAGTGCATCATCCTTCGTATCACAGAATACCATGTTATTACCTTCTTTAACTCCTTCTTGTCACCATCATTGTTTTTCGAGCAATTATTCATACGAACAATAAAGTTCGTATATTGTGACGTTGTATATCTTTCGATCTCAGCAACTTGAAAGAGAAATATCTTAGCCTTTCCTTTAGTGTCCTCCCAGCAAACACTAAACCAAACGGTTTTAAACATATCTCTCCATCAGCATACTTTTTCAACTCAGCCTGTGTCTTTGAAAGTTCCATTGCAACAAACACTTTCTTATCCATACTCGAAGCCAACTCTTCGTCAGTCAGGGCAAGACAATCATGACAATTGTCAATGAAGATTTTAATGTGAGCAAGACCTAGTCTGAACACTTCTTTGTCTATATCCTTGAGTTGTGATGCCTCCATTTCTTTTAAAAGTAATGCAACTTGAATAAGATCATTCAAGTTCATTAGAGGGAAGTCTGCAATACTGAAATCGATTTCTTGATTGTTTGCACGAATCATATGATACCTGAAATTTTGTATCATGTCTTCGAACAAGACATCTTTCTTAATAGCAACAACTTTCTTGATCTTGACCAGAGACCACACTTCATCTTGCTCTTTTCCAAGTACAGCATGAAAACGAATTTTCATGTGTGTATAATCATCTGGGTTTTTGAATTTCTCACTAATCTTGTATTGAGCAGTGATAACCATCATTTCGTTTATCGGAAAGTCCAACTGACAAGTAAATTCTTTTCGAAAGCATACATATGATTGAATACATATGATTGAATGCAACTCTCGATTCGATTGATTCATATGAATACAACTTTTTGGGATCACCTTTGTCCATTCCAGGTGGATCATTTTCTCTCAACCTCATAATACTTTGAATATGCCTTTGAAGTTCGATTTCAGCCTCCACCTCTACTTTCTTTTCTTCTTTAGACTTTTCGACTAGCACACATTTCCCTTTGTCTTTCGAATCTGAATTTGGTTTTAAGGAACTTGAACTACCCCCAACTATAGTTGAATCAATCACAATTCCTTTTGGTTTTGTAAAAGGTTTTGTGGTAACAATTGTTGTTGAAATAGTATCAGACTTTACTGGAATTGAAACAGGAATTTATGTAGAGAACACCTTTCCAACAACTTTCGAATCTCCCGTTGTTATCTTCTCTCCTTCTCCCTTTCTATTCACATTTACTCCTTTGCTCACTTTCATTTCTCCCCCTTGCACCCCTGTGTTGACAGGTGGGGCATGATGTGGCAACATTTGAGCAAACTTGAAAATGGGAGAAACCGTCTTCTGAATAACCTGATCAAGTAAATTCAACTTCTGAGTAAGGAACTCAGGAGTTAAAAACGAAGTTGGATTAGGCTTCGAAACAACTTCTTTTAACTCTTCAAGAAGATACTACAATTTCGCAAGCAGATTGTTGTCTTCAATTTCTTTATATTCAAACTTTGGCATTGCGTCTTGAAAAGTTTTGACAAAATTTGTAACTTCCCCAGCAATTATATCAACCTTCTCTTGAAGTGAATTGTACTGAGAATTCATATTCATGAGTTCCTGAGAGACTTCCTTCTTCAACTCTTCAAGTTTCAAATTGACATCTTCACGAACCTTTTTGACATCTTGTATGAAGAGAATATAACGTTCCTTTGCAACAGCCTTCAAATCCTTTAAGGCCCCTTCAAAATTTCCTGTCTGAGTCTTCATACGAAGCTCATTATTTTGATCGGAAAGATCTATCTTCTCATGAAGTCTTCGTTCAGCTGCCTTTATCATTATATCAACTTCAAGACCCGAAACCGAATGTGTTGCTCCTGAATCAGCTTGAGACTGAAGAAGTGAGTTTAACTTCCTGTTCAAGATTTTGAACTGTTTTCCTGACATTAACATATGATCAGGAATCTCCTCCTCTTCCGAATCAAAATGCAATTCGTCGAACGTTCCTCCAAAAGCTCCTCCTTCGGTTTCATCATCAGAATGATGTTTGGGTGTGTCTGTGGATTGTGATGGAAAAAGAGTAGTAATTGGTTGTTGAAGAATAGCTTCAAACAGTGGAGATAAAGTAGAAGTTGAGATGGGTGGTGGTAAGGAAACAAACGAAGTTGAAGTAATAGGTGGTAATGAAGAAGAGAGAATAATAGGTTGTGAAGACTTGGTTACCAATTTTTCGAGTGGAATGGTTGGAGTAGGAGAAATGATAGAAACATTCGAAATTGAAGAGATTATAGGTGTTGAGGTTACCATAGAAGTCGAAGCAATAGGAGTATCAGGAACAACTTCGTTGTCTGAGGAATCATCTCTTATTACAAGCTTTCGCTTGTACCGTTTTTGTGTGACGTACTTGGAAACATCATGAGCACATCTCTTTTTGGATAGTGGTCAAATAGGAGCAGGTATTTCATGAACTACCACTCCTTTACTGCTAACCTGAGTCTTACGAACCATCGGAGAGTCATCAGACGAAGTTCGTTTAGATGATTTCATACGAATCCGTTTAAGACTTCCTGATTTTGAAGGAACAATTTCTTTCGAAGGCTGAGCTTCATTCTCTTTTACTTTCTTCTTCTCATCACCCTCAACTTTCTTGGGCAAAGATTTATTAGACTTCGTTTTCTTTGATGGCTTGGAAGTGCCAGCTTCGATTTCAAGTAACACCCCAGTTTCAACATCAGGGTTCACCGTCTGCAAATACTTTACAAGAATCTTGTTCGTAGGATTCACCTTCTTGAGCATTGCATCTAGAATTCTTGCAACACTTGTAAAAATTTGCTCATCATCTTGAACATTCTTTGGAAATTGAAACTTCGTAAACTCAGCAATTTCTTCACCCTGAGGAACTTGAATTCCTTCTTTCTCATACACCTTCTCCAAAATTAAACTCCAGTATCTAGCACAAGAAATTCTCTTAGCCACACTTGTACGTTCTAAGCTTTTCGTGAATTCAATCCACAACTGAGTGGCATAATCCACACTCAAGTCGTAATATAAACCCATGACCATAGCATAAACTTCTTGTCTTCCCTTGTCAAGACCCACTTTTCTTCCTGTTAAACATTGTAGAAAAATCCCAAACAAGAAATTCCAGATACAGGGAAGCCCAGACTTTTTGAAATCACTTATATTTTCGAGTGGTGGCTGGTGACCCATCTCGTTGAACATATGCACAATCTGTGGGTTAGAAGGTTTGAAAAAAGGTGGTGAATTAGGAAGCTCCAAGAACTGTGAGAACAACTTCTTGGTGAGACGAATGCGTTTCTCATTTACTAAGTTGAAAGTGATTACATTAGTTCCTTTATTGAATGAAGCAGTAGATGCAGCTATAGACAACCAAGTTAGTGGAACTACGAAAGATTTGAACATAGCGGTGGCAAGAACTGATCTTTTCAATGCAACTATCAGCATCTTGAGCTCTTCTGGATACAACGAGACATTTGATTCAACCTGATAGTTTGTGCTTTGTATCGTCATCAGAGGTTGGGATGCAATTTCGTCGTTAGTGGAATTCTGAACAGCAACCATTTGAATGTTGATTGGAAGCTTTCAAAAAGATATTAGGGCTTTTTGATCTTCTATGAATTCTTGAACGCGTGATTTCAAAAAGAAAGAAGATTTTCCTTTTATAAGTAAGCCCAATGTAATGTGAACTATTTGTCATTAAGAAGTAGATCACATCATCCCATGAAACGCGCACCAGTAGCCGTTATTGTAGCTATGTCAGATAAAGTTCCTTGAAACTAGGGCCAAGGTACCAAACGGTTACTTTGAGACTGTTCATGAGTACTTGTGGATGAGATCAAACGTTTCGGATTTGAGGTTGGGCTCATTCGTTTTTGGGATTCGAAACGAAGTCATTTGCTAGTCTTGTGAAATCATCAGCCTAAGTTGGTATTACTTAGAACCTCAAGGATTTCGTAAGTGTAGTGATTCAATGAAAAAGGATAAGAAGCAAATTAAAAAAAATTTGGATCTGTGATGTCAAATATGTTGACATAAAAGAAGTTAGACCCCAGGCAAAGGTTGCTTCATTAATTATCAAGAGAGATAACTAACAGCTTGTGCATTTTCCCGTGAATTACAATCGAATACTTTTAAAGAAGTATCAAAGGGCTTCTTTTTCAAGGCTTCAATGGGTGGCTTATGAATTTCGTTACATATCATCCTAAACATAAGGTGAGAAATTGTAAACGAAATTACTTGTTTGATCAGTGTAGTCAGTGACAAGTGGCTTTGTAAAATTTGTGAAAGTGACTAGAGAAAAGAATTGATACTCACACTGAAATCACATTCAAAGAAAAATAGTTCAGCTGGATTTCATTGGGAAACAAATGTCGTGGGTTTCGAAAATTTGATCAAAATCACTCATACGAAAGAATGTGATATGGAGTATACGAAACTTGGGTACAGAAACAAGTGTTTCGTAAGAATCTGGAACAAAGTTCCCCGTCAATTCCTTACTAAGTTCGGATATTTGGGTTTCACTTGCATCACGGTCTCATGACTTAAGATCATTAACATAGATTTTTGACATGTTTAAGTCACAATTGGTTTGATCAATGACCTCTTGAACATGTGTCTTTGTGTGTGAAAAGTGTTAAGAAATTTTGTGATGAAAAAGATTGGTTAAGATTCGAATGTACCTCTGTTATATATGGACCAAACAGATAACTCTTAACTCATTTGAGAAGAGTAAGGTAGCTCATTGGACTAATGCGAATGTAAGCCTAATTTGGAAGAAACTTTCGTATGAAAAATTTCATTAAGGCTTTCGTAACACACATAGAGTCAGTTGAGGCTTGGGTCGACATACAGCAGTATGCTTCTAGGGACATTTTAACTAGTACAAATTTTTAAGAGAATTACCTTCCTATAGAAACACAAGCATGACCCTTTGAAAAATTGTCGTGAAAATTGTTCTTGAAGACCTGAAAAAATAACAAAGTAACCAAAAATCTTTTTGAATTTTCTATTTAAAAACATATTTTTGTGATTTTGAATTTTTCGAAACATAAAACAAGCAATAAAAGAAAATATTTTTGATATTTTTGATTTTTCGAAAACTAATGCAAAGAAATAAAAATATTTTTGGTTTTTCAGCTGAACAAAATTTTAAACAAATGAAAAGAAATGATAGTATCAAACACGCGAAAAGTTTTAGTTTCAATATATGAAAACGAAGCGTGTCGAAGCCTCTTAACGCACAGTAACCTCTGAATGATTACGACAACAAGCCTCTGAATCGACACCTTTTTCATCAACAACATTTTGTTAATTTTGAGTATTTGATCCTGGTACCGAATTCGCATCTATCATTCCCAAACCTGCAAAAATTCTCACAAAAGATTTTTCATCAAGTGGTTTAGTGAAAATATCAGCAAGTTTATTAGTAGTTTTGACAAAATGAACTTCAATGTTACCATCTTCCACATGATCTTTTATAAAATGATAACGAAGAGCAATGTGTTTCGTTTTCGAATGTTGTACTGGATTATGACAAATGTGAATAACAATTTGTGAATCACAGTACAAAGGAATCTTTTTCATATTAATTGCATAATCACGCAATTGACTTTGAATCCATATAATTTGTGATGTGCAAGCAGCAGCAGCTACATATTATGCTTCAGCTGTTGAAATTGATACACATGTTTGCTTGTTCGACTGCCAGCTCACCAACTTGCCATCGAGAAATTGACATCCGCCACTTGTAATTTTTCTGTCGAGAGTACATCCACCAAGGTCTGAATCCGAAAAGGCTTGAATGAAAAATCCAGATTTTGAAGGATACCATAATCCCAACGAAACTGTTCCTTTAAGATAACGAAAAATATTCTTTACAGCTGTTATATGTGTTTCTCTTGGATTTGCTTGATACCTTGCACAATTGCACACAGAAAACATGATATCAGGTCTACTTGTAGTTAAATAAAGTAAAGAACCTATCATGCTTCGAAACAAAGTAAGATCAACAGAAGGTGAATCTAACGAAGGTGTTAACTTCGTTCCTACTGCCATTGGAACTCTTAGCTTAGTGCTATTAGTCATTCCAAACTTTTCAAGCAAATTCTTCGTGTATTTTTCTTGGTTAATGAAAATTCCTACTCTACTTTGACGTGTATTTAACCCAAGAAAATTGTTGATTTTACCCATCATGCTCATTTCGAATTTACTCTTCATCAAATTTTTGAATTCTCTAGATAAGGCAGGGTCAGTTGATCCAAAAATAATATCATCAACATAAATTTGAACAAGCATTAGATGATCCCCAACTTTCTTTCGAAATAATGTGGGATCAACAGATCCTTGTTTAAATTTAGATTGTTTCATAAATGAAGTAAGAGTTGCATACCATGCTCGTGGTGCTTGTTTTAACCCATAAACTGCCTTATCTAAAATATAAACATGATCAGGATATTCTTCTTTAATAAAACCTGGGGGTTGTTCCACATAAACTGTTTCTTCAAACTCTCCATTTAAAAATGCACACTTCACGTCCATTTGATAAGCATCAAAGTCTTTGTGAGCTGCATAAGCCAGAAATATACGAACAGCCTCGAGTCTTGCGACAGGGGCAAAAGTTTCTTCATAGTCGATTCCTTCTTGTTATGAATATCCTTTAACAACAAGTATGGCTTTGTTTCGAATAATATTGCCATCTTTGTCGGTTTTATTTTTGAAAATCCATTTTAGCCCGACAATCAAAACATCATCAGGTTTTGGAACAAGTCTCCAAACCTTGTTTCGTTCGAATTCAGCAAGTTCAGATTGCATAGCAACAACCCAATCTAAGTGTTCCATAGCATTCTTAACTGTTTTTGGCTCTATTTTCGAAATAAAAACATTAAACATGCAAAATTATTTATTCGTATTCAGTACCTCATTTTTCGAACGAATTTGAGCTCTTGTTAAAACTCCATCTTGTGGATTTCCTATAACTTGCTCTTTTGGATGATTCTTTGTCCATTTCTCAAGTGGTGGATATGTTGGATCAAATTCCAATGGTGCATCTTCGTACATTTCTTCATTTTCAGTACCTGCCATAGAAATATTATCATCAAATTCATGAAATTCATCATTTTGATCAATATTAATTGCATCTGTATCATCATGCTCCCCCTCAACATGATTATCGTTTTGATGCTCCTCCTCAAATTCATTATTCATACTACTCTTCTCCCCCTCGACAGGATGCTCCCCCTCAACATTTAGAGGAATAGACGTATGCTCCCCATCCATACGAACATTTAGCATACTTTCGCCATTTTAAGTAGTATCCGAAGTGAGTGTTGAATCATCAGTATGTTTTGATGATTCGGGTGTTTGATTATCATCAGCATGAACTTCAGCATCAATTGCTCTATCTGGAACACCAAAAATGAGATCATAATCAAAATCAATTGTATTATTATTCTCAGTTTGATTGTTTGATTCAGCAAGAATTGGTTTTTGGTCAAACTTTCTTTCGACTTGTTTAACATAGTAATCATCAAAGGTGAAATTAAAAGTTTCTCTACTTTGCGAGTTCGTTTGTTCAACACTCGATATGCAATAGAAGTATGCGAATATCCCAAAAATATGCCCTCATCAGCTTTAGCTTGAAACTTTGAAAGATTATCTTTAAGATTCATGATGAAACATCTGCAACCAAAAACATGAAAAAATTTGACATTAGGTTTCCGATTATTTAGTATTTCATAAGGAGTGATATTAAATCTTTTATGAATAAAAGAACGATTCTGAGTAAAACATGATGTTGAAACGGCTTCAGCCCATAGATATTGAGGAAGATTCGCATATGTCAACATTGTTCTTGCTGCCTCACACAATGATTTGTTTCTTCTTTCAACAACACCATTTTGTTGTGGTGTATATGGTGATGAGAAATTATGCGAAATTCCTTTTTCAGTTAAGAACGAATCCAACATCTTATTCTTAAACTTAGTGTCATTATCACTCTTTATTCGACGAACATTCTTTTTCAGACTCATCTCTATCTTTTTGATAAAATCAATCATTGTTTGAGCGACTTCAGATTTTAACCTGAGAAAAAATACCCATGTGAACCGTGAAAAATCATCAACTATAACCAAAATGTACCGTTTCTTGTTAATTGTTTCAACAGTCGAAGGTCCACAAAGGTCAATATGAAGAAGTTCCAATGGTTCAACAATTTTTGAGTCTATCACGATAGGATGTCCTTTGCGATGTTGTTTTCCTTGTTCGCAAGCTGCACAAAGAGTATTATTATCAAATTTTAACACAGGAAGACCACGAACTAAATCTTCTGTAACCAGCTTGTTTAAATTTCGAAAGTTTAAATGTGATAAATGTCTATGCCATAACCAACTGACATCACTTGAAGCTTTCGAAAGTAGACAAACAGATGGTTTGCCCATTATTGGTTTAATATCGAGTGTGAACATATCGCCATATCGTTTCGATTTTAGCAATACTTCATTCGTCTTGACTTTTGAGATTATACTCCCTTCTTCGTTAAACACCACTTAATTTCCAGTGCCCACAACTAATTGTGAAACACTAATCAAGTTATGTTGAAGACCTTCCACATATGCAACGCGATTTACTGTGAATTGCCCATTCTTTACTTTGCCATATCCTTTCACTTGACATTTTTGATCATTACCAAATTTCACCACCCCAGCATTTTCAAGACTTCGAAAATCTTTTAAGTTCTCCTTCCTTCCAGTCATGTGACGTGAGCAACCACTATCAATATACCACTTCATATCATATTGCTCGTCACAAAGTACCTGCATTTAATTAAAGAATTTAGGTACCCAAGGCTTTTTGGGTCCTTGGTTATTAGTTTGAAACAAGGAGTGAATTTTAGAATTAAAAGCCCAAGTTCGAATTTTTGCAGTTATACTATCAATTAAATCAACATCATTATCTAAAGATATTGAAATATAATTTTTCGATAGTTTTGGACTTTCATTAGATTGCTCCTCAGGCTTCTCAATTCTTGTTAATTTGTTGATTGGTTTCCATCTCTGTTTCGGAATTTCTGAATCTTGAGAAGATAAACTTCTAGTTGTTGACTCATTCAAATACTTCTCATAAGCTGTTTTGATCTGAACTTGAGAAAATCTCCCAGACTGATACCTTTTGCCTTGTCCTTCAAGCCAATTGTTGATAGAATGAATTTCTAAATTTTCATTTGAACACGAAACTCTTGTTGGTTTTGTGATTGAAGGATTTGGAAAATTTGGATTTTGTGGAGTAAATGTAACTTTTGATTTGAAAGTTTTGTTTGGAACTTGTTGACTATTCGTTGATTTTCGAACATTATTAAGTTTTTGATCATTCACAACTTGGTGTGATTTCTCATACTTTCGAATGTTATCAAATTTTCGAATATGTGCAACCTTTTGATTTATTGGAAATTTGTCTATTACACTCATTGGATGATGAAAAGACGTGTCATTTTGTTTTTCTGTGACAATTGGTTTTTGAGAACTCTTGGTTTTTGAAGAATTTGAGAATTTAGATTTTGAAACACTAACTGTCTCATACAAAACTTTGGATTTAGTTAGAGCGGGTTTTTCGTTAGACACTACTTGCCAAAAAATTACTTTTCGTGCCTTTCTTTTTGAAACTTTGTGTTCTTTTGAAAAAATGTTAACAAGCACTTTGAATTCGTTTGAATTGAGTTTCACAATTGGAGTTGAATAAACAACTTCTTTTGTAACAACATCTTTTTCTTTTTCTGATTTAACAACCCATTTTTGTTTTGAGTTTTGTTTTTGAAAAACATACGAATTATTAGTGAGATTGTTTTCAACATTGTTTTGATTTGCAAAGAATCCTTCATCAGTGGAACGCTTATTGTCTTCTTCGACCAATTTGTTGAATTCGGGCTTGACGTTCTCAGCATTCCCAGTTGTGACAAATACTTGATTTGGAAAAACTACATCATCTGTGCATGTAAAATTCGGATACACGACAGTATGAGTTTCCAAATAGTGAGCACCTTTGTCATTCATCACCTTGTCAAATTTTTCAGTTTCTCCATAAACTTGTTCAACAACAACTCTTGGAATTGAAGTTTCAGTTGAAACTTTCTTTTCTGTTTTACAAACATTCGAAGCTTTGATTTCATACTCGTCATCATCACTACTATCTGTATGACTGTCTTGAACTTCCACTTCATCAAAGTCAAATAATTTCAAAGTAGAGGGTTTTCCAATGTCATCCTCAACCATCGAATCATTAACAATTTCTTTACCTTTGGCCTTAGATGTGATGTTAATGATAGACAACTGAGAACAATCAATACTTTCTTCTTCTTCAATTTCACTGATTTCGCTAAGATTATCCGAATTCTCATCGACATCAGCAAAATTGAGTTGTAAATCAAGTTTCGAATGTTCAGTTCTTTTCAAAATTTTCACTTGTTCATCTTTTGTCAAACTTTCATTAACAATATTAACCAATTCATCAGCATTTAAAAACTCATATATCTTAAAAACGCGATATGCAAACCTATCGTCTGGTACTTTGTTAAAATCAGCTATTGTGTTTTCACAATCATATGACATGACATCAACTTTTTCTCTTTCGAATGCAAGAAAAGGCAATAGTTTCGATGTTGTTCTTTGCTAATATCAGAAGAATGATGTAATGCTGTTAATTTTGCATATAACCGTTTTGCAGAATTATAATAGATGTTACGTTGAGCCAACAACATTCTTACATCTTTATCTAGATTCTCTCGATCACAATTGACATTTTCTAATTGCAACTCTAGATACTCTACCCTGCAACGTTTCGTGTCTAGCATCTTTTGAATCTCAAGCAATTGATTATTAAGTTTCTTTGCCTCATTACTAGCAGACACAACAATAGCATCAAAGTAAGCAACAGTATCATCAAAAGCAATTATTTCAGAATCATATGCATGTAAAGGAATATTGAAAGATTCGAGTATAGAGCGTACCTTTGTTGTCATTGGAGATTTGTCACTTGACTTCGAAACAAAGCAATGTCCATATATCTCTTCTTCTTCTCCATCCTCGAATTCTGCATACATGGCACCATGAGTAGGATGTCTCATTTCCTCATCATCAGACCCGGATGACCAAATCTGATAAGTACCGCTTTCTTCATCTTCATTCTCTCCTCTTGCCACAAGAGACAATCCCTTGGCCTTCTCACGAACTTCCTCCAGTTTTTCAGCATAGTATGCTTCGTCCTTCACTCTATTCTTCTTTTCCTCTTTCTTACGAAGCCTACAATCAATTGCAAAATGATTCGCACCTTTGCAGTAATGACAATCTACACCAGAATCTCCTTTCAATTTCTTTTCTGCCTTAAACTCTTTCACCTTGTCATCATCCTTCTCAGACTTTTTAAATTTCTTTTTCTCTTCTACACCAGACTTCGTAAGATTTCCTTTCAACTCACTCAGCTTTCCCTTAGAATTAAAAGGCCTTTTGAAAAACTTCTTAACTCGATTATTCGAATAAAAAGCTATAGCTTCATCATCCGAATTCAAGAGAAAACCTTCTTCATCTGAATTCTCTTTTTCAGCAGATTCCACCTCATATACTTTCGAAACCAGAGCTAGTGGTCCTCCTAAACTCTGTTTCGCTTCTTCATTTATCTCAGACACTTCACTTTCGTGTGTCTTCAGCTGATTGTAAACATCATTCAAAGAAGAAGTATCAAAGCTCTGTTGATTTTTGATCATCATACTGACACTCCTCCACTCCTTCCTAAGTCCCATAACAAAAGCAAGATTATACTCCATTAGAGACTTTGTGATTCCATAGCGATTGCATCTGTAGATCAACTCATTTAGACGATCATAGTAAACTTCATTTGTTTCAGCTTCCTTCTGTTTGAACTCTTTCAGCTCAACTAAACATTGCTTAACAGCATTGATCTTAGTCTTCTTGCTTCCTTGATACTTTTCCTTGAGAGTATTCCAGATATCCTTAGCAGTTTTACAACCACGAATGTAGTTATAAACAACAGGTGGCAAAGCACCTCTTAATTCTCTCATACAACGCTTTTCGTGTTTCTCCAGTCTTGTTTGTTGTTCTCCAACAGCAGAAGTAGTTCCAGATGAACCAATATTTTGAACATTTGGTGGAGGTTGAACTGTTCCATTGATGCAATTCCACAACTATTCATCCAGACCATTCAAGTAGTCTTCCATACGATCAGCCCACTGATCATAGTATTTTGGAATCAGCATTGGAATTTTGGTTGATGATCCGAGCAGATGAGAATAAGAAGTCATTGTGTTCATGTTGAAGTTCGCCATTGATGAACACACGAGAAAAAAAAATTCAGAGATCACAGAAAACTTGATGAATTTGATATTTGATCAAACGAATTGATCAGAAACTTATAATCGATCACTCGATTATACAATTTGAATGCGGGATCTAATCAAATTTGTAGACCAGATGTGATTTTCAGAACCAAAAGTGCGGAAACTTTTGAGACAAAAAAATGACTCAAAATCAGATGATTCAGAAAGAAAATTAGATCAATGCAGTTTGATTCCTGCTCTGATACCAATTGTAGTTGAATTGTATATGAGAAATCGATTAAGAACAAGATCAGTCAATGTAATGAACTCAGAAAGTAAATAAGACTTTGAAGTTTCTATTACTCTCAATAAGCTTGATTACAAAAGTAGACTATGAAATCTGGAAAACTCGTAGTCTAAACCAAAGCTCAGTCCCTATTTATAGGAAACATGAGAGTACAAAAAATACTAAGTCTGGAACCATTACACTTCGTAAAAAAGTGACTTAGTAAATACATTATATACAAAATAGACTAAACACAATTCGACTCTTTACAAGACATCGACCCTTACAGTGCCTCCATTTCAGGGGAAGCAATTGGCAGAGCGGCTCATTGATCATGGAGTCTGTACCCCAACAACAAGTGACTTAGTAAATACATTATATACAAAATACATTATATACAAAATAGACTAAAGCTCAGTCCCTATTTTAGCTTCAAACCCCACTACCTTCGACAGTGCCAAGCAATTGGCACAGCGGCTCATTGATCATGGAGTCTGTACCCCAACAACAACAACAACCCTAGCCATCTCAGAACCCTACAAAACCGCTGACAACAAGTGGAAGTTCTTGGATAACAAGAAGAAAAACGCGGCGCAGAACGCTGCCAAAAAGCAGCAGGTTGTAGTTGTTCATGCTGCAATAACACCTACTGCTACTGCACCGATGAAGCAGTATGCTGGAAGCTTGCCTAAGTGCAACAAATGCAGCTTCCACCATAATGGACCCTGCCGGGAAATGCAGTGCTCTAACTGCAACAGGAAGGGGCACACTGCCTGTTTCTGCAAGGCTCCGGCAAGGCCAATCACCCAAGTCCCTGGTGTTGGTGTGGGCCAGGCTTGCTATGGATGTGGCGAGGTGGACCACTACAAAAGGAACTGCCCGAAGGCAGGGAATGCCGGGGAAGTGGGAAGAGTTTTGGCTATAGGCCACGAGGAAGTAGTTGTCGGCCCTACAGTGGTCACTGGTATGTTTCTCCTCGATAACTCATATGCATGCATACTGTTTGATAGTGGAGCAGAGAGGAGTTCCGTAAATCAGAAATTTGATCACTTGCTTAAACAAAAATCACGTGCACTTAAAGAACCGTTCACTATAGAAATGGATAACGGAAAAAACAGAGAGCACTAGCTGCATATACATAAGATGTACACTAACTCTAGATAGCCATTCATTTCCAATCGACCTCATGCCGGTCTCAATTAAAAGTTTCGACATCATAATCGGTATGGATTGGTTGAGTTCTCATCGTGCCGACATCATGTGTTACGAGAAGGTCGTTCGCCTTAATCTACCGTCTAGCGAAACCCTAATTATCTACGGCGACAAACCGGGCACGAACCTTCGTATTATCTTGACCAAACAAGCCCAGAAGTACTTACGAAAGGAATGTCGCGCATTCCTTGCTCATGTTGTCGATGTGAGCCAAGAGACGAAGGACATAAAGAACATCGCAGTGGTACACGACTTTCCTGACATCTTTCCAGAAGAACTACCAAGATTACCTCCACAGCGTCAAGTCGAGTTCAGAATCGACTTAGTTCCAGGGGCTGCCCTAGTGGCCAAATCGCCCTATCGTCTAGCACCAGCTGAGATGCAGGAGCTATCCAGTCAACTTAACGAATTGCTCAGCAAGGGCTTCATTAGACCAAGCTTCTCACCCTGGGGAGCACCGGTCTTGTTCGTCAAGAAGAAAGACGGATCGTTACCCTCTGCCTCGCATAGACGATTTATTCAACCAACTTCAAGGGGGGAATTACTTTTCAAAGATAGATCTGAGATCCAGGTATCACCAGTTACGAGTGCCAGAGGAGGATGTTCCGAAGACAGCCTTCCGAACTCGTTATGGACACTAAGAGTTTGTAGTGATGTCATTCGGATTGACCAATGCGCCCGTAGTATTCATAGACTTAATGAATAAGGTGTGTCGTCCTTACTTGGATCAGTTCGTCATTGTATTCATAGATGATATACTTATCTACTCTCGTAGTAAGGAGGAGCATAGCCAACATCTACGTCAGGTCTTAGAAACACTGCGATCAGAGAAGCTTTATGCGAAGTTCTCCAAATGCGAATTTTGGATTCGAAGAGTCGAATTCTTGGGTCACGTGGTTAGCGAAGAGGGAATTCATGTGGACCCTTCCAAAATCAAAGCCATTGAGAACTGGTCCGCACCGAAGACGCCTACATAAATTCGTCAATTTCTAGGCCTCGCTAGCTACTATCGCAGGTTCATTCAGAACTTCTCTCGGATTGCGAAACTGCTTACAACATTGACCCAGAAGGGCGTGGCCTTTGACTGGGAAGAGAATCAAGAGAAGGCATTTCAAACGCTAAAACGAGCCTTATGCACTGCACCGATACTATCCCTCCCAGCAGGGATAGAAGACTTCGTGGTTTATTGCGATGCATCCAACCAAGGGCTCGGCTGTGTTCTGATGCATCGAGGTAAGGTCATCGCCTATGCCTCAAGACAGCTAAAGACACATGAGGTCAACTACACCACACATGATCTTGAGTTAGGAGCAGTGGTGTTTGCTCTGAAGATCTGGAGACACTATCTGAATGGTACAAAAAGCACTATCTTTACAGACCACAAAAGCCTGCAACATATATTCGACCAGAAGGAGCTCAACATGAGATAATGACGGTGGGTCGAGCTACTCACTGATTACGAATACGAAATTCGTTATCATCCTAGTAAAGCCAATGTTGTAGCTGACGCCCTAAGTGGGAAAGAATACTTTGGTCGTAGAGTCAAATCATTGACTATGACTATCCATTCACACTTGTCCACACAAATTAAGGAGGCTCAACTAGAAGCCTTGAAACCAGAAAATGTGGCGGGTGAAACCCTTAGTGGGATGGATAAAAACTTGGAAGTCAAGGGTGGCGGAGCCTTATATCTCATGGATCGGATCTGGACACCGAAGCACGGTGGTTTCAGAGACTTGGTCATGACCGAGGCACACAACACTCGTTATTCCTTCCACCCAGGTTCAGATAAGATGTATCTGGATCTTAAAAAGTTATGCTTGTGGCCTAACATGAAAGCAGAGATTGCTACCTTCGTGAGTAAATGCCTTACTTGCACCAAGGTTAAGGTCGAATACCAGAAACCCTCAGGTTTACTACAGAAACCGGAGATACCGGAATGGAAGTGGGAGCGGATCACAATGGACTTCATAACCAAGTTGCCCAAAACATCGGGTGGTCTCGATACCATTTAGGTGATCGTAGACAGGTTAACCAAGTTCGCACACTTGTTGCCTATCAAAGAGACTGACAAGATGGAGAAACTAACAAGAACCTACCTTAGGGAGATCGTACGACTGCATGGTGTTCCTATATCCATTATCTCTGATAGAGATAGTAGATTCACTTCAAGGTTCTGGCATTCGCTACAAAGTTCCCTAGGAACTAGGTTGGACATGAGTACAGCCTACCATCCGCAAACTGACGGACAAAGTGAGAGGACTATTCAAACTTTAGAAGATATGTTGCGAGCATGTGTGATTGACTTTGGGAAGGCATGGGATACTCATTTACCCTTTGTCGAGTTTTCCTACAACAATAGTTATCACACGAGCATAAAGGTTGCTCCATTTGAAGCCCTCTATGGCCGAAAGTGCAGATCCCCTCTGTGCTGGACTGAGGTGGGTGACACGAAGTTAGCTAAAGGACGAGTTCTTGACAGCACTCTCACAGGTCGGGAAATCATACGTGAAACGACAGAGAAGATCGTTCAGATTCATGAGCGATTGAAAGCCTCTAGAGACCGACAGAAAAGCTACGCAGACAAGATAAGGAAACCTTTGGAATTCCAGGTGGGCGACCGTGTTCTATTGAAGGTCTCACCCTGGAAGGGATTGATACGCTTCGGAAAGCGTGGAAAGATAAATCCAAGATACGTAGGGCCTTTCGAGACTCTCGCTAGAATCGGCCCTGTAGCTTACAAACTTAAACTACCTCGCGAACTTAGTAACGTACATTCTACTTTCCATGTCTTGAACTTGAAAAAGTGTCTGTCCGACGAGACTCTTGTAATCCCACTCGACGAGATCGAGATCAACGAGAGCCTTAACTTCATGGAAGAACTAGTAGAGATCATTGACCAAGAGGTCAAGAAAACAAAGCAAAGTCGTATCCCGATAGTGAAGGTTCGTTGGAATGCCAAGTGAGGACCTGAATTCACTTGGGAGCGCGAGGATCAAATGAAACTGAAATATCCTCATGTTTTTACTTAGATATTTGTAATTGCTTAAACTCTAATTTCGGGACGAAATTCTCTCTAACGGGGGGATGATGTGACAACCCGAAATTTATATATTGTACAGCCATTCAATTCAATCAAAGTCAAACTCGTTTCTGCTATCTTTTGACATTGTTTAGGGTCTGTTTAAGTGTTCTAAGCCTAGTGTATTCAAGTTTTGGGTTTAGGAATGAGTTATATCATGTTCTTCGTATTACATTCGGGCCAAACACGCCTTCAAGAGGAGTGTACGGACGTACACCCATTGTGGTCGTGAACTCATTCCCATATGTAAGCCAAACCTTACTTTTCCTTCACTATTCATACTTCCAAGCCAAGAAATCAGATTCTCTCTCAACTACAATCAAGTTTTTTCACCTTGATCTTCAAAGATGTAAGTATCCCTTCCATTTATTAGTTGATACATTGCTTCATCTAGTAAAGATCCATGTTTTCATCCATGAAGTTACCTCTTTTGGATATATCTTCAAGTTTTCTTCACTTTCACCAACAACACCAACAACACCTACTTGTTCATGGGCCTTGAACTCCTTAGAAGCCTTCAAAAGTGTGAGTATATCTTCTATCTTCTAGTTAAGCTCGAGAAACACTTGATTCCTAGCCTTAAATCGTCATCTAATGCATGAACACCAAGGGTGTACGGCTATACACTCCTCATATGGCCGTAAACCCTTGTTTAGTGCATGTTTTGGCCTCAAACTCACCTTAAGTCCCAACATAGGATCATGAACACTTAATGGATGCTAGATAGGGCCATAAGCACCCCTTTTTGCATTCTTCTTCCATGAGTGTACGGCCGTACACTCCATGACCATACACCCATGGGCCGTACACCAAATTGGTCGTACACCCAATGGTCGTACACCCATTGGTCGTACACATGTTGGCCGTACACACTCTTGTGTGGTCGTAGACCCCTTTTATGCAATCATATGTGATTGTAACACTTCAATGTAAGTGTTTCCTAGTCCCTGAGGTGGTTTCCTTGCATGATTAGTTGTATATACACTAATTATATACATATATGTATCATTATATGCTTAATAGGATCCGTTTGTGCTCGAGGCTTCACTTGACACTTAGCATCCTATATCGAACTTACATTCGTATCACTCACTACAGGTGAGTTCATACCCCTAACTTACCTTTTAAATGATTTTAAATGCTTTTATGGGGGAGAATATAAGTAGAAAACATTATAGTTATTATATTAATCACATGTGATTAATAACTAATCAAGTAGATTTCTTATTCTTCAAAACTGTGTTATCAAACTGTTTCAAAAACCTTTTTATAAATTGACATCAAGTCATCTATAGCCATTCAAATGGTTAAAACTCTTTTATATGTTAAATTATTTATTAAACTCTTTTTAAACTTATATATTGTCAAAATCATGTCTATATGGATATAGTTATATAAATAAGGTTGAAAGGACTTAGGACTGATAACTCGCCTTATTTCCTATTCCTTGTTTGGTTGTGGACTTAGGGTATCGGTTGTTTGTCCGAATCTCATTTGAATCTTAGTTATATATTATGTATATGCATATAGATATAAAAGTTATTTCTTTCAGTTCAATACCTTTGGGTAGCAAAGGTGTTCAAACATAATCAGTCATTCAAACAACATTACTAGTAAACTATAATAGGTATAGTTTAGGAAGTCACTACTTACTATTTCTAGAACAGTGAAACTTACAAGAGTCAGTTCATACATGAGTCAGTTCAAACATACGATAATGAGAAACAGAGAGAACATACAATACACTAGAACAGAAAGTACATACTATATACTAGAAACAGAGAGAACATACTACACTAATACAATAACAAGATAGCATATATGTGAGCCACTACTTCATGGCGCGACAATATACTGCTATGTCATGTTTTGTAACTAGAGTCTCCTGGAGGGAGAGCGTGAATTTTTGTATAGATCTATACGGGATTGACCATCCTACACCTTGCTGCTAGCTACAGTGGGACCTGCAGGTCTACGGGTGACGAATGTCATACCATTTCGACGTCTCGAACGTCGTGTTTTACTAGTCAATCAAGTATGGTTATAATCTCATCACATTTTACCTTAATTAAACAAACAGGTTTAAGGTAGTTAGTACATCTGTAGTTACTTATATACAATACTACAATACATACTTATTTTCCCATTACATTCATTTTGTGATCTTCTCACATAAACGGTAATGTAAACTATATTTTGGTAATGATAGTCATACTTGGGAAAAACGCTCACTTGTACAAAAGAACAAACTTACAAAACAGTCGAGTCTTGGTTGAAGACTACTTTAGAAGAAAATATAGGATTTTCTTGGAAGTATTCAAACATTTACAACAAACACTTACAAACTTTTACATCAAACATTTACAAACATTTCATTCAAACTTATACAAACAATGACATTAAATACTTATGAACTCAACAGCTTTAATGTTGATCTACACTTTCAAAATAACTTGTATTCTCAGGTCACCAGTAGACAGGTACCGATGACCAGGTTTTGAGAAGACGGAGCACGTTCAAGACTCGTCTTTTATTTTGATTCATATTTTGGTGTCTTATAAACTATACAAAATACACTTGTATTAAAATTATATTATTAATGCAATGGATGATGTTGTTACTTTTTTTACTATTCTGCATTGTTATGATACTGTACATGACGTCCTCCGCCCACGAACGTTTCCGCCGTTCTGGTTTGGGGGTGTGACAGCTGTTGATCTCCCAGGAAGAATACTCAAGCCTATTCTAAACACGGCCCACGTTATGCAAAATGGCATATGATAACTTTCCGAATAAAATAACTATAGTACTCATACAAGTGCTTCCATTCTTAGATAATCAAGGCATAACATTTCACACACACACGGATACTGAATTATTAGCATAATGATTTAAGCGTGGAAGAGAAGAATATGATACACACCCGTAGTGTCTCAAGGTTCTACTCCCCCTTCCTGCAATAGCGTTTGCAATGGAACCTGATCCATCCCAACCACTAAATGTACGCAATTTACCATGATATGACCAGGCGGATGACAAGGATGACACAATTCTGCCTCCAGGGTGCATTCTTGGCAAAGGTAGCCCTTCCGTCCGCATTACCGCATTTGGACTTTCCGCGCACATGCTCATGTGTTCCTTCACGCTTAACATAAATGATGTGGCCCCTCGGGCCTCTAGAACTAGATATGGCAACATCAAATTGCTTAGATGTTTCTAGCAGAGTCGGATCATGAGCGCACTTCCTCTTTCCCAATTGTCTCTCCAAATCAAGCTCCTGCTCCCAAATCACCTTGACCATCCCATCAACTGTCTGAACGGTCAAGATCCGATCCTCAAACTTGGCGACCAACCTGTCAGTGACATCACTGATAATTTCAGGTAACTCCTCCTGTTAAAGTTTACGAAACCTCAGTGGCAATCCAATCATGGAATCGATCCCCCAGAAGGCATAATGCATAACCTACCTCGATCCCTCATGACAAGAGCTAGCAATAGGATCATGTTCCCCAAAAGATCCTAGGGCTCCACAAGCCCTGAGCTCCTGATGGGTCCCCAACTGTCATGTTGCAATCTTGGCCCGAAAATTCCCGAGACGATCACCTAAGAGTTCCATGTTCCCTTCCTTGATGGTACCAAACATCACATGAGTCTACTCTAAAATACCGCGGGTGATCTCCAACGAGATGAACTGTCACAATCGCTCATCCGTCGGCTCGGTACCAGCACCTAAGCTCGAACCAGAACCTGAACCTCCACCATGTGTGCTCATAACCATTATGAAAAGCAACCGTACACATGATCAAAGCATACCATATAATCTTCATTCCACTAGATTCCTAGATTCTCCGTGACTCTCCTCCAGTCGAGAATGGATCATGTACTTTCAATAGTACGGGCCTAGTACTACCTTCCACACCTATCCATAATTTCCTCAAGAATTATCCTGGATCCTCCAAGTCACCTTCTCAAACTGATACTCTAATTACCTGCTAAAGAGCACAATCAACTCACTACAGCACATCCTAGGCTCTCCTAGGTTCCCGACCTCACCCTGCCATCTGCTACTGAAGAACTTCCAATAATGTCAGTTAACAACTTCATGAATACAATCACATGCAACAAAGCTTGGATAATCCTTCGAGTAAAAGACTCATCCCAACAATGGTTAGTCTCAAACGAGAGTTGCGTAATAGAGTCAAATCCATCACTCTGAGATTATTTAACAATTGAAAAATGTGACTTAACATATTCACTTAATAGCTAACTCACTTCACTAAGAGATCCACAAAGCACAAAGAAAGTAGCATTTGAGCAATAACACCTCAAACCACAAGACATCTCAAGCTCACTTACTACCAGTAAATATTTCAAATCTAAAACATCATTCAATTCCTCTAAGGCTACAAGTCATCACATATCATGCCAATCCATACAATCATTTGAAATCCATACCTGCATGCAACTCAAAAGCTCAACCAATCAGACATATAAAGGCATCTATCCTAGCATAAAATCCTGACCAGATCCCTAGCCCTCATCTAGCATGCAACTCTCATAACATATATGTGTATTCTGGAAATCACTTACTTGAGCTCAGCTGAGTGCACGCACCCCTCCTTTCATTTATTAGAAAATTCTTTAATAAAATATTTATTTTATGAAAAATCTCCCAAAACCTCAGTTTGAGTTCAGACACACCCGAGAGTATGCTCGAATCCCTCAAACCAAGGCTCTGATACCAACTTGTAACATCCCAAAAGTTATAAGGTAAAAAATTCATTTTTAGTTCAACCATAAACATCATTCAATCATTTCAATCATTCAAAACTATATCTGAGTAAAATAGTTACCAGAGTGCAATTCCAAAAATCATACAGTGCGGAAACATTGGTGGATGCGCTACGATCAAGTCGGGCCCTTCCCTTGCGAATCGGGATTGCCTGAAAAACATTTTAAACATAAACCTTAAGCACTAACCTTAGTGAGTTTCCCAAAATGCCGCATATCATACATATCTACCAAATCAAAGCTGTGTCGGGTCTATTTCACCCCCGAGTCTATTTCAACTCATGTTTCTCCCTAAGGTCGTAATGGGTCTATTTCGCCCCTGGTCTTTTTCACCCCTGAGTCTATTTCAACTCATATATCAGCACGAGGCTGTATCGGTTCTATTTCACCCCCGGGTCTATTTCACCCGACATACATATAGCAAACAGGCACATAGGCATACATACATACAACAAGATTCACAAAGACTACAAGCACATCCAATCCTAATGTCCAACAATATAGTGAGAAAACTCACCTCAGTCTGCTGACAATCCAACAGATGCTCGAGCTAATGGACCGGAGAATCCCCGCGCTAACAAATCAAATATAATCATGATCAATAATCAAGTCATAACCATAATCGGGACTTAATTCACTAATCCTGACTCCTAGGGTAAAAGACTATATTACCCTTTCCCTCAAGTGGCCCAAAGACCAAGGCCTAAACTCAATGTCACTAAAAGCCCAATAACCGGCACAAATCGAAAAACACCCAAGGCCCAATAAAGGCCCAGTTCCATAAAGGCCCAACCAAAAGCCCAAAATGTCAACTTTCCATCGTCACGTCGTGACCAGTCCTTGGTCACGTCGTCAAATCCCGCTCGGTCCGATTCCAACTCATCCCTACTCAACTCAGTGAACTCAAACATGAAAAGTCACTAGAGCTAACCCCACATCGTGAGAAGCCTCCTCCCACGTCATGAGCTCCAAGAAGCAAACCATAAATTGGTTCATTCAATCCTCACGTTGTGAGACCCCAAGTCTCACGTTGTGAGAACAGTCTGAAGCTAAAAGTCCAACTTTTAACTCCTGAATCCATTAATCCTTAAACCCTAGCATTCCTGAGGGTCTTATAAATCCATTATACACTGGAAAGTCGATGCCTTTGAGACATATACTGCAATACATGTCTAGATCTCATTTGGGTCAAAAGTTAAAGAAAAGACATGTAAATTTAATGTAAGGTTGCAAAACTCAACCATTCACTAGATTTGAACTCCATATCACTCTTAAGATCCTAATAACACATAAAGTTGCCAAATTTATGGTTTACATGCATCAAACTTGCACAACCAAGAGGAAAAGTGAGACAAAAGCAAGATCTATCCTCATAAAACAATAAAGGAGGAATCTTTGATACTCACAATGGTCCAGAAACAATGTGAGATAATGATGATGATGAAGATTCCTTGCAAGTCTGAACACAAGATCAACTTTTTCTTCTTCTTTTCTCCTTCTTACAAGCCAAGAAAAGCTCCAAAATGACCAAAGATCAAGCAAGGATGAAGACTAGGGTTTTTTTGAGGTGAAAGAGGGTTTGGGGTTGATAACAAACCCTAAAATGAGTTTAGAGATGAATAAATACGAAGGAAACCCTAAAATGATCATGGGATTGAGCTGCATCAACTCTCACGTCATGTGCCTCTATGTCTCACGTTGTGAGACCAGTCCCAAAAAAAAATATTCATCTAGCCCATTCTCAAGTTGTGAGCCTCCATGTCTCACGTCATTAGGCTCCTTTCTTTTAAAATCCAACCCTTTGACTCATTGAAATCCTAAATTGATTCATCCAGGAAAACGAGCGTTACATTTTTCCTATATAATTTTTTTAAAACATTTTTCTATGTGAAAGTCGTATTTATAAAATTAGGAATATATATATATATATATATATATATATATATATATATATATATATATATATATATATATATATATATCCGCTTTTTTATTAAAAGAATATGCAAAGACCTATTTTATAATAAATGCATTTGTATACAAACATAATTTTATAGAAAAATGTATAAAAACACATATTTTACAAAAAAATATATACAAACAGGTTTTTATAAAAAAATGTATAAAAACACGTATTTATAAATACATATTTTTATAATTAGGTATTTCGTATATTTTTATAATTAGGTATTTGTATACTAATATGTTTATATAAAAAATGTATACAGAGACATTTTTATATAAAAATGTATACGAACATGTTTGTCTATATATATATATATATATATATATATATATATATATATATATATATATATATATATATATATATGATTTTGGAAAGCAAAAAAAAAATTCGAAACAAAAAAAATTAAAAATAAAGATGTAAGAAAAAGTAAAATTAGGATGAATTTGTAACAATTTTTTGAAATCTAGGCCAAAAGTCTAAATGTTGGACCAAATTTGTAATAAAACAAAAAATCCGAACCAAAAGTGTAAAATTTGAACTAAATTTGTAATAAAATTTAAAATTTTGGCAAGAAGTGTAATTTTTGAAAGTTTGATGATCTATTGACCGGTAAAAGGATCAAAAAGAATATAATTTCCGATTTTGGAGACTTAATTGACTAAAAATAGATAATGACTAAATCGATTATGCGGCCTAAACATAAATATTTTTCAATAGATTTGTCTAAAATCAAACTAGGTCCATCATAATAGCATTGATAAACATTCAATCTAATTCTATACAAAGAATATGGATTAAAAAAACACGATATTTGTCTATACCACAAGAACATGATATGTTTTCTTAGAATTTGATCCCTATATTTGTAAGTTGTATTAGAAAACAAATAACAATAGGGTGTGTAATTCTAATAGTACTCAAACTATTTTTTGGTACTATTTATGTTTGTGCAAGTTTGAGTTAACATAAAAATGATCTTATGAAGGAACATATACATTGATAATTCAAACAAAGACAAGATTCACAAGAACACACGATGTAAATAAGATTTCAATTTCATTAACGAGCAAGCCCGAACAATTCGATACAATGTGAAGAACTATTCTATATGTAGAACTCTTCCCCGTTCATCTATCTCATATTCCTTTATATAGGCATCATAGGAATATAAGAAAGGCATCTCAAGTCAACAACTAACCTGCGAACTTAAGGTAACAAAAATGTGAGAAATCGCAACTAGACTTACATAAAGTAAAGACATTATGAACAAGACCAATACAAATTGACACGAAGTAAAACAAGGCCATAGAAAACCCTTCTCGCACCCCCATCTACTCTCACTCTATTGTGCATCCATTTGGAAAACTCTTCTGCAAGTGTTGAAAATGGTGAGTTGTAGATGTGGAATCGAAACAACGAAGGTGACCTCATGGACGGATCATAACCTTGGAAGGCAATTTTAGAACTGTTCAAGATGTGGGTTCGTAAGGTGGGTTGACCCTCCGATGTGTGCTAGGGCATTGACGGTGATTCTAGGTTTGATAAGATCAATGAATCGATTGGAAGAGAGGGTTGCAATTACAAGTGCATAAGTGTGGAACAACCAGCTGATGTTGTTCTGTTCATGAGTGTTTTTTTTTTGTTTTTTTTTAACAAGTACGATGTAGGATTTGGATGGTAATGGGATAGGGGATTTTGGTTTCTTTTATAAGCATCTAACTAGTTTAGGGGTTTTTCGATTCATTTAGTTGTATGAAGGTTTATGTAACACATTAAGTCAATGGAAGTTTAATGTAATGTAATTTGTTATAAATCAGTAGTTTTGATGTGCATTTTCGTATATACATTGCTATAATTACAACTATTTGAATGGTTAGGAATGGTATTTCATATGTACATTGTTATGCATGCATCTTTTTGATGGTTTGCAAATGTAATTCATAATCAAAATGTGGATACAACCATTACATACCAAAGTTTAAACATAACACTTAGTTTCAAAATACTTAAGGATGGAAGGTCTTAACTCATACATACATTAAAAAATTAAACAACAAAACCATAATTTAAGTTTCAAAAGACATAATTACCCAAACATCCAACTAACTAGTTAACATAATTTACAACCCCCTTCCCCTTTCCCTGTGTCTTCCCCTATCCCTATGTCTTCCCCTTTTCTACAACTTCACCAATGCCTCCCTTCCCATTACATGTTCTGGAATTATGCCCCTTTTTATGACACTATGAACATGTGACTGTAACAAATTTCCAAATAAATTTAGTGGTTTGGTTGTTAGGCTCATGAACACCTCTCCTTATCTTCTTTATTGGTCTCCCAACCTACACATATGCATATACTATAGTTAAAACATAAACATACATGTTTCCATTCATAGTAGATATTTAGCGTAGCTGAAATAACAACTTGTGTGTGATGTTTTGGTGGAGTTAAAGTGAATGGATAGTTACTTTTTGGCCACATTGAACGACCATTTATTGGATCAATTTTGTTCAAATACATGGCTTTCCATGTTGATAACCTATAGCAAGGATGGACCCAATCCTCAAAATCAGGGGCATATTCTCCATTTTCAATTTTGTTCCATATAGCAGAAGCAACATGTCTACATGGAAAACCTGTAATCTCCCAGAACCCACAAGTTCAACTTCTTTCATTAAATTTTACCACATATTGATCATGCCATGTGCTTACCACTTGGTACTTTCCTGCCCCATTATACTTAGCTACATACTTTGTTGCTTCAGTCTTAATATCCTCTAAAACTATAGCTGCAGTAGGACTAAGTTCCCCTTTACACTTATCTATTTACTTTTGCACAACACACAATCTCTTCATGAGATACTCTCTAATATACTCTAAGCAGGTGATGATTGGTTTATCCCCACCCATCTATCTTAGGATTGAATACCTCACAAAGATTATTCAACAAACAATCAGTGTGTTCCCTACCTGTGTAAAACTTATTAAAAAGGAAAATTACACATTTTACATTAAAAAAAACTTAAATCTCAACAGCTTGTTAGTGACATACCACTAAAGTGAGATTTAGACCATGTCTCTGCAGGAATCTTACACAACCAAGAACGAGCTTCATTATTAATTTTCTTCAAACCATCCATTGCATAGTTAAAGTGATTTAATGCTGTTATTCTACTACATTCTCAAAGCTTGTCACTAAACTCTTTTCCTTTCCACTGTTTCTTCATATTATCCTGAATATGCCTCAAACAAAACCTATGTTCTGCATTTGGGAATACCTTTGCAACTACTGGTATTATCCCCTTAACAAATACAAATATACTTTGTTTCATTTATAAAAATAGAAAGTAAGCTACACTAACATGAGAAATAATAAGGTGAAAAATACCTTCTTTCTATTAGAAACGAAGATAAAATTTGAATTTGCTCCCAAATCTAAGTCTTCTCCTAACATTTCCATGAACCAGATCAAAGAACTAGTTGTATATGCCTCTACCACTGCATATGCTATAGGGTATATTCCATTTTTTGAGTCTAGACTCATAGTAGCTAGCACTTGCCAGGATATGGGCCTTTCAAGAATGTACCATCCACTCCTAGGCAATCCCTTAACCAAGATTTGAATCCTAACTTCAATGCACCTAGACAAACATATATCCTTCTAAAAGTTCTTGAAGTACTCAACAAGCATGCTTCAGGATACACATTTATCCTATCTATTGTACCAAGATTAGTGTTTTGTAGTTCCAAAGCATAATCCCTCAGATACCCATATTGTACTTGGTAGTCTCTACTGATGATATGTTCAACCATTTTTTTCCCTAGCAACCTTTTGAGTTGACATACCAAGCTCCAGTTTCTTAAACAACTCCTCGAGTAAAGGTTTGATTGGAATTTTAGGGTTACTATGAATTTGTTGAACAATTATGTTTGCTAAATATTTGAAAGTGCAAGCTTTAACTGATCTCGTCTGTAAAAATTTATGGTCATCGTGTACTGTTTTCACCAACCAATCCTAATTTTCATTGGGCCTCTAGATTTGGACTGCCCAAGGACATTTCCTTTTTTACTAGTCACATTTTCTCCCTTTCACTTTACCTTACTTCTAGTTGAAGGGCCACCACATTCAATTGTTTCAGTAGATTGGCCCACAACACCTCCACATTTCATCCTTATCCTGATTTTATCATTTTTTGCTAAGTAAAGGCACCTCCTTGTTTGTACAACATGTGAATGCATGTAATCCACAACTTCCTTTTTTGTTTTGAAACTCTGACCCACCCTATACAATTTTAAATGGATATCCCCATGTGAGCATGTAGTTGACCTACTCAACTCCTTGATCATTCTCTTATTTTCATCTCCATGAAATCTTGCAAACTAATAATCATCACAACGAATAACTTCCAAATCTTCATGAAATATTTCATTCCTTGCAGTTTTGGTTTGCTTGATTAAAATTCCATGTTCATATACATAACCAACACTATGTAATTCACTCATGTCTACATCCACATAAAATTGCAAGTTAGACTCATCTACATTGTACTCACTATCATCGGAATCATCTCCATTATTATCAAAACCATCTCCACTCTTACTATTGAAAGCATCTCCACTATCATCACTTAACATGCCCACTAGAATTCCCACTCCTACTTGAGTGTCTTCACCATTTGGTACATTTTACTCAGCATCAAACTCATCAAAATATGAATATTCCTCTGTAAATGCTTCAAATTCATCAACTTTTACACTTTGGTCTCCACCAACATCTTCACAAATTGGTTCCTCTACATCTTGTAAGTTGCGTTCAACATGGTAACTGTCTTGCGGTTCTTGAGACTCAACTACATAATTGACTAAGTTACCCTACACACTTCTTCTATGTGATCCATGGTCCCTCCTTCATTCATGTAAGTCCTAAATTTTGCTTGATGTATCAATCAGATCCACTTGATGGTGCGGAATCTTAATCAAGTGGATGATGCAAGATTAGTTGGAGAAGAAGGAGAAGAAGAAGAATATGAACTTGATGAATCTTTAATGTTTATATGATTAGAATGATATTCCAACACAAGATTCACACACACACATATACAAGTTCTCTCACTTTCTCTCTCTAGAATATGCTCCACTCAATAATGGCTTCCCTCCTCCACTCTCCCAACCAAAAACGCCCCTCCCTTGGTTATTATCTCCAAAATACTCCTCTAGCCCCCTATTTATACATATGGACCAAAACTCAAGCCCAAGACCGAAAACACATGCGTTATCGGTCCAAACTAGAAATATACTAATAATATTTTCGGCCCAAGACTAAAAATAATAAATGCTTAGAAAAGCAAAGTATAAACCATATTTTTGCCGCGAAAATCTCCCCCTTGGTTTTTAGCTTTCTTTTCTTTGACCCAACAAACTCCCCCTAAGAATGTAGCTGGCTTTTCTTGTCAATCTTCATTTGGAGCTTGGCTTCAGCTTTAATCTTCAATTTCTTCACAACTTCAAGATGAACAACTGAATCTTCTAGGTGAATGACTTCATCTTGAACAGTTGGGCTTTTCTTCAAAATTTGACTTTGAACGCATGTTGGGTGAGGAGGCTTCTTGAAAGGATTCATGAAAATCAACACTTTCAGCTTGAGAATCTTCAGAGAGAATATATGAGAACGAAACTTCTAGATCACTTCAGCAGGTACATAGATAGCAGCAAATTGATTGAGGAGGCTTCAATGTAACTTGTCACATAATCTTCAAGTCAGCTTCACCTTGCTTCTGGGGTTGAAAGATTGTATGTTGAAAATTGATCTTCACTTCTAGTTCCTTCGAATAAAAATTCTTCGACAATCACGGATGAAGCTTTGGCTCAGAACATCTCGATACAGTCTCCATGAGTTTCATCTACATCTGAGTTCACTTTTGAAGACAAAGAATATTTGAGATAAAAAACAAAACTAAAAGAAAACTTAGCACACAATATTTTTGGATTTTTCATATTTCTGAAAAAAAATAAAAACAGAAACAAAAATATTTTTGGATTTTTGAATTTTCTGATTTTTGTTTGATTTTTGAATTTTCTGATTTTTGTTTGATTTTTTAATTTTAATTCTCCCCCTAAATTTGTGCATAGAGCAAAACTATGAACAAATTTAACCAAAACAAAAATAATAACTAAATTCCAAAACTAATTTGGGATCAAAGTTGTCAAACAATTCAATATCGTTTATCTACACACACCTGCATGTTTAGATCTGGTCAATCACCGGTATTGTGGTCCACTTAAACACGAAGGATATTGACAAGTTGGACACATTATATATGACAAGACATTGTGATCTATATTCCTAAATGGACCATTTGGCTGACGACGACCAAGGATATTGTTGTCCACTTAAATTCAGCAGCGGGATCTACAGACAACCTTTTAAGTAGTTCAATTTTAGATGTACTAGAATGTGTTTCCCACTTCCCGACATACCCCGCTAATTAAGAACTTCCAAAGAACTCCTTACTTTAGGTGAGTATTCAATCATTAAGAAAGAATTCAGATATAGAAGTGCATATGTTGTATCCCAGGTCGAATGTTTTCCAATCACGTAGAGGGAACAACATATGACTAACATAGATAGAGGGTTAGAGAGATAGTAGGGTGCATATGTTGTGTCCCAGGTCGGATCTTCCGTCCACGCAGAGGAGACAGCATATGGCTAACAGACAGAAAGAATTGCATAGATAAGGGGATGCATAGAGATAGAGTTGCATATGTTGCATTCCAGGTCGGATATGTTCCAATAGCGCAAAGGTGGCAACATATGACTAACAGATAGAAATCAAGAAAATAATTTCCTACAAACCTACTTTATCAGAACCCCCCCAGTTGCCCTATCAGTACCTGAATTAAGGACATGAGTCCATACATCGAGGAAATGATAAGCCACAATTCTAGATACACATAATTTTAGTGTATCCTGCAGGTTCCCTTGTTTATCTCACTGCTCAACCCGAGCGTTGTATTGTCACTCCCAATGAGACTATTTAAGTCTATACTGTCAAGTCCTTTCATTTGTCAATCTAAGTCTAGTCCTTTTGAACCCTTCGTGCCTACCAGCACATTGAACACAGAGTCTAAAAAATTCGGCTTTAGTGCATTACACGAATTTCAGATTGCCCTTTAGCACTAGCCTTCATATCACTTCCGAAACAATAACTACTAACGAAAGACTATAAGAAAATAAAAGATTATCTTCAAAACGAATCATTGTAAGATGAACTCAGGAGTATCGAGAAGAAAACTCAAACCGTAAGTCACCGATTGAATTTGCATCCAAAAGGTCTGAGAACAGCACACATATTTCGATCTCAGAACAGATCCGAAAATTCTTCACATCGTTAAGCACAAACCCCCTGTGTGATCCTTTACATTCTTCCTTCCCCACAAAGGACACATACTTTCACTTAAAGTTCTCAATGATGTACAGTTGAGAGATGTCCCCTATCATGTGCGTGGAACAGCCACTATCAAAAAACCGATGTCTGATGATATGCCTCCATATCTGCTCCAGCATAGAGCGGGATCAGTTGATCTTTGGAACCCAGTCCATTTTGAAACTGGGTTGACCTTTGTCATCTGTGTAAGGTACTCTCTCCCATGACATATTTTGCTTATCACAAATAGAAGATGTAGAAATATTAGGATCATTAGAAGATTTGGGAGATTGAACCTTTGGTACCCATCTGTAGTCGGGTTTAACCCATTTTTTTCGATGGGATGGGTGCCTTAGCACTTGCTTTTGAACTTGAAGTCGATCGCCGAGATGACTTTGACCTAACCGGTCTTGGTTTCACTGGAGCATCTCTTGAATTGGACTTCTTGGCCGACATTCCCTTCTTGACCTTGGGAGTTGGATTCTTGGCCTTTTGCGCGTTCCAATCACCATTGCGCGATTGTGACCATGAAGGGCTTCTTTTGGGGTATCTCCCTCTTGGCGCGTTACGCCAGCCTTGTGCATAGTAGGGAACATATGCGCGATTTGAACAATTTCTGGCAATGTGTCCAGGTGTTCCACAGTGGAAGCAAGTCTTCTTCTTCTTGCCACTGGTGGCGTGGCCTTGCCTTGTTTCTGATTGTTCCCACATGCACACTTGCAGCAATCACTTTGTTTCACTTGATTTGGTGGCCTGTATTTCCCAACAGCAGGTTTAGAAGTAACTGAGTTAGAAGCAACATATTCAGAGTTCAAGGAGTCATTAGTTTATTCAATAGTGTTCTCCTTGTTCTCATCTTCCACTACTTTACCTGCACAAGAAGTAGAATCATCAAAAACGTTCACCTTAATATTCTCAATTGGCCCAGATTGTTCAGTCTTAACTGAAGCAGGTACAGGGGTATGGCCATACTGAGCAGGCATTTCTTCCTCATTGGTCTCAAGGGGTGGGCTATAGTTATCAGTGAAGGGAGGTGGAACACTATGATACCCTAGACCCTTGGTTTGATTATCCTTAAACTTCAATTGTTTTTCAATCATGGACTCGACTACCTCACTTGACACATCAAATTTCTTAAAGTTTAATTCAACATCTTTATATTTAGCTTTTAATGCATCAAGTTCGGTAGTCAAGTTAACAAGTTGTTCCTTAACATAGGTATAATTCGCACATTTGTTGCTATATTCTTCTTGAAGTGTTCTAAAGTCCTTGGTTTTGGCCTATAGTTGTGCTTTTAGGGGGTTTTGACCTTTCCTAAGTGTATATCCTTCATATTTAAGGTCCTCATTTTCTCTTTTTCGCAAATCAATTTATTCGCGAAGAAATTTAATCGTAGCTTCACAAGATTGAGAGCATGAAACTTCATTGACCGGAATGTTTGAGGAACTCATTGTTTTTTTTAATTGCCCTTTGACTTAAAACCTCAAAAGTCAACCTTAAAAGTCAAGCTTAAAAAGTCAAACTTAGAAGTCAAACCGAAAAGCTAAAAGTAAAATTTTGAAGGTTAAACGAGAAAGTCAAACTTGAAAGTCAATGTCAAATTTTTAAGGTCAAAGTTTTGGGTAGAAAATGGAATTTTAAAATTCGAAAAGTTGAATTTTGGGCCAAAAATGTCAAAATTCCGAAATTAAGAACCGAAATAACAAAGCTTCTTGAATTAAACGGGGAAGGCGTATAACATCTCGCTTGCTAGATGGACTGGTAAGTGTGAGGCTTGAGTATGCAAGGGACCCGAGTTCGAATCTTGCAACCCCCCGGCTTTTTGAATATTTGCTGCTGACCACAAAGGAGGAGCACACGCGCAAGCTCGCTTGGACCGAACATATGCTGGAGCCTCACACCGAAGACCGATCTCGGCCGAGAACCGTTTCCGACCAAGAACGAGACGCGCCACCAAAATCGGACCCGCTCCACCGCACACCCGCCTGACCAAACACGCGTCTCCGAACTGAAAACATTGTGGGTCGAACACCTGCTGGGCCGAAAATCCAAGGACCGCAAACAAATTGGGTCGGGAAGCCGAAAACGCCGAGGAACCCTAATTCGTGATTACGGCCGCCGTCGAGGTCTGACCGCAAACGTGAAACCCTAGCCGTAAACGAGCGTGAAACCCTAGCCGCAAACGCGATTTCGGCCGCAAACTGCTGAACTGCAAATCGTTTCAGGTTGCAAAACCCTCGCAGATTACGAACAAAAACAACGTTTTTCACCTTTTTAGCTCCAAAACTCGATCAAAAACTCATTTTTATGAAAAACTCAAAGAACAAACCCCCAATATTTCTTCAAAAACTATCCAAAAACGTAAAATCCTTCAAGACAAAGTGCAAAAAAACGCTCCAGATCCTGCCAAAATGATTGATACAATTTCAGCTCTGATACCAACTGTAAGTCCCAAATTTTGCTTGATGTATCAATCAGATCCACTTGATGGTGCAGAATCCCAATAAAGTGGATGATGCAAGATCAATTGGAGAAGAAGGAGAAGAAGGAGAAGAAGAAGAAGATGAACTTGATAAATCTTCAATGTTTATATGATTAGAATGATATTCCAACACAAGATTCACACACACATATACAAGGTCTCTCACTTTCTCTCTCTAGAATATGCTCCACTCAACAATGGCTTCCCTCCTCCACTCTCCCAACCGAAAACGCCCCTCCCTTGCTTATTATCTCCAAAATACTCCTCTAGTATCCTATTTATACTTATGGACCAAAACTCAAGCCCAAGACCGAAAACACATGCGTTTTCGGTCCAAACTACAAATATACTAATATTATTTTCGGCCCAAGACTAAAAATAATAAATGCTTAGAACAGCAAAGCATAAACCACATTTTTGATCCAACAATTCACATCGATAACATTACTTTGTTGGCTAACTTGTGACATTACATATGGGAAAATAGTATTGGAATGATCATGACTTTCATCCATATTTATTACCTGTGACTGGTCAACAACATAGTTTCCATGGTAGTTTAAATCAAACTTTCTACTACATGATCCTACTTCTCTTCTACATGGTTTTTATTCTATTAAGTTTTGGTGACACACTCTCAGGTTCCAATTCCTCAATAACAACTTTGGAAGGAGACTTAAAATCAGTAGGTACCCTAGTATGACGATTTTAAATATACACCTTTAGAAGCATGTGTTTAGGGACATAAGAAACCAATTCAAGTACGTCTCGGTAATTACCTAAAGGCAATAAGTCGTAGTCTAAGGGAAATTCAGGATACAAAATTGGTAGTATGTGACATCCTCTAATTTTGATGACCTATTAGAACTTTTCTTTATGCTTTTAAAATCATTTATTTATATTTGAGGAAAAATCCCAGTACAAAAGATCATTTTGATTACAAATTTTTGTTTCCAAAATGTTAAAACCCTGAGGATGTAAAAATCAATACAGATACATAAGTTACAACGTAAAGACATGATGGTCATGAATATTATTGCAGGTTGTGTCCTAATCACTCAACATCCTAATCAAGTTCCATTAGCTTAAGTTTTGATACATGTGATGCATATAAACTAAGTGGGTCAGGTTGGGGAAACCAGTTGAGATACATAGGGATTTTAATCCCATGATACTTATATGATAATATTCCTTAGATATCAGACCTGTAAAACCATCCGTTACCATGCTAAATCCATATATGCTTACATTCCTACCGATCCTCACTAATCCTAGACTATCAATTTCTACCGATCCTCATAGATCCTAAATCGTGATTATAAGGGAGAATTTATCTCTCCTGATGAATCGTTAAGATTGACAACATAACTAGGGGCTTCCTTGGTCGGTGTAAGTCATAGAGGCTTATGGATCGTCATAGTATTTGATGAATATGGTGTCCCATTTTATCTACGTTTGTGAGTAATGATCTCACACTAGCAACGTAATTCACAAGATCGTCTAGAATGATCAAGTGTTGTCACCTACTCTGGGGGTGACCAGAAATACCACTAACAGTTACCTGATAGGGACCCACCATTTCTGGTTATCCCATGCGGAGCTACCGTACATCGACACCTAATAGTGTCGTGGAACAGAACCTTACTCTTCGTTCCTAAGTTACCCACATTACTCTTCGTTCCTAAGTTACCCACCTTAATCATTTATCTTCTCCACAATTCTACTTTTAATATTTTTTTTATCCTAAGATAAAATAGAACCATATCTGATTCGCACATAGCACGTTATGTATATGTATGCTAACATATAATCCAGGCAATAAGCACATAATTCACATGCGACTTCCATCATAAATTTAATATTTGATTAATACTTATTTTAAATCATGTTCATGAAAGGGACTATTCACTCACTTGAGAAAGTGTCTAGTGATTGATGAATTGGGCAGAGCTTCGCCTAACACCTTTTTCCAACAGACCTAGATGTACATAGCACTAACTCTTAGTCTAATTTCATACTTCATGGAACTATTATCCTAAAGGTTTAGATTCCTCAATAATACCAAAGTCTACTTCATGATATAAATACGGAATAACCAGGTAGGATCATATCGGAGGTAGGGTCCGTTTGGTATAGAGTATAGTGTTTGGACATCCCACTTTAAACACCTCACTAAATCCATCCTAGACATCACAACGATAAGTAGATCAATCAGTATAACAACTTGGAATTACTGATAAACCTTAATTATAGATTCATAGTAACGAATATGAATATAATTAAAAGTTACACTTAACACGAACTAAGTGTAGCTTGCAGTGGTTCTAGATCTAAGTGGGCGAAATACTGACTCTGAATCTCCTACTCGAAGGAAATTACTCAGATGAGTACTCAGGGGTATCGCATGGCTTCTCCGCAGGTCAAAAACTAAGGGAAATGGGATAAAATCAAGAGAAGTTCGATATAGATGAGGATGGGGAGTGAGGAAGTAAATGAGCAACTGAAGTCTATTTATAGCACAATTTCATGTCGCGCCCAGTGTGCGTGCCACACACACGTGAGATGTTGCTTCTCCTATTTTTTCTGCCACGTGTCACAAATATGGTTGTCCACGCCCCACCCGCGCGTGGTGCTTCTCGGAAAACATCAGAAAATCATATTTTTATTATACAAACTCCGTTTTCAACGTTCTTTATATCCACATAGCTATCGATGAGATCTACAACTTTCATTTAGACTCCGTCAGCTAATTTTGACTTTGATTTTAAAACTATATTTTTAATAGGCTTAAATAGTTAAAGTCCATTAAAAATTCATAACTTTATCATATGATATCCGTTCTCGACTGTCTTTATATCGACGAAACCATATGGACGAGATCTTCAACTCTCGTTTAGATTGTTTTTCCTAACGATCAACCGGTCTCTACTTCGGTTTCTGAGTTGTATACTACTGTGCTGAAACTTAGAAAAATCATAATTGCCTCTTACGAACTCAGATTTTGACATTCTCTATATGAACACTCACGGTTTAACGACTACTAAGACTTTCGTTTAGATTATTTTCCCTAAATAATCCTTATTTTATAATGTCTAATTATCGTTGTGACTATTAACTATCCTACTATTCTTTAATCATCGAGCCCTATCTTGCAGGCATTACAATGATCTCCCCCTTAGAATGATTACGTCCTGGAATCATCAAAAAAACAGGGCTTGTATAACAACTGCGCACGTTACCTTTCCATCCTAGGTGGTAATCGTAACTCTTATGTCTTTTATATTGAGTTTCTAACTCTTAGACTTCTTGACCGCTGACGGTGTTGTATCTGTTCTTCCTTGTAGATTCGATCTCCATTGGAAGCTCCTGCTCTTTCTTAACCTAAATTGAGGTCCTTACTTTGAGTATTGTTATAGACCAATGGGTCATGTCCTTAACGACCTCTCAACAATGATACAACGGTTAAACTCATGTCTTTTTTAGTCAGATTGTTAACACAAAGGATACCTTCCTTTATGTTCTAATATGATACACTCACGTTCAAGCATGTAACAATTCTAGATATGGTAACTGCGATACTTCTAGATATCGCTTTGACTATCTCTTCTTTCGATCTAATGTCGGACATTACATCGAACTTACTTCGTAGATTAGTCAGACTTGATTCGCTTTGACTACTAGGGTCGGAATAGAAATCATCACCGAAACAAAGGTAATGATGGAAATGAACAAGAATGAATGCAATCACTAGTGCCTCAGTAACCTTCTGATTCCACCAGATCCAAGTACGATTCATGTGCTTCCGGTAGTATGGGCCCATACTACCTTCCACACCTACTCATACTCGTCAAAAAATTTGTGTCGCAGTTTTCCCAAGTTACTATTTCCTACGATCGATAAAGCAATTTAACACAAATAGATGTGTCCAAGTAATCATTAACAACAAATTTCCCAGACTCTACTATGGTATCTTTCATGCTTATCCTTAACCGCAATTTATTTTCCAACCATTAGTATAAATTCTTTCTCATGTAGTGTCCTGCTTTACAAGGCACAATATACCAACATTTATTCTTAACCAACCCATTATGTTGAAATCATAATTTCTTAATGCTACACAGCGATGTAACATAACTACATTTTTATAACTTTCGAAATGCTTACAACATTTATTCATACAATAGTACTCTCTATATTACCCTTATCATCCTACTGGTATTTATATAAGATGACTACTCCATATCTTTAAATTTGGGTAGGTAGCTTCCTACCCCTATCTTCCTGAAGCGCCATGCGCTTCTTCCTTTATTATCTTTAGAGTCTTTTGTAATTCTCGGGCCGCTCCTTTCTTATTTGGGCAATCCTCCTTTAAATGCTCTAATTCTCCACACTTGAAACATGCCATAACTGCACACTGGTTAGTAGAGTGACCAGTTTTGCCACACCTAAAGCAGGTTACAGCCTCTAAGCATTGTCTAAAATGCTTATTTCTGCATTTTTTGCACCATATTGCTCTATTGCCATCTCCGGGCTTCTTGTCGTTAGGGTTACAGTTCGGAAATCTTCCCCTTTTATTGGGTTCCGAAATTTCTTTACACCTCCTCTTCTCTCCAGCTTCATCCTTGGTGGCGATTTTCCTTTCAACTATGTATTCCAAGGACCTGACAACTTGTATAACTGCTCCCAAGGTAGTTGCTTGCGTTACCAAAGGACCGAAATCCGTTGGTAATCCATTAGCAAATTTCTCTATCTTGGAGAGTTCAGTAGGAACTAGGTAAAGGACAAATTCCATCTTTTCGAAAACGTTTGTAGCATACTCTCTGACGCTCATCTCTCCTTTCATCAGGTTTTAGAATTCATTTGTAATTTCCAGAAGGTCTCTTTCTGAGCAGTACTCCTCCTTTAATTGGACAGGGAAGTTTTCCCATGATATCTTCCTTGCCTCTCCTTTTGGCATAACATTAGCTAGCCGCTTCCACCAACTCAATAATTCAGTCTTTAGTTGTCTAGTTGCAAAGATCGTTTTCCATTGGTCACCACAGTCACAACTCTCGAATACTGCGTCCATTTCATAGATTAAATCCATGACTGCTACTGGTGTTGTTTCCCCATAAATTCTTGGTGGTTGGGATGCCATGAAGTCTTCATACTTACATCCATCTCTATCAACCTCTTTCTTGGAGTCGTCCTTCCTAACCATTGATGATTCTACATCACCACTATTGTCTCCTTCCTTGGATTGACCATCATTTAATACTGGTTCCACAACCAGTGCAGTGGGTTCTTCCCTATCTCCTTGGAATAGCTGTCTAATTTCCTTTATATGTTCTTCAAGCATTGATTGAATCATATCTTGAACTCCTGCATTCATAACTGGTTCAGGGCTTCGGTCTCCTATATCATTTCCCACTCTACTACACGTCCTGAACATGACGTTCGGTATACCTGAGAAGGCGTTCAATGTACCGAGACGGGGACATAGATAGAGAAGATTTAGATGCGAAATCCTCCTTATTACTCCGAAAAGTTATGTGTCAGATGTAATACCATAATTAAATGTTTAGAAATCTGAACGCATAAAATTTCGTAATACTAAGTCGACAACGGACCTTGAATCTAATAATAGCAACCTAGATGGCAATTTAAGGCATGCTATACTACAATTCATTTGGCACATAAAAGCAAATTAGACATCTTATCCTAAAATAAGCTAGTGCATGTTATAGCAAATAAGGTATTTAACCTACTTTATGCTATATATTAATTTCTTATTTAGCACTTAATATTATTTAAGGCCTATAACCTAAAATATCCTAGTGCTTGTGTCTATTTGGGTTTAGAACCTAAACTATCCTAGACACACACCTCACCATCATTTCTTAACTCCTAAATTTATGTCTAGTAATCCTACAAATTCCTAGTTTGCTTAAACTAATGTTGTGATACCAACTGTGACACCCTCTAATTTTCAGGACCAATTAAAACTTTACTTTACGCTTTTAAAATCATTTATTTATATTTGCGGAAAATCCTAGTACAAAAGATCATTTTGATTACAAATGTTTGTTTCCAAAATGTTGAAACCCTAAGGATGTCAAAATGAATACATATACATAAGTTACAGCGTAAAGACTTGATGGTACGAAATATTATTGTTGATTGTCTCTTAATCACTCGGCATTTTAATCAAGTTCCGCAGGCGAAAGTCTTGAAAATTGTGATACATATAAGCTGAGTAGGTCAAGTTGGGGAAACCTGGTGAGAAACATATGGATTTCAATCCCATGATATTGATATGATAATACTCCTTAATTATTAGACCTGCAAAACCAACTGTTACCATACTAAATCCATATAGGCTTACATTCCTACCGATCCTCACAGATCCTAGACTATCCATTTCTACCGATCCTCACAGATCCTAAATCGTGATTATCAGGGAGAAATTATCCCTCCTGATGAATCGTTAAGATTGACTACATAGATAGGGGCTTCCTTGGCTGGTGTAAGTCATAAAGGCTTATGGCCCGTCAGAGTATTTGATGATTATGGTGTCCCATTTCATGTAAGTTTGTAAGTAATGAGCTCACACTTGCAAGGTAATTCACAAGATCATATAGAATGATCAAGTAATGTCACCTACTCTGGGGGTGACCAGCCATACCACTAACAGTTTCCTAATCGGGACCCACCATTCCTGGTCATCCCGTATGGAGCTACCATACATCGACACCTAATAGTGTCATAGAATAGAACTTTACTCTCCGTTACTAGGTTACACACATTCTCCTAATGAGACTACCTAATATCAAACTTAATTGAGATAGATATCTTCCATGAGTCTAAGTTTATCCATAGACTACATTACTGTGCCTAAAACCAACTTTTAATACTAACTCTATTCTTGGGCGACACTAACCTATCTTAGTGTATATTGATTCCATAAGAGTATTTGGTATTATTAATCATTTACCTTCTCAACAATTATACTTTTAATATTATTTGTTTATTCTAACATAAAACAGAACCATATCTGGTGATTGATGAATTAGGCAGAGCTTCACCTTACACCTTTTTCCAACAAACCTAGATGTAGATAGCTTTAAGTCTTAGTCTACTTGCATACTTCATGGAACTATTATCCTAAAGGTTTAGATTCCTCAATAATTCCAAAGTCTACTTCAAGATCTAAATAAAGAATAATCAGGTAGGATCATATCAGAGGTAGGGTCCGTTTGGTATACAAAGTATACTGTTTGGAAATCTCACTTTAAACACCTCACTAAATCCAGCATAGACATCACTCCCATAAGTGGATCAATCAGTACAAGGACTTGGAATTACTGATAAACATTAATTATAGATTCATAATAACGACTATGACTATAAATTTAAAAGTTACACTTAACATGAACTAATTGTAGCTTAACTTATAGAGGTTATGGAATCTAAGTGGGAAGAATACTGACTTGGGATCTCCTACTCGAAGGCTATTACTCAGGTAAGTACTCAGGGGTGTCGCAGGGCTTAGCCGCAGATCAGAAACTAAGGGAAATGGCCTAAAATCATGAGAATTGCGACAGAGAGGAGCATGGGGTGTGAGGAAGCAAATGAGCAACCAAAGTCTATTTATATCACAATTGCGCACCGCGTCCAGTGTGCGCGCCGCACATACCTGAGACATTGCTCCTCCCTATTTTTTGGCATGTGTCGCAAATACGGTGGACCACCCCCCCCCCACCCACCTTCTAGAAGGTCTGCGCCGTGCAGCCCACCTACGCGTGGCGCTTCTCGAAAAACTTCAGAAAATCATATTTTTATCATACGAACTCCGTTTTCAACATTCTTTATATCCACGCGTAGCTATCGACGAGATCTACAACTATCATTTAGACTCTGTCAGCTAATTTTTATTTTGATTTTAAAGCTATGTTTTTAACAGGCTTAGACTGTTAAAATCCGTTAAAAATTCATAACTTTCTCATACGATATTCGTTCTCGACTGTCTTTATATCGATGAATGTATATGGACGAGATCTTCAGCTCTCATTTCGATTGTTTTTCCTAACAATCAAACAATCTCTACTTCGGTTTCTGAACCGTATACTACTGCGCCGAAACATAGAAAAATCATAACTTCCCTCTTACGAACTCAGATTTGCACGTTCTCTATATGCACGCTCACGGTTTAACGACTACTAAGACTTTCATTGAGATTAGTTTCCCTAAATAATCCTTCTCTGATAATGTATAATTAACGTTGTGAATTTTAGTTATCCTATTATTCTTTAATCATCTAGCTCTGTCTTGCAGATACATAGTACAGGGTTTGTTCACTTTTGTACCCTAATTATCGAACCATTTCATCGAGTTCATGGACTGAAAATAAATCAGTGTCAACGTCATCTACATATGATCAGTACTGTCGATGTATTTCTTTCCAGGTGACTTGGTAAAGATACCACTATAGTGTATCTTCAACGTGAAATAGTTGTCATATCCCTCTGCAAACACAAAAATAGACAAGGTAAAGACGATGATTTATCTTCACGAACACATTCAAGGAAAAGAAAAACTGATTTTTTTATAAATCATACCGTATCTCGATTGCAAGTCCTTCAAGCTCGCATTTTTTTTCATGCATACACCATATTGAGAAAACCATTGTCCTTTACTGTTACGTAAACCCTAAAATCCGATTTCGTATCTTCGATGAGAATGGTTTGATGAAGATGAAGTCAGTGTATCTTAGGAGATGAATAGGTTTTAGAGTTGACATGAAGAACACAGTATCATAATGATTTCCCACAATAAAGAAGAGGGTACAAGTGAAAAGTTCGGTTTGCCCTTTTATTATTTTAATAAAATAAGAATTAACAGTTGAAATCTGACGGTGTGAGGGTTAAGGACCAATCATCAAAATTTTTAAAAGCACAATTATCATCAATGAAATTTTTAAAACCTAGGGACAAAATTTCAGATCTACCACAGGTACCATTTATGATGTTTTTTCAAATAAAAAGGAAAATTTTGGTAGGAAGGTAAAAAAAATTTATATACATATTTTTTTAGCAAAAAACAAAATGAATCATTAGATGATTCAAAAATAAGATGATTCACAAGAAAAAATTCCTATAAAAACATCTTCATGATTCATTTTTAAGTAAATCAAGAAAAAATTCATTTTTATGACAATTTTAATAAATATCAACAAAATCATCATAAAAATGAATCATCAAAATGTTTTTTCGGGAATTTTTTTGGTGAATCATGTTATTATTGATTCATCTAGTGATTCATTTATTTTTTTCGCCAAAAAAATAAGCCGAAAAAAATTTTCTTACCTTCCTACCAAAAAAAATTTCTTACTAGATCTATATTCAATATATATATACACACACACACACACATATATATATATATATATATATATATATATATATATATGGGAAAAGTGAATATACCCTTAAGGATATAAGCTTAGGTACCCAAATTCACCACACCACGTCGTTTTGTATCATATAATACATTCTAGTTGTCCAATGTTCTTATAATTTAACTTCTAACTTGATTTACTTCCATGATTTTTATGAATTACACATTTATCTTCCTCTTACATAATTTTCATTTTCAACTACAATATATATAGCCTGGTAGTTGGTCGACAAAAAGAAGTGATGTAAGAGGAAGATAATAGTGAAATTTCGAAAATCTTGAAAGTAAATCAAGTTAGGGGTTGAAGTTTAAGAACATTATAATGAATATATCCAACCTGACCCACTCAGTTTATTTGTATCACAGGTGTCGATATAAAGTTGCATTACACAGAGAGATTAAAGTGGTCACTAGTGTAAATGAATGTAAGTTCGGTTTATGCTTATGTTTCTGTATTGACGTTGACATCCCAAAGTTTTAAAATGAATAAAATACATTTCTTTGGAAATTCTTTTATAATACATTTATCATGTTTTTCTGGGAACAAAATTCCGCAACACTTTTCTTTGAAAGTATACTCGGATTTTGAAAATGAAGAATAAGCAAATCGGTCTTTTCTGGCCTTGAAAATGGGGATGTCACAGTTGGTATCTGAGCATTAGTTTAAGCGAACTAGGAATTTTAGGAAAATTTCTAGACTTAAACTGAGAATGCTAAGAGATGATCGTGAGGAATGTGTCTATTGTATTCTAGTTAGTACAAGTAAATAGACACGGGCACTAGCTCATTTTAGGAAAGATGCATAAAATGCTTTTATGTGCTAAATGCTTTATGTTTGTCGTATATGCTATTATTTGTTCGGATCTATGGTTTGTTGTCGACCGGATCTGGAAACCTTACGTGTTTAGGATTCTAAGCGTTCGATTACGATATTAGAACTAGCATGTAACGTTTCGGAGTGATGATGAGAATTTAAACGTCTATCGTAAATGAAGATCTAAATGCACCTCCTTTGGTGTATAGATCAACATGGTGGGAACCCGAAGCGGAGCTGGAAACGCGAATGAAAACAGGAATCAACGACCTCAACCCCAAGTAATTGAGCAGGTGCCAGTAGTAGAAGCTCCACCTGAGACAGTAACAATGGTTGGAGTTCGAGCCATGATTCGGGCTATGATGGCTGAACAGAGGGAAGAAATGAGACAACTGTTGCTGAATAACATGGACGAACCTTCGATGCCTGTTGAACAACCAGAACTGAATGACAGACGGTCAGACGAAGGGAATTACAGCCGCACTGTCAGTCAAGTGGAACCCCCAGTGGTGAGAAGGAATGACTCTGAGAGGGAAATCAACAGGGATGGATGTAGGTATAAGAACTTCTTGGGTGCCAAACCACCGAATCTTTCCGGAAGTCCAAAGCCAGTAGAGATTATGGACTGGATCTCCGAAATGGAGATGGTATTTGAAAGCTGCAACTGTAGCGACAAGCAGAAAACCGTCTTTGCGGTCAGACAACTAAAGACCGGAGTTTTAAGCTGGTGGAAGCTATTAGCAGATACGATGCCACAAGGAGAAGCTCTAGAAATGTCTTGGGAAGCATTCATCGAGCAGTTGAAAATGCAGTACTGCTCCGAAATAGATCTGATAGATCTAAACAACGAGTTCCAGAACTTGAAGAAGGGGAGAATGAGCATTGATGACTACGCTACTATATTCACCGAGAATATGAAGTTATTTCCATACCTGGTGCCGACCGAGCTCGCCAAAATAGAAAATTTTGCTAACGGATTGCCATCATACTTTGGCCCAACAGTCAAAATGGTAAGCACGTTGAAGGCAGCCGTTAGAGCAGCCAAGAATGTTGAGACCCAGTTAATAGGAAGGGGTCTGGAGGGAACTGAAGTCGGTGAGAAAAGGAAGTTCGATGGATCCTCAAGGTCCAACGAGAAGAGAAAATTCTCAAAGTCTGGTTCGAAGAAGTCCAAAGGAGGAAAAGGTGAAGTGATATGGTGCGATAAGTGCAAGAAGAAACACTCTGGAAAATGTGGTGACGAGGTAACATGTTTCAAGTGTGGGAAGCATGGGCATTACACCAATGAGTGTACATTCAACAAAAGGGTATGTTATGGATGTAATGAAGAATGGCACTACAAGCAAGATTGCCCACAGAGGGAAGGAACTACAAAGCCAAATGCACTGCCAAAGGCAAGAGCCTTTCAGATGATCCTCGATGAAGCAGGCAACGATGCAAGGAATTAAGAGGAAGAATCTTTAGAGTATTCGTATAAATAGGATCATGTGATGTAGCCTAATATAGAATGCATAGTTTAGGGTGAACTTGAATATCTATGTAATCGTTTCAAGAGATAATATAAAACCTTTATTTTGTAATATGATGTGTTAAATGAATGTGTGAAATTCTTGAATGGTGACTTGGAAAACTGCGAGACAATACTTGGGACGAGTATGAGTAGGTGTGAATGGTAGTAGAGGCCTATACTATCGGAAGCACAGGACTCACACTTGGATCAGGGAAGGTCGTAAGGTTACCAAGAATCTAGTGATTGATTCCGTTTTGTTCATGTCTGTCGTTACCATCATTTCGGTAATGACTAAGAAGATGATTGTTATTCCAACCATAGTGGTTATATCAATTGAGTCCGACTAGGATGAGTATGTTACGTGATCCAGAGAACCAAGTTCGATGTAGCATCTAATTTAGGCCAGAAGAATGAAGAAAAAGATAATCGAAACAATCGGTAGAGGTTGTCGTAACGGTTGTGGAAAGCATCGAGAAAGCTCAGGAGGATGCTTTAGAGGAGAATAACCAAAAGGAAGGATGTTTAGGCAAAACGTTGGTGTTCGGTATGAATAATCAAGAAGTGAAGGTATTCCAAAATGGGCGAAGTAAGAGATCTTCTGATGGAAGGAGCTCACAAGACCATGTACTCGATTCATCCTGACAGCACTATGGTGTATAGGGATCAAAAACCCTACGACTGGTGCCGACGATGAAGCTCGATGTTGCGAAGTATGTGGATGAGTGTGTGACATGTGCGAGAATTAAGGCACAACACCAGAAATCGTATAAGAGTTTAGAACCTTTACATGTACCCATGGGTAAATGGGAAGACATTATCATGGATTTTGTGACTAAACTGCCCAGGACGAAGAACGGTCCCAACATGATTTGGGTAGTCGTTGATCGTTTCACTAAGAATGCACACTTTATAGAAGCCAATGAGAGATAGCCAATGGATAAGATTGCAAATGTTTGAGTGAAGGAAGTTGTAAGACTTCACAGTGTTCCTTTAACGATTGTATCAGATCGTGATAGTCGTTTCACGTCAAGGTTATTTTTTTGGAGGAGTTTATAAGAGGAATTGGGTACGAAGTTGTGTTTAAGTACAACTTACCATCCGCAGAATGATGGTCAAAGAGAAAGAACGATTCAAACACTTGAAGATATTTTGAGAGCATGTAGCCTGGAATTCCAAGGTAATTGGGACGAGCACTTACCTCTGTTAGAGTTTTCCTACAACAATAGTTTTCACTTGAGCATCAAGATGGCACCCTATCAAGCTTTGTACGGACAGAAGTGTCGTACGCCATCTTGTTGACTTGAGGCTGGGGAGAAGCAGTTTATGGGCCTAGAGATAGTCCAACACACTGCTGAAAAGCTGAAAGTGATCAGGGAAAGAATGTTAGCAGCTCGGGATCGTCAAAAGAGCTATGCTGACAAGAAAAGACAACCGATCACATTTGAAGTAGGAGATTCGGTTTTGCTTAAAGTCTCACCATGGAAGGGACTTATAAGATTTGGGAAACGAGGAAAGTTGAGTCCAAGGTTTATTGGACCGTTCAAAGTTCTTCAGAGGATTGGGAACCAAGCTTACAAGGTCGGATTACCCGAAGAACTAGATGGTATTCATAACACTTTCCATGTGTTTTATTTGAGGAAATTTACGGGAGAAGTTTCCGACATAATTCCAATCTTAGAGTTAAGGATGAATGAGAATAAGAGGCTAATCGAAGAGCCCGAGGCAATCGTTGACCGTAAGACTAAGAAGTTACGACGCAAGATGGTCGACTTAGTGCTAGTCCATTAGAAACATACGAATGGGCCGAATCTCACCTGGGAAACAGAGAGTGACATGATGAGTCGCTATTCGCATCTGTTTGCTAACGCATGATTCCGGGACGGAATCATCCTAAGGGGGAGAGAATTGTAACGCTCGTGTTTCGGGGCTAAGCATTAGTATAGTGATGTAATAGTCAGTTCAACAGTTGTAACCTATTTTGAAGTAATAAAGGTGAATTATTTGAGTATTAGGTGAATTATGCGAATTTATGTGCTTATTACTTATTTATAAATGTATAATAAATAAAGGATAAAAATAAGCGTCAAAAATAAAATGTTAGATAAGCCCGATATATATGAAGAAAGTTGTAGTGGTCGTGACAAGGATTCCGGAGATATAAAGAACGCCGAAATCCGAGTTTAAACGAAGAAGTTATGGTCTGTCGAAGTTTCGCGACAGAACCGGCACGACACTACGTAACGTAAATAGTGAATTTACGATAGTGGACTTTTTAGCCTTAGCGATCTAAAAGAAAGTCGTAGTGTTCGTTAAACCGAGGGCGTACATAAAAAGAATGCCCAAATCTGACTTCGTATGAGGAAGTTACGATTTTTCTAAGTTTCGGATCAGCAGTGCACAGCCCGAAGTTCGAATATTAGATCGAGCGGTTTTTAGCCGACACAACCTAAACGAGAATCGAAGATCTCTTCAATAGGAGCTCAACGGTAAAAGGACAGACGAAAACGGAGTCCGTATGTAGAAGTTATGAGTTTTACACGATCGTTAAACAGTGTAATCTTCTCATACTATTAAATTTAAAAATAAAGTCAAAATTAGCCGACGGAGTCCAAACGAAAGTTGTAGGTCATGTTCCTACCTACGCATGGATATAATGAACATTGAAAACGGAGCTCGTATGCAAAAGTTATGAATTTTAGAAGACGGAAAGGCAAACTGCGAGAGCTGTTGCGAGGCTACGCCCCGCGTAGAAGAGAAGAACGCCCCGCATTCGGATACAAGGACTGGAGATGGCCACATTGCTCCAGCCGGAGGGTGACACGCATTTGTACGAACCTCGGATACCGCTCCCTCGTACGCCCAGCGTTCGCATAAACGCGCAACATACCAACGAAGCTACGCGCAGCGTAGAACGAGGCTTCGGCCCATATAAAGGATGCGAGGGCAGCCGGCCTTTTCACTCTTTTCCACCTTCTCTCTCTCACTACTCTCTCTCTCTCTAAACACTCCCTAAACCCCCCTAAAGCCTAGGAAAACCCCCCTAAAGCCTAGGAAAACCCCCTAGCCCCCGAAGGAAGCCCCGAGGAGCCCGAAGGCTCTGAGAAAAAGAGTTTTCCGGTTTGAAAGTCTGCCCGCGCGGAGCTCGGTTTTCAAGCGAACTTCTCGGTTTCGTCGAAGGAAATTATTTTAAGAAGCGAAGTGTTGTCCGAATCACTCCTTATCAGGTGAGTGCATAGTTACTTACATCTTACACATAGATATGAAGTATTTTATATAAATTGTGTGCTAAGTGTGCATATTTACATGAGATCTGTGCTAGATGAAAGATTTAAACTTCTTTGTTTTTCAGATCTAAGCTGTATATGTATTTTATACTTTGAGATCTATGTTGGATGAAAGATCTGACTTCTTTCTTATCATATCTGAACTTTTTCTTCAGATCTAGGCTGTAGGTGTATTTTGTTTTCAGATCTGAACCTTTTTCTCCGAATCTAGGTTGTAGATGTATTTTGTTTTCAGATCTGAACCTTTTTCTCCAGATCTAGGTTGTAGATGTATTTTGTTTTCAGATCTGAACCTTTTTCTCCAGATCTAGGTTGTAGATGTATTTTGTTTTCAGATCTGAACCCTTTTCTTCAGATCTAGGCTGTAGATGTACTTTGTTTACAGATCTGAACAGTAGATGTATTTTGTTTTTAGATCTGAACTTTTTCTTCAAATCTAAAGCTATAGATGTATTTATATCTACAAAAATGTTGGGTAGAATATGGGTAGATAAATGATGAGGTATGAAAAATGATATAGATGAATATTGGTAGCTGCACCACAAGCTGTAGATGATTTTGAAACGCGATGTACTCTAAACATCCTAGCAGATGCGCCTATAGGATAATATCGGCAGCTGTGCCCAACAGAGAACGTCATAATCCCGGCAGCTGCGCCTAGATGATAATATTGGCAGCCGCGCCTAAAAGATAACATTGCAGTTGCGCCTAATATATGATATTGGCAGCTGCGCCTAGTTGAGAACAACACAATCTTGGCAGTTGTGCCTAAAGGATAACATTGGCAGTTGTGCCTAATAAGATGACATTAGCAGTAATGGACTTTGTGCATATTCCCTAGGATAAACTTTAGGAATGAATGAATGAAGGATAGCTGATTCTTAGGGTAGATCCTTAAGAATAAAGAAGATAATGAGGATAGGTAATTGGGTTGATTGTTTGATGATTAAACATAATAATTATATTATTGTGGGTTGAAAACCCTATGTACTCACCAGGTTTCCCAACCTGACCCACTCAGTTTATTTGTATCACAGGTGTCGATATAAAGCTGCATTACACAGAGAGATTAAAGTGATCACTAGTGTAAATGAATGTAAGTTCGGTTTATGCTTATGTTTCTGTATTGACGTTGACATCCCAAAGTTTTAAAATGATTAAAATACATTTCTTTGGAAATGCTTTGATAATACATTTATCATGTTTTTCTGGGAACAAAATTCTGCAATACTTTTCTTTGAAAGTATACTCTGATTTTGAAAATGAAGCATAAGCAAATCGGTCTTTTCTGGCAATGAAAATGGGGATGTCACAAACTTAAACAACCCAAAAAATATTTTGTAAATTGTTAAAAGTGATTAATTGTAGTGTTTTTCTAATAATGATTATAAGTTGGTTAATAAGGTTAAATGAAATATTAAACCTAAAGTGTAATCATAAATAATCTAAATTTCAATTTTAAAATAATATATTTATTTATACTTATAAAGTTATGTCTTTAACTTTTAACATATTATACTGAATTTATTAGATTTAATATATTGTTTTATGTAAACCATTATCAGTTTAAAGCTACAACTTTTTAACAGTTTGGACAAAATACTTAAATTGTTATTTTAAATATAACATTACAATGTCAACTTAAATATAAATTTCAGTTCCACTTAAAAAACCAAATAATATTTTGTAAATAATTATAAGTGATAAATGCAATAACTAAATTGTAATCTCAATTTAACTAACATATTTCCTAAAGAGAATTTTAAAATCGTTAAAAGTTTTCAAATAAGTAGCTAAAAATAACTAACAATAACAATAGTTAAAAATAACTCTATATAAATTATTATAATGTTACCTTTAAAATCAAAAAACAATGTTTGATGTTTTAAATAATTATAATTATAGAAATTAAAACATCAAGTAAATAAATTTAAAAAAAAAAATTAACAATAACAACTATAAATAACATTAAACCATATATTATATTTAATTTTATTCATGTGTAACTCGCAGGTAGAAGTCCTTCAAACGATTGATATTATGCAGTTATAATAGATGTATATATTATCATATAATTCAAAATAAATAATATATTATATCAATTTAGTATACGAATTATTATATCAAATTTAACAACAACGTTATTGTTTTATTAAACAAAACAAATATTTGTAAAGATCTCAACTATATAGATGTTTCTGCGCAACGCGCGGGCATTCGCCTAGTATATATATATATAAGAAGAGCTAACTGTTGCTCACTCGATTGATATTTTTATGAAACTACCATTTCAGTTTTCTAAGGAATGCTATATTATCTTTCTAAAAAGTAAAATGAATAGATTGTTGAAATCGTCCCTATGATTTACGTAAATTTCATGTTTGATCCTTATTTTCTTATTTGCATTTAGACCATCCATGTGGTAATCTTTTGTTTTATTTTTCGTCACTGTTAGAAATAAAATGACTATATTGCTCTTATATATTGGTTTTTTGATTATTTTTTAACTCTTATCATTCTGATATAAAATAAAATACAAAGAGGCTCCACCTCGACCCTCTATCGGCTATCTTGTCATGCGTAACCTACATCAACCATCTCTCCTCGGTTACTCATCCGTGCAAACAACAACGTGACCATTAACCAAACTGAAAAACATAAAAGTTTACCAGTTTAGTTAATCGGAAAAAAAAATGAAAATAACTGATTCGGTTGACATGAAATTCGATATGATCTTTTTTTTTTATTATTTCGGTTACGATTGCCCACAATGTAATGACTAATGACCGGTCATATCGGCTATAGTTTAAACCGTAACTAATTTAATTTTAGGTCTAAAACAGTTATCATGATTAAATTATAGTAATATTGCTCTCTTGTTAAGATGATGATTTGGGTATTGCTAAATTTCATAGGCCCAAAAATATGTCTTTAGTATATTTTTTACTACCATTGGCATTAACCATGCAAGACTAGACCTTAGTTTTAGTTGGGCCGAATAAATAAACATGCATTTCAATTTGTAGCTAAATCTTAAAACTTCAAAATATTAAATGGCCATTATGTCATACTTCTTTTTTAAGCCTAAATAATACTAATAACATTTTGACAAATTTAATACATTTTGATTGAAACAAAGAAATATATTAAGTATATACCATATTATGTATTTACAAATGACCCTTAAACCATATAGTGAGGTTTGGTATATGCCAAGATATGTACATCACTAGTCTTTTAAATATACAAAAATATATTTATTATTTGTTTTTTAAACTAATCATTTATTGGTTTTATTATTTCGGTGCATACTCCAATAAATTCCATTAGACAACTAAACATCAAAACTTAAATTGTATATTATTCCCTTTGATCAAAGTTCCATGTGTTTTGGCTTCTTTATAATCAATTCTCTCTCAATAATAAAATATTTAAAACTATGAACTTGTATTAATTATTGTACTTCTTTTTAATTTAGAAATTTAGTTATTCAAAACAATAATCTAACTACGTAATTATTTTGTGTTAGTCGTTGCCTAGCGGTATCAGGTGGTGTTCTCTGTTTAATGTTAAGGGTTCAAATTCTATCGTGGTTATAGGTGGAATTAGATGTTAATTTAGGAGTAATTTATATTTATATACTTATATTTGCCGCAAAAAAAAAAAAAAAAAAAAAAAAAAAAAAAAAAAAAAAAACTACGTAATTTTGTTTGACCCTGCTAAATATACATGTTTGTAACTATTTCCCTGGACTGAAAAAAGTAAATACACGGAATATATATATATATATATATATATATATATATATATATATATATATATATATATATAGGCTTATGTTATTTTGTTTTTGCTAACTATTGTGTGCCAGAATGCGCAGATCTGGACCATCGAAGAAATATAATCAATGGTCCTGATCTGAGAGTCTATGATATTATAGTAAGGTAGCGTGTACCATATAATCACATAATTTTCAGCATAAGGGTATTTTGGACAATGAACTATATTTAGAAAAGGAAATTTTCGGGAATTTAGGGATAATTAATTCTTCTAATTTTAAAAATCTGAATTTTTTAAAGTAATTAAATATTAATTGATTTAATTCTAATGTATTTTTTATAATAACCGAATGCATTCTGTCAGAATGACATTTGTGTTAAAATGATAAATTCTATGAGAATGTCAGAATACATATTGAATGCTAGAATACATATTCCTATAGAATGAATATCAATTCATATCTTGAAACATTCTTTTAATTCAGGTCATTCTAACATAATACGTTTATGAGTATCCTGAAACATTCTTGAACCATAAAAGAATAAGTATTCTGACAGAATACATATTTTGATGGAATGAACTTATTGAAAAATAACAAATTTTTGAACCATCAATTGAAGAATAAAAACAAAAAATTACACTAATTCTTAACGAATATGTGTAACAATTGCTAAGAATTACATTTATTGTTAAAAAATAAAACTAAGAACGGTTAAAAATTGAAAAAAAAACATCAAAAACTAACAAAAGACACTAATACATTCTAAAAGAATCTTGTTGATGAGAATCACTTTCAATTTTGCAGTCCGTTCTTCAAGCATCTGTGAAACGAAATCCAATTGTGGTTTAGAACCCAATAACACATTAGCAAATGAAAAATAAAAAACTACAAGTCTTTTGTACAAATATGAAGACCTGTGAATTGCTCCAAAATCCATAACCAATAATTGTAGAAAATACACAAATTAGTGATGAAATATCATGATTCCATTCCAACAGAATTGGAATTTTTGATCCCATTCCGACAGAACTGGATTCAATTCTAGCAGAATGACCCCTCACCAATATTATATATCAATACAAAATGAAAATTTAGAATGTTAAATTGGATGAAGAAGAAGAACAATCATGTGATCGGTACCACAGAGCAAATATAATGGTTAATGGAAGATGAGAATGGTCAATTTAAAAACAAAACCATCTTTATGTTTGCATTTAAGGGAAGAGGAGAATTGACAGTTAAAAAAAATCATCTTTATGTTTGTATCTACTATATTCTATTTCTATCCTTTTCAATAACATTTTTCTTGAAGACAATGGTAATACCAAAAGAACTTACTGAACCCATTCAAGCCAAAATACCCCATGAGTTTCATAACCATCACCACATAAAAAAATCATCTTTATGTTTGTATCTACTGTGTTCAGCAAATGAATTCAAACAGTATAAAAAGTAAATAAGCTAAAAGCCTACAACAAAAATATATATAAAAAATAGACACATAATACCAAATTGAACCTATAAAATACTACCGTATACATACTATCAAAAACAAATTTCGAAAATCCACTTATCGTCAAACAAAAACAATTTTAATGTTTGTTTGAAATTGAGCCCCACTGAAAGCAAATTAAAGCAAATTGACTATTATGTTAATTCCATTTTATTATAATTTATGGTTCTCTTCCTTAACTTACTGAGATAAGTTTGAAACAATAATCGTTTTCGATGATGAAGATAAAATATTACGTTTATTTTTATGCGTTCATTAGTTTTGAGAAAAAATCAACAAAACCATAAAATTAAATATATATCTTTAATAATTCAATTGAATTTCATGTTGATTGACAATTAAGAATAGAGGATTTTTACCTTACATCGATTTGATTGTTGAAGGAAAACCAATATTTGAAGATGCGGCCTTTAGTTTCTTGGCGGCGAAATCGGTGGGGAAAGATAACCATTTGTAGATACACGACCAACAATAGAGGTGGCCGCAAAGAGTGACCACCGAATCTTTAACGAAGTCGAGCAGATGCTGTAGTCGAAACAGGGAAAAGACTTGTCGGGTTTCCGGCGGTGGCGGCAAGGGAGCACGAAGATTCGGCGATGGAGATGATGACGGTGGTAGTGCCAAGATGATGATGGTTGTGGATGATGGATTTTGAAGACGGAAAAGAGGTACATGCGATTTGGAGGAAGCCGTCGTTAGGGTTTATAAAACTTATTTATTTTGTTTCCTTAATTGTAGGGATTTAATTAAATGATCACATTAATTGCAAGATGCAAAAAACCCAAAATACCCTTTTTTATTTAATTAATTATTTAATTATTTGCTAATTTGTGATTGGTGCATTTAGGAACACAATAGTTGCTAAAAACATTTGAATATATATATATATATATATATATATATATATATATATATATATATATATATAGGTGAGCGTTCAATTGAAAACATTTATTATCGCGAGAACATTTGAGAACAAATTTTGAAAAAAAAAATCTTCAAATAATATTAATATAAATCAAAAAATAAGTAAAAATTTTAAAAACTCACTAACCAACACCACTCACCACCCAAACAATACCATCCACCACCACCACACGTCACCGCCACCCACCTCCACCACCCATCACCACTTCCACCTCCACCCACCACCCAACATCATCACCACCAACTGCCATCGCCAACCATGACCATCATCCACCACCACCACCACCACCCATCACCACCACCCGCCACCACCAACCTCACCCGCCACCATCACCACCACCCGCCACCACCACCCACCACAACCACAACCCACCCACCACCACTATCCATCTCCACCACCCATCACTACCACTCACCCACCACTATGACCACCACCTGCCACTACCACTACCCACCACCCATCACCACCACCCATTACCACCCGCCGCCATCACCCTCACCCACACTCACCATCATCACCACCACCCACCAACCTCTACCACCTATCACTACCACCTAGCTACTACCCATCATTATGACCACCATCCGTCACTACGACCACCCACCACCACCACTCGCCACCACCACCCATCACCGCCACCCACCAACCACCACCACCATCCATCACCATCGACCACCACCACCCACCACCACCCGCCACCACCATCCGCACCCATCACCCCCATCTTCCACCCACCAAAACCATCACCCGCCCACCTCCACCACCCATTACTACTACCCACCATTATGACCACTACGTGTCATTACAACCACCTACCACCCATCACTGCCACCCATCATCACCACCCACGTCCACCACCCCCACCACCACCACCACCGATCACCACCACCACCCCTCCACCACCCCCACCAAAACCACCAGCCGCCCACCTCCACCACCCATCACCTGTCATTACCACCCATCCCCACCACCATCCACCCACTACCCACCATTATGACCATCACCTGTCATTACCACCCATCCCCACCACCACCCATCACCACCGACCACCACCACCTACCACCACCCACTACCCACCATTCTTTTTTTTCATATAAATCATGTGATTAGATACATATAATTACATGTGATTAGATCTATTTAATCACATATGTCATTATTGCGTTCTCGATTCAATAATTATTTTTTGTCAACTTTAATCATATATCATTAGATACATATAATCATAAGTGATTATATTTATCCAATCAAATATGAACAATAATCATTTTTTATTTTTGTTTCAATATTTTTTCTCATATATTTAATCACATGTGATTATAAGTATTTAATCACATATGATTAATGTGGACATAAATTTGTTTTAATGTTCTTGATTCAATAGTTGTTCTCATGTATATAATTACATGTGATTATATATATTTCATCACATATGATTTATTGAATCAATAACGTAAAAACAAATCTTTTTCACATAAATCGTACGTGATTAAATACACGAGACCAACTATTGAATTAAAAACGCAAAAATGAATATTGTCCACATAAATATATGTGATTAGGTACATATAATCACAAGTGATTATATGTACCTAATCACATATATTTATGTGGACAAGATTCATTATTTCTTTCTCAATTCAATAGTTGTACTCATGTTATTAATCACATGTGATTATATGCATTTAATCACATTTGATATATGTGGACAATATTTATCTTTGTGTTCTTCATTCAATAGTTGTTCTCGTGTATATAATCATATGTGATTATATGTGTCTAATCACATATGATTTATATAGACATCATTATTTTTTGTCCATATAAATCATATGTGATTGGATACATATAATCACATATGATTATATGTATTTAATCACATATGATTACGGTGGACAAAGAACAATTACTGAATAGAGAATGTGACAATGAATCTCATCCACATAAATCATATGTGATTGGATACATATAATCACATGTGATTATATGTATTTAATCAGATATGATATATTATTTTTGCGGTTTCGATTTAATAATTGTTTTATGTATTTAATCACATGTGATTATATGTATATAATCACATATGATTTGAGGTGAACAAGATTCATTTTTGCATTCTCGATTCAATAGTTGTGCTCATATACTTAATCACAAACGATTATACATATAATCACATGTGATAAAATACATGAGAACAACTATTGAATCGACAAAGCAAAAATGAATTATGTCCACATAAATCGTATGTGCTTAGATTCATATAATCACATGTGATTATATGTATTTAATCACATATGATTAATTTGGATAAATATTTGTTTTCATGTTCTTGGTTCAATGTTTGTTATTGTTTTCTATAATTACATGTGATTGTATGTATCTAATCACATATGATTAAATGTATTTAATCACATATGATTAAAGTGAAAAAAACAATTATTGAATCGAGAACGCGAAAATAAATCTTAGCCACATAAATCATATATGATTAGATACACACAATCACATGTTATAATATTTATCTAATCTCATATGATTTATGTGTACACTATTCATTTTCGTGTTCTCGATTCAATAGTTGTTCTCGTGTATTTAATCACATGTGAGTATACATATCTAATCACATATGATTTATGTGATTAGATACACACAATCACATGTTATTATATGTACTTAAGCATGTATGATTTATGTGGACAATATTCATTTTCAAGTTTTCGATTCAATAGTTGGTCTTGTCTATTTAATCCCATCTGATTATATGTATTTAATCACACATGATTTATGTGGAAAATATTTGTTTACGCGTTCTTGATTAAATACTTGTTCTCGTGTATTTAATCAAATATGATTAGATACATATAATCACATGTGATTAAATATATTTTATCAAATATGATTAAAATGCACAAAATTCATTTTTACTTATCTCCGAGTTGAATCACTTGCCATTTTCTATTTATATTTTACCCTTACTAACACTCAATATTATTCATATTAGCTAATTAGCCTTATGGATATTTTCCTAAAATACAATTCAACCTACATATTAGGTTTACAATATTTGAATTTCATTACCTATTCATCTATACAAACACCTGTTATGAATAATTAAAGCAATAAGTTTTAAAAATAGTATTAGATCCACCGAGTATTAATTATGAGCAATATAATAGAGATATTAAGCCTTTAAAATAACATTATATTAATAAAATAAGCCCATATTACTATTTTAATGAAATAAGCTCTTGGGATTATATCCTTAAGCCCAAATAACTTGGTCCATGGAAACTTGCTTAAGGTTTTAAGACCAAATATTTAGGCCCAAATAATAGAAAAAGCAAATTGTAACCTAATTGATCCTAATGAAACGCAGTAAATGGAATACCTCATCAGTAGCGTGCCTAGCCGGCTTCTCTATCTCCGAGCACCGCTTCTTTCACCGAAGTCCTCAACGAACTTTTTGAGCTCGTCGTTCTCGTGCACCTACCTGACTCCTCCGCACCTCACTGTCGATGAAAACCATCGGTCACACCTACTTTTGATCTCGTCTTTTCGATCTCGTCACCACCACTCATCTAGGAAACCGAAGTAAATCGACTGATACGCTACTCGATCGAGACACAACACCCTCGTAAGATCTATTGAACGACCAGACACTTGTTTTTCAGCTCCCAGAATAGAAATGAGGCGGTTAGATATCCCCAGTCGTACCTCCAACGCGACTGTATCTGATTCCGGTGGAGAGGAGATGGTTTCCGACGAATGGAGGTGGTTTCCGACGAGTGAATCTGATTCAGGAAGATGAGAGGAGTTGGTTTTCGGCGAGCGGAGGTGTTTTCCGACGAGCTAACGAGTGGGGGAGAAAAAAAGGATGTGAAAATAGATATGTCGAGAGTGGAGAGACAACGTTTTAGTGGTGAACTAGAAATTCCGACAGTGCTCCGGTCAATCCGACGGTGGTCCGATGGTCCGACTGTCGATGGCGGTCTGGTGATATTGGTGGAGCAACTTCAAGGGAGATGTAATAATTTGAGTGGTGGCGTGGGTGGGGTATTCTTTTTTTATTTTTTAAATAAATAAATGATAATTTTTTTTTAAATAAGTGGTAGAAAATTGTTCACATTTGTTAAAAATGTTTTCATTTGAACATGCTTATATATATATACACATACAGTGAGAGGGAGAGGATCGGGTGATGACTTTTTTTCGGTGAGAACACATGAAGCCATCTTAAAAGAATTGAAAAAAAATAAAAAAAAAATACAAATCGCAAAATCGAGCATAGTACTACACCGGAGTGAAAAAAAAATTGGAATTTTTTTTGAATCATTAAAATTTGAAGCATAAATCATTTTTATAATCCATTATTCAATTTTAATAATCCAAAAAAAAAAAATTTCTCTCCGATATAGTATTATGCTCGATTTTATGATTTGTACTTTTTTTTCATTTTTTTAAGATGTTAAAAAATACTCACCAGAACCGGACTATATATATATATATATATATATATATATATATATATATATATATATATATATATATATATATATATATATATATATATGATCCTATGAATAATTGTGGAACGGTGGATTAAGAAAATATAAGTTGTAATCTTAGGGTATATTTTAATAGATTGAAATAAACTGTATTATATAATAACATAAATATCATTTAAAGGGTATTTTAGTTAATTAAGTTATATTACAAAATAGAAAATCTTGGATTTTAGAGGATAGTTAATCACTTAATTAAAAAAGAATGGCAACATAATACATAGTGTGTAACGACCTAATTTTCAAAAAAAAAAATTCATTTTTAATTATCCCAAAACACAATTCCATCACCCACAAAACCAGTTACAATTGTTTTCAAAACCATATGAAATACAACTTTATTTCAAAATATCAGAGTGTTCCATAAAATGCTCGAGTGAGAGTGCACGCCGCGCCATCAAACTTTGCCCTTGCCCTTGGGCTCAGATGTACCTGAAACAAATCCACAAACTGTAAACTAATGCTTAGTGAGTCCCCCAGAGCATACCCCACACACAATCCACATAACACATATCATATTAGCTATAAAGCTACACATATCACATAAGCCATGCATACAACATATAAGGAAGCCATGGAAATCCTCTAGGGTCTTACACCTAATGCCACGGGAACCCCTACGTGGTTTTATCTGCCGTGGGAACCCCCACATGGTCTTCTTGCCTTGGGAACCCCCACAAGGTCTTCCTGCATTGGGAACCCCCACAAGGTCTTCACTACCAAACAAGACATAATGCAAACTATACAAACAGATATACTAGAATGTCATACTATCATATCGCATAATCAATCAACAATCCGCATCACATAAAATGGGTCGGCCGTGGTGCCTTAGACCCATTGGTATGGTGAGAAGACTCATCTCTCGAATGCCTAACTGACAAGCTAAAGTCAGGAATTTCCCACGCACTGCTCCACCCAACTGCCTATAATCACCATGTGATTAACTTGTCATAATCCCATATTTTCCCGTAAAGTCAACTTTGGTCAACCTTGGTTAAAGTTCAAGGTCAACGGTCAAGGTCAACAGTCCATGTTGACCTCAACTCGTCGAGTGCATCCAGCAACTCGCTGAGTTTTCTGATTAATTCATCGACTCACCGAGTTACCTGTCTAACTCGCCGAGTCCCTCCTTGTCCACAACTGAAAACTCATGACAACCGAAAACTCTTGACAACTGAAAACTCATGACAACCGAATACACTCGGGAGACCCGAAAACGGGTAAACCCTACTCGACTCGTCAAGTCAGCTAAGGGACTCGACGAGTTCCTTCAGTGTAGGTATCACGTAAAGTTGCAAACTTTACGTGCATACAAGGTCCTACAAGGCTATTACTTCAAAAATAGGATTCTAACAAGGTTTTTGTGCATGGAAAGTGACTAAACTACATAAGCAACGTTATGTCATTTGGGACCTAAAGAGGTCCATATCTGGGACTATATCCTTGTGATAAGTCCAGATCCAAGTTTGACTCCATTTTGCACCAAGAATGGCCATTTACTTCCAAGAAAAGAGATCTAAGCAACTAGAGATCAAGATCACGCCTTTATATGTAAGGGTCGAATTGTTGTAATTAGTCGAAATATATTTTGTACTCTTCGAATGTTTTGTAATGTATTTTACTAGGGCGCTTTTATTCGAAGCTTTAGAGTCAATGCCTTAGTATATTTTTTGTACGCTTTCGGTTCCCTATAAATAGGGGTTATTTACTAGAGTTAGATAAGAGTTTTTACAGACCTGTCTATTTTCTCTGTAAACATTCGAAAGCGTAAATCAAGCTGAAACAAGATCATATTTACATCTGGTGTTCAATCTTGCATTCATACTTGAATTCATACTCTGATTAATTCAATACTCGATTCATTGGTTCATCAATTGGTATCAGAGCAGGAATCATATCTCTGATCTGATTTTCACGATGTTCAAAAGGTTTTTGAATCAACTTTTTGATTCAAAAGTTTCCGCACTTTTTGAAAGTGAAAAATTGTCTAGATCTTAGTCTGTGATTCGATTCTGCATTTGAATTGTTGAATCGAGTGTTATTCTCTTCAATTCGATTTGATTTATCTAGTTTGTTTTCAAATTCTCAAATCTTTTCAAACTTCTCAAAATCATCTTCCGTACAACAATGGCGAGTTTCAATCTCAATTCGATGACCTCGTTTTCTCATCTGTTAGGTCATCAACCAAAATTCCAATGCTAATCCCTGAATACTATGATCAGTGGGCTGATCGTATGCAGGATTATATGAATGGTCTGGATGAAGAATTATGGTCATGTATCACTGGAAATGTAAATGTTCCAGTGAATGTTCAACCAATTGATCATCTTCTACAAATTTTGGAGTTGATAATCAATCTGATCGTCTGAAAAAACTGGAGAAGAGGTGTATGAGGGAACTGCGAGGTGTTTTACCTCCAGTTGTGTACAATTACGTTAGAAGTTGTACAACTGCAAAGGAGGTATGGAACAATCTGAAAGATAAGTTTCAAGGAAGTGAGAAAACAAAAATCAATTCAGTCAAACTGTGTTTGGTTGAACTGAAAGATTTCAAACAAAAAGAAGGAGAAACAATTGAAGTTTACTATGATCGTCTGAACGAGTTAATCTATCGTTGCAATCGCTATGGAATTACCAGGATTTCAATGGAATTCAATCTCATCTTTGTAATGGGGCTTCGAAAAGAGTGGAGAAGTGTGAGTATGATGGTGAAAAATCAACAAAGTTTTGATACATCAACTCTCAATGATTTGTACAATCAGTTGAAAACACACGAAATTAAGGTAAATGAAATTGCTGAGGAATCGAAGCTGAATTTGGGAGGTCCATTAGCTCTTGTGTCAAAGATTTCGGAGAAAGAATCTGAAAATGGTGATTATGAGGAAGAAGAAGGATTCATCATGAATTCGGATGATGAAGCAATAGCATTTTACTCGAATAATCGTGTTAAGAAATTTTTCAAAAAGCCGTTCAATTCGAAGACTAAGCTTGCTGAGGTGAAAGGAAGTTCTGTGAGTAAAAATGTTGTTGAGGAGAAAAAGAAAGTTGAGAAGCAAGATTTGAAGATAGCTGAAGGAAAGGGTGAGAAGAAGCTGAAAGGTGATGCTGGAATAGATTGTCATTATTGCAACGGTGCGAATCATCTTGCAAATGACTGTATGCTTCGAAAGAAGGATGAGAGGAAGAATAAAGTCAAAGATGAGGCATACTATGCAGAGAAGCTTGAGGTGGTTCGTGCTAAAGCAAAGAATTTGTCATTGGTTGCAAAGGGTGAGCATGAGGATGAAGATGAAACTTATCAAATCTGGTCATCTGGATCAGATGATGAAGAAATGCGAAATCCGACACATGGAGCGTTGTATGCGAAAATGGAGGAGGACTCAGATGATGAGGAATTCGAAGTGAGGGGACGATGCTTCGTATCCAAAGCGGCTGACAAATCACCAATGACAACAAAGGTACGTAAAATTCTCGAATGTTTTAATATTCCTACTCATGCTTATGATTATGAACTAATATCTTTTGATGAAACGGTTACTTATTTTGATTCAATTGTTGTGTCTGCTAGTAATGAGGCCAACAAATTGTCCATGGAGTTGTTAGAGACCAAAAAGAGATTAGACTTGAAAATAAGCAAAATTGAATGTTTGGAATTACAAATTACTAACATTATGAGTGATAGAGATACTTTAACGATTGATGTCAAGCTTTTGCTAGCACAAAGAAACATTTACTGTAATTCTGCGAAAAGACTTTATGGCAAATTAACTGATTTACATCATTCAAGTGACATAAGTAAAGAGCAACATAGAAAATTACTACCTTTTCTAGCATTCGAAAGAGCTAAGGTAGATAATATTTCGTATGATTGTGAGCAAATAATAGCTGATTTTGACAAAGTTCCCGATGATAGATATAAATATGGAATTGTCAAAATTGATGAATGTCTTGATGCAAATGAATTAGTTAACATCGTGAATGATGCTTTGACTAAAACTGAACAAATTCAAATTTTGAAAAAGACTGAAAATTCAACATCTGATTCTCAATCTAATTTTGCTGATATTGAAGATAATTCTGACAATATTAGTGAAATTAGTGAACTTGAAGATGTTGATTGTTCTCAGTTGTCTGTTATTAATGTTGCATCAACATCTAAAGGGAAAGAAAAAATTAAGGATTTGATGGTTGAAAATGAAACTGATATACCCTCAACTTCGAAAGTTAGTGATGTGAACTTCGTGGATATCAAAGACAGTCAAACTGATGATAGTGATGATGAAGATGAAGAGAAAATTTCGAAGGAAAAGAAATCTTCAAAGGAAGAAGAAAATCCACGAATAGTGGTTGATCAGGTGTATGGTGAATCACAAAAATTCGAAAAAGTGATGAATGAAAAAGGTGAACACTATCTTGAAACGAATACAATGGTTTATCCAAATTTCAAATGTACAGATGATGTCATTTTTCCAAATCAAGTTTTCGTAACTACTAGAAATGTTGAGAAAATCAAACCAGAATTAAAGAAGTTAGTTGAAGAGGATAAATAAAAAACAACTGATGAAGGCTTTTCGCAAATCAAAGCACAGTTGAAAACAACTTAACAAAGAATTCGTATGTTTTCCAACGTCAAAAACCACAAAGAAAATGGGTTGAAAAATCAAAAATTGAAAAAGAGAATTTAAAACAAGTTGAAAAGGAATGTGAAAAAGTTGTCAAATTAAACTCCAAGGAATTCAAAGATCAAATTGACAAATTTTCGAAGGAAAACAACATTTCAAAAAGACAAGCAAGAAAGAAAATATTTTGGCAAAATGTTGAGTCTCAAAAGGTGTCTGAATCACAATCACCCAAAAATGTTTTCAAAGCTAAAAATTCATCTTTTTCAACAAAACCTCAACATTCATCTCAATCAAATCGTTCAAAGTCTGAAGTGAATAATCAACCAAGGTTTTCGAAAGTTTCAGAAACTAATATTCCAAGAAAATTTTCAAATAACTCAAATCCAAATCAAAAATTCTTTCAACGTCAACATTTTAAATCAACAGTTGATACATCATATGCTAAATATTTTATAACAAATCCAAAAGTTAATTTTGTTCCTAAAAAGTCAAATTTTCCAAATCAAACGAAGAAATAAACTATGAAAACTTCACGAGAAAAAGGAATAACGTCAAAGAAGAACATTGATCATTGGCTTGAAGGCAAAGGAAAGATGTATCAGTCAAATACATTTTCAAAGGAGCAAATTCACGAAGCATATGAAAAGTATATGAATAATTCATCAAATGGCAGTTCATTGTCTAAGGATTCGAACATTTCAGTCAAAGCTTGGAAACCAGTAATAAAAGCAAAGAATGTTCATTCACAAACTCAGAATTCGAAGGGTAATGTCAGTGAACATTCGAAACCATCAAAAACTTATGTTTCGGTTCCTTTAAATGAAGATGTAAACTTAATTGATAGTCTCAAAACGAAAGTTTGTGATTGGGTAAAAAGTTCTTCATTGCATTCGAAATTGAAATCTAATTTCCAAGGACCCAAAAAGCCTTGGGTACCTAAAATTTTCCATTGAATGTAGGTACTATGTGACGAGCAATATGATAACAAGTGGTACATCGATAGTGGTTGCTCTCATCACATTACTGGGAAGAAGGAGAATTTACGTGATTTTCGAAGTCTCAAAAATGCTGGAGTAGTGAAGTTTGGGAACAATCAACAATGTCAAGTCAAAGGATATGGGAAGATCACGAATGGACAATTCACAGTGAATCGTGTGGCGTATGTTGAAGGTCTTCAACATAACTTGATAAGTGTTTCTCAACTTGTTGTGGGCACTGGCAATCAAGTTCTTTTTAACGAAGAAGGAAGTGTTATTTCGAATGTCAATACAAAAGAAGTGTTACTAAAATCCAAAAGGAAAGGTGACATGTTCACTTTGGATATCAATCCGATAGTATGGAAACCTGCTATATGTCTTCTTTCGAAAGCAACAACAGACTTAAGTTGGTTATGGCATCGAAGACTTTCTCATCTCAATTTTCGAAACATCAATAAGCTTGTGGTACAAGATCTGGTAAGAGGTTTACCTGTACTTAAATTTGACAATGATTCTTTATGTGCAGCTTGTGAAGTTGGCAAACAACATAAACAAAGTCATCCAATTACAATAGATTCAAAAATTGTCGCACCTCTGGAGCTTTTACATATTGATTTGTGTGGTTCTTCGACTGTTTCAACTCTTAACAAGAAACGATACATTTTAGTTATTGTTGATGATTTTTCCAGATTTACGTGGGTTTATTTTCTCAGGCTTAAATCCGAAGTTGCACAAATCATGATTGACTTTATCAAAAAGATGGAAACAACATTGAAGAAGATTGTTCGAAAAATTAAGAGTGATCATGGAACTGAATTTAAGAACAATGTTCTTGATTCATTTTTGGTGGACAAAGGAATTTCGCATAATTTTTCATCTCCATACACACCACAACAAAATGGTGTTGTTGAACGAAGAAATAGGTCTCTATGCGAAGCGGCAAGGACTATGTTGGCATATGCGAATCTTCCACAATACCTTTGGGCTGAAGCCGTATCCACCGCATGTTTCACTCAAAACAGATCTTTCATTCATCGCCGTTTTAACATTACTCCATATGAAATTCTCAACAATCGAAAACCTAACGTCAAATTTTTTCATGTTTTCGGATGCAGATGCTTCATTATGAATCTCAAGGATAATCTTACGAAATTTCAAGCTAAAGCAGATGAAGGGATTTTCTTGGGATGTTCGCATAATTCAGTCGCATATCGTGTGTTGAAGAAAAGAACACGAAGAGTTGAAGAAACTTTTAATCTTACATTTGATGATTACTACATTAAACAAACAACATCACAGTTTGAAAATCATCCTATTCTGACAAAAACACAAGATGAATCTGAATCCTCACAAACATTAGATGTTGATTATGATTTAATTTTTGGAATTTCAGATCATGCTGTTAATGCTAAAATACATGCAAATGATAATCATATCTCTGAACTCACAAAGCTTACTGATGATTCAACATCAACTTTTCCAGAGAAAAGCGAAAGTATGCAAAACAATCCAGTGGAGGGGGAGCAATTGGATTCGAATACTCTAGTTGAGGAAGAGCATTCTTTCGAGGGGGAGAATGGAAGAGTGAATGCTAATGTTGAGGGGGAGCATAATGTTGAGGGGGAGCATTTAGAAAACATTGAGAATAATGATGATTTAGATGATGTTTGTTCGATTGCAGGTTCAGAAAATGAAGATATATACGAAGATGCACCTTTAGAATTTGATCCAGCATATCCGCCAATGGAAAAGTGGACACGAGATCATCCGAAGGATCAAGTAATTGGGAATCCACAAGAGGGAGTTTTAACAAGAGCTCAAATTCGCGCAAAGAATGAGGTATTGAATACTCATCAAGAATTTTGTATGTTCAATGTTTTTATATCTAAAATTGAACCAAAAACAGTTAAGATTGCAATGGAACATTCAGATTGGGTTGTTGCAATGCAATCTGAATTGTCTGAATTTGAACGAAACAAGGTTTGGAGATTAATTCCTAAACCTGAAAATGTTTCGATTGTCGGGTTAAAATGGATTTTCAAAAATAAAACCGACAAAGATGGAAATATTGTTCGAAACAAAGCCAGACTTGTTGTTAAAGGTTATTCACAACAAGAAGGAATCGACTATGAAGAAACTTTTGCCCCTGTCGCAAGACTGGAGGCGGTTCGTATATTTCTGGCTTATGCAGCTCACAAAGATTTTGATGTTTATCAAATGGACGTGAAGTGTGCATTTCTAAATGGAGAGCTTGAAGAAACTGTTTACGTGGAACAACCCCTAGGTTTTATTATCGAAGAATTTCCAAATCATGTTTATATTTTAGATAAGACAGTTTATGGTTTGAAATAAGCACCACGAGCATGGTATTCAACTCTTAATTCATTTTTGAAAGAATCTAAATTTAAATAAAGATTTGTTGATCCCACATTATTTCGAAAGAAAGTTGGGAATCATCTAATGCTTGTTCAAATTTATGTTGATGACATTATTTTTGGCTCAACTGACCCTGCTTTATCTAGAGAATTCGAAGATTTGATGAAAAGTAAGTTCGAAATGAGCATGATGGGAAAAATCAATAATTTTCTTGGTTTGAATATTCATCAAAACAGAGAAGGGATTTTTATTAATCAGGAGAAATATACGAAGAATCTGCTTGAAAAGTTTGGATTGACGAATAGCACAAAGTTACGAGTTCCAATGACAACTGGCATAAAGTTGACACCTTCGTTAGATAAACCCGCAGTTGACCTAACTCTTTACAGGAGCATGATTGGTTCATTACTTTATCTTACAGCAAGTAGACCTGATATCATGTTTTCTGTATGTAATTGTGCTAGGTATCAGTCAAATCCACGAGAACCACATCTCACTGCTGTGAAGAATATATTTCGTTATCTTAAAGGAACAATTTCATTAGGATTGCGGTATCCTTCGAACACTGGGTTCTTTGTACAAGCATATTCGGATGCAGACCTGGGTGGTTGTAATATTGATCGAAAGAGCACAAGTGGTGGATGTCAATTTCTTGATGGCAAATTGGTGAGCTGACAGTCGAAAAAGCAAACATGTGTATCAATTTCAACAGCTGAAGCAGAATATGTGGCTGCTGCTGCTTGCACTTCACAAATAATATGGATCCAAAGTCAATTGCGTGATTATGCAATAAATATGAAAAAGATTCCATTATATTGTGATTCTCAAAGTGCAATAAGAATTTGTCATAATCCTGTGCAGCATTCGAAGACTAAACATATAGCACTTCGTTATCATTTCATCAAGGATCACGTGGAGGATGAGAATATTGAAGTACATTTCGTGAAAACAACTGATCAGTTAGCTGGTATTTTCACGAAACCTTTAGATGAAAAATCTCTTGTGAGAATTATAGAGGGACTTGGAATGATTGATGGAAATTATGTTCCATGCGAAAAAGTAGAATGATGCATGATAAGGACTGATTCAAAGGCGCTGAATGAAAGACAAAGCAATATCCGTCAGCATTCAGAGGTTACTGTTTATAGTCAACGCTTCGACCCCTTCGAATTCGTAAATTTGTCACTTATTTTAAGGGTTGATTCAGAGGTTACTGTTCATAGTCAACGCTTCGACCCCTTCGAATTCGTACATTTGTCACTTATAAGGGGATGATAAAATTTCGCACTTTTGCAACAAGTGCTGTTTCATTTTCGAAAATTCAAAAATCCAAAAAGATTTTCGTTTGTTTTGTCATTTAATTTTCGAAAATTCAAAAATCCAAAAAGATTTTCGTTTGTTTTGTCATTTAATTTTCGAAAATTCAAAAATTCAAAAGGATTTTCGTTTGTTTTGTCATTTATTTTCGAAAATTCAAAAATACAAAAAGATTTTCGTTTGTTCTATCTTTATTTTCGAAAACTCAAAACAACAAAAATATTTTGATTCTTATTTTTTTTAGTATTTTGTTGCAGATAATCTTGAAGACACAGAGTGGCTTATGCTTGCAGTTCTAGGGTCAGGTACATTTTTCGTATGAATCGATAAATTTTTCATCATTTGAACTAGTTAAGTTGTCCCTAGAAGCATGCTGCTGCATGTTGTCCAACGCCTCCAATGACTCAATGTGTGTGTACGAAAGCCTTAATGAAATATTTCATACGAAAATTTCTTCCCAATCAGGCTTATATTCACATTAGTCTCTGAGCTACCTGACTCTTCTCAAAATGAGTTAAGAGTTTACTGTTTGGTCCAAACATAACAGAGGTACTTTTCGTGTCTTACACCAATCTTTTTCATCCATAAAGTTCTTACACGATCACACACGAAGACATATGTCCGAGAGGTCTCTGATCAAACCCATCGAGACTTAGACATATCAAAAATCTGTGTTTATGATCTGACATCATGAGACCATGATGAAAGTGAAACTCAATTTTCATTACCTTTTTAAGGAATTGACGGGGAACTAAGTTCCAGATTTTCACGAAACTTTTGTTTCTGTATCAAAATTCGAAACTCCAAATCATATTCATTTCGAATGAGTGGCCTTGATCAAACATTCGAAACCCATGATGTTTGTTACCCAACAAGATCCAGCACACAAATTTTTTCTTGAATATGATTTCCGTGTGAGTTTCATTCGAATGTCCTTGTCATTTCAAAATTTATCAAAGCCAACTTGTCACTGACTACACTGGTCAAACAAGCAATTTCTGTTACAATTTCTCACCTTATGTTTAGGATGACATGTAACGAAATTTTTGAACTACTCACGCAGCATTATAAAAGAAGCCCTTCGATACTTGTCAACAAGTATTCGATTGTAATTCACGGGAACCCACACAAGCTATTGATCATTTCTCTTAATGATTAATGAAGTAATCTTTGCCCGTGATTTTATCTGCTTTTGTGTCAATGGTTTGACATCACAATATCCCATATTTTTCTTATTTTTGTTTCTCGTCTATATTCTTTGGAACACTGCACTCACGAAATCCTTGAGGCTCTGAGTAATACCAACTCATGCTGATGATTTCAAACTTCTGGCGTATGACTTCGCTTTTCATCCCAAAAGTGAAAGAGTGTTGCTTCCATTCGAAGGGTTCTGACGGTTACAATACTCTTGGGGATAACAAGACAGGCTGTTTATAAATGACGTATGGTATTCTGTCCGGTTTTCAAGGTGATGTGACAGCTACTTTTTGACGCATGGCTACTTTTCCGCAGTAATGGTCCGACGTTCAAGGTGCCACGTCGGATATCATTAAATACACATCCCGCTTCAAATTCAAACTTCAGGGTTACATATAAAAGGGGATTCAAGGGTTCATTATCAGTTTACGCGATCAAAAAGCAAATTTCACAAATTCTCTGTTCATTATTATCTTCAAACCCTAACAATGGCGACTTCTGCTCATGTTGATTCTCATACCACTGAAGATGCCTCTTCATTACCAATAATGAAGATTCAAGCAACAAGCTATTACTTGGAGGGTGAAGTTTCTCAGTACCCGGAAGAATTGAAGATGCTAATAGTTGCCTTGAAGAACTCTGTTTTGGCTAAGGCGATGTTCAATTCTTTCTCTGTTCCATTGTCCTGGCTTTCTCAAGCAGGATCAACTGCGACTTACAACAAAGCATCTGATACGATTACTTTTCATCTGGTGAACGACAAAAAGGTCAGGCTATCCAAGAAACTCTTCTGCCAAATTCTTGATATTCCGAATTCGCCTCCATATGTTTCATTTACTTTTCCACAAATCGTTCACATGTTTAATGAAATGGGATATCAGCCACCATTGTCCAAGATTAGTGATTTTAAGAAGTCTGGTCTTCCACGCCTATGGAATTTCTTATTTGGTATTTTTCTACGATGTTTGACTGGGAGATCTGCTGGTCTTGATAAAGGAAGAATGGAGGTTTATGCCATGGTTGCTGGCATTTATTATGATCTTCAAGTAGATTATTCTACACAGTTGTGGAAGGAATTTCAAAAAGGTGTAGAACACACGAATGCTATTCATGGTATTTCTTGTGCAAGATACTGGAGTTTGATTTTGCAATACTTTTACAATAAGGAAGGGATTTTGGTACCCAATGATGAAGACAAAGCAGTTTTTCAATCATACCACTATCCGAAGGATGTCACAGATAATGCTGAAGCTTTTCCATCAGTTGCTCGTATTCCAGATGCTATGCTTGGATAGAGATGATACGAAATCCAAGAAGACGAAGAAGAATGAAACTGAGTCAAAATCTTCGAAATCTCCAAAGAAGAAGCCTGAAACCGTTGAAGTATCTGTTGCTGAGACTCAAGTGATTGAGCCCATTCTTGAAGAATCACAAGAGAATGTAATCATTCCTTTGAAGACTGGAATGTTTCGAAGAATCAAAATGAAGTCCACTCACAAAAGCAAGTCTCCTACACACAAAGTGGTTCGAAAACCTCAAATCACTCATCAAGGTGTGTTAATTCGAGAAGTGCCAGCACCTATTTCTCCGGTGTCCAAGAAACGAAGGGCTGAGGATATGGCCAAACGTTTGTCAAAGAATAAGAAGAAGAAGACTCGAAAACTCGTGATTTCTACTGAGTCAACAGAAGATGATGATGAAAGAATTCCAGAAACCCCAGAGTTCACTCATCTCACAGAAAGTTCCACTCCTGAGAAGACAGTCGTCATACCACCCGGAGATTCGATTGCCAAATCAGTTTCTGAGGTGGTTCGAACTTCAGGCATCCATGCACACGTATCTGATATGGATGAAAATGTCGATATGGGTGAAGGAGGTTCGAAAAATGAAGCTCAAGGTCACGTTACTTCTGCTCCTTTTGAAAGTATTGTTTCTTTACCATTATCCACTACTCATGTTACTTCAACCACAGATTCCCCAACATTCGAACACATTCTTGATTAACCCTTTACTTCTATTTTTTCTTCACAATCTACTGAGCCACCCAAACCAACTTCACCTGTTCAAGAAACCGTTTTTATGGAGACAGAGACTGATAATGAGGGGTTTGGTGGTATGTTTGATGAATTGGAATTTCATGAAGAAGAAGAACAGTTTCCCGATCATATGTTGATGACCATGAAGCAGTTCAAAATTCTGAATCAGAAATTGAATTCAATAATTCAATCTCAAGCAGATCTAGGGGGTGGTTCATCTGTTTCTAGTTTGGAGGTTGATTCACTGTTGAAAATGCTCGAAGCCAAAGTGGTTAGCAAAGTATCTGGAATGATTACTGACTCTGAGTCTCGAATTCTGGAGAAGGTTGATTATAATGATCAAAATAATGAACTTCGGATCAAATCTCAAAATTCAATGTTTACCAGTGATGTGAAAAATTTGAAGAATGTCACAAAGGAAAGGCATGTTCTTTTTGTGCAAGAAGTGAAGAAGGTCAGGGAGGATGTAAATTTGCAGATTCACGAACTTCGTGAAGATATGCAAAAAGAAATTGTCACTGTTCAACAAGATTATGCATCCTTAAATCAAAAGGTTGATATCATTTGTGATGCAGTCACACGATTTGTTAAATTGTATGAAAGTTTGAGTCCTCAAATAACTCAACTTTCAACATCCGAAAGTGCAAGCTTTGAGGAAGTGCTTAAGTTGCTTAAGGAGTTAAAAGAGATTTATGATAGGCCGGTTTCTTCTCCATTGATTACTCCTGAATTTTTATCTCAGAACTTTATCCAATTCGAAGCCATTATCAATAAGCAACTTGCTCCTCTCTTTCGCATATCAACCTTCTTCTAACAACAAATGCCCCGCCTGTTTTCACAAGGGTGCAAGGGGGAGAAAGAAAAACTACTGAGTCGAAGGCTAGTGGTGAGGATGCGAAAGTTGTGGGAAAAGTTTTTTCTTCAAAAATCCCAACAACAAAACCAATAATAGTTTCTGCTGAACTGGTTACTTCAACTGTTGTAACAACAATGCCAATTGCAAGACCAATTTCGAAAGGAATTGTTATTGGTAAATCTTCAGAAACTGGTGGGAGTGGTTCGAATCCAAAAGAGACAATTGTCAATCCAGCCTTGAAAGATAAAGGGAAATCAATTGTAGTGGAGAAGTCGAAAGAGGAAAAGAAGGCCGGAGCAGAAGCTGAACTTGAAAAACTGAGAATTATTCAAAGCATTATGACTCAGCGTGCTAGTGATCCGAAGGGAATGGATAAAGGTGATCCAGCTAAACACTATAATTACGAAACAATTGAGGCCAAGATTGCTTTTAATCACATGTATATATTCGAGAAGAAACCAAAGCAGAGTTATTTGGTCACGAATACTGATGCAAGCCAGCTGGATTTTCCCATAAACGAAATGATGTTTATCATGCCTCATTTCAAAGCAGAAGGGAATTTTAAAAATAAGGATGAAGGTACACACATGAAAATTCGTTTTCATGCTGTTCTTGGAAAAGCCCTTGAGGAAGTTTGGTCTTTAATAAAAATCAAGAAGGTCATAAGTGTGAAAAAGGATGTGATTTTCGAAAACACAGTCCAGAATGTTAAGTATGTGGTTGCCAGGGCAAATGGAAATATTTGCGAATTCACTGTTGCTGATTTTCCATTGATGAACTTGTATGATCTTATACAAGTTGCATTACTTCTAAAAGACACATCATTTTCATTCCTTCAAAACACTGAACCAGATGAATTCAAGCTTGGAGTTGCTCACATCAATATTTTTATCGAAAACTATTATGAGTGCTTGGCACTAACAGATGTGGAATTAGCTACTGCCAAAGGAATGGAAATAAAAGCACCGATGGGTCCTACGAAGACTCAGGCGGAATTGAAGAAATATGCTGATGGTGAAATTTGCCTGAAGCCTTTTGGAATGGTCTTCGCAGGAAAAGACAAAGCTGGAAAAGCTAAACGGTTCTTATTCCAAGCAAGTGAAGTAGAGAGATATTCAACATCTTAATATACGAACTTGATTGTTCGTATGAATCATTGCAAGAAGAACAATGAAGGAGACAAGAAAGAGCTGAAGAAGATTATCTCCTGGTACACAGAGATTCGAAGAGTGTTACTGTATTCCATCACACTTCTTACGAATTGAAGACTTCGACTATGATTACAAAGGGGGAGATTGTAAGGGTCGAATTGTTGTAATTAGTCGAAATATATTTTGTACTCTTCGAATGTTTTGTAATGTATTTTACTAGGGCGCTTTTATTCGAAGCTTTAGAGTCAATGCCTTAATATATTTTTTGTACGCTTTCGGTTCCCTATAAATAGGGGTTATTTACTAGAGTTAGATAAGAGTTTTTACAGACCTGTCTATTTTCTCTGTAAACATTCGAAAGCGTAAATCAAGCTGAAACAAGATCATATTTACATCTGGTGTTCAATCTTGCATTCATACTTGAATTCATACTCTGATTAATTCAATACTCGATTCGTTGGTTCATCATTATACCTTAGGATGCTGTCCAATATGATGTAGATGTTGGATCTATTGTTCCTCTCCTATCCCCTTCTTCTTCAAGCTCTAAAGTTCTTCACAATCACCCTAAAATTGCTCACAAAGGCTCTTTCTTTCACTCAAGAGGGTGCGAGGTCGATCTAGGATATTTTCTATGGCTGATAGAGTGCTAAGGGACGCCACCAGAGGCAGGACATGTTCTTTAAATAGGGTGCAAACCCTAAAAATTAGGGTTTCTCTTTATAGCTCCTACTCGTCGAGTCGGCCTTCCTACTCGTTGAGTAGGTCTCGATCCCGCATCTTCCAATGATGCTTCTACTCGACAAGTTGAACTCCAAACTCGCCGAGTCCACGCACAAAACCTTAAAACTTAAATGAATAATTAAGTAATACCTGGAACATGTGTTACAAATCTCCCACACTTGAACCAGACTTCGTCCTTGAAGTCTGCTGACCCAAATAAGTCCGGGTAGTGGTCTTGCACCTCATCCTCCGGCTCCCATGTCCATTCGGAGCCCCTTTGGTGCTGCCATTGCACCTTTACCAACTTCACTTCCTTATTCCGAAGAACCTTAGTCTTCCTATCTAAGATTGCAACTGGCCTCTCGATGTAGTTCAAGCTCTCATCCACCTGGATGTCGTCCAACGAAATGACTGCGACCCCGTCAGGGATGCACTTCCGAAGCTGTGACACATGGAAGGTGTTACGAATCTGGCTAAGCTCATCTGGCAGATCCAACCGATATGCCACCTTGCCCACCCTGGCCGTAATCCTGAACGGGCCTATATATCGGGGTCCTAGCTTGCCCCTCTTTCAAAACCTGATAACCCCTTTCCAGGGCGACACCTTCAGTAACACAAAGTCCCCCACCGGGAACTCAAGATCCGATCACCACCGGTCAGCATAACATTACTGGCGGCTATGCGCGACCCGCAGCCGGTCGCGCACGTATCAAATCAGCCCGGTAGTCTTGAGCACTACCTCAGTGCTCCCCATGACCCGATGTCTAACCTCGTCCCAACAAACCGGAGTTCTGCATCTCCTACCGTACAACATCTCAAATGGAGGTCGGTCGATGCTGGAATGGTAACTATTATTGTACGAAAACTCTGCCAGTGGAAGGTATGTATCCCAACTCCCTCCAAAATCCAACACACATGCTCGTAGCATATCTTCCAATGTATGGATTGTCCTCTCGCTTTGGCCATCCGTATGGGGGTGATATGTCGTACTAAAATGTAGATGAGTGCACAGTTCCTCGTGGAACTTCTTCCAGAACCTGGATGTAAACTGAACATCCCTGTCAGAGACTACCGATACTGGCACCCCGTGTCTAGCCACCACCTCTCGCACATAAATATCCGCCAACTTCTCGGTGGATATTCTCTCATAGATCGGAATAAAATGGGCACTCTTCGTCAGTCTGTCTACGATCACCCATATGGCGTCCACACCCCTTGTCATCCTCGGTAACTTCGTAATGAAGTCCATAGTGATCTCTTTCCACTTCCACATGGGAATGGGTAGCGGCTGAACCTTGCCATGAGGCCGCTGGTGCTCGGCCTTGACCTTCCTGCAGGTCAAGCACCGCTCTACAAACCAGGCGATCTCCTGCTTCGTGTAGGGCCACCAATAACTCAGTCTCAAATCTCTATACATTTTTGTAGCTCGTGGATGTATAGAGAACTTGGACTTGTGCGCCTCCTCCAATATCTTATGCCTCACCAGTCCAGTCACCGGTACCCATACCAGGCCACACCGTATCAAAAGGCCACGACTATCCTTAACAAACAAAGGATACTGCCCCCGAATCCGTTCTATTTTCCAATTCTCCTTCTTCACCCCTTCGAACTGAGCCTCCTTGATCATATCCAACAATGGAGATATCACGATCATCCTCAAACAAACGTTCCCAATCGGGGAACCTTCCGCCTTGCGACTCAAAGCATCGGCCACTACGTTGGCCTTCTCGGGATGGTATAGGATCTCACAATCATAGTCCTTCGGCACATCCAACCACCTCCTCTGTCGTATATTGAGGTTCTGTTGATCCATCAAATACTTTAAACTCTTATGATCAGTATAGATGGTGCACCGCACTCCATACAAGTAGTGCCTCCAAATCTTGAGGGCAAACACCATTACCCCCATTTTCAGGTCGTGAGTGGGGTAATTCGCCTCATGAGGCTTCAACTGCCTCGAGGCGTAAGCTATCACATGCCCCCTCTGCATCAGTACCGCACCTAACCCTGAAATCGATGCGTCACAGTACACCACGAAATCATCTAACCCCTCGGGTAGTACTAGAATCGGAGCCTCGCATAACCTCCGTCTTAGGGTCTCAAAGGCCAACTGCTGATCCGCATCACATTGAAATGTCACATTCTTCTTGGTCAAGCGGGTCAATGGCACATCAATCTTGGAGAAATCCTGGATGAATCTCCGATAATAGCCCGTTAGACCCAAGAAGCTACAGATCTTGGAAGCATTCTTCGGTACTTCCCACCACGTCATCCTCCACCTTGGCTGGATCAACCGAAATACCTTCCTGGTTGATGATGTGCCCTAAAAACTGTACCTCCCGCAGCCAAAAATCACACTTGGAGAACTTGGCATACAACCTCTCCACCCTCAGGGTCTCCAATACCTCCCTCAAATGCTGCTTGTGCAGCTCCTCGGTCATAGAATCGACCAGGATATCATCAATAAAAATGATCACTGACCGATCCAACATCGGTCTAATCACCCTGTTGGGGAATTGGTGAGCCCAAATGGCATCACCACAAACTCATAATGCCCATACCGGGTCCTAAAAGCTGTCTTCGGTATGTCCTCATTCCGAATCCTCATCTGATGGTATCCCGACCAAAGATCAATCGTGGAAAACCAAGACGCACCCTGCAACTGATCGAAGAAATCATCTATCCTCGGTACCGGATAATGGTTCTTCACTGTCAGTTTATTCAACTCTCGATAATCAATGCACATCCTGTACGATCCTTCCTTCTTTTTCACAAACAGGACCGGAGCTCCTCACAGGGACCTGCTCGCACGGATAAAACCTCTATCTACCAGCTCCTGAAGCTGCGTAGATAGCTCCTGCATCTCGGGCGGTGCTAGTCGGTATGGTGCCTTCGCTATCGGAGCGGCACCCGATACCAAATCAATGCGAAACTCAACCTGCCTCTCTGGAGGCACTCCTGGTAACTCTTCGGGAAAAACATCCCGAAATTCCCATACAACCGGCATACTGCCCACATCTGTCGTGGCCTCAACCCTCGTATCTGAGATATAAGCCACAATCCCGTACATCCCTGCTGCAGAAATCCCCTTGCCCTCGCAGCCGAACAGAGGGTCGGCCCCTGTGAGGCCCTCTCACCATGTATAACCAGTTCTCGCCCACATGGGGTATGAACCCTCGCTAACTGGTTCTCTCAATCGATCATGGCCCCATTGCCCACAACCAATCCATCCCGACAATCACCTTCAACCCTTGCAACGGTATCGGGACTAAATCCACACAAAACCTCTCCCCTAGAACATTCAGGACACAGTCCTGATACACCCTCGTAGCACTCACAGTGCAGTCGTCAGCAATCTCTGCCTCAAGCGGGGAATCCAAAGTTCTCGGCGCATCCCGAAACTTCTTGCTAAGCGCAAGAAACACGAATGATCGGGTAGCTCCCGAATTAAACAAAACATGAGCTGACATACCATTGACCAAAAAGGTCCTTATACGTAAGTACAACGCACACATAAGCAATACAAATAAATAGTAAGCAAAGAAGAATAAATACATACCAGCCACAACATCTGGCACTGCTCGAGCCTCCTCGGTAGTCAGCTGAAATGCGCGGTTCTTCAACACTGGAGCAACCGCCTTAGCTAGGCAGCCATCAGTAAACCTCATTATGGCGGGCGCGGGCGCCGCCACTTCTCCTCCCCCTCCCTACAACCTCGAACAATCGGCCTTTTTATGGCCGGTCTGATTGCAGTGGAAACATATCAATCAATCCCTTCTTGGGGCAGTCCCTGCTCACGTGGCCCGGCTGACCATACGTATAACACACCGGGTTCGTCCACTGGCAAGCTCCCCCATGAGATATCCCACACTTGGCACACCGTCCACGGCCCTGCTGGCCGCTACTGGATGAATCCGAGGTCTTAGGCTTTTTAGTCTGACCTACTGCTGCCTGTGCCTGCTTAGGCTTCCACTTGGTGTGGAAATCCAACTACATCTCCCGCTCACGGGCCTTCTCCACCATCGCATTCAGGGTTTTGCACCCTGTAAAGCTCACAAACTCCCAGATATCATCCCTCAACATGGAATGATACCTCGTCCTCTGCATGTCCTCATCGGTAGCATACTGTGGGATCAACAATGCTTGCTCCCAAAACTTGGCGGTGATCTCCGCCACAGTTTCGGTGGTTTGCTGGAGCTCCTGGAACTCACTCACCATCCGTTGCACCTCAATAGCTAGTGCAAACTCCAAGTCAAATCACCGAATGAACTCAGCCCATGTCATCTCATCCACACCGGCTGCTCCCACCTGGCTGGTCACCTCTCCCCACCAATCTCGGGCTCTGTCTCTCAGCATACATGAAGCAAAACCCACCTTCGCCACATCCGGGCAAGAACTCGTGCGATGGGCGTTCTCAATGTCCGCCACCCAACGTCGACTCACAATGGGGTCCCTGACCCCGAAAACTCCGGCGCTCCACACGCCTTGAACTCCCAAAATGAGGGTGTTCGGGCCCCGATCTGGCCCGCAGCAATCTCGGCTCTGAATGACCTGAGCCACTCCTCTATGATCTCCATCATACCCTCCTTGACCATCCCAAAGATTACTGGGGTAGCGTCAAGGATTCCCTTCGTAACCTCGGCTGCAATGATCTCGCACAACCTCTCATCAATGGGCTCAGTACCGCTGCCCGATCCGGATCCAGATCCTGATCCCCCTGTCCCAAAGCGTGTCATCACCATGTTGAACTGAAATGTCATAAACCATAATAATTAGGACATCTATATAGGGGATATTCCTACCCCGGTCCTCCTTAGAGTTGCAAGATCTAGCATTTGTTTGGGTACAGGTCCTGTGCTTTCAGTAGTACGGGCCCAATACTACCTTCCACACCTACCTGTACCTTTCCCCAAGGCTCTACCTGATAACCCCAATTCGTCCCATATAACCATATCCCATAGACTACCGCATACCTCAAATCTTAAGTTGTCCTAAGATTTGCTATACTCACATCAATAAGACCAATCATAACAGGTTGCCTTTATGCATGCAAATTATACACAGAAAAGGATCAAATATACTTTCGAATAATAGATTCTACCCTAGGACCACAACCAAACAAGGAACAGGAAATAAGGCCAAATCAATCATTCTTAGGCTATAAGCTCCGAACCGTATACAATTTAAAGGCATACACATAGCAAAATCCACATGATTATCAAAGCTCAAATATAAGTAAAACATGGATAACACATTGGGGAACTACTTACTTGGCTCGACTGATCACGCGTGTTGCACTCTCCTCTTTTCCAGTCTCATAAGTTTTTAACTTTTATTTTTGAAAACAATTTTACCATTTCCTTAGTTTGAGTCCTGACACACTCGAGAGTGTATCCGAATCCCTCAAACCAAGGCTCTGATACCAACTTGTAACGACCCAATTTTTCAATGAAAATTTTCATTTTTAATTATCCCAAAACACAATTCCATCACCCACAAAACCAGTTACAATTGTTTTCAAAACCATATCAAATACACCTTTCTTTGAAAAAATCAGAGTGTCCCATAAAATGCCCGACTGAGAGTGCACGCCACGCCATCAATCTTTGCCCTTTCCCTTGGGCTCAGATGTACCTGAAACAAATCCACAAACTGTAAGGTAATGCTTAGCGAGTACCCCAGAACATACCCCACATACAATCCACATAACACATATCATATTAGCTATAAAGCTACACATATCACATAAGCCATGCATACAACATATAAGGAAGCGATGGAAACCCTCCAGGGTCTTACACCTAATGCCACGGGAACCCCCACATAGTCTTATCTACCATGGGAACCTCCACATGGTCTTCCTGCCTTGGGAACCCCCACAAGGTCTTCCTGCCTTAGAAACCCGCGCAAGGTCTTCACTACCAAACAAGACATAATGCAAACTATACAAACAGATATACTAGGATGCCATGGAAACCCTCCAAGGTCTTATACCAAATGCCACGGTAACCCCCACGTGGTCTTCCATGAAAATGTCATACTACCATATCGCATAATCAATCAACAATTCGCATCACATAAAATGGGCCGGCCTTGGTGCCTTAGACCCATTAGTATGGTGAGAAGACTCACCTCTCGAATGCTGAACTGACAAGCTAAAATTAGGAATGTCCCACGCGCTGCTCCACCCAACTGCCTATAATCACCATGTGATTAACTTCTCATAATCCCATATTAGCCCTTAAAGTCAACTCTGGTCAACCCTGGTCAAAGTTCAAAGTCAACGGTCAAGGTCAACAGTCCATGTTGACCTCAACTCGTCGAGTGCATCCAGTAACTCGCTGAGTTTTCTGAGTAATTCATCGACTCGTCGAGTTACCTGTGCAACTCGCTGAGTCCCTCCTTGTCCACAACCGAAAACTCATGACAACCGAAAACTCTTGACAACCGAAAACTCATGACAACCGAAAACACTCGGGAGACCCGAAAACGGGTAAACCCTACTTGACTCGTCGAGTCAGCTAAGGGACTCGACGAGTTCCTTCAGTCTTCTTCAAGTTCAGCCCTTTTTAGTGGGATCTAAGGTCCCAAACTCACAATCTAATCTCTCCTAGTGTAGGTATCACGTAAAGTTGCAAACTTTATGTGTATGCAAGGTCTTACAAGGCTATTACTTCAAAAATAGGCTTCTAACAAGGTTTTTGTGCATGAAAAGTGACTAAACTGCATAGTGGAAGCAACTTTATGTCATTTGGGACCTAAAGAGGTCTAGATCTGGGATCATATCCTTGTGATAAGTCCAGATCCAAGTTTGACTCCATTTTGCAACAAGAATGGCCATTTACTTCCAAGAAAAGAGATCTAAGTAACTAGAGATCAAGATCACGACTTTATACCTTAGGATGCTGTCCAATATGATGTAGATGCTGGATCTACCGTTCCTCTCCTATCTCCTTCTTCTTCAAGCTCTAAAGTTCTTCACCATCACCCCAAAATTGATCACAAATGCTCTTTCTTTCACTCAAGAGGGTGCAAGGTCGATCTAGGATTTTCTTTGGCTGATAGAGTGCTAAGGGAGGCCACCAGAGACATGACATGTTCTTTAAATACGGTGAAAACTCTATAAATTAGGGTTTCTATTTACAGCCTACTCGTCGAGTCGGACTTCCGACTCGACGAGGAGGTCTCGATCCCGCGTCCACCAATGATGCTTCTACTCGACGAGTTGAACTCCCAACTCGCCGAGTCCACGCACAAAACCTTAAAACTTAAATGAATAATTAAGTAATACCTGGAACAGGTGTTACATAGTGATATAATATATATATATATATATATATATATATATATATATATATATATATATATATATATATATATATATATATATATATATATATTCTGAACGAATGAGTATCTTGACAAATAACCACATTTTTATATCTTAATATACATCTAGATTTAGAATATAAATTCATAAATAATCTTACAAAATAATTGAATTAAACATTTTAATACATTTATACATATTATAACATAATGCAATGATAAAAAAATGCCCGTCTCAACAAACCCTTCTTCTCTTTCTCTTGCTCGAACTCAGCCCTTGCCTCTTTCTTTTGCAGGTATGAATAATATATTATTGAAGATTGTGTTCTTGAAGAATAACAGTGGATCCTGGAATTAAAACGCTTTTCCAAAAAACAATTTGAATATACTCTTGCAAAAATCTCATTATTGAAATACTGTATATCTAAAACATTATTCCAAAATCAATTTACGTTCTTGAAAAAAATCTGCTAGAATATTAAATAAAAGCTTTTAAAAGTTCATAATATACTCTTGCCAATTCTGCTAGAATATTTAACATATACACATAACTATTTTAAAAGACAATAAGAATTTTCGATGTCATAAAAAGTAACTATTTAAATAAAGTAATTAAATTATTAAACCAACAACATTTTTTTTAGAAACAATCCGGTTAGTAAAAAACTTACACAAAAAGAGTGAATAGGAAAACATGCAAGTCAGAATAATAACAATTATTTTCCCCGAGCAAAAAATTTTAACCCAAAAGCATTGTTTCTAAAGATACTTATAAATTTAAGTGTATGTGTGTTTTTGAGAGAGAGAGAGAGAGAGAGAGAGAGAGAGAGAGAGAGAGAGAGAGAGAGAGAGAGAGAGAGAGAGAGAGAGAGAGAGAGAGAGAGAGAGAGAATGAAACCACATTTAATTTTGTTTTCATGCTTGATTTTATCTTTGAATTATTTGAAATTGTTCACATTTTTACCCTTATGACCGGTTATAACCGGTCATAGTGTAAAATGTGAGCAATTTCAAATAATTAAGGGGTAAATCAAGCATGAAAAAAGTTTAATGACTAAATTCGAAAATAAAATTGAAAGTTTGTTGCCCTTTCAAGTCATTATCCAATAAATAAATTCTTTTACCTTGGTAAATCACACTTTTATGTTCTCCATTTTATGACTTTTTAAGAAATTTAATTATATAATTTTATATAGGTGTACGGTTTAACTTTTAAGAATAAGAAAGTATATTTGCTTTCACTACAAGATTTATAGGTTACAATGGATATCCTTTATGAAAACACAAATTACAATAATTCATGTACATTATATACATATTACAAATTGTTACACTATTTACGACGAAGTGTTGTGAAGATAACACTACTTGTACGCATTATATACAAAACATTTTTTTCAAGCTATATCAAGATATATAAGGACGGAGGAGTTCCAACAAAACATTATCAATGACATGTTAGTTGCGACATGTCACCACTAAAGATAATCACGACAACTCTTGATACCTTTAAGGGTTATTGTCATTGTAGCCCAACAAACATTAGTACATTGGTTTAAATGGTCCCTCATGACTATTTTTTGCATTTGAGGGGCACATACTTGTGTTTTTATGTTTTAAAAGGTGATTTTTTAAAATTTGAAGGGGTCACCCCGTGACACCCATCATACCTTGCACTTTTTCAATTCCATGTCATTGCCATCTAGATTAAAGAAGTTCAGGTCATTGCCACGTGAGTGTGATAATGTTTACCCTAATTTTTCATTTAGGCCATCCTACCTTAGAGCAAATTGGTACTCCTGTTCCCTTCTCCACATCTCCCGCTCCAGATTTCACTATCCCCCTCCACCCAATTTGCGACTGTGGTGACTGCGATTTGGTTAATCGCCAACGTTACTGGCCCATGGAGAGAACCGGACCCAACAATGGTAGCGAAAGTGTGGCAGTTTTTAGTGGAGGTTCGTGAATTTCAGGCCAAATCGAGGGGTATCGACTATGAGAAGAAGAAGAAACGCCCTGTTAGGGTTCGCTTTTGTCGTTGGTGCTTGCGATGATACGAATATGAGGTTGAGCTTTGGTGCTTGCGGTGATACGAGGTTAGTAAACTGTTCTAATAGGGGAGTTTTGATGGCTATCAAGAAATTCAACCTAAAACAATTCAAATCAATAGTGTTTCTGGACTATCAAGCACCATTCAACACCTCAAATCCAAATGAATGTGATGTCACATGGAGATTTCGGAATCGGAAAGAGAAATCATGGAGAAGGTATAGAAATTTCAGAAGGTTTAGGATCGTATTCACCGATTCCTGCACTTACAAAGTAATAAGAGAAAAAGTATGACATTCCGGTGTCAATGCACGTCATCCCCGACGAACCCCATTTGGAAAATGTGGAGGTTTGTTGGGGGATTGACCGCTGTTAATTATTGCTTGAGCAATTGTCGCCGACGAATCAAATCCATAACCGGAGCCGTCTTCAACCTACTCCTCGGAAGTTGCAGCGCCAATGACGTCACATGATTCACCTTGTTCTGCCACATCAGAGATGTCGGAGGGGACATTAGTGGAGTTGAACCAAGCGTCGATGGGCTCATCGAACCCATTTCCATTAAATTAACAGAAACAGATCATGATTTTGGAGAAGGAAGAGTTGATATGGTAGAAGCGTACACTAGTCGGAGCTCCTCCACAATGTGAGCAAATTTGAAACCCTTATCGAACCCCTTATCACATGTTGCACTTGATGGTATTTGTACCTATGAATTTTCTCAACATGGTTGAAGCCATGATTCAAACACTCATGTGCATATTTTCACGAAGAAGAAAAAATGTCATTAGAACAAAAAGCGTATATGTATAGGTTAAGAAGAAAGGGTCAAAGAGATGTTGATGGCTGATCCTATTCCTGCAAGTGTGTCATCGAGTCGACTCATTAGTGAGTCTGTGCTGACTCACCGGGTTATATGTATTCACTAACCTGCTTACTTGGCGGGTGACTAGGCAGGAATACCTGCTAAAATGGGTAAAAGGACATTTTCAAACGGTAAAAGACAAGTACGTGCCCCTCAAATGCAAAAATAGTCACGAGGGACCATTTAAATCAATTATGAAAGTTTGTTGGGCTACAGTGACAGTAACCCTACCTTTAAAGCAACATATGTTGCATGTTATGCCCTTAAATCTTATAGTAAAAACAAATATACTTTTTAAATCATAAAAATTAAACCCTACACCAATATAAAATTATATAATGAAAATTATTAAGAAGTCATTAAATGGAGAGCATAAAAGTGTGATTTACTAAGGTAAAAGAGTATATTTATTGGATAATGACTAGACAAGGGAACGAACTTTCAATTTTGTTCATATTTAGTCATTAAAATTTTGTCGTGTTTGATTTGGCCATGAAATATTTGAAATTGTTCACATTTTACCCTTATGACCGGTTATAACTGGTTAAAAGGGTAAAATGTTAACAATATTAAATAATACAACGGTAAATCAAACACAAAAGAAAAATTCGATGACTAAATATGTACAAAGTTGAATGTTCGTTACCCTTTCAAATCATTATCAAGAAAAAAAAATGTTTTTTTGTGTGTGTTGATTACACACGCCAACAAACACCACACAAAAAGGCAAGGCATGATTTTTTGGTTACTCTTCATTACTATGAACAAAGAAAAGAAAAAAGTGAATTTATTTTTGTGAACGAATCAAAAGTAGCAAGGAAGAGAAAAAATTGAACCCGTGTTTGATTCCATGACAAACAAACAAAAAAGGGTTCGGGTTCCCCTTCTTGACTCACAAACGAGGAAAGAAAAAAAAATAAACTACATGTCTTCTACTTTTGAACTCAAAAAAGAAATTAAAAAAACCACACAAACCACACAATGCACACAACTTATCGAATAGAATTGAGATTCATTTTTTTTTTGTTGATTTAATAGCATACATGGATTTGGGGGAAGAGGAGAAGTGTCTAGGAGACTTCAAACCAGATGAAAGTTTTTTAAAGCATGTTCGTACCTGCAGGTATAAACAAAAAGGAGGAGATCACTAGAACTAAGTATGAGTTTTCTAAACCCTCATTGCACCAGAAGGCAACGAAATGAAATGACAATGTTGGTAATGGAATAGGAATCGGTCGAAGGCATTATGTTGGAAGCAATTATAATAGTATTGAAGGGTTATAAAAGATAAAGATATACATGATTTAAATAGATCTTGATACATGATTTAAGGGATATACCATATATATAAGAATTTATTTTAATTATAAAAATATTTATATGTAAACTTATCAAATTTTCCTTATTTTTTAGTTAATGATTTATTTGTTTTTTCTAGAATTGTCATTGGTTCCTACATATTTACAATATTTTTTGGTTATATATGATCATCTCTCTCTTTCTCTCTCTCTCTCTCTCTATATATATATATATATATATATATATATATATATATATATATATATATATATATATATACACACACACACACCCATTATCAGTTTTCTAAAAAACGATTTAATACATCTAGACGCACATATAATCAACATTGTAGAATAAGACTACCAACAAAAGATGATATTCTAGAATGTGCATATGTGGACATTGTTTTGTGCACACATCCATTCAAAAAATGTACACACATACATTTTTGGATCGTAATGTAAAAAACAACCAATAGCAATAAGAATTCACAACGCATAATCAAAAACTTATTCTGATTACGGGTTTTCAATAACTGTAACTAAGAGAGAATGCAAAGAGAGGTTTAGAAAAAGGTTAACCTTAGTAATATATATATATATATATATATATATATATATATATATATATATATATATATATATATATGAGATTAAACAACAATAATATTGAATCCCTACAAATCAGGGATATAAATAACTACACAAAAAAATACAATAATAATCACTCAGATTATGGATAACAAACTAGGAGCACAAGATACAATTCATGCTAACCCTGAAGAGAACTTGCAATGTGATAATCCTTTGCCATATTATACAACGTAAAGTGTTTGACATTCATCAGACTCTTCTTGGGTTTCTACGTATCAAATACACTTAAACTAGGTAGCGAAAAAATCAATCTCAGATATACATATGTGTACATACAACCTAAGGATCTAGGTTTCATACTAATTTTCTGCTGCCTAAAATAAAGGAGAACTACATACGTATCTTTCAGGCAATGACCTTCGAGCTCGCAACCTTGTGCATGCCACCTTGCTCGGATGAAAGGATCTAAACCATAATTCCTCTCTTGGTTCACACCATATGAACTCAAAAGAACATAATAATAAATAAGTAGGAAATGGGATCAAAAATCTACAAACCCTAATCCTATAAAGGGTTTTGAAACATTACTGATTAATCAACTATTGATTAATTAATATTTAACCATTTAATTAATCAAAATGTTAATTATTTCCCAAAATATTTTTCAATTAGTTTTTAACTAATTATTAAACCGAAATAATTATTAAACCAATTCCTCTTTTATTTATTCTACTCACTTTGAGTCCCTAGGGCAACACAAGAGGACCCTGTTATGATTAGAAATATTAGCAATAGTTAATACCCTTGGACACTCTTGCCAACATATCGTAGGTGTAACCTAAGAATCTCCCCCAATTTGATGATGTCAAAACCATAAATAGGAGCCCCAAAAAACTTCACGGATTCAAAAATTGACACTTTCAGCTTTACTGATAATTGCATCCTTGATTCACGAATAATCATCTTCTTTCAATTCATCCCTTCTTTTACTCAATTTAGATGATAGCAGAATATGAACACTACCTGCAACATTTTCTTTCATGCAAACTAGCCTTAAGTGAAACAATTGACTTGTTAGAGCTTTAGGAATATTAGTAGTTCGTATGAAGCAAATATTCTCATTTCCACCTTTGTAGAACATCCCATGCACTGGAGAGCGAACAATCTTGAACTCCTCTAGCTCAACACCTGGCGCCAAATTTTTTTTAATAACAAATGAACCAAAACGAAGTAGATGAGTGGCATGGTCTTCTCTTATGATTTTTCTTGGAGCAGTAGGAACAGACCTAAAAAATGACACATTGTCTAACACACTAGCAGGGATAAGGTCAAGACTATGTAGTTTCTTGATAGCTGGTATCCTCTAATTATGATACATTAGTGACTCATATACCCCAATAGTATAAATTCTTATATAACTAGGGGTAAGACATCCTCTATTTAAGGTCACACCTTATGATCTGATGAGCTAAACACACGTGACGCTGATAGATTAGCGTTAGCGTCTACTACATATATAGCGCCAACGTATCAAGCTTATAAGCGTCGGATAACAGTTCAATTATCTGATTCCAATCTGTTGTATATTAGGTAATGATTTAGATAAGTATAGAACAGATCACAAATTTGGTATCTTTGTGATAAGATCGGTTCTTAGTATAGATTAGACGCAATCACTTCAATATAGGGATATACATGTATAAATTAGTATATGTACAACATTAGGGAAAACCCTAATGTTGTGATCCTGACTTTGTGTCAATCGTCATTGTGATAAACCCATCTTCTTGGTGAAGACAAAACTCTTTCTTGGTGAAAGAACAATTTGGAGAACTTCTGTGTTATTTACTTTCTGTTTATTATTTTGCTTAGATTAGTTTTACATTTGTTATTCATACTTGAAGTGTATCTGATCAATACAACCTTCAATTGGTATCAGAGCAGGTTTGTGATACACTCAAGTAATCATGTCGACTTCTTTAATTCCAAAGTCAACTGTCTGTAACAAGATCCCTCCGTTTGACAAACACAATTTATTTGATTGGAAATCGAAAGCCATGAAAGTTCTAGAGTTCATGGATTTCGATATGCCCGACGTCGTCAACAAAGGTCCTATAGCTGCTATGCATCAATCATCCACTGATTGTGCATCTAGCAGTAAGCTAAAAGGGAAATATGTTCCCGGTTATAACAAGGAAGAGAAAAGGATACTAAATCTAGATGTAAAGGCTAGAAGTGCTATTGGAAACTCACTCCCTTTTTCTGTTTGGTCCAAAACTGCTCAACTTCTCAAGAGATGATGACCACTCTATCATCTACTTTTGAAAAGGAAAACTCTTCATACGATGAAGTTAAGTGTCTCATGACTCAAATTGTTGAATCTCACACTGACACTTCACATGACAACGTTGGGATCCTTAACGCTGATTCTCCTCACACTGCTAAAGACCTCAAGTCAGAATGGGACAATACGTCAGCGTATCAGGTAAAAAATCATGTAAATCTTTTCTCTATTGATAATATCGAAAAAGATGACACGATCGATCTCTTACGTTTCAATTTATTGATCTCAAATAAAGAAAAATATTCTCTTAATCTCAAGCTAAAGATTCTCAAAAAAAACTCTCCTCTCTAGAAAAATCTCTTTTTGTTTTAAAAAAGGAAACCACTTGTATCTTGCTAACCAATAATTTTCTTCACACTGAAAAAGAAAAATTTGTTGATCATGCTAATCGCACTCAATTTATTTTGAATTACTGGGCATCCTCTCAGCTTAATGTTAGAAGAATCATTAATGCTCAGATACCAGACCAGTGTAAGAATATTCTTGGAGGTGATATAGAAGGTGCTGTTTTTTTAACCAAAGTTGAATCTAAGCAAAACTTTTATAAAGCTGACTGCTTAAAAGAAGACTTTAAGAGTAGATTTGTGAGTTCTTATTTTATAAATCAAACTTTAATTAATACTCACTACTCTACTGATTCTAATGGAATTACTAAATGTGTTTCTAAATTATTTGCTCTTGATCCTTTTTCCGATCTTATCATCGTGAGTATGTTCTTACCTCCACTAAGATTTTGCTAAATTTTCCTGTATGTAATGGTGAAGTTCATTCTGTAACGATATTCTTAGCATGTTTCCTCAGTGCGCAGTTAGCCATTCGGAACCCGAAGATCAATCAAAACCTTCTACTCCCCATTACTCTTCAAAGGATCATGAGTCCTATGACAAGGAAGTATATGAGCATACCATTGATAACATTCCTTGTTCTAGAACTAAATCAAGAACTCTTAAGTCAAATAATCAAAGTTCTTCAGATTCAAAATCTAATGTTAAAGGAAAGAATCCTAGAATTAAAGTTCATTATCGATGTGGTGACGTCTCTCACAAAGTCACCGAGTGCACTTTTCAAAAAAACACCGTTCATGCTGATAATATCATGAATCGAAATGATAAGTGGATCAAAAATGGAATTTGGTTGAACTGTCTCCCTGATGATTGTTATAACATCTTTTCTTAGTGATCCTTTGCAAATGGGTCAGTGTATATTTAGTGTATATTTTTTGGACTTATTGTACATCTTAGTTTCAGGGTAAAGAGCATATTTGGTATTTAGAAAACGACTGATCAAGACATATGACATGCTTCAAGTCTCTCCTGGAAGATTTCATAAAGAAGGATGGTCCGTCAGTTACATATGGAGATAATAGCAAGGGAGCTACAAAGGGATATGGATCCATCAAGTGCAATTTTGTTGTTTTCAAGAATGTCGCTTATGTGAAAGGTCTTCAGCATAATCTTATTTCTATCAGTTAACTGTGTGACGTTGGCTATGAAGTTCTCTTTAATAAGAGAGAAGGAAAAGTTTTTGATCAAAAGAGCATCACTGTTCTTACTGCAAATCAACAAAATGAAATCTATGTTCTGGATATGTTTTCTGCAAAAAAATCTCTTCGTCGTTGCTTCTTCTCTCGTGCTCAGTCTCTTTTAAATTGGTTGTGGCACAAAAGGCTATCGCATATGAACTACAAGAACATCTAAAGGATTGCATGGAATCAGCTTGTGAGAGGAATTCATAAGATGCAATTTGTCAAGGACAAACTGTGCTCATCGTGTGAAAAACGGGAAGAAAACCAAGTCTTCGTTCAAGCCAAAGTCCTATTCTTCAATCATCAAACCTCTTCAACTCCTTCATATGGACCTTTTTAGACAAGATTCGATTAAGTCAAGAGCTGGGAAGAAATATACTCTTGTCATCGTGGATGAATTTTCAAGGTTTACGTGGGTAGCATTTTTGAGAAAGAACAGTCATGCCATTGATGAAATCATTGCTCCCATTAAGCAGTGGGAAGTCCTCTATGATCACAAAATAAGGCAATTAAATAATGATCATGGAACTGAATTCAGAAACTCCTCTCTGGAAGATTTTTGCTCAGTCTTAGGAATCTCTCAGAACTTTTTGGTAGTTAGAACTCCACAACAAAATGGTATGGCAGAAAGAAGAAACAAAAGTCTCATTGAAGCTGGAAGAACTATGGTTGTTGTGTTGGGTTTTAAGTACTATAACACTCCTATGGTGCACATACAACCCTAGATGCTTTGGATCTAAGTTTTCTCTAATTATACATGCAATTTCATTTTCTAAAGCATATACCCTAACTAGCATGCAGTTGGAGATGTACAACATAAAAACTAGATAGAAGAATACCTCTTATTTGTAGCTTGTAGTTCTTGGCCTTTCAAAAGCTTAGCACCTCAAATGTGATGCCTCTAATGTGTCACAAACACCAAAAGCAAGAGGAGGCTAGGAAGCACAAAATGGGTTATGGTTCTCCTTTAGGATGCCTTAGCCGATTTTAGGTGTTAAGGGGTTACTTTTATAGTGTGGCATTGCTAGGGTTTCTTCCATACAAACCCTAATTCACCATGACTCTTCATTTTCTTAGGCCCTTTGGACTAAACCTTTATGGACTCTCATATAGGTTTAGCCCATCCCTAATCAACATGGATCATTAGCCCAAACTATAAGTATTACTGATTTACTTAATCAGTCCCCGCAAATTTAATCAGTCTCTTTTGATCACTAAATTGATTCCAAATTAATTCTTGATCAATACTAATTAAATAATATGATTTCTCAATTAATATATTTTTCATATAATATATTAATAACTCACAAATAACCTCTTTCTCAAATATCCATCCTGTCAAATTGCTCCAGTGAAGGCAACCTAAAACGACCATGCTACTATCGGGTCAAGTACATACAAATTATAGTTATGGGTTTAGACACTTAATCCAACAGTCTCCCACTTGGATAAGTCTAATAAATATAACCGCCAATGTAACTTCAAAAACCGATTAGCAATCGTAGCTCTCAAAAGCCGCTGTCTAACTCTGACCTAGTCAATGACGCGTCCTTTAGATAAGGGATCATATAATCCTCTATTCTACAAGATATCGTGTGGACAAAGACATGGAATAAAGTCATACTCATTGTCCAAAAGTTTGTTTCCCGATTTCTGATTTGTTTTACATAGAACTTAATCGAAGACATCAATTGAGTCCTGACCGAGCCCGACACATAAGTCAAAACAAAATCATCGAGGGGCCCAAGATATCGCTTTTAATCCTCTTAGGATAAAAGACACATATAAACTTCGACTTATATGGTTGTACTAACTACTCGTTAAATCATACACAACAATACGTTTTATAACATCAAGTTACTCATGCGTTTTCGTATTATCAATGCACAAACAACTCATAATCAACAACTCATATATCCCCGTTTGAAGACTATACAATATTATCATCTCACAATCACTTGTGATAAATTCCATGAAGTGATTCATGTGAGCGTGGGTTTAATCCAATACTCAAATCTTATTTCAAGAGCACTCATGAATGTTGTAGCAAACTTTTGCTATGTGTAACACCTTAGACAATCTTACAAACCCATTCATGACAGTCTCGCCTCATAACCTACTTCCAAAGTATGATCGACTGTGGATAGTTTGAATAATCTTATTATTCTGGAAGTCAAAACATGCAAAAGTGAAACAATAGTAAACAATTGACACAAGATAGTAACTTTACTTATAAATAAACCTCCTTTTATTTAATCATCAAATGTCACTTACATTTTAGCTATTACAAGTTTCTAAATATCTATCTAATCACTAAAACTAATATCGTCCTTCAGCCTGATACTCCTAGCGTGCCGCAAGTGCTTAACCCTACTTAGTCCCTTCGTAAGAGGATCTGCTGGGTTCTCCTCTGACGATACCCTCTTCACTACGAGGAGTCCTTATTCTACTCGATGTCTTATGAAGTGATATTTTTTGTCGATGTGCCTGGATCTGCCATGATCCCTTGGTTAAGGCGACCGCACCCTCGTTACCATAGAAAATCTCCATAGGCTCCTTTACAGCTGGTACAACCCCAAGGTCTCCGATGAAGTTCTTCAGCCATATTGCTTCCTTCGACGCTTCGCTTGCTGCTATGTACTCTGATTCGCACGTTGAATCAGCTACAGTCTCCTATTTGGAACTTTTCCATGTTACTGCTCCTCCATTTAGGATAAATACCCAGCTCGACTGAGAGCGGAAATTATCTCTGTCGGTCTGAAAGCGGGCGTCACTATACCCTGTCACTCTCAAGTCATCACTCCCACCGAGGGTAAGGACCCAATCCTTAGTCCTTCTCAGGTACTTAAGAATGTTCTTAGCTGCCGTCCAGTGAGATTTACCAGGATTCCCTTGATATCGACTAACCATGCTTAAAGCAAAGGCTACATCATGGCGAGTACATGTCATAGCATACATGATCGAGCCAATTGCGGAAGTATATGGTATTCGACTCATTTCTGCTATTTCGACATCGGTACTCGGACTTTGAGTCTTACTCAATTTGGTATTGCTCTGGATAGACAATTCTCCTTTCTTGGAATTCTCCATGCTTAAATGTTTCAACACCTTGTCCAAGTAGGTACTTTGACTAAGTCCTATAAGTCTTTTACTCGTATTTCTCAATATCCTTATCCCTAGAATGTAAGCAGCTTCCCCAAGGTCCTTCATAGCGAAACACTTCCCAAGCCAGGACTTAACATCCTGCAAAGTTGGGACGTCGTTTCCTATGAGCAGTATGTCATCTACATACAATACAAGAAAGCTATCTATACCCCCACTAGCTTTGACATATACACAGGACTCATCCTCGCTTTTCGAAAAACCAAACTCTTTGACTTTCTCATCGAAACAAATATTCCATCTGCGAGATGCTTGTTTCAATCCATAAATGGATTTCTCAAGCTTACACACTCTATTAGGGTACTTTGTATCGATAAAACCCTCTGGCTGACTCATGTAAACATCTTCAGCCAACTTCCCATTAAGGAAAACGATTTTGACATCCATTTTCCATATTTCATAGTCATGAAATGCAGCTATGGCTAGCATAACCCTTATATATTTAATCTTTGCTAGTGGTGAGAAGGTCTCATCATAGTCAACTCCAAATGTTTAAGTAAAGCCCTTTGCAACCAATCACACCTTATAAGTGTGTAACTTCCCATCCATGTCGGTCTTCTTGTTGAAGATACATTTGCACCCTACTGTCTTACGACCTGCTACATTGTCAACCAAGTTCCAAACTTGATTGTCATACATGGACTGAATCTCGCTGTCCATCGCCTCTTTCCATTTTACAGATTCGGGGCCTGCCATGGCTTCCTTGTAGTTGTAAGGTTCATCCAAATTTACCAGTGTGCTATCACTGATAAATGTATCACCATATGTAGTAATATGGAAACCATAAAACTCAGGTGCCATTCTAACTCTACTGGAAATCCATCAGAGGTAAGGACTCGTCAACTGGTTTAACTGGAGTTTCCTCCTTGGGTTGAGCGCTAGTGTTTGAGGTTCCTTCATCACTTTACTTTTAAAGCTCTTCAAGGTCAATTTTCCTCTTGTCATATGAGTTTTCTTTCACGGAAAACCCCTCTCCTCGCAAAGAAGACACCATTGTCACTCGATCTATAGAAGATATATCTAAAGGATTTCTGTGGGTAGCCCATGAAAATACAACGCTCACTTCGAGGTTCGAGCTTGTCGTGAGTATCTCGTCGTACGAAAGCCTCGCCACCCCAAACCTTGATATGTGCTAACGAGGGAACCTTCCCCTGTCCACATCTCGTGAGGTGTTTTGGCAACCTTCTTAGTTGGGACTAGATTAAGGATATGGGCGGCAGTCTCTAAGGCATACCCACATAATGAGATAGGTAACGAAGCTCGACTCATCATGGAACGAACCATGTCCAACAAGGTTCGATTGCGCCTCTCAGCCACACCATTAAGCTGCGGTGTCCTAGGTGGCGTAAATTGTGAAATAATTCCATATTCCTTAAGATAGTCGTGGAACTCAATACTAAGATACTCCCCACCTCGATCGGATCGGAGCACCTTTATTTTCCTACCCAATTGATTCTCCACTTCTTGCTTAAACTCTTTGAACTTTTCAAAGGTTTCTGACTTATGCTTGATTAAGTAGATATAACCATATCTGCTATAATCATCGGTAAAATCACATAGAAGCGGTTATCATCCCTTGTGGCAGATCTGAAGGGTCCATACACATCGGTGTGTATGAGATCCAACAAACCCTCACCCCTTTCACACGAACCGGTGAAGGGTGACTTGGTGATCTTTCCAAGCAAACAAGATTCACATGTGTCATCTGACCTTAGGTCGAATGAGTTTAACACTCCATCCTTTTGGTGTTGGGCTATGCGCTTCTTATTGACATGTCCAAGACGACAATGCCACAAGCATGCTTTGTCTAATCCATTGGACGAATCGATATGCAACACATTATTTCCTAAGTTATCTACAACCATCACAGTTTCATATATACTATTACAAGGCAATGATTCAAAATAAAAAGTACCATTATAAAAAGCATTAATAGAACCAATTTCATTATTAAACGAAAATCTAAAGACTTGTTTATATAAACCATGAAAGGAAATAATGTTTCTCGCCATATCAGACCTGTAGCAACAATTATTCAACTCTAAATTTAACCCACTATTAAGAAATAAAGTATAAACTCTAATCTTGGTGATAGGTGACACTTTCCTATTCCCCATGATTAAGTTCATCTTCCCGTGCTCCACATCCATACTTCTTTTTAGACCCTACAAATCAGAACAAATATGAAAACCACATCCTGTGTTAAGGACCCAAGAGTTAGCATGTGATGAGTTATTAGAATGAATAGTGTAAATACCTGCAAAGGTGGGCTTGATCTTCCCATCCTTTATGTCCTGCAAGTATTTGGGGCAACTTCGTTTCTAGTGCCCCTTTTCATGATAATGGAAGCACTATGCTTCCTTTGGATTTGATAAGGGAGTACCAGAACCACATTTGGACCCACTAGAATAGAATCCATCATGGGACTTTCCCTTGTGGCTCTTTGAGGAATCTTTCCTCTTCTTTCCTTTCTAATGTCCAATTGCCCCCCTATGGGCAGCAGTAGTAGGAGTAGGCACAACAGATTTGCCTTTTAAACTGCTTTTAGCAGTCTTTAAAAGGCCTTGAAGCTTGCTAAGAGTGACTTCCTCCTTGTTCATATGATAAGTCATTCTGAAATGATCATAACAAGGAGGCAAAGAGTGTAGGATAATGTCAATAGCCAACTCTTCATCGAAGTTTACATTCAACTTCAACAAGCGGTCCACAAACCTTTGCATCTTTTGCAAGTAGCCCATGATGGACTCTCCATCCTTCATCTTTGTTGTGATCATGGAGGCAATGATCTCATACCTTTCCTGTCGAGCACTTTGATGGTAGCTCTACATCTAGTATTGGTGCATGTCGTAAGGCCATAAGTCCTCATATGACTTCTAAAGCTCAGGAGTCATAGTGCCTATCATGATGCACGACACCTTTGTGGCAATGCCATGTAACCCAAATGGACCATGCCGGGTCAGGTCAAGTACATACCAAATATAGTTATGGACTTAGACACTATATCCAACAGTCTCCCACTTGGATAAGTCTAATAACTATAGTTGCAGATATGACTTCAGAATCCGACTAGCAATCGTAGCTCTTTCAAAGTCTCTTGGAACTAAGATGATGATGATGATACGCCATTTAAGATAAGTGATCATATAATCCTCTGCTCTCAAGTTATCAGTCGGACAAATACATGGAACAATGTCGTACTTATTGTCCAGCAGTTATTTCTCGATCTCTGATTTGTTTGAAATAGAACTAAATTGAACATATCAATTAGGTTCTGACCGGGCCTGGTACATAGGTCAAAACAAAATCATCGAGGGGCCCAAATATCTCTTCTAATCCTAGAAGGAACGGATAAACTTCGACTCATATGCTTGTACTGACTACTTATTGAATTATGCACAAAAGCACGTTTTATAACATCGAGTTACCAATGCGTTTTCGTACAATCAATGTATAACCAACTCATAGTCAACAACTCATATCTCTAGGTTTGAAGATTTAAATGATATTACCGTCTCACGATCACTCGAGATAAATTCCATGAAGTGATACAAGTGAGCGTGGGTTGAGTCCAATACTCAGAACTTATGAGCACTCATGAATGTTGTAGCAACCATTGCTATGTCTAATACACCTTAGACAATCTACACACCCAATTCGTGACAGTCTTAATTCAATACCTACTTCCAAAGTATGACTGACTGTGGAGAGTTTGAATAATATAATTATCCTGGAAGTCAAAACCTGCAAAATTGAAACAATAGTAAACGATTAACATAAGATAGTAACACTTTAGTCATAAATAAACAACAACTTTTATTTAATCATCAAATGTAAATTACATTTTACAAGTTTCAAAACTATCTAATTATTAAAACTAATATCATCCTTCAGCCCGATGCGCCTCACATGCTGTAAATGCTTAACCCTACTCTGTCCCTTCGTGAGGGGATCTGCTGGGTTCTCATATGATGATACCCTCTTAGCCACGAGGAGTCCTTCTTCTATTCGATGTCTAATGAAATGGTATTTTCTGTCAATATGTCTGTATCTCCCGCGATCCCTTGGTTCCTTAGCTAAGGCAACCGCACTTTCGCGGTCACAGAAAATTTCCATTGGCTCTTTTTCAGCTGGTACAACTCCAAGGTCTCCAATGAAGTTCTTTAGCCATATCGCCTCCTTTGCTGCCTCGCTTGCTGCAATATACTCTGATTCTCAAGTTGAATCATCTACCGTCTCCTGCTTGGAACTTTTCTAAGTAATTACTCCTCCATTTAGGATAAAGACCCAGCCTGACTGAGAACGGAAATTATCCCTATCAGTCTGAAAGCTAGCATCGCTATATCATAGTATTCTCAAGTCATCACTGCCACCAAGGGTAAGGACCCAATCCTTAGTCATTCGCAGATACTTGAGAATGCTCTTTACCGCAGTCCAGTGAGCCTTGCCAGGGTTCCCTTGATATCTACTAACCATGCTCAAAGCAAAGGCCATATCAAGGCGAGTACAAGTGTTGAGAGAAAAACTTTGAGACACACTTGAACAAACGTTAGAACAAGTATAATTGCGGAATATTTTATCTCGAAGGATCTAAAAGCTCAACAATAATATTAATATGTTAGAGTTAGAAGGTTAGAAAGTTAGTTGCGGAAATGTAAGGAAACATAAATGACAGCAGGTGATATATCAAGTATACACATAAGTTGATTCGTAACATGGAATGCATTCAGACCAAGTTAGTAAGTGAGATCAAACTTAGTGATTAAGTCACAAGTGACTTGCTCCGAAGAGAGATTGTATACATTTATGTTCTAGTGAATTTTGAGAGTAAGGAGAGATGCGTAATTTAGAGAGATAGAAAATGATAGCGGAAAAGGTTATTTTGAGTAAGTGAGAATGAGCTCTATTTATAGAGTCTCACGAATTACACTAGATCACGTCTCTAAGAGTAGCCATGCAAGGCATACTGGACAATAGAGAGTATTACAATAAAAGTAGACAAAGTAAAGTAATCTAGTAGCTAAGAGTGACTTCGGTTGATGATGACTTCGGGTGAGGCTGCTGATGAGGCCTTGACTGCGGATCCTTCTGGGCTGCGGTAGCTGAAGTTCAAGAGGGTCACTTTTCATGATTCAACAATTTCCCCCTAAGTGACCTCTTTAACTTCTCTTCAGTTGTCAAGTTTTAGAAACTTGATCAGTATCCACCAAAATTTCCTGATATTTTCCAACCAGGTGATCCTTCTCAAAATCTCGAACTTGACTTCGGCAGTTGTGTGTTTTGACCTTTCTACTGCGGTTCGACAAACTTCAATCTGCTTCCTTGTAAGCCGGTTGACGGTAGTTAACGGAATGAAGTATTTGGTATCATTGAGTTTCCGTTTGAAGATGACTCCGAGGTCTGGGAAGTTTGTTGCACCTAGGGATATTTCTTGGAATCCTTCAGTTATCATGGGTGCGGGGTCAAGTGGTGGAAGATTAAATTTTATGGCTAGGATGGGGTGAATGTCTGCATCAATTTTGGCAAAATCGCAGATAGTTACCTTCAAGAAAATACTTGCCCTCTCAAGTGCTATCTTCATCTTTGGATGTTTTTCAGATTTGTTCTGGAACACCTTGGCTATCAGAAAGACTTCTTCAGGGTTCATGCATGAGAAGTCAGCCTGGGTGCGGACATAGTCCTGATTCCTTCTTGTGAGAGTGTATTGGATGAAGTCAGCTTTCATGAACTTTCGGGGTTTGTAATTCTTGACTGCGGATGGTCTATCATTAGACCAGATTTTCTCTATGGAGGAAGCATGTTTGGCATAGAATTGATTAAGTCTTTCGAATTCCATAGGCAGTCTCTGGTGGTCAGGTAGGTTGCGGTCAAAAGGCTCAAATACTGTGAAGTATTTAGCATTGGGAGAGATTGGAATATCCCAATAACCATCAGATGGGGGTTCAGCATAGGTAAGGTATGGTTTGTAGTCATCATCTAGGAGTCTGCGGTGGGGATTGACCCAAGAATTTACTAAGGATTCATCCATAGTAATGTCGAATCCGTTTTCTCTCCAGATGAGCTTCGCGAACTTGGCTGCTTTCCAGTCTTTTTTCTTTTGTTGCGTTGCGGGGGAGTCATTTGAGTGTTCGGATGACATGTTGGATGCAAGATTTTTGAAGTGGGGAGGGGTCTCTGGTCGCTCAGGAGAAGGATCTTTTTGAGTGATCTCCTTTTGCGGTGGATATTGATGCGGTGGTGATGGAATTTTTTCAGTTGTGATGGGGGGACTTTGATGATGGGAAATGCTGTTGGAATGATGGTCTTCTTCATCACTTCCCCCTCTTGAGGAATGCAACACCGGAGCTTCCTCAAGCCATTGTTTGAGACCATCTACCTTGGCACATACCTCCTGGAATTGAGTTTTAAGAGCATCAGCCAGTTGCTGATTGTTGGGGATGGTGGGGTTGAAGAGTAACCGGTGAATCTCCTTGGTGAGTTGAAGAATTTCGGGGCCATGGAAGATTGAAGATAAAGATCGTTGCAGCTTGTTGATGGTAGCCTGAAGGACTGCGATAGTGGACTCATATGCAGTGTGAGTCTCATCGATCAGTTTCTGGGATTGAGTTGATTGGTCTGCAATGGCCTTTTGAAGATCTGTTATGATTGCGGATACCTCTGAGATGAGGTGCTCCGCAGTAGCCATGAACTGCTTGTGGTCAGCTTGGCGACTTATATCCAGGGATCGGATTCCCATTTCAACCTTCAGGGAGATGCGCTCAGCAGCCAATCTTTCATGTGTTTCCAGTCTTTCTATCCTTTCGATTAAGGACTGCGGTCCTGGACTGTCTTCTGGTTGCAGTTAAGTGGGGTTTACCGCAACCAGGATTTGATATACTTTGGCTTGCAGACTGAGTTACTCTTTTCTGGTGACTGCATGCTTCTTCTTCTTCTTCTTCTTCTTTGCTTTTGGCTTGGAGGTTGAGTGTTGAGAACCACTCGATTCTTCTTCTTCATCAAAAATCATTAAATCATCATCAGAAGGAGGGGGTTGATTTACCTCATTCATATCGAAGTCGTCGAAGCCGAATGTGGGAGCTGAGCTGACTTCGATTGCAGTTCCTTCTTCTTGAGATTCTTGAATAATTGGAGTTGGTGTTGGAGGGACTTTGGAGGCGCCTTCACCATCAAGAGTGGACTGAGCCTTGCGGATTGTTTCAGCCATTTCAGTCATCCAATCCTATACTTTCAGGATGGTGGCTACGGTATTGGCATTGTTGATTGCGTCTGCCAAATACTTAGCTACAGATTGAATTTCCTGTTGCTTTTGTTGTAGTTGCTTGATTTGCTGATCCTTCCTTGCTTGGAATGCCCTACGGAAAGCGGCATATTTCTTGATGTCGGAGTCAGACACTAGAGTGTAATGTAACCATGAATGATTCGATTCATCACCGTCAAATCCTTGGTATCACACCGAAGTGTCCTTCTGGTTCACGGATCCTTGCACATTGGTGCTCACCGTGCCTAAACCACCTGTAACAGATGTAAGCAGAGTAGGATTTCTTGAGCTTCCTCGGTCTCTTTGACCCGTGGTCAAGTTTGGCCTCGGCTCAGTTCTGGAAAGGGCGGAAGAATTGCCCTGCAGTTGGGAAGGTGTTTGTAGTGTTTGGGTTACAGACAAGAGGATGGAGTTCAACTCCTCAGGAGAAAAGAAATGAAGCCGGGAAGCCCTGGAGACCTTAGGGCGAGAGCCAGTGTCATCCTCTTGGGAGTGAACTGGGAGTGAGTCTCCACGATAAGGTGAAACAGACACACTTTCTGTGTCTGAGTAGAATTTGATAGTGGTATTGAATGGGTCTGCGGCCACTTCAAGGACTACCGGAGCCTTTTGAGAGGTTGCGACATGAGTCCGGTCACGCCTATGATCTGTGGGATTGGTTTTTCTTTTCTTTAGAATGGAAATGGGTTGGGTGTCATCATCAGAATCATTGGAGGAAGGGGGAGACTGATGGTCAGATGATTCGTCATCTGAGGCCGCAGTTTGTATGATCTTTCGCTTCTTTAAGGGATCAGCTTGTTTGGGAGCATCTTTCTTTGGGGTTCTTTGTTTCTTGGAGACGTTGCGGGGACCTTGACGGGATGAGGCCAACTGTTTGCGTCTGTTTGAAATATTGGATAGAGTGGTGGAGGATGGGACTGCGGTACTACCAAGATTGGTGAGTGCGGTTGTGGCTTGTAGAGGCAGGGTAGAAAGATATGGGCTAATACCTTCCGTAGCCTCTATATGGTCTGTGACTTCAGGGGTTTCAAGACCAAATGATGTCAGAATGTGGACTGGTAGTCGTCTTATAGGTCCGAAGTTAGATTGGTCTTTGGAGGGATTGTACCTTTTGAGATCTTTAGTGATGAAGAGGGTGGTATCGTTGCCCATGCTAATTCCTGCATCCGCATGAAGATCTGAGATGCACAGAGACCAGAACCTTGCAAAAGTGAGTTCGGTAGAGTTTTCCCTTGGGCTTTCTTTGGGAATGTACTGCAGGAAGTCATCCCATAGGATCTGACCGTAGTTGACGTCGTGGCCAGTGAAAATGCTCCATACCAGCTCTAGTAGCTTGAGACCCATATTATCAGTGCCTCCGGTACGACCTGACAGGCTGCGAATGACGAAGTGACAAACGAATTGCCACACCGCAGGCAGTTGATTCTTCTTGAATTCGCCAATTCCTTTGATCTTTTTCTAGTAACCCATTTGGTAGAGAGCTGAGAGAATGTCGGCCATACTAGGAGTGAAAATCTTGGTTGAAGGATGAACCAACAGATTAATGGCGTTGAGAAACTTTTCTTTGTTCAGAATGACCAAAGAATCGTTCACTAAGTTCAGATGCACCTCTTGAGGATTCTCGAGGGGTTTGTAAGCAGAGAATGCACACTTTAACAACGCTGAAAGAGGAACTACGTATGTAAATGCATCGAAGGGGCCAAACAGAGGGTGATTGGTCAAGAACTTGATCATTAGCTTGATCGGAGCATTGTAGGAGGAATGCTCTTCGAACACAGCCCTAAAATTGCTTGAAGCAATCGAAGGCATTTGATTTCTTGTTTCAGAATCAGACCCAGTTGGGTTTGTAGAGGCAGAAGCCTTGGATATTTTCTTTGATATGCCTGACTTCACCATTGTTGAGAGTTTGAGAAAGGTTGCAGAAACAGAGTGTAAGAAAGATGGAGAAAAAGTTCAAGATTTAGAGAGCGTAAACTGTTCTTGGGGAAGAAGAAAGGATTTTATAGGAATGGATTTCAAAGGTAATTGTTTTTACCCTTGGTGAAAGTAAATCAGGTAAAAACGTTTGGGGGTTTTTCTCCGATTTGGGAGGTGAAATCTCAGCCACAGATTATGAAAAGGTTTATTTTTTTTTTTGAGATTTACTAAAAAGTTTTGCAATTAATGAAGTGTCAGATGTAAAATGTCACGTATGTGATCGTGTGGTGAGGGTGGAGTTAATCCGTTGTACAAAAGAGAAGTTGTAACGGATTGGACGTGTTGAGGAAATAGGAAGGGACAGGTTAAAAGGATTAATTTATGGGAAAACGCTCTTTTTGTCATCATACCTAAAATAGGTCTGACACAAGGTTTTTTCAAAAAGGAGAATGGGACAGTTACTCAAGGAATGTTTTTTTTAATGATATTCTTATTTAATGAAGGATCATTAAATAGCACACCATGAATCAAGAATTAATAGAACAGTTGATAAACTGTTAATGTGGTTGCGGATTGAGACTTCATTACGGATGGATCGGATGTCATTGCGGATGGATCGGATGTATGACTGCAGTAGAATGAATGAGGAGCACACTTGAACAAAAATTAGTAATAACAAACAGTAAGGACCATTGAAGGATAACTATGATATATGGTTGCGGTACACAAACTGTGGTACACAGGTTATACAAAAACCATCTATCTTAAGTAACTTCAGTTAGGACCGCAACAGAGACCAAGGATGGTCTGCGGTACCTATCAATTCAAAAAGAATTGAGGGTCTGGATTCATCATTCCTAACATTTGTAAGAAACTGTTGAGTTTTGTAGAGTCAAGTGCCTTTGTGAAAACATCATCAATCTCTTCATGAGTATGGACAAAGATGAGTTCAATGTTACCTTTTAGGATGTGATCTTTGATGAAGTGATACCGTAGTTCAATATGCTTAGTCTTGGAGTGCTGAATTGGATTGTGAGAAATTGCTATAGCACTTTCAGAGTCACAATAAATTGGTATCCGCAACATTCTGTATTCGTAGTCCATGAGTTGTGTTTTCATCCATAAAACTTGTGAACAACAGCTGGCTGCGGCCACGTATTCAGCTTCTGCGGTAGATAGTGACACACAATTTTGTTTTCTTGATGACCAGCTGACGAGTCTTCCACCCAAAAATTAACATCCACCGTAGGTGCTTTTTCGATCTAATCTGCATCCGGCGTGATCCGCATCAGTGAATGCTTGAAGGCTGAAGTCGTTGCCTGCGGGGTACCATCAGCCAAGAGTCTTGCTACCCTTTAAGTATCTTAAAATTTGCTTGGCTGCGGTCATATGTGACATTTTTGGGTCAGCCTGGTACCTTGCGCATACACCTGTTACAAAGAAGATGTCTGGACGGCTTGCAGTGAGGTACATCAGAGATCCGATTATACCTCTATAAGTCTTATGATCCACTGATTCACCGGAGGGATCATCAGATATCTTATATCCGAAGGCCATGGGGACCTTAGCCGAAGAACAGTTGTCTGTTGAATATTTCTGTAACAGTTCTGTGGTGTATTTCTCCTGATGAATGAATATCCCTTGAGGGACTTGTTTCACTTGAAGTCCTAGAAAGAATTTAATCTGTCTATTCAGGCTCATTTGGAACTTGTTGGTCATGAGCTTAGCAAATTCATTCACCATTTTTTGATCAGTTGATCCGAAGATGATATCATCCACATGTATTTGTACAAGCATGAGATGATCACCATTTGCTTTTCTAAATAGAGTGGGATCAATCACTCCTCTTTTGTATCCGGAAGAGACAAGAAATTCAGAGAGAGTCTCGTACCACGCTCTCGGGGCTTGCTTTAGACCGTAGACTGCTTTTTCAAGCTTGTAGCAGTAGTCTAGGAATTCAAGACTTTCAAAGCCCGGAGGTTGCTGAAGATAAACCTCCTCTTTTAACTAACCGTTGAGAAAAGCACTTTTCACATCCATTTGATGAACCTTGATGTTCTTGTGAGCTGCGTATGCTAAAAAGATTCGGATGGCTTCCATTCGTGCTACCGGAGCATACGTTTCATCATAGTCAATACCTTCAAGTTGACTATATCCTTTGGCAACTAGTCTTGCCTTGTTTCTGACGACCGCACCGGATTCATCCAACTTATTTTTGTACACCCATCTCATACCAACAATAGTGTGACCTTGCGGCTTCCGGACGAGTTGCCACACTTTGTTTCTTTTGAATTCTTATAGTTCTTATTGCATTGCGGATATCCAGTCTGGTTCTAGTAATGCTTCTTTGATCGTTCGGGGATCGACCGAGGACATAAATGCTGCATAGTGACAGTGATCAGATAAATCCTTGGAAGATTGAGTCTGGATACCTGCAGATGGGTTGTCGATGATTTGTACTGGTGGATGGTCCTTCGTCCATACATGTAGACGAGGTTGAAGATGATCAGCAGCTGCGGTAGAGGGAATGTCTTAAATATCGGAAGACTCTGCGGTTGGAGATGGCAGTTCCCCCTGGGCTTGAGAACATCCTGCTGAATTGTCTTGAATTGGGAAGGTGGGATCAGAATTTTCTTGGGCAGAAGGTGAAGGTTCCCCCTGGATTGCGGACGGGAGTTCCCTTTGAACATGAGAAGGTTCCCCCTGGATTGCGGACGGGAGTGTGATGATCCTCGAGTCTGTTCTTGTGTCTATGTTTTCTATGATGTCATCATCCGAGTCCGAAGAAACGTTTGATGGTTGATAGTCTCCGCGGATAGCGATTGGATCTGCATCTTCTAGTACAGGAACCTCGATGGTTGTTGCTTGATTCGGAGTAGAGCTTCCCCCCTCAACCGGCGAGGTGGAAGTATTGAGAGATGATTCTTCGGATAGAGATATACCAGATACATCAGCATGCTGCTGTAGAGCTTCCTGGGACACAAGAACTTCGGATAACTTGGTTGTTTCAACAGGGTCGAAAAGATCGTCATAGTTTACTTCAATTAGGTTGAGTGGACCCGAAGAGGAAGGAATATCACTTTCTAGGATTGCTGTTGTTTCGGTTGATGGAGCGGTGTTGCGGATGTGATAATCATCAAATTTTACATCGAAGTTTTCAATGATTAGCCTTGTGCGTCTAATGAGAACCTTGTAAGAAACTGGAGTAGCCAAGAAAGATGCCTTCATCAGACTTCGGTGCAAACTTGTTAATATGATCTCTGTTGTTGATCACAAAACATCTACACCCAAAGATATGAAAGAAGCGGACGTTTGGCTTGCGGTTGTTAAGGCCCTCATATGGTGTTTTGCTGAGTTGCTTGCATACAATACTTCGATTCTGCACAAAGCATGCGGTGGCCACTGCTTCGGCCCAGAAGTAGAGAGGAAGGTGTGCGAAGTTGAGCATGGATCTGGCTGCTTCTACTAGAGTGCAGTTCCTTCGCTCTACTACCCTATTTTGTTGCGGTGTGTACGGAGCAGAGAAGTTGTGAGTGATGCCCTTTGAAACCAAGAAACTGTTTAGGAGATGATTAGTAAACTCGGTTCCATTATCACTTCAGATGCGTCGAACTGGCAGCTTGATCTGGAGTTCTATCTCCTTGATGAAATTGATGAGAATCTGCGGTGTTTCTGATTTGAGTCTTAAGAAAAAGACCCAGGTGAACCGTGTGAAGTCATCCACTATAACCAGTATGTGTTTCTTCTGGTGGAGACTGGCTACGGTAGATGGAACGCAAAGATCAATGTGCAGGAGTTCCAGTGGTTCAGAATTTGAAGAGTCAATCACCATGGGGTGACTTGCTTTGGATTGCTTTCCACATTCACATGCAGGACATAGAGTATCATTACTGAACTTGAGGATTGGAAGACCTCTGACTAGTTCTCCGGTGACCAAGTTGTTGATGTATCTGAAGTTGAGATGAGCTAGCTTGCGGTGCCAAAGCCAGCTGACTTCGGATACAACTTTGGATAGGAAGCATAACTGTGGTTTGCCTATGATCAGAGAGACGTCCAGAGGATACATAGTACCTTCGGATCTGGATTTGATCAGACAAGTGCTCCTATCGCTTGTCATTACGTAGCAAAATTGGTCATCAAATTCAACACGATGGCCTGCCTTACATAGTTGGCCAACACTGATGAGATTGTGTTTAAGGCTTTCTACATAAGCAACCTTTTGAATAGATAAGTTTCCCGTAGTAAGAACACCACAACCTCGGATTATCCCATTCGCATTGTTGCCGAATGTGACATTTCCACCGTTGCAAATTGGCCTGAAATCCCGAAGGTATTCTAACCTTCCGGTCATGTGCAAGGAGCAGGCACTGTCGATTAACCATTCTTCTTCTTGTTCCTCCTTGCACAAGGCCTGAGAATTATACGGTTAGTTTAGGCATCCAAACTAGTTTGGAGCCTGGGACAACAGATGAGTTTCTGAATGATGCATGGACCGAGGTTGCAGGGACTGGTTTCGTGTCAACTTTTAATCCTAGTCCTGGGTGTTTGTGAGTTTTTGGAGTGTTGCGTTTTTTAGAAAAGTTACGAGGTTTCTGAATCGAACTAGATTTGACATAATATGAACGATTTGGACATCTACACTGACATTGACATGCAGAAATTTTGTCTTTTGCTCTGACTCTTTGTTTGGTCAGCGGTCTAAACGATGGAGTAGACTTGTGACTGGTCCGAGGTTGGTAAGATATGACATTGGTGCTGTTGGATTTTGAAAAGGTTTGTTTCGAGAAAGATTGAGCACGTGTAGATCTTTTGGACCTTTTTGTTGGATTTGGTAAAATACCCTTCCACTTGTTAAAATTTTGATGTGACTTTAGAAGTGTTGGAGTGGGCAAGATACCCTTCCATTTCAGATCATCTGAGGAATAGATTTGAAAACCATTACTTTGAAAAGACCTTTCTTTCTTTTGAGTTGTGTCAGATGACTTTGGAATGATGGATGAAACTGTACATTCCTTTTTGCATGTTTTCTAGATTGGAGAGTTTTTTGAAAAATAGTGAGAGAAAACAAACTTTTCTGGACTCTTGGATTTTGGAAATCTGATATGTTTTTTGTTTTTAGAAAAGTTTTGTCGACTTGTGCCTCGAGATCGAATTTCCTCTTTGAAAGCCTTTTTTGCTAAGGTTTTTGGAGAACCGTAGTCATTGGTGTTCAGATGCGGTTTCCTGGAATCTTTAGAAAATTTTTGAGGACGAGGGCTTGACTCATCCGAACTTGAATATTCAGGGTTTTGAGAGCATTGACCTACTTCAAAGTTCTCTATGGGTAATTCATGATGAATTGGTTGGAGAGTCACAGAGCCTTTTATTGAGGACTGCGGTAAGGATGATTTGACTACCGCAGAGTAAGTCTGAGTTGGGACTTCAGTGGGACTTTTGTGGGACTTCTGACTACAGTGTGAGACACTGCGGTCTGAGGGCAGAGATGGGAAGTCTTTCGAGACTTCGGGGCCCTCAATGACAATTTCTTCATCAACTACGGATGAGGTCTGAGAATTTGAATGGATTGTTCCACATATGGGAGTCAGATCACTTGTGTGATCCGAAACCTCAGGCACGATTTCCTCTATGACACAATTATTACTTAGATCATGAAGTCTACCGAAGTATGTTCTGATATCTTCGGGAAAAGTCTTGTCATTGACTGGGAAATGAAATTCTCGGTCCGGAGGGACATACAGTCGATCTTTGTTAAACGGGGGTGAGGAATCCTTTGTGGTAGGATATCCATTGGACCAACCCCAATTGTATGTATTGTCCATAGTTCCATTATTCACCAAATTTTCAATAGCTTCACTTTCATTGAACAATTTTTCAATTAAAAGATTTAGGCGTACAATCTCACTCTGAGCTAAATCTCTTTGGTTTAAAGCTATCTCTAGTTGTATTTCACTTAACATTCTTGCATCTTTTTCTAACTCTAAGTCCTTTTCTAACATAGCCATTTTGAGTCTTTTGTTGTCCAGGCGTCCTCTTACATGGAACATCTCTTGGGACGCAATGTTCTTCTCATCTAAGGCTTTGTTATAGTCTATAAGGACGGCATCACATGTGTCATTAAGATTGTCTATGAAGGGTTGACAATCATGCATGCTATAATTTAGAGTTTGAATCATGCGTTTTACCTGCTCGACGATGCTTAGAGTTCCATCCTTGGCCATGTAGCAGTAGTTCTTTTCCATCTTTGTAGACCCATCATCATCCGCAGTTGCCAGCATACAGATTTTGCCTTTTCCTTTGACACTGCTGATGGCTTCTTCTTCATCTCTAGATGACCAAACTTGATGGTCTATTTTGACATGAGCTACGTATGCCATGGCCTTTTCCTTCTCTTCCAATGCTTGAGCCATTCTCAGGTAGAATGCTCTGTCTTTCACTATATTGGACTTGCAATCTTTTGCAAAATGATTCTCTTTGTTGCATTTGTGACAGATTACAACATCACTTTTGTCTTCTGAGGGAGTACCGGAGTCAGTGGTTTGAATGGACTGCGGTGCCTCCTTTGGTTGAGTATTTTGAGATAGCGGTGGTGGATGAGAACTTTTAGGATAACGAGAATGGTTATTTTATGGGTTGAAGTTACGGTTGAATGGAGGTTTGTTGAACTGCTGATTCTTACGAAAGGAAGAAGGTGGTAGTTTGTTGAACTGTTGGCTAACAAGAGCAATCGCTTTCTGGAATTTTTCTTCATCATCATACTCTAAGTCAGCTTCGTATGACTGCGGTGTAGTGTCATACGAGGGAGAGTAGGATTGATTGTGTGGAGCTTGTGCTATGAGAGCCAGTGGTCCTCCGAAGTCAGCACAGTCTTTGAGTACGGTGGATTCTTGTGCTTGCAGTTCCCCGTAGAGCTTGTAGAGAGACAAAGAGTGAATCTTTCTATCCCCTTGAACTATCATCTTAGCAGTAGTCCAACGTCTTCCCAAACCGTTGAGGAATTGAAGATTTGTTTCATGGTTACTGTGGATGGTGCCCGCATTGGATAACTTGGTGACTATCAGATTGAACCTTTTGAAGGAGTCTTCCAAACTTTTGCCAGTATGAGCTTTGAAATTATTGAACTCATTGAGTGCAGTTGTGAACTTCTTGTCTTGAGATTGTTCTGAGCCTTCATACAGGTTCTTGAGAACCTCCCAGATCTCTTTTGCTGATTTGCAATTTATGATAATGTCGAAGTTGTCAGGAGCAACTCCACAAGAGATTTCATAAAAGGCGACAGCATCATTTTCCATTTTATCGAGATCGTCTTTGGTGGGACGATTCATGACTCGTTGACCTCCTCCTAGTCTGGCTGTGGCGCCATCAGTTTGAACTGGTGTAAGAACTGGGACATGTGGTCCTTCTTCTACGGATCGCCATACATCTCTACCAAGTCTTCTTAAGTATCTTTCCATTCTCTGGGACCAGTGATGATATTCATTTGCCACCAATATTGGGGCTCGATTTGAACCACCAACACTGTTGGAAACATTCAGAGACAATGATTGTGCCATTTTTCCTTGTTTTTTTTAAAGTTTTTTTTGATAAGAAATAAGCTTCAGTGGTATAGAAGGCCCTTTGAAAATCAAAGTTTTGTTTTTCAAAAAGCAACCACTATGGCTCTGATACCAATTGTTGAGAGAAAAACTTTGAGACACACTTGAACAAACGTTAGAACAAGTATAATTGCGGAATAGTTTATCTCGAAGGATCTAAAAGCTCAACAATAATATTAATAAGTTAGAGTTATAAGGTTAGAAAGTTAGTTGCGGAAATGTAAGGAAACATAAATGACAGCAGGTGATATATCAAGTATACACATAAGTTGATTCATAACATGGAATGCATTCAGACCAAGTTAGTAAGTGAGATCAAACTTAGTGATTAAGTCACAAGTGACTTGCTCTGAAGAGAGATTGTATACAATTATGTTCTAGTGAATTTTGAGAGTAAGGAGAGATGCGTAATTTAGAGAGATAGAAAATGATAGCAGCAAAGGTTATTTTGAGTAAGTGAGAATGAGCTCTATTTATAGTCTTAAGAATTACACTATATCACGTCTCTAAGAGTAGCCATGCAAGACATACTGGACAATAGAGAGTATTACAATAAAAGTAGACAAAGTAAAGTAATCTAGTAGCTAAGAGTGACTTCGGTTGATGATGACTTCGGGTGAGGCTGCTGATGAGGCCTTGACTGCGGATCCTTGTGGACTGCGGTAGCTGAAGTTCAAGAGGGTCACTTTTCATGATTCAACAACAAGTCATATCATACATGATTGAGCCCACAGCGGAAGCATATGGTACATGACTCATCTCAGCTATCTCAGCCTCTGTACTCGGAGTCTGAGTCTTACTCAGTTTGGCATTACTCTGAATCGTTAATTCCCCTTTCTTGGAATCCTGCATACTGAACCTCTTCAGTACCTTATCCAAGTAAGTACTCTGACTAAGTCTAATTAGTCTCTTACTCCTGTCTCTCAATATCCATATCCCTAGGATATAGGCAGCTTCCCCAAGGTCCTTCATAGCTAAACACTTCCCAAGCCAGGACTTAACCTCCTGCAAGGTTGGGATGTCATTTCCTATGAGTAGTATGTCATCCACATACAACACCAAAAGGCTAAATATACTCCCACTTGCCCTAACATATACACATGACTCATCCTCACTCCTCGAAAAACCAAACTCTATGACTTTCTCATCGAAGCAAAGATTCCATCTGCGAGGTGCTTGTTTCAATCCATAGATGGATTTCTCAAGCTTACACACCTTATTAGGGTTCTCTGTACTGACAAAACCCTCTGGCTGACTCATGTAAACATCCTCAGCCAACTTTCCATTGAGGAAACTGGTTTTGACATCCATTTGCCATATTTCATAGTCATGAAATGCAGTAATGGCTAACATAACCCTAATAGACTTAATCTTTGCTACTGGTGAAAAGGTCTCATCATAATCAACTCCCAGAGTGTGAGAATAGCCCTTTGCAACCAGTCGCGCCTTTATAAGTATGTACATTACCATCCATGTCGGTCTTCTTCTTGAAGATCCATTTGCACCCGACTGTCTTTTGACCTGGTACATTGTCAACCAAGTTCCAAACTTGATTGTCATACATGGACTGTATCTCGCTGTCCATAGCCTCTTTCCATTTAGCAGCCTCAGCGCCTGCCATGGCTTCCGTGTAGCTGTTAGGTTCATCCAGACTTACCAGTGTACTATCACTGATAAGCGTATCACTTTCCGCAGTAATATGGAAACCATAGTAATGCTCAGGTGCATTCCTAACTCTTGTGGAACGCCTCAAAGGTATGGGTTCGTCAGTCGAATCAACAAGAGTTTCCTCCTCAGGTTGATTACTAGGGTTTGAGGTTCCTTCACCACTTAACCCTTGAATTTTTTCAAGGTCAATTTGCCTCCCACTTTCTCCTTGGCTTATGAACTATCTCTCACGAAAGACTCCTCTTCTAGCTACAAAGACCAAATTATCATTGGGTCTGTAGAAGAGGTAACCGAAGGATCTCTGTGGGTAGCCGATGAAAATACACCTCTCACTTCGAGGTTTGAGCTGATCATGAGACTCACGCCTCACGAAAGCCTCGCAACACCAAATCTTGATGTGGTCCAAATTGGGAACTTTCCCAGTCCACATATCATGAGGAGTTTTGGCAACCTTCTTTGTAGGGACTAGATTAAGGATGTGGGTGGCAGTCTCTAAGGCATACCCCCAGAATGAGATTGGTAACGAAGCTCGACTCATCATGGAACGAACCATGTCCAACAAGGTTCGATTGCGCCTCTCAGCCACACCATTCAGCTGTGGTGTCCTAGGAGGTGTCAATTGTGAGACAATCCCATATTCCTTAAGATATTCAAGGAACTCGATACTAAGATACTCTCCTCCACGATCGGATCGGAGCATCTTGATGTTCCTGCCCAATTGATTCTCCAATTCCTGCTTAAACTCTTTGAATTTCTCAAAGGTTTCTGACTTATGCTTGATAAAATAGATATATCCATATCTACTATAATCATCCGTAAAAGTCGCATAATACCGATTAGCATCCCTTGTGGCAGTTTTGAAAGGTCCATACACATCAGTATGTATGAGGTCCAACAAACCCTCACTCCTCTCACAAGAACCAGTGAAGGTTGACTTTGTCATTTTTCCAAGTAAACAAGACTCGCAACTATCATCCCACTTCAGGTCAAATGATTCCAAAACTCCAGCCTTTTGGAGTTGGCCCATGCGCTTCTTGTTAACATGTCCAAGACGACAATGCCACATGTATGCTTTGTCTAAGCTATTTGAAGAATCAATACAAAACACATTATTTCGTAGATTATCTACAACATTCACAGCTTCATATACACCATCACAAGGTAATGCTTTAAAGTAAAATACATCATTGTAATAAACCTTAATATCACCATTATCATTATCAAATGAAAAGGAAAAACCTTGTTTGTACAAGCCATGAAAGGAAATAATATTTCTCGCCATTTCAGAAGAGTAACAACATTTATTTAAATCTAACATTAACCCATTATTAAGCAATAAAGAATAAACTCCTATCTTGGTAACATGTGATGCTTTCCTATTCCCCATGATTAAGTTTATCTTCCCGTGCTCCACTTTCTCACTTCTTCTTAGGCCCTACAAACCAGTACAAATGTGAATACCACAACCTGTATCAAGCACCCAAGAGTTAGTATGTAATGAGTTTTTAGACAATATAGTGTAAATACTCGCATGGGTGGTTTTAACTTTCCCATCCTTTACATCCTGCAAGTATTTGGGGCTGCTTCGCTTCCAGTGCCCCTTTTCCTGGCAGTAGAAGCATTGTGCTTCCTTTGGGTTTGAAGAAGGAGGAATGGAACCTTTCTTGGTTCCACTTGAAGAGGAGCCATCACGAGACTTTCCCTTGGTACCCTTCGAAGGGATCTTTCTCTTCTTCCCCTTTCCCTGCCCAATTGCCAAGACAGGAGCAGCAGTAAGAGTAGGAGTAATAACTGATTTACTTTTAAGGCCACTTTCAGCGGTCCTTAAAAGTCCTTGAAGATTACTCAGTGTGACTTCCTCCTTGTTCATATGATAAGTCATACGAAACTGATCATAACTTGTAGGTAAGGAATGGAGAATGATGTCAATCGCCATGTCCTTAGGAAAGTCCACATTAAGCTTCAGTAACCGGTCCACGAACCTTTGCATTTTCAGCAAGTGACTGGTGAGGGGTTCTCCCCCCTTCATCCTAGCTATTATCATGGAGGGAATGATTTCATACCTCTCCTAACGAGCATCTCAAAAGGGTAGAAATCTTCATAGGATTTCTAGAGTTTTACTGTCATTGTGGCCAACATGATGCAAGACACTTTAGTGGCATCTTTCTCATGGGTAGTGTACTCAGCAATCTCCTCAGGAGTAGCAGTTGAATCATCGATAACCTTTAGCTCCTTATCGAGGATATAATCTTTGCCCTCATAGCGAGTAATCATTCTGATGTTCCTAATCCATTCATTAAATTTGGAACCATCAAAAGTGACTTTCCCACACAAGTTCATTAGGGAAAAGGAGCCTGTAGGGTTTGAGCCAGTAGCACTATTGGAAGACATCTGAAAAGAAATAAAGACAAGTTTTATTAGATAAAGAGTCCTTGATAAGTCACCCAAATGAAGTATTAAGGCTAGGACCCAACAAACTATTTATAGTTGGAAGAGGGATGCCGTAATCCAAGCTATAAAATATTAGAAGGTAGGTAAATGAAGATTTACCAATTTCCACCACGAAAATGAAATAGATTATTAAGTTTTATTGGATTTGAAATTCCTAGATCTTTTGAGATACATTGAACCTTTAATGGCATGTTTGAATCTCGATTGTGCCCTCTCAAGTTTGTGACTGGGATGCCGAGGATCACAAAGAAGGTGTGAATAACCATGCAAATTGACTTGGTACCCTTAACTTTTACCACCTAATCGATATGCCGGTTAACCACACGCGCTCCACCGATCTATGATAAAATTAGGTTACCCATTTTCCACTCTTACTTGTCCTTGTTAGTGTGCCGGTTAACCACACGCGCTCCACTACCGACTTGGTAGGGTACAAAGTGTAATTTCGTGGGTTAGCACCTATTTCACATTTTCCTAAAGCAACTAAGATTGGGAATTATTAATGTATAGTTACTCTATAATTACATTATACTTTTAATGAGGATTTAAAGTCCTTGTCCTACCCGTTAGGCTAACGACCCTCCACCAGTCAAGGAAGCGGTGGGTGAGAGTGGACACCCATTAAGCTGCCATTTTATAGGCAACAACCTTATACCCCCCTTATAGACCGGATTCGTGAATGAGGCCTACTAATGGTAAGACTGACTTATTCTTATACATATCTATATATTTAAACTTTTAATATAATAATAGTATAACGGTTGAATTTTAAACTTTTAAAATTCTCGGGTTCAATTTGGAAATTAAAGTATTAAAGAGTAAGACTTTACAAATTCCAAAACTTGAGGGCAAGTATTGAAACTATTCAAGACCTTTCATTTCATAACTTATGAGTTTTAATGGTTTATTAAAATGAAGACTCTTCATTTTATGTAACCTCTTATTCTTTAACGACACTTTTAAAGAAGTGACTTTTGGTTATCCATAACTTGAGGACAAGTTATGGACTCCATCATTAGCCATTAAGATCAAGAATCATCCTACCAAGCAAGTTACACATAATTCCTATGATCTTCTAAAACTCATAAGAACATGAACATTCATATCAAAATTTCAAGAATCATATTAACACATATAAAACATGGAATTTTGATATTAGCCATTGTAAATGGATTAGCATAAGCATTACACCATCTAAAACAAGTTTTAAAACACCAAAACAGTTTAGGGTAATGTTTCTAGTCCATTTCCAGCAGCAAAACTCGAAAATCTGCATTCAGGGGCTCCTACTCGTCGAGTGCAAGAACCTACTCAACGAGTAGGATGATTTTTCACATGGACTCGTCGATTCCCTCCATGGACTCAACGATTTCATGCTGCAGAGTCCAGATTTTTGAGCTTTTTCAACAAGTTTGCATCAAGTATCAAGAAAACAAGCCTAGGCTTTGATACCACTGTTGGGTTTTGAGCATTCTAACACTCCTATGGTGTACATGTAACCCTAGAAACCTTGGATCTATGTTTTCTCTAAATACATGAAAATTTGATTTTCCAAGGTTTACTTCCTATCTAACATGTTATGGGGAACTTGTAATACAAAACTCAAGTAGAATAACATACCTTTTAGTAGCTTGGATTCCTTGATGACTTTATGAGCCTAGCACCCCAAATGTGATTCCTCAAATGCTTCACACAACACCACAATTCTTGGAATAACCTTGAGAGAAGTTCACTATACTCAAAAATCGGCTAGCCCTCTTACTTGCTTGTAGTAGTCCGATTTTGCTAGTCTAGGGGTCTTTATATAGTTGTGGCACAAGTAGGGTTACACCATGTAAACCCTAATTGTCATGGCTTTCCATATTCCATGATCCATGGGTTTGTAACCTCCATGAACTATCCATGGAGCACCTTATGGGTTTTAACCTAATCCATACAAACCATGGATCATTAGCCCACTATACAAGAATAGATTATTAACACAATCAACCCCATATATTTAATTAGTCTCTTTTTGATCACTTAATTAATTCAAGATTAATTCTTTGATCAATACTAATTAAATAATATTATTAATATATTAGTACTTATAATATATTAATAAACCTTAAGTGTCTTTTCTCTCATTTTGGTCTATCCAAGTATTGCAATGCCATGAAACCCAAATGGACCATGCCGGGTCGGGTCAAGTACATACCAAATATACTGATGGACTTAGACACTATATTCAACAGAATCGTCATAAGAAACAAAGCTAGGCTTGTAGCTCAAGGGTTTTGTCAGCTTGAAGGGTTAGACTATGATGAAAATTTTGCTCCAGTCGCAAGACTTGAAGCAATTCGTCTGTTTCTAGCTTTTGTCTCTTTCAAAAACTTCAAAGTCTACCAAATAGATGTCAAAATTCCTTCCGACATGGAGATATTAAAGAAGAAGTCTTTCTAAAACAACCTCCAGGGTTTGAAAATGAAGATTTTCCAGATCATGTGTATCGTCTTGATAAAACTATCTATGGCTTAAAGTAGGCTCCTAGGGCATGGTATGGGACGTTGGCAAGCTATCGTCTCTTAAGTGGATACAAACGAGGAAAGATCGATAACACTCTGTTCATAAAGCAATCAGGATCTCATATCATTCTTTTTCAAGTGTATGTGTAGGATATCATCTTCGGATCCACTGATCAAAAGCTAAGTTCAGAATTCGCGGAGGTCATGGCCAATAAATTCGAGATGAGCATGATGTGTGAACTAACTTTATTTTTGAGGTTGTACGTTAAAAAACTAACTGATTGTATTTTTGTTTGTCAAGCTAAATATATTATAGATATGTTGAAGAAGTATGTTCTCGCTGATTGCAAACTGGAAAAGACTCTAATGTCTTCATCAACGTCTATTGGCACTGATCTAAGTGTCACTAATTTGAATGTAACTTTGTTTCGAGGAATGATAGGCTCTCTACTCTATCTAATAACCAGTCGCCCTGACATTATGTTTGCCACCATATTGTGTGCTCGCTATCAAGCCAGTCCTAAGGAATCTCATATTCACATTTCCAAAAGGATTTTCCGGTACTTAAAACTTACACCCAATCTTGGGTTATGGTATCCTCATGAATCAGAGTTCAAGCTAGTGGGATACACTGACTCTGATCATGGCGGGTGTGGCAAAAAGCATACATATGTGGTTTGTTCTACTGCTGAGGCTGAATATGTTACCGCTGGAAGGTATTGTGCTCATATTCTATGGATTCAGAATCAACTCTTGGATTATGGTCTAAAATTCTCGAAGACACCCATCTGCTGTGACAACACCAGTGCCATTCAGATTATACAAAATCCAGTGCAACTTTCCAAGACCAAACACATCGACATCCGTCATCATTTCATCAGGGATATAGTTCAAAAGGGAAAAGTGAAATTGTTCTATGTTCCATCCGCTGATCAGCTGGCGGACGTCTTCACCAAGGCATTGGATGAAAAGAGTATGAACAAATTAATTGCAGATCTTGGCATGCTTTGAATTTCTTAATCATTTTCTAACTGTTTTCTGTCTTATGAAAAACACAAAAACAAGTGCTTCCTTTATTATGAATGAAAAATATTATATTTAGTATTTACAAGCCTATCTAAGATTTATCTACATCTTATTGCTTTAGAATTTGTAAGGACTGGAGCTTTCTTGAAAGATCTCAATGCTCTTGGTGTTAAGAAAAAGAGTGGCATCATGTCTTCTTCTTCTTGAAGATACCTTCTTTCTCCTCATGATCCTGTAAAACCTCGAATGCCCTCATGTTGATCTTGAAGACATGATGGTTTTATGGATTCGAGCCAGTTAACTCGTTGGTTACAAAGAATAATCTTCACTTATTCTTATGTTCCTGATAAACATGAAGCTTGGAATCCTTCTATAACGCTTCAACAATAAAAGGCTACATCACTTGTGATATATTGTGTTGTTTTTATGTGATATGGTTAATCTTGTTTGTTCTCTTTTATAACAAAAATTTCAAGTGGCAGACATCTCGGAAAATGGAAGTGCATTAATGACCATTCAATTCCAAAGATTTAATGGAACGAGTCTTTATCAACTTTCTGAAAAAAGCTGCACATTTTCCCTGTTTAAACTATTTTCTTGTTTGAATAATTCTTTTGTTTGTATTCTTATATTGTTTATTCTTTTGTACCATTTTGTAAAGGAAACCGACGATGGCAATTTTGAGCCTAGCATGCAACTTTTGACACATATTCGTCCCTAGAAGCATGCTGTTGTATGTGACAAAATCTCTCTAAGTTTCTCATCAGCGAGGCCATCTGCTGAGAACATTGAGTCACTCTCTCACGCTGATTGTCTAGCATTGTCTAAACTCTCAAAGTGAGATTGTCTGGTCCAAATAAAAAAATATTGATAAAAAGGTTGGGGTGTTTATTTTTAATTTAATCATCTTTACCTGACCCTGTCCCTGGAAGCATACTTTCCGTATGCATCAAGTCTCATGTTCTGCTGAAGCATTTAGCGAAAACCAGTGGCTTACCCTGATTGCATAGTCATCAACATAAGAGATACTTGTCAGGTCCTTAAATGACAAAGGGTTGTTCATGTCGATGACCTCCTAGTTTGAGTCATGACATGGTACCATTATGAATTAACGGCGAATCTTTGATTCTAGATTACAACTTACTCTATGATACGTAAGCTTAAACCAATTCTTGTTGATTGTTAAACTGTTAATGATTCATGTTGATTTCAACTCAGCATGACTGAAACAATCCATTCTCTCCTTTATTTTCTGAATAAAACTTAACAATTCATAGTGATATACCACACACTGATGAAAGTTTGAAAATCTATGTCGATGGGTATATCATTGACCGTGATATATTAAACGCACCTATCCACTCTTGCCCTTTTTCCTTTAATAGAAGAGATTTATGATTCAGTGTATGAAAGCACATGCTGATAAGATGTCACAATACTATGCTAATGAATGGTAGTTTAAGCCCACGCTATCAGGAGAGATCACAATCTTACTAGACTACAAGTTGAAACTCTATTCTGCTCAACGTTAGTTGTTGATGTAAAAAAGGTGGAGAAAATCTTGGTGAAGCTGAAAATCACGTTACTAGAGCTACAGAAAAGCACATTCTAAGGGGGAGTCGAGTTGCTGATGCCAACGTGCTTAGCTCAGCTCAAGCTCATTATTTATACCTCCGTCATCTGCTACAATTCATAGATGTTTGATAAGTCATTCAGCTTCTCAGGGGGGGCATTTGTTAAAACTGCAAGAGTCCAGATTTCATTCTTACTCTCAGGGGGAGCACGAGCCTAAAGCATTTCGCTTATATACAAAAGAAGTTTAGTTTTGACATCATCTGATAGGGGAGATTCTAAGGTCACAACTTATGATCCGATGAGTCAAACACATGAAACACTGAAAGATCAGCGTCAATGTCTACTACATCTATAATGCCAACGTATCAAGCTTATCATCATCAGCTTACAGTTCAGTTATCCGATTGCACTCTTTTGTATATTAGGTAATGATTTAGATAAGTATAGAATAGATCACATATCTGATATCTTTGTGATAAGATCGGTTCTTAGTATAGATTAGACGCAATCCCATCAATCAAGGGATATACATGTATAGATTAGTATATATACAACATTAGGGCAAACCCTGATTTTGTGATCGTGGCTTTGTGTCAATCGTCTTTGTGACAAACCCGTCTTCTTGGTGAAGACCAAACTCTTTCTTGGTGAAAAAACAATTTGGAGAACTTATGTGTTATTTACTTTCTGTTTATTATTTCGCTTAGATTATTTTTCCATTTTTTATTCATACTTGAAGTGTATCCGATCGATACAGACCTTCACTCCTTCAGTTATATAAGGAAGAGGTGGAGGTATGTTAGTTTCCTCAATAGCTATTTCATTCTCGAGGTGAATGCTAGGGCCAACTTTGGGTTGTTCATTGGTTGACTTTTAAATCTTATTAAGATCAGTATGGCTCCCATTAGCACTTTTGGATATCAGCTCCTTCACTTAAAATATTGCCCATCGAACAACATACACTTTGTTCTAAAAGGGTTTGTTAAACAACCACCCAAAAGGCTTGATGGGTTCTCTACCGAGATAACACATATCTATTCTAAGGCTTAGGTTGTTGAGCACTTCACGACGAGCATATGCCTCATAATCGTAGACTTAAATATGTGCTAGCGAGGAGTGAATGCCACTTCACATCTCATATAGTGTTCCACGAACCTTATTAGTTGGTAAAAGTCCAAAAGACTTCTCATAACACCTTTCATGGTACATGCCATGAACTGTTAGTAAGCATAATACGACCTATCTATTACAAAATCAATCAATGATTTGTTTTGCTTTCCAACTAACACCCATTGTGGCAATTTTTTATGTGAAGACGACTCGTGAAACTCTTTCACAATTCCAAAGATGATCGATAAAGTTTTTAATTGAGATGCTCAATATCCTTGTTGGATATGAGTGCCTCGTCCTATTTCCTACTTGATTCTTAGCTTCGCTTCATGAGAGCTCTGAACACTTGTAAGGTTCCAACCTTATGTTCATACAAAGTTGACCTCACCATGTATCATGGTTAATCTGAACGGTCGATTAATGTCAACTAACTTCAAGAGATATTCACATCACCTAGTTATGTATTCATCATCTATCTTGATAAATAAGATCTGCATTTTTCATAAGACTTATGGTCAAATGACATCCAAAATGTGATCCAATTGGATACTTGGTAATGCATTTCTCATTTATGTATCCAAGACTAACATTCCACAAATACATTTCACCCAAACCTTTTGGATATATTTGAATCAGTACGTATTATTGTCAATCTGAACGTTTCATTAGTTAAACTAATTTGAATAGATATTCACACCATAAGACAATGTTCCTGTCACACCTCTTCACAAATGAGACTTAAATTTATCATAAGACTTGTAGTCATATGAATTTCAAAATCCTTTCCAACTAGATATTTGGTAATGTAATTCTCATTAAAAACCAAGAAGATGATTCCATAATAATACAATTTATTGAAATATTCGAATCAACTTTGAACTATTGTTACTATACTAGATTTATAGATTTCATTACTTTCTTTTAACATGTTAAAGTATTCTACATTTAAATAAGTCAAAACTATCCCATGAAACATAGTATAAACAAATTAAATTATAAGACCATAGACTAAACATTTGGGAAAAAGAGTTGTCTTTTGATCCTATCAATAATAGAAAGGGCTTGACAATCATGATCAAATTATCTTCCTCATGTTTCAATCTTCTTAATTCATTCCAGTCGCTGCACATTCTTGAAAATGTCAGTAATTAATCCTTAGCAAAATGGATTAGAAGTAATAATTTTTTTTAATTGTCTTACGAATTCATGTATCTGATTGAACACAAAACATGGGAGAACTAGTTGTATTTTGATGTTATGGATAGTAGTATGGGATCTTAATCCATGATCAAATTTAACTTTATCATGTTTCATTCCTTTCACTTCAAATATATATTGGGCATGTATGATTTCTTAGTTCTTTATTGGTATTGAAATGAATAGCTATCATAACTTGTCTCAGAATAAGCCTTCCTTTGTCCTTGGTTTAGGCCTGGATTAGGTATACTAACACTAATCTCCTTTTAACCATGAACGACTAACTTTCTTCTTCTTGACACTTGGTAAATATACATGAGTATTTGAAGTTTGAGTTTCTATGATTGACCATGTTAGTTCCAAAAAGAAACATTAACATGCTACACAACTCTTCCATGAACATTCCAAGTTGTTCATATCAAAATTAGAGTGAACTGATCATATGTATATGTTAGCTAGTTGATTAACCCTAATCAACTCCCAGCTCAATAAAATTCCATTTTACTTCAATATGTCAGTTTAAAATGCACACTTGATAATTTCTCTTTCTACCAGTTTAGAATGTAGTGGTTGGGGGAACCTATGGAAGAGCATCATCAAAGGCATGATCTTTCTTTTCATTTATGAGAACTATTCCTAAACTAAGAATTTGAACAAGATTGATAATAGCTAATCCTCTTAGAGGTTTTGAAGAAGTAATTTTTAGTGGATAAGGTTATAGACATCATTCATTATCAATTTCCATTATAGTTTTTTTACTAATTCTTAGAAAATAATTACCCTAAATAAAATTATTTAAGAAGGCAAGGATCAATATTTGGCTCTATGATGGGTAAAGGGTCTCCGTAAACACACCTTAACGTTATATAGGTTACCCAAAACACTTTTCCATATTCGATCACTATGAAATTACCAGGTCTTTGAGATTCATTTACTATCAATGGCATTTTAATATAAGATTATTCTCATATCAAGTTCAATGACGGGGTCACCGTTGATTATTGAACTGATGGTGAATCAACCACGCAAAATTGTGCGGTCCCCGAATTAATTTACACTTGAGATTAGTGAGTTCCACATCATTCTCTACTTAAACTTTTAATTAATAAAACAAGATTTTGTTTCATCCTTTTAGTGCAAATAATTTTAGATTGACCATTATCACTATCAAAACCTTTCAGCAACTCTACTCTCAAAATGCAATAAGGCGGTGAGTATGGTAAGCACGAAGCATATTAAAAACCAACCCATTAAGAATCATAGAGACCTCCTTAAACCTCTACATAAATTTATAATTTATATTATTTTAAAATGGCCCTAAAATCAATAATATTTAGCGGGGTGTTCGTTACGGGGATCCAAATGATATAATTTTGATTTCCGAGGGTTAAAGTGTAATTTCGGGATTCATGTTGTAAAGGTTTTCAGAAGTCAGGGGATGTTTAGTAAAATATTGTTCTTGTTATGAAAGGATTTTTGAATACAGGGGTTGCGTGGTAATTATTAGGACTTAAATTGAAAGGAATTTGGAGTGATAGGGGTTAAATGGTAACTTCGGGGACTTGAATTGTGATGAATCTTATATGTTGGGGGCTGTTTTGTAAATTGTAGCCTTGATTTGAGAAAAATGAGTGAAATGTGCATAAGTTTGGATGGGGTACGGGATTTGAACCCGATGGTCTTCCCTCCCATCTTAAGATCGCTATTTCCTAACCCTAACCCTAATTCTTCACTAGCCGCCATCGTTAGGGAGTCCTCCAGCCGCCGCCTGCAAAACCGAGTCCGAGCGCCACCAGGTCCGCTGCTACCTGTCGCCGAGCACCGCCATCCATAACCCCGCTGCCGGACGTCGCCGGCAGCCGGAAGAGCACCGATACCGAAGTTATGGAGCTGTGAACGGCGAGACGTAGGTCGTGAGCAACCAGTAAGTTTCCGGTAGGCCTAACCGCTACTTCTCTCTCCTCCCCGTCGTTCCTCTCGGTGTTGGACGTCGTGAATGTCATTGCTGTTGCCGAAGGCAATTGCGCTGCTGTGGTCGTCAACTCCAACGACATCAGCCGTTTAGAAGGTGGTTGGGTGAAGGTACGTTCGATTATTTATGTGCTATTGGTGTTTCTGTGATTGTATGAGCCATATTTGGCTAGAAAACCAAGGAAGACCCGTCACGACCACCAAGAGGTGGTGGCTGCAACCGTGGGGGGGGGGGGGAGGGTGGATGTGTGCGTGATTTGGTGTGTGTGAGCCTAGTTCGTGAGTTTAATGTTGTATGGATATTATTGGACAGGAAAAAACGAAGAGAACTCGTCACCACCACCGTGAGGTTGTGGCCGCCACGTGCTGCCGCCGTTCCGCCACTGCTAGCCACCATCTCGGGTGGCTGTGGGCTTTCGGGTGCGTTTGTTGGATTAGTGTCAAAGTCCATAACTATATTTGGTATGTACTTGGCCCGATTTGGCATGGTCCATTTGGGTTGCATGGTATCGGAACAATTTGATAGACAAAATGAGAAAAATGATACTTATGACTTATATTAATATATTATAAGTTATAATAATTTAATATGGAATCATATTATTTAATTAGCATTGATCAAGAATTAATTTAGAATTAACTTAGTGAACAAAAAGGAACTAATTAAATATGGACTCTTATACATATAGGATGGGCCAAGTTCATTTAGGTTGGGCTAAGCTTTCATGGATAGTCCATGGAGTGTTTAACCCATGGATCCTATGGAAATGAAAGATCATGGGTATTAGGGTTTACATGAATGTAACCATAATCCTCCACACTATATAAAGAGGTCTATGGTTAATGAAATGGCACAAGTGTGTGTACACAAGAGGGCAAAACCGAGTTTGGTGCAAGTATCTTTATTCTCAAGTTATTCCAAGGGTTCTTGGTGTTGTGTGAACCATTTGAGGTGCAACACTTGGAGCACTAGGCTCCTAAGGTTCAAGACTTCAAGCTCCATCAAAAGGTATGTAATTCTACTAGATTCTTGTATTGCATATACTTCTTGTTATGCTAGTTAGGATGAAACCTTGGAATATTGAATATTTGCATGTATAATAGAGAAAACATAGATCCAAGGTTTATAGGGTTGCATGTACACTATAGGAGTGTTAGAATGCCCAAAACCTATCAGTGGTATCAGATACTAGGGTTATTTTCAATTATACTTGATGCTACTTGCTTTTAAGGCTGAAAATCGAAGTTTTTTTGCTGTCTGGACAGCTGACTCGACGAGTCCAGGGAGTGAATTGACGAGTCCATGCCTAAAAAGTGCCTAAAATCACCCAACTCGTCGATTTGGTTCATGCACTCGACGAGTTGGACCCTCAGACAGCATATTTTCTAGTTTTTTGGCTGGAATTAGACTAGGAACATTACCCTAAGCTGTTTTGAACTTATAAACCTGTTTTTGATGTGGTAATGTTCATGCTAATCCAATTTCAAAGATAATTGTCAATATATTCAAGTTTTGTATTAGTTTAATGGTTAAGCTAATTTCTTGAAAATTGTTTGATTTGAATTATCTTGTTCTTATGACTTGATTTAGATTAATAGAAAAGTTATGTGATAATGTGTTTTCAATCCAAATTGATCTAAAAGTTGTTCATAATATGTGTTTTTGTAACTTGTCCTCAAGTTATATGAAAAGTCACATTTATGATTTTTAAAAACTCATAAAATTTCCATAAGTTATAAAAATGAAGAGTCTCATTTTGTAAATGCTTTAAAGTCTTCCATAACTTGTCCTCAAGTTATGGAAACTTGAAGATTTTTTCATTAAAACTACTTTAAACTCATAAGTTGTGGAATTGAATAGTTTTTGAATTGTTCAAAACTTGCCCTCAAGTTTTGGAATTTGTAAAGTTTCCCCTCTTCAAAAAAAAAATATCCACAACCTGGTCATCATGTAGGAGAATCCTTTGATTTGTCATAACCATATTGTGTTCATCAACAATCATTCTAACAACTCCAAAATACATTCCCCACTCAAAAGCTTTCTCCTTTACAAAAGACACTAATTTTCTCTTCTTTTAGATTTGAGGGGGAATAGAATACATAGCTCATCTCCTTTTGAATGTAGTGGATATATGAACATTATCATCAAGATCAAAATCTAAGCTTTGCTCACCCTCTGTATTTGAAACACATTCTCGCTGATGCTCCCCTCACCACGAGAACCACTTGGATACATTATAGCAATAGAAAAAACATTTAGGAATTACTTACGTAGGACAAATCAAACAATCATTCTTTATTGCTTATACCATCATCAGTAGTGTAAGGGTGCAAAGTCACTATTGGATGTTATGAGGGCTTACTCATTTGATTGTGCACAATGAGTTGTCTTTCCTTTATAAGGAAGTGAGTGACACTCATTTTATCTAATGAACATTTTGAGAGATTAGTTTAGAGAGAGAATTTGCAAAACCCATTTTTGTACTCTTTCTATGAAACTAATGAGAGCTTAAAAGAATTATTTAGATCTTGTGTTCATGTTCTTGATTTTACTTGATGATTCACTAAATCATTCTTAATTCCGCAAATGCCATCATAATCAACACCACTACAATTGGTATTAGAGCTTGGTTTTCAAGATCAAAGTGATTTTTGAAGAACGATTCTCAATTTGGCAAAATCTGTTACAATTGGAGAAATTTTGGTGAGTCTCTCTCTATGATCTCTCTTAATTTCATTGAATTCGTGCGTTACGTTTTTGATTTGTGATCGTCTGACTCGTTGGATCAAATTTTTCTTGAAAAACCCATTTGTTGTGATCCAATAATTTTTTTTTGTTGATCAAAGCCCAATCCAATCTCATAGTTGTTTGTTCGATTTGATTCTCAAATTGCGATTGTTAGTTCGTTTTATGTCAAAATTCGTTGTGATGAATTACATTTGATTTAGCCCAACAGATCATTATTCTTATTCAAATGATTGAGCCCAAATTAAAAAAACCCGTTACTGTTCATCAATATGAAAATATAGCCCAATTACATGTTATTTGTTGTTCATATCCAATCTTTAAGCCAGTAAACTGATTGCATAAAACAAGGAGCCCAAAAAAAAATTTATAAGATCGGTGTTGAATTGTTTTCATTGTGTTCGTTCTTCATCAGACGCTTTAACGAGTTGTACATTCTGATGCAATTGTCCCGACTTCTATTCGTGATGTTCTTGCGTTTTCTTTTTCGTTTGTGTAATGTTTGACAATCGAGCAATGATTCATGATTCTGAACTTGTGAATCAACTTTATTTGTCTTGGTTATTGTCAGTCGATTATGATCAAGTTGTAGTTGAGAAGTCGACAATTAGTTTTTTTTGATTTTGAAGAAATTGATCAAGAAATCTCAAATTCTTATCAAGAACATGTTTAGAACAGATCTTTGAACACTTTTGATCTGGAATTTGGTGAAGGAATCATTGATTTCGTGTTTATTAATCCTTGACTTTAAAAAGTCAGTTCTAGAAAAAGTCAAACTCGACTTCTATTCGTTGGTTCGTTTAATTGGAAGTTGAAATTGTTTGATACAAGTTGAACATGGGATATGAATGACGAAATCAAACTTGATTTGGGGTTCAATTTCGAAAAATGGGTGATGTTCTTGTTCTTGTGTGAAAGGATGTGACGTAAATTCTTGTTCACTACTTGAAATTGCTTTCGAAATTTGAAGCCAAAGTCGATGAAGGAATCAAAGTCAAATTTTGATGATGTTGTTGATTACCCCTTGGAGTCGAATATCTTGAAGTCGATGCTTATTACCTGACTTCAAAGGTTTTTGATACTGGGAAAGATGATTTCGAAAGTTTGGATGTAAAAGCGAATTGTTGATTTTTGATTTCGAATGTTGATATTTGATGTCGATGTTTCGTTAAGATGGTTTGAGTTCGACGATTTGTGATGAAAAAGTGAATGGATGGATCGATCTTGAAGTAACGATTTGGTGATGTTGGGTTCTTGAATCAAAAGGCAAAGGCTTGCTGGTTTTATTAACGAACTGGGAAAGGTCTACCCAAAGGTTTGATTGATTAACGAAGATTTCGTTTTGGGTTGTACTGTGGAAAGCGAATCAAGGTATTTGCTTTTGGGGACGAACGGACTTGAATTGGGAACGAATCGTGAATTGTCGATGGGTTGGGGATAAACATGAACTGGGAACTTTGATTCAGTGAGTAATTACAAATGGTTCAGAAATCATTCAGAGACTTCTTATAGCCTCGTTTTCGTTAAAATGGTGTGAGGATTTCGTACGAAGAGTGTTGTTGATTTCGTACGAAGGGATGAAGTTTCGTACGAAGGGGAGAGAAGCAGTTTCGTACGAAAGGAAAACGTTTGGTACATTTGGCTGATTTCGTTAAAACAAAATTGGGGAAGATGAAAGCAATGTTACGAAAATGACCCCTGAACTTACGAAAGTTTGACAGCTTTTATAACTCTTCGTATGATTGGGACAACAACATTTCGTATGAATTGAAGAATGAAAAAGCAAAAGTTTCGAATTTGGCCCTTGAAGTTTCGATAATTTGACATTTTTTTTAACATTTCGTACGAAATGGGCACCATTTCGTATGAATTGAAGAAAAGTGCAAAAGTTTCGAAAATAGTCCCTGAGGTTTCGAATGTTTGGCAGTTCGTACCCAAATTCAAAAAATGATTGTTTTTGCTGAAATTTGAAGAGAATGCATTTCAGGCCCCTGCAGTTTGTGCAAATTGACACTTTTTACCCAGATTTGAAAAATGGGGAGAGTTTTGCATATTTGGCTGTTTTGGGCACACCGGGTCACTGCAGAATTTTGAAATTGACAATTTCTACCCATTTTTGAGAAATTTTGTCAAAGGCGGTCCGTGAACGAAGCTAAAAATTGAATATTTTTTCGGTTTTCCGGATTGAAGCACAAAGTTTATGCCACATGTTAAGGGGGAGTTTTGACACGAAAAATTCCGAATAGAGCACGTTCTCTTTCCTTGAAGGTTTTATAATCAAATTTCGATTATAAAAAGGGGGAGAAATTTATATGGAAATTTGAACTTGAATTTTTCATATTACGCGGATTTGAAGATCGAAGTGATCTTGAAGTTTTGAAGCTTACGAAATGATGAAATTGGAAGTTCGGAAATGATTTATTTTCGAAATGGGTTTGGTTTTATTGAAGATTTTCGGGGTGTGTTTTTATGCTCAACTTTTGGTGATCGATTTGGAGTTTGAGAAGCTCGTGATCATTCGTTGATGCTCGGTTTTTATGGTCTCACATCCTAGAGCCCAAATTGAAGAATCATGGAAGAATTAAATATTGAAGTTCGTTTCGATATGTGTCACCTTTGAGGTTCGAACCGCGTAGTTGCTCGATTTTGGAAGATTTGAAGTGGGTCATTCATTCCTAACTTTGAGGGGGAGAATGTTGGGGTACAAAGTTATTCATGAAGACTTTGTAAATGCTTGACTTTTGTAATACCCACTTGTATGTGGTGCATTAGCCTTATGACACATGAAAGATAGAGAGTGAGAGAGAGACATGTAACACTTCTATATAAGTGGGTTTAGTCCACTTATAGAAGTGTGCTTAAGAGGTGTAGAAGTGAGTGTGTAAGTGTGTGTTATTTATGTAGACTAGATCTATGTCCCTTTTTGTGTAACACCATACATATTCAATACATCTCTTGAACACCCAAATCACCATGTTCATTGTGCCATCTTTCATTCCGCATGCCAAACCATGTTCTTTATGTCACTACAATTGTGCATTAGCCTTATGACACATGAGAGATAGAGAGTGAGAGTGAGACATGTAACACTTCTATATAAGTGGGTTTAGTCCACTTATAGAAGTGTGCTTGAGAGGTGTAGAAGTGAGCGTGTAAGTGTGTGTTATTTATGTAGACTAGATCTATGTCCCTTTTTGTGTAACACCATACATATTCAATACATCTCTTGAACACCCAAATCACCATGTTCATTGTGCAATCTTTAATTCCGCATGCCAAACCATGTTCTTTATACCACTACAATTGGTATCAGAGCTGGTGTTCTTGATTGGATCAAGAATTGATCCTTGATGGCTATCTTGATTTTGTGATTTTTCATGTTCTTATTGATCTTCGTGTTTAGAGAGTGTTTGGTGTTCTAGAAGTCGAATTTTTCTTTGATATGATCCATAATTCGATTTTATCTCTCTAGAATACTTGTTTGTACCACTTTCTCTCACTAGAATTTGGTTCATATTCACTTTCTCTCTCTAGAAATCTTCAAGTTTTTGTGATCATGGTACGTTTGGTGTATGATTCTTGGGTTGTGATTGTTAAAGATTTGAAATACAAAGTCAACGAATATCAATTCTACGGATTGGTGTTAAGTGGCTTGATTTCAAAAGAAACTTTGATTTCTTATGGAGGTTTGAAGGATGATCATGGAAGATTGATATTTCAACCTTTTTTGATGATTGAATGTTTGTATGATCTTTTCATTATAAAGTTAGTTGCAAGCGATAACCGAAAAGAAGGAGAAGAAAGAGATTTGTATAACAAAAGATACATTTCTCTTGTTGAAAACCCAAGTGATCTTCATGCTCTTAAGTTTGTTGAAGATGTTCTTGATGATGATCGTCATGTTCTTGATGTTCTTGATGTTCAAGAAAAAGGAGTTCAAGTTGATTCTTATGATGAAAAAGTTTTTTGCTCGATTGGAGTTCAAACCGATGATATTTTGTGTTCTTGTGATTCGTTTGAAGGAATGATTCCTTATCGGAAGCCGGTGATCCAAGAAATTCACAAGTATCAAACTCCAAAAGATTTGATTCAAATTCACAAAGTTGATGTTGTGAAAAATGGGTTTGTTCATGAAGTCAAATCTTCAAGATGCAAAAAGATGAGAAAGAAAAAGAAGAAGAAGATTAATCGGAAGAACGAGCGGGTTTACTCACAAAAATCATTAAATGTTGTGAAGCCGAAATCCATGAAGCAAATTTGGGTTCCAAAGCAACAATCTCCAAAGGTTGCATTGAATTTGAAATCAAAACCCAAAAGTGTTGACGGTTATTTTGAAGATGTTCTTGGTTTGATGAAGAACACGAAGAACACGAAGAACGAGTTGTACATCACGCAAAGTGGGTGGTACAATGTTCAAATTGGAGATTTTATCATTCCAACAAAAGAACCAAGATCTTCTAAATTCGATTCGTTCGTTGAAAATGGATCTCGATTCGTCAAAAAGGTATCTTAAATTCTCAAATGGATTCCAAAACGTCCATGATTTTGATTCGTGCGTTGCATTTTTCATTTTTGATCGTCTTGATTCATTGGATCTATTTCGTTTCAAACCCTATTGTTGGTCCAATATTTTTTTTGATCAAACATCAAAATTAAAATCATTTTCACAAATTCAAATCCATTAATCTGATCAATTAGTTCAAGCCCATTCTAAATTTGTGGGTACTGTTCATCTTACTCATTTGAGACCATAATTCAAGGGATCCGATTTCGTATAAACGTGAGGCCAATCATTCTTTTTCTAATTCGATATAATAGTTTTTAAATCCAAATCTTATTAAATCGAAATCAAAAGTGTATATGAAGAATTTCATTCATTCATTTTCATATGCTTCACCTACTTGTACATTCTGGTGTTCTGGAGTTGGTTGATTTATGTAGGATGATGGTCGATTTCGTCTTTTGATTCCACTTGTTCTCCTCTGATTTGGAAGTCAACACATTAGAAACGAAAGTCAAAATTGGAACGAATGTGATAATTTTGTTTCGATTTTAATTGTTGGAAGTCGATTGTTCAATGGAAGATGGCATTTGATTTTTGGTGATAACAAATGGCTAGATTGAAGAACCGATTGCGAAATCGATGTTTGGAGTTTTGATTTTGTTATTAATCAGTCAAGTGGTCAAACTCGATTTACAGATTGTCACTGTTTGCAAGTCGATCGAGTATTGCGTTGTGTTTGAAGTGGATATATCAAAAATCGACTGATGTTGGTTATTGACTCGATTTTGATTAATTGATTTTGGACATCTTGATTTCGAAGGTTTGAGAAGAATTGTTTTGGGAGAAGTCAATGGTTTAACGAAGTGATGAAATTGACTTATTGATGTCGATGTATGTAGTCGAACTTCAGAGGCTTTGAGAATCGAGGGGTTAGTTTCGATCGAAGTCTAAGTTGATTTTAATTCGATGGTCGAGGTTGGTTTATTAACGAAGCCTTGTGATGAAAAGGTTGTGGTTTGTGCTTCATTAACGAAAGTGGTGCATTCGTTAACTGTAAAACGAAGTAAAGAAGAAAAGGATTGTTTGATTTGGTATTGTCGATTGTATTTGGAATCGATAATTTGGGAACGAGCTGAGAATCACAAACTCAAAGATGTTTGCTTTGATGGTTTGATGAGTGATTAGATTTCGATTTCGATTTGTGATATCAACGTGATTTTTATCGATTGGGAAGACTGGATTTTGAAAGTTTGGAGTCGTTGATGTCCATGACTAATTGTTGAGAACGAAGACCTGTAATGAAAGCGAAGCGATGGTCACGGATTGTGGTTATTAGAGTCGATATCTAAAAATCGATGATATCAATTGACGAAGGTTCATGTAGTGAAAGCAAGGAAGGAAAACTTGGATTCGTTAGTTGGTTTGATGATTTTGTTTTTCACATCAATGGTTTTTGATTAACAGCGGTGGGTTTATTAACAAAGCCTAGTATCAATAAACATTCGACTGTTATTTGAATGTGAAAAACAGATAGTTTGGGGACGAACAGATCTTGCATTGTGTACGAATCTTGAATAGTCGATCTGGGTTTTCGTAAAAATGGTGTTAAGACTTTGTTACCTGATTAACGAAGCGAAGAAGAAGGGTTCGTTACCTGATTAACAAAGTGAACGAAGGGTTCGTTTTCGCATGTGATTTGGGAAGTCGACACTTAAATGTCAAAGAATTGTATATCGACGTGCGAAGAATTTGACTGAAAGTTTCGTGCTGGGAAACAATTGGGAGAAGAAGATGTACAAGTTTCAAAATTGGTCCTTAGAGTTTCGAAAATTTGACAGTTTATACACACTTTGAAATAAGGACTCAATTTTTGATATTTTAAAGCTTTGTGAAGAACTTTCGAAAGTAGTACCTGATGTTTCAAAAGTTTGGCAGTTTATACCCAAAGTCGAAAATAGTGTTACAAAGCTGAGAAATTGCGAATATTCATTTCTGGTCCCTACAGTTTGTGCGAATATACGCTTTATGCCCAGTTTTGCAAATGGGGTAGAGTTTCGCATATTTGGCTGTTTTTAGCGCAATGGGTCCCTGCAAGTTTCAGAAAGTGACAATTTCTACCCGGTTTTTTAAAAATCTTGCAACGTTCACCCAAAAAGTCAAATTTTTTCATAAATTGGAAATTTTTGTGGCTTTTTCGTGATTGTTTTTCCGTGCAAGATTTTTGGTGTTTCATTTTTGGTACACATCAAGGGGGAGTTTTGTAAAGTTCATTCCTCGAGTGCTTCTCACCCTTAATGGGTTTTATAATCATTTTTTGATTATAAAAAGGGGGAGAATGATGGGTATTCGAAACGGATCTTTCATTTGCGGATTTGAAGACCAGTGTTTACTTCGAGGGGGATTTTGGTCTTGATCGCGCGTGCTCGTTGGAGATTGAAGCCGGACATCCAATCCTAACTTTGAGGGGGAGAATGTAAGGGTGCAAAGTCACTATTGGATGTTATGAGGGTTACTCATTTGATTGTGCATAATGAGTTGTCTTTCCTTTATAAGGAAGTGAGTGACACTCATTTTATCTAATGAACATTTTGAGAGATTAGTTTAGAGAGAGAATTTGCAAAACCCATTTTGCACTCTTTCTATGAAACTATCGAGAGCTTAAAAGAATTATTTAGATCTTGTGTTCATGTTCTTGATTTTACTTGATGATTCACTAAATGATTCTTAATTCCGCACATGCCATGATAATCAACACCACTACAAGTAGTTGAGGGTTCCCTTAAGAAAGTGAATCCTCTTGAATATTCTCCCTTGATTTGGCATTAGCAAATGTAAGAATAGAAAGAGATGAAGTGGAAGCACCAGCATTATCAAAATTATAGATTCAAATAGGAGAAAATGGAGTTGCTATTATTTATGTAGTGGGTGGTAGTGATGGATGAGTTGGAAGTGGTGTAGTAGAAGGAAGAGGTGGAGGTAGTGATTGTGGATGAGTTTGTAGATGTGGGAAAAAGGGTGGTACCATTCCTCGTTTCATTTCACAAAAATCATATTCCAGCCTTCGTAGGCACTGGGAGAAACTTTCAACATAATAAATCAGTGTGGTAAGAACATTATTTAAATTGGACAAGGTATCTAAGTAGGTAGTGGTGAGATCAAGTTGATTATTACTAGGAGTAAGGATATTAATAGATGGTGTTTCAAAAGAAGGTTTAGAGGGTGGGATAGAATGTACCAGAGAGGTAACATACAAACCCTCCTCCAAAGGCAAATAATGAAGAAAGTTTGTAGAACTAGTTTTAGCAATCATACCCGTGGAGTATGTTCTTGGTGATGAAGTTTAAAAATATTTATGGGTATTTAGACGTGAAGGAGGATTAGGAGTACCCTCAGGGGAATCCCAATCGGAGAGGATACAAATCGAAAGTGTTGATTAGGGTGTGGCCTCTATGAGGGGAATGAGTCATATGTGCAAGAAGACTTCTCAGATGAGCTTTCCATAGTATTTACCTGGACATTATCAAAAATGTATGTAACCCTTATTCCTTTCTTGTTAATATCCATATCATCGTCAGTCTCTTCTTCAGACTCAAATTATTCACAAGAAGGATCTTTAGGGAATTATGGAAAATGAAAAATGGATGTAAGCTCTAGTGGTAAGAGGCTTTTGTTCTTGAGTGTAAGGTTTTCTAATCTAGAAAATCATATACGTAGAGAGAGGTGGATCATAATGGCATGGAATAGTATGAAATATCTTGGGGGATAGAGTTTGAAGAAGAATGTGAACATTACTAGGGTTACTAGCATTTTACCCTAGCCTAGTGAACTCTAGTTCCATGAAAAGTATGCTTGGATATGGAATGTATTTTGGACGTTTATTGGCTACAATCAGACCAACCAGGTAATCATAAATCGTTTGTACAAAGTCATAGTTCTTGTTACGTACCAGGGTATGGAGAATCTATTTTTCAAATAGATTCAGTTGAAAATTCCAAGGATTTTTAAATAACCCATGTAAGAAAATTCCAACCAACAGGGAATCATTATCGATGAACATACTTTGTTCTATCTCTTTTCCCTTGAAGTGAAAGATCGTAGCCCAAGGTAGGAAGGATAGTGCAAAAAGATATCTTCGAATTGATGAGGTGTAAAAAACCCTTAAACGTTTTAGAAGACAATAGGACTTCATGTTCTCTATCTCGAGTGGTTCCAATTATTGTGTCGTCATTGGAGTTGTATGTGCAGGTGTACTAAAGTTCAGAGACATCATTAACAAGGATAACAATATGGAAGTTAGTAAAAGCATACCATATAGGATGAGAATGAAGAAACTCTATGAAGAGTTTCAGTCCTTGATCTCTCAACTTCTTCAAAATATTAAAGGTAACAAATACATTGGAGTCGACGCTGATGGGAGTATCCATAGTGTTTGGAGCTTCAACAACATTTGGGGTTGGAATGTAGGTGTAGACATGAGCAATTTAGTACAAAATAAGTTAGGATTTTTTTGAATGAAAAATGTTTTTTTTGAGAAGTATGGAATAAGAGGGTATTTAAGAGAGGGAAGTTGAAACGAATTCAAATGGTTAGATTTCGTGTGATGATAATTGTAGAAAAGAATCCACAAATCTTGTAATCCCAAGAAAATACTTTTTTTTAAAACCATCTTGATTTACAGATAATTGTAGAAACGAATTTAATGTTTTATAAGTGTTTACACCTTGTATTCAAAATGATTCATGTTCAAGAAGGGAATTGGTTAAAACCGAGAAACCTCGCATCTTTTCTTCTTTCTTTCCCTTCGGACCGTGAACAACATTTGGGCCGCAAGCCACCTTGGACCGGAAATGGTTCACGACTGTGAACCCTTCGCAGGCCGTGAACCCTCGCAAACTGTGAACCCTCGCAAACCGCCTTTGGGCCGTGAACCTTAGACTATATTTATGCGAGACACTCATTTTTCTCTCATTCTTCACATTTCGGCCGCAAACACACTTTTATCTCTCTAAGTTCATCAGCCAAAAACTCAAGTTTTCTCTCATCTATCATCCAAAGATCCTCCTTTCACCTTTGGACCTTGCTAAACACACCTTATGTTCTTCATTTCTTCAAGAAAACATCTTAAATCTTCATATACTTGAGCCAAAAACACTTGAATCTTCAAGTGTTCTTCATTTTATCAAGAGAACCAAACGAAAACCCAAGAACATCATCATTGTTTGGGTCGTGAACTCAAGAACATCAAGTGTTCTTGGGCCGTGAACACATCATCTGGCCGTCAATTCCTTGCAGCCTCCGTCTTAGCTTCTAACACTCCTATTTGTAAGTTATACTTACAAATTAGTCTAATTTCCAATCATTCCTATGATTATATTCACTAATTGGTTGCATATATACTATACAAATTGCTATATAGGACTTGTTTTACTACGGGATTTCACTCGTGGAAGTAACATCCTAAATCAAATCACTCACGAAAGGTGAGTTCATACCCCTACATTTTTATGATTTTACTATTTTAGGGGGGGGGGGGGGGGAATACAAGTGAAACACAATAAAATTGTGTTAATATCTCAAAAGATTTTTAAATGTTTTATTATATTTTAAATTGTTATAATTGTTAAAATTACATATTTATATCTGTGTAAATTATATAATTTGGATTATGAAGATTTAGAATATGTAATTTGACCCCATTTCCTGTTCCTTGTTTGGTTGTGGGCTTGGGGTAAAGTTGTTTAATCAAATATCTAATTAATCACAATTATATAAATATTACATTTATATAAATATAAAATGGTTTTCAAACTACATGGGTACAAACAGAGAATTTCATGGAATAACAGTATTACAGATTCTTACAGTAAAACAAACAGCTAAACTATAATAGGTATAGTTTAGAGGACTCATTCATTAGTTTCAAGTTTCAAAGTACATAACAGAGAAACAAACATAATACATAACGGAAAACAAACAGAGGATAACTAGTAGAGAACAAACATATTACCTTACTGAAAAGAAACTTATGAAACATATTCTATACAGTTTATGAAAACTTACTTACAATGTATTTATTACAAAGTAACATTTCAATGTTCTACATATAATCATCAATATAACATTTGTGAGACTATCTTCATGTACTTTTCCAAGTACCAAAAAAAGTCCTGAAATTATAACCAGAATCTCCTTAAGTGGGAGCGTGACACTTGTGTATAAATCTATACGGGACTGACAATCCCGCACCAAAGCTGCTTGCAACAGCTAGGTCGGCAGACCTGTGGTGACAAATGTTGTAACTTTTACGACGCCTGAAGAACGTCGTGTTCAGGCCATCTTAAGTCATCTAGTATGGTTATAATAACTCACACTTTGATATTGAACAAAATGATTAGTGTATGAATAAGTAACACTTCACATAGTTTTATTTAATTATAAGACTATAATACAATATTTTACAAGTATAAACACAGATTACCATTTCAATACAGAGAAAACATACTTTTCATACTTTTGTGAGAACCAAACTATATTTTATAAATTTATAGTACAGAAAGTATCATACATTTTGCTTACAGAATCACATAGCAGAAAATATAGGATTTTCTGTGAAAAACATGTTTACTTTATCAATCAACAAGAAAACATATTTTAGTTACAAACATACTTATGAACTCGCCAACTTAATTGTTGACACCTTTTCAAAATCTACTTGTATTCTCAGGGAAATAGTAATACAGGTACAACCACAACTTTTGTGAAGACGGAGATCAATAAACTTGTGTCTTTTAAACTTGTACTTTTGAGTTCATATACATTATGTTTTGAATACAGTTGTGGAACTTATAACTTTGTAAATACAATGGTTGATGTTGTACTTTGATTACTATTATGCATTGTTGTGATACTATACATGAAGTCCTCCACCCCCGAATGTTTCCGTCGTTCTGGTTTGGGGTGTGACAGTTTCCATAAGAGATACATCATTTCCATCCACTTTAACATCTAAGGATTTAGCTTCATTAATCCACTTTTCTTCTTTAGCAAACAGAAACTTTGAACCCATATTTAGTTTCTGTAGGGAAGCAACCAACCCTTGTATTTAACTTCATAAGATTCTTTTTTGGTATCACACTCCTTATTGGTTCTATATGCCCAATATCGACCATCAAATTGATATTGCTAATAACATATCATCCTATAGGGTCATACCAATAACAAGTATACAGTTTAAAATTAATATTATAGTATATGAATACGGTTTATATTAAATAATCTTGACACTTATCTTTATTATTATTAATAAAATAATAACGACATAATTAATATTGTATGATTTATTATAAGTAATAGAAATGGTGGAATTTGATTAATTTGGAAAAAGTGAAGAATCAATGTTTTTCAGATGGGATAGATACACTAAAGTCCCAATATTTTCAACGATTTGACAAGAAAGTCCTAAACTTTATTTTTTTGACAGTAAAGTCCTAACTACCGGTAGTTTTTGACACACTTACCTTATTTTGCCAGTTAGCTGCTAATTAGCATTTTACTGTAAAAAAAATATAAAGTTTAGGACTTTTTGTCAAATCGTGAATTAGGACTTTATTGTCAAAAAAATAAAGTTTAGGACTTTTTTGTCAAATCGATGAAAATATTGGGACTTTAGTGTATAGTCTTGGTTTCCCTAGAAACAAATAATTTTATCAGCCTCGTGAGACCTAATTTGTAACCCAAGAACTTTTAATTGTGATTTTCGTCGCAACACCACTGTTTTTCTTATCATCATCATATTTACCCTGTTACAATCACGATTAGGGGAAACAAATGCAAAACAGGGAGCAAGAGAGGGTGAGAAGACTTGTAAATCTTTCTTTTTGGTTCACCGTCAAATCTTTAACTGAAGAGTGAGGACACATTGTACAAACATAAACAACACACGCCTAGTCAAAAGGGTGTGAATGTGGAGAATGAGGGTAAGAAGGGCAGTTTCATCTATTCCGAGTTCTTAGTTCTTCATTTTTAGGACTGCAAAAAACCAACACAACCCTGATTCTTTCTTCCTTTGTTGATTATCTCCATTTTTTTTCAATATCGGTTTGTTGATATTAAAAAAACCATTTAACAAGAAGAAAACATTAAGAATTTCAATAGAATCTAGCTGACCAGAGCAGGTTCAATAACTCTTATGCTTAAAGACTATCATACCATTAGATTTCTAACAGAAAAAAGAATATATACACTAAAGTCCCAATATTTTCAACTATTTGACAAGAAATTCCTAAATTTTATTTTTTTACAGTAAAGTCCTAATTCACGATTCAACAAGAAAGTCTTAATTTTTTTTTTACAGTAACGTCCTGCTATCTTAAGGCTAGGAAATTTTGTCCAGGTATAATTAACCTTTGAGATATCTTGTAACCCTAAGTATGAGGCTATACATGTTATTCATTAAAAAACGAAAATTCAAATAAAAACTCATCTATGCAAGCTCCAAACCTAATTCATTACGCTGCACTCACCCAACCTTGAGCTTGAAACCCTAACTTCCCGGTTCAAACCCCTTAACGGACTAGGATTCACTTATTGGCTCCGGTCCTGTTTGTCAAAAAGAAGGACGGATCCTTCAGAATGTGCATTGACTATCGGGAGTTGAACAAGCTCACCATAAAGAACCGATACCCACTCTCTCGAATTGATGATCTGTTCGACCGACTTCAAGGAGCCAGTTATTTTTCCAAAATAGATCTAAGGTCCGGTTATCATCAGCTCCGCGTCCAGGATGAAGATTTCCCCAAAACTATTTTTCGAACTCGGTATGGCCATTATGAATTCGTTGTTATGCCTTTCGGTCTGACGCCTTCTCCCGAAACATTTATGGACCTCTTGAACCGAGTTTGTCGCCCATTCCTAGACCACTTTGAAATTGATTTCATCAATTACATACTCGTCTACTCTCGAAACAAGAAAGAACACGGTCAGCACCTACGACAGGTTTTGGAGGCATTGAAGCCGGAGAATACCGCGAATGAAGTACAGCGTGGAATGGATAAGAATCTTGATGTCACACCCCAAAACCGGAACGGCGGAAACGTTCGGGGGTGGAGGACGTCATGTTCAGTATCATAACAATGCAAAGTAGTAAACAAGCAACAACATCATCCATTGCATTAATAATATAATTTCATACAAGTGTGTTCTGTCAAGTTTTATAGACACCAAAAATATACATCAAAATAAAAGATGAGTCTTGAACGAGCTCCATCTTCTCAAAAACCTGGCTCCGGTACCTGTCTACTGGCGACCTGAGAATACAAGTTATTTTGAAAGAGTTTATCAGCTTTAAAGCTGATGAGTTCATAAGTATATTAGTGTCTGTATTTGTATGAAAGTGTTTGTATGTCTGCAATGTATAAGTTTTGTAAAAGTTTGTAATTGTTTGAACTCTCCTAGAAAACCCTATGTTTCCTACTAAAAGTAGCCTTCTACCAAGGCATCTAGTGTCTGTGTGTGTGTGTCTCTTGTAAGAGTATGTATTTTCCCAAATCTGACTATCATTAACCAAAAATATAGTTTTTACATTATTGTTTATTGTGTGAATATCACAAAGTAAATGTAAAGGGAAAATGATATAGTACTGTAGTGTTGTATTAAGTAACTACTGCTGTACTAATTACTTTAAACCAATTGTTATTTTAAAGTACCATGTGATCGACCTGTATCCTGCTACCGACTCTATAGAAAAACGACGATGTAAGATGTCGTAAGAAATGACGTTTGGCACCCGTAGACTTGCAAGTCCCACTGTAGCGAGCAGCAAGGTCTAGGATAGTCAATCCAATATAGATCTATACACAAACTCATACGCTCCCCATTTAAGGAGATTCTGGATACAAAACGGGTCATGACAGGTAGTGCCATGCCCCCGTTAAGTGGCTCACATAACTGTAAGTAATGTATATGTATATGTATATGTATGTGCTGGCTGTATTGTATGTTCTTTCTCTGTCTAACTTGTATGTTTTGTTTCTCATCACTGTGTATTATGTTTGTTTCTCATCACTATGTATTATGTTTGTTTCTCATCACTATGTATTATATTTGTTTCTCATCACTATGTATTATTCATGAATGAACTGACTCATTGTATGTTTCATTGTTCTAGCAATAGTATCTTCCTAAACTATACCTATTATAGTTTACTAGTAATGTTTTTTGTGTATATGAACATGTTTGTATACCCTTGCTACCCAAAGGCAATGAACTGAATGAAAGAAGTACCTTTTATATCTATACACATATACACGATATATAACTAGGATTCAAACGACCTTCGGACAAATAACCCGAATACCCTAAGTCCACAACCAAACAAGGAACAGGAAGTAAGATGAGCTATCAGTCCTAAGTCCTTTCAATCCTACTTATATAATTATATCCATATAGATACACGTAATATAAGTTAAAAGAGTTTAATAAAAGTATTTGACATGTAAAAGAGTTTGTAAAACAGTTTGAAAGTAAAACAGTTTGATAACACAGTTTGAAAAGTAAGAAATCCACTTGTTTGGTAGTTATTAATCACATGTGATTGATATAATAACTATAATAGTTCAACTTGTATTCCCCCCCCCCATAAAAGAATTTAAAAACATTTAAAAGGTTAATTAAGGGGTATGAACTCACCTGTAGTGAGTGGTTTGGATGAACGGAATGTATAGGATGCTAGGTGTCAAGTGAAGACTTGTACACACACGATGATCCTAGTTAACATATAATATCACATATATGTATCCAATTAGTCTTTAAACAACTAATTAACAAAGTTAAGACATCCTAGGACATGTAAAACACCTTATTTAAGTGCTATAAGTCCTAAGGATTGCATCTAAGTGTTGTAGGACATTGCTATTGAGTTTAGGGTTCAAGGGGACCCTTTATTTAAGTTTACAGTTTTGTGACCATAACTCATTGAGTTTACGGTCGTAAACCCATGAGTTTATGGCCGTAAACTCATGTTTCTTGACCATTTTGCATTTTGAAGCCTTGAAGATCACAAGAAGCATTCCTACTTCATGTTTAAGCCTTAGGAAGAGAGTAGGGCACCATTTCACTCCTTTTAGGAGTTTACGGTCCTTGGACCATTTACCTTTGGATTTACGGCCGTAAACCCAAATGGTTTGTGGTCTTTTGATGTTTTCAAGTACTAAACACATCAAGGAATGGATCTAGGCTAGTTTCCAAGGCTTAGAAGGGACTAGGGCACCCTTTGGCACCCTTTTTAGGGTTTACGGTCCAAGAACATCTTGGACCGTAAACACCTTTGATCCTTGGTTTCTTGGGTGTTTTCTTGATGTTTAGAAGTGTAACAAGCCTTATAACACACTAGGGTAGGAGTACTTACTAGGTAGAAGCTTGAAAAGGTGCTAAAAGTCCAAGAACACTAGTGTGTGTTCTTGGTGAAAATTGAAGATCTACACTTTTGGAATGATTTCACGGATGGAATCATGTTAGATCACTAGATTAAGTAAGATATCAACTTTTTAGGGCTAGAAACACTTACAATGTTGAAGATCAAGAAGAAAAGTCGATGATACTTGAGAGAGAATTGAGTTTTGGATCTTGAAATTGTGAAAAGTGATAAATAATGACTAAGTGTCATATTTATACCCTCTTTTAGGGTTTACGGCCGTAAACACCTTTGTTTAGGCCGTAAACTCCAAACTCTTGGAGTTTTGGAATAATATTGTTGCACAATAAACTCTAGGGCATCCTCTCTCCTATTATCTCCTGAAGTACTAATCTTAAAATACTCAAACTTATTCTAAAAGGCTTGAAATTTAGCAGAAACAGTTTTGACTCCTATTGATGTGAATGGTTGTACAGAATAGAAATTTTGGGTTGTCACATCATCCCCCCGTTAGAAGGAATTTCGTCCCGAAATTAGAATTTAAGCAAATAAGTAGTTACAAATAACTAAGTAAAAAGACGATGATATTCCAGTTTCATCTGATCCTCTCGCTCCCAAGTGAATTCAGGTCCTCGCTTGGCGTTCCAGCGAACCTTCACTATCGGGATGCGGCTTTGTTTCGTTTGCTTGACCTCCCGGTCCATGATCTCTACTGGTTCTTCCACGAAGTTGAGGCTCTCGTTGATCTCGATCTCGTCGAGTGGGATTACAAGAGTCTCGTCGGACAGACACTTTTTCAAGTTCGAGACGTGGAAATTAGAATGTACGTTACTGAGTTCGCGTGGTAAGTTAAGTTTGTAAGCTACAGGGCCGATTCTGGCGAGAATCTCGAAAGGCCCTATGTACCTTGGATTAGGCTTTCCACGCTTTCCGAAGCGTATCAAACCCTTCCAGGGTGAGACCTTCAATAGAACGCGGTCGCCCACCTGGAATTCTAACGGTTTCCTTCATTTATCAGCGTAGCTTTTCTGTCGGTCTCTAGAGGCTTTCAATCGTTCAAGAATATGAACGATCTTCTCTGTCGTGTCCCGAATGATCTCTGAACCTGTGAGAGTGCTTTCAGGAACTCATCCTTTAGCTAACTGGGTATCACTCACCTCAGCCTAGCATAGAGGGGATCTGTACTTTCGGCCATAGAGGGCCTCAAATGGAGCAGCCTTTATGCTCGTGTGATAACTGTTGTTGTAGGAAAATTCGACAAGGGGTAAATGAGTATCCCATGCTTTCCTAAAGTCGATCACACAGGCTCGCAACATATCTTCCAAGGTTTGGATAGTCCTCTCACTTTGCCCGTCTGTCTGTGGATGGTAGGCTGTACTCATGTCCAGCCTAGTTCCTAGGGAACTTTGTAACGATTGCCAGAACCTCGAAGTGAATCTACTATCTCTATCTGAGATAATGGATATGGGAACACCGTGCAGTCGTACAATCTCCCTAATGTAAGTTCTTGTAAGCTTCTCCATCTTGTCTGTTTCCTTGATAGGAAGGAAGTGTGCGGACTTGGTCAATCTGTCGACGATGACCCATATGGTATCAAGTCCACCCGTTGTCTTGGGCAACTTGGTTATGAAATCCATAGTGATCCGTTCCCACTTCCATTCCGGTATCTCTGGCTGTTGTAGTAGACCGGAGGGTTTCTGGTATTCGACCTTGACCTTGGCGCAAGTAAGGCATTTACTCACGAAGGTAGCAATCTCTGCTTTCATGTTAGGCCACCAGTATAGCTTTTTAAGATCTAGATACATCTTATCTGAACCCAGGTGGACGGAATAACGAGTGTTGTGCGCCTCGTTCATGACCAAGTCTCTGAAACCACCAAGTTTCAGGGTCCAGATCTGATCCATGAGAAAATAAGCTCCGCCACCCTTAACCTCCAAGTTCTTATCCATCCCTCTCAAGGATTCACCCGCCACATTTTCAGGTTTCAAAGCGTCGAGCTGAGCCTCCTTAATTTGCGTGGACAAGTGTGAATGGATAGTCATAGTCAATGATTTGACTCTACGACCAGAATATTCTTTCTGACTTAGGGCGTCAGCTACTACGTTGGCTTTACCCGGATGATAACGAATTTCGCATTCGTAATCACTGAGTAGCTCGACCCACGTTCGTTGTCTCATGTTGAGATCTTTCTGGTCGAATATATGTTGTAGGTTCTTGTGGTCTGTAAAGATTGTGCTCTTTGTACCATACAGGTAGTGTATCCAGATCTTCAGAGCAAACACAACTGCTCCTAGCTCAAGATCGTGGGTAGTGTAGTTGACCTCATGTGTCTTTAGCTGTCTCGAGGCATAGGCGATGACCTTACCTCACTGCATCAGAACACATCAGAGTCCTTGATTTGACGCATCGCAATAGACAACAAAGTCTTCTATCCCTTCGGGGAGGAATAGTATTGGTGCAGTGCACAAGGCTCTTTTGAGCGTTTGGAACGCTCTCTCCTGCTTCTCTTCCCAGTCAAAGGCCACGCCCTTCTGGGTCAGTGTTGTAAGAGGTTTCGCAATGCGGGAGAAGTTCTGAATAAACCTGCGATAGTAGCCAGCGAGACCTAGAAATTGACGAATTTCTGTAGGCGTCTACGGTGCTGACCAGTTCTCAATGGCTTTAATTTTGGAAGGGTCCAAGTGTATCCCCTCTTCGCTAACCACGTTTCCTAAGAATTCGACTCGTTGGATCCAAATTTCGCATTTCGAGAACTTCGCATAGAGCTTCTCCGAACGAAGGGTTTCTAAGACTAGTCGCAGATGTTGACTATGCTCCTCCTTACTACGAGAGTAGATAAGTATGTCATCGATGAAGACGATGACGAACTGATCCAAGTAAGGACGACACACCCTATTCATTAAGTCCATGAATACAGCAGGTGCGTTTGTTAATCCGAACGGCATCACTACGAATTCGTAGTGCCCATAACGAGTTCGGAAGGCTCTCTTCGGAACATCCTCCCCTAGCACTCCTAGTTGGTGATATCCGGACCTTAAGTCGATTTTTGAAAAGAAGTTCGCCCCTTGAAGTTGATCGAATAAATCGTCAATCCGAGGCAACGGATAACGATTTTTGATGGTCAGTTTGTTGAGCTCCCTGTAGTCGATGCACATACGAAACGATCCGTCTTTCTTCTTGACGAACAAGACTGGAGCTCCCCAGGGTGAGAAGCTTGGTCTTATAAAGCCCTTGCTGAGCAGTTCATTAAGTTGACAGGACAACTCTTGCATCTCTGTAGGTGCTAGATGATAGGGAGATTTGGCTACAGGAGTAGCCCCTGGAAATAAGTCGATTCGAAACTCGACTTGACGTTGCGGAGGTAATCCTGGGAGTTCTTCTGGAAAGATGTCGGGAAATTCGCTTACTACTGGAATGTTCTGAATGTCTTTCGTTTCTTAGCTCACATCGACCACATGAGCAAGGAATGCGCGACATTCCTTTCGCAAGAATTTCTGAGCTTGAATGCTCGAGATGATACGAAGGTTCGTGCCGGGTTTGTCGCCATAAACTACTAGGGTTTCGCCAGACGGCAGATTAAGGCGTATAGCCTTCTCGTAACACATGATGTCGGCACGATGAAGACTCAACCAATCCATGCCGATAATGACGTCGAAACTTTTAATAGAAACCGGCATGAGGTCGATCGAAAATGAATGGCTATCTAGTGTTAGGGTACACCCTATGAATATATTGCTAGTGCTCTCTGCCTTTCCATTAGCCATTTCTATAGTGAACGGTTCTTTAAGTGCTCGTGATTTTTGCTTAAGTAAATGAGCAAATTTTTGATTCACGAAACACCTCTCCGCTCCACTATCAAACAGAATGCATGCATAAGAGTTATCGAGGAGAAACGTACCAGTGACCACTGTGGGGTCGGCAACCGCTTCCTCGTGGCCTATGGCCAGAACTCTTACCACTCCACCGGCGTTCCCTGCCTTTGGGCAGTTCCTTTTGTAGTGGCCCACCTCGCCACAACCGTAGCAAGTTTGGCTCACACCAGCGCCGGGGACTTGGGTGATTGGCCTCGCCGGAGCTTTGCAGAAACGGGCAGTGTGCCCCTTCCTGTTGCAGTTCAAACACTGCATTTCCCGGCAGGCTCCTACGTGGTGGAAGTTGCATTTGTTGCACTTAGGCAAGCTTCCAGCGTACTGCTTTACCGGAGCAGCAGCGGCAGGTGCTATCGCAGCATGAACTGCCACGACCTGCTACTTTTTGGCAGCCTTTGTCCTTCTCTTGTCATCCCAAAACTTCCGCTTGGAATCGGCGGTTCTGACGGGTTCTAAGATGGCCAGGGTTGTTGTTGCGGCCGGGGTACGAACCCCATGGTCTATGAGCCGCTGTGCCAATCGCTTGGCACTATCAAATGTAGTGGGGTTTGAAGCCAAAACATTTCCCTGGAATGGAGGCACCAGCCCCCATATGTATCTTTCAATCTTCTTCCCCTCTGTATGAACCATGTTGGGACAGAGGGCCAGCAGTTCACAGAACCTGGCGGTGTAGGAGACTATGTTGGAGCCCTTCATGGTTAGTCTCCACAGTTCTTCCTCTAGCTTTTGGATTTCGCCCCTCGGGCAGTACTCCTCAACCATTAGCTCTCTCAGAGCTTCCCAGCCCATAGCATTTGCCACTATAAGGGATAGTGACTTGACATGGCTATTCCACCATGTTAGGGCTTTTGACTCAAAGGTGCAAGCAGCAAACTTGACCTTGCTCCCTTCTGGACAGGAGCAGATCTCGAAAACCGATTCGGTCTTCTCGAACCATTGCGAGAGGGCAATGACTCCGCCAGTCCCTTTGAAGGACAATGGTTTGCAGTTTGTGAAGTCCTTGTAGGAGCACTCTCTGGAGCGCACAGGGATTTCACCATGAGTAGATAGGATAGGGGTTCCTCCTCCAGTGGAACCAGAAGAATGATATTGTGCCATGACTGTAGCCACAGCCGCAGCTACAGCAGCATTCAGAGCTGCCGTGTCGAATTGAGGAGCAGGTGGTGTCGGTGCGGGAGGACCGCGTCTTGTAGATTTACGTGGAGGCATCTTTTAAATATAAGTTTAGAAAGATGAAGATATTGATAAGAATTTAATAGGAAGTAGATAAGAATGACTCATGGACTAACTCTCCATAGTCCAACATCACAAATGAATAACACGATTGATTGTAAACGAAAGCATTTGGATATAATTTCCATGAGATTAGATATCTGTCAAAAATACTGGGATTACAGATGTAATGAGTTCGGGAAAAATGACCTAGAAGTAGGTCTTACATCAACCAAGATGGAAAATTTTGACAGACTACTACCAAATCAAGACCTAACGGGTCTAAGATTTACAAAGATAGGAAATTAGACTAGAGTTTTTACACTAACTAGGTTACATCCAAAAGAGAAGTCGATGAGACTCTAACGGCGACGAGAACTACTAGAGTGAGCTCTTGAATCCGTCAGTAGACGTTCTATGTCCCTCATATGCCTTTCAGACCATGCCTGCTGAGCTCGAAGTTCCCTGACTTCAGCTTGGGTTTCAGCAAGTTCCCTCTATAGAACTGCATTGCGGACCTGAGTCCTTTCATGAGCAGACTCTAGTTGGCGAATGCGGACTGTGTTAACGCCAGAGTTGGCGTCAATCTCCACGACTCGGTCGATAGTTGCTCGACCTTGCTCGGTGTTCCGAGCAATCCTACGGACCATTATGGGTAGGACCCTGTCAGCTGAACCTCCCTCAGTGAGGTTGTAGAAGCTTCTGTCTCCATTGTAGGGTATGGGTTGACCCTGTTCCTGACTCCATCTGTTCAAGTTTGTCGCCCACAGAGGTGTGGGTCCTTGAAATGCTGGACGAGGGTTCAGGTTTGGGTCTTGAGCAGCTGGGGGTAGGTTGTTGACTTCAGGCTCTGAGTCAGAACCTTCAGAAAAGCCTTCAGCTTTGTGATCATCCAAAGGGATTGGGTGATCATCTTCTGGCTCTTCTCCCAGCCATCCTGCATTGCCGTTGTTGGGATAGTATGGGTCTCCGAGAAGATGGAATCCAGCCATTATATCTACGCGAGAAAAGGGATAAGGAAGTAATTAATAGACGAACTAACTAGATAATTATAAGATGATCTTTATCAGTTACTCCAACATTTGCGTAGTGCATACCAGTCATAGGTAACCTAGACAGGATGGACCTTCGAATAAGTGACCCTAACTCTAAGCCCACAACCAAACGAGGAACAGGAAGTAAAGCAAAGATCACAGATTCTAAGTCTATGCCATCCTAGTTACCTATAACCTTAATGTATCCACCCCGCAACTATTGACACACTAATAAAGACCTTTTTAGTTCTCAGATAAGAAATTAATAGTCACACAAAATACTCCTATACTATTTTAAGTTTATGTTCTGCTCTACTGTTCTCGTTGTAGTAGTGTTGGTAAGTTTTTAGACTTGTTGCAACCTCACAACCACACTTAGGCACGTGCTAATCACTCCTCGGATAATGTAGTTGATCAGGCTACATCTTCCCAGGGTTGACCATATGTCTCTAAGTCTACTTGTGTTGTCCAACAATAGTAATACTTTTGTTCTGTGCTAGTGACACTGATTTTAGTATAAATGCAGGTATGTATACTTAGTTAAATATTTTATTATTTAAAAGTATAAACTTTTTATCAGAGTATTTTCATTCCGCTGTGTTTATAGTTCGTATATCTTTTATGGGTTGATACACTCGATTCACTATAAACAATGCTCTAATACCAATCTGTCACACCCCAAAACCGGAACGGCAGAAACGTACGGGGATGGAGGACGTCATGTTCAGTATCACAACAATGCAAAGTAGTAAACAAGCAACAACATCATCCATTGCATTAATAATATAATTTCATACAAGTGTGCTCTGTCAAGTTTTATAGACACCAAAAATATACATCAAAATAAAAGATGAGTCTTGAACGAGCTCCATCTTCTCAAAAACCTGGCTCCGGTACCTGCTACTGGCGACCTGAGAATACAAGTTATTTTGAAAGAGTTTATCAGCTTTAAAGCTGATGAGTTCATAAGTATATTAGTGTCTGTATTTGTATGAAAGTGTTTGTAAGTCTGCAATGTATAAGTTTTGTAAAAGTTTGTAATTGTTTGAACTCTCCTAGAAAACCCTATGTTTCCTACTAAAAGTAGCCTTCTACCAAGGCATCTAGTGTCTGTGTGTGTGTCTCTTGTAAGAGTATGTATTTTCCCAAATCTGACTATCATTAACCAAAAATATAGTTTTTACATTATTGTTTATTGTGTGAATATCACAAAGTAAATGTAAAGGGAAAATGATATAGTACTGTAGTGTTGTATTAAGTAACTACTGTTGTACTAATTACTTTAAACCAATTGTTATTTTAAAGTACCATGTGATCGACCTGTATCCTGCTACCGACTCTATAGAAAAACGACGATGTAAGATGTCGTAAGAAATGACGTTTGGCACCCGTAGACTTGCAAGTCCCACTGTAGCGAGCAGCAAGGTCTAGGATAGTCAATCCAGTATAGATCTATACACAAACTCATACGCTCCCCATTTAAGGAGATTCTGGATACAAAACGGGTCATGACAGGTAGTGCCATGCCCCCGTTAAGTGGCTCACATAACTGTAAGTAATGTATATGTATATGTATATGTATGTGTTGGCTGTATTGTATGTTCTTTCTCTGTCTAGCTTGTATGTTTTGTTTCTCATCACTGTGTATTATGTTTGTTTCTCATCACTATGTATTATGTTTGTTTCTCATCACTATGTATTATGTTTGTTTCTCATCACTATGTATTATGTTTGTTTCTCATCACTATGTATTATATTTGTTTCTCATCACTATGTATTATTCATGAATGAACTGACTCATTGTATGTTTCATTGTTCTAGCAATAGTATCTTCCTAAACTATACCTATCATAGTTTACTAGTAATGTTGTTTGTATATATGAACATGTTTGTATACCCTTGCTACCCAAAGGCATTGAACTGAATGAAAGAAGTACCTTTTATATCTATACACATATACACGATATATAACTAGGATTCAAACGACCTTCGGACAAATAACCCGAATACCCTAAGTCCACAACCAAACAAGGAACAGGAAGTAAGGTGAGCTATCAGTCCTAAGTCCTTTCAATCCTACTTATATAATTATATCCATATAGATACACAGAATATAAGTTAAAAGAGTTTAATAAAAGTATTTGACATGTAAAAGAGTTTGTAAAACAGTTTGAAGTAAAACAGTTTGATAACACAGTTTGAAAAGTAAGAAATCCACTTGTTTGGTAGTTATTAGTCACATGTGATTGATATAATAACTATAATAGTTCAACTTGTATTCCCCCCCCCCATAAAAGCATTTAAAAACATTTAAAAGGTTAATTAAGGGGTATGAACTCACCTGTAGTGAGTGGTTTGGATGAACGGAATGTATAGGATGCTAGGTGTCAAGTGAAGACTTGTACACACACGATGATCCTAGTTAACATATAATATCACATATATGTATCCAATTAGTATTTAAACAACTAATTAACAAAGTTAAGACATCCTAGAACATGTAAAACACCTTATTTAAGTGCTATAAGTCCTAAGGATTGCATCTAAGTGTTGTAGGACATTGCTATTGAGTTTAGGGTTCAAGGGGACCCTTTATTTCAGTTTACAGTTTTGTGACCATAACTCATTGAGTTTACGGTCGTAAACCCATGAGTTTACGGCCGTAAACTCATGTTTCTTGACCATTTTGCATTTTGAAGCCTTGAAGATCACAAGAAGCATTCCTACTTCATGTTTAATCCTTAGGAAGAGAGTAGGGCACCATTTCACTCCTTTTAGGAGTTTACGGTCCTTGGACCATTTACCTTTGGGTTTACGGCCGTAAACCCAAATGGTTTGTGGTCTTTTGATGTTTTCAAGTACTAAACACATCAAGGAATGGATATAGGCTTGTTTCCAAGGCTTAGAAGGGACTAGGGCACCCTTTGGCACCCTTTTTAGGGTTTACGGTCCAAGAACATCTTGGACCGTAAACACCTTTGATCCTTGGTTTCTTGGGTGTTTTCTTGATGTTTAGAAGTGTAAAAAGCCTTATAACACACTAGGGTAGGAGTACTTACTAGGTAGAAGCTTGAAAAGGTGCTAAAAGTCCAAGAACACTAGTGTGTGTTCTTGGTGTTCTTGGTGAAAATTAAAGATCTATACTTTTGGAATGATTTCACGGATGGAATCATGTTAGATCACTAGATTAAGTAAGATATCAACTTTTTAGGGCTAGAAACACTTACAATGTTGAAGATCAAGAATAAAAGTCGATGATACTTGAGAGAGAATTGAGTTTTGGATCTTGAAATTGTGAAAAGTAATAAATAATGACTAAGTGTCATATTTATACCCTCTTTTAGGGTTTACGGCCGTAAACACCTTTGTTTAGGCCGTAAACTCCAAACTCTTGGAGTTTTGGAATAATATTATTGCACAATAAACTCTAGGGCATCCTCTCTCCTGTTATCTCCTGAAGTACTAATCTTAAAATACTCAAACTTATTCCAAAAAGCTTGAAATTTAGCAGAAACAGTTTTAACTCCTATTGAAGTGAATGGTTGTACATAATAGAAATTTCGGGTTGTCACACTTGAAGTTAAATAAGACAGAGCTTACTATGTTGTGAGTCAAACTTGGATTCCAAAAATTGGAGGATTCAGAAATTTGATCATGAACGAAGTACACAAGACGCGATACTCCGTCCATCCGGGTTCTGATAAGATGTACCTGGATATCGAACTACAGTATTGGTGGCCTATAAGCCGCAGATACCCGTAAAGCTCAACAACACGCACCCCGTGTCCCACGTGTCAAACCTGAAAAAGTGCCTATCAAATGAAACCCTCGTTGTTCCCTTGGATGAAATCAAGGTGAACGAGAACCTCCTGTTCATCGATGAACCAGTTGAAATCAAGGACATGGAAGTGAAACGTACACAACAAAGCCGCATTCCGATTGTGAAGGCTCGATGGAATGCAAAGCGCGGAGCGGAATTCACATGGGAACGCGAAGATCAAATGATGAAAAAGTACCCTCACCTTTTCTCTAGCTCTTAAGATCAACTTTCAAAAGAATTTCAGGACGAAATTCCCTCTAATGGGGGGATGATGTCACAACTAGTATTTTAAGGCTAGGAAATTTTGTCCAGGTATAATTAACCTTTGAGATATCTTGTAACCCTAAGTATGAGGTTATACATGTTATTCATTCAAAAACGACTATTCAAATCAAAACTCATCTGTGCAAGCTCCAAACCTAATTCATTACGCTACATTCACCCAACCTTGAGCTTGAAACCCTAATTTACCGTTTCAAACCCCTTAATGGACTAGGATTCACTTATTGGGCCTAATGGGCCAGTAACCCTTCAACTTGGTTCTTTTGGGCCAAAAATCCTCATTTGGGCCCTAATTGGGCCCACATTCAATAAGCAATAGCATTTTGGGCCATAAGACTCATCATGGGCCTTATTGGGCCGAAAACCATCTTCTTTAATTATATGGGCCAAAAACCCATTCCTTTTATGTCACACCCCAAAACCGGAACGGCGGAAACGTTTTGGGGTGGAGGACGTCATGTCAAGTATCACAACATATGTAGTATAGGAATCAAAGTACAACAACCATTGCATTAATAGTAATAATTTTACATAGGTTACATTTAACAACAACATCAAATGTAGATATAGGAATATAACATAAACTGCAGCTTGGTACTAGGCTGACTTCGCAAAAGCTCCCGGAGCTGTACCTATCTACTGATGACTTGAGAATACAAGTTATTTTGAAAGCGAGTATCAGCATTTTAATGCTGGTGAGTTCATAAGTATTTAATGACATTGGTATAAATACATGTTTTACTTCAAAATAATCTCACTACATAATGGTGATTTGAGTTTACAGAGTATTAGAATTCTTTCCAGAAAATCCTATATTTTCTAATAAAAGTAGTCTTCTACCAAGACCCAATTGTTTTATGTTTAAGGAGTAATTTCCCCCAAAGGTAACTATTATTATCGAAATATAGTTTATATTTTAAGGAATATGTGAGAAGATCACAAGCAAAAGTAATAGGGAAAATACTATATTACCTCAGCAGTAACGCTGCTGACTAAAAGTGAATAAAACATAGACTCCAGGTGGTATCGAATGAACCATACGTCTCGGAGAGTCTAAAGGAATGAAGTATAGACTCCAGGCGGTATTAAGTGAACAATACGCCTCGGAGAGTCTAAGTGAGTGAAATACAGACTCTAGGCGGTATTAAGTGAACAATACGCCTCGGAGAGTCTAAGTGAATGAAATACACACTCTAGGCGGTATTAAGTGAACAATACGCCTCGGAGAGTCTAAGTTAATGAAATACAGACTCTAGGCGGTATTAAGTGACAATACGCCTCGAAGAGTCCAAGTTAACCTTTAATCCTAAGTAGGTCAGTTTAAAGGTTTAATATGAGGCCTAGTGTATAACTAGGAAAATATATTATGATGGTTTCATATATAAAAAATACCGTGATAATACTGATTACCTTAAAGCCATGAATTATAAGGTAAATGTAAAGATACTCGTAACCATACTGATTGACGGATGTAAACATGACGACCTGCTGGCGTCGGAATGAATGTGACATTTGTCACCCCTTGGCTTGGTCGGCCGGGACTGTAGCTAGCAGTCATGATGTGGGATGGTCTGTCCCGTATAGATCTATACACACAATGCCCGCTCTCCCTCCAGGAGACTCTGGTTACCGCTCGACAACGGTGAAATCCGTGTCATGAGGATGTATCTCGTGTTTTGATTTCTATATACCTTTCTTTTTACTAAAAGTACAAGTGTTTAGAATATAGATATAACTAAGTTCTCCTTCATGAAAGTTATGGTTGGTTTCTAAACTATAACTATTATAGTTTACTCGAGAGGTTACCTAGATGCCTTTGCTACCCAAAGGTGTTGAACTGGAATAAGAACACTAACATCTAACCAGACATACATAATATATAACTAGGACTTCAACGACACTCGGACAAATAACCGGATGCTCTAAGTCCACAACCAAACGAGGAACAGGAAATAAAGCGGGTTATCAGTCCTAAGTCCTTCAAACCCTACTTATATAACTATATCTATATAGACATGAATCTATCAAGAATATAAGTTTAAAAGACTTTGATAAAAGCTTGGTAATTTAAAAGAGATCTCGGTAACCTTTATAGTTCAACAAAGTTTGCTATACAGTTAGTAATCACATATGGTTGATAAAATAACTTTATAGTTCAACTTGTATTCCCCCCATAAAAGCATTTAAAATCATTTAAAAAGGTTGATTAAGGGGTATGAACTCACCTGAAGTGGGTGATTCGGATGAACGGGTGGTATAGGATGCTAAGTGTCAAGTGAGGACTTGAACACACACGCGGATCCTGTTGAGCATGTAATGATACATTTATGTATCTAATTAGTTATTTAATAACTAATTAAGCAAGTAAAGACACTGAAATACATGAAAATACTTTGTTTCAAGTGTTAGGAGTGCTAAGGGTTGCATCTTAAGAGAGTATGGCCTCACATTGGAGTTTACTCCCCATATGGTAGCACCATATGGGTTTACGGTTCTGGGACCATTTCCCCCCATGAGTTTACGGCCATAAACTCATGGTAATGGTGCCATTGGGTGTTTTAAGGTCCTACACCACACAAGGAAGTAAGCTAGACTCGAATCCAAGGCTTAGGAAGTGACTAGGGCTCGAAAAGGCCCTTCTTTGGAGTTTACGGTCCTTGGACCACTCCTTGGGAGTTTACGGTCGTAAACACATGTGTTTACGGTCGTACACCCATGAGTTTACGGCCGTAAACTCATGGTTACCCAACCATTCCGTGTTTTGGTGTTTCTAGCTTATGCATGCAAGGTTCTAGTCCTTTATACAAGCCATGGAAGGTGTTAGGGGTACTTAAACACCATTTGAAGGTGTTTACGGTTCTGGGAGATCTCCTTAAACCGTAAACACATATAATCTTGGGGGTTTTGATGTTCTTCAAGGGTTTAACATGTATTCTAAGTAAACAACTAGTTAGGAGGGGTGTACTTACTTATAGGAAGCTCAAATGAGTGTTTAAGGGCCAAAAACACTAGTGTATGTTCTTAGTGTTTTGATGAACACCTGAAGATCTAGGAAAAGAGGAGATTTCCATGGATGAAATCGAGTAAAAACACTAGATAAAGTGTTATATGAACGAACCAAGGAAGGAAACACTTACATTTTTGGCGGATTTAACGGAAAGTGATATGATACTTGAGAGAAAAACTTGGGTGTTCTTGAACTAGGAAGTGAACCTCTCGGTCCATGATCTCTTCAGGTTATCCTACGAAGTTGGGGCTCTCAATGATTTCGATCTCGACGAGTGGGATTACAAGAGTCACGTCGGACAAGCACTTTTTCAAGTTGAGACGTGGGATAGATTCGGATGGAAATTATGGAATCCCTAAAGTAGTCCCTGATGGTCCTAGGTTCTTGTCAAGAATCCCTGATGGTCCTAGGTTCTTGGGAAAATAGAATGTTTCAGTACTTGGAACATAATGTACTTCCATGGTTAGATCATCACTTGACGTGATCGCCATTCTGAAGTTCCACAAGTTTTCTCTTACTGGAGTGCAGTCTCCCGGGTTGGTTCTTAGAAGGCTTAGGTCGTCTTCGGATTCGTATTTCCTACTGATTTGTTTTCGGAGGTTTTCTGGATCATTGGAGGTACTGGCTATATACTAGCACCTATTGGTTACGTGGCATCTATCTAGACCTTGTGCAAAATGGACCTGCACTTCTGACTCTCGAGGTGTTTCTAACAGAAACTCTCAAAGTCAGCGAGATAGAGGGTTTTACCAGGCGATGCTTACAAAATTGCAACTTTTCTCATCGTCTAGTAGATACTTTCACAGTATGATTCCTAACTGGAAAGAATCATTCTCTTACTCGCTTCGCTGTTTCATGGATAGCAGTCTCTGGTCGGGGCTAGCTTCGCCCTTAAAGCTTTTCTGAAGTGATTGACTATCTCGGGAGGTGGATCTACTATCTCTTTCGGGATAGTATTCTTTGGAACACCTAGTAGTCTAACAAATCTCTAATACTTGCACCATTCTCCATCGCGTCTGCTCCCTCCAGTTTGTAGGAAGCGCGTGTTCTTGTATAACCCATCGACTAACATCTAGACTGGTGTCGAGTCCACAATCTCTTTACGATATGGGTTATAAAGCTTAACGCAACTTACCATATACTTTATTCAAGTATTCTTGGTTGCGAAGGTAGTCATGTGGTTCTTAGCATTTTAGTATTAACTTTGGAGAATGCAGTCTATCGTCCATAGGGCGACGCTGACTTTTCTTGCATGAGAAGGCAGTGTGTCCTAGGCACTACCCGTCGATATTTGGATGGACGAAGTGCCTGAGTAGTGCGAGTATCCCTTGCAACTACTCTTCCGGTGTTACTGAGTTTTCTCTATTTAGATTAAATCTAGATAGCATAAGATTCTGCCACCCAGAACCTCTAATTTCCTCATCCATTCTTCTCAGAGTTTAACCTGTCACAGCTTTCCAGGTTTCATAGCCCACTACTGAGATGCTTAATTTGTGGGATTAGGCATGAATGGATGGTCGTAGTCAATGTTTTTGACTCTTATGACTTGAGTTACTTTTCCTAACTGAGGGTGTTAGCTACTATGTTGGCTTAACCGGGATGACAACAAATTTCGAATTTGTGGTCATTTTAGTAGCTCAACCCACAGCGGTTCTCTTGACTCCAGCTCTTTTTCTATGGGATAGGATGGGGGGTCTTATTATAAGGTTCGTGGTAGACCTCATACTCGGCTCAATCTCTAATACTTGGTGCATGCAAGCCGTATATAATTGAGATTGACGGGATGTTCAGATGTGTGGCCCCACCCCAAACCCCCAACCAAACAAGGAACAGGGAGTAGGGAGGAAGCACACATCTTAAATTTCATTGATCTAAATTATATACCACTCTAATGCACATACTCAGCAGTAGTAAGTTGAGCCCATGAGTTCTTTCTCTTGATTCACGAACCTGGTTGTGCGGTGCAAATGGTCCTTCTGGTTGGATCTACTGAGTAGGGCTCAGGCGGTTATTGTCTTCCGGAATATCTGCAGTACCTTTCGTTTCTGGTTTTAAAGTCTAACGGGGTTGGTTAACAGCGCGCGGTAACCCTCTCCTGGGTACTTCTGAAGGTTGGATGAGAGAGACGACTGACGGTTCGCATTAGGTTTTCCTTATTAGGTTCGAAAAAAAATCTTCATTCGATGCTCAGGATACGGTGAAAGTTCTTTTACACAGCCCCAAAAATTTTCGCATGGTTGAACCAAGTCAAGCCATGACTGACGGTAGTGTCGAAATTTAGAATCATCGACACAATATGGAATGAAGATAGATAGGACCATGTGCTGAACAGGGCACACAAGTTCTTAGCGTCTCGGGTTTCGTCCATGGTATCACTATCGTGGATACTTGGACCGACATGGTTGACGCTGAACTCTAAGGGTCCTGATGTTTCAGAATAATGTACTTTTCATGAATGGATTTCTCACGAGGCCTTTCTATAATCGCCTAGTATACACTAGTCATGTATAATTAAGATTAAAAGGACGGTTGACTGAGCGACTCCGCCCTAAATCGACAACCAAACGAGGAACATGAAATAAGGCAGCATCACTCACTCGAGGTCTATCAATCTTAATTATAAATGGCCTTAACGTATATACTGACCATCATAGCTTTACCTGATGGGTTTTTAAGTGTTACAACAGTGCTGCGACTTTCGCCTTAACGAGGGAGTAATTACAATTAGAATGGATTATTCTAAGTTTTCGATTAGCTACTTAAGGTTTGAGAAACGTACCAAAATTCTACCGGATTCTTGATGTTCCCCTAGGCATTAGGGTTAAACTCCTCCTGCGCCCTTGCCATTTCTTTCAGTTGGGCAGTCCCTCTTAAAGTGTCCAACTTCACCACATAGGTGGCATACTGGACTGGCCCCAACATTGGTGGTTGATGTAATGAACTCAACCGGGGTTCTGCAGCTGCGAGAGGTATGCCCCTTCATGTTGCACCTAACACAAAAGGGTTCCCGACAGACTCCATAATGATGGAAGTCACACCTGCCGCAGCGGGGAAGGTTTCCTAGGTATGGTCTTCTTGGAGTCGAGACGGGCGGATTGATAGGGGTATTGACTACCTCAGCTCGCTGCCCTTTGGAAGGTCCTTGAGTCGAGGTACTTCCCTCCTCGTCCTCAGACTTTCTTTTAAGTGGATTAGGTTTAAGTTCTTGGGTGGTTTTACACACCGGTGCTGGTTGCTGCTGTCCATTGCTATGATCGAGATTCTCGATAGGGCTCCTGCTAACATTGGCGTTGTTAGCGTTCAGGTGAGCCATGACAGCGGCTACGGCTGCTGAAACTGCAGCTTGAAACGTTGCTTCATCGATTTGAAGAATCGGTGTCTTGCCAACGGGTTGGTTACGTTTCTTTGGAGGCATGGTTTTTCCTATACGAAAAGGAACACAAGCTGATGAGAAACGATGGTTAACCCTAGACGTATCTTTCGTTACTATGATAAGCATAAATTTTTCCCGTGCCTCGAATTACGGTTATCTGAGTGTCGACCTACATCCCTATGATGCAGTCTGGGTAGCAGAGTAGGAGTAAGTGTATCGGAAAGCCATAAAATGGGTGTCGTTCCTACTAAGTTATCTTTATATTGGAGAGGTTCACTCTCCGGCTTTGAAAAGATTCGAGAGAAGTTCGGAACGAAGATCACGGAAGAAAAGGCTCATGAAAACTTATGGCTAAACACTCTCAATCGAGGTTTTATGATCCGATCTATCTATATTAATCGTGACGGGAAAGACGATTTGCCTAGCACATAGTGTGAGCAGTGTTATCACTAGCTCACTAAATTGTATTATTTTATGGGTTGTTAACTTGACGTTAAAGAGGTAGAAACACCTCTCGGGTTCCATGCATTGGCTCCCTCTGTCCACCTCTTATCCCTAACTGGAACAAGCGTTGGTTTCCTTCGGGTATCTATATAGGGTTCTGTGCTCTCGTAGACATATTGATTTTCTGTTCCGCCTTACTTCCAATTCTGACTCTGGGTGTCATCACTTCATAATGGATGACTGGAATCTCGGGAGTTAAGGCGAATTTCCCACCGATGTCTCTAAAAGACATAGGCACATGGTGATTTCAATAGTCTCGTCCCTGTTTATTTATTTCCTAATTGGAAGTCTTTCTCAATGAACCTCTTCTGGGTCTTCATCGACTCTTCTGCCGACTACTGAAGTGGATAAGGCTTCCTTAAAGGGGTTTGCACGAGAATGGGATTGTCTAAAGAATCTTAAGAGATTATTAAAATATTTCACTGGGTGACCTATATCGAGTCCTGCTGCAATTACATAGCGTACACAAATCATATATAACTTAGATCTGATAGGCCTTCGAATATATGATACTACCCTATATCCACATCCAAACAAGGAGAAGGAAGTAGAGCGAAATCACACATTCTTAGCCTATGAGATCTTCACTATATATAACCTTGGGAGTATACACTCTGTAATCATAGGTCTATCGATAAAGATCTCTTTTAGTTTTCACGCAAGGTTATTTATGGTTCCTAAAATACCCCTATGGTATTTTAATTACATGTTTGATTCTTAACTTCTGAACATACTTTTGGGTTTATTGCGAGTCTTTTAGTATTCTAAAATACTCCTATAGTATTTTAACTTGATGTTTGGCTCTAGCATTCCTATTTGGTAAGTTTCAGATTCATTGCAACACCACCATCACTCCCAAGCACACGTTAGTCGCATCTCGAATAAATGTAGTTGATCAGGTTACATTTATTCCAGCTTACGATTACATAACTGCCTAGGTTTGACGGTAATGATCAACATCCAAAGACTTTTATTCTTGCTCTTCTTGTGATACTTGTTCGGGTTTTTGTATTCTGGATGTTCTTATACTTTTGTAAAATATGGTTATATTTTAAAGTATAGTTCTTGGTCAGAGTATTTTATCCCATTGTATTTATAGGTTGTACATCTTTTATGATTTGATATACTGAGCTCACTATAAACAATGCTCTGATACCAATCTGTCACACCCCAAAACCGGAACGGTGGAAACGTTCTGGGGTGGAGGACGTCATGTCAAGTATCACAACATATGTAGTTTTGGAATCAAAATACAACAACCATTGCATTAATAGTAATAATTTTACATAGGTTACATTTAACAACAACATCAAAAGTAGATATAGGAATATAACATAAACTGCAGCTTGGTACTAGGCTGACTTCGCAAAAGCTCCCGGAGCTGTACCTGTCTACTGATGACCTGAGAATACAAGTTATTTTGAAAGCGAGTATCATCATTTTAATGCTGGTGAGTTCATAAGTATTTAATGACATTGGTATAAATATATGTTTTTCTTCAAAATAATCTCACTAGATAATGGTGATTTGAGTTTACAGAGTATTAGAATTCTTTCCAGAAAATCCTATATTTTCTAATAAAAGTAGTCTTCTACCAAGACCCAATTGTTTTATGTTTAAGGAGTAATTTCCCCCAAAGGTAACTATTATTATCAAAATATAGTTTATACTTTAAGGAATATGTGAGAAGATCACAAGCAAAAGTAATAGGGAAAATACTATATTACCTTAGCAGTAACGCTGCTGACTAAAAGTGAATAAAACATAGACTCCAGGTGGTATCGAATGAACCATACGTCTCGGAGAGTCTAAAGGAATGAAGTATAGACTCCAGGCAGTATTAAGTGAACAATACGCCTCAGAGAGTCTAAGTGAGTGAAATACAGACTCTAGGCGGTATTAAGTGAACAATACGCCTCGGAGAGTCTAAGTGAATGAAATACACACTCTAGGCGGTATTAAGTGAACAATACGCCTCAGAGAGTCTAAGTTAATGAAATACAGACTCTAGGCGATATTAAGTGACAATACGCCTCGGAGAGTCCAAGTTAACCTTTAATCCTAAGTAGGTCAGTTTAAAGGTTTAATATGAGGCCTAGTATATAACTAGGAAAATATATTATGATGGTTTCATATATAAAAAATACCGTGATAATACTGATTACCTTAAAGCCATGAATTATAAGGTAAATGTAAAGATACTCGTAACCATACTGATTGACGGATGTAAACATGACGACATGCTGGCGTCGGAATGAATGTGACATTTGTCACCCCTTGGCTTGGTCGGCCGGGACTGTAGCTAGCAGTCAGGATGTGGGATGGTCTGTCCCGTATAGATCTATACACACAATGCCCGCTCTCCTTCCAGGAGACTCTGGTTACCGCTCGACAACGGTGAAATCTGTGTCATGAGGATGTATCTCGTGTTTTGATTTCTATATACCTTTCTTTTTACTAAAAGTACAAGTGTTTAGAATATAGATATAACTAAGTTCTCCTTCATGAAAGTTATGGTTGGTTTCTAAACTATACCTACTATAGTTTACTCGAGAGGTTACCTAGATGCCTTTGCTACCCAAAGGTGTTGAACTGGAATAAGAGCATTAACATCTAACCAGATATACATAATATATAACTAGGACTTCAACGACACTCGGACAAATAACCGGATGCTCTAAGTCCACAACCAAACGACGAACAGGAAATAAAGCGGGTTATCAGTCCTAAGTCCTTCAAACCCTACTTATATAACTATATCTATATAGACATGAATCTATCAAGAATATAAGTTTAAAAGACTTTGATAAAAGCTTGGTAATTTAAAAGAGATCTTGGTACTTTAAAAGAGATTTGAAAACAAAGTTTGGAAAGCTTTAGCTGGATAAAACAGTTTAACATGCATAAATCTTTTTGCTATACAGTTATTAATCACATATGGTTGATAAAATAACTTTATAGTTCAACTTGTATTCCCCCATAAAAGCATTTAAAATCATTTAAAAAGGTTGATTAAGGGGTATGAACTTACCTGAAGTGGGTGATTCGGATGAACGGGTGGTACAGGATGCTAAGTGTCAAGTAAGGACTTGAACACACACGCGGATCCTATTGAGCATGTAATGATACATTTATGTATCTAATTAGTCATTTAATAACTAATTAAGCAAGTAAATACACTGAAATACATGAAAACACTTTGTTTCAAGTGCTAGGAGTGCTAAGGGTTGCATCTTAAGAGAGTATGGCCTCACATTGGAGTTTACTCCCCATATGGTAGCACCATATGGGTTTACGGTTCTGGGACCATTTCCCCCCATGAGTTTACGGACGTAAACTCATGGTAATGGTGCCATTGAGTGTTTTAAGGTCCTACACCACACAAGGAAGTAAGCTAGACTCGAATCCAAGGCTTAGGAAGTGACTAGGGCTCAAAATGGCCCTTCTTTGGAGTTTACGGTCCTTAGACCACTCCTTGGGAGTTTACGGTCGTAAACACATGTGTTTACGGTCGTAAACCCATGAGTTTACGACCGTAAACTCATGGTTACCCAACCATTCCATGTTTTGGTGTTTCTAGCTTATGCATGCAAGGTTCTAGTCCTTTATACAAGCCATGGAAGGTGTTAGGGGCACTTAAACACCATTTGAAGGTGTTTACGGTTCTGGGAGATCTCCTTGAACCGTAAACACATATAATCTTGGGGGTTTTGATGTTCTTCAAGGGTTTAACATGTATTCTAAGTAAACAACTAGTTAGGAGGAGTGTAGTTACTTATAGGAAGCTCGAATGAGTGTTTAAGGGCCAAAAACACTAGTGTGTGTTCTTGGTGTTTTGATGAACACCTGAAGATCTAAGAAAAGAGGAGATTTCCATGGATGAAATCGAGTAAAAACACTAGATAAAGTGTTATATGAACGAACCAAGGAAGGAAACACTTACATTTTTGGCAGATTTGACGGAAAGTGATATGATACTTGAGAGAAAAACTTGGGTGTTCTTGAACTAGGAAGTGAAAAATGAGTCAAAAATGACTAAGTGTCATATTTATACTGTTTAGAGTTTACGGCCGTAAACTCCATGTTTGGGACCGTAAACTCCAAACTCTTTTAGTTTTGAGATTTACGTGATGCACGACAACCTCTAAAGTATACTTCCTTTTATTTGTTCGCTTTACGAATTAAAAAATAAAAATACCCAAACGGACTTAAAATCGGCCAAAAATGTACTGGGATGAATTTGACTATTATTTGATGTGCTTGACTGCGGAGTTTATAAGAATGAAAATTTCGGGTTGTCACATCTTATCATGTTGGACCGTAAACACATATGTGGGCCCAATGGGCCGAAAAATCTTGATTTGGGCTGAAGTATTCTCGGTTGCTAAATACCCAATCCAAGCCCAATACTTATCTTCTTTCCATTCCCTCATATTCTCGAATATATATATATATATATATATATATATATATATATATATATATATATATATATATATATATATATATATATATATATATATATATATATATATATATATAAAAGAAAGGGATAAGTCATAATGGTGACACCTCACTATTATATGTTGAATATCCATGCAAAACCTCGCATATATCTAGAATCAAGATTACTAAACCATCATGTATTACCCATTAATCACCTTGACCTTCCCTCTCTCCTCTTCTTATTCTCGGCCCTTCCACCCTCCATTTCAAACTTCATTTCATTTCTAAATTCTCTCTAAACTCTCAAGAACTCTCTCACGTTTACCTCTTCAAAATTCGTGAGTTTGTGTGTGTTCAAGAAGATCACTTCAAGCTTCACACTTCTGGTAAGATCTTATAAACTCAAGTTGAATTATCCTATTTTGTGTTAAGGATTTAATGCCATAACTACCTTCATTTCGTGTTTAAGCTTCCTAGAACTTCATAAGTTCGAAACTCTTCCCAAAGGAACACTCCAAGGCCGAAAACACCTTCATCCTTTTTCATTTCTTCATCAAAATCGAATCCATCACCAAGGTGAGCTTCTTACCCCCTTGTTTTCCGTTTTACTATGTTTTGGGGGAGAATACAAGTTGGTTTTGTGTTAGATCTAAGTATTTATGCATGCTTGTGTGTATTTTCATGATGTGTTGTGCAAATATGTTATGAATCTATGTTAAACCCTCATAAACTTGATATATTTCCAAGTCTTGAAGATCTTAGGAAAACAAGTTACTTTATGTCACTCATAATGTTCTTGAAAAGATAAAACATATTAAAGGATACTTTAAAACTAAAGAAAAACCTAATGAGGGGCCATATTTGACAAATAAGCAAAAAGTGTGTCTTTTATGACACTCACGGTTTTGAGAGGACCAAAAGAGTCATTTTTGGATAAAAATGGGTTTTTATGACATTCATGGTTTTGTACGGGTCAAAAGTGTATTTTTTTTTTTGACAAAATAGGCTTCTTTTGGGCCTTCACAGTTTTAATGGGCTAAAATGGGCATTTTTCATAAAAAGGGGCCTTATTTAGAAATTCACGGTTTCATGGGCCTAAAATGTAATTTTTGGCCTTTATGGACTTAAAATAACATTTTTATCAAAAATGGGCCGAAAATGCCATTTTTATCAAAATGGGCCTTTAATTGTAACTTTCCGGCCATATTGGGCCTAAAGTGTCATTTTTATCAAAAATGGGCCTTAATTGTAATTTCTCGGCTAAATGGGCCAAGAATGTCATTTTTAACAAAAGTGGCCCTTTTTTGTCATTTTGGTAGAAATTGAGCTAAAACAAGCATTATAATAACAAACGGGCTAATTACGTCATTTTCACTTTAATTGGGCCTCATTTACTTATTTCATGTTTATTGGGCCTTAAATACCTATTTACATGCTTACTGGGCCTTGTATCCTCATTTCATAATAATGGGCCTTGAATACCCATTCGCGTCCTTATTGGGCCTTTACAACATTTTCCATGTTAATCGGCTCGATAACATTTAATATATGACTTTTTGATATGAACGAATAAATTTTATTTATCACCAATGTTTTGTAATCAAATACATACTCGAAACATTATTTAAAGCGGTACATAATGTAATACATTGTTCGCGTAAATTTAGTTAAGGCTCTTGTGAGACGCGCTTTCACCCGTACCTACCTAGTGTACAACCGTATGTCCTATAGTTATAAGCAGAGTCTCCTGGAGGGAGAGCGAGAGTTTGTGTATAGATCTATACGGGGTTGATAGCCCCACACCTGAGCTGTTCGCTACAGCTAGATTAGGCCAGTCTAAGGTGAGAAATGTCTTACCTTGAACAAGCGACGCCTGAAGAACGTCATGACAGGCATAACAGTCATATCAAGTATGGTTATAACGACTCACATAGAGATTAACAAACATAATATGTTTATGGAATAAATATACTATACTCTTGATACATGTACGAGCTATTCATTTTTACAACACTTGGGTCTTATGGTTTTAAGACTACAACTCTTTTATAGGCAGAAAATATCGGATTTTCTGGGAAACAAACACTATACATTACATTTTACTTACAACAAAAAATATAGGATTTTTCTGGACCTTTCTCTTTATACATTTTCAAAAATATGAACACACATGCTATAATACAAGATTTGAAACAAAACTCTCAAACCAGTTTTATGGAAAATATCGGATTTTCTGGTGTTTACAAATGATACAAAACTTTTCATGCAAACATGCTTATGAACTCACCAACATTATATATGTTGACGTTTTCAAAATAACTTGTATTCTCAGGGACTCGGTGAACAGGTCGGTCGTCAGGAAAAGATGGACTTTTGCTGTATTTTATGTTTCATCATACATTTAATATTTTGGAATGTAATTTGTGAACAAATATAATGATGTAAACCCTGTATGTTGTATTATTGAATGTATGGTGATGATTTTGTCTTTGATTCATTTATATACACTATGATGATATTACAAGATGAAGTGACCCGCCACCGGACGTTTCGCCATGTTAGTGGGTTCCCCTTTTTAATTTAATAATAATTAATCAATTAGGGAGTTACACTTTTACCCTCTTTGAGTAATCATGCAAATATTATGATTTTTCTTTTATTAACATATTACTTCTTTAAGGGTTAATTTTCATGTAAACATGTAAATATTTATTTATTTATTACATTATACATCACACACCACTTTCAAACGCAACACTTCAATAATGGTTCTACAACACTAGCATGTTCGTCCTAAAACAACTTAGGAAAATATTTTCAAACAAATATTGACATGCTCACATCACATAATATCCATGTACAACACTCAATCTAACATGACCTTATCACACATCTCACCTCAAACAAATAAGAAACTAGCAAGCACATATCCAACATTCACTTACACATAAAGCAATACAACATTCATAGCACACTACTCAATACCAAATGGGGCACATACTTTTGGATTGGGTGTCTAAGCCCATAACTATAATTGGTATGTACTTGACCCGAGAGTAGCATGGTCCATTTCGGGTTGCATTCAGCAAAACAATTTGAAAGGATGGATATTTGAGAAAGAGGTTATTTGTGATTTATTAATATATTATAAATATAATATATTAGTTGAGAAATAAAATTATTTAATTAGTATTGATCAAAAACTAATTTGGAATTAATTTAGTGATCAAAAGAGACTAATTAAATTAATGGGGACTGATTATGTAAATCAGTGATACATATAGTTTGGGCCAATGATCCATGAATGATTAGTGATGGACTAAGTTTATATGAAAGTCCATGAAGTGTTAGTCCATAAGGCTAATGAGTTATTGGATTAAAATCCCAAGAGAATTACGGTTTACAAGTTGAAACCCTAGTAATTCCAAACTATATATTGAACCCCTAAGCTTGCAAAATCGGCTCCAAGACTCCTAAGGTGTAAGCCTAGCCGATTTGAGCTTCATAACTTTTCTCTCATATTCATTTTTTGTTCATGGTGTCTTGTGAACCGTTTGAGGCATCACACTTGAGGTGCTAAGTTCTTAAAGGCCAAATACAACAAGTTATAACAAGAGGTAATCTTCTAACTTGTTTTTTATGTTTCAAATATCAAATTGTATGCTAGTTGTAGGCTTCATGCTTTGGATAATTTTGTTTCATGTATAACTAAAGAAAACTTAGATCCAATGCATTAGGGTTGTATGTGCACCATAGGGATGTTAGAGTACATAAAACCCAATAGTGGTATCAGAGCCATGGGTGTTTTCTGTTATATAGATCCAATTGTATTGTTTTCAAAGTTCAAAAAATTATGATTTTTGTTGTCTGACTGCTGGACTCGACGAGTCCTATGAGTGGACTCGGCAAGTTGGCTCATATGACCATCAACTCGACGAGTCCATTGCCTGGCTCAACGAGTTGGATCATCAGTTGGCAGATTTTTCGTGTTTTTGGCCTGTTTTGGATTAGGATCATTACCACAAACTGTTTTGGTTCACAAAATTCGATTTTTCTGATATGGTAATGATTATCTCTATCCAATAACATGATGATTATCAAATTTTAAGATAATAAATTGATTATTTGTATTATTTGATTTGAATTGCTTTGCTATATGATTTAGAGTAGATCAACTTGATAAAAAATAAATTGTATGATAATTTAATTAGTTATATTTGATCTAAATGGTTCTTGAAGAGAGTTTCATAACTTGTCCTCAAGTTATGAAATATGAAAAGTCTCATTCATGAACATTAAACTCATAAGTTATGGAAACTAAAAGTTTTCAAGAGTTACAAAACTTGCTCTCAAGTTTTGGAACTTAAAAGTTTCCTTTTATGAAACATTAACTCTACAAATTGAAAGGTTTCAAAAGGTGCAACTCTTTGGTTCATAACTTAAAAATTAATTAAATAGGTTATAATTTTGAATTTTTACATTTAGAACCTTGATGTTTTTTTGAATAGTTTTATTACACTCTTATGGATTTTATTAAGTTAATTAAATGTTTAATTAAGAGAGTTTTATTAAATCCATAATCACATGGTTTAAGAATAACTAAATTAAGAGTATAATTTATTAATAGATTAAACCACCTAGTATTTTAAAAGTGTAAAATACACCCTTATACTATATAAAATTAAAAGTTTAATATATTATATATGTATAAGTAAAAAGTCAGTCTTACGCTACTAGAAAAACAGCCTTTTACGACGCGCAAACCACGACACTCATTGATTTATGTTACGCAAAAGAGAGTGACATTAAAAAAGTGTCATCTCTTCAAAAAATTTAAGGATTTAGGTCACGCATTATTGCGTGCCCTTAAATTAGTGTCGTAAGAAAAAAAAAATTAAAAACACGGAGGGTGCTTTATCTTAAATGCGCGTCCTCTGTAAGTGTCGCTTTATAATTTTAATGAACACGCGTTTAGTAGATAGGGGGAAAATGAAATTCCCAAAATTTTGAAAACCCGACTTGTTCTTTTCTCCCCTCTCCCTCCTCTCTCGTCTCCAATCCGCTTCTCCGCTACTTGTTAATCTTCTCATCTGATCTCTGCTCGATCTCCTTCTTATCAGTATCATCAAACATCTCGTTCACCGCCCCCGCCCTATCTATAACAAACCTCTCTCTCTCTCTCACTCTCTCTCTATCTCTCTCTTCCATTACCCACCACACAGGGGTTTTCGAACACAAGTCAATGAAAACCTAGGTCGATTCTCTAGGTTTTACCAACAAATTTGTGGACATCCATATGCATATTGTGATTTCAAAGTCATCTGATGAAATCAACATTCCCTCAATTTGGACTTGACGCAGGTAATACATGACCGACTACAAGTCTCTTTCTTTTTCTCTCTCTCTCTCTCTCTACCCCCTACTGTTCAACAACCACCCAATCACCCACCACCCTTCGTCTTCTCTCTGGTTCAACACCGCCACCAATAAAGCCCCATTATACCACCAGCACAACATACCACAAGATTAAAGAACGAAGCATTGGGTTTGTGTTTTTGAATCCCAGGTACAACATTTGCTGAAGTTATTTTTTCTTAGTATGCTAATTTAGTATTTTTTGGTTTTTTAGGGCTGCTCATGGTGTGATGATGATGCAAAGAAGGGTGACATCGGTCTGCTGAGTCACCCCTCCTACTTCTTACACCTGGGTAAGACAATTATAGATTTAAGGTATTTTTGTTTTTTTGTTTCGAAGTGCTTCTCGACGCCTACGACCCTCAGCCCATCCTTTCTCTTTTGTCTTTTGAAATCATATCTATTTTAGAACTCAATTTTATATTTTTTAGGTCTTTAATCTTGATCCTTTTGGTTTTACAATCGTTCTTCTACCTCTTTTGCCCTACTTCGTCACTGTGTTGCTGCTTCAGCTTAATCCAATAATTCTGGAAATCAGGGGACCAAGAAAATTGTATTGCCTGGCTTTGTTTCTGGTGGTTCCATAGGTGGACCTCCCCCCATCCCCATGCCAACTTATCAGAACAGAGAACAACAGCAGCAGGGGACTTCTGAGAGGTCGGTGATTAAAACTACTCTTCACCTTGAAGCATATCTAAATTATGGTTTGTATATTCTTGCTTTTGTGATCTAAATTACTTAATTGCCCTGTGTCGGCTTTTGTTTTTGCCCCACTAGATTCTTGCTTATCTCCTTGAAGCATATCTAATATATGGTTTGTATATAATTAGGTCATGAAAATGACATGGTGATAGAATTGGAAAATGAAGTGAGAAAAGTACTTGGAGGTGAAATGAGACGAGATATATGGTGCTAAAAAAGGTAAGACAAGGGCAACAAATTATTCCATTAATGTCATTAATCACTTCCATTTATGATTGTATTCATTACATATGGATTCAATACTTAGCTAAGTTGACCTAGCATTTTATTCTTCTAGGTTGGGGTAGCTCAGCTTAAAGTTGCAGTTGAAAAAACTGGAGAACTTTTTGTGTTAGCAAAAAGCTTTGGTCATTCAGTTTTAAAGATTATTTATTGCGTGTTTTCTAATCGGGTGACACTGACTTGGGTTTATCATCGAAGTAAGGTTTGATTTAATCTCTTCAATTCTTAACACATTGATATGTCATATGTTAATGTTGACTCAATCAATTCTTGTTTTTGTTGTAAATTGTAAATTGTAATTCAGGGTATTCTTGGTCCATGTGCATCACTTGAGAAGGTTCATATAGTATTTTAAAGAATGTTAACTCTTTGTTGACTGATTGTTGATTTTTGTGCAGAAAGGTGCTTTATGTTCTGATACTATAATTGGTCAAGGGGGTACTACTGCATGGAAGGTGGTTCAATACACACTTGCTTACAACAACGTACACAAACTAAGGAAATAGGAAAAGACACAACGGAAATTGGAAACGTTTCAGAGCTTCTTCAAACAACTTAATGATGAGTTACTGAAACAAGAAGGTGCCCCTTTATAGCAATGTAGTATTAGGTTATATAGTCAGGGAAAACCTCTTAATAACAATGTACAATCAGATCCCTTTAATATCAATGTATTACAATTTTTTGACATGATGTTATTGGATGAATTTGATTGTTTTGGTATATATATTTTTTCTATATTTTTGTATTATGCGTAAAATAGTATCGTAAAGGCACGTCGTATATGCATATTTTAAATGGTTGCTGAAGTTTATGACACGCAAATGCGTGTCATCTTCATTTATGACAGGGGCTATAATGATACGCAATGCATATCCTAAACGCGCGCCGTAAGGATACGACACGCAAATGCGTGTCGTCTTCCTTTATGATAGGGCCTTCCTTTATACGCATTGCGTGTCGTAAATGAGCGTTATAAATGCGTGTCGTAACTGCGCGTCGTAAATGCATGTCGTCTATAGATGACGCGCAAAAGCGTGTCATCTCTCGTTATGACAGGGCCTTCCTTGACATGCATTTGCGTGTCGTCTGAGCGTTTTACAACACACATTGCGCGTCGTAAAAGGCTGTTTTTCTAGTAGTGTTACAGTAGGCCTCATTCACAAAGCTAGTTTATAAGGGGTGTTTAAGGAAATTGCCTATAAAATGGCGATTGAATGGGTATCCACTCTTACCCACCGCACTCTTCACTAGTGGAGGGTCGTTAGCCGAACGGGTAGGATAGGACACTAAATCCTCATTAAAAGTATAATGAAATACAAAGTAACTAAACACTTTATAAATTCCCAATCTTAGTTACTTAGGAAAAATGTGAATTTGATGATAACCCATGAAATTGCACATTGCACCTTATTGGTCAGTTAGTGGAGTATGTGTGGTTAACCAGCACACTAATGTGGACTAATGAAGGATGGCAATGGGTTTCTCGTAAATTATCATTGATCAATGGAGCGTGTGTGGTTAACCGGCACATTAATTAGGTGATTAATGACATCGAGAGTACCAAGCAAATTTGCATGGTTATTCACACCTTGTTTGTGATCCTCGGTATCGCAGTCACAAACTTGAAGGGCATAATCGAGATTAAACATGCCATTGAAAAGTTCAATGAACCTCAAAAGAATCTAGGAATTTCAATTCATTTAAAACCTAATATTCATTTTCGTTTTTCATGGTGGAAATTGGTAAATCATCATTTACATACCTTCAAATATTTTGCAATTGGATTACGGCATCCCTCTTTCGAATTGCAGAATATTGTGTCGGGTGCTACCCTTAATATTTCATTTGGATGTTATATTAAGGACTTAAATCAACTAACTTGAATTTCTCCCTTGTAGATGTCTAGTTCTGACAACTATGGT